>NC_062555.1:22292251-24942738 GCF_016906955.1 Phacochoerus africanus | reverse complement strand
CTTTAAATGCTACCAAAGGCATGATTCTAAACTGAGAGGCCCCGAGAGGACTGAAGGGGATTTTGTCTGGGGGTTCCTGGGAGTTCCCGTCATGGCTCAGTGGTTAACGAATCCGACTAAGAACCATGAGCTTGCGGGTTCAATCCCTGGCCTCGCTCAGTGGGTTAAAGATCCGGCGTTGCCGTGAGTTGTGGTGTAGGTGGCAGACGCGGCTCGGATCCCGCGTTGCTGTGGCTTTGGCATAGGCTGATGGCTAGGGCTCCGATTCGACCCCCAGCCTGGGAACCTCCATATGTCGCAGAAGCGGCCCAAGAAATAGCAAAAAGATAAAAAGACAAAAAAAAAAAAGAAAGAAAGAAAAGAAACTGGGGGTTCCCATTGTGGCACAGTGGAAATGAATCGGACTTGTATCCATGAGGATGCAGGTTTGATCCCTGGCCTCGCTCATTGCCTCAGGGACCAATCTGGAATTGCTGTGAGCTACGGTGTGGGTGCCGCTCAGATCCCACATTGCTGTGGCCGTGCTATAGGCTGGCAGCAGGAGCTCAGATTTGACCCCTAGCCTGGGAACCTCCCTATGCCACAGGTGCGGCCCTAAAAAGCAAAAAACAAAAACAAACAAACAAAACAAAACAAACAAACAAAAGAAACTGGGTTCAACTAAGCAGTGAGTTAAAAGAAGAGGTAAGGATTCTCGAAGATGTATCCAGATGCGTCTGGGTGTTGGTATTTCTTTAACTCTTGAATCGTGTCTGTTTCAAAGGTGGTGCTTTACTTATGCAAATAGACCACGAGTGGTCCACACAGATACACTGTCCAGAAGGAAAGTACTCACCCCTTTCCTGTGTCACCCGCACTTCCCCTCCCCCCACTTTCCTGTCTTCCTGAGCACACAGTCTGGCTTCTCTTGATGGCAGGGTGACCGTTAGCGCGCTGTGCTTTGCATCACGTTGCTCTTCAGGGCTTTGAAATAGATGAGGGTGTACTGATGCCAGCAGTCAGACGGCTGCTAGATGGCTTTCCTCTCTCTTCTCATGCTGCTGCACCTGCTGCATTTGGAAGTTCCAGGGCTAGAGGTCCAATTGGAGCTGCAGCTGCTGGCCTACGCCACAAGCCACAGCAGCATAGGGATCCTTGAGCCACTGAGCAAGGCCAGGGATCCAACTCACATCCTCGTGGATACTCGTTGGTTCTTAACCTGCTGAGCCACAGTGGGAACTCTCCGGAAGCCTGTCTCTGTGAGCTTTCTATCCATCCATCCATCAGCTGTCAGTATGTCTGTCCCTGCAGGTTGCCCCACGCCCCACTGCTTTTTCTCACCTGCCATGAGCCCCAGGTGATGGTAGGGGTGCTGCCGTGTGTTGATTTGAGTGTGGGTTTGCATCCGCAGTCTCCTACTGCATCCTTTCGACCTGGGGTGAGTCGCTTAGCTTCTCTCGGCCTCCTCGTTCTCATCTGTAAAATGGGGAGGTGAGGATACTTACCTTGTGGGACTGTGAGGATCCAGTGTGACAATGCATGTAACGCATTCAGTGATGTGCCCAGCACACAGTAGGTGGTCAGTCAAGCGTCTACCATTTTTACTGCTCTGAGAATTGTGTGCAGAGTCATAATAAATGAGAATCTGGAGGTGATTGTATGAGTGAAGTGCCGGGATTTTTTTTTTTTTTTTTTGTCTTTTGTGTCTTTTGAGGGCTGCACCCGTGGCATATGGAAGTTTCCAGGCTAGGGGTTGAATCAGAGCTGTAGCTGCTGATCTACACCACAGCCACAGCAATGCAGGATCCGAGCGAGCCCTGTCTACAACCTACACCACAGCTCAGGGCAAGGCCGGATCCTTAACCCACTGAGAGGGGCCAGGGATTAAACCCACATCTTCATGGATTCTAGTCGGGTTCGTTAAACCACGGAGCCACGACGGGAACTCCAGTGCCAGGCTTTTATGCATGACATTGTGACACTATTTTGCCAGCTGCAGCTTTGGTTATTCGCATACTTTTAACTGTGTTTGTATAAGACAAATCCCCAAACATGGGAGAAAGTACCGAACAATAGTAATAATTGCCATTAATCTTGAGAGCTTCCTGTGTGTCAGAATGTTCGATACAGTATTTCATTTAGTCCCCTTACTGCCTTTGTGAGTCTGGGACTGTTTTTAACTACATTTTACTGATGAGCAAATGCAAGTTTTTAAAGGTTCAGTAACTCACCCAAACCACAAGCTAGTACATGGGGGAGTGGGGGCTCAAACAGGTCTTTGCCTCTTCAAAGCCCACGCTCTTCATCACTCAGATGCATTACCTAAGGATGGATCATCTAATTTGCTCGGCTTTTTTACCATTTGATATCTTTACAGCCATTTTTCAAAAAATAGAAAAGAGTTATTTCATAGGAAAGGATTTGTCCTTTGGGTCCAGTTTTCCTCCCGGTGGAAATCCCAGCTACAGGGGGCCGGGAGTCCAGAGGAGGCCCTGCTGCCCACTGGGTGGCACAGAGCCCTGACCACTGTCCCCAAGGGCTCATCAGTGACCCCATCACAGCGGAGCCTCACCTCAGCCATCGGACTGCTCGGGCATGGTGTCTCCTGTCGCACGCCTGGAGACTGACACCTCACACAGGGCAACCTGATGTGTCTACACATCCGACTCTTGGCCGCACTTTTTCCACCACGTGGTGCTTCCTCTCCCTGGTGGAACAGTGCCGACCTCACTGGCACCGGTGTCGAGTGACACCTGTCACACTCGGTGTCAACAGTCCTGTGATTGGTGCCCGGCTTCATGAAGAAGCTTATAATTTGGGAGGGAGAGCTCTGGCAGCTCCACCAAAGGTGGCAGGAATTCCGAGGCGCAGGAGGAAGGTATGGGTGATGGGTTTCAGGGCCCGTGTTATTGCACCCATCTCACCAAGTGGAGGACACCCGTCTCATGTCTGTTTTCCCAACGCCGAGTTGCGGGGGTAAAACACCTGAAATCACAGAATCTTGAACCAGAATGTCGTCTGTGTCATTTTAAAATCCATGAATGCATAAATTTGAGCCTGCAAGGTGAGTCTGTTCTCGCGGTGGGCCTGGGTGCTTTTCCTTATTTCTGTGTATCTCTTTTTATTACTTAATGCATTTATTACATTTATAGTTGTACAACAGTCTTCACAACCAAATTTTACAGCATGTCTATCCCAAACCCTCAGTACATCCCCCCACCCCCAAACCCGTCTCATTTGGAAACTATAAGTTTTTCAAAGTCTGTGAGTCAGTATCTGTTCTCCAAAGAAGTTCCGTCTGTCCTTTTTTCAGATTCCACATGTCAGTGATAGCATTGGATGTTGGTGTCTCATTGTCTGACTGACTATACTTAGCATGATAATTTCTAAGTCCATCCATGTTGCTACAAACACCGTTATTTCTTTCTTTTTAATGGCCGAGTAATATTCCATTGTGTACATGTACCACATCTTCTTGATCCACTCCTCTGTCGATGGACATTTAGGTTGTTCCCGTGTCTTGGCTATTGCAAGTACTGTTGCAATGAACATTGGAGTACACGTGTCTTTTCGAGTCATGGTTTTCTCTGGGTAGATGCCCAGGAGTGGGATATTTCTGTGTATCTTAATGTTTTTGATTTTCAGGCCATCTTCATCTTTAAGGCTCTCGCTCTCTCTCTTTCTCACACCACCCCACGCAATTCAAGAAATATGTTTTTTTTAAAAAAGGCCTTTGACAGTGAATGTGGGCAGTTTCTCATTTGTAAGCAGTAAGAAGGTGGTCTAGGTTGTCAGCTGTGGTTACGGGACCCCTGCTAGGCACAGAGCAATACCAACTTGGGCTCTGGGAAAGAAAGAAAGAGAAGGGGGGGGGAGTGAGGGAGGGAAGGAGAGAGAGAAAGAAAAGAAAGAAGGAAAGAAACAAAGAAAGAGAAAGAAAGAAAGAAAGGAAGAAAGAAGAAAGAAGAAAGAAAGAAAAAGAAGGAAGGAAGGAAGGAAGGGAGGGAAAGAAAGAAGGAAGAAAGAAAGAGAGAGAGAGAAAGAAAAAAAGAAAGAGAAAGAAAGAAAGGGACATCCTTCCCTCCTTTGAAGAGTTTACACCCTTATGGGGAGAACAAGATGACAGGTCCCATTGCCCAGAGACGAGCATCCTCCTGCACAGCCCGCGTCGGCCCGCAGCTTCCTTACCAAGGACCACGTGCCTGCTTCTGCATCTGGACGATGTAGAGGGAAGGATCTGGTAGGTGGTATCACAATTGGAAAATGAAAAAGTCTATCTAGGAATTTACAAGTTGTTTGTTTCTTTTCCCTGGAAACCAAACAGAAGCATGTTTGGGTTGGTTTTTGTTTTGTTTTGTTTTGTTTTTGGTATTTGTTTGGTTGGTTTTTGTCTCTGCTCAGGACTTTGGGGAAAGAGAAAGAGTCTAACCCTCTCACTCATTCAGGAGGACTGCATTTTGAGGCTCTGCAGAGCTCATTAGCCAAGGCAACATGCCTCGGTCTGTGCAAGGCGCGCCAGCCCAGTGGTGTGAAGGTGGATTATAGGAGGTTATTGAGGGGCATAAAAATAAGCAGATGAGCCAAGCCTGCAACAAACAGTTATAGGGAGGGCTGCAAATACACTCATCTTGGAAGTCCCATTGATGCTGTGATGTTGGGACTGCAGAGGATGCTGGCTGCCAGTGGCTGCAGAAAAACACGGGCTACATGGGGAAGAACCATCCAAAAGCCTTAAGTATTCAGAACATTCTGTTCACATTCAGGTTTTCAAATTCCCTGGAGGTAACACGTGTGCTGGGTGTCTGCTGGCAGGAATTCCTGGGGGCAGGTTAACCACAGCTGAGATCACGCCACTGCGTCTTTCTGAGGGCTGGGAGGACAGGTAGTTGATGCCAGAGCTTGGAATTTTTTTTTCTCTTTTTGCTTTTTAGGGCTGCACTTGTAGCATATGGAAGTCTAAGGGTCGAAGAATCGGCCAGTAGCTGCTAGTCTGCCCCACATTCACAGTGATGTGGGATCTGAGCCACATCTGTGACCTACACCACAGCTCATGGCAATGCCAGATCCTTAACCCACTGAACAAGGCCAGGGATCGAACCTGAGTCTTCATGGATACCAGTCGGATTTGTTTCTGCTGCGCCGCAGTGGGAACTCCTAGAGCTTGGAATTTTGAGTCCTTGGTTGGGAACTCCCCACTTAAAGACCCATCTGGTTCCCAACCATTAGATTAGAGGGCTGGGTCCTTAAACCACAATTCCTTCTTTCAGTAGCCTCTAGGGGAAAAGATGGGCTCAAATCTAGAAAAAAAAGGACCCGTTAAACATTTAATGGGATCAGAGTTTGAAAAGAAAATTACCGAAATCAGTGGTATATGCTATTTTAAATAAATGCCTCTGAGATTCACTTATGCGTTCAGCAAAATGTTTTATGTCCACGTGCTGAGCATTTTGCAAGGCACGGAGGACACAGAGGCAAACTGTGACACAAGATCTCTGCCCCTAGGCTGGCTCATCCCACCTGCACTCGGTGGAAGTTCACTCTCTGCACATGTGGGGCTCCGTTTGCAACATTGCCTTTGTAAGTTTCTCTGGGCCCCTAGTGGTAGAGAAGCTTATCACCTACTCTGAGGCCCCTTGGAAGGGGTTCTCAAGGGGGTCTCTGGTTTTGCAGGAACTGGGGGCATGGGGGTGGGCACCTTTTGCTCTGTCTGGATTGGCTCTGCCACCAGATGCCTGGGCTTTACCCCCAAGACAGCAGGAACTCGGGCTTCCCGGGAAGACTGAGAGTGTGAACTCAGGGCCCCAGGAGGGTTTGCTGTGCTTGTGTGTTGGCTTTTCCCAATCAGAGGACTAAATCTTCCCAGGAACTGTAGGCGCCTTCAGTTTCGTTCCCCATGTTATGGGTGGTGGTTCCCTCAGCGCTGAGATATCTGTGGGCTTTTTCAGCCTTGTGGCTGTCATTGCTCCCAGGAACAAGCAAACCCGACCTCATTAGAATCTGAACATCCAAAACTTTTTTTTTTTTTGTCTTTTGCCTTTTTAGGCCCATACCTGCAGCCCATGGAGATTCCCAGGCTAGGGGGTCAAATAGGAGCTGTAGCTGCCGGCCTACACCAGAGCCACAGCAATGCCAGATCCGAGCCACATCTGTGATCTACACCACAGCTCACGGCAATGCCAGATCCTTAACCCACTGAGCGAGGCCAGGGATCGAACCCACAACCTCATGGTTTCTAGGTGGATTTGTTTCTGCTGTGCCATGGTGGGAACTCCCAGAACTTTTTGTTTTTAAATCCAGCCAGTCCCCAAACTCAGAAAGCCCACTGAGTTCCCACCCCCTGGCCCTTTCCACTCATTCCCAGCCCACATGGACACAGATGCAAGTTGAATCAGTTCAGATTCAATTATAGGCAATGCGGCCACGTGATTTCCTAAGAACTTGCTAGCCCCCAGGGGTCCTCTTAAGTTTGCATCCTTATATAAGAAAAGAAGGAAAAATAAGAAACTTTGGCCAAATGTAAAATCACTTGAAAGGTTCCAACTTGGGGTCAGAACTCAAAGCCGGCTGGGACAGGGAGGGTTCCCAGCTGCCGAGCTGCCTTTGCAGTGTGACTTGCTCCCAAGTCAAAACTCGTCCCAGTACAAGAGGAGCCTGCGCCATCTCTCCCTCCAGGAAGCCTGCCTTGGGCAGAAGCGACTCTCTACCTCAAAGTGAATCCTGTGTAGGAACACAAAAGACAGCAGAGAAATCCAGGCTCCCTCTGCTAAGACCTGTCCTGCATTTTACCCTTGGCAAATAATACCCCACGGTATCATCATGGCCCTCCCTGTGGCAAGGAGGTTCCCATTTTACAAAAGGAAACTTCAAAGCACAGAAAGGAGGCCAGGCCTTGTCTGAAAAAGGCTGCTGTGAATTATTGTCCATGGTGAGGACAGGTGTCGCCGTGTCATCCCTAAACCAGAGTCCGACACCCTGCCATGGAGCTGTGCGCCTCCTATTGCCTGGCTAGCCTGACAAGCAAGGGAGAGTCGGGTCTCTCGTGCCTTCCTGCCCACCCGTCCTCAATCAGAAATTGGCGAGTGGGACCCCTTAATTAGCTGGAAACTTCTGTGTTGAATGTTAAGTCAATCAAGGGAAATGATAGAACTGAGTCACAGCGGGATTTATTGGTGCCAGTTTGGGATCATTGATCATGGAATTCAGAGCTTAGAAAGCCTTAGAGGGGGTTCCCCCTGTGGCACAGCAGAAACGAACTCTAGTATCCATGAGGACGCAGGTTCCATCCCTGGCCTCGCTCAGTGGGTTAAGGATCCAGTGTTGCGGTGAGCTGTGATATAGGTCGCAGAGCGTGGCTCAGATGTGGCGTTGCCGTGGCTGTGGTGTAGGAAGGCAGCTGCAGCTCTGATTTGACCCCTAGCCTGTGGGGGCTTCCAAATGCTATGGGTGTGGCCCTAAGAAGCAAAAAAAAAAAAAAAAAAAAAAAGAGAAAGAAAGCCTTAGACATCACCAGTTTGCCTTTCCCCACCCTCTGCACCCTGGAACCCCCTTTGCAGAAATGAATTGGTAGCATGTTTATGCGAGGCCTTGGGGCTGGGAGTACCAGCGAGGTTCCCACCCCTGTACCCCAGCTCTGGCACCACCGTGCTGCCTCTACATGGGGGACCCAGGCCACTCACCTCCTCTTCCTTCCGCACCTACATTCTTGAATCAGAAGAACAATCAGAAGTTCAGATTCCTAGGAGCAACTTCAAGACAGTGCCTTATTCCTTCCTGCCCTGGCATGTGACATATGAGCTCATCAATCTGTAGCCATCATTGGAGTTCCTGCTGTGGTGCTGGCATCTTGGGAGCCCTGGGATGCAGGTTCGATCCCCAGCTTTGATCTGATCCCCAGCCCGGGAACTCCATATGCCTTGGGCCAGCCAAAAACCAAAAAAAAAAAAAAAAAAAACCCTGTAGCCATCATAACTAAAATGTCCTCTGATCCCTTCAAAGGTTTGGGGTGCCTGCTTCATGCCAGGCACTGCTCAGGCACCTTTAGTACATGACCTCTCGTCATAATGAGCATCATGAAAAGTAAGTGTGGTGCTAACAGCAGAGGAAGAAATTCAGCTTCCTGGCTCTTCCAAGGTCACCCTGCTCACCAGCAGCCTAGGTGTGGGGCACCCAAGCCCACACCTTCTACCCACACTGCTCGTCTAGGTACTTATAGGACCCAGAGTAATTGTTGAAGATTAGGGCCTGGGCTCTAATCCTCGCTCTGCTACTTGCTGGGTGGGCTGGGGAGTCCATTTCATCAGGATGGGAAGTGAGGGAGCAGGAAGAGCTGCTTTCTGAGGCTCTTTCCTAGCCGCTTCATTGCTTGACTGCTCTGAACCAGAACCCATGGTTCCAGAGAGACTGCCTCATCCTCCGATGGCTCTGGGAGCAAACAAAGGGCTGGGTGATGAGAGTTCCTCCCCTGGATGATTGCTCAGTTTCCCTAAGACTCATATTCACACCATCAACTCACCACCAGTAGACTGGCCAGAGAGGAAATTGATGCTGGCGGGTGGTCCTCTTGGCAGTGAGCTCTTCTCTTGTCTTTATGTAGCCTAAGAACCACTCTGGGTATTATTATGCCCTCTCCCCTGACAGGCCTCAGGGAGTAAGTTGGGAACGTGGCCTCAGGGAGTAAGTTGCAGAGCCAGGATTCAAAAGATTCTAAAGATCCAGCCCTGACCTGACTTCTAGGCTGTGCTCCTTCTCCTTCCCTACTGGGTCCTGTGAGAGAATCTGGATCCCTGCCTTCTGCCTCTGCTCAGCTGCCCATGAGCCACTTCTTTCTCTGCTAATGTTCCCTGTAACCTGGCCTTTTATCATGTAAGAAGTTTGGGAGGGAGGAGGGAGATACACTATACAATTTTTTTGGCCCAAGCCATGCTGTCTATAAGGATGGATAATGTGGGAATTTTCCTCCTTCCCTCCTTCTGTCCCTCCCTCCTTCCCTCCCTTCTTTCCTTCCTCCTCTCCCTCCCCCTTCCCTTCCCTCTCATACCAAGTGTACTATGTGCCATGGGGCCGTTGCTATCAGGAATTCACGTGCTGCTCACCCCAGCTGGAGTGATAATAGCACTGACCATCTGGTCACCCACGGCCACCCAGGCCTCCCATGGTTCAGAGCAGACCAGCCAGCCGGGGCCAGGTCTCCATCCACCTCGCCTGGACTCTCAACACTCCCTGCACACAGCCTGTGATCCTTCCAGCGCTGAATCCAATATGAAACAGAATCCGCAGAAAATGAAGAAAAGAGCAATGAAAGACTTTTTTCCCCCTCTGTGCTCAGTGTAGCAGCGGGGTCTCTATCCACAGGAAGGGGGAGAAAGGGCTTTTGCTTTATCTGCTTATCTGATCCTATACCCTCCCCTCTTCTCCCCCAGTGTAAGAGGATTATACGAGGTGCAGAAACCCTTGATCACGTGGTTTGGCCCTGTCCTCGAGGCCCTGAGGCCCAGGAGGTGCCTGAGAAGGGGGGGCAGGGGGTCCAAGGTAGCTTGGTTCCAGCCACCCCCACCCCAGGGGCTCTGTTTTCTGTATTCACATCTTGCATTCCCAAGATTGTGTTCCTAAGATTGATTTGGGGAACAAGCTTGCTGGTGTCGAATGTGAAACTCATTTCTCTAGTTCTGCCTCCTTAGAAACTTGCAAAATGAAGTGATTGGCCAGGTCACATGAAAATTCTCCCATCTCCTCCAATATCCGCCTTCAAGTGTGTGAGTGGATGGCTAACTTGGGATCTCCACTGGGGACCCCGCTGCCATCACTCAGCGCCTCAGGGCGTTTCCGATCTTATTCTCAAAAACGAAAGGCTATTTGGTTCCCTTTGAAGACAGATGTGTTCCCTGGGCCGGGGAAGGTAGAAGTCTCAGGCTCTCCCCCGTCACTAGCCAGGGAGAAGCCCTGCCTGCAGCAATGCAGAAGGCGCTTTGCAAACTCAAAATGTGCCCCACAACCTTGGCACCTCTGTTACTGCATCGCATCCTCTGCAGGCAGCGAAGATTCCTGTATTCCGTGCTGTTTGTCCCACAGCCACCTTGCCTGTGACCCTAACGGGGCTTTTTATTAGAGGGAAATGCAAGATAGCAAGCAACTTTGTTAATTTATTCTTTTCAAGCAATAGTAAATTATTCTAATAGCACTTCCATGTACTGTGCATACATTACAGCAGAGTGATTACCGGAAAATAGCCGTTGCTTGTCGTGCCAGAGTTTCTCAGGGATCCCTGTGCTTCATTTCTCTCTCTCTTTTTTTTTTTATACAATAAGTAATTGCCACTGTCGCATCTTCCTCTTCTCGGGCACACGACTCTCTTGTGCTCAAGAGTGGATTGTGCCGTGGCATTAAGAAGCTTCATTATTCTTTTTTTCTCTTCTATATTGAATCCAGAAACACTGATCTTTCTGTCACAGGAAAACCAAGAGACTTTGTCCTTATTTTTCAAGTGGAACCAAGTTCTCGGGCTTCCGGACTATGACATCATAGGCTCTTTTTCTCTTGAACTCTCTGACCCCTGACCTGATGGAAGGCCCTGGACTCTCCCTCCTCCTCTGTCCCCAGGCCCTCTGTTCACCTTTGACCTTTGGCAGGCCCCGCCCACCCCTTGCCTTCCTTTTAGCCTCTGTGGAAACACGTGACCACCATCAGCCCTGCAGCTCCTTTGGGCTCCTGGAATTCCTTTTTTTTTTTTTTTTTCTCCACTTCAGTCAATTACAGAGATTATTGTATTGATGTCAAAAAAGAGAAGTGATTCCTTTTCCCACCAAAGGGGAGCAGAGGTGGCAGAACTCTGGACCGCATCCCACCAAATCAGGGAAAGCAGAGAATTTCAAAGGGGGACTTGGCTAACCCTCTCTCCCACCGCATACTCGCACTTAGGTCCCACCAGGCTCGGACTCAGCTTCTCCCAAGCGCCTCCACCCCCAACCCCTCGGCTCTCAGCCGGGGAAGGCAGCCCATCCTGGGAACAGTGGATCTGGAGCCAGGCACCAACCCTCATGTCTTAATGGAAAGGTCTCAGGTGCAGGCGTGCAGGGCTGGGTTGAGTCATCGGCCACGGAGTAGGTCGGGAGCCCTGGTGCTGTGGCTTTGTCAAAGCCCCTTTCAGATTGTGTCACTGCGGATGTGCACGTTTTCTGCCATCAAAGCCACTCATACAAAACAGGAATTCTACACGCAAGCTTCTTCTGGGGAAACTGTTCTGAATTCATCTGAATTCCACACCTTTTACCCCTTTTTTCACAGGCTGGGGTGGATTCAGGGTTGGGGGGGCAGGGGGTGGAGCAATCCCTTTCTGCTGCTGCACTCATGGTTCTTACAAAAATGTATTTCTGCTTTGCCTTGTAGTCTTGTGTTTTTGAAAAGCTCACAGGCGGGCAAGCAGAAGTCTTTATTTTGTGATATTTAAATATCAGGTCAGGGAAAGGACTGCACAGCTAAGCAACCACAGAGCTGTGGCCAGTGGTTTGAGCCACGAGCTTGTGCTGAGAAGGGGACTTTATTATGCCCAGAAAATAGATGGCCGGGACAAATGGGAAAACGCGGGGTGTTTGTCCTTAACCTCTAGACTGTCTTCTCCATTGCTGCTCCAGGTGGGGATTTATTTCCTTCTTCCCTCTCTGGAAACTCAGATGATGGGTATTTCGTGGTAATGAAACCACTTGCAATCAAGTGCGACACAGACGGTAATAAATCGTTCCAGTCACTCCTGGCATTTGCAGGCTGGGAGGCCCCAAGAAGTCTTCGGCAGGGGCGTTTGGGGTTCATTCCTCCCAGCTTCCACCCCCAGCCCCCCCTTTTCTTCAAGCAATGACAACGATTCCCCTTTTTCCCCAAAGTGAGTAGACACTGGGGATGATGGGCAGGTGAAATAGTCGCGCCTTTCCACGTCTATCTGGCTGTCTTGTGCCATTCATTCATTCTGTTCATAGGACCTGTGACATAATCCCCATATTCACCATCATTTTCTTTTTTGTACAGGAGGGTTTTTTGTGGTTTGGGGTTTCATCATTGTAAAGAGCTGGTGCCTGACTCTAAATGTGCCCAGGTGTCTCTAAGGTTTACCCACTTGGCAGATACAGCCCCACATCCAATCGTTCCGCCTCCTTCTCCCAGCACCAGGGATCCTGCAAAAGTCTGGGGCTTTGCTTACATGCTGGCCTGTTTGTTCTTCGGTGGATGAGAACCAAATGCATTTTCTAATACCATCTCTCCCACTCCTGGGAAGGGAAGTAACAGGTCCAGGCTTTAAGGAGGAGGAAACAGCTAGGATTTTAAAAAGAAGCTGGGGAGTTCCTACTGTGGTGCAGTGGGTTAAGAATCTGACTGCAGTGGCTCGGGTTGCTGCAGAGGTGTGGGTTCCATCCCTGGCCCTGCACAGTGGTTTAAAGGATCCAGTGTTGCCACAACTGTGGCTTGGATTTGATACCAGGCTGGGGAACTTCCCTATGTGCAGGTGCGGCCATTAAAAAAAAAAAAAAGAAGAAGCGTTCCCGTCCCTGTCGTGGGTCAGCGGAAATGAATCCGACTAGTATCCAAGAGGATGCAGGTTTGATCCCTGGCCTCGCTCACTGAGTTAAGGATCTGGCGTTCCCGTGAGCTGTGGTGTAGTTTGCAGACGAAGCTTGGATCTGGCACGTTGCTGTGGCTGTAGTGTAGGCCGGTAGCCGTAGCTCCAATTTGACCCCTGGCCTGGGAACTTGCATACACCACAGGTGCAGGTGCAGCCCTACAAAGCAAAAATAATAATAATAATAATACTAAGATGAAACCAATAATATTGGAATTCAGATTTTAAAACTAGTCCCTACAACGGTGCCGACAGCGATCTGTATTTTCACACCGTAAAAATCTCAATCCAAGAAAATTTTTGAATTGGGAAGACACGTAAATGCACAGGAAGCTGGGAAGACAAGACTTCTAGAGACAGCCGTGACTAAGATTGCGTGTGAGAGGAACATCCCGCTCATAGCACTTGACGTTTAAAGATCCGGTGGCCCGACTGTCTCCAAAGCCCAAGGCTCCCCAGCCTGGTTCTTGCTACCGCTTCCCAAGAGGAGCGCCTCCTACCTCCCCAGGGGGCCCTTAAGGCCCCAGGCCTGGGCTGCAGTCGGCTCACATCGCTTTTGCTTTGCTCTGCCCACTAAAGCGTATCTCAGGACATAACCGCTCCCGGGTACACAACTTTCTGTGTGTTTTACGTCCCTTGGAGGAAATCTCCGTGTCTGGTTATTCCAGTGACCTTCTGACATGAGCCAGGAGCCCTCCTGGTTCCTGGTTGTTTCCCTGTGCACCTGGCCTGAGGGCTTGGCCACTCTTTCCCCGGCCAGGGATAGACACACGCAGTCCTCGAGTCCCAGGGCTACCAGCACCAAGTACCACAAGCGGGTGACTTAAAACAAGAGAAATGTCCTCGCACAGTTCTAGAGGCTGGAAGTCCCTGTGTCAACAGGATCGTGCTCCTGGGACCCAGGGTAGAGCCCTTCCTTCCTTCTTTTTTTTTTTTTTTTTTTTTTGCATATGGAAGCTCCCAGGCTAGGGGTCGAATCAGAGCTGCAGCCACAAGCCTACATCACAGCTATAGCAATGCAGGTTCCAAGCCGAGTCTGTGACCTACACCACAACTCACAGCAGCGCCGGATCCTTAACCTACTGAGAGAGGCCAGGGATTGAACCCTCATCCTCATGGATGCTAGTTAGGCTCATTACCCCTGAGCCACAGTGAGAACATCCAGAACCCTTCCTTCTTGAGTGGGCTTGGTCTTCCTTGGCTTATGGCTATACCCTCCCATCCTCTGTCTCTGTCATCTTGCATCATTGTCCCTATGAGGCCGGATCTTCACGTGGCCATCTGCCTTCCACCTGGTTCTCCTCCTAGTAGAAGAACACCTGTCATGCTCTGTAATAACCTGTATGGGAAGAGGCTCTGAAAAAGGATGGATATATATGTATGGGTATAACTGGTTTACTTTGCTGACTGGACACCTGAGACTAACATAATATTGTAAGTCACCTATACGCCAATATAATTTTTTTAAAAATAACAGAGTTCCCATCATGGCTCAGTAGTAATGAACCCGACTAGTATCCATGAGGATGCGGGTTCAATCCCTAGCCTCACTCAGTGGGTTAAGGATCCGGCATTGCAGGGAGCTGTGGTGTAGATCACAGATGTAGCTCCGATTCCAAGTTGCTGTGGCTGTGGTGTAGACTGGCAGCTGCAGCTCTGATTTGACCCCTAGCCTGGGAACTTCCATGTGCTGCAGGTGTGGGTCTAAAAAGACAAAAATAAATAAATACGTATTAATATTATTAATAATAATAAACAAATAAGTAATAAATAATAAGACTACCCATGGTATTGGATGGAGCGCCTGCCCCACTGTGGTGTGATCTCACCTCACCTTGACCACCTCTGCAGTTGCCAAAGGGAACCATATGCATGGGTACCTGGTGTTAAGGGCTTCAACACAACTTTTGGGGGTACACCACCCAACCGGCACCACATGCGCTCCTTGGCTTGGCTTGAGAAGCAGCAGCTGCCTTTCCTGTCTTCCTTCCACCTCTTGCATCCGGTTTAATGGTCTATCTTCAAGGCTTCCCAAACCCCAGGGGCCAGCATCCTTGGACTCTGCCCACAGCCTGTCCTGAGCTGGCCTCTCCTCTGGCCCCGCCCACAGCATCCCACTGATGCCCGAGGATGAACAGGAGGGCTCTGTGTCCATCAGTGCCCCCCATCTCGCCTTGCTTCCCTCTAGAGGCTCCAAGGCTTTTCCAAATGCTGACCCCACTCCACAGCCCACATCTGAGCAGATCAAGAAACCATGGCCTACCCTACCCTCCCCTGCCCCTGTGCACACTTAAACCCCCTGGCAAGACTCGGTGGGAGAGCACAGCTTCTGAATAGGTCTCGCTCAAGGTCAAAATCCCAGCTCTTCTATTTATTTGACCTTGGACAAGTAACATCACTTTCTTGAGCCTCGATTCCCTTACAACAAGACAATAACAACATCTGTTGTGCAAAATTTTTAGGATCAAGGGGAATAGTGCCTGCCGCTCTCACCATAAGAGCTCGTTAAAAGTTGTCATTGTCATTTCTGCTTACATGTTATTTCATTGGCTCGAATATAGCGACTATGTTTATACGTAATACAGTTACTGATAAGAGCAGCTATCTATTTATTGGGCATCTATTTTTGTGTCAGGCACTGTGCCTGCTGACTTACAGCTATTATTTTTAACTGTTATAAAAAGCTCTGCAGTGTGGGTATCATTGTTCCCATTTTACAGAAGACAGAAACTAAATTCCTCAGAAAGAGGTTAAATAAAGTACCTATAAGGTCACAGGGCTCCTAAGTGTGTGAGCCAAGATTTGAACCCAGGGAAGTGTAAACTCTGTGCTATACAAAGCTCCTTTAGTCCACGGATGAGTTAGGTCTCCCCAGCCTTTTCTCACGTTCTCACTCTCACCCTCTCTCCTTTCCTCTTCTGGTGGCTGACTTTCCCCTTTTCCCCTGTTTTCACTGTCCACTGCTTCTAAGACAGCAGTTTTCAAAGACATTCAGATGTCAGGAAAGCCTTGTACTTTTGACAGACTGGCAATTTTTTTTTTTTTTTTTTAGCAGAACACTAAGAAATATGTATGTAAACCTTAGAAGCACTTTTGCAAGCAGGAAACGTGGCTGTTTATTTTCTATGTGCAACATAGGGCCATACACATACGTGTAACATATACACAACATGTGTGTATACTCACACTTAGGAACAGAGCATAACCAATTGCTTCCCGTTTCGATGAACTTGCTGCTCAATTATTTATCCCCTCCTCTGCTAGGATCTGCTGATAGGAAGGAGAAGACACGAGAAATTTAAGAAAAAAATTTATGGGAGGAAAAATCAAAGTTCAGAAATTCAACACATTTGTGTATCAGTATGGTGCCTTGGTCCAGTTTGTGGGGAAGGAACTTAAAAATTGCCAGGATACACTGGCCACATTTAGTATCAGCAATGATTCTAATGGTGGGAAGGTTCTCTGATTGCAGGAAGAGGCAGGGAGAGACTCATCCTATAGCGCTCCTTTAACTGTGGACTTTCTTTTTCTCTTTTCTTCTGATTTTTAAGGGCACACCCACAGCATGTGGAAGTTCCCTGGCTAGGCGTCAAATCAGAGCTGCAGATACCAGCCTACGCCACAGCCACAGCAGCTTAGGATCCTGCCTCTGTGACCCACAACGAAGCTCAGGCAATGCTGGATCCTTAAGCCACTCAGTGAGGCAGGGATCAAACCTGTGTCCTCATGAATACTAGTTGGGTTCATTACCATTGAGCCACAACAAGAACTCCCTACCTGTGGGCTTTCTGTGTTAATTGTGTCAACTTTAATCTTGGGCCCTTGATTTCTCTCCCTTCCAAAAAATTAAGCTGCCCGATGACCCGCAGGTATCACAACTGTAGAAATCCTGTTTGAGAAGATGGTCACAGCCTTCCGAACACGGTGACACTGCAGATGTCACGTGATTTCTTTTCACTGTGTGGTGAGTGAGTCAGGACTGGACTGGTGCTCTGGTCCCTACAAAGGAGGAAGCACACTTCATCAGTGCCCAGAACCACGGGTCGGCTCTAGAGCCCAGCACCAGCCAGGCTTTGCTGCAAAAAGCTGGTCAGAGTAAATCACGGTTGTACACCTGCTCCCTCACCTGTGAGCTCCTCCGTGTCGCCAAACCAGATACACTTTGGATTTTGTACGTGAAATCCTTTTTTTTTGTTTTTTTGTTTTGTTTTGTTTTGTTTTTTTTGCTCTGAAGTTTCACAGTCGTCATCAGATGCCTTGTCAGGGACACCCTAAGGTGGTAACTCTGAGCTAGAAGCAGATCAGAGCCCCTCCCCCAGGGCTGCTGCATGATATTGATCTTAAATTTCACCTGTCAGCACATCGCTGAGCAAATAAACACGGGGCTCCGGCCAGCCTCACAATAAGCAAAGCCTCAGCCTGGTCATCATTTGCTTCCCTGGGTGGACACGTTCATTTGCCTTCTGTGTTGTTAGAGCAGCATAAAAGTGGAAAGTGTTATGTGCTGTATAAATGTATTGATTTTCCCTGAGCCGAAAGCAAGCTTTTGGATGTAGCCTTGGAAACAGCTTGGGTTTTGGCTTTGGAGCGTGCATGCAGCTTCCTGGAATCATTAACCAACTTAGATCAGCCCGGGGCAAGCTTGTTGGTGCCGTGGCAGTTTTGATGATGAGAAGCCAGCAGAACTCCTGCAGGCAGAGGCTTGGCAGTTCCCCTCGTGTACTGCGCAGTATCTGTGCTCTCGGGAGCTGCGTGGACCTCATGGCTGCTGGTCTGAAGGTGATGACTTTGGATTCATTGCTGGCTTTCCCACCACCTCCTCGTGTGCTGCCAGGCCGGCTGAGGGCCAGATTCCAGCCTTAAGAGAGTTTTCTCTCCTCGTCCCTGAGCTCAGCTGCAAAGCTTCCTCGTGATCTGGGGCCGTGCTTCTCAGACTGTACCTTGAAGCACCTGGGATCTTGCTAAAACGAAGTTTCCGATTCAGTAGGTCTGGGCTGTGGCTTGAGATTATGCATTTCTAACAAGACCCCAGCTGATCCCAAAACTGATGGTTCAGGGACTGCCGTGGAAGAGCAAGGGCTGAGTGGAAGGTGAAGATCCCCACTGGAAACTCTGGCAACTTAATTTGCACCCTGGCTCCCCTGGATGTTGACAGCCCTGCATCCCAGCAGGGGGCGCACTGAGGGAGCGTCATCTCCCAGCTCTCTATTTCCATGGCTGAGACAGTGCTCTCAGCTCTGACCACCCAGTAGAATCCACAGCGCCTCCAAGACCTCGCCAAGCCGAGGACCCACTCCAGACCCCTTAGGCACAGCTCCCTGGGGGATGCTCACGTGCGGGGTTGAAGGACCACTGACTTCAACCCGTAAGATGCTCTTCAGATGGAGTGTTAATACGGGGGAGGGTGGGTGCCAGGCATGGTAGCAGCTGACTGAGGAAAGCAAGTGCTGTGCTATCTGCGTGCCCGTAGGTGGTAAACCCACTCTTAGGAGAAAGTTTCCAAAAATGTAGAAGGGCTCAAACAAAACACACGTTTGTTTTCACACAGGGGAATCAGTGAGTGTGGGTCAGCCAGTGCCTCCTCTCCTCCCTGTCATTCAGGACCCAGTGGAGACTCTGGTTTTTCCGGGTGCACCCCCCTTGGAGGGGTGGGGGTCGTCTCATTCTAGAGCCAGAAGCTGGGAAGAGCTCCATGGATCAGGCCTGGAGGAGGAGTCATCCCTTGTGCCCACATTCCATTGACTGGAACTTAGAGGAACAAGGGACCCTGGGGAACATGTTCAGCAGTGTCCAGGACGGAGAGGGGACCGGGATGGGGGAACAGCACCAGCCTCCACTCGGTGGGGCAAGTCTGGGTGCACAGACCAGAGGGCCAGCTCCTTCCTGCACGAGGACACCCAGGGGGCTGCTTGAACTTATGGGAGATGAAGGATGGAAACCTGCAATTCAGATCCCTGGGCTCGTGGCTCAGAAGGACTAAAAAAATAACTAGAGGGGAGTTCTCGCTATGGCACAGCAGATTAAGAATCTGACATTGTCTCTGCGGAGGTGAAGATTCAGTCCCCAGCCAGATGCAGTGGGTTATGGGTCCAGTGTTGTTGCAACAGTGGCGTAGGTTGCAGCTGCATCTTGGATTCGATACCTGGCCCTGGAACTTGCGTATGTGCTAAAAAAAAAAAAAAAAAAAGAGGTGATAATGGCTTACATTCTTCCGTCCCCCAAAATAATTTCTCTGAATATTCACGGGGCACACAGACTCTTTTTAAACCTCATCTTCCTCTTTTGCTCATAATGAAATGTATACATGGTTGAAGGTCTGTGACCAGTGATAGAGAATTCTCAACTCTAAGCTCCCAGCAGGGGCCTCAGCTCGTACTGCCTTGGGGGAGGTGGCCTTCGGAGAGCAGCTCGACCACAGGGCCACACCCTGGCTTCCATCCATGCATACCTGTATCTGGTTCTTCCTCCCTCCGGCTCCCCTCCTGCTCCTGTCGGAGGCCAGTCTGTCTACTCCTGTGCCTGGGATCACGTCTTTCACCTTCATAATGACCTTGCGTTCCTCCTCCCATTCCACATCTTCCACCTTGGCCTCTGTGTTGGCCACTCCCTAGAGGACGTGTAAACGAGGTCTAGGCTCCTGTGGGGGTGGCCAGGGTCTTCCTGGCCCTCCTGCTGCCCCCCCGGGCCCCTTCCCTTCAGCAAAGCTTCTCTAATGAGTCATTTCCTGCTCCTCCCTGCACCCTGTTCCTCAGCACAAACTACCCCTTCTCCACTGGCCACTTGGGGCTGTGCTCAGATTGCTTCTCAAGGTCACCATGACTCCCATGAGGCCAAATCCAGGTGAAACTGACAGCGCTAATGGCCTGAACCCAGCCACAGCACAGACTGGGACTTGAACCCATGTGCCGGGACATGAACCCAATCTAAGGCCAGCTTGGGACTGGAACCCATGGTTTTAAATTAGAATCGCTCATCCTGTGTCTGGACTCACTGAGATCCAGGTTCTTCAGGCCTCTGCACAGAAGGAATTCAGCCAGAGACAAAGTGATAGGCAAGAAACAGAGTTATTAAGATAGGATGCTTGTGAGAGACGCAAGCTGGCACGCAGGGAAGCTTCTGACCAAGGATCTCCGGTGGGCTAGTTTTATTATCCAAGGGGCATGGGGGGCTGGAAAAGACAGCCTCTTCCTTTCTGGGAGTAGCAGCTCCTCCTTAGTATCCCTTAAGGTGTGTATTCAGATCAGCAGAAGGGTGGTCCTCAAACTCCTGCCCTGGGTCTGAATCTGAATGCAGACCTCCTCCCACCCCCCCACCCGATGACCTGAGGCAATTCTCGCACCTCCACTAGGCGAGCAAGGCTGCCCTGTGCTGATGGCTTTCCTGAACTTACAGTGGTCCCTCAATCGCTCCTAGGTTTCCTGCCTTATCAAGATCCCCCACTGGGGCTTCTACGACCACCTCTGCTACTCTGTCCCTATCACGGGCTCCCTCTCCTGTCCCCAGCTTTCTCAGCTGGCTGGGAACCACTGCCTCCTCCTCCAGACAGCTCACCTCTTGGCTTCCGTGGCACCTCCCCGTCAGCTTGGCCATGACCTCTTTCAGTCCGGCCGATTTCTCAGCCTTTGAATGGGGACCCCTCCTCTTTTCTCTCTACCCTCCCTCCCTCCGTGAGTTTGCCCCGTGGTCTTAAGTCTCATCTCTAGGCTCATGACTCCTGTGTTCTTTACGGCACTTTCTGCAGCTGGCTGACACTTGCATGATGGTCTCACTGGCCGCTCAGACATGAGCAGGGCAAAGCCACACACTCAGTACCTTTCTCTTCCCACAAAACAAACCAACAAAAACCTGATACGGTGAATGGCACCCCCATCTGCCCAGGCGCTAATGGCAGAAATCTGGGGGGTCATCCTTGATTCTTTCTTTCCTTGGGCCCCTAATCCCATCTCTTAGAAAGTCCCATTGTAGAAACAGGGGGTTCTGAAAGAGGTCCCATCACACTCCTCACTGTGTCACTCACTGCCACTGTCCTTCCAAGCCACCCCCTACCAGCCTCACCACCGCTGCTCCCTGTTCTCACAGCTGCTTATGAAAGTAGGTCTAGGCTACTTCTAAGTCCCTGTCACATAGGACAGAATCTCAGCTCGCTGCACGGGGCTCACAGAGCTGCATGCTCACATCCCTGGCAGCCCCTCCTCCTCCTCCGTGGGCGCCCCTCCCCCATCTTGACACACGTCCCCTCCTGTCTTCATGCGCACAGCTGGCCCTCTTGTGTGTCGTCCCCTCTGCCTGGGATGTACCTCCCAGCACACCCTGGCCTCCCTTTCTAGCCCGGGGCCCTTGCTCTGGTGTCTGGGGCTCCTCGGGGTCTCCCTCGTGGGGTGCACACAGCAGCTGCCCCCCCGGCCCCTCTCCATTGCAGGGGAAGCCAGGTGGCCTGGCCTTTTGGAAGCTTTTGCAGCCCTGGTTCTCTCATCCCCTGCCAGTACCAGCTTACATTTCGGATCTTCTTGGCCATGAAAGAGCGTCTGGCTCCTTTGGGTCCCAGGAGCCTTCCAGCCCCCCTGGGGGCGGGGGCAGGGGATGGACAGGCAGGTCACCATGCCACCTCTGTGTGTGTGAGTGTGTGTTGGTGTCAATGTTTTATTCCGCAGAGAGAGAAGGCTTATCCAGCCACATCAGTGTTCATTTGTTGACTTATTTATCGTCTGTCTTTAGCAAGCCCCACGGGGTGGGATCCATGTAATACCTGGTTTCAGTGGCCGTCCAAGCAATGTGTGCTAAATAAATGCAGAAATGAGGGAAAGAATAGGATCAGGATCCTGGGACAGGAACGTGAGGAGGCGTTTCCTTCAGAAGGTCTGGAAATGCAGCCTGTCTCAGGGAAACCAGTCCCTGGATCTTTGACCAGGCAGGCGACCGAGTGCTGATAATGCCAGGCAGACCGAGGTGGTCGAGGTGTCATTTTGTTTTTCCAGGTAGAAATGCATCTGGGGGAGTTCCTGTCGTGGCTCAGCAGGTTACAAACCCGACTAATATCCATGAGGACATGGGTTTGATACCTGGCCCTGCTTAGTGGGTTAAGCATCCAGCATTGCCACGAGCTGTGGTGTAGGTTGCAGACGAGGCTCCAATCCCACGTTGCTGTGGCTGTGACATAGGCCGGCAGCTGCAGCTCCAACTTGACCCCTAGCCTGGGAACTTCCATATGCCCTAGGTGTGGCCTTAAAAAGCAAAGTAAAAAAAAAAAAAAGGTAGGATAAGCTTCCACCTTACAGAGGAGAAAGTGAAGGCTTAAAGTAGTGAAGGAACTGCCGCTAGGTCACAAAGTGTGTGGGTGACAGAACCTAGCCCAGGACCCGGGGCTCCTCCCTGCTGGTCAGGGCACCCAGGAGGCTGTGGCCTGGGCCTGCACGCAGAGCCACCCGAACAGCCACATATGTGTCATTGGCCAAACCCCAGGAGGGCATCTGAGAATCAGACTAGGGACCCTTGGGGCTCTGGACAGCCCCAAATGACTCCTGTAGCCACAGAGACAGGCTCGGGATAGCTGTTGTTTTCAGTGAAGATTTGGTCCATAGACATCTTCATTTTATTTACTAGATGGTCTGGCACATACATGATAGCGGCCATCCTTAATAGAGCAGCTGAATACTGTCTTAACTAGGCTCCCCCTTTGCGTGTAAAACGAACCTCGCCTTTGTGATGTGCTGCTTCACTCTGCCGTGTGATGGCAGCGCGTGCTCGGAATCTCATCACAGGCTCCGTCTGACCTCCCGGGAAAGGACAGAGGGGGCTGACATTCGCCGGATGGTGAATACGCCAGTGACGAATAGGTCTGATGACGAACGTGTCAGCCCATCTCTGAGTGACGTGTTCTCCGGGCTTGATCTCGGGTTTGAGGGCTGGGCCAGGATGAGCGTGTGGTTCTGAAACTCTTATTCTCCCCCACTGCCCAAGTCTGCCCGCTCCCTCCCATGGTGAACCACGGCGATTTCATCTGCCACCCGCGGCCTTGTGAGCGCTACAACCACGGAACCGTGGTGGAGTTTTACTGCGACCCTGGCTACAGCCTCACCAGTGATTACAAGTACATCACCTGCCAGTACGGGGAGTGGTTTCCTTCCTACCAAGTCTACTGCATCAAGTCAGGTGAGCACGTCCAGGCCGTCCCCAGACTGTCCAGGTCCAGACCACACCCAGTGGCCGGTGGCTGCACCCTGAGCCCTGTCCCTCTTCCCCCACACACAGTGTTAGGAACGAGACCTGGAAACTCATCTTTGAGGATGCACGCAGCTGGTGATTTCAAGCCCTGTTCAACCTGCCTGGGCCCAGGTTAAAATGCTGACCCTCTGAACAGGGTCCCTAAACCCCTAGGACCTGTGAAAGGACCTGGCCTCTGTGCACTCTGCCTTCACCCCGACATGTCCCCTCCACTGACAGGGACACAGGCCCCGAGTGTGACCCAGTGATGCATATCTCTGCCTTTTTCTTCCACTCAACAAATGATATTATTATGGGTAAGACCAGCTGTCTCTGCAAAAAACATAAGCCATTTGCAACCACCCGTGCTTCATACTTAATAACAAATTCCTGGAGTTCCCGCTGTGGCGCAATGGGACTGGAGGCATCTCGGGAGCACTGGGACACATGTTCGGTCCCCGGCCCGGCACAGTGCGTTAAGGATCTGGTGTTGCTTGTTGCCCCGGCTGCAGCTAAGGTTGCAACTATGGCTTGGATCTGATCCCTGGCCCGGGAACTCCGTGTGCCTCTGGGTGGCCAAAAAAGAAAAACGAAAACAAATTACCAGCAAACCAACCTCAGCACTGGTCTCCTCGCACCAGGGGCGTGAGCACACGGAGATCAGGGCGCCAGGGCACGCCCCCTGCGCCCCCGACCCCCAGCTCTGCCCACCTCGGGCACACACTTTTTCCCCTGAAGGCAGCCTGCGGGAAGCACTTGTTAGGCCTCTGGAGGCCTCCCAGTGGGGACCAGCCCGGAGGAGTTGGGAGAGGGGAAGAGGGCAAATCCAGCCAGGGAGCACGCGGGAAGCCACGCCACCAGCGTCCGGGCGTCTCACACGCTGCTTTGTTCTCTCTCCCGGCAGAGCAAACGTGGCCCAGCTCCCATGAGACCCTGCTGACCACGTGGAAGATCGTGGCGTTCACGGCGACCAGCGTGCTGCTGGTGCTGCTGCTCGTCATCCTGGCCAGGATGTTCCAGACGAAGTTCAAGGCCCACTTTCCCCCCAGGTGAGTGCCACAGCCCTGGGTGGCCCTTGGCACCCTGAGCCACCCTGAGCCACGGAGAGTGGACAGCCAGCCTGGATGAGGGCAGAGCTGAGCTTCTAAGGGGGAAAAGGGGAGAAAGCAAAAACACATTCCTGGGGGGTTTGGGGTGGTCCAAGTTCAGAACGCCAAGCTGGAGACAGACTCATTTTCCTCTTTCCACCCCCCCGCCCCATGAGCCCCTGTCTGCCTCCTGCCCTGCTTAGACGGTCTCAAGCAGGCATTGTTGGGGGGAGCACAGTCAGGCCTGCACCCCCCAACCCCCAGGGCACCCCCACTGCGCACGATGTGCAGGCCTATTACCTCCCTTGGAGCTTCCAGGCCACAGGGAGAATAAGAAATACACAGCACGAATTAGGGGCAGAATCCAAGGTGCGTGACCCAACAGGAGTTCAAAACCAGTGTGCAGGGGAGTTTCTGTCATGGCTCAGCAGTTAACTAACCCAACTAGGTTCCCTGAGGATGCGGGTTCGATCCCTGGCCTTGCTCAGTGGGTCAAGGAGCTGACGTTGCCGTGATCTGTGGTGTAGGTCACAGACGCAGCTTGGATCTGGCATTGCTGTGGCTGTGGTGTAGGCTGGTGGCCACAGCTCCAATTGGACCCCTAGCCTGGGAACCTCCATATGCTGCAGGTGCAGCTCTAAAGCAAAAAAAAAAAGAGAGAGAGAGAGAGAGAAACCCAGTGTGCAGAAATGTGGCAAGTCCCAGGCAGGGGGAGAGGCTCTGGATGGGGAGCTAGGTCAGGGCTCAGGAGCTTCTGCCTGCAAGTAGGACTTGAGCATGTGGGGTGAGACCTGCGGGCAGAGGGCGGGGGGTCCCCGTGCTCCTGGGCTGCACAGGTGAGCTTCAGTCAGTGTCTTCATCCTTCCTGTCCTCACCACTGGAGAGGAGTTTGTCAAGGTCCCTCGGAGGTGGCCTGTCCCTCCCAGCGCCCAGGCTGCCTGTGCCCCTTCCCCTCTGGCGGCTTGTCCAGAACAAACCACAGCAGCACCCTTTCTAACCTAGAGCCACTCAGCAAATGGAAGGAGAAGTCATTTAATAAGTACAGGGGTAGGAGTTCCTGTTGTGGTGCAGCAGAAACGAATCCGACTAGGAACCATGAAGTTTTGGGTTCGATCCCTGGCCGTGCTCAGTGGGTTAAGGAGCTGACGTTGCCATGATCTGTGGTGTAGGTTGCAGACCCAGCTCGGATCTGGTGTTGCTGTGGCTTGGTGTAGGCTGGCAGCTGTAGCTCCGATTAGACCCCTAGGCTGGGAACCTCCATACGCCATGGGCGTGGCCCTAAAAAGACAAAAAGACAAACAAACAAAAAAAGTACAGGGGTGGGAGTTCGAGTTTCTGTTGTGGTTCAGCATAACGAACCAAACTAACCGGTATCCATGAGGTTGCAGGTTCGATCCCTGGCCTCGCTCAGTGGGTTGAGGATCTGGCATTGCCGTGAGCTGTGGTATAGGTCGCAGACACAGCTCAGATCCTGCGTTGCTGTGGCTGTGGTGTAGGCTGGCAGCTGCAGCTCTGATTTGACTCCTAGCCTGGAAACTTCCATAGGCTGCAGGTGTGGCCCTAAAAAAAAATTTTTTTCCCTAAAACTCTTTCACATAATTTCATATATTTTTTTAAATGCCTGAGTCTTTCCATCTTGGGTTCCTCTCTGGTTGTGGGAAAGTTGGTCTCTGCAATGCAAATCGATGAGAAGATTCTCAGGGGCAGGTCCAGGAAGGACATTTTTCTCCAGGTCCCTGAGGGCTAGGTGCTGAAGAGATGCTGATGACAGCCCGAGGGGTGTGGGTCGGGGAGGACCCGACAGCTCAGGGAGCCTGGATGCTGGGCATTGTTAGGGAGAAAAGGGAGCACAGAGGCATTGGGCTGCCCACCCAGGGAGCCTGTAAGTGAAAGGGACCGTGAGGAGGGAGGGATACCAGAGTGAGAAAGGAGGCCAGTGTGAGGCCGTGGAGGCAGGGAGGCGAGCAGCTTGGATGGTCCAGGATCTACTAACAAGGGCTGTGAGAGAGCAGAGAAGTCGGAATTGGAGCAAACTCTGCCTTTCCTCAGGGCTCCTGCCTTTGGGGGGGGGGGGGTGCATGGGCCCTGCAAGCTCCCCCCATCTCTGGGTGGCCTTAAGAAGGGTGGATCCAGCACCCCCCCACCACCACCACCAGAATCCCTAAACAAGATGCTCCAAAAAGCCAGTGGGGTGGGGAAGAGAGTGGGATGGACTGGGAGCTTGGGGTTAATAGTTGCAGACTCTTGCCTTTGGAATGGATTAGCAGTGAGATCCTGCTGTGTCCTGGGAACTATCTCTAGTCACTTATGATGGAGCATGAGAATGTGAGAAAAAAGAATATGTACATGTATGTGTGACTGGGTAGAAAAAAAAAATAATGTATTGGGGGGAAAAAGAAAAAAGCCAGTGGACTCAAACTCAAGCATCAGTGGGATGTGGCCTGAGGCTTCCCTCCACCTCGGTTGCCAGTGTCTGGAGTCTCATTCCTCAGGTTTTGGAGTCCATGGCACTGGTGCACTGGGTGCAGGGCTCCCCCCGGCTGCATTGTCTTTCCTTTCTGCTCTTTTCCCTCTGGTCCCATCACTTGGGCACGAGTTCCAAACAGGGGACTAAGGAAGCGAGTTCCACTGGCCACTTACTAGCCCCCCGGACTCCTCCAGGGGCCAGGAGCAGAGTGGTCCTCAGGGCTGTGGCTTTGACATCAGACAAACACCCACACTCAGCCAAGTGGTGTGGCAGGGGCTGGGGACAGGACGCCCAGGGCAAGGCCGGGTGCCACGAGTGTAACCCACACTCCCCAGCAACTCGGGCAAAGCTTAGGTGGCCTCAGGGTCGGGAGGTGACCGTGAGCCCAGAGATCTTGACCAGGTGCTCTGAGTTCCTTTTTGTTCCTGTTCTGGTTGCTTTTCTGTCTTGATGAAAAATGAGTGATTTTTATACTGTAGCAGAAAACAAACAAGAGGCAGAAGCAGCCCAGGGGTCACTGAAACGGGACACTCGGGGTTCATCGTTTGCCAAGCTTTTCCGTTTCCAGCAGTCCTCCCGAGGGACACCACAGGGCCACTTTCAGATAATGGGTGGGAATGGGCCACGTGGTCCCTTGCCCAGGAGATTACAGTCATGAGGCCAAACTGGGGAGAAGGAAGCATGAGGAGACTGCGGGGACCAGAGGCAGCGAGGTAAAGCAGAGGGAGCCCGGAGAGCAGCAGTGAGGAGAAGAAAACCCCTCCTGCCAGCAGCGTGGCCCCAGGGGACACCAGCTGCCAGAGGGGACCTGCCAGGGAGGTTGGATCTGCTGCACCACATCCCAGCAAGGCTCCGCTGCCCTTTGAGGGCCTGAGGACCCAACCTGCAGTGGGGGATGATCATGTGTCCCCTGACAGGTTGGCACCGCTTTCCTTTCCACAGGGGGCCTCCCAGAAGTTCCAGCAGTGACCCTGACTTCGTGGTGGTGGACGGCGTGCCCGTCATGCTCCCGTCCTACGACGAGGCTGTGAGTGGCGGCTTGAGTGCCTTAGGCCCCGGGTACCTGGCCTCCCTGGGCCAGGGCTGCCCCTTACCCGTGGACGACCAGAGCCCCCCAGCGTACCCCGGCTCAGGGGACATGGACACCGGCCCGGGGGAGTCGGAAACCTGTGACAGCGTCTCAGGCTCATCGGAGCTTCTCCAGAGTCTGTACTCACCTCCCACGTGCCAAGGGGGCACCCGCCCCGCTTCCGACAACCCCGACACGGTTCCCAGTACGGCAGGGGAGGTGGCATCTACCAGCCCGGGCATCGACATCGCCGATGGTAAGCGTCTGCCCGGGGGCCTGAGCCGCCCCTGCCCAGCCCCCTCCCTGCCCCCAGGCTCAGAGCCAGATCAGTGCTTCCGCCTCGGCATAAAGGCATCTGGCTCTCTCTGCATGTGGAGGCCACGGGCAAGGCCACTTACGGGAAGGAACGAGCCTCCTCTCACAAGCGATGAGCCCATTAATTGAAATTTCCCGAGGCACAAAAGAGCACCCGGCCACAGGCTGCAGTGGGAGACGCTTGGCTCTCAGGGGGTCCATGGGATCCAGGAGGCTCTTCTCCTTTCTCGCTTAATTAGGCAGGGCTTCTGAGAGGGGTGCTTAGGATCAGAAGAACACACACCTGCTAGAAGGAAGCCCCAGATGCAGGCAGGAGGGCCCAGCCCTGGAGAGGTTCTGGATACGACAGGTGATGTGTACCAGGTGTAAAATGAAAGCTGTATGTGTGCCTATCACAAGGAAAGGCACATGGCAGCTCGTGGAAAAATAGTACAAATGCATCAGGCGAATTAGGGCTCTGTTTCCAGGGAAGGGGGCACCGGCCCCACTTTGCAAAGCAGAGCAGTGATTCCAGCTGATACTGACAGGAAGTAGCAGCAACCACGTGGAAACAGGGCCTCTCCTGGTTCCCCATAGCGTTCCTTTTCTTCATACCATCCTTTTGGTTTGTATGACTGTTAGGGCGCATGGTCGAGGCCTAAGAATTTATTTTTGACGAGCTGGGTGTGAGATGTTCCAGTGGCTTGGTTTATGTGCTTAACTCTTTTCTTCTTCTCACTGATTTCAAGATTTTTTTTTTTTCCTTTTTTGGCCATTCTGGGTCCAGGGAGCAGATTGGAGCCACACTGTGACCTGCATCACAGCTGTGGCCATGCCTGATCCGCCTGTAACCCACTGTGCTCCGCGGGGATCGAACCTGCGGCCGGGTGCTCCAGAGACGCTGCCCATCCGGGTGTGCCACAGCGGGAACGCCTTAAATTTTTTAAAAACATTGATTGATTGATTGTAGATATGTTAATAAAGCTCCAGATCTTGGCAGTGTTTTTTTTTGGTGAATTAACCTAATAACCACCTCTTCTTTTGCAGAGATCCCCCTAATGGAAGACAATCCGTAGCCGGGCAAAGTCCGGATGACGCTGCTGCCCCTTGGGGGGTGGGAACCTTGTACCTGGACTGAGGCGTCGGAAGGACAGAGCGTGGGGGATGGATTTATCAACATGGGGACAGTGACTCACATCATACATCCTGGACTCAACAGTGAGGCTGGCAAACGGCGGGGGCAGGGCTGTTCGATGAAACTGGAGGATCTGCAGGACGAGTGAGGAACAAAAGGATGAGGGGAAAGCCTGCGCGGTCCTGGAGGAAGGTGTTCAGCGCGGCTCGGACTGCGGACCTTGGGACAGATGGTTGGTTCCGCGTGTATCCCACCGAATCCCACATCCCCCGTTGACTTATTTTATGAGTACTACCTGTGTCCTCCGAAAGCATGTCACATTATGTAAATCGCTTCTAAAATCTGCTTCAAGCTGTCTCTGGACTCCAGGTTAGGATGGATCAGCCTCGGCGGGAGGAGCAGCAGAGCGCCCCCTGCGGGCCCCCAGAGGGAAAGGTTCTCGTGTGTCTCTTGGACGGACTTCCTTGGGCTGGACAGCTCCGCGCCAACGCCAAGGCTAACGTGGGATGTGGCGGTTCCAGTGAGAAAAGACAGACTCAGCCAGACTCTGCTTTCTGGAAATTCCTTCAAAAAGAAGAGCTCTTGTCCTCTGGACTGTCCTTTGCTGAGATGTCACATTTGTATTCATGGTCTAGCGCAGGGATCCATGGCATTGGATAAATCTTGTGACCTTACACATGGTCAGAATGTGTTCAAATACATCTCATGGTGGAGAAGTTACCACAGTAATGTTTGTCGGGGCATTTTTAAAAGACCCTACACGACAGTGTTATCTCAATCGTTTAGTCCCTGTCTAGTTACCTCTTAGGGTTGTTGCCCCTGCTTCCAAATCAGCCATATTTAATTTTTCAAAACAGAAATTGTTTCTGAAAACACATTCCTCCTCCTCCAAATAAAATATGAGGTGGGATTTTTTTTTCCTTTTATTTTGTCCTGCCAGGTCCGCAGGCTGACCACCCAGCCTAAAGAAAGATGCTTTCTGCTTGTGCTTCTGGCGCCTCTGGCTGCCTCGCCTCCCTGTCAACCCAGCTTCCCCTCCATGTGCTCTCCCAGTGCCCACTGGGTGTTGTTCCTAAGAAAATGATTGATAAAAAAGAATTCCCTGAGTCCTGAGGTGTCTCTTCAAATACATGTTGATCTGTGGAGTTGATTCCTTTTCTCCTCTGGGTTTTAGACAAATACAGACGAAACTCTGATCCATCAAAATTGCTATGCTGATAGAGCAGTGAGAGCTGGAAGCTTGATCAAATCCCCATTTTTTTTTTTCTCAACACAGACTGATTAAAAATTAAAAAGAAAACAACAGTTTGAAGCGTGACTTTAATAGCAGAGTGGAGTCGGGCGGGCAGTGACAGTGATGCGGGGGGGTGGAGACAGTGCAGGGCCAGAACCAGAGGCTGAAGGAGGGAGGGGACTGGACAGACTGTGCCTCGCCCAGTGCCATGGGCGGGGGTGCCACCATCAGCAGCAGCAGCAGTGTGCTGAGCTTGTGGGTAAAGGTGTTTGGTAATAGTAATGGTTTCGCCGTGAAAGCTGGTTTTCATACATGTCCGTGCTTAAACCCCATCTGGCCAGCTCAAAGACAGACAGCATGGGCGGCTGGGTGGGGGAGTGGGGGGAGCCAGAGTTCACTGTAGGCAGCTCCCCCCACCCCCACCCCCAACCCTGCTGCAGCAGCCTTCCCAGGATCCCTGTTGGCCCGGTCTCAGCTCTCCTCCACGCCACATCTATCCTCCCCTGATCCTGCATAAGCGGAGTGTGTGTCTCAGAGACCACGAGGTAAGCGCCTCATTTCCCACCCGAGAAGCCTGCAGGGCTGTCTCTGGGGCCTGTCCTCTCCTTCCCGAGAACGTTCTTTCCCCCAAAGTAGAGAGCGGCAGCGTGCAGCCTGTGAGCCGAGCACAGCCGTGCATCTCCAGCCTGCACACCTGGGAGACAGGTAGCAACACAAGTGCCACATACATCCCCACATCCGTATCAACATGGTTCTAAGCACAGACGCTGGCGGGAAGGAAACACCTGCTCAGCGACAGCATGGGACGCTGTCCAACCAAATTACCTGGGTCCTCCCCTGGGTCCTTTAGTGTGTGGCCACATCTGAGTCTCAGTCGCAAATACCGTTTCCCGTGATTTTTTTGTCATTGTAGTGAGTTTATGTGGCAAGAAAACATCCGCATGATACCCAAGCACATGGTGATTCTGACTCTTCATGGAAAAGTCCCGGAGGCCCTCTGGCTATGGACAGTGCCAACCTCTCTCAGCCGGCCTCAGGAATCAGGAGGTAAGAGAACAAACCTGGCTGGATTGTGAACTGGGACGCAGAAGGGTGCTGCGACCGAGTCACCTGCTCCCCCTAAAGCTCTTTCTGTTTGGGGAGAGGGTGGCGCCCCCAGGACTGTGATCAGGAGCCCGTGCACAGAACCCAGGGTGCTGGCAGGTTTGCACAGATGCGTGTTTGAAGGAACTGCAGGGCAGCGGTTTTCTGGCTGACTGGCTCCCCATCCTACGCATGAGACATCTTCATACTTCACTTCCATGTAGCTTTTTTTCTTTTCTTTCATTATTTATTTATTTTTTTGGCCACACCTGGGAACTGTGGAAATTCCTAGACCAGGGGTCAAACCCACCCCACAGCAGCAACCCAAGCCACTGCAGTGACAACACTGGGTCCTTAACCTGCTGTGCCACAGGGGAGCTGCCATGGAAGCTTTATTTCATTGCAAGGTTGCATTCCACCTAATTACACCCATCTCAGCGGCTGGCTCATAGCCAGGGCTGCCTCCTATTCCTGCAGAAGGGTTTTGCCCCCAGACACACAGCAGCCCAGAACAGCTGGGAGTGACATGCAAAGACTCACAGGCCACAGCCTGCAGCCCCTTCCCCCACAGCCAGCTGTGTGAGACAGCCCTCTTCCCAGACGCCCAGGTCCCAAGCCATCCCCCAAGCTGACCACCCTGCAGAGCCAATGTGGCGTCCTGGGAGAACACAGGCTTTGGAATGGGCCATCACCTGCTTCAAAACCTGCTTCTGGGAGTTCCCGTCGTGGCTCAGCAGAAATGAATCTGACTAGTATCCATGAGGACACACTCCCTGGCCTCACTCCGTGGGTTAAGGCTCCAGCATTGCCATGAGCTGTGCTGTAAGTCACAGACGCAGCTCGGATCCTGAGTTGCTGTGGCTGTGGTGTAGGGCAGTTGCTACAGCTCAGATTTGACCCCTAGCCTGGGAACTTCCCTATACCATGGGCGTGGCCCTAAAACAGACCAAAAAAAAAAAAAAAAAAAACCTGCTTCTGCCACTAACTAACTGTGGACTTGAGCTTTCGCCCCCCCGGCGCCCGACCTCAGTATCTCCATGCAGATTCTAGAGATGGCCCGCCTCTGCCTTTGTGCTGGGCCATGAAGATGACAGCTAGGGTGGGTCACAGCTCACAGGAGGCGTTCAATAAATGTCCACTGCTCTCCCTTGTTGAAGGAGGGTGTCACGTAGGCGATTAACTCAGGCGTGAGTCCCTAGGTGTGGGTCCCTGCCTTGGTCCCTCAAATGTGCTTGCAGACAAAGCTTGTCCGGGCTGCCCCAGGCCGGTGGGCTGAAATGTGCCCTTTCCCCAGCCCCTCCTCCTAGGAGCACCTGCCTGGCTTCTCTGTGTGGTAGGAGTTGTCATCCTTAGCCTTTGTTTGGGGCGTTTGCTCTCCTTCCCAGCACAGCCCCTCTCCGAGTGCTACAGAAAGTTCTGCTGAGGGTCGGGGGTGGAGGTGAGAAGACAGGACAACCTTAGAAATTCCCCCAAGGACTCTGAAGGACTCAGGTCACCCGCATGGGCAGCCCCGGAGATTAATACTAACCTGCTTCTCTAATTTTATTGTCTGTTTTCAATTTAAAGCATAAAAGTTAACGCCCATGCATTTCAAGGTGATAGAGAAGGAAGTCGGAGGCAAAGATGCTGCTCCAGCAGGCAGAACAGGCCCCCGGGAGTGGCAGTCGCTTGGCAGGAGGGCCGATGCTGGGCACCATCGCACTGAAACTGTAAAAGTTAACACAGAGTGTGCGGCATCGCCGGGCCGTGTTCAACTGCCATGGCAGGTGGCATTCCCGGGGTACTTGCAGTGCACAGTGTTAAGTGGCCAGAGGCGTGCCCAGCTTCTTGAGTACCAGCCAAACTGGCCCTGCTCAGGGCCTCATCCTTGTGTTCAGAGCCTGCAGAACCCTGGTCCCAGGTCCTTCAAGACCCTGGGATAAAGAAATGCCAGCACTAGCAGGTGCAAGAAGAGCTTGGAGTGGCGTTCCCGCCATGGCGCCACAGGATCAGGATCTTGGGAGTGCTGGGACACAGGTTCAGTCCCCAGGCCAGGCACAGTGGGTTAAGGATCCAGTGCTGCCTTCGCTTCAGCTTAGGTGGCAACTGTGACTTGGTTCTGATCCCTGGCCTGGGAGCTCCCTATGCCACAGGTCAGCCAAAAAGGAGAAGAAAAAAAACGAGCTTGGGGTGAGGGGGAATGGGACGGGGCCTGAGGGAAGGAAGCCAATAATGTTTGCTTGGAGCTCATAAGAAATATTTATAGGCCCTGATCAGTCAATAAATATTTATCAAGCACCTGCTATGGGCCAGGCTGAGTCTGCCATCTCTGATCCAGTGGAAATGAGGACTGGGGCAAACAGCAGGACAAACCCAGAGCTCTGAAGCTAAGAACACGCTCTCCCGACCTGGGCTCTCAGAGGCTGCAGCAGGCACAGCAGCGCGGCTGGGAGCAAGCCAAGTGGGGTGCATGGCAGCTGAGGGCTGGGGATGGAGAGGTAACTCAGGGCCAGACCTGGAGGCTGGTGCCAGGTTGAGGGCAGTGTTTCCCTGTGGGGAGTGGGAAGCAGAAAAGAGCTGGGGTGAGACGGGGGCGCAGGAGCAGCCCTGCTCACCAGCAAGGCCTAGGAGTCAGGGACACCTGGACCCAGCTGAGGGCACCCCGGGTGTCTCAGAAATCTCCGGGCCCTGGTTGCTCAGTGGTCCTGGCAGAGGGAACAGATGGTCTCGAAGAACTTCTCAGCTTTTACGTGGGGAAATTCTCTCTCCTGGCTTTTTTTTTTTTTTTTCTTTTAGGGCTGCACCCACAGCATGTGGAGGTTCCCAGGCAAGGGGTCGAATTGGAGGTACAGCCAATGGCCTACACCACAGCCACAGCCACAGCCACGCCAGGTCTGAGCTGCAACTGCAACCTACACCACAGCTCATGGCAACACCGGATCCTTAACCCATTGAGTGAGGTCAGGACCGAACCCAAAACCTCATGGTTCCTAGTTAGATTCATTTCCGCTGTGCCTCGAGAGGAACGCCTCTTTCCTGGCTTTTTAAAAAGATCATCACCCGGCCCCATGGCCGAGGTCTCTCTCAGCAGCTCCCCCTCCTGCCCCCGCCCCCCCCCCCCATGTCCACACTCCTCCCAGCTCCTCCTCCTGCCCAGCATCTGGGGCTTAGGAGCAGATCCTGCCCAACACCCCCTTAGGAGGGGGGTCCATGCTCTAAACACTCTGCCCCCGCCTCAGTTGCGATGGGGGTGAGGGACAAGAGACACCACCAGCCTCAGCACTTCTGCCCTCCCGGGGCTGGTACCTGGACCCCTCCGCCAGAAAGAGCCATTAACGGTGCCCCTCACAGAGTCCATTTGACTAGGATGACTTCAAGCAACTAAATGCCCAAGCAAGTCTCTCAGATCGATTTTGCTCACACAGTCTTAGTGGAGCATTTCCAGGTCTGTGAAGCCTGCTCGCCCGTTGTGTCTTCTGGCCAGGAGATGGGAAGGAAGCTGACAAGTGCCGCGATGACACTGGCGCAGCCTGTTTTTACGTCTACCGAGCAGAGCGAGGATCCGCCCTTCCCCAGAGTTCTCACATTCCTGTGACTTCGCATCAGTGGACTGGCCGTGTTTCCTGGTCATGCTCCAGGTTGGATACAGAGCTCTGTTTTTCAAAGAGACTTTCTTTGTAGAGCTGTCATTGGTTTATAGAAAAGTTGTACAGAAAATACAGATTTCCCATATGACCCCCTCTCAGTGCAGTTTTGCCCATTAGGAACCTCTGCCTTAGTGAGGTACCCCAGCGACAATCGATGAGCCGGTACTTAGTGTGAGCTAACCTCTACATCAAGGTTCACTGTTGGTGTCATCCGTTCTCTGGGTTTAGACAACTGTACGATGACACGTGTCATAGAGTGCTGTGTCCCTGTCCTGAACATGCCCTGGGCTCCACCTGTTCACCCCTTTCTCCCCTTGAACACTTGGCAGCCACCCATCTTTTTTTTGGTTTTTGCTGTTGTTGTTGTTGTTTTTGTTTTTAGGGCCATGCTTGTGGCGTATCAAGTTCCAGGCCAGGGGTCGAATGGGAGCTGGAGCTACCCGCCTACGCCACAGCCACAGCAACACCAGATCCTTAACCCACTGAGTGAGGCCAGGGATCGAACCCATGTCCTCACGGACACTAGTTGGATTCGTTACCACTGAGCCACAATGGGAATGCCCAGCCACTGACCTTTTGATGGTCTCCATTATGTTGCCTTTTCCAGAAAGTTACGTAGTTGGAATCAGACAGTATGCGACCTTATCCAAACGGCTCCTTTCCCTTAGTAATAAGCACATAGGACTCCTCTGTGTCTTTCAGAGCCTAGAGCTGTGCAAAGAACAAGGAAAGCAGCCTGATTTTCACAAGCAGAAGCTTTGACGTCTTCGCAGGCTTCTTGGCTTGTGGGCTGGAGAACGTGAGAGGCCGGGGCATCTCTTATGGGGTCCTCTCCCCAGGCCACTCAAGGACTCAGGAAAGAACATTCCACAGCTGCCCTTGAGACCACATGGGGGATTTGACAAACTTCTTCCTTTGTTGTCCCTTCGGCTGGCCTCTACCTGCAATTCTGTCACACATGTGACCACTCAGACTCCACAGCCCCAGGACTTCTCTCTGTCCTCCATGCTTTGTCACTCCTTCCATCCTCAGTCCCCGACACCTGCCAACATTGATGCAAAGCCCTGAAGCATCACTAAGCTACACACTGACGGTCCCCCCTAAGTGGGTGAGGTGACCTGTACACACAGGAAATGATAAACCAGGTCAGATGTGGGGTGTGGCAATGGCACCACATCCCTGGTACCATGCCAGCACATGGAGGGGTCCCCAACTCTGCCTAGGGAGCAGGGAGGGTTGCCCAGAGCTGGGGATGGGGAAACCCCTTGCTGTAAAGGGCCATCTTTTTTGTGCATATAATAGCTACTCTCTCCCCACCATAGAGGACAATCTCAGTCTAGAGGGACTCAGTCCCGGAGTTCCTGCTGTGGCGCGATGGAATCAGCAGCATCTTAGGAGCACTGGGACTCAGGTTGGATCCCTGGCCCAGATTGGTGGGTTGAGGATCCGGCACTGCCAGAGCTGCAGCCTAGGTCACGCCTGTGGCTCGGGTCTGATGCCTGGCCTGGGAACACAAGGTACCTGGGGTGGCCAAGCAAAATAAATGCCTAGATAAATAAATAAAGGGACTCAGTCTCAGGGGTCTGTTGGCCTTGACTCCTTTCTCTGTTTCAGTTTCCCCAGGTGTTAAACATGGCAAATAACAGGACCTACTTCATAGGCTTGTCAGGAGCAACTGAAGCATCCATGCACAGGGAGAAGGGGGACCTGCAGCAGACTCCAAGGTGTCAGCTGTTACCGCTATGGTTTCACCCACCCAGGGCCATTGGTCCCCCCTCCGACATCCCAGACACAGAGTTAAATCTGCCTGCTCCGAGGTGCTTTGCTTTCTCCACAAGCAGGTCGCAGTGACATTTTCCTCATTGGTCATTGAACCGTCTCTACTTTGCTCCTGAGACTCCCTCCGAGCTTGTGGTGGCTAAGGGGGCCCCCTGGGGCCAGGTCCTCAACCCACCTGCAAGCAGCCTGCCTTGGTGGTATCCCGCTCATGTGCCAAATATATCACCTCTATCTCAAGGCCCCTCACCTGGGTCTCCACAGAAACGTTTCTCCTGTTTTGGGATGTTAGACTTCAACCCTCTGCTGGATGTCTCCACCTCCGGATCCCAGAGACAGCCCAACACCGATGTCCCCTAAACTGAACTCAAAACTAGCCCTCCAAGTCCACCGTCCACTATACTTCTACCCCAGACCTGTATTTCCTCCCTTTGTCACGGCACAACTATGTACCCATCACAAAGCCGATATCCTGTGAAATAACACGAACCTCTGTCTCTTTGGCAGGGACCATGTTTTGCGGATTCTGCAATCTAAACCTTGCTCTAACCTGTCTTCTCTACATCTTCAAGGCCAGAATGTAAGTTCTGTAAGACCAGGGACCTTGTCTAGCTGGTTTGTTACCATGTTATTCGCATAGGATAATGGTGAAGACCATGGACGCTGAAGCCCAACGATCTGAGTTCGGATCCTCCGTCATTTACTGGCTGTGTAAGCACCTGTAAATTACATCACCTCCTCTCCTTCAGTTTCCCCTTTTGTAAAATGGGGGTGATGCTTGCCCTGAGGCATAGGGTTGTGGCGAGGATTAAATCAGTTAATGGCTGTATGGTGCTCAGAACCAAGCCAGGCACCTGGTGAACTCTCAGGAAGCATTGGCTATTACCAGCATAGCCTGCCCCCTGCACAGTGCTTGGTTTATAAATGCATTAAAAAAATGTACTGGCTTGGAGTTGCCGCTGTGGTGCAGTCGTTAACGAATCCGACTAGGAACCATGAGGTTGCAGGTTCGGTCCCTGCCCTTGCTCAGTGGGTTAAGGATCCAGCATTGCCGTGAGATGTGGTGTAGGTGGCATATGCAGCTCGAATCCCGCGTTGCTGTGGCTCTGGTGGAGGCCGGCGGCTACAGCTCCGATTAGACCCCTAGCCTGGGAACCTCCACATGCCGTGGGAGCAGCCCTAGAAAAGGCAAAAAGACAAAAACAAAAAACAAACAAAAAAATGTACTGGCTGGATTTCCCGTCGTGGCTCAGTGGTTAATGGGCCCGACTAGTGTCCATGAGGACATGGGTTTGATCCCTGGACTTGCTCAGAGGGTTAAGGATCCGGTGTTGCCTGTGAGCTGTGGTGTAGGTCGAAGATGAGGCTTGGAGCCTGTGTTTCTGTGGCTCTGGTGTAGGCCAGCAGCTACAGCTGCAATTCGGCCCCAAGCCTGGGTACCTCCATATGCCGTGGGTGCAACCCTAAAAAGACCAAAAAAAAAAAAAAAAATTACTGGCTGAAATGAATGAATGCCGCTGCTCTAATTTACAGTCTTATTATCTTTGCTTGGACAAATATAGCTGGGCTTATTTCCTATAGACCCCCCAATCCTTTACCCCATTCACTCTATGTACTGCTGTTGGAGTTACATGTCCAACACACAAATATGAAGGTGTGCCATTCCATTGCCTAACACCATCCAGTGGCTCCGTGGTCCCCACAGATGGCCAGAGCAAAATGCAAACTCCTTGGCAGAGCCTACGTGCATGAACTCCTTTGATCTGGCCCCCATCATCTTACTCTGCTGACGCTGAACCAGTGGCAGTTGTCCAAAGAGATCACCTTCCTTGTCCCCTCAGATCCTCTGCTTCCCCCGCCTGGAATGCCCTCTCTCTGCTCAGTCCAGCTGACAAAAGTATTTTCATTTTAGTTGCAGCAGTGACGTTAGGTCCCAGATGCAGGGCCTTCTGGGCAGAGCTAAGTACATACAGCATTAGAGCCTTTATCGAATTATAGTATAATTGTTTTCATGCCCACCCTCCCCACTGGGCTGTGAGCTCCTTGATGCTGGAAGATGGAAGATGGAAGCCGCATCTTATTCAGACCTGTATTCCTGGCAAGAAGCACAGGGTCCGTAGTAGAGCCTTAATATACATTCATCGAATAGATGGTTCGTTTTAAGAAGTACCCAATAAAGCTCGGAATTTGTATTTTCCCGATTCTTGTTTTGGTTGTTACCTTTTTAAATAGAAATAGTCAGTAAGGCTTATAGTTACATGTTTATCGAGTTCTAATTTTGTTGTTTTAAATGAAGAGTGAGACTCTCATTCATTTGTTCACTCACTCATTCACCCACAAATACTGGGTGATACTCGTCAGATACTGGATTTGAAATGATACAGATCAGACACAGCTCTTCCCCTCGTGAGGCTTACAGTCTTTTTCGGTCTACTATGTATTAAGGGGAGACTGATCTTGAACCAATACAAAATGTCAATTATCCATAAAAAATTGCACATTGAGGTGAGAGTTGTGAAGAAAAGAACAGGATGCAGGAGGAGCATCCTTTAGAGAGAGGGGGTGGGAAACTTCTCCTTGAAGGGGTACCATTCGAGGGGACACCAGAGGATGGTCAGGAGTGAGCCATGCAAAGCTGTGCAGAATGGGCATCCAAGGCAGCTCGTTGAATGTTAGGACTCTAAGCAAGGGACGGGCAGGTGGTGAAGCTGTGGCCAGAGAGGGGAGGGTTAGGGAGGCCAGCCTGGAAAAGCTGCCTTGGACTGCAACCTGGATTTTATTCTCAGTGAATAGGGAAGTAACTGAAAGCTTGAACAGGGGGGGCGGCGGGTGGTGGGCGGGGGGTGGGGGTGGGGTTCTGCTTCTGAGCAACTGGTGGTACCCTGAGGCTGTGTACTACTCTGGATGTGAATGGATGAAATGCAAGCGAAAGCCCTCAGCCCTGAGCAGCAACGCCTTTGATCACCAGCCCCTGCCCAGCACACGAGAAAGATGATGGGAGCTGACTTGGACGTGCGTGCGAAGACTCTAAGCTGTCCTGGCCAGTCAGGTGGAAGCTGGCATCTCCCTCCATGACCCCATCTGTCACAGCCAAGTTGACAGGGTCTAAGGTTCCTCCCAGGCCTGACATGAGTCCCTTCAGCCAGGTGAATGGAAAAGGCAACCAAGCCAGTGCCCGCCTGGGGGAGGGGGCTTTGGTGGTCCCTGGGGAAGCCTTACAGACCAGAATGGTCCTCCTTCCTCTACCCATTCCCAGCACTGTCGCTCCTGCAGTTCGAGGCCCCTGCTGGTCTTGCAATGCCTCCAGGACAAAGCAGGTGGTAGGGCTGCCCCAGCAAGGCATTGTTTCCTGTCAGGTTTGGCTGCAGGGCTCGCGGCCCTCAGCGCCCCTGCTCCCTCGGGCACCCTTGCCAACTGCCCCACCCCCACTCCTCCGCAGCCAGGGTGTAAGCACCCCTCCATCACTGCAGTCCCCCACACAAGGTTAGGGTTGAGCTGAAAGGCAGTTCCATCCCTCTGCATGCAACGCCTTCAGACCTACTTGAGGCAATTTGTCACACTTCAGGCTGCTGGCCAAGGAGGGGAGCAGGGAAGACTTTGTAATGAGATCTTTGTGCCATCATGAGTGGCGGGCTTTGTTTTCCAGGCATCTTTCCCACCTTGCAGATCCTATCACCTGTTCCACCTGCCACAGGGTGAGCGTGTCCGCTGGCCTGTCATCACATCACAGCTCCCACCGTGGGTGCAGGTGGGGGGGCTCATCAACCCACACAGTCCGTGCATCCACCCTGACGCTCCGCACCCCCCAATCCCCGTGCGCCCGCCCCCACCCCCGGTCTTACTCAAGACAGGGCCCTATCTGTCCCTCACTGGTTTCACCCCAGAGCGCCAATCCACCACTTTTTTCTTTCCTTTCGGCCAACCAAGCCCAGGGCATGTGGAAGTTCCGGGGCCAGGGATCGAACTGCAGCCACAGCAGTGACCACGCCGGGTCCTTAACCCGCTGTGCCACAGAGGAATGTTCCACCACTTTCTGATAGTCACTTCTCTTTAACCCTTTGGTTGCAGGGGCCTCTGAAGAGCCGGCTCCTTTCTTTTGACAAGTCCCTTTTCCTGCAAACCCCAGCAATGGAGGAGGTGGGGGAAAAAAAAGAAAAGAGAAGGCAGGGCAGGACCATCGTGCTCATAGGACAGAAACGGTCTGTTTTCTCCTGGATTCTCCAGACAAACACAGCCTTCCATCCTTGAACCACGCTAGCTCCGAGCTACGCCCCCTGGAATCTAGACAGATTTTAGCTAGAGGTTTGGCGTGGGGGAAGGAGCGCTGCTGCGGGAGTCAGAGAGCAGGGGCCGAGTTCCTTCTTAGCCAGCTCCTGGCTGTCCTTGGGACTTTGACACCAGGTGCTGGGGCCTGGGCTTCCTCCTCCGCGCGCTGGAGAAAGGAAGGGAAGGAAATGCTGGCCTGGATGATTCTCCACGGACATCTGGGGAGTCTATAGAGGCTGCAGCTCTGTCCCCCTTTCCCGGCCCTCGCGGCCGGGAGCCGGGATCCACGGTGTCCCACGCACCCAGCACCCGCACTCCGGCCTCTCGCTCCCCAAGCCCACGGGTCCCCTGATTCCTTGTCAAACGGAGGCTTTCCCCATTTCCCCAGCTGCAGGGTTTCGGGGCGCCTCAGAGGAGCCTCAGGGTTGGAGCAGGAGGTAGCTCCACTCGCCAGAGAAAAAGAAAGGGTTACCTGGGCTGCGGGGCGGGGCGGGGGCTGTCCGGTGGGCGGGGCCTCCTGGGGGGCGGGGACGGCGGGGGCTTCCGGGGCGGCAAAGGGAGCTACTTCGGTGGCGGGGAGGAGCGAGGCGAGGCGCGCGCGGCGCGGGGAGACACCCCCCCACCAGGTGAGCGCCCTGCAGCGGACGAGGGCCGGCGAGGGCAGGTGTCCCCCCAGCCCCACCCTCGGCAGGGACGGGGCGGGGACTGGACTACCTGTGACCGTCCGGTGCCTTTCCCCCTCTAGGGGCCTCCTAGGCTGTTTCCTGTTCTCTTCCCGAGACGCAGGCGCTCAACCCCTGGATTCTCTGGTCCTAGAGCCATGGCGGAGTGGGGGTGGAGGGTGGGGGGTCAGGAGCGCCTGGATACCCCACAGGCAGGATACAAGGAAACTTTGGCGGTGAAAAAGTCACTTGCATCTCCACCACGGGACAGTGTTGTCAGACTTTCTCCTTTCACTTTCGTCCCCACCTTGGGAATGGGCAGGTGGCTTAAGTATGTTCCTTGGAAAAGAGAGACAGGCCCCCCATCAGCAGGGCCCTGGAAATCCCAGAAAGGTACTGAGCCGCTCAACAAAAGGCCTTGAACCCTGCCGCCCTTTTCCCTCCCCTATAGCACCAGGTAGAGCAGCCTGGCAAAGGCTCCACAGTAAATATTGACTGACCTGTCTTTTTAAAAATCTGCCTCTGAAGATCAGAGTGTGGTAGCATTTTTAAGGGGTGAGGGTGGGTTTAGTTGATGGCCTTGGGGGTGAAGGGAAGTCTGCTAAGGCCACCTTTGGGGTGGGAGCTCTCCCTTGCCATTAAGTTAGCTGTGTTGTCACCTAGTGTTTGGAACACCTGTCTAGCCTGGGGACCCACCACCAAGCAGCTGACTTCAGATAGGGACTGTGGCCAAGCCCTGACCCAGTCAATACGGGGCCCTGAGTGGCTGGCAGCTGGGATGCTGTCCCCTTGGCCAGGGCCCGGATGAGGGCATTAGTGATTACACACCGCTGCTGCAGAGCTGCCCGGTGGGTGTTATTTGATCATTTTTACTGCGTGGACTCAGCCAGGCTGAGCATGGACAGATCTGTCTAAGATCTCCTGGACACTGTGACTCACTTCACCTTCATGCTTGTGGACAGAGACAGTGGCCAGCAAATTCCCAGTGTGCCAGACCCAGCCTGTCAGAAGGGAAGCCCTTGGGCAGGGCCCTGGGAGAAGGTCTGTGGTGCTCGAGGCTAATCTCTTAGTTGCAGGATTGTGGGGAGGTTCCAGGGGGTCCCCAGAGGAGGGACCCAGGCCACAGCTAATGCCTGAGCATATTTTAACAAACAGCCATGCCCATACATGTCAGCCTGACTGGTACACTGGTACCTCCATCCTAAATAGTGTCACAGGATCATTGCTTCTGGCTTTATGTCTTCGAGCAAGGCAAGGAGCTTTTAGATGCCGTTGTCTGAAAGCAGAGCCATCCCTGCCAGATTTTGGGGTTTGTTTCTAAGGAGGGAAGGCTTCAGAGGACATGATGTCCTCCCTAGGGTATCTTTGTTGTTTCCCCTGCCTCCGCCAAGTTTGGTTTTGCTGAGTGGTGAAATCAACATAGGCCTGTGTGTCTATTCATGCTCGCAGACTCAGGCTCAGAAAACAAGAAAATACTGGTGTGTCCGGTTGCCGAATCCATGTGTTGGTTTCCTGTTTCGATTTGTGGGAAAGAGGGCAGAAAGCAGCTCCAGATCTCCTATCGGGTCTCAAGCTTCCAGAATTCCCAGCGCTGGTTTGGCAGCGCCCTCCCCCAGGTGTGAGCCAGCACCTAGAGGGTGCTCTGTTCTCTGGGACCAACTCCCGCTTGGAGGCAATTCTTTCTGTCCTTCAGAAGCTTCTGGGTTCGAAGGGGAGAGAAAACCAGCACCTGTGAAACAATTAGAGAGCAATTAAGTGTAAAATTACGGGCATCCTCTGCCAGTTCCAAGAAGACAGCCCATGTGGGCTCGAAAAGGAAGGAGAACTTCAGTCTTCAGTGGCCTTTAGAAACAGCAGTCGGGGACCAGGCGAGGCAGAGGCGGAAAGCCCAAGGGTATCATGGAGCTCTGAATAAGCAGACGGGGAGTTCCTGCTGTGGCTCAGCGGGTTACCGACATGGCTAGTATCCACGAAGATGCAGGTTCGATCCCTGGCCTTGCTCAGTGGGTTAAGGATCAGGTGTTCCCATGAGCCGTGGGGTAGGTCACTGTGAGAATGAACAAATGTCCTTTCTGTCAAAGGAAGTCTTGGTTACTCCATTTTGCTCCTGCTTCATCTGAGATGCCCTCCTCCACCCCTCCCCGTTCCCTCTTCTCCCAGGAACAATTTGTTTCAAATTAGCCAACCAAGAAGAATGTGCGCCCTGACCTGGCCAATGGCAAGGGATACATCCCCTGCATTAGGGACAAATATGGAGGGTCTTTTCTTCTTCTCGTGCACTTTTTGAGTACCCGCTCCCTCCTGCAAAGTAAAGAGCCTTGTCGAGATCTCCCTGTGATCCTGTGTCTCACTTGCTGACACTGACGATCTGAGCCAGAGTCATTTTATTTTATTGTCTTTTTGCCATTTCTTGGGCCACTCCCGTGGCATATGGAGGTTCCCAGGCTAGGGGTCTCATTGGAGCTGTAGCCACCGGCCTATACCAGAGCCACAGCAACTCGGGATCCGAGCCATGTCTGCAACCTACACCACAGCTCACGGCAACGCCGGATCCTTAACCCACTGAGGAAGGCCAGGGATCGAACCTGCAACCTCATGGTTTCTAGTCGGATTCGTTAACCACTGCGCCACGACGGGAACTCTCAGAGTCATTTTAATTCTCCAACATCACCTGCGTGGCTTGGATCCTGCATGGCTGTGGCTGTGGTGTAGGCCGGCAGCTGCAGCTCCAATTCGACCCCTAGCCTGGGAATCTCCATATGCTGCAGGTGCGGCCCTCCAAAGCAAAAAAAAAAAGAAAGAAAAGAAAGAAAAGAAAAAGACTAAGCAGAGGTTCTCGCTTCCCCCTCCCTCATGCTGTCCCAATTTCCTGTACCACCCTCCTGCCCCTGTCATACCCACTGCACCCCCTCCACTGACGTCACATGAGGTTCCACCCAGGCTTCTTTCGCATGCCCCTCTCTCTCCTTATACTTCCTCTCCTGTGCCCACAGTACTCTCTGTTGAGGAATCCTCTACATTTTGTAGGAAGTGTCATCTCAAAGAGCACTTTCTCCAAGGCAGCCTTCACTGGCCGGCCCCGCCCCGGGTCCTCAGGCAGAGTTGGGAGTTCGTCCTTTGCCCCCACTGCTCCCTGCCTGAACCTCTCCTGAAGCTCGCACACCCTGATTGCCCAGGTGGGTTGAGGTGTCTTGGCACCAGTCCCTGAGGCAGGGCTGTGCCAGGCGTCCTCGGAGCCAGCCTTGGTGTCCGGCACATGGCAGGCAATTGGCAAATGATCCTTGACGGCAATTCAGCCATACGTAGGGCGCCACAAAGCACGTCAGGGTTAAGCACTATTCCTGGGCATTTCAGATTGGATACTTTTGGGGGAGGAATTTGAGTTTCCTGCAGCACCAGTCCTCAAAACCCTCAGCAGCCCCCTCTGCAGATGCAAGGTCCTCCTTGGTCTGGCCTCAGGGTATCCCCCTCGAGCCTCAGCTCCACCAGCTCCCACCTTGAACTTAGATTCTTGAGCCAATCCGACCACAGAGGACCCCTGGGCCTGGGTCCCTCCCACCCACCTCCCTTGACTGAGCTGTTTGACAGCCTCTGCCAGGAATGCCTCTCAGCAGTTGCCGGGTGGGGATGTCCCCATCAGCCACAGAAGGACTTGATCTTTGCCCACCCTGGCAGGGGGTTCTCTTGATGCTTTTGTTAGCGCAGCACAGACTGCAGATCCCTCCAGGGACAGTTCTCAAGTGTTTTGTAATCTGTCTTCACGTTTCTATTCTCTGTGCCTAATGAAGGGATCATAATTTCATATGGTTTCTCCTCCCCACGCCCCCCATGCCACTGCTTCCAATTTACATCACAATGATTGTTGCTGCTCTTAGCGGATTGTCTGTGTCGTTACTTTCCGGGCTTGTGATACCAGACTTCCCAGCTCTCCATGCGGGGGGCCCTGACCTTGCAGCTGCCCATCCAGCCTGCTCATTTGCTTTGTCCACGATCACACCAGCTTTGGCTGAGTTGCATCACGGAGGCGGTCAGCGTCTCGGATGTTAATTTTCTTATTGCAAATCTTGGTGCTGCCTGAGCTTAACGACAGGGAGAGATGTTCAAGTCCTTGCTGAGGTATCTTTTCCCAGGGATTTCAGATGCGTCATGCTAGTTGGTAGTTTTTAATAACTGCTCGGATGGAATTACTGCTTTCAATCAGATGCTTTGAAATTGTGCGCTTAAGAGTTTATAACGAGCAGACAGAAGAGAAGCTGTTTTGTACCTCAGCCATTCGGGTTTTCAACATCTGTCTTCAGACCATCAGTGCCTCTGGATGCTGCTGTTTTTGTCCTTTTGGTTTGGGGAGGGGGACTGCCCACTGAAGATATGAAAGACAATAGGGGAGGCTTTTACCTAACTGCTCATGAGCTCCCCAAAGAGAAAGACCAGATCACCCCAGCGGATTGAGAAATTCCTTTTCTGTTCCCTCACCATTCCCCTTCAGTGGTTTCCAAAAGGAATATGTTTCTGATGAAGCGCCATTGGTTAAAGGTGTCTGTCTACTTAAGGAAGCAAGAAACATTAGAGCATGATGCATCAATAACCGTGGTCTCGGTTCAGGGACTGGCGGGTCCTCAAAAGCCGCTCTGGATGCTTCCTTGGTGAAGTAGCCGCTATCATTGTTGCAACTGTATAGATGGTTCAGCTGGCACTCAGAGAGGCTGAGCACTTGCTCGAGGTCAGCCATTTATTAAATCGGGGAGCTAGGATTTGAATCCAGCTACAAACAGTTGTCATTTTGACTTTTCAAAAAAAGAAAATCTAACTTGTGTACAATGCAAAAGAGCTTCAGAGCCTCAAACAGTGTGTGGGAGTGAGAGGTGGATAATTCCACCTGAGGTGCCTGGCAGGGAAGACCTCACAGTCCTTTTTTGAAATTTGGTAGTGATTTCCTCTGTCTGTGCTTTAGGAGCAGCCAGCCTGCCAGGAGCACCTGCGTGCGCTCTAAATGTAAGCAAGCCGTAGGAACTGCCTTCCTCCCCTTCTGCCCAGACTCTCAGGCGGCCCCCACCACAGGCTCTTGCCTTGGTCTCTGCCCTTTGTGCGCCCCCTGCTGGTCTCCAGGAGAAGCGCCTGTCCTGGAGCCAGAGAAACGGTACTTAGCTCTTCTGCTTCCTTAGCTCCCAGTGAAACGATATGACCTGCCCAGCTCAGAAGCCACGAATAACTCTGTTGGAGCAATTAGCTGATGCTTCAGTCTTCAGGACTGATAAGAGTTGGGGGTTAATGTGTGGCCCCCTTCTCAAAAGTGATCATGCAGCATCCTGGTCATAAGTGAGCTGTGAAGCCCATAACAGCTCTCTTAAGTCCTTACTGCTCAAATCGTGGTCACTAAACCAGCAGCATCAGTGCCACCTGGAGGCTTGTTAGAAATACAGAATCTCAGGTCCTTTCCCAGACCCCACCCGACCCGCTGAATCAGAATCTGCATTTCAGCAGTATCTCCAGGTGCTTCACATGCAAATCATCCTTGGAGGCTCCTTGTCAGTTTGGCAGTGTCTGCGTCCTGATTTTATTTTATTTTTTTGAAAGATCAAAATGACACCTATGTTTGCAGCTGGATTCACATCCTGGCTCCCCAGTGTGATGGATGCGTGACCTCAGGCAAGGGTGTTTTAACCTCTGAGCAGCAGGTTCATCAGCTCTAAAGTGGCAAAAAGCACTGTATGTCATCCTTAACTTTCAAGACCCATCTTGTCCTAAATCTGAGACCCAGTAATGACCCAGTGTCTCCTCCCTCAGCCATGGTTTACCTGGTCCTACTGCTTAGAAATGTCGACCTCTGATGGCAAACCTAGCTTTTCCCCTAGAAACCCGCAAGCTCTCTGCTCACCGGGGAGTAATGATGGATGGTCCTCATCCTGTGTGTGGGTCCCTGGCAACCCAATGGCCACAGAAATGTCACAAAAGGGACGTCTAGGTCCAGAGGAGGCACTTCGCCACCACCTTGACTGAAGAAAGATGGAGCAGATTATGAAAGCGTGGGGCCCCCTCCCTGGAGTGAGAAGGAAGAAAGCGCCCCCTGCTGGCCTGGCCCAGGGGCTGGGCTTGCGCTTCCGCCAGACCCTTTCAGCTCCGAGCTTCCACGCAGCTCGATTTACGAAAGGCTCTTGATCTGTTCCAATTAATATCCTCCTTAGGGACACACCTGAAGTTTGAGATTCCTCCACAGAGAACATTGCTACATGACAGAGAAAAACACCCATGGAATGTTCTCTGTGTCTCCCTCTTCGGTAGCTTGCCCGTTCTCCCCTAGGAAAACCAAAGCCCTCTCTCCCGACTCCCTGGCAGCGCACTGACCACCATCATTGCTGCGAGGAGGTCCCCATGGTCTCGGGAATGGAAGTCTTTAAACAATCAGGGACCCTGTGCCTCTAGAGTAAGAACATTCTAGAAGCCCCTTGCGTCAGGACTGGAGGTACGTACTCCTGACCAAAACCGCTCTCCTTCAGAGTGTTAATGGGAGGCACGTTACTGGCAGCCTCTGAGTTGCTGGGCGCCTCGGGATCCCTGCCCTTGAGGGATGGAGAGCCTGGGGGAGGCAGTGGTGTGATGCAAATGCCGTGGAAACACACACAGAGCGAGGAAGAGAGGTACAGTGCCTGTAGACAGACGAGAACCCTTTTGCTGAAGAGTTGGAGCCTGGGGCAGCCAGGGAGGGGTGAGCAGCAGTTGGATGAGCAGGTGAGACGTCACGAGGATCAGCAGAAGCAGAGGACTTGGATGGGGCCACACTCAGAGAAGGTGAGAAGAAGACGAGTTCCCCCTGCGGCGCGGGATGACTGGGGAGAAGCCGGGAGGGAGGTTGCCTGGAGTTTCCCCCTCTGTCCAATGAGAGGGTTCAGGTGATAAGGGATGTCCCGGATCAGCCATTCCAGGACCAGAGTCATCCACAGCGGCGCCCCGAAGCCTGATGCCCTGAAGGCTTGGACCTTTGAGGGCCGCAGGAGCCAGTGAGGGCTTCAGATCAGAGCTGGGCTCTACCAGCCCCTCATGTAGCTGCGGGAGAGGTGGGGATGTCGAGGTAAGACTTGCTGTGGGGGAATCAGTGAGTGGGAGGCAGAGGGGAGGTCACTGCAGCAGCTGGGACAGGAAGCAGGGGCCAAGGAGGTGGTGGTGGTCGTGTCCTAAGCTGAACGTCACAGAATCGGCCACCAACTGCATGGCTGTACGGGAGGCTTCGTCTGGGGAGGGGGCTGGGGGAAGCTGGTCTGACCTCACCCACCTGGAGGCCAAGATGGGAATAAGGCTCCACAACGAAAGATGACTGAGGCGCGTTGTTCGGTCAGAAAGGCTACAGCCCCCAGCGCTCTGAATTGGGAGGAAATGCTGCAGACGCCCCCCAAAAGGGTATTTCCAGGTAGGTTGGGGTGAGGAAGAAGGAAGGGCCAGCTCCCTTCCAGAAGCTGATGGGGTCATAGGCACAGGTAGCCACTCCCAGGTGGGATGGAGCAGGTGAGACGGGGCTGCTCTGAAGGGCCCCAGGCTCCCTCCAGACCAGCCCTCAGCACCCCAGCAGCCGGCACAGCAGGCCGTGAAGAGGGAGGAGGACCCAGAGGCAGGAGGCAGCAGATTCATTCATTCATATGTTTACACAACAAACTACAAACTGGGGAGCCTGACAGTGATCATGGACCAGTTCCCAGAAGAGAGGTGGCCAGCGGGCTGTAGCTCTGCAGAAAGGCAGGGGGAGGCCCCGTGCATCCGTGAAGCTTCCGGAACAGCAAGTCCAGTGGAACTCAGCTCACTTCCATCCTGTCAGGGTCACCAGCTTCCAGCAACCCTGGAAGCTCAGCGAGGCGTTTGACCTGCGTTTCTCACGATATCTCCCACCCCTGCCACCGCCCACGACATGCCAAAGGCAACGGTGTCCGTGGGCTAGACTTACCAGATGTGCTTGGTATCGAGGCATCATGCACATGGAGAGAAGCAGATGGACCCTAGTGAGACCCCTGCCCCCCCACGCCGGGCACCAGCAAGTCAGTGAACCATCCTCCTGATGCCGCAGCCAGTGTGCTGATGCCCGGCTTCCTCTGCGGAGACTCATCATCGGTCATCGGGCTGTGCTGCTCTGATGCCCAGGAAGATGCTGAGGGCTGTCCTGGCTGGAGCGCCTTTTGCACCGCAGTGAGCACAAGCGAGCCGCCCTCTGCAGCCGCACCAGCCTGAACGTGAGCTGTTGCAGCCCAGCCACAGGCTCTTGGCTCCAGAAACCACCTGCCAGCTGCCCTGAAGGGCACGTGCCCCCCGCCCCCAGGACAGGCCCCGAGCCCTCCCGGAGGCCCAGCTGCCGGACACCATGAGTCACCAGATGGTCACGGCACATGCCAGGTCAAGACCCAGGCCTTCCTGTTCTAGAAATAGGAAGCAGGGTCAGCAGCAGCTTCTGAGAGGGCCGCGGCTGGGCCCAGCGGGCCAGGGAAACGGATGAAGGTTTGGAGTCAGTTCTGAGAGGGGGAGAGAGGGCGCTGGGGCACATGGAAGCTGTGTCGGGCACACAGCATTCTTGGATGCTGCGCGTCTGTGTGGGCACCATGGTGTGGCTGTTCCTGATGGAGCTACGGCCGTCGGGTGTGGGCCTGCCGAGTGCCGGCAGCTGGTGTAGACAGGGTGGAAGAGCAGGGAGGCCTCCGGATTGGAGGTGTTGAAAGAGGGTCTGAAGCGAACCTCCATGGGGTCTAGAATGGTGGGGAGATGAAGGGAGGCAGATGCACTTAAAGGGCTGGGAAGTTTCGGGGGGAATTGAGAGGCCGCGCACGTCAGTGTGGTGGGAAGGAGCCCAAAACCCTAGAAAGGGGAGGTGCTGAGAGAATAGAGAACTCAGCATTGCCGAGGAGCTGTCTAGGTTTGCGGGGAGGGCAAGGTGGACCTGCACAAGGAAGCTGGGGGTTGCTGAGAGGCTCGCCTTCCCCTGGAAGCCAGGGCCCACGCCCTTTGTGGCCCAGGGAAAGTGACCACAAGATCAGCAGCTGATGCCCGAGACGTGGGCTAAGCCCCATATGGGCCCACCTGTGCAGCCACACCAGAGGCATTCGGGAGACAGAGCTGTGTGATCTTTCATAAGTTCCTTAACTTCTCTGGGCCCTAGTGTTCTCATGCGTGTGATGGGGAGACAACAGGACCCACCAAAGCCTGGGAGGAAGTTCAGCGCTCTGCGGGGTGAGCACAGAGGCCAAGGTACCCGCTCTGTGGGACTGTGGTTGTTAGGATCATTTCTTTCCTGCCTGCAGACCAGAGCCCCCTGGGTCTTGGATGTGAGCGTGCTTCAGAATCCCCCCCGCGGGCTGGATGCAGCAGCCAGCCGGGCCCCAGCCCCAGAGCTTCTGGTTCAGCAAGGCTGAGGTGGGGCTCCAGGCTGGGCTGCTGAGGCTGCTCGGGAACATGACTTGGGGCATCACTGCTCTAGAGCGTCCTACAGACCACGGGACCCTTGCAGGAAGGGACCCCCACGCCCCCCAGCATCCAGCAGTGACTGGCTCAATGTGGGAGCCTCAGCCTGGGGGGAGCTACCCTGGGACGGGCACAGATTCTAAATACAGCAGCTGGTCACCCTGAGAAGAGGGAGGGTTGAATGCAAAAGAGGTCCATCATTCCAGGAAGACCTCGAGGTCATGGTGGTTTATGAAGGGAGCTAGAGTTGTAGCCGGGGAGCAGATTCTGAGGTTCATGGCCGTGCCGGCACCCGTGAGTTTCCTTGGAACGCCTGTCAGAGGCAGAAGGCTCGGCTGGAAGGACTGTGGCCCTGGGGACATTGCAGACTTCAGAGCGCTCACGTGCTGGCTTGTTCCGGTGGGGTCTGCCTCTGGGAGTGTCACCATGTCCACTGGCCTTGAGCTGTTTTCCAAGGCTGAACTTGAACATATTGGCATTTGGACTCAGTCCAGGATTTGTATTGCTGCATTGACTTTGGAGAAGCTTGCCCAGGCCTCCATTCAGAAATGAACTCACTGATTTTCTCCGACACGGAGCCTCCTTGCCCAGCGCTCCAGCCGCCTGCACCTGCCAGGAGAAGCGTCCCATCTGCAGCCTGGCACCAAGCTCAGAATCCGGGAGTCCTGCCTCAGAGCCTCTGATGAGCCCGTATTTGTTAAGGATCCAGCATTTGATCAGCACAGAGGCAGCCCTGGCCTCAGGCAGGGGGATCTGCAGGCTAACTGTGGTGTCCAGGGAACAGGGGTGCCCCCGAGCACAGACTTCCCCATTTCCTGTGGTGACACCACAACCCTGACTCACCCGTGCTGAGGCCAGCGGCTCTGCTGTGCAGGCAATTCAGTCAAGAAAGGGAACTGGCTCTGCTGACGGCCAGGATTAAAGCTAAATGAAGTCAACTCAAACGGAAGGGCTGCTGACCCCTCTCCCTCCGGTCTCATTATCTTAATTAACCGAGTTTGGCCGGAGCATCAATTATGCTGTTTCTGTTACCCCTCGGAGCCCTAGACACAAGCTGGCCTCAGCAATAAAAACCCAGTACTCAACAGCCCTCCGAACTGCTCCCCAGCCCTCTGCCTCTAAGAGAATCAGGGGTTTCTGAGTTGGAGCGGATCCTTTAGACCGGGGTTTCTCAAAGCGTGGCCTCAGGATCACTCGCTTCAAAGTACCTGACACACAGCAAGGAAATGCTTTCCTGGTGCCCCTGGACCAACCGAACTGCATTCCTGGGAGTCGGACTCAGCGGCAGAGCTGGTTTCTTCTCCTTAATGTTTGTTTTCTGATTATGATAGGATATAAAATTCACCATTCTATCCACTTGAGGTATACAGTTTAGTAGCGTTAAAGACATTCTCCTCATTGTGTAACCATCACCATTTTTCCACGTCCAGAGATTTCTCATCATCTGGAACAGAAACTCTGAACCTCTTAAACCATCACTTCCCATTCCCCCCTGCCCAACCCCTGGCAGCCTCAACGCTATTTTCTGTCGCTCTGAATTCGGCAACTCCAAGTACCTCACGTAAGTGGAATTGCACGGTGTTTGTCGTTTTGTAACCAGTATATTTCACTTAGCATAATGTCTTCAAGGTTCAGGCGTGTTGAAACATGTGCCAGGATTTCCTTCCTTTTTTTTCCCCCCTGCACCTGTAGCATATGGAAGTTCCTGGGCCAGGGATCAAATCCTGAACCACACTGCAACCTATGTCATGGCTGCAGCAACGCTAGATCCTTAACCCTCTGTGCCACAGCGGGAACTCCAGGATTTCCTTCCTTTTTAAGGCTGAATACTATTCCATTGTCCAGATGTACCACATTTCCCTTATCTCCTCATCTCTCTGTAGACATTTGGATGGTTTCTACCCGTTGGCCATTGCGAATAAGGCTGCCATGAACGTGGGTGTGCAAATATCTGTTTGAGTTCCCGCTTTCAATCCCGTGGGATATATAGATCTCCAGAGGTGGACTTGAGGGCGCCTATGGTAGTTCTGTGTCTAATTTTTGCGTCACTAGAGTTTTAAAGAACGCTGCATGGTTCCAAGGTGCAGTCAGGATTGCAACTGCAGGACTAGGGGATCAGACCTTCTTCAGCTGGAAATCACCTGGAGTGAGTTAACAACTTAGGGGGGGCACCCAAGTCACACCCCAGACCAACCAAATCCCCTCTCCGACGGGACCCAGGTACCTGGATTTTTTCAAAGTCCCCCAGTGATTCCAAATATGGCTGAGTTGGAGAACCACTGGTTTAGACCAGGGGTGCTTAAATTTGGGTGTGTACAAAATTCACATACAGACCCCCAAGGCCCACCCCTAAGAGTTTCATGCAATTGGCCAATGGCAAGGCCGGACTTCAGGGTGCTGGGAGGCTTCCCACATGATTCTTCTATGTCACCAGGGTCGAGGTCGTCTCTTGTTCAGCTTTCAGTTGAAACAGGAACAGGCTGAGGGTGCTGGACCTGACACAGTCCCCCCCATTCATCCCCCGGGACCTGAGGCTGCCCCAGTTCCTATGGCTGGTTCTCAGGCCAATCCCATGGGGTCTCCAAACGCTCCCGCACAGGCACGAGGGGTAGGATCCCAAACAGACCCTGTTCCCTTTCTACTCTCATTTGAACTCTCAGCCTCGCGTGACACAGCCCTGTCAGGTCTGTTATAACACTTGTTTTGTGATAACAAATTTGTTCCTACGCGATGGACGCATTAAGGAACAGTATGGATATATTAGGGAAGATTATTGATTTCTTGGGAAACAGCATTAACCCATGAGTGAGCATGAAATGTGCACTGGCTTATGTGCCATTTCTTAAGTCTAAATGAAGAAAACCTGCATCCAGCTGAACTGTACCCAGAAACTTCCTGCTGACCCCCATCTCCCACGTGTGATTTGAGCCGACTCCCACCCCCAGCTGGTGTACAACTTTCCCCTCTGAGGCCAGATAACTTCCTCCGTCCAGCACTTCACAGGCGCTCCCGAGAGGCAACCCTCAGGTCTTTTTTAAAGTAAAGGGATATTTATTGCAGGGTTTATGTTTATCTTAACCGCGGAACATGTATAAAACGGTGCTTTGATTTATTGGGTTTTTTAGGTGCCACTGATGACGGTTTTGAGGGCTGTAGGCGGCCTTCTTTTTTCCCAGAAGCCCTGTGGTTTTATTGTGGGATTTTGTGTAGCGCAGTGGTTTTCAGGAAGGAACGTGTGTGTCAGAGGGCAGAACTAACAGTGTAAATAACCGTAGGTGTTGCTCGTCACTGTCTTTGTATTCGCACCACGCTCTCATCAACCGAGCTAACCAGTGACTCCTCTCACCATCTTTTAAATGATGACTTAGGAACTCACTGCAGGTTCCTCTCCCTGCTGCCTCGGGGAACTCACTCCAGACGCCGCTAGACGGCGCCCTCCTCTGCGGGGTCTGAGGCTGTCAGTACCCTGCGCTTTGGAAGGAAGAAGCAGGTGGCCAGGCAGGCACAGACTTCCTCAGAGCCTACTCCACACACCCTCATCCCTCTTGCTCCTTCTGGCTTCACCCATGTGGGGTTTGGGGGCTCAGGTCACTTGATCATCTCTTGGGCTCCCGGTGTCCGTATCTGCTCGCTCTCGCCACCTATGCGTCGTCACTCTTGGATGCTCATCCTTCTGAGGTTTGGTTAGGTCTGAAACAGCTTCATCGCCTGGGTCTCATCTTTAAGTTAGACTTGCCTCCAGTAAGTGCTGATTCACTTTTACTTCAACCTGTTTTGGCTCCTGGCTGTCATATTCTAGGACACCCTTGCTTGGGTGGTCCCTTCTCCCAGCTTCTGTCTTCATGAAGAGCCCCTCCAGACTCCTGGGAGCTCACCAGCTCACCTGGCTCCTCTGCTCACCTGTCCTACCACTTGAGAGAGGTCTGCTTCAGAGATAAAGATGTAGCTATTTCATGCATTTCTGTATTTTATAAGCAAAGAGATCAGCACAATGTTTTGCTAATATAAGCCCAGATATGTTCTTTGAAATCTGTTTGTTCAGCTGGCCTCATCCACCTTCCTGTTTAATTTTAGCTTCTCGAATATGGACTGAAAAATTCAGTATGTTGAACAGGTGTCGTCTGAGGCCTTCTTTCACTTCTCCTGACCACAAAGTCAAGGTCAAGGCACCTAGTTCAATGTAGGCATTTGGAAGCCAGCCTTGAGTGGTCTGTAAAAAGACAGCATTGAAACTAGACAGCTTAACTCTCTTATCCTGAGCTGACCTCACTGCCATGTCTCTGCAGGGATTTTCCTTTCTGGTTCCATAAGAGGAGAATTCATTCCGATGTTTGGCTAAGACAACTGCTGCAAAACTGAGCTTGGGGGCCAAGTTCGCTCTTTCCTGCAAATATCGGTTCAATATTAGAATAGGATTATCTTGCAGTCACTTAAAAACCTCATTTGTGAAATCAAATCTCTCTTCTCTTTTCTTCTAAGAACAGAGGTGGCAAACTCTGGTATTTGGACTGCAAAGCCTGAAATATTTACTCCCTAGCCCTTTACAGAGAAAGTTTTCCAAGCTCTCTTTTAGAATATGACACGTGGAGGCTGTTCTGTGTGAACCCAGGGTTCTGTTCATGAGGTTGAAAGGTGCGGCCTTCAGGCCAGAAACCCTCTGAAATCAGGTGCAAACTTTGATTTATGATACAAATGTGTATTTTTGGAGAGCGAAGGTCAAAGCTATCCTCAGATTCTCCAAAGCGTCTGTGGTCTCAAAACTTGTGAAAAGGGGGAGTTCCTGTTGTGCCTCAACAGGTTAAAAACCCGAGCAGTATCCATGAGGATGTGGGTTCAATCCCTGGCCTCGCTCAGTAGGTCAGTGATCGGGCATTGCCATGAGCTGTGGTGTAGGTGGCAGACACAGCTCGGATTCTGCATTGCTGTGGTTGTGGTGTAGGACGGCAGCTGCAGCTCTGATTCAACCCCTAGTCTGGGAACCTCCATATGCTGTGGGTGTGGCTCTAAAAAGAAATAGAAAAAAAAAAAATTGCGAGAGGGGCTGTGGGTGTGGTCTGCTGCCAGGCAGTGTAGACTGCCAGCAACAGCCCCGTCCAGAGTGAGCAGTGAGGCTGCCGAGCTCATGTCCTTGTAGGTGCCTTTAGAGTCTGCTCCCCACTCCAAGCTGTGAAAAAGTTCACATAAAATACACTAGGAATGTGACCTTCCCACGAATCTATTTTCCTCCTACGGTCACAGATGTCCCCAGCCTCGGTTTTCTTGTCGCATCCCAAGCACATCTTCAGAATCTTCCCCCTGAGAACCTTCCAGTAAGGGCTCATGCTGCCTGCCACGTGCCTTCGCCTGTGCCTCCCCGAACCCCACCGGCTTCTAGAATCACAGCCCCGTTGTGTGCACACCGGGAAGCTCAGAGCCTGAGTCGGGGCCCGTGGCGGTAACTGCCTCTTACCTCACCCCTTGGGACGTCCCTGTCTCTCTTTCATCAGTCATGAGGGATTTTGATACCATGGGATGCATTGGGGATGAGTAATTGAAAATAGCAGGGACAATGGGGTAACAGGCGTGTCCCTGAGAGGGCTAGTGTCAAACCTTTAGGAGAGGGGGGATCGGTGTTTGCCTTTGGGGGGGTTCTTCAGCCAGGACTGGTTTCTATTTTCTTTTGGGTAATTCTTTTTTCTTTCTTTCTTTCTTTAATGGCTGCGTCTGAAGCCTATGGAAGGTCCCAGGCCAGGGGCTGAATCCCAGTCACAGCTGCAACCGACAGCACAGCTGCAGCAATGCCAGATCATTTTAACCCACCGTGCGGGGCCAGGGGTAGAACCAGCACTGGCTATTCTTCAGCTTATCACTTTGAACTTTTATCTGATTTTCCAAAATACCACCCCCCATCCTCCCGTGTCCCATCTATAAACACAAGTTTATAGCTCCCAGGTCCAACCTGAATTCAAAAGAAATTCACTGAGAAGGAAAGTGGCTACTTTGATTCCATTACTCATCCTTATCTCCCACAAAGAAACAATCACCAACCATGCAGGTGGAAATGAAAGTGAGATTCGAAGAATGTCTGGTTTTAAAAATCAGGGAACCTGTCGTGAAAGTGGAAAGAGACATCTGGAAGCTTTACATCTGTGGGCTCAGCACCCCTGTTTATAACGGATGTCTGAAATGACCCCTTTATCATGCTGAAGTGAAACTCATGGATATAATCTACCTACACACATAATTTTTTAATTTTAATTTTTTATTACAGTATAGTTGATGTACAATATTGTGTTAGTTTTGGGTGTACAGTGAAGAGATTCAGTTTTATATACATGTAAGTATTATATGCATATTATATATAGTATATACATCATAACGTGTACTGTATATAATATTGTGTATATCATATATACAATATATGATATATGTGGTATTATAGTTTATAGATACAATATTATATATAGACTATAGTATAACATACAGAGGTATGTATAATATATATATGATACATAATACTATAGTATTATGTGATATATACACACACACACACACATACACATAGAGCAAGTTGAAAACATCGCAGGCACCGAAGGTAGGGCTGCTGGCAGGTGGCTGACGTGAAGCCGGGAGGGACGGGCCCTCGTGTGTTTTCTCTGTACCTCTCTTGGCACCCAGCACAGTCCTGGGGACGTAACCAGACAGTTCCTCAGCGCCTTTTGCTGTGTGTGTTTGAGGCAAAAATCCCAATCCGGAGAGTGAATTCACCTATTGGGCTTAGACCCTGGGCCTGGTTTTTATGTATTATTGTATATTCACAGGGTCACACAAGTGCCGGGTGTGCAGTAGGTGTTTGATACAGTCTTATTAAATGATGAAATCTGACTCTTTGTTCAGTGATGCAGAGTACCCACTTCTTATGTGATGGGCTGTCGTGGGGAGGGAGGAAGCATGGATGACTGGAGATGAACTAGCATCCCTGACAAGTTAGAGGGGGAAGAATTCATTTTATTTATTTTCCACCCCTCAACTGAGCCTGCTTGGGACTAGAATGGGGTCCCTGGCTGAGGAGAATTTATTATTAAGTATTGCTATTATTATTATTATTATTATTATTGTCTTTTTAGGGCCACACTCGTGGCATATGGAGATTCCCAGGCTAGGGGTCGAATCAGAGCTACAGCTGCCAGCCTACACCACAGAAACAGCAATGCCAGATCTGAGCCGTGTGTGTGACCTATGCCACAGCTCACAGCAACGCGGGATCCTTAACCCACTGAGCGAGGCCAGGGATCGAACCCACACCCTCATGGATACGAGTTGGATTCGTTTCTGCTGTGCCACAATGGGAACTCTCTGAGGCGACTTTAACATGTGTCTCCTCCTGCTGTTTTCTCCACCTTCCATCAGCAAATCTTGAACGAATGAATGAATCTAGGAACTTACGAATGCACACAGAGTAACGCTGAGGATTCCGTGAGATATTTCTCAAGTACGTAGAATGGGGCTTGATATGTAGAAAAACGCGGTGTAACTGGTAGAGTAAAAATACCAGCCAGTCTCTGCCAACAGCCAGAGCCGTGGGCCCAGAGGAACAAAGGCTCGAAGGGGATAGCCATGTCCTAGAGGACTCTCCCAAGCCCTAAGCATCTGTGTGCAGTGCCTGAGCTGAGATCCCCTGTTCTCTCTCTCCCTTCTTCTCCATAGGATCATGGGAGACTGCCTGGTCCTGCTCTTGACCTTGCTCGTGGCCAGTCCTGCACTTGGAATGCCTTCCTGCTTCTTTGATGGCCAGAGGGCTATCTATCGTGGCTGCAACCTCACCCAGGTTCCCCAGGTCCCCAGTGGCACCAAGAGCCTCCTGCTCAGCTTCAACTACATCAGGACGGTCACAGCTGGTTCCTTCCCCTTCCTGGAGGGGCTGCAGCTGCTGGAGCTCGGGACTCAGTTGACTCCCTTGAGCATTGGCAGGGAAGCCTTCAGGAACCTGCCCAACCTCAGGATCTTGGACCTGGGCCATAGTCAGATCGCATTCTTGCACCCAGATGCATTTCAGGAACTGCCCCATCTCTCTGAACTTCGACTGTTTTCCTGTGGTCTCTCTGATGCTGTCTTAAAAGATGGTTATTTCAGAAGTTTGGCATCTTTAACGCGCCTGGACCTATCCAAAAATCAGATTCAGAGTCTTCACCTTCATCCTTCATTCCAGGAACTGAATTCCTTGAAGGCCATTGATCTGTCCCTCAACCAGATACCCCTTGTGTGCGAGCAGGGGCTCAAACCCCTCCAAGGGAAAACGCTCTCCTTTTTAAGCCTTGCGGATAATAACCTGTACAGTGGGGTCTCAGTGGATTGGGGGAAGTGTATGAACCCTTTCAGAAACATGGCCTTGGAAATGCTAGATGTTTCTGGCAATGGCTGGACAGCGGACACCACAAGGAACTTCAGCCAGGCCGTCAATGGAAGCCAGATTTCCTCTTTGGTTCTCGCCCACCACATTATGGGTTCTGGGTTTGGCTTCCATAACATCAAAGATCCTGACCAGCACACCTTTGCCGGCCTGGGCAGAAGCTCCCTGATACAGCTGGACCTTTCTCATGGGTTTATCTTCTCCCTGAACTTCCGACTCTTTGGGACCCTCAAGGAGCTGAAAGTTCTGAACCTGGCCTACAACAAGATAAACAAGATTGCAGGCCAAGCATTTCATGGACTTGACAACCTCCAGATTCTCAACATGTCATATAACCTTCTGGGGGAACTATATAATTCTAATTTCGAGGGACTGCCTAAGCTCGCTTATATTGATCTGCAGAAGAATCACATTGGGATCATTCAGGACCAAACATTCAGCTTCCTAAAAAAATTAAATACCTTGGATCTCCGAGATAATGCTCTTAAAACAATTCAGTTTATTCCGAGCATACCTACTCTCTTCTTGGGCGGCAATAAACTGGTGACTTTGCCAAACATCAGGCTTACGGCCAACTTCATCCACTTATCAGAGAACAGGCTAGAAAATCTGGATAACCTCTACTTCCTTCTCCAGGTACCTCATCTCCAGATTCTCATTTTAAATCAAAATCGCTTTTCCAATTGTAACCAGAGGCATGCGCCTTCAGAGAATCCCAGCTTGGAACAGCTTTTCCTTGGAGAAAATATGTTGCAACTTGCCTGGGAAGCCGGCTTCTGTTGGGATGTTTTTAAGGGGCTTTCTCATCTCCAAGTCCTGTATTTGAATAACAACTACCTGAATTTCCTTCCACCAGGAGTATTTCGCCATCTGACTGCACTGAGGGGACTCAGCCTCAGCTACAACAGGCTAACAGTTCTTTATCCGGGTGACTTACCTGCTCACCTCGAGGTCCTGGATCTATCCAGAAACCAGCTCCTCTCTCCCGATCCTGACTTATTCACCTCACTAAGTGCCATGGACCTGAGTCATAACAAGTTTGTTTGTGACTGTGAACTTAGCACTTTTATCAATTGGCTCAATCAAACCAATGTCACGATATTTGGGTCTCGTGACGATATATACTGCATGTATCCGAGCTCGCTCGCTGGGAGTCCCCTCAACACCATTTCCATGGCAGGTTGCAGTGAAGAGGAAGTCTTAGAGTCCCTGAAGTTTTCCCTTTTCATCTTGTTCACTGTCACCCTGACTCTGCTTTTCGTGGCCATCCTCATAGTCATGAAGTTCCGGGGATTTTGTTTCATCTGTTATAAGAAAGTCCAGAGACTGGTGTTCAAGGACCCCAGCCTGGGAAGGGAATCAGATACATACAAATACGATGCCTACTTATGCTTTAGTGACAAAGACTTTGAATGGGTGCAGGAGGCGTTGCTCAAGAACCTGGATGCCCAGTACAGCGACCAAAACAGACTGAACCTCTGCTTTGAAGAAAGAGACTTTGTGCCGGGGGAAGATCGCATCAGCAACATCCAGGATGCCGTGTGGAGCAGCAGGAAGGTTGTCTGTCTGGTGAGCAGACACTTCCTTAGGGACGGCTGGTGCCTGGAAGCCTTCAGTTACGCCCAGAGCAGGTGCTTAGCAGACCTCAATGGCACCCTCATCATGGTGGTGGTTGGGTCCCTGCCTCAGTACCAGCTGATGAAGCATCAGTCCATCAGAGGATTTGTCCGGAAACAGCAGTACTTGAGGTGGCCTGAGGATCTCCAGGACATCAGCTGGTTTCTCAACAAGCTCTCTCAACACATTCTAAAGAAAGTCAAGGAAAAGAAGAAAGCCAGCGACATTCAGTTGCAAAGTGTGACCATCTCCTAGTCACGGGAGCAGTTTTTCACTTATCCCAAGTCACAGAGAACGCATCACCTTTTATTTCCACCAAGTTACCCTCTGGGGATCCTTTCTGGAAAACAACCCAAGTCTCTTGATTTTTCAGAGCCACGTGATGTTTTGTCTCTCTGACCTCCAAATGAGAAGTGATTTATCTGGAAAAGGGCAGCTGCCCCCAGTGGTTTTCACTCTCCATTGATTCCCTTTGAGACCTGGTAAGACCATTCTCTCCCTTTGCATCGACTGCAGAATTCATCCTAGTCATGGGAGGGGCCCCTGGAGAGAAGCTGCCGACAGCCAACACCCTTTCTCCAGCATTCAGTTCCAGAAGGGGCTGGCCTGGGACTCTGCGAAACAACACTCAGTAGAAAACGAACAGAAAAAGAGGCGTGCATCCTACCTACCGTTGCCATGGGAACATCGCCATTGCTCAGCACGGGTCGTGCTCTGTCTCAGGGATCACAGGTGGCCCCAGAGAAGCTGGAGTGACAGTAACTGGATATCTTGTGGCCATAGGGCTCCTCTTCTTAGCTTCTGGGTCTAACCCTAGTGAGCAGTGAATATTTTTTTTTCTTGCAAACTTTATTTCAGTCTGGCCTTCAAGACCCTCAGTCACTTAACACCAACCTGTTTCAACTTCATTCCCCCCCCCCCCCCCCCCCCCCATATCTCATTGATCAATTGCTCAGGCTGCTGCCGAAAGAACTTGGACCTTGGACCCAGATCCTTGTTTGAGTTCTGATTTGGCTACTCATGACTGTGTGACCTCAAGCCTGTTGTGCACCCTCACTGGGCCTGTTTTCTGTCCGTGTGATGGTATGTGTCTACCTCATAGAGCTGCTGTGAAAGGTTAATCAGACAAGGATATTAGGGCATCTCAGAGCTGACCCTTAGACACCCTAGTGGCCACGAGAAGGTACCTACAGCGGGGGGCCTTCTGGAGGCAGTCACGATTTCTTAGAAGTTGTATTTTTCTGTATCTTAAAAGAAATCTATATGTCTTTTGTATTTTTCCTGTTTATTTCAATATAGAAATGTGTATTTTTGCAAAAAGCATCAAGAAAATGTAAACCAGAGTCCCCATTGTGGCTCAGCAGAAACAAATCTGACTAGTATCATGAGGACAGAAGTTCGATCCCTGGCCTTGCTCAGTGGGTTAAGGATCTAGCCTTTCGGTGAGCTGTGGTATAGGTCACAGAGGTGGCTCAGATCCCAAGTTTCTGTGGCTAGGGTGTAGGCTGGCAGCTGTAGCTCTGATTCAACCCCTAGCTTGGGAACATCCATATGCCTTGGGTGTAGCCCTAAGAAGATAAAGAGACAAAATAAATAAATAAAAATGAAAAAGTGGTGTCTGTAGGCCATATACTAGTGGTGTGACTGTTCGGCACACTGCTGACAAACAAACGGAGGTTGAAAGTGCCAATGAAGTCCTTCCAAAAGCTAACAAACATGGTCCTGAAGGTGACCCCGAAACAGCAACCCTTCCTTTTCCTTCATGAAAAAGACCAAGGAAGAGAATGCACAGAAGGTGGCCAGTGCACGAGGAATATGTACAATTTCAGTTATAATCAAGCAAGTACGAATCACAGAAGGAAATGCCACTTTTTGCCTAGCAAAGATGTTTAAAAGGTAGTGCCCCACCCAGCTGAGGTAAGAGGCGGCTACTCCTCCATGACGCTTCCTTGATGGGGAGGGCAAATGAATAAATACAGCCCGTGGAGAAGGACTGTTCAGTAATTACACGTCTAGGAACCAATTCTAAGATAATGCAAGGTGCAAAGATTTAGGTGTGAAAATCTATAATTGCACAAATTATAATCTAAATGTCCATCAATAGCAAAGTAATTGAATTTTGAATTTGCAGGCCAAGATATTATGCAACCATGAAAAAATGAAAAAGTGACATATAAGCGTTTAGACATGCAGCAAGGATACAAAAGTATTTTGTTGACTTTGAGTTTTTAAATTTCCATATAATCATTATATAAACCCATAGGATTTGAAAAAAAATCCCCATCCAGGTGATCTCCATTTTTACCAAGGGATACTTCGGCAAGTCATTGGAACCTTTGAGAGAGAGATCCCTCCTCTGTAAAATGGTGAGAAAACCTAGCAGGATGGTTGTGAAGATCAAATGAGATCACTTGTCTAGAAAGTTCCCAGGCCGGTGAGCAGAGTTCAGTGTCCCCTTCCCTTTTAGGGCACAGTTGCCTACATCTGGGGAAACTGACACCAAAGCTCAATCCTCAGGCTTGTTATCCGAATGAGCGAGGACCCCAACTAAGGAGCCAGGCTTTCCTGCTACTCTTGCTCCAGCCACTCCACTGGCTGAAGGCATTGAGGCCGGTCTCCGTGCCACACCGGGGACACACAACCGCTCTCCGGGTCGACATGCCCTATTGGAATCAAAACTGCGCCTGGGCAGGGGGCGGCTCCGACTTGGCGGCCTCCCTGCAATGGTGGGACAGCTCCTTCCTGCTATGGCAAAGCAAGTGAAAGGAGCCCGCCCACGCGCAGACAGCGACGCCGGCACCGGCAGGCTTGCAAACCCTTCCCAGGCCCAGGGCGGGAGTCCTGGCTCAGAACCGCGGCGCGCTTGGAGGCGGGGCTTCCCGAGGAGCGGGGAGACCGAGCACCAATCGCGGGGCTCGGCCGCCTCTGGGTTTGGCTTGAAATTCTGCGGAAGCCTGAAGGCTCTCGCGGCGCTGACCCGGAGGGAGCTTGAGGATGCTTCAGGCTGGTGCCTGTGCTGGGGCCCGCGCGGAGAAGCTCGGGGGCCACGACGCCCGTCTGCTTGGACCATCTGCCATGAGAAGGTGTGTGTTGCGGGGAAATCGAGGGGGCGAGGGAGGGAGCGACGCCCGTACAGGGTGTGGGCGGCGGGGGGGTCCGAGAGGCTGCCGTTGGCCCGGGGCTGGGGCGGTTCTCAGCTGGGGCGGCGAGCGCGCGTGAAGCTGGGGAGCGGCAGGGCAGGGCTGGGAAGCGGCGAGCTGCACAAGGGCCGCGGTGCCTCGGCCCGGCGGAGGCCAGTCCTGACGCCTACCTTCCCCAGGGCCGCACCCGTGGTGCAGGCCCAGCACAGGTGCCTGGGATACGCAGCGGGGGAGGCAGGTCGGGCTTTGGCGCCCAGGTGCAGGTGGTCACGGCTGCGTCTGGGATCCCCACCCTCTCACGCCCGCAAAGCGGCTCAGGTGTTGCTTCTTGGCACCAATGGCTTGTTCTGAGTCTTTTCTGCTCAGGATTTCTCATTTTTCTTTAAATAAAGCCCTGAACTTTTGCATTCATCATTGCTCTTCAGTGTTTCTGGGTTGCCGTGTTAACACTTGAATTGGAAACTGCTTGGTTTTCTTGCAGATTGAGAGACTCCGATCAAGGATTTCTTTTGCAGCCGTTTTAACAACTTTGCAGGCAGTACTGGAAAAGGAGTGTCCAACTTGAGATCCGGACCAGACTGGTCACACAGCCTCTTCCCAGCTTTGTGGCTGTGGCAGAGGTTGAATGTGTTTGTTCATCTCTAAAATAATAATGCTGGTGCGTAGGACGTTTGTGTTAAAAGACATTCAAATGTTAACTTTATTTTCTCAAAGCAGTGGGTGAAGCATTGTGATGATTCATTATGTAACAATTTGTAGTTATTGGTCAATCTGATTGATGTATGGCTTGGAAGGTTCTTCCTTGTGTGATTACTAACTACAGCTGTTCTTTTCGAACGCTTGCCTGGTGGGAATGGAGTACAGATTACTGGCACTATTGGAAAAACAGATATAAGATTGTGGATTACAGATATGTTATCTAAAAGATAGCACGTTCAAGCTGTGGAGTTGCAGTCTGAAGACTAGTACGATTGTATTTTGTTATTTATTTATGTATTTATTTTAGGGCCACACCTGGAGCATATGGAGGTTTCCAGGCTAGGGGTCGAATCGGAACCACAGCTGCTGGCCTACACCACAGCCACAGAAGCTCAGGATCCGAGCTGCATCTGCGACCTACACCACAGCTCACAGCAATGTCCAGGAATCGAACCCGCATCCCCATGGATCCCAGTTGGGTTCGTTAACTGCTGAGCCACAAAGGGAACTCCCGGACTAGTACAATTTTAAATGGTCTTTCACAGGAAACCCCATACTTCAAGTCCATTAGTAATTTTTGGATTGTTTGGGCGTCTGCTGCTTTCAGGAAAGTCAGTGAAGGGGGAGGAAAATTATCAATTAACTTTGGTTCCAGCCTGATAGGTATCATTGGGCTTTTTTAAAACAGCAGCTGGGAAATTCCTTTGTGGTGCAGTGGCTTAAGGACCCAGTGTTTTCACTGCAGCAGCTTGGGCTGCTGCTGTGGTGTGGGTTCAGTTCCTGACCTGGCCTCAATCCCTGGCCAGGGAATCATCCACATGCTGATGCACCCCCCCCCCAAAAAAAGAGTTAACTACAATTGTTCTACTAACAAAATCAGACTTTTGTATCATCGGATTTCAGGTATTCATATTTAGAGAGGACTGTCAGACATATGTCTGAGAAACATAATGGTTGTCAGATTTTCACTGACTTGACTATTGGTTGTTGATTTCTGAAGTGGGTTGATGAGATGACCTTAACAAAGCCTCTCTGGAGGCTATTTAGGGAAAAGGACAGTGGGTTGGTGGGATGCCATCAGAAGGCAGGAAATCATCTAGAGGACCTTTTGAGTTCTCTTCCAGTCTAGTGACTTAGGTTCAGGAGACTGGAAAATTGGCCCTTTTTACAACCTCTGTTTTGGGATCGTGTTCTTGTAAGCACTCTCAGTTTTTCAGTGATGTGTTATAAGTAAAACTCAAATTTGCATCTTTTGGGGAATGACCTGAAACCATTTCGCAAGGCAGCATGGAATTGTACCATGATAATTATTTTTCTGAATGATTTCACTGAGGCAGTTGGTAAGATCATACAGCTTGTTGGAAACATCAAGTTACTCATTCAGAAATGCCTCTTGAATGTTTATAATAAGGTGCCATTTTAAGTGTTGAAATTCAAAAGTGAATACAACTGACATCCCTGCTCTTTTCCAGCTTACATTCCGATAGAAAAGAAGGTAATAAATCTACCATTAAGTGGTACTAAGTGCTATGGAGAGACATCAAGCGGAGAAAAGGGATAAGAAGTACTGAAGGTGGGAAAGGGGAGTTGCGGTGCTAATGAGATTGGTCAGGAAAAGCTTCTTGAGAAAAGACTGAAAGGCAGCAAGGGGCAAGCCATGGGACGTGGAGGGAAGACAGACCAGGTCGAGGGCATAGCAAGTGTCAGTGCCTGAAGCTGGATGGGGCCTGGTGGGTTCCCAAAAGAGCAAGGAGTCCCGTGGGACTGGATGAAAGGGCTCTGGAGGCCTTTGTTAAAAGACTGGGCCAAGAGATCATGGTGGCCGCCTGAACCAGGGAGGCAGCAGCAAAGGGGAAAAGAAGTGAGATTTTGGCTATCTTTTGAAAGTAAGGTGAGGAGTTCCCTGGTCGCCTAGCAGGTAAAGATTTGGTGTTGTCATTGCTGAGGTGCCCATTGAATTCCTGACCCAGAAACTTTCACATACTGCAGGCGTGGCCAAAAATAAATATCTTTCTTAAAAAGAAGGTAAGGCTAGGAGTTCCCATTGTGGCTCAGCAGGTTAAGAACCCGACTAGTATCCATGAGGATGAGGGTTTAGTCCCTGGCCTCACTCAGTGTGCTTACTATCCAGCATTGGAATGTTGTGTGGTGTAGGTCACAGACACAGCTCAGATCTGGCATTGCTGTGGCTGTGGTGTAGGCCTGTAGCTATAGCTCTGATTTGACCCCTAGCCTGGGAACCTCCATAGGCTGCAGGCGTGGCCTTAAAAAAATAAAACAGGAAAGAAAGAAAATAAGTCTAATCACAGGGATGTGAGAAAGAGGTGTCAGGATGATATAAGAATTAAGTTCTTATAATATGAATGTTGTGAAGAGTCTTTTAAATTCTTTGAAAACAGTATTGTTGTGAGAACTATTTCTAGAACATTTGGTAATTCCAAACATCCACTTTCCAACCAAATCAAATTTGTTGAAGTAATTTTTGGTTTAGGCCCATCTGTTGGAGTTTAATAGTCTGTTTGTTGTATAGGTGTTTGTCTTGGTTTTCACTGGATTTGAGGTCTATGAATTTTATCCCAGTTTCATGTCATTTTATTTTGTAAAAGTAATTTGACTACATGAATTAGCAATCATGTCTAAGCATTTTTTAAACTGTAATCAATTGTTAGTTCCCCAATACATTATTTTTCTACTGTACAGCATGGTGACCCAGTTACACATACATGTATACATTCTTTTTTCTCAGACTACTATGCTCCATCATAAGTGGCCAGACACAGTTTCCAGTGCTACACAGAGACTCTTATTACTAATCCATTCCAAAGGCAATAGTCTGCATCTATTAACCCCAAGCTCGCAATCCATATCTAAATTTTTCAATTAAGTCACAAATTTTAAACCTTCAGGAGTTCCCGTTGTGGCTCAGCAGTAACGAACCCGACTAGTATCCATGAGAATACAGTTTGGATCCCTGCCCCTGCTAAGTGGGTTAAGGATCCAGTGTTGCTGTGAACTGTGGTTTAGGTCACAGATGCAGTTCGGATCCCACGTGGCTGTGGTGTAGGCTGGCAGCTATGGCTCCAATTCGACTCCTAGCCTGGGGACCTCCATATGCTGTGGGTTGGGCCCTAAAAAGACAAAAAGAAAATACAGATGATGTGCCAGATTTTTAAAAATCACAGCTTTATTGAGAGAGAACCCTCATAGCATATAATTCACCTACTTAAAGTGCACAGTTTAATTATTTTTAGTATATTCATAGAGTTGTGAAGCTGTTATGGCAATCAATTTACATTTTAATCATCCCTTTGTAATTTTTTTTGGCCATGCCTGAGGCATGTGGAAGTTCCCAGGCCAGGGATCTAACCCACACTATAGTATTGACCCAGTCACTTCAGTGATGCCAGATCCTTAACCCACTGCACCACAAGAGAACTCCCTTAATCATTCCTTTAGACTCCTACCTATTAGCCCTCAGTCCCCTTTCCCCACGGATCTCCCTCCCCTGAACCCCAGCCCCAGGCAACTACTAACCCGCTATCTCTGTTGGGTTGCCTGTTCTGGATATTTCAAATACATGAAGTCATGTGATATGTCCCCTTTTGTGACTGGCCTCTTTCACTTGGCATAATGTTTTCAAGGTTTATTGTCAAATACTATCCCATCATATAGGTATATTTTACCTGTTCATTAGTTGATGGCCATTTGGGTTGTTTCTACTTTTTGGCTATTATTAATGATGTTGCTATAAATTTCCAGGTCAGGGATAGAACCTGCACCATTGCAGTGACAATGCCAGATCCTTAACCTGTTGTATCACAAGGATCCCTCTGACTGGGTTTGGTTTTCATGAGAACTTAGCTGTCCTGTGGAGATGAGCTGGGATGGAGTGGGCCATTCAGACTGGGGAGCACTCTGTAGTGCCCCTGAGATCTGTGCCCCGGGCCGGTCTGCCTCAGCTCTCAGGTTTTGCATTCAACCTGAATGCTGACCACCAGTTTAGATCTTTAAGGTTATTTTATTTTATTATATTTTTATTGCCGTACCTGTGGCATATGGAAGTTTCTGGGCCAGCCATTGAATCCAAGCTTCAGCTGCAGCCTGTGCCACAACTGTGGCAATGCCAGATTCCTTAGCCCACTGCACCAGCCCAGGGATTGTATCCACAGCAACCTAACTGTAGTGGGATTCTTAACCCACTGTGCTTCAGCACGAGCTCTTGTAAGTTATTTTAAATAACAGTAAAATGAGGTGATTGACTTGTGCATTCTTTTGTCTTAAAAGCAAAGTACAGGAGTTGCTGCTATGGCTCAGCAGAATCGAGCTCAACTAACATCCATGAGGGTGCTGCTTCGATCCCTGGCCTTGCTCAGTGGGTTAAGGATCTGTTGTGGCCGTGAGCTGTGGTGTAGATTGCAGACACAGCTTGGATCCCTCGTTGCTGTGGATGTGGTGTAGGCCAGCAGCTGCAGCTCCAGTTTGATCCCTAGCCTGGGAAACTCCATATGCTGTGGGTGTGGCCCTTAAAAAGCCGGGGTGGGGGGGTTGAAGTACAAAGAGATTGATCCCCTGAGGAAGCACTTTAGTTAAACTTAAGATTATATTGAAGGACTTAATTACCTGTCAACATTTCTAAAATGGAGTACTGTGAATTCTTTTTTTCTTTCTTTTTTAACTCTTTAGGGCCACACCTGCAGCATATATAGGTTCCCAGGCTAGGGGTCGAATAGGAGTTGTAGCTGCTGGCTTACACCACAGCAACTCGGGATCTGAGCCATTTCTTCGACCTACACCACAGCTCACGGCAACACTGGATCCTTACCCCACTGAGTGAGGCCAGAGATCGAACCCGAAACCTCATGCTTCCTGGTTGGATTAATTTCCGCTGCACCATGATATATTCGTTATGTGGATATTGATCTTGGCCATCTGGTCCAGGCAACAGGTACTTGTGCAAAAGCTTTCTTCAACAGTAACAGGCAACCTTTAAACTGGGATTTCTGGGCTAGAGAAATGTCTTGGATGTGACTATATTAAAACCTATGGGGAAACCGATGTTCTTGGAAATTGAGGCTGGTGATTCAGAAGCCTTGAAGAGGCTGTGACAGAAAGGGGGCCAATGAGATCCTCTAGTCTCATCGTTTGCACCTGAAATGCTTCAGTGACTTGTTCCAGGCCTCCTAGCTGACTGGTAGGGAGCAAAGCACATCCAGAGTCTAGTTTCTCTGGTGCAGAGCAGTGTCTTTGTTTTCCTGTTGTACCAAGAAAGGAGAGAAAATCTCACACACTAAGCACACTAAGGCTTATCATTTTTAAAGTAAAAGGTTTTTTGTTTTTTTTAAAAAAAGACAAAAACATGGAGTTCCCATCATGGCTCATTGGTTAACGAATCTGAGTAGTATCCATGAGGATGCGGGTTTGATCCCTGGCCTCTCTCAGTGGGTTTAGGATCTAGTGTTACCATGAGCTGTAGTGTATGTCGCAGATGTGGCTCAGATCCCGCGGTGCTGTGGCTGTGGTGTAGGCCTGTGGCTACAGCTCTGATTAGACCCCTAGCCTGGGAACCTCGACATGCCATGGGTGCAGCCATAAAAGGACAGAAAGACCACACACACAAAAAAAGTTAAAAACGCAAGTTAATTAAATTTGTATTTCAGATGAACAATGCATAATTTTTAAAAATAAACTTTGTAATTGAAGAATAATGTACATTCAAAAATATACACAAATCAAGTGCAAACTCCATGGATTTTCACAAAGTCAGCACAAAATGTGTAACCAGCCCTCCTGTGCCACCTTCTCCAAGTCATCACTTCCCAGGACAATGGCAACCACTATCCTGACTTGTCATTTTTTAAAAATTTCTTTATGTATATATTTTTTCTACTGCACAGCATGGTGACCCAGTTACACTCACATGTATACATTCTTTTTTCTCACATTACGTGTTCCATCGTAATTGACTAGACAGAGTTCCCAGTGCTACACAGCAGGATCCCATTGCTAATCCATCCTGAAGGCAACATTCTGCATCTATTTACCCCAAGCTCCCAGTCTCTCCCAGTCCCTCCCCTTCCTCCTTGGCAACCACAAGTCTGTTCTCCAAGTCTATGATTTTCTTTTCTGTTGAAAGGTTCCTTTGTGCCATATATTAGATTCCAGATACAAGTGATTCTATATGGTATTTATCTTTCTGATTCTGACTTAATTCACTCAGAATGAGTCTCTAGTTCCATCCCTGTTACTGCAAATGGCATTATTTTGTTCTTTTTTATGGCTGAGTAGTATTCCATTGTGTATATATACACCACATCTTTCTGATCCAATCATCTATCAGACATTTGGTCAATTGCATGTCTTGGCTATTGGGAATAGTGCTGCAATGAACATGCAGGTGCATATGTCTTTTTTAAGTAGAGTTTTGTCCGGATATATGCCCAAGAGAGGGATTGTTGGGTCATATGGTAGTTCTATGTATAATTTTCTAAGGTTCTTCCATACTGTTCTCCATGGTGGTTGTACCAACTTACATTCCCACCAACAGTGCAAGAAGGTTCCCTTTTCTCCACACCCCCTCCAGAATTTGTTATTTGTGGACTTATGAATGATGGTCATTCTGACTGGTGTGAGGTGTTATCTCATAGTAGCTTTGATTTGCATTTCTCTCATAATCAGTGATGTTGAACAATGTTTTATGTGCTTGTTGGCCATCTGTACATCTTCCTTGAAGAAATGTCTATTCAGGTCCTTTGCCCATCTTTCAATTGGGTTGTTGGCTTTTTTGCTGTCGAGCTGTATAAGCTGTTTGTATATTTTAGAGATTAGGCCCTTGTCAGTTGCATCATTTGAAACTATATTCTCTCATTCCGTAAGTTGTCTTCTTGTTTTCTTTTTGGTTTCCTTTGCTGTGCAAAAAACTAGGTCCCATTGGTTTAGTTTTGCTATTGTTTCTGTTGCTTTGGGAGACTGACCTGAGAGAACATTTGTAAGGGTGATGTCAGAATGTTTTGCATACGTTCTCTTCCAGGAGTTTGATGGTGTCTTGTCTTATATTTAAGTCTTTCAGTCATTTTGAGTTTATTTTTGTGCATGGTGTGAGGGTGTGTTCTAGTTTGATTGATGTGCACGCACCTGTCAAGGCTTCCCAGCAATGTTGGCTGAAAAGACTGTCTTTTTCCCATTTTATATTCTTGCCTCCTTTGTCAAAGATTAATTGACTGCAAGTGTCTGGGTTTATTTCTTGTTTCTTTATTCTGTTCCATTGGTCTATATGTTTTGGTAGTAATACCACACTGTCTTGATGACAGTGGCATTGTAATATTGCCTGAAGTCTGGGAGAGAGATGCCTCCTGCTTGGTTTTTGTTCTTCAGAATTGCTTTGGCAATTCTGGGTCTTTTGTGGTTCCATATAAATTTTGGGATTGTTTGTTCTAGCTCTGTGAAAAATGTCATGGGTAATTTGATAGGGATTGCATTGAATCTGTAGATTGCTTTGGGTAGTATGGCCATTTGTACAATATTAATTTTTCCAATCCAGGAGCATGGAACATCTTTCCATTTCTTTACGTCTTCTTTAATTTCCTTGAGTAATGTTTTATAGTTCTCAGCATACAATTCCTTTACCTCCTTGGTCAGGTGTATTCCCAGGTATTTGATTTTTTTGAGGTGCAATTTTAAAGATATTGTATTTTGTATTCCTTTTCTAATATTTCATTGTTAGTAGCCAGAAATGCGACTGATTTCTGAATGTTCATCTTACATCCTGCTACTTTGCTGAATATGTTGATCAGCTCAAGTAGTTTTTGGGTTGAGTCCTTAGGGTTTTCTATATATAGTATCATGTCATCTGCATACAGTGACAGTCTTACCTCTTCTCTTCCTATCTGGATGCCTTTTATCTCTTTTGTTTGATTGCTGTGGCTAGGACTTCCAGTACTATGTTGAATAACAGTGGTGAGAGTGGGCATCCTTGTCTTGTTCCAGATTTTAATGGGAAGGGTTTCAGCTTTTCTCCATTGAGTATTATATTTGCTGTGGGTTTGTCATAAATGGCTTTGATTATGTTAAGGAATGTTCCCTCTGTACCCACTTGGGTAAGAGTTTTTATCATGAAGGGATGTTGGACTTTGTCAAATGCTTTTTCCGCATCTATTGAGATAGTCATGTGGTTTTTGACTTTTCTTTTGTTAATGTGGTGTATGACATTGATTTACATATGCTGAACCATCCTTGTGAACCTGGGATGAATCCCACCCATCCTCCTCAAGTTTTTTCAAAAGGTTGAAGAAGAAGGAACACTCCCAAGGACATTCTGTGATGCCACCATCGCCTTAATTCCAAAACCAAAGATACCACCAAAAAAAAAAAAAAAAAAAAAAAAAGGACCAATATCTTTGATGAATTTAGACGCAAAAATTCTCAACAAAATTTTAGCCAACTGAATCCAACAACATGTCAAAAAGATCATGTATCATATCCTGACTTTTCAAAACAAGGCTTAGGTCTGCCTGTTTTTGAACTTTGTAGAAGTGGAATCACATGGTGATAGATGCGTGCGTATCTGGTTTTTTGTGCTCAGACTGTTTTCCCTCTTCTTCCCCAACTTTTTGCTTTGTTTTTCCACATTACTTGTTTCTTTTGCCTCCTTTTTTGCTTTAAGACTTGAGGTATGATTTTCATACAGTAAATTCATTTTACCTGTAGGTTTTGGGTTCTGGTCACTGTATTGTTATGTAATCACCGTCAAAATCTAGAACATCACCCTAAAAAAAGTTTGAATCCTTTTGCAGCTGATCCCCTGCCACAGTTCCAGGCCGTCAGTTTCCTTTCTTTCACTAGAGGTCGGCCTTTTAAAATTTTTCATAAGGCAGAATCATATGTATGTAGCCTTTTAGTGGTTTGACCTCTTTCATTTCGCACAGTTCAACAGAATGTTTCTGAGATTGGTCCATGTGTTGTATTCATTGCTGTGTTATTCCACTGTAGGAATGCACTGTTTCTCCATTCTGTTGATAGACGTCTAGGTTGTTTCTCCCTTTATACTATTATGAGTAGTGCTGCTTTGACTATTCTGATTTGTACCAGAAGGTATATATGTGTGCATTTCTGCTGAGTGTGCATGGAGACGTGGGACTGCTCAGTTCAGCTTTAGTAGATACTGCCAACAGCTTTCAAAGCGGTTGTACAAGTTCACACTCCAACCAATTTATGTATGAAAGTTCTGGCTTTTCTCTATCTTCACCAACACCTGATCATTACCTTTCTCTTTTAGCCATTCTATAAATTAATAGTTTAGAACAAGGCCACATATTGAATGAGAGAAGATATTTGAAAACAGTGTATCTGATAAGGGGTTAATATCCAAAATATACAAAGAGCTTACATAACTAGACATCAGGAAAAAAAAAAAAAACAACCTGATTAAAAAAGAGGCAGGGATCTGAATAGACATTTTTCCCAAGGACTACATACAGATACATACAGATGGTCAACAGATACATGAAAAGAAGCTCCACATCACTAATCATGAGCGAAGTGCAAATCCAAACCCCAGTGAGGAATTTCCCCGGTGGCGCAGCAGGTTAGCTGTGGCTCAAGCCACAGCTGCAGTGCAGGTTGGATCCCTGGCCCAGGAATTTAGGCATGCTGCAAGTGTGTCCAAAACAAACAACACAAAAACAAAAAACCCACAACGAGATATCACCTCACATCTGTCAGGATGACTATCATTCTTCTTTTGGCCACTCCCAAGGCATATGGAAATTCCTGGGCCAGAGGTCAAACCCAAGCCACAGCTGTGGCTTATGCTACAGCTGTGGCAATGCCAGATCCTTCACATGCTGCACCAGAGCAGGAACTCCTGAAAGGCTGTTATTTTTTCTTTTTAGAGCTGCACCTGTGGCATATAGAAGTTCCCAGGCTAGGGGTTGAATCAGAGCTACAGCTGCCGGCCTCCGCCACAGCAATGCCAGATCCCAGCCACGACTGTGACCTACACCACAGCTCATGGCAGTGTGGCTCATGGCAACAAGGGGAACTCCTGAGAAGCTATTATTAACGATAACAAATACGTGTTGGTGAGAATATGGAGAAAAGGATAACCGTGTGAAGTGTTGGTGGGGGTGGAAATTGGAATAGCCACTGTGGAAAACAGCATGGAAATTCCTCAAAAATTCAAAAATAGGGGGAATTTCTATCGAGGCTTAGTGATTAACGAACCTGACTACTATCCCAGAGGATGCCAGTTTGATCCCTGGCCTTGTTCAATGTGTTAAGGATCTGGCATGGCTGTGGCTGTGGTGTAGGCTGGTGGTTACAGCCCCGATTCGACCCCTAGCCTGAGAACCTCCATGTATTAAGGGTGAGGCCCTAAAAAGACAAAAGACAAAAAAATAAAAAATTAAAAATTAAAAACAGGGAGTTCCCTGGTGGTCTAGTGGTTAGGATTTGGTACTTTCACTGCTGCAGCCCAGGTTCGGTCCCTGGCCTAGGAACTGAGATCCCACATCAAGCCGCTGCACGATGCAGCCAAAAAATTAAAAAGAGAACTGCAGTATGATCCAGCATTTCTGCTCCTTGAGTGTTTATCCAAAGAAAACAGAAACTCTAATTAGATAAGATGTATGCACCCCTTTGTTTATTGAAGCATTATTTATAATAGCCAAGATATTGAAGCAACCTTAGTGCCCATCGTGGATGAATGAAAAGAAGACGTGGTGTGGTATGGTGTGTGTGGTGTGTAACAACGACAACAAAACCTCATAGAAAAAGAGATTAGGGGTAGAGTCTTAGGTAACCAGAGGCTGGGGGAAGGGGAATTGGATGAGGCCAGTCAAAAGGTCCTAAGATAATCAGTTTTAAGTAAAGTACACTGTGATAAATAAATATAATTAGCACCACTGTGTTATTTATGAATGTCGTTAAAGTAAATCCTTAGAGTTATCATCATTAGAAAAATAACTTTTTCTGTTTAATTTTTTACCTATATATGAGATGGATGCTTACTAAATGTGGTGTGATAATCATTTCATGATGCATGTAAATTAAATCATTATGCAGTATACCTTAAACTTACACAATGTCAATTTATAGCTTAGTAAAACTGGAAGGGAAAAAAAAGAATGAAAAAAATCACAACAAATGTCCAGCTATTTTATAGGCATTTTTCAAAAGCAAACTCTGGTATTAGGTGGGGGTTTTATTTTACTGACATATTTTTTTCTGATTTCCTTTAATAAAAGCAGTTAAAATTCTGTATTATACTGCGATGCGTAGAATAATTAAAGTCCAGATTCTGAGTATTATTCAGAAGATTGAATTTCCACAATGTAATAGGATACTGGATTTTGCGTTGCCAGTGTTATGGTGTTTGGAGGGAGAAAAATGGGGAAGGGGGAGTGGTTAAAGATGAGCTAAGTGGAGTGCTTAGTTGAAATTTGTTTCCCCTTGAATCCACTGAGAAACTAGTTTGTTTAGCTCCTGTAAATACTGCTTTTAGTCTGGAGGCAGTGGCTCCTGTAGCGGGCTTCTCTCTTGATTTTTAGTGAGGTGCTGGCAGAAGAGTCCATGGTATGTCTCCAGAAATCCCTGAATCACCTTCGTGAAATACAGGAATCGACTAGGCTTCCAGAGGACCAGCGGTTACAAAGAACAGAGGTTGCAAAGAAGCGTGTCAAGGAGTACTGGTCTCTTTGCAGTGGGTCAGGGGTGAGGATGTTGGTGTCTCATCGAAGATCACACGTAGAAGTGACACAGGCTATTCCTGGTTTGGTTTGCTTTTAAGCCCTTAAGATTTTGAAATTATGATGGTTTTAGTGTTGTTTGTTGTGTGAGGCCGATGGGGAGAAAAAGCTGAACTTTTATGGGACTGTTTTCTCCCTTGTAGGTCCTCCTGGATATGATGATTGCTGAAGGGGAAACACTGAAGAAAAGGCTCATCGAAAACATAGCCATCTGTCGAAAAGAGCTGAATACTCTGTGCAGTGAGTTACATGTCGAGCCATTTCAGGTACATGGCAGGGTGTCAGGGGATCCTGCTGGGTCTGAACTTGAGGGAAGAACTTTGATTTGGGGCTGCAGGTGCAAGGTCTCCTTGTAGGACTAATGTGGGACATGAGGAATGGGGAAAACATACAGCTACTTACTTGGTTCCAGCAAAGTAATTTTCACAAGCTGCCTTGTTGAGAGGTGAAGCAGCTAATAAGTGCTGCAATGTTTTAATCAAAAAAACAAGCTTCCTCAGAGTTCCTGTCATGGCGCAGTGGAAACAAGTCCAACTAGGAACTATAAGGTTGCGGATTCAATCCCTGGCCTTGCTCAGTGGGTTAAGGATCTGGTGTTGCCATGAGCTGTGGTGTAGGTGGCAGAGGCGGTCCAGATCTGGCATGGCTGTGGTGGGTTGTTGTAGCTCCAATTTGACCCCTAGCCTTGGAACTTCCATATGCTGCGGGTCTGCCCCTAAAAAGAAAAAGAAAAAGAAAAAACAAAACAAAAAAACCCACCAAGCTTCCTCTCACTATCAATTTGTAGAACATAAAATTGCTTTAAACCCGGAGCTAGGCATAACTGATATAATTCCATTCTTTCTTTGGTTTCCTAAGTAGCTCTTTGCATTTTTTTTTTTCAAAGTGTCTAGTGATATAAGGGAAAGTTACCCCCAAAACCTGCCTTTGTGAGTTTTCATATCTGAAAGCTGCACATCACTGAATCAGCCAGAATGGCCACTTGAGAAAAAAATGTTTCTGCAGCTAAAGTATCAAGAGAGCATAATCAAACTCAGGGCCTGCTCTGCTTACCTGTCCACCTTACTGAGAGCTTCCTGTCCTGTGGTCCAGCAAAAGTCAGGCTAATCACACTGGCAAGCGTGACATAAATGACAGAGGGACCCCAAAACATATCCCGAAAAGAACCAGAGAAAAACAGTATATCCAGATCATAAAAATGAAGATAAATGTGGAGCTTGGGAAGGTAATTAGAACAGATGTGAACCCAGGAACAGTACACAACAGCTAATGTCGTAAAGTCCTTCTGCCTGCTGGGGGAAGAACTGCCTGGGTATCTCGATGGAGCCAGCCTAGGAGGGGGGAGTCTGCATTTACAGGATTGAGGATATTTCATAAGTGGTAGCCAAGAGCAATCAGACAGACTGTGTCATCAGTACAGTTTCCCGAAGTCAACACAAATGGCATAGCCATCATTGATCTGGAGCAAATTCTTTTCCTTCCTTCCTTCCTTCAAAGTATTTTTATTTTTATTTTATTTCTTTTTTTCTTTTTTTTGTCATTTTAGGGCCGAACCCACAGCATATAGAGATTCCCAGGCTAGGGGTCCAATGGGAGCTGTAGCCACCGGCCTACACCACAGCAATGCCCGATCCAAGCTGCATCTGCAACCTACGCCACAGCTCACAGCATTGCTGGATCCTTAACCCACTGAGCAAGGCCAGGGATTGAACCTGCATCTTCATGGAGGCTAGACAGATTCATTTCCGCTAAGCCAGGATGGGAACTCCCCTAGTCCTCTTTCATTGTCCTGCTCTTCCTTTGAAGAAGTCCACCTGGAACCTTCACAGGAGGACATTGTCTCACACAGGAAGAAGGAGAGACGACCATCTAGCAACTAGAAAAGGATTTGCGCACTCAGGAAGAACTGATGCAAAAACAGAAAAAGGAGAGAAAACAAGAACTGAAACCGCTTCAAGAACAAGATCAAGAACTGTGTGAAATTGTGTGCATGCCCCACTACGAGACTGACAGTACCTCAGTTCCCAGCTTCGAAGAGCTGAGGCAGTTCCAACAACACGTGGAAACTTTGAGGGAAACAAAGGTATGCTCACATTCATACCTGTGAAAAAAGTCCTATGACTTTCCTCTAGCTGTCTTGTAACCATCTTCTTTTATAGGCATCAGGATGTGAGGAGTTTGCCACATTAAAAAGACAGCTCACACTGTGTATGGAAGACTTAGGTCACACCCCAGACACAAGCTTTGAGAGATGTGGTGTGTGAAGATGAAGATGCCTTTTTTTTTTAATCCCCAGAAAAACTGCAACACTACAGAAGTTGCTATGGCAAATTATGTCCTGGGATCTCCATGTTATCCTGCATTTTGAGTAAACTGACAGTTTGTTTCCTTTGTTAATATAATGAGATGGTATTGTAAGGAATTCAAAATTTTTTTCTTTTTTCTTTTAGGGCCTCACACATGGCATATGGAAGTTCCCAGGTGAGGCTAGGGTTCCAATCAGACCTACAGCTGCCAGCCTATACCACAGCCACAACGCAGGATCTGAGCCATGTCTGCGAGTTACACCATAGCTCATGGCAACGCCAGATCCTTAACCCACTGAGTGAGGCCAGGGATCGAATCTGCATCCTCATGGATCCTAGTTAGATTCATTACCCCTGCACCACAATGGGAATTCCTATGATACCATTTTACAGAGAGCGTTGATTTACCTCTGTGGTTTTGTATTATATTTTTATTAAAAATGGGGACAATTTTTTGCAAGCCCACATGAATGTACAAGTATCATAAGCACCTTTAATGGGTCTTTTTGTTTCAGCTGCAATTAGAAGTGGGTTGGTTGAAAGAACTGAAAATGCAGAACATGAAGAAAATGATTGAGGCAATATGAGTGGAGCTGGCCCAGTACTGGGACCAGTGTTTTTATAGCCAGGAACAGAGACCAGCCTTTGCTGCTTACTATGGGGTTAGTACAGAAGTGTCATTCTTCATGTGGCCTCTCGCTTGCCTTTTGCAAGTGCAGACATTCACTTGGAAGTATTGCCTCTACTGAACAGATACCTTTCCAAGCCATTCAGCATAAATTGCCGTTCCTGTTTAGAGAGGTGTTTGCAGATGTTATTGGGAAATAAGGGATCTCTTGGTTTCTGAGGCAGGCCAGGGATTGACCCGGCATCCTCATGGACACTAGTTGGGTTTGTTATCACTGAGCCGTGATGGGAACTCCGAGAATCTTAGTTATTTTAATCTACACCCTAGTCCCTTAGTCTCTAGTGTGACCAGGCTGCTGGTGAAAAACCCGGTGTTTATTAACCACAAAATACACTTATTTGTGTATCATTTTTACTATTAGGAAGAAAACTCTATTTCCATTTTAGGGGATGAGGGATTAGTAAACTGGGATACTAAACACTAGATTAATTTCTTTTCCCCCTTTTTTGACTACCCCTGTGGCATACTGAAGTTCCCAGACCAGAGATCAAATCCGAGCTAGAGCTGTGACCTGTGCCACAACACAGCAACTCCAGGTCCTTAACCCACTGCACCAGGCCAGGGATTGAACCCATGCCTCCACAGAGAGAAGCTGGATCATTATTCCCCTGCAACACAGTGGGAACTCCCTTGGGGAATTTTTTCTTTAAAGTTTAAACTTGTGGGCCTATATCTTGCAGAGGACTACACAGCAGATGTGCTTCAGCTCCACGATGCCGAGATTGTGCAGTTAAGAAACTACTGTGAGGGTCACAGAGAACTTTTTGAAGGTGTTCCAGAAGTGGGAAGAAAGCTGGAGCCTTTTCCTAGAGTCCAAGGTACTGCCCTAGTTTTTGTCTGTTTTCCTTAGAGTACAGTGAAGTCGGAGACCTGTTTCCTTTGTCCTTTAAAGGAAATTTAAATCTGTAAATTACTGTTAACCCATTTGCATTTGTCAAGCTTACATGCAGAAACATGTAAAAGAAAACCCCCCAAATTCTTGCCTTCAGTAGGTTGAAGTTTCTCGAATAAGGGAAGTCTAGAGGTGGGCAGTGCAGGGCACATATAGCCAGTCCACGGCCCACAGGTTTCCTCAGCTTCAGCTCCTCTACCACCAATGGATGGGTCTTAGCCTCAGGTCCAGGGTGGTTCTAGAACTCCCTCCACAGCGATTCAGGCAGCATGGTGGAGGAGGAAACACAGCATCACCCCTCCCCACCCCCTCGAAGGGCTTTTCCCAGGCTCTTTGACAGCACCTCTGTGTAAATGCCACACCAACTGCTGGCAAGGCTGGGAGAATTGCTCCCGCAGATATATTCAGGTTCTATCACTGAGGAAGGAGAGAAGAATGGATATTGGGGAAGGCAACTCACATTCTGTCCTGTTCCAACTCTGATGTGGTTTTTGAAAATACGTGGGTATGGGGGCACAGGTTTGTACTCCAAGTTCCTTTTTTTCTGATGGACTCAGTTTGAAGAGGTTCCCGTAGAGCAGTTTAGAGCTCAGGGCTGGGACTAAGATGAGGCGTGTGAGTCACTTTGGGTATGAAATTCAAGGAGACTCCTCAGGTTCACACTCGCCCTTTTAGAGCTTGAACAAGCCTTTAGGAAATCATGAGTTTAACTCCTTCAAGTTTACAGGTGAGAAACTAGGCCTCAGAAGTGGAGAGAACTGTGGGAGAGCTCACAGCTGTTTAAGAGCAGGTGTTCGTGTCCTCAGTTCCTCTCTACTTCTGGTTGGAAGCAAGAAGGAAGAGTGAGAAAAATAGAGCTCAACCACAAAAAAAGAATGAAAATTTTGCCTTTGTCAACATGGATGGACCTAAAGGGTTTTATGCTAAGTCAGACAGAGGAAGACAAATACTGTATGATATCACTTACATGTGGAATTGAGAAAATAAACTAGTGAATATAACAAAAAAGAAACAGGCTCCCAGATAGGACAAACTAGTGGTTACCAGTGGGGAGAGGGGAGGGGTAGCATAGGGGTTGGGGATTAAGGAGTACAAAGTAGTATGTATAAAATAAATAAACTGGAGTTCTGGTTGTGTCATAGCGGGAACAAATCCAACTAGGAGCCATGAGGATGCAGGTTCGAACCCTGGCCTCGATCAGTGGGTTAAGGATCTGCCATTGCTGTGAGCTGTGGTGTAGGTCACAGAGGCGGCTTGGATCTGGCACTGCTGTGGCTGTGGTGTAGCCCAGCAGTGTAGCTCCGTTTCGACCCCTAACCTGGGAACCTCCTTATGCCACAGGTGCAGTTCTAAAAAAAGCAAAACAAATAAAAATAAAATAAATAAGGTGCAAGGTTATATTGTATAGCACATAGAATATAGGCAGTATTTTATAATAACTACAAAAGGGATATAACTTTCAAAAATTGTGAATCATTATGTTATATACCTGAAACATACTGTAAATCAACTCTACCTCAGATTAAATATCTACATACACAAAGAGCAAAATAAGCAACTCGATTATGTGCCAGTATTTAACTAAAAATAAGAAACTGTTTACCATTCCCTTTAGTTATTGCTTGTAGGCAGTTACGAATCAAGCAGTCTGGAAGGGAAATAGAATTCATTTATCAGTTTGGCCCCAAAACTGTCAAGATTGTTTCTAAACTTTTCTGATTATCTGCTTCATTTTTGAGTGTATTCATCTAATTTATATTTATAAATTATATACTTATACTACTGTTTTGATATTTGGCACACAGTGTAGAATAACAAATACCAGCAAAGTTCAGAAGAAAAAGAAATCTAACGTTTTTTATTTTTTGTCCATTTTGTGAGGGTTAGTTTTCATAAAAACCAGATGAGTCTATAAACCCTATAACTGAGCACATTTAAGCTGCCTTGTCTCAATATGCGGGAAGAGTGTGGGCAAGTGGGAGTGCCACCACTGAGCCCTCCTGGGTGTAGACCTACCCTCTTGTCCCTCCATATATCCCATTTCCTACTGTGGATCTCTGAACCAAGGGAATGCAGCCAATGACATTGCACAGTAAGTATTAAATCCTGTTTTACTTTTTATTTTTTCTTTTTACAGCTGCACCTGCAGCTTATGGAAGTTTCCAGGCTAGGGGTCGAAGCAGATCTGCAGGTGAAGGCCTTCACCGCAGCCACAGCAACATAGGATCCCAGTTGCAGCCTGTAGTAACACTGGAGTCTTAACACACTGAGCAAGGGCAGGGATCAAACCCGCGAGACTACTGGTTTCTTAACCCAACTGAGCCACAGCAGGAACTCCCTGTCTTACTTTTTAGATTACAAAAGAAACAGTAGTTTTCTAGCATCCCAGTGTTTGATCTTTCATATATCTGGGAGGGTTCACACGCCACTCCCTTGCCTTAGAAAGACACCATTTCTCCCTACTAAGACAGGAAAGAATGCAGAACTCTCAAGCCTCCTTAAAAATATGTATCCACTGGAGTTCCCGTCATGGCTCAGTGGTTAGTGAATCTGACTAGGAACCATGAGGTTGTGGGTTTGATCCCTGGCCTTGCTCAGTGGGTTAAGGATCCAGCGTTGCCATGAGCTGTGGTGTAGGTTGCAGACGCGGCTCGGATCCCGCGTTGCTGTGGCTGCGGCGTAGGCCAGCGGCTATGGCTCTGATGAGACCCCTTAGCCTGGGGACTTCCATATGCCGAGGGAGCAGCCCAAGAAATGGCAAAAAGACCAAAAAAAAAAAAAAAAGTATCCATTTGTGAGAGTAAGGATTGATTTTTTTTTTCCTGCCTTTTTTTTTTTTTTTGGTTTATTTGTTTGTTTTGTCTTTTTAGGGTCACACCTAAGGCATATGGAGGTTCACAGGCTAGGGGCTGAATCAGAGCTACAGCTGCTGGCCTGTGCCACAGCCACAGCAACACGGGATCTGAGCTGCATCTGCAACCTACACCACAGCTCACAGCAACATCAGATGCCTAGCCCACTGAGCAAGGCCAGGGATCGAACCTGTGTCCTCATGAATGCTAGTCAGATTCGTTTCCGCTGAGCCATGATGGAAACTCCAAGAGTGAGGATTCTTAAGAAGTGACTAGTCTGTCTGGGATTTAAAATGTGTTTTTCACAGAGAAAAGCTTCTGATTCAAGCGGATTTAGAAATCGTGGAGCAAATCTTCTAAAAGAAGAAAAGCAGCGGGCCAAGCTCCAAAAAACACTTACGAAGGTAATACGGTTGCTAAAAGGATTTCTGGTGCTTGGATACAAAATAATCTCACTTTTTTGTCTCTCCTTTGCTTGGAATCATTTTGCTCCATGTCTCCTCTTCCAAGGCTCAGGCAGGGATAGGAAGTGTATATGGGGCCTTCCTAGTATGAGGAAGCGAATATCAAGTTTCATTAGCTTTTTGGGGTTAGCATATCGAAGTACTGGAGATCAGGTGGCTTTAACAACAGAAATGTATTTTCTCACCATTCTGGAGGCTAGAGGTCTGAGGTCAAAGTGTCAGCAGGGTCGGTTTCACCCGAGGCCTCTCTCTTGGCTGTAGGTAGTTGTCTTCTCCCTGTGTCTTCACGTGGTTTTCTTCTGTGTGTATCTCTGTCCAAATTTTCTTTTCTCATAATGGCCACCAGTCACGTTGGATTAGGACCCACCCTAAGGACCTCATTTTCACTTAATTACCTCTGTGTCCAAATAAAGCCACATGCTGAGATGCTGGGGATTAGGACTTCAACATATGAATTTGGCAAGGGACATAATTCAGCCTATAACACAAAGTAACCTTTTGAGAAAATGTTTGAACTTCATTACTGTGCTTTATTTAATTTTTCTTTTTGGCCATCTCATGGCATATGGAGTTCTCAGACCAGGGATCTGATCACAGCCACAGTTGCGACCTAGCCCACAGCTGTGGCAATGCTCAATCCTTACAACACTGTAACAGGCTGGGGATCAAACCTCCATCCCAGTGTGGAAGGGACACCGCTGATCCCATTGCGCTACAGCAGGAGCGCCACTGTTCTCTAATTTAATGATAATAATAGTTAACATTTATTGAATTAAGTGCCAGATACTATTTCAAAGTACTTTCCATTTATTAATTTATTTAATCATCACAACATCCTTATGAGGTTGAAACTGTTATTTCCAGTTTTATAGATGAGGAGACTGAGGCACTGAGGACTTAAGTAACTTGCCCACCTTTTCACAGCCAGTAAGAAGTAGATTCCAGATTTGGAGCCCAGAGAGTGCTCTTCTTAGTGCACACTGCCTACTTAATGCTGCTGGTCTCCCCCAGTGCCGTCTCCAACTTCAGGCTCCAGAACCTTCGTGATCAGGCTCTGGGTTCTTACCTTTTCCTATCCTCAGGTGTATTATGAATGAACCATCCTAAGACTTTGATTGCTGGCCACTCCAACCTATTCCCATGTGGGTGCAGCTCTTAAAGTCAGGCTAATGATAGTCTGGGGAGGGAGAATCACTTCTTTTTAAAGATTTGAAATAATTAGTATGTCCCTGTTTCTGGTCTCAGATGGAAGAAGAGTTGAAAACAGATTGAAACGTGGGAACAGGAGCATGTAAAGGCATTTGTGGTGAAAAGACAACACTTCATGGAGTGTGTAACAGAACAATGGGAGACGCATTGACTGGGGAGAGAGAAAGCCAAGCAGGAAAGAGTAAGTGAACCCTATTTGGGAAGGGAAGACAGTCATGAGTGAGTAGCCCAGCTGCCGCCAAGGCCCTGGGTTGGCTGAAGAAGTGGTAGCTCATGGCAGTTCTTTTTAGCTCTGGGCACAGAGATTTGCAGATTTCTGGCCCTTCCTCTGCTCCCATCCCAGACCTGTTTTACTGCTGGGATTTATCACTGCTGCTGCTGCTGCTTTTTTGTCTTTTGTCTTTTCAGGGCCATACCGACTGCATGTGGAGGTTCCCAGGCTATGGGTCCAATTGCAGCTGTAGCTGCTGGCCTACACCACAGCCACAGCAATGCCAGATCCGAGCCACATCTTCAACCTGTGCCAGAGCTCGTGGCAGTGCCAGATCCGTAACCCACTGAGCAAGGCCAGGGATCAAACCCGCAACCTCATGGTTCCTAGTCGGATTTGTTTCTGCTGTGCCATGACGGGAACTCCATCACTGCTGCCTCTGACTTTTCACACAGCAACTAAAGAACAAGAAGCAGACACAGACACAGATGCTCTACGGCAGTACACTATAGACACCCAGCAAGCGGTAAGGACTGACACCCAGCACTCCAGGCAAAGTATGCAAGGTAAACACAAGGCTTTGTGAACTGCAATGTATGAGTTGTTTCTTTGTGAGGCTGGGGCTCTTGCCCATCTCTTGCCTTCTGTCCTGCAGAGATGGGAAAGGCTTTTTCTAGCCTTCGAGGACAAGTCCATTTGCATGTGTGAGTGGAAGCCTGAAGTTTAATCCTGAGTGGCATCTTGACACTTGACAGTCAAGGAGCAGCTAGCTTTGCTGTGTGGCAGATGTGTGAAAGAAGACTTTCATGCTCAGCCCATGGAATACCTAACACTCCTTAGTCTCTAAGGCAGGAAATCGGGGAGTTCTTCTTTCCTTCCTCCTTTCCTTTTTTTTTTTTTTAATCAAAGAAAAGGTTTAGAAATGATGTGTAGCATTTTCCTTTTCCTTCAACTCATACTTTATAAACATATAGAATGTTTTTAAAAAATCACCTGTGGGAGTTCCCGTCATGGCGCAGTGGTCAACGAATCCGACTAGGAACCATGAGGTTGCAGGTTCGATCTCTGGCCTCGATCAGTGGGTTAATGATCCGGCGTTGCTGTGAGCTGTGGTGTAGGCCGGGGACTACAGCTCCGATTCGACCCCTAGCCTGGGAACCTCCATATGCTGCGGGAGCGGCCCAAAGAAATAGAAAAAAAAAAAAAAAAAAAACACCACCAAAAAAAAAATCACCTGTAATGTAACTCCAGGAGAACCAGTGAGAATATATGGTGTTTTTCCTGCTTTTGTAAAAAGCATTTACAAAAGAGAGATCACATATAATTTTGATTTCTGCTTTTTCCCTAGTTTGATTGTGACTTCTTTTTCATAGCATTAAACTTTCTTCAAATACATGCTCATTATTAACTATATATTCTATTCTGATGCCATTAATCATATGCATCAGAAAATGGCATTCTTCCAGTTTTCATATCAGATGAAAGCGAGAGTCAAAGTTAATAGGGGCACATTCCTCATGAGTGGGCTGAGGTTCAGTCATGCAGGAGCGGGAGGGGTGAGACTGCAAGTCTAGGATGGGGCTGTCAGTGTGGTCCAGCCCCACAGCTGAACAAGCCACACCTACTTGCTCCAGGTTCTAAGCTCCCTGGATTCCATTATCACTGAGATGCTAAGAGTGAACAGATGTAAAGTGTCGAAAGCTAAATGAGAAAAAAAAGAGAATGGTCATTCTGAGCCCCAACTAGTATCATAGGACACCCTGGGATGTGACTGGGAAACTAGAGTCACCGGAGGCTCAGTTCAAAGCCTGGTCTTCAGTTGCTGCTGAACAAAGTCCCGGCATGTGGGTTCCAGCCGTTGACACTGGATCACTAAACACAAATAGGTACTCTCTCCCAAGGAGAGGGGTGGGGAGTGTTTGCTAAAATGAGTTCAGTCTCAAGTATTTTACAGACTATGCTCAAGATAAGGGTCTTGCAAATCATTAAGGGTTTGGGTTTTTTAAACCAGAAGTATAGCATTACAGACACACAAATAATATAAAGATGGTACCAGCCTTTGATAATTTATGTGTGTGTGGTCATTACGAGGATGATACATTGATTTTTTTTTTTTTTCCTCTACAGGCATCATTACTTTCATTGTTTGGGGAGAAAAACACCCCATGGTGTCAAGCATAGAACGAGTGAGAAGAACCTACAGCTCATGAGAGCATCCTCGGTGGTGGGTACCCTGACTCTCCCGCCCCCACCCCACCCCTGGCACAACTCCAGCATTAATTTTGTTGCCAGCACCTGTTTGGAGTTTGTGGCAATTCACCTTTTCTAATATCTACCAGTCCCTGGGGAGCACGTAGTTGGGAAAGAGTGGGTATCTTCCCAAGGACACCCAAGCTCTTAGTTAGGACAATACTTTAGAGGCAGAGACTCACTTTCCTGCCTTGACCATGATATGAGGTATGGTGGTTTAAGGGAAGTATATAGGAAGGAAGATGGCAGCAGCAACCAGACATTTAACCTGGATCCTTCTGCTTAAGAAATACCATTCCCTGGCTGTAGGAGGTAACCCTGCTAAATCACTGTCCTGGTGCTCTCTTGGTGGAGTTCTTGGTAATTGTCTTAATTCTTTATTCTGAGAAGGATCCGTCCCTCTCTGACAGCTCCACGTTTGGGCTTCAGGTCTGTATGGCAACCCCTGCATGTCCCATGTCCCCTTTGCAAACTGATCTGTCATCTGCTGGCTTCATTACCATCTGGCACAGGGCTACACTAAACAGTCTCAGCTGTACAAGCTCATTAAAAACCTTTTTTTTTTTTTTTACAAAGGAAATTCCTCACATAGATTTCAGAAATATTAACTATCTGGTTTAAATGCCCAACAGACTGCCTTCCCTGCTGATTAACTTTTTCAGGCTTGAATTGGATTCTCAGCCCATCTAAAGTCAGGCAAAGTTGTTTTTTAAATTTAATCCTGTTATTTCACACCAGAAAACCTTCACCCTCCCCAGTTGTGATATTAAAGGTCTCCAATGTGCTGGAGATGATAGAGGCCCCACCACATGGGGAGGGGAGCCCCAGCTGTGTGCTGCCTATGAGGTTCTTGGCCTGTGTGCTAATTATTTCCTGGAGTCTATGTCTTACTAACCCCTCAGAGCTGAACTGTCAACTTTCTGTCCACTCTGAGCCAACCAATGCTCATTTCTTTGCCTTTGCCTGTTTCTACAACAGTGACCTGCTAAAGCATATATGGGGCACTGGAAGAAAGTGATTTTTCCCATGATGCTCTTCCGGCTCCTAGTAACTTATTCATTTACCAGCACTTAACTGCAGTGCCCTTTCTTTAACAATGGATGTTCTCTCTTCCCTCAGTATTTTCCTATTGAGAGGTGAGGCTGCCCCTCACCCTTGGGAGGGGGGAGTATTGGGTTAAAGCTAAATGTTTCATCAGTTTATATGTGCTTGAAAGCCTGGACAGGTTCCGTGACCATGGGCCTAACTTAGAGAAGTGAATGAGTTAGAGATGAAACCTAAGACACTTGGTTTTATTTTGACTTAAGAAATACATTAAAACTTAGTTCATAGCAATAAGTGTAAACTTTAGCATATGGAACCTAACTTCTTTCCCTGCCCTGTACTTGCAAAGCACTGCCAGGGGCTTTTTATTGGCTCCACCATTGCACAGCAGAATGATTGTGCTCCTCCTTGGGGTGTGGGACATGAAGCAGTTTTTGGTTTGTGCACTTATGATTAGCAATTAATATCTGTTTTGTTTAGGGATGTTGAAATAATGCAGTAGCTTCCAAAGCTTTGCTCTCACCTAAAGCCTGTCCCCACCACTCAGCGGAGAGCCTTCCTCCTGATGAAGATGTCTGGCTGTCAGAAGTTGTGATGGCCCGACTCACTGCCCAGGTGAGAGGGAGGCTGGGAGCACCTTTGATAAACTGTACCGTTCTGTTTTGTAGGGCAGGGCCCTTGTTTGCACACATGCTTGTCTGAATTCTACTTCAGGTATTCTCTGGGTCCAGTTCCTCCTGCCAACTAAGTGGGAGGCTGTGTGGATGGGCTGGGCCGTCTCCATCGTGGAAACCTGGAACTTTGCACATGTCAGTACTTGGGAGTCGTTCCTGTTAGTGTCCACGATGAGGCTCCTTCTTTACCTACCCTATTGATACTGTGCTCCCCAAAGCAATATTATTTATTCTTCCTCTGTACGCCTGTGCCAGTACTACTGTCAGCACATTAAATGGTTCTCAGACGCTTACCAGTGTGGACTTGGTCTGTGTCAGCCATACCGTTTAGTCATATGCATGCATGTCCTCATTTTAAAGTATAAATATATTCTCAAAATAAATTAAAATGTGTATAATTACATTGCAAAATTATATATTATGGTGTGTGTTTTCCTTGTTCCTCAAGTCAACTTTTGGTGGTTTTGTCTGTGGAAAACAGAAAAGACTGAAAGAACATACAAGAAAATTTTAGTTGTGGGAGTTCCCATTCTGCTGAGCAGTAACATAGCCAACTAGTATCCATGAGGATGTGGGTTTGATTCAAGGCCTCACTCAGTGGGTTAAGGCTCCAGAGTTGCAATGAGCTGTGGTGTAGTTCACAGATGCAGTTCGGATCTGGCGTTGCTGAGGCTGTGGTGTAGGCTGGCAGCTGCAGCTCTGATTCAACCCCTAGCCTGGGAACTTCCATATGCTTTAGGTGTGGCCCTTAAAAGCAAAAAGAAAAAAAAGAAAAAAAAATTTTTTTAGTTGGAAGTATAATTTTCACATTTCGCCTGTTTCTAAATTAAGAACATCTCTTGTTCTCAGATAAAAAGTTTTTTTGAGTGGAATAAAAAGCCTTACTCGTAATGAATAAAGAGGCTGAGCTACTCTGAGTAAGCTTCTGGTTTCGCTGCTATGCGCAAGTCTTTGTTTGCAGATATATTTTCTTTTGGGTAAATGCTAGGAGTGGAATGGCTGGATCATACATAAGGTAGGTGTATGTTTAACTTTTTAAAAAACTGTCAAACTTTTCCAAAGTGATGGCCCTATTATGTATGAAGGTTCCATTTTCTTCGTATCTTCTCCAGTGCTCGGTGTGGTGAGGCTTATAATCTGAGCTGTTTTAGTAACTGTTAAATGGTTTCTCATTGTGGTTGTAAACTGCACTCCCCTAATGACTGATGATGAACATCGTTTCCTGTGCTGCTTTGACATCATACTTATCTTCTTGGGTGAAGTACCTGTTTACTAGATTTGCCAATCGAAAAAATTGCGTTGTGGGTTTTTTTGTTTTTCTTGTTGCTTTGGCTTTCGTCTTTTTAGGCCCGCACCTGTGGCACATGGACGATCCTGGCTAGGGGTCCAGTTGGAGCAATAGCTGCTGGCCTACACCAGGCCCACAGCAATGCCAGATCCGAGCCATGTCTGTGACCTACACCACAGCTCAGGGCAACGCCAGATCCTTAACCCACTGAGCAAGGCCAGGGACCAAACCCGCAACCTCATGGTTCCTAGCACCATGACAGGAACTGCGGGTTGCAGTCTTTTTTTTAATTTCCCCAACACATTATTTTTTTTCTACTGTACAGCAGGGTGACTCAGTGACACATTCTTTTATCTCACATTATCATGCTCCATCATAAGTGACCAGACACAGTTTCCAGTGCTACACAGCAGAATCTCATTGCTAATCCATTCCAAAGGCAATAGTCTGCATCTATTCACCACGAGCTCCCAGTCCATCCCACTCCCTGCTCCTCCCCCTTGGCAATCGCAAGTCTTTTCTCCAAAACCAAGATTTTCTTTTCTGTGGGAAGGTTCATTTGTGACTTATATTAGATTCCAGATATAAGTGATATCATATGGTATTTGTCTTTCTCTTTCTGACTTACTTCACTCAGGATAAGAGTCTCTAGTTCCATCCCTGTTGCTGCAAATGGCATTATTTTGTTCTTTTTTGTCTGTTTTTCCTGTCTTTTCTAGAGCTGCACCTGTGGCGTATGGAGTTTCCCAGGCTAGGGGTCTAATTGGAGCTATAGCTGCTGGCCTACACCACAGTCACAGCAACACCAGATCCAAGCCATGTCTGCGACCTACACCACAGCTCACAGCGATGCTGGATCTTTAACCAACTGAGCGAGGCCAGGGATCGAACCCGAAACCTCATGGTTCCTAGTCCAATTTGTTAATCACTGCCACAATGAGAACTCCCTATTTTGTTCTTTTTTTATGGCTGGGTAGTATTCCATTGTGTATATATACCACATCTTCCTATCCAATCATCTGTCAGTGGACATTTGGGTTGTTTCCATGTCTTGGCTATTGTGAATAGACCTGCAAGGAACATGCAGATGCATGTGTCTTTTCCAAGGAAAGTTTTGTCTGGATATATGCCCCAGAGTGGAACTGCTGGGTTATATGGAAGTTTGACATACAGTTTTCTATGGTACCTCCATACTGTTCTCCATAGTGGTTGTACCAGCTTACATTCCCACCAACAGTGCAGGAGTGTTCTCCACACCACCTCCAGCATTTGTTACTTGTGGACTTATTAATGATGGTCATTCTGACAGGTGTGACGTGGTATCTCGTGGTTTTCATTTGCATTTCTCTAATAATCATCAGTGATGCTGAGCATTGTTTCAAGTGCTTGTTGGCCATCTGTATATCTTCCTTTAAGAAATGTCTTTTCAGGTCTTTTGCCCATTTTTCTTCAATTGGGTTGTTGGCTTTTTGCTGTTGAGTTGTATAATTTGTGTGTATTTTTTAGAGATTAGGCCATTGTCAGCTGTATCATTTGCAACTATTTTCTCCCATTCTGTAAGTTTTTGTTTTCTTTTTGGTTTCCTGTGCTGTGCAAAAGCTTGTCCCTTTCATTAGGTCCCACTGGTTTACTTTTGCTACTGTTTCTGTTGCTTTGGGAGACTGACCTGAGAGAACATTTGTAAGGGTGATGTCAGAGAATGTTTTGGCTATGTTCTCTTCCAGGAGTTTGATGGTGTCCTGTCTTCTATTTAAGTCTTTCAGTCATTTTGAGTTTATTTTTGTGCATGGTGTGAGGGTGTGTTCTAGTTTCATTGATTTGCATGCAGTTGTCCAGGTTTCCCAGCAATTCTTGCTGAGTAGACTTTCTTTTTCCCATTTTATGCTTTTGCCTCCTTTGTCAAAGATTAATTGACTGCAAGTGTCTGGTTTATTTCTGGGTTCTCTCTTCTGGTTCCACTGGTCTCTAGGTCTGTTTTGGTACTAATACCACACTGTTTTGATGACAGTGGCATTGTAATTGCCTGAAGTCTGGGAGAGAGATGCCTCCTACTTGGTTTTTGGTCCTCAGAATTGCTTTGGCAATTCTGGGTCTTTTGTGGTTCCATATAAATTTTGGGATTGTTTGTTCTAGCTCTGTGAAAAATGTCATGGGTAATTTGATGGGGATTGCATTGATTCTGTAGATTGCTTTGGGTAGTATGGCTGTTTTTTATGATATTAATTCTTCTATCCCAGGAGCATGGAATATCTTTCCATTTCTTTATGTGTTCTTTAATTTCCTTGAGTAATGTTTTATAGTTCTCAGCATATAAGTCCTTTACCTCCTTGGTCAGGTGTATTCCCAGGTATTCGATTTTTTGAGGTGCAATTTTACAAGATAGTGTGTATTTTTGTATTTCTTTTCTAATATTTCATTGTGAGTATCCAGAAATGTGACTGATTTCTGAATGTTCATCTTACATCCTGCTACTTTGCTGAATTTGTTGATCAGCTCAAGTAGTTTTTGGGTTGAGTCCTTAGGGTTTTCTATGTATAGTATTATGTCATCTGCATACAGTGACAGTTTTACCTCTTCTCTTCCTATTTGGATGCCTTTTATTTCTTTTGTTTGTCCGATTGCTGTGGCTAGGACTTCCAGTACTATGTTGAATAACAGTGGTGAGAGTGGGCATCTTTGTCTTGTTCCAGATTTTAATGGGAAGGGTTTCAGCTTTTCTCCATTGAGTATTATATTTGCTGTGGGTGTGTCATAAATGGGTCTAATTGGAGCTACAGCTGTTGGCCTATGCCACAGCCACAGCAATGCAGGATCCGAGCTGCATCTGTGACCTACACTACAGCTTACGGCAATGCCAGACCCTTAACTCACTGAACAAGGCCAGGGATCAGACCCGCAACCTCATGGTTCCTAGTCAGATTCGTTTCCACTGCTCCACAAGAGGAACTCTAAACTGTCCTCATTTTTAAACATTTTCTTTTATATTTTCAGCATGAGTGATTTCCACTATTCTCTCATCCAGTTTGCTGATTTGTTCCTCTGTATCACTAAATCTACTGTTGGTTCCTTCTAGTGTATTTTTTTAATTTCAGTTACTGCACTCTTTAGCTGTTTGGTTCTTTTTTATATTTTCTCTTTGTTAAACTTTTCATCGTGTTCCTCCATTATCCTCCTGAGCTCGTTGAACATCTTTATGATCATTACCTTGAATTTGAACTCTTTAATGGGTCGGTTGCTTATCTCTATTTCGTTTTTGTTTTTTATGTGGTTCCTTCATTTGGAACATATTTATTTGTTGTCTCATCTTGACTAACCTTCTGTTTTATTTCTGTGTATTTGGTAGGTTGGTTACATCTCTCAAACTTGGAGAAGGAGCTTTTTGTAGGAGATATCCTATGTGTCTCAGCAGCACACTCCCCTGTGATTACCAGAGCTATATGTTCTAGGGGTGACTCCTATGTGGGCTGTGTGGAATGGGCTGACTCTTGTGGATGGATTGGTAGGCATAGTTGGCCCCGGGTCTAGTTGGTTGCCAAACATGTGTGGTTGGGGCCAGGTTATGAGGCAACTCACTGTGGAGCCCCGGAGGTAGTCCTGGCTCACCGATGGGTGGACTTGGGTCCTGGGGTGGCTCTTTGCCAAGCTAGGGGTCTGGGATTTACTGATGCCTGGTGGTGGGTGGGGCAAGTTCCTCATATAGCTGACTATGGGGCCCAGGGAGTCCCAGCTCCGGTGTCAGCCCACTTATGAGTGGGGCTGGATCCTGAGGCAGCTCTTGAGATACCTAAGTTTATTAGAGCTGCTTTGCTGGTAGGTGGGGTTGGGGGTCATGGAATGGGGGAAGGGTGTGTCCCAGGACTACTGCTGGCCTGCTAGTGAAGCTGGGTCCTAGACTCTGGCTGCAGAATCCTGTAGGTCCCAGAGTTGGTGTTGGCCTGCTGGTGCTGGTGGGTGAGGCTGTGTCCTAGGGTCTCTGGTTGCAAGGTACTAGGGGGTCCTTAAGCTGCTTTTGGCCCACTGGGGGGCAGGGTGGGGGCCTGGTGACAGGACTGGGTCCTTTGGCAGCCAGAGCCTCAAGGTGGGGAGTTCTTAGGCAGCAGCCTGCTGGTGGTTGGGGATGTACCCCTTCTACTACCTGCTTGGTCTGAGGTGACCTAGGACTAGGGTCAATGGGCCGGGAGCAGGGCCAGGTCCCAATGCTAATAAACCAGAGGGAGGATTCCCTCTGGTTCTTGTCAGCACCAGAGTCTTCTTGAGAGAATAACCCCCACCCTCAATGGCTGCCACCAGCATCTATGTCCCCAGGGTGAGCTGCAGTCGCCTCCTGCATGAGAGGCTTTCCAAGATCAGTAGGTGGGTCTGATCCAGGCTCCTTTCAAATTACTCTTTCTGCCCTGGGTCTTGAAATATGTGGGATTTTGTGTGCATCCTTTAGGAGTGAAGTCTTCATTTCCCACCGCCCTCTGGCTCTCCTGAAAGTAAGCCCCACTGGCTTTCAAAGCTAAACATTCCGGGAGTTTGTCTTCCCACTGTAGGATGCCTGATGTGGGGCTTAGACCCCTCACTCCTTGGTTAGAACCTCTGCAACTGAAATTATCTTCTTGTGGGTAGCCCACTGATTATACAGTGTCTCTGCCACTCCTAGCCATCTCTTTCTGTGCATCTTTAGGTTTTTCTCATCAATAGTTTCTCAATAAGAAGTTCTATTTTGGGGTGCTCATGCGAGAAGGTGAGCTCAGGGACTTCCTACTCCCCCATGTTGGCCACTCCTCTAATAACCACTTCTGGTCTGACATTCATGATTGTTAATAAATTATCTGACTGGAATTCCTTATATTCTGGCTTATGCTTTTGTTCACTCTCAGTAATCAGTGGCAATACAGAGGCCTTGGCCCTCACCTACTGAAAGAACAGACGGTGCCAGGTTCTTGTCCTGGATTTTCTGCTCACTGGGTATGACCACAAAAATTTATTATAGTTCAGAGGGCTGAAAGTCCAGCACAGATCTTGCTGGGCTAAAAGCAAGGTGTCAGGAAACCAGTTTTGCTTTCTGGAAGCTTGAGGGGAGAATATGTTTTCTTGCCTTTTCAAGGTTCTAGAGCCACTACCATTCCTTGGCTCATGGCCATCTTCAAAGTCATCTACATAGCACCTCTCTGACCTTACTTCCATCACTATCTCTTACTCTGATCCTCTTTTCTGCCTCCTCTTCCACATTTAAGGTCTATGTGATTAAATTGGGCCACCTGGATAATGCAAGCTAATCTCCTTGTTTTGAGGTCACATATTCACAAGTTCCAGAGACTGAGACATGGATATCTTTGAAGATAATCCTTATGTGAACCACAAGCCCAAACCTTCATTTCTCCTGGGAGGATCTGTTTTCTAACTCCTTCATTTCCTCTAAGTCATTTCCTGGGATCTAGCAACTGAAGCAGTGCTGAAGAAAACAGGTCAGGAATGAACAGAGTTCTCTTGTAGGACCTCACCAAAGCTAAGTTTGATGACAGTGTTATTGGTCTTGGGTACCCAAAATCCAGCCTATCAGAGAGAGCATGATGGGAACAATCATAGAAATGAATTGTTAGAGCAGCAGATGGAATCAAATACTGATGACATATTGTTGTATTTCCAGGTGTGGATTTGGTCAAAAGCCAAGTTTATCAATAGGAAATTCCTAATGGAGGAACTTTACCAGAGTTTCCTGGATGGTGAAGACAGCCACGTTGCTCAGGAAGATGACCCTTTCTGGGATCCTGTTGAGGTCATCCACTTGGGCTCGGCTCACATCTGGCTCCAGTCACTTGCCTACTGCATGAAGTTTGAGGACCAAGTGGAGTTTCTGAACTGTGATAGGCTAGACGAGGCAGTGTTGTATATCCTCATAGTCCCCTGCTCCCCAACAGGAAAGTGGGTATCTCCTTCCCAACCTTGTCTAGTTCTGGGTCTGTCAAATTCATAGTAAGCCTGAGTTCTCCTGAAGGGGGGCGGTCAACTTGGTATCCTGAAGAGGTCATTCATGAGACAAATGAATGAGCCCATTCATTCATGATTCAACCTTATCAAATCTGAGTTTTGCTAGGGCAGCTAAGTAGGCTGACCTGAAATATTTAAAATCCCATGTCCAGGAGCCTTCAAGCAGCTCAGTACCGTGGGATTGGAGACAAAGGAATGAAGAGGACATCCTGCCAAAAGGCAGGTGTAGAAGGACACATGGACACAAACCAAAAGATGGGTTGGTAGAGAAGCCAAGGGTGCCACAGGCCCTTCCACTCACAGACTTCCTCCGGCACCTGGGAAGCCAGGCACCCACCACATGCACCTGCTCTTTCCCATGCCAGAGGTCTATCTCTGCTGAGGGGGCCCAGAAGCAGGAAGCAGAAAGCTGATTTTCCAGCTCACCCTGCCTCCCTGTATAGGTTCTGGCCTGTTTTTTTTTTTTTTTTGTGCCCTTTATCCAGGGAGGGACTGTGGTTTCCTCATTTGGCCTCCTTCTGAACTGCATCTCACCTCTGCTCTAACCCCACTCCTTTACCTTTACCACCCACCCCTCAGGGTATCTTGCCTATTTTCTCTTCTTGAGCAACAGGGAAGTTAGGCAGTTTTTACAAAAGCTCAAGTCTCTCGGCAGTTCTAAGCAAATAGGCTGGTAGGAGGTCTGGTCTGGATGCTGGGTCCTCATGGGTACCCAATGCAGTCTTTTTGCCTTTCCAAAGAGGAAATAGGCTCACGAAGAAGAGACCGAGAGACCAAGATGACCACTGACTCACTGTCTTTACCAGGACTCTAAGCAGCTTCCTGGTCATTTTGCTTCTGGGCTTCTGGGCTGCCTGACGGTTCTATTTCCCGCTGTGAATTAACAAAGTGGCATTCTAGTTTACGGATTTCAATCTTTGTGAGCTTGGTTGATGTGAGAGAAGTCCCCTGTTGGAAAGTTGTCCAAGTTGGTTTCTGAGCTTGTGCGCCTGGGGTTGACTCTGGTTATGAAGAGTTCACCAAGGAAGATGATGCCTGAAGAGGCTGCATCTGGGCACCAGCTGGCTTTTTTTGGTGGCAGCCCCTCTGTCCCACTAGGACCCTGTCTAAACCTCCAATGCCTGTTTGGAATCCACATCTGGGCGCATTTATTGCAAGAGGCCATATTCCTGTCTCCTCCTTGAGAAGGTCCATATCTTACCTTGAGGTACTAGAGCACAGAGTAGGCTTTTATTAATGTCTCTTTAATGAATGAATTATACAGCTGGTAATATGACCCATCCTTCCTTCAGAGAAGTTGGTCATCTCTTAAGGAGTCTATATGATTCCCACTGACATCACAGTCCCAACTTGCTTGGACCCAGGCTAACCTGTAGTCAATGTTTACCTCTTCTCTTTGTAGAGCATGTGGTGAGGAAGATGTGGTTATTGACCCTTTGGAGCTGCTGGGCAAGAGGATGGATTTCCAGATCCACATTGTGCAGTGCCTTGGCACCAAGTGGCTAAAGGAAGATGCAGAGCGGGGTATTCAGATGGGGTAACAGCCAGCCCCACAGAGTTGCTGTGCACAAACTGCCCACCTTGTGGGCCCTGGTGGGAGGGAGTCTTTCCTCAAGTTTTACAAATGAGTTGATCATGACATTTTCTTAAGTGTATCTGCTTGTTCAACCCCTAAAGGACTATTTCCTCCATTTGTTTAACAGAGTTAAGCCACGTGTCTCTCCAGGGTAGTGGACTCTGGGCAACTATACGGATCCTCCCAAGTAATTGCAGTGAGAACCATTTTAATTATCAGAAAGAATATCCATTAAAATTGTGTTATCTCAGGAGGATGATTTTTTAAGTTGGAAACAAAAGGACTGTATTAAAATATGGCAGAGGCACCATATATGCTTAAATGAATTAGGCTAAAAGGATATTAAAAGATAGAGCATTTGAAAAAGACTTTGAAGGACAAAACCAAACCACTATCTCATGTGGAAAAGTAACAATTTTAGATTATCTAAATAAAAAGTATTTATCAAAATCCTTTTCTTTTTTCTTAGACATGCAGTATTTTCCATGTACTGATGATATGCATATTGAATAGCTGAGATGTTGGAGATGGCTATCACAAGAATCAGAGGTCATCTTTTATCAGCTAAACAAAGCAGGTGATAATTAGCACTTGATGGTGTGTGTGTGTGTTTAAACAAATGTATCCCTTCTGGTTTTAAATGATGTTTTCTGATTTTTTTCCCTCAGGTACAGAATTTATGATCTCCCAAACACTTTATATACCAAGCCTATATGGAAAACTGTGAATCCCCAAATTGAAGAGACTGTTCAATTTACAGCCTTAAATGCATCTCAGGAGTTTCTGAATTATTTACAGACAAATGCTCTCATTGTTGATTTATGGGGTCTTCAAGGTACCATGTTTATTTCCTCTTTTGCATGGTGTACTCCTCAATCAGGCATCGTGTCAGTGTATCTAGGGCTGCGGAGGTGGTCAGGGTATTGGCAGCAATGGCCAAGAGCTATCTTTCCCATGGCCTCGGGTTTTAGCCCACAGGTGATTATATGGTTTGAATCTCCTCACACAACACTAGGGCTGGACAGTTGAGACATTTTTTTCCTTGATGGTGTCTCCCCCACACTACAGAAGGCTGTGCTGAATTGAGCTGCTCTCAGCCAGACATCATTGTCACAGGTGAAGGCCACATCATGGTGGACTCCAAGAAAATTTCTACTGTGACAGATACAGGCCAGGTGTGTATATTTATGTGACAGTAAAAGAGATGTCAGAGATGACTAAAAAAAAATCTCAGATGACAGTTGCATGGGTATCATCAAAAGTTTCCCATTAAACGTTTTTCTTACTTACGGTTTCCAAAGAGATAGGTTGGGGGTGGGGGATGGGCTGGGGGTTTGGGATGGAAATGCTATAAAATTGGGTTGTGATGATCAGTGTACAACTATCAATGTAATAAAATTCATTGAGAAAAAAACTTTTTTCTTGATTTACTCCTGTGTACCCTGAGGGTCTTAAATCCTGGTCACCACACCTACCTAGTTTTCACGTGGTAGGAACAACTGCCAGGCTCAACGGACATGCACATAATCCAGCAACAGGCTAAACTGACCTGTTTTTTATAGACTACATCAAACCAGACACCAGAACTTTATCTCAAGCTGGTCAAGTTAGAAGAGGAGAGAGAACTGCTCAGAAACATCAACAGAGTCCTCAGAGAGGAAAATGTGTTTCTTAAAGAATCTATTGAGAAAACTGGTTCTAGTCAACAAAGTGAGAGGCTGCTCAAGTCTTGGTGTTTAGCTTTTCTCTAAACTCCTATATTTGCAACGTGTGTTTGTCTTTCTAAAGAAGTGAACGTTTAAGCGAGTTAATCTATTAACAAATAAAAAAAAAAATTTTCCCCTTTTTTCTTAGATTTCCTAGAATGGGTCCAAATTGGTGACAAATAAATGCTGATGTAGTAAAATGCATTAAGATAATTACATATATAAATACTTGGATAAATAGATGAATAAATGTTATTTTATCTTTCAATCTCAGCACATAAGGCTTCCAATACCCTGAAGATAAATGGAATGACAGAACAATAACCAGCAGCCAGAACGATGAATCAGATGTGCAGGAAGCCAGATGAATGCAGGTGTGTACGAAGCCAGCTACAACAGAGTTTGCCAAAGCTCTTAAGGTGTTCTACCAAAGCATGAATGTGGCAAGAGGGCAGTTTCTCAAATTAAGACATTATAAACCTCCTGTAAGTAACCAGAATCCTGGATCGAAAGGAATTTCTTTCCACTAAATGTAGATATTTGATAGAACTGCATTTTACGATCTTGGGGAGGAGCATATGTTTAAGTAGAAGAGCAGGTCAAAGCCTGGAACAGTGAGAGTCTACACATCTCGGGCCTCCATCCATTGCTCCCATTTTTTACTTTAGTATTCCTCTGGCTGGTTCAGGCAGCCATGCCATTGCAGGATTGATATTCATTCACTTCGGGTTTTTTCATTTGTTTGTTTAACTTTAAAAAAAATTATAGTTGATTTACAGTGTTCTCAATTTCTGATGTACAGCAGAGTGACCCAGTTACACAAATATATACATTTTTTCTCATATTATCTTCTATCATGTTCCAATCCAAGTGATTAGATATAGTTCTCTGTGCTATATAGCAGGAATTTATTGCTTAGCCACTCCAAATGCAATACTTTGCATCTACTAACCCCAAACTCCCAGTCCATCCCATTTGCTCCCCTTAGGCAACTGCAGTTCCATTCTCTATGTCCATTCACTTCTGTTCTATAGATAGGTTCGTTTGTGCAATATTTTAGATTCCACATATAAGTGATATCATATGGTGTTTATCTTTCTCTTTCTGACTTCGCTTGGTATGAGAATCTCTAGTTCCATCCATGTTGTTGCAAATGGCATTCTTTTATTTTTTATGGCTAAGTAGTATTCTATCATGTACTTGTCCCACTTCTCAACCCATTCATCTGTCAATGGACACTGAGGTTGTTTCCATGTCTTATCTATTGTGAACAGTGCTGCAATGAACATATGGGAGCATGTCTTTTTCAGTGATGGTTTTGTCCAGATATATGTCCAGGAGTGGGATTGCTGGATTATATGGTAGTTCTAGATGTAGTTTTCTGAGGTACATAGTGGCTGTACCAATTAACATTCCCACCAACGGTGTAGGAGGGTTCCCTTGTCTCCACACCCTCTCCAGAATTTGATTTATTAATGACAGTCATGCTGACTGGTGTGAGATGGTACCTCATTGTAATTCTGATTGATATTCTCTAATAATTAGTGATGTTGAGGATTTGTTCATGTGCCTGTTGTCTATCTGTATGTCTTCTTTGGTGAAATGTCTATTTAGGTCTTCTGCCCATTTTTCATTTGGGTTGTTTTTTTGTTGTTGAGTTGTAAGAGCTGTTTGTATATTTTGGAGATTAAGCCCTTGTTGATTAATAGTTTGCAGCTATTTTCTCCCATTCTGTACACGTTGCCTTTTTATTTTAATGGCTTCCTTTACTGTGCAAAAAGGCTTGTAATATGATTAGGTGCCATTGGTTTGTTTTTATTTCTATTGCTTTGGGAGACTGACCTAAGAAAACATTTGTACAGTTGATATCAGAGAATGTTTTGCCTATGTTCTCTTCCAGGGGTTTTACGGTGTCTTGTCTTATGTTTAAGTCTTTAAGCCAATTTGAGTTTATTTTTGTGCATGGTGTGAGGGTGTGTTCTAATTTCATTGCTTTACATGCAGCTATCCAGTTTTCCCAGCACCACCTGCTAAAGAGATTATCTTTTCCCCATTTTATATTCTTGCCTCCTTTTGTCAAAGGTTAATTGACCATAGATGTCTGGGTTTATTTCTTTGTTGTTTATTGTTCCATTGGTCTGTCTGTTTTTGTACCAGTACCACACTGTCTTAATTACTATAGCTTTGTAACACTGTCTGAACTCTGGGAGATTTATGCCTCCTGCTTGGTTTTCCCCCTCAGGATTGTTTTGGCAATTTGTGGTCTTTTATGGCTCCATATAAATTTTTGGATTGTTTGTTCTAGTTCTGTGAAAAATGTCATGGGTAATTTGATGGGGATTGCATTGACTCTGTAGATTGCTTTGGGTAGGGTAGCCATTTTAATGATATTAATTCTTCCATTTAGGAGCATGGAATATCTTTCCATTTCTTTGAATCCTCTTTTATTTCTTTGAGGAACGTTTTATAGTTCTCAGCATATAAGTCTTTCACCATAATCAGCTTTCCTCCTAGGTATTTACTTTTTTGGGTGTGATTTTAAAAGGTATTGTATTTTTATATTCCTTTTCTAATACTTCATAGTTAGAAATCAGTTGCATTTCTGTACACTGAGTGTTACTCTTGTATCCTGCTACTTTGCTGAATTCATTGATCACTGCGAGTGGTTTTTGTATGGAGTACTTTACCTCTTCTCTTCCAATAAATGCCTTTTATTTCTCTTGTTTATTGGACTACTTGTGGCTAAGACTTCCTATACTATGTTGAATAAAAGTGGTAAGAGTGGGCATCCTTGTCTTATTCCAGATTTTAGTGGGAAGGCTTTCAACTTTTCTCTATTGAGTATTATATTGGCTGTGGGGGTCATAAATGGCTTTGATTATGTTAAGGAATGTTCCCTCTATACCTACTTTGTTAAGAGTTTTATCATGAATGGATGCTGAATTTTGTCAAATGCTTTTTCTGCATCTATTGAGATGATCATGTGGTTTTTTACTTTTCTTTTGTTAAGATGGTGATCTATGACTGATTGATTTGCCTATGTTGAATCATCCTTGTGAACTTGGGATGGATTCCACATGGTCATGGTGTATGATCTTTTTTATATGTTGTTGGATTTGGTTGGCTACAATTTTGTTGAAAATTTTTGCATCTATATTCATCAAAGATATTAGCATATAAATTTCTTTCTTGGTAGTATCTTTGGTTTGGGCATTAGGGTGGTGGCTTCCTAAATTGTGTCTGGGAATATTCCTTCTTCAATCTTTTGAAAAAGTTTAGGAAGGATGGGTATAAGCTCTTCTTTGTATATTTGACAGAATTTGCCTGTGAAGCCATCTGGTCCAGGATTTTTGTTTGTAGGGAGTGTTTTTATTACATATTCAACTTCATTTCTAGTGATCGGTCTGTTCAGTTGATCTATTTCTTCTTGATGCAGTTTCAGTGGGCTGTATGTCACTAGAAAGTTGTCCACTTCTTCTAGGTTGTCAATTGTTATAACTGTTCATAGCCTTCTCTTGTGGTTTTTGTATTGCTGCAGTATCCATTGAGATTTCTCCTTTTTTGTTAACTCAATGAATTTTATGACATTTATAGTTGTACAGTGATCATCACAACCCAACTTTACAGCATTTCCACCCCAAACCCCCATCCCTCCCACGCCCAACCTGTCTCCTTTGGTAACTAAGTTTTTCAAAGTCTTAGTGAGTCAGTATCTGTTCTGCAAAGATGTTCAGAATTTGCCTGTGAAACAAATTCTGTATTTATTTTTTAGATTCCACATATAAGTATAGCATATGACACTGGTGTCTCACTGTCTAACTTCACTTAGCATGGTAATTTCTATGTCCATTCATGTTGTTGCAAATGCCATTATTTCAATCCTTTTTAGTGGCTAACATTCCACTGTGTATATGTAGTACATCTTCTTGATCCACTTCTCTATTGATGGACATTTAGGTTGTTTCCATGTCTTGCCTATTATGTATAGTGCTGCAGTGAACACTGGAGTGCATATATCTTTTCAATTTGTGGTTTTCTTTGGATAGATGTCCAGGAGTGGGACTGTAGGATCCAATGGTAATTCATTAGTTTTCTAAGGAATCTCCATACTGTTTTCCACAGTAGTTGCACCAATTTACATTCCCACCAACAGTATAATACGGTTCCCTTTTCTCCACCCCCTCTCCAGCATTTATTGTTTGTAGACTTTTTGATGATGGCCATTCTGGCCGGTGTAAAGTGGTAACTCATAGTAGTTTTGATTCTGAACATCTTTTCATGTGTTTTTTGGCTATCTGTACGTCTTCTTTGGAGAACTGTCTGTTTAGGTTTTCTGCCCCTTTTTTGATGGGGGTGTTTGGGTTTTTTTTTTTTTTTTGGTATTGAACTGCAGGAGGTGTTTATATATTTTGGAGATTAATCCCTTATAAGTCGAAACTTCATTTGCAGGTGTTTTCTCCCAATCTGTGGGTTGTCTTTTCATTTTGTTTAGGGCTTCCTTTGCTGTGCAAAATCTTTTAATTAAGTCCCATTTGTTTATTTTTGTTTTTGTTGTCATTACTCTAGGAGGTGGCTCTGAGATGTTGCTGTGCTTTATGTCAGAGAGTGATCAGCCTATGTTTTCTGCTAAAAGTGTTATAGTATCCAGTCTTATATGTTGGTCTTTAATCCATTTCGAGTTTTTGTGTATGGAGTTAGGAAGTGTTCTCATTTCATTCTTTTACATGTAGTTGTCCAGTTTTCCCAGCATCACTTACTGGAGGGACTGTCTTTTCTCCATTGTATATTCTTGCCTCCTTTGTCATAGATCAGTTGACCATAGGTGTGTGGGTTTAATTCTGGGCTTTCTATCCTATTCCACTGACTTATATTTCTACTTTTGTGCCAGTATGATATACTGTTTTGATGACTGTAGTTTTGTAGCACAGTCTGAAGACAGGTCAGTCTCTTGGAGACAGCATATTTACGGGTCTTGTTTTTATATCCATTCAGCCAGTCTATGTCTTTTGGTTGGGGCATTTAGTCCATTTACATTTAAGGTAATTATTGATATATATGTTCTTATTGCCATTTTATTAACTGTTCTGGATTTGTTTTTGTTGACCTTTTTCTTCCATTCTTCTCTTGTTCTCATTTCTTGTGATTTGATGACTATTTTTAGTGCTGTATTTGGATTCCTTTTTCTTACTTGTGTATCTACTGTAGATTTTGGGGTTGCGGTGACCCTGAAGTTTTGATATAGGAGTCAATATATATACAAGATTGTTTTAAGTTGTTGGTCACTTAATTGCAAGTGATTCTCCACTGTCCTGCATTTGTACCCTCTTCTCCTGATTTCTGATTTTGGTAGCGTATTTGTGTGTGGATGATTTCTTACCTTTACTATATCTATGCCTTTACTGGTGAGCCTTGTCATTTGTAATATTTTTGTTTCTAGTTGTGGCCTTTTCTTTTCCATCTAAAGAAGTTTCATTAGTATTTTTGGTAAAGTTGGTTTAATGGTGCTGAATTCTCTTAGTTTTTGTTTGTCTGTAAAGCTTTTGATTCCTTCTTCATATCTGAATGAGAGCCTTCTTAGGTAGAGTAATCTTGGTTGGAGGTTTTTTCCTTTCATTGCATTAAGTATATTGTGCCACTCCCTTCTGGCCTGCAGAATTTCTGCTGAAAAAAAATCTGCCAAACTTTATCAGGGTTCCTTTGTATATAATTTCTTTTCCCAAGAAAATATTCAATATTGTCTCTTTGTCTTTAATTTTGGTCAGTTTGGTTAATATGCATTTTGGGGTGTTCCTCCTTTTGTTTATTTTATATGGTACTCGTTGTGCTTCCTGGATTTGAGTGATTCCTTTCCCATGCTAGGGAGTTTTTTTGCTATTACCTCTTCAAATATTTTCTCTGCCCCTTTCTCTCTCTCTCCTTCTGCCACCCCTCTAATATAGACGTTAGTGCTTTTAAATTTATCCCAGACTTCTTTTATACTGTCTTCATTTCTTTTCAATTTTTTTTCTCTTTTCTATTCTGCTAAGTGATTTCTACTAGTCTGTCCTCCACCTCACTTACTTGTTCTTCTGTCTCCTGTATTCTGCTGTTGGTTGCTTCTAGTGAATATTTTATTTCAGTTCTTATATTTTGCATTCTGCTTGTTTTAATCCTTAAATCTTCTATTTCATTGCATCTAGCTTATTTCCAAGATCTTGAATCATCTTTACAATCATCAGTCTAAAGTCTTCTTCATGGAGGTTGGTGTACTCCAGATCACTTAGCTGTTTTTCTGTTTTCTTTTTCTTGCTCCTTTATCTGAGTCATAATTCTCTGCCTTTGCATTTTGTATAGGTTTTTGGTGTGGTCTCCTTTTTGCAGACAGTAGAGTTGTAGCCTCTCTTGCTTCTGATGTCTGCCCCATATGGCTGAAGTTGGTATGAGGCTTCCTAGTAGGAGGGACTGGTGCCTGTAGGTGGAGTTGATTCTTATCTTCCTAGTAGGAGGGACTGGTGCCTGTAGGTGGAGTTGATTCTTATCTTTCAAGTGGGTGGGCTTTGTCTTTGAGTGAGACTAGAGGTAGCTGTGTGCCTGGGGGGCTTTAGGCAGCCTGTTTACTGATGGGTGGGGCTGTGTCCCCACCTGGATTATTGTTGGGCCTGGGGTTTCTCAGCCCTGATGTGTGGGGCCAGATTTTTCCAAAATGTCCACCTCTATAGGAGCACATGCTGATAATTATTCACTTTGCCTCCAAAGTCCTTTCCCCAGAATGAGCCACAGTCATGCCGTTTTCCCAAGAGATCCTCCGAGTACTGCAGTCAGGTCTGACACAGATTTCTATGGAGTCTCTGCTTTGCCCTGGGACAGAATGGAGTCCATTTCCCCCAGTTCTGTGGAGCTCCTGTGCACAAACCCCACTGGCCCTCAACACCAAATGCTCCAGGGGCTCCTCCTCCCCATGCAAGATCCCCAGGTCTTGGAACCTGACATGGGGCTCAGAACTCTCACTCCTATAAGTGAGTCTCTGTGATACAGTTAGTTTCCAGTCTGTGGGCCACCCATCTAGTAGCTATGGGGTTGTTTATATTGCATAATTGATCCTTCCACCATCTTGATGTGGCCTCCCCTTTGTCTTCTGGAGGAGGATCTTTTTTGACGATTTGCTGTCTATTTGGTTGAAGGTTGTTCAGCAGCTGGTTCTAATTTTGTTGATTTTTGCCATTTCTTGGGCCGCTCCCACAGCATATGGGAGGTTCCCAGGCTAGGGGTCTAATCAGAGCTGTAGCTGCCAGCCTACACCAGAGCCACAGCAACACGGGATCCGAGCTGAGTCTGCAACCTACACCACAGCTCATGGCAATGCCAGATTGAACAAGGGCAGGGATCGAACCCGCAAACTCATGGTTCCTAGTCGGATTCGTTAACCACTGCACCACGACAGGAACTCCCTAATTTTGTTGATTTTTATGAGAGAAGATAATCTCCAGTCCATCTACTTCACCATCTTAATCCCATTATCTCTTTTTTATTTCTTGTTTATTGGGTTCATTCCCTCTTCTTGGTGAGTCTGGCCAGAGGTTCATCAACTTTCTTTACCCTTTCAAAAAACCAGCTCTTGGATTTGATTTTTTTCTATTGTTTTTCGAATCCATTTTATTGATTTCCTCTCTGACCTTTATGATTTCCTTCCTTTTGCTGACTTTAGGTTTTGTCTGTTCTTCTTTTAGGTGGTGGGTTGTCCATTTTAGATTTTTCTTTTTTGAGGAAGATGTGTATTGCTATGAACTTCCCTCTAAGAACTGCTTTTGCAGCATCCCATAGATTTTGAATGTTTGTGTTTTCATTATCACTTGTCTCAAGCTATTTGTAAATTTCTGTCTTGATTTTTTTTCATTGACCCATTGGTTTTTTTAGTAGCATGTTGTTTAATCTCCAAGTAGTCAGTTTTTCTCATTTCTTTTCCTGTAGTTGATTTCTAGTTCGTATCATTGTGGTCAGAGAAGATGCTTGAAATAATGTCTATACTCTTTTATTTGTTGAGGTTAGTTTGTATGTGGTCAATCCTTGAGAATGTTCCATGTGCACCTGAAAAAAAATGTATATTGGGTTTTTTTTTTTGTATTCTGGAAAGTATCAGTTATCACTGTTGCCTTATTGGTTTTCTGTCTAGAAGATCTGTTTATGTGAGTGGGGTGTTAAAACCTCCTACTATTATTGTATTCCCATCAACTTCTCCTTTTATGTCTGTTAGTATCTGTTGTATGTATCTGGGTGCTTTTATATTAGGGGCATATATATTGACAAGTATAGTATCATCTTCTTGATGGATAATTTATTAAATAGTGTCATTCTTTTTCTTTATGGCCTGTTTTTAAAAAATTACTCAGTTAATTTTATTAGTTATAGCTGTACAATGATCATCACAACCTGATTTTATAGCATTTCTATCCTTAAAACCCCAGGTCATCTGCCACCCCCAACCTGTCTCATTTGGAAACCATAAGTTTTTCAAAGTCTGTGAGTCAGGATCTGTTTTGCAAAGAAGTTCATTGTGTCCTTTTTTTAGATTCCACATGGAAGTGTAGATTCCAAGATTCCACATGTAAGATTCCAGCCTTTGATGTTGGTGTCTCACCATCTGACTGACTTCACTTAGCATGATAATTTCTAGGTCCATCAATTGCTGCAAATGCCATTATTTCTTTCCTTTCAATGACCGAGTAATATTCCACCGTGTATATATGTAACACATCTTCTTTATCCACTCCACTGTTCATGGACATTTAGGCTGTTTCCATGTCTTGGCTATTGTATACAGTGCTGCAATGAACATTGGAGTACATGTGTCTTTTTGAGCCATGGTTTTCTCTGGCTAGATGCCCAGGAATGGGTCTTTATGGGCTGTTTTAACGTCTGTTTTGTCTGAGAGGAGCACTGCAACTCCTGACTTCCTGGCCTTTCCATCAGCATGAAATAACTTTTCCATCCCCTTTCAATTTATATGTGTCCATTGCCCTAAGGTGAGTCTCTTCCAGACATCATGTTGTAGGCTCTTGTTTTTTTACCCAGTCTGCTACTTTATGTCTTTTGATTGGAGCATTCAGTCCATTGAGATTTAAAGTAATTATTGACAAATATATATTTATTGCCATTTCACACCTTGTTTTCCAGTTGATTATATGTTTTGCCTTTGTTCTCTTTCTGGTTGGATGATTTCCTTTTATTTTATGCTTGTGTCCTCTTCTGTTTAGTTTCGGTGAATGTATCGTTTGGTTTTGACTTGTGATTGCTCTCTTTTTCAAGTGTGTTAGCCCCTTCCTATATCTGCTTGCTTTAGCCTGATAGTCATGTAGGCTCAAACACATTCAAAACAAGCAAGCAAACAAACAAACAAACAAAAAAACTAGATTTTCTTACTTTCTTTCCCCATATTTTCTGATATCTTTTTTTTACATCTTCATGTTTATCCTTTTGCTGATCCTTGTGTTTACCATTGCTTTTACAACAGGTGGATTTTTTCCCCCTTTTAGATTTACTGACTTATTTAAGTGATTACTTTCTGATTGTGACTTCTGCCATCCTATATCTTTTTCTTTCCTATTTAGAACTTTCAGTATTTCTTTTAAAATGGGTTTAGTATTGCTGTATTCTTTTAGCTTTTTTTTGTTGGAAAAATTATTTTTCCTTCTATTTTAAATGCTATTCTTGCTGGGTAGAGTATTCTAGGCTGTAAATTTTTCCCTTTCAGAACTTTGAATACATCTTGCCACTCCTTCTGGCCTGAAGTGTTTCAATACGAAAATCAGTTGATAGCATTATGGGGGTTCTCTTATAATTAACTCTGTTTTTCTCTTGCTGCCTTTAGAATCCTCTCCTTACCTTTAACTTTTGCCATGTTTATTATAACATGTCTTAGGCAAGTTTGTTCGGGTTCAGCTTGTTTGGGGCCTTCTGTACTTCCCGTATCTTGATGTCTGTTTCCTTTAAATTTGGAAAGTTTTCAGCCATGATTTCCTCAAATATATATCCAATCCCCTTGTTCTTTTTCTTCTGGTATCCCTATTTTCCATAGATTGGCCCACTTTATATTTTCTTATACTGCTTCCATGTTTTTTTATTTGGTTTTCTGTCTGCTCTCCTGATTGAGTGATTTCCATTATTCTAAGTCACTAATTTGTTCCTCTTCATTATTCATCCTGCTCTTCTGTGTCTTTAACTCAGCTTGAGTCTCTGTAAATGAATTTTCTAATTTTTCTTGGCTCCTCTTTATATTTTATAGTGCCCTTATAATATGCATTATTTCATATCTGTTCTTAAGTCCTTCATAAAGTGCTCTTAATTCCTTCAGTATTTTCACTATCTCCTTTTTGAACTTGGTGTTAGACTGTGAGGTCTCTTTCACTGTTTGCTCCTTCAGGGGAATTCTCCTGTTCTTTTAACTGGGAATGGTTCCTGAATTTCTTCATTGTGTGCTTATATTTCTCTTATTCTCCAGAGTACAATCTCACACCCAGCCCCCACCCAAGCATCTCAGGCTGTGGTGTCTGGGGCGGGGGTGGTACCGATGGTTTTTTGAGCACACTGTCTCTGCTTTGCCTATCTCAGTCTGGCTGCTGTGCTCTTCTCCAGGGCTTTGGGGTTCCCTCTGTGTCTTGGCTGATCTGTCAGTTAGATGGCCTGCCAGGGTGCGGATTCCTTTCCTCTTTCATAGCTCCCTCTCAAGAGTGCTGCTCCCATCCTGATACCTCTTTTTTTCTCTTTTTCTTCCATTTGTTCTACCCAGTTATGTGGAGGTTTTTCTGACAATGTTCAGTAGATGTTCCATTCAAACAGTTCTACATACAATTTTTTTTTATGTGTTTGTGGGAGAAGGTGTGCACCATTTCTTACTCCACCGCCATCTTGATCCTGCTCTCCTTCACTTTGTGATATACAAAATACCCCAGAAATCCAAGTTTGCTTTATTGTTATAAAACCAAATAAATATAATTCATAACATTAAAGTTACTATAGGAGAGGGATTATGAGATAAGATGGCGAAGAAGGCCTTGAGCTCACCTCCTCTCATGAAAACACCAAAAGCACAACCCTTGAACAGCCATCAGGCAAAGACTGGACCTACCAAAAAAGATATTCTATATCCAAAGCCAAAGAATAAGCCACAGTGAGATGGTATAAGGGGGTGTTTTCACAATAAAATCACATCCTATATCTACCAAGCAGGTGACCCACACACTGGAAAATAATTATATTGTAAGAGGTTCTCCCATAGGAGTAAGCATTCTCAACCCCCCATCAGGCTCCACAGCCTGGGGGTCTGGCATCAGGAACAGAAACTCCCAGGGCATTTGGCTTTAAAGACCAGTGGGTCTTGAGTGTAGGAGCTCCATACGACTGGAAGAAAGGGAGACTCCATTCCTAGAGGGTGCACACAGGCTTTCAGGTGCACTGGGATACAAAGCAAAGCAGTGACTCTATAGGAGCCTGGGCCAGAACTACTTGCAGGTGTTGGAGTCTCCTGGGATACTGTGGCTCACTGTGGGGACAAAGACACTGGTGTCAGAGGCCCCAGGGAACATTTTCCAGTGTGGTCTCTCCTGGAGATTGTCATCTTGGCACTGAAGCCTGGCCACACCCAACCACCTGCAGGTCCAGGGCTGGGATGCTTCAGCCAAATGAAAGGGTGAAAACACTGCTGCACCAATCAGCAGATGGGCAGCCTAAAGACTTCCTGAGCCCAGAGCTGCTTCTAAATATACTTCTTGATTCAGCCCTGTGGATCAGAGGGACAAGATCCAGGTTCACCTAACAGTGGGAAGGTACCAGTTTGTCCCATTAGGAAGATTTCACAAGCCCCTGGACCAACTTCACCCACCGGGGTGGGGGTGGGGGGGGGGAAGAGCAGACAAAAGCAGCAAGAGGAACTACAATCCTGCAGCCTGCAGAATGGAGACCACAAACAGAAAGTTAGACAAAATGAGACAACAGAGAAATAATGCTTCAAGCTCAGGAACAAGATAAAATACCAGAAGAATAACTAAATGAAGATAGGTAATATATCTGCAATATATCTGCAATTAAGAGTACAGATAGTAAAGAAGATCCAAGAGCTAGGAAAAAGAATGGAGGCACAGACTGAGAAAATACAAGAAATGTTTAACAAAGAACTAGAAGACTTTTTTTTTTTCATATCTTATAGAATTTAATTTCAGTATTTAGAAAAGTTGACACCTTGTGTTTTTGTTTTCACAGAGGAGGGCCATTATAAGGAAAGGCTTAGGTTCAGTTATTACACTAAGGCAGCACATTGGAATATTCTTTAAAGAACAAATATCTTAATCTTCTGTAGTATTATTAAGTATAGTGGGCTTTTATGCATGATTTGATTTTTTAACTTTTTGGAATTGTCTCATTCAAACTTGGGGTCATTAAAACCTAATGCTTTGGGTGCTTCCATAAGAGCTAGAAGACTTTGAGAGAACAGAGATGAACAATACAATAACCGAAATAAGAAATTACACTAGAAGGAATAAATAGCAGAATAAATGAGGCATAAGAATAAAGAAGGGAGCTGGAAGACATGTTGGTGGAAATCACTGCCACAGAACAGAATAAAGAAAAAAGAATGAAAAGAAATGAAGACAATCTAAGAGACCTCTGGGACAACATGAAATGCACCAATGTTCATATTAAAGGAGTCCCAGAAGAAGAGGAAGAGAGAAAGGGCCTGAGAAAATATCTGAAGAGGAGGTAATAGCTTAAAACTTCCCTAACATGGGAAAGTAAACACTCAAGTCCAAGAGGCTCAGAGCATCACATAGGAGATAAACTCAGGGAGGAACAAGCTGAGACACATATTAGTCAAGTTGACAAGAATTAAAAACAAAACATCAAAATCTTCAAGGGAAAAGCAACAAATAACATACAAGGGAATCCTCATAAGATTATCAGCTGATTTTTCAGCAGAAACTCTGAAGGCCAGAAGGGAGTGGAATGATATATTTAAAGCAATGAAAGGGAAAAAAATAACCAAAAGCACTTTACCCAGCCAGGCTCTCATTCAGACTCAATGGAGAAATCAAAAGCTTTACAGACAAGCAAAAGCTGACAGAATTCAGCACTGCCAAATCAGATTTACAACAAATGCTAAGAGAACCTCTCTAGGCAGGAGAAAAAAAAAAAAAAAAAAGGCCATAACTAGAAACAAGAAATTTATGAATGGGAAAGCTCACTGGTAAAAGCAAACATGCAGTGAAGGTAGGTAATTGTCCATACACAAATACGATATCAAAGCCAGCAATCATGAGAAAAGGAGAGTACAAATGCAGGATATTGGAAATGTATTTGAAATTAAGAGAACAGCAACTAAAATCAATCTTTTGTATATATAGACTGCTATATCAAAACCTCATGGGAACTGCAAACCAAAACTTCTAAGATACACACACAAAAAGAAAAAGCAATCCAAACATAACATGATAGTCATCAAATCACAAAAGAGGACAAAAAATGAAGGGAAGAAAAAAGTACTACAACAACAAATCCAAAGCAGTTAACAAAACCACAATAAAAACATACATATGAGTCCCTGGTTATGGATCCGGTGTTGTCACTGCTGTTGCTTGGGTTGCTGCCATGGCACAGGTTTGATTCCTGGCCAGGGAACTTCCGTATGCTACCAGGGGAGAGCCAAAAAACAAAAACAAATTAAAACATACATACTGATAATTATCTTGAATGTAGGTAGATTAAATGCTCTAACCAAAAGACACAGACTGGTTGAATAGATACAAAAACAAGACCAGTATATATGCTGTCTACAAACGAGCTATTTCAGAGCTAGGGATAAGACCAAAAGTGGGGGGACAGAAAAAGGTACTTCATGAAAATGGAAACAAAAAAAATCTTGAATAGCAACTCCTATCAGACAAAATAGACTTTGAAGACTATTCCAAGAGACAAAGAATCATAGCAATCAAGGGATCAATCCAAGAAGATATGACAAGTGTAAATATATATGCATTTAACAAAGGAGCAATTGACAGCAACCCAGTAATAATGGGAGATTTTAAACCTCCTGCTTACATCAGTGGACAGATCATCCAGACAGAAAATCAGTAAGAAAACAGCCCTTAAATGATACATTAGACGAGAGATCATAAGTGATATTTATAGAACAAACATTCTATCCAAAAGCAGCAGAATATACATTATTTTCAAGTGCATATGGAACATTCTCTGGGAAAGATCACATGCTGGGCCACAAACCTAGCTTAAGTAAATTTCAATAAATTGAAATTATATCAAGCATCTTTTCTGACCACAATGCTATAGATTAGAAATAAAACAACCCCATCAAAAAATGGGCAGAAGATCTAAACAGACAGTTCTCCAAAGAAGACGCACGGATGGCCAAAAAACACATGAAAAGATGTTCAAGATCACTAATTATTAAAGACTTGCAAATCAGAACTACTATGAGGTACCACCTTACACTGGCCAGAATGGCCATCATCAAAAAGTCTACAACCAGTAAGTGCTGGAGAGGGTTTGGAGAAATGGAACCCTATTACGCTGTTAGTGGGGATGTAAATTGGTGCAACCACTATGGAAACAGTAAGGAGATTCCTCAAAAGGTTAAAAATAGAATTACCATTTGATCCAACAGTCCCACTCCTGGGCATTTACCCAGAGAGAACTATGACTCAAAAAGACACATGTACTCCAGTGTTCATTGCAGCACTCTATACAATAGAGTATAGAAACAAACTAAATGTCCATCAACAGAGGAGTGGATCAAGAAGATGTAGTACATATACACAACGGAATATTTCTCAGCCATTAAAAGGAAAGAAATAACAGCATTTGCAGCAACACGGATGACCTAGAAATTATCATACTACGTGAAGTCAGTCAGACAACGAGATGGCAACATCAAATGCAATCACATACATGTGGAATCTAAAAAAAAAAGACACAATGAACTTCTTTGCAGAACAGATCCTGACTCACAGGCTTTGAAAAACTTACGATTTCCAAATGAGACAGGTTAGGGGGTGGGGAGATGCACTGAGTGTTTGGGATGGAAATGCTATTAAATTTGGTTGTAATGACAGTTATACAACTATAAATGTAATAAAATTCATTGAGAAATAATAAAAAAGACTACTACAAGCAACTATATGCCAATAAAACAGACAAACTAGAAGAAATGGACATATTCTTAGAAAAGTACAATCGTCCTAAGACTAAACCAAGATGAAATAGAAAAGATCAATGGACAAATCACAAGTACTGAAATTGAAATTGTGACTAAATTCTTCCAACAAAAAAGAAAAGTCCAGGACCAGATGGCTTCATAGGAGAATTCCATTAAAAATTTTGAGAAGTGGGAGTTCCCGTCGTGGTGCAGTGGTTAATGAATCCGACTAGGAACCATGAGGTTGTGGGTTCGGTCCCTGCCCTTGCTCAGTGGGTTAACGATTCGGTGTTGCCGTGAGCTGTGGTGTAGGTTGCAGACGCGGCTTGGATCCCGTGTTGCTGTGGCTCTGGCGTAGGCCAGTGGCTACAGCTCCGATTCGACCCCTAGCCTGGGAACCTCCATATGCTGCGGGAGAGGCCCAAAGAAATAGCAAAAAGACAAAAAAAAAAAAACAAAACAAAAACAATTTTGATAAGTGTTAACACCTATCCTTCTGAAACTGTTTCCAAAAATTTCAGAGGAAGGAACACTCCCAAACTCATTTTATGAGGTCACCATCACCCTGATACCAAAACCAGACAAAGATACCAAAAAAAAAAAAAAAAAAAAATTACCCAGGCCAATATCACTGATGAACATAAGACACAAAACTCTCAACAAAATACTGGCAAACAGAATCCAACAATACATGAAAAGCATTGTACACCATGATCGAGTGGGATTTATCCCAGGGATGCAAGGATGTTTCACTATCTGCCAATCAGTCAGTGTAATACACCACATTAACAATCTGAAGAGTAAAAACCATATGATCCTCTCAAGAGATGCAGAAAAAGCTTTTGACAAATTTCAACAAACATTTCTGATAAAAACCCTCCAGAAAGTGGCCATAGAGGGAACCTACCTCAACTTAATAAAGGCCATTTATGACAAACGCACAGCTAACATCATTCTCAATGGTGAAAAGGTGAAAGAATTCCCACTCAGATCAGGAACAAGACAAGGATGTCCACTCCCACCACTACTATTCAACATAGTTTTGGAAATCCTAGCCATGGCAATCAGAACAGAAAAAGAAATAAAGGAAATCCAAATTGAAAAGGAAGGAGTAAAACTGTTTGTAGAGGACAGGATACTCTATCTAGAAAATACTAAAGATGCTACCAGAAAATTGTTAGAGCTCATCAATGAATTTGGTAAAATTGCAAGATACAAAATTAATACACAGAACTACTCAGCCACAAAAAAGAACAAAGTAATGCCATCTGCAACAATATGGATGGAACTAGAGCTTTCATACTGACTGAAGTTTATCAGAAAGACAAATACCATATGATATCACTCACATCCGGAACCTAGTATATGGCACAAATGAACCTATCTACAGAAAAGAAACAAACTCATGGACACAAAGAACAGACTTGTGGTTTGCCAAGGGGGAGGGGGAGGGAATGAGCGGTTGAGGTAGGTAGATGCAAACTATAGCAACTGGAGTGGATAAGCAATGAGATCACACTATACAGCCTAGGGAACTATAATCACTTCTGATGGAGGATAATGTGAGAGAATGTACATATATGTATGACTGGGTCACTTTGGTGTACAGCAGAAATGGATAGAACACTGTAAGTCAACTATAGTAAAATAATAAATGTTAGCTATAAAAAAGCAAAATTAATACACAGAAATCTACCACATTTCTATATACTAACAATGAAAGATCAAAAAGAAAATTTAGGGAAACCATCCCACTCCTACTGCATCAAAAAGAATAAAATACCTAGGAATAAACCCACCTAAAGAGACAAAGGATCTGTACTCCGAAACTATAAGACACCAATGAAAGAAAACAAAGATGACATAAACAGATGGAAAGGATACACCACGGTTTTGGATTGGAAGAATCAATACTGTGAAAAATGACTATACTACCAAAGGCAATCTACAGATTCAATGCAATCCCTATCAAACTACCGAGGACATTAGTCACAGAACTAGAACAAAATATTTTCAAGCTTGTTTGGAAGCACAAAAGACCCAGAATAGCCAAAGCCATCTGAGACAGAAAACTGGATCTGGAGGAAGCAGGCTCCCTGTCTTTAGACTACAAAGCTACATTCAACAAAACAGTTTTGTAACAGCACAAAACCAGAAATATAGATCGGTGGAACAAGAAAGAAAGCCCAGAATTAAACCCACACACCTATGGTCAACTCATCTATAACAAAGGAGGCAAGAATATACAATGGAGAACTGACAGTCCCTTCAATAAGTGGTGCTAGGAAAGCTGGACAGCTACATGTAATAGTTTGAAATCAGATCACACCCTAACACTATACACAAAAATAAACTCAAAATGGATTTAAGACCTAAATATAAGACCCTTAGAGGAAAACATAGGTTGAACACTCTCTGACAAAAACCACAGCACTATCTTCTCAGATCCACATTCTAGAATGACAATAAAAACAGAAGTAAACAAATGGGACCTAATAAACTTAAAAGTTGTTGCACAGCAAAGGAAACCCTAAACAAAACAAAAAGGCAACCCACAGAATGGTACAAAATACTTTCAAATGAAGCAACTGACAAGTCATTTGGACTGAATCTCCAAAATATATAAACACTTCATGCAGCTCAATACCAAAAAAAACAAACAACCCCATCAAAAAAAGGGCAGAAGATCTAAACAGACAATTCTCCAAAGAAGACATACAGATGGCCCCCCAAAAAACCATGAAAAGATGTTCCACATCACTCATTATTAGAGAAATGCAAATCAAAACCACGATGAGTTACCACCTTACACCAGCCAGAATGGCCATCATCAAAAAGTCTACAAACAGTAAGCGCTGGAGAGGGTGTGGAGAAAAGGAACCCCTTTTACAATGTTGATGTTAATGTAATTTGGTGTGCCCACTATGGAAACAGGATGGAGATTCCTCAAACTGTAAATAGAATTACCATTTGATCCAGGAATCCCATTCCTGGGTACCTATCCAAAAAACCATGACTCGAAAAGATACATGTACCCCAGTGTTCACTGCAGCACTATTTACAGTAGCCAAGACATGGAAGCAAGCTAAATGTCTACAGACAGAGGAGTGGATAAAGAAGATGCGGTGCATACGCGCAACGGAATATTCCATAAAAAGGATTGAAATAATGGTATTTGTGGCAACATGGATGGACCTAGAAATTATGTCAAGTGAAGTTAGACAGTGAGACACAAACGTCATATGCTATCACTTATATGTGGAACCTAAAAAAAAAGGACAATGAACTAATCTGCAGTACAGAAACTGACTCACAAAGTTTGAAAAAGCGATGGTTACCAAAGGAGATAGGTTAGGTGGGAAGGGATGGGCTGGGCGTCTGGGATAGCAATGTAAAATTGGGTTGTGATGATGGTTGTACAACTATGTAATAAAATTCACTGAGTTAAAAAAATAATAAAAGGAATACTCACAAACCATTCTTTGAGGACATTATTGCCCTGCTACCAGAACCAAAGATACCAAACAAACAAACAAATAAACAAAAAAAAATTACCCAGGCCAATATCACTGATGAACATAAGACACAAAACTCTCAACAAAATACTGGCAAACAGAATCCAACAATACATGAAAAGCATTGTACACCATGATCGAGTGGGATTTATCCCAGGGATGCAAGGATTTTTCAATATCTGCAAATAAATCAGTGTGATACACCACATTAAAAATGAACAATAAAAACCAGATGATCATCTCAATAGACGGAGAAAAAGCTTCTGACAAAATCACTAAACAGTTATGATAAAAAAAAAAAAACAAACTCTGCAGAAAGTGGGCAGAGGGAACCTACCTCAACTTAATAAAGGCCATCTATGACAAACCCACAGCTAACATTATACTCAATGGTGAAAAGGTGAAAGCAGGAAGAATCAGGGACGTACCCCTTCGCCACTGTTATTCAACATAGTTTTGGAAGTCCTAGCCATGGCGATCAAGGAAATAGAAATCCAAATTGGAAAAGAAGTAAAACTATCACTCTTTGCAGGTGACATGATACTATACCTAGATAATCCTAAAGATGCTACATGAAAATTGGTGGAGCTCATCAATGAATTTGGTAAAGTTGCAGGCTACTTTACCAAAACTAATGCACAGAAATCTCTTGCATTTCTATACACTAGCAAAAGAGCAGAAAGAAAAATTAAGGAAACAATCCCACTTACCACTACATCAAAAAGAATAAAATACCTAGGAATAAACCTACTAAGGAGCCAAAAACTTATACTATGAAAACTCTAAGATATGAATGAAAGAAACAGAGGATGACACAAACAGATGGAAAGATATATCATGCTCCTGGACTGGAAGAATCAGTATTGTCAAAATGACTATATTACCCAAGGCAATCTACAAATTCAATGCAATCCCTATAAAATAACCAATGGCATTTTTCACAGAACTGGAACAAAAAAAAACTTTCGTATGGAAACACAAAAGACCCTGGACAGCCAAAGCAATCCTGAGAAAGAATAATAGAGCTAGAGGAATCCGGCTCCCTGACTTCAGACTATACTACAAAGCTAAGCTATAGTTATCAAAACAGCAATACAGCTTAATGGGAAAGGATAGAAAGCTGAGAAATAAACCCACGTACCTTTGGTCGATTAATCTATGGCAAGAGGCAAGAACCTACAATGGAGAAAATAAGGTCTTCAATAAGTGGGAGAAATAGACGACTCTAAGTAAAAAATGAATAGATTTTAAAAAGCATGTGATAAAATTCAGCATACTACTACAACAAAAACTCCCAGCAAACTAGGGATAAAATTCCTTAATGTGATAAAGGCAATCTTAAATGAACATAGAGTAAGCACAATCTTAATGGTAAATCTCTCACGCCAGCTATCTTCACTTTTTATTTTGTTTGCCATGCTCATGCCATGCGGAAGTTCCTGGGCCAGGGATCGAACCTGCTCCTCAGCAGCAGCCTCAGCAGTGACAATGCCAGATCCTTAACCTGCTGAGCCACCAGGGAACTCCCGAAAATCAATATTTAAAAATTAGTTGAAAGAATGTATGTGTGTGTGTGTGTGTATATATATATATATATATATATATATATATATATATATAATCACTGAGTCACTTTGCTCTATAGCAGAAGTTGGCCCAACACTGTAAATTGAGTATACCTTAATAAAAATATTAAAAAATAAAAATTAAATTTGAAAGCTTTTTCATAGCAAAAGAAACCATTAAAAAAAATGAAAAGACAACCCACAGAATGGGAGAAAGCTTTTGCAAATGACTCAACCGACAAAGGTTTCATCTCCAAAAGATACAAACAACCCATACAACTCAACAACAACAACAAAAAACCCAATTGAAAAATGGGCAGAAGACCTTAATAGACATTTCACCAAAGAAGACATACAGATGTCCAGCAGGCATATGAAAAAATGCTCAACATCGCTAATTATTAAAGAAATGCAAATCAAAACTATTATGATGTACCACCTTACACTAGTCAGAATGGCCATCATCAAAAAGTCTACAAACAGTAAATGCTGGAGAGGATGTGGACAAAAGGGAACCCTATTAGACCACTGGTGGGAATGTACATTGGTTAAACCACTATGGGGAAACAGTATGGAAATACCTCAAAAACTAAATACAGAACTACCATATGATATAGCAAGCCCACTCTTGGGCACATATCCAGACAAAACTTTCAAAAAAGATACATGCACCCACATGTTCATTGCAGCACTATTCACAATAGCCAAGGCATGGAAAACAACCTAAATGCCCATCGATGGATGAATGCATTAGGAAGATGTGATACATATACACAATGAAATACTACTAGCAATAAAAAAAGGACAAAATAATGCCATTCGCAGCAACGTGGATGGAAACAGAGACTCTCATACTGAATGAAGTAAGTCAGAGAAAGACAGACCATATGATATCATTTATATGTGGAGTCTAAAATATGGCTCAATCTAAAGATGCTCTACATCTTTAGTCACCACAGATATTAAAATAAAATCAGAGGACAGTAGCAACACTGGCTTATTCGAACTTGGGCAACTGGACACCCACTGAAGGCGGATGACTCACTATAATGAAGGGCTGCCTTCTTACTGACCAGTTCTGAAGAGAAAACAAAATGCAAGTCTGGCTTCCAGCGGGTCTGGGTCTGGCTAACACATCTGACTTCATCGGTATGGACCTCTTTTTCTTGCTCCTAAGGAAGAAGTCAGAAAAACCTCCTAGAAGAGATGACTCTTGAGCTTCATGCTAAAAGATTATTTGCCAGGAAGTCAGAGCAAGAAAAGCATCAGAAGTGCAAGGACTAGCATCTAGCCAGAGACATGCAACAGTAGTATTTCAGGGCTGGGACCAGGAAGCTCAAGAAGCAAGATGAGCAGGGGATGGGACAGGTGGGACCTTTGCGGCTGCCTCAGTAACTCTGGACTTTATCCTCTATCACAATGGAGTCATAGGTTCTACCCTTTGGTCCAGATCTGGACCAAATCTCACCATGCAAACTGTATTATCCATTTATTTTTCACTGACTCAAATATACTTCAATGAACAAAAAAATAAAAAATAAAATATGGCACACATGATCTACTGACAAAACAGAAAAGATCATGGACATGTAGGACAGACTAACATTTGCTGGGGGGGAGCAGGAGGGTGTGGGATGGATTGGGAGTCTGGGGTTAGTGGATGAAAACTCTTCCATTTGGAGCAGACGGGCAATGAGATCCTGCTGTATAGGACAGAGAACTATATATCTAATCACTTGTGATGGAACATGATGGAGGATAATATGAGAAAAAGAAGGTATGTATATATATATATGTATGACTGGGTTACTTTGCTGTATAGCAGAAATTGACATAACTTTGTAAATCAATCACGATAAAAAATTTTTTAGGAGTTCCCATCGTGGTGCAGTGGTTAACGAATCCGACTAGGAACCATGAGGTTGTGGGTTCGGTCCCTGCCCTTGCTCAGTGGGTTAACGATCCGGCGTTGCCGTGAGCTGTGGTGTAGGTTGCAGACGCGGCTCGGATCCCGCGTTGCTGTGGCTCTGGCGTAGGCCGGTGGCTACAGCTCCGATTCAACCCCTAGCCTGGGAACCTCCATATGCCGCGGGAGCAGCCCAAGAAATAGCAACAACAACAACAACAACAAAAAAGACAAAAAAAAATTTTTTTTTTAAATGTCAAATTAGATATGTGTGACACATATATTTACACTCATGAAATCACCACACTCAAGAAAATAGTCATCACCTCTAAAAATAAATAAATAAATTGTATTTGAATATAAAAGAAACAAGACAAAAAAAAATGAAAGATAGTATTTATAACTGCATCAAAGGTAAGAACTACTGCTATAAGTAGCCCTATAGCTAACATAAAAAAATATCATAAATTCTATGGAGAATATTTTAAAACTTGAGAGATGTTAAAAATGATCTAAATGGAGAAACATGCCATGGCTCCATGGTTTGGAAGATTTGCTTCTGTAAATCTGTCACATCTCCCGAGAGTCAATATAATGCCAATAAAATGTAATGGCATCTGACAAGACAATCCTGTAATTTAGATGGAATTCCAAAAGCAAAAGATTAGTTAAGCCTATCAAGACTCCAAAACAAGGTAGGAAGACGTGTAGTACCTGATACCAAGACTTATTTTAATAGTATTGTGATAGATGATAAGATATTGGCCCAAATGTAAATAAGATATCCAAAGGAAAGAAGAGAAGCCCCAGAAATACGTTCACTCAGAGCTCGAGATGATGTATGACCGAGGTGAAACCAAAGATGAATGTGGCAAGGATGGATTTTTCAACAAATAGTGCTGGAGAATTACAAGTACATATGAAGATAAATGAAACTGGAGTCTTATTTAAAACTATACCCAGAAATCAAGTTTAGGTGAGAATTAAAGACCTCGATGTGAAAGGTAAACCCCTAATGCTTACAGAAGACACTTTGGGAGATGTCTTTATGATCTTACAGTAGAAAAGGATTTAAACACGACACAAAAAATACCTAGATTTAAAGAAAAAGATCGCTAGATTCACCTACATTAAGATAAGTTTGGTTCATAAACCAAAGTAAGTCAAAAGGAATAGGAAAAGTCATTTGTAACACATTTAACATATAATGAGCTAATATCCAAAATAGAGAACTACTACAAACCAAAAAGAAAATCAGAAATAGATTTTGTCCCAATAGAAAAAAAAAATGGTCAGAAGACTTGAACAGGAACTTCACAAGAGGAAATCAAAAAGGCCAATAAATACATGAAAAAGTGCTTCACCTCATTAATAATTTAAGGAACACTAATTGCAACCACAGTGATATACTAGATTATTGGACTGGCAAGTAACAATACTAGCAACAATTTCAGTCTGAAAATAGCAAGTTTTGGTAAAGATACGAAGCAACAGAAACTTTCATGCCATGCTGGAAGGAGTAGAGATTGGTACAACCACTTAAATATTGTTTGCCATTTCTCTAATAAAAGTCAAAGAGGCATCTTCCCTAATAATATACACTAGCAATTTAACTCCTCCAGAGTAAACTGGTTCTGCAGAGACCTGAGCCCTGAGGCTGAGGTTCTCAAAGTGGGGTTCCCCCACTGGCTTCTCAGCTTCACCTGAGATCTTGTCAGAATACAATTTCCAGGGTCCCCTCCCAGACCTGCTGAATCAGAACCTCTGGGCTTGAGGCCCAGTTATACACGCTTTAACAAGCCCTCCAGAGGATTCGGCCTTAAACTCAAGTTTGAGAACCACCTCTTCCAGGCTATGTATGTACTGACTTAATTGTTCTCCTATTTGGAATGGTACTAGTTATACACCATTCTTGACAGAACTGGGAAAATAGTCTTCCAAATCATTTTCTGTTTTGTGGTTCAGATGATGGATTGGCTGAAAAATTCTGCAGAAACTTATGCATATTTGTGCACTGGCTTTTTTTTTTTTTTGGTGTTTTTTTGTCTTTTAGGGCCGCACCCAGAGCATATGGAGATTCCCAGGCTAGGGGTCCAATTAGAGATGCAACCGGCAGCCTACACCATAGCCCCAGCAACACCAGATCTGAGCCTTGTCTTTGACCTACACCACAGCTCACAGCAATGCTGGATCCTCAACCCACTGAGCAAGGCCAGGAATGGAGCCTGTATCCTTGTGGATGCTAGTCCGGTTCACTAACCGCTGAGCCATGATGGGAACTCTGCACTGGCTGGTTTTTTTTTTTTTTTTTTTTGGTCTTTTTGCTATTTCTTGGGCCGCTCCCGTGGCATATGGAGATTCCCAGGCTAGGGGTTGAATCGGAGCTGTAGCCACTGGCCTACGCCAGAGCCACAGCAACGCGGGATCCGAGCCGCGTCTGCAACCTACACCACAGCTCACGGCAACGCCGGATCGTTAACCCACTGAGCAAGGGCAGGGACCGAACCCACAACCTCATGGTTCCTAGTCAGATTCGTTAACCACTGCGCCACGACGGGAACTCCTGCAATGGCTGTTTTTTTAATACCACCTTCCATAACAGCCCAAAACTAGAAACATCCTAACATGTATCCACAGAAGACAAGCAAATTATGGCACAAACAGCCAAAAGACAGGCAAAATATACTGTCAGGACTGCATTCTAGGTGGCACAAAAATGATGATCACACACTTCCCTGCTTCTTGGGGCAGGGAAATGGGTGTGGCCAAGAGGCAGTTTTTTCCTGAGCAGGTGTATTCCAACTGTATCTATGCATACATCCTGGGTACTCTTTTGTACATATAGCTCACAATAAAAAAAAAAAAAAGAAGGGAAAACTAGCAAGATGAGAGATAGTAAAAATAAAGTTAAAAATAAGCCACAACCTGAGAGAATCTATTTGTATTATTTATCACCAAGATTAACATCCAGAATATATAAACAACTACGTACTTTTTTTTTTGTCCTTTTAGGGCCGCACTAGTGGCATATGGAGGTTCTTAGACTGGGGGTCCAATGGAGCTATTGCTGCCAGCCTACACCAGAGCCACAGCAACACCAGATCCGAGCCATGTCTGCCACCTACACCACAGCTCAGATCCTCAACCCACTGAGTGAGGCCAGAGATTGAACCCACAACCTCATGGCTCCTAGCTGGATCTGCTTCCACTGTGCCACACGGAACTCCAACTACGTACTTTTAAAATAAAAGACAACATGCTGGAAAACATGTTGAAAAAAAAAAATGACCAAAGCATCTGAGCAGGTGTTTCATTAAGGATCAGGGGAAAGGAAACGAATATGAAACCCTATCAATAGGAGAATTCCCACCACAGACAATCCTTTGCAAACCTCAGAACTTATACAGTATTAAAAGAATACATACCAATCTCAACTATTTGGATATCCCCCTAATTTTCCCTGTTGGCAGTAAGAAAAGGGCCATTCAATCGGCCTTCCCCAAACCAAACATGCTCCTAGGTGACTAGGTGACATGCCTCCGGTAGCAGCTTTCGAATGCAGCTTTCTAGCCCAAAGGGAGAACTCCCGGGACACCCCAATCACGTCCACACACAATACTTTCACTGCCATGATGTGAGTCTACTCACATCACTGAACAGAGCAGGACCCTGTGCGGTCCTCCCAGGTACAAAAGCCCTGCTGTGTCCCCCATGTCTTTTTATAGAAAAAGGCTTTAGTCCTCTAGACCTTCCTAAGTTCCAAAGGGCAGATTCAAGCAGTTACCAGCTGCAAAAGGGAAGGAACGCAGAAACAAAGGAAAAGCAAACCCAACATAATCCTTTCCATGATTGTTATCTTAAAATAAGGCCTTGATTTAAGACCCCAAACTGGAGAGGTCATGTCCTGTGGCTTCCATCAGCTGGCCCCAAGCCGACGTGAAATTGATGATGCTGGGAGGGTTAAGAACTAAAACTCCTGGGAGTTCCCCTTGTGGCCCAGCGGGTTAAAGACCTGACCAGTAATCCATGAGGATGTGGGTTCGATCCCTGGCCTTGCTCAGTGGGTTAAGTATCCAGTGTTTCTGTGGCTGTGGTGTAGGTCGGCAGCTGCAGCTCTGATTTGACCCCTAGCCTGGAAACTTCCATATGCCGTGGGTGTGGCCCTTAAAAACAAAAAAACAAAAAAACAAAAAACTAAAACTCTTGAACACTCATGAAAGCTCTAAGTGAATAATAAAATGCCTCGACCATTGCTTTTGCTCTCTTCTGAAAAGAAGTGAAAGGATCACAAGGCCATGATTTACCACTTTGCTTTGCAGGAACACAGCGATCAATCACAATCACCATGACACGTCCAGTCACAAGATGGTACCATGAAGTCTGTGACCGAGGTCATGTAGGAAAGCTGAAATTACAAAGATACCCCCTCATCACTTTTTTTGCTTTTAAAAACCTTGTGCCCTGGCCAGCCAGCATGATGGAGACAAGGCCAGGTCTCCTCAACTAATAAAATTTTCTCCACTCCTAACTCTGATGTTTTGGTTTGTTTGTCCTCACTGTGCATTTGCCCAGCATAAGAACTTGGGTTTGATACACTCACTTTTTTCTTTCTTTTAATTTTAGGAAGACGATCAAATGCTTCGACCATTTGTACACCAACAGTCACACATGTTAAAGGACTTTGGGGACCTGCTTGAATCCAGCTTACGGAAACAAAAACGATGTTGCTCTTATAGTGAAAAAGAAGAGAGAATGTTTACTGCATGTGGAATAATGAGGATATGCTAACTGAAAACATTTGAGCCTTGAGTTGTGAAGCATTATTTGTGCAGCTAACGAGGTTCATTCACTGGCTATCAGAGTTGAACCATGGACTCAACATAGCCCATTTCCTACTCACTCAACCTATGACACCATTTTAAAGCAAAACCCTTCTGCTTTAGTTTTATTAAAAATCATGTAAAAAGGAATCCCCATCCAGGATGAAGGTGAGGTGGGAAATGAGAGAGGTGAATGGTTAGCACTCTGAGCTCTGGGATCTACTGCCTGGGGTTGAATCCATCACTAATCAATTGTGTGGTTTGGGGCAAGTGACTTCCCCTCTCTAAGCCTCTCTCCTCATCTGTTATGTGGGAATGGTAACAGTACCTACTGCAGATAGTTAATGAATATAAAAGAATATAAAGCACTTAGAATATGCCTGGCACACAGAAGTAACTGATAAGCATTTGCTATTACTATTTTCAAGATGAACAGTTTTAAATGTCAAATAAAAGCTCTCTTAATAAATTTGCTGCCAGACCTAGACAACAGGTTATTTCATGCCCCTAATTTCATAATCTTCCTCTGAATAAATCTGATATTCTACATCCATTTATTTGGTTATCTGGTTCCATGCAAAAGGCCTCAGGTGGCAAAGATAAAGATTTATTATGAAATCTTCCAGGAATTAGTTAACCTCAGAGCGATCTTGATTGCACAAAGAACTGATTGATGAGTCTTAGTTAAGGACTCAGAGGCACTGAGTTTTATGGGGAAGGGCTTCAAAAGAAAACTTCTATGGCCTCAGAGAGACTAACAGGAACAACAGCAGCAATAACAGAGACTCATCAAGTGCTTACTGTGTGCCAGGCACTAAGCTAAGTGCTCAACATTTTAGCTCATTTCATTTTTACCATAATTCTATGAGTTTGGCCCTATTAACTTCCCCCCTTTTGAGGCTTTAAAGGTTAAATAAATGAAACTTTCCCAGGCCACTGTGAGTAAGAAGTGGGCTGACAGGGACTGCATTCCTGAACAAAGACCAGGGACCTTAATCCAACTGTCCCAGGTAGCAAAGTTAGATGATTTGTATTAGAAACCAGGAAGGAGGAAATAAAGGGGACAAGCCTAGTACTTGCTCCCTAAAATATAAAGTCAGAGAAATCACTGTGATAACACTGAAACTCTACTGGCAGGAGAGGCTATCACAGAATTACTCATTAATTTTCCTAACAACTGTATTAGATTATTTACTATATGAGACTATTTTATATCCTTTTTATAGTTGAGGAAACTGAAGCATAGAGAGGTTTAAGCAAAAATCACAGTTAGGAGTTCCCGTCATGACACAGCAGAAATGAATCTGACTGGGAACCATGAGGATATGGGTTCAATCCCTGGCCTTGTTCAGTGGGTTAAGGGTCTGGCATTGCAGTGAGCTCTGGTGTAGGTCACAGATGCAGCTCGGATCCTACGTTGCTGTGGCAGTGGTGTAGGCCAGCAGCTGTAGTTCTCATTGGATTCGTAGCCTGGGAACCTCCATATGCTGGGGGTGTGGCCCTAAAAAACAAACAAACAAACAAAAAGTTACAAAGTTAGGCAGTGGCTGAGCCAGAACCACATGCCCACAGCAAGCTCAAGTCCACATTTTTACCAATCCTAGGTTTCCTGTTTGTCTATTCATACCCTAAACTGATCTTTACCAATCAAATACACTAAACTTTGCTTTAAAAAAAAAACAAAGACTCAATTTCTCAAAGAAAAACAAACCTCTCAAAGAATTCTAACTTTAAGAAGTAACTTTAAAAGAAATCTATAAACAAGTAGGACATTACGTTTACATTCATGTCAAATGAGAACACTGCTTGCTTAAAAACCCAGGTAGAAATCTGAAAAAGAGGCAAGATGCAAAAATATCTTTGCATCGTGATTGAAACTGCACAAAACTCCCCTATTATTTATTAGGAATGATGGTGATTAAACTTATACTATAATTCACAAGGGGGGGGGGACAGTATCTGCATAGTTCTCTAAAATTTACAGCCTAAGTTATTGAATGTTTTTGGGTGACAGGTCTTTTTAACAACCTATCAAAACTCACCCTCCCCAGAAAAATGTACATGTGCACACACTTTATAAACAATATCAGGATAATGACAGACTCCAATGAGATCCAGGATCACAGGTCACTGCTTTAAAGTGACCCTGGAGTATGAGTATAGAACAGACAAATATCAATCAGCCCCCTGTCTTCTTAATATTAAAAGAACCCCATTCAGAATTACTGAATCATACTGAAGAAAAAAATCCAGAGAGAGACATACCATAAAAAAATTGAAAGATACCAATATTTTCAATCCTTCTTTTAACAGGATCATTTATCATTACTAAATAATTTTTTTAGAAGTGCACTTGCCTTTTTGTTTTATTTTATTTATTTACTTTTGTCTTTTTGTCTTTTAGGGCCATGGCATATGGACGTTCCCAGGCTAGGGGTGGTCCAATTGGAGCTGTAGCCACTGGCCTACGCCACAGCCACAGAACTATGGGATCTGAGCTGAGTCTGTGACCTACACCACAGCTCATGGCAACACCCGATCCTTAACCCTATCAGTGAGGCCAGGGATTGAACCTGAATCCTCATGGATGCTAGTCAGGTTTGTTAACTGGTGAGCCATGACAGGAACTCCACTACGTAAATAATTTATGCAAATTTATTTCTAAAACACATAAGCTTTAAAAAGAATATACTGGGAGTTCCCATTATGGCTCAGGGGAAACAAACCTGACAAGTATTTGTGGGAACACAGGTTTGATCCCTGGCCTCGCTCAGAGGGTTAAGGATCCCTCATTGCTGTGAGCTGTAGTGTAGGTCGCAGATGTGGCTCAGATCCTGCATTGCTGTGGCTGTGGTGTAGGCTGACAGCTACAGGTCCAATTCAACCCCATCCTGGGAACCTCCATATGCCACAGGTGTGGCCCTAAAAAAGACAAAAAAAATTTTTTTTTAAAATATACTGTAATGGCACACCACTTCAAAGCTTAAGACGATGTAAAACTCCCAATCATCCTTAAGTCCCATGTGAAATACCTGGTCCTTTCAACTGAGTACAAATTCTGATATTTGGCTTGCTCTTATCAGGACTAAGAGCAAGCCTTGGCTATATCCTTGATTAAAAAATGTCAATGTAAATGATGAGGCATAGATCTGAGGAAAAGAAAGCAAAGGGTTTATTAATTTTTTTTTGTCTTTTCTTGGGCCTCTCCTGCGGCATATGGAGGTTCCCAGGCTAGGGGTTGAATCGGAGCTGCAGCTACCGGCCTACGCCAGAGCCACAGCAACACGGGATCCAAGCCACGTCTGTGACCTACATCACAGCTCATGGCAACACCGGATCCTTAACCCACTGAGCAAGGGCAGGGATCGAACCCACAACCTCATGGTTCCTAGTTGGATTCGTTAACCACTGCACCATGATGGGAACTCCACAAAGGGTTTATTAAATATACACATCATTTCCTCCTTGAACATAACAGAACCCACTATTATAACATTTTCAATAGATTAAAAAAATATGCTATCTGCCAGAATATCCTGTCATTCTTTATTTAAGCATGCAGCAAACAATAATTCTTTGAAGAAATACGAGTTTTGCTGGTGTAAAATTAGGAGGACAGAGCTAATGAGGAATAGAGCTGATATAAAGATGAGTCTTAGTTTGTGGCTTAAAGAATATCATTAAAATAGACAGTTTCAGAGGAAAAGCTATATAGGTAGTTTTTATTTTAGAGTAGAATATGGTACTCTGGCTTTAGATATCTGTTTGAGCCGAAAAGACAAAAATACTAAGCAATGGCAAGATGTGCCTCAGTTATAGACATAAAATTGCTCAACTTAGAAGGGTAAAAATTTGATTCAAAAACTAAATTATAAAAGATTTATCCAAGCATCTGTCACAATCACTAAATTTGTTTTATGTTATTTTATTTTTTTTGGCTGTGTTCACAGCATGTGGAAGTTTTGGGACCAGAGACTGGACCTGTGCCATAGCAGCAACCAGTCACAGTAGTGACAATGCCAGATCCTTAACCTGGTGAGCCACCAGGGAACACACATATATAAAGAGATCTAATAACAATATGAAATGTAATTAAAAGTGCAAGACTAGTTTAGAGGAGAGCATTATAAAATTTACTGAGGAGGAGGCCAGGGTTTTGAATTATGCACACACGTGCACATACACACAGGCGCATGTGCACACAATCTAATAGAGAACTTTATTACATAGAAAAGTTAGGGGGGTACCAGAAAGGAGAAACCATTATTTAAAGACCAAAGCAGACAAAGATGCCACAAGAAAATCACAGACAATAACCCTGAGAAACATAAATGAAAAAATACTCAATAAAATATTAGCAAACTAAATTCAATAATGTATTAAAAGGATTACAGACCACAATCGAGTGGGATTTATTTTCGGGCTGCAAGGATTTTTCAGCATCCACACATTAGTCAAAGTGATATACCACATCATCAAAACGCAGGATAAAAATCCTATCATCTCAAGTGCAGAGAAAGCATGTCACAATATTCAATGTCCATTTAGGGTAAAAAGTCTCAAAAGAGTAGGTACGCAGAAGGAATATTCTTCAACATCATAAAGGCCATCTATGACAAACCCACAGCTAACACCATATTCAATGGTGAAAAGCTGACAGCTTCTCTTTGAAGATCAGGAACAAGACAAGGATGCCCATTTTTGTCAATAGTAATATCATACTGGAAGTTCTATCCAGAGCTATTAGGTAAGCAAAAGAAATAAAATGTATCTAGATTGGAAAGGAAGAAGTAAAGCTGTCACTAGTTGCAGAGGACATGATTTTTTCTTTTTTGTCTTTTTAGGGCCATACCCATAGCATATGTAGGTTCCCAGGCTAGGGATCTAATTGGAGCTGTAGCTGCTGGCCTACAACACAGCCATAGCAACATGGGATCCAAGTAAAGTCTGTGACCTTTACCAGAGCTTGTGGCAAGGCCAGATGCTTAACATACTGAACAAGGCCTGGGATTGAACCTGTGTCCTCATGGATGCTACTCATGAGATTTGTTTCCACTGAGCCAGGACAGGAAACCCGACATGTTCTGTATAGAAAACTTTATAAAGACTCCATCAAAAAATCAGAAATAAATGCATTCAGTAAGCTCATGGAATACAAAATAAATACACAAAAATATGTTGTATTTCCACACACTAATGAACTGTCAGAAAGAAATATTATGAAAGCAATCTCACTGGAGTTCCTGTTGTGGCACAAAGGAAAGGACTCTGATTAGGAACCATGAGGTTGTGGGTTCCATCCTTGACATTGCTCAGTGGGTCAGTCATCCAGCATTGCTGTGAGCTGTGGTGTAGGTCACAGACTCAGCTCAGATGCCACATTGCTGTGGCTGTGGCAAAGGCCAGCAGCTACATCTCCGATTCAACCCCTAGCCTGGGAACCTCCATATGCCGTGGGTGTGGACCCCCCTGAAAAAAGAGCAATCTCATTTACAATTGCATCAAAAAGAATAAAATACCTAGGAATAAATATATAGCCTATATATCTATAGGTCAAAGAACTATATGCTGAAACCCACGAGACATGAACAGAAGAAACTGAAGAGATCACAAACAAATGGAAAGACAGGTCCATGCTCATGGATTGGAAGAACATCATTAAAATGACCATGCTACCCAAGGCAATCTACACATTCAACACAATCCTTCTCAAAATACCAATGGCATATTTCACAGAACCAAAACAGTAAGTCCTAAAATTTGCATGAAACCAGAAATGACTCCATATAGCCAAAGAAATATTTGAAAGAAGAACAAAGCTGGAATAAATTACTAATGCTATAGTAATTAAAACAGTAATGGTACTAGGGAGTTCCCACTGTGGCACAGAGGAAATGAATCCTGCTAGTATCCACGAGGATGGGTTTGAATCCTAGCCTTGCTCAGTGGGTTAAGGATCTGGCATTGCTGTGAGCTGTGGTATGGGTTGCAGACACGGCTCAGATCCCACATCACTGTGGCTGTGGTGTAGGCCAGCAGTTGCAGCTTTGATTCAACCCCTACCCTGGGAATTTCCACATGCTGCACTTGTAGCCCTCAAAAGCAAAATGACAACAACAACAAAAACCAAAAGAAAAAAAATGGTATGGTACTGGCATAAAAATATAGATCAACAGAACAGAACAGGACACAGATCTCCAACATAAACCCAAACATACCTGGTCAACTGATTTATGACAAAGGAGCTAAGATATACAATTCGGAAAGGACAGTCCCTTCAATAAACGGTGTTGAAAAAGATCAGACAGTCACATGCAAAACAATGAAATTGGACCACTTCTTACATCATACACAAAAATTAACTCAAAATGGATAAAAACTTGAATATAAGACCTGAAACTACAGAACTGCTAGAAAAAAAAATATAGGCAGTAAACTCCTTGATAGAGTCTTGAAGATGATTTTTTCTGAAGCTTACATCAAAAACAAAGGCAAAAATAAACAAGTAAGATTCAATCCAAGTAAAATGCACACAGCAAAGGCAGCTATGAGCAAAATGAAAAGTTAACCAATAAGAGAAAATATTATACATCACATATCTGGTAAGTGACTATTTCACACAATATATAAAGAAGCCATACAACTCACTAGCAAAAACCAAACAATCTAATTAAAAAAGGGGGCAGCAGATCTAAAGACATTTTTCCCAAAGAAGACATAAAAATGGCTACTCGTACATGAAAAGATCCTCTACATCATTCATCATCAGGAAAATGCAAATCAAACCACGCACCTGTCAGAATAGCTAGTCATTTTTAAAAAGGCTAAAAACAGACAAATGATGAGGGTGGAGTTCAGGAAGACGCCAGGCATACCAAAATTATAACTACATACAGAGCAATCATCAATGAGAACAACCTGAATACTAGCGGAAAAGTGACAGTGAAAATACTGAAGGAATTAATGAATTATTAAGGAATTAAGAACTGATATGAACAGCAGTGCAGACTACTTTAGAAAGGAACTCAAAAACATACGGAGGAGCCAAGAAAAATGAGAAAATTCATTGGCAGAGACACATGCTGAGTTAAAGGCACTGAAGAGCAGAATGAATAATGCAGAGGAACAAATCAGTGACTTGGAAGATAGAATCTTGGAAATCACCCACCCAATCAGGACAGCAGACAGAAAACCAGATGAAAAACCGCAAAAGCAATGGAAGAGCTCCATGGGATAAGATAGAGCAGCCCAATCTACACAAAACAGGGATTCCAGAAGGAGAAGAAAAAGAAAATGAGACGGAAAAGATATTTGATGAAATTATGGCTGAAAACATTCCAAATTAAAGCAAACAGACATCAAGGTACAGGAAGCACAGAGGGCCCCAAACAAGTTGAACCCAAACAGTCTCACACCAAGACATACTAAATAAAAAATGGCAAAAGTTAAAGAGAGGAATCACAGGCAGCAAGAGGAAAACAAAGAGTTAATTATAAGGGACCCACCATAATGCTATCAGCTCTTTCCTCTATAGAAACAATACACGGCAGAAGAGAGTGCCAAGACATACTCAAAGTTCTAAAAGGGAAACATCTGCAGCCTAGACTACCCAGGAAGAATATCATTTAAAATACAAGGAGAACTACAGTTTTTCTCCGATGAACAAAAGCTAAAAGAGTACAGCAATACTAAACCCATTCTCAAAGAAATACTGAAAGGGCTTCTCCAAATAAAAAAAAAAAGAAGAAGAAATAGGATGGAGGAAATCACAATTGGAAAGCGATCACTTAAATAAGCCAGTATACAGATCTAAAAGGGAGAAAAAAACCTACCAAAAAATGATGATAAACACAAGGAATAGCAAAAGGACAAACATGAAGATGTTTAAAAAGGACTTCAAAATCATACAATGTGAGGAAGGAAAGAGAAAATCTAGACTCTTTTTTTTTTTTTAGAATGTCTTGGAGCCTATATGACTATCAGGCAAGCAGACATAGGTAGGGGTTAACATAATTGAAAAACAGGGCAACCACAAGTCAAAACCAAGCAATACAATCACAAAAACTAAAAAGAAGAGGACACGAGCAGACAATAGAAGGAAATCATCCAATCCAAAAAAGAAAGGAACAAAGAAAAACAGAGAATCAACTGGTAAACAAGGTTTAAAATGGCGACAAATACATACTCACCGACAATTACTTTAAATGTCAATGGCCTGAATGCTCGAATCAAAAGACACAGAGTGGCAGACTGGATACAAAAACAAGAGCCTACGATGTGCTGCCTACAAGAGACTCACCTTATGGCAAAGGACACATGTGGTTTGAAAGTGAGTGTTTGGAAAAAGCTACTTCACACAAATGGAAAAAACAGGAAAGCGGGAGTTGCAATACTCCTATCAGACAAAAGAGACTTCAAAACGTAGGCCCATAAAGAAAAAGGACACCATTTAAAGATAATGGAATCCATTCAAGAAGAGGATATTACACTTGTCAATATATATGCCCCTGATATAGGAGCACCCAGATACACACGACAAATACTAACAGACATAAGAGGAGAAAAGGATGGGAATACAATAACAGCAGAAGACTTCCAACACCCCATTCACATCAATGGACAGATCCTCTAGACAGAAGATCAATACAGCAACAGGAATCTTAATGACACAACAGAAAAGTGAGACTTAATTGACATCTTCAGGACATTACAACCAAAAAAATCACAATATACATTCTTTTCAAGTGCACATGGAACATTTTCAAGGAGTGACCACATACTGGGGCACAAAACGCACCTCAACAAATTTAAGAGCATAGACATTACTGCAAGTATCTTCTCTGACCACAATGGCATGAAACTAGACAAAAACCACAGGTAAAGAAGTGAGAAAAAAAACGACTACGTGGAGACAAAACAACATGCTACGAAAAACCAGTGGGTCAATGAGGAAATCAAAACGCAAGTTAAAAGACCTCGGGACAAATGATAATGAAAACACAACCCGTCAAAATCTACAGGATGCCTGCCACAAAAGCAGTTCTTAGAGGGAAGTTCATAACAACACAGGCCTTCCTCAAAAACGAAGAAAGATCTCAAATTGAAAACTTAACCCACCACCTAAATGAATTAGAAGAAGAACAACAAACAAAACCTAAAGTCGGCAGAAGCAAGGAAATCATAAAGATCAGAGAGAAAATCAACACAAGAGAGAGTCAAAACACAATAGAAAAAAATCAGTAAAACCAAGACCTGGTTCTTTGAAAGGGTAAACCAACTTGACGAACATCTGGCCAGGCTCCCCAAGAAGAGAAGAGCAAGAACTCAAACAAAATATATAAAGAAAAAGGAGAAATCTCAAAGGATACTGCAGAAATCCAAAACCATAAGAGAATACCATCAATTATATGCCAACAAATTGGACACCCTCGAAGAAATGGAAAACTTTCTAGAGGCTTACAGCCCACCAACACTCAATCAAGAAGAACCAGATCAACTGAACAGACCCCATCACTAGAAATGAAATGGAATATGTCATAAAAACACTCCCTACCAAAAAAAGTCCAGGGCCAGATGGCTTCACAGGCAAATTCTACCAAACACACACAGAACCTATACCCATCCTCCTTAAACTTTTCCAAAAGGCTGAAGAAGGAACACTCCCAAAGACATTCCAGGAAGCCACCATCACCCTAACACCCAAACCAAGAAACTACCAAGAAAGAAAATTACAGGCCAATATCTTTGATGAATATAGATGCAAACATTTTCATCAAAATTTTAGCCAGCTGAATCCAACAGCATATACAAAAGATCGCACACCATGACTGGGTAGGAGTCATCCCAGGTTCACAAGGATGGTTCAACACATACAAATCAATGTCATACACCACATTAACAAGAGTAAAGTCAAAAAACCGTAGGAGCATCTCAACAGATGCCAAAAAAGCATCTGACAAAGTCCTACACCCATTCCTGATTAAAAACTCTTCCCAAACCTTAACACAATCAAAGCCATTTATGACAAGCCCACAGCCAACACAATACTCAATGAGAACAGCTGAAAGCCTTCCCACTCACATCTGGACCAAGACAAGGATGCCCACTCTCACTTTTATTCAACATAGTATTGGAAGTCCTAGCCACAGCAATTAGACAAACAAAAGAAGTGACATGTATCCAGATTCGAAGAGAAGAGCTAAACCTGTCACTCTACATAGATGACAGGATACTATATATGGAAAACCCTAAGGAGACCACACAAAAACTAGTCAAACTGCTCAACAAATTCAGCAAAGCAGCAGAATACAAGATTAACACTCACTCAGAAATCACTTGCATTTCTGGATATTACTATGAAATATTAGAAAAGGAATATAAAAATACAATACCATTTAAAATCACACCCCCCAAAAACTAATAAATCTAGGAATAAATCTAAGGAGGTGAAAGACTTACATGCTGAGAACCATCAAACATTCATCAAAGAAATAAAAAGAGGATTCAAAGAAATAGAAAGATATTCCATGCTTCTAAATGGGAAGAAGTAATATCATTAAAATGGCCATACTACCCAAAGCAGTCTACAGACTCAACGCAATCCCTCTCAAAATACCCAGGTCATTTTTCACAGAACTACCACAAACAATCCAAAAGTTTATGTGGAACTATAAAAGACCCAGAATTCCCAACGCAATCTGGAGTAACAAAAACCAAGCTGGAGGCATAACTTTCCAAGACTTCAGACCTTACAAAGCTCCAGTCATCAAGACAGTGTAGTACAGGTCCCAAAACAGACGTACAGACTAATGGAACAACAGAGAACCCAGAAATGAACCCAGACACCTATGGTCAATTAATCTTCAACAAAGGAGGCAAGAGTATTAAAGGAGAAACAGATAGTCTCTTTACCAAGTGGTGCTGGCAAAACCAGACAGCTGCATGTACATCAGTGAAACTAGAACACACCTTCATACCATGAATAAAGGTCAACTCCAAATGATTTAAAGACTTAAACATAAGACAAGACACCATCAAACTCCGAGAAGAGAACATAGACAAAACATTCTGTGACAACAACCCGACAAATGTTTTCTCAGGTCAGCCTCCTAAGGCAACAGAAATAAAACCAAAAAGAAACCAGCTGGACCTAATAAAACTGAAAAGAGTTTTGCACAGCAAAGGAAACCATAAAAGAAACAAAAAGACAATCTACAGAATGGGAGAAAATTGTTGCAAACCATGCAGCCAACAAGGGCTTAATCTCCAAAATATACAAACTATTCATATAACTCAACAGCCAAAAAAACCCAAACAACCCAACTGAAAAATGGGCAGAAGACCTGAACAGACATTTCTCTGAAGAAGACGTATGGACGGCCAACAGGCACAAGAAAAAATGCTCCACATCACTACATATTAGAGAAATGCAGATCAAAACTACAATGGAGGGGGAAAGGGAGCTACAATGAGGTACCACTTCACACCAGTCAGAATGTCTATCATTAATAAGTCTACAAATAACAAATGCTGGAGAGGGTGTAGAGAAAAGGAAACCCTCCCACCCTGCTGGTGGGAAAGTAAATTTGTACAACCACTATGGAAAACAGTATGGAAGGTACATCAGAAAACAAATCTAGAACTGCCATATGATCCAGAAGTCCCATTCCTCAGCAGATATCAAGACAAAACTTTCATTGAAAAAGATACATGCAGAGTTCCCATCATGGCTCAGTGGTTAATGAATCTGACTAGGAACCATGAGGTTGCAGGTTCGATCCATGGCCTCGCTCAGTGGGTTAAGGATCTGGCATTGCCAGGAGCTGTGGTGTAGGTCTCAGATGCAGCTTGGATCCTGAATTGCTGTGGCTGTGGCATAGGCCGGCAGCTACAGCTCCGATTGGACCCCAAGCCTGGGAACCTCCATATGCCACAGGTGTGGCCCTAGAAAAAGACACACACACACACACACACAAAAAAAAAACCCACACACGCATCCGTGTGTTCACTGCAGCACTATTCACAATAGCCAAGACATGGAAACAACCTAAATGTCCATCGACAGATGAATGGATTGGGAATGTGGTACATACACACAATGGAATCCTACTCAGCCATACAAAAGAACAAAAGAATGCCATTTGCAGCAACATTGATAGAACCAGAGACTCTCACACTAAGTGAAGTAAGTCAGAAAGATAAAGACAAATACCATATGATATCACTTATATCTGGAATCTAACATACGGCACAAATGAACCTTTCCACAGAAAAGAAACAAACTCATGCACTTGGAGAACAGACTTGTGGTTGCCGAGGGGGAGGGAATGGGATGGACTGGGCGTTTGGGGTTAGCAGATGCAAACTGTTGCATTTGGAGTGACCAAGCAATGAGATCCCACTGTATAGCACAGGGAACGATATCTAATTACTGGTGATGGCACATGATGGAGGAGAATGTAAGAAAAGGAATGTGTATATTATATATGACTGGGTCACTTTGCTGTACAGCAAAAATTGCAAGGACATTCTAAATCAACTATAATTTAAAAATTAAAAAAAATTAAACAGTGACTTTCATACGCTAAAAATTACAACTATATGTACAATTTAATTAATAGAAACTTTTTCCCCTGTCTTTTCTTCTTTTTAGGGCCACACCCACAGCACATGGAGGTTCCCAGGCTAGGGGTCTAATCAGAGCTGTAGCTGCTGGCCTATACCACAGCCACAGTACCACCAGATCTGAGCTACATCTGCGACCTACATCACAGCTCATGGCAATGCCGGATCCTTAACCCACCGTGCAAGGCCAAGGATTGAACCTGCAACCTCATGGTTCCTAGTCAGATTCGTTTCCTCTATGTCACGACGGGAAATCCTTAATTTAAACTTTTCTTTACCAAGCATCTGTTATTTCCAAAATGTTTTAAATATTAATGTAGGGAGTTCCCGTCGTGGCGCAGTGGTTAGCGAATCTGACTAGGAACCATGAGGTTGCGGATTCGATCCCCGGCCTTGCTCAGTGGGTTAAAAGATCCGGAGTTGCCGTGAGTTGTGGTGTTGGTTGCAGACGCGGCTCGGATCCTGCGTTGCTGTGGCTCTGGCGTAGGCCGGTGGCTACAGCTCTGATGAGACCCCTAGCCTGGGAACCTCCATATGCCTCGGGAGCAGCCCAAGAAAGGCACAAAAAAAAAAAGACAAAAAAAAATTAATGTAGAAAACATGTGACAAACAAAAACTAACCTCAGGTCCTGAATGTAGAGTCAGAAAACTTTCCACAGCAGTCAGTGTACCTAAAAGAGGAGGGAAACAGTAAAAGTCAAATCAAATAAAAATCTGTTCAACTGGAAAAATAATAAGCTATTCCTATTCATTTAGGGAACATTTTTGTTAAGGCTACAGCTGATAGAATCAGAAAAATCTCTGTGTAACAGTACTATTAGGTTATTGTAAATAGACTTAAGCAGCAGCTAAAGCCAGAAAAAGACTACCTGCCACTGACAAAATCTTTTCTAGGATTCAAACTGACAAGGCTAAGAATCTCTTTCAATAATGCAAGAATTCCAGTTCATTTATTTTACAAGGCTATCAGTTCTCAAAACTGCATCTATGGCAATTACTCTATTTTCCAATCTGAGAGCTTTCAAGAAGACTCACTGATAGTGATTTATAATGGATGTACAGATGTACCAAAGTGCACCTTTGTGCTGGCAAATGAAATACTTAGAATAGAGCTGTTTAAATAAAATTATAATGAGTAAAACATAAAAACAGAAAACCAAGGCCAGAAAAAAGGGGAGAAATCAGTGATATGAACCATGAGGACTAGTATATATGTGTAGTCGTTAAGTATTTAACTAGTCTTTGAGCTTACTAAGAGCAGGAAAACAAAAGAAAAACATAAAGGGTTAGCTAATTCTCAAAATCTGATAAAATATATCAATTTCTTAGAAGGCAGTATTCCTAGTTTTTCTTTTTCTTTTTTTCTTTTTTTGGGCCACACTTGCGGCACATGGACAATCCCAAGCTAGGGGTCGAATTGGAGCTACAGCTGCCTGCTAGTCTACACCACAGCCACAGCAATGCCAGATCCAAGCTGCGTCTTCGACCTACCACAGTTCATGGCAACACTGGATCCTCAAACCACTGAGTGAGGCCAAGGATTGAACCTGCAACCTCATGGTTCCTAGTCGGATTTGTTTCCACTGCGCCACAAGAGGAACTCCAACCGAGTTTTAATTCCAACAGAAAATTAAAGGGGGGGGGGCCTTAGAAAGGCGACCCTGAGTAAGGAAACTAGTGATCATGTCATTAACAACAACGTTAAAGCAGAAAAGAACTGAAGCCACATAAACATCCCTTGTCCAGCACTGACAAAAGCCAAGACTACAGCATTAGAGTCTAACTTACTGGAGATGATTCTGAGGGTTGGGAAGAGAATGTGGCCTGGATATATGGCTCTGTGATCTGACCCTGCATACAGAATGAACATCCCCCACCTAAAGCAGTGTGTATAAAATGTGAACCACCCGCATCAAATACGAGATGAAGTATTTGTTAAAACGCTCTTACGTTTTAGTACGTTAAAAAAAATCTTTAAAACAAGTCTTAGGAGTTCCCACTGTGGCTCAGTGGAAACGAATTCGATTAGGATCCATGAGCATGCAGGTTCAATCCCTGGCCTTGCTCAGTGGGTTAAGGATCCAGCGTTGCCTTGAGCTGTGGTGTAGGTCGCAGACGCAGCTCGGATCTGTCATTGCTGTGGCTGTGGTGGAGGCCGGTGGCTACAGCTCCGATTAGACCCCTAGCCTGGGAACCTCCATATGCTGCAGGTGTGGCCCTAAAACGCAGAAAAGGATCTTTTAAAATAAATAAAAGGAAATCTTAAATATTTCTCCCTTAAAAATAGAACAGGATCTCTTATTCAACATAAAAACTATTAAATATTTAAGAATAACTTCAATAAAAAACATGTGAGGGCCACCATGAAAAAAATTCTAAACTGTGTAAGTAGAGATTTTTAATAGATTAATAAATGGAAAATTCCAGATCCATGGATGAGAGGACTAAATAAATATTTTAAGATGTTCAATTCACAGCCTTCTTCTCACTGGAAATGGTTCTAGCATTTCATCATTATGTATGAGGTTGGCTACTGCTTTTTGATGCTCATTGTGTTAACACAGTATGCTATTCCTCAGTTTCTGAAAATCTAAAATCAGTAAATGGCATGAATTTTCAAATCATTTATTGAAATGGCATTAATTTGTGCCTTTGAGGTTCTAAAGTGATGATTACATAACTTCCTAATAAACCTTGGTGTTCATATATTATTCCTTCAAAATGCCATTGGATATTTATTAAAACTCTACTTAGCATTCTCTTTTTGCTACTAGCTTCACAAGCAAGACTGATTTATACTTTTCTATTTTGCCTGTGGGTGTGACTGAGTATATGTGTGTGGGGGGGTGTGAGCACATGTTGTTAACCTTCCTGAACTTTGGTTTCAGAATTACCTTTTTAATATAAACTGGAACACATTCCATCTTTTGAAGCTCTATGATGGTGTATACAGAACTGTATTTGTTTCAGGTCATTTTCTTTTTTCACTCTTCTTTCGTTTTCCGGGGGGAGGGGGGTAGGGTTGTTGTTTTTTTGTTTTGTTTTGTTTTTTTGTCTTCTTGCCATTTCTTGAGGCGCTCCTGAGGCATATGGAGTTTCCCAGGCTAGGGGTCAAATCAGAGCTGTAGCCACTGGCCTACACCAGAGCCACAGCAACGTGGGATCCGAGCCACATCTGCCACCTACACCACAGCTCACGGCAACGCTGGATCTTTAACCTACTGAGCAAGGCCAGGGACCAAACCCGCAACCTCATGGTTCCTAGTCGGATTCGCTAACCACTGAGCCACGATGGGAACTCCTCTTTTTTTTTTTTTTTGTCTTAGGGTTGTTTGTTTTTTAGCTGCATTTGCAACACTCCTTGGCCAGGGACTGAACCTGCACCACAGCAGTGAGCCGAGCTGCTGCAGTGACAATGCAGATCCTTCACCCAAGCACCACGGAAGAAATCCCAAGTCATTTTCTAAATGGACACTATTTGTTTTTTCTTTTGGGGCCAGCCCACAGCACATGGAGTTCCTGGGCCAGGGATCAGATCCAAGGCACAGCTGCGACCTATGCAGCAGCTGCAGCAACACCAGATCCTTTAACCCACTGTTCCGGGCCAGGGACTGAACCTGCATCCTGCTGCCCCACAGTAGGAACTCTTGGACACTTTTTATATATGTATAAGATTAGGAACTTTTATTGTTTTACAATAGCAGTGATTTTGTTCATTCTTATGGTCTCCAATTTACAGAGCAAATAAAAATGATATAAAAAACTTTGTGCAATACTTTCTAGCTCTGTGGCTTAAAAAGATTAACACCTTCTAATTAAAGTATCTCCATAGATCCTGCTGAGTAGCATTGAGAACTATGTCTAGATACTCATATTGCAACAGAACAAAGGGTAGGGGAAAAAAAATGTATACATGTAAGGATAACTTGGTCCCCTTGCTGTACAGTGGGGAAAAAAATAAATTATAAAAAAAGAAAGATGAAAAAGAGAAAAAAAAAAAAACCCAAGGCACTGCTATACACTGGAAGTAATCAATCACAAGAGCCCTGGTGCCAGCTCTCCGTGATGTGGAACTCTTACTCTTCCTACAAGATCCTTTCTATACTAACCAAAGAATGGACATGTGGTAGGTGAACATCACCTTTAATTCATATATTAGAATTAGCTATAGAAGCAACAGAAGAAAAACACATAAATTGGGATGCGTCAAAACTTTAAAACTTCTGCATATAAAGGACACTATCGACAGTGAAAGGAAACTTATAAAATAGGAGAAAATATTTGCAAATCATGTATCTGATAAGGAATAATATCTAGACTATTGAAAAACTCCTATAACTCAACAACAACAACCCCAAGAAGAAATGAAATTCTCATACATGCTACAACATATTTGAACTGTGAAAACACTACACTAGATGAAGTAGGCCAAAAAGGATAAATAACATGATTCCATTTACATGAGGTAGCTAGAATTAGAAAATTCATAGAGACAGAAAGGAGAATAGAGATTACCATGGGCTGAGAGGAGGAGTATAGGGGGGGTCATTGTTTACTGGTTAAAGGTGATAAGATCACCTCCCAGATGCTATAAGGTTTATGTATGACTTGGGATTATCACACACATGATACCTCTCAGGCCACCACATCTTGCTGCACAGGTGCATTGCACAGTGGTGCCCTAAAAAGAGTTGGCTGGCTAAGGAGGTGAGTGGGTCTGAAATCTAACTAGTCCTGTGCTCCCTAAGCCATGTGCTTTGGAGGAAGTTTACATCATGCTGGAGGAAGGAGTGCATTGTTACATCATTTTAAGACAGTATACAAAATCGTTATGTGTATAGTAACAAACAGTCCTTGTTATTACTACCTAAATTCAAAACCCTAAGGCTGGAACACAGAATTTCAGGACTTCATACTAATATTCAAGGGCATCTTTCTTGGCATGTCTAGAAAAAGTTTGCCAGCTGATGTCCCATCTTGTTAACAAAGACCCTAAAAATCCACTCATTTTTCTGAGTCAAAAATGCTAACACAAGGAGTGCCTGTTGTGGCTCAGGAGCAATGAATGTGACTAGTATCTATGAGGACACAGGTTCTATTCCTGGACTCACTCAGTGGGTTAAGGATCTGGTGTTGCCATGGCTGCTGTGTAGGTCAGAGACACAGCTCGGATCCAGCATTTCTGTGGCTGTGGTGTAGCCAGCAGCTGCAGCTCTGATTCAACCCTTAGCCTGGCAACTTCCATGTGCTGTGGGTGCGGCCCTAAAAAGCAAAAAAAAAAAAAAAAAAAAAGCAAAATTAAAATAAAATTAAAAAAAAAACCTGTAAAAAAAAATAAAATAAAGTATCTCTATAAATTATACTTTAGGATGTATTAATTCCTAAACAAAGCAAGTTTGGGTTTATAATGCCTGCCAATTTTTTTTCCAGAAATTTTATAGCTATAACTGCAACCAAATTCAAACAATGGATCATCCTGACTTAAAACACTTATAACACTATCCATACTTCCAAAACAATAGTGTGAATAGCATTTTCTAACAAGGACAGTGATAGTGAAAACAAGCTTGTTTCCCACTTAACAGTTTTGTTTCTTTTCCCAAGCAGACATGAAGCCTATTTTAAACTGCATGATTGCTTATTGGTCAATAATTACCATTCATTTTATTTCTGGTATATATTACTCCCAGATCTGCTGGAATGGAGTCAAAGTCACCACTTCCAATGATATAAACCCCTTTTTCTGCAGCTTTCTTGTGATACTTTCAATACATTAGTTCTAGAAATGAAAGAGTCAAGACAATAGCTCTGAATCAGAGTGACACCAAAACATCCAGACCAATATGATGATTTACCTTTACAAACAATGCAATTAAACTTTGAAATTGCTAACCAAAATGACACTGTGGCAAAACATTAACTGTCAGAATATTTGACAGTTATTCAGCAAACAGACCTACCATGTTCCAGGTGGTGAAGAAGAAACGCTGATCTGACTTAATTCATTTTTTAGAATGACTTTTACATGGAAAACAATATTTATTAAAATATGAATCATGCAACCAAAGTTACCCCACATCCCAGGATCCAGTTGCACATCATTAGAGACCTCCTCCATGCACACAAAATCGAGTGGGAGGAAAGGAAGGGGTCCAAGAGGTGAACGAGACCTTCTCAAAGGTTTTGCCTAGTTTTAAAAAAATTGCTTTTTTAAAGAACTTTTAGATTTGCAGAAAAATTGAGTGGTAGAGAGTTCCTAGGTACCCCCACTCAGTTAACCCTCTCATTAGATCTTTTACATTAATATTCATTACAATTAATGAATATTGCTACATTCGGATCAACTACAGCTCACACTTTGGCTTTCTTTTGATTCTAACTAATGTCCCTTTTCTGTCCCAGGACCCCATACAGGACACCACATTACATTGTCAGGTCTCTGTTGGCTTCTTCCGGCAGTGAAGGCATCTCAGACTTGCCTGATGTTTGATGGCCTTCACAGTGTGGGTCAGGCACTTGCAGAACGGCCCTCCACTGGGATCTATCTTGTGATTTCCTCATGACTATGCTAGGCTTACAGGTTCGGGGGAAGAAGACCACACACAGCCGTAAAGTGTCATTTCATGATGTCCTATCAAGAGTACAGTCTATCTCACAGACAGAAAATAAACTTACGGTTCCCCAAAGAGTATGGCATTAACAGACAGACATGACTGGGGTTCCGTGGTGTTGAAGCGGAAACAAATCCAACTAGGAACCATGAGTTGGTGGGTTTGATCCCTGGCCTCGCTCAGTGGGTTAAGGATCCAGCGTTGCTGTGAGCTATGGTGTAGGTCGCAGACGTGGCTCGGATCCCGTGTTGCTGTGGCTCTGGTGTAGGCTGACGGCTACAGGTCCGATCGGACCCCTCACCTGGGAACCTCCATATACCTTGGGTGCAGCCATAAAAAGACAAAAAAAAAAAAAAAGATAGATCAACAACAAGGATTTACTACATAGCAGAGGGAATTATATTCAATAGCTTGTAATAACGTATAATGGAAATAAATCTGGAATATACATATGTATGTAAGTGAACCACTCTGCTCTACATCGGAGATGAACACAATATTAAAAATCAACTATATTTCAATTAAAAAAACAGAGTCTATACTCAACATGATTTATCACTGTGGATGCTGATCCTGAACACCAGGCTGAGAGTGTCCAACCCAGTGCTCCCATCCCACTCCTTCCCCTACTATACACACTGGAAGGAAGGGACCACTCACAGCCCACACGTAAGAGGGTAAGAGGCAGAGGTTGCGGTCTTCCTCCTCAAAGGCACAGCAGCTACGTGAATTATTTGGAATTATTCCACACAGGAGATGAGCCTCTATTCATCTCTTTGGCCCTTTTTTGGGGTTTTTTTCTTTGTTTGTTTGTTTTGCCATTTTTTGGGCCGCTCCCATGGCATATGGAGGTTCCCAGGCTAGGGGTCGAATCGGAGCTGTAGCCACCGACCTACACCAGAGCCACAGCAACGCGAGATCCGAGCCACGTCTGCAACCTACACCATAGCTCACAGCAATGCCGGCCAGATCCTTAACCCACTGAGCAAGGCCAGGGATCGAACCCGCAACCTCATGGTTCCTAGTCGGATTCGTTAGCCACTGAGCCACGACAGGAACTCCATCTTTGGCCCATTTTTAAATTGGGTTCTATTTGACTTTCTCATTAATATATAGTCTAGATCATTATTAGGTTTTGGTATCGCTTTCATAGGACTTTATCACTTAGAAGCTTTTCACCATTTTCTTTCCTCTTGAAGAGTTTAAATAAGATAGAAACCATTTCCTGCTTTGCTTCATGTTTCCTTCCTCTTCTTGTATCAGTCTTGGTGATTTACATGTTCCTACACTTTCCAATATACATCACCAACTGATAAGCTCTAAACATACCTTCTAATGGCACACTGATGAGGGGAGTCAGGAGAGATTTTAGGGACATATGTGGTTACACTTATAAAGCAGGCAGCGTAGCTCAGGGCTTATGAACACTGCACTTCCGGCAGGCAGGCAAACCTCAATTCAAGTCCTCCTTTTTCTATTTACAAGTTGCATGACTCTGAGCAAGTTTGATTTTCATGAATTCTGTTTACACTATGCAGTGGCTATAAACACCAACACATTCTATACACAAAGGACTTGAACTAAATGTGGTTGGAGGAAAGAAAACTGAAGCTAAAATCACACCACCATGCTTTCAATGAAATTCCACCTCTAAATGCTAAGGAGGAGCCATCACCTACTAAAATATATCTGCAAAACTGCACTAAATATTTTTCACTGGAACAGAAAGACACACTGTTAATTCTGTTCTTTCCGTTTCATTTTACATACCTGAGGTTCTCCACAGATGTCAGTACAGCTAGCTCCATTTTCAATACATGCTCTTACGACAGGTTCTCCATAAAACCGGTACTGAGGGAATTAAAAAAAAAACAACAACAGTTTCCTCTTCCTTAGCAAGAGAAAGAATATCACTGAATTTTGGAAGCCCAGTCTTGGTTATTCAGCTATCAAATATTAAGAAAGCAGCCTAATCTCAAAAAATGGGAAAAGAACTGCAATACACTGACCCTCACAGTATAAATACAGACATGACGGAACGACAGAGGAATGTGTGCTTACCTCCAACTGAAAACACACCAAAGTTTTAGAGAAGAGATGATGGGAGTTGAATTCGGAAGAACAGTAGGATTTGCCAGGGAAAAGAAAATCCAAATAAAGGAAAAACTGTATGTAAAAGTGCAAAAAAGAGAGGGGTGGGCTGGTCCGGATACCCGAACCAGAGAGCAGCCCAGCGGGGAGCGGTAAGGAAGGGGTCTGGAAAGAAACACGTGGGCCAGATCCGGAACAACCCTGTGTATCACGCTCTCAAGATTGAACGTGATCTTTTCGGCAGGACTGGGTCCTCCTGGAGGATTTTCAAAGGGATGGCGGTCGAAGATTACAGCAGACACATCACTCGACCTGTGGTACTGGAAACCCAAACTCCCGGCAGGTAAGAGATGAAGGAAGGCGAAGGCTGGACTAAGGATGAGACGTACTTCAAAGACAGAAATCACTGGACTTCCTGAGACCGACAACGAATGCACTACCTGCCAAAATAAAGAAAAACCGGACCAGGGAAGGCTTGGAGGGGATACGTTTAATACTGGCCGGAGTAGATATTTTGAGTCTATATTATTTTTTTTTGGGGGGGGGGGGAACTGCAGCTGCCAGCCTACACCACAGCCACCCAGATCTGAGTCACATCCACAACTTACACCGTGCCTTGCGGCAACCCCAGATCCTTAACCCACTGAACGAGGCCAAGGATGGATGGAACACACATTCTTAGGGATACTAGGCGGGTCCTTAACCCGCTGAGCCACAATGGGAACTCCAGTATGTATCATAATCGATTTTGAATCTCCCAAGTTATTTCTTGCTCAAACTCACGTTATTAGAAATAAAAAGTCACTATATAATAGTTAACATATGAGAGTCGGTCCCATTTCAAAGGAAGCAGGAGGCATTTTTTCCCTTTGTGAGGGCAGGGTAAGGAGTAGCACAAACTCCTCTGCTTCTCTCACTCCTCAAAGCATAAGATGGAGAAAGGAGATCATCCGTTTCCTCTCGCCTTCAAAAGAAACAGCTAAAAGGGGAGTTCCTGTCCTAGCTCGTGGTTAACAAATCCGACTGGGAGCCATGAGGTTGTGGGTTCGATCCCTGACCTTGCTCAGTGGGTTAAGGATCCAGCGTTGCTGTGCCGGCAGCTGCAACTCTGATTCCACCCCTGGTCTGGGAACTTCCACATGCAGGGGCAGCCCAAAACAAAAAAGCAAAAAAAAAAACAAGTACAGGGACACTGCAAAGAAAAGAAAGGGCACTGCAAGGACCCTTTCCAGGAGGCCAAACAGCCTCCTCTCCACCTGACTCCATAGCCGCCTCCTCCTCCTCCTCAAGAAGAGCAGATGTGTTTCGGTTCTGGGCCCTCCTCGACCAACCACGTCAAACTGCTGAAGCAATGCAGTGCCAAGGAACAAACAAGGGCTTTCAGGCAGTAAGACCCAAGTCCACATCCTAACTCCCTCATCTACCAGCCATGTGAATCGGTTTACAAATCACTTACATGAACGACTCTACTGATACGACACACAGGTTAAACACATATAAAATGGAAATACAGTTGAGATTAAAATGAAGACCAGCCAAAGCTCTATTTTCCTTGTGGACTCAATGGATCAGATCGGGTGATTTTGACACCTCACCGTCTGAAACGCATTTAGAGATTTTGGCCTTCCTCTTGGCTATTCTACCTCCAAATGTCTCAGGCTGGTCAGGCGTCCACTGGGTTCGAATCACCTGGGCCGCTTGTTAAACATGCCAGTTACTCAGTCCCACCCTAACCCCCTCCAGCCAAACCTTGTCTGGGGGAGACTCCAGACACCTGTGTCTCAGGAGCCTCACAGGGGATTCTGACGTGGACAACTGCCCCCACAGCTGCTGCCCACCCTTCTCCCTGAAAATTCTTACCTACTCCCTCCATTGCAACTCCAACAGATCTCCCGAGGACTTTCAACCTCTATCTCCAGATCTGCTGACCGGTGAGGCTGCCTTATCTGTGGCTCCCGGTATAAACTCAGGACTTCACACAGACCTTCCCACACCACCCGTCTCACAAGAGACTGATGTGCCCATCTCCTTATCTGCTCTCCCTGTTCTAGAGTTCAGAGCACTGGTCATTTACCAACTGTCATAACCTTATTGGTCTCCCTCAACAGACAGAAAGCTCCACGAGTGATTTTGTTTTATTCCCATGACGTCTCCAGACTATTGCCATATGGGTATAACAACCAATAAACACTCAATCAAGGAATGGATCCTTTTTGAATCTCGTTCTTTGTACATGTACTTAACATCTGTCCTGGAACAGTAATCCCAAATGTAATGTAAAGACAAATAAAAAGTATATTCGGGGTACAGGGTCAAACTGTTTTACTTAAGGGGCATGCAGTACAAAAAAAACAAAGTTTGGCCATTACTGCTGTCACCATTAAATTCAACCAGCACACCCCCGGAGTCTCTCTCTCAGGAGACTTTGGTTATATCCATTTGCTCCTTATGAGAAGGAAACACGTCCCATATGAAGTTAAGGCCCTGAATCAGGTCTTCTGCCCCCTGCCCTTATGCTTCTCTGGAACAGGAACTACCACATTCTGCTAGACATGAATAGATTCCTTGTTCCAATACAAAGAAGTGGTGATTACTTACTGGTCTGACACAATTGAGGACCACCGCTGCCTGTTCAGCCATTTCATCAAGGGAGGCTGGATTAGTGACAGCACAAATCATTATTCCAACTTCAGACGGCAGTGTCGGTCTTCCCAAACTCAGAAACAAACTGTGTTAATTAAGCAAATCCGGATACAGCAGTGAAATCTCCCAAATCTTCTTTTCCTAGTAACCAGTGACGGCAAACTTACTGCATATACTGAAAGCTGACTCTCCCTCTAAAACAAAAGATAAAACTGTTCTTAGTAGAAAAAAGGAAACTACCATGAGGGAAACAGAGCTGATGCTAAGAGTCACTACGAAAACCATCACTAACCTTTAAAAGGACATCCAGCATTAGGAATGCGAAAACGCCGCAAAGTGAACATTTTACAACTGTTCAGATGCTTTGTCGATGACTGCGTGGACTTCCACTCCACAAAGAATTGTATCATAAAAGTAGATTCTCATCAACTATTCAACAGTTACGTCTGACAAGAAGAGTATGAGGGAGAGGATAGTTGTTAACAACAACCTCCATACGGCAAACAGGGACTGAGGTGAAAAGCCGTCTAGGCACCACCACGCAGGTTCCTGATTAAGCAGATAATGGAAATAAACTGAATCCATACCCTAAGGAAGGCAGGCTTCAGGGCTCAAGGTGTACTCCCTGCCAAAAACTGACCTGAGCACCACAAACAGATAACTAGACAACACACTTGTTCAACAGGAAAAAGAAATGCAAGAGTCTATTTTAAGAGTGAAAGTCCTTCTCTTGGAAAAAGTACAGACAGACCGAAAAGCTCTTTGGTCTAGATTCTGTATTTCCTAGGGGCAGCAGGAAGAGTTGTAGGTGAGTCTAGGCTACACGGTAGCTTCTGTACAACCAAACAGGTGACAATTCTCACCATAAACAGGACCCTGGATGCAATTCTAAGTGAGATGCAGGTTAAAGAGAAACACAAAGGATGACCAGAACTCCACCAGGGGCTATTTGTCTGTACCAGGGGACAATGGGTGGAAATTTAACAGCCAAGTTTCAAGACCACCGACTCCTAAATCAGAGGTCTCCTCCTTCCCCCCTTCCCCCTCCCCCGCACTGATCACGAGGGTGGGGTCTCTGTGTCTCTCTCTTCCCCACATCTCTCTCCCCAGCACTGAGACTGGGATCTGCCATAAACAAAGCCCACTCAATTAAAAACATATGGAATGAATGAAGCAAGAATAAGTAAACTTCCAAGCCAAAAACACCTAAAAATGGCTCTGGGTGACGACTGGGACTGCTGAAGAATTCTCACCAGCAAAAAATCAATGCCACAGCAATGTTATCCATGAAACTCTTAAGCTTTCTCTTCCATCTCCAAAACACAAGGCACAGGGAGAGCACAAACCATCCCGGGACACCAGTGCTCTCTCTGCTTGTGTATCCACAGAAACACCAAAAGACCACCAGGAGCCCCCGGGCTCTAGAAGGGGACAGGGCAGAGAAGGAGACATTCAAGTTCCTGATTATTTCCCCTGCGAGGATCCTCCTGCCAAAGGAGAAATCCAAGGAGCTAATTCTTTCTTTCTTTTCTTTTTAGTTGAGGGAATGAAACAAAGCTCAGACAAGATCTGAAGCTTCGCTCTCCTCCTCCTGGCCTCCAGCAGGGCTTGGGGAGCAGGAGAGTGAGCGAAATGCTCATTTCACGTGACTAGAACCCTCAGCCCTGAGAAGGGGGCTGGAGGGCGGGGGAGAGAGTGGCGCTGGCAGCCGGGGAAGCCAGACACGTTGAACACCACCGAGTCGAAAGGCCTCTGCTGAGTCGCAGCCATGACCCTCCACCATGATCGTAGCACATAAGCTACGCCTGGAACCGACTGCGTCCTGGGTTCCTGCGCCTCAGGCGGCTGCCGCAGAACCGGAGGAACTAACCGCCTCCGTTGTGGCCCACGCAAGGGGGGGGCCGCCGCCTCCGCTGTGGCCCAAGCAAGGGCCGCCGCCGCCGCCGCCGCCTCCATTGTGGTCCAAGCAAAGGCCGCCAATGCCGAAGCCGACGTCGACGCCGCGACCTCCCGCAGCGCGCGCTGTCGCCCGCGCAGCGAAGCGCTGGGCTCCCAAAGCCCCGCCCACGCCTCCCTGCCCCTGGAACTCACGCAGCTTCACTGGCCACGCCCCTCACGCCTGCAAGGCTGCTGAGCCGCCTCTTAGGGGCTCTTCCCCATGTTGCTGCCTGCCTGGTCCTGACTCCCATGGGCTGCCCTGCGTCAGGGGCTAACGGGAGCTGAGGGCGGGCTGCCGGGCCTGGTCGCTGGTCAGGCACAGCTCTGACGGCTCCAGGCATCACATCCTCTCGCTCTTCCCAAGGCTGGTGCAAGAGGGGGGCGCTGCACAGAGTTGGCAAATCAATTCTGATTACTGAGAGTGCTGCCCTCACCGAGAACCCTTTTTAAAAATTTCTGAGCAGGTTGTTTAAGGGGTGCCTTGGGACCGCTGGCGAGTTGGACGGTGGGGTGGGCGCCCTCCCTGGACCCCACTCTGCCCCCCCCTCTGCCTCAGGTGCCTCCTCTACCACTTGGCCTAGTGATCAAGGTTAATGTTCTAAAGAGGGAGGAGGGAGGTCTGGACAGATGTGATTTTAGCAAAGGGGGAGACACACAACCAAGCACACATTTTGGCAGAAGGTTGCTGCTTTAGCGACAAAGAGCAGATGTCTCACTTCATCTCTTCTCCACATATGAGAGGATGTAAGAAACTGGGCTCATGAAATCTTCTCCCCAAAATATCTTTTGCAAAAAAAATGTTTTTGTCTTTTTGGAGCCACACCTGTGGCATGTGGAGTTTCCCAGGCTAGGAGTCAAATTGGAGCTGGAGCTGTTGGCCTACACAACAGCCACAGCAACATGGGATCTGAGCCACGTCTGTGACCTACACCACAGCTCACTGCCAACTGGCAAAAGCCAAAGAGCTCTTCCCCCTTCAACACTGAAAAAGATGGGGGTAGAGTTGGATAATTACACAGGCAGCTGTAGCAATCCCAGAAGTGGACCATAGATAGAGAGGGAAACCTAGAGCACTTTGGGAGACCTTGGGAAGTTAGTAACCACTTGACAAAGCCATCAGAAGGTCATGGAACAAAGCAGACTTGCTTAAGTCTAAAACCATAAATAACAGCATGAGATGTGCCTCAGGTCATTAAGTGAATGATAAAATGAAGCCTGCGTTCTGGAGTTCCCACCGTGGCACAGTGGTTAATGACTCTGACTAGGAACCATGAGGTTGTAGGTTAGATCCCTGGCCTTGCTCAGTGGGTTAAGGATCCAGCGTTGCTGTGAGCTGTGGTGTAGGCTGCAGATGAGGCTCGGATCCTGCGTTGCTGTGGCTCTGGCGTAGGCCAGTGGCTACCGCTCTGATTGGACCCCTAGCCTGGGAACCTCCATACACCGTAGGAGCAGCCCTAGAAAAGGCAAAAAGACAAAAAAAAAAAAAAAAAATGAGGCCTGTGTCCAAGTTCAGCAAAATAATGATCCTCAGGACCAAGGACAGGAAGTAAGGGAAAGATGACATCCCACAGCCAGAGACCCTTATTTTATGGAAACCTGAGATGATGCAACATATTCTAGCATCTATTACCACCCTTCTGCTGATTTGAATAAGGGCCTAGTTTGACCTCATAGGCTCAAATACTCTCTTACATGATATGAAGGAGGAGCTAGTGATGTCAGCCTGATGTCTCCTCAAAGAATGAGGAGACAGCAGTCTTTTCTCCCTCCCCATGGATTATAAAACTGTAGCCCCCCCTCATCCTTGGGGCAGAGCCTCCTTGCCTGCCCACTTGTATCTCTCTCACAAGTGTCCTATCTTACTAAACCTATTTCTTGCCTATCCCTTTGTCTCTTGCTGAATTCCTTCTGTGCTGAATCACAAAGAACCTGAGCCTCAGTAAGTCCAGACTCCAGGTGAGTGATTCTGATTGAAAAACGGTGGGTCCAAGTCTCAATCAGGGTTTAGTTAGGCTGGGTTTGAGTTAGAGGTGTTTTGGTTTCAAAAATATGGAGACTTCGGAGAGATCAGGTACCAGCACAGAAGCCTCACTGAACTCTTATCTTCAGCAAACGTGACATTCCTTCTGAGGCTCATGGGAGGCCAGCACACCATCTATAAAGAGGACTGTATCCATATTTGTGCACTGCTATCTGTCATTTTTAGTGCATACGCTGCTTTTAAAAACATATTCCTGGGAAGTTCCTGTCGTGGCTCAGCAGAAACAAATTTGACTAGTATCTATGAAGGTGCGGGTTCAATCCCTGGCCTTGCTCAGTGGGTTAAGGATCCTGCATTGCCATGAGCTGTGATGTCAGTCACAGATGTGTCTTGGATCTGGCAATGCGGTGGCTGTGGCATAGGCTAGTGGCTATGGCTCTGATTTGACCCCTAGCCTGGGAACCTCCATATGCCACAGGAACTGAATTAAAAAGTAAAAAAAAAAAAAGAGGCAGGGTCACTGATTTCAGGTAGTGGGGTGGTGTCGAGTGGGGAGAGAGCCCTGGGAAACTTTGAGATAGGCTTATCCCTGACTGCAGTGCCTTTCAGTGCACCGAGAGGGAGAGGGTGAAGGAAGTCACACTGGCAAATGCCCCAAGGCCAGTGGGGACAGGGGGGCTGTATTAGGAAACAGTAGGAAAAGCAGAGCGTTGGTGTCAGAGCACATGGCCACCAGATAGTGCCAGACACCAGCAGAGACCCTCTGCAGCTTGCTGGCTGCGCCTTCAGGCTCAGAGATGGGGTTGGAGACAGGTCGGTTGAACCCCTTGGAGGTGCCCAGGGCCTTGCACCTGGGTACATGGAGCCTCTGAACCTCTGGCTCACTTTACCTCAACTCAGAGAGGGGACATAGTTCCACTTTCACACCTGAGGTTCGATTCCTGTCTGGTTGGGCGGCCCAGTGGTAGAGAGTTGGGCAGGCTGTCTGGGGGCTCTGAGTGCCCTTCGATGGTTTGGAGGCAGCATTCTTGGTCCAGATGTACCTGGCTTGAATCCTGGCTGTGCAGCTTTCTCAAATCAGGCTGGCGTGGAGTTTGGCTTTTGGTCGTGAGCGCAGTGTATCTGTGTGGTAGTACTTTGGGGCAGGCTGTGCTCATCCCTGTGCCCTTTCTCTGCAGAGAGCTCCACACTCTCCTTCTTCCTTCTCCGTCTGAGCCTCTTCCTCCTCTGTGGCACCCTCGTTAGAAGGAAGCTACCTGAATCCAGGTCATGTGGATACAAGCTGGGTGGTCCTTGATTTCAGTCTGGGTCCCAGGTCTGAAGGGTGCTGACGATTCAAAGCCTGCTCACTTGACTTAAAAAGCGGGGTTGCTGATTTCAGGGTGTAGGGTGGTGTCAGGTGGGGTGAGAGCCCCGGCCGACTTTGCAACTGGCATTCATTTCGGGGCACTGAGAGGAGCAGGTACCTCACACCGGCAGGTGCCCCAGGCCAGTGCAGACCAAGGTTCTGCTGTGGGAGGCAGAGGGAACTCTGTACGCCCAGTCTCTGTTGATCTCGGAGCCTGGGGGTCTCTCACTGTACTTCACACCTTATTGGAGTTTCCTTTTGCTTCAGCCAACAGCTCTTCTTTTAGCTCTCAGCCATGCTTCCTGCCTTGCCCCGACTGCATTAGAGCAGTCCACCCTAGGAGTATCCTGCTGATAGCTGTCTGGTTCCCAGCCTTCAGAACATGAAAGGCAGGTGTCTTGGTTCCCTTCTTGGGGCTCTTCAGGCAGCGTGGCTTGGGAGCACATCTTTTTGGATGGAATGCATCCCTATCAGATGCTGGGTGAGTATCTCTGGAAATCTGGGTGAGAACCTGACCTAATTGGCCTGGCAGGGACCCCAGGAGCTGCGGGCCCCTCGACCCCTCTGCCAACTTCAGAATGGCTTCCGAAGGGGAGATGCTTCACCAGGACGAAAATCACCTTGAATAGCTCAGAGTTGTGACAGCTTTGGTCACTAGACATGACTTGAGCCCGCTGTTAAGGCCACTACGTCAACTGTCTCTCTTCTTTCTCTCTGAATTCTTTTGGTGTCTTTCTCTTACTCTTCTTTTCCCTTTCTCCCCATTTTATGCTCCGCCCTGTCTCTCTCTCTCCCTATCTGTCTCTCTTTCTTTCGGTCTCTGTCTCTTCTGTTTTTGATGCTGGTGGACTGGAGGGAAAAGCCTCCTCTTTTTGTGGTCGCCCAGTAGAAGCACTGGAGCATGAGGGTAGGTGGGGTTGGGGCCGGGACGCGCGTTACAACCTGGGGAAGTGCGCAAAGTCTGTTCCCAGGGGTGAACCCAGCTCGGCCGTCCCACGTCCCATCTGAATGACCAGGACTCAGCTTCCCACGAGGACAATCTTTAGACACGGAATGCCAGGAGGTCCAGGAGAGCCCGAGGGGGTTGGGAAGCCAAGGCAAAGACAGCTGTGCTTTCTCTCTTTCTCTCTGTTGTTTCAGGAGCAACCCTGATCATGCAGAACCTGGAGTCCCGCAAGGCAGGGAGAGCACAGCACGAGTATGTGTGGACAATAGAAAGGTGTGACAACGCACTGTGGAGAAGGGAAAAGTGTCAACCTTGGGATTCACGCTCAGATTTTGGAATAGAGAAAATACTCTTGCCACCCAATTCTGCAGCACCACATCTTCCTTCTGTGGACAAAGAAATGTTTCTCTTGGCCTTTGCCGAGAAATCTGCACGTTCATGCCTTCTCTCATGTTTCCTATCTCTGCCTTCCATACTTGGGTATGCCATTCTTTATCCTCCCAAGGGATCCATTAACACAAAACACACTTGCTTTGCAATCAAAGTGTACTTTATTAAAATTGCTTTTACAGTTTTATCTGTGTCCCATTCGGTGTCACTCTATGGCTTAAAAATACCGGCTCGAGGCACGGGATATAAAGAAACATGTTAGAGACACGAGGAGAGAAAGGGTGAGTTAGGGATGTTCCAGCAGCCAGGGTCTGGGCATGCAAGGCCCGGCCATCCACGTCATCCTGAAAGAGGGAGCGTGACAGAGGTCCCATGGTCAAAGGTACAAACCGACGTGAGGCCACAGAATCCTTGGAAAGTAACTGGCCTGAGGGCAGATGGTCAGGACTAAATCCACAGTCCCCTTCTTCAGCCAGGACTGATGCGGGTGACAGGACAGGGGGTGATCCTGGTGGTGGACACCAGGGCGACTGCCTGACGCCAGTGCATTAAGTTCTACCTCTGCTTAAGGGGCTCTCCTATACATGTGTTTATCTTACCGAAAACTAGTTTAAAAGCAAATAGATAGATAAGGATTATTAAATACACAAATTTTGCATACCAAGGAGTAAACATGTATGAGAATTTAATACTAAATCTAGACAATAAAGAACCAAACTTATACTAAAGTTGGCTCGTAATAGATGAAGAGTGAGGTCGATCTTGTTCCAGGTTCAGATGGAAACGTTTGGACGCTTCCAGTCCCAGGCTGAGGCTTCAAGGTGTCCCAGCGGAGTCTGCAACACAAACACAGGGATGCCATCACCGAGGAGGTGCCGAGACAGATGGAAGGAGGGCTCCCCCGGTTGGATGTGCGGGTCCATAAGGCTCCGCAGGGCCTGGACCTCCCCAGAGCTCAGATCCCCGGGGCACTGCCGTCTGTGCTGCGCTTAGCCAAGGGGGTTTTCTGTTAGCAAAGAAGGAATATCATTGTCCTCCAGGAGCGAGTTCCCTGTGCATTGGGCTGGGCAGCCTTCAAGGGACTGATCCCTGCACAGTGAAACGGATGCAGTGGAAAGGAGAGGGTCTGGGGCTCCAGGAGACAAGGACCTAGTCCCTCCCAGGGGGGCCCTGGGAGGAGCAGGACGTCTGATAACCCAAGGGGAAGGGGTAACCAGCCCCTGCAGCCCACACGCTATACCATTAACCATGAGCCCTGCGTGGCGGAAACGGACAGAGGCCTGAAGACCTCCTTTTACCCTGAGAATCCTTTCTACCTCCCAGCCATTCTTGCTTGCGCTTTTCATGGGGGCAGGGGGAAGAACTGGAGAAATCAGTCTTCCTGTATTTAGACTATACTACAAAGCTAGTCATTAAACTCTATGATCCTGGCACAAAAGCGGCAATACTGATCAGTCAGAAAGCCCAGAAATAAACCCAAGCACCAAGGGTCACTGCTCTATGACAAAGGAGGCAAGAACACACAGTGGAGGAAAGACAGGCTCTTCCATCAGTGGTGCTGGGAAAACCGGACAGGTACCTGTCAAAAATGCAGTGAGAACATTCACTAACACCATACGCAGAAATGAACTCCAAATGGCTGGACGACCTACACCTAAGGCCAGATACTAGAAAACCCCTAGAGCACAACAGGCAGAATGCTCTTGGACATAAATCGCATCAAGATCTTGTTTGATATGCCTCCTGGAATAATGACAATAAAAACACAACTAAATCAGTAGGAACTAATTAAACTCAAAAGCTTTTGCACAGCAAAGGAGACCCTTTAAAAAAAAAGAAAAACCCTACAGGATGGGAGAAAATATTTGTACATGATGCACCCACCAATGGCTTTATCTTCAAAAGAGAGAAACAACACATACAACTCAACAACCACCACAAAAACCAAACAACTCAACCCAAAAAGAGCCAGAAGACCTAAAGAGACATGTCTCCAGACGACGCATATGGATGGCCAATGGGCACATATGAAGAGATGCTCAACCTCGCTTGGTACAAGGGGACTTCACATCAAAACTGCAGTGAGGGACCACCTCACACCTGTCAGAACGGCCGTCATTAAGGAGTCGACAAATAACAAATGCTGGAGGGGGTGTGGAGAAAGGCGAACCCTCCTACACTGGTGGTGGCAGTGGAAATCGGTGCGACCACTCTGGAAAACAGTATGGGGGTTCCTCAGAAAACTCAACACAGTACTACCCTATATGATCCAGCGATCCCACTCCTGGGCAGCTCTCCAGACAAAACTTTCATTCAAAAAGACACATGCTCCTGTGGAGTTCCTGTCGTGGCTCAGTGGTTAATGAATACGACCAGGAACCATGAGATTGAGGGTTCGATCCCTGGCCTTGCTCAGTGGATTAAGGATCTGGTGTTGCCGTGAGCTGTGGTGTAGGTTGCAGACGAGGCTCGGATCCCACGTTGAGGTGGCTCTGGCGTAGGCCGGTGGCTACAGCTCCGATCAGACCCCTAACCTGGGAACCTCCATATGCCGTGGGAGCGGCCCAAGAAATGGCAAAGAGACAAAAAAAAAAAAAAAAAAAGACACATCCTCCTATATGTTCATGGCACAATTCACAAGAGCCAAGGCATGGAAGCAACCTAAATGTCCACCAACAGATGGATGGATGAAGACTATGGGGTACACACATACAATGTCATACCACTCAGCTGTGTACAAGAAACAATGCCACTGGCAGCAACAGGGATGCCACTAAAGTTATCACGGTACATGACGTATGTCAGAAAGACAATGACAAATACCACATGACATCACTTACATGCAGAAGCTAAGAGAGGGCACAAAGGAACGTATCTCCAGAACAGAAACAGACTCACAGATCTGGAGGACAGACGTGTGGTTGCCAAGGGGGAGGGGAGAGGAAGTGGGATGGACTGGGAGTTTGGGGTTGGTCGATGCAAACGCTTACATTTAGGATGGATAAGCAATGAGGCCCTACGCTATAGCACAGGGAACTGTATTCAGTCTCTTGGGAGAGAACACAATGGAACATAAGAAGAGAAAAAAAATGTATAAATAGGTGTGACTGGGTCCCTTTGCTGTACAGCAGAAATGGGTACAACATGGTAATCAACTACCCTTCACTTCTTCAAAAAATATTTCATATATATATATATATGTATATCAGAGTCGTACTCAGCCATAAGAAAGAATGAAACAATGCAATTTTCAGAAACATGGACGGACCTAGAGATTATCATACTATGTGAAGTTAGACAAAGACTAAAGTTCTAACACTTCTATGCTGAATCTGAAACATGATTACAAATCCACCTTTTTTACAAAACAGATTACAAATCCACCTTTTTTACAAAACAGAAACATGGACATGGAAAGCAAACCTCCATTAGCAAAGGGGAAAGAGAAGGGAAGGGATCAATGAGGAGTGTGAGATTAATAGAGAAGCAACAAGGATTCACTGTGTAGCACATGGAACTCTATGCAGTATCTTCTCATAACCTGTAAGGAAAAAGAATTTGAAGCTGTACACCTGAAACTAACACAATACGGTAACTAACCTACAGTGAAAGAAATTCAATGAATATTTTTCAGTATTAAGAGTTTAACAAAATCATGAAGATGTGCTAATCAACATATAAATTTATCTTTTTATTATACTGCTACATGAAAAGCATATAGAAGAAAAGGTGTTCTTTTTTTTTTTCTTTTTTCAGCCACACCTGCAGCATATGAAAGTTCACAGGCTAGGGGTCAGATACACGCTGCCTCTGCAGGGCTAAAACAGACGCAACAAGGTAGGATTCGAATCGCCTTTGCCATGTATGCCACAGCTTGCAGCAATGCCAGATTCTTAAACTGGCTGAGTGAGGCCAGGGATTGAACCTGCATCTTCATGGACACCATGTCCTGTTCTTAACTCACTGAGCCACAGGAAGAACTCTGAGAAGACAATGCTTTTGAAAGTGTAGTAAAACAAGTTACATTCATGGTATTAGATGACGAAATGAAAAGTCACTAAAAGGAATATAAGGAACTTGAATCCTAGCCTTTGACTCTTCCCAAGAGAACATGGAATAGAATTGCCTCAGGGGTTCCTATGTTTGATCTTGTCATCTATGTCAAAGAGTTTAAAGAAGTTCCAACCTCAGTTTGAGAATTGGTGCCATGGGGTGGCTCAGGACATCCCTGGGCCCTACAGAGGCAGAGGGAAGACCCAGACCCTGGCAGTTCCCACTCAGGTCGGGATCCTGCCATGTCTTCTCTGTGATGCCAGGAGCACTAAACATCCACAAGGATGCAGGGATGGGCCAGGTGAGCCGCCCTGCATGCATGAGCACTGAGGCATAGATGCCGTCTTCTCCATTGATTTCTGGAGCCCTGACATTGGGGAGGCCTTAGAGAGGTGGACACAAACTCAGAGGGAAAGGACCACGTCTCAACTCTCTCAGACTGAGATTGGTTCAGTACAGACCCGACGTGAATGCTCCCCACCTGCCTCCGTTTGCCCTTAGTCTTGGGAGTCTGGAAGGGAGGAGACCGGGGCTGGGCTAGGAAGGGTCACAGGGTCAACATGACTGGGGTGTGGGGATCAGGGGGTGGGTGTCTGATGGGAGGAGGGGGAACTGACAGGAGCTGTGACCCCCTGGTCCTGCTGCCAGAGGCTAAGTCCGTGGACCTGGTCAATCCAGGAGACAGGATCACAGGGCCAGGAAAGAAAGTGTGTGAAGCAAGGCCAGCAGCCCATTCACACAGTCCACCAAATTACTGCTGACGGGGGGGGGGTGTCTCAGGGGAGCTGGACATGGACATCCCCGAGGGGGGAGCACAGTCATGACAGCAGCCGGGGGTCAGCTGTGCAGGTGGACAGATATCAGGATACTAGATATTATTTACAAACTCAATGAGGTCTCCTTTATTTAACTGTATTGCATTGTTGCTTTTTGCATTTTCTGGGACCACTCTTGCACCACATGCAGGTTCCCAAGTTAGGGATCCATTGGAGCTGTAGCTGCCAGGCTACACCACAACCACAGCAAAGCAGGACACCAGCTAGATCTATGACCTACACCACAGCTCGCAACAACCCGGAATCCTCAACTCACTAAGCAAGGCCAAGGATCAAACCCGCAATCTCATGGTTCCAGGTCGGATTCGTTAACCACGCCTACTCCAAGGACGTCTGCTTCAACTCATCCAACTCTGGGAACGCCCCTTCCCTCAGGACACACCACGAGGACACACCACGACAGGGAGGCCAGAAATCCCAAACGTGCAGAGGGAGAGACCTGCCTTCTCACCCGCCACCTGACACTCACTAGGACAAACTTGGTCTCCAGGGTCAAGGCCCTAGGAGAGGGTTGCGTCCCACCCCATCAGGTCCCTCAAGGGCAACAAAGGAAACTAAGTCAACAGCTCTTGGGCACAGGACCCTCAGGGTGCAACCCACAAAGCAAGCTGGCACAATGGCCAGACACAAGAGCTGCAAGGAGCGGCTTCGGGAGGGAAAAGCGATTCTCCCTCTCAAAGGAAGGAGACAGGAATCCAAACGCAGCACAACAAAGACCAGGGACCCAAGTCGTCTTCGGGTTATCAACTTCAGAGGGGAAAACACCACAGCGGAGGTCCGCTCGTTAGGCCACCCACCCAAGTCCTATCCCCCTCCCGCCCTCTCCCGGCAGCAGGTGGAACCCAGGTGCTCCCAGGAACCCTCTCCCCCTCGATCCCAGCTGCGTGCTCTCCTACCTGCCCCTATCCTGGCGGCAGTTGGTGCTCTCCGCCACCGAGTCTGTAGAAACACACCGCGGGGAATCGAGGAGTTAGAAGGAGTGGCCCTCCCGTTTCCCCGGCTTCCCCGAGGTGACGGCGGGTCACAGAGCATCACCCTGGTTTTTCCTCCAGGTGCCCAGACCTTCCCTCTGCTCCAGGGACTGAGACCCGTCAACACAATGTGAGCACAGACACCAACATTCGGGCATCTCATGCCTGCTCCCCCTCCTTAGGAAAACAGGCGACGAACATCTTTACACCAACTTCTTTCTGTTTTTCAACTGCAGACGCACCTGCCCCACCCTCCAAGCAGCAGGCATAACCCAAGTGTCCCGGGAACCCTCTCCCACTGGCTCCTACCTGAGAGCTGTTCTTACCTCTATCACTTTCGGCAAGGTTGCTCTCAGCGAAGTCGGTCTCACACACACTCTCCAAGCTCCATGCTGCAGAAACACAGACACGAGGAAGCGAGGTGTTAGTGACTGTACCCCACCCATGTCTCCTACTTAGGGTTGATTGGGGCCACACAGCACCGCCCTGGCTTGTCCTCCGTGTGCTCAGAACTTCCCCGTGCTCTATGGCCTCAGAAGCATCAATAAAACATTGGCCACAGTGGCAAACCGTCCGAGATCGTGGGCTGCTGAGGGATGGAGCTTCACACGCCTTCCTTCTAGGAGTCCGTCCGGAGGCCTCAGCCCCAGCGTGACACACCTGAACTTCCAGCCGCACGGACACCCTTGCGTGCTGGCTCGTGGGAGTGAACCATTGGCTGCTTTATTCTGTTCACTGCAAGAGGCAGACCTAACTACTGGCTGAATTCAATGAAGCATAAATGGCTCCCTCTGGACAGCGGCTGCCACACTGTGGACAGCAGCTCTACAGAAACACTGAGGAGACGGGTACCCCTGCCCGTGAGTTTCCTCTCCAAAGCACACATAAAGAAAACTCATACACCTCAACAGCAACAGCAAAGAAACAAGCCAGGCGTTCCCGTCGGGGCGTCGGGGCGCAGCGGAAACAAAGCCGACCAGGAACCACGAGCTTGCGGGGCTGATCCCTGGCCTCGCTGAGGGGGTTAAGGATCCAGCGTTGCCGCGAGCGCTGGTGTCGGTCGCAGACACGGCTGGAGCAAAGGCGTCCCCCCCAGCACTGCCGACGCGAACGTACACTGGTACAACCACTACCGAAGACACCATGGAGGGGCCTCCGAAAACGGAACGCAGCACAGCATGCGACCCAGCAAGCCGAGCGAGCGCCCTGCAAGGTATCAGGACACACGTATCCAGGAAAAAGACACATGCCCCTGTGTGGTTATGGCGGCACCACTCACAACAGTCAGGACAGGGACGCCACCTCATGTCCACAGGCAGATGGATGGATCACGACGATGTGGTCCACATACACCATGGAATTCACGACTCAGCCAGAAAATCGAAGAAGAAACCAATGCCATTCAAAACAATGGGGGTGCATCGAGACATTCTCATACAAAGCGAAGTACGTGACAGAGAGAGAGCTCTCACTTAGATGTGGAGTCTAAACCATGGCACAAAGGAACCTGTCCACAAAACCCACGGACACAGAGAATAGACTTGTGGCTGTGAAGGGCACGGACTGGGAGTTTGGGGGGGGGGGTCGATGCCAACTACGGCACTGAGAATGGAGCGACGACGAGGTCCTCCTGTTGCAGCGCACGGGGAACTAGATCCGATCTCCCGAAATCGACCGGGACGGACGATAACAGTCAAAAAGGAACCTGTGTTTATGCACACACACGCCTGGGGCATGTTGCTACACAGCAGAAAATGAAACCACACGGCACCTCAATGAACACAGAGACAAACAGAAAGGACAGTGTCTAACGAGCCACTGAATGGAAAGACAACCCGCAGAAGACGCTATCTGCAAACCTTACATTTGAAACACGGGCTCATGTCCAGAATCTGTGGGAAACAACGCCAAATCAGTTGACCCAAAAGGCAAATAACTCAGGTGTAGGTGAGCGGAAGCCTGGGAGACAGCCTCCGTCCCAGAAGACAACAGACAGCGGCACACACACGGAACGTTTCCCAAAGTCACCCACCACAACGGCAAGGCAAAGCAAAGGCACAACGAGCTATCACCTCCCTCCTGGTAGGACGCGGAGTGTTTTCAAGCGTGAACAGATGTTTGCGAAGATGTGGCTACCTGGGACTTCTGTACGCTGTAGGAGGGAAGGTCAGCTGGCCCAGCCAGGACGGGAAACCCTATGGCAGGTCCTCAGGAAAGCTGCCCACAGACCTAGCACGGGACCCTGCAGTCCCACTGCTGCGGGGACATCTAAAGGAAGAACCATCGGTGTCGGGTAAAGAGACCCGCCATCCCAGGATCACGGCAGCGCCACACACACAAGAGCCCAACAGAAACACAGCCCCAGTGCCCACGGGCACACAGACTGAGAAAGACAACGGGATGGATACAGACCACAGAAACCCTACCCATTGCAGCAGTGCACAGAGAACTGGAGGACATTACTCATCGATTCGTTCCGGGGTTTGAGGGCTGCCCCCGCGGCACACGGAAATTCCCAGGCGAGGCGGCAAATCAGAGCTGTAGCCACCGGCCGACACCCCAGCCGCAGCAAAGCTGGATACCAGCCGCGTCTGGGACCTCTGCCGCACGCAGCTCACCGCAACGCTGGATTCTTCCCCCACTGAGCAAGGCCAAGGGTCGAACCCGCGTCCTCAGAGATACCAGTCGGGTTCATGACCCCTGAGCCTCGACAGGAACTCGCTGGAGGACAGCATTTCAAGCGAAGCAAGTCAGGCACAGAAGGACAGAGACTCTCTGATGTCATGCGCATCAAGTGTCTGACACACCACTCCTGAGCAGAGGCTGGAAGGGCGGCTGCCCAGAGTGGGCAGGGGGTGCGGGTGGAGCACAGCGTTCACAACACTCCTCGGGACACTCACAGCCTGAAGAGGCTCGAGTCCCTGCCACATGTTTGAAACAACGGTATGAGAGTCCACACAAGGCAGAGAGGGAAGCGAAGAGGAAAAGAAAGACCAACAGAGGAAGGAATGCCTTTCCCCCAAACCCTTGCTCCCAGCCGGTGCGGGCAGAACGAGGGAATGGACGGTTAGCCAGCGGTCATCGTGAGACTCCTCAATTAGAAACTGGACAGCTGTGTGGTGCTAAGTCACAAACGGCTCCCCACAGCACACACCCACTCACACTGATTCCCAATCACACCAGCAGGCCCTCACACGCACCACCCTCCCCCCCACCCCCGTGTCCCCCGACACCTACCCACGCCATACAGAGAGCCTCCTTTCGTCCAGGGACCCTAGAACCTGGGGTGGCCCTTCTTGGGAAGTCCCGTCTCTTTCACCCCATCCTTCACCCTCATTCCCAGGAGGAACCCAGAATCAGGGTGTCTCCGCAACCAAAGGAGCAGGAAAGCCCCCCCCCCACCCCGCCTCCTCCCCCCCGATTCCTCAACACCTGGACTTCTCCTCAGCAGAGCCGGGCTCCAGAATACTCACAGCTTTCATCGTCCGCCCCGTCCACCTGTGAGGAGACAAGAGAAAACACGGTGAGTGTCACAGCATCCTCTGCACTGCGGCCACAGGTCTTCCTGCCGCTGGGCACCGCAGGCACGCAGACACAAGGCAGAGTTGAGTCAGTTTCCCCAAAAGAACACGGCGAAGACCCCTTTGGAAAAGGCGCCAGCTTTTCATGGAAGATCTCCCAAGTCCTCGTACATTTAACAAACATTCAGGCTTCTTTGGCGTTCCCATCGTGGCACAGTGGTTAACGAATCGGACCAAGAACCATGAGGTTGCGGGTTCGATCCCTGGCCTTGCTCGGTGGGTTAAGTATCCGGCGTTGCCCTGAGCTGTGGTGTAGGTGGCAGACGCGGCTCGGATCCCACGTTGCTGTGGCTCTGGCGTAGGCCGGTGGCTACAGCTCCGATCAGACCCCTAGCCTGGGAACCTCATCTCCATATGCCGCGGGAGGGGCCCTAGAAAAGGCAAAAAAAAGATGAACAAGACAAAACAACATTCCGGCTTCTTCAAAGGACATATGCTCCCTACTGTACACTTGGGAACTGATGCGGTCCCTTTTGCAAATGCCCCTTGGAAGGAGTTACTGCTTGGTACCAAACTTGGACTCGACATTCCTCCGCAGAGCAATCTGCATATATCATCGACAATGGACTTTCTCAGACTTCCATTTCTGAAGGAGGTACATCCAAGAAGAAAGGACGCGCCTTTTCCAACCTCACATCAAGAAAGGTGAGCTTACCTTGGGGCCAGGCTCGTCTTCCGGCTCAGCCCGGGCGATGGCTGGGGACTCCTGCTGGCCATTTCCACGGGGCCGGCCCGCCTCCTCCTCCTCCTCCACCTCAGGTACTGGGGCCGCCTCGTCCTCATCTTCCCCAGCCCGGGCCTCCTCCTCGGTCTTCTCACTCCCACCGGCCTCCACGACATCGTCGTGCGTTGCTAGGGGGACACACAAGTCACTGTCAGCAAGGCGGTGGTGCTGCTCACGAGGTACTCTGGGCGCCTCACCCGACTGGACATGGGCTGGGAGTCGAGGGCTGGGGGTGGGGGCGGGATGAGGCACGGACGGAGCTCCTCTTGGCCCATCCTCCTGGGGAAACGTCTTGAAGGAAGGCAGACAGCACCTTGAAAGACCTCAGAAAGGGAGCCTCTGCCTCTCTTGCTAAAGGGAACCTCTCCGTGGCGTATTCCCCAGCTGAGAAATGGCCAACACGAGCATGCCGGCTCTGCTGCCACGAGAGAGCCTCCCGAGTCCTCCTGCCCATTTTCACCTCCGGCCACATTCCTCCACCTGCTGAAATGGCAGGAGATCATTTCGGCTTCCCTACTCTTCCCACAGGGTGCTCCTGTGTTCGCGCTCCATCCTCCGCAATGCTTCACCTCTCTTCTCTTCTTAGATACGTAATGCTGCTCTTTGGAATACTTTGGCAACAGGAGACTCAGGCAGGGGGAGGGAGAGCAGGCCTTCCCGATGCTACGTACTTTGCACCACTGTCCGTAACAACCTTTCTCGTCGTGACTCATAGGACCTCTGCACCCATGCAGGAATGACTGACTCCCCCTTCAGCCCTGCTGCCAGGTCTTAGCCATCTCTACTTTCCAGCTCTGACAGTCTGCCTAGCCTAGTTGCCGCCTATGTGTTGAATTGCACGATATCTCTGTCGCTGTGCTGCCTGACTTCACCATTTTTTTTTCCTTGTAATACTTGTCGCTTCCTTAGGGCCACACCCATGGCATATGGAGGTTCCCAGGCTAGGGGTCTCATCGGCGCTGTAGCTGCCGGCTTACGCCAGAGCCACAGCAAGGCAGGATCCCAGCCGCATCTGCCACCTACACCACAGCTCACGGCATCCCCGGATCCTTAACCCACTGAGCGAGGAGGCCAGGGATCGAACCCGCAATCTCATGGCTCCAGGTCGGATTCGTCAACCACGCCTACTCCAAGGACGTCTCCTTCAACTCATCCAACTCTGGGAACGCCCCTTCCCTCAGCACACACCGCGAGGACACACCACGACAGGGAGGCCAGAAATCCCAAACGTGCAGAGGGAGAGACCTGCCTTCTCACCCGCCACCTGACACTCACTGGACAAACTTGGTCTCCAGGGTCAAGGCCCTAGGAGAGGGTTGCGTCCCACCCCATCAGGTCCCTCAAGGGCAACAAAGGAAACTAAGTCAACAGCTCTTGGGCACAGCACCCTCAGGGTGCGACCCACAAAGCAAGCTGGCACAATGGCCAGACACAAGAGCTGCAAGGAGCGGCTTCGGGAGGGAAAAGCGATTCTCCCTCTCAAAGGAAGGAGACAGGAATCCAAACGCAGCACAACAAAGACCAGGGACCCAAGTCCTCTTCGGGTTATCAACTTCAGAGGGGAAAACACCACAGCGGAGGTCCGCTCGTTAGGCCACCCACCCAAGTCCTATCCCCCTCCCGCCCTCTCCCGGCAGCAGGTGGAACCCAGGTGCTCCCAGGAACCCTCTCCCCCTCGATCCCAGCTGCGTGCTCTTCCCTACCTGCAGCCTCCTCATCCTGGCGGCAGTCGGTGCTCTCCGCCACCGAGTCTGTAGAAACACACCGCGGGGAATCGAGGAGTTAGAAGGAGTGGCCCTCCCGTTTCCCCGGCTTCCCCGAGGTGACGGCGGGTCACAGAGCATCACCCTGGTTTTTCCTCCAGGTGCCCAGACCCTCCCTCTGCTCCAGGGACTGAGACCCGTCAACACAATGTGAGCACAGACGCCAACATTCGGGCATCTCATGCCTGCTCCCCCTCCTTAGGAAAACAGGCGACGAACATCTTTACACCAACTTCTTTCTGTTTTTCAACTGCAGACGCACCTGCCCCACCCTCCAAGCAGCAGGCATAACCCAAGTGTCCCGGGAACCCTCTCCCACTGGCTCCTACCTGAGAGCTGTTCTTACCTCTATCACTTTCGGCAAGGTTGCTCTCAGCGAGGTCGGTCTCACACACACTCTCCAAGCTCCATGCTGCAGAAACACAGACACGAGGAAGCGAGGTGTTAGCGACCGTCCCCCACTCGTACCCCTACTTAGGGTTGATTGGGGCCACACAGCACCGCCCTGGCTTGTCCTCCGTGTGCTCAGAACTTCCCCGTGCTCTATGGCCTCAGAAGCATCAATAAAACATTGGCCACAGTGGCAAACCGTCCGAGATCGTGGGCTGCTGAGGGATGGAGCTTCACACGCCTCCCTTCTAGGAGTCCGTCCGGAGGCCTCAGCCCCAGCGTGACACACCTGAACTTCCAGCCGCACGGACACCCTTGCGTGCTGGCTCGTGGGAGTGAACCATTGGCTGCTTTATTCTGTTCACTGCAAGAGGCAGACCTAACTACTGGCTGAATTCAATGAAGCATAAATGGCTCCCTCTGGACAGCGGCTGCCACACTGTGGACAGCAGCTCTACAGAAACACTGAGGAGACGGGTACCCCTGCCCGTGAGTTTCCTCTCCAAAGCACACATAAAGAAAACTCATACACCTCAACAGCAACAGCAAAGAAACAAGCCAGGCGTTCCCGTCGGGGCGTCGGGGCGCAGCGGAAACAAAGCCGACCAGGAACCACGAGCTTGCGGGGCTGATCCCTGGCCTCGCTGAGGGGGTTAAGGATCCAGCGTTGCCGCGAGCGCTGGTGTCGGTCGCAGACACGGCTGGAGCAAAGGCGTCCCCCCCAGCACTGCCGACGCGAACGTACACTGGTACAACCACTACCGAAGACACCATGGAGGGGCCTCCGAAAACGGAACGCAGCACAGCATGCGACCCAGCAAGCCGAGCGAGCGCCCTGCAAGGTATCAGGACACACGTATCCAGGAAAAAGACACATGCCCCTGTGTGGTTATGGCGGCACCACTCACAACAGCCAGGACAGGGACGCCACCTCATGTCCACAGGCAGATGGATGGATCACGACGATGTGGTCCACATACACCATGGAATTCACGACTCAGCCAGAAAATCGAAGAAGAAACCAATGCCATTCAAAACAATGGGGGTGCATCGAGACATTCTCATACAAAGCGAAGTACGTGACAGAGAGAGAGCTCTCACTTAGATGTGGAGTCTAAACCATGGCACAAAGGAACCTGTCCACAAAACCCACGGACACAGAGAATAGACTTGTGGCTGTGAAGGGCACGGACTGGGAGTTTGGGGGGGGGGGGTCGATGCCCACTACGGCACTGAGAATGGAGCGACGACGAGGTCCTCCTGTTGCAGCGCACGGGGAACTAGATCCGATCTCCCGAAATCGACCGGGACGGACGATAACAGTCAAAAAGGAACCTGTGTTTATGCACACACACGCCTGGGGCATGTTGCTACACAGCAGAAAATGAAACCACACGGCACCTCAATGAACACAGAGACAAACAGAAAGGACAGTGTCTAACGAGCCACTGAATGGAAAGACAACCCGCAGAAGACGCTATCTGCAAACCTTACATTTGAAACACGGGCTCATGTCCAGAATCTGTGGGAAACAACGCCAAATCAGTTGACCCAAAAGGCAAGTAACTCAGGTGTAGGTGAGCGGAAGCCTGGGAGACAGCCTCCGTCCCAGAAGACAACAGACAGCGGCACACACACGGAACGTTTCCCAAAGTCACCCACCACAACGGCAAGGCAAAGCAAAGGCACAACGAGCTATCACCTCCCTCCTGGTAGGACGCGGAGTGTTTTCAAGCGTGAACAGATGTTTGCGAAGATGTGGCTACCTGGGACTTCTGTACGCTGTAGGAGGGAAGGTCAGCTGGCCCAGCCAGGACGGGAAACCCTATGGCAGGTCCTCAGGAAAGCTGCCCACAGACCTAGCACGGGACCCTGCAGTCCCACTGCTGCGGGGACATCTAAAGGAAGAACCATCGGTGTCGGGTAAAGAGACCCGCCATCCCAGGATCACGGCAGCGCCACACACACAAGAGCCCAACAGAAACACAGCCCCAGTGCCCACGGGCACACAGACTGAGAAAGACAACGGGATGGATACAGACCACAGAAACCCTACCCATTGCAGCAGTGCACAGAGAACTGGAGGACATTACTCATCGATTCGTTCCGGGGTTTGAGGGCTGCCCCCGCGGCACACGGAAATTCCCAGGCGAGGCGGCAAATCAGAGCTGTAGCCACCGGCCGACACCCCAGCCGCAGCAAAGCTGGATACCAGCCGCGTCTGGGACCTCTGCCGCACGCAGCTCACCGCAACGCTGGATTCTTCCCCCACTGAGCAAGGCCAAGGGTCGAACCCGCGTCCTCAGAGATACCAGTCGGGTTCATGACCCCTGAGCCTCGACAGGAACTCGCTGGAGGACAGCATTTCAAGCGAAGCAAGTCAGGCACAGAAGGACAGAGACTCTCTGATGTCATGCGCATCAAGTGTCTGACACACCACTCCTGAGCAGAGGCTGGAAGGGCGGCTGCCCAGAGTGGGCAGGGGGTGCGGGTGGAGCACAGCGTTCACAACACTCCTCGGGACACTCACAGCCTGAAGAGGCTCGAGTCCCTGCCACATGTTTGAAACAACGGTATGAGAGTCCACACAAGGCAGAGAGGGAAGCGAAGAGGAAAAGAAAGACCAACAGAGGAAGGAATGCCTTTCCCCCAAACCCTTGCTCCCAGCCGGTGCGGGCAGAACGAGGGAATGGACGGTTAGCCAGCGGTCATCGTGAGACTCCTCAATTAGAAACTGGACAGCTGTGTGGTGCTAAGTCACAAACGGCTCCCCACAGCACACACCCACTCACACTGATTCCCAATCACACCAGCAGGCCCTCACACGCACCACCCTCCCCCCCACCCCCGTGTCCCCCGACACCTACCCACGCCATACAGAGAGCCTCCTTTCGTCCAGGGACCCTAGAACCTGGGGTGGCCCTTCTTGGGAAGTCCGTCTCTTTCACCCCATCCTTCACCCTCATTCCCAGGAGGAACCCAGAATCAGGGTGTCTCCGCAACCAAAGGAGCAGGAAAGCCCCCCCCCCACCCCGCCTCCTCCCCCCCGATTCCTCAACACCTGGACTTCTCCTCAGCAGAGCCGGGCTCCAGAATACTCACAGCTTTCATCGTCCGCCCCGTCCACCTGTGAGGAGACAAGAGAAAACACGGTGAGTGTCACAGCATCCTCTGCACTGCGGCCACAGGTCTTCCTGCCGCTGGGCACCGCAGGCACGCAGACACAAGGCAGAGTTGAGTCAGTTTCCCCAAAAGAACACGGCGAAGACCCCTTTGGAAAAGGCGCCAGCTTTTCATGGAAGATCTCCCAAGTCCTCGTACATTTAACAAACATTCAGGCTTCTTTGGCGTTCCCATCGTGGCACAGTGGTTAACGAATCGGACCAAGAACCATGAGGTTGCGGGTTCGATCCCGGCCTTGCTCGGTGGGTTAAGTATCCGGCGTTGCCCTGAGCTGTGGTGTAGGTGGCAGACGCGGCTCGGATCCCACGTTGCTGTGGCTCTGGCGTAGGCCGGTGGCTACAGCTCCGATCAGACCCCTAGCCTGGGAACCTCATCTCCATATGCCGCGGGAGGGGCCCTAGAAAAGGCAAAAAAAAGATGAACAAGACAAAACAACATTCCGGCTTCTTCAAAGACATATGCTCCCTACTGTACACTTGGGAACTGATGCGGTCCCTTTTGCAAATGCCCCTTGGAAGGAGTTACTGCTTGGTACCAAACTTGGACTCGACATTCCTCCGCAGAGCAATCTGCATATATCATCGACAATGGACTTTCTCAGACTTCCATTTCTGAAGGAGGTACATCCAAGAAGAAAGGACGCGCCTTTTCCAACCTCACATCAAGAAAGGTGAGCTTACCTTGGGGCCAGGCTCGTCTTCCGGCTCAGCCCGGGCGATGGCTGGGGACTCCTGCTGGCCATTTCCACGGGGCCGGCCCGCCTCCTCCTCCTCCTCCACCTCAGGTACTGGGGCCGCCTCGTCCTCATCTTCCCCAGCCCGGGCCTCCTCCTCGGTCTTCTCACTCCCACCGGCCTCCACGACATCGTCGTGCGTTGCTAGGGGGACACACAAGTCACTGTCAGCAAGGCGGTGGTGCTGCTCACGAGGTACTCTGGGCGCCTCACCCGACTGGACATGGGCTGGGAGTCGAGGGCTGGGGGTGGGGGCGGGATGAGGCACGGACGGAGCTCCTCTTGGCCCATCCTCCTGGGGAAACGTCTTGAAGGAAGGCAGACAGCACCTTGAAAGACCTCAGAAAGGGAGCCTCTGCCTCTCTTGCTAAAGGGAACCTCTCCGTGGCGTATTCCCCAGCTGAGAAATGGCCAACACGAGCATGCCGGCTCTGCTGCCACGAGAGAGCCTCCCGAGTCCTCCTGCCCATTTTCACCTCCGGCCACATTCCTCCACCTGCTGAAATGGCAGGAGATCATTTCGGCTTCCCTACTCTTCCCACAGGGTGCTCCTGTGTTCGCGCTCCATCCTCCGCAATGCTTCACCTCTCTTCTCTTCTTAGATACGTAATGCTTCTCTTTGGAATACTTTCGCAACAGGAGACTCAGGCAGGGGGAGGGAGAGCAGGCCTTCCCGATGCTACGTACTTTGCACCACTGTCCGTAACAACCTTTCTCGTCGTGACTCATAGGACCTCTGCACCCATGCAGGAATGACTCCCCCTTCAGCCCTGCTGCCAGGTCTTAGCCATCTCTACTTTCCAGCTCTGACAGTCTGCCTAGCCTAGTTGCCGCCTATGTGTTGAATTGCACGATATCTCTGTCGCTGTGCTGCCTGACTTCACCATTTTTTTTCCCTTGTAATACTTGTCGCTTCCTTAGGGCCACACCCATGGCATATGGAGGTTCCCAGGCTAGGGGTCTCATCGGCGCTGTAGCTGCCGGCTTACGCCAGAGCCACAGCAAGGCAGGATCCCAGCCGCATCTGCCACCTACACCACAGCTCACGGCATCCCCGGATCCTTAACCCACTGAGCGAGGAGGCCAGGGATCGAACCCGCAATCTCATGGCTCCAGGTCGGATTCGTCAACCACGCCTACTCCAAGGACGTCTCCTTCAACTCATCCAACTCTGGGAACGCCCCTTCCCTCAGGACACACCCGCGAGGACACACCACGACAGGGAGGCCAGAAATCCCAAACGTGCAGAGGGAGAGACCTGCCTTCTCACCCGCCACCTGACACTCACTGGACAAACTTGGTCTCCAGGGTCAAGGCCCTAGGAGAGGGTTGCGTCCCACCCCATCAGGTCCCTCAAGGGCAACAAAGGAAACTAAGTCAACAGCTCTTGGGCACAGCACCCTCAGGGTGCGACCCACAAAGCAAGCTGGCACAATGGCCAGACACAAGAGCTGCAAGGAGCGGCTTCGGGAGGGAAAAGCGATTCTCCCTCTCAAAGGAAGGAGACAGGAATCCAAACGCAGCACAACAAAGACCAGGGACCCAAGTCCTCTTCGGGTTATCAACTTCAGAGGGGAAAACACCACAGCGGAGGTCCGCTCGTTAGGCCACCCACCCAAGTCCTATCCCCCTCCCGCCCTCTCCCCGGCAGCAGGTGGAACCCAGGTGCTCCCAGGAACCCTCTCCCCCTCGATCCCAGCTGCGTGCTCTTCCCTACCTGCAGCCTCCTCATCCTGGCGGCAGTCGGTGCTCTCCGCCACCGAGTCTGTAGAAACACACCGCGGGGAATCGAGGAGTTAGAAGGAGTGGCCCTCCCGTTTCCCCGGCTTCCCCGAGGTGACGGCGGGTCACAGAGCATCACCCTGGTTTTTCCTCCAGGTGCCCAGACCCTCCCTCTGCTCCAGGGACTGAGACCCGTCAACACAATGTGAGCACAGACGCCAACATTCGGGCATCTCATGCCTGCTCCCCCTCCTTAGGAAAACAGGCGACGAACATCTTTACACCAACTTCTTTCTGTTTTTCAACTGCAGACGCACCTGCCCCACCCTCCAAGCAGCAGGCATAACCCAAGTGTCCCGGGAACCCTCTCCCACTGGCTCCTACCTGAGAGCTGTTCTTACCTCTATCACTTTCAGCAAGGTTGCTCTCAGCGAGGTCGGTCTCACACACACTCTCCAAGCTCCATGCTGCAGAAACACAGACACGAGGAAGCGAGGTGTTAGCGACCGTCCCCCACTCGTACCCCTACTTAGGGTTGATTGGGGCCACACAGCACCGCCCTGGCTTGTCCTCCGTGTGCTCAGAACTTCCCCGTGCTCTATGGCCTCAGAGGCATCAATAAAACATTGGCCACAGTGGCAAACCGTCCGAGATCGTGGGCTGCTGAGGGATGGAGCTTCACACGCCTCCCTTCTAGGAGTCCGTCCGGAGGCCTCAGCCCCAGCGTGACACACCTGAACTTCCAGCCGCACGGACACCCTTGCGTGCTGGCTCGTGGGAGTGAACCATTGGCTGCTTTATTCTGTTCACTGCAAGAGGCAGACCTAACTACTGGCTGAATTCAATGAAGCATAAATGGCTCCCTCTGGACAGCGGCTGCCACACTGTGGACAGCAGCTCTACAGAAACACTGAGGAGACGGGTACCCCTGCCCGTGAGTTTCCTCTCCAAAGCACACATAAAGAAAACTCATACACCTCAACAGCAACAGCAAAGAAACAAGCCAGGCGTTCCCGTCGGGGCGTCGGGGCGCAGCGGAAACAAAGCCGACCAGGAACCACGAGCTTGCGGGGCTGATCCCTGGCCTCGCTGAGGGGGTTAAGGACCCAGCGTTGCCGCGAGCGCTGGTGTCGGTCGCAGACACGGCTGGAGCAAAGGCGTCCCCCCCAGCACTGCCGACGCGAACGTACACTGGTACAACCACTACCGAAGACACCATGGAGGGGCCTCCGAAAACGGAACGCAGCACAGCATGCGACCCAGCAAGCCGAGCGAGCGCCCTGCAAGGTATCAGGACACACGTATCCAGGAAAAAGACACATGCCCCTGTGTGGTTATGGCGGCACCACTCACAACAGCCAGGACAGGGACGCCACCTCATGTCCACAGGCAGATGGATGGATCACGACGATGTGGTCCACATACACCATGGAATTCACGACTCAGCCAGAAAATCGAAGAAGAAACCAATGCCATTCAAAACAATGGGGGTGCATCGAGACATTCTCATACAAAGCGAAGTACGTGACAGAGAGAGAGCTCTCACTTAGATGTGGAGTCTAAACCATGGCACAAAGGAACCTGTCCACAAAACCCACGGACACAGAGAATAGACTTGTGGCTGTGAAGGGCACGGACTGGGAGTTTGGGGGGGGGGGGGTCGATGCCCACTACGGCACTGAGAATGGAGCGACGACGAGGTCCTCCTGTTGCAGCGCACGGGGAACTAGATCCGATCTCCCGAAATCGACCGGGACGGACGATAACAGTCAAAAAGGAACCTGTGTTTATGCACACACACGCCTGGGGCATGTTGCTACACAGCAGAAAATGAAACCACACGGCACCTCAATGAACACAGAGACAAACAGAAAGGACAGTGTCTAACGAGCCACTGAATGGAAAGACAACCCGCAGAAGACGCTATCTGCAAACCTTACATTTGAAACACGGGCTCATGTCCAGAATCTGTGGGAAACAACGCCAAATCAGTTGACCCAAAAGGCAAATAACTCAGGTGTAGGTGAGCGGAAGCCTGGGAGACAGCCTCCGTCCCAGAAGACAACAGACAGCGGCACACACACGGAACGTTTCCCAAAGTCACCCACCACAACGGCAAGGCAAAGCAAAGGCACAACGAGCTATCACCTCCCTCCTGGTAGGACGCGGAGTGTTTTCAAGCGTGAACAGATGTTTGCGAAGATGTGACTACCTGGGACTTCTGTACGCTGTAGGAGGGAAGGTCAGCTGGCCCAGCCAGGACGGGAAACCCTATGGCAGGTCCTCAGGAAAGCTGCCCACAGACCTAGCACGGGACCCTGCAGTCCCACTGCTGCGGGGACATCTAAAGGAAGAACCATCGGTGTCGGGTAAAGAGACCCGCCATCCCAGGATCACGGCAGCGCCACACACACAAGAGCCCAACAGAAACACAGCCCCAGTGCCCACGGGCACACAGACTGAGAAAGACAACGGGATGGATACAGACCACAGAAACCCTACCCATTGCAGCAGTGCACAGAGAACTGGAGGACATTACTCATCGATTCGTTCCGGGGTTTGAGGGCTGCCCCCGCTGGCACACGGAAATTCCCAGGCGAGGCGGCAAATCAGAGCTGTAGCCACCGGCCGACACCCCAGCCGCAGCAAAGCTGGATACCAGCCGCGTCTGGGACCTCTGCCGCACGCAGCTCACCGCAACGCTGGATTCTTCCCCCACTGAGCAAGGCCAAGGGTCGAACCCGCGTCCTCAGAGATACCAGTCGGGTTCATGACCCCTGAGCCTCGACAGGAACTCGCTGGAGGACAGCATTTCAAGCGAAGCAAGTCAGGCACAGAAGGACAGAGACTCTCTGATGTCATGCGCATCAAGTGTCTGACACACCACTCCTGAGCAGAGGCTGGAAGGGCGGCTGCCCAGAGTGGGCAGGGGGGTGCGGGTGGAGCACAGCGTTCACAACACTCCTCGGGACACTCACAGCCTGAAGAGGCTCGAGTCCCTGCCACATGTTTGAAACAACGGTATGAGAGTCCACACAAGGCAGAGAGGGAAGCGAAGAGGAAAAGAAAGACCAACAGAGGAAGGAATGCCTTTCCCCCAAACCCTTGCTCCCAGCCGGTGCGGGCAGAACGAGGGAATGGACGGTTAGCCAGCGGTCATCGTGAGACTCCTCAATTAGAAACTGGACAGCTGTGTGGTGCTAAGTCACAAACGGCTCCCCACAGCACACACCCACTCACACTGATTCCCAATCACACCAGCAGGCCCTCACACGCACCACCCTCCCCCCCACCCCCGTGTCCCCCGACACCTACCCACGCCATACAGAGAGCCTCCTTTCGTCCAGGGACCCTAGAACCTGGGGTGGCCCTTCTTGGGAAGTCCGTCTCTTTCACCCCATCCTTCACCCTCATTCCCAGGAGGAACCCAGAATCAGGGTGTCTCCGCAACCAAAGGAGCAGGAAAGCCCCCCCCCACCCCGCCTCCTCCCCCCCGATTCCTCAACACCTGGACTTCTCCTCAGCAGAGCCGGGCTCCAGAATACTCACAGCTTTCATCGTCCGCCCCGTCCACCTGTGAGGAGACAAGAGAAAACACGGTGAGTGTCACAGCATCCTCTGCACTGCGGCCACAGGTCTTCCTGCCGCTGGGCACCGCAGGCACGCAGACACAAGGCAGAGTTGAGTCAGTTTCCCCAAAAGAACACGGCGAAGACCCCTTTGGGAAAGGCGCCAGCTTTTCATGGAAGATCTCCCAAGTCCTCGTACATTTAACAAACATTCAGGCTTCTTTGGCGTTCCCATCGTGGCACAGTGGTTAACGAATCAGACCAAGAACCATGAGGTTGCGGGTTCAATCCCCGGCCTTGCTCGGTGGGTTAAGTATCCGGCGTTGCCCTGAGCTGTGGTGTAGGTGGCAGACGCGGCTCGGATCCCACGTTGCTGTGGCTCTGGCGTAGGCCGGTGGCTACAGCTCCGATCAGACCCCTAGCCTGGGAACCTCATCTCCATATGCCGCGGGAGGGGCCCTAGAAAAGGCAAAAAAAGATGAACAAGACAAAACAACATTCCGGCTTCTTCAAGGACATATGCTCCCTACTGTACACTTGGGAACTGATGCGGTCCCTTTTGCAAATGCCCCTTGGAAGGAGTTACTGCTTGGTACCAAACTTGGACTCGACATTCCTCCGCAGAGCAATCTGCATATATCATCGACAATGGACTTTCTCAGACTTCCATTTCTGAAGGAGGTACATCCAAGAAGAAAGGACGCGCCTTTTCCAACCTCACATCAAGAAAGGTGAGCTTACCTTGGGGCCAGGCTCGTCTTCCGGCTCAGCCCGGGCGATGGCTGGGGACTCCTGCTGGCCATTTCCACGGGGCCGGCCCGCCTCCTCCTCCTCCTCCACCTCAGGTACTGGGGCCGCCTCGTCCTCATTTTCCCCAGCCCGGGCCTCCTCCTCGGTCTTCTCACTCCCGCCGGCCTCCACGACATCGTCGTGCGTTGCTAGGGGGACACACAAGTCACTGTCAGCAGGCGGTGGTGCTGCTCACGAGGTACTCTGGGCGCCTCACCCGACTGGACATGGGCTGGGAGTCGAGGGGTGGGGGCGGGATGAGGCACGGACGGAGCTCCTCTTGGCCCATCCTCCTGGGGAAACGTCTTGAAGGAAGGCAGACAGCACCTTGAAAGACCTCAGAAAGGGAGCCTCTGCCTCTCTTGCTAAAGGGAACCTCTCCGTGGCATATTCTCCATCGGAGAAATGGCCAACACGAGCATGCAGGCTCTGTTGCCATGACAGAGTCTCGTGAATCCTCCTGCCCATTTTCCTCTCCAGCCACATTCCTCCATCTTCTGAAATGGCAGGAGATCATTTCAGCTTCCCTACTCTTCCCACAGGGTGCTCCTGTGTTCACGCTCCATCCTCCGCAATGCTTCACCTCTCTTCTCTTCTTAGATACGTAATGCTGCTCTTTGGAATACTTTGGCAACAGGAGACTCAGGGGGAGAGCAGGCCTTCCCGATGCTACGTACTTTGCACCACTGTCCGTAACAACCTTTCTCGTCGTGACTCATAGGACCTCTGCACCCATGCAGGAATGACTCCCCCTTCAGCCCTGCTGCCAGGTCTTAGCCATCTCTACTTTCCAGCTCTGACAGTCTGCCTAGCCTAGTTGCCGCCTATGTGTTGAATTGCACGATATCTCTGTCGCTGTGCTGCCTGACTTCACCATTTTTTTTCCTTGTAATACTTGTCGCTTCCTTAGGGCCACACCCATGGCATATGGAGGTTCCCAGGCTAGGGGTCTCATCGGCGCTGTAGCTGCCGGCTTACGCCAGAGCCACAGCAAGGCAGGATCCCAGCCGCATCTGCCACCTACACCACAGCTCACGGCATCCCCGGATCCTTAACCCACTGAGCGAGGAGGCCAGGGATCGAACCCGCAATCTCATGGCTCCAGGTCGGATTCGTCAACCACGCCTACTCCAAGGACGTCTCCTTCAACTCATCCAACTCTGGGAACGCCCCTTCCCTCAGGACACACCGCGAGGACACACCAGGACAGGGAGGCCAGAAATCCCAAACGTGCAGAGGGAGAGACCTGCCTTCTCACCCGCCACCTGACACTCACTAGACAAACTTGGTCTCCAGGGTCAAGGCCCTAGGAGAGGGTTGCGTCCCACCCCATCAGGTCCCTCAAGGGCAACAAAGGAAACTAAGTCAACAGCTCTTGGGCACAGCACCCTCAGGGTGCGACCCACAAAGCAAGCTGGCACAATGGCCAGACACAAGAGCTGCAAGGAGCGGCTTCGGGAGGGAAAAGCGATTCTCCCTCTCAAAGGAAGGAGACAGGAATCCAAACGCAGCACAACAAAGACCAGGGACCCAAGTCCTCTTCGGGTTATCAACTTCAGAGGGGAAAACACCACAGCGGAGGTCCGCTCGTTAGGCCACCCACCCAAGTCCTATCCCCCTCCCGCCCTCTCCCGGCAGCAGGTGGAACCCAGGTGCTCCCAGGAACCCTCTCCCCCTCGATCCCAGCTGCGTGCTCTTCCCTACCTGCAGCCTCCTCATCCTGGCGGCAGTCGGTGCTCTCCGCCACCGAGTCTGTAGAAACACACCGCGGGGAATCGAGGAGTTAGAAGGAGTGGCCCTCCCGTTTCCCCGGCTTCCCCGAGGTGACGGCGGGTCACAGAGCATCACCCTGGTTTTTCCTCCAGGTGCCCAGACCCTCCCTCTGCTCCAGGGACTGAGACCCGTCAACACAATGTGAGCACAGACACCAACATTCGGGCATCTCATGCCTGCTCCCCCTCCTTAGGAAAACAGGCGACGAACATCTTTACACCAACTTCTTTCTGTTTTTCAACTGCAGACGCACCTGCCCCACCCTCCAAGCAGCAGGCATAACCCAAGTGTCCCGGGAACCCTCTCCCACTGGCTCCTACCTGAGAGCTGTTCTTACCTCTATCACTTTCGGCAAGGTTGCTCTCAGCGAGGTCGGTCTCACACAATCTCTCCACGATACATGCTGCAGAAACACAGACACGAGGAAGCGAGGTGTTAGCGACCGTCCCCCACTCGTACCCCTACTTAGGGTTGATTGGGGCCACACAGCACCGCCCTGGCTTGTCCTCCGTGTGCTCAGAACTTCCCCGTGCTCTATGGCCTCAGAAGCATCAATAAAACATTGGCCACAGTGGCAAACCATCCGAGATCGTGGGCTGCTGAGGGATGGAGCTTCACACGCCTCCCTTCTAGGAGTCCGTCCGGAGGCCTCAGCCCCAGCGTGACACACCTGAACTTCCAGCCGCACGGACACCCTTGCGTGCTGGCTCGTGGGAGTGAACCATTGGCTGCTTTATTCTGTTCACTGCAAGAGGCAGACCTAACTACTGGCTGAATTCAATGAAGCATAAATGGCTCCCTCTGGACAGCGGCTGCCACACTGTGGACAGCAGCTCTACAGAAACACTGAGGAGACGGGTACCCCTGCCCGTGAGTTTCCTCTCCAAAGCACACATAAAGAAAACTCATACACCTCAACAGCAACAGCAAAGAAACAAGCCAGGCGTTCCCGTCGGGGCGTCGGGGCGCAGCGGAAACAAAGCCGACCAGGAACCACGAGCTTGCGGGGCTGATCCCTGGCCTCGCTGAGGGGGTTAAGGATCCAGCGTTGCCGCGAGCGCTGGTGTCGGTCGCAGACACGGCTGGAGCAAAGGCGTCCCCCCCAGCACTGCCGACGCGAACGTACACTGGTACAACCACTACCGAAGACACCATGGAGGGGCCTCCGAAAACGGAACGCAGCACAGCATGCGACCCAGCAAGCCGAGCGAGCGCCCTGCAAGGTATCAGGACACACGTATCCAGGAAAAAGACACATGCCCCTGTGTGGTTATGGCGGCACCACTCACAACAGCCAGGACAGGGACGCCACCTCATGTCCACAGGCAGATGGATGGATCACGACGATGTGGTCCACATACACCATGGAATTCACGACTCAGCCAGAAAATCGAAGAAGAAACCAATGCCATTCAAAACAATGGGGGTGCATCGAGACATTCTCATACAAAGCGAAGTACGTGACAAAGAGAGAGAGCTCTCACTTAGATGTGGAGTCTAAACCATGGCACAAAGGAACCTGTCCACAAAACCCACGGACACAGAGAATAGACTTGTGGCTGTGAAGGGCACGGACTGGAGTTTCAAACTGCCATGAGACAAGAGTATTTTCTCAAATTTAAGAAAATATGTGAGGCAGTCAGCTCATTCCGAGCATTAAGATATACGTTAGACTTATGGCAAGCCTGTATAACAGACCTATGGCTTGGGAGACTGATGAGACTGGTGGCAATGAAGTTAAAGACGGAGATTTTATGTTCATTGAAAATGAACCACCCATCTGAGGGAACAGCCTTTAGATCAGTATCAACATACCTCCTGAACAACAATTCAGGTTCCCCATCGTGAATTCCTTGAGCAGTGAAAGGGAGAGCCTTCCAGCTGTGGCCGAACGCTCTCCTCTCTACTCTCAGACTGGCAGTTGGACCACAAGGCTCCGTGGGCATCATTCCATTGCCGTAGCAACTGGTCAAGGCCTGGAACTTTCAGAGGGAAGGCAACTCTGCCCCCTCTGGGTCCACCTGCTCTATATAGCTGAGTGGCCGTTTCCCTGGACAGGGTCAACATTGTACTTCAAAAACTGCATCCTAAAGTCAAAGATTACTCTCTGTTTTGAAAAGACATTATTTGACCTCCCCAAATATAATGGATATTCAACATTTAGGGGAAAGGCAAAAAACCTAATATATTCAGATTTAAAAGGGCTCCCATTTTTGATGGATATACCATTTCCACTCATTTCTAGCAGTTGAGGCACCAGACATTTTTACATTCCATAGGTAACATTTGTCCAGAAGAAAGAGAGTAGTTATAGAAATTAAATTGTAAAAGGCCACACGCTAAGCATATGCTCATCAAATTGTAAAATTCTTCACTCATTGACCGTGTGTAGAATTTTTCTCTGGATGCAACAATCTGTACACTTGATTATCTTCCCATTGGTTCTTCACTAACAGTGTCCCTGTCATTGTATACGTACAAAACTTACTATGCCTGAACAGTTAGGAAACAAGGACGCACCCTACTTTCAACAGAGGGGTGTCTTAAAACAAGTATCTCATGATTTTCCAAGCAACAAACTTTAGGTAACTCAAATCTCTAGGATTAAATACATTCTTCTCAAAATTCAACCCCTCATCACACCAGTTCCTGGGATAGTGGCATGAAATCTGACTCGAGAGCAAAGTGAGCACCAGCCCACATGCAACATGAGACAATTCCAGGAGAAAACTGAGAGCATTGCAATATTTCAAGCCAAGCAGGGAGGGTGTAAGGTATGGGAGGCTGTGAGAGACAACTCTGCCATGGCTGATTCACCCCAAATATCTAAAACTGAGAGACTGAATGCATCACTTTTCAGCCAGGACAACAAGGGAGATAGTGTCCTCTTTTCCTTCCTGTATCTATGAGTCTGTTACTCTTTGGTGTGTTTGTTCATTGGTTTTGGGTATTAGACTGCACAGATCAGGGACATCACACAGTATCTGCCCTGATTTGTCTGACTGTGGCCTTCAGCATAATACTTTCTAAGCCTACCCAAGGTGTAGCCAATGGCAAGAGGCCACTCGCTTTTCTGGCCGAATACCACTGCATTGCACAGGGACACCACATCTTCTTGACTCATCTCTCAGTGGACACAGGCTGCTGCCATATCCTGGCTGGTCTACACATTATCATGTGCTGTTGTGAAAAGAAGTTATGTGAGAGAAAAGGTCTAAGAAATACTTCAGTGGACAGAGCTGGTCCTATCTTTTCAAATTAGGATGTTCGCTTTCGTCAGAAGTCCTAACAATGGATTTGCTGAATCTTATGGTAGTTTTTCCCAGTTTTTTGGGATGAAATTCCATAATTAAGACTCTGCTAATGCTCTCATCAAACAATACATCCTATCTCATTTTACCTCATGTGGCACTTCATAGCACTATTCCTTTTCTTTTCTGTACTACTGGATTCTATACAGGTAGAAAACTTCTCAGGGAACATGTTTTTAAACATAATCCTTAGGCATACTTTGCTGTAAGGAGGAATGAATTCTTTAAATGGACACATATTTAACTTAAACTCATTTAAAAAGCAAACTTCAAGAGTTCCCGTCATGGCTCAGTGCTTAACGAATCCAACTAGGAACCATGAGGTTTCGGGCTCGATCCCTGGCCTTCCTCAGTGGGTTAAGGATCCAGCATTGCCATGAGCTGTGGTGTAGGTGGCAGACGCTGCTCGGATCCCATGTTGCTGTGGCATAAGCCGGCAGTGACAGCTCCAATTCAACCCCTAGTGTGGGAACCTCCCCATGCCATGGGAGCAGCCCAAGAAGTGGAAAAAAAGACAAAAAATTAAAAAATGAAAAATAAAAATAAAAAGCAAACTTCATTGGAACACTATAAGAACCATTTGGGAGTTCCCACTGTGGTGCAATGGGATCAGTGTGGTCTTGGGAGTGTTGGGACACATGTTCGATCCCAGGCCTAGCACAGTGGGTTAAGAAACTAGCACTGAGCAGCTGCAGCATAGATCGTGACTGCAGCTCAGATCTGATCCCTAGTTCAGGAAACCCTCATGCCGCTGGGGGGCCAAAAAAAAAAAAAGATTTGTCATAATAAAAGTCACTGTAAAAATACAATAAAAAAGTAATTCAGTTAAATACTCTAAAAATGTAAAAACAATTAAACACAAAGAAAAATCAATCTGAGCTACAAAGACGAACACCTAATAATAAGTTCCTCAGTCAGAAAACTAGAGCTGCTCGGAGTTACCGTCATGGCGCAGTGGTTAACGAATCTGACTAGGAACCATGAGGTTGTGGGTTCGGTCCCTGCCCTTGCTCAGTGGGTTAACGATCCGGTGTTGCCGTGAGCTGTGGTGTAGGTTGCAGACGCAGCTCAGATCCTCCTGCATTGCTGTGGCTCTGGCGTAGGCCAGTGGCTACAGCTCCGATTTGACCCCTAGCCAGAAATCTCCATATGCCGAGGGAGCGGCCCAAGAAATAGCAAAAAGCCAAAAAAAAAAAAAAAGAAAGAAAGAAAGAAAGAAAAGAAAAAGAAAACTAGAGCTGCTCACAATCAATCGGACAAAAAGAGCAATGGGTTCCATGGCTACCTAACAATTACTACCTCTGCTCACATTTCTGTAACCCTCTTCACAGTTCTACTTTAAAAATCTCACTTTTAACCTTCAAATTCAGTCCAACAGAGGAAAATGTGAACACACAGCCCCTCAACTCTCTGACAAAAGGAAGGTGACCTGCTCAGCACTGTAGCTCACTCCCAGGTGTGTCTCCGTGGCTGGGAGCGAAATGGGCTCTGAGAAACAGCCTCCCCTTCCTGCTGACTGAGAGGAACCCCATTCCCACGCTTCTGCTTGGCAAGTGCTGGTGTGTCTATAAGTATGACGGTTGCAGACGTGCTGCTCAGCTGTGGCTATAGCAACCCTGCCTGAAGCAAGGGAAAGGGGAGAAAGCAACCCAGAGAGGCTGCGAAGCCTTCCTGAGGACCAGGGCCCTCGATCACCTCCCTCAGTCCACGTGGGAGAAAACCCGGCTCTGGAACAATGGAGGCACTATGTTCCAAATTACACGTCAGGACACAAGGGCTTTCAAGCAGAGAGAACATGAAAAAGTCAGGGCTTCCCATTTGCCACAGCCAGGCACCCTGTGTCCCAGACAGGAGCTTCCCCACCTCCCAGCGAGGAGAGTCGGAGCTGGGCCCCTACCACAACAGGAGGGTTCACACAGACCACAGAGGAGACACCCCTTGAGTGCCTGGCTCTTGTGGCCAAGTGGGATGGCACCTCTCAGCCCTACAGGACAGCTCCCAAGCATATCCTCTCCTTCAAGACTGGGAGAGATGGCTAATGGACCTAACGTGTAGAAACACACACAGAAAATTAGGCAAAATGAAACACAGGGGTATCTTCCTAAAAAAAAAAGGACAAAAACCACAGAAAAAGAACAAAATGAAGTGGAAATAAGCCATCTACCTGATAAAGAGTCAGAAGTCATGGACATAAAGATGCTTACTGAACTCGGAAGAAGGAATGAACACAAAGAGATCTTCAACAAAGAGATAGGAAGTAGAGGAAAGAACCAAAGAGAAGTTATTAGCGAACTGAAAAACACACCCGAGGGGTTCAACAGCAGACTGGATGAAGGAGAATTAATCAGAGACCTGCCCGACAAAACAATGCAACTCAATCAGACAGAGCAGCACAACAAAAAAAGAATTTTTGAAAAAATTAGGTTACTTTAACGGACCTATGGGATACCATCAAGCAGAATAACATTTACATTAACAGAGGTGGTTCCAGAAGAAGTGAAAGAACAGGACAGAAAAATTAACTGAAAAAATAATGACTAAAAACTTCCATCATCAGGGAAAGGAAACAGAACTTGCTTGGCTGTGATGTAGGCTGGCAGCTCCAGCTCCGATTAGACCCCTATTCTGGGACTCTCTGTATGATGTGGGTGTGGGCCTAAAACTAAAACCAAAAAAAAAAAAAAAAAAAAAAAAGAAGGGTAAAAACCATATGATTATCTCAATAGACGCAAAGAAACCCATTTGACAAAATTCAACATCACTCATGTTAAAAACTCTCAACAAAGTGACCATAAAGGGAATGGACCAGAGTTCCTGTCGTGGTGCAGTAGTTAACGAATCTGACTAGGAACCATGAGGTCACGGGTTCGGTCCCTGCCCTTGCTCAGTGGGTTAAGGATCCAGCGTTGCTGTGAGCTGTGGTGCAGGTTGCAGAGGCAGCTTGGATCTGGTGTTGCTGTGGCTCTGGCGAAGGCCAGCAGCTACAGCTCCGACTGGACCCCTAGCCTGGGAACCTCCAAATGCCGCTGGAGCGGCCCTAGAAAAGGCAAAAAGACAAAAAAAATTTTTTTAATTAAAAAAATAAAGGGAATGGACCTCAACTTAATAAAGGCCATCAATTGCAAACCCATAGCTAACATGCCACTCAACGGTGACAAGCTGAACGCTTTTTCTCCCCTAAGATGATGATGAAGATAAGGATGTCCACTCTTACCTTTTTTATTCCACATAGGATTTGAAGTCCTGCTAACAATTAGACAAGAAACAGAAATAAAAGGCATCTGAATCATAAATGAAAAAAGTAAAGTTTTCTTTTTTGCAGATTACATGATACTCTAACAGAAAATCCTACAAACTCCAGCAAAAACCTGTTAGAATGAATACATTGTCACGTTTCAGTTTACATAATCAACATACAGATCAGTGGCATTTCTATACAATGATAACAAAACATCAAAAAGAGAAACAGGAGTTCCTGTCATGGCTCAATGGTTAACAAACCCAACAGTACCCATGAGGACACAGGTTCAATCCCTGGCCTTGCTCAGTGGGTGAAGGATCCTGTGTTGCCATGAGCTGTGGTGTAGTTGCAGATGCGGCTCAGATCCCATGTGGCTGTGGTGTAGGCTGGTAGCTACAGCTCCGATTCAACCCCTAACCTGGAAACTTCTATATGCCACAAGTGCAGCCCTAAAAACAAAACAAAACAAAACAAAAACCCAAGAAGAGAAACAGACAAGGAGTTCCTGTTGTGGGTCAGTGGTTAATGCATCTGACTAGGGACCATGCTGTTGTGGGTTCGATCCCTAGCCTCGCTCAGTGGGTTGAGGATCCTGCATTGCTGTGGCTCTGGTGTAGGCCAACAGCTACAGCTCTGATTAGACCCCTCGCTTGGGAACCTCCATATGCTGAAAGAGCAGCCATACAAAAGACAAAAAGACAAAAAAAAATAGAGAAATAGACAAGATGGCAGAGTAGGAGGACTCAAGCTCCCCTCCTCTCATGAAAACACCAAAATTACAACTAAGTGCTGAACAACCATCAACAAAATAGACTGGAAACTACCAAGAAAAAGATATCCTACACCCAAAGGCAATAAGGAGCCACACTGAGACAGCAGGAGGTGCTCATTCATGGTAGAAGCAATCCCATACCCTCTGCGTGGGCGGCCCACAGACTGCAAAAGAACTCTATTTCAGAGGATTTGCCATAGGAGACATCTGAACTCCACAGCAGGTGCCCAAGCCAGGGGGTCTGGCATGGGGAGAAGGAGCCTCTGGAACACTTGGCATTGAAGGCCAGTGAGGCTTGTGTGCAAGAGCTCCACAGGACTGGGGGAGACAGAAACTCCACTCGGAGGCTGCACACAGGCTTTCATGTGCACTGGGTCCCAGGGCTAAGCAGGCACTCAAGAAGAATCTGGGTCAGAATGACCTGGCCGGTCATGGAGGGTCTCCTGGGAAAGGAAGGGTGGCTGGGGCACGCTGTGGGGGTGGGACAGTCTAGGCAGAGGTCCCAGGAATAGCTGTTGGCATGAGCTCCCCTGGAGGCAGCCATTTTGGAAACATCTGGTCCCTCAAATTAGGGCTGAGAAGTCCCAGGCCAAACAACAAACAGGCTGGGAACACAGCCCCACTGATCAACAAACAGGTACCTAAAGTGCCCCACATCACACCCAGAGACAAAGGTCCACCCCCTAGAGAGAAAAGGCTCAGCTCCACCCACCAGCAGGCAGGCACCTGTCCCTCCCATCAGGAAGCTGGCCACAAGCCCCTCTATCCATTTCACCTACAAGGGGCCAGACACCAGAAGCAAGAGAGGCCACACGCCTCAAACAAGATCACTCAAAAAGTATACAAAGTGAAAAGCCAGAGAAATATGAACCAGATGAAGGAACAAGACAACCCCCACCCCCACTTCCATGCAAAATGACTTTGGAATAATGATAGTGAAGAGGATCCAAGAGCTTGGACAAAAACTGGAGGCAAAGATCAACACATTACAAGAAAGACTGAACAAAAACATAGAAGATTTAAAACAGAAACAAACCAAAAAATCATATTTATGATTACATCAAAAATAAAGTACCTAGAAATAAATGTAACCAGAAAACGGTAAAGAATTGTACACTGAAAATTAAACAATGTTGAGGAAAGTAAGACATAAATGAATGGAAAGACATTTCATGTTTACGAGTGAATTCATATCATTCAAATGTCCAGGTTACCAAAAGCAACAGAGACTCAGTGCACTCTCTACCAAAATCCCAACTGCACATTGCACAGACCTAGGAGAAACACTTCTAAAATTTGTATGGAACCACAATAGATCCCCATCAGCTACAACCATCTTGAGAAAGAGCAGCAAAGCTGGAAGGATTACATTGCCTGATTTCAAACTATACTACAAAGCTATAGATAGCAAAACAGATTAGGACTGGCACAAAAACAAAACATACAGACCAGTGAAACAACACTGACAGCCCAGAAGTAAAACCGACACAGACACAGACAATTCATTTCCAACAAAGGACCAGAGAGCATACAATGGACAAGGGACAGTTTCTTCAATCAATGGTGCTGGAAGAACTGCACAGGCACATGCAAAGAATGGAACTAGACCCCTACCTTACACCACATCCCCAAATTAAAATGGACTAAAGAATCAAATGGAAGAAATGAAACCATACAATGTCTAGGAGAAAACATAGGTGGTAAGCACACGGACATCTGTCTGCTTACACTTGGCTCTGACCTCAAAGGCAAGTGATAGAAAGGGAAAATTAAACCAGCGGAATGGAGTTCCCATTGTGGCACAGTGGTTAATGGATCCGACTAGGAACCATGAGGTCGTGGGTTTGATCCCTGGCCTTGCTCAGTGGGTTAAGGATCTGGCATTGCTGTGAGCTGTGGTGTAGGTCGCAGACACGGCTCAGATCTGGCATTGCTGTGGCTGTGGTGTAGGCCAGCGGCTACAGCTCTGATTCGACCCCTAGCCTGGAAACCTCCATATGCCTTGGGAGTGGCCCTAGAAAAGGAAAAAAAATAAATACATAAACAAGTGGAAACGACACCAAACTAAAATGTTTCTTCAGTGAAAGAAATCATCATCAAAGTGAAAAGGGAACTTACTCTATCGGAAGCTATTTACTAATCTTACATCTAATAAGGGATTAAGAGCCAAAGTACATTAAAAAACAAACAAACAAACAAACCAAAAAAACCCATTCAACTCCACATCAAAAACCCAGTACAAAAATAGACAGAGGGGAATTCCAGTGTGGCTTAGTGGGTTAAAGACCCGCCATTGTTACTACAGTGTCATGGGGTGCTGCTGGTTCCATCCCTTACCTGGGAACTTCTGTGTGCCTTGGGTGTGGCACAAAACAAACAAAAAACAAACAAACAAAATACACAGGCAGAGGATCTGAATAGACATTTTCCAAAGAAAACAGAAAATGGCCAACAGGCTTATGAAAAGAGGTTCAACCACACTAATGGAACTACAAACCAATACAATTTCACCTCATCACTTAGAGAATGGTTATTATAAAAACACACACACAAGCAACAAATGTTGGAGAGGATGTGGAGAAAAAGGAACATTACTGGTGCAGCCACAGTGGAAAACAGCATGAGACTGCTCAAAAAATTACAATCAGAACTACAGTATGACCCAGCAATTCCACTTCTGGCAATTTATCTAAAACACTCGCTTGACGATCATATGCACCTCTATTTCATCACAACAGAGTTACAATCACCAGGACAGGAGAACAACCCAAGCATCTACAGAAGGATGAGCCAAGAAAGATGTGGTATATAGCCATCTGCATTTCAGGGAAACATGGAATACTTTTGAGTAGGTCTCAAATATTGCATGAGGCATCCGTATACTTGTATACTTGTATACAATGTATCTGTTGTTTATCTGAAATGCCAATGTAACTGGGCCTATCTTGTTCTTATCTGTTAAACCTGGGGACAGTCCAATGAACATGAATGAGAATGGTCAGGGCAGAGGTCATCACAGGATGTCTGGGCTGCTGTGAGGAAAGACTTCAGAGAGTTGGGAAGACAACTGAGTCTTAAGCTGAGAACTCTGTGGGCTCTTCCACTCCTTTCAGAAATTCACAACACACCATCATTATTTGTGACTTACCTTTTGGAGGGATCCATGTTTTGTCTGCAGAATAGATCCTAAGTTGCTTGAAGACAGGAACGAGGTGTGTGTTCCCAACTCCACCTAGGACCAACAGGCACACCAAAGGCATGTTAGTAAATCACCGCAGGAACTGTGTCAAAGGGTTTTCTCTTCCCAAAGAGTAAAACCATTCTGTTTGGGAAATCACTGTTAACGGCTATTTTCTTTCTTTCAACAATGCAGCCAAGAATCCAGTCTGGAGTTTTTGGAGGCAAATTAGTAATACAGACATGCATTATTTGTGGTGTGGTAACTGTCCATGGTAGTGATGTCATGGGCACATTCAGGTTTTTGAAAGTTGGATGTAGGAGATGGGATTAAGATGGCGGAAGAGAAGGACTGGAGCTCAACTTCTCTCCTAAAAACAAGAAAAGTCACGACTAAAGGCTGAGCAATCTCCACCCAAATGGACCGGAAACTTTAAAAAAGATACTCTACTCCAGAAGACAAAGAGGAGGCCACATCAAGAGGTAGGAGAGGCGATTTCACAATATAAACAACCCCATACCTCCTGGTGGGAAGCCCCACAGACTGGAAACTAACTGGTTCAAAGAGACTCACCTACAGGAGTGAGAGTTCTGAGCCCCACATCAAACCCTCACATGTGGGGATCTGATACTGGGAGAAAGAGCCCCTGGAGCATCTGGCATTGAAGACCAGCAGGGCTTGTGCACAGGAGCTCCACAGGACTGGGGGAAACGGAGACCCCATTCTTAAAAGGCGCACACAGACTTTCACGTGCACTGGGTCCCAGGGCAAAGCAAAGTCTCCATAGGAATCTGGTCAAAGCTGACTGCAGTTCTTGGAGGACATCCTGGGAAAACAGGGGTGAATGTGGCTTGTTGTGACCTGAAGGACATTGAAGGCAAAGCTCTCGGGAATATTCAGCAGTTGCCTTTCTCTGAAGGTGGCCATTTTGGGAAAATCTGGCCCCACCCGTCAGTCAGTGCTGAGAAGCCCCAGGGCAAACAACAATCCAGGTGGGATCACAGCCCCACCCCTCAGTAAACAGGCTACCTAAAGAGCCTCAGGCACACAGCTGCCCCTAATCCCATCCAGAGACTAAGCCTCACCCACCAGAGGGACTAGAATCAGCTCCACCTACCAGGGGGCAGACATCAGCCCCTCCCATCAGGAAGCCTACAGCAAGCCTCCATAACCGACCTCAGCCACAAGGGGGGCAGACGCCAGAAGGAACAGAGGCCACAACTCTATTCTCTGTCAAAAGGTCACCACACCAAAAACCTATAAAAATGAAAAGACAGAAAACTATAACTCAGATGAGGGAGAAAGGAAGAATCTCAGAGAACTGTGAGAGGATGCAAGAAAATATTCCATGCAAATGGGGAGCAAACCTCAGTAACTTTAAGAAAATTGAAATCACATCAAGCATCTTTTCCAATCGCAACGCTACACGACTGGAAATCAACAAGAAAAAAGCTGCAAAAAACACAAACACGTGGAGACTAAGAAACATGCTACTAAACAACCAATAGATCACTGAAGAAATCAAAGAGGAAATTAAAAAAAATACCTAGAAGCAAACGACAATGAAGATCTGACACTCCAAAACCTATGGGATGCAGCAAAAGCCATTCTAAGAGGAAAGTGTATAGCAATACAAGCCCACCTCAGGAAACAAGAAAAAGCTCAAATAAACAAGATAACTTTATATCTAAAGCAGCTCGAGAGAGAAGAACAGACAAGACCTAAAATTAGTAGAAGGAAAGAAATCATAAAGATCAGAGCAGAAATCAATGAAATAGAAACAAAGAAAACCATAGAAAAGATCAATGAAACGAAAAGCTGGTTCTTTGAAAAGATCAACAAAATTGAAAAACCCTTAGCCAGACTTAGCAAGAAAAAAAGAGAGAGGACTCAAATCAATAACATTAGAAATGAAAAAGGAGAAGTAACAACGGACATCACAGAAATAGAGAGGATCATAAGAGACTACTATATGCTACTATATGCCAATAAAACAGAAAACTTAGAAGAAATGGACAAATCCTTAGAAAAGTACCATCTTCCAAGACTAAACCAAGATGAAATAGAAAAGATGAATAGACCCATCACAAGGACTGAAATTGAAACTGTGATTTAAAAACTTCCAACAAACAAAAGTCCAGGACTAGATGGCTTAACAGGCAAATTCTATCAAACATTTAGAGAAGCACTAACACCTCTCCTTCTGAAACTGTTTCAAAAAATTGCAGAGGAAGGGATACTCCCAAACTCATTCTATGAGGCCACCATCACCCTGATACCAAAACCAAACAAAGATACCACCAAAAAAGAAAACAACAGGCCAATTTCTCTGATGAACATCGATGCAAAAATCCTCAACAAAATACTAGCAAACCGCATCCAACAATACATTCAAAGGATTGTACATCATGATCAGGTGGGATTTATCCCAGGGATGCAAGGGTTCTTCACTATCCACAAATCCATCAGTGTGATATACCACATTAACAAACTGAAGAATCAAAACCATATGATCCTCTCGATAGACTTAGAAAAAGGCTTTGACAAAAGCCAACACCCATTTCTGATAAAAACCCTTCAGAAAGTGGGCAGAGTGGGAACCTACCTCAACATAATAAAGGCCATATATGACAAACCCACAGCAAACATCATTCTCAATGGTGAAAAGCTGAACGAATTCCCGCCGAGATCAGGAACAAGGCAAGGATGTCTGTTCTTGCCACTACCCTTCAACACAGTTTTGGAAGTCCTGGCTACAGCAATCAGAGAAGTAAAAGAAATAAAAGGAATCCAAATTTGGAAGGAAGAAGTAAAAAACTATCACTATTTTCAGATGACATGATACTATACCTAGAGAATCCTAAAGACTCTACCAGAAAACTGTTAGAGCGCATCCACGAATTTGGCAAAGTCGCAGGATACAAAATTAATACACATCGACAGCACTCCTATACACTAATAATGAAAGATCAGAAAGAGAAATGAGGGAAGCAATCCCGTTTACCACTGCATCCAAAAGAATAAAACACCTAGGAGTAAACCTACCTAAAGAGACAAAAGATCTGTACTCTGAAAACTATAAGACACTGATGAAAGAAATCAAAGAGGACACAAACAGATGGAAAGATATACCATGCTTGTGGATTGGAAGAGTTCATATTATCAAAATGACTACACTACCTAAGACATCTACAGATTCAATGCAATCCCTATCAAACTACCAAGGACAATTTTCAAAGAACTTGAACAAAATATTTTAAAATTTGTTTGCAAGCACAAAAAACCCAGATTAGCCAAAGACATCCTGAAAAAGAAACATGGAGCTGGAGGAATCAGGCTCGCAGACTTCAGGCTACACTACAAAGCAACACTTATCAAAACGATATGGTGCTGGCACAAAGACAGAAAAAGAGATCAGTGCAACAGGATAGAAAGCCCAGAAGTCAACCCACGCACCTACAGCCAACTCATCTATGACAAAGGAGGCAAGAATGTACAATGGAGAAAGGACAGCTTGTTCAATAAGTGGTTCTGGCAAACCTGGACAGCCACATGGAAAAGAATGAAATGAGAACACTCCCTAACACCATACACAAAAATAAACTCCAAATGGATTAAAGACCTAGATAGAACACCAGACACTATAAAACGCCTAGAGGAAAACATAGGCCAAACACTCTCTGACATAAATGACAGCAACATCTTCTCAGATCCACCTCTCAGAGTATTGACAACAAAGACAAAAATAAACAAATGGGACCTAATCAAACTTAAAAAGTTTCTGCACAGCAAAGGAAACCCTAAACAACACAAAAAGACAACCCACAGAATGGGAGAAAATCTTTGCAAATGAATCGACTGACAAGGGATTCATCCCCAAAATTTATTAACACCTTCTGCTGCTCCATACCAAAAAAAAAACCCATCCAAAAATGGGCAGAAGATCTAAACAGACAGTTCTCCAAAGACGACATACAGATGGCCAAAAAACACATGAAAAGATGTTCAACATCTCTCACTGATTAGAGAAATGCAAATCAAAACCACGATGAGGTACCACCCTACACCAGCCAGAATGGCCATCATCAAAACGTCTACAAACAATAAGTGCTGGAGAGGGTGTGGAGAAAAAGGCACCCTATGACACTGTTGGTGGGACTGTAAATTGGTGCAACCACTGTGGAACACAGTATGGAGAGTCCTCAGAAAACTAAACATGGAACTACCACTGGATCCAGCCATCCCACCCCTGGGCATCTATCCAGAGAAAACCACGACTCACAAAGACACATGTACTCCAATGTTCATTGCAGCACTCTTTGCAGTAGCCAACACATGGAAACAACCGAAATGTCCATCGACAGAGGAGTGGATCAAGAAGATGTGGTACATACACACAATGGAATATGACTCAGCCATTAAAAGGAATGAAATCCCGGCATTTTTAGCAACATGGATGGACCTAGAAACTATCATGCTAAGTGAAGTCAGCCATACAATGAGACACCAACATCAAATGCTGTCACTGACATGTGGAATCTGAAAAAAGGACACAATGAACTTCTTTGCAGAACAGATGCTGACTCACAGACATTGAAAAATTTTAGTCTCCAGAGGAGACAGTTTGGGGGGTGGGGGGATGTGCTTGGGTTGTGGGATGGAAATTCTGTGAAATTGGATTGTGATGATCATTATACAACTACAGATGTGATAAATTCATTTGAGTAATAAATATATATATATATATAAACAAATACTAAAAGAGCTTCACTAGTCAGAAAAGTAAAAGCTGCAACCAGAAACAAAAATACCACAAATGACAAGACTCACCTGTGAAGGCATACATGTAGTAAAGGTAAGAAATCATCCACACAAAACTATGCTACCAAAATCAGAAATTGTGAGAAGAGGAGGGTACAAAGGCAGGATAACAGAGATGCACTTGCAATTAAGAGACCAACAACCTAAAACAATCTCGCACATGTATATACACTCATATCAAAACTTCAGAGCAACTGCGAACCAAAAATCTATAATTGACATACAAACAAACAGAAAAATCAACTCAAATACAACAAAGACAGTCATCAAACCACAAGAGGAGAGAACAATAGAAGGAGGGAAGGACACAGGAGCAACAAAAATAAATTCAAAACAATGAATAAAATGGCAATAAGAACATACATATCAATAACTACCTTACATGTTAATGGACCAAATGCCCTAACCAAACGACACAGACTGTCTGAATGGATACAAAAACAAGACTCATATATTTTCTGTCTTCAAGAGGCCCACTTCACTTCTAGGGACACATACAAATTGAAAGTGAGAGGATGGAAGAAAGTATTCCATGCGAATGGGGATCAAAAGAAAGCTGGAGTAGCAATACTCATGTCAGGCAAAATAGACTTTAAAATGAAGATTATTTTAAGACACAAGGAAGGACACTACAGAATGATCAAAGGATCAATCCAAGAAGAAGATATAACAATTTGAAATACCCATGCACCCAAAATAGGTTCACCACAATATGTAAGGCAACTGCTAACAACCTTAAAAGGAGAAATCAACAATAACACAATCATAGTGGGGGACTTTAACACCCCACTGACAGCAATGGACAGATCATCCAGACAGAAAATCAATAAGGAAACACAGGCCCTGCATAAAGCATTAGACCAGATGGACTTAATAGCTATTTATAGGACATTCCATCCAAAACCAACAGAATACACGTTCTTCTCAAGGGCACACAGAACGTTCTCTAAGGTGGATCACATCCTGGGCTACAAATCAAGCCTTGGTGACTTTAAGAAAATGGAAATCATATCAAGCATCTTTTCCAAGCACAGCGCTATACGACTGGAAATCAACAACAAGAAAAAACTGCAAAAAACAAAAATACATGGAGACTCACCAACATGCTACTACTCCACAATCAAATGGATCACTGAATAAATCAAGGAGGAAATTAAAAAATATCTAGAAGCAAATGACAACAAAGACACAACACTCCAAAACCTACGGGATGCAGCAAAAGCCGTTCTAAGAGGAAAGTTTATAGCAATACAAGCCAATCTCAGAAAATACAAAACAACCACAAAACTATTAACAAAATGTACACACCTATCAATAATTACTTTACATGTAAATAGATTAAATGCTCTAGTCAAAAGAAATAGAGTGAGTGAATGGATACATAAACAAGATATATATATATATATATACACACACACACATATACACATATATAGCCTACAAGAGACTTCAGATATAAAGACACAAAGACTGAAAGTAAGGGAATGGAATAAGGTATTCTAGACAAAAGGCAATGAAATGAAAGCTGTGGTTAGCAATAATTACATCAGAGAAAACACTTTAAAACCAAGACTAGGAGTTCCTGTCATCACCCAGTGGTTAACAAATCCGACTAGGAACCATGAGGTTGCGGGTTTGATCTCTGCCCTTGCTCAGTGGGTTAACAATCTGGCATTGCCGTGAGCTGTGGTGTAGGTTGCCGGCGCGGCTCGGATCCTGCATTGCTGTGGCTCTGGCATAGGCCAGCAGCTACAAATCTGATTGGACCCCTAGCCTGGGAACCTCCATATGCCGCAAGAGCGGCCCAAGAAATGGCACAGTGGAAAGGAATCCAACTAGTAACCATGAGGTTGCGGGATTCGATCCCCAGCCTCACTCAATGGGTTAAGGACCTGGTGTTGCCATGAGCTGTGGTGTAGGTTGCATATGCAGCTTGGATCTGGTGTTGCTGTGGCTGTGGTGTAAGCTGGCGGCTACAGCTCCCATTAGACCCCTAGCCTGTAAACCTTCATATGCTGTGGGTGTGGCCCCCCAAACCAAAAATGTAAATAAAACCAAGACTATAACAAGAGACAAAGATGGAAATTACTAATTATAAAGGGAGCAATCCAAAAGGAAGATACAAAAACAACTGTAAATATATAGGTACCCAACATAGGAGCACCTAAATACATAAAACAAATCTCAACAAACATACAAGGAGAAATTGACAGTAACACAATTAGAGTAAAGGACTTTAACACCTCACTGACATCAATGAACAGATCACCCAAACAGAAAATCAGGATGGAAATACTGACCTTAAATGACATAGAAGACTAGATGAACTTAAGAGATATATATAAAGCATTTCATCCCAAAGCATCTGAATACACATTCTTTTCAAGTGCACATGGATAGTCTCCAGGACAGATCACATACTAAGCCACATAAACAAGCCTTGGTAAATGTAAGAAAACTGAAATCACATCAAGCATCTTTTCTGACCAGAACACTAGGAGACTTGAAATCAACTCTCAGGAAAAAACTGCGAAAATCAAACAGGTGGAAGATAAACAACTTGTTCCTAAACAACTAATGGATCACCAAAGAAAGGGAATATCAAAAAATACCTGGAGGCAAAAGAAAGTGGAAACACAACCATCCAAAATCTATAGGACGAAAGAAAAGTAATTCTAAGGGGGAAGCTTATAGGAATACAAGCACCCTCGGGAAACAAAAATCTCAAATAAGCAACCTCACTTTGTACCTAAATGAACTAGACAATTAAGAATAAACGAACGCCAAAGTTAGCAGAAGAAAAAAATCACAAGGATCAGAGAAGAAATAAGTGAAACAGATACTCCAACAACGATAGAAAAGATCAATGGAAGACCTGGTTCCTTAGGTACACAAAATTGGTAAACTTTAGGCCAGACTCATCAAGAAAGAAAGAGAGAAAATAACTACAATCAGAACTGAAGAAGACATTCCAAGTGACATCACAGAAAGACAAAGTATCATAGAAGATATTAGAAACAATTTTATGTGAATAAAATGGAGAACATAAAAGAAATGGATGAACTTCTAGAAATGTTCAATCTCCCAAGACAGATTCAGGAAAAATAGAAAATATGAACAGACTGATTACCAGGAATGAAACTGAATCAATAATTTTAAAACCCCTCAATTCCCAATAAACAAAAGTCCAGCACCAAAGAGTCTGTCACAGGTGAATTCTACCAAACATTTAAGGAAGAGTTGAGAGTTCCCTTTGGGGCTCAATGGCTGGGAAACCTGACGAGCATCTATGAGGTAGTGGTTTGATCCATGGCCTCACTTAGTGGGGTTAAGGACCCAGAGTTGCCATGAGCACTGGTGTGGGTTGCAGACATGGCTCGGATCCCACATTGCTGTGGCTGTGGCAATGGCCGCTGGCTGCAGCTCCAATTGGACCCCTAGCCTGGGAACCTCTATATGCCATGGGTGATGCCCTAAAAAGACAAAAACACATAAAATAAATAAATAAATAAATAAATATCAAGAAGAGTTTATGCCTATCATTCTCAACTATTCAAAAAAACTGCAGAGGAAGAACTGCTTCCAAAGTCATTTTATGAACCTCCATCTCCCTGACACCAATACCAAAGACATTACCAAAAAAAAAAAAAAAAAAAAAGGAAAATTACAGGCCAATGTATCACTGACGAACACAGATGCAAAATGTCCTCAACCATATATTAGCAAACTGAATTTAACAATACATTAAGAGATGAATAACTGATAACCATGAATCAATCATCGTGATACAAATTAAGAAACTGAAGTTTAAAAACTGCATGATCTTCTCGGAGTTTCCACTGTGGCACAGTGGGTTAAGAATCCAAATGCAGCAGCTGGGATTGCTGTGGAGGGATAGGTTCTATCCCCGGCCTGGTGCAGTGGTGTTAAAGGATCTAGCCTTGCTGCAGCTTTGGCATAGGTCACAGCTGCGGCCTGGATCCAATCCCTGGCCCAGGAACTTCCATATGTCATGCGTATTGCCATAAAAAAGTCATATGATCATCTCAATGGATGCAGAAAAACTTTTAAGAAAATTCAATATTCATTCATGATAGAAACTCTCAACAAAGTGGGTTTGTTGAGAGGAGCATACTTCAACACAATAAAGGCCATATATGTCAAGCTCACAGCTAACACTCAATGGTGAAAAGGCATTTCCTCCAAGATCACGAATAAGACAAGAGTGCCCATTCCTGCCACTTCTGATCAAGATAGTACTAGAAGTCCTAGCCACAACAATTAGACAAGAAAAAGTAATAAAAGTAAACTAAATTGGAAAGGAAGACGTAAAACTGCCACTGTCTGTAGAGGTCACAATACTATAGAGAGAAAATCCTAAAGATGCAAAAAAAAAAACCTATTAAAAACTAATAAATGAATTCAGTAGAGTTGCAGGATACAATATAAAGTTAATATACAGAAATCTGCTATATTTCTATACACTGACAACAAACTATTAGCAAAAGAAATTAAGAAAACAATCTCATTGACAACTGCATCAAAAGGAATACTACCTAGGAATAAATCTAAACAAGGAGGTAAAATAACTGTCCTCAAAAAATTATAAGATATTTATGAAAGAAACTAAAGACAATGCATGGAAATATATACCATGCTCTGTGATTGTAAAAATTAATATTGTTTAAAATGACCATACTACCCCAGGCGACATATAGAATCAATGTAATTCCTATCAAAACACTAATGGTATTTTTCACAGACCTCAAATAGCCAAAGAATCCTGAGAAAGAACAAAGCTGGAGTATCACCTTCCCTAATTTCAAACTATATTGCAAAGGCCCAGTAATCAAAACACTATGGTACTGGCACCAAAAAACTGACACACAGATCAACAGAACAAAAGAGAGATCTCAATTTCACACGCACATGTTCAATTACTCTATGACAAAGGAGGCAAGGAATATACAATAGGAAAGACATCCTCCTTGATAAATTGTGCTGGAAAAACTGGAAACACATACATGCAAAAAAAATCAAACTGGACTGCTGTCTCACATCACATACAAAAATAAACTCGAAAAAGTATTTTAAAACTTCAATGTAATACATGAACCCATAAAACTCCATAGAATAAAACATAGGTAGTATGCTCTTTGACATTGGTCTTAGCAATATTTTAGTGGATATGTCTCCTCAGCCAAGGAAAACAAAAGCAAAAATAACCAATTCAGTCTACATTAAACTAAAAAGCTTTTGCAGTGAAGGAAACTATCAACAAACAGAACAGACTGCCTACTGAAAGGAAGAGGATATGTTCAAACAATCTATCTAATACGGGGTTAAGACCTAAAACACAAAGAACACATACAACTCAACATCAACAAAACCCCAAAGAAATTAATTAAAATTGGGCAGTGGAGATGAATAGATATTGTTCCAAAAGAGAGAGACATGAAAATACACTCAATATCAATCATCATTAGATAAATGTAAAATAAAACCCTAATGAGAAAGCACCTCACACCCATCAGAATGACTGTCATCAAAAAGAACAAATAAATGTTATTGCTGATGTGAAGAAAAGGGAACCTTCATCCTGGCACAAAAAGCAGACACATCCTCAGAGAAATGCACATCAAAACCATAATGAGATATCACCTCACAACCATCAGAATGACCATTATCAAAAAGAACAGATACATGTTGGTGATGTGGACAAAAGGGAACCCTCCTGCACTGCTGGAAGGCAGGGAAACTGATACAGCCACTATGGAAGACAGTAAAACAGAACTACCATGTGATCCACCAAGTCCACTTCTGGACATCTATTTGAAGAAAACAAACTCTAATTTGGAAAAATATATGCATCCCCCATGGTCACTGCAGCATGCCTTGCAATAGCCAAGGCATGGAAACCACCTAAATGTCCACAGATGGATAAAGAAAATGTGGGGTGTGTACACACACGTGATGGAACAGTATTCAGCCATAAAACGAAAGATATCCTGCCATCTGGGACAACATGGATAGACTGCAAGGGCACTATTCAAAGTGAACCAAGACTGAGTATGACCTTGTTCATATATGAAGGTCATATATACAGTGAATAGAATGGTGGTTGCCAGAGGCCGGGGAAAGGGGTGGAAGAAATGATTGAACTGGATTGTTTTTCCAGTTTAAATAAATGCAGTAAAATATTATTCGAAGAAAAAATAAAGATAAGAGCTTTTCAATACATTTACCAACACTAAGGGACTATTATTGAAAAAGAGCAGTAAATTCAGCTACTCATGTATGTCCAAGGCCATACGCTCTCAAGGGCCAATACTAAAGAAGATGAATTTCCAATAAAAAATAGGAGGAAATCAAATTGGTGAAGTTGCACAAAAGAAACCAAGTGTATTTCCTTACTGTAAAGGTATCTGGTAGCTTTTTCAGGCATGACTGATTTTCCTTCCCATTTCCCTCACTTCATCCCACAACATGTAGCCTTATCTAAGCATTAAATTATACAGTGTGAGTTCATGAGATCTGAGCAGAAGGTTTTTGTTGTTTTTTTTTTTTTTTTTTGGCGGCACCAGAGGCATACAAAAGTTCCTGGGCCAGGGATCAAAACCATGTCACAGCAGTGACAACATCGGATCCTCAACCAGTAGGCCCCTGGGGAACTCCATAAGCAGAAATGATCTTAAAAGAATGGGATGGCATCCACGCCTTTCAAGGCTAACTGTCCACTATATACTAGACTTCTCAGAATGAGTGTTGGTCAGCCTGGGAAGTAGAGAAAAAAGAGCGGGGTAAGAGCAGAGAAGAAAGGAAAAGAGGAAAGGAAAATGGAGAGAACTTGTTGGTTTTTCCTGTCCAAAGATGGTCTAAGAAAGAGGATAACTCTACCAGGCCAAGAACTGTAGTCCATCTGTTGGGAAGACTGATTAAAAAAAAAAATACATGTCTTCTGCAATTTGATTAAATGGAGAGAATAAGTAAGTAAGACAATGCCTTGTCCTGAAATTATCCTACCTAACAGATATATTTCTGATTAAGGTAATGAACTGTACTCTGATTTGTATGCCTCAGACTCTTGTCTGTGTACACACACACACCCCAAATCTTCTTCAACAAATTGTCTGTGGATGGGCACTTGGGTTGTTGGTTTCCTTGCCTTGGCTACTGTAAATAGTACTGCTATGAATACGGAAGTACATTTATCCTTTCAAATTAGAGTTTTCCTCTGTTTTGGATATATGCCCAAGAAAGAGATTGATGGATCACAAGGCAGCTCTGTTTTTAGTTTTTAAAGGAAGTTCCAAAGTGTTTTCCAAAGGGGCTGCACAAATTTCATCTACATTCTTACCCACTAACAGTGTAGACGGGTTCTCTTTGCTATACACCCTCTCCAGCATTTATTATTGGCAGATTGTTTGATGACAGCTCTTCTGACTATGGTCATGCATTACCATGGTCTTGATTTGCACTTCTCTAATCATTAGCGATGTTGAGCATCTTTTTCATTTTCCTGTTGGCCATGTGTATGACGTCGTTGAAGAAATGTCTATTTAGGTATTCTGCCCATTTTTTGGATTGAGTTGTTTTTCTGCTATTGAACTGCATGAGCTGTCTGTATATTCTGGACATTAGCCCCTTTTTGGTTGCATTGTTTGCAATGTAATGTTCTCTCAGTCCGTGGGGTGTTCTTTCATTTTGTTGATGGTTTCCTTTGCTGTGAAAAAGGTTTTAAGTTGAATTAGGTCCCATTTGTTTATTTTTACTTTTATTATTATTTTTTTTACCTTGGAATACAGATCTAAGAAAATATTGCTATGATTTATGTCCAAGAATGCTTTGCCTATGTTTTCTCATAGGAGTTTTATGGCATCATGTCTCACATCTAGGTCTTTAAACCATTTTGAGTGTATTTTTGTATATGACATGAGGGACTAATTTCATTGACACACAATGTTCCCCAACTTTCCCAATGCCACCTGTTAAGGAGACTGTCTTTTCTCCATCATATGTATCTTTCCTCCTTTGTCACAGATTAATTGACCATAGATGTGTAGTTTTATTTCTGGGCTCTCTAGTTTGCTCTGCTGACAGGCCTGTTTTTGCATCCATATCACACTGCTTTGATTACCATGGCTTTGTAGTATTGTCTAAAATCTGGGGGAGTTATGCCCTCCAGCTTTCTTTTTCCTCAGGATTGAGAACAATGGCATTAAATCTATAGATTGTTTTGGATGGTATGATCATTTTTACAATATTAATTTTTCCATCTAAGAGCATGGGATATCTTTGCAAGGATCATCCTCAATTCATTTTATCAATGCCTTATAGTTTGTAGCATATAGCTCTTTATATTAATTTCCTTGGCTAATTTTATTTTATGCTATTTTTTTTTGTTTGTTTCTTAGGGCTGGACCCATGGCATGTGGAAGTTCCAAGGCTAGGGGTCACACTGGAGCTACAGCTGCTGGCCTATGCCACAGCCACAGCAATGCAGAATCTGAGCCATATCTGTGCCCTACACCACAGCACACGGAAACACCGGATCCTTAACCCACTGAGCGAGGCCAGGGATAGAACCCGCAAGCTCCATGTTCCTGCTGCACCATGATTTGTTTCCGCTGCACCATGATGGGAACTCCTCCTTGGCTGATTTTATTCCTAGGTGTTCCATTCCATTCCACTCCACTCCATTCCATTGTCAGCTGCCCCTGCAGCATGCAGAAGTTCCTGGGCCAGGAATCAAACCTGCAACACAGCAACGACCCAAGCTATAGCAGTGACAATGCTGGATCCTTAATCTGCTGTGCTACCAGGAACTCTTTGGACATGATTTTAAATGGGGTTTATTTTTTTACTTTCTCTTTTCTCATATTTCATTTTTAGGGTAAACATATGCAACAGGTTTCTGTTTATTAATCTTTTACCCTGCTACCTTGCTGAGTTCTTCTATTAGTTCTAAAAGTTTTCATGTGGAGTCTTTAGGGTTTTCTATGTAGAGTATCATGTCTACACTTTTACCTCTTCTCTTCCAATTTGGATACCTTTTGTTTCTTTTTTTTGGTCTGACTGCAGTGGCTAGGACTTCCAAAACTATGTTCACTAGAACTGGTGAGAGTGGGCATCCTTGTCTTGTTCCTGAACTTGGCAGGACATGTTTCACTGCTGAGTAGTATGTTGGCTATGGGCAGTAAGTGGCTTTTATGATGGTGAGATATGTTCCCTCTATGCCCGCTTTGGTGAGAGTTTTTCTCATGAGTGGATGGTGGATTCCAACAAATGCTTTTCCTGCATCTATGGAGATGATCATGTGTTTTCTGATTCTCTTCTGCTAAGGCGGTGTATCACCTTGATTGATTTGCAAATGTTGAACCATCCTTGGGAACAGGGTCAGATTTGTGCATTGATTTCTTATACAGCAGTGGGGAAATGAAATAGAATGATAACACAGGAAGGCTATGAACAATTCAGCTAAGAGATAAGGGCCTTCACTATTGACAGACTGAAAAGACAGCCTCATGGATTGGGAGAAAATATATTCAAATCATATATCTGATAAGGGATTAATATGCACAATATATAGAGAACTCGTCAAACTCAACAATATAAGGAAAAAATGGGCAAGAGACTTGCTTATACATTTCTCTAAAGAAAATATGCAAATGACCAATAAGAACATGAAAAGAAGTTCGACATCACTAATAACTAGGAAACTGCAAATCAAAACCAAAATGAGGTATCATCTCACACTTATCAGGATGGATACCATAGAAAAAAACCAACAATCAGGAAATAACAAGTGCTAATGATGTGGAGAAATTGGAACCATTATGCACAGTTGGTGGGAATATAAAATGGTACAGCTAGGGTGGAAAACAGCTTGGTGGTTCCTCAAAAAATTAAAAGTAGAATTACCATAGGACCCAGAAATTGCACTTCTGGGATATACCCTAAAGAATTTTTTTTTGTCTTTTTAGGGCTGCACCCATGGCACATGGAGGTTCCCAGGCTAGGGGTCGAATTGGAGCTGTAGCTGCTGACCTACACCACAGCCACAGCAACGCCAGATCCAAGCTGCATCTGCAACCTACAACTCATGGCAATGCCACATCCTTAACCCACTGAGTGAGGCCAGGGATCAAGTCTGCGTCCTCATGGATGCTAGTCAGTTTCATTTCCACAGAGCCATGCCCTACCCTAAAGAATTGAAAGTAGGGACTCAAAGATATATCTGCACACCCAATTTCATAAAGGTATTCAAAATAGACAAAAGGTGGAAATAACCCAAGGGTCTATGGACAGTTGAATGGGTAAGCAAAATATAGTGTATACAACCAGCCCTCCACATCCATGATTTCTGTGTCCCATAGATTCATCAATTGCAAATCAAAATTATTCAGAAAAAAATTCCAGAAAGTTCCAAACAGCAAAACATTTTTTCAAAGAGCAAAACTTGAATTTGCCTCATGCCACCCACACAGCCTTTAGTTATTTACATATCATTTACATATGTATTATAAAGTAATCTAGAGATGATTTAAAGGACACAGGACAATGTCCACTGGTTAAATGCAAATACTATGCCACTTTATATAAGGGAAATTGAGCATTGCAAATTTTGGTATTTGGGGTGGGGGGGTTCTGGAACCAAGTCCCTGCATATACTGAAAAAACCACCACATATAATGGAATATTATTTGGCTGCAAAAAGAAAGGAAATTCTGACACATGCTACAACATGGAGGAACTTTGAGGACATTATGTTATGCAAAATAATCTAATCAAGAGGACAAGTACTGCATGATTCCACTCATGAAGTATTTATTGTGGTCAAATTCAAACAGACAAAGTAGAATGGTCTTTGCCAGGAACTGTGGGGAAAATAAAAGGGAAAGGAGTGTTGTTTTTAATGAGTATAAAGCTTCAGTTTAGCAAGATGAAAGAATTCTGGAAATGGATGGTGGTGGTGGTTGCATAACAATATGAATGTATTTGATACCACTGATGCTTAAAAATGGTGAAAATGATAGATTTCATGTCATGTGTATTTCCCCACATTAGGAGCAGGAGAGAGATATAAGAGCCTGAACTAAGATAGGTGTGATGTATTTGGAGAAAATTTAGAAGGATGCCTACATTCATGACTGGGTAGATGACAGTGGCACCAACTGAGATGGGACACAGGGAAAGAAGAGTGTTTGGTGGAAAGAAGTTCAGATGTTTGACACATTAAATTTGAAGTGCCTGAAGCAGTCATATTGTTGAGGATATTGGACAGAAGTAATTCACTTTCCCACGGAGATCCAGGGTGTGTGGAGGCAGAAAGGGAAGGGATGTGTGGGGGAGGGAGAGAGAGGAGGTAAAAAGGAGGAAAAAAAAAAGAAAAGAAAAAATATGTGAAATCTCTATGAAGGGAAGAGAATATAATTTCTGGAGCCAAACAGCTGGGCTCTCATCCTAGGCTGGCCATTTACCCATCCTAGGACCTTGGCAAATTTCTTGGCCTCTCAGTGACTCATTTCCCTCATCTGTTAAATGGAGATAACACCTACCCCAAGGAGTGTTGGAAAAGATAAAGTAATCTCATTTATGGAAAGAATGTAAAAAAAGTACCTGAAATACAGTTAAGTGCTTCATCAAGTCTTAGCTATTATTTTCATGGCACTGATGGAAAGTAAAAATAAAATAAAGAAAAATACTACTTTAGAGGCCTGGATACAAAGGAAAGGCTTACCTGTTTTTGTGTTGGACCTTGCTTTGAAAAACAACCAAAAAGGAAAAGAGCCATGGGAACTAAAGGGAAAAACAAACAAACAAAACCTTCAGTGATGTTTTTGAAAATTCATGGAAAATATTTCTAAAGGTCTAATTTCATAAAAATATTACTTACCTTTACAAGAAGGTGCCTTCCAATGCCAAACCTCACAAAGAAAAAAAAAAAAAGTCCAGCAAACATTGGCTTAATAATAGAGGTGATGCCTCCCATAGTTACATAAGCAGCATACTGAACCTAGATGAAGAATAGAAAGCCAGGATGTCACTCCCTCCGTTCTTAGACCAAGTCATCATAAAGAATGTGAGTTACTTCTAACTTACTCCTTGGTCATAAATACCGAACAAAAGCAGTTTCCACTTTATGAACGTGTTATGGTTCTAAGAGCTTGTTCAGAAACCAGACACTGAGAAGACAGTTTAAAAAAGAAATTGTAATTAGCTCCCTCTACTTGAACACAGAAGTCCACATAATCTGTGTAGGAAAAGTCTGTAATAATACACTTCAGATTAACAATAAGACATTAGAAAGTGAAGACTCCACTTACAACCTTTAATGACCAAATACTCTAAAAAAAAACACCCAAGATCGCTTCCTCTTCAAGTCTCAGCAATGGGAGTAATTACTGCCTTAATCAAACAGAGTAGTATGGTACTCCAGAGGTATCAAGGAGAGAAGAAGGAAGAACCCAGACATCTCCATAAGCAAGAGAGAGAGAGGATTCTAACAGCTGAAACTCCTAATAGGATGACTGGGTGTTCATGACACCACAATTTCTTGCAATGAACTTGCTCTGTTGTATTACATGAAAAAGGTATTCAAGATTTACAAGGAGATCCTGCTGAAGAGCATTGAGAACTTTGTCTAGATACTCATGTCGCAACAGAACAAAGGGTGGGGAAAAAATGTAATTGTAATGTATGCATGTAAGGATAACTTGATCCCCTTGCTGTACAGTGGGAAAATAAATAAATAAATAAATAAATAAATAAATAAATAAATAAATAAAAGGTATTCAGCAGAATTTCCTTTGTGGCTCAGTAGGTTACCAACTTGGCTAGTATCCATGAGGATGCAGGTTCGATCCCTGGCCTTGTTCAGTGGGTTGAGGATCTGGTCTTGCCGTGAGCTGTGGCGTGGGTCACAGATGAGGCTTGGATCTAGTGTTGCATTGCTGTGGCTGTAGTGTAGGCTGGCAACTGTAGCTCTGATTTGACCCCTAGCCTGGGAACCTCCATATGCCTCAGATGCGGCCCAAAAAAGACCAAAAAGCAAAAAACAAAAACCAAAACAAAAAAAGGTATTCAGCAGGCCAGATCTGAATTATGGGAGGAGGCCATTACCAACCCCATAAAATACAAAATACTTTATATACTACTAATTCTTTATGCTTCCAGAAATGAAATATGTAGGATTTAGCTCTTTTTTTTTTGCTTTATAAACATAAAAATCCTCAATAAACTGACAGGGGAACTGAAACAAACATAGACTATTCTTTATTAAAAAGTAAGTCATGTACACTTACAGGTGACTGCTCTAAATTTTCATGCAAGTAACACTGAGTCCGCTTCACAACAGACACATCTGCTCCCAGGAATGGAATGGAATAACTGTTGAGTTCTCTGCCACCTGCAAGACAGACCCATGTTGCAACTTCTCCATTTATAGTGACCACAATTGAATTGGTTTATTTATGAATAAAAATCTTAACTTTAAAGCAGTTAATAACAACAATGAAGACGGTAGACCTGCTCTTAATTCAAACTACTTCAGTATTTGTCCTTTGTCCTCTACAATGACATCCAAACACGTGACAAGGTGTAAAAATGAAGCAGGCTTCACACCATGGGCTCTTAACATGTAGAGTTTAACCACGTTTCATACCCCATCAATTTCCCTAGACAATGCTCAAAGGAAAACTCATTTCAACAGCCAGACTCTGAGTTTAGAGTTCTCACATACAAATACTATTAAAAGATTGACTGATTCATGTCCATAAGATCATCACCTTTTTACTGAATAAAATTTGATTGACGTTTAATTGTTATGTTGATAGTGAAGGGTCATAAAATCACTTTTCCCTCAGAATCCACGTTTATTATTATATACAAAGTACTTAATCCTGGGATAACATATCGATTGTACTTTATTGAAATGTGAACACATAAAAGAGTATCTGAAACAGAGGAAGTTCTTCATCAAGTCTTAGCTATCCTGAGCTCACGATAAAAAAAATCTCCAGGCTTTTCTTAGCACCATGTGCTATTAACAGCCAGATCAACAACAACATGCTTCGATAAACTGAAGAATAGATTTTTGAGATAATATACCTTCTTTTCAGTTTTGGACCAACAACTGGGACAGGCTTCAGATGTGATTCATTTCGTAGTTTTTTCAACTGACTCTTATCTGCAAAATCATAAGCTGCTGACTTCCAGGTACCATCATGAATGCACAACCCCTGATGAAATAATTCAAGAGTTAAAGTAACATGTCTTAAGGGATAATTATTAAATGTAAAACCGAGTAACTTATAACTGATACAAAGAACACTTTGCCTCTATTTGAGCAGACACAGTCCCTCTTTAGTAGCCTTGAGATGTAGTCTCGCAACTGGCTAGGCAACAGTAACACTCATTAGTTTGACCATATTCACTACTGATACTCGGTTTACAGTCTACGTATTTACAACATATGCCCTTTCTTCTTTCCTCCTGCCTTTATGTTCTTTTTAATAAGCCATTGAGTTTCACTTCATCCCCTTCACTCAACTAATTAGCACTGATTGCTTTAAGCAGAATAAAAGAAACAATAAAACCACCAGAAGATTCAGCTTTTCATATCAGAGCTTTGATGACACTTCTGAAAGCAGAGAGACATCAACCGAATTTCCATGTTGGTGCGGATTAAGTTCTTCTGCTTTGTTAAAACTAAAAGTCTGAAGAGTTGATTTTATGAAACTATCCTAAATCTGCCCCTATCTAATAGGACCTTTTACAAAGATTTCCAAAATACAGGAAAAAAGTTTTTTAAAAACCTACAAATATCTTTTTAGACAAATAAGCCATCAGAAAGGCAAAACTTACATTATACTCCAAAAAAAATCTCTATTTCATTGAAAAATAGAAAAGTGCACGACATAAATGTATAATTTAATGAAATTATGATGCAAACATCTATAGAAGCCCAAAGGCCCTCCTTCTGTCTTGTCTTTGTGGGAATCAAGAAAAAGTTTTGCTTTTTTTTGTTAGTATTTTACCACCTAAGTAAGTATTCATTCCTATACAGTGCAGTGAGTTTTGCCTGTTTCTAAATTTTACAGAAATGGAATTGTACAGTGTATATGCCTTGAGTTTGGCTTCTTTTGTTCAAAATTATGACGTCAGGATTCATTATGTGTTAGAAGCACCTCCTACTCTGCAGCTGACCTTCTTTCCTTTTTTTTTTTTTTTTTTTTGTCTTTTGACGGCTCCCCCCTGCGGCATATGGAGTTTCCCAGGCTAGGGGTCCAATCAGAGCTGTAGGTGCCAGCCTATGCCAGAGCCATAGCAACACCAGATCTGAGCCACGTCTTTGATCTGCACCATAGCTCATGGCAACACCGGATCCTTAACCCACTGAGCAAGGCCAGGGATCGAACCCACATCCTCACTGATACAAGCTGGGTTCGCGGACCACTGAGCCATGATGGGAACTCTGATCTTTCCATGTTCTTAATGGTGTCTTTTGATAAACAGACATTCTCAATCTTAAATTTTAAATGTGTACAAATGTATTAATTTTTCTTTATATTTAATGCCTACTGTGCTTTGGTTTTTGTTATAAGCAATTATTCCTTGTATGGCTGGGTGTATATAGTTAATACTATATAGCATATGAGAAATTGGCTGAGATGATTTTAAAAGTTCTCATCCCAAGAAGAAAAGTTACAGCTAAGTATGGTGATGGATGCTAACTAATGGTGATTATTTTCTGATATATGCAAATACAGAATCCTTATGCTGGACACCTGAATAGTGTAACGTAATATGTCAACTATACCTCAACAAAAATAAATTAATAAAATAAAATGTATTCCAGGGGAAAAGAGAAGGCATTCCTAACCTTGAGGCCATGAAATATGTCATCTTCCAAAAGCTTACTGTTTTGCCTTATGCATTTATAATAACCTAAACTTAATTTTTGCATATACTGCAACATATGAATCCAGTTTAACTGATTTTCCAGACCCATCATCTCCTGAAAAGACCCTTTAACAGAAATCAAGTGCTCATATACACACAAACTACTCTGAGTTCTTTATCCCGTTCCACTGGCCTGTCACTATTTCCCTGACAACGTAACACACTGACTTAATAATAAGTCTTCATATTTGAGAGGATCTTTCCACTTTCTCCTTTAAGAAAGTCTCAGCTATTCCTGGATTTCCCGTCATGGCTCAGAGGTAACGAATCTGACTAGGAACCATGAGGTGGTGGGTTCAATCCCTGGCCTTGCTCAGTGGGTTAAGGATTCAGCATTGCAGTGAGGTGTGGTGTAAGTCTCAGACGCAACCCAGATCTGATGTGTCTGTGGCGGTGGTGTAGGCGAATGAGGCCAGGGATCAAAACTGCATCCTCATGAATACTAGTTGGGTTGTTACTGCTGAGCCACAATGGGAACTCCCTTGATAAATCTTCTATATCATTTCATATACAAACTCTGGTCATTGTTCCTGGGAAATCAAGGAGTTTCTGTTCTGGTGCAGTGGGTTAAGAATCTGAGTGTAGAAGCTTGGGTTCAGAAGAGGCATAGTTTCAATCCCCAGCTATGCACAGTAGGTTAAAGGATCTAGCATTGATGCAGCTTTGGCATCAACAGCAGCTGAAGCTCAGATTCAATGCCTGGCACAGGAACTTCCATATGCTTGCAGTGAACCATAAAAACAAAACAAAACAAGGAGTTCCCATTGTGGTTATCAGATTAAGAACTCAATGTAATGTCCATGAGGATAGAGGTTTGATCCCTGGCCTTCCTCAGTAGGTTAAGGATGTGGTGCGGTCACAAGCTCTGCTGTAGGTCACAGATGCAGCTTGGACTCTGTGTTGCTGTGCCTATGGTATAGACTGGCAGCTGAAGCTCCAACTGGCCCCTAGCCAGGGAACTTCCATATGCCACAGGTATGGCCCTAAAAAGAAACCAAATAAAATGTAGTCCATTCCCAGAAATGAAACTATTTTATGTTCCTAAATAGACCATACATTCAGTAAGATTACACTTCTACCATACATTTCTTCTACGGCTACAACTTCTAAGGCCAAGTGAGATACACAGTAACTACTCAGTGCTTTGCAGTAAGGTGATAACTTTCTAGGCTGACAACATTCATCACATAATGATAGATCCTTAATGCCAGGATAATGGTAACTCTGTCTAACATAATGAGTTAGGCAGTGATTTTTAACAAATTCTATCTTAAGTCAAAATAATTATCAGCAGGGAAATCCGACTGTGGCTCAGCAAAATGAATCCAACTAGTATCCATGAGGATGTGGGTTCAATCCATAGCCTTGCTCAGGGGGCTAAGGAGGCGGTGTTACCATGACCTGTGGTGCAGTTCACAGACGTGGCTCAAATCTTGCATTGCTGTGGCTGTGGTGTATGCCGGCAGCTGGAGCTCTGATTCAACCCTTAGACTGGGAACTTCCATATGCTGCATCTGCTGTCCTAAAAAAGCAAAATACTTCTCAGCAATCTTTGCTTTTCAAAAATAAACACAGTGGGAGCTGGGGTCTAGAGGGCGGAGGAGTAAGCAGTGGTGCTCACCATCTTCTACAAACACAGGAAAAAAAATCTACATGTAGAATGATTCAGGCAGAACATCTACAGAATGCTGGCAGAAGACCTTAAACCACCCAAAAGGGCAAGAAACCCACCACGTAACTGGGTAGAACAAAAGGGAAGAAAAAAAAGGGGGGGGGGATCAGGATGGGACTAGCACACCTGAGAGGGAGCTAAGAAAGAAGAAAGGAACCCACACCCTGGGAAGCCACCTAACTGACAGGGAGATCAGCCAAGAAAGAAGGGCCTCAGAGCCTCAGAGAAAAGCGCAACAGCTGGACAGAGGAGGCCAAAGCAAAGGGAGCCACGCAGACCAATGGTACTACCGCCTAGGACACCACAGCCTGAGATGCTTGGAATGGGGCTGGGCACTGAGACTCAGGCTCCGGCGGTCAGTTCTGGGATGAGGACTAGGGTTGGCTGTGTGCAGACAGCCCAAGGGGGTAAGGGTGAGGGAGGGGAGTGCCACATCCAAGGGAACCCAGGAGGAGGTGTGGGACCACCGAGAAGAAAGGCACAATTGTCGGGGAGGTTGGGAGGAGGAGGGGCGAATCACCACAGGAACATCTTTCTCTGCACACAAGCAGACTCTCAAAGGGCAGGGTTATGGGTGGCAAGGCACCTCTTTGCCAGGGGTAGAGGTGACAGGCCCTTCTTACAAGGGCCATGGGTGGTGGTGCTTCCTGCTCCAGCTAACTGCAACCAAGCACCTCTTGCATGGTCTACCAGTCATCTCAGACTCCAGACTTGGCCCACCACCACTAGGGGTCTGTGAATAGACACCACCTATGGCCACAGTCACCTCAGAGGTCACCAAACAGGACAGCACTGCAACCACAACCACCCATTGCTGCTCTCACACCCCTGGGAACCCACACATCTTGCCGCTGCCACTGCCAAATGCTCCAGGTGCCACCTACACCTGCCTGGCAGTCACTGACACTTCCAGGGCCCTGCAACTAGGAGCAGCTTGAGCCACCTTCCTGTGGGTCTTTGCCATTGTCAAGGGCCCAGTAACCAGGCACTGGCTACTAGCCCTGCCCACTGCCTCCATCTCCCTGGAAGCACACGAAGCACATATCAAGGGGATGACAGCCTGCACACACTAAGAAAGAGAGAGGAAGCATCCAAAAAAGCAGCCTGCATGCCAAAACTAAATCATAGGCCCTCACAAGATACCTAGGGGTGTTCTTGCCTATGAAGAGCCCTCCGAGTCTACAGTAGTTGTTTTCCCGAAACTCACAGAATAAGGAATACAGAAGCAAGATGAACCCGCACAGGAACCATTCCCAGTTACAAGAACAGGAGAATTCCCCTGAAGGAGTAAACAGTGGAACAGACCTCTGCAGTCTAACAGACACCGAGTTCAAAAAGAGACAGTGAAGGAGTTCCCGTCCTGACTCAGTGGTTAAAGAATCTGACTAGGAACCATGAGGTTGCGGGTTCGATCCCTGCCTGTGCTCAGTGGGTTAATGATCCAGTGTTGCTGTGAGCTGTGGTGTAGGTGGCAGAGGCGGCTCGGATCCCTTGCTGCTGTGGCTATGGCATAGGCCGGTGGCTACAGCTCTGATTCAACCCCTAGCCTGGGACCCTCCACATGCCAGGGAGCAGCCCAAAAAATGACAAAAAGACCAAAAAAGAAAAAAAAAAAAGAGAAGATACTAAAGGAATTAAGATTGAATTAAGGAACTAAGAACTGATATGAACAGCAGTGCAGACTACTTTAGAAAGGAACTCAAAAACATACGGAGGAGCCAAGAAAAATGAGAAAATTCATTGGCAGAGACACAAGCTGAGTTACAGGCACCAAAGAGCAGAATCAATAATGCAGAGGAACAAATCAGTGACTTGGAAGGTAGAGTCTTGAAAATCACCCACCCAATCAGGACAGCAGACAGAAAACCAAATGAAAAACCACAAAAGCAATGGAAGAGCTCCATGGGATAAGATAGAGCAGCCCAATCTACACAAAACAGGGATTCCAGAAGGAGAAGAAAAAGAAAATGAGACGGAAAGGATATTTGATGAAATTATGGCTGAAAACGTTCCAAATTAAAGCAAACAGACATCAAGGTACAGGAAGCACAGAGGGCCCCAAACAAGTTGAACCCAAACAGTCTCACACCAAGACATATTATAATAAAAAATGGCAAAAGTTAAAAAGAGGAATTGAAAGGCAGCAAGAGGAAAACAAAGAGTTAATTATAAGGGACCCACCATGATGCTATCAGCTCATTCCTCTATAGAAACAATACACGGCAGAAGAGAGTGCCAAGACATACTCAAAGTTCTAAAAGGGAAACATTTGCAGCCTAGTGTACTCTACCCAGGAAGAATATCATTTAAAATATAAGGAGAAATACAGTTTTTCTCCGATGAACAAAAGCTAAAAGAGCACAGCAATACTAAACCCATTCTCAAAGAAATACTGACAGGGCTTCTCTAAATAAAAAAAAAAAGAAGAAGAAATAGGATGGAGGAAATCACAATTGGAAAGCGATCACTTAAATAAGCCAGTATACAGATCTAAAAGGGAGAAAAAAACCTACCAAAAAATGATGATAAACACAAGGAATAGCAAAAGGACAAACATGAAGATGTTTAAAAAGGACTTCAAAATCATACAATGTGAGGAAGGAAAGAGAAAATCTAGACTCTTTTTTTTTTTTTTAAGAATGTCTTGGAGCCTATATGACTATCAGGCAAGCAGACATAGGTAGGGGTTAACATAACTGAAAAACAGGGCAACCACAAGTCAAAACCAAACAATACAATCACAAAAACTAAAAAGAAGAGGACACAAGCAGACAATAAAAGGAAATCATCCAATCCAAAAAAGAAAGGAACAAAGAAAAACAGAATCAACTGGTAAACAAGGTTTAAAATGGCGACAAATACATACTCACTGACAATTACCGTAAATGTCAATGGCCTGAATGCTCCAATCAAAAGACACAGAGTAGCAGACTGGATAAAAAAACAAGAGCCTACGATATGCTGCCTACAAGAGACTCACCCTACAGCAAAAGATGCATCTGGTTTGAAAGTGAGTGGTTGGAAAAAGCTATTTCATGCAAATGGAAAAAACAGGAAAGCGGGAGTTGCAATACTCCTATCAGACAAGAGAGACTTTAAAACGTAGGCCCATAAAGAAAAAGAAGGACACCATTTAATGATAATGGAATCCATTCAAGAAGAGGATATTACGCTCGTCACTATATATGCCCAGAAACATACAACAAATACTAACAGACATAAAAGGAGAAAATGATGGGAATACAGTAACAGTAGAAGACTTCCAATACCCCATTCACATCAATGGACAGATCCTCTAGACAGAAGATCAATACGGCAGCAGAAATCCTAATGACGCAATAGGAAAGTTAGACTTGATTGACATCTTCAGGACATTACATCCAAAAAAATCACAATATACCTTCTTTTCAAGAGCATACGGAACATTTTCAAGGAGTGACCACATACTGAGCCACAAAACTCACCTCAACAAATATAAGAGCATAGACATTATTGCAAGTATCTTCTCTGACCACAATGGCATGAAACTAGACATCAACCTCAGGTAAAGAAATGAGAGATAGAGACGGGATTAAAATGGCGGACTAGAAGGACTGGAGCTCAACTTCTCTCCTAAAAACAACAAAATTCACAACTAAAGACTGAGCAATCTCCACCCAAATGGACCGGAAACCATACCCTACTCCAGAAGAAAAAGAGGAGGCCACATCAAGAGAGACTCACCTACAGGAGTGAGAGTTCTGAGCCCCACATCAAACCCTCACATGTGGGGATCTGATACTGGGAGAAAGAGCCCCTGGAGCATCTGGCATTGAAGACCAGCAGGGCTTGTGCACAGGAGCTCCACAGGACTGGGGGAAACGGAGACCCCATTCTTAAAAGGCGTACACAGACTTTCACGTGCACTGGGTCCCAGGGCAAAGCAAAGTCTCCATAGGAATCTGGTCAAAGCTGACTGCAGTTCTTGGAGGACATCCTGGGAAAACAGGGGTGAATGTGGCTTGTTGTGACTGAAGGACATTGAAGGCAAAGCTCTCGGGAATATTCAGCAGTTGCCTTTCTCTGAAGGTGGCCATTTTGGGAAAATCTGGCTCCACCGTCAGTCAGTGCTGAGAAGCCCCAGGGCAAACAACAATCCAGGTGGGATCACAGCCCCACCCCTCAGTAAACAGGCTACCTAAAGAGCCTCAGGCACACAGCTGCCCCTAATCCCATCCAGAGACTAAGCCTCACCCACCAGAGGGACTAGAATCAGCTCCACCTACCAGGGGGCAGGCATCAGCCCCTCCCATCAGGAAGCCTACAGCAAGCCTCCATAACCGACCTCAGCCACAAAGGGGGCAGACACCAGAAGGAACAGAGGCCACAACTCTATTCTCTGTCAAAAGGTCACCACACCAAAAACCTATAAAAATGAAAAGACAGAGAACTATAACTCAGATGAGGGAGAAAGGAAAAACCCCAAAAAATCAACTAAGCAATGAGGAGATTCTCAGCCTCTAGGGAAGACTTTAGACTGTCGATGCTGAAGATGATGCAAGACATTGGAAATAAACTGGAGGAAAAGATGGATAACTCACAGGAAACACTGACCAAAGAGATACAAGATATAAAACTTAAACAAGAAGAGATGCAAAATACATTAACTGAAATAAAAAATGCACTAGAAGCAGCTAACAGCAGAATACAGGAGGCAGAATAACGAATAAGTGAGGTGGAGAACAGATTAGAAGAAATTACAGATGCAGAACAGAAAAGAGAAAAAGGATTGAAAACAAATGAAGAGAGTCTCAGAGAACTCTGGGACAATGTTAAACGCACCAACATCCGTATTATAGAGGTGCCAAGAGAAGAGAGAGAGAAGGGGACAGAAAAAATATTTCAAGAGATAATAGCCAAAAATTTCCCTAACATGGGAAAGGAATCACTCACTCAAATCCAGGAAGCAGAACGAGTACCATATAAAATAAACCCAAGGAGGGAGAGGACAAGATGGCGGAGGAGTAGGGGGACACGCTCGCCCTCTCCCACAAACACAACAAAAAAAGCACATCTACAGAATAAATGACTCGCACAGAACAGCAACCAATCGCTGCCAGAAGAACCTAAACTCCAATAACGGCAAGAAGTTCGTGACATTACTGGGCAGAATGGGAGAAAAGAGGAGAGTGAGAGAAGGTGAATCCCAGCGGGACGGGTGCTCCCGAAAGGGAACTGTGGAGGAGAAAGGGATCCCGCACCCTGGAAAGTCACCTACACGGGGGGGAGATCAAACGAACCGGAGCAACCTCCAGATGCAGAGAAGAGTGTAGCAGTAAGTTGGAGTACGGAAAAGCCGATCAAGAACCGAACGAACCATCTGAACTACGGGCACAGTCACCAAAAATTGAGACACCTGGGTGGGGGCTGGGCACCGAATCCTCGGCTCCAGAGGTTAGTCCCTGAGAAAGGGCCGGGGGACGCCTGGGTGGGGGCTGGGCACCGAGACCTCGGCTCCAGAGGTTAGTCGCCGAGAAAGGGCCGGGGGACACCTGGGTGGCGGCTGGGCACCAAGACCTAGGCTCCAGAGGTTAGTCCCGGGGCTGGGGGGGGCAGGGCGGGGCGGAGCAGAAACTGCTTGGGAGGTCTAGAAACCATTTGACGGGGCAGAGACTGCCTGGGAGACTAGAAAACAAAGCTGTCGCAGAGGAAGGGAACAATACTCTAGGGGCGGGGAAGTGGAAAGCCGCATCAGAGGGAACCTGGGAGAAGAGCCTGGTCTGCGCCCGTGCTGGGGAGGGGAGAGAAGAAGGGGTGGGTCCCCATAGAATACCCCCCATGCCACAGCAAGCTTACAGGCCCACTAGCTAGCTGAAAGCTGTGCTTCCCAGTGCATCCCCTCCCCCCACCCCCGCCACACTCTCGCCGAACCTGGGGCTGCCTGCCATCCAGGAGGGCTGGCCTCAACAATTGCCTGAAGCCTACCACCGCAGGGGCTGTCCCTGCACAGGCCTGATTGCCCTTTGGAGGGGCTACACTTCTACAGAGCAGCACCAAACACCACCAGCCCCCAAGAAAAGGCCTGCAGCCCAGAAAAGCTAGAACAAGCCTAGCCAGGCAGTGAATAGATCTGCCTAATTCCTGGGCGGTTTCTCTGAGTCAGGCTGCCCCAGGGAGGAGCCTCTTAGGTCTCCAACGGCCCTGCTACCCGCCCAAGCCCCCAGGGGGTGCCCTAGTGGATCAGCTGCATAGGACTGCCAGCTCTAGGCAGGACCCCCTGCAGCCCAGAAAAGCTGCAACAAGCTTGGCCAGACTGTGAAAAGATCCGCCTACATTCTCAGGCCATCCTTCTGAGTTGGGCTGCCCTAGGGAAGAGCCTCTTAGGTTCTCAGTGACCCAGATAGCTGCTCCAGCCCCCAGGGGGTGCTGCACTCCTGAGGAACAGCTGCCCAATACCTCCAACCCCCTGCAAGAACCCCACAGCCTAAAAACACCAGAGCAAGCTCTGCATGACCAAGTGAAATCTGCTACCATCGTGGTGTGGACCTCCCTGTCCTGTCTGCCCTCAGGAAGTCCTCCTTTGCTTCAAAGAAACACTCCAGAAAAGCCACACTGCCTCAAAAAAGATTGACCAACAACGCCAGCCCTCAGGAAATATTCCACGGCAGTGACAAGGCAAACACTGCCTGATAACGGAGAGTACAACTCCCTCAGGAGAAAGAAAACAACAAGCAAGATGAAGACGCTGAGAAACCACCCCCAGTCAAACCAACAGGAGAACTCACCTAAAACAGTCAACAATGAAACAGATCTCTGCAGTCAGACAGACCTGGAGTTCAAAAGAGAAATAGTGAAAATACTGAAGGAATTAAGAGAAGATATGAACAGTAATGCAGATACCCTCAGAAAGGAACTAGAAAATATAAGGAGGAGCCAAGAAAAACTAGAACATTCATTGGCAGAGATGCAAACTGAACTAAGGACAGTAAAAACCAGAATGAATAATGTAGAAGAACGAATCCGTGATATGGAAGATAGAATAATGGAAATCACTCAATCCGGTCAACAGACAGAAAACCGAATCAAAAAACTGGAAAGCAATATAAGAGACCTATGGGATAATATAAAGCGGGCCAATCTACGCATAATAGGAATTCCAGAAGGAGTAGAAAAAGATAAGGGGATGGAAAATATATTTGAAGAAATTATCGATGGAAAACTTCCCAAATCTAAGGATACTGGGTTCAAGATACAAGAAGCACAGAGGGCCCCAAACAAACTGAACCCAAATAGACCCACAGCAAGACACATCATAATAAAATGGCAAAAGTTAGTGATAAAGAGAGGATCCTAAAGGCAGCAAGAGAAAAACAGAATGTTACCTACAAGGGAACCCCATAAGAATATCAGCTGATTTCTCTACAGAAACACTACAGGACGGAGTGGAATGGCAAGAAGATATTTAAAGTGCTAAAAGGAAAAAATATGCAACCTAGAATACCTATCCAGCAAGATATCATTTAAATAGAAGGGAAATAAAAATTTTTCCAACAACAAAAACAAACTTAAAGAATCCAGCAACAACAACCCAGGTTAAAGGAAATATTGAAAGGGCTTCTCTAACCAAACCAAAAGAAAGGAAGGAAAGGAAAGAAAAAAGAAAAGAAGAAAAAAAGAAGAAAGAGGAGCTGGGACTGAGGAAACCCGCAGAGAGCAGTCACTCAAATAAGTCCATACAGATTTAATCATGAACAAGCTTCAAACAAAATAAAATTAAAAAGAAAAAAAATAAAAGAGTCATCAAAACCATAAAATGTGGGCAAGGGATGTTAGGAAGTAAATAACCCTTTTTGTTTGTATGTTTTTCTCTTCTTAATTTTAATATAGTAATGAAGTGTTTGAACTAACGGACCATCAGGCTAAAACACACAATTATGGGAAGGGGTTAGCATACTTAAAAAACAGGGCAACCACAAGCCAAAACCAATATTGCATTTGCAAAAAATGAAAAAAAATACACTCAAGCAGATAATAACGAGACCATCCAACCAAAAAAAAAAAAAAAGAAAGGAAGAATGAGAACCATAGAATCAACTGGAACACGAGGTTGAAATGGCATAAATAATCATCTATCAATTATCACCTTAAATGTCAATTGCTGAACGCCCCAATCAAAGACACAGAGTGGCTGAATGGATAAAAAGGCAAAAACCTTCAATATGCTGCCTACAAGAAACTCACCTTGACAAAAGATACATATAGATTGAAAGTGAAAGGTGGGGAAAATATTTCACACCAATAGACGTGACAGAAAAGCAGGAGTCGCAACGCTCATATCAGACAAAATAGACTTTAAACAAAAGACATAAAGAAAGACAAAGAAGACACACTTAATGATTAAGGGATCCATCCAAGGAGAGGATGTTACTATCGTCAACATATAGCCCCAAATACAGGAGCACCCAGATACATACAACAATATTAACAGACATAAAGGAGATATTGATGAGAATACAATCATGCAAAGACCTTAATACCCCCCTCACATCAATGGACAGATCCTCTAGACAGAAAACCAATAAAGCAACAGAGATCCTAGAAAACAATAGAAAAGTTAGATTCAATTGATATCTTCAGACAACTACATCCAAAAAAAGCAGAATACACATTCTTCTTCAAATGCTCATGGAACATTCTCAAGAACGACCACATCTTGGGACACAAAGCTATCTCTCAATAAATTTAGGAGCATAGGAATTATCTCAAGTATCTTCTCTGACCACAATGCCATAAATTAGAAACCAGCCATGGGAAAAGGAAAGAGAAAAAACCCACTACATGGAGACTAAACAACATGCTACTAAAAAACCAATGGGTCAATGAGGAAATCAAGAAGAAATTAAAAACTACCTTGAAACAAACGATAATGAGAACACAACCTCTCAAAATCTATGGGATGCTGCGAAAGCAGTGCTCAGAGGGAAATTTATAGCAATACAGGCCTTTCTCAAAAAAGAAGAAAGATCCCAAATTGATAACTTAACCCTCCACCTAAACGAATTAGAAAAAGAAGAACAAAAAAGTCCTAAAGTCAGCAGAAGGAAGGAAATTATAAAGATCAAAGAAGAAACAATAAAATAGAGACTCAAAAAACAATAGAGAAAATTAATAAAACCAAGACTGGTTCTTTGAAAAGGTAAACAAATTGAAAACCCCTGGCCAGACTCACTAAAAGAGGAGAGAAAGAACCCAAATAATCAAAATTATAAATGATAAAGGAGAAATCACAATGGATCAGCAAATACAAAAAACCATAAGAGAATACTATGAACAACTATATGGCAACAGTTTGACAACTGGAAGAAATGAACAATTTTCTAGAATCTTACACCTGCCAAAACTGAATCAAGTAGAAACAGACCAAATGAAGAGACCATCACTAGAAATGAAATTGAAGAGGTCATAAAATCACTCCCACAAATAAAAGTCCAGGACCAGATGGCTTCACAGGTGAATTCTATCAAACATATAAAGAGGAATTGGTGCCCTCCTCCTGAAACCTTTCAAAAGGTTGAAGAAGAGAAATACTCCCAAAACATTCTATGATGCCACCATCACCCTCATTCCAAAACCAGACAGAGATACCACCAAAAAAAAACTATCGCCCAATATCATTGATTATAGATGCAAAAATTCTCAACAAAATCTTAGCCAACCAATCCAACAACATACCAAAAAAATTATACACCATGACCAGGTTGGGTTCATCCCAGGTTCACAAGGATGGTTCAACATACGCAAATCAATCACATCATACACCACATTAACAAAAAAAAAAGTCAAAAATCATATGATCATCTCAATAGACGAAAAAAGCATTTGACAAAGTCCAACATCCATTCATGATCAAGACCCTCGCCAAAGTTGTAGAGGAACATTCCTGAATATATCAAAACAATTTAGATAAACCCACAGCAATATAATACTCAATGGGGAAAAAACTGAAGGCCTTCTCACTCAATCTGGAACAAGACAGGGATGCCCACTCTCACCACTGCTCTTCAACATAGTTTTGGAAGTCCTAGCCACAGCAATTAGACAAACCAAGAAATAAAAGGCATCCATATAGGAAGAGAAGAGATCAAACTGTCACTGTATGCAGATGACATGATACTATACATAGAAACCCTAACGACTCAACCTCAAAACTACTGAACTGATTAATAAATTCAGCAAAGTAGCAGGATATAAGATTAACATTCAGAAGTCAGTTGCATTTCTGTATACCAGCAATGAAATATTAGAAAAGGAATACAAAAATATAATACCTTTTAAAATTGCACCTCACAAAATCAAATACTTCGGAATAACCTGACCAAGAGGTAAAGGACCTATATGCCGAGAACTATAAAACTTTAATCAAAGAAATCAAAGATGTAAAGAAATGAAAGATATTCCATGTTCCTGGATTGGGAAAATCATATTTGAAAATGGACATACTACCCAAAGCAATCTACAGATTCAATGCATCCCTATCAAATGACCCATGACATTTTCACAGAACTAGACAAAACAATCTAAAAATGTATATGGAACCACAAAACCCAGAATCGCCAAAGCAATCCTGAGAACAAAAAAACCAAGCAGGGGCATCACTCTCCCAGACTTCAAGAAATACTACAAGCCACATCAACAACAGTGTGGTACTGGTATCAAAACAGATAGACAACCAATGGAACAGAACAGAGAAGCCGGAATAAACCCTGACACCTATGGTCAATTAATCTTTGACAAGGGAGGCAAGAACATCAAATGGGAAAAAGAAAGTCTATTCAGCAAGCATTGCTGGGAAACCTGGACAGCTGCATGCAAAGCAATGCAACTAGAACACACCCTCACACCATGCACAAAAATAAACTCCAAATGGCTGAAAGACTTAAATATACGACAGGACACCATCAAACTCCTAGAAGAAAACATAGGCAAAACACTCTCTGACATCAACATCATGAATATTTTCTCAGGTCAGTCTCCCAAAGCAATAGAAATTAGAGCAAAAATAAACCCATGGGACCTCATCAAACTGAAAAGCTTTTGCACAGCAAAGGAAACCAAAAAGAAAACAAAAAGACAACTTACAGAATGGGAGAAAATAGTTTCAAATGATGCAACCGACAAGGGCTTAATCTCTAGAATATATAAACAACTTATACAACCCAACAGCAAAAAAGCCAATCAATCAATGGAAAAATGGGCAAAAGACCTGAATAGACTGTTCTCCAAAGAAGATATACAGAGGGCCAACTAACACATGAAAAAATGCTCAACATTGCTGGTTATAAGAGAAATGCAAATCAAAACTACCATGAGATATCACCTCACACCAGTCAGAATGGCCATCATTAATAAATCCACAAATAACAAGTGCTGGAGGGGCTGTGGAGAAAAGGGAACCCTCCTACACTGTTGGTGGGAATGTAAACTGGTACAGCCACTATGGAGAACAGTCTGGAGATACCTTAGAAATCTATACATAGAACTTCCATATGACCCCGCAATCCCACTTTTGGGCATCTATCCGGACAAAACTCTACTTAAAGGAGACACGTGCACCGGCATGTTCATTGCAGCACTATTCACAATAGCCAAGACATGGAAACAACCCAAATGTCTATCGACAGAGGATTGGATTAGGAAGATGTGGTATATACACACTATGGAAACGACTCAGCCATAAAAAAGAATGACATAATGCCATTTGCAGCAACATGGATGGAGCTAGAGACTCTCCTACGGAGTGAAATGAGCCAGAAAGACAAAGACAAATACCATATTATATCACTTATAACTGGAATCTAATATCCAGCACAAATGAACATCTCCTTAGAAAAGAAAATCAAGCAACAAAGACAAAAAAATAAAATAAAATAAAATAAAATAAATTAAAAAAAAAAAGGAGTTCCCGTTGTGGCGCAGTGGTTAACGAATCCGACTAGGAACCATGAGGTTGCGGGTTCGATCCCTGGCCTTGCTCAGTGGGTTAACGATCGGGTGTTGCCATGAGCTGTGGTGTAGGTTGCAGATGCAGCTTGGATCCCACGTTGCTGTGGCTCTGGCGTAGGCCGGTGGCTACAGCTCCGATTCGACCCCTGGCCTGGGAACCTCCATATGCCTCAGGTGCGGCCCAAGAAATAGCAACAACAACAACGACAAAAATAAAAAATAAAAAAAAATAACAATAAAAAAAAAGAAAAGAAAATCATGGACTTGGAGAAAAGACTTGTGGCTGCCTGATGGGAGGGGGAGGGAGTAGGAGGGATCGGGAGCTTGGGCTTATCAGACACAACTTAGAACAGATTTATAAGGAGATCCTGCTGAATAGCATTGAGAACTTTGTCTAGATACTCATGTTGCAACAGAAGAAAGGCTGGGGGAAAAATGTAATTGTAATGTATACATGTAAGGATAACCTGACCCCCTTGCTGTACAGTGGGAAAATAAAAAAAAAAGAAAGGGTTTTTTGTTTGTTTGTTTTGCCATTTTTTGGGCCGCTCCCATGGCATATGGAGGTTCCCAGGCTAGGGGTCGAATCGGAGCTGTAGCCACCGACCTACACCAGAGCCACAGCAACGCGAGATCCGAGCCACGTCTGCAACCTACACCATAGCTCACAGCAATGCCGGATCCTTAACCCACTGAGCAACGCCAGGGATCGAACCCGCAACCTCATGGTTCCTAGTCGGATTCATTAGCCACTGAGCCACGACAGGAACTCCATCTTTGGCCCGGTTTTATATTGGGTTCTATTTATTTGAGTTTCTCATTTATATGTAGTCTATATCATTATTAGGTTTTGATATCACTTCCATAGGACTTTATCACTTAGAAGCTTTTCACCATCTTCTTTGCTCTCAAATATTTTAAATAAGATAGAAATCATTTCCTTCTTTGCTTCATGTTTCCTTCCTCTTCTCCTATCAGTCTTGGTGATTTACATGTTCCTACACTTTCCAATATACATCACCAACTGCTAAGCTCTAAACATACATTCTAATGGCACACTGATGAGGGGAGTCAGGAGAGATTCTAGGGACATATACGGTTACACTTATAAAGCAGGCAGTGTAGCTCAGGGCTTATGAACACTGCACTTCCAGCAGGCAGGCAAACCTCAACTCAAGTCCTCCTTTTTCTATTTACAAGTTGCATGACTCTGAGCAAGTTTGATTTTCATGAATTCTGTTTACAGCACACAGTGGCTATAAACACCAACGCATTCTGTATACAAAGGACTTGAAATAAATGTGGTTAGAAGAAAAAAAACTGAAGCTAAAATCACACCACCATGCTTTCAATGAAATTCCATCTCTAAATGCTAAGGAGTAGCCATCACCTGCTAAAATATATCTGCAATATTGCACTAAATATTTTTCACTGGAACAGAAAGATGCGCTGGTAATTTTGTTCTTTCCGTTTCATTTTACATACCTGAGGTTCTCCACAGATGTCAGTACAGCTAGCTCCATTTTCAATACATGCTCTTACGACAGGTTCTCCATAAAACCGGTACTGAGGGAATTAAAAAAAAACAAAAAAAAAAACAAAAAACAGTTTCCTCTTACTCAGCAAGTGAAAGGATATCACTGAATTTTGGAAGCACAGTCTTGGTTATTCAGCTATCAAATATTAAAGAAAGCAGCCTAATCTCAAAAAATGGGAAAAGAACTGCAATACACTGACCCTCACAGTATAAATACAGACATGACGGAACGACAGAGGAATGTGTGCTTACCTCCAACTGAAAACACACCAAAGTTTTAGAGAAGAGATGATGGGAGTTGAATTCGGAAGAACAGTAGGATTTGCCAGGGAAAAGAAAATCCAAATAAAGGAAAAACTGTATGTAAAAGTGCAAAAAAGAGAGGGGTGGGCTGGTCCGGATACCCGAACCAGAGAGCAGCCCAGCGGGGAGCGGTAAGGAAGGGGTCTGGAAAGAAACACGTGGGCCAGATCCGGAACAACCCTGTGTATCACGCTCTCAAGATTGAACGTGATCTTTTCGGCAGGACTGGGTCCTCCTGGAGGATTTTCAAAGGGATGGCGGTCGAAGATTACAGCAGACACATCACTCGACCTGTGGTACTGGAAACCCAAACTCCCGGCAGGTAAGAGATGAAGGAAGGCGAAGGCTGGACTAAGGATGAGACGTACTTCAAAGACAGAAATCACTGGACTTCCTGAGACCGACAACGAATGCACTACCTGCCAAAATAAAGAAAAACCGGACCAGGGAAGGCTTGGAGGGGATACGTTTAATACTGGCCGGAGTAGATATTTTGAGTCTATATTATTTTTTTTGGGGGGGGGGGGAACTGCAGCTGCCAGCCTACACCACAGCCACCCAGATCTGAGTCACATCCACAACTTACACTGTGCCTTGCGGCAACCCCAGATCCTTAACCCACTGAACGAGGCCAAGGATGGATGGAACACACATTCTTAGGGATACTAGGCGGGTCCTTAACCCGCTGAGCCACAATGGGAACTCCAGTATGTATCATCATCGATTTTGAATCTCCCAAGTTATTTCTTGCTCAAACTCACGTTATTAGAAATAAAAAGTCACTATATAATAGTTAACATATGAGAGTCGGTCCCATTTCAAAGGAAGCACGAGGCATTTTTCCCTTTGTGAGGGCAGGGTAAGGAGTAGCACAAACTCCTCTGCTTCTCTCACTCCTCAAAGCATAAGATGGAGAAAGGAGATCATCCGTTTCCTCTCGCCTTCAAAAGAAACAGCTAAAAGGGGAGTTCCTGTCCTAGCTCGTGGTTAACAAATCCGACTGGGAGCCATGAGGTTGTGGGTTCGATCCCTGACCTTGCTCAGTGGGTTAAGGATCCAGCGTTGCTGTGCCGGCAGCTGCAACTCTGATTCCACCCCTGGTCTGGGAACTTCCACATGCGGGGGCAGCCCGAAACAAAAAAGCAAAAAAAAAAACAAGTACAGGGACACTGCAAAGAAAAGAAAGGGCACTGCAAGGACCCTTTCCAGGAGGCCAAACAGCCTCCTCTCCACCTGACTCCATAGCCGCCTCCTCCTCCTCCTCAAGAAGAGCAGATGTGTTTCAGTTCTGGGCCCTCCTCGACCAACCACATCAAACTGCTGAAGCAATGCAGTGCCAAGGAACAAACAAGGGCTTTCCAGGCAGTAAGACCCAAGTCCACATCCTAACTCCCTCATCTACCAGCCATGTGAATCGGTTTACAAATCACTTACATGAACGACTCTACTGATACGACACACAGGTTAAACACATATAAAATGGAAATACAGTTGAGATTAAAATGAAGACCAGCCAAAGCTCTATTTTCCTTGTGGACTCAATGGATCAGATCGGGTGATTTTGACACCTCACCGTCTGAAACACATTTAGAGATTTTGGCCTTTCTCTTGGTTATTCTACCTCCAGATATCTCAGGCTGGTCAGGAGTCCACTGGGTTCGAATCACCTGGGCCGCTCGTTCAACATGCCGGTTACTCAGTCCCACCCCAACCCCCTCCAGCCAAACCTTGTCTGGGGGAGACTCCAGACACCTGTGTTCCAGGAGCCTCACGGGGGATTCTGACGTGGACAACTGCCCCCACAGCTGCTGCCCACCCTTCTCCCTGAAAATTCTTACCTACTCCCTCCATTGCAACTCCAACAGATCTCCTGGTGACTTTCAACTTCTATCTCCAGATCTGCTTACCAGTGAGGCTTCCTTACCTATGGCTCCCGGTATAAACTCAGGACTTCACACAGACCTTCCCACACCACCCGTCTCACAAGAGACTGATGTGCCCATCTCCTTACCTGCTCTCCCTGTTCTAGAGTTCAGAGCACTGGTCATTTACCGACTGTCATAACCTTACTGGTCTCCCTCAACAGACAGAAAGCTCCACGAGTGATTTTGTTTTATTCCCATGACGTCTCCAGACTACGGCCATACGGGTATAACAACCAATAAACACTGAATCAAGGAACGACTCCTTTTTGAATCTCTTTCTTGGTACATGTCCTTAACATATAGCCTGGTACAGTAATCCCAAATGTAACGTCAAGATCCATAAAAAGTACATTCGGGGCACAGGGTCAAACTGTTTTACTTAAGGGGCATGCAGTACAAAAGAAACAAAGTTTGGCCGTTACAGCTGTCACCATTAAATTCAACCAGCACACCCCTGGAGTCTCTCTCTCAGGAGACTTTGCTTATATCCATGAGCTCCTTATGAGAAGGAAACACGTCCCAAGTGGAGTTAAGGCCCTGAATCAGGTCTTCTGCCCCCTGCCCTTATGCTTCTCTGGAACAGGAACTACCACATTCTGCTAGACATGAACAGATTCCTTGTTCCAATACAAAGAAGTGGTGATTACTTACTGGTCTGACACAACTGAGGATCACCGCTGCCTGTTCAGCCATTTCATCAAGGGAGGCTGGATTAGTGACAGCACAGACTATTATTCCAACTTCAGACGGCAGTGTCGGTCTTCCTAAACTCAGAAACAAACTGTGTTAATTAAGCAAATCCGGATACAGCAGTGAAATCTCCCAAATCTTCTTTTCCTAGTAACCAGTGACGGCAAACTTACTGCACATACTGAAAGCGGACTCTCCCTCTAAAACGAAAGATAAAACTGTTCCTAGCAGAAAAAAGGAAACTACCAGGAGGGAAACAGAGGTGATGCTAAGAGTGACTACAAAAACCATCACTAACCTCTCAAAGGACGTCTAACATCAGGAATGCGAAAACGCCGCAAAGAGAAGATTTTACAACTGTTCAGATACTTTGTCCATGACTGCGTGGACTTCCACTCCACAAAGAATTGTATCATAAAAGTAGATTCTCATCAACTATTCAACAGTTACGTCTGACAAGAAGAGTATGAGAGAGAGGATGGTCGTGAACAACAACCTCCACACGGCAAACAGGGACGCAGGTGAAAAGCCGTCTAGGCACGAACACGCAGGTTCCCAATTAAGCAGATAATGGGAATAAACTGAATCCATTACCCTAAGGAAGGCAGGCTTCAGGGCTCAAGGTGTACTCCCGGCCAAAACTTGACCTGAGCACCACAAACAGATAACTAGACAACACACTTGTTCAACAGGAAAAAGAAATGCAAGAGTCTATTTTAAGAGTGAAAGTCCTTCTCTTGGAAAAATACAGACAGACCGAAAAGCTCTTTGGTCTAGATTCTGTATTTCCTAGGGGCAGCAGGAAGAGTTGTAGGTGAGTCTAGGCTACACGGTAGCTTCTGTACAACCAAACAGGTGACAATTCCCACCATAAACAGGACCCTGGATGCAATTCTAAGTGAGATGCAGGTTAAAGAGAAACACAAAGGATGACCAGAACTCCACCAGGGGCTATTTGTCTGTACCAGGGGACAATGGGTGGAAATTTAACAGCCAAGTTTCAAGACCACCGACTCCTAAATCAGAGGTCTCCTCCTTCCCCCCTTCCCCCTCCCCCGCACTGATCACAAGGGTGGGGTCTCTGTGTCTCTCTCTTCCCCACACCTCTCTCCCCAGCACTTAGACTGGGATCTGCCATAAACAAAGACCACTCAGTTAAAAACATATGGAATGAATGAAGCAAGAATAAGTAAACTTCCAAGCCAAAAACACCTAAAAATGGTTCCGGATGAAGAGTGGGACTGCTGAAGAATTCTCATGAGCAAAAAATCAATGCCACAGCAATGTTATCCATGAAACTCTTAAGCTTTCTCTTCCATCTCCAAAACACAAGGCAAAGGGAGAGCACAAACCATCCCGGGACACCAGTGCTCTCTCTGCTTGTGTATCCACAGAAACACCAAAAGACCACCAGGAGCCCCCGGGCTCTAGAAGGGGACGGGGCAGAGAAGGAGACATTCAAGTTCCTGATTATTTCCCCCGCGAGGATCCTCCTGCCAAAAGAGATATCCAAGGAGCTAATTTTTTCTTTCTTATCTTTTTCTTTTTTCTTTTTTTTTTTTTAGTTTAGGGAATGAAACAAAGCTAGGGCAAGATCTGAAGCTTGGCTCTCCTCCTCCTGTCCTCCCGCAGGGCTTGGGGAGCACGAGGGCGAGCGAAATGCTCATTTCACGTGACTAGAACCCTCAGCCCTGAGAAGGAGGCTCCAGGGAGAGAGTGGCGAGCGGCCCTGGTGGCAGGGGGAGCCCCGTGCTGGAGTCCCCCACCCCCGCGCGCCCCCTTTACCCAGCTTCATGGCCGCCAACTCCAGCACTTGCTGCAGCTTCTTCCCGTTCTAGGGACACCTGCTCCCGAGCCACCTCCTCCGTCACGAACTCGCCAGGGAAGCCAGACAGGCTGAACACCACCCAGTGGAAAGTCCTCTGCTGAGTCTCCGCCATGATCGTGGCACATAAGCTACGCCTGGAACCCACTGCGTCCTGGGTTCCTGCGCCTCAGGCGGCTGCCGCACCACCAGAAGCACTAACCGCCTCCCTTGTGGCCCACGCAAGGGGGCCAGCCGCCCCCGCCGCCACGCTGCCGCCGCCTCCGCAGGCGACCCCCGCGAGACTGCCTCGCCGCCGCCGCTGGCCCTGTGACCACCACCGCCGCCGGTCGCGCGACGGCCGCCGCCTCCGCCTCCGCCTCGCCGCCGCCTCGCCGCCTCGCCGCCGCCCGCCGCCGCCGCCGCCCGCCGCCCGCCGCCCGCCGCCGCCGCCGCCGCCGCCGCCGCCGCCGCCGCCGCCGCCGCCGCCGCCGCCGCCGCCGCCGCCGCCTCCGCCGCCGCCGCCGCCTCCGCCTCCGCCTCCGTTGCTTGCAATGCCGCTTCTGCCGCCGCAGCTGCGCACTGTGCTCTCAAAGCCCCGCCCACGCTCCACCGTGGTGGGAAATCGCGCAGCCGCACTGGCCCCGCCCCTCACGCCCGCGAGGCTGCTGAGCCTTCTCTTAGGGGCTCTTCCCCGAGATGCTGCCTGCTCTCCTGACTCCAAATCCGGTATTGCCCTTGAGCTGTTGTGTAGGTCGCAAACTCTGCTCGAATCCTGCTTTGCTGTGGATATGGTGTAGGCCCGCAGCTACAGCTCTGATTCACGCCTAACCTGGGAACCTCCTTATGCCAGGGTGCAGCCCTAAAAAGACAAATAAATAAATTAAATTAAATAAAAGAACTACCATTTGATCCAGCGAATCCGTATGACGAAGAGACAACTAGAATCCTATGTTCATCGCAGCATTTTAGACAGTAGTCAAGATGGGTCAGTGGATTGTGCAGTGGGGAGCCTCGAACTCACGCTGGTGTAAGCTAGTCGCTGCATTCAGAGGACTCAACAGGCAGGGCTGCTAACTCAGGAAGTGACCCAGCCCCCATGGGCACTTGGACAGGAGGGGCAGCTGTGTTTACAGCTGTGTTTGCTTCTGAGCTATCCTCTGGAGAATTGGATGCCTTTTGCGGGCATTTACCATTTCCCAGAATAGCACCAGCATTTACCAAACTCCCTCTCTGAGCTGCTTCCACCTCCCTGTCAGAGACAGCAGGAGGAAACGCCCACCCTGTGAATGCCTCTGAGAAAAGCTGTTCCACACGCTCAGTGTTTACAGACAACATCCTCCTTTGATTTCAGGCTCTCAGGCAATTGTCAGCTATTTGGAAGGTCCCTGGAGATTACTCCTGAGCAAATGACAGACACACAAGGTGTCCACCTTCCTCAAACCCCTGATTTTCAGGAGTTCTATGATGGCCTAGCGAGTTGAAGATCCTGCATTCTCACCGCTGTGGCTCTGGTTGCTGCTGTGTGGCATAGGTTTGATCCCTGGCCCGGGGATCACATACTGCCTGCATGCATGTGAGGGAGAGAGAGAGAACCTAAAAAACTGTCATTTTCTTCCTTCCAGGCCCTGGGACTCATTAGGGTGATCATACGTCCCAGTTGGCCTGGCAAAACCCCTGCTTACATCTCATGTCCTGGGGTAATTATACCAGCTCCAAAGTAGCCTGGGTTTTATTGTTTTTGTTTTTGTTTTTGTCTTTTTGCTATTTCTTGGGCCGCTCCTGCGGCATATGGAGGTTCCCAGGCTAGGGGTCTAATCGGCGCTGCAGCTGCCAGCCTATACCACAGCCACAGCAACGCGGGATCCGGGCCGAGTCTACAACCTACACCACAGTTCACGGCAACACCGGATCGTTAACCCACTGAGCAAGGGCAGGGATCGAACCCGCAATCTCATGGTTCCTAGTTGGATTCGTTAACCACTGTGCCACGATGGGAACTCCCAAAGTAGCCTGGTTTTAGATAAATTTTAGATCATTTTACCCATTGGTCATATCTGTGCTGCTAGTGCAGCCTGCCCTCTAGTGGTTAGGAAGGCTCATTACATAGATCCCTGACAGATGGCCCTGGAGGAGGGCCCAAGCTTGTAGGGGTAACATCTGAGGTCACCTGCAGAGGTGGGAGGGACAAGATGGGAGAGAGGAGGGGCTGCTTTGGGAAATGGAGCTGGTGCCTACATCCTAGGAAAGAGAGGAGTCCCTCAACCCCAGAGGGACTGTCATGGTTATTAATAAACCTCCACTGGAAAGGCAGAGAGCAGGTTACAAAGACAAAACCAGCCAGGTTCCCAGACCTCAAGAAACTTCTAACTTAGCTGAGGAGACGCATAAACACAAAGAAGAGTGCAAGGGAGCTGCACCAGGTCCATATGGGCATCTCTTTATTGAATGGTTTATTCATTCAATCGACATGATTTGAAACATTCCAGGCTCCATGCTGTGGCATAGACAGTCTCAGGGGTATACACTCCAGAAGTTCTATATATCCGTGTTGTGGCGGGATCACTGGATCTCATTACAAAATTGCCTTGCAAAGCTCTCCAGTAAGTCCACTTCATTTATTTATTTAAGTACTTATTTCCTTTTTAGGGCCACACCTGCAGCATATGGAAGTTCCCAGGCTAGGGGTCAAATCAGAGCTGCAGCTGCCAGCCTACACCATAGCCACAGCAACGCTGGATCCAAGCCACATCTGTGACCTACACTGCAGCTCACAGCATTGCCAGATCCTTAACCCACTGAGCAAGGCCAGGGATCAAACTTAACCCGCCAAGCCACAATGGAAACACCAACAGCTTCGTAGATTGAGTGAAATCTATGTCCAAATTCTTTTTTTGGGGGGGGTCTTTTTTTTTTTTTTTTGTCATTTCTTGGGCCGCTCCCGTGGCATATGGAGGTTCCCAGGCTATGGGTCTAATTGGAGCTGTAGCAGCCAGCCTACACCACAGCCGCACCAACTCGGGATCCCAGCCGCATCTGCGACCTACACCACAGCTCACAGCAACGCCAGATCGTTAACCCACTGAGCAAGGGCAGGGATCGAACCCGCAACGTCATGGTTCCTAGTTGGATTCGTTGACCACTGCGCCACGATGGGAACTCCTATGTCCAAATTCTGAAGGCAGCTCTCAAGTGTGCAACAACCAGCACAGAGCAGAGAACAGGCACAGTTCTCTGAAGGATGGGTTCCCTGGGAAGCAGACTCCAAAGTGGAGTTTAGTGCACAGCGTGTTTGTAAAGGAGCATCCTCAAGTTCAGGGACTCTGGGAGAGAGGGGACCAAAGCAGGAGTGGGAAGAGGTCAAAGTGGACCTGAGCATAGGCTCAAGGACAGCCTTGGTCAACCCACAGGGATCTCTGGATCTAGAATGCCCTTCAGAGTCGTCCTTGGGACTGAGGTGAGCAGGTCCTCAAACCCTGGCTTTGACCCATTGCTCAGTGTGAGGCACTGGAGGGGTGTGATGTTGGAGAGGCATCTCAGAAGCTGAAGCAGTTCCTGAGGCTACAACCAAAAGAGCAGTCTCTCAGTCAAGGTCAAGGCCTAGTCTGTGGAATCTCTTATTTGAGGAAAAACAATGTGAGCTTGCCATGGAGTTTATATAGGAAATGAACTCACAGAACTACCCTGAGCAACTATCTCTCAGAACCTTTGTAGCCCAGCTGGAATGCAGCTAGGTCACCAGGTAATTTCACCACAGTCAGTGTCTGGAGCAGCCGAGGCAACAAATATTTCCTCGAAGGAGGTTCTAGCAGCACACCACTGTGTTTACCAACCAATCCCAGTTTTATAAAGTAAATTTGTAATTAATGTATTTAAGGCATATCAGTAGCATATGGACTCATATATCACTATATGGGTTTTGGTTTTTGTTTTGGTCTTTTTGCCATTTTTTGGGCCGCTCCCACAGCATATAGAGGTTCCCAGGCTAGGGGTCTAATTGGAGCTGTGGCCACCAGCCTAGGCCAGCACCACAGCAACGCGGGATCCAAGCCATGTCTGCAACCAACACCACAGCTCACGGCAACACTGGATCCTTCAGCCACTAAGCAAGGCCAAGGATCAAACCCAAAACCTCATGGTTCCTAGTCAGATTCGTTAACCCCTGAGCCACGACGGGAACCCCCGACTCTAGGTTTTTGATGACTGTCCATTAACCAGTTTTTTTTCACAGATGCAGATCTCTGCCTGAACAGGGTCCTAGAAGCCAAAGCACCTGTAAGACTTATTTTCTTAAAATAAACTTTTTAGGAGTTCCTGTCATGGCTCAGCAGTAATGAACCTGACTAGTATCCATGAGGACACGGGTTTGAGACCTGGCCTTGCTCAGTGGGTTAAGGATCCAGTGTTGCCATGAGCTGCGGTGTGGGTGGCAGGCGTGGCTTAGAACCTGAGGTGCTGTGGCTGTGGTGCAGGCCGGTGGCTACAGCCAATGCAGCACTAAAAAGCAAAAAACAAACAAACAAAAAAACTCCATTTGTGCAAGAGTATATGACTTGGGGTTTCTTTAATAAGATACTTGTATTTCAAAGGGCAATAAATTCCACCTACGGAATGGATTGGGAAAACTTTTATTTACCTGCATGTCAAGAGTCCTGGGAACATTTGAGTTAAAGAGCTATGTTTTTGATCTATTCCTGCGATATGTCAGAATCTTATCAACCAGTGACGTGGCGCGGGGGGTGGGGGGAGGGCTTCCTTTAATCTAGTTTTATGGGAGCAAAAGGGAACGTGAAAGACAGTGTTCCTGCAGAAATAGGATTGGAGCCAAAGCAAACACTCCCAAACAGAATCAATCCAAAGAGCCGGAAGGAGAAAATGAGGGGAATTCGAGAGCTGAGCATATCCAGAGTGGGACCACGCTGAGGAGGCAAAGCCCAGAGAATGGGGTGACTTCTGATACAGTGAGCTTGAAGCCACATCTGCAGGCCAGGAGGGGTGGTTCTCACCCTGACTCTTCCACTCTGCACTTTGTTTTCACACCACAAATAGGGATATTTTTAAAAAAGGAAAAAATCCTATTAAATTTAAATCCCCAAAATTGCCCTACCTTGCCCTGCCCTCCCTCTGTTTGCTCTTCCCCTTTTCTTTCCTCTACAGTAACAAAGATCTGGAGGCCCAGCCTTCTGCACAGATTGGAGGATGCAGTCTGCACATCTGGAGGATGAAGCAAATAATTCCTGCGGGCTTCAATGAAAAGACCTTTCTTTCTTTCTCCACAGCCTTGATTGATAGATAGGAGTAGGAAGCTTGGCTCTGATTGGAAGGAGAATTGGTGGGGTGGGGGGAAGGTACAAGCCCTGATTGGAGGACAGGAGAGGAGATCCTGGCTCTGATTGGTAGAGGCACATGCCACTTTTAAGGCCTTGAGTTGTAGAGAGGAGAGGTGAGTCAGGCTCTGACGGGCTGGGAGTTCTCAGGGTGCAAGCCAGGTTCACCTCTGGGCCTCTGAGTGAGAACTCTCATTGCCTTTTCCACACCTCTGTTCCACAATTCCCCATTCCTCCAGCATGGGATCCACCTAGGAAACTGTATGGGTGCCAGTCCCTCCTTACCCAAGAGGGGCACTGCCAAACCTTTGCTTGCCATTGTGTCAGCCTCTCCTGGGTAGGTTAATGTAAGGAAGGCTGGCTCCAGGCCACCAGCCTGGCACTTTTATCAAGGAAGGGTGAGAGCCCCCATTGATCAGCTATAGCCACCAGAGGCAACTCAGTGATGCAAGAAAGATGAAGTGCATTAAAATTTGCATGTCAATAATTCTGCTTGAGAAGTCCCCCTGTGCTGCAGTGGGTTAATGATCCAGCTTGTCTTTCTGGAGGTGCCCTTACCAGGCACAATGGGTTAAGAATCCAGTGCTGCAGCTGGGTGTAGGTCGCAGCTCCGGCTCAGATTTGATCACTGGCAGGGGACCATCCATATCCACAGGGGTGGCGAAAGGAAGAAAGAAAGAAAATCTTGCAACTTACTAGAAAACATGAAAAATTATGCACATCATTTCCTCGTCACCATTTGTAGATGTAGAAACATTACCGAAGAAGACAAAAGACTTTCTCACCAATGCCTGACTTCCCACTGGTTTGACTAACTTTTGGGACATGCACTAATTATTATTGAAGTCAGGATCTGTGCCCTTTCCTGCCCCAGTTCCCAGCCTCTTTTCCAGAAGGCCATGTGTTTTCAAGGGGACTTCAGGCTCGGATTGGTGTACCCACGGAATATTCCTCCTTGTAATTACATGAGTGAGGCAAGAGCTGAAGCCCCAGAAAGGCGTCCAGGAATTGAGGACTGGGTTTTCTCTCCCATTGTGGTTTTTCTTTCTTTTTTCTTTTTCTTTTTTTTTTCTCCCTATGGCCATACCCACAGCATATGGAGGTTCCCAGGCTAGGGGTCTCAGTGGAGCTGTAGCCCATGGCCTACGCCACAGCCAGCAACGCAGGATCCGAACTGCATCTGCAACCTACACCACAGCTCATGGCAATGCCCTGGATCTTAACCCACTGAGCGAGGCCAGGGATCAAACCCAAAACCTCACGGTTCCTAGTTGGATTCGTTAACCACTGAGCCATGATGGGAACTCCTCCCACTGAGGTCTTCTGAGGCTTCTCCCTTGTCCCAATTTATCCTTATGGGAATAAGAATTGTTTTCCTTTTCATTTTTACCCTAGTATTCTACAGAAGCACTAACAAGTCCTATTGAAAATAATGTAGGGGAAAAAATACCATTAGAAATGGGAGCTAGAATATTTAAGGCGGGAAGGTCAAGGGAGGGTCCTAACTCCTAAGCAACCCCAGAAATAATGGGGTGGCTGACTGCATTTTCCACCTTGTAGCTAAGACAACACTCAGCATGCGAGGTCACAGAAAGGTTGCTGGGGAAGCTTCCCCAGGAGCATTGCCTCTGGGCCTGGGGGACTCTGCAGAGGAGAACCACCTGCACTGGGCAAAGGTCTGTTGGCTGCATGAACACCTTCTATACAAAAGCTTTTCAGACAGTTACCTCCCATCACTTCCTGACCCTGGCCTCTTTCAGGCCTGCATTTGGGGATGTTTGTTCTCTTATCATTTCAATGTTTTCCATATGCCTTCATTATTAAATTTTAGTTTTATTTTTGGCTGCCCCACAGCATATGGAGCTCCCAAGCCAGGGATCAGATCCAGTTCACAGGTAGGATCTAACCCACAGCTGTGGCAATGCCTGATCCTTAACCCACTGTGTGGGGTGGGAAGGAACCTGTGTCCCATCCCTAGATGCTGCCACAGCTGGAGCTCCCCTTTATTATTATTTAAATGATTAATTCCTTAATGTTTAATGCCTAGCAAGACTGAGTAGTAGCTAGCTAAGTGGTGTGGGGCAGTGATGCAGGGGGTAGGGGGAACTTATACATACACACTCCAAATGTATGATTTCTAAAATTTTGTTATCTTTTGTTTCTCTGTAGCCTTATTTGCTAAATCCAGGCTGCTTTGCAAAAACATAGCTCTTTAACTCAAATGTTCCCAGGACTCTTGACATGCAGGTAAATAAAAGTTTTCCCAATCCATTCCGTAGGTGGAATTTATTGCCCTTTGAAATACAAGTATCTTATTAAAGAAACCCCAAGTCATATACTCTTGCACAAATGGAGTTTTTTTGTTTGTTTGTTTTTTGCTTTTTAGTGCTTTTGTTTCTCTGTATCCTTATTTGCTAAATCCAGGCTGCTTTGCAAGCACAGCCTGTACTGCATCCAATATTAGAATCTGCAGTGGCTAGGGGAGCTCTGGGGAGGGTGCCTCCCAGGACACACAGATGCTCACTCCGCACAAGGAGCACACAGCCTGTGGCTCTGCAGGGACCCGCCTCGCCCGCTCCCCCACCCTCCCCTTCCTGTCCTTTTGCCAATTTATCAATCTGCGCAGAAGGGAAGGGACCAGATGGATTGGGGCTACCGCTAATACTAATGTACTTCTATTTATGAGTAATCATTTTAAACAGAAAATGGGGATTGCTCTCCTGAAGAGAAGGTCAGACAATCAGGAGAAACTGGTTTCACTGAGTGAAAACAAAAAGGCAGAGGGGCTCACAGTTGCTGGTGAAAAGCAGTCTTCGAAAGCTAAGCCTATGAATACACCGAACGGAAATGCCATCTTTTTTCATGAGAGGAAGAAATGAATAATTGAGTTTTGGCTAGGTATAGCCAGCAATTACGTATCTGGAACAAAGGCTGAATAAAAACAGGATGACCTAAGAGCTAAAACAAAGTGGGTACTAGAGGCTGTCTCTTATATTGGTGTTATTAGCTGGTGCCATCTGGATACCAGGCTAAAACACAATTCTGTGAATTTGGATCATCAAATGTCATGGTCACTTTAGGACAAACATCACACAGAACCACATTTGCAAGGTTTTTCACTTCAGGTAAAGTACTGAATTAATTTTTGGCATTACATTCTTTTTTTTTTATTACTCAATGAATTTATTACATGTATAGTTGTATTTTTGGCGTTACATTCTAAGCTCTGATTGAATTCTCTCTCTCCTTCTCTTTCTTTTGGCTGCACCTGTGGAAATTTCCAAATCACAGGAGTAAACCTGAGCCACAGCAGTGACAATGCTGAGTTCTTAACTGCTAGGCCACCAGGGAACTCCCTTAAATTTTCATTTTTGTGTTTTGAGTACCATACATGCCAACAACTTCTGGCCACCTTCTGCCCCTCTGCAGGCACTTGATCTCATAGCTGTTATGATGCTCTATCTTCTGTTTATACACCCATTGTATTGGAGATACCTAGGAAAACCAGAAAGGGGTGCTGAAGGCTGTACCCCAGAGCTCCTTGCGTCTCATCCTCTGCTCTTCTCACCCTGATGAGCCTCTCCCTCTTGTCCTCAGTGTCTGCACTATGCTGTGGCACTGTCAGGATTGGCAGATTTAGCAAACAAAAATAAAGGATGCCTGGAGTTCCTGTTATGGCTCAGTGGGGCACGAATGCAACTAGTATCCATGAGGATTTGGATTCGATCCCTGCCTCCACTCAGTAGGCTAAGGATCTGGCATTGCTGTGAGTTGTGGTGTAGGCTGGCAGCTGCATGTAGCTCCAATTTGACCTCTAGCCTGGAAAATTCCATATGCTGGGGGTGCAGCCCTATAAAAAGACAGGAAGAAAAGAAAAAAAAAAGCCACTATAGGCTGTCGTCATTCTCATCTGCTCCCTAAGTGCATATCTCCTTCCTGACCTTTGATCTAAGGCAATTAAGAAAAGCAATACAATCACAAAACCTCCCTTTTGATCAATGCCTTCTGGCCAGAGGGAGATCAGGTTGTCCTTACAGAATATCTAAATAGATTGGGTTTGAAATCTGGACTGCTGCATCAAGTAGGAAAAAAAGCACAGTGTTTCAATCAACACTGCAACATTTCTGAAGGAGCCAGGATGTCCAGAATCTGTGAACTAAATTGGGGCTGAAATCAATGCATTTTGAACTAGTGACTTTATAAGTAGCTAGTTGTGTAGTTAGGTCTTAAACAAATGAGGGGTCATCAAACATTCTTGCCTATTTTGTCCAATTAAGAAACAACAGCAAGGGAGTTCCTGTTGTGGCTCAGTGGATTATGAGCCCAACTAGTATCCATGAGAATGTGGGTTCAATCCCTAGCCTCCCTCAGTGAGTTAAGGATATGGTGTTGCCATGAGCTGTGGTGTAGGTAGGAGATGAAGCTCAGATCTGGTGTTGCTGTGGTGTAGGTCAGCAGCTGTAGCTCCAACTCGACCACTAGCCTGGGAACTTATGCTTTGGGTGTGAATAAAGTTGTTTTTGTTTTTTATTTATATATTTTTAGGGCTGCACCCATGGCATATACAGGTTCCCAGGCTAGGGGTCAAATCAGAGCTGCAGCTGCTGGCCTACACCACAGCCACAGCTATGCCAGATCTGAGCCACGTCTGTGACCTACACTACAGCTCATGGCAATGCGGGATCCTTAACCCACTGAGCAAGGCCAGGGATTGAACCTGCGTCCTCTTGGTTACTAGTCAGAGTTGTTTCCACTGAGCCATGATGGGAAGTACTAGAATAAACTATTCTCATAGCAAAGATTGCCTTGCCCCTCCAAATACCCTCCACTGTCATAAAGCTACAAACTGAACTTATTTTTTAATAACAATTTTATTAAGGTGTAATTTATATACATAACTGCATCACTGTGAAGTGTACAATGCATTTTGAAAGATATACTTACCCATGAAATTATGACCATAATCAAGTTACGTAGCTTTTCTATCAATTTCAGAAGTTGCCCTGTGACCTTTGCCGCCCACCCTCCCACCATCCTTTGTTCCCCAAGGAACCACTGGTCTGTTTCTGTCACTATGGATTAGTCTGCATTGTCTAAAATTGTATATAAATAGAGTTCCCTGGTGGCTCAGTGGGTTAAGGATCCTGTTGTCAGTGGCTCGGGCTGCTGCTATGGTGCAGGTTCAATCCCTGGCCCCAGAACTTCTGCATGCCACAGGCATGGCCCTCCCCTCCCCCCAAAAAAATATATATGTAATATAAATGGAAACACAATATATATTCTTTCATTCCTGGGTTCTTTCACTCAGAATAGTTGTTTTTTTGTTTTTTTTTTTTGTCCTTTGTCTTTTTTTTGTTGTTGTTGTTGCTATTTCTTGGGCTGCTCCTGCGGCATATGGAGGTTCCCAGGCTGGGGGTTGAATCGGAGCTGTAGCCACCGGCCTACGCCAGAGCCACAGCAACGCGGGATCCGAGCCGCGTCTGCAACCTACACCACAGCTCACGGCAACACCGGATCGTTAACCCACTGAGCAAGGGCAGGGACTGAACCCGCACCCTCATGGTTCCTAGTCGGATTCGTTAACCACTGCGCCACGACAGGAACTCCAGAATAGTTGTTTTGAGATTCATTCATGTTAGTTTGTGCATGCATAGTTTGTTCTTTTTTAATGCTGAATAATACTCTATTGTTAATCAGTGATGAACTCTGTAGTGTTTCCATCTTGTGGCTGTTATATACAGAGCTACTATGAACATTTGTGTAAAGTTTTTGTGTGGACATACCTCTCTCTTTCTTAGGTAAGAACTAGGTGTGAATTGTTGGGTCATGTAGGGATGTCTACTGAACTTTGTAAGACACTGCCAAGCTGTTTCTTATACAGATTTAATACAATCCCTATCAAATTTCCCATGACATTTTTCACAGAACTGGAACAAATAATCCTAAAATCCTAAAATGCATATGGAACCATCGAAGATCCAGAATTGCCAAAGCCATCCTGAGGAAAAAGGACAAAGCAGGAAGCATAATTATCCCAGACTTTAGACAATACTGCAAAGCATCACACTGTTTTGATTACTGAAGCTTTGCAGTATGTTTTGAAATTGGGAAATGTGAGTACTCCAATTTTGTCTGTCTTTATTCAAGATTTTGGCTATTTGTGTCCCCTTGCAATACCATATAAATTTGTTAATTGGCTTTTTCATTTGTGTAAAAAAAAAAAGCGTCTTGAAATTTCAATAGGGATTGCATTAAATCTGTAGATCTTTCAGGTATTATTGACAACAACGTTGTCTTTCTATCTATAAATGCAAGGTTCCTTTCCATTTGTTTAGACATTCTTTAATTTCTTTTATCAGTGTTTGTAGTTTTCTGTATACAAGGCTTCTCCTTGGTTAAACTTATTCCTAGGTATTTTATTCTTTCAGAATCTACTGGAAATGAAATTGCTATCTTAATTTTCTTTCTATAATGTTAATTGCTGGTACACAGAAACACAACGGATTTTTATGGGTTGCTCTTACATGCTGCTACTTTGCTGGTGTAGCCTTTTTTTGCTCTAATTGTTCTGGCTAGAACTTCCAGTACTACGTTGAGTAAGTGGTGTAAGTGAGCATAGTCTTGTCCCTGATCTTGGTGGGAAAGGTTAGTCTTTCACCATATTAGCTGTGGATTTTTCACCAATGCCCTTTAACATGCTGAGGAAGTTTCCCTCTGTTCCTAGTTTATTGAGTTTTTATCATTAAAGAATGTTGGATTTTGCCAAATTTTTTTTCTGCATCAGTTGGGATAATCGTGTAGTCCCCCCCCTATTCTATTACTGTGATGTATTACATTGATTTTACATTGTCCTCATGGATACCAGTCAGATTCGCTTCTGCTCAGCCACGACGGAAGCGCCACATTGATTTTCTTAGGCTGAACCACCTCTGCATTCTTGGGGTGGTGTCAGTCTTTTAGACTTTAATCATTCTAGCAGGTTTGTGATGGTACCTCATAGTTCTGTCTGCTTCTCAATGACTAATGATATTCAGCATTTTTTCATGTGCCCATTAGCCATCTGTATGCATATTTTTGAAAGGGGTGTTCAAAGTTTTTAAATGGGTTGTCATAATATTAAGTTGCATGATATCCTTACATATTCTGAATGCAAGGCTTTTACTAGATAAAAGTATTGTGAATCTCCCACTGGAATCTTCAGATTGCTTTTTCATTTTCCTAACAGTGTTCAAAGAGCACATGTTTTTATCATTGTTTTTCTGGCCATTCCTGTGGCATGTGGAAGTTCACAGGCCAGGGATCAAACCTGAAACACAGTTGCAACTTACTCCACAGCTGTGGCAATGCAGGATCCTTAACCCACTGCACAGCACAACAACCTCCAACCATGGGTTTTTTAAGTCCAGCTCATCAGCCTTTTCTTTTATGGTTTGAGTATTTTGTGTTCTAAGAAATCTTTGCTTATTCAAACTGCAAAAATTTTCTCCTATCTTGTTTCACAAGTTGTACAGTTTTGGCTTTTATGTTTAGATCCATTAATTTCAAGTTAATTTTTTGTGTTGTGTGAGGCAAAGGTCTAAGTTAATTTTATTTCCCAGTGGGATATAGAGTTGTCCCAGCATTATTTGCTGAAGACTTCTTTTTCCCCTTTGAACTGCCCTGGTACCTTTGTAGATCATGTGAACACATGCACATGGATTTCCTTTTGCCACACCACAGTTTGATTATGGCAGCCTTCAGTCTTGAAATCAAGAAGTACAAGTCCTCCAGTTTTGTTCTAATAAGTTCAATCGCTATCTTCTAGGTCACATGAATCTCCAAACATTTTAAAATCAGCTTGTCGGAGTTCCTATTGTGGCTCAGTGGTAATGAACCTGACTAGGATCCATGAGACTTGGGTTCGATCCCTGGCCTCACTCAGTGGGTTAAGGATCCTGTGTTGCTGTGAGCTGTGTGTAGGCCAGTAGCTGCGGCTCCAACTGGATCCCTAGCCTGGGAACTTCCATATGCTGTGGGTGTGGCCCTAAAAAGCAAAAATAAATAAAATTTAAAAAATAAAATCAGCTTGTCAATTTCTAAAGTTGCTGGAATTCTGATTAGGATATGTCAGGTCTACAGATCAGTATTGTTTTCATAAAATGAATTAGCAGGAGTTCCCGTCGTGGCGCAGTGGTTAACGAATCCGACTAGGAACCATAAGGTTGCGGGTTCGGTCCCTGTCCTTGCTCAGTGGGTTAACGATCTGGCGTTGCCGTGAGCTGTGGTGTAGGTTGCAGACGCGGCTCGGATCCCGCATGGCTGTGGCTCTGGTGTAGGCTGGTGGCTACAGCTCCGATTGGACCCCTAGCCTGGGAACCTCCATATGCCGAGGGAGCGGCCCAAGAAATGCCAAAAAGACCAAAAAAAATAAAATAAAATAAAATAATAAAATGAATTAGCAAGTATTTTCTCCTTTTGAAAGAGTGTTTTGTTGGGTGGGTATTATTTCTTACATGATTGCTAGAATTTACTGGAGAAGCCTCTGGAGTTTTGTGAGGTTGTCAATGGTGCTATTCAGACCTTCAATTTTGAAGAAGACTCTTGCTAAGGAGCTTTCTACTCCTGGGAAGCTCCCTAGCTATTAATGCCACAAACACTAACTAGAAGCAAAAAGTAGTAGTTACTAGAATTGTGGCTGGAAGAAAGGATTCCTATCTATCAAGATGCTATGCAGGTGGCCTAGACAGAATCTGACTCCTAATAATGCATGACACAGGTAGGAAGGAATGAGCTCAAGTTTCCACCCTCAGGAGTAGTATTATCCTCGATTTCTTCCTTTTTTCCCCTTTCACAAATATGTTTACCTTAGGAGATGTTCACTTCTTTAAGCTGGTACTGTTTCTTGTCTTGAGAGCCCCAGGACCCAGCTCAGTGCTAGACACACTTGCGGGTGTTTCAATGTTGCCAAGGAACACTGTGGCTTTTGGTTCTGTACTGTCCTCAGGGTAACAGATAAGAACTTGCGATTATGAGTTACTCTTCTTAGGACCAGGAAGAAGAGATGCCCAGTAGCCTACACCAAGAGAGATTTAAATGACACTAGAATTCCTTAAAGAGAATTTAATTTAATTCAGTATGGCTTTTTGAGGGTTAGTATATGAGGCTCACTAAATATTTATCTCCGAGGTTGTTAAAAGAGCAGATGGCATTAGAATTTGTGCCATAAACCCGAGATCACTTCTATTCAAGTTGGAAGCAACATGGTCAAAGGGAAAGTATGGATTTGGGAGTTAAAATAAGATCTGATTTAAGGAATGTGTATTTACTGAGCTAAACATCAAATGAGTAAATGAGGAACACTATCTACACATCATAATTAAGTATATAAGGGTGAATTAATGTTAACTGGGCCCACAGAAATGAATAGAGTTATACAGGTCACATTAGTGGGAGCACAAAAATTCAGTCTCTTTCTGGATTGGCATTAAATGCCACAAAGTCGGCTTCAGTTAGATTAAGAGGTAAAAGATTTCTTTGTTCTTTTCCATCACCCCTCTTTTATTTCTCCATTCCACCCCCTTTCCACCCTCTCCTTCCCCTCCCATCCTTTATCCCCCTGCCACTCTAGCAAGACCCAATTCATATCTGTCCCTTCAGAATAAGGCCTACCTTCAGATTTCAAATCCTCTTACTATAATACCCAAATCACAGCTCAATAAAGTAAACCTTCCAGAGGGATTTGATTTATAAATCTAAAGGAATGAGTTTTTAGTGTGAATGTCAGTGGCTGTTTCAGGCAGATGGGGAGGTGTCTTAGTAGCACAGGGGCCTTTCCCGAGGAACCTGTTAGATGACCCCAAATAGAGGGCCACCTACTTGTGCAGCCAGACCAATTTCTGAAATGATTTCACTTTCAGTTTAGAGCATTTTTTCCTCAGGACCCGAGGGGTTCAAATAAGCTCTCTGAGACGTTTTGTTGGTGTAGATTTTAAATTACAAGCTTGATCTGTTACCCTCAAATACAGTTCTTAAGGAAGATTAGTTACAAATAGTTGTTAGTTCTTTCAAAGGACAGAAAAAAATTACATTATTGTAAAACTGGATGAACTTTTTTTATGTGAGAGACAACAATTCTCTCATCACCAGATGGACATACTCCAATTCATGCAATAAATGACCATTAAAGTTGCCCTAATTTTTCTAGTTGAGATTTCATGCCTATTTTAAATCAAGACATCACTATGCTCCTGAGCTCACCTCACCCTCCCTGGGAAGCAGTTGAGGACACACGTGGTTTTCTCCTGAGACTCCACTGGACCCCCAGAGCACCAAAATGCAATCTCAGTTCTTTCATGTCAGTGTGAAGGTTCCCAGGAAGTCTTCAGTTTCAGAAGTAATGGCCGTGGTGGCCAATAAGCAAGTATGACACTAGAGATTATTTAGGACTTTGGTAGTGACCTAAAAAGAGGTGGACAGGAGGATTTATCTTGACATAAAACTGGCAGAAATCGGCATCACCAAATTTCTTTAGCTAGAAATCAAGAGGGTAAAACAGAAGAGGTTTGTCTATGTTGGGGATGCCCCTCATAGAAGACTTTATGAATGTCTTTTACGGAACCACATCAGATAGTACCATCAACATTTTACATATTTTACATACAATTTGAATACAAATTCTTAAAATTTATAATAGAACATTAAAATAATCTTCTAATAAAATCAGCCTTAAGTATAAGGAATCTAGATTTCAGTATCTTGTACACGTCTAAATAAATATCTTTGATCTATAATCCTTGAAAATATTATAGTTTATGGTGACATGATAGAGATAAGTCAGAGTATTATGAATAAAAATAAACCATCAATTTAAAAATAAACAAGCCTAAACACACACTGAGCTGCAATTATAGAAAATCAAAATGCTAAGTACACAGTAATTAAGTAGCTAGCACTGGAAAAATCAAATACATGCTCAATGACACATTTTCAACTTATACAAAAAGCCCTTTAAAAATCATAAGTCTAAATAAATAAGCAGAAACACAAAGGGAGGTACTGTACCAGCCAGTAACAACTAGAAAGTAAATTCTCTCTTTTTCTTTCAAATGATCCTAACAGAAAAGCATGAAATAATGATCACTGCTAAAAACCTATAATTCATTTGTTTTCTTTTAGAATGATGCCAATGATATAAAAAACAAAAGCTATGCTTCCTAATTGTTAGACCACTGTACCTTAGAAAAGGAAATGCCACCTAATTGAGAGATTTAAATAAAAATCAGACGTTTGTCTATTTATGATTGAATTTTCGCCTAACGACTCCATAATAGGTCTAAATCAAGCCCATTATATGAATGCACATTCAAGTATCTGAATGTATGATCTGTTAATACTGAATTACATATGATTTAATTTCATTTTCCAAAGTATTAGTTTATTTTACATAAGACCAGAATTAAAACATCTAGAATAGGAACTAATATCTTATTTATCTTTGTATTCTGGTTCTTAACATAATAGGTGCTCAATAAGAGTTTAATGAACTGAGTTGAGTCCAGCACTCATTATATCAGGAAGCACTGAATCCATGATGAAACTTGGTTGCCTGAGACTCAGAGGGAGCGCTTTAATTTTACCTCTAGGCCTGTGATTAATTTCTGGCTAGTGAATCATATTAATTGTCATAGATCTGACACAGTTCCTCAACTGGGGGCCAAGATTTCTACAATTCATCTATTCCACAATTATGCCTTCTTGAAAGATTTGTACCTGCACATCTAGAGTCATGTTAAAAGAATAATCTTGGAGTTCCTGCCCTGGTGCAGCGGAAACGAATCTGACTAGCAACCATGAGGTTGTGGGTTCGATCCCTGGCCTCGCTCAGTGGGTTAAGGATCTGGTGTTGCCATGAGCTATGGTGTAGGTCACATACGCAGCTTGCTGTGGCTGTGGCTGTGGCTGTGGCATAGGCCGGCAGCTGTAGCTCTGATTAGATCCCTGGCCTGGGCACCTCTATATGCTGTGGGTGCAGCCCTAAAAAGCAAAAAAAAAAAAAAAAAAAGGAAAGGAAAGAAAAGAATAATCTTTGTTATTCTATGGTGGGTATTTGCTCATGATAAATGTCTAAAAGATCCACGCACGCACGCACACGCGTGCACACAAACACATAACCATTTCACAAATGGAAAACAAATCTGGAAAGAGTGCTCAAAGCCTAAAATACATAGCTCCCAAGGTGAACTAAAAAAAGACACTGAAATCATAAAGTAACGCTTTTTCATGACACACAAATGTACTGCATGATGGCTGGAAGCAATGTCTTTGGACCAACAAATGTAAACCAAAAGTGTCCTTTAACCATTAGCTTTTCAAGGCAGCCACAAATGGTTTGGCTCCAACGCTGCCCTGTTAAATTCTGCTCAGTGTAGCTCAGGACACCAGGAAGCAGCGAGGAGGCGGAGGACATGCTCTCCAAAGAACAGTCCTTCTGTCCATGGTGCTCAGATCAGCACCTGCCTCATGAGGTGGACTGTTCTAAGAGTTCCCCTGGATTGCCTCTTAACACTGCTGTTTCTGACGTTCAAGGTTCCTCGCTGGGGAAGGGGGGGAGGTGCATGTTACAGAATTCCTGAAATAAAAGCTGTTTAGAAAGTTTCACTCTTTGATTCTCAATGACGGCATGCCGGTCCCACTTGAACGCTGCTAGGAGAGGTAGATCCAGTGTTTCAATTCTGCCATTCCCTGCAGTAACTTAGTGTAATAGAAGTCCACGTTGTCTGCAAAGTCTACACAAACAGGTGACTCCAAGTCACCAAAAGTGCAGTATAATGCAGTTCCTCCAATGCTAAGGAAAACCGTCGCTATGCACAGCAAGACCAGTAAAATACAGGAACCACTTCCAACTTCATCTGCAAACATAAGAGCAGAGTAAGGTTAAACTGACACAAAATTAAGTCCTAGTATCTGCTATCTGCTCACTGATTAAGACAGCTCTGCGTTTCTAATATTAGCTCTGCATGGACAGTCAATGACAGAAAGCTAGTGCACCTAAAGACTGTACAAGGACTTACTAGTTACTACAGAGATACACACCTGTGGAGCTTGTGAGTGCTAAAATTAAAACTAGCTCATTTACGAGTTCCCGTTGTGGCACAGTGGTTAATGAATCCGTTTAGGAACCATGAGGTTGCGGGTTCGATCCCTGGCCTTGCTCAGTGGGTTAACGATCCGGCGTTGCCGTGAGCTGTGGTGTAGGTTGCAGACGCGGCTCGGATCCCGCGTTGCTGTGGCTCTGGCGTAGGCTGGTGGCTACAGCTCTGATCAGACCCCGAGCTTAGGAACCTCCACAAGCTGTGGGTACGGCCCCAAAAAAGACAAAAACAGAAGGAAAAAAAAAAACCCAAACAAACAAAAACCCACATGTATATATCAGTGTTTACACACACATGTATGCATACATATATACAGAATGTGATTTCTTTCTTTTTTGGGGGGGCCACACCCATGGCATATGGAAGTTCCCAAGTTAGGGGTCGAATCAGAGTCAGCCACAATGGGAATTCCAGCAGAATGTGTTTTGGAAGGATGTTTTGAAACTTTAATCAATACCTGGAGCGAACGCCCAAGAGAGGGTTGAAGGATTTATACTTTTTTGCTTCTCTACTGAGTTTTAGCATATATTGCTTTTATGATTAAAAAAACACACACACACACAAAAATTCTAGAACTCAACATAAGCCAAACAGAATTTACTTGCAAGATTTTACTGTAATATGAGAATATATTCTCCCTGTAAAAATTTAAACATGAACGTATCTAAGAGTCTAAGGGACTCTCTCTTTCACTCCTACCCAATCACATTCCCCTCTCAACCAAGAGGCAAACACTGTTAAATGTGATATGCAGCCTTCTTTATCAAACACATAGGGTTTCAGGATTTTTATAGAGGCAGGATTACATACATAATCTACATATTTATAGTTTTATAGATTTTAATAGTTAATAGACATTAACAGATTTAATAGTTTATACTTAATGCATGCATATATATAATTTTTATACACATGAACAAATATGATCATATCATTCATGTTGTGTTCCTTGGGGGTTTTTATGGTTTTTGTCAGTTCAGTATTTTTACCATCTTTTCTTTTCTTAGCATGATTCTGTCCCACCCCCTTATCTTTGTTAATAATCTAGTTTGTCTATGTTTCCAGTTTTTCTTCATTAGCATATATTTATATACAAATGTTTACAATGTATTTAAAAACATCTATTTTGGTTTTTTCTACATGCACTGAAACTGTTTAGAGCTGTGCTGTCCAACACTGAGAGGCAGAGGTGTTACTGAGCACAAGTAACGTGACTTAGTCCAAGATGAAATGCTACTGAGTGAAGGAGGGATGTCAGTTCCAAATCCAGGCTTCCTCGACTATACAACGATTCAGCACCAATTCTACAAACAAAGAATCGAACACTTTATCTGGATGAGACTATGATAATTATAAGCCATTTGCAGAGGTAAAATGAGGGGGAGGGGAACAGATTATTCATAAGGCTCCTACCACCTTTATAACTATAAAAATTTAGAAACCTCTGGAGTTCCCGTCATGGCGCAGTGGTTGACGAATCCGACTAGGAACCATGAGGTTGCGGGTTCGGTCCCTGCCCTTGCTCAGTGGGTTAAAGATCCGGCATTGCCGTGAGCTGTGGTGTAGGTTGCAGACGCGGCTCGGATCCCGCGTTGCTGTGGCTCTGGCGTAGGCCAGTGGCTACAGCTCCAATTGGACCCCTAGCCTGGGAACCTCCATATGCCGTGGGAGCGGCCCAAAGAAATAGCAAAAAGACAAAAAATAAAAAAAAATTTTTTAAAAATTAAAAAAAAGAAACCTCTAATGCTGTCACTTTATGTCATACTAAGAAAGCACATCCACATGTTGACAGTTGTTTTAACAATGCAGTTGTTTTGTAAACACGAGAAGGATACTGACAGGTTCCTGGCTATATTTCAAACACTCACCCTGATTTATGAAGGCCTTAGGTAAATGTAATGACCATCTGAAATATAGGCTCAGGAGAAGAAAAAAAATATCGAACAATAGCAATATGTTAAACTGCTCTTGGGAGACACTTTTTTTCTATAGAGTCAAGAAGAAATCACCAAAGAGATGATATTTGTAATCCATATATATTTTCCACATCGATCAAGTAGTAGTAGGAATGGAATTCTTGCTGTGGTGCGGTGGGTTACAGATCCAGCGTGTGGCAGCATGGGTTCCATCCTTGGTCTGGCGCAGTGGGTTAAAAGGATCTGGTGTTGCAGCAGCTGTGGTATAGGTCACAGCTGCACCTTGGGTTTAAATCCCTGGCCCGCAAACTTCCATATGCCGTGGCTATGGCCAAAAAAAAAAGAAGGAAGAGAAGGAGAACTAATTGCCACTGAAAAGACAAAAGTAGCAGGCTCATGAAAAAAAAAAAAAAAAAAACCCAAACCAGAAAACAGAACATTGAACTAGGAAACTGCAATGAGCCCTGAACACTGAGGACTATTTCTAGGACAAGAAGGCAATGAGATGAAGTTTGCAACTTGCTCACTTATTTGAGTGAACAAAATGCTTAGGGATTACCTAAGAACTGACGATAGTTTGATGCTCTGTGTTTCTTTACAGATGATAATGTGACACTCTCCTTACGAATCCTGTTACCAAACATCTTACTGTACATCAATTCATTCTTCCAGCAAACACTGCACATCACTGTGCCAGACGCAGGGCCCAACACTTTACCTTGATCCAAGCTGTCGTCTATTTCTTGAAACCTCACTCTTCGCTTAGATGGTTTCTGCTGCATCTGGGCTGGTTGGTCTCCTACAGTATCATTCCTCTTCTTTAATATTGAGACCAGTCCTTCGGCAGGAACAACCTGTCACAGATGATAAGACCTGTCTGTTATATTACGGTGGACATACCAATGATGTTTTACACGGAATTGTAAGAAGGCTGATTCAGTTCAACAGGTTTGTTTCTTTGTTTTTTTGTTTCTAGGGCTGCACCTGTGGCCTATGGAAGTTCCCAGGATAGGGGTTGAATCGCAGCTGCAGCTGCCAGCCTACACCACAGCCACAGCAATGCGGGGTCCGAGCAATGTCCACGACCTATATACCACAGCTCATGGCAACGCTGGATCCTTAACCCACTGAGCAAGGCCAGGGATCAAACCTGCATCCTCATGGATACTTGTGGGGTTTGTACTGCTGCACCACAATGAAAACTCCCAATTTGAATTTCTATTAAGGGTTTATCCAATTCCTATGGAAAAAAAATCAAAAATCTTCAGAATCTAACAGAATAGTACTTTCACTTCTGTTCGGATGACTGCCAAATATACATGTCTAAAACTCTGATTGCTTTCCTAAAGCCCTGAATTGACTCCAGGGCCAGGCAGTGTGACACTATGGACTGGAACTCCGGGCTCCTTTAACCACCCCAATTCATAGTTCCACTTCCCCGTTAAGTCATCGATGCAAGGATTCCTTATGGTCCCTCCTTCTTTCACCGTTAGTGATGGGATTTGCTTTATAACAGAGGCTGATCATTCACTATTGGTTTTTTCATTCATCAGCAATTTTTAAGAAATGAATATGTGAGGCAAAATATATGTGATACCAACTTTAACATCGAAATGAGTTGTTGTCCTCAGTTCCTCTGAAAAACTATGCATTTACTAAATAATGCGCTAGTGTTCTAAATATTTTAAGGACTTCTCTTCTAGAATATCTCTCAAACCCAGTTTACTAGGGACATATTACCCTGTAGTAGGCAAAGTTTGGTCAGCTATGGCCAGGAGGCAAAAGGCCCACTGCCAAGTTTTGTAAACACAATTTAATTAGAACACAGCTAAACCCACTCATCTACATACTGCGTATGGCAGCTACAATGGCAGAACTGAATAGGTGCAACAAACCATAATGTCTAAAATATTCAATATTTGGCTTTTCATAGAAAAAAAAATCTACTTTCTATCATCTCTTTAGTCCCCCACCTCCACCTCTTCCTCTGTTGACTTCTCAGTTTTCAATTGGGACACTTCTTTTCTGCCTCTACCCAACCTCTTTTTTTTTTTTTTTGTCTTTTTGCCTTTTCTAAGGCCGCTCCCTCAGCATATGGAGGTTCCCAGGCTAGGAGTCTAATTGGAGCTGTAGCTGCCAGCCTACACCACAGCCACAGAAACACAGGATCTGAGCTGCATCTGCAACCTACGCCACAGCTCATGGCAACGCCAGATCCTTAACCCACTGAGCAAGGCCGGGGATGGAACCTGCAACCTCCTGTTTCCTAGTCGGATTTGTTAACCACTGCGCCACGGCGGGAACGCCATCCACCCAACCCTTTATTTAAGAACAAAGACAAAAGCAGAAACCCTTGCCATTTAGGAGTGAAAAGACTCCAAAGTGAGGGAGAAAGAGAAAACCATCACTTGGTAGAGCCAGGCTGGGAAACAGGGGCCTTATCAAAGGCCCCCCTAAGCAGTAGGTTGATTCACAGAAGCTGACTTGTGAGATGCCCGCTTGGACCAGCAGCAGGTGATGACACAACTGGGCATTGTGGGCCTAACACTGTAGCTGTCAGTGACATGCTGCCGTCAGATCACTATAAGGTGAGGACTGCCTGTCACGTCATTTATCTGATCAATGGTTTAAAACACTTAACTTTCAGTTCTAGCCGGTCTTCTCTGATAATGAGCTATGCAGAAATATTATAGATTCTATTAGTTCTTTTTATAACTCAAGGCTTTTAGGGACAAATAACTTTTAGGGACAAATAGTCTTCTACTGAACTGGCTTCCCTGAACATGGGTCTATAGAAGCCATTATCTCAAAAAAAAAAAAAAAATCAATACGCCGGCAATTTATTCTTTTTATAGGAAATACGTGTTTCAGATGATGCATTTCTTCTGAGAAAGGTAAAGTACTTTAGTGACAGTAAAATGATAAGTATAAATATGCAAAGGAATAGTCTTTCAAATCTTTCTTTAGAAAGCAACATTAAAGAGCCTCTTCATACAGTGAAGAAAACTGATTTTATAAGTACCTTGTTGAAACTGGGTATTTCGGGGGGGAAGGAAGTCCTAATAAGTTTTTAAAGAGCAAAAGATGGAAAATTGAAATTAATTTTAGTGAGTATATTACTACTAAAACTATATCACCGAATTTTTAAGTTTTTAGTAAATGTTAAGGGGGAATTTTCATAGATTCATTCACTATTTTCTCCATAAAATAAAACAGTGCATTTACCAAGAGTAAATTCACCCATCACATGTGTTTTCAAGTTGCTTTAACTACTTAGAAAAAGCAATGCAAAATATATAAGAACAATTCTGAAGATGAGCCCCAGAGTTGCATTACTGTGAACTCATATCTTTATGAGTTTGAAATATGCAAATTCAAGAAACAGACCCAATAGTAAATTGCAAATAGGAATAAATGGATGTTAAAAGACCTAGAGAAACTCTTGAAACCATGTGGAAAGATAGAGAATGTTGCTTCCAAGACTTAGAAGCTAGTCCTACGTAAGGTAGCTATACTCAGCCTCTGCTTGGCCTCATCTGGGGTATTTGGCTCTGAAAGCCATGCAATTAAGGATACAAGCCTTCCCAAGTGGCCCCATCTTAGTTACTATGGAGGGCAATGAACTCTGGCAAACTTTTAAAAGAGGAAAGAAGTCAAGTATGAGAAATTACAGTTGTGTGGGGTGAGTCGATACTTCTGTCTTGACACTGTCCCCTGACTTAACACTTAACTCTTGGCAAAAATCTAACCAAAACTTTTACTTTCTTTTCCTTCTTCTCTCCCACACGAACCTTTTGTTTCAGCAGACAGGCCTGCTCCAGGGTCTGAACTGAAGGAACGTGCTGTGCTCTCCATGATTTCCTTTCAATCTCGCTCAGGGATCTTTTCCAGGAAGCTTTCTTTTTTAACTGCCCTCTGGTCCTAGAGTAGTCTATAGGGGTGGCGGGACAAGGTCAGGTATAGGAGATACAAGCCAACGGGGAAACTCTTAGAAGACAGGTGGGTGTGGTCCCTTCAGTTCAGCAAGAGTTGTGGGCAAAGGTCTTAGAAATGACCCCTCACACATTGATTCCTAAGTACGATACCAGGCAAAAATTAAAAAAAAAAATTGAGAAATAACTGGTAGAGCTTCCTTTAATTTTATGGTAGAAGGGCAAGTAAGTTAAAACCAGGCCATGGTCTTAGTCTGGGCTCTCATTCAAGACTGCCAAGTGTTTTTCAGTAGGTTTCTAAGTAGGTTGAGGTGGGACACATAGAAATGTGTTTTCTTCAAACTACTCTTTAAAAAACACATCTGTAGAGTTCCCTTCGTGGCTCAGTGGTAACGAAGCTGGCTAGTATCCATGAGGACTTGGGTCTGATCCCTGGCCTCGCGCAGTGGGTTAAGGATCTGGCATTGCTGTGAGCTGTGGTGTAGATGGAAGATGCAGCTCGGATCTGGCATCACTGTGGCTGTGGCGTAGGCCTGCAGCTGTAGCTCTGATTCAACTCCTAGCCTGGGAACTTCCATATGCCATGGATGCACCCCTAAGAAGACCAAAACAAAGCAAAACAAAACAATTCTGTACCTTTTAATTTTTTAACATAATGTCAATATTAAAAAAAAATCAATAAACTTTAAATCTCAAAAAATAAAGCTTTAAAAACTAAATTTAGTTTCCGACTTCAATTCCTTTCATACCAAGCCTTTCCACTGAGAACAAAAAGAATGTCAAAGCTGTAATTAATGTAATTGCTATTGGTGGTACTCTACTATGAATAAGTGCAGAATTAAAATAAACAACAAAACATCTATCTGACCTAGCCCTGCATATTTGTAAATAAACAGATCTTCTGCGCCTCCCCTCAAACACCAATGATCATCTTAACTAGCATTTGAAGAATGAACTGGTTGTAAAAACAATATTCTATCAACTCTGCTGGCATGGGAACTCATAATGTGACAAGGAAAACATTCAGAGATGTTTGCTATGAGAACTGCCCCTCAAATTAAAGGAGAAAATAGATACCAAATAATGGCGTTCCCTTCATGGCTCAGTGGTTAATGAACCCGACTAGGATCCCACAAGGATGTGGGTTTCATCCCTGGCCTCGCTTGGTACGTTAAAGATCCGGCGTTGCTACGAGCTGGGGTGTAGGTTGCAGACACAGCTAAGATCCTGAGCTGCTGTGGCTCTGGCGTAGGTTGGCAGCTACAGCTCCGATTTGATGCCTAGCCTGGGAACCTCCATATGCTGTGGGTTCAGCTCTAAAAAAAGCCAAAACAAACAAAAAAGATACCAAATAATATTCTTTTACTGATCTAGGTTTTGCTCAATCCAGAACCTCAAGGTTGGTAATTTTTGTTTGTTTGTTTGTTTTTTTGCCTTTTTGCCTTTTCTAGGGCCGCTCCTGCGGCATATGGAGGTTCCCAGGCTAGGGGTCGAATTGGAGCTGTAGCTGCCAGCCTACACCAGAGCCACAGCAATGTGGGATCCGAGCTGAGTCTGCAACCTACACCACAGCTCACGGCAACGTCAGATCCTTAACCCACTGAGCAAAGCCAGGGATTGAATCTGCAACCTCATGGTTCCTAGTCGGATTTGTCAACCACTGAGCCACAACGGAACTCCCCAAGGTTGGTAAATTTTGAACAAGAACACATGCTTAGTTCCCAACTAACTTGAGGATTAAATTCCTAAGTCATATAGTATATTATAAATACCTAGGGAGTTCCCGTCGTGGCGAAGTGGTTAACGAATCTGATTAGGAACCATGAGGTTGCGGGTTCGGTCCCTGCCCTTGCTCAGTGGGTTAACGATCTGGCGTTGCCATGAGCTGTGGTGTAGGTTGCAGACGTGGCTCGGATCCCGCGTTTCTTTGGCTCTGTTGTAGGCCAGTGGCTACAGCTCCGATTTGACCCCTAGCCTGGGAACCTCCATATGCCGTGGGAGCGGCCCAAAGAAATAGCAAAAAGACAAAAAAAATAAATAAAATAAATAAATAAATAGCTAAAGTGCCAGCAATTTCAACAGAGAAACATATGTCAAATTTTCCACTATTATACTTCACTGAAAGAACAAGAAATGGTTCTCTGCCTGGTCCTTTAGATTTGGGTAATATAATAAGAACTATAATTTAGTGAATCTGCACACTTTATGTAAAGACGTTTACATAATATGCTACACTTAATCTTTACAACTCAATGACACAGGCATTATCAATCCTATTTTACAGATGAAGAAGCCAAGCTGAGAACCTTAAATAACCTGCTTACATTTGTAGCACCAGTTACTGGCAGAGTTTGAATACAAACACAAGATTACACCTCTTGCCATTTCCATAATGTGAAATGATCTTATTTTCTGTGATTATTAAAATTTTCCTTAGTGTCATTTGTTGTAATATATATGACAATTAAAGTGATTTGAACAGAACTTTCAAATCAACCTAGTAAGTTTGTCTTTGCAGGGCACTTTTATAGCAACAAACCCTTATCTTATACATCACCTGAATTAATAAGAGTTAATTAAACTAATGGCTCAATCTGTCCATCTAGAGACTGTGGAGGAGATGCTTAGAGAAAAGATTCTTTGTGTCATTCAGTTAATTTAGACACAGATTAATGTCATGGTTACTACTATAGCAAATTAACAAGTCACAGCTGGAGCAAGAGGAGGCCCCTAGATGGAGGAAAGCCACCTTCTAGAAAGAACAGTATGGTGACCTCTGACCCCTACGATGCTACATTTTAGAACACCACAATACGGAGAGAGTAGACAAACAAATGATGAAGTACACTGGATGGTGAATTTTTTAAAGGTCAATTTAAAAAGAACAAAAGTGTTTGTTTGTTTGTTTGTTTCTTTTTGTCTTTTTAGGGCCGAACCCGAGGCATATGGAGGTTCCCAGGCTAGGGGTCGAATCGGAGCCACAGCTGCAGGCCTACATCACAGCCACAGCAACGCCAGATCCAAGCTGTGTCTGCGACCTACACCACAGCTCACGGAAATGCCAGATCCTTAACCCACTGAGCGAGGCCAGGGATCAAACCCGAAACCTCATTGTTCGTGGTTGGATTCGTTTCCACTGCACCACGAAGGGAACTCCTATATTTTTATTTTTTATTTTATTTTATTATTATTATTATTTTTTTTTTTTTGGTCTTTTTGCTATTTCTTGGGCCGCTCCCGCGGCATGTGGAGGTTCCCAGGCTAGGGGTCTAATCGGAACTGTAGCCTCCGGCCTACGCCAGAGCCACAGCAACTCGGGATCCAAGCCGCGTCTGCAACCTACACCATAGCTCACAGCAACGCCGGATCGTTAACCCACTGAGCAAGGGCAGGGACCGAACCCGCAACCTCATGGTTCCTAGTCGGATTCGTTAACCACTGCGCCACGACGGGAACTCCTATTTTTATTTTTTAAAAAAACTTTTGGGAGTTCCCATTGTGGTGCAGCAGAAATAAATTCAACCAGGAACCATGAGGTTTCGAGTTTGATTCCTGGCCTCTATCAATGGATTAAGGATCCGGTGCTGCCGTGAGCTGTGGTGCAGGCCGGCAGCTGCAGCTCCGATTTGACCCCTAGCCTGGGAACCTCCACATGCCGTGGGTGCGGCCCTAGAAAAGACAAATAAATAAATAAATAAAAACATAAATTTTATACTGTATCTAACTTCCTAGATTAGATACTACCTCATGTTCCTGTAATAGTTTTTGTTTGCTTAAAGCGGCAATTTAGTAAGTAGGAAAGAGGAAAAGAAATGGTAGGAATGTCAAGATAACCACCCCAGGTTTTAACAAGCAGTAAATCATTTAAATAGGTAGCCTCCACAACAGAACTCTTGATTCCCTTCCTCTCAAAAGTGCCCCTCACCACCATACCCAGTATCTAATCCATTAGCACATTCCGTAGGTTCTTTCTTCAAAAATGTATTTTCACCACAGCCATTGCTACTGAGGCCTTCATTATTTCTCATCTGAATAACTGCAATAAATAGATTAGTCTCCCCACCCCACCCCTTTTGTCTGTTTTAGGGCTGCACTCCCGGCATATGGAGGTTCCCAAGCTAGGGGTCAAATTGGAGCTGCAGCTGCCAGCGTACACCACAGCCACAGCAACACCAGATCCGAGCCTCCTCTGCGACCTACACACAGCTTATGACAACAATGAATCCTTAACCCACTGAGTGAGGCCAGGGCTTGAACCCAGATCCTCATGGATACCAGTTGGGTTCATTTCCGCTGAGCCACGACGGGAACTCCTGGACTAGTCTCCCTTTTTTGGCTCTTGCCTCCATTTTTTCTAGACTCCACTGAGTAGCCAGGAAGCAAATGAGGTCACACCTTCTGTTCATAATCCATTTCAAAATCCTATGACCATGTAGATTTAAGTCCAGTCCCTCACCCTGGTCTACAAGTCCCTAGAGGACCCAGCTCAAGCTTGCCTTTTCCACCTGAATGTCCTACTGCTCTTCTGTGCACTGTGCTCCAGCTGTGCTGGCCCTTGTGCTGGTCCTCCCATTGCCTTTGCTGACACCCTGGATGGTGGACCCTATTCTATTCCCCTGCCCTTCCACCACTTCAGTCTCTCTGCACCCCTGCACCCTGCTGAAACTGCTTCAGAGCCACCACCATATATGAAACTGGACCATTTATTTTTACGTGAACTTATTTATTATGTGTCTCTTCCTCTAGAGAGTAAGCTTCAGGAAAGCAGGGACTTGATCTGTGTTCACTGGGGTCTCCTTAGTTTCTAAATAATCAAAATTACATCTGTCCTTAAAGGTGATTTATTTTTCTAAATGAACTAGGTTTTAAAAAAAAGAAAAAAAAAACAAGGAAAAAGGGGGTAAAGAAGTTGGGTCAAGGGTTGCTGTGTAGAGGTGGCTGCGCTGACTTTGTAGACTTTGTAGAGAATAGAAAAACATATTCAACAGGATCCTCATCCTTAAGGCATTTGCAATTTCGTGTGGAAGGCAGGGTGTGCACACATGTGTTTGTCCTAAAATAACCAGGGAATATTATAAAGGCAGACAGAACTTTAGGAGGAATGGTGTTCAAGCCCCTCCCTTATTTCAAAGTCAAAGTAATAAACATTACAGATGTCAGTGATGAAGAAATAATGGCAGGAGTTCCGGTTGTGGCCCAGTGGAAACAAATCTGACTAGTATGCATGAGGATTTGGGTCTGACCCCCGACCTCGCTCCGTGGGTTAGGGATCCAGTGTTGCCATGAGCTGTGGTGTAGGCTGACAGTTGTAGCTCAGATTCCACCCGCAAGCCTGGGAACATCCATCTGCCATGGGTGTGGCCCTAAAAAGCAAAAATAAGTAAATATAAAAGCTAGTTGCACTGTGTTTTTAAAAGGAAGGAAGGAAGGAAGGAAGGAAAAGAAAGAATGGCAGTGGCCAGCATTTCCTGAGTACTGACAATGGCAGGCCCTGTGCTTGGCATTCTACACGCTAAAAAGGATCTGCCTAGACCTTGAGGGCTGAGAAGAAATAAATATATGAAAAAGAGTTCACTCCAGAGCAGATGAACACAGAAGGTAAAAATCAGAGGTGACAATATCTGAGGTCTATCGAGATGGAAGCAGGGAGGCCAGGCTGAGGAAAGATACAGTTGAGAACAAAGGAACAGTAGGAGGTGGGGTTGGGAAGGTAACGTGGGCCAGGTTACCAGGTGTCCTGAATACCAGGCCAAGCAGTACAGCCTTTATCCTGGAGCCAAACAGAGTCATGGGAAGAGACTGACAAGCAAACATTATTTTACAGCAGAGGTTCAAACTAACAGTCTGTGCGTTAGATCCATCCCTAGCACACTCTCCGTGCCACTCCACAACTAAGTCCTTTCATTTACTCCTATTACTTGACTGGCCCCTTTGGGTGTCAGTTTGAGACCTTAAGTTTATATAGGGCTAACGTAAGATCATTTGGAGCAGGAGAAAATGGTATGAAGGAGGAGAAAACTTATTACTATAAGTAGCTATTGCAAAAATCCAGGAACAGAGAGTAAAGAGGTAAATTAAAAGAATGATTAAAATGGAAAAGAAAGGGAGCTAGGTGCAAGAGACATGACAAATAAGAGAAGCATTCATCAATTAGAAAATTTAGAGAATAGGATAAAAAAGAAAGGCAAAGAGGAAACCATCTGGCACAAAGAAAAGATAGGTAATCCCTGGATAATCCTTTGGGGCTTTTTAGACACAGAAATTCTGGGTCAAGCACTTTCCATGAAGCCTCTTATGTTACTGGAAGACTGTATTTCCTCTGTTGTGAGAAGGCTGGACTTCCCCTGCTGGCCTTCAAAGAGCCATTCAAGAACACCACGATTGCTGTTTCTAAGCCCCTCGTTTGAGACCCATAGAATGACTAACTATATGATTTCATAAAATCCTACTGCATACTCCTAGCCTCCCATCTTAATCTGGTAAGGGCATGTCACAGTGGCAAGTCTTAATGTAACTTTACTTCCCTGAGTCCAGCCAAGAGATAGAGATGATACCGCACAGAAGCCACTTAGATTCCATAGCTTCTCTGGAGACAAACTCAGCTGCAATTCTGGGCTGTCATCCTTCTCCCCATCAGAAGGTTCTAAGAGGTCCCACTGTGGCACAGAGGAAACAAATCCAACTAGTATCCATGAGGTTGTGGGTTCGACCCTCAGCCTCGTTCAGTGGGTCAGGGATCTGGCATTGCTGATCCCCTGTTGCTGTGGCTGGGGCATGGGCTGGCAGCTGCAGCTCTGATTCAATCCCTAGCCTGGGAACTTCCATATGCCACAGGTGCGGCCCTAAAAAGATAAAAAAATAAGAGTTTTTTAAAAAATTTAAAAAATAAAAAAAAACTTTTCCTGATATAGGCAGATTTTATCAAAGTATATTTTTCAGAATAGAGAAGAATGTATTCAAAAACAATCTTTTGGCGTTATCACAGGGAAGTAAACTAATTTTGTTAGTCATGTGAAGCTTTTGAAGCTCTTTTTTTTTTTTTTTTTTGGTCTTTTGTCTTTTCAGGGCCACACCCACAGCATATGGAGGTTCCCAGGCTAGGGGTCAAATGAGACCTATAGCTGCCGGCCTACACCACAGCCACAGCAATGCCAGATCCAAGCTGCATCTGCGACCTACACCACAGCTCACGGCAACACCAGATCCTTAACCCACTGAGCAAGGCCAGGGATTGAACCCACAACCTCATGGTTCCTAGTTGGATTTGTTTCCATTGTGGCACAATAGGCACCTCCGCTTTTGAGGTTCTTAAGATAGCACAATTTAACAGAACTTTTAGGAAAGGGAAGCATCCTTCATGTATAAAAAGTAAGGAAAGTGGAGTTCCCATCATGGCTCAGCAGAAATGAATCTGATTAGTATCCTTGAAGATGCAGGTTTGATCCCCGGCCTCACTCATTGGTTTAAGGATCCAGTGTTGCTGTGAGCTGTGGTGTAGGTCCCTGACACCACTTGGATCCCATGTTGCTGTGGCTATAGCGTAGGCCAGCAGTTGTAGCTCTGATTAGACCCCTAGCCTGGGAATCTCCATATGCTACGGGTGTGGCCTAAAAAGCCAAAAAAAAAAAATAGATTTTAGAAAAAAAATTAAGAAGAAAAGCCATAATTTATGGAGGACTGACTGTAAATGGCAATAAAAAGAGCTGGTTAAAATAAGCAAAATAATGACTACCTTATCTAATTTTGTCAAGAAAAAATTAAAAAGGAAAAAATCATAATTGATGGAGAATCAACTATAAATGGCAATAAAGGAAGCTAGTCATGTAACAGTAATTCTCTTAAAAAGGTTTTACAGGATTCCATTTTCATGTGTATTCTGTTCTCTACTTAGGCTTTATTACGTTTCCATTTTCTACTTGATTTTTTTTTTCGTGATAATGCGGAAATTGAAAACAATGGATATAAATTTTATAAGACGAAGACAAAGAAGAAGCCCAATTCTCAGAGAAGTAAACAGAATTAGAGAAGTAAATCGTAGCTCCATAAGGCTGGTAGCTGGTATAGTCAGTATTTGAACTAAGGCTATCAGACTCTGCTCCTTCCACTATGCCAGGCTGCCTTCCTGAGGCGTTACAGTTTGGGTATGGCTTTCCGCATCCCCCCCAACCTAAAAAATTTATATTATCCAGCAAAGGAGGACAGTTATCATGATACTCTCCTCTGCTCTCCTTGTTGGTTTTGATTAGCTTAATTATTGTTTAGAGAAACTTTAAAATTTGAATTATTTATAATATTTAACTTAGTCAAGTATTAAGCATTAAGTTTGTTCAAACGTAGAGCTTATGAATCCACTCAGTATCCCCTACTCTTACTGTATTTTAAAATGTTTCCTTCATTGTTTTAAAGAATTAAAAAATACATTAATAAGAAACGTGAGTATATTACATTTTATTCTAGAGATATGAAAAGAAAAACAAGATTTCCTTGTAAGAATGTAAATAATCTTGTCTTGGTCATAATTCCCAGGACTGCCAAATAAAAACCACAAGAATATAAAAAATAGTATACATAATGCTCACTGAACTGGAAATTATACACATGCAATATAATTTCTTAAGGTATAAACATTATGATTATACATTAAATAAATAAAACTAATGATTAAAAGTTCATGTTAACTAAATTTCCCCTCATGTTTGAGGCCAGGGACAAACAAGACAATATTTAGTATACATGCGTTTCAAATTTCATTTTCCTTTTAATTGTATTTATATGAAATCTCAAATTTACCTCTGCAATTTCTATCCTTTTTGCAAGATCATCGAGAGAAAGAGAGCTTTCATCAGAAGGCAGGCTCTCCTGTAAACTGTAGGATGCTTCTTCAGGAGAAAGATCTTGAAGATCAGAATCTTCTTCTTGGTTATCTTCACATAAAAGAGAATCTTCAGAATCTTTTAAGCATCCTTCCAAAAGGCTGTTTAGATAGTCTTCGGTTTCTTTGCTGACTTGGTCGTCCTTATCTCCCTGTTCCTCTGGGGCCATATACACCTCTGGAAGCACTGTACTTAAGTCAGAGACTTGATTATTTTCACAAAGTACATTCTCAGAGCCCTGTGAGTCAGTCTGCCTCTGTGGTGATTTTCCATCACTGTCTGTGAGATCAGGTTGCTGCAGCTCAGTTAATTCATTATTCTCAAGTTGATCTGTGGGCAACGCCTCGGAAGCATCCTGAAGTGGCAAATGGAGTTCCTTTCTTCGCGTCTGTGAATATTTACCTTCAGAAATCAACACAGGAGGTATATGGTCAGAGCCTGGTAAAATCAACGGCACTATCCCTGACTCACTGGAAACCTTCGGATCTTCAGCAGTGCCCTCTGATCCGGCCACATCCTGGCCGGCCTCGGTGTGAGCCAGCTGCAGGCGGCTGTTGTCCTCACAAGCATTCTCGGCAGAGTGTGGCCTAGACCTGCTCCCGGCAGACTCCAAGGGCTGGGCGTGGAGCTCCAGCGTGGCTTCAGTGCTGCAGAGCGGCTCCTCCGTGTGGCTCTTCCCTGCAGTTACCACAAGGCCGGGGGGATCTGCCTGCCTGTCCACCTGATTACAGCAGGGACTGCTCTCCCTGGTCTCTTTGTTATGTTGGCCTTCTTTCCCTGAATCCATGCCAAGACAGGTTTCACTCTCTGAAGACGAAGGAAAACAAGTTGTTTTAAGATTCAAATCAGCACTTTGTACAGGAGGGAAGAGAAAGGACATAAACACATGTGAGACAGAACACTATTCTAAACCTCTGAAATGAAAATTCTACCTGTTGGATAATAGCATCTTTAGGTAGAGAAAATATCCTAAACATTCAGCAAATAATCCTTTACATATAAGAATTAACAGGGATTATTCAAAAACATGCTGAGAACATGAATATATAATTTAGTCTTCACTATCATTGAAAAAGTCATTTTTCAAAGGTTTAAAAGATGTTCTTCTGAGCTTTATTGGCCATCTATAGTGAAATAAATACTTTAAAATGTAGGAAAATTATTTTCCGTGTATTTAAGACATGATATATTAAACACATATTTTTTTACATGATGAACCTTAGTAATATATAAGAAAAACAATACCAGTTCTGATCTATTAAGACTAAATTAAGGAACATAAGTCTGTTTTGTTCAAATTTGTTTAAGTATAATATCCTTAATAACAACATCTTTAATTAATGTGTTTGAAAGTACTTATAATTTCTAAAAGCAAGACAGTAAAAGGTACCAGGCAGAAATGGGTTTGGAATTTTGACATTTCTTTCAATTTCTATTTTAAGTAATACCAATTTAAACTATTTTTCTTTCACTTTAAAACCTAACCATCAAAAGCCTTCACAGGGAGTTCCCATTGTGGTTTCAGCAGGTTACGAACCCAACTAGTATCCATAAGGATGCAGGTTCGATCCCTGGCTTTGCTCAGTAGGTTAAGGATCAGGCATTGCCATGAGCTGTGGTGTAGGTCACAGACGCAGCTCGGATCCCATGTTGCTGTGGCTGTGGCGTGGACCAGCAGCTGCAGCTCCCATTCGACCCCTAGCCTGGGAACTTCCATATACCACAAGGGTGGCCCTAAAAAGCAAAAATAAATGATTAATTAAAGCCTTCACAAAATATATACTAAATGCATAAAACAGTAGACAGCAGAGAAGCTTGCTCATGATTCACTTTTTGGTCCATTAGGAATCCCCAACTACCACGGAGCTTTAACTTTTTCTTTCTCATAGACGGTTTAATTTATGCACATAATGGGCCAAAGGTTATAATCAAGGATGAACTATAGTGATGATTATATTTCACCTGGTTTTTCATTTATTGGTACTTTACTTATATTGGTAATTACCAATTGGCAATGGAGGTCCATACCATACCAAAGAAAAGGTAGTACCTAAATGCCATCTTCTGACTTCAGGGAATCAGGGCCAGCGGCTAGCCACCTTGACTTTGCACTGCTGCATTTACTAGAGTTTGTGCTACCTCCCCCAACATCCTGACTCGAACATCAGATGAAGAGAGGACAGGGAAAACAGAAGGCATTTGGAGGGAGAGTACAGTACTCGTCCTCTTGTCCCACCTCAAAGAATCACTCAAAGTTTGGAAGATGGTAAGAAAACACACAGACGTTTTATTCCCCATCATGCTGTCTGCCTGACCACTGAGCTCACTGGTCTGCCCTTCGAGATCAGAGCAAAGGGCCAAGCCGGATGGGAAGGTCTCCTCCACAAGTTCCCAGTACCCCAAGGTTCAGAAGTCGGTCCTCAGGTGTTCTCCCATGGCTCAGAGGGTTGGGCAGGCGGCAACGTCACTGCTTTGGCTCGGGTTCAATCCCTGGCTCAGGTTCAATCCCTGGCTCAGGAACTCCCACATGCTAGAGGCTAGCCAAAAAAAAAAAAAGAAGAAGAAGACAGCCCTCAAAACATATCCATAGAATTCAGAGAGTAAGTAGCAAAAACACAAGGCAGAGAGACCCCCACATGAGGGGAACTCTAGTTGAGGGTCAGTTACCTACGGGACCGTAAATATCTAAGAGGGAGACTTGGAAATAAGCTCCTCCTCAGCTGGTCCTACTGGAGCAACCATGCCTCCCCACACTTTGGATTCAGTCATGTGCAGTAATTTAGCTTCAACAGACAGCACACCATGCTCCAAGCCCCTGCAGAGCTGGTGGACAAAGAAGAACTTCAAATAAAATGAGACTTAAGTGTTAAGGGAAAGTTAGGAACTGAAGAGGACTAAGTCACAAAGAATCAAAATGAGACCACTTAATAGCTGTAAGTGACTTAAAAATTAGAGAATCAGTCTGAGATGCCATGATATGAGTAGAAATCGAGGTGGTTGACTACAGTTACTAGACAAGATACAATCATTTTAAGTATTGCTTCTTTTGTTTTTGTTTTGCTTTTTAGGGTCATACCCACAGCATATGGAAGTTCCCAGACTCGGGGTCGAATCAGAGCTACAGCTGCCGGCCTACACCACAGCCACAGCAACGAGGGGATCTGAGCCATGTCTGTGACCTATGCAGCTCTCAGCAACGCCTGATCCTTAACCCACTGCTTTGAGGGCAGGGATCAAACCCGAATCTTCAGGGATGCTAGCAGGGTTCGTAGCTGAGTCACAACGGGAACTACTTAAGTCCTGTTTCTAATGAAGCAAGATACCCACTTAAGTGGTGCATAACAAAGACTACACAGAGCACAATGTATTATTTATAAGATACTAACCTAAAAGCAGTTGCTTCATTCCACCATTAGGAACAATACAAAATATGAAAAGAAAATGTAGTCATTTAAGACGCAAAGGGCAAGAGTTCCAGACTACATTAGGAGAATAGCTATAGTTTTATGTTTGATGCCAATAAAATCTAAGTAATATTTTTAATACATATTCGGTCTCCAAATCAAACATAATGTATGCTATTTTATAATGTGCTATCTCAAATTATGCTTTGGGGGAAAAGCTAAAATACGTCCCTCCAGGTCATAAAAACAAGTCCTTGGCTTGACTCTCCCACCTGTCTGATTCCTGCTCTCTAGAGGTAGCCCCTTTCAATTCCTGTAGCTGTCTCCTCTCACATGTACCCTCTATTTCCAGGTAAGATTTATATTGCTATTTATTGACTTGTAGTTTTCGAGACGGCCCACTGACTTCCTACTATGGAAGAGGGTTAGTTCGCATGGTTCTTTACAGTCCTTTCCCCCAGAGCGATGTTTTCTTTCCCTTTCTCTTGTTCCTAGTACAGTTCAACACATTTCTGGGGCAAATAACATTCAAATGTTTACATTACTATGGCTTTGTAAATACTATTCACAACTGACCCACACTGTGTGCTATGATACATTTTCCTCTTTCCTTTATGCTTTGTCTTCCTTGGTGTTTATAACTGCCTCATTATTTCATTAAAAAATATTTTCAGACTCTGACAGATGAACAACTATGGCATATGTATGAACAGATAATCCATCAATTTTAAAACACATCCTTCTTAAGAGTTCCTGTTGTGGCTCAGCAGTCATGAACCTGACTAGTATCCATGAGCATACGGGTTCGATCCCTGGCCTGGCTCAGTGGGTTAAGGATCCGGCACTGCTGTGAGCCATGGTGTGGGTCACAGATGAGGCTTGGATCTGGTGTTGCTGTGTCTGTGGTATAGGCCGGAAGCTACAGCTCCAATTTGACCCCTCATCTGGGAGCTTCCATATGCCACAGGTGTAGCCCCCAAAAGATAAATAAATAAATAAAAATAAAAGTCTTTACTCCTTCACCTCTGACTAAAACTTTGGTTGGGTAAAGTTTTCCAGGTTAGAAATCAGTTTCTCTCATAACACTGTTGTACTGTACCTAGCTTTCCATAGGGCCTCCTGCTCAATAAAGCAGGAATATGAAGGTCTAAATGCTTCTTGTACAGTCTTTTTAGCCCAACTCCAAATCCTTACATTTGGAGGTAACCTCCATGACTCCAATTCCCAAACCCTTCCAGGCAGAAAACAACTTTTTCCCTGTAGACATTTAGTTTTTGGCTTTCTCTGGTATATTAAGCCTGGTGCCACCCATCCATCTGCTTTCCAGCTTCCAAAATTTTCTAGATGTCACATCTGCTGCTGTTTCCTTGCCAGTTCTGTCCTTCTGGCTTTCTGCCTTTAAGGATTCCTTTCTGACATTTTAACAGTGTTCCAAGAAAATGTGGAAGTAAATGTTTGAACCACTATGGTTAACAAAAATAATTTCTGAATTTTCCACAAGTATGTATCATAGTACAAAGCTTATTATTAATATTTCTCTTAATATTAACATGAGTTTCTATTAATTGGCTCCCCTAAACCCAAAGATCTAAAGATCTAGTGAGCTAAGTTTACTAATCTCTTCTGCACTGACTTAATACATACTTTAAAAAAAAAATCTAATCTGATGAAATAAAAATAGAATAATAGGAGTTCTTGCTGTGGTGCAAGGGGATTGGTGGCAGTGTCTTGGGAACACCGGGACACAGGTTTGATTCCTGGCCTGGTACGGCAGGTTAAGGATCCGGTGTTGCCACAACTGCAGCTTCAGTCACAACTGAGGCTCAGATCTGATCCTTGGCCTGGGAACTCCATATGCCACAGGGTGGCCAAGAAAGAAAGAAAAAAATGGAATAATAGCTAAGTGTATGACAGATACTTAGCAAATACCAAATTAAAGAGGTAGAGTTCTGGGAGTTTCCATTGTGGCTCAGTGTGAAAGAATCTAACTGGTGTCTGTGAGGATGCAGGTTCGATCCCTGGCCTTGCTCAGTGGGTTAAGGATCTGGCATTGCCGTGAACTGTGCTGTAGGTCATAGACAAGGCTTGGACTTGGCATTGCTGTGGCTATGGTGTAGGCCCCAATTTGACCCCTAGCCTGGGAACTTCCATATGCTGCAGGTGCAGCCCTGAAAAATGAATAAATAAATAAATAAATAAATAAAGAGGTAGAGTTCTAAAATGAGAAGTTAGATTCAACCTAAGTTCTAACACATGCTCTACAAATGCACATGCTTTTGAGCTACTCTCTGCTCTCCTATTCTCCCATATATTCTCTTTAGGGAAAAATGGTTCATGCAATTCATGATATGAGACTAAAGCATTCATAAATTAACACATTCCTTCAATTTTCTGAGAATCTCACTAATTATCATTAGGTAGAAACGTGAGTGATATCAGGCTTGAAAAAGAACTTTTCGATATAAATATTTCAGCAGATTAAAAAAACTGAACTTTAAGTTTGAAATGTTAATAATAGTTTAAAATAGTACAGCTTCTACAGAAATTAATTCCTAACTAAAAATATACACACCCAGTCATCAGGGAAAAAGCAAGTTAAAAGCACAATGTGGTGCAGCAGGTTAGGGATCTGGCAGTGTCACTGCAGCTGCTTGGGAACTTCCACATGGCGCAGTTGTGGCAAAAAAACCCACAAAACACAAAAAAACAAAACAACAAAACAAAAAGTAAATGACAACGACATTTATATCCACTAAAATGTCTGAAGAAAAAAGACTGACAACATTAAATGTCAGCAAGGGTGTGGAGCAACTGGAATTCTCATATATTACTGGTGGGATATAAAATGGTAATAATGGCTGGAGAACTATTTGACAGTTTCTTAGAAAGTTAAACATGTGCCTTTACTATGACCCAGTGATGCCATTCTCAGTTCTTTATCCAGGAGAAATGAAAACATATAACCCCCACCCCCACACAAAAACTTCCTAGCAGTTTCATTCATATTTCTAACTTGGAAACAATCCAAATGTTTACCAACGGGTGTCTGGATAAACAAATGTGGTATAGTCAAAAAATGGAATACTATTCAGCAATGAAAAGATATGAACTAATGAAACATACAACAAAAGGAGTGATTCTCAAAAAAAAAAGTATGCTGATTATACAACATAAATTGGGACAACATTTTAAATCAATTATATCTTTAATTTAAAAAGAAATAGAAACCAGGAGACCCAGGTTCCAATTGTGAATAAAGCACCAAGCAAAATAGCTTAAACATGACAACTCAGTGTCCCTCTCTGTGTCACCCATCTCGCAGCAGAGGCCAGGCCAGAAGTAATGCCAGGCTAGTGCTGGGCAGGGTCGGACTCAAACAATCAGTTCTTAACAGCATTCTTCCCAAGGTGCACAACACAGAGGCTCACGCCCAAACTAGGTGGCTATTTTGGAACTTTTTCCTCTAAGGTTTTTATGAGGTTTATTGTATTCTGATTTCCAGCACAAAAGTGACTGGAAAAAGAGACAGGATGAGTAGAATATAGTAGGACTGACCTACTAAAGCAACCCCAATTTTTCTTCTAAGTGGGGACAGGAAGTTCCTGCTGTGGCTCAGTGGGTTAAGAAGCTGACACAGTGCCCGTAAGGATGTAGGTTCAATCCCTGGCCTTGTTCAGTGGATTAAGGATCAGGGGTGGCCACAAGCTGCAGTACAGGTCAGCAGCTGCAGCTCTGATTTGATACCTAGCCTGGGAACATCCATATGCCACATGTGTGGCCATAAAAAGAAAACAGAAAACAAAAAAAGGAAGAGGGGATAAAGTAAGATTTAGGGGAGAAAGAAAAAGGAGAGAAAAAGGCAAGTGGAATTGATGACATCATCATCATCATATCTCTTTAGGCAACTCAGTCAAAACACCTCATGCTGCCTGTCCAATATTGGACTCTCAGGCCCAGGAATATAAATTAATACTAAAATCATATACAAGGAAAAACAAACACCTAAAACATTTTTCTTCATTTTCTAAAGTGTTTATAATGAACATACATTACTACTACATAAAAAGTTTCTAAAAATCGTTAACTTTTGACAAAAAATACAAAGTGATATAAAATACATCACTGGATTCCTGCTGTGGCTCAGTGGGTTAATGATCTGGCTTGTCTCTGTGGCAGCACCAGATAGATCCCTGGCTGTGGCCTGGATTCAATTCCTGGCCCAAGAACTTTCATATGCCATGGGTGTGGCCATTAAAAACAAATAAGCAAAAAAAAAAACCCAAAACAAAATAAAACAACCCTTCCCCCCAAAATAAACATACACTAAGAAAAAAATAAAATGAAAATATGAAAAGTTAAAATATATATATATAAATGCTTTAGAAGTGATATATACAAATTAAAGTATAAGTCCATCCACAAAAAAGGACAAAAATAAATTACTATAGATAAATTATCAAGATACAGGGCTTATCTTGATAATATCTAGATTTACAGAAAAAAATCTGGTAAAATTTATATAATTATTGGTTTTTAAATAGAAAAGGATGTCTGAATATGCTACGACCAATTCTATTTCAGAGGTTATTTCTATAATCTTGTTATAGTCTTCAATACATATAATCACTTAACTGAAAACATGAAATAATTTTGTTTTGTTTTTTTGGTTTTTTTTTTTTTGGTCTTTTTTTAGGGCCGCACCCGTGGCATCTGGAGGTTCCCAGGCTAGGGGTCAAATCTGAGCTGTAGCTACTGGCCACAGCCATAGCCACAGCAACATCAGATCTGAGCCACATCTGTGACCTACAACACAGTTCAAGTGCTGCAACACCAGATCCTTAATCCATTGAGCGAGGCCAGGGATCAAACCTATGTCCTCATGGATGCTAGTCAGATTTGTTTCCACTGAGCCACCATGGGAACTCCAATAATTTTGTTTTTATAAGAATTTAGATTTTATAATTTCCACTACTAGATATCTAAAAATAGTTAGAAAAATGTAAAAAAAAAAATCTCATTTTACTCTTTGTATAGGAAAGGTATAGGCAAAAGACTCCTTCATAGCTACTCAGATGTAGCAGTTGTAAAATATTGTAAGAGGCAGGCATCTCTTATAGTCCTCTCTAATTTAAAAACATACCGGGCTCTTTGGCTGTAGCTCCTCTTTCCTTTGGATCTTCAGACACTACTAACTGCGTAAAGCATTTCCTTCCCAGGGACTTTTGTACAGCTGCTATCTAAAAAGTTTTTTAAAAAGAAAAAAGAAAAAAAAAAACTTTGGGGGAAATTGTTGTATTATATTAGAAAGCTGAAAATAATTTGAGAAAGGTTTCATTACTCTCTAAAATAGTTCACCCAACAAACATGACATCTAACATTTTTCCTATAAATATTTTCAAAGAAAACAATCTCTTACCTTACATTTGGATAAAAGGGGACTGTAGAAAAATAGAGAAAAAAAGAATTAAAAAAACTAATAGTAGTAATATGCTTCCTAACAAATGTCACTGAAACAGCTGTAAAAATATAGGAGTTCCCATCATGGTGCAGCAGAAACCAATCCAACTAGGAACCATGAGGTTTCGGGTTCGATCCCTGGCCTCGCTCAGTGGGTTAAGGATCTGGCGTTGCCGTGAGTTGTGGTGTAGGTCACAGATGTGGCTCAGATCTGGCGTTGCTGTGGCTGTGGCATAGTCTGGCAGCTGTAGCTCCGATTTGACCCCTATCCTGGGAACCTCCATATGCTGCGGGAGTGCCAGAGGCCAGCTCTGGCAGCCAGGGAGTGTACACTTTTCCCTGAAGGAGATGGATGAGCGTCGGCGTATGCACATGGAGACAGCCTCTTTGTCCCTTCTTTCAGGGCGGTGGACTGCTCAAATTTTATTGGCATAAGTGGTTGATTATATAGACAGTTTTTCACTACAGATTACATCACAGTGTTAAAAGTACATTGGTTAACTATTACATGGTATAGCTGCTGTACATCATGTTCTAAGATCTTTATCTTAACTAAACTTAGTGGGTACAATTTAGGGGCAATTAGGTACAATACATCATGTGGAAAGGAGGAGACTCAGTACAAATCATCCCATGGCCAGCCAGTCTTTACAAGTTGAAGAGGTCACAGACACAAGAATTTGGCATTCACAAATCTTGTTTTTAGACTGGTGCTTATCTTTAAAGCGTTATAGCAGGGAGACAGTGTAAGAAAATATAAATCAACTTAACTAGCTATCACTTAATCAAGGACAAAACTCACAGCTAGGTTTCATGAATAATATATGTCTAACTTTTATGGACCTCATTAAAATCCTAACTCTAAAGTTTACTATATAACTAGTTAGTAGATAAACACTATGTTTTAACTAAGTTGGATTTAAATAGGGGAAAGTCCTTCAGGATGAAATTCTTATTATATTATTGTTGTAACTTTGTTAAATCACAAATCACCACAGGAAAGTAAAAATGGAAAATAAGAATAATAAGTAAACAATCAGGAAAGACTGAGGAAAACTGAATAACAAGTGAATAAGAGAAAAGACTAGGTCACCCGAGAAACAATCCACATTCTCCGGCGCAAACATGGAAATGGTTTTCCCAGGAAAGCCCCAGTTCTTCCCCACCAGCATCAACATGAGAGCTGTGTAACCCGAGGCCTGCCCTTGGCTTGTACTGTACAGGCAGGCTTCAGCCTGCCCTTGATTTTGCACCTTACAGGCAGGCTTTTATCCTGACCAGAAGCTCATCTTCGGCTTGTACCGTTCAGGTGAGCTCCCTTCCTTGGTTAGAAACCTGCCTTCGGGTTTTTCTGCCGTCAGGCAAGGTCCTTTTTTCAAGTCCCTACATCTTCTTGGCTCCCCACACGGGAGTGGCCCTAAAAAGCAAAAAAAAAAAAAAACAAAAAAACAAAAAAACAAAAAAACGAAAAAACAAAAATACAGCTTCTCTGGATTCTATTGTTAGTACAGAACGCTTCCACTGCTGAAACATTACCACTGGTTCACACAGTTCAAAGGGCAGCTATATCGTGTGTTAATATCCTTAAATGGCCAATAACTAATGAAAGCCCCCAAAGAAGCTATAAATGCTGAGATCAAGGGAAGGAAATAACTTTTTGCTAGTAAGGTATTTAAAGAGTACTTTACACATATTTTTAAAATTTCAGTTTATGTTATTATAGTCTAAAATACATTGTGGAGGAAGATAATTTTATTGGCATTACTCATAGAAAAGGGTAACTAAAAGTAATCTTTTAACATTGTATTTTAGGGACTACCCAAGATAAAAGAATGCGTATATTCAACAAAAAGCGTACACAAAAATGTTCACAGCCACTTTATTCATAATAATCAAAAACAAGAAATAATCCAAATAGGAGTTCCTGTCATGGCGCAGTGGTTAATGAATCCAACAAGGAACCATGAGGTTGCAGGTTCGATCCCTGGCCTCGCTCAGTGGGTTAAGGATCCGGCATTGCCGTGAGCTGTGGTGTAGGTTGCAGACGTGGCTCGGATCCAGCTCGGATCCCGCGTTGCTGTGGCTCTGGCGTAGGCCGGCGGTTATAGCTCCAATTCAACCCCTAGCCTGGGAACCTCCATATACTGTGGGAGCGGCCCAAGAAATGGCAAAAAGACAATAAACAAAACAAAACAAAACAAGAAGTAATCCAAATATCTATTAACAATATGATGGAGTTTTCTTACGGCACAGTGGGTTAAGGGTTGGGCATTGTTACTGCAGCAGCCTGGGTCGGAGCAATGGTGCAGGTTTTGATCCCTAGCCCAGGAACTTCCATGTGCTGCTGGTGTGGCCAAAAAAAAAAAAAAAAGTTACATAAAAATTTACTTATGATGGATATCAATTATCCATCATAAAGTTAAATATCAATTTATTTATGATGGATAAATTGTGAAACAGTCATATAATGAATCCACACAGGAGTAAAACAGAGCAAATTATCTTTGCAGGTAGCAATGTGTAACACATACATAATGATGGGCAAAAGAAGCTAGATACAAAAATCTACAGTCTGTCTGATTAGCATTTATATAAAACTACAGAAGAGGCAAATACATCGTCACAGAACTCATATTAGTTACTCTGGGAATAGGTACTAATTTTATACACAAACAAGGGAGCTTTCTGAGGGGGCTAAACTGTTCTGTATCTTGGTTAGAGTGCAAGTTACATACACATATCTGTACATGAAAATTCCTCAAAATTATGTACTTTAATGTATGTATAACTCAATTTTTTTTTTTTAAGGGCCGCACCCACGGCATGTGGAGGTTCCCAGGATAGGGGTCAAATTGGAGCTACAGCTGCTGGTCTACACCGCAGTCACAGATCCAAGCCGCATCTGCAACTTACACCACAGTTCACAGCAATGCTGGATCCTTAACCCACTGAGCGAGGCCAGGGATCGAACCCACAACCTCATGGTTCCTAGTTGGATTTGTTTCCTCTGTGCCATGATGGGAACACCTCAAAAAATATTTTTATATTAAAAAATTCTAGGAGTATAATTTGAGTGAATTATCAAATTTTAAGCATTAAAATTTTGGATTTTGTTTACTATACTATCCACTGTTCTTTAGCCTGAAATTGTCTAATGACCTGAAGCAATGTGACTGAAGACTAGTTTTTAAATTATGTGTTGGTATAAGATGCCTTATATTTAAAAAGAGAAAAAGAAAAAAAAGTCATGCCCATATTATATTCAATAAATACTTGTTTTTAAATAATTAAAACATTTGTTAACACATTTTTAGTCTCATGGGAAGGGCAGAAAAGTGTCTATACTAAATATTTTGAAAGTAAGAAGCCAATCTCCTTTATTTTAAAAGATTTCATGATTTTAAAACTCTACAAAGTTGAAAGTTAATCATTTAACATGCTAGGAAACCAGTTTATTTGCAGAATCCATAAAAATAATGTCTCAAAGGTTCAAATTGACTAACATAAAAAAACTGTACATCCCAGAAATCTGCACTTGTTTAACCCCTATCATGTCCCCCACCTTTAGAATTCTGAGTCTTCAAATAATGAATTCAAAAAATATGTTTATATGCTTTATTATTGCTATACTTAGTTTTAAAAATCCAGTTTTTTTTTTTTTGGTCTTTTTGCCTTTTCTAGGGCTGCTCCCACGGCATATGGAGGTTCCCAGGCTAGGGGTGGAATTGGAGCTGTAGCCACTGGCCTACGTCAGAGTCACAGCAATGCGGGACCTGGGATTGGAGCCGCACCTGCAACCTACACCACAGCTCACGGCAACGCCGGATCGTTAACCCACTGAGCGAGGCCAAGGATCGAACCTGCAACCTCATGGTTCCTAGTCGGATTCATTAACCGCTGCGCCACGATGGGAACTCCAAAAATCCAGCCCTTTGATACAAATCAAACAATTTAAAATTAGCTGATAAAAAATAAAATATAATAAAATGGTAAATGCAGTTTTCCTTCTCCAGTGGTTTGGTTAAGTATCATATTGCATTTGCTTTCCAGTATTACTCTTAAAAATGTATATTTATTATAACATACAAACAGTGAAAAGCAATATAATAAAAAAATCCTAAAACACAAAATTTTGGAGTGCCCGTCATGGCGCAGTGGTTAACGAATCCAACTAGGAACCATGAGGTTGCAGGTTCGATCCCTGGCCTCACTCAGTGGGTTAAGGATGCGGCGTTGCCGTGAGCTGTGGTGTAGGTCGCAGATGTGGCTCGGATCCCGCAGCTCTGGCTCTGGTGTAGGCCGGTGGCTACAGCTCCCATTCAACCCCTAGCCTGGGAACCTCCACATGCCACGGGAGTGGCTCTAGAAAAGGCAAAAAGACAAAAAAATAAAAATAAAAAAAAATAAAACACAAAATTTTTTGTCTGAATCAAATAATCTCTTAACCAAAAAGTGATCAAAATTTGAAGTTATATTTTAAAATTCCTACTTAGAAGGTGTTTTGAATTTTGTAAAGTAGAACTTTGAGTTTAGTGTAAGAAACTGAGATAAAAGCTGGAGAAGTAACCTAATCTTTTTATCAATTTTAATTTCTCCAGTTGAAAGCATTAACAAAACAAATCTTCTATGTCAAATATTCAATGCTACAAAGCTTCGTCAATATTCTGTTCCAGCTCATTGTAAATAAATACAGAAATACTTACTCTTGATGTGTTGTACAAAATTTAGTAAGCCGTTCAAAATCTTCACCATTAAATCCTTTTTCTGAATTCCTTAAAGATGTAACTGCATGTGGCTCTACAGTTTTCCATTTTGTTTCTAAATTAAAAATATCTGTTAGTCACTGATTATTACAAAACATGTTTAGCAGGGAAAAAAATAGTTAACTGGCACCACTGACTAAGATCATCATGCAAAATTATCTTCTCAACCCCAAAGTTAACACAATTAGAAATAGCTAAGCGATTACTTTTCAATATAAGTAAATATTATCCCAGAGATTAAATTAGCCAATAGGCCATACAAAAGGATCAGAAAAAAATGCAAATAGTTGCAAATATTCTTTTCTTGGTGCTGATATGAAGAACAAAATACAAAGAGAAAAATTTTCTCACAATGACACAAACTTGTGGTAAAAATGCTACTTTCTTCTGAACATTAACTTGACTAAAGAAACATCTTATTTCCTGACATACAAAACCAGGTCAAATATGTAGATAGATAGCATATTTATTAGATTACTGATGATTCTATATTCCACATTAGTCTGTACTCACCCCACTGTTCTTGAATGGCAGAAAGATTTGTGAGCAATTGCTCATGATACAGTCGTTCAAGCTGAATGAATTTCATTGCTTTCTCATCTGAACAGAAAATTTGAGGAAAACAGAAATCTAAAGAATAATGTCCTAAGTCGAGAAATTTGAAATTTACCAAAAAATAAGATGACTCTATTTTAAAATTTAAACAAATCTTAAAGTAAGGTTTCTTGGGTTTGAAGTAAGTAAATTTTAATTTAGCAAATATTATGCAGGAGTCACTTGGGTTCTATTCCATCAACAAACAGTAGAAACAAACAAACAAAAGTTTTAAAGCACAAAGAATGCCTGCCTGCTAATGTATCTCTAGCAGAGTCAATTAAATATAATTTAATTGGAAATAGGACCCATATGAAATCTTGGAATCTGTTTCTGAAACCAAGCGGGGCCCTGTGGAGCTCCTGGGCACAAAAGCCTTTCTGTGTCCCCCATTTCTTGTTTTTAAGAAATAGGCCTCATTCAGCCTCCATGGCCTTCCCAGAGTCCCAAAGGGACAGGCTTAGACAGCTGCTGATCAGGGAAGGGAGAGGATGCAAAGACAAGGGAGGAACAGTCAGGAAACAACAGTACAACCTTGGGGCAAGATTCTGGTTCCCCCTCAAGGGATACACATAATGATGTAGGCATCTTATACACCTAAGGGAAAAGTTATATTCCTTGTGCTTCTTTCAGAAATGAATACCTTAAAACTGAATAGCTTAGAGGCCTTCCTTGTGTTTCTCCTTCATTTGATTGCACCCTTTAAAGATAAACTAGATTAGGCACCCTGGGCACAACTGCCTGTGGGTTAAAATTATAAGCACATGATGTTTTTCAGGAACTTTCCTAGTTTGTTCTAATCTCTGATCAATATGCCCTTTTTGCAAGTACTGTTATTCTAGGAAAACTCAAGATGCCATAATCCAGATGACCACCACCAGATCTCCTGACATCAGCTTTGATGAGTAAGATTCCCTGATAGAGGAGTTCCCTTTGTGGCTCAGGGGAAAAGGAATCTGACGAGCATCCATGAGGATGCAGGTTCAATCCCTGGCCTTGCTCAGTGGGTTAAGGATCTGGCATTGCTGTGAGCTGTGGTACAGGTCGCAGACGCAGCTTGGATCTGGTGTTGCTGTTGCTGTGGCTGTGGTGTAGGCCGGCAGCTGAAGCTCTGATTTGACTCCTAGTCTGGGAACTTCCATATGCCACACCTTTTCAGGGTGTAGCCCTGAAAAGACAAAAGAACAAAAAAAAAAGATTCCCAGATAGAAAGAAGAATGCATGTTTGCCCCAATCCTGATTCTTACCTGAAACCCTGTTTTTCTCCTTTTAGACTACAAAACTCCCTGCAATTCTTCTCCTAGGGAGGGGACAGACCATAAGGCATTAGCTTCCTATGGCCTCCTTTGGCTGGCAAAGCAATAAAAGCTATTTTTTCTACTTCACCCAAAACCCTGTGCTTGTGTTTCTATTCTGCACCAGTGGACAGAGTTTCAGCAAAATTTCATCTGTTTGTTTTCTCTCTCTTTTAATTTTTTTCTGTCAAGCAACCATGTTACCCTCTAGTCAAATGTTTTTTATTTCAACTCCCTGTGATCCTTTATCTATTTACTGAACACTGAAAAAAATTTTTAAATTAACTTGCCATAGTGATTTTCACAGTTATGTGATTCCATCTTTTTTTTTTGTAGATTTTCTTATAAACTTCTGCCTTCTCCATTTGTATCACACATTTAGCATCATATGAGGTCGTGATAATCTGTCCAACTGTCTACCTTCCTTTGGGCCGTGTTCTAAATGTTGACCCAGAAAGAAGAGAAAAAACTCACCGTTTAGCTTTTTGTCCTTCCCATGATCACTCAAGGGTTCAGTTTTCTCTCTCATTTGTAGTCATAAAGATATGCCAGGGATCATAAAATAGGCCAGGGAGAAAAAGAGACAATTCCATTTTCCTCTGCCCATGACTTAAAGTATACCAGTGCTTCTCAAGCTTTACTGAAAATCTTGCTAAAATACAGATTCATGTGTCTGATTCCCAGAAACGCCCCTCCAAAGGCCCCTGACTTACAATTTCTAAGAAGCTCCCAGGGATGCTGATGCAGACATGCACTGCACTGTATCACATTCATGATTTGGTTAGTTCTAGCTTCATTTCCATCAGAATCTGATTTTCTACATACTTAGTACTGAACTGTCATTACAACACTGACCACAGTTTGCTTGATAGGGTTCAGAATGATAACCCCATGGACTTCCCCTGCTGGTCACATCAGAGTGATAACTGCTTACTCCTTAATCTGCTCAGAGATGTGGTGAAAGTCAATAAGATTAGGAGGAAAAAGAAAGCACACAAATGGAAAAGGAGAGATACTTAGGAAACATTCTTAACAGTATATATCCCTGAAAAAGAAAAAAAATTTTAATTTTTGAAAAGGAAAATTTAAAAATTGAGGGAAGAAATCTTTCCCAAATAAAAGTTAATCCACGGTGTCACCTGACAACATTTATTGTTTTCTGCCAGCGAAGAACTCAAACTACGCTTTGCAAATATGTAACTATAAGACAGTCATGAGACTTACTATGTATAATATGCTTGACAGGCTCATACCATATGAATATTACTTGACTTGTACTTCTTCTTTTTTTTTTTTTTTTTTGCTTTTTAGGGCCACACCCTTGGCATATGGAGGTTCCTAGGCTAGGGGTCGAATAGGAGCTACAGCTGCCAGCCTACAGCACAGCAACACCAACAGCAACGCAGGATCTGAGCTGCATCTGCAACCTACGCCACAGCTCAACGCAATGCTGGATACCTGACCCATAGAGCAGGGCCAGGGATCAAACCCACGTCCTCAAGGATACTAGTCAGATTTGTTTCTACTGTGCCACAACGGGAGCGCTTTGACTTGTATTTCTGTTTAAAAGGAAAAATCCAGAAATTCCTGTTATGGCTCAGCAGTAACAAGCCCGACTAGTATCCATGAGGATGAGGGTTCAATCCCTGACCTCGGTCAGTGGGTTAAAGGATCTGGTGTTGCCGTGAGCTGTATGACGGTCACAGATAAGGCTGGGATCCCAAGTTGCTGTGGCAGTGATGTAGGCTGGCCAATTTGACCCTTAGCCAGGGCACTTCCATATGCCACAGGTATGGCCCTAAAAAGTAAAAATAAAAATAAAAATAATAATAATTTAAAAAAGAAAAATCCAATGGGTTTTTATTTTTAATTTTTAAAATTTATTTATTTGTTCTTTTTATGGCCACACCTGTGCATATGGAAGTTCCTGGGCTAGGGGTCGAATCAGAGCTGCAGCTGCCAGCCTATGCCACAGCCATGGCAACACCAGATCCAAGCCACATATGTGATCATGCCGCAGCTTGCGGCAGTGCCGGATCTTTAACCCACTGAGCGACACTCATGAACACTATGTAGAGTTCTTAACTGGCTGAGCCACAATGGGAACACCCCCAATGGGTTTTCAATTATATTTTTTGGTAATACGCTTTTTGCCCCCTTCCTGCACACACAAGATATTTTGGTTTTGGTAAAATTAGGGCTTGTTTATGAAAGGTCAAATTTGGGTGGATCTAGACAATGTTCTGGAGAGATAAATTCCCTACATCTTGCTTTCTGAGATGGTTACAAAGGTGCATACAATTAAAACCCAGTGAAAACACCAGATTATACATTTCATTGTATCTAAGTCTCAATTTTTTTTTTTTTTTAAATGGGCAGCTCTCTAAGAGTTCTGTGAATTTCTTCTTGTAGTGAAGAAAAGGATACAGTCCTCCTCCTGGAAATAGGATTCAGCTATCTGTTAAAAACAAAGACAAAAACAGAGGAAATTAACACTTGGATGCAAAGTCAAATTTGGAAGAAACCCAGACCTTGAAACTTTCAAAGTCTTTGATATAAAACTAAGAAAACTCTTATTTAATTACATTCACTGGTGCAGAAAACATCTGACTTGTAGGCACTTGACACATTTCTGGAGTCACTTACCTCAAGCAAAGCAAACACAGACATTCTTTGGCCTGAAAACAACTTCATTCTTTCTATTCTATTTCAAGTCAAAGCAAACATCACTGATTCATTAGAGTTTAGAAGTAAGAACTCTAAAGAATGAGGGAAATGCTACTGAAGCTTATAAAGGTATAACATGAGTGAAAGGACGACTTTATCACCAATTAAAAAGGTGAAATATGTCATGCCACATGAGATCTTAAAACGCACTGGTTTCATTTCTATTTCACACAGTACCTCATGGGACAGTGACTTTTCATTTTCTTTTGATATCTCAGAACAGGCTGGACCCAGTCATAATAGCTGAGCAATGAAGTATCGAACACATACAAAGCGTAGAGGTCACTGGATGGTTGGGGGCTGCTCCAGAGACTCAGGATCTGGATCCACTGAAGGCTTATCACTTAGCAGATTCACTTCAGGGCATCTTTAAATTAAACTTAAAAATTCTTTGATTCTGGAGTTCCCATCGTGGCACAATGGAAACGAATCCAACTAGGAACCATGAGGACACAGGTCTGATCCCTGGCCTCGATCAGTGGGTTAAGGATCTGGTGTTGCTGTGGCTGTGGTGTAGGCTGGCAGCTGTAGCTCTGATTTGACCCTTAGCTGGGACACTCCATATGCTGCAGGTATAGTCCTAAAAAGACAAAAGACAAAAAAATTAAAAAAAATTAAAAAATTTAAAATTTAAAAATTTAAAAAATATAATAAAATTAACAAGTGCCATATTTAGAATACTTCATTGGTATACTTTCAGCTTCCACTGATTTTTACTAAGTCTCTAGTGAAAACGGTATTCTGTTTATAGATCACTGTCTCCCTTTTCCAGGAAGCTGTCTATGCAAAGAACAATAAAGCATTTGTCAAACGTATAAGCTAGCAATAAATAGGAGTGGTTTTTCACAAATCACACGGTGAAAAAGAAGACTTTTAAAAGAAATATTTTCCTAGCTTAAAATTTATTCTATATAGCTAACATTCTTCCAGGAGCAATATAAGCAATATAGACGGACTCAATCATCTCTGTGTAAATAGTTAGTTCAATCGATTGTTACTTTCTGTAACAGTTCTAGTACCATTAAGTGCAACCAAAGAGACAGGGATGGGGGTTGCCGTTGTGGCTCAGTGGAAACAAATCTGACTAGTATCCGTGAGGACGCAGGTTCAATCCTTGTCCTCCCTTAGCGGGTTAATGATCCGGCGTTGCCATGAACTATGGTGTAGGTTGCAGACACAGCTTGGACCTCACACTGCTGTGGCTGTGGTATAGGTCAGCAGCTACAGTTCCAATTAGACCCCTAGCCTGGGAACCTCCATATGCCAAGAGTGCAGCCCTAAAAAACACAAAAAAGACAGGGTCATGAAACCCAAAGCCTCAAAAGTAAAAGCCATTTCCAGGTGAAAGGGCAGCTTGAAAAATAAATACACAGGGCATTTCCCCTATAAAAAAACCTACCCTTGGCAAGTCTAGCAGGGCAGAAGAAGATGTGATTTTTTTCTTCTTTGATGCCCCATATGTCTAAATCTGGGAGGTTGCCTGGTAGAGCAGAAAAAACATGAGGTTGGAGATGAATAACCTGACTATGTTCTAGTCCAAGCTTTGCCACCAATAGCTGTATGACCCTGAACGTGTCACTTCGTGTCTTAAACTCCGCTTCCTTGTCTGTAAAACAGGGACAATGAAATACCTGCAACTCTCTGAGACAGGGCTGCTGTAAGGACTAAGTAAGAGAAGGTGTATCCAGCATAATGCCCAGCACACAGCACTGCATGCTTAAAAATGGTTTCGGAGTCCAACCCTGGACCAGAACGTAAGATGCAAAGTAGAGTCCTGTGACATTTTAGGTTATGCAAGAAAGTATCACTGTTCCTGGGAAATTTATGTGCAAATATTTAAGGGTGAAGTGATATAATCCCTGAAAATTATTTTAAAATCTTTTGGTGGGCGAGTTCCCATTGTGTCTCAGCAGTCATGAACCTGACGAGTATCCATGAGGATAGGGGTTCGGTCCCTGGCCTTGCTCAGTGAGTTAAGGATCCGGCACTGCTATGAGCTGTGGTGTGGGTCACAGAGGAGGCTTGGATCTGGTGTTGCTGTGGCTGTGGTGTAGGCTGGCAACTACAGCTCCAATCTGACCCCTAGCCTGGGAGCTTCCATATGCTGCAGGTACAGCCCTAAAATTACAGCAAAAAACAAAAAACTTTCAGTGGAAAATATGTGTGTGAGGGGGAGGAAGGACATGAAAATTTGGCAAATCCAAATGAAAGGCACAGTATAAGATGCTGGAAATGACTGAATTACGAATAAAATGTTACTCCATTTCTCCCAGGATCTTTTGTAATCTTGGGCTGAGGAAGGCCGCCATCAGCGGACTCCTGTTGCCCTGATGTCTCAGCTTACTGCAGCTTCAGCATCTCTTTCCAGCAAGCTATGTTTGAATCAGTGACAGTGAAAAATCGTTACAAGGCTTAATGTTTATTTGGCTTTTATGTTAAGTATATCCAGTACTATGTTAAGAGCTTTCACGTGCATTATTTCATTTAGTCCTCTAAAAATTTACAGAAGAAGAAATGGAAAGCTACTTAGCTTGTTAGTGGTAGAGCCAAAGCCCATACTTTAAAACCACCACTATACTCTCTAAGCTTCTTTGCCAGGAGAGGACAGATTGCTGAGATATTTCAGAAGCATAACCTACAGGGCTCAGCAAACTGACATGTTCCTGGGGGATGAGAGTGGGATTTTACTTTGAGACATAAAAAAATTATATAATCTTTATCTGATCAAGATTGTTATCATCTTCCTGCCTAAAAAAATGTGATTTTCTTCTAGATCTGCTTCAGATGTAGGATCACCTGTCAGTAGAAAAGAGCATTCTTCTCACCTTTAATGTAACAATAGCCCAGTGACATAAGCTGCTTGAAAAGATTTGACTACACTAGTTCCAAATGTCCTTTTCCTCAACTTTTTATTGAAATTCTACAAGTTGAAAGGATAGTAAAATCAATAACCATATACCTCTTAACTAGACCTATCAACAGTTAACATTTTGCCACATTTCCTTTCTCTCTGACGTATTTTTTTTTCCCACAGAAATATCTTAAGTAAACTTCAGGCATTATGTCCCTTCACTCCTAAATACTACTTGCACATGTATCTCCTAAGAAATGAGGATATGGTCCTATATGACCTTCAACTCCATTATCAATTTTAAGAAATTAGACACTGATGCGCTAGTATTATTTAATATACAATCCATATTCACATTTTCCCAAGTTGTCTTTAAAATAGATGCACTGAATGAAATTAACAAATTATAGCCCTAGAATTATAAGGAACTTTGTGAGGGAATCTCAGCCACCTCATTTGTAAGCATGATGATAATACTTACAGCTCTAGATTGTTTGGAGAATGAAAGAACAGTTAAGTGTGAATACCCTTTACAAACTTAATCCACCGCACAAATTTAAGGGAGGCTGAAAGATCAGAAAGCTGCTTTGGTATTGGTGCTTCTCAACTAAGGCTCTCTCTCAACAATGAGAACATGTAACATACTACATATGTTAGTAACAACTTAGAGGCCAAAAAGTAGTATACGCTTTCTCAAAGGCATTCTTCAAGCCTACCAAGGAGGTGATATAAATTTATAAGAATATATGTTTTCCTGCCTTGGAACAAAAGCTATTTTACTTTTTTTTTTTTGTCTTTTTGCCATTTCTTGGGCTGCTTCCCGGCATATGGAGGTCCCAGGCTAGGGGGTGAATCGGAACTGTAGCTGCTAGCCTACACCAGAGCCACAGCAACGCAGGATCCGAGCCGTTGTCTGCAAACTCCAAAGCTATTTTACTTTTTAAAAATTAAAAATTATTCACTGCTCATTGTAAAGTTACATGAAACAGGAAGAGTGAGTGAAATAAAAGGTGAAGCTTTTTCTATTCCCATACACCAATTATTTTCACTTTAAAATAAAACACAGGGAGTTCCTGTCGTGCCTCAGCAGTAACGGACCCAACTAGTATCCATGAGGACACGGGTTTGATCCCTGGCCCCACTCAGTGGGTTAAGGATCCGGCATAGTAGGTTGCAGACTCGGCTTGGATTCCGGGTTGCTGTGGCTGCCATGTACGCCGCAGATACAGTTCTGATTTGACCCCCAGCCTACGAACTTGTATATGTTTCAGGTGTGGCTCTAAAAAGACAGAATAAAATAAAATAAAACACAGCTCATAAATTAGCTCTTGTGTAAAAAAGTTTCCTGATCGCTGTCCTAAAGGTCTCCCAGTCTCTAGGCTCTCCATCTTCTCATTTACCCTCCCGAACATCAGAAGAGTTATTTTTCTAAAATTCAAATTCTGGCAACACCACAATTAAGGAGATCACAGCCCCTAAAAGTGAGGCCTTAATGGCACAGACTATCCGATCTTAGTTCTTATCTCTCTTCTATCTTCATCTCCAATAACATCCCAGCCATGCCTCTGCACAGGATCATCTCCCTTTCTATAAAAGCTCACTTGGTTTATTTGGGGAGAACCCACACATCCTGTAAAATCCAACCCGAGAATCACTTTCTCTTTCCTTAATATCCACAGGCCAAAGTTAATGGCACATTTTGTGGAGCTCCTGTCGTGGCTCAGCGGAAACGAATCTGACTAGCATCTATGAGGACACAGTTTTGCTCTCTGGCCTTGCTCAGTGGGTTAAGGAGCCAGTGTCGCAGTGAGCTGTGGTGTAGGTTGCAGACGGGGCTCGGATCTGGTGTTGCTGTGACCATGGCATAGGCCAGAGCCTACAATTCGACCCCTAGCCTGGGAACCTCCATATGCCGTGTGCAATCCTAAATAAAAAAATAAATAAAGACTGATAAATCAAAAAAATAAAGTCACACAGTCTGTTCTTTTGCTGAACCTTAAACACACATCTAATACTTTATACAGACTTCTACAATTATTTATCTACCTAACTGCTTTTCCTATTCCACAGTGCCTCTCTTAAAGACATGCTGTTACATAATCTGTTTCCCCAGTGTCTAGCTTAGTTTTTGGCACTTTGTTGGTACTTACTAAGTGCTCATTACATGGACTCTTATTTGCACACAGCGTATTCACTAAATAAAAAAAGTTGCAATTTCTGTTTGAACTACAGGTTCATTATCCAAGCCAATGTGTGGCCAGCAGTCACTGATGGGCCAAATTTCCCACCAGCCACTAATCCAGGGTTAACATCTCCTGAGCTCGCCAATGACAGGTGTGGGGTAGAATCAATTACAGAGAGCTAGGTTTTAGATAATTACAAATATTGGTCCCAGAATTTTGGTGAGGCTGAAAGTGAAGGGTTTAACATGGTACCTGATGAAGAAAAAGGGGAAGTGCTCTTGAATCCAACTGCTCAACTTCACCTCGTATAAGAGAGAACAGAGACTGCAGAATGAGCTTCGGGCCTTCTAGTTGATCATTAGCATTTACTTCTGCAGGCTCTTCATCACTAACAGCATGAGAGGCTTCATGAAGTCTATTTTCTTGCATTAAATGTGTGGTATCTCCTGAGGAAAACCCTTTGAGAGGTAAATAAAATGCCTAGGTTAGGATAAATTTCCATCATGGGAGAGCACCTTAAAACGATTATTCCAGTCAACCATAAAATTTCCACAGAAAACTAATTATATGGAAAAAAACCAAACACAGAAACCACAAGTTACTCTCATTAAATTGAATTGTGCTGGAGTTCCCGTCGTGGCACAGTGGAAACGAATCCGACTAGTATCCATGAGGACTCAGGTTCGATCCCTGGCCTTGCACAGTGAATTAAGGATTCGGTGTTGCCGTGAGCTGTGGTGTAGGTCACAGACGGGGCTCAGATCTGGTGTTGCTGTGACCATGGTGTAGGCCAGCAGCAACAGCTCTGATTAGACCCCTAGCCTGGGAACCTCCACAGGCCCTGGGTGTGGCCCTAAAAAGACAAAAAGACCAAAAAAAATTTTTTGAATTGTGCTAATATCTGATTGCTTTTATTTGCAATTAGTTAAGAGAAGCATTAGTATTAATAGAAATAATTTGATTAGTTCTATACAAACTTTTGTTTTAAAAATTAAGAATATAAATAAAAAATACATACACATATGTATTTTTGCTTTCTAGGGCCACACCTGCAGCATATGGAATTTCCCAGGCTGAGGTCTAATCAGAGCTGCAGTTGCCAGCCTAAGCCACAGCCACAGCCACACCAGATCTGAGCCGCATCTGTGATGCACACCCCAGCTCACAGCAGTGCCAGATCTTTAATGCACTAAACGATGCCAGGGATCAAACCCACAGCCTCGTGGATATTAGTCAGGTTGATAACCCACTGAGCTACAACAGAAACTTCCAGATAATTTATATTCTAAATTGAGGACTAGAATTAAGAATATAAAAAAAGAGAGATCTAAAGAAATGTAAATTAAAATCTGAACAAAAACATGATTCTCCCCAAAGTGAATTAACTATAATCCGAAGTCATGCTTTGCCCAAAATGAAACAGAACTGAACAGGAAGATAAATGTGTTTATCATTCGAAGGCTAAACTCTGGTCTGATAACTTTAGAACAACTTCTGGATCCCAGGAGAGCAGAAGGAATTTAGATAGATGTCCAAAGCTAATAGCCACGGGAAACTCTTTTCTTTACAAAAATGAATAATACAGGGAGTTCCCTCATGGCTCGGCAGCTTAAGGATCTGGTGTTGCCACTGCTGTAGCTCTGGTTACAGCTGTGGTGCAAGTTCTGTCCCTGGCCTGGGAACTTCCACATGCCTCAGATGCAGCCAAATAAGTAAATAAATAAAAGTAGGAATACAAACTTGAGGAAAGAAAAAAAAAAAAAAACAGCAGTGAATCCTTGGCCTACAACTCCTGAAATGTCACATCAAATTTTATTAAACATTACACATTCTAACTTCACCCTTCACTGAAATCTCAGCATCAGTTCTAATTTTCATACTGAAATTGAATAAACTGTCTACATCTATACAAGCTTCAGCTAGTCTGCTTGGAAAGGATCTTTCTCCCTAATTTAGTGGGTTGGTACCATGACTAAAGATGCCTCCTACCAGCCCTCTAGAGTATGCCCAGAACCCTGTCTTCAATTGCCTTCTAAATAAATCCACTATTCTACCCAGGCCGGCCAATTATTATTTCCCTAGTAAAATACTGTGTCTTTCTGAGCAACTACAAATTCTAAAAAAAAAGTTTCCTCCCCTCAATGTCTAAATATGTTCTGCCTTAAAAAATTCATGTGTTTATATATGAGTCAGAAGTAAACACTTTCTTCTCAATTCTGTATATGGCCTGTGGTCCTACATTATGTGGGGTTGCACTACAGTGATTAGTGAAAGGTCTTATCTTTATTAGATGATAAACTCCAGCAGCGCAGGGATTAATTTATGTACCATGGTATTGCAATTACATCCAGCAGTGTATTAGGAACTAAAATTCCAAGTGCTGTACTTTCTATAAATAATCACCTACAGTGACCTCTTTTTTTTTTTTTTTTTTTTGTCTTTCTAGGGCCGCACCTGCGGCATGTGGAGGTTTCCAGGCTGTAGCCTCCAGCCAACGCCAGAGTCACAGCAATATGGGATCCGAGCTGCGTCTGCGACCTACAGTTCACGGCAATACCAGATCCTTAACCTACACAGCGAAGCCAGGGATCGAACCCACATCCTCACAAATGCTAGTCAGGTTAGTTAACCACTGAGCCATGACGGGAACTCCACAGCGACTTCTTGTATTTTAGAAAATTCTCTTCTATGAATTTTATGTCATTTGGGTTCCAGAAATACAAGGCCTAGAGATGCCCTGCCATTTTATTTTGCAGGAAGAGTATTTGTGAAAACAAGGATAATTCCTCTGCTTTCTAATTTTCTAACCAGAATGGTAATGCCAATGTGGGAACTGTCATGGCTCAGTGGTTAACAAACCCGACTAGTATCCATGAGGATGCAGGTTTGATCCCTGGCCTTGCTCAGTGGGTTAAGGATCTGGCACTGCCGTGAGCTGTGGTGTAGGTCACATACGTGGATTGGATCCCGAGGTGCTGTGGCTGTGGTGCAGGCTGGTAGCTTAAAGTTACGATTCGACCCCTAGCCCTTGAAACTCCATATGCTGCAGGTGTGGTCCTAAAAACACACACATATACATGCAAAAAAAGTTTCTAGAGAAAACTACAAAGAAAGTAAGAGAAATTCTGGTTTTCTTCCTTGTTTTCCCAGTCACACTACTATGCTCAAGACAATTGATCTCAGATAGACTGTAATAAGGTCAACCTCCCAAATTCTGTATTTAATTTAATTCTTCCACATAATTATCTTATACTCCACACTTCCTCTTTGAAAAAAAAATTAAAATTTTATAATGCTCATTTTCAGTAAAGAAGACTTATACAAAACTTTTGAAGAATATTGCCAAAGAAGAGCAGAAGTCTCCAAAGTAAGGAAAAAAGATAGAATTTATGACTCCTTTATCTGAAGGAGATCTAAATAATAGAAATGAAAACATGCATTATGATTATCTCTGTTACCTAGTACAGACTCATAATAGTCATAGTTTCTGCTACATCCACTTTCTAAGTTATTTAAAAAATTGTTTTCCTCCTTAACCCACTGAGCAAGGCCAGGGATTGAACCCACGTCCTCATGGATACTCATCGGGTTTGTTAACTGCTGAGCCACGACGGGAACTCCCAAGCAAAGAGACTTTTAATTCTTTATTCACTGTGTCTCTGGATGTTCTCTGCTGGTAAACTCCCATTCCTAAGTTTATGGAGTAAGTTTGTGACAATTTAATTAATCCACATGAATTTATTAAACACGTGTGCAAAGGAAAAAAACTGTTTTCCTTCCAGTTTTACTGATGTAATTGACATACAGGTGTCAGTCATATAAATTTAAGGTATACAACATAACAATTTGACTTAAATAACATGAAATGATAACAGTAAGTTTCATGAACATAAATCATTCATACAGATAAAACATTTAATAAATACAAAAAAAAATTCCCTATGATGAGAACTCTCAGAATTTACTTTTTTTTTGGCTGCACTCAAGGCATGTGGAAGTTCCTGGGGCAGGGATCAAACCTGTGTCACAGCAGTGACCCCAGGTGCTGCAGTGACAATGCTGGAAACTTAACCTGCTGCATGCACCACAAGGGAACTGCCAATATCAACTGTCTTAACTTTCATATTTAGCGTACAGCAGTGTTAATTATACTTATCATGTTGTACACTACATCTCTAGCACCTGATCATCCTGTAATTGGAAATTTGTACCTTTTAGGCCACCTTCTTGCAATTCCCCTTCCCATCACTCTTACCACCAAAAACCACAAACCTGATCTTTTTCTATGTGTCTGTTTATGAAGTATAACTTGCAACACAATGTTACTTCCTAGTGCACAACCTAGTGATTTGATATTTCTATCTCAATATGATCACCATAACAAGTCTAGTTGTCCTCTGTCATTATTACAAAGATATGACATGGTTATTGACTTTATTCCCAATACTGTACATTTCATACCTGTGACTCATTTGTTACTGAAGATTTGTACCTCTTCACCTCCCTCACCTATTTCTCTCCTCCCTGCATTCCATTCTCCTCTGTCAACCACCTGTTTGTTCTCTGTAACTATGGCTCTGTTTCTGTTTAGTTACATTTGTTCATTTATTTTGTTTTTTTGACTCCATATGTAAGTGAAATCACATGTGATTGTCTCTCTGATTTAATTCACTTTCAGTGAGCATAATACTCTCTATATTGTTGCAAAGGGCATGATTTCAATCTTTTTTATGACTAATATTCCACTGTGTATGTATATATGTATTGTGTATATATATAAAACCTACTCAACTATTTATGCGCACTTAGCTTATTCCATATCTTGACATTATAAATAATGCTGTAATAGACGCAGAGATGCACATATCATTTTGAATTATGGTTTTCCTTTTCTTCAGGTAAGTACTCAGGAGTGGAATTCCTGTAGTAGTTCTTTTACTTTTTTGAGCAATCTCCATACTGTTTTCTTTAGCGATTGTACCAATTTACATTCCCACCAACAGAGCAGGAAGGTTTTCTTTTCTCTACATTCCCATCAAGACTTGCTATTTGCTGTCTTTTTAAATTTTTTAACAATTTTTTGTCTTTTTAGGGCTGCACCCGGGGCATATGGAAGTTCCCAGGCTAGGGGTCGAATCAGAGCTATAGCTGCCAGCCTACACCACAGCCACAGCAGTATAGGATCCAAGCTGCGTCTGCGACCTACACCACAGCTCACGGCAACGCCAGATCCTTAACCCACTGAGCAAGGCCAGGAATCATACCCGTGTCCTCATGGATGCTAGTTAGGTTCATTGACCACTGAGACATGATGGAAATTCCTGTTGTCTTTTTGATAAAAGCCATTCAGACAGGTGTGAGGTGATAGATACATCATTCTGGTTTACATTTGCGTTTCCCTGACGATTAGTGACACTGCACACCTTTTCATATGACTGTTAGCCATTTGCATGTCTTCCTTGGAAAAATGTCTATTCAGTCCTCTGTCAATTTTTAAACTGGGTTTTTTTCATGTCAAGTTGTATGATTTCTTTTTATATTTTGGATATTAACTCCTCAAATACATCATGTGCAAATATTTTCTCCCATTTGGTAGGTGGCTTTTTTGTTTTGCTGATAGTTCCCTTCGCTGCACAAAAGCTTTTTAGTTTGATGGGGAGTTTGGTTGTGGCTTGGCAGATTACGAACCCGATTGATATCCATGACGATGTGGGTTCTATCCCTGGCCTCGCTCGGTGGGTTTGGCATCTGGCACTGCCATGAGCTGTGGTGTGGATTACTGATGGGGCTCAGATCCCGAGTTGCAGCTCTGATTCGACCCCTAGCCTGGGAATTTCCAGATGCCCAAACTGTGGCCCTAAAAAAAAAAGGTTTAAAAGCTTTTTAGTTTGATGAAGTCCAATTTATTTATGTTTGCTTTTGTTTCCCTCGCCAGATGAGACAGATCCAAAGAAATGTTGCTATGACCAATGTCACAGAGTGTACGCCTGTGTCTTTGCCTAGTTTTATGGTTTTAGGTCTTACTAAAGTCTTTAATCCGTTTTAATTTTTTGTATATGGTGTGAGAAAGTGGTCCAGTTTTCCCAACACTGTTTACTGAAGAGGCTATCTTATCCCCACTGTATATTCTTGCCTCTTTTGTTGTAGATTAATTGACCAGAAAAGTGTGGGTTTATTTCTGGGCTCTCTGTTCTGTTCTATTGGTCTATCTATCTGTCTTGGTGCAAGTACCATATTGTTTTGATAGCTGCAGCCATTGGTATTTTGAAAGGGATGACATTGAATCTGTAGATTGGGGTACTATGGTCATTTTAACAATATTAATTCTTCCGATCCAAGAGCATGGTATATCGTTCAATCATTTTGTGTCATCTTCAGTTGTTTTCATCAGTGTCTTACAGTTTCCTGAGTATAGATAGGTCTTTTACCTCCTTACTTGTATTTATTCCCAGGTATCTTATTCTTTTTTATGTGATTATAAATGCAGTGGTTTTCTTAACCTGATAATTTGTTGTTAGTGTATAGAAATGCAACAGATTTTGCGTATTAATTCTGCATCTTGCAACTTCACCAAGCTCACTGATGAGTGTTTTGGTGGCATCTTTAGGATTTTCTATGTATAGTCACCTGCAAACAGTGACAGTTTTACTTCTTCCTTTCCAGTTTGGATTCCTTTCTTTTTCTTATCTCATGGAAGACTTCTAATACTATGTTGAATAATGAGGCTAGGGTGGGAGTTCTCACTGTGGCGCAACAGGATCAGCAGCATCTCTGCAGGACACAGGTTTGATCCAAGGCCCAGCACAGTGGGTTAAAGGAAACAGCATTGCCACAGTGTGACATAGGTCACAACTGTGGCTCAGATTTGACCCCTGGCCCATGAACTCGGTATGCTGTGGGGTGGCCAAAAGCCGGGGGGGTGGGGGGGTGGCAAAAGTGGGAACATTCTCTAACATGACATACAGAAACAAACTCAAAAATGGATTAATGACCTAAATTTAAGGCTGGATACCATAAAAACTCCTAGAGGAAAATAAATTGCAGCAAAATTTTTTTTGGATCTGTATCAGAAAACAAAAGCTTTTTAAAAAACAAACAAATGAGGAGTTCCCACTGTGGTGCAATGGTTAAGAATCCGGCTGCAGTGGCACGGGTTCACTTCCTGGCCCAGGAAATTCTACATGCCTCGTGTGTGGCCAGAAGATAAAAGAAAACAAAACAAAACAAAATAAAAATCCCTTTAATACATAAAAAGTTTTCTGGCAAGGATACAGTTATAGTTATGAGAAAAGCCAAATCAAAACATATACTGGCACATATAATTACACCTTCACTACAAATTTTCATTCAATATAAACGAAGCTTTACCAGATATGAATCTACACATTCAGAAACAACCAGAAAATTCTATTTATCTTCATCTGCGAAAGTCAAATGGACTACAGTTAAAACTCCCCATTAAGCAATTTTGCGATTCTATTTTTAAGCATATGTAGGTGGTGCCTGTCAAATTCATGTAGGCCTTAATTTATCTGTCAATTCACCAAGCTCTAAAATAGACATCACAATTTATATGCACCTACAAAGGTTTTACATTTTAAAAAAAATTACTTGTAACTTCTTTGGGCCAGAAATCAGAGAAATTACCTTCACTGAGAGATTTTATTCAACTTATCATACCATCTGAATTTTGTGTCAGTTTTGACAGACAGGTGATTTATAAACTTAGAATCTGTCTCTGATTCTGAGAGACAGTCAAGAGACTTACTGTGGAAGAATACAGGACTAGTATCCTTTACCTTAAAGCATTAGGAATGTACCCTGACGTTATTACTCACATTATTCTCTTTAATAATCTAGCACTGTGTTCTGCTATTTGTTAATACAATGAAGGGACGTAACTGTTTCTGTGCATGACAGGGAGAATGATGTGACTAGAAAATTTAAAGGTAAAAACCTCACTGCTGGGACTTTAGGTAGTAATTAATCAAGATATGAAAAATTATCACAGACAAATGAGGGTTTGAAAGATGCTACAGAGAAGACGGCAAGACCCAGGTAAAGACAGCAGCAACAGGTATACTTAGGATAAAACAGTGACAGTGATGATGTAAGCCAAGCTGATGGGGATGTTTGAGAAATGGGAGAAGGGTTATTTAAAGGCTTAATGAATTTCAAATACTGTCTATTACTACTCAGAGTGTAAGGACATTATCTCTCACGCGCTCTCTCTTTTTTTTTTTTTTTTGTCTTTTGTCTTTCTAAGGGCCACACCCGGAGCATATGGACTATGCTCCCAGGCTAGGGGTCGAATTAGAGCTGCAGCTGCCAGCCTACACCACAGCCACAGCAATGCCAGATCCAAGCTACCTCTGCCACCTACACCTACACTGTAGCTCCTGGCAACACTGAATCATTAACCCCCTGCCCACTGAGTGAAGCCGGGGATCAAACCCACATCCTCATGGATACTAGTTGGGTTTGTTACCACTGAGCTGCAACAGCGACTCCAGGATACTATCTTGTATGCAGCTTTGTGTGACTTTAGAAAGCAACCTGCCTTTCTTTAGGCTGGTCCCTCTGCTTGGGCTGTCAGCTTTTAAAGGCCAAGAGTTGGATTCACCATTGTGACATCAATACTGAACACAGTGCCTGACACAGAGCAGATACTTAAAGTACTTCTGGGAAAATTTTTGATGAAATATTAGTAAGTATCATGGTGTATACTACAAGCCCATATTCACTATGCCACTTGATTCTCACAACACTATAAAGTGGCTATTAGAAATTATCTTTTTCTTTCCTTTTGGTTTTTTAGGGCCACACCCGAGGCATATGGAGGTTTCCAGGCTAGGGGTCCAATCGGACCTAGAGCTGCCGGCTGACGCCAGAGCCACAGCAATGTCAGATCCGAGCCGCGTCTGCGACCTACACCACAGCTCACAGCAACGCCGCCGGATCCTTAACCCACTGAGCAAGGCCAGGGGATCAAACCTGACACCTCACGGTTCCTAGTTGGATTTGTTTCCACTGCGCCACAACGGGAACTCCGGGTATTAGAAATTATGGATAAAATGACTGAAATTTATCAGATTAAACAAGAACTTTGGCTCTGAAGTCAGGTACCTGGGTTTGAATTCTAAATTGACTGCTTTCTAGTTCTGTGACTCTAGGCAAGTTAATTTCTTTAATGCTGAATTCTCCCATTTGTTAAATGAGGATATTGGCTTATATGCACCTTCCTAAGAAATTATGTTTAGATAAGAAATAAAGAGACATCACGATTTATCCACAACTCCAGAAATGAGTTTTTTCAAAGATATTAGGAAACAAAACAACATTCACTGCTTTCATAAAAATACTTACCTTAACTCGTTGAATGTCCCTCTCACTACACTGAGGCTAGATCAGATGAAGTATCTGAGGGAAAGTCATTCCAGGATTCAGAGACAATTACTGCCACAAACCAAACTCCATCACATCCCTTTACAGTGAACCATCCACCCCTTCTCTGATCATGTTTCATCTTGCTGAGGCCAGCAGGCAAGAATTATGCCTAAGAGGCATGGCTGGCAACACACTTGGAAAAGGCATGTGTGAAATTGGTTCTGTGGCAAATTATGGTGAGTCAAACGTGAAACAGAACTTTTCCTTTAAACACATTTTAACACTCAGAAAAAGTCAAAGAGTATGGTTGAACAATTAGGCTCAGTTTGAAGTCAGACTGCCTGGAATCACATCCAGAGAGTGTCACTCATCAGCAGTATGAGATCGGGCAAGTTATTTACCTCTTTCTGTAGACTCCTCATCTATAGATTGAAGCTAAGTGGTACTTAATAAGGCTATTGAGAAGATTAAATGAGACATCTCACACCAAGCATGTAACAGTAGCTGTTAGTAGTGCTCAATAAATTCTCAAGAACTTTTATTTTAAAACTCAGCAAATTGTAGTTCCCGCTGTAGGTCATTGGTAAGGAACCTGACTAGTATGCATGAGGTTGCAGGTTCGATCCCTGGCCCTGCTCAGTGGGTTAAGGCTCCAATGTTGCCATGAGCTGTGTGAGCTGCAGTGTAGGTTGAAGATGTGGCTCAGATCTGGTGCTGCTGTGGCCATGGCGTAGGCTGGCAGCTGCAGCTCCAATTGGACCCCTAGCCTGGGAACTTCCATATGCTGCAGGTGTGGCCCTTAAAACAAAACAAAACAAAAACTAATAAAAAAAGTTAAAAAAAAATAAAGAAATAAAACTCAGCAAACTATCAAACTAACTCTATCTGTTCCTAACAATAAGTCTGGAGCACTATGAAATTTTTTTGGTGATTTTTCCTATATGTATCATTTAACAACATTTTGAAGCGTATAATTCAGTGACCTTAACTACATTCACAATGTTGTACAACCAACATTATCTATTTTCTAGAACTTTCTCATCACCCCAAACAGAAACGTTGTACCCATTAAACACTGACTCCCCATTCCTCTCCTGTTTCACACCTGGAGTCCTCTGTGGACTGCAATATCAGTACTGCCATCTCAGTAAACAAACACATCCACCAATCCCTCAGCCACTGAAGGTGCCACCCATGATAGTGCACCCTGAAGGGATTCAGGAGAAAAAAAAGCAGGATGCTGGCCCTAGACAGTTAAGTTGCACATCTAAGGAAGGATTTCAATGAGCCCAGACTCTTTCATCTTCCCATACACAGAAAAGCACTAAATTAATTTGAGATCTATGGTTTTTGGAGTTCCCGTCTTGGCACAGTGGAAATGAATCCGACAAGGAACCATGAGGTTTCGGGTTCGATCCCTGGCCTCGCTCAGTGGGTTAAGGATCCAGCGTTGCCATGAGCTGTGGTGTAGGCCCGGATCTGGCTTTGCTGTGGCTCTAGTGTAGGTCAGCAGCAACAGCTGCAATTCAACCCCTAGCCTAGGAATCTCCATATGCAGCAGGAGTGGCCCTAAAAGACAAAAGATACACACACATACCCCTGACACACAAAAAGATATATGGTTTTCTTTAACAGTAAATCTTGTGATGTTCTGACTACCTGGTTTTTGTTGCAAAAACTGCTATATATCCTACCTCTCACCTCTTTGGAACAGTCCCTCAGAGCTACCTGAGAGGCTGCCTCCCGAGCTTAAATGCCCAGAAAGTCTGTTGAATTAAACATAATTCTCAACTTCTAGATTGTGTGTTTTTTTCCTTCCAGGTGACACTTCCACTCTTTCAGTCTCTACGAATTTGCTTAGTCTAGGTACCTCATATAAGTGGAATCATACAATATTTGGCTTTTGTGTCTAGCTTGTTTCACTCAGCATAATGACTTCAAGATTCATCTATGTTGTAGCATATGTTTTTTTTTTGGGGGGGGGTGTCCACTGCATGTGGAAGTTCCTGGGCCAGACCACAACAGTGACCTGACAATGTCGGAGACTTTCACTTCTTTTGTAGGCTGAATAATGTTTTCATTTGTACTTACGTATGTTTTTTTTTTCATGCATTTTATTTCCCCATTACCTATCAATGGATATTTGGGTTAACACCTTTTGGTTATTGTGAATAATGCTGCCATGAACACTGCTTAGTCCTTACTTTCAGTTACTTTGGGTAGATATCTAAAAGTAGAATTGCTGGATTATATGGTAATTGTACGTTTAACTTTCTGAGGAACTGACAAACTGTCTTCGGGGAGCTCTACAGAATTTAAACTTTTCTCAACCACTGTTTTTTTTTTGTTTGTTTGTCTGTTTTTTTCTTTTTAGGGCCACACCCAAAGCATATGGAAGTTCCTAGGCTAGGGATTGAATCGGAGCTACAGCTACAAGCCTACACCACAGCCACAGCAATGCCAGATCCTTGCCGCATCTGTGACCTACACCACAGCTCACGGTAACACTGGATCCTTAACACACTGAGCGAGGCCAAGGATTGAGCCTGCAACCTCTCGGATCCTAGCAGGCTTTGTTAACTACTAAGCCACGAAGGGAACTCCCTCAACCACTGTATCTTTATGAGGCTTCAACATTTATGCTTTCTCTTCCCTTTATTTCTAAAACAGAGATAATATCACGTCTCAAAAATTCAGTTGATGTTTCCTAACAGCATCTTTATCTAAAAAGCTGCTATTACACAAAAAAATGAAAGAGCAGTTTTCTTCAGAGCATTTTAATTTAATTCCATGCCTCTGAGCATATTTCTTGCTATTAGAAACCCTAAAATTAAAAGGCTTTGGAGTTCCCATCATGGCTCAGCAGTAACAAACCCAACTAGTATCCATGAGGACTCGGGTTCGATCCCTGGCCTTGCACAGTGGATTAAGGATCCAGCGTTGCTGTGAGCTGTGGTGTAGGTCACAGACATGGCATGTATGGAGCCACTACTGTGGCTGTGGTGTAGGCCAGTGGCTATAGCTCTGATTCGACGCCTCCCCTGGGAACTTCCATATGCCATAGGTGCGGCCCTAAAATGACAAAAAAAAAAAAAAGGTCTTGTGTGTGATAAGCAAAATCATAGAATAGGCAGCTCTAAATGCCCATCCTTTCACAGGAAAATAACGACCACCTCCCCGAAAAAACCAAAACAACAAAACAAAAACCCTAAAACTACCTAAATCAGTTTTGTCAGAACTCTGGGAAAACAGTCATAGGGGTACAGCAACAAAGTGGATGCTGAATCAAGAACTTGCTGTAGAGCAGAAACTGACAGAACACTGTAAATCAACTATAATGGAAAAAAGGTCATAAAAAAGAAAGAAAAAGACATTGTAAAACTGGTAGGACAGATTTGTGGCATGGTAAAACCCATCTTGCCCAGCTCAGTAGCAGTCTTGAAGACAGCAGGACAATATCTCTAATGGGACCCTGGTCTCTGGTTCAGAAGGGAATGGGGCAGACCTTACCTGAACATTATTGTTCGTCTAGTCAAACCTATCCAGGGCTACCTGAGGGACTGATGCGAAGTGGTCGTCTCTGTTTCATCACCCAACTCAGAGCAGAAGAGCAGCAGGCATTGCTGGAAAGCATTATTTATACCAAATCCCTCTAACACCAAGTTCCCTTACTGAGTTTATGATTACACTCTCCATCCAAAACTTTATTTCTTGTCCCTTCTGACATCAATCCTGCGCTAAGTGAACACTAATCAACCAGAGTCAGATGACTAAAACTGCCATTGTCAGTAACATGGTCATTAATGTACTAACACTGCTCTTACAGATATCATTAACATGTCAACTCAAGTTGTTTCTCCAAAGCGAGTAAATAGACCTCCCCAAGCTGTGGAGCACCTGGCCTGAAAAATGTAAACCAGAGACAGCCTGACTCCTGAAACAGTGATTGAGAAATGTTACAAGTGGATGATTAAGCCCAGCCTCTTTATCTTTCTCTTAAAAAAAACAAAAACAAAAACCCCTCACTCAAAGACCAAGACGTGCTTCCTACCCCCTCACTTGGAGCCCTGGAAATAAGCCTTCACTTTGCAGCACACAGAGTATGTTTGTTGCTGGGGGTCAGGGGCGCACACAGAAGCCCTTGCTAGATTACATTACCAGGTGTTCAAAAAATCTGCAGCCACCTGGGGCAAGAAATTTACAACTGAGGCATACAACAGAATGCTTAAAACCAGGGAGCAAAGGCCAGGAATCTTTTCTTCGGGAAATCAGAGTGCTCAGAAGTGCTTGCATATACTAGGGAATTTAGAAAGCTATACAGATGCCCAGGACAGGATGCAGGCTTAGATGAGACGTAAGTATACCTAACTTCCCCTACTGGATGAATAAACTCAGTGCAAGCAGGAAGTGAAGCCTGAGGCAGAATTGTAAATGGCCTAAGTGTTCAGGGAGGACCTAGCAAGCAGAGTCAAATCACAGAGAATGAAAAAAGAATACAAACCACCGAGAAGAGCCCATCTTGAGAAAGAGGGAGAGTAGGATTTCCAGAGTTACCACATTATAATCTTCAAGTGTCCAGTTTTCAACAACAAGAAGTCCCAAAGCATACAAAGAAATAAAGTATGGCTCATTTGGAAGAAGTAAATAAACTGATAGAAAACAATCCCAAGGAAGTCTGTATGTGGGACTGGACAACCACTTTAAATCACCTGTCTTAAATATGCTCAAAGAGGTAGCTGAAACCATGGACAGAGAACTAAAGGATATCAGGAAACAATGTTATGAGAAAAATAAGAATATCAATTAAAGAAAGAAGTTATAAACAGAAGTGAAACAAAAATTCCGGAACTTAAAAATACATTGACTGACATGAAAACTTCTCGGCAGATTTGAGCAAGTAAAAAAGTCAGTGAACTTAATAAGACAATCATCCTATCAGACACCGCCACCCAACCGAGAGAACTCTGCTACCGCTGAGTGCACTTTGTACATCACTTCATTTAATCCTTAGCTATTAACTTAGGAGGAGCCAGGTCACTTACCTTCGGCCATAGGGCAGCTTCTCTGTGGCCTGAGCTCCCAACCACAGCCCCGTCCTGCTCCCTCTAAAGGCAGAGGCTGCCACTTGAGGGCACAGGAAGAAAATGTGCCACGTGGAGCAAATGGTAATTATGCCATAATTATGTAAGAAACCCCTCTGATCCCAGGTTAGGTGAGAGGGAAGCTGGCACATTTTCAACTTTCACTCTCAGAATACTAGTGCACAGTGTTGCACCATTTTCTAGTTTGCTCCAGGGTGTTTTCAATTAATATTGAAAGCACAACTAATACACATTAACATTGCTGGGATTTATACTCTAAATTACATATAGTATGTCAAACGGCACCAATTTTTGGATTCTCTACATTTTCTCTTAGAAAAAAATTTTTGTTCATTTTATTTTTTTTTATTTTATTTTTTTTGTCTTTTCTAGGGCCACACCCACGGCATATGGCGGTTCCCAGGCTAGGGGTCTAATCCTGCTGGCCTACACCACAGCCATGCTGGATCCTTAACCCACTGAGTGAGGCCAGGGATCAAACCCGCAACCCCATGGTTCCTAGTCGTATTCGTTAACCACTGTGCCAGGACGGGAGCTCCTCTCTTAGAAATTTAATTAGACATTTTACACTTCAGCATGTTTTATTAAAAACTAAGAACACGCAAGGGATTTCCCTAAGCATTCAATTGATTATGCTTTTTTTAACTTCTTATCCAGACCTACAGACAACTCAAGCAGAGCTTCAAATGTGATTAATATGTTGTTTTTCTGTCAAAAGTACACTAACTTTGCTAACATAAATGCTTTCTTAATATGGCTATATCTTACCACATTTTCCAGTTCATTCCACTCAATTTATCAGCTATTATATATAAAATAGTCCTTAATTCTCTAGGATAAGTAAAATTCTCAAATTTTATGTAAGTCTGAAAATATCTATATTTTGTTTCTCTAAGATAAAGGCATATATTTAAGTTCAAAACCTAAACAGTATCTGCCTGTGGAAGAAAGGGGAGAGCCTAAATATCCAAAGGGAGTCTGACTGCTAAATTTTCCTCAATATCCTATAATTCCCTAAAAACTGCTGACACCAGAGATCCTTTTGCATTAGCTGGAGTCATATGAGAAGAGAAGATTTATAAAACCAATAAAGTAAAAGAAAAGCACAGAGAAACATGCTAAATGGCATTTCACTGTAAGGTTTACATAAAATTATGTTATATCAAATTCTATGAGAGAAATCATCTTTAAATTTGCAAAGGACCATATCTCACATTGTTTCTTCTATCACCAAACCACTACTATCCCTATTTGCCCCCTGACACCTTTTTTTTTTTTTTTTTGCTTTGTAGAGCCGCACCTGCAGCATAAGGATGTTCCCAGGCTAGGAGTCAAATTGGAGCCACAGCCACGCCAAATCGGAACCGCATCTGCAACCTATACCACAGCTCATAGCAGCGCAGGGGGTCCTTAACCTACTGAGTGAGGCCTGGGATCAAACTCGTGTCCTCATGGATACTAGTTGGGTTTGTTACCGCAGGGCCACATCAGGACCTCTTTTTTCATACCTAATCTATGATTTAGTTCAGTCAATTCCACTCCTTAGTAACTTTATTTTCCTTAATAACTCTGAATCCACTTCCTTTTTTAGAGCCCCACAGTTACTCCCCCAACAGAGACCACCAGCACATCCCTTGCACACTGTCAAAGCCCCTTAACCTGTTGCACTGCCTCTAATCTTGAAGTGTTCTAACTCATTCTCCACACTGCAAATTGGGCAATCTTTCTTAAAAAAAAAAAAAATACACCTCACATCATGTCACTCTCTTGTTCAAACCTGTTGGGGAGGCCCAAATTGCTTACTATAACACAAAAAAATCTTTTTGCAATCTGAACCTTGCTAATCTTTTGAGCCTCAATCTCTACTGCTCTATTATATTGCCCCTAGATTAATTTTTCCCTTTTATTGTGCTCCAGCCAAATGGAATATTGACAGCTGCCAAAACTTAGAGTGCTCTATTCTCATCTTCTGGGCTTCAAAGCCATGACATGCCTGCTACCTCTCATGTCCTTCCTCTCCCCTTTATCCACAGCTCCTTTACTTGGCCAGCACCTATTTGTCCTGCCTCAGCTTTTACATCGGTTCTTCTGGAGGCTTCCCATAACCCTCCAAGGACAGTGTATTTCCATAGCTATGTGCTTACTTAGCACCAGTCATGACTCCCATCTTGCTAGACTACACTTGTTAGTTACTTGGCTCTTGTACCTACTCAAGCTTAAAAAACTCAAAGGCAAGTTCACCTACAGTTTTATAGTCCCTGGTATACAATAAATACCTGTGGATTAAGTAACCCTGTATGGTTCTACATAATAGTCTAAGAAAAAATTTCATAAAGGGAAAAATTCTTCTATATTGTAAAGTCATCATCTAGTCTATCTTAAAATCTTTTTGCAGTACGCAGAATAATGGCCCCCAAAGATAACCATGTCCCAATCCTCAGAACCTATAAATACGTTAGATTATACTGCTAAAGGGAATTAGGGATGCAGACAGAATTAAGGTTGCTAATCAGCTTACCATGAAAAGGGGGAGATCATCCTGACTCATCTGGATAGACCCAATGTAATCATGAGCATCCTTAAACATGGAAGAGGGGAGATATACAAGGAATCAAACCGTCTGTCCTTGCTGGCTCTGAAGTGGGAGGAAAGACACCACAAGCTGAGGAATGCAAGCAGCCTCCAAAGGTAAAAAAGGCAAGGAAGCTGATTCTGCCCTGGAGTCTTCAGAAAGGAATGCAGCACTGCTGACACCTTGATTTTGGCCCAGTGAGACCTGGGTCAGATTCCTGACCTAGAGAACTATATGATAATACATTTAATATTGGTTTTAATCCACTAATTTGTTATAGCAGCAATATACTTTGTGTGTGTGAGTGTCTGTCTGTCTTTTTGCCTTTTCTAGGGCTGCTCCCACGGCATATGGAGGTTCCCAGGCTAGGGGTCGAATCGGAGCTGTAGCCACTGGCCTACGCCAGAGCCACAGCAATGTGGGATCTGAGCTGCGTCTGCCACCTACACCACAGCTCATGGCAACACCGGATCCTTAACCCACTGAGCAAGGCCAGGGATCGAACCCGCAACCTCATGGTTCCTAGTCGGATTCGTTAACCACTGCACCACGACGGAAACTCCAGCAATACACTTTTAATATTGGGGGTTTTTTGAAGTTAAGTTTGGCTGGTGACCTTAAAGTCCCTTTTGATTCTAAAATTATTTGAAGAATTCCCCTCGTGGCAGAGTAGTAACAAACTCAACTAGGATTCATAAGGATGTGGGTTCCAACCCATGCCCTCGCTCAGTGGATTAAGGATCTGACATTTGCAGTGAGCTGTGGTGTATGTAGGTCGAAGATGCAGCTCAGATCTGGCATTGCTGTGGATGTGGTGTAGGCCGGCAGCTATAGCTCTGATTCGACCCCTAGCCTGGGAACCTCCATATGCCTTGGGTGTGGCCCTAAAAGAAAAAAAGAAAAAAGAAAAAAAAAAAGAATCTATATAAAGCAGGAACTCTTTTATTCTACTCTTACACAGAATAGCTACCTTTCAGAAGAGTCATCATCTTATCATCTGTCTTCAAGGATCATTCCCTTAATGAATGAAGAGCAAAAAAAGAGGCAACTGTTTCTGCAGGTCACCTTACAAAGAAATTTTAGTATAAAAGAGCTGAGGAGTTCCCGTCATGGCACAGTGGTTAACGAATCCGACTAGGAACCATGAGGTTGCGGGTTTGATCCCTGGCCTTGCTCAGTGGGTTAAGGATCTGGCGTTGCCGTGAGCTGTGGTGTAGGTCGCAGACGTGGCTTGGATCCCGAGTTGCTGTGGCTCTGGCGTAGGATGGTAGCTACAGCTCTGATTTGACCCCTAGCCTGGGAACCTTCATATGTCTCGGGAGCAGATCAAGAAAAGGCAAAAAGACCAAAAAAAAAAGAAAAAAGAAAAAAAAAGAGCTGGAATATCTACTAGGAGAAGAGACAAGATAAACCAGGACTTCAGAATTACGGAATTTTATGTTTAGTCTCTAAGACAATTAAATTGTTCATTTGCCTACCTAACTGACAGAAAGGTTATATTCCCCAAATATCAACCCCAGCACTTATCATTCTTCTTACTGGGGTTTAGCGAGGCTTTTACATTTTTTTTTTGGTCTTTTTTTTTTTTTTTGCCATTTCTTGGGCCGCTCCCGCAGCATATGGAGATTCCCAGGCTAGGGTTGAATTGGAGCTGTAGCTGCCGGCCTACATCAGAGCCACAGCAACATGGGATCCGAGCCGCGTCTGCAGCCTAGACCACAGCTCATGGCAACGCTGGATCCTTAACCCACTGAGCAAGGCCAGGGATAGAACCCACAACCTCATGGTTCCTAGTCAGATTCGTCAACCAATGAGCCACGACAGAAACTCCCTACACTTTTTTAATTTGAATGCACCATAGCTCACATTGATCCTAATGACCTCAATCCTAACCATGACAACCAGTGTATAATCACTCACTGACTCCACTTGACATTCTATTTAGAGGCCAGCTATAAAGGCTCTATCATAGTCAAAGCCAGATATGGAAAATGCAAATATGCCTTGAGAAGTCATACCATACCATACCATAGCATTACCAGTTATTCCTTTAGGTTATCAGTTAACATTCCAGCAGACACACTATAGGTAACATTAAACTAGGATGGCGCTGGAAATACATTTTTAGATATATACATTATGAGTTCCCGTCGTGGTGCAGTGGTTAACGAATCCGACTAGGAACCATGAGGTTGCAGGTTTGGTCCCTGCCCTTGCTTAGTGGGTTAACGATCCGGCGTTGCCCTGAGCTGTGGTGTAGGTTGCAGAGGCGGCTTGGATCCCACGTTGCTGTGGCTCTGGCGTAGGCCTGTGGCTACAGCAGCTCCGATTCGACCCCTAGCCTGGGAACCTCCATATGCCGAGGGAGCGGCCCAAAGAAATAGCAAAAAGACCAAAAAAAAAGAAAAAAAGAAATATACATTAGAGGAGAGAGGCAGGGATAGGTAAGCTTGAAAACAGAATCTTAAAAAGACTCCAGAAGGTAAAGAAAGATCTTGACAAAAGAGGTAAGATGGACTTAAAGTCAAATTTTAGACATTAAATCAAATGTCTCCATTTTGCTGAATGTTGTTCCTATGTCATGCCACTCAAAAATCATCTTGTACTGAATTGCTTTGCTGTACACCTGAAACTAATACATTGCAAATTAACTATACTTCAATTTTTAAAAATGGTTTAAAAAATCATCTTGTGATATACATAAAAGAAGACAACTACCAATAATTTAGAAGCACCTATTTTATGCTGAACACTACAAGGTGCTTAGCAAACAGGATCACTCATTCTAAGGACAATCCTACAAGACATTTAGGATTAGCCCTCCTACAGATAAGGAAAAAAGCTCAGGAAAAGAAGTTATTTTTCTAAGGTTACACAGATAAGAACAGACACAGCCAATATTCAAAAGTAGTCTTTGCTCCTTCTCACTACACAACCCTGACTTCAAGCCACAGATCCATCTTCAAGGTTTGTTTTCCTCTAGTTTTCATGCCATCCTCGTCACTTCCTACCTGGTCACACTACAAAGGCCTTGAGTGGAACAAATCAGGGAAATAAATAGGGGCAACTCAATCTGGAAAGGTCTTCTTTTCTTAATTTCCACATGCTGCCTATTCCTGGCTTCTTGCCACTGAACTGTTTTGTCCAAAGCTTAGATATCACGGTGACTGAGGAAATAACTATGTTGCTATGGCACCCATCAGACACTTAAATCTAAACTTGTTTCTCACCACCATACAAAATTTATGGGCTGGTGGTTGCCAGGGGCTGGGGTTAGGGATGAATGGGGAGTGATTCCTCATATATACAGGATTTCTTTTGGGAGAGGATAAAATGTTCTAGAATGAGATACTGGTTGTACAACTTTGTAATGTAAATAAGCCACAACCACTAAGTTGTAAACCTTATAAAGGTGAATTTTTATGGCACAAAAATTCTATCTCAATTTTTAAAATGGCTATAATCAGAGAGTCAGATATTCACAAGTGTTGGAGAGGATGCAGAAAAATTATAACTCCCATATATCGCTGGTGGGAACGTAAAATGGTATAGCCACTTAGGAAAACAGTTTGGCGGGACCTCAAAAAGTTAAATGCAGAGTTACTTTATGATCCAGTAATTTTAATCTTAGGCATATATAACCAAAAAACAAAAACAAAATAAAATACCACCATTTTTTTTGGTCCACAAAAAGACTTGCATGCAATGTTTTCATGAGCATTATTCATTATAGCCAAACAGTGGAGTCAGCTCATCAGCTGAAAAACAGACAAATGAAATGTGGTATATCCATGCAAAGGAATATTATTTGACCATAAAAAGTAATATAGCACTGATACACATTACAACATGGGTGAATCCTGAAATTACTATGCTTAAAGAAGCCAGTCGTAAAAGACTATCAAGCGTATTAATTCTATTTATTTGAATTGGCCAGAGAAGCAAATCTATGAAGAAAGAAGGCAGATCAGTGGCAACCTAGAGCTGGGATGGCTCGGGGAAAATGGGAAATGATTACTAATTGATAAGGTGTTTCCTTTGTTCTAAAACTGACTGTGGTGATGACTCCATAACTTGGTGATACACTAAAAATCACTGAATTATACACTTTGTATAGGTGAATTATATTTCAATCAAGCTGTTAAAACTTTATTGGCTCATTTTCATTTGTTTTTAGGATATTTACCTAAAGCCACACCAAATTTAACTACAGTGAAAATTTGATGTAATACAGCTTGAAACACTGCTTAGCTGACTATATCAACAAAATTAAATTCTCTTAAGGAAAAAAAAAAATTCTTGTAATATAATGACAACTGGACTTTCCTAGGTCTAAGTTAAAGGTTTTAGCAGGTTTGCAGAAATGCTGCCTCCAGAAAACCAGTAAATAAAGACATCTACTGATACTATTGCTCCTAACACTACTGCTCCAGCCTTTTTCTCTAATATTAGCTTTTGGATACATGAAATATTACTACAAATTAAACAAGGTAAGAAGCCCTAATGGTGAATAATTTCACCTTAATATATGTTTGCAAAAAGGTATTGAGAGGGCACTCAGCTACAAAAAATGTATTTCTGGTTTGGAACTGAATAGCATGTTTTATAATGATATCATGTTTTACGTGAAATTTCATTTCACAGTTGAGAAGCTATTCGATTATTATAAGAGTATTTATGTGCAAAAATTTGAAACTTTACCTAGGATCTTAGAATGAAAGAGTAAAGAGTAAATATGCCCATGCCTAGATCTCTAACCATAAACTCTTCACATTGTTAGTTTTTGACATGCAGGATGGGAGACACCTTTCGGGGTCTTCTGCAGTACTTCCAACTAAAGATAATGATTAAAAACAAGTAAAAATGTACCAGCGTACTCTTTACACATGAAAAACTCTACAGATACACTAGAGTTGAATCACCAAACTGTAATCGAATTTAGATTACACCATCTCTATTTAGACATCTGAGAAATTCACAGCTTTTCAGAAATGATTTTACAAATATATTGTAGATGAACATCATTACACAGACGAGGAAACTAAAGCACAAAACGGTTAAATATCACCAAGTGACCTAGAACCAGACGTAAGATATGAAATTGGGTTTTATAACTCATAATTCACTTTCCTTATACTCAAATTATTTTAATTTGCTTTAGGTCTACTAAGGAAAAGCAAAGAAAAGGGGATCTGTTAACAGGAAAGCCCAAATGATGAGTTACATTAAAAAGTTATCAAAGGGAGTCCCCACTGTGGCACAGGGGAAATGAATCCAACTAGTATCCATGAGGATGCAGGTTTGATTCCTGGCCTTACTCAGTGGGTAGAGAATCCAGCATTGCCGTGAGCTGTGGTGTAGGCTGCAGATGCAGCTCTAGATCCCGTGTTGCTGTGGCTGTGGTGTAGGCCGGCAGCTGCAGCTCCAATGCGACCTCTAGCCTGGGAACTTCCACATGTCGTGGGCGTGGCCCTAAAAAGCAAATAAATAAGTAAATCAAAAGTTATCAAACTGCCCTATTGAATAAGTAAGGATTTGTAGGAACTGGAAAGTTTCATTTTACTACAAATAAAAAAGAGGATATGGACGGACTGGCTATATTCATAATCATCAGCCAAAGAAGCAGAAGAGAGCAGAAGATGAGAGGAGACACTTCACCTGTTCACTAGAGTCTACGCTGACCGCTGGCATGGGTAGAGTGCGCTACACTGAGTCCCAGTCTAGGATGTCCAGAACTCTCTAGTCCCACATGCGTCTCATCAAAAATAACCTAAAACTGCCTTTTCCCAAGGGTGCCCTGTGATTCAGGCAAAAAGGTCCAGAGCTCCAAACTTTAACTGCCAAACTATACACCGAATGAGAAATACACTGAATAACTTTGTAACCAAAGTAATATAAAGCTAGATGTCTTATTCAACATTGTTAATGATGTATATTAATATATGTTAATGTTTATTATTTACCTACCAAGTGATAGAAAGATCTGAAAAAGAGGTAGAGTGAGACTGTACTAGCAGTAATTCACAGGTTAGAAATCAAAGCCAAAGTGATGACAGCAGGCGATTTTTAAGACTGTTATTGGTAGAAAGTGGTCTAATATATAAAGGAAAGAGGCTATATATATTTAAAGCACCAAAGGTGAACATATGTACAAAGAATGTCAATTCCAGGCCATTAAATATAGCAAAAGGCTGGGACTAGCCATAAAGAAGCAGATAAGTCAATTACAGTACACTCATACAATGGAACACTGCAGAGACATGTCACATGCATGGCCTACCACACAGCTGTATCTGCACGTGCTATCACAGAACCAGCCCTAGAAAATATTAAGAGAAGAAAAGCAAGAAGCAGGACAGTACACACAGAATGGGATGGGAAGACAGTTTATTCTTCAAAATAGTGTAATTAAAAAATATATACCTTGTGGTATCTTCTTAACAGTGCCTCTTTTGCTTTTTAAACTTCTTTTTCCAGGTATTTCTTTGTCCTTTCCCAAAAAGGCCTGTCCATCTTTGGGGACTTCACAAGAAGGGTTTTCTGAGTTCTCGCTTGCAGCCACCTCACAACTTGGTGAGCAGCTTTCGTTATTGTTGAGAGTGTCCTGCTCAAACACTCCAGCTTTGCCCATTGCACCGTCACTGCTGGTCAGACGCTCACACCCATCCCCACCAAGTTGGTTTTCATTTTCATCTGATGCAGAGGGCAAGCATGTTACTAGACTTTCCACACCGTCACCAGGATGACATCCATCTTGTGGTTCTCTCTGCAGATTATATGTAGGAGTTTCTCTGTCATCCATTAGAGCATCTTTTGTTGAATCATTTAAGTTTCTTTAAAGTCCTTCAATGTCTACAATGACAAAAAAGAAAAAAAACTACTTCATTTTCTAAATTGTGGATTTTCAGGGATCTCTGATGTTTCTCTTCTCCCGGGTTGCTTTACTGTAGGCAGGGAAGAGAAAGAAGGGACTAAGGCTCCTTCCTCCTACTTCTACCCCACTCACAACCCCACCCCGCCTCATCTAGTTCGTCCTTGAATACAATGGCTGTAAACTCCAGCTGCATGTTTACTATCCATGGAGCTTATCAAATTTCTATCCTAGACATATGAAATCAGAACCTCTAAGCATGGAGCCCAAGTACTGATATATTTTTTGAAGTTTTCTAGATTATTCTAATGTGCATCATGTTGGGAGCACTGCCTTGATTAAAGAAATTATTGATAAAATGAGGTTGTCTGCTAAAACCAATCACTCATGTTATCCCTAGATACCACACAAGTGAAAGTTAGTTATGCAGGTCCTTATCTGGCTAAACAGCAGCAATATTTGCAAGTGAAAACATTTAATTTTTCAAATTTTTTTTTGCTTTTTAGGACTGCATGTGCAGCATGTGGAAGTTCCCAGGCTAGGGGTCAAATCAGAGCTACAGCTGATAGCCTACACCACAACCACAGCAAAGCGGGATCTGAGCCAAGCCTGTGACCTATACCACAGCTCATGGCAACAATGGATCCTGAAGTCACTGAATGAGGCCAGGGATCAAACCTGAATCTTCACGGATACTAGTTGGGCTCATTACCACTGAGCCACAATGGGAACTCCTAAAAATTTTTTTTAATAAAAAAAAAAAAGTTAATGGGAGAAAATTCAGGTAGCATATATTTATACCATACTCTCACTACATCCTTTATTTCCTAAAAATAAACCCTGAAAAGGACCTTAGAATTGTCAGAAAATTCCTTTTATAAAATTAAAAAAAAAGAGAGGGCCATGATTAATTACAGATTATTTAGTTTAGACTTAGGAAAAAAATCTAAATCTTCAGCTCCAAGAATCCATCTAGCATTTTGAAGATATATAAAACAGATTCTAAGCCCTTTATCAGTCATGTTATATCTGGTGTTATCATCCAAAAGTACATTACATTTTAAGGAAAAAGATGACAGCCAGGTTTAGATTTTTTTATGCTTGCCGAGCATTATTTTGGGTTTGAATCAAATATAAAATTTCAGTAATGGTGAGAAAAACTCAATGATTAAAAAAAAGAAAAGAAAAAAAAATTGAATGGCTGCACCTGTAGCATATGGAAGTTCCAGGCCATGGGTTGAATTCAAGCCCGAGCTGCAACCTATGTCATGGGTGCAGCAATGCCAGATCCTTTAACCCACTGTGCTGGGCCAGGGATGGAACCCGAACCTCTGCAGTGACCCAAGCCGCTGCCATCAGATTCCTAACCCAATGGGCTATGGCAGAAACTCCCAATGATAGAATTTTTTTTTTTTCCTGCTTTTTAGGGCCACACCCGTGGCATATGGAGGTTCCCCGTTCTCAGGCTAGAGGTCTAATCGGAGCTACAGGTGCCGGCCTACACCACAGCCACAGCAATACCAGATCCAAGCTGTGTCTGCAACCTACACCACAGCTCACCACAATTTCGGATCCTTAACCCACTGAGCAAGGCCAGGGACTGAACCGGCAACCTCATGGTTCCTAGTTGGATTCATTTCCACTGCGCCACAACAGGAACTCAGACAGAACTTTTTTAATTCTTCAATTTAATAAATAGAAATATTTATTTGCTCTTTAGAGTCAGTAACTATAAACAGTAAGTAAACATATATTTAAATAAAGTACAATTCTTCAAAAACATGAAAACAAAGCACAAAATAAAACATGAACTTTACACTGACTGTGTCATATGCTTTCAACTTATTCTGCAGCTGGAATATTTTATTTGATTCAGATATTAAAGTACTTCTTGTCAAGGAAGACATTATGCTAAGTGAAATAAATTAGACACAAAAGGATACTCTATGATCCCACTTTATGAAATATTTAAAATTCATATGGAGAGAAAATAGATTAGAGGGGCTGAGGTCAAGAGAGGAAAAGGGAGTTGCAGCTTAATAGTTAGAGATTCTGCTTAGGGTGATGGGGGAAGGTGGGAAGCAGAAAGCAGTCTAGAGCACCTTACACAGTAATACAGTAATAGTCAGCTCTTGCTGAGTATGGGTCATGCATTAGAAACTGTGCCAGGCACTTTACATGTTATTTCAAATCCTCTAAACAAGCCTACATGGGACATATTCATAGTGTGATTTAGATGAAGAATCTAAGGCTCAGGGAGGCAAAAATAACTTGTTTAAGATCATATTCCTGGAACAAAGTAGAACTGGATCTGAAACCGGGTTGTCCTGATTTGAATCCTGTGCAGTACAGCATAATGGCTGAGAACAGAGACAGACCAAGGCTCAAATTCTGGCTCTGCTTTTTAACCAATTGTGTGTGAGACCTTAGGCAAGTTACCTAGCATCTTCAAGCTTTAATTTCCTCATGTATAAAGGTGGAGGACTGTAATACCTACCCTGAAGAAGAGTCATTTGTGAGGCTTAGACAACGTGGCAGGTAAAGCACTTAGTAGAATACTTGGCCCTTAGTAAATGCTCAAGAAAAGCTAACCATTATTACTGCCCAAGAAGTCTCACAGGTTGGCTTTAAACACTAGTAGGTTTATTCATGCGGGTCTGTAGCCTTACTGAAGGTTCAGAAACAGAGCTTTTCTTGACTTCCTGGAAGTGATTAGGTTCCTGAGGATAAGCTAATGCTAACCATCATCATTCAAGAATGCAAAAGCATTAATTTATGATTGGGATATCTCAGTCAGTTCCTGGAAGCTTAACCATTTATTCTGCACACCATTTCAGATGATGAACATATCTACAAATTGATTAGGGCTTCTTGGTGAGTATAAAATTACAGATCACATTTTGCAATTTTGTTGAGTGCCATGTACCAGGCCCCGAGTTAAACTCTTCAGCCCAATACTCTTATTCAATACTCACAAATGTTCTAGCAGATAGGAAATTTTAGTCCTATTACACTAATGAAGAAACCAAGTCTCATATCTTGTCAAGAGTCATTCAGGGAGTTCCCGTCATGGCGCACTGGTTAACAAATCCGACTAGGAACCATGAGGTTGAGGGTTCGATCCCTGCCCTTGCTCAGTGGGTTAAGGATCCGGTGTTGCCATGAGCTGTGGTGTAGGTGGCAGACGCAGCTCAGATCCCACGTTGCTGTGGCTCTAGAGTAGGCCGGTGGCTATAGCTCTGATTCGACCCCTAGCCTGGGAAGCTCTATATGCCACGGGAGCGGCCCTAGAAAAGGCAAAAAGACAAAAAAAAAAAAAAGTCATTCAGTTATGAGAGTTCCCATCATAGCTCAGCAGAAACTGATCCGACTAGTATTCATGAGGAGGCAGGTCCATTCCCTGGCCTCGCTAAGTTGGTTAAGGATCCAGCACTGCCGCAAGCTGTGATGTAGGGTGCAGACAAAGCTTGGATCTGGCGTTGTGGCTGCAGCACAGGACAGTAGCTACGGCTCCAATTCGACCCCTAGCCTGGGAACCTCTATATGCCACAGGTGCGGCCATAAAAAAAAAAAAAAAAAAAAAAAATCCAAAAGACAAAAGAATCATTCAGTTAGTCAGTTCAGAAATAGAACAGATAGGTTGTTATCCTGAGGCAATACTCTGAATAATTATGTTCTACGGAAATGGGTGAAAGTAAGTGAAAGAATTTTACTTCAGCTGTGGTATACTTCAGTGAAGAATTTTGACCCTACAGCAGAGGACACATTTCTAATAACCAAACAGTTCAAGTTCAAGTTCCTGAAATTCTTTCCTTAGAACTTGCTGGATCCACACAATGCAAAATTTCCTATATAACCCTCCTTCTTCTGTTGCAAATCTTTTTTTTTTTTAAGACATACTAATGTACTATTTAAATTAAGTAGCTTTGGGAATTCCCATTGTGGCTAAGCACGTTAAGAACTCGACTAGTATCCATGAGGATGCAAGTTCAATTCCTGGCCTTTTTCAGTGGGTTAAGGATCTGGTGTTGCTACAAACTGTGGCATAGGTTGCAGATGTGGCTTGGATCCGGCGTTACTGTGGCTTTGGTGTATGCAGGCCGGCAGCAGCTGCTCCAATTCGACCCCTAACCTGGGAACCTGTATATGCCGCAGGTTTGGCCCTCAAAAGAAAAGAAAAAAAAAGGCTACTTTGTAAACTACTTTTTTCTTTTGTCTTTTTAGGGCCACACCCATGGCATATGGAGGTTCCCAGGTTAGGGGTCTAATCGGAACTGTAGCTGCTGGCCTACACCACAGCCACAGCAACACAGGATCCTTAATGCACTGAGTGAGGCCAGGGATCGAACCTGCGTCCTCATAAATGCTAGTCTGATTCATTTCCACTGAGCCACAACAGAAATTCTCTATAAACTACTTTCTAATATTTTAAGACTTCTCCAGTCCAAGGACCCATACATAATATGAGTATGGGAAGAGTCCTTCCCAAATATAGCTCTGCAACATATATATTTGTGTATGTGTCCTACCAGACCATGTGAATAGGCCATTTGAACATCCATAACCCAGCCATACATAATTTTTATTCCTCACCATGTCTAGTTCTGGGCCTAACCCGTACTATATACATAAAGAGGGAAAGGACTTATTTTCTACAGTTTCTCTCTGAAAAGGAGAAAGCCACATGGATTTCCATTGAATACTCTGCCAAGGAAAAGTAAAAGGACCTATGATACAATACTTGGCTTCTATCTGCATTCCTAACACATTTTAACTGGAACACTTTTGTAGGATACCTTTTCTTTTTTTTTTTTTGTCTTTTTGCTATTTCTTTGGGCCACTCCCTCGGCATATGGAGGTTCCCAGGCTAGGGGTCGAATCGGAGCTGTAGCCACTGGCCTACGCCAGAGCCACAGCAACACAGGATCCGAGCCGCGTCTGCAATCTACACCACAGCTCACAGCAACGCCGGATCGTTAACCCACTGAGCAAGGGCAGGGACCGAACCCGCAACCTCATGGTTCCTAGTCGGATTCGTTAACCACTGCGACACGAGGGGAACTCCCAGGATACCTTTTCTTAATGGGATTTCAAATTAGTATAGTTCTACTGCTTCTGACAAGTTATAAATAACTGTTATTTTTGTCTATTTTTCTTCCTCTTTCCTCTCCCTCAATGCTACACCAACAGCATTTCAAAAGGTTGATCTTCATGTACATCTGTTACCTCACTGTAGGAAAGCACAGGGAGAAAGAAGTCTCAGTTGATACAAAGTATTTTTAAAGATGCTCTTACATTGTATGGGATCTGGAGGTTAGAAGTATAGTTGAAAATGGTATTCCACGTGATTTGCTATATCTAAATTGTATGCCTATTCTGTAAGAGCTCCTATGTCTGTACCAATTCGCACAAAAGAAACAGCAACACAGTACAATCACTGCACAGCACCAACTCGGACATATTTTTACCTTTTAAAAGCATGATAAAAAAATAAATAAATAAATAAAAGCATGATAGTAAGTGCCGCCCAAGTTTCCAGCCACTTGTGGCAAAATAGCATTCCAAATATGTACACTGTATAAAAGTTATTTGACATGTTGACTCTGTACAGCTGAAGAATTTCAAGCAAACTATTCAAGTGAGAATTATACAAAACTTGAAAAACAAAACTTTGAGGAAGAAGCTTTAAATAAAAAAGACTAACAAAAACAAATCTACATTTTGTCAAAAATAAAATGTCAATCTAGGTATGAGTTATTTTTGACACATCTTAGATATCTGATCAGATTAAACATCAGGTATTAATAAAATTAAAGAATTAATTTATGGGCATGGTTAAATATATAATATTACTCAATTAGTTTATGAAAATACTTTAAGAAGATTCTGAGCGCTGTTTTTCTGTAATCCATATAAATCAGGCCTGTGAAATAAGCCAAGATTCTTCTTAAGATTAAGATGCTTAACTCCAAGTTTAATTTGATGACTTACAGTCAAACCAAAATTCAGGAAAAAACAGTTACCAATAACAAACCAGTAACATATCCTTTTAACCTTAAATTCAAACCTGGCTACTTATGGTTTACTCCAAATTGAGGAAGAAAGTCACCACACACAAATGTTGTGTTTATGATGGTAACTATACATTTTGCCATCTTACTCCCTAGACATGTTCCAATACTACTTATATCTCATTGCTAAATACATAGTTTTCTGTGTTTTGTTTAGATGTATGTACCGTAGACAATATTCAGTATACCAGCAATCAAAAAGCATGCCCCAAAAGAAGGATTCTCAAAAATTCTGCAACCCAAAACAAAAATTACAATTTTCATTGCAATCATATGCATACAAAACATGTATATATAACTGAAACAAAGGTTTCTCAAAACTAAACACACATGAAGCACTCTGATACATTCTTCCATTCTATTCAAAACTATTTCCTATTTATTTATTTTTATTTTATTTATTTATTTATTTTGTCTTTTTGCTATTTCTTGGGCCGATCCCACGGCATATAGAGGTTCCCAGGCTAGGGGTCAGATCGGAGCTGTAGCCTCCGGCCTATGCCACAGCCACCGCAACGCAGGATCCGAGCCACGTTTGCAACCTACACCACGGCTCACGGCAACGCCGGATCGTTAACCCACTGAGCAAGGGCAGGGATAGAACCCACAACCTCATGGTTCCTAGTCGGATTCGTTAACCACTGCGCCACGATGGGAACTCCTTTTATTTTATTTGCTTTTTAGGGTCACACCTGCAGCATATGCATGTTCCCAGACTAGGGGTCAAATCAGAGCTACAGGTGCCGGCCTACGCCAGAGCCACAGCAACGCAGGATCCGAGCCATGTCTGCGACCCGCACCACAGCTCACGGCAACGCTGGATCCTTAACCCACTGAGGAAGGCCAGGGATCGAACCCGCAACCTCATGGTTCCTAGTTGGATTCGTTAACCACTGAGCCACGATGGGAACTACCTGTTTACATTTTAATTACTAAATATACACAAAACTATATCTTTTGTTTTAAAATAATTCTTGCTAATCTGGAGGCAAGAGCAAATAGGTCATTAGAACCTTCCCTTTAAAGGCCTTTAAATAGAGTTCCCATCGTGGCTCAGTGGAAACCAATCTGACTAGGAACCACGAGGTTGCGGGTTCAATCCCTAGCCTTGCTCAGTGGGTTAAGGATCTGGCATCACTATAAGCTGTGGTGTAGGCTGCAGATGCGGCTCAGATCTGGTGTTGCTGTGGCTGTGGCATAGGCCGACAGCTATAGCCACAATTAGACCCCTAGCATAGGAATCTTCATATGCTTCGGGAGCAGCCCTAAAAATAAACAAATAAATTAGTGTTTTAGGCATATATAATAGATACATATTATCTTTTTATTTTTCTTTTTGTCAGCACCCAAGGCATTTGGAAGTTCCCAGGCCAGGCAGCAAACCCATGCCACAGTTTCATCCTGTGCCACAACTGCAGTAACACTTTATCTTTAATCCACGGCACCACACAGGAATTTCCTATAATAGATATATAAATTTATGATATAAAACTATTTAAACTTATTAAACTATAATTTATAAATTAATCTTCACATAGGTGCTACCAAGTACTTCTGTAATTATATCCATATTACAGATAAAGAAACAGTAACAAAGATTCAATAATAGGTCAAGGTCACATAGCTAGTACATAACAAAGTCAGCATTCAATCTCAAAGAGCCTGACTTCACAGCTTGTACCCTTAATCAATATAATGATTTTTATATTAATTTTAAAAATAAACTAATCTCATACATATATTTTTTAAACACCAAACTGCTAGCTTTAAGGAGAGGGCTACATGAATAATTCCTAGTATCTTGAGATAGTTTTCAGATATAAAGAGTTTAGAAAAATAGGTGGAGGCATAATAAAATAACACCCACCAATAAGACTATTTATGCATTCATAGCATATGGAAGTTCGCAGGCTAGGGGTCAAATCGGAGCTACAGCTGCTGGCCTACACCACAGCCACAGCAACACCAGATCTGAGCCGTGTCTGCGACTGACACCACAGCACACAGCAACTCCGGATCCTTAGCCCATTGGGCGAGGCCAGGGATCGAACCCGCAACCTCATGATTCCTAGTCAGATCCACTGCCATTGCGCCAAGACGGGAAATCCTACTTGCTGTATCCTTTAAATGTGATGGACTCATTTCTTTAGGTTTACACATTAATCTATAGATTATAGATGTTATAATCTATATAGCATAAGTTATATAGATTATCTATGTTATATATATATATATATATAGCCACGGGCCTACCCCAGAGCCACAGCAACTCGGGATCCAAGCCGCATCTGCGATCTACACCACAGCTCGCTGCAACGCTGGATCTTTAACTCACTGAGCGAGGCCAGGGATCAAACCTGCAGCAACCTCATGGTTCCTAATCTAATTCGTTAACCACTGAGCCACGACAGGAACTCCCAAACCTTCCTTTTGATAACAGTTAGAAAAGCTGGCAGAGAGCTTCAATCTGGAGGTCAAAAAAGCTAAGCAGAGCCTTTAGCAGATCTACAGAGCTGGAAACAACAATGGACTTGCCAAGAAGAAGGGAGCCTTAGGCTTTCACATGGAACCTAAAAAGGTTGCTCCCTGGAAGAAAAGGTGAGCCTGAAACAGACCAGCCTTCACAAGGACTAAAAGCCCAGTAAAATGACCTTCATTTCTGGTTGAATTAAGAAATGTCTGCCTCAAAAGAAATAAAAGCAAAAATAAACCAATGGGACCTAATCAAACTGACAAAAACTTTTTCACGGCAAAGGAAACCATTAAAAAAACAAAAGGACAACTGACAGAATGGGAGAAAATACTTTCAAATGATGCAACCGACAAAGGATTAATCTCTAAAACATACAAACAACTTATACAACTCAACATCAAAAACAAAAACAACAACCCAGTTGAAAAATGGGCAAAAGACCTAAATAGACATTTCTCCAAAGAAGATATACAGATGGCCAATAGGCACATGAAAAAATGCTCACCATCGGTAATTATTAGAGAAATGCAAATGAAAACTACTATGAGGTACCACCTCACACCAGTCAGAATGGCCATCATTAACAAGTCAACAAATAACAAATGCTGGAGAGGGTGTGGAGAAAAGGGAACTCCCTCCTGCACTGCTGGTGGGAACTAACTTGGTATAATCATTATGCAAAACAGTATGGAGGCACCTTAGAAAACTAAATACAGAACTACCATACGACTCAGCCTATATCCAGACAGAACTTTTCCTTGAAAAAAAATATATGCACCCGTACGTTCAATGCAGCACTGTTCACAAGAGCCAAGACATGGAAACAACCTAATCGTCCACTGACAGATGAATGGATTGAGAAGATGTGGTATATATACACAATGGAATACTACTCAGCCATTAAAAATAACAAAATAATGCCATTTGCAGCAACATGGATGGAACTAGAGACTCTCATACTAAGTGAATTCAGTCAGAAAGAGAAACACAAATACCATATGATATCACTTATATCTGGAATCTAATACACAGCAAAATGAACCTTTCCACAAAAAAGAAACTCGTGGACTTGGAGAACAGATTTGTGGTTGCCAAGGGGGAGGGGGAGGGAGTGGGATGGACTGAGAGTCTGGGGTTAATAGATGCAAACTATTGCATTTGGAGTGGATAAACAATGAAATCCTGCTGTATAGCACAGGGAACTATATCCTTTCACTTGTGACAGAACACGATGGAGGATAATGTGAGAAAAAGAATATATATATATGAATGACTGGGTCACTTTGCTGTATAATAGAAATTGACAGAACACTATAAATCAACTATAATGGAAAAAATTAAAATCATAAAATAAATTTTTAAAAGGTCCAATCATAGATGGAGAGAATAGCTAATACACAATCTACGTTAAAACATTATCAAAGATGTATTTTTTTAAATAAAATAAGCACAATGGAGTTCCCGTCGTGGCGAAGTGGTTAACGAATCCGACTAGGAACCGTGAGGTTGCGGGTTCGGTCCCTGCCCTTGCTCAGTGGGTTAACGATCTGGCGTTGCCGTGAGCTGTGGTGTAGGTTGCAGACTCGGCTCAGATCCCGCGTTGCTGTGACTCTGGTGTAGGCTGGCGGCCACAGCTCCGATTCGACCCCTAGCCTGGGAACCTCCATATGCCGCAGGAGAGGCCCAAGAAATAGCAAAAAGACAAAAAAAAAAAAATAAGCACAGTATTTTTTAACATATCTATGGGAAACTGTCTCGGGTTTGCTTATTTATTGCTTTAGACTTTGTTCATAAGCTATTCCATGCATGTGTATTATATTCCAAGTACAATTCAAGTGTTTGAGGCAAGAGAATGTGTGTATTACTTCTGCAACCCTTACTGCAGCATGGCCCTAGGCACAGAAAAGGTGCTAAATAAATGCTTGTTAAAGTAAACTAAAACATTAAAGTCTCTCTTTCACTACCACTTACCTCAGGAAACAGATTTATTACATCACTTAAGATAATGTTCGAAATTTATTTAACAACAAAAAACTCACAAATATATCTGGTAGGAAACAGAAACAGAGAGTATTTTTGTCACTGAAAGATTAAACAAAAGGAGGGCAAGTCAGCAAATTCCATAAAAGGAGCAGGTTAGTAGAGAAAGCAAAGAACTAAATTAAATGGGTCCACTCCATTTTCTAAACCTAGAAAATTCTGAGTCTATAATTATAAATCCTTGCTGCTGATGGTACACAAATTAAAGGATAAGGTTTAAACAGTCTAAGAACATAGAGAAGAAAGATGTTAAGTTCTTTTCAAAAACAGAGATAAGACAAATGGAATTACACCCATGTCAAATTTATTTTAACCTAGACTTTCCTTTGTTTTTTCTTCAACTACAATTTTACTTGAAAGCTTCATCCTCTCACATTCTTGACTGGATTTCTCCACTCTATAAAAACATAAAAGATAATACCATGCCCATTTAAAAAACAAAATAAAAATCTATGAAACAAATGGAATAAAACTGGCCCTAACAAGAATTACGACCACCATTAATGAAATTAAGACTATACATTATTTTAGGGAGTTCCTAGGTGGTCTAGTGGTTAGGACTCAGCGTTTTCACCCTAAGAACTGAGATCCCAAATCAAGTCGCTGCATGCTGCATCCAAAAAAAAAAAAAGAATATATATTATTTTATTAATAGAACTCTCCTGAAATTTTATAAGTAAAAGACTAAAATAATAGTAGGGTAACCTCAGAGGTCCAAGTGACCTGGAGATATACTTTGAGAATTTGAATAATGGATATAAGTAGCGGATGGATTAGAGGATATTACCCAGACTACTGAGTTTCAGAGGAACCACAGCCCAAGGTTAGTTTAAAAAAAGACTCAGAGGATGATCAGAAGGTCTAAAAAGAGAATGACAATAATGAGGTAAAAGTATGAGAGGGAAGAGGAAATAAAGGAAGTAACACGATGGGGGGGAGGGATGATGAACAACAATCATACTAATAGTACAAGAAGATTTGTTTGTACTGCTTGAACTTTTATTTCACAAGATTTGTCAGTTTTGAAGGTGTTTTAACCAAAAAAACATTTGAACCTGAATCACTTCTTTAGTATGTGCTCTTTTCTTTACTAAAAAAGAAAGATGTCCACCTTAGCAATTATCAAAAGACCTATAACTTGGCAACGTCCCATCGAAAAACAGAGGGCAGGATAATTTCTAAAAAGGTAAAAACTGAAATCAATATTTATAAGTTTTTAAAGTAAAAAATGTTAACTTTATTTGTTCCATGTTAGCACAAGACTCACAAATGTTTGCACTCTGGCCCTTGCTTAAATTTTGAAGACTAAGTTTCCATGGCTCCCAGAAGGCAAAGTTACTGTCCTGTATTAACATTTACCAACTGCCTACTAAGTATATACACCAGGCTCAGTGCAGTGTATCTAGGAGGGGGGCGAGCGGTGGGCTACAAAGGACAAAGAGAACTGACGTGTCACCTGTGCCTAAGAGTGCTCTGAGGAAACAGAGCTCATATATAAGAAACAACACTAGAAGACAAGCTATTAATAATGACTGAAAACAAATGAGTGAAAAAAGGGATAAAGTATGAGAGAAAAACAACAAAACAAAACATTGGGCTGTAAATACTGAAATCTGAATTTCAAGCCCTGTTAATAACTTGTTTGAAAAACCTGGGAAAGAAACCATTCTGAGCCTTACTTTTTTTTTTTTTGTCTTTTGTCTTTTTTGTTGTTGTTGTTGTTGTTGCTATTTCTTGGGCCGCTCCAGCGGCATATGGAGGTTCCCAGGCTAGGGGTTGAATCAGAGCTGTAGCCACCGGCCTACGCCAGAGCCACAGCAACGCAGGATCCGAGCCACGTCTGCAACCTACACCACAGCTCATGGCAACACCGGATCGTTAACCCACTGAGCAAGGGCAGGGACCGAACCCGCAACCTCATGGTTCCTAGTCGGATTCGTTAACCACTGCGCCACGACGGGGACTCCCTGAGCCTTACTTTCTTTAGCAATAAAAATCATGGGTGCTTTTATTTATTTATTTATTTTTATTTTTGGTCTTTTTGCCTTTTCTACGGCCACTCCCTAGGCACATGGAGGTTGACTCGGAGCTACAGCTGCCAGCCTACACCACAGCCACAGCAACATAGTATCTGAGCCATGTCTGTGACCTACACCACAGCTCATGGCAATGCCAGATCCGCTAAGCGAGGCCAGGGATCAAACCTGCAACCTCGTGATTCCTAGTTGGATTCGTTTCTGCTTCACCATGACGAGAATTCCTGTGAATAGACATATAATTTTTATAGAGCAGCATCGTACAATGTATTAAGTAATATTAATTTTAATTTTATTATTTATTAATAAAATAGTAAAATTTATTTTATTAAATTTAATTTTATTGCTTGTTTTAATTTTAAATTTTGTTTCAGTTTAATAGTTTTATTGGAGTTGTAAGCACATAAAAATTTTCTTTTTACATCTTAGTAAAAATAATATGTCAGGAGTTCCCTTTGTGGCACAGTGGTTAACGAATCCGACTAGGAACCATGAGGTTGCAGGTTCAGTCCCTGCCCTTACTCAGTGGGTTAACGATCCGGCGTTGCCGTGAGCTGTGGTGTAGGTTGCAGACGCGGCTTGGATCCCGCCCGCGTTGCTGTGGCTCTGATGTAGGGCGGCGGCTACAGCTCCGATTCAACCCCTAGCCTGGGAACCTCCATATGCCGCGGGAGCAGCCCAAGAAATAGCAAAAAATAAAAAATAAAAAAAAGACAAAATAATAATAATATGTCAGTGCTTAAGGACCATTATAATTATTTTTTCTAACAGAGCCATTCAAAAGAAATAATGGCATAGTTACAATTAAAACCGCCCAAGAGGAGTTCCCATCCTGGCTCGGTGGTTAACGTATCCAACTAAGAACCATGAGGTTGCAGGTTCGATCCCTGGCCTTGCTCAGTGGGCTAAGGATCCGGCATTGCCATGAGCTGTGGTGTAGGTTGCAGACACTGCTCGTATTCCGCGTTGCTGTGGCTCTGGCGTAGGCTGGCAGCTACAGCTCCGATTAGATCCCTAGCCTGGGAACCTCCATATGCCGCTGGTGCAGCCCTAGAAATGGCAAAAAGACAAAAAAAAAAAAGTATTAGTCACGGACTTCTCAGGGGGTTAAGGATCCAGTGTTGTTACTACTGTGGCATGGGTTCAGTCTTTGGCTGGGAACTTCCGCATGCCAGAGGCATGACCACAAAATAAATAAATAAATAAAATAAAAATGTGAAAAGGTATTAGTTATGATGATCTTAAACAAGCTCATATTATTTTTAGCTTATCATAAAAATGAAAAAAGGGAACTTTACTCAGCATTGTCTCTGCAGCAGCTTCGACTCCTGGCCCAGGAGCTTCCATATGCCACAAGTGTGGCATGTTGAAGAAAATAAGAAAAAAAAAAAGGAAAAAAAGTACAATTTAACAGATTTTAGTATATTCAAAGTTGTATACAGGAGTTCCCACTATGGCTCACGGGTAACGAACCCAACCAGTATCCATTAGAATAAGGGTTCAATTACTGGCCTCATTCAGTAGGTTAAGGATCTGGTGTTGCTGTGAGGTGTGGTGTAGAGCGGCAGCTACAACTCCAATGCAAGCCTTACTCTGGGAACTTCCATATGCCTTGGGTGCAGCCCTGAAAAGCAATTTTTAAAAAAGTTGTGTGCCTACACTACGATTTTATTTTAGAATATTCTCATGACCCCAAAAAGAACCTCCCTACTTCCCATACTAACGTATTATTCATTAGTAGTCACTTTCCATTCTCTCTGCTCCTCCTGCTGCTCCCCCTGGCCCCCGGGGCCCACCAGCCAGCTGTAAGCAATCACTGATCTACTTTCTCTACGGATCAGTCCTTTCTGAATATTTCGTATGAATGGAATCACATAATACGTGGTCTTTATGACCCGCTTCTTTTGTTTAGCATAATGTTTTCTGTGGTAGCATATTATCGATATGCAGTTCTTTCATTGCCAAATAACATTCCACTGTAGACCTATACCACATTATCCATTCATCACCTGACTGACATTTAGGTTGTTTCTACTTTCTAGCTATTATGAATAGTGCTGCCATGAACATGCCTATACAAGTTTTGGGGTATTTTGGGAACAGCTGTTCTCAATTCTTTTGGAATGGAACTGTGAGTCATACCCTAATTTGATGTTTAAGTTATTGAGAAACCACCATACTAATTTTGTAGCGGCCGTACCATTTTAATTCCCATCAATAGGAGTTCCCGTTGTGGCGCAGAAGAAACAAATCCAACTAGGAACCATGAGGACACGAGTTCAATCCCTGGCCTTGCTCAGTGGGTTAAGGATCCAGGGTTGCCGTGAACTGTGGTATAGGTCACAGACTCGGCTCAGATCTGGAGTTGCTGTGGCTGTGGTGTGGGCCGGCAGCTGTAGCTCTGATTGGACTCCTAGTCTGGGAACCTCCACATGCCGAGGGCATGGCCCTCAAAAGGCCAAAAAAAGAAAAAAAAAATCCTATCAACAATGTATGAGGGTTCCAGTTTCTTTATTTCCAAGTATGAAGTGTTATCTCATTGTTTTAATTTGCATTTCCCTGATGGCTAAAGATGTTGAGCATATTTTCATGTATTTACTAGCTGCCTGTCTCTTCAGAGAAATGTCTATTCAACTCCTTTGCCCTTCCTTTTTTTTTTTTTTTTTCCCTAGGCCAGTGATCAAACTCATGCCATAGCAGTGAGCCAAGCCACTGTGGTTGACACTGCAGTAACAATGCCAGATCCTTATCCCACTAAGCCACATGGGAACTCCTCCTTTGCCCAATTTTTATTGGGTTATTTGTTTTTATTTATTGAATTGTAAGCTGCATTATTTTTATACTCAGAAAATAACTTTTTAAAATGCATTGAGTATATGCTTACATTATATATATATATATGTACATATATATATATATACACACACACACACATTTTTTTTTTCAATCACTAAGAATATAGCAGGGTTAATACCAATATTGAGGGTTGTTTTAGTGAAGAAACCTCCCTTGGGAGTTCCCACTGTGGCCCAGCAGAAACGAATCTAACTAGTATCCAAGAGGATGCAGGTTCAATCCCTGGCCTTGCTCAGTGGGTGGTGGATCTGGCATTGCCATGAGCTGTGGTATAGGTCATAGACACGGCTTGAATCCTGCATTGCTGTGGCTGTGGCGTAGGCTGGCAGCTACGGCTCTGATTTGACCCCTAGCCTGGGAACTTTCTTATGCCACAGAAGCCGCCCTAAAAAGAAAAAAAAGAAAAGAATAGAAACCTCCCTCACGCCTGATATACTCCTTTACTTACCTCTGGTCGGGGGAGGTAGACTGATTATTTGTTTGGTAAACTTGGTAATACCTAAGCTTGACTGTCTCAGCCATCTTTATTCATTGAGTGAGCCTGCCATTGGAAAACGGACTCTGCTCTGCTGTTGTTTTAGCTGGGCAGGCATCCTAGACAGAAACGGCAGAGAGGCATCCTGGACAGAAAAGGCAAACAGGAGTTCCTTACCTACAAAGCCACTTCTCAAGGGCACAAAGTAGAGACCTCAATGGTGAAACTCCACAGATCTTAGAACTGAACTCATCTGAATTGTTACATAACTTGTCCCAGTATGCTGAACCAAACTAAGTCAGGAAGACAGCATTTAAAATTCTGGCAAAATGAGGAAACAAAATTGTATAAAATATTACTGAATTAATTATAAACTATGCTAGACCAAAAAAGGTTTTCACGTAAATTTCCTTGTTCTTCTTAAAAAAATTAAAACCAGGAGTTCCTGCCATGGCACAGTGGGTTAAGAATCCGAATGCAGCAGCTTGGGCTGCTGAGAAGGTGCAGGTACAATCCCTGGCCCGACGCAGTGGGTTAAAAAGATTCAGCATTGCTGCAGTTGCAGCTTGGGTCACAGCTGCAGCTCAGACTCAATCCTTGGTCAAGGAACTTTGATATGCCAAGGGTGTGGTCATTAAAAAAATAAAAAATTAGTACAATGCTGATCACCTATGGGCTCAAACATTAGCCAATAAACTGATAGGGTCTATGACAAGCCACTATATTTCAAAAGTATTCACCAAAGTGTATATGGATGTTGCATAGGTTCATATGGATTATCAGTCAATTTAAATTAACCTACGAATTCAGCTAGCATAAAGAATATAATCCATACTGCATCAAACACAATTTTAACACTATTAATCACAGAACCTAAGCCAGGAGCTCTCTAGTTTATGCTCTTTTCTTCTTTTGAACCAGAAGCAAAAATTTACTGATTTTATCATTTCGGAAGTCAGGAAATTTCAAAATGAGTTTAGACTAATATGTTTACTTTTAATTAAGGTTCTTGTTGTCTCACAAAGCCCTTTCAACCCATCCTGAACAGGAGGGGCAGATTACTATTCAGAAAACACTACCTTTGTGTTTCACATAAGAAAAACAGTGACTTAATAGACTAGTGGAATCAATATGTCTTCATGTCTCAAAGATCAATAAAGACATCGTACTTTCCGGTCACTTTAGCAAGTATAACCCCAGTGTTATCATTTTACTGATCATCAAAACAATTCATCTAAGATGAGTCTCAATATATCCAACATTCTACTACCTATATCCCACTGTCTGGTTCTAAATTCCTATTTTTTTTTGTCTTTTGTCTTTTTTGTTGTTGTTGTTGCTATTTCTTGGGCTGCACCCTCGGCATATGGAGGTTCCCAGGCTAGGGGTTGAATCGGAGCTGTAGCTATCGGCCTACGCCAAAGCCACAGCAACGCGGGATCCGAGCGGCGTCTGCAACCTACACCACAGCTCATGGCAACGCTGGATCGTTAACCCACTGAGCAAGGCCAGGGACCGAACCCGCAACCTCATGGTTCCTAGTCGGATTCGTTAACCACTGCGCCACGACGGGAACTCTGTCCCTCAGTCCTCTTATACCTCCTACTGTAGTCTCCCTAAAAAACCCCAGCCCTGATCAACCTAATCACTCTCTCTGCTCCTATACTCAAGCTGTTATCTATTGCTAAAGAAAAATCACCAACTATGCAGATCGCTAACTACAAAAGCAGTATCTGTCCCACGTCAGGTGGAGCTGGAATCCTGGCCAGACATCCTTTCTCATAGAGCTCCCAGGACCATGTCCTCCAAAGCTATACTAAACCTTTACCAATGGCCTCAAGTCCTCTTCTTATTCCTGGCTCAGCAGTCTCAGCTGGACCTCAAGTAAACAGAGGTTACCAGATTAGCTGGTTACCAGTATTTCCCCCTATTATCTCAGTAGTAGAATGTCTCCACTCACTGTGCAAGGATAATCTTCTACTTATACTCAGTTTCTCATCCTTTTCCACAATCTGGAGGGTGTTGTATAATCGACATTTCTATGGACTCATTCCTCTCATTGGGTAGTGCATCCTTATAAAATGCAGATCTCCTTTATCCTGATCTCAAGTCTGTCAACAACTCTTTGAAATGCCAGGAAAAATTAAACCACAAGAATTAATCATCTTTCTGTAAAATGCACATAAGGCGAACAAATTATAAAAAACAAAGTTAACCTGTGAAATACTAGAGAAATATAAAGAAAAATACCTAAAGGTATACAAAATAAAATGTGAGATATTTAAGGAAGATTTTTTTAAAAAAGAATCACTAAGACTTTTCTTGTAAAATGATCTATTAAATTATCTTTGTTGTAAATAACATATTACTTAAAGAATGAAGCTTATACATAGGGATCCTTACAAAACCATAGCTGCTTATAAGGATTAGAGATTTGTAACTAAGCTCAAATTAATTCTGTGGTTCTTATCCTTTTCTGGGTCATGGCCCACCTTAAGAACCTAACTAAAGCTAAGAATTCTCTTCTCAGAAAAACATATATATGCTACTATTAAGTTTTTGTTTTGTCTTTTTGCCATTTCTTGGGCCGCTCCCACGGCATATGGAGGTTCCCAGGCTAGGGGTCGAATTGGAGCTGTAGCCACCAGCCTACACCACAGCCACAGCAATGCGGGATCCAAGCCGCGTCTGCCACCTACACCACAGCTCATGGCAACACTGGATCGTTAACCCACTGAGCAAGGGCAGGGACCGAACCCGCAACCTCATGGTTCCCAGTCAGATTCGTTAACCACTGCGCCACGACGAGCACTCCTACTATTATAAATGTTATTTCAAGGAGCTTACAGACCCCTTGAAGCCTATTCTTGGACCTGAGGTTGAAACTATCATTCCCAAGACATTATATTTTATCCACCTCAAATAGATAGCTGCTGTTTTCCATTCCTATAATAAAATATCTAAATAAATATTTCCATTCCTATAATATCTAAATAAATATTAATGTTATTAATCCTTACTGTGATGTTTGACATAACAGTGACACCCTGATTTACAACTCCAGCTTACCAAAAGTGAATAGAAAGGCAGGAAAGGAGATAGGTATCAAAGTGAATATGCTTTCATATAATTAGTCATTCAAAAGGAAGTATTTTGATGGGGGTTTGGGAAAAGAAATAAACCCAGAGTAAGGCAATTTATTCTAGGTAAGAAATTCTAAGAAAAGAATAAACCAATAAAGAAAAAATTTGCCCTAAACGGAGGTATCTTACAATGTTTTAAAAGCCTGTTGGTATAATATGACTTTTCCCCAAAGATGTTTTCTTTCAGTGGATAATATTTCAAAAAGAAAAAAACACGACAAAAGAGATTTTATACACACACACACACACACACACACATATACAAAGACACATTTTTGTCTTTTTGCCCTTTCTAGGGCTGCACCCGAAGCATATGGAGGCTCCCAGGCTAGGGATCCAATCAGAGCTGTAGCCACCAGCCTACACCAGAGCCACAGCAACGTGGCATCCAAGCCACGTCTGTGACCTACACCACAGCTCACAGCAACACCAGATCCTTAATCCACTGAGCAAGGCCAGGTATCGAACCCAAGACCTCATGGCTCCTAGTCAGATTCATTAATCACTGAGCCACGACAGGAACTCCAAGATAATATTAAATATACTCCAGTAATAGTCTAGTAACAGTGCAACAGAGAAGAACAAGTCTGACCCCCATATTGGATCTCTTTAAACTTTTGATTTCTATTGCTTTTGCTACAAGAATGTTGCCTATAGCCTAAAATATATAGGATAGCCCATTCTCAAGACACTGACCTTTAAAGATAATAACACTTTCCAATGACACAAAAATAGAAAGTTGCAGAACAGAAAATAACATTTGTGCTGCTGGACGTTTACAGAAACTTGTAACCAGACCTAGGCAGACAGCTGCAAGAACAAAGGATTCTGGCACCAAGTAGTTTGCAGCCAGGAACCACACCAGAACCCCTTTTAAGAAGTCTGAATTTTAAGGGAAGAAGGTTCTTCCGGACACTAGTTTACTATCTTCTCAGACTGCCAGTTTTCCAAATTAAATTGCTATTCCTCCCCCTAACAGCTTGACTCTCAATTTACTGGCTTACGGTGCAGTGGGCAATATAAGCTTCAACTTGCTAACACTTGTACTCAAAAGCTTTTTCCTGGAAAATCCATCAGACATCAAAAGTAGGATGAGAGAGATCAATGGATTCTGACTGCTAAATAAAAGCTGTTCAACTTTCATTACAGAAAAGACAACACTAATCTGTGAATAACCATGTTTACCTCAAGTTAAAATTTACCTACCTTTTTTTCTCTCTAGAGCACTATTACTTTTGTAGCAAGAGGGAAGGAATAAGATTTGCTGTACTCCCACCCACCCCACCCAAGTTTATAACAAACCATGACTTGTTCTGACTTTTGAACTTCCCATGGAAGACAGAATAGGGAAAAAAAACAAAAGGTGAGGTAAGGCAGAATAAGCTATAAGGAATATTATTCTGGATATCCTTTTACATACTCTGAAGCGCTGGAACAAAGTGGAAACTCTCCAACAGAGGCTATACAAAACATACATAGTTTTAAAACAAAGTATTATACAAGTACATGGAAAATGTAATTATAAGACAGACATTCTTAGAATATCTGTTTCCTCAGTGTAGATAAGTGTGACCAGAGCAGAATTTTTGCTCATAAGTTTTCTGTACATAGTTATACTCTTTGAGGCCATCAGAGAAGGTGAGCCATATACTCAAAGGTCAAAGGGTGTGGTTCACTAGGGAATCCCTAGGTTTTCCCCAGGCAAACAGCTGAAAGAGGACAAAAGCCTGTAGGCATCAAAAATCCACAAAATTATAATTAACCACCAGGGTACTTGGTATAATAAGAAATTACCTCCTGAATTACTTTAGCATAATCTGAAATCGGTCTTTCTCTGGCTAGCAAAAACGGGAACTTTGGTGGACATAAGATCTATTAGGACAAATTTAAACTAGAGTTCAGGAGTTTCCATCATGGCTTAGCAGTAATGAACCCGACTAGTATCCATGAGGACGCAGGTTTGATCCCTGGACTCGCGTAGTGGGTTAAGGATCTGGCATTGCCATGAGCTGTGGTGTAGGTCGCAGATGCGGCTTGGGTCCTGCTTTGCTGCGGCTGTGGTGTAGGCCGGCAGCTTTAGCTCCAATTCAACCCTTAGCCTGGGAACTTCCATATGCTGTGGGTAGGGCCCTAAAAAGACAATAAATAAATAAATAAATAATTTAGAGTTCAAATGTAAGACTCATAAGACAAATCTGTCTTACTAATCACTCATTATAGGATTAAAATAAGGAAGTCACATGACATTGCTTCTAATTTTGGCTCTTTACAGTGCTTACCCAATGCCATAGACATAAATTCTAATTGGCATGACAAAGAACTTCACAATAATTTCTTAAACTATTTGAGCAAAAGGAATCTAGTGATTACTTTGTAAATTATCTTAGAAAATAAACTTAATGATTGAATTTGGGTTAAGAAGTCACAAATGGAGATAAAGGGTTTTTTCAGGAAACTAAATTTCATAATTTTCTAATCAGCATAGTTTCTACAAACTTCCACTCCTCCTGTTGTCTAAGTCAAACATGAGGGAGGAATGTTGTTTGCTACAAATCCTTTGAGACCTGATTTAAGTAAACCTCTTTCATGTCCACAAGTGGAAAAAAGAAAAATCTTTGGTGCTTCATAAGGGAGAACAAAACAAACAAAAAACACAACTCCACTAATGCTCAATAAATAAAAAATACATATTCACAAAAATAAGCCCTTGTTGAAAAATCTTAAGCAATATTTTTCAAATCATCTAAAAATTATTTTTAAGATTGAGTTGTATGGTGGTAATACCTACAGAAAAGAGCAGTGAAGAAGAAAAACAATGCATGCATGAAATAAAAATACAAAGCGGTATGGCGTTCCTGCCGTGGCACAATGGGATCTGGTGTCTCTAGAGTGCTGGGACACAGGTTCATTCCTCAGCCCGGCACAGTGGGTTAAGGATCTGGTGTTGTTGCAGCTGCCTTGGTATCTTATCCCTGGCCAAGAAACTCCACATGACTCAGGGCAGCCAAAAAAAAAAAATTACTGGTGGTATGCTCTCCAATACCCAGGAACAACAGCATGCTTTATCTTATTGTAAAGTTCACATATTTTAAGGAAATTATTTATTAAAAACCTATACTATAAAAGGTGTTTTTAAAAAAATAGAAGGGTTTTTTCTTTCTTTTTTTTTGTCTTTTTAGGGCCACACCCTTGGCATATGGAGGTTCCCAGGCTAGGGGTAGGAGCGGAGCTGTAACCGCCGCCTGCCCACACCACAGCAACAGCAATGTGGAACCCGAGCCACCTCTGTGACCTAAACCACAGCTCACGGCAACACTGGATCCTTAACTCACTGAGTGAGGCCAGGGATCGAACCTGCAGCCTCATGGTTCCTAGTCAGATTCGTTAACCACTGAGCCACAACGGGAACTCCTAGAAGGTATCTTAAAATATTAGTTTGCCTTCATTCAAATTACAAAACCACAGCCACCTAATTCACTGGATTTTTAAAATGCAGCAAACATAGGAAAATGTAATTATATATTTTCCAGGAAAATCAGACTAAGGTTTTTTTTTTTTTTTTTGTCTTTTTAGGGCTGCACCCGTGGCATACAGAGGTTCCCAGGGTAGGGGTCTAATCGGAGCTGTTGCCGCGGGCCTACACCACATCCACAGCAACGCTGGATTCGAGCCCCGTCTGCGACCTACACCACAGCCCACAGCAACGCTGGATCCTTAACCCACTGAGCAAGGCCAGGGATCGAACCTGTAACCTCATGGTTCCTAGTTGGAATCGTTAACCACTGAGCCACGAGAACTCCCCCAGACTAAGTATTCTTATAAGAGAATTTAATAAGGATGACAATTACAAAATATTGTTAATTCTTAAAATCTCTTAGGTGCTGTCAATTAAAATATCAAATGCCCAAATGTCAAAAGGGTGACTAAGTTTGTCACTTACTGCTTCAGAATTCTTCCTACAGTCAAAGAGAAAAACAATCTGATTTGTCAGTATTCTGACAAACACAATCTTTCCTTTCCACATGGCTAATGATGATGAAAAAAGGGGAAGTCTTAAGAGATGGCGGAAAGGAGGTGATATAAAGGCAAAAAGTTTCCATCTCCAAATATGTTAAAGAGCAGAAGCTCAAAACTCTGACTCAAACAATTTAAGAAAGCTTAAGCTATTATAAGACAGAATTTTTCAATGAAGTATTTCGTTTTTATGGAAGATTGTTCAGATATTATTTTTGATTTTTTACTTTCATTTTTTAATTGAGGTATAACTGACTATGGATGTATTTCTTTAAAGGATATTACAAAATAATTATTTCAAATGTATGAAAAGCAAAAGTATTCCCTGGTGAAAAGGAATATAATTTCCCCCAAAGGAATGATTTATAAATAAAGAAAAGCCTATATTTATGTTCAACAGAAGAACACACTCATAACAGTATCAAAATAAGCACACTTTTTTTTTTTTGGCCTCGCCCACAGCATGCCTTAGTTCCTGGGCCAGGGATAGAATCCACACTGAAGCAGTAACCAGAGCCACAGCATTACAACACTGGATCCTTAACTGCAGGCCACCAGGGAACTCCAAGACATAAACATATTGAGTATAGAGTTTAATAAAAATATGATCCTTGTAGAGGTCACTTAAATTGAGCTTTTTTAAAAACTGAAAATTTCCAGAGTTTCAATTATTCTTCCTCAAGTAACTGAAGAAAAATTTGAAAGTTCCCTGGCAGCCTTGTGGTTAAGGACTCAGCATTTTCACTACTGTGGCGCTCAGGTTCACTCCCTGGCCTAGGAACTTCAGCATGCCACAGACACAGCCCCCCCCACCCCCCGCCGCCCTCCAAAAAAAGAAGAAGAAAATTCTGCCAAGACTATTTTGCTATTTGAAGGAACAAAATTATGTATTTTCTGTCTTACCCAACTAAAATAGTATCAATGGATAGCTATCCATACTTAGAGACAAATGAAAATGCTTTATTTTTCTACCTAATGTGCCTGCACCTCTCATAAAGCAGGCAACATCTAATAACTATCCCCTTCCCCACAAACTGCCAATACTGTGCTAGGTGTATACTGACTTGGTTTTACAGAGTTTGTTACTGACCAGGTAATTTAAGATTTTTTTTTTATACCATAAAAGTTGTGGAGGGAATATGTTTCTCATATTAAATTACACTGGATATTAATCAGGTCTTCAGGTGAATTTCGACACTGAATTTTGACATTAAATCTAGATGTAGAATAGTGCAGCTAAAATAATATTTAGGAAAGTTTATTAGAATATACAGGTCAAGATAAGAATAATGAGCCCCACTGAAGTCAGTGAGCTAAAATCACCTTTCCAACACGGTTGTAACACTTCTGAACAAGAGACAGTTCCATTAACATCACCACCTCTGCTGCCAAAACAACTTAAAAAACATACCTAGGCCATACATCAGAAGCTTTCTACTAAAACTGCCATGCTTCTTTAAAATTTACCTAAACCATCACACACACGTGTGTCTGTGTGTATGTGTGTTGCTACTACTCAGGTCTCAGCGTTTTACAGCCAAAAAGCAAACCCTCTTCTTTTCTAAATTTTTGCAAAAAGATTTTATGTTTCCTTTGATAAAACACCACCACCATACAAAGAAGTACATTTACAAAGCTCTTAGCCTCACCTGAAACTGATTCAGAAAATAAGTCTACAGCAGCAGGCACCCTACCTGTTCACAATAAAGTTCAATCTTCTGTGTGTCTTCAAGTTCTCCTTACTTAATACTAACAGAGGTAGTACACAAAGACTCATGCAATGCCTTGACACATCGTTGACATGCAGGAGTAAACAACAGTAACAATGACACCCCAGGAAATGACTGTGCACTCTGTTCATCTTATGACCCTCACTAAACAAGCACTGGGCACCTGTTTATCCCCCTCAGTGTTAACACAGTCAACACTCAGAGGAAGACAAATCACACAGCAATTCTATAGATACGCACTGCCCAATAAGGTCTTAGCCATCAGCTAAAACATACAGGTAGTCTAAACTCAGGGGTACTGTAAATGTAACATGCACATCAGATTTCAGATTCAGTGTGAAAAAATGTAAAATAGCTCATTATTAACTTTTAAAACTGATTACATGTTGAAATCAAGTATAAGATTAAATAAATGTATTAAAATTAATTCCACCTGTGTCCTTTTTACTTTGTTAGTGTGACCAGAAAACTTTAAATTGCTCATGTAGATTGCAGTCCATTTCTATTGGACAGCACTACCCTAGACCCACAGCATTAATTTTGATGACAAGCAAGAACTATCACTTGGCATTTTCCAATTCCAATTGCCATATAAAAAGTCAAAAGAAAAAGCAATATTTTGGCTTCTCTACCAATTAACTTGAGATAATAATAAAAATAACTTAAGAGTGTACACTCAGCCATAAAAAAGAATGAAATAATGCCATTTGCAGCAACATGGATGGAACTAGAGACATACTGAGTGACGTTAAGTCAGAAAGAGAAAGACAAATATTGTATGATAGCACTTATATCTGGAATCTAATATATAGCACAAATGAACCTTTCCACAGAAAAGAAAATCATGGACTTGGAGAATAGTGGTTACCAAGGGGGAGAGGGAGGGAGTGGGGTGGTTGGGGAGCTTGGGGTTAACAGAAACAAACTATTGCCTTTGGAATGGATTAGCAATGAGATCCTACTGTGAGGCACTGGGAACTATGTCTAGTCACTTATGATGGAGCATGATAATGTAAGAAAATAGAATGTGTACATGTATGTGTAAGTGGGTCACCATGCTGTACAGTAGAAAAAAAATTGTACTGGGGAAATAACTATTAAAAAAAAAGAAGAGTGTACAAACAGTAGACTCACTTTGTCTGATACTACTTTAAAGAGTGCATTACTTCAAAACAGCAAAAATAGCACAGGATGCAAAAAATCACACCTCTTAAGAAAATATAGGAAACATACAAAGTTTTTCTAATAAAATAGGTCTAAATGCCGATTATCAGCTCATCTTTAATGTGAAATGGACATTTCTTTCATTTCAGGAAAATTAAATGTATAAGAGTCTGTTTCTGATATTATTCAAGCACCCTCAGCTACAAACAAATCATTAATGCTACAGAAAGGGAAATAATTACCATAACCTAACTCTCTTTTCCAAAACCAAAAAGAAAATAACACCACTCAAAAGCAAAATTAAAAACTACATCAGTTTCTCTAAGGCTGAGCAGGCTAGCTTGGATTCGCAAATAGTATGAAATAAGAAAGCATAGTTTAAGATAAGTATTTTTTACCACAATTTTTAAAAGTATATTTTGAAAGTGAAAAATTCAACAACACAGTTCCATGAGTGAATCACTTCTTCCTCTACTGTAATACATCACTCTGCTTTGATTTTTAAAATATTTAGGCCCCCGGGGCCCTTGTGTTGGGGGGGATCGAGTATATTTCTGAATCTACGAAAATATTTTTATAAGGACAGAGGCGGAGACAGCTCGGTAAAGGATAAGGGGGATGGAGCTCACTCAGGTGTTTAGAGGATGCACAAATAACTCCTAGAGAACTGTCAACGGGGAAACTGTATTTTAAAAGGATATTAAAAAATTAAGACCAAAGAGTCCCCACGGCTTCCAAAAGAGTTGGTGAGATACTTTCTATGGTGCCTAACAAATATATACTCCGAAAAAGGTCATATTTGGCCACCAATTCTTTATCCATATGCGATTCATCCACAGAGTAAATCTTCTGGCTCCTATTTGCTAGGTGATGCATTCCTTAGAAACCTTTTACTTGTGCATTTAAATGCCAAGCTCAACTACGCTCCCAGGAAAGTAAGCAGAAAGGATTGTACATATTTTAAAATAGGAAGTTGACTGGCTGCGGTTTCTTGCCTTGGTGGAAAGGGTTTTGGATAAAGCTCTTTTTGAGTATAATCCTTAATCACTGAAATCACTCTCAAAGAATTGAGCCTTCTAACACCGTCCAATAGGTAAAAAGACTGCCAAAATTTCCATTAGCGCATCCTATTTTTAGAGTCTTTGGAACTGGTCTTTTAAATTGCATTCCACCGTACAATGTCTTTGACTAAGTTTACAAAGGCAACAAAATAAGCATCCAAAGACCTTAATCTTCTGAAGTTTAGAAATACATTGTAAGCTTTTAAATCTTAATTTTAAATCTTTTAAATACGCAAATTAAAAATAAAAATCAAGGTAAACATTGTCCCAGGAGGAGGAACGGAAGGGAGACACTAGGCGGTTCCTGACAACCAAAGCGGTGAGCGGAAAAAAAACCAAAAACCAAAAAACACAGGTAGGAAGGAAGATAAAACCCCTCTCAGGGATGGAGAGTCGGGGCTATGAGCAGCAGAACAGGAAGGAACAGAGGCACAGCGGCAGCCGCAGGCTCCGCGGGGAGCCTGGCGAGGGACGGCTTCGGGCGCGAGTGCCCTAGGGAGGGAGAAATGGGCGCGCTGCGCAAGGAGAGACGAGGGCGGCGAGAGAAAAGAGAGAAAAACAGGAGAGCGGAGACGGGGCGGGGGTGAGGGTACCGCGCTCCACCGCACCAGGAGGGCAGAGGCGGCTCCGCCGCCGGGGGAGGACAGCACCGGGGGAGGAGCGAGTGGGTTCCCAAAGGCTTTTCCCAGGGCCGCGAGCTGGCCGGCCCCCTGCGTCCCACTCTTCCTCTCCTCACCTGGGAACGGGAGACGAAAGGAGGGCTACCACCGGGCGCCTGGTCTGTTTCCAGCCCCGCTCGCTGACATGGCGGCCGACGAGCTGTCACAGAGCTTGCTCGGGTCTCCCGCCTTTCGGGTGGAGGAGACACCTCTTGCCTTCCCGCCCCGCCTCTCTCTGCGCACCCCTCCCGGCGGGCGGGCTGGCGGCCGGCGGCCCCTGACCGCGGAGCATAGAGCGCGGCCGGCTAGAGAGGAGGTACAGAGGGCTGACGACCATAGAGTACGAGCCCAGCTACCTCCGGCCGTCCACTCACAACCCTCGGGCGTCTGTGCCGGCACGGAAGCGGAAGTGACGTCAAAGTTACACCGGCGAGGTCGCTCGCACGCACAGTCTGGAGTGTTTACTTCCGCCGGCGTAGTCCCGGGATCAGGAGAGGTTGCACGTGGGTCGTCCTGTATGGAGTTCGTCAACGTTGTAAAGAGCCCGGGTGACTTTGGGACGAACCTTAGAGGGGGACAATGTGGGTCCCATGGGCGGGGCTTCCACCACGGCTAACGCTCTCAGCCTTGACCGTCCCTGGGCGCTTTTGCACTTTGAGGTTCGGAGCGGCAAGGAGGAAGGATGTTCCGGCGGGGCACCGCCGTGCCTTGTCTGATTTCCAACCGAAGCTGGTGCCCCGTGTGGGTTTCGGGAAGTCGTCGCGTGTGTACAAGCACAACTCAGAACCCAAGCGGTACATAACTAATCCAAGAGTGGCTGAGAACTTGGTGCGGATCCTGCGAAGAAAACGAAAATCTGGCCAGCTCTTCCTGGAGTGCAATCCGGGTGAGTCCTTCATGGACTGCATTTTCTTGGATATTCACTTCTGCAGATCGTCTAAAACAGGATTTGAGCAGTTTATATGGTCTTTGTTAATCATGACACCACAAGATACTTCCGTAGCAGTTTGCACTTTGAAAAGTATTTTGATAAAAGATGTGCTTCTATTTCCCCGTCTTCCCAAAACAAGTTTTATCTTTTCTGTGCATCTTTTATAAACCATAGCAGGATACTGGGAGCACAAGATTTATAAACTTGACAAAGGATTTTTTTTTAAAGCACTATTTCCTATCATGAGTTCTGTTTAGGTCTGGCAGATAGCCTGAAAGTGGTAGGCTAAAGGCAGTCTTTTTTGGTTTTGTTTTTTGGGATTTTTTCTTGAGAGATAGTAAAACATCGTGATTAAGAGTGCTGATTTTGGAGTTCCCATTGTTGCTCAGCAGAAACGAATCCGACTAGCTAGCATCGAAGAGGATTTGGGTTTGATCCCTGGCCTCGCTAAGTGGGTCAGGAATCCGGCGTTGCCGTGAGCTGTGGTGTAGGTCGCAGACATGGCTAGGATCCCACATTTCTGTGGCTGTGGTGTAGGCCGGCAGCTACAGCTCAGATTGACCTCCTACCTGGGAACTTCTATATGCCACAGGGTGTGGCCCTAAAAAGACAAAAAAAAATAAAGGGGACAGGCTTTGCAGTCTTCAATGGAATAAATTCAAAGCCAAGGAGCGCTACTTAACCAATTGTGATGTTGGAGTCAAGTGACTGTATTTAATTCCCAGTTTCCTTATATATAGTACTTATACTCTGGGGAAGTTGTGAGAATTAAAATTAGATCATACAGGGGTTCCCACCATGACTCAGTGGGTTAAGAACTTGACATAGTGTTTGTGAGGATGCTGGTTCAATCCCCCGCCTCAGTGGATTAAGGATCCCGATTTGCTGTGGTTGTGGCATAGCCCAGCAGCTGCAGCTCCAGTTGGACCCCTAGCCCGGAAACTTCAGGCATGGCCATAAAAAGAAGAAAAATAATTAGGTTATCCAGGTAAAACATGTGATTTCTTTATATTGAAAGAAATGTTTCTTTTGCAAATAAAGTTTTCATTTTGTTAATGTATTAGGTCCTGGATTCCTGACACGAGCATTACTTGAAAGTGGTGCCAGAGTGATTGCCTGTGAAAGTGACAAAGCTTTTATTCCACAATTGGAGGTATAGTTTTGTTTCTAGAAATAACTTATTGTTCAATCAGCTACCTTTGACTGGTTTAGGTAAGCATAGTTTATCTTCAAAGAATTGTTTTCAGGGGCCATGCCTTAAATATATTGCTCCCAGGGACTAGGACATAGTAAATATCAATGTTTGTTGAATTACTAAAAGACTGGATTCAGAGACTTCTTTTTCTGGTTCTATCTCTGCTACAGATGGATAACTTTGAATAAAATGTTAAATTGGTATCTCAAGGCTTGTTTTGTCATCACTAGTAGACTATGCTGTGCCCCTTCTTTCTTAAGGCTTAGAACTAAGCTTAGAGTCCAGTTGGAGTAAAAGATTAGATGTAAAGTGCTAACATAAGACTGTGGTAACTCTGGGTTTAGAGTTCCCCAGGTAAGAAAGAATTGATACATTCAGATAAAATTTCATGGACTAAAGGCATTATCCAGTTGGATTTTGTAATGAATTTGGCTTCGTGTATAGCAGACAACTTCACATAACAGTTATGTGGAAATTCCTTGCCTCATTGCCCGCCTCTTTTTCTTTCTCTTTCTCTCCCTCCCTTCTTCGTACATCTTTCCATTCAATTCAGGAAGCTTATACTTCCTTGTGCCAACTTCCTAAAACCATGTTAAATGGTATTATCTGAAACCACAAGATTACAACAAAAAATGATGAAATCCAGGTTGGTTTTTTTTTTTTTTTTTTTTTTTTTTTTTGCTTTTTAGGGCCACACTCTCGGCATATGGAGGTTCCCATGCTAGGGGTCGAATCGGAGCTACAGCTGCCGGCCACAACCACACCAGATCTGAGCCATATCCTTATATGTAACCTATACCACAGCTCACAGCAACGCCAGATCCTTAACCCACTGAGCAAGGCCAAGGATCGAACCTGCAACCTCATGGTTCCTAGTCGGATTCGTTTCTGCTGTGCCACAACAGGAACTCCCAAATCCAGCTATTTTTAAATAAAACTGTGTAATTAGATTGTTATTTTTTCCACAAATTAAAAAACCTAGAGTTTAGCCAGGTTCTTTAATTGATGTTAAATCTGCTGGAATGCCAAAAACGTGGAGAAAGAACACATTAAATTGTTCAAAGATTCAAGGTCATGAAATGACTAAGTAAACAAAGCCATTTGTAATTTCAACCTGGAAATTAAAAGCAAGATAGCTCTTATCTTGGTCTTTAAAAAGGAAGCCTAGTTTTGAAGATTAATCTACATTTTACAAAATAATTAAGATGGCATTAAAATGTTCTTCTGTTTATAGTTGGTTATCCTGTAGCACCATAGTTGCTTTCCTGTAAGATCAAGATAACAACAGTCTTAATTTAAAAACAGTTGATTCATTGGGGAAATAAAAAGAGGGTTAGAGGCTAGGAAATTCCTCACAAACAGTATTTCCTACCGGAACATCAGTCATAAAATGTTTCTAAAGCTGATGATGTAAGCACAAAGTTTAAACGTCATTGACTAAATCCAGTCTTTGATTAGAACTAGTTTTTTCTCTGGTTAAGGCTTTTCTAACTCCTTATTCCCTCCTCAGCATAAGCGAGCTGAGCCTTTAGCACAATTTCTTTTACCTATGTCATAAAGTGAAAAGACATTCGAAGTTTTGTGTGAATTCATGTATTTGCCAGAATTAACAAAGAATTTAAATAGAACCTTTGTGTCCCTGAATCAGGACCTTAACGTGATGATGCTCTTACCAGACAGTATTTCTAGCCACCCTAACTAATGCTCTCAGTTTCGTTCCTAAAAACTGAAAGGATTTTCAAGGATAATGCTTGACTCTGGGTTTTTATCTGAATTTAGACTCTCTCTCACCCTACTCCATTCCCGAGATAAAATTCCTGGGACTCCACATTAACAAGCAGCAGCAGTTTGTTTTCCTATCTGGATGTGCAAAAGATACACATGTTGCAAATTGTGTTCTATAAGAGTAAGTCATGCTATATCTCATTTGGATTGTGAAAGCTATTGCTGCAGAAATAACTATATTTTCAGTTCAAGAGACATCAGGTTTTGTGGTAAACTGCATCATACTTCAGCACATTTATGCCTTTAGTCTAGACTACTCCACGGACTTCTCTGTTCAGGTCTGCAGCTTCCTCCTACCTAGCATCTCCACTTGGATGGTCCAATAGCCATCTCAAAATTAACAGGACCATAAACATGATTTCCAGTTGCAGTCTGTTCTTTTCACTTGTTTTTTTCTCAAGGGTTCTCTTGAGAAAAATCATTCAAATTTACTAGATTTAGAAATAAAATCATATTTATTGGTTGAATTCTAAGTTAAGAAAACTTTTTTTTTAATTCATAACTTTAAATTGTGAATTCATTGAAACCTCGATAAATACCAGTACAATTTTTTTGTGCATGAGAATATCAGTGTACACATCAAAACATTGCTCTCTTCTGTTTGATTTTGTTGTAACTTGGTATTAAGTTTGTAGAGTCTGTAGCTAATACTTCCTCTCACTATTGTGTTCTCTAGCCCTACTGCCAGGTGTAGGGCAGTAAAAAGATTTAGGTATATTGGATGCTTCTGGTGGCCTTTTTTTCTATAGTTGCCTCTGTTTTTAGAAAAAGTAAATGATAAATAGAGGAAAATGGAGAGTACCTTACACACTGAACTAAGTTCACTTGGTGAAGGACCAACTAAACTGTTCTGGATAAAAGAAATACTCTCTTGGATCTATGTGCCCTTCACTTTAATGTAATTAATATTTTCTGTTGTAAAAAATTTCTCCCATGTCTAACCAATGGAGTGCAGCTCTGAATAATAGAAGCCATTGAGGGAAAGTAAAGAAAGTAAAAGGATAAGTAATAATTTGTTAATGTCACTTTGTCACATTGATTGATTTCTATTAACTGTTACATTTTGGGGTATGTTAGTAATGTTTTCTTTACTTTTTTTTATTTTTTTTTGTCGCTGTTGTTGCTATTTCTTGGGCCGCACCCGCGGCATATGGAGGTTCCCAGGCCAGGGGTCGAATCGGAGCTGTAGCCACCTGCCTACACCAGAGCCACAGCAACGTGGGATCTGAGCCGCGTCTGCAACCTACACCACAGCTCACGGCAACGCTGGATCGTTAACCCACTGAGCAAGGGCAGGGATCAAACCCGCAACCTCATGGCTCCTAGTCGGATTCGTTAACCACTGAGCCACAACGGGAACTCCTACTTTTTTTTTATTTTTTATTTTTTAGGGCCCCACCTTCGGCATATGGAAGTTCCCAGGCTAGGGGTCAAATCTGAGCTGCAGCTTCCGGCTTACACCATAACCACAGTAAGGCCAGATCTCAGCCTCATCTGTGACTTAAGTCACAGCTTTCGGCAACGCTGGGTTCTTAACCCGCTGATTGAGGCCAGGGATCAAACCCACATGCTCATGAAGGAGTTGGGTTCTTAACCCACTGAGCTACAACAGGAACTCCTGTAATGTTTTGCTTCATACCTTTTTTGAGAGAGTAATATTTTTCAAAGAATTAGTTTTTGAAATAAATCTTGGAATTGTTACAAGGTCTGCATAACACTAACATTTCTAAACATGTTATCTCTGTCTCTCTTTAGGATCTAGGACAGAAGCTGGGTGGAAAACTAAAAGTGGTCTACTGTGACTTCTTTAAACTGGATCCTAGAGGTCATGGAGCCCTAACACCTCCGATCATGACTGCAGAGACACTTTTTCGGAATTTGGGAATAGGACCAAATCCTTGGTCAAAAGGTGATTTTTGTCATTCAGTAAATCAGGTACCTTATAATTTGTCAGCTTTGTATAGCAGTACACCAGATATAAAGTTTATGGTCAGTTGCTCTTAAATTGAATATGGTTTTTCCCTCACCTCGACACACAGCGCTTTTATAGAAGCTAAGTTATGGATCAAGGAAAGATGCTAAGGCTTGGTTTTAATTGAAATAAACTTAAAATAATATACCTAATAATTTGGTTTGACTCAGTGAAGTATGGTCATGGAAACAGTGTTAAGAATTTATTTAGGTGTTCTGGTCATGGCGCAGCGGAAACGAATCCAACTAGGAACCATGAGGTTGCGGGTTCGATCCCTGGCCTCGCTCAGTGGGTTAAGGATCCCGTGTTGCCGGGAGCTATGGTATAGGTCGCAGATGTGGCTGGGATCCTACGTGGCTTTGACTGTGGTGTAGGCCAGCAGCAACAGCTTTGATTAGACCCCTAGCCTGAGAACCTCCATGTGCTGCAGGTGTGGCCCTAAAAAGACAAAAACAAAAAAAAGACTTTATCGAAATACTTTTGCTAATATTCTTTTTTTTAAAAGACTTCCAGCATTTTATTATTTTTTTGCTATTTATATAATGATTTTTTTTTCATTATAGCTGGTTTGCAGTGTTTTGTCAATTTTCTATTGTACAGCATGGTGACCCAGTTACACATACATGTATAGATTCTTTTTTTCTCATATTATCATGCTCCATCGTAATTGACTAGATATAGTTCCCAGTTCCTGCTATGCAGCAGGATCTCATTGCTAATCCATTCCAAAGGCAATAGTCTGCATCTATTAACCCCAAGTTCTTAGTCCATCCGGTTCCTTCCTCCTCCCCCTTGCAACCACGAGTCTTTTCTCCAAGTCCATGACTTTGTTTTCTGTGGAAAGGTTCATTTGTGCCATATATTAGATTCCAGATAGAAGTGATATCATATGGTATTTGTCTTTCTCTTTCTGACTTACCTCATTTAGTATGAGAATCTTTTTTGCTTATATTCTTAACAGGTGCCTCTTTTAAAGTAGTTGGCGTCCTACCAACTAGAAATGAGAGAAATACACTTTGGAAGCTCTTACATGATCTGTATTCTTGTACTTCTATATATGAATATGGACGGGTAGAAGTAAACTTGTTTGTTACCGAAAAAGAATGCCGGGTAGGTTATTAACAAGTACCTGATTTGTTTTTTTGTTTTAAAAAAGTTCTGTGATTTTTTCTCTGAGTTGTCCTAATCCATGTGCTTTTTATTTGGGTCATGATGTTTGAGAGTACTGCTGAGGTGGCTTTTTCAGTTTCTATAGCGCACTCTTTAGATTTTTTTTTTTAAGTCTTTTTTGGTGTATGTGTGTTAAAATATATGTAACACATAGAGTTTACCATTTTAACAGTTTTTATATATGTACAGTTCAGTAACAAGTCTTTTTACCTTGTGGTCCAACTGTTACCACCAACCAGCTCTTCTTCAGAACTTTTTCATCGTTCCACACTCACACTCAGCGCTCATGAAACACTAATTCCCTGCACCCCTGGCAACTGCTGTTTTACTATGAATTGTTTGTGAATTTGACTAGTCTAGGTACTTCATGTAAATGGAATCATACAGCATTCCGTTTTGGGTCTGGCTTATTTGACTTAGCCTAGTATCTTTAGGGTTCATCCAAGTTGTAGCATGTGTCAGTATGTCATTCTTTGTTAATAATAATAATATGCTGAGTAATATTTCATGGTACATTTACACCACCTCAACACCTTTTGTTTATCCATTTCTGTAAATGAATATAATTGACGTGTAGCACTGTATAGATTAAAGGGATATAGCATAATATTTGGACTTACATATGCCATGAAATGATTACTATATGAGTTTGGTGAACATCCATCGTCATATACAGATACAAAATAAAATAAATATTTTTCCTTGTCATGAGAGCTCTTCAGATTTACTCTTAACAACTTCCGTATATAACACAGCTCAGTGTTAATGGTACTAATCATGTCATGCGTTACATAACTGGACATCTATACCTTTTGACCACCTTCATTCAGTTCCCCCTCCCCTCCACTCCCTGCCTCTGAGAACCACAATCAGGATCTTTTGTTTTTTGAAGTATAATTGATCTAAACACTATGTTAGTTCCTGCTGTACAACATGATTATTTGATTATTTCTACCTTACAAAGGAATCACCATGATAAGTCTAGTTACCATCCGTCATCATGCAAAGATACTACAGTGGTTTTGACTATGTTTCCCACCCTGTGCGTGGCATCCTCCTGGTTCATTTATTTCGTAACTAGAAGAGTATCTACCTCTATAGTTCCTTCATCTGTTTCACTTACTCCCCCATCCACTCACCTGTAGCAGCCTTCTGTTTGTTTCCTGTATCTATGACTGTTTCTGTGTTTATGTGTTTTGTTTTTTAGATTCACATATAAGTGAAATCATGCTGTAGTTATCTTTGACTTATTTCGCATAATACTCTCTGGGTCCATCCATGTCAAAAGTGGCAAGATTTTAGTCTTTTATGGCTAAGGTATATATGTGTGTGTGTGTATATATATATCACATCCTCATCCATTCGTATGTCATTAGACACTTAGGTTATATCCCTTTCTTGGCTATTGTGACTAATGCCCTAGTGAACATAAGGTTTTACACTACTTTTTTATTCTCTGAAATCGAAGGGCCCCCTTAAGTCCTTGAGAGTTGTATGTCTTTGCTGTCCAGAGTGCTTCATGTTATTAGTCTTTTAATGCAGTATAACCCGAAATCCCTGTTTGTATGTAGGAGAGCTCTGAGTTGGGAGGGAGGTGGAGGCAAGAAAGGAAGGGATGATTTCCTCACTGAGATCCAAGTCGTAAGTAAATATTGACTATCCCTGGAAAGAGCAGGAGACTCAGATCCTTGAGGCTTTACACCCATGAGAGAATGAAAGGAAGTGAAATAGAAAATGCTTCATCAGGTTACATCTTGCTCCTGGGAAAATGTTCTAATGTTTCTTTTACCATGGACCTTGTCACATTTGGTTTCTTCTCTCTCTAGTGCCCTCTCATTCAGTGAGGTGACCTCCGAGCTTCCAAGTGTCAGCCTAAATATTTCTTGACTCAAAATTTAATAGTCCAGCTAATACATATTTCTAACACAATTACCATTCTCCACAGTAATTACACATTTTCGTTTCACTTTTTTGTTTTATGAAAATTTATGAGATTATATAGTTAAAGAAAATCTCAAATGCATTATATTTTAAGTGTGCATAATATATTTCAGTATGAAAATTTTAAGAATTTTTCCTCTTTGAAATAGTTGTAGTTAAGATTTTGCATTTAATTCTAATTTTCTTTCATTTCTAGATAGAATTAAGATCCAACTTTTTTTTTTTTTTGTCTTTAGTGCCACCTCCACAGCATATGGAAATTCCCAGACTAGGGGCTAAATCAGAACCATAGCTGCACATAAGCACAGCAACATGGGATCCAAGCCATGCCCGCGACCTTCACCACAGCTCACAGCAATGCCAGATCCTGGACCCACTGAGCGAAGCCAGGGATCAAACCTGCATCCTCATGGCTCCTAGTTGGGTTTGTTACCAATGAGCCACGATGGGAACTCCCAACATTTGATTTTGATTAATTGACTATAGCTATGTGTAACATGTACCTTCTGTTTTCTTTTTACTAGAAAATAATGGCAAATCCTCAAAATCCAAACTTATATCAAGCACTAAGTGTACTCTGTCAGTTAGCTTGTGGGATTAAGGTCCTGCATACGGTAAGTAAAAGCCTTCTAAATTTCAGCAGAGGACTTCATCATTTTTCAAAGAAGTTAGATTTCTGTAACCAGTAAATGGAGAAAAATTAAAAGATGAATTTTTTTTAATTTTCCCCAAGTGTTGAAGATAATAGAGCAAGGTAACTTTGTGCTGATATTTTTCTGTCAGAAATATTTATATTTTTCTCTGATTGTAAAAATAATATCATTATAAAAATGCGAGACATGTTAAAGAAAAAAGAAGAAAAGTCTTTTAAAATCATCACTGTAGGAGTTCCACCGTGGCACAACGGGATTGGCATGGTTTCTAGCCCTGGCCCGGCCCAGTGGGTTAGGGATCCAGCATTGCCACAGCTATGGCATAGGTTGCAACTATGGCTTGGCTCAGATCTGATCCCTGGCCTAGAAACTCCAAATGCCATGGGAGTGGCCAAAAAAAAAAATACATACACACATACATGCAAAAAAAAAAAAAGTTAAAAAAAATCATCGCTATAGTTCTACCGCCCAGAAATCACTGTTGACATTTGATAATTTTTGATAAAATTTGATAATTTTTCCTGATGGGTTTTTTTTGTTTGTTTGTTTTTTCTTCTTCCCTTTATATAGTGAAGAGTGTATTATCTTATTTTCATTTACTAGGTAATAGCTATTTTTAAGATTTTTTTTTCCCTCTACCTAAACATTTAAGTTTTTAATGGTTACTCAGTACCTCATTATAGAGCATTGCCCTTTTTAGTTTATTTCCTTAGGCAAGATCACAGTTGTCTAGTAGAAAGGTAATACAAGCCACATGTATAGTTAGCTATACATTTTCCAGTAGCCATGTTATGAAAAGTAGAAAGGAAACAGGTGAAATTAATTTTAATATTGTATTCAACCTCAATTCAAAATATAATTTCAATGCATAATCAATATTTTAAAACTAGTTATCGCATAATTTATATCCTTTTTTGTGTGTGTACTAGAAGTCCAATGTATATTTTAGTTAAAACATCTCAATTCAGACTGGACATATTTCATGTGTTCATTAGCAACATGTGACTGGTAGCTACTATTTTTTAGGAGGGCTATTGATCTTAATAGAGGTCTAAAGTACCGGGGAAAAATGATCAATACTACTTTCATATTGTAATTTGCCCATTAGCTCTCTTTTTTAAATTTCAATGAGTATAGATTATGAGTACAGACGAGTACAGATTTACAAGGTTTTGTTAATTTCTGCTCTACAGCAGAGTGACTTAGTTATACATATTTTTTCATGTTCTTTTCTATTATGGTTTATCAAAAGATACTGGATATAGTTCCCCGTGTTATACAGTAGGAGCCCATTCTCTCTTTTATTTTAGTAGACTAGAGTATATATCAAGTAGTTTTTATAAGGTATATCATTGTGTTTGTTATCCCCTGTTCTTCCAAGGTTATACTGGTTTAATTTAAAAAATTTTTAGAGTGTTTGTCTATGTAGACTCTTCATTGCTTTTGTCCGGAAATACAGTAAGACCTTCAGTGCATAATTAGTTGTTGGAATATTATTTAATTTTAACTTTTGTTCTGATTCTGTTTTCTTCCCTCCAAACCATATCAGGTGGTTAGATTGGCTCTCTCTGTTCCTTGTCTTTCTTATCTATAATGCTTTCATCCTCTTTTCTGTATTCCCAGAAATCTTTTTCACACTTAGCTTTCTGCCTGTACTTTACATTGTGATCTTGGTACGGTAGTTCTTGGTTTCCCTAAAATCTTTTCTTAACTCCAAGGATCTCTCCTTCTGTGAGCTTTTCATCTCAGCTCCTCTCTCCTCGGGGCGTTTGCCTAGTTTCTTCATAGAAGCCCAGTGAGGTTTTCAGGATAGTTGTCTTTTTCTGCAGTATTCGTTTTTAAAGGCCCTATGTTGAGTTTTGCTATTTATTAGCCTCCAGAAAGGAGAAATCTTTCTGGACCCAACATTTTTAACATTGGTCCATTGTGTGTCTACACCTGGAGGGTCCATTGTGTATCTACATCTGGAGGGTCTATTGTTGAACTCAGTGCCCAGAGGCCTGCAGATTTTCCTCTCATGTGGATTTGGTGGATGGAAATAAGGTCTCCTCTGTGCCCGCTGCTGGGGATAGACCAAATGGGGGGGGAAGCTGTAGTGCCCACTGCTTGCTGCTGCTGCCGCTGCTGCTTTGCCTTCCTCTACTTAGCGATGTTCCTAGAACTGCTGAGAATTTCACAGATAGGCAGCAGTGCATTTTTATTCCACTTCCATTGCTACTGCAGTTAGTATTAAATTAGCTTTTCTACAATAGGCTTTCAAACCTTAGGTCCAGTATTGTACATTTTAGTCTCTTCAGTCTGTGTTAAAAGCGGTTATTTTGGAATTTAATGTGTGCATGTGTGTACATGTAACTATCTTCTGGTTGATTCATCTTTTTTTTTGTCCTTTTAGGACCGCACCCGCAGCATATGGAGGTTTCCAGGCTAGGGGTTGAATCGGAACTGTAGTTCCTAGCCACGGCCACAGCCACAGCAATGCGGGATTTGAGCCATGTCTGTGACCTACACCACAGCTCACAGCAATACAGTATCCTTAACCCACTGAGCGAGGCCAGGGATCAAACCCATGTCCTCATGGATGCTAGTCGAGTTCGTTAACCACTGAGCCACAACAGGGACGCCACGTGTTGTTTTTTCTTAAGTTCAGTTAGACTAGTGATTTGGATTTAATTTCGTTCTGTTGTTCAGGCAAGACATCTATAAAGGCAGTAATATCGTAGAGTACTTTGACGAAAGAGAATTAAAAGAAATGTTTTGTTTATCTTCCCTCAAGGAGCCTTGCTCATCATTCAAAACATTTATCCAAAATGGGCAGCTGGAAAAGAAGCAGCATAGGGTAAGAAAGAATGAATACCTTTCCCTGTTTTCCTCTAAATGAAACATCCTTTGTTTTCTTTTACATTATCTGGAAATTTTTGATTTTAGAATATCTTGAAATTTTTAAAATATCTTATTGCTTTAATAAGTTCAAATTATTTTGAAAGAGAGTTGTATTTTTTAGCCCTTTTATACAGTGCGTGCTAGCATAGTAATAGGCCTAAACACCAAATCTGACTTCTGTTTTTCATCTTTTGAAAGGAAGATAACTCTCAAGTTTGGAAAATATAGTCATTTTGATATTAACCTAATTTGATCAACTAAAAGGTTTTATACCTTATTAGTAAATCAGATATGTAGTGTCACTACTTAGGGTGGTTTATTTCACTAACAGGTACATCTTGTGTCTAAGCTTAGGGGTGAGGCTTTAATTTTTGTTTATTTTTTCCCTTTCTAAAGAACCAAAGTGATGATATTATAAATTTGTGATTCTCCATTTAGATTATAATAGGGCAATTTACAGTGAAATTGTAATCAAGTAGCTAAAGTGTCAGCAACAAAGTTTGTACTCAGTTCAGAAGTGCCACTTCAGGATTCACTGTTAATGACGCCATAATCTCCACATATTAGTTCAGTCTGAAGTAGTTTGCTTACAACTTTGTTTCTTCACTTGCTCTTGCCTCCAGAGGAAAAACAGAAAATTATCAATTTAGATGTATTCTGATTTTATTTATTTGTTTTTATTACTCATTGGCCACACCCTCAGCATGTGGAAGTTCCTGAGCCAGGGAACAAACCTGCAGCACAGCAGCAGTACAGGCTGCTGCAGTGACAATACCAGATCCTTAACCTGCTGCACCACAAGAGAACTCCAGGAGTATTCTGATTTTAATGTGATCGGTGATTGTAGGATTTTAGTTCTCCTTCACCATCCAGAAACATAAGTTACATAGGCTCACAAAATAGGAGTAATACATTTTGGCTTGATGCCACTAGGCACTTATCCAAGTGATCTCAAAATGAATAGCTGCATACAGCACACTTTCTCACTTTCTCAATGACAGTGTCAAAAGCTAACACATATTTGGCTAACATAATTATATAAACTTTTAGGGATGAAGATGAAATAACCAAATGTTATGTTTCATGAGAGAATTTTATTCAGGTATTTCACGTGTCTTTGATATCAGTGTGTTCATAATTGCTACAGAGGCACTTGGAGACATTAAACAGTTTTTTAAAGCACATGATCTTCATTTCTATCCAAGTGGTTTGAAGTTTCCACTATTTTTTTCTTTTTTTAGGGCCAAACCTGTGGCATATGGAGGTTCCCAGGCTAGGGGTCTAATCAGAGCTACAGCTGCTGGCCTATGCTGCAGCCATAGCAACGCCAGATCTGAGCCCTGTGTGTGACCTACAACACAGTTCATGGCAATGCTGGATCCGAGCCGCATCTGCAGCCTACACCACAGCTCACAGCAATGCCAGATCCTTAACCCACTGAGCGAGGCCAGGGATCAAACCTGCAACTTCATGGTTCCTAGTAGGATTCATTTCTACTGTGCCACGACAGGAACTCCAAGTTTCCACTTTCTTAAAGCTATATTTTTGTGCTTCCACTGGAACTTTTTTCCTAAGCTATAAATAGTCATTGAACATCAGGAAAGTTTTTTTCTTCCCTATATCTGTAACTCTAAATCTATTTACAAGGTGCTTTTCATTTATTTATTTATTTTTTGCTTTTTAGGGCCACACCTATGGCATATGGAAGTTCCCATGCTGGGGGTCAAATTGGAGCTTTAGCTGCCGGCCTACAGCACAGCAACAGCAGCACAGGATCGGAGCTGCAACTATGATCTACACCACAGCTCACGGCAATGCAGGATCCTTACCAGGTGTTCTTTAAAGTCACCGTCAAAAGATATGGTAACAACAACCTATAATGCTTTCTATTGTGAGGCTATTCCTATCCCTGATTAGTATTTACAAAATAGGAGTTCCTGTTGTGCCTCAGCGATAATGAACCCAACTAGTATTCATGAACATTCGGGTTCAACCACTGGCCTTACTCAGTGAGTTAAGCATCCAGCATTGCCGTGAGCTGTGGGGTAGGTCGCAGATGTGGCTTGGATCTGGCATTGCTGTGGCCATGACTGTGGCTGGCAGCTGTAGCTCTGATTTAACCCCTAGCCTGGGACTTTCATATGCTACACGTGTGGCCCTAAAAAGAAAAAAAGAAAAAAACAAAACAAAAAAAAAAACCTAAATGTTTGTAAGTGTTATTATCGTCCTCTTTTCCTTTTTCTTTCTTTTTTTTTTTACTGATTTCTTCAGCTATAGGCATTCAAAACTAAAAACCAGAATTGATGGAAATTATTTTTGGACAACATGTCTTCCAAAAAACAGTATTTATGTTTAAATATGCATATTATACTTACTTATTTTAACGTAAATAAGAGATTATTAGCTAATATGTGAGATTTCCTAAGAACTGAAACATAAAGCTTCCTCTTCTGAGGAATAATTTTAGGGGAGAAGATATCTTAACTTTTCATTAGATCATATACAGTTTTATTTTAATCTGTATAATACTTTATACCAGCACATGCTGGCAAACTTTTTGTGTAAAGGGCCAGATTGTAAACATTTTATGCTTTGCAGGCCATATACAGTCTCTGGCACATGTTCTTTGTGGGATCATTGGTGTTTGCTTTTAAAAATCCTTTGACTGTAAAAAACCATGTTTAGCTCCACACTCTATAATTTTTAAAAATCCAATTAAAAATGACAAGTCAGTTTTTCTTATCCATAGGATCTGGTATTACATCTCCAATACAGAAGAAACTCACTATATGTTAGTATTCAGTTTATGATTTCATTTTTTTCCCTGCTTACAAGTTAATAAGCCATCACTCTTTCATGGATGCTGGCCAAAGACACATTTTCCTGGATCAGTCAAAGGATTTTATTGGTCCCTAAGTCCCATGGAATAGTGTAATATTGTTGCTCAGTTGGATGGATGGTGCGCATACAGTGAGTTTGCATTGCAACTGAGGAGCACAGAGTTGGGGGAGTCCACCACTTTTATAGCAAATATTAAGGAAGCCCACTTTTTGTGCTGTAGAGAGACATTCTTTTATCCTTCAAGGCGGCTCACTGCAAACAACCCTGAGAAATGTCCCAGGGTTGGCACATCCACCAAGAACCTATAGAGAGGGAGTTTCCACTGTGGCACAGCAGGTTAAGGACACAGCATTGTCTCTCTAGCAGTACAAGTTTGTTCCCTGGCCCGGCGCAGTGGGTTAAGGATCCCGAATTGCCACATCTGTAGCATAGGTTACAGCAGTGGCTTGGATGCAGTCCCTGGCCTGGGAACTTTTATATGCCACAGGTGTGGCCAAAAAAGAAAGAAAAGAACCTACAGAGATAAACAGGGTCTATTGTGCCTGCCTCTTCCAAAATGTGGCTTAAGTATGTTAGCAAACAATGATATATATTTTATGACTAACACAATTTATTTTCCTTTCTCTGCAGGAATCAGAACAAAACCTGTGTTTTATTCAATTGAGTCCTCATAGAAATTTATTTGCAAGAACCTTAACACCTTTTAACTATGATGTGTTTTTTCACATGGTAAGGCAGTGTTTTATGAAACGCAATGCCATGCTAATAGACCAATTACGGTAAGTAAAAAGAGTAAAAAGTTATCCGCTTAATGTGAGAATTATACTTTTGTGTTAGAGCTATGTTGTTTTGTATCTTCGTTAACAGAGTGAGGTAACATCTTTTCGCTTGTGTATTTCTTCAGAATACCTCTTGCTGGTACACATTTTGAGGAAAATGTATTTTCCACATAAGCTCCTAAGCCTAATGGTTTTTTTTCCTTCTTTGAAAAAACAACCGGGAATGCCTGCAAGTTGTTTTGTCTTTGTTAAACGCCCGGGATTAAGGTACCTGAAGAACTGGCGGGCGTGGAGAAAGTTAGCACTCCAGCATAGCCACCATCTCTCTCTCTCGTCATTGCCTGTCCCCAGTGGTTCTGCTTCCTAAGCAAAGTAGTCACAGATCATTATATCCCCCTGGTCCTCCTGCTCTGTATATTTCTACCTAGTCGTATAAACTTACACTGTTATTACCTGCTTCGTATCGCTATAATTTTTATGTAGGGCTGATGGGTACAGTTCTGTACGTCATGCATTGTACTGCGTCCTCAGTAGCCCATAGACAAAGTACTGTCAGAGGACGGGCAAAATGTTAAAATAATCCCGACACGACGGGAACTCCATTAGGACATGTTTTTAAAGCCTAAATCTGCTCTTTCCATTACAGGCAAACTGTAAAATTTTAGGAATAGACATATTTAAAGCTGTATGTTATACTCAGGCTCTTTAAATAAGATTAATTGTATATAATAAGTTAGGCATTTTAAATTGGGCTTAGAAGCCACCTCTAACACTATTGACTGACGTTTGTTATGAAAAAGAATTAAGCATATTTATTTTGTGTTTATTTTGCAGTTCATTGAGTCCAATTGATGCATTGCATATAATGAACCAAATGAGAAAAAAACACAGTATGAAAATAGTAGATATGTACCCTGAAGACTTTCAGCGTCTCTTTGAAATTATAGAATGTTCCAAAGATGGTGCCTGTAGGTGGCTATATGATGACTTCATGGAAGATACACTCACATAGGAAGTGGACTGCTAAGCCATTTACTGGAGCTTTTTGTTTATTTGGAAATTATGACACAAATGAAAAAGAACCGAGCTGGAAAAGCTCACAGCCTTTCAACAAAAGATAACTTCTTGTTTTGCGCAACTGAGCAGATAATTTCTTCTGCAGTTGATACCATTAGTGTATTGGATGAAACAATAGCTGCTGTTTTATTTAAACTGAATAAAATGAAGATTTCAGTTCATTGTGGATTTGATCAAATTAGATTTGTCTTGGAGCTCCCAACATGGCTCAATGGAAACGAATCTGACTAGCATCCATGAGGATGTAGGTTTGATCCCTGGACTTGCTCAGTAGGTTAAGGATCTAGTGTTGCCATGAACTGTGATGTAGGTCACAGATGAGGCTTGGATTTGGCATCACTGTGGCTGTGGTGTATGCCGGCGGCTGTAGCTCCAACTCAACTCCTAGCCTGGCAATCTCCCTGTGCCATGTGTGTGGCCCTAAAAAGACAAAAAAAGATTTGTCCTAAATTCCTATCTGTTATAAGCATACTGGTAGTTGTAGGGTATTACGGGATGAAATTTAGTTTTAGAAATTCTTTTGGCTAAATACTGTACATTGTATTAATTTAAATACTCTATTTTCACTGTAAATTTTTATATCCTCCCAGGGTGGGCTGGGGGTCAGAAGAGTTTGTACATGTTAAACTTAGGAAGTAAACTGATTTAAGAGGTTTGTTTTACTTTTCAGTGTGTTGAGATGTATTATCAAGTATTGTACAATTAAATTATTTAAATTTTAATATGGCTTAAATGTTTTTAGAAATTAAAATATTTTAATAAGATTTTGTGACTTTTTTCTCTATGCAATGAAATGTTAAATTGACCCTAACTTATTCACTTTAAATTCTGACATATGGGAGTTCCCATTGTGGCGCAGCAGAAACGAACCCAACTAATATCCATGAAGATGCATGTTCGATCCCTGGCCTTGATCAGTGGGTCAAGGATCCGGTATTGCTCTGAATTGTGTTGTAGGTCTCAGACACAGTTTGGATCCCGCGTTGCTGTGACTGTGTCGTAGGCTGGCAGCTACAGCTTTAAATCGACCCCTAGCTTGGGAATTTCCAAATGCCACAGGTACGGCCCTAAAAATTCTGTCATGTATAGTCAGGGTGATTTGAGTGAGTAATTCTGTCTTTGTTATTCAGAAGCCTTCATGCATTTTTGTTCTGTCAACAAAGTTCAGGAGTTCCTGTCACGATACAAAAGAAACAAATCTGACTAGGAACCATGAGGTTGCAAGTTCGATCCCTGGCCTTGATCAGTGAGTTAAGGATCTTACGTTGCCGTGAGCTGTGTAGGTAGTAGATGCGGCTTGGATCTGGCGTTGCTGTGGCTCTGGCGTAGGTCGGCAGCTGTAGCTCCAATAAGACCCCTAGCCCGGGAACCTCCATAAGCCACAGGTGCAGCCCTTTAAAAAAAAAAAAAAAAAAAGAGTTTAGCATAGAAAATAACAGATAATAACTAACATTTAGTTGTAAATGTTGGTATAGGAATTCCCTTGTGGTGCAGTGGGTTAATAAGGATCCGGTGTTGTCACTGCAGCAAGTCAAGTCACTGCTGTGGCTTGGGTTCCATCCCTAGCTGGGAAGCTTCCACATGCTGCAGGTTCGGCCAAAAAAAAAAAAATGTTGGTGTAATATATTATTTTCTACCACCACTCCCTCATGTATAGGTAGCCAGAAGCCTCTTCTATCTTCACTCTGCATTCAAGAAACTAGAGTTTAGGAGTTCCTGTCATGGCTCAGTGGTTAAGGAATCTGACTAGAAATCATGAGGTTGCACGTTCGATTCCTAGCCTTGATCAGTGGGTTAAGGATCCGGCATTGCCGTGAGCTGTGGTGTAGGTTGCAGACACGGCTCAGGTCCCGAGTTGTTGTGGCTGTGGCGTAGGCCGGCGGCTACAGCTCCGATTAGACCCCTAGCCTGGGAACCTCCATATGCCGGGGAGCAGCCCAAGAAATGGCAAAAAGACCAAAAAAAAAAAAAGTGTTGGAGACAGAACCCTGGTAGGGTGTGTGATTTGTGATAACCTTGGCTGTGTAGGGCAAGAATAAAGAATTCAGGGTTTGGGGTGAGTTCTTATGTTTTTTAGTTTTTTTTTTAAGGTGAGGCATTTTAAACATGTTACTAGGTCTCAAGAATGAAGTCAGCTGAGAAAGACATTTTAAATACAGCTCTGAGGGAATAACTGATGTTTTTTAAGAAAGGGGATGTAGTCAAAAGACCAGAGCAGCACATTTTGCTCTTAGCCTAGATAAAGAGTTGGGTATGGATGTGATACAGTAATGTAGATGAGCTAACTGGTATAGGCTCCTGAGAAATATCAGGCAGAATGGAAGAGGGGATTCAAGAATAACAAAGATTAACTTCTGTGGCCAATCTGGGAGTTAAAGAAGGACACTAATTCAGAGGATTTAGCTAAGAACGGAAACAAAATTCCCAGTGGTATCATTTTATCTTACACTCTCATGTCATTGCAGGAATGGAACAATAGAGAATATGGCTGATTATATTAATAAAAAGTGAAAGTTGTGTATTAAAGAGTTTAGCTGTTAGGAGTTCCCATTGTGGCTCAGCAGGCTAAGAACCCAGCATAGTGCCTGTGAAATTTCGGGTTTGATCCCTGGCCTCACTCAGTGGGTTAAGGATCTGGCGTTGCCGTGAGCTGTGGTGTAGGCCACAGACGTGGCTCAGATCTGGTTTGCTGTGGTGTAGGCCAGCAGCTATAGCCCCGATTTGACGCCTAGCCTGGAAGAGAGAGAGAGAGAGAGAGGGAGGGAGGGAGGGAGGGAGGGAGGGAGGGAGAGGAGAGAGAGAGAGAGAGAGAGAGAGAGAGAGAGAGAAAGAAAGAGAAAGAAAAAGAAAGGAAAGAAAGAAAGGATGTTTTTCTTTAGCATATGTAAGAAGGCATTCAGCATAAATACAGAAGGTGTTTGGGACCAAATGGGTATGCTCTATATTAGTGGAGGAAAAAAAAATTCCTTGTTGATGTGCAATATTACCATTTGTTCTCTCATCACTAAATAATAGAACGGCATTTAGCAGGTTACTTATCTGGGTCTTGGTTTTATATGTGACCTCCTTCTTATCTGTGATATTCTATAATTACCTCACAATACATTGTCAAAAGTATATCTCCTGTAGGGAGAAAAATTTGTCCTTAGCCTACCACATGAGGAAAATCTTCTGGAGAATGAAGTCAGCATAGAGAAAGTGGAGCTAACATGGAAATAGGGAGACATGATTCTGATAACATTTGAGCCTCTGGTTCTAGCCATAGCTGAAGCCATAAGCATGTTCAAAGCCAAGCAAATGTCTGAAGCCAGTCAATTTCTTTTTCGTTTAAACTAGTTTGGAATGGAATTCTATCACTTTTAACCAAGAGTCCTAATATAAATACTACTGTAATAGCATTCATCAATAACATTCCCTTCCTACATTACTGCAGGGACTCTTCTAAGTTTAACTACTAAAAATTATCATGTTCTTAAGGTTTTGACTCTGGTTGGTGACCTCCAAGCCACAAGCTTGGGCCTTTGGATTAGTTTGTTTTTTTTTTAAAGTTTCCTGCCCTGTGAATATATCATTTGCACCATTCTAAGGCTTGAAAAGGAATTCTAGTTACCTGATGAGATATGTAATAGACTTTAAAATAATCCAATAATTCTTGGTTATATGTTCATTTGGTTTATTATTAAAATTAGTGCGTAATTCTAATAATATAGTTTATATTATTAAAACATTTATAGTTACCACTTAATTTACCTCTTGCTAATAAAATATTGTGTTAAACTCTCAGGATTTATGGGGAATTGAGGCACAATATTCTATGCTCTTCTTAGTTTTTATCTGCCCATTAAAAGTGAGGATATGAAAGTTACAGAACGAGTAGGGTGGTCTTTGTACAGGGAATGTGGAATCTGATGCCTGTGATTTATCATTTAAGAATTCTGGGGGGAGTTCCCGTCGTGGTGCAGTGGTTAACGAATCCGACTAGGAACCATGAGGTTGCGGGTTCGGTCCCTGCCCTTGCTCAGTGGGTTAACGATCCGGCATTGCCGTGAGCTGTGGCATAGGTTGCAGACGCGGCTTGGATCCCGCGTTGCTGTGGCTCTGGCGTAGGCCGGTGGCTACAGCTCCGATTAGGCCCCTAGCCTGGGAACCTCCATATGCCGAGGGAGCGGCCCAAAGAAATAGCAAAAAGACAAAAAAAAAAAAAAGAATTCTGGGGAGTTCCTGTTATGGATCAGTGATAACAAACCCAGCTAGTATCCATGAGGATACAGGTTCAATCCCTGGCCTTGATCTGTGGGTTAAGGACCCAGTATTGCCATGAGCTGTGGTGTAGGTCGAAGACGAGGCTCGAATCTGGCATTGCTGTGGCTGTGGCTGTGGCCAGCAGCTGCAGCTCTGATTCAACTCCTAGCTGGGGAATTTCCATATACTTCACATATAGCCCTGAAAAGCAAAGTAAATAAATAAAATTAAAAAATAAAAATAATTCTGGAAAGCAGAACTGCCCATTTTACAATAGATGGATCTCTTAATAAGAAAATAAAAACAGGAGTTCCTGTCATGGCTCAGTGGTTAACGAATCCAACTAGGAACCATGAGGTTGCAGGTTTGATCCCTGGCCTTGCTCAGCGGGTTAAGGATCTGGCGATGCCGTGAGCTGTGGTGTAGGTTGCAGACGCAGTTCGGATCCCACGTTGCTGTGGCTCTGGTGTGATACCACAGACATAAAAAAAAAAAAAAAAAATCCAGAAGAAATATACTAACTGTGATGCTCTGTGATACTTTTATTTCCTACATCTTTGGCTGCATACTTTTTTTAATATATTACTCAATGAATTTATTACATTTATAGTTGTACAATGATTTGACTGCATAGGTTTTTTTTGTTTGTTTGTTTTTTTGCTATTTCTTTGGGCAGCTCTTGCAGCATATGGAGGTTCCCAGGCTAGGGGTCGAATCGGAGCTGTAACCACTGGCCTATGCCAGAGCCACAGCAACGAGGGATCCGAGCGGCGTTTGCAACCTACACCACAGCTCACGGCAATGCCGGATTGTTAACCCCCTGAGCAAGGGCTGGGACCGAACCTGCAACCTCATGGTTCCTAGTCGGATTCGTTAACCACTGCGCCACGACAGGAACTCCGACTGCATAGTTTCTAATCATTTCTTTAGAAGACAACAACTTTGTTGTTTTTGTTATATAAATGGATCCACTTATTTTAGCTAGCAATGGTTCAAATGGTGGTGCTTCTCCTGGATTTTCAACTCCTTTAGTCTTCCGATGGCTGAGGGCAGAAGCTATACTGTCAGTCTAGGCACACCCAGCTACCATTCACACAGGAACCACGTGCTCATCTCTTTATCTTGGTTTTGCCAGAGAAGAACCAGGTCTACTTGGTATGCTGGTTGATTTCAATTTTCTTCACCATTTTCCTGAGAAAGGCACCATAAAGTTTTGTATTTACTCTTCCAACCTTCTTAGTGCAACCTTCATTGTGTATGTTGCCACAAATTAGTTCTGAGCCCAGAGAGAAAGACAACAATCTTTTCTTCTTCTTCTTCTTTTTTTTTTTTTGTCTTTTTAGTGCCCTACCTGCAGTACCCAGAAGTTCCTAGGCTAGCGGTCAAATCAGAGCTGTAGCCGCTGGCCTACACTGCACCACAGCAACCCCAGATCTGAGCCGCATCTGTGACCTACACTGCAGTTCATGGCAACGCCGGATCCTTAACCCACTGAGCGAGGCCAGGGATTGAACCCTCATCCTCATGGGTGCTAGTTGGGTTGATTACTGCTGAGCCACAACAGGAACTCCCAAGACAGCAATCTTATATTAGTTTCTACTGGGAGAGTGAAAAGATAATATAGACTTTCTAACATGGTTGAAATTTCCTTTTCATTATTGTTTAAAACTTTTTCTTTCAGCCTCTCCCCTAATTGGTGATTCCACGTCTCTTCCTCTGCATTGTCTTGCATGGACAGCCAGCCCCTTGGGGCTACAGCCCTTTAATCTCCCTCCACACTGTCACACTCCAGCTTAGCCACGCCCTTGAAGTATCTGGTCCTCTTCCACCCCTTCCCCCCCATGGCCCACAACCTTACCTCTGCCAGTTTGGTTTTAGTTGGTGAGTGAAACCTCCTGGATCATGGTTGTCCCAAGCAGTGACATCATTTAGTTCCTTCTCCTCGGGGTCTAAGATGTGAACGTAGAGGTGATATTGACAACCTCGATTGCCACTAGGGAATAGAGCATGACACCCAGTGCTCCATGGCTTCCATGAACCTGAGACTTCTGCTTCCTTCCTTCGTTCATTAAAGAAAACGGAGGGCCTTAGAAAGGGGTTTTTCAAGTGAAGGACTACTGATTAGGAAGTTTACTTACTCCCCAAGGGCTCCATAACTCTGCAAGGGGGGGACCAAGTAGGCAGAGCCCAGGTACTGCACTTAAGTGACAAAAAGAGCCTGGAAGATGATGACATTGGGTTTGTTTCTTTAATCCAGACCAAAATAAGGGTTATTTAACCCAACTGTCTCTCCCATGGAAATGTCCAATCAGGTGAACAGTCAGGGTTGTAGGGCTCTTTCTTTTTCATTGCAGCGTTTTCTGGGATATTGCTTTTTTCTTCATGGCAGCTCATAGCTCACGACCAACCCAACATCCAAGTCCCAACCAGTGGGAAATGAGAAATATTTATATGCACAGACTAGGAGAAAGTTAGACTGCAGGAATGGGACATTCCTTTACAATCTGGGCCAGTTGGCTTTCTGGGTCGGGGGAGGGGGAGTGAGACACACCTTAGAGGAAATGGGTCATGTCTGGGGAGCTGGGACCCCATCTCACAACAGGAAAGACTGGGTCATCACATCTCCGACTATGGAGACCAGCACAGTATTTCCCTTAAGAAAGCTTCTCACACTCTCCAGTAATTGGGAATATTCTGCGGTAGATTCAGCTTCTGGTTCTCTGGACCTCCTTATGACATGTTATTTGGTTACATAAACAGTTTTTCAGTTCCTTCTAAGTATTACGCTTAGTGCTAAGCATTTATATGAGATAATTACACTAGTGGTGCTGGTGAATGCTCAGGCATTATCCTATACTTACAGACATAAAAGCTTTAACTCACAATACTGATTACATTTGTATGCTGAATTAAAGATTTTTCAAAATGGTTTCATAGGATTTATTCTTATTACTCTGTAAGGTATTATCATCTTCATTACAAAATTAATAAATAGGCTTGGAAAAGTTGCTGAAGGTCACACAGCAGGAATTGGGACTCAAATCCCTCTCTTTGAAATCTTCACCCACTGCTCTTTCCACTACACCACAGCCACTTCTAGTAATTCAGGAAGTGTCAAAAGTTTGCCTCTCTAGGAGTTCCCACTGTGACTCAGAGGTAATGAACCCAACTAGTATCTATGAGGATCTGGGTTTGATCTCTGACCTTGACTGGTGCATTAAGGATCCAACATTACCATGCGCTTCAGTGTAGATCACAGATATGGCCCAGACCTGGCATTGCTGTGGCTGTGTGTAGGCAGGCAGCTATAGCTCTGATTCGGTCCCTAGCCTGGGGACTCCCATATGCTGCAGTTGCAGCCCTCCAAAAAGCAAAAAAAAAAAAAAAAAAAGTTTGCCTCAGTAATTTGTAAATGAGGCCATTCTTACAGTGCCTACAGATTACTTACTAACAGCAAAGGTAAAATGTATCCTACAATGAAGAGTTTTAGCAGCCACCACTTTACCAACTGATAAAACTTAGTTTTATTAATAGTGGACAACCTGACATGCACACTTTGGTGCAATATGAAGTGAACAATAACATTTGTAGTGTATTTTTACTAAACACTTAACATGAGTCAAATAAAACCTTTAGATTCTAGCATCTAGATCTGGTCTGAAGTTTACAAGGAATACAGGGAATAGAGGAACAAGTGAAAAGACACTAGGGGAAAACAAGAGGCCAATACAGAATGTGGAACATTTTAGACGACTCCTAGTTTGGAACCTTAAAAGAACCAATGTCATGAAAAAGAAAATGCATGCTCTTCAATTGGATCCCACTTAGAAAGAAAATTACCAAAAATATTCCAAAAGTGAATTTTTTAATTTGCGCTTACAGAATAATTTTCTTAGATGTGATATTGTAGTTTTATAGAATATTGTTCTTATTTAGAGGAAACACATGTTACAGTAATTATGATGTCATGACAAAGTATTAGTTATGAAATGTTATGATGTCTTCAACTTTCAAATGGCTTAGCACAACTTACGTTCAAGTGGTTCAACAAATTATATATATACACACACATATGTACATACTACTGGGAGAAAGTGAGCAGAAAAGGCAAAATGCTAAGAATTGTTTGACTTAGGTGGAGGATATATAACTTTCCGTCTGCATTATAAGAAACTACTGGCGGGGGAAAAACTGCCTCTTCTTGCGGAGCCGCCTTCAGCAGGAGCAACCTCAACAGCAGCAGCGACAGCCCCCCAAGCCTCTAGCCCCGCCCGCGTGGCCAGCCTCAGGACCCCATCTGGGCATGCTCAGAGGCCCGCCGCGCCCGCCCCGCCCCTCGGGCGTACGTGCGCGTTTGGCGCAGGCGCGCGCGGCTCCCGGCAGCCCGCGAGACGCTAGCTGCAAGAAGCGGCGGACGCCTGAGGTGAGAGAGTCCCGCGAGGATGGAGCCGTCGAAGGTGGAAAAGTTCAGCACCGCCGACAGGGGGAACGGGCTGCGCGCGTCGGCGCGGCTGCGCCCGGGAGAGCTGCTCTTCCGCTCGGATCCTCTGGCGTACACGGTGTGCAAGGGGAGTCGTGGTGTCGTCTGCGACCGCTGCCTCCTCGGGTACGTACGGAGCGCCTTCACCCACCTGAGTCCGGAGCATTGCGGGGTCCGGGGTGCTGGTGGCGTGGGGGTTCGCCCTCCTTGGGACGCCCCCTGGCCGTGGCTGCACGGCGTCTCGGTGCTGCCTAGCTGCCCAGCTCCGCACACCTCCAGACGCACGGCTCCCGCGGGCGCGTCGCGGCTGACAGACTCTTCCTGGCCCTTGGGCTGCCGCGACGGGGGTTGGAGGGACCCCAGGCTCAGTCCCGCTTCCCTGCAGAGCGGCGCTGGACCCGCTATCACCCACCCGGCGGCAGTAGGAACTGGGGAGAGCCGGTAGGGTAGACTTAAAGGGAAGCGTTGGGCCGAGGGTAATTTTGCTGGGAAGAAAAAAAGTCTGTGTCCTGAGTAATAAGCTTCATTGGTGCGGTTGTGGAAATCACAGGTGGCGGAGGTGCTGCTGAGTGGGAGCAGGGATGGTGTAAATCAGGCTCACGGCTGAGGCCCCGCCGGGAAAGGACGGGGCTTGCTGGAGGCGGAAGAATCTTGCTGTTTGCGGAGCATTTCCTGTGGTCCAGGTTGTTCGGTCTGGGGATACAGAGATGAACGGGGCATCCTTAAGAATTCTTAAGGAGCAGATAAGTGAGAAAGATGATTAATTAGAATGTATCAGAAGGGCTGAAATAGAGGTGCAGCACTGTGCTGTAGGAGCAGAAGTTACGGAGATTTCACAATGTACTTTGCATTTAATGCCCGTGAAGACAGGTCCAGCTCTTCACCACCTGTCTAGGTGCAAGAAAGAATTCACGTGCAAGTGTTTTGTAAGCCTGAAAGCACTGGGCCAGTGTAAAGTGCTATGCGAAAGCAGTTTATGGAAGTGTGTAATATATATTCCCGGTCATAGGAATTGTATTCAAGCAACAGTTGTTTTGATTTTCTATTATATGTCAGGGAGAAGAGCTCTGTTGGAGATGGGCAGGATGATTTTTTTCCACGACTGCTCTTCCCAGACCTCTTAGCCTGGGATTGGGATGGGTGGTCATGAGGGGAAAACTGCAAAGCTCAACTCAGTAACCGGGCCATTGATAGTACTGTGTCCTTGTTTAGTTCATAATCGAGGAATTTATTTAATTTTGTATTTAAAGGTACTTAATTGTGGAGTTACCTTTGTGGCTCAGTGATAAGGAACCCGACTGGTATCCACGAGGTCGCGGTTTCTATCCCTGGCCTTGCTAAGTGGATTAAGGATCTGGCGTTGCCATGAGCTGTGGTGTAGGTTGCAGACACACCTGGAATCCATGATGCTGTGGTGTAGAGCTGCAGCTCCCATTCGACCCCTAACCTGGGAACTTACATATGCTGCAGATGTGGCCCTAAAATAAATAATTACTTAATCGTATCTGTTGCTTCCTGAAGTAATGATGACAGCAATAACAACAAAAAAGTCTGTTGAGGAGAGAGCACCTTGAAGTTTTTGTAAACTTGTTTTCAACTGTGGTTGAAAACAATTCATTCCTTTTAAGGCCTCAACATTGAACGTTTTAGCTCTTTTATTCTCATTCAAGCAAATTAGAAGGCTGGGCTCCTCATGCTGTTAAATCCCTTGGGGGCATTTCTAGAGTTTGAAGGTAGTCCAAAACAACTTGCATTTTCTTAATTCCTGTAGCACTAATTGTTGAAGAAGATGTGGGTCATCTTACAGATAAAACCAGACTGCCACGTTTATCTTGTAGTTGGAATAGAAAAGTTTTGGATTGAATACATGTTGATAGATTATTAATTGAATAATCGGAACTGAATTTGAGTCATAAGACACATGGAATTGTTTAGTTTCCAAAACAGACTACCCTTCGTGTGTGGAATGCCTCTTGATTTACCATACTATTCCATTACTGTTATCACTCATTTTTCTTATTAGCAAGAACTGTAATGATTTAAACAAAAAAGGAATCTCATGAAAGAGGTACTGGGGAGTTCTCAGTACTGCTTTAAAGTCTGGAGGAAAGAAACTCAACGCTAAAAGTGGGCAGGAACCAGAGTCCTTGTTGTGGCTCATCGGGTTAAGAATCCAAATGGTATCCATAAGGATGAGGGTTCAATCCCTGGCCTCGCTCAGTGGGTTAAGGATCTGCTGTTGCTGTGAGCTGTGGTGTAGGTCGAAGATGCGGCTCGAATCTGGTGTTACTGTGGCTTGGTGTAGCCTGGCAGCTGCACTCTGATTTGACTGCTAGCTTGGGACCTTTCATAGGCTGCAGGTGTGGCCCTTAAAAAAAAAAAAAGGGCAGGAACCAAGGTGAGGTCCACAGTCAGAGTTGTACTTCAGAAGTGGTTGGGTTGGGACTTGAGGAGAACGTCACCTCTGATGTTGGCTGCTAACACTGATGTTGGCTGCTAATACTTCAGCATGTATCACCAGCACCATGACCCCACTGCTGCTGCTGTTCTTGCTATGACTGCCACTGCGACTGGTGCCTGGGAAACTGGTGGTTACTGGAAAGTTTCTGTCTTAACCATGCTTCTTTGTGATGTTAGCTTTTGATGCAGAGTTCTCAGTGAGTGTCTTGGATTGGTTGAATTTAGGTCACTAGCCTGAATCCTAGCTACAGGGGACGTTGATAAGATGAGTATTTGGCAGTTTTGTCTTTTAAGAATGGAGGCAGAGTTGGAGTTCCCTTGTGGTGCCGTGGATTAAGGATTTGGTGTTGTCACTTCAGTGACTTGGGTCCCTCTTGTGGGACAGGTTCCATCCCTGGCCCAGGAACTTCTACATGCTGCAGTTGTGTCCAAAAAAAAAGATGAAAAGAAAGGGAGCAGGCTCTACTTTCCACTAATATTGATGTAGTGGGAACATCTTCAAACATAAACAGAGGAAAGGGGATATGAGAATATGCCAGGGATTTACACAAAACAAAGGTGGTTTTTTTTTTTTTTTTTTGGTCTTCGTAGGGCCATATCCGTGTGGCATATGGAAGTTCCCAGGCTAGGGGTTGAATTGGAGCTATAGCCGCTGGCCTACACTAGCAACATCATACCCGGGCTGCGTCTGCAACCTACACCACAGCTCATGGCAGCACTGGATCCTTAACCCACTGAATGAGGCCAGGGATCCAACCTACATCCTCTTAGATACTAGATAGATTCGTTTCCACTGAGCCAATACTAACAAACATTTATTTATTAGTAGTTTATTTTTTTTTGTCTTTTGTCCTTTTAGGGCTGCACCCGCGGCATATGGAGGTTCCCAGGCTAGGGATCTAATCAGAGCTACAGCTGCCGGCCGGCCTGCGCCACAGCCTTGCCAGATCTGTGCCAAATCTTCAACCTACTCATAGCTCACGGCAACGCTGGATCCTTAAGCCACTGAGCAAGGCCAGGATCGAACCTACAACCTCATGGTTCCTAGTCGTATTCATTTCCTCTGTGCCAGGATGGGAACTCCATATTTATTAGTACTTTATGCACACAGAAATATCTGTACTTATCTTGAATTGTTAGGATATAGTTCACAAGTGCTGTAATGTAACAAGGGCTGATACAGTTTTAAAGTGCCTAGGTGGGGAGTTCCCATCGTGGCTCAGTGGTTAACGAATCTGACTAGGAACCACGAGGTTGTGGGTTTGATCCCTGGCCTTGCTCAGTAGGTTAAGGATCCGGCGTTGCCATGAGCTGTGGTGTAGGTTGCAGATGCAGTTCGGATCCTGCGTTGCTGTAGCTCTGGCGTAGGCCGGCGGCTACAGCTCCAATTCAACCCCTAGCCTGGAACCTCCATATGCCGCGGGTGTGGCCCTAGAAAAGACAAAGGAAATAAATAAATAAAGTGCCTAGGTGGGAATCACTGCAACCTGAGGATAACATTGGAGAAATCAAACTTTGGTGTACTGTCTTATGCAGTTTTCTACCAATATTGAATGCCTGTCATTGGGGGATATGGCTCTGTGTTTCTTACCTTCTTTTAAGTGAAATTTGTTTTTTTAACCCATCGTCAATTGTGAAGTCCTTTAGAGTCAATGTCTTACAAGTTTTGCAAACCCTAAGGCCTGGCCCATAGTAAGCTCTTAGTTTATGGTGTGAATGTCTGGCAGAATTTTCCATTAGCTATTATTGCCCTTTTCCTGCTTCCATTTCACCCACTTGATCCTTTAAGCCACTGATCGAGGCCAGGGATCGAACCTGTATCCTCACAGATACTAGTTGGGTTTGTTATCATTGACCCATGATGGGAACTCTTCCATTTCTCAATTCAGATGGACGGGAACTCTCAGGAGATGCTTACTGTTGAAGTTGTGAAGGAATAATATCTTGGGGAATTTTAAGTCAGTGTATGTTTGTTTTTGGTTTTCTAAAGTTCCAAATTGCCTGAAGTTTCCATATCAAGCACTTCCTCTGGCAAACTCTACTGATAGTTTTTTTCTGCAGGGTAAAGAGAATATTTCTTTTCTTTTCTTTCTTTTTTTCTTTCTTGTTGTTTTAGGGCTGCACCAAGGCATGTAGAACTTCTCAGGCTAAGGGATGAGTAAGAGCTGCAGCTGCCAACCTATGACACAACCACAGCAACACTAGATCTCAGCCGTATCTGTGATCTGCACTGCAGCTCACACCAGTGCTGGATCCTTAATCCACTGAGCGGAGCAAAGGGTTGAACCCACGTCTTCATGGATACTAGTTGGGTTCATTACCGCTGAGCCACAACGGGAACTCCTAAAGAGGATATTTTTTACATCACTATGGTTGAGTATGAGTCTTAGTGTCTCCCAGGAGGAAGAAGAATGAATTGAAAGTGGAAATTACATCTTTTTCATCCCTGGTGGATTGTGGGAAACAGGAGCAGAGGTAGGGAAAAATAGGTTGTGAGAAATATATGTTCTGACCTTCCCTGTCTGGCCAAAGTTCTGGGGTTGGGGTGAGGGTATTAAATGAGTTGAGGGGATAGTCAGAAGTAGGTCTTTGGCTCTGCTTATTTTAATCTTTTTTTTGGTCTTCTTAGGGCCGCACCCATGTGATATGGAGGTTCCCAGGCTAGGGGTTGAATTGGAGCTGTAGCTGCTGGCCTACACCACAGCCATAGCAGCTTGGGATCTCAGCCTTGTCTGTGACCCACACCACAGCTCATTGCAATGCTGGGTCCTTAATCCACTGAGTGAGGCCAGGGATTGAACCGATGTCCTCATGGATACTAGTTGGGTTTGTTAACCACTGAGCCACGGCGGGAACTCGCTTATTTGTAATCTTGAGAGTTGTAGTTTGGTGCCATTTGCACATTGGGGGCTGTAGCATGGCAGTGGTAGAAGAAGGTGGCTGGCTGGTTGAACTTGTGGTAGCGAGGAATTCTGAAATGCTTTCATATCACTTGAAGGATGTGGAGGAGCTTACAGGCTGGTGGAACAGCAGACCTCATGATAAAGGACTGTGTGACTTTAGTCCAGAATCATGGGAGTCAGCATGATATCCCCAAAGGTGAGATGGTACCAGTCCAGTCACAGGACCTGATCATTGCAGCAGAGACCAGTGAGAATCCATTGACACACCAAGGTCCATGTTTAAAGCACCTCTGGGAGTTTGCGTTGTGGCTCAGAGGTAATGAACCCGACTAACCACCAAGAGGATGCGGGTTCAATCCCTGGCCTCGATCATTGGGTTCAGGATCCGGCATTGCTGTGAGCTGTGGTGTAGGTTGCATATGTGGTGTGGCTGTGGCTGTGGTGTAGGCTGGTAGCTGCAGCTTCAATTGGACCCCTAGCCTGAGAACTTCCACATGCTGCGAGTGTGGCCCTAAAAAGCAAACAGACAAACAAAAAAAACAAAGCAGCTCTGGTAAGCAGTTAAATGTCTGAATATTAAGTGCGAGAGACTGAGATATTACTTGGCAAGTATTAAGTTTCTGGCTATTTACTAGGGTGAGTGTTCACGAGGAATATTGATTACAGAAAAAAACAGCCTCATGTTCATAAGACAGATTAGGTCAATTATAGAAAATAAGACAACTTCATCTGAGCTATATTTTGGGTAAATATGAACAGACAGTAAAGGGGAGAAAAAGAATACTGGGTTTGGTGTGATGATGTAATCCATGTTGGCCAAAGATTGAACCTATGGTGGCAGCAGGAGGGGATACTTTCTTCTTTTGGGGAAGAAGAAGGGGTGCTCAAGAAGGTACCCGCAGTGATTGGAAGGCTTGGGGACAACTAGGGAAGTGGTTGCTGAGTGACACAGTCTTAGAAGGATTGTGAGTGTGGCCCTGAAAAGCAAACAGACAAACAAAAAAAATAAAGCAGCTCTGGTAAGCAGTTAAATGTCTGAATATTAAGTGCAAGAGACTGAGATATTACTTGGCAAGTATTAAGTTACTAGGAGAGAAAAGTGAATTGCCTAGTAAAATAGAGTAGGGTTGCTGGGAAGTGCTAAGGGTCCACTCAAAACTTGTGTTCTTTTATTTACAGGGAGAGCAGTGAGCAGGGTAGTGCTTTTTTCTCTCCCAGTGGTCAGCCGTTTTGAGAATTGGGTTCACCCAGGACTGCCCAGTTACTGTGATGGATGGAGAGAGAGAGAAGGAAAATGAAGTTGTAGGCAAGGAAGGATGTGATCAGGGACTCTTTTGTTTGTTTGTTTGTTTTAGGGCCTCACACTATGGAAGTTCCCAGGCTAGGGGTTGAATCGGAGCTGCACCTGCCAGCCTACACCACAGCCACAGCAATACTGGATCCTTAACCCACTGAGTGCAGCCAAGGATTGAGCCTGCATCCTCATGGGTACTAGTCGTGTTCATTACTGCTGAGCCATGATGGGAACTCCAGGGACCATATTTCTGTGCTGGAGACTGAGCCATGGGGAAGGTGATAGGCTGTGAAATGTGGTAGATGCAGTGGATTAGAGAACTTGTGTGCTTAAGACACGGTGGAGTGGTCTGGGGATGGTATATGCTTTAGAGTTGTTTCGTGATTTGGTGCAACAGGGTTTAGGATATGGCAGAAAGTGGCTGAGGGAGGGAATGAGAAAAGAAACATTGAAATGATCAGGAAAAAACTGAGAGTCTGGGGCATTAGATGAACCTTCTAAATGCGTGAAATTACCAAGAATGTTAGACATTGGAATGAACAGTTTCAACAAAGGCAGAATTCTCATAGTGGCTTCCTATATGGGTTTGAGGGCTACTAGAAAGAGCCGGGTGGAGGCAGGGAGGCACTCAATTCTGTTCACACGGTGCAGAAAAGGTCTTCTCTGGGTTTATAGATGATTTTGCGAAGCATACCAGCACCAAGTGCAAGGGAACTGCTGTACTGTTAATTCCTGTTGCTTTTGCTGCTTTTCTTCTGTAGGGAGGTTTGGGAAAGGACTGTATGGCAGAGCCCTGAGCTTGAAAACATTTGGTCCTTGTGAATGCCACAGCTGAGGCTATTCTTAATCAGACCGGAGGGCCTGCTTTGTGGATAGCAGTAAGTTCTCCTTCTTCAGAAGCCTGGTGCTTGTTCAAGGGCTCAAGAACAGAGCAACCAGAGGTGGAGGCTGATGCCGGGAACTCTGCAATGCGGACTTCCTCTCACCCTGGCCGTTGTGGCTTCTACAGGTACAGATTGCCTAGTGTGCTCCTGGTAGCAAGGGGAACCTTGGTTCCCCAAATGCCAACACTGCTTTGGGAACAGCCAGCTGGCTAACTGGTGTTTGGTTTTTTATTTTAGACTCTTTTGCTGTAGAGAGATCACTGATTTGTTCTCATTGGAACACTCATTTTTTTCCTGCACTTGCATTTGTCTTTTCTACTTGTTCTACCATCTCTGAGACCTCCTGAAATCTTCTGTGAAGCTGTGGTATTCCTCACAAGGTTGCCTCTGACCTTCATGGAAAGAGAGTTGAAGCAGTGGGCTAATACCTATGGTTTGACTTCTCTTAATTTATGTTGTCATTTGAGGCAGCTGATTTCATAGACCAGTAGTTCTCAAACTTTAGTCTCAGGACCCCTTTACTCTTAAAACTTATGGAAAAGAATTTCATAGGAAGGGCTTTAAAAAAGAAAAGGTTGTTTTGGACCCTAAAAAGTTTTGTTTATGTGGTTGTATCTGTTAATTTTATTGTTAAAAAAAATTAAAACTGATAGGTTTTGAAAATGTATTCAGTTGGTCCTCCATGTGAGTTCCACATCCGTGGATCAAAAATATTCAGGGGACAAAACAGCCCCACAAAGGTCCAAAAAAAACCCCTTGGATTTGCAGTGTAGTAGCAACTGTTTACATAGCATTTACTTTGTAATGCATATGGAGGTTCCCAGGTTAGGAGTCGAATGGGAGCTATAGCTGCCAGCCTATGCCAGAGCCACAGCAACTCGGGATCCGAGCTGCGCCTGCAACCTGCACCACAGCTCACGGCAACGCTGGATCGTCAACCCACTGAGCAAGGGTAGGGATCGAACCCACAACCTCATGGTTCCTAGTCGGATTCGTTAACCACTGCGCCACGACGGGAACTCCTATTATAAGTAATCTTAAGATGACTTAAAGTATATAAAAGGATATGTGAAGTGTTCCCATTGCGGCTTAGTGGTAACGAGTCTGACTAGAATCCATGAGAACATGGGTTCGATCCCTGGCCTCACTCAGTGGGTTAAGGATCAGGTGTTGCTGTGAGTTGTGGTGTAGGTGAGGATGCAGCTTGAATCTGGCATTGCTGTGGCTGTGGCATACGCCGGCAGCTGCAGCTCTAATTTGACCCCTAGCCTGGGAACTTCCTTGGTCTTTTTAGGGTGCAGCCTAAAAAGGATATGTGTATGTCACATGCAAATAATATGCCATTTTACATAGGGGACTTGGTATTGGGTTTTAGCATTGGGGCATCCTGGAACCAGTTCACTTAGATACCAAGGGACAGTATTACATTTTGACAAAGTTTTTAATCAAATGAACTAAATTTGTAAACCAAAACTTACTGAGAAAGTTGCTTGCTTGACATTTTTGCATATTTCTTTAACGTCCGACTTCATAGAAGACCCTCAGATTCTCATAACTTTGTTTACATTTAGTGTATTGTAAAATCACGTCATATTTTTTAGCAAACTCTACATACGAGAGAGGATAAAAAAGGCAGAAAATGTCTTAGTATTATCATGAAATTAGTTTTGACTTTGTGGCCCTTTTGAGGAGGGCTTCAGGGGTCCCTGGACCATACTTTGAGAACCACTGTTAAAAAACACTGGACATGTCTTTTGCGGTATTTTGAGAGGCTTCGATTTGTTCTCTAGTGTATGTTGTGAGCCAATAAACAATATTTAGTTCTGGTTTTCTCGTAACCTTCCAGGATGTACTGGGATCAGGAACAAGGTTTGGAGTTAGTGTCTTTCAGGATGAATTGCTCAGCATTTGTCTCTCATCTTCTAACTCTGGGCTGGTTCTCGTTGTTTAACAGTCACGGGATGTGGGATGGTAAGTTTGATATCAAGGGAAAGTAAGAGAGCCATTTTTCATTTACTTGTTACCACAACATATGATGAGTGAAAATTATTATACAATAGCTATTTTTTTTGTCTTTTCTTGCCTTTTCTTGGGCCGCTCCCGCAGCATATGGAGGTTCCCAGGCTAGGGGTCCAATCGGAGCTGCAGCCACCGGCCCACGCCAGAGCCACAGCAACGCAGGATCTGATCCTAGCCGCGTCTTCGACCTACACCACAGCTCACGGCAACGCCGGATCGTTAACCCACTGAGCGAGGGCAGGGATCGAACCCGCAACCTCATGGTTCCTAGTCGGATTCGTTAACCACTGCGCCACGACGGGAACTCCTACAATAGCTAATATTTATTATCACTTACTAAGCAATGACAAGCATGATTTTAAGTGCTTTACCTTGTGTACTAGCCACTTAATTCTCATAACAATCCTAAAAAAGTGTTTATTATGTTCCTTATATGTACATATATGGACTAGAGAGCATTCATTGATAGGAGTGTGAATTGGTATGCTCCTTTGCAGGGCAGTTCTGACAAATACAAATAACTGGTTGCACAAAGACACTCAACATAGCATCTTGGTAATTTAAAAAAGGGAGAGAGAATTTTAATGTCTGTCAGTAGGAGTGGGTTAAATTATGGTGCAGTCCTGTCATAGCTGTTAAGATTGAAGTGGATCTAGGAGTTCCTGTCATGGCACAGTGGAAACCAATCCGACTAGGAACCATGGGGTTGCGGGTTCAATCCCTGGCCTCACTCAGTGGGTTAAGGATCCGGCGTTGCCATGAGCTGTGGTGGAGGTTGCAGACGCAGTTCCGATCCTGCATTGCTGTGGCTGTGGTGTAGGCCAGCAGCTGCAGCTCCAGTTGGACCCATAGCCTGGGAACCTCCATATGCTGCAGGTGCTGCCCTAAAAAGAGAAAAAAAGACTGAAGTGGATCTGTTTCTCCAGATGTGGATGGATGTCACTGACACATTGCTGGGTGAATAAAGTTGTAGAACAGTGTATGAATTTTAAATAAAATCTTTGTATATATGTTGTTGTTTGTGTAGAAAAGGTCTAGGAGGACACCCCAGAATTCTAATATGAATCGGATTTGGAGCGGGGGAGGAGGGAGAGTTCATTTGTTTCACTTCGCTTTCAGTTTTAGATTTTCTTTCCCATCCTTTTTGGTTTTTTTTTTTCTTTTGTCTTTTGTCTTTTTGTTGTTGTTGTTGTTGCTATTTCTTGGGCCGCTCCCGCGGCATATGGAGGTTCCCAGGCTAGGGGTTGGATCGAAGCTGTAGCCACCGGCCTACGCCAGAGCCACAGCAACGCTGGATCCGAGCTGCGTCTGCAACCAACACCACAGCTCACGGCAACGCCGGATCGTTAACCCACTGAGCAAGGGCAGGGACCGAACCTGCAACCTCATGGTTCCTAGTCGGATTCGTTAACCACTGCGCCACGACAGGAACTCCCCTTTTTGGTTTTAATTCTGTATTTTGAATACTTGCTTCCATGCTTCACATGGTTCCAAAAAACTCAAACTAGAAAAAAGCCATGTCAGCCCTTCCCGTAGCCATGCTATTCCCCGCTCCCACTCCTTGTAGGTAATGAGATTCATTGTTTCCTGGTTTATCTTCTCCCCCCTCCCTCTCTCTTGCTCGTAAAGATAAGCAAATACGTGTGTTTTTAAATTTTTACATTCTTCTGCAAAAGCAGCATACTGTATTTGCTCTTTTCCACCTGCTTTCCTCACTTAAAAAATCTGTTGGAAATCACTCCGTATATTTATAGAGGTCTTTCTTATTCTTTTTTTTTTTTTTATAGCTCCATAATTTATTTTATGTATGTACCATAGTTTCTCATTTCCTATGCTTGGACATTTAGGTAATTTGCAGTATTTTGCAATTGTGAATGGTGCTGTAGTGAATAACCTTGCACTTAGGTATTTTTGTTTTATTGCAGATGTACGTTCAGAGTAAATTCCCAGAAGTGGGACTGCTAGGTCCAAGTGAAAATACCTGTGTGGGGATGGTACCATTTTACATTTCCACTAGCAGTGTGTGAGAGTGCTTGTTTTCCCCAGATTTACAGGCTGACTGTCTTGTCAAGCTTTAGAATTTTTGCCAATCTGATGGTGGAGAAGTGGTATCTCAGTATAGTTTTAATTTGTGTTTAAATTGCGTTATCAGTAAAGTTAAGTATCTTCTCATAAATTTAAAGGCCATGTTTATATCTCTTTGTGAATTGTCTGTATATATATTTTTTGCCTGTTTTTCTATTAGACTTCTGGTCTTTTGTTCCTCCAAATTTAAAACTTTTTTTTTTTTTTTGCATATTGGAGATATTAGTCCCTTATGTTTGATGAATATTACAGATATTTTCTTTCTGGTTTTCTTTTGACATTTATTTATTTATTTACTTATTTATTTATTTGCTTTTTAGGGCACACCCATGGCATATGGAGGTTCCCAGGCTAGGGGTTGAATCCAAGCTACAGCTGCTGGCCTACGCCACAGCCATAGCAACACCATATCCGAGCTGCTTCTGCAACCTACACCACAGGTTACGGCAACGCTGGATCCTTAATCCACTGAGCAAGGCCAGGGATCGAACCCGCAACCTCATGGTTCCTTGTCGGATTTGTTAACCACTGGGTCATAACAGGAACTCATTTGACTTTTGATTTTGCTTGTGTTAGAGTAATTCACCCATTTTTTTTCCCCCTAGAACTTATATTTTTTTAAATCTTCACATTTAGATCTCTGCTTCATTTGAATTTATTCTTATATATGATATAAGGAATGGACCTACTTTTAACTTTTCTCAAATGGCTATCCACATGTTCCCATTACTATTTATTAAAAATATTAATTTTGTCCCAATGATTCACTCCAGTGATCAGCTTCTAGATCGTATACTAATTGGGTCTAACTCTTGACTTTATAGCCTATTCCACATTTTACTTATAGCATATTTAATTTCTAGGAGTACTCTTATGCTGTCTTCAAATACATAGTCTATTCTTTTTCAATTTTTGTGCTTCTAAGTGTTCTTTCTAGGCTAATTACTTTGAGTAATACCTCCTGAACACTATTTACTAGTAGTGGGCATTCTTGTGTTGTTCTGGCCATTAGGGTTTCCTTATAATTAAGATACTGGTTTTAGGACTGAGGTATATACATTATCATGTTAAGGAAGTATCCATCCATTTCTGTTTTCTCAAGAGGTTTTTAAAAAATTTTTAAAGTATAGTTGATTTACAATGTTGTGTCACTTTCTGTTGTACAGCAAAGTGACCCAGTTATATATATACATATATATTTGTATACACACACACACAGAACACACACAGTCTTTTTCTCATATTCCATCATGTTCTGTCACACGAGATTGGCTATAGTTCTCTGTGCTATAGAGCAGGACCTCATTGTTTATTCTAAATGTAATAATTTGCATCTACTAACCCCAAATTCCCAGTACATTGCACTCCTTCCCCTTCCCCCTCGGCAACCACAAGTCTGTTCTCTGTGTTTGTGAGTCTGTTTCTGTTCTGTAGATAGATCGATTTGTGCCATATATTAGATTCCACATGAAAGTGATAGCATATGGTATTTGTCTTTCTATTTGCTTTTTAGGGCTGCACCCTTGGCATATGGAAATTCCCGGGCTAGGGGTTGCTTCAGAGCTACAGCTGCTGGCCTACACCACAGCCACAGCAATGTGGGATCCCAGCCGAGTTTGCTACCTCCACCACAGCTCATGGCAATGCCAGATCCCCAGCCCACTGATCGAAGCCAGGGATTGAAACCACATCCTCATGGATACTAGTAGGATTTTATTCTGCTGCACCACAATGGAAACTCCTATCTTTCTCTTTTTGATTTACTTCACTTAATAGGAGAATCTCTAGTTGTGTCTAATTTTCTCAAGAGTTTTTAAGGTCTTGAGTTCTGTCAAAGACATTTTATTCATCTATGGAGAGTCATATGATTGTTTTTCCTGTACACTTATTAATATCCCACCATAAATTTACGTAAGAAAGACTGTAGAACGAATTTGTATGTAAGTCTCCTTATATTTCAGGTTTGCTTGCTTAGCTAAAGAACATCCTTAAATGTTTCAGTGTTGTGAAATTTTCATGAGTGGAGTGTTTATGTAAACTACTTCCTCCACTGTAGTCTTGCTGTCCAAAATTTCCAAGTTTAACCAGATTAAGGTGAAATCCTTAATTTAAGTTGTTAGAATCATGGGATAGGAAGTTTGAGTTGAATGGGATTTCAGAAGGAATCTAATCCAATGCCTTTGGACAGGAATCATCAATGGATGCTATAACAAGTGGACCAGAGTATGATCAAAAATAGATTTTTACGGAGTTCCCATCGTGGCGCAGTGGTTAACGAATCCGACTAGGAACCATGAGGTTTTGGGTTCGATCCCTGGCCTTGCTCAGTGGGTTAAGGATCTGGTGTTGCCGTGAGCTGTGGTGTAGGTCGCAGACTTGGCTCGGATCCCGTGTTGCTGTGGCTCTGGCGTAGGCCGGTGGCTACAGCTCCAATTAGACCCCCAGCCTGGGAACCTCCATATGCTGTGGGAAGTGGCCCTAGAAAAGGCAAAAAAACAGAAAAAAAAAAAAGATATTTATATGGTTTCAAAGAGTCTCCTTATTACTTAATAAGTGCAAGGGGAAAATATATCCTAACTTTACAGTGGAAAAACTTGGCAGGCATCACTTTAGCCAGGTGATCCAAGTTAGTATCACCAATAAGGCTAGTTGACATCATGTGCTTCTAAAATGCTCTGAGCAGGACACAGCATCACTTCTGTGATGTATAGATGCCAAAACTCGTAGCTGGAATTTAATATGAGGAAATTTCAGGGAAAACCAAGTTGAGGGACAGACTACAAAGTTGCTAGTACCCTGCAAAAGTATCAAGGTTGTGAATGACAAGGAGAAACTGAAGAACTCCTCCGTTAAAGTAGATCAAGAAAGCACAGCAACTAAATGCAAAGCATGATCCTGGATCAGGTATCGGGCAGTGGATGACATTTGAATAAAGGCTGTAGATTTGATATTTATTGAATCAATATTAATTTTTTATATTTTGATAATTTTTGATTATGTTAAATATCAATATTTAAGGAATCCTTGTGAAGGACATAGTGGAAATTCTTTACTCTTTCTTGCAACTTTTTAAATCAGTTTGAAATTATTTAAAAATGAAAAGTTAAAAACTATAAATATGAGCTCCCGTCATGGCGTAGCGGAAACGACTCCGACTATGAATCATGAGGTTTCGGGTTTGATCCCTGGCCTCGCTCAGTGGGTTAAGGATCTGGTGTTGCCATGAGCTGTAGTGTAGGTACAGACACAGCTCGGATCTGGCGTTGCTGTGGCTCTGGCATAGGGCAGATGCTACAGCTCTGATTCGACCCCTAGCCTGGGAACCTCCATGTGCCACGGGTGCAGCCCTAAAAGGAGAAAAAAGACAAAAAAGACAACCCTTCCTCCCCAAAACAAACAAACCCTATAAACAGGAGTTCCTATCATGACTCAGAGGAAATGAATCTGACTAGTATCCCTGAGGATGTGTGGGTTCGATCCCTGGCCTTGGTTAGTGGGTTCAGGCTCTGGCATTGCTGTGAGCTGTGGTGTAGGTAGCAGATGCGGCTTGGATCCAGTGTTGCTGTGGCTGTGGTGTAGGCTAGTGGCTATGGCTCTGATTTGACCCCTAGCCTGGGAACCTTCATATGCTGCTGCGGGTGTGGCCCTAAAAAGACAAAAAACAAACAAAAAAACTGAAAACAATGAGAATTTTTTATCTTTTTGAGACAGATGATGGGTGAAGTGACTGGATGTTTGGTTTTTGCTTTAAAACAATGTGGTTGGGAGGTATTGGTGTGGGTATAAGATTGGCCATGTAAGGGTAATTTCTGAAGCTGGCTGGGGGGATTCATTATACTATTCTCTCTTTTTTGGGAATGTTTGAAATTTTCTGTGGTAAGAAGTAAAAGGATGTGCTTGGGCTGTGGAATGGAAATCCTGTGAGATCAGATTGTTATGATCATTATACAGCTACAGATGTGATAAATTCATTTGAGTAATAAAAAAGAAGTAAAAGGAACGGAAAAAGAGCTGTCCTTTAGTGTATGCTCATTCTTGGCCAGCCATATTCAAGAGTGAGGCACCATGGAGTTTCCATTGCGGCTCAGCAGGTTAAAAATTCAACTAGTATCCCTGCGGATGCAGGTTTGATCCCTGGGCTTCCTCAGTAGGTTAAGGGTCTGGTGTTTCCACAAGCTGTGGTATAAGTCATTGCACATGGGCTTGGATCCCAAGTTGCTGTGGCTGTGGTCCAGGCCAGCAGCTGCAACTCCAGTTAGACCCCCTAGCCTGGGAACTTGCGTATGCCGCAGGTGCAGCTCTAAGAAGAAAGAGAGAAAGAAACAAAAAAGAGCAAGGCACCGAAAAGTTTTAGGTTAAAATACTTCCGGGCATTTGTGCAGATTCTTGCCCAGTGGGTGACTATATCCATAGTCATCTGGTATTTCCCAGCTGTCAGGCCATTCTCTGGGGCTGGTCAGTTTTTCTAGGGATTATATCAGATGGGGTTTGATCAGAGAAGCAGAACCTTTGAATGGCAAAGGATAAGGATTATAGATGCTAGACCTTATAAGTTGGTAAAGATGCTGTTGTCTCTACATTATGTGTTGGGTCTGAAGACACTGTGAAGTCAGCAGAGCTGGCAGAACGATAAGCCAGCATCAATTGAGAGAAAGCAGGAAGAAGTTGGAATCCAGTTGGAACTAATAGGACAATTGGAACCTGTGTCTGTCTGTCGCTGCCTTCTCCCTCAACGACACTGATAGCCTGCAGAAATTGCTAATGCCCTTTGCCACAGAACTGTTTATGTACTGGGTCCCATGCCTTGGAGAAGGTTCAGGGAGAGATATAGCAGGAACTTTTGGAGGAGAGAGCCCGGCTGCTACCCCAGGCCAACAAGATGAGGTGTTAGATCAATGACGGTGCACACGAGCTGCGACAGTACCTGGCACCCTACACAAACTGTCAGAATTATAATGACACTTCTGTCTTCCAAATCCCACCCATGTCTTTTGTGGCCAACCTTAACCTAGAATCAACCTGTATGATTGAACCCTACTTAACCATACTTAGGAGACAAGTGCAAGCTCACTCTCCCACCTGATTATCCTTTGCACAACTGAAAACACTAGCCCTCTCCCAAAAAGAGTATACGGAATCCCTTTACCCATCTTTGGGTGATTTCATTCTTCTTGCAGCGGAATCACATTCTCTCTTTCGCATTCTATAGCTTGATGTCTTGTTACCCACTGTCATTCTCCAACATCCTTCTGTTGGCCAAATAGGCAAGTTATATGAGGATGTGCCTTTGCCTGTTGAATCCACAGTCTCTACTCCATATCAATAAATTCAGCTTAATCCAGCATTATCTTCCACCTGAATCTGTCACTCTTAGGACCCTTTACCATATGTGTTCCCCAAGTTTTTGTTCGTAGAAATTGGCAAAATCTTGCAGTTCTTTTGGTGTGTTATGCATCTCTGTATGGGTTGCATTTTTTAGCTTTATTCTTTGGGGCCTGCTAGGACTTGAGTCGAGAACTCTCGGAGGTGGATCGGTAGTCCTTCATAAGGCACCCTCCATAGAGATGTTTTGCAGATTCTTCAGGCAAAGGGAAAACAACCACTTCAAAGTGTTTTTTACTGGTAAAGGCAATTCAACACACTTTTTTTTTTTTTTGGCTTTTTGCCATTTCTTGGGCCGTTCCTGTGGCATATGGAGGTTCGCAGGCTGAATCAGAGCTGTAGCCACTGGCTACAAATGCCCAGAAGTATTTTAACCTACAGATCCCAGCCGCGTCTGTGACCTACACCGCAGCTCACGGCAACGCTGGATCCTTAACCCACTGAGCAAGGCCAAGGATTGAACCCGCAACCTCATGGTTCCTAGTCGGATTTGTTAACCACTGAGTCACGATGGGAACTCCTCAACACACTTTAAGAGTTCAAGGTACCAAGTTTCATGGGTATCTGTTCAAATGTTTGTGTTTGTACTTAGGGCCTCACTCCTTACCCATCAGTTCCCTAACTTTGTGTAAGAGTTAAACACGTGAGTTTGGAAATTCAGTGTACGTTGTTGTCTCTGGATCAGCATCATCACCTGGGAGCTTGTTAGCAAAGCAGAGTTTTATGCTGGACCACAGACGTACTGAATCAGCATATGCATTTGCTGTATATAAATTTCAAGATCTCTGCGTCACTTGTATTTACATTAAGCTAAGCCAAACTGATTTATGTATGTACTTTTAAAGTTCTCAGCAGCTCAGTTTTTGGATAAGTATTATCTTTGAGGTTATTTTGGGTAATTCTGTAGTTTTGTTTTACTTTTAAATCTATGCATGCTGCATCTGCATTTCCATCCATCTGGGAGTCCTCCCATGAAGTCTTAAGTAGATGTGATGCTCCCTCTGGTGGACAATGGCATGAAAAGCACACAAATATTTTTTAGAATAGTGACTTGGTTTTTAGCTATTAAAAACTTATTATCCCTGGAGTTCCTGTTGGTGGCTCAGCGCAAATGAATCTGACTAGTATCCAAGAGGATGCAGGTTCGATCCCTGGCCTTGCTCAGTGGGTTAACGATCTGGCATTTCCATGAGCCTTGGTTGTAGGTTGCAGACGTGGCTCAGATCCTGCATTGCTATGGTTGTGGTATAGGATGGCAGCTTCAGCTCCAATTCAACCCCTAGCCTGGGAACTTCCATATGCCGTGGGTGTGCCCCTAAAAAGACAAAAAAACTAACCAAACAAACCCAACCCCCCCCCCAAAAAAATATTTAATATCCCTGAGTGATCCTCTTTGTGACCTTCCTTTCCAAACTATTCTCAACCTCTGACGTTTATCATAGCTTTTGTCTTGAATTTGAACCCCCTAAAGACAAAAATCAATTTTTGTCATATATACATATATAAAACTCACTCTAATGAAAGAGCACTGGACAAATTGATAAGGTAACAGTGGCTTATAATTATTGACCATGTTATTCACCTCAGCAGTCAAAAACTCCTATCTGAAACTAGTAGTCAGATGTGAATTTGTGATGATGAAGGGAAAAATTGTGCTTGGTGAATTGTGCCAGTACTTATAATGGGACTTATTGCTTTAAATTTTTTTTTTTTTTTTTTTTTGCTTTTTAGGGCTCCACCTGTAGCACATGGAAGTTCCCAGGCTACAGCTAATAATCGGAGCTATAGTTACTGGCCTACATCACAACCATAGCAGTGCGGGATCTGAGCTACATCTGCGACCTACACCACAGCTCATGGCAATGCTGAATCCTTAGCCCACTGAGTGAGGCCAGGGATCGAACCCACATCCTCATGGATACTAGTTGGTTTCATAACCCTCTGAGCCACAGTGGAAACTCCTTTTATATCTAATTCTAATCTTAGAACTCAAATGTTTGCTTTCCCAGGAGCAAAGCTGTATATGTGAGAGGTTCCTGAAAAGGCACATAACCCATGTCATAAACATATTAGATGTTTTATTTTAGAATAAAAATCATCTAATAAAGCCATTATTTTACTTGCTTGCATACAGTAAAATCAAGAAAATATCCTTTTAAAGTTAGCTTGTTGCCATTTTACTGTCTTACATGTGGCCTGTTCATGTTTCATTTTAAAAATTTAAGGGCATTTATAGTCCTAGGTTAATACTATTTTTTACTCATTAATTTAGTTGAGAATTATAATGTTAGAAGTTTCTCTGGGTTTTTGGAGTTTCCACTGTGGTGCAATGGGATTGGTGGCATTTTGGGATCACTGGGACAAAGGTTCGATCCTTGGCCTGGCACAGTGGGTTAAGGATCTGGTGTTGCCACAGCTGTGGCTTAGGTTGCAACTTCTGCTCGGGTCTAATCCCTGGCCTGGGAACTCCCTATGCTGTGGGGTAGCCAAAAAATAAATATGTGCCACTTCTAAAACAACATACAAACAAGCATTTCTCTGGGTTTTTGTTATTGTTGTTGTTGTTAGACATTGAGGCAAAAACGATAAGAGAAACCACAAAATGGGGTAAAGGTAAATTGGCAGATCAACAGATTTGACTTCATAAAAGTTAAAAACATCTGTATTCAGGGAATTGTCTTATAATAGAGAAGAAACTGAGGAAAATATTTGCAACATAAAAAGGCACATGTCCTTAATATATAAAAATCATTCATAAATTAATGAGAAAGCATCTTTCTTGTGAAATACCACCTACTTTCTGGGACTTTTCCCCTCTTTGTCTCTGTCTCTGTATAGTTTAGAGTTCTCTGTGATTCTCTTCTGATTCATAGGCTCTCAACATTGGCCATGCATTGAAAGCAACTGAGGAGCTTTAAAAAATATGATGTATAGATCCTAGCCAGAGATTCTTTTTAATTGGTTTAGAGTGTAGCTTGAACATAGAAATTTTAAAAGCTCCCTAGGTTATTGTAATATGCAGTCTGGGTTGACAGCTACTATCTTTCTTTTTCATCTTAACTGACTCCCTTCTCTGCATCTTTATATTCAAGGGCTAGGGTGAAATTGGCGCAGCCGGATTCAGTCAGGCTACTTATAATAGCCATAAATAATTCTGCTGTTGAATTTCAAACTGGATATTTACACTAGCATGTTCTGTTCACATTTAAATGATTGTCATACATAGGTAGGAAAAACATGTATTAAGTTGAATTTTTACTTTGAATGATTGTGATGTTTCTCACAAATGAATTTGATGAGTATATACAAATTTAATTCTTGTAAGCATTTTTTCTGTTTACTTCTTGTGAGGGAATAGATATAAATTAGAAAGATATTTAGGTAACGGTTTCTCTGGGCAATTTAATTTTCTTTTATGCTTTTTAAGCCGCTCCCATGGCATATGGAGGGTCCCAGGCTAGGGGTCTAATCGGAGCTACAGCTGCTGGCCTAAACCACAGCCACAGCAATGTGGGATCCCAGCCGAGCCTGCTACCTACACCACAGCTCATGGCACCCCCAGATCTTTAATCCACTGAGCAAGGCCAGGGATCAAACCCACAACCTTATGGTTCCTAGTTGGATTTGTTTCCACTGTGCCACGACTGGAACTCCTGCGCAATTTAACCTTTAACTTTTTGACTATATAATATTAGATACTCAGTTTAGGTGCTGAAAACATAACCAGTTTACAAAAGACATGAAAGTCTATGAATCATTGGTTTTCACTCCTTGTACAAATTTACCTGTACAATTTTGAAAACTATCCAGATGTCTAGACTACATCTTTTAAGCTCCACAAGTAAAGCTGATGCATAGCCTGAATTGAGAACCTTCCAGAAAGGAAAGAAGACAAACAGGTTAGTAGTAAATAGAAGTGGCGCAGATAACAGCTGTGGGGGAATACAGAGTGGGGAGATGCACGTAGATTCTGAGGTAGGCCATTCTGATGGCAGTGGAATGCTGTTTGTGTAGGAGGTTATAGGGGCAAAGGTTGGAATAAATTCTGAACTACGGAAGTCCTTGATGGTCAGGCTAAAGGATTTGAACTTTATTTTGTACATATTGAAAAGCTTATAAAGGTTTTTGAGTAGCAATGTGAAATGTACAAAGTTATAGAAGGTGAGTGCGGGAGTACTGATCTGGCGAATATGATTGGGAAGAGATGGGGAAAGACTGGCCGTGGGGGTTCCAGTCAGGAGGAGATTTGTTTTCTTCTAGGTGTGAAGTGATGAAGGTCTGCATTAGGAGGGAGAGGGGAGCAGGGCAATAAAACAAGCACTTTTGAGGGAAGAGTTGACCCAATTTGTTGACTGGTTATCAGGCGAGGGAGGAATGAAGGATGAGTGCAGGGTTTTGAGCTTGAATTGTTGGAATAATGATACTAACGATACTACTGCTATTTGAAGTCATTGGCACGGGTGGGATCTCCAGGTATTAAGTTATGCAGCAAAAGATAGCGTTGCTGAGGACCAAGCTTAAGCAGAATCAGTTTTCAGGCCTGAGAAACAAGAGAGGGCTATTAAATAAGGTAATAGTCCCCCCTGCCCTTTTTCTTTAGGGCTATTCCCATGGCATATGGAAGTTCCCAGGCTAGGGGTTGAATTGGAGCTGCAGTTGCCGGCCTAAACCACAGCCACAGCAATGTAAGATTCGAGCTGCATCTGCCACCTGCACCACAGCAGGCAGCAACATTGGCTCCTTAACCCATTGAGTGAGGCCAGGGATTGAACCCACATTCTCATGAATACCAGTTGGGTTCTTAAACCCGCCGAGCCACAATGGGAACTCCCTTCCTTTTTTTTTTTTTTTTTTTTAAATAGTTGATATACACTGTTGTATCAATTTCTACAGGACAGCATAGTGACCCAGTCATGCATATATATACACTCTTTTCCTTATATCATCTTCCATCTTGTTCTACTCCAAGAGATTGGACCTAGTTCCCTGTACTGTACAGTAGGACCACATTGCTTATCCATTCCAAATGTAATTGTTATCTACCAATCCCAAACTCCCTGTCCATCCCACTTCTTCCTCCCTCCCCTTGGCAACCGCATGTCTGTTCTCTTTGTGATCTGTTTCTGTTTTGTAGATAGGATCATTTGTGCCATATTTTAGATTCCACATATAAGTGGTATCATATGGTATTTGTCTTTTCTCTTTGTGACTTACATCACTCAGTATGAGAATCTCTAGTTGCACTCATGTTGCTGCAAATGGCATTATTTTGTTCTTTTAATAGTCCTCCTTTATTGGGCTTAGGTTTTACTGTCCATGTAAGGTAAGTAATTTAGTTCCTGAGTCTCAGTTTTTTACATTTTTTTGAAATGAAGGGGGCTTGAAATGAAGGGATTGAATAATTTCTGACATCCTTTAAAAACTTTTCTACAATTCTTGAGATCATTTCTGTATTTGCTACCTCTTCCCCCCATTTTTTGGGGGGTGGGGTGGGGGAGGAGTTGCGCCCGTGGCACATGGAAGTTCCCAGACTAGGGGTCAAATCAGAGCTACAGCCACCGGCCTCAGCCACAGCCACAGCAGTGTGGGATCTGAGCCATGTGTGTGACTTATACCACAGCTCACGGCAATGCCGGATCCTTAACCCACTGAGCAAGGCCAGGGATCATACCTGCGTTCTGGATATTAGTTGAATGGATATTAGTTGGATTTGTTTCTGCTGAGCCACAGTGGGAACTCCCGAATCTTCCTCCTTTTTTGTAAGAGCTTTACTGAGATATAATTCATATGCCATATCCACTTCAAGTGATATAAAATAACGTAAAAGACCATTTTATCCATTTTTAACTGAGTAATAATTCAGTGACATTAAGTACATTGAAATGTTATGCAACCATCACCACAGTCAGTTTTAGAATGTTTTTATCAACCCTGTACCTTAAGCCTATCTTCTACTCTAAATAAACAGAGGAAAGCATTAAGATAAAGCATTGGATTCGGGCTCTTTTCTACCTGCCTTGTAACCAGAGTTTACAGCTTCCTAGAAATCACTTCCAGTTGAAATCATCTCCTTACCATTATGAACCACTAGATGGCAGTGTGGCAACAATAGGGTAGGAAAAGTGGCTGGAGGAATCCACCTCTTATTTGTACACAATTATAACAGGCTCTACAACATCACATCTATTTGTAGTAGTAGGTGTAGTTGTTATACAAGCAGCCTCAGAGGACTGAAAGGCTCCTGCTTGAATAATTTGCTAATGTACAATACTGTCTTTACCAGTTGACCATGTTTCCTAGTCATCTAATCTATCTTCACATCCCTCTATGGTTTCTGTATATTGTTTAAGTGCAGTGACTCCTTACTTTATTTTTATTTTTATTTTTGCTTTTTAGGGCTGCATATGTGGCATATGGAAGTTCCCAGGCTAGGGATCGAATTGGAGCTGCAGCTGCCGGCCTGTGCCACAGCCACAGCAACTCAGGATCCAAGCCTCGTCTGCGAACTACACCACAGCTCACGGCAATGCTGGATCCTTAACCCACTGAGTGAGGCCAGGGATCGAACCCGCGTCCTCATGGATACTAGTGGGGTTCATTTCTGCTGTACCATGATGAGAACTCCCCATTCTTACTTCTTTTCTTTCTTTTCTTTTTTTCTTTTCTTGCTTTTTTAGGGCCACAACCGTGGCATGTGGAAATTCCCAGGTTAGGGGTTGAATTGGAGCTGTAGCAGCAGGCCTATAACACAGCCACAGCAATGTGAGGTATGAGCCGTGTCCTCGACCTACACCACAGCTCATGGCAACGCCATATCCTTAACCCATTGAGTGGGGCCAGGGGTCGAACCTGCATCCTTATGGATACTACTCAGATTCGTTTCCCCTGAGCCATGACGGGAACTCCAAAAATGTATTTCTTTCCTTCATTTCTGTTGTTACCAACCTAGTACAGGCTCCTGTCAGTGCTCTCCAACCAGAGACTACCAGGAACACACCAGTATTTGGACAAAGTTGGATTAAGTTGTTGCAGTGAAAAAACTCACACTCCATGGGGGGAATTGTAGGATGTCTCAGAGGATGTTCGAAGGGATTTATTATAGGATTTGACTTGTGTTGGGTCATTTGGAGAGGGTTCAAGGAAGTAGGGTTTTGCTCTGAATTAGATGCTGTCAAAAGGTAGGGGTAATTCCATGTTTTAAATCTTAGCTAGATGGCAGGAGGAATAAAATGAGACTGAAGCTGTGATTGGTAAAGAAGCAGCAGTCACCTCTGTTAGTATGGTGGGAAATGTTTGATCATTTTTGTGGCTTGGGCATGGTTCACGTTTTGTCCATGTTCAGACATGATTACAGAGATGTCTTGTCTTTTGTTTTGATTCACCCTGGCCACAGAGTAGCTTTATCTGATGTTAATGCTCTGTGAAATTGTTTGTGCTCAACAGGAGAGGACCATGGCCTAGCTGTTGAGTGTTGGCCAGGTCCTAGCAACACCTTAGCATCGCTGGTAGTGCCAGGCAGCTCTGGCAGTGAAGGGGCAGCTCCTTTCTAGAGCTGTTTTTTACCTGATTGTGTGTTATCTCTTTATAGATCTTCCTTATTTCACTTTGTTCTATGAAGTACAAACATATTATTAGTCTCTTTTTATTTTTTCCAACATGGATGGTTTACAGTGTTGTGTCAGTTTCTACTGTACAGCAAAGTGACCCAGTCTCTCTCACACACACACACACACACACATATATATATACACACATTCTTTTTCTCACATTATTCTCCATCATGTTCTATCATAAGTGACTAGATATAATTCTCTGTGTTGTACAGCAGGATCTCATTGCTTATCCACTCCAAATGCAATAGTTTGCATCTATTAACCCCAGACTCCCAGTTCATCTCACCCCCTCCCCCTTGGCAACCACAGGCCTGTTCTCCAAGTCCATGAGGTTCTTTTCTGTGTAAAGGTTCATTTTGCTATGTATTAGATTCTGGATATAAGTGGTATCATGCGGTATTTGCCTTTCTGACTTACTTCACTTGGTATGAGAGTCTCTGGTTCCATCCATGTTGCTGCAAAAGGTATTGTTATTTTTTATGGCCAAGTAGTATTCCATTGTGTATATATAGCACATCTTCTTAATCCTTTCATCTGTTGATGGGCATTTAGGTTGTTCCCATGTCTTGGCTCTTGTGAATAGTGCTGCAGTGAACATACAGGTGCATGTATCTTTTTCAAGGAAAGTTTTGTCCAGATAGATGCCCAAGAGTGGAATTGCTGGGTCATATGGTAGTTCTGTATTTAGTTTTCTGAGGTACCTGCATACTGTTTTTCATGGAGGTAGTACCAATTTACACTCTCACCAACAGCATAGGAGGGTGGTCTCTCTTAAGTGTACCTTTAGTGACTGGTTCTTATCTCATCAAACATTAACAACAGTGCTTTCTAATCTGGCCCAACTCTGGCTGGCTTTATTTCCCGAGGTACTCTCTGTTTTAGCCTGGTTTCCTCCATGCCTTCGAACCAGTCACGCGTCCCTTCCCTCAGTGCTTTGCCTTCATTGTTCTCTTTTATTTTATGTGAGTTGGGAAAGCTACTTAGCTGCACTGAAGCCTGCTTTCTTCATCTTGAACCCTGCCTCTCAGGGTATTCTTAGAAGTCAAAGAGATACTACACATGAAGTATTTGGTATGTGATACGTGTTCATACTTAATGAGTGTTCTTTTCTTGTTCTCCTTAGTTTTCATTGACATCCTTCATGGACTCATGGCATTTGGTAATATTACGTAATTTAGTTCTTCATTTGGCTATTTTAGATTTGGTTAATTATTTCTCATTTGATTTTAGCCTTCTTAAGGACAGGGACCTAGTCTTATTTTTCTGTGAATTTCCAGAGCCTAGCACAGTGCTGAGCACACAAGGATGCTTAATAAACATCTCAATGACAGATTTGCAGGGTTGTTAGAGCACTGTCTATAGGTAACATCTGAGTCATTTTCCTGATACTTTTTGAAACTTTCTCCTTAGCTTACTTAATTACCACTCTCTGTCAGTTGGTGCTGCTGGTTAAGAGAGTGTGTGTGTGTGTATTTTTGGCCGCACACACAGCATGCAGAGAAGTTCCTGGGCCAGGTATCAAACCCAAGCCACTGCAATGACAATGACAGGTTCTTAATCTGCTGTGCCACCAGGGAACTCTGTGAACTAGTATATTTTGAGCCACAGGCTGACTTCTTTTTTTTTTTTTTTTGTCCTTTTTAGGGCCGCATTAGTGGCATATGGAGGGTCCCAGGCTAGGGATCTAATCAGAGCTTTTGCTGCTGGTCTATGCCAGAGCCACAGCAACGCTAGATCCGAGCTGAGTCTGTGATCTACACCACAGCTCCTGGCAACCTCATGGTTTGCTAGTTGGATTCGTTTCCTCTGTGCCACGATGGGAACTCCTTTTTTTTTTTTTCAGGCTGACTTCTTAGTATCAAAAACCATAATTCTCTGTAGTCCCTCAAAAGTGTATAGCAAATTAAATGTTCATTTAACATTTATAAAAGATGACTTAACGCTTTTTTTTTAGGGCTGCACCTTCAGCATATGGAAGTTCCCAGACTAGGGGTTGAATCAGAGCTGCAGCTGCTGGCCTACACCACAGCCACAGTAACTCGTGATCCCAGCCGCATCTGTGACCTCCACCACAGCTCACGGCAACACCAGACCCTTAGCCCACTGAGCAAGGCCAGGGATTGAACTCGCAACCTCATGGTTCCTAGTTGGATTAATTTCCGCTGCACCAAGACGGGAACTCCTGCCCATGTTTTGTTTTGTTTTTGTTTTTTTGTCTTTTTGCTATTTCTTTGGGCCGCTCCCGCTGTGTATGGAGGTTCCCAGGCTAGGGGTCTAATTGGAGCTGTAGCCACCGGCCTACGCCAGAGCCACAGCAATGCGGGATCCGAGCCACGTCTGCAACCTACACCACAGCTCACGGCAATGCCGGATCCTTAACCCACTGAGCGAGGCCAGGGATCGAACCTGCAACCTCATGGTTCCTAGTCGGATTCGTTAACCACTGCGCTACGATGGGAACTCCGCTGCCCATGTTTTTATTGGGTTGTTTTGTCGTTGTTGTTGTTGAGCTATATGAGCTCTTTGTTTATTTTGGAAATTAAGCCCATGTTGGTTATATTGTTGTCAAATGTTTTCTCCCATTCTGTAGGTTGGTTGTCTGTTTTGTTTTGTTCATGATTTCGTTTGCTGTGCAAAAGCTTGTGAGTTTGATTAGGTCCCATTTGTGTATTTTTGTTTTATTTCTATTGCCTTGGGAGACTGACCTAAGAAAACATGGGTACCCACTAGATTTTAAGACCTGCTTACCTGCTGGATAAGGACATATTGCTTTTGAAATCTGTCCTTTGCCTACTTAATTTGTCTTACTGGCTAAAGTTTGAGAATACAGGGCCAAATTAATGTTGCTTGAATGTGACTATTTGTAGCAAATCTCAGTAAAAGCCAGATTAAAGTCTTTTATTATTTTTTCTGAGTTTAGCTCAGACTTTTTTCTTTTTTTTTTTTGTCTTTTTGCCATTTCTTGGGCCGCTCCCACGGCATATGGAGGTTCCCAGGCTAGGGGTTGAATCGGAGCTGTAGCCGCTGGCCTACACCAGAGCCATAGCAACGCGGGATCTGAGCCGAGTCTGCAACCTACACCACAGCTCACGGCAACGCCAGATCCTTAACCCACTGAGCAAGGGCAGGGACCGAACCCGCAACCTCATGGTTCCTAGTTGGATTCGTTAACCACTGTGCCACAACGGGAACTCTTTTTTTTTTTTTTTTAAAGACTTTTTTCTTTTTTTAAAAAAGTTATTGGAGTATAGTTGGCTTACAATGTTGTGTTAATTTCAGCTGTATAGCAACATCAACCAGTTATACATATACATATAACCATTCTTTTTCAGATTCTTTTCCCATATAGAATAATGAGTAGATTACCCCATGCTATACAGTAGGTCCTTGTTACTTATTTTGTATATAGTAGTATATATATGTTAATCCCAGCCTTCTAATTTATCTCTCCCCCCAACGTTTCCTCTTTGGTAATTGTAAGTTTAGGAGTTCAGGCTTTTTTCATAGCCCCCTTCACCATCATCTGTCTTACCTTTGCTTTTTGATTGAATTTCCTGAACATGACCTTTTTTTTAAAATTTTTTTATTTTATTTTTATTTTTTTGCTTTTTTTGCTTTTTAGTTCCACAGCGTATGAAGGTTCCCAGGCTAGAGGTTGAATCAGAGCTGCAGCTGCCTGCCTATGCCACAGCCACAGGAGCTTGAGATCTGAGCTGCGTCTGTGACCTATACCACAGCTCATGGTAACGCTGGATCCTTAACCGACTGAGCAAGGCCAGGAATTGAACCCGAATCCTCGTGGATACTAGTTGAATTCGTTTCTGCTACGCCACGCCACAGTGGGAACTCTGAACATGACCTTTTTTTATTGGAGAGCTATAGTAAGATCTGTTGGTTTCAGTCAAGATATACGACACAAGCTGGCAGATAACTCTAGAAATCTGTTTTAAAATTGCCTTGTAATAACTGTCTTTAATCATTAATTTATCCGTCACAGAGCAAATAACTTGATTTAATTATAATTTGGAGCCTACCCCTTAATGAGCAGGATTTAATGAGCAGTGCACTTGCGGGAAATTGATTTATTGAGAGGTCAGTGATTCATGTAGCTACTAGGTGTAGCAAATGGTAAAAGACCATTAAGTGGAGGCTAGGTTAGAAACTGAGCATGGTTTTCTACAGCAGACTGACACTTCTGTAACTGTTTTTCTTGTATTTTGGGGCATCTCCTTTTTTTCCCTTTTCTGTAGATCAACAGATGATTTGATTAATCCTGTTTGTTTAAAGTCGTGCCCTCTCTTCCATGTACTCATAGCATATATCTTTTATTCCACACACTACATTGTGTTTTAATTAAATGTTTGAACCAATATTTATTAGGTAATTTTTTGTCTCCCCTGGAAACTGATGCAGGACTGTGTTTTAGTATATTTTTGATGGTTCTTCCTTACATAAATTCCTCAGTATACTTCTAAGTCCTGTTTTCTTCATTTTTCTTTTAGTACAGGTGGATAATTTATTGTCTTACCTTGGAGACTGAGCCTCTGCCTTCCTTGTAGGTCCAATAGCCATCCTTTTTGAAGAGTGCTATGCTCCTTTAAATAGATTCTCTTTTCTTTATTTTTTTAAAAATTATTTTTCAAAAAAAATTTTTTTTCTTTTTTTTTTTTAATTTTATGGTCACACTTGTTGCATGTGGAAGTTCCCAGGCCAAGGATTGAATTGGAGTTGTATCTGTGGCACTGCTGGATCCTTTAGCCCATTGTGCCAGGCTGGGGATCAAACCTACAGTTCCATAGTGACCCAAGTTGCTGCACTCAGATTCTTAACCCAGTGTGCCATGGCCCATGGTGGGAACTTCAGATTCTCCTTTTTTTAAATGGCCTTTGGAGAATGCAACATTGTTTGTCTTTAAGGCTTTGATCACTGATGAGGATGAGTATGATGTGTGGCTCCTTTTTTTAGGGGGGCGATTACTCTTTTTTGAGGGTTTTTTTTTGTTGTTGTTCGTTTGTTTGTTTTCTTTTTTTTTCTTTTTAGCGCCAAACTCACGGCATATTTAGGTTCCCAGGCTAGGGGTTGAATTGGAGTTACAGCTGCTGGCCTACACCACAGCCACAGCAATGCAAGATCCAAGGCATGTCTACGACCTACACCATAGCTCATGGCAATGCCAGATCCTTAATCCACTGAGCGAGGCCAGGGTTGAACCTTCAACCTCATGGTTCCTAGTTGGATTCGTTTCCACTGTGCCACGATGGGAACGCCTCTTTTTTGAGATTTTAAAATTAGTATTTATTCATTCATCTGTCTCCATGGTATAGAGAAAAAAATAGCTCTGTACTTGGAGCAAGAAGACTTAGGTTTGAGTCCTTCTATTATTTATCAATGTGTAACCTTTCACTTGCCTCATCTGCAAAATGGAGGCAGTAAGTAGTTCCTTCCTGTATCCATGGAATTGTAGTGAAGACGAAGTTGGTAAATATACCAAAGAATTATATAAATGTGATATATTATCATGGTCATCACTCTTATCTCTGAAATAGCTGTTAGAAATGAAAGATCAGTTGGTAAGTGTAGGGTTGGAATTGGGTTTTTCTCTTTCTGTCTGAAACATTCAGAAGTTTAGTATAGTTACTTACAGATGAATGTCACCTATAGTGTCTTTTGGGTAATAAATCTGCCCTTACCCATTCTAGAGGAATTTGAACCTGTTAATATCCTGTCTGTTAAGGAGCTTTGCTGTCAGATTCTGGTTCAGGTTCTGGTTATGCCATTTACTAATTGTATGAACCTGAAAAATTACTAGCTGAGCATAGGTTTTACATTGATAAAAGGAGGTTAACGATAATACCCATAACAGCAGCAACAACAGTAATAACACCTACCTTACAAGGTTGCTGAAAGGGATAAATGAGAAAACCTATGATAAAGTATCTAGGGTCTAGTGCAGCGCTTAAGATATTGTTTCTGATCGCTAAGTGAATGGTGATGATGATGGCAGTAACGATAGAGGATGACGGTGGTTAATGCTTATGGAATACTTGCTGTGTTAGGAACGATGCCAAGGGTTTTTAATGTGCATTATATAATACCTTACAAAATCTGTGTAGCATTGAGAACTATGTCTAGATACTTACATCGCAATGCAACAGTGGGAGGAAAAAGTATGTATACATGTATGTAACTTGGTCCCCATGCTGTACAGCGGAAAAAAAAAAAAACTTGCAAAATTGAGTGAAGTCTCTCTAGGTATTCTTATTATTCCCATTTTATAGATACCTATCTACAGTTTAGATAGGTTATAACTTGTCCAAGTTATACAGCTATTCTACCTGAAGTCAGCCCGTAATCTTTATTACTAATTAAGCTTTTTATTCCTGTTCAACACTTGTCAGATGTCGGCGGTAATTATACATTCTGTGTTGTAATAAAATTGACAATAAAATAGCGTCTCTCTTAGAGATTAGAAAAAAATGTAGATAGGACTGAATATAAAAACGCTTTTTGATAATTTGTAGCTAGTCCAATGGTTTAGAGATTTAGGTTGAAGTTACATTTAAGTATCTCTAAAATTTTTTTGTGAATGGCGTGTGTTTACATAGAGAAAAAACAATGGTACATTTACTAAAATATGAAATATTATTTGGAATTAATCACAAAACTATTTGGATTGCATTGAAGTTTTCTTTCCTTTTAGCTGAAGGACCTCAAATGCAAAATGGATGAAAAAGGGGGAAAGAGAAAAAGGAAGAGAGAGGTACTGATTTTTTTAGGGCCATAGATGCGGCGTATGGAAGTTTCCAGGCTGGCGTTGAATCAGAGCTGCATCTGCCAGCCTATACCACAGCCACATCTGCAACCTATACCACAGCTCATGGCAACACTGAATCGTTAACCCACTGAGCGAGGCCAGGGATCAAATCTGTGTCCTCATGGATACTAGTCAGGTTCCTTACCACTGAACCACAGTGGGAACTCTGAGAAGGACTGATTATTATGTTTTGTGTGAATGCTCATTGCTGGTACATATGTATACTTTTTACTGTGTCGTGCCATTTTTCTTTCTTTCTTTCTTTCTTTTTGGCTTCACCTGCAGCATGTGGAAGTTCCTGGACCAGGGATCAACCCATGCCACATCAGCAACCCAAGTACTGCAGTGACGATGCCAGGTCCTTAACCCACTGCACCATAAGGGGACTCCGAGTGTTGTGCCATCTTATTTGCTCTATGCTCTTGTGAGAAAGCTGATGTGAGAGTCACAGTTGTATGAGAGAACATAATTACATAATTATACAACCCTGCTTCCCATAATTGGTCCTTAAGCCTTTAGGTCAGCACTAGAGATAACTTAGTGGCTGTTCTTCCAAAGAAGTTACTTAGTTTCATTTTTAGAGGGAACAGTCTTTGTGTTTGCATACAGCAATGCTTTGGTAAATGTTGTGTGCTTTAAGGGAAGAATAGGGTACCTTTGGGGGTTCGGTAAATATTTTGATGTTAGTCTTAAAACATTTTCATGCTGTGAATGATAACTTGTGATAAACTGATGCTCTGGGTATCTTAATGGTGGTTCTTTTCATTGCCAGTTGAGTATGACTGATTATGTAATGCTCTTTAATGTTTTGCTTGAATTAATGTGAATGTTTTATGAGAATACCAGATTTCAAGGACTTATCAACAGCTTAATTCTTAACATTAAAGCACATCAGTTGAGTTATACATATCATCAAGAGGGAACTCCTCCTTTGATTATCTTAACTTTAAAGGAACATTAAAAAAGAAGTCACCTGGGTGCAGTAGAAAGTCAGTTTTGTGGCTGTGAACAGTAAATCCTTGCTAAGTGTACAACTAGGTTTTGTTTAGGTTCAGGAGAGGGGCAGTGAGATCAGCCTGGTTGTGTAAAAACATGTGGTCTTAAGAAACCTGAAATTTGGGATATCTAGTTTTATCCCTTTGGGAAATCTACTTATAACTATAAACTCCTGGGAATCTCAGAGGTTCCCTGGTCCACCCTCGCTTATGCAGTGTTTTCTTCTGTTTGTTCCTGACTAGTAGTTTTCTAGGGTCTTATTGGACATTCCCCCAGGTGAGAAGTACATAGCTTTTTTTTTTTTTTTTTTGTCTTTTTAGGGCTGCAGCCGCAGCATATGGAAGTTCCCAGGCTAGGGGTCTAATCTCTCCTATAAGATTATTATGTAGCACAATCAAATTTTACTAGCAATGTGCATTCACAGAAAACACAGCAATCAGTCCTTCCCTGTCCCACTCCACTCTGCTCCTTTGGGCCTTTCTGACAAAATGGAAGGAAATCTCAATGCAATCCAAGTCAGCTTTTCTTTTCTTTTCTCTCTCTCTTGGTTTTTTGTTTTTGTTTTGTGTTTTTTGGTCTTTCTTTATCTTTTAAGGCCACACCCACAGCATATGGAGATTCCCAGGCTAGGTGTCTAACTGGAGCTGTTGCTGCCAGCCTGCACCAGGGCCATGGCAACGCCGGATCCGAGCCACGTCTGCAAGCTACATCACAGCTTACGGCAACGCTGGACCCTTAACCCACTGAGCAAGGCCAGGGATTTAAGCCGCAACCTCATGGTTCCTAGTCAGATTCATTTCCGCTGTGCCATGATGGGAAATCCCTAAGTTACATTTTCCTTTCATAGGAAAGCCATCCTTGTATCGGAAAACATAAACACACCTCCTTCTTTCTCTTAGACTAGGAACTAATAGTTATGTCTGAATAGATAATTGTTTATTAGTCTTACCTTGCTAAGGTTTTAGAAGCATTTTATTTATTTATTTGGCTGTGTCTGTGGCATGCAGAAGCTCCCAGGCCAGGGATTGAAGCCAAGTCACAGCTGAAAGCCAAGCCACAGCAATGACAATGCCAAGTTCTTAACTGATAGGCTGCCAGGGAACTCCTGAAAGCATTTTAAATGTGTGGATAATTGTTGAAGCTGATTGATAAATACATGAAAGTGCATTATACTTCTTTGTATGTTTTAATGTTTTATTGTGCAAAATGTACAGTTGAAAATACTTTAAATGTGTGACAGGAGATCTCACATGGAATCCTAGGAGCTAGACTTCTAATCCTTATTAAAAATAGGAGACTCGAACTTTGGGCAATGCTTACAGATGAATATGCTCAAGAAGGCCAAATCCATGGAGTTCCCATTGTGGTGCAGTGGAAGCAAATATGACTAGTATCCATGAGAATGCAGGTTCGATCCCTGGGTTTACTCACTGGGATAGGATCTGGCTGTGAACTGTGGTGTAGGTCACAGATGTGGCTTGGCTCCTGCATAGGCCAGCAGCTGTAGCTCTGATTCGACCCCTAGCCTGGGAACCTCCATATGCCGCAGGTATAGCCCGAGAGAGAGAGACTGAGACTGAGACTGAATCCAAACAAGAGTCATAAGGGAGGGGATAGTTTCTGACCCACTGGGCATTCAACAGTTTATTCAGTTATTTATCACAATACTTATTTCAAGCCTTCAGTTGTTCTAGGTACTGAAAATACAGCAAGGAACTAACCAGACAAAAACCCCTGTTTTGTTGTTGACACGGGCCAAGCGCATTGCATGTATTTTCACATCTAATCCACAGTGCCTCGCACAATACCACATGACAAGGTATGTCTTAAGTGAAGGTGTGTTAAATGAACAACTTTATAGAGCAAGTGTGATTTATTTTATTTTATTTGTATTTATTCATTTTTTCAGGGCCACAGGTGCAGCATATGGAAGTTCCTGGGCTAGGGGTTGAATCGGAGCTGCAACTGCCAGGCTATGCCACAGGCACAGCAACACCAGATCCGAACTGCCTCTGTAACCTACAGCACAGCTCGAGGCAGTGCCAGCTCTGTAACCCACTGATCAGGGCCAGAGATTGAACCTGCATCCTCATGGTTACTGGTTTGGTTTTCCACTGAGCCACAGTGGGAACTCCTATTTTATTATTATTTTTAAGTTTTATTGAAGTGTGGTTGATTTACAAGTCTGTGACACTTTCTGCTGTACAACAAAGTGACCCAGTCATACATATACACATACCCATTCTCACTCAGGTTCTTCTCCCACATAGGTCATCACAGAATGCTGGGTAGAGTTAGATTTTTGTCTCTGTTTGGCAGTTGGTGTCACTAATGCTTAAAGAGGTTCCTTGACCAAAGGCACACAGCTGTAAGTGACAGAGCTGCATATTAAACTCAAGTCTTTGTGATTTCAGGCCCAAGCTTGAACCATGACCCTGTACTGCCTCCAAGATAGAGGACACTGTGTACATGCCTGTCGATAGACACTTTCTCACCCACTACCACTTTTAAACAGAGCATCTTTAGTATTTAGCTGTACTTTTAGGTAAATATCATGAGATCCAATTAATTTAAATCTCCTCTCACTCAAAACAATTATTAGATACTCTTATTGTGATTTAGATTAGTTTATTTTTCTTGTTTTAAATTGTCCTTATCTTTAGTCTTAATCCCTGTCATAGTTTCTGGTAAAATATAACTTAGTCCCTAGCGCTATGCTCTCATAGTATATCTTCCACAGATGTTAGAATATAAAACAGGGAGGGGCCATAAGCTATTTTTCTCAGTCATCCTTGTCCTCAGGTACATATGTGTGTTATTAGTTTACTTAAGATTGACTTTTAAGTTTTTTTCCTCCAGTTAGTTGATATCTGATAATTGGTTGTCTGAATACTGATACTGTAGATATAAGTGACTTCTGTGCTTAATTTTTTGAAATTAAAGATCTGTTCTTAGTGTGTGAGAATCTTACTATCTCAGTTAAGCTATCAACAATTCTACTTTAGGATGCAATATCTGGGTCAGAGGTGAAATCCTGGGCTTTGGAGTCAGATAGAACTGGACTTACTCCAGCTTTTTAGTTATTGTGTGACCTTCAAGTTGCATGAATTCATGAGCTTCAATTTTTTTAAGAAAAGAGTTTATCATATCTGTTGCAATAATAACTGTGTAATTGAGTGTTTGACACATGCAAAACAAAGCACTCGGACATAGCAAGTTAAGATAAACCTGGAGTTCCCGTCGTGGCGCAGTGGTTAACGAATCCGACTAGGAACCATGAGGTTGCGGGTTTGGTCCCTGCCCTTGCTCAGTGGGTTAACAATCCGGCGTTGCCGTGAACTGTGGTGTAGGTTGCAGACGCGGCTCGGATCCCGAGTTGCTGTGGCTCTGGCGTAGGCCGGTGGCTACAGCTCCGATTCGACCCCTAGCCTGGGAACGTCCATATGCCACGGGAGCGGCCCAAGAAATAGCAACAACAAACAACAACAACAACAACAACAACAACAACAAAAAGATAAACCTGCCCCATCAGTCACACAGTCACAAGGGGTGAATGTAAACCCAAGTCTGCCCATTTGCCAAGCTTTTGCCCACATTCTGGTAGGTATGTCGTAAAAAGTAGTCCCCTCTACCATTTTCTTGAGTAGGTTCTCTAGGTTTCGGAAAGAGCATTAGAATATATTCTTGTTGACAGGTCATTTTAGAATGCAGGGGTTTTTGTTTTTGCTTTTTAAAGTATGGTACCTGTTGGAGAATTATAATTTGGTTAGTAAACCTAGATTTTAAATTTCAAAATCTAATAAATTCCTTGATTACATTCATTCACGTGTCTCAGACGGAGAAAAAAATAGAATGTGCAAACAAAGACAGCTCTGAATGGTCCCTAAAAGAGACTGTACAAGGTAATTTTTAGAAACAGCTTGATTTTGAGAAAGAGAAATGGGATTTAAGTATTAACCATATTTTAATGTTTGTGTAGATTCAAACAAGCAAATCTATTTCAGTTCACATCAGTGATGCCTTTAAATGAAAGGGCTTAAAGCATGTTGTTTTTTAGTAGACAAGCGTGACTAGTTGGAACAATATCTTTTTGTAATCCCTCCTTTAAAAAGTTGCTGAGCTGGAGGAATCCAGAGACAAGCTGTCTTTTGCAGCTTTTTGTGGCATACTTGAGAATTGAGTAGTCAAGAGTTTTGTGTCTTAATGATGTGTCTGTTTTTATGTGTAATGTTCAGTCAAATGCCAAGTCGAAAAAGCTTGTCTGCTCTCCCCCTGCCACCCTACTCCCTGTGAAGAGTTGTTTTTTTCTTCTGTGAATTTGCATGGGAATAGGGAGAAATAGGTTTTTGTTCCAAGAATAGAAAAAAAAGGACGTTGCACAAATCAAGTGTATTTTAGTTGGGTTTGGAACTTCATTATCAATTGAAACTTCTCACATAGATTGAAATAGCACCTTGGTCCAGCACCTGAATTAGGGATATAAATGCCTTTTTTGCTTTGGTTACTAGATCCTAAGTTAAATATCATATTCTTCTTAGTGTGCAGAAGGGTGAAGTGATTTAGAATCTCGTTACCGAAAGTGTGGTCTGTGGACCGGCAGCATGGCTGTAACTAGTGCTTTCTGGAAATGTAAACGTCAGGCCCAACCCTGGACCGGCTTAATCAAAGTGTGTAGTTTAACAAGAGGGCCAGGTGATTTGTGTGCGTATCAAAGTCTGAGACGCACCAATTGGGCATGAGCTATGGCTGGAGTTTAAATCCTGAATCTGACACTGTCTAATGTTGTGACATTGGGCAAGTTATTTAACCTCTGGTGTCTCAGTTTCCTTATATGTAGAACAGGATATAGTAATGAATGATGTGCGTTGCTTAGAGGAATGGAGTTGACTGGAAGTGCTCCGTTAGAGTTAGCAAGATACTTTTCAAACGTAGGGTGCCCTGTGTACTGTACATGAGTAATTGCAAAATAAAATGCCCATGTTCATTACCATGAACCTCCTTGTTAATTTATTGGTAAAGCTCCTAAAAGTAGCTTTAGGGTCATATGCTAGTATTATCGGAATTCCCGTATCAGTATTATTCGTCATAGAATAACAAAGTGAAATCTAGATCATTTATGACTTTTGAGCATAATAGAATCAATATAAGTAAAAATTCATTGTAAAACTTTTAATGCCCCATAAATCATCACCATAAGGTTAGAATTGAGGATTTGACTATCTTTGCCACAAGTACTGAAGGCAGCACCTTAAATTCCGATAGCACAGACAGGCCTGTTTCATTTCTTCTCTCTTACCAAGCTTAGGTCTAAGGCTCAGCTCCCTCTCCTCCTTCCCTGTACTTGACTAAATGCCTCATAAAAGAGCACCTTCTTGGAATCGGGGGCAGGAAAGAGAGAGAGTGGAAAGGAAGGGGAAGAAGGACCTGCAGAACCTCCACCCCCACCCTGTCTGCCTTTCCTCTGCATTAGCCTCGGAGGGTCGTTGGCCTCTGCCTGAATGTTGGAGTCCTCTATACATATTAGAGTTGAAAACAAGGGAGAAGAACACAGTGCCTCCATTTTATAATTCTATATGCAGAATTAAACTTTGCTGTTAATAATTGGTGAGTATCAATTTTTAAAGAGAGTAATTGTGCCTCATTACTCCTGAATTTCTATTAAGAACTGTGTAAAATGAATGTCTTATCTGGGGAGGGGGGAATTGCAGATAGCAAAGTTTAAGTAAAAGCTAAATGCACTCTAATGTTGAGTTAGAATATTTTTTATTCTATTCCAGTTAATTCATGCAGGCGTTAATTATGATTAAGCATAGGTAGGATTAGCTTAAAAATAAATCTTGGGAGGAGTTCCCGTTGTGGCACAGTGGTAAAGAACCACACTAGGATCTGTGAGGATGTGAATTTGATCCCTGGCCTCGCTCAACGGGTTAAGGATCCTGCGTTGCCGTGAGCTATGGTGTAGGTCGCAGACGCAGCCCGGATCTGGCATTGCTGTGGCTCTGGCGTAGGCCGGCAGCTACAGCTCTGATTCGACCCCTAGCCTGGGAACTTCCATATGATACGGGTGTGGCCCTTAAAAAAAAAAAAAAAGTCTTGGGAGCTTTGGGAGGCCTAAGGTATAGTGAGTTTGAGTGGTCCTACGAATTTGTTTTGTTTTGAAGATTGAAACCTCAGCTTTATTACCGATAGAGCATTTGGAAAACAAGGTTTTGGTGTATGGCAACAGTGAGCCTCCACAAGATGAGGCAACAGAGGCAAGTATAGTCTCTGCCAGTCAACCCCAGGCTTTCCCCTGAGGGGCAGAACCAGCTTCTCTGCATGGTTATGGACATGGAAGAGTTGTTCCCCCGAAGATCCCTAAGTGTGTCCACTTCCCAAACTCACCAGTCATGTAAGTCATAATTGGCTTTTGGATTGTCATTGCCTAGCATCTGTCTGCTGGGGAAGGGGGGTGTTGATCCCTTTAGTACAGAAAAATGTTTTTCAAACCTTGCAAGCCCTTTTACAAAGTCGTAATTATTTCGAGCCAAAAGTGAATGAACTTGTACAATAGTGTTTTTAGAAAAATGGTTCTGAAATAAGCCTAGAGTGGTAATTTACAGAGCTAGTCGTAGAGTTTTCTTCTGAGATAAACAGAATCCCCATCACAAAGTAATAAGGAGCCAAAGTACTTTTCCCAGTTAAAGAATATGTATAAAATAAAATACATAGTACCATCATAAATCAGGTTTCCTCTAAATATGTTCTGGACTCAGACTGCTAAAGTACTATTTATCTCCAAGATGTAGAACAAGTTAGACTTAGTTTACTGGTTTTCCTTATTTCCAGAACCAGAGCAGTGTAAAAAGATTAACTAAAACATTAAGATGCATGCTAAATAAGGGAATGAAACACATTCATCAGAGAAGACCAGACTGACCAGAAAGTCTTGTATGACTCTTTAATAATAATCAAACTGCAAAAGCATGGAAAATCTTTAAAGGGAACTGTCTTACTCTCTACATTCAATTAAACATTAAGTGTTGTGAGCTATTTCTTCAATATGTAACTTGAATTTGTACCTTTCTCTTTATTTTCGCTACAGCCAACGTTATCTAGGCAGACACGTGTGCACGTGTACACACAAACAAGCAAACATATATCTATATAGCTATATCTAACTATACACAACACACACATGCAAATGTATATGCTTTTGTATTTTAAGAGAGGAGATGGTTTGACAAAACCTCATGCAGTACATTTGGGTTTCGGAGAAGTAAACGTAAAACATTGTATTCTGTCCTGCCCCAGATGTTGGTATTTATCTTAGAGCAGAAAACAGGGAGCATTAAGACATGGAGGGGTGGTTATGTCGTCAAAGTAGAGCGAGCCCACAGTGTACAGGCTTCTGTATTAGTTTTATCCAGGGTACAGTAATTATGATTTTGATCTCTTAGAAATGTCAGAAAGGAGTTCCTGTCATGGCTCAGTGGTTACAAAATCCGACTAGGAACCATGAGGTTGCAGGTTTGATCCCTTGCCTTGCTCAGCGGGTTAAGGATCTCGTGTTGCCATGAGCTCTGGTGTAGGTTGCAGACGTGGCTCTGATCCTGTGTTGCTGTGGCTCTGGCGGAGGCTGGTGGCTACAGTTCTGATTCCACCCCTATGCCGTAGGAGCGGCCGTAGAAAAGACCCCCCCCCTACAGAAATGTCAGAAATATGTCATGCATGCTAGTAGTCATTCTTCTCTGAGTTGACTAACCTATGGTATTTTGGAATTTGGCCTCAGAATCTTTCTTAATACCATTCTTCTCCTAGCATGCCATTATCAACCGATTATATAATATAATGTGAAACCCTTTCCTACTTATTATGTAGAGGGCCCTGGGCAGTCTCATCTTAAGGCTTCACACACCATCACTCTGTGACTGAAATCTTTTAAGTCTTTGATCATAGTTATAGTAGCTGCCCTCAAGCTCTAGACTCCCTCCTCTGCAGTGGGCAGCAGCTGAAATCTCTGTTCAGTTTTACTTTTGGTTGGGCTGCTTGTTGCTTGTCCTATCCATGTATAGTTTGAGGGTCAGCCAAAAATTTCAGTAGAGTTCTTACTTAGAATTTTGGGCACTCTCTCACTATGGGTCTCCTTTTCTCATTTCTCCCTTTCATTTTCTAGCTGTTTTAGTTACCCCAAACTCTGTTTTTCCAAGTCAGTTAGAGAGTTTTAATCATCGCTTCAGCTGTCCGTCACAGTACAAACTGGGGCCTGCCTTCAGAATAAAAGTCACTCAAACTAATCAACCAACCTGGAAATCCACCCAGTGCCACTCACTTTTCCTAAGTATAACTCCCATTCCCCACCTCCCCACACACTCTGCTTTTGGTTGCTCTCCATGCTTTCAGGTAGTTGTTTTTTGTGTATTTGCCCAGAGTTTATAGATGTTGTGGGTGGAAGGATTGTTCCATATAGGAGCGCATTACTCATGACTTTTTAGTTCTTTGCTTTTTAAAAAAAATTGAGATGTAGCTAACATACCATCAATTCACCCTTTTAAAGTGTGATAATTAAGTGGTTTTAGGTATATTTACAAAACTGTGTAACCGTTACCACTATTTAATTCTAAAACATTTTAATCACCCCCCCAAAGAAATCCTATACTCACTAGCAGTCACTCCCCATTCTCCTGAGTGCCTGGCAACCAGTAACCTATCTATAGGTTTGCCAATTCTAGACATTCCTTGTCAGTGGAATTATATACTATGTAGCCTTTTGTGTGTAGCTTCTTTCACTTTGTGTAATGTTTTCAAGGTGTATCCATGTTGTATCATGTGTTACTACTTCATCCCTTTTTATACCTGAATAATTTCTGTTGCATAGATATACACATTTCGTTTATCCATTCATCAGTTGGGCATTTGGGTTGTTTCTGCTTTTTGGCTGTTATGAATAATGCTGCTATGAATATTCATATACAAGTCTTTGTGTGGACTTAAGTTTTCAAATCTTGGGAACCCCTGACTTTTACATCTTTATCTGTATTCTTTGTGCCTTCCCTGAGTTCCATACGCATATCTCAAGTGAACTCTTGGCACTTTCTTCGTGGATTCAGATTCCTTATCTTTACCTCAAACAAGTAACTTCTTCCTGTTTTCTCATCTCAGCTGATCAAGCTAAAAAAGTCTGATCACATCACTCCCTGTTTTCAGCTTCTATGGTTTTCTATTGCTCTTGGGATAAATTTTTTTTTTTTTTTTTTGGCCATGTCACAGCATTCAGAAGTAGGGAGCAGGTCATAGATGCCAAGAGAAGATAGAGTTTCAAGGAGGAGGAGTGGTTCCAGAGTAAGTAAATCCTTGAGAGAAGTCAAGAAAAAAGAGAAGAAAAGACTGTGGTTTATGGGGAGGGCACATTAGTTGGGTGGATGGAATCAGGTTTGGTGAAGTTATAGGTGATGTATGGAGGCAGAGGTGTTTGGGGGAGTTTATGCTGATTCTCTTTCTTGGCATGGGGAGGCAGGCTGGTAGGGTTACAATTGCACACTTAAAGAGAATAGAAAATTTTGCCAAATAAGAATGCCATGCTTCTGTGGAAGTAATACTGGAGAGGCTGGAGTACAAAATAGCCCACTTATTCATTAGGCTATTGTTCGTTAGTGGTTTCAGCGTGTGATTGGATCGCTCTCTTCTTGCTTCCCTTTGGTTTAGGAAGCAAGTCTCAAGTATCAACCATTTGACCTATAAATATTTTAATATATAGCTCTAAGTTATATGACTCTTTTAAAAGGATACTCAAAATTTCGTCATAATGGTGGAGTTCCTGTTGTGGCTCAGCGGTAACGAACCCAGCTAGTATCCATGAGGACTTGGGTTTGATCCCTGGCCTCTCTTGGTGCATTAAGGATCTGGCGATGCTGTGAGCTGTGGTGTGGATTGCAGATGCGGCTTGGACCCCATGTTGCTGAGGCTGTGGTGTAGGCTGGCAGCTGCAGCTCAGATTCAACCCCTAGCCTGGGAACTTCCATATGCTGCAGGTGCAGCCCTAAGAAGCCAAAACAAAAACAAAAAATTTTATGTCGTCTTCGAATAATTCAGTAATTCTTTAGTATTGCTGAACATTCTTTCAGTGTTTAGGTTTCTCCAGTTGTCTCATTATTTGTTCAAATCAGGACCTAAATAAGGAATACATTGTTATGGGTTAATATAGGATTTTAAAAGCTTTTCATATTTAGGTAAAATTTACATAACATTAACCCTTTTTTGGCCACCCCAATGCACATAGAGATCCCAGGCCAGGGATCAGATCCAAGCCAAAGTTGCGACCTGAGTCACAGGTGCAGCATTGCCAGATGCTTTAACCCACTGTGCCGGCCCAGGGATTGAACCTGTGTCCTGGTGCTGCAGAGATGCTGCCAATCCTGTTGTACGACAAAGGGAACTCACAACATTAACCATTTTAGAGTGGACAAATCAGTGGCATTTAAGTACATTAACAATGCTGTGCAACCACCTCCTCTTGATATTGGTTATTGGTTTTTTTTTTTTTTTTGGACTTTTAGGGCCATACCTGTGGCCTGTGGAAGTTCCTGGGCTGGGGGTCAAATCAGAGCTACAGCGGTTAGCCTATACCACAGCTACAGCAACGCCAGCTCACAGCCACGTCTGTGACCTACACCACAGCTCGCAGCAACACTGTATAGTTAACCACTGAACCAGGGCAGGAATCGAACCCACATCCTCATGGATACTAGTTAGATTCGTTTCCACTGAGTCATGATGGGAACTCCTTGATATTGGTTAGTAATTCTGTTGATTCATTCTGTATATTTTTCTTTTCTTTGCAATTTATTCTTTGAGGGAACTTGTTTTGTTTTGTTTGCCTCTAGGATTTCCCAAATCTGAATTTTTCTGATTGTGTACCCAAATGGTCATTTAATACGTTTCTCTTTCCCTGTAAATCATAAATTGATAGTTGGATCAAGGTTTGATCACTGTCTTGCAAGAGTATTTCATGGGAGGTTTTGTGTTCTATCAGGTGTCTGTGAAAAGGGAAAACTTTGGACAGACTTCTCAGTGTGGTATCTCTGAATGGGCTACTCTGCTGTCTCTGTTAAAATGTGATAGTGTGATCATCTGCTAATTCCTTTGTTTTTTTTTTTTCTTTTTTAATTTAGGGCCTTACCTGCGGCATATGGAAGTTCCCAGGCTAGGGGTCGAATTGGAGCTGTAGCCACCAGCCTACACCACAGCCACAGTAACTCAGGATCCAAGCCATGTCCGCAACCTACACTACAGCTCATGGCAACAGGATATCCTTAACCCACTGAGCAAGGGCAGGGATCAAACCCGCAACCTCATGGTTCCTAGTCGGATTCGTTAACCACTGAGCCACGATGAGAACTCCTAATTTTTATTTTTTAAAGATTTTTATTTTTTCTATTATAGTTGATTTACAGCATACTGTCAGTTTCTCCTGTACAGCAAAGTGACCCATTTATACATTTATATACATTCTTTTTTTCACATTGTCCTCCATCCTGTTCCGTCACAAGTGATTGAATTTAGTTCCCTGTGCTGTGTACAGTAGGATCTCATTGCTTATCCACTCCAAATGCAGTAGTTTGCATCTACTAACCCCAAATGATATTTTAATTTTTCTTCAGGAGTTCCCCTCATGGCACAGCAGAAACAAATTTGACTAGGAACCATGAGGTTGCGAGTTGGATCCCTGGCCTCGCTCAGTGGGTTAAGGGTCTAGTGTTGCTGTGAGCCGTGGTGTAGGTCACAGGTGTGGCTCGGATCTGGCGTTGCTGTGGCTGTGGTATAGGCTGGTGGCTACAGCTCCAATTGGACCCCTGGCCTGGGAACCTCCGTATGCTGTGGGTGTGGCCCTAGACAAGACAAAAAGACAAAAAATAATAATAATAATAATTTTTATTCAGTGTGTAGGACCAGAATTTCTGAATCCTGTAGTCATGCTGTGTTTAATCATATGAAGAAATGCCAGATTGTTTTCCAAAGTGGCTGTGCCATTTTACATTCTTACCAACATACACAAGGGTTCTAATTTCTCCTCATCTTTGTTTGTAATCTTTGTTTTGATTATAGCCATCAGAGTGGGTTAGAAATTTATTTCTTTGTGGTTTTGATTTGCATTTTCCTCATGTCTGCCTTATTCTTGAAATACCTACTCTCTTGTCTTGGACATAATACCACATTTTCTTGGTTTCCCTCTTGTCTTACTGTCTACTTCGTCTTAGTCTCTTTTGCTGAGTCTGCTTCTTCTGCCTGCCTGTGAAATATGGAGTACCTCAGGTACCATCTTGAGTCGTCTTTCTGCGCTCTTAGGTAAATTTATCCAGTCTCATGCATTTGAATACCTTCTGTAGTGGAGGCAGTCCTGCTGGGCCTTCATTTTCCTTGACTTTCAGGTATAATATAATGACACTCCCTCAAGATGATCATCAGCTGACTGACCAAATTAAAATCTGTGGTTTGAGGGAGTTCCCATCATGGCTCAGCAGTAACGAACCTGACTGGCATCCATGAGGATGCGGGTTCGATCCCTGGCCTTGCTCAGTGGATTAAGGATCCAACGTTGCCGTGAACTGTGGAGTAGGTTGCAGACATGGCTCAGATCTGGCGTGGCTGTGGCTGTGGTGTAGGCTGGCAGCTACAGCTCCAATTTGCCCCCTGGCCTGGGAACTTTATATGCCCGGGATGCAGCCCCCCAAAAAAACAACAAAAAACAAAAAAACAGCAAAAAAATTTGTGGTTTGAAAATTGTGAGCAACTGGATTATGGTATTCTAAGTGTCTGAACTTCAGATGAGTGTGTATGTGCTGTGGGGTGATGGAGAGGGAAACTTTTGGCTGCTGGAAATTCTAAGCATTTTTCTGGAGCATGTCGGAATTTGCTCGCCTGCTAGGACCTCCTCACTGCAGAAAAACTTTCTCATTTGTCTGACCAAAAGAGGTTCTAGGAGCCAGTGCCTTAGATGACTGCCAGCCAGCGCCTTAGATGACTGCCATGGGCTACTTTCCTTCTGTAACCAGTGACCTTTACTGGTTAGTGAGATTGTGGGGCATTTCTTCTGACTGGAAGCCTCACTTTCTTCTCCTTTTGGCTTAAGGACAGGTGGGAGTTTTTGGTTTTTTTTGTTTTTTTTTTGTCTTTTTGCCATTTCTTAGGCCGCTCCCGCGGTATATGGAGGTTCCCAGGCTAGGAGTCCAACTGGAGCTGTAGCCACCGGCCTACGCCACAGCCACAGCAACTCGGGGGATCTGAGCCATGTCTGCAACCTACATCACAGCTCATGGCAACGCTGGATCCCTAACCCACTGAGCAAGGCCAGGGATCAAACCCACAACCTCATGGTTCCTAGTCGGATTCGTTAACCACTGAGCCATGACGGGCTCTCCTGGAGTTAATAATAAGTAAGTTTGTAGATTTAATCTGCAGGTGTTTCTTGTTCTTCTGATATTTAGGGTAAAGAACCAGAGACAGATCTATTACCAAGTTTATACCCTGGTGGTAATAACCCTTGGCTGTCTCTTAAAACATTGCTGTAAATTGATGATTCTCAAATGTGTATCTCCAGTTCTAACCTCTACCCTAAGCTCCAGGAGACCGCCCTGTAGTACAGTGACGTCCCAGAATAACTGCTTGTGATTTGCGTATGGTTAGAATTAGAAGAGAAGGCCGTTAGCTTCCTAACCCAGGCTATAGATAGAGTAAAAGGTGCACAAGAAAAATAAAGGGAAATAAATGCTAAAGGGGGAAATAGTAAAATAAATTGTGATCTAAATAGAAATCAAATTAAATACCTGGTGTGCTTTGGAGCAACCGGTAGTAGACAGAAAGGATATTTAACTGTGGCGCCGGGAACATTCTTTTTCTGGTAGCAGAAAGAGTCGTGACATTATAACCATAGGAAATGAAATATAATCGTAAATGCACTGTTTAGTCCTTTGTTCAACAGTGTTTTTTTTTTTATTTTTTTATTATTGGTTTCCACCTTTGGAATCATCTTTTAGACCAGTGGTAGTCAAAGTATCATCCCTGGACCAGCAGCATCAGCAACTTGTTAGAAATGCAAAGACTCAGATCACACCCCAAACCTATAAATCAGAAACTGACCAGGTCTATCAGTCTTGTGTTTTAACAAGTGCTTCAGGTGATTCTGACTCACATTTTAAGAGCCACTGTTTAAGAGCCACTGCTACATACAGACAGCACATGGAGGACTCATTTATTTATGGCTATGTGATGGAATGTGAATTTTAAATCTTGACAATGTGAAAAAAAAAAGCACAGCTGACAGAAGTTGGGAGGAGATGTAGAAGAACAGGTACAGGTTCTGATAGTCTTATTTGGTGATGGAGGAGTCAAAATATTTTGTAGTTGATGGAACAGAAAATGAAATTGGAAGTACATCTTAAAAAGTAACCAACAGAAAAACTAAAATTAGTGATAAATGTTGAGAGAAAGAGAGAGGGGTGTTCATGGGAAGTATAAGTTGGCAAAAGCATCATGTCCTAACAGATATGTCTTAAAGATTCCTGTATGTGCTAAATGAAGAAATAGTGGTAAAACTGTATTATTTAGAAAATTGGGAGTAACTGCTGGAAGACTCCCTAAAATGGAATGGTTAATCATGATTGCCTTTGGGAACAGGAGGAGAAGGGAGTCTTTGATTTTTTAACTCTATGCTATTTATTACTTTAATTAAAAATTTAAAAAAAGTAAAATGTACTTCAATCTATTGTGGAGGAATATCCACTCATTAAATTGCAGAAAGGGCTGCCTGTCACTGTTCTGGGTTCTTTTTCATATGGTTGAAAGCCTCTGATTATTTTAATTATGTTTGATGCTTTCTATATGAGTGCTAGTTGAATGGGTTTATAGAAATGTGTATGTGTTTTTCTGGAGCTCTTGTGGCTTGTGCTGGGTAATTAACCTTTAGTTTATATTCTTGCTATATTTTTGTTATTGAAAGAGCATCAGGAATCATTGGGAAACTAAAATGAAGTATTTTGGTTGAATGTTTACATATTTTAGGTAGAATCATCCATAGCATAAGACATCATAAATAACAACTTCTTGACATTTTTGTTTCCCAAGATTAGTCTGAATGTCTTCCACTTTCTATATGTGAATTATGCTTCCTGCTAATTAGCTTTCGAAGGTTAATGAGATTAAGTGCGAAATTTGGTGCCTATACCGTTCTTAACCTGGTTGACTTTATGAGCCATCTTCCTACATTTTTACAGAACTTTTTTTATCAGCATGTAATGATCTATGTATAGATGAGAGATAAAGTATTTTAATCTTACTCAGGGGATCCCCAATGAGCCCCAGATGAAGTCCAAGTGAAACAATAAGCTGAGCACCAGTGAGTAATTGCTGTGTTAGCTGAAGCTCTAATTCTCTCATGAAGTATTTATCTATGCTTCATGTCACATCGATTTTTAGATTTTTTTCTATTGGAAGGTATGTTTTATTACTTTGCTAATTACAATTGAAATTAAAGACAAAGCATAGATGCATTCTTATTTTAAACATGTTTTAAAATAGATTAAATTACTTAAAAAGCTTTATTTTGGATTTTAAGTTTACAGAAAAGTAGAAGGAATAGTACAGAGAGCTCTCATATGTCCTTTATCCAAATTCAGCAAAATTTAACATTTTGCCACCTTAGCTTTATTATGTTTATTTTTTCTCTGTCTCCAAACACACACGTGCACACACACAATTTATTTTTTTTCTATACCATTTGAGAGTAGACTGCATACATACTATTCCTTTACTTAATACTTTAGTGTGCATTTCCTAAGAAAAAGGACATTCTCTCATATCACCGCTGCACACTTAATCAAAGCCAGGAAATTTAACGCTCCCACAGTCTTTGTATCTGTAGTCTATATTTCCACTTTTGTCAATTGTTCCTATAATGTCCTTTGTTGCTTTTTTTTCTTCTGGTCCAAGATTAGTTCTAGAATCACATGTGACATGTAGTTGTTAAGACTCTTTATTGTCCTTTAATCTGGAATAGTTCCTTAATAGTTTTTCTCATCTTTTATGACATAGTTTTATGATGTTTATATTTCGAATAGTGCAGGCTGGTTATTTTATAGGATTTTCCTAATTAGGGCTTGTTTGGTGTTTCTTCATGGAGAGACTTGGATTATTCAGCCCTTCAGAGTGCTGTATAAGTGATGTTGTATCCTTCTCCTGGTGTCACATCAGGAGGCATGCCATGTCAGTTTACTCCTGTGTTTTTGATCTGCCTCCATAATTTTTTAGAATACTTTTTTACTCTGGCATAACAGAATGTCGCACGTTTATCAGTGTCTTCCTTCCCCAGTCTGGAATCAGCCAGTTTTCTAAATAAATTCCTTTAGCTTCTTTTGATTTACTAACATCCAAGCCTAGACTGTGAGACAGTGGAACATACACTATTATAGGGCTTTTTCCAACCAGTGGAAATTGTGGGAAGAAGAAAAAGGCCCAGATTAAAGGAGTAGTTGGTAAGGCTTTCACCTGTTTGGGAGGTGTGTGTTTGATAGATGACGGTGGGGAGCTGACGGCCAGCAGCAGAGGCCACTCCAGTGTGTGGTCAAGGATATTGGCTAAATATGACAGTATTTCTGGTTCTTTATGGCTTTTATAGTTGTCATGCTGGGATTCCGGAAGTTCCCTTTTGCTCTTCTGATGGATGGTGGAGGTACTGAATGGGCCAGTGGTAGGCAGTGACCTGGGCTTAGGATGAAAAGGCTGCCTTGTATAGTGACTGAATGAACAGAGGCAGATGACTGTGGCCGTGGACCCCTGTGGTGTGCACTCGGCAGGTGGAAGGGGTGGAGAGAGGGATTCACTACAAAGGAGTGTGACAAGAGAATTTGGGGGAATGTAGAACTGTTCTGCCTCTGTGTACTTATGAAAAATTATAGAATCGTATATCAAGAAGTGAACTTAATAGTATGTAAAATTTTTTAAAAGTCATATTGGGAGTTTTTTGTCAAGGTAAAGAGGAGCCATCCTATAGTATATGAAAACTCTACTTTGTCTGATGGTATGTGTCTCTTGTCCTAAATAATGGCATGATACTAAGCTCCCAGTATTTGGATGGTAGATGTCCTTTCAGTGTTTCTTTCAAACTTCTGGACTTCCTTCATTAATTTATGTTTTATTGCCAGCATTGAATCCCTGTGCCACAGGGAGAGATATTAGCAGTGTATTTGTACTGTAAGCAGTGTACTTACAGTTCCAGAAGTAGATATTGTCATATTTTGGTCATCTAGAGTGATGGCAGTGAGGAGTTCCTCCTACAAGTGCATCACTACCAAGTTTGTGAGTTAGTCCATTTTTTTTCTGAAACAATTCACAGTGTTAGAGGATCCAGATTTCCAAATTATTTGGTTAGAATACCATCTCCTGCCATGAGACAGATTTTTGACAAGAATCCATCAGTTTGTGTTTGGGCATCCCCCTCCACCCCTGCTTTATAGATACATAATTGACATACTGTGTAAATTTAAGGTGTGCAGTGTTACGATACTGAGATATATATATATATGTATCTCAAAATGTTTACCAAGTATGGTTAGTTAACATATCCTTCACATAATTACTGTTTTTTTGGTTGTTGTTGAAGGGTAGTTTTCCATCTTCTTCTTACTATCATTTTCAAGGATAGTGGCATCTGGAAGGCAAAAATAAGAACCTTTCATTTTATTTAATTTTCTCTTATTTCATTTATTTATTTATAAATCATTTATTTGTTTTTCATTTAATTTATCCTTGCATTTTGTGCTTCTCTCTTTCGAGGAATTAGTTTCCTGAAGCAAGAAGATGTACCCAATGACCATCCCAAGTCTTTCAAATCAAGCTATAGTTTTATATAACAAAACTATAATTTGTTTTATATAACAAAACTATAATCTTTCTTTCTTTTCTTGCATATACAGGACCAAGTAAGACCTTATTTACAATAAAGAAACATTCATAGATCCCTGGGTGGGGGGAAAGAAGGCCACACAGGCCCACTTGTACCTCAGTGGCCACCCAGATTAGCCATCACCCAGTGGGCTGGAAAAACTGTGAGAACCTGGTGGCTACTGTATGGCTCCAAGACTGCTTCTTCAACCACAGCGCTTACCCTGAAGTCACACAAACTGTGTCAGCAGACACCGTCTGGGAAGGAGGGGCCCATTCCCTCATGTGGGTGCTGGAGCCCATTTTACAGCCTTCTTGGAATTTAGGCTGTTGTCTAGCCTGTCTCTCTCAGGTCTTTAACCCTTTTCTCTATATGGACTCATTCCCACCAGAACTTAAACATGTTATATTGTCTTCCATCAAAAAATAAAACGGCATCCCTCTGCTTTAGCCTCTTGTCTCTTAAGGCTACTTACTGTACTTACTGTATTGTGCTCTTTTGCACAAGCGATTTTCTGAAAAGCTTTGTTTACCCTTGAAGACTTCAGTGTTCTTTGTAGGCTGTCTTTTTCCAACATCTAAAGTTTGATATTAGACCTTTTAGATGGCCTGTTCCTAGACCATGTTTTCAGCCCACATTCTTTCATTTCCTCTGGTGATCTCGGGCATTGTTGCAATCAGTTATATACTACTGATTCCCCAAAGTATAGTTTCAGTTAAAGAGGACTCTTTTGTTTTGTTTTTTTCAGGGCTGCACCTGTGGCACATGGAAGTTCCGAGGCTTTAGGTTGAATCAGAGCTAGAGCTGCCGGCCTACACCACGGGTCATAGTGCTGGATCCTTAACTCACTGAGTGAGGCCAGGGATTGAACCTGCATCTTCATGGATACTGGTCAGATTCCTTTCTGATGCACTGCAGTGGGAACTCCAAGAGGCTTCTCTTTTATAGTCATTATATTCATATATGAAATTTTTTTTTTGTCTTTTTGCTATTTCTTAGGCCGCTCCTGCGGCATATGGAGGTTCCCAGGATAGGGGTCGAATTGGAGCTGTAGCCACAGGCCTACGCCAGAGCCACAGCAACGCTGGATCCGAGCCGCGTCTGCAACCTACACCACAGCTCTCGGCAACACCGGATCGTTAACCCACTGAGCAAGGGCAGGGACCGAACCCGCAACCTCATGGTTCCTAGTCAGATTCGTTAACCACTGCGCCACGACGGGAACTCCCTGAATTTTTTATGATATATATACAATGTATGATATATACAATGTCATATTGTGTATTGTATATATTATATATGATATGAACTTTATATTCATATATATGATATATGACATACTAATCTATGATATATGACATATTCATATATGATCTTTATACTCAGCTATCTGATATTTCTCCCTGGATATCTCAGAGGTGCTTGAAATTGAATATGTTTAAAATACTGAATTTTAGAGTTCCTGTTGTGGCAAAGCGGGATCTGCAGCTTCTCTGGAGCACTGACACGCAGGTTCGATCCCTGCCCATCACAGTGGGTTAAGGATCCAGCCACAGCTGCAGCATAGTTTACAGCTGTGGCTCTCATTTGATCCCTGGTCCAGGAACTCCATATGCCGAGGGGTGGCAAAAAAAGAAAAAAAATCCTGGATTCTCAGTTTTCCTTCTTAAATCTTCTTCACACATTTTTTTTTTTTTTGGTCTTTTTAGGGCTGCACCTGTGGCATATGGAAGTTCCTACCGCTCCTATAACTCTGTAGTTTTTTTTTTTTTTTCTTAATTTTTTTTTGGTGTTTTTTTTAAGGGCTGCACCTGCAGCATATGGAAGTTCCCAAGCTAGGGGTCGAATCAGAGCTATAGTGCTTGCCTACACCATAGCCATAGCAATGCCACCAGATCTGAGCCACGTCTGCGACCTACACCACAGCTCACGGCAACGCCGGATCCTTAACCCACTGAGCAAGGGGTTGAACCCACGTTCTCATGAATACTAGTCAGTTTCCTTAACCGCTGAGCCACGATGGGAACTCCTAAAAAACTTTAAAAATTTTAGGAGTTCCCGTCGTGGCGCAGTGGTTAACGAATCCGACTAGGAACCATGAGGTTGTGGGTTCGGTCCCTGCCCTTGCTCAGTGGGTTAACGATCCAGCGTTGCCGAGAGCTGTGGTGTAGGTTGCAGACGTGGCTCGGATCCAGCGTTGCTGTGGCTCTGGCGTAGGCCGGTGGCTACAGCTCCGATTCGACCCCTGGCCTGGGAACCTCCATATGCTGCGGGAGCGGCCCAAGAAATAGCAACAAAAACAACAACAACAAAATTTTTTTAAATTTAAATTTTTTTTTTTTTAAGTCTGCACCTGTAGCATATGTATGTTCCCAGGCTAGAGATTGAGTCGGAGTTGTATCTGTGGCCTCCCCTGCAACAATGTCAGATCCTTAACCCACTGAGTGAGGCCGGGGATCAAACCAGCGTCCTCACAGAGACAGCATTTGGTCCTTAACCCGTGGAGCCACAATGGGAACTCCAATAACTCTGTAGTTCTGATCCTTCCCTTAACTCTGGGCTCATCTCCTGATTGTCTCTTCGTTGCTCTTGTTTTGGCTAAAATGGATTGCCTGAAGGAGATCCTCCTGCCCTCCTCCACACCCAGCAGACCTGGGCTGTACTCACAATGCCAGGCTTCCTGCATCTACACACATGCATGCACACACAGACACACATCTTTACCTGGGTACTTTCTGCCCTTTGTTTTTTTTTTTTTAATTTTTTTAAATTTTTGTCTTTTATTTATTTATTTTTGTTATTTCTTGGGCCGCTCCCACAGCATATGGAGGTTCCCAGGCTAGTGGTTGAATCGGAGCTGCAGCCACCGGCCTACGCCAGAGCCACAGCAACGCTGGATCCAAGAGCCGTGTCTGCAACCTACACCATAGCTCTTGGCAACGCCGGATCGTTAACCCACTGAGCAAAGGCAGGGACCGAACCCGCACCCTCATGGTTCCTAGTCGGATTCGTTAACCACTGCGCCACGACGGGAACTCCTGCCCTTTGTTTTAGATTCACCTCTTGGAAGCCTTCCTTGCTCTCCCTACCTCCTCACCTTGTGTTAGGTACCCTCCTCCATTGTACTTTCCAAATTAAATGACAGGTTTATATGTTTGCTCCTTTTCTAAACAGTGAGTACCTTTGTATCCCTGGAATTAGCCAAACATGCAATTTATTTAGAATAAGTGAGAATAAATGCCAGCACATGGGTGTTCTGTGAGCTGGAAGTATGTGCCACAGCAGAAATGAAATAATGGAAGTACTTTTCCTGGGTCAGGAGAAAAAAATTGTGAGGACGTTTTCTCAGTTGTAAGTTTTTAGCCCACATTTTCTTTAACTTTCAGTTACATGCTTCTCCCTAACAAAATGAATAAGTAGCAGGTGTGTTTTTGAAAAAACATGGAAACAGACTACTATGCTTTGTGTGATAGGTTTTTGTTTGGAAATGTGCTTATGACATGATCATTTGCTGCCATTAAAGTTATCCTACGTTTTATATGATGAATTTTATTTTTTTTCCCTTTTTGTTTTGTTTTGTTTTTTTAGGGCCACACCTATGGCATGTGGAAGTTCCCAGGCTAGGGGTCTAATTGAAGCTTTAGCCACTGGCCTCCACATAGCCACAGCAACACCAGATCCGAGCCTTGTCTGCAACCTACACCACAGCTCACGGCAACACCAGATCCTTAATCCGCTGAACAAGGCCAAGGATCAAACTGGCAACCTCATGGTTCCTAGTCAGATTCGTTTCCACTGTGCCACGATGGGAACTCCTATGATGAATTTCAAACACGTCAACATTTCATTTCATTCCATGTTATTTGTGGTGTTCTGCATAATTCCTGGGCTAGGGATCAAACTCCCACCACAGCAGCAACCCAGGCTGCTGCAGTGACCCACTGGATCCTTAACTTGGTGTGCCACAAGTGAACTCCCAAAGATTCTTGTTGACTGATCAATGTATCATAACTTCCACTGTCTGATAAAGATTGACAGCCTTTAAATTAGAGAATAAACATGTTTGAATTCATTTTCCTTGAAATTAAATCTAATTCTTAGGCTCAAAAGCCTTGGAAAATACGTGAAATACTATATACTCGTCTTATTTGATGTAATATTCTTACATTCTCCTCAGTTAATGTTTTTCTAAAGTTACTTTATACAATTTAGAGTCATTGCAGGCCTTTAATAATATTTGAACTCAGCTCTCTTCTGCCTCATGGTCTTCTTTTTTCTAGGCTAACTCGTCATCTCTCACAGCTCAGTAGTTACTCTGATGGTGACTGGGGTTTCACCCAGTCAGCCTTCTTTGTAAGTATGGCAGAAAGTTACTAAATTTGTAGTTCACTAATTAAGAGTTTATAATAATTCTGACATGCTGATTTGAACTTTCTTTGTACTGTTTCAGGCAAAGAGAAAAGGATTTGCTTAGCTAATTAAAACTAAACAAGAAGGCATGTTTAATCTACTTGAGGCAAACCAATAACTGTTTTCAAGCATGTAAAATCAACACAAACTAAAGATATGCCAATTAAAATTATTTTTTATTAATGCACTAATGGATTCTCTCAGGCATAACTTTTGTCTCCTCTCTTTGGCTTTTGTTGAGGATATTAGGAAATAAGGACCCACTAGGTATTTTTCAAACTCTTTGTTCATGACTTACCGTAAGAAATTTATCTTATACAGCTACCAATACAGAAAAACATGTAGCTGAAAGTTATTGAAAACAATATTTAACCTTACCCACCTATCTCTATTCTTATTTTCATATGTTTCAGAATTTAAAAAGTGTTTCCTGGGACCGACTAAGTTAATTATACAAATTGATTGAGACCCACATTTTGACAAAAGTGCTGCACTAGTTATGAATTTGAATGCAGGGACCTTGGCTTCATCATCTTCCTGTTGCCAGGTGCTGGCAGTGCCTGGCATGAAGTTGTTGCGCGTTTCATGCTAAGTCAGTGCATTGATGGTTGGAAAGAGGAGTAAGAAATGAAATAGGGGTTATAAAAGGAGTGAATGCTTTTGGCAGCGAAGTTCTTGGATGTAATCCAGGCAGCAGAGGCAAAGCACATGTGATACTAGTATTTGGTGTAAGATTTCTTGTTTTCAGGTAACAGAAACCAGCTCGAGCTAGCTTAAGCAAAGAAAAATATATTAAAAGGATTCGAGGTGTCTTACAGAAATGAAGGGCAGGGGTGCCTCTTGCAACTTGGGAAGGGATTGAAGCTAGAGACTGGAAAGCCTTCAAGATCCTGGGCATGTTTTCCTGCGGTTTTTCCATCTCTGCTTGGCTGCTTTGGTTTTTGTCTGCTTGTGTTGCTGCAGAATGGTTTGCTCTGGTGCTCAGTCCACATGATAGACAATTTATGTTTAAAGCTCCTGATTTTATATTTCAGTCCAGCTTTTTGTATTGCACGTGACTTGTATATGGTAGAATAAATTAGTCTACACTTTATGATGGATGTTAGTAATCTCAAGTCACTGGTTTTAGATTAGATCGCCTGTGACGTCCTGCTCTAAAATTTAGTGTTTCTAATGGCTTTTTTTAACCTTCTGGGTCATATGAATGCACACTGCATACATTGCTTGCAAAAGCGCTAATTAATTTAGCACACATTTGCAGCACTCATTCTTGTTACTAGGTTAGGCTGTAGGATGGTTACAAAGATGAATATATTTAGAATGGTTTTGCCCCTTGAAGGTTATGGCCCTGTTTCAAGAAAGTGATGCATTGATGAGCTGTGTTTGTAGTGTTAGTTCAGAATTATTCTTCAGTTTTCCCATACTTCAGTTTTCTCTCTACCCACCCTGTTACTTTTACCTCTCTATTCTTCTCATCTGGGATGAAGATCTTCTTTAACCCTTCTTCAGTCTCTGGTTCACTCTTTGTATTCTACCTGTGGGCTCAGGCCATTGTCAGTCCTTGCACCCTGATCCGGGAACCCTACAGTTATGAACTGACCTCAAAGGGAGTCTTTACTAGGCATAGCCTGGCATGCTGGGCTCCTCTTGGATCCAAAGTCAGAAAAACAAGAGAGCTGCACCAGAAAATATGGTTCTTATTTTCAAGAAACACATGCATTGACGAAGATAGAATCACAAATGTTCTTAGTACAGCATTATAACTGTCATAACTCAAGTTTGAATATAGTACCAAAGGAATGTGAATGCCAGTGCCTGTCACATACCAGGGCTTCCAGAAGAGCTTTTGGGAGGAATCAGTAAATGAATGTGTTCATTTCCTATAGCCTCACCGAAGAGGTAACATTTGAGCTGATTTTTGCAGGATCTGTAAAATTTGGAAGGTGGATGAGTAATGAGTTGCCATTTTTTTTTTTTTTTCTGTAAGATCAGCTCGTGTACAGGAACTAAGTTATGAGCTGATGAAGCATGAATATAGTATTGGCTATGGTTGGAGAATAGTTGAAGAGATTGGTGAGAGCTAGCTTGAGAAAGGCCTTATAAGCCATAGTAGAGAATTTGGACTAATTCTCTAAGAGCTCCAGGAGAATTCCAAGGAAGGAATAAAGAGTGTTCTTTTAAAAGTAACTCTCTGTAAGTCTTAACCTGGAGCAGCAAGGGATAGGTAGTATGGGCATGAAATACGATACTGTTTAATTTTTTAAAAATTATTTATGTTTTGGCCTTGCCTGAGACATGCAGAAGTTCCTGGTTCAGGAATCAAACCCATGCCACAGCAGAGACAATGCTGGATCCTTAACCTACTGAGCCACCAGGGAACTCCAAAACGCTGTTTTAAAGTCTACACAAGAGACAATGAAGCCTCCATCAAAAGGCTGTAGCAATGAGGGTGAAAAGAACTTAAATTTGATATACTTTGGGTAGATAGACCTTTCAGGACCATTTGTCCCCAGCACAGGGTCAGATTTAATCATTTGGGTCCTTCTGGTATGTGAGGTGGAGGCTAATAAAGCTGGGGCTCATGTATACCATCCTCTTCCCCTGGGTTCTCCTTGATGACAATCATCCTGTCTTTTCCCGGTTAATCGTCCCTTAGCCTTAGCTGTGTATCTTGTTTTCTAGTCATGTGGTTTCTTCTTAGGACTAGTCTTTTTGGCTATCATTCACCCTCTCATGCCACCCATTCATGGATGTTTTGGATATTAAAATGAAAAAAAGTCCAGTCTTATGGGAATGATAGGCATATGCACAGTCAGTTATAATAAATAGTGATAAATGCTTAATGGGGGCGTGGGCAGAATTCTGTGGAAGCTTGGAGGAAGGACTGCCTAGTGCCTCTAGGGCCAGTTAAGGAAGAGGAGAGAAAAATGCTCTCAGTGCTGGTGGTTGAGTGTGTCAGACAGGAGAGAAGTTTGAGGTGTGGGTGGGGTATTCAGGTGAGGGTTGGAGTGATGGATCTAGAAGAGCAGTAGGTCTGGACCTTGTTTGCCTGCTAGGGAAACCAAACGACAGCAAATCCATGACTTGTTGGTACTCATAGAGATTCTGATTTAAGGAATGTGGGATAGTGACCCAGCTTGGTCTGTTTTTTTTTTTTTGTCTTTTTTTTGTTGTTGTTGTATGCTATTTCTTGGGCCGCTCCCGCGGCATATGGAGGTTCCCAGGCTAGGGGTTGAATCGGAGCTGCAGCCACCGGCCTACACCAGAGCCACAGCAACGCGGGATCCGAGCCGCGTCTGCAACCTACACCACAGCTCATGGCAATGCCGGATGCTTAACCCACTGAGCAAGGGCAGGGACCGAACCCGCAACCTCATGGTTCCTAGTCGGATTCGTTAACCACTGCGCCACGACGGGAACTCCCAGCTTGGTCTGTTTTAAAAGCTACTGGGGTGATGCTGATGAGCAGCTCCGGTTGGCAGTCAGCTTAATCCTGGGGATTATGGTGTACAGGTGATAGCTGATGCCTTAGGTATAGATCTCTTTGGGGACAGGGAGAATTCGAAGAAAATAGAACCAGGCAAGAACCCTGACTAGGGAACACCAACACTGTGGTGGATGGCAAGGAAGTCCCAGCCAGGTAGATCCCTCAATCTTGTACCCTGTATTAATTTAGGTTATTAATGTATATTTTGCATAATTCTTCCCTTTTTTTTTGACCCAGAGTGAATTGTCTATCAGGATATACTTTATAAATGTCTGACTCACATTCATGTTGATTGGCAGAGTGATGCAACTCATGAACATTTATCCTGTTGTCATTGATGTAGAAAATCATGACCATTAATTCTTATTATCAGCAAATATCTATATCTGCTTCTAAGTTTATTTAAAAGAAGAATGCATGAAAGTAACAATTTCCAAGAATCCATTTTATTTTCTGAATTCAAAGTCACCTGTCATTTTTGCCATAAATTCTTTGAGGCATGAAATAGCCTGCCAGTTGTCTATTGCTCTCAAAGTTAATGAATGGTTATCAATTTATCATGGGTAATAACCTAGCTGCAAATTGTAAAGAAGGTATTCTATCACGTCTAAGCATTTTTGCCTCGAGGCTGTATCTGCCTTTTCTGTAGGATTTGGAAGCTCACTCAGTGTCCCTAAAGATTTTAATAGAGCACATTTCTTACTGGAAACCTTTTTATACTTGGTAATAGTGCCATGAAATATTAGCTGGTTATATCTTGCTTTGTGTAATAGATTTCGTGTAAATAAAATTCTTGATGTAGGATGTCATGGTTTTACATTGAACCAGTACGGTATTATAGTTTTAAAGATATTTAATTTTTATTTCCAATTCATATCCCATTCATTTCTTAAAAGTGAAGTGCAGTGGTTTTCTAGCTTTGTAGTCTCTTGGTTAGGTAGTTAATGATTGGAAAAACAGGACTCTTTCAACTTTTTAAAGGCATACCGTTTTTTTCTCCCCAGCGAAGGGAAAGAACTCTGTAACATGCACTCTTTCAGATCAAGGACTTGGCCTTGGCTGTCTCTTTATTTAAAAACACAATAAACTGGGTCCATGTCTTATTCAACTTCACATTTCAGGGACCGAGCGCAGTGTTCTAACTCAGTATGTTTGTTGCATTAACGTGAACTGTCATCAGTATCACTGTAGAAGTGCAGTGTATTGTAAAGTGGGTTATCTTAGGGATGGGAGGACTTAATTTATGCTCATCATTGGTTTTTATCCTAGTAGTGTAAGTAGAGCTTATTATTACGCAGCTAAGTAATTTTTTTCAGTTTAAACTCAAGAATTTCAGTCCCAGTTTTCATTGTTAAAGAGCTTCCCTCCGAACTCGCTTTTAATCCTGTTGTTTTTATGTAAGAATTATTTGAGTATTTTCAAATTCAGTAGGCTCAATCAGTGGGAGCCTAGCACAGTGGCTTGTGTATATAGTAATGGTTAATTAGTGAATATGCTTTGATGAGTAGGAGAATAAACATTACTGAGATTTCTTTGAAGTTGTAGTTTTGTTTTTAATCATCTCTGGTCAGTTATTACCATTGCTATAGAAAAAGCTTCAAATCTGTTCAGCTTCTGAAAGGTGAAGGAAATAAAATTCTATTCTGATTGACTTCTTGTATTTTTATTCATAAAACATGTAGGAAAGCAGAGAGAAAACCTTCTATTATTTGCATTGCCCATTTCATGTGTGGCTTTTGTGTTCTCTTCATTTGTGTTTTGTCTCCCCAACCATGTAATAAATATTTCTTTTGATGGAACCATATCTTTTTTTAAAAGTTATAACTGCTGCAGAATTGTGCACATGGTAAAAACTACATAAGTTGTTAGTTGGTTGCTTGACCAACTGATTAGTTATGGAGCTAACTTGACAATGAAAGCATTTCCTCCTATCTCAGTGCATGACAGTTCCTTTATAGATGCATATCCATCCTATAAAAATATTTTCTAGAGAGAATCCCAGTGTCCCTTGTCAACTCATTTCATATGTGAATGATCCTTACTTTTCAGGGAGCATGTCTTTGTATATTTATTTGGGATTTCTCTCTTTGCCTTGTGAACAGGGTCTTCACATGTGACAATGTGAATCAGCTGGTCTGAAGCAGCTGCCTTCACCTCTAGGCATTAACTGCTCCACTTCAGTTACAGCCTTTCAACTGGAGTAGGAGCCAATGAGAAGATCCATTGGTTCCATCAGATTCTGCCTCCCTCTCCTTCCTAGAGTTGGTGCTTGCTTAGGTAGTAAAAACATGAACACAGTTGAGGTGCACTGATACTTTTCCAAAAAACTACTCTGTATCCCATCCATGCTCTGGGGCTGGTGAAACAAGGGATTCAGTTTGTTAAGGGTTGTCTGAGGGGCTGGGCATAAGTAATTTACTTGACCAGGCTCTTGTGCTTTCGTTGGTGATCATGTGCTCACCTGATCCAGGTAGGTGAGGGAGGGGTGGGCCTTTTTCCCTTTGGCTTGCTTCCTGCTCTTGCAGCTGGTGCCTGAGGAGCCTTTGAGCCAGTCCACACCATTTGAATAGCTCTCTTCCTGTGAATGTGGAGTTCATATTCATGGATAAACTAGCAGAGGTGTGACTTTTTATTCAAATAGGACCCATATATTTATTTCCAGTTAGAGTTTTTTGGTCATGGGTGTAAATGGCATCTTTATTAAAAAATATAGTTTTTAGGTTTTTACTGTTAATATGTAGAAATGCTGTTGACTTTTTATGTGATTTTGTAATCAGCTACTTTAGTAAATTCTCGTTTCTAACAGCATTTCAGCTTTTGTCCCTCCTGGTTTTCTAGTTATGTTTGTAGGAGGCTTTTCCCATCTCCCTTGCAGTATCAAATTTTATGTAGCATAGTGTTGAAGAGCATAGACTCTGGAACCCACTACTGCTTGGGTTTTAATCCTGTCTCTACTAACTCACTAGCTGTGTGACTTGGGGCAAGTTACTTGTGTTCTCTGTGCCTTTATCTTGCCATCTGTACAATGGGATAATAATAGTACTACTACCTCATAGGACTGTTATGAAGATTATATGAATTAAGCATTTTATAAGTATTAAATCACTTATGCTAGTGTCTGCCACATAGTACTCACCACAAAAATGTTAGATAAATAATAACTTGCCATCTTTTTTCCTCTTGCATTGCCTCTATTCTAGATGAATATTAAAAACTGATGATGAGCTTTATTCCTTCCAGACTGCAGTATAAATGCTTCTAATATTTCATGGCTTTAGTGTTTCAATAATGTTTCAAATGAAACATTAGAAAGTTGTAGACCGGAGTTCCCGTCGTGGCGCAGTGGTTAACGAATCCGACTAGGAACCATGAGGTTGCGGGTTCGGTCCCTGCCCTTGCTCAGTGGGTTAACGATCCGGCGTTGCCGTGAGCTGTGGTGTAGGTTGAAGACGCGGCTCGGATCCCCCGTTGCTGTGGCTCTGGTGTAGGCCGGTGGCTACAGCTCCGATTGGACCCCTTGCCTGGGAATCTCCATATGCCGCAGGAGCGGCCCAAGAAATAGCAAAAAAAAAAAAAAAAAAAAAAGAAAGTTGTGGACTGATACCACATTTTGCATTTTCCGGTTATATTAAGGAAAGGTCATCTATTGCTACTTTGCTGAGGGTTAAAATCAGAAGTGGCTCTAAAACTTTTTAATATGCATTTTGGCATATACTGAGATGGTCATTAATTTCTTTTTTGACCCTTTTGTATAGTTATTTACGTGAGTAAATGTCTCCCATTACTGGAATGAACACTTTGTGCTCATATCGTTCATTTAGAGCACCCCTGGGAGTTCTTTTTGGTGTCACTTTTAAAGTTTTTGGAGTAGTTTTTTTGTGTTATTTGTCAGACTTTTGTGTCAGTGTGATGCTATAAATATTTGACAGTTCCCCTTCTTCCTTTATGCCCGAGAAGAGTTTAACTTGTATTATTCTTTTAAAATTAAAAAAAATCTGAAATTAGGAAGAAAACAAGCTATCTTAATTTTACAGATGAAGAAAGAGTGACTTGATTATAGCCAGTTAATGGCAGCTGCTTGGGGTGTGGTGGTGGGGTTGTGCCATAGAGATGAGGAAATGGCATTTACTGAGCATTTACTTAGGTGTTTAAAAAAAACATATCATACTTTTGATGTGCTCATTAGATGTGGGTTTGCTTATTTGAAGATCAGGGAAAATTTTTAGTATTTTTAAAAGTTAGACCTTTTTAAAGACAGTTTTTCTTAAGTTTTTATTTTTTACTTTATTTTATTTATTTATTTATTTATTTTTTTAGGGCTGCTCCTGTGGCATATGGAGGTTCCCGGGCTAGGGGTCTAATTGGAGCTGTAGCTGCCGGCCTACACCAGAGCCACAGCAAAGTGGGATCCGAGCAGTGTCTGCGACCTATACCACAGTGCATGGCAACGCCGGATCCTTAACCCACTGAGCAAGACCAGGGATCGAACCTGAAACCTCATGGTTCCTAGTCGGATTCGTTAACCACTGCGCCAGGACAGGAACTCCCAAGTTTTAAAAATTTTTTATTTTTTGGTTGCACCTGTGTCTTGGGGATGTTCCCTGGCCAGGGATCAAATCCGAGCCATAGCTGCAACCTCCACCATAGCTGCACAACTCCAGATCTTTAACCCAATGCACTGGGCAGGGGATGAAACCCACACCTCAGCAGTGACCTGAGCCCCTGCAGAGACAATGCCGGATTCTTAACCTGTTGCACTACAGCAGGAACTCCTTAAGGCAAAGTTGAGTGGAAAATACAGAGTTCCCATATACTCCCTCTCCCTACCCATGCATAGCTCTCCCATTGTCAACATTCCCGACCAAAGTTCACTTGTTATAATTGATGAACCTACATTGACGCATCATTATCATCTCATGTCCGTAGTTACATTAGGGTTAAATACTCTATGGATTTTGACAACTGTATGATGACTTTCTTAAACTAATATCACAAAGAATAGTTTCACTGTCCTAAAAATCCTGTGCTCTGCCTATTCATCCCTCCCTCCTCCTAACCCCTTGCAGCCACTGATTTTTTTGAAGTGATTTTTATTTTTTCCATTATAGTTGGTTTACAGTGTTCTGTCAGTTTCTACTGTACAGCAAAGTGACCCAGTCACACATATATATGTATATACATTCTTTTTCTCACATTATCCTCCATCATGTTCCATCATAAGTGACTAGATACAGTTCCCATTGCTATACAGCAGGATCTCATTGCTTATACACTGCAAAGGCAATAGTCTGCATCTGTTAACCTCAGACTCCCAGTCTGTCCCACTCCCCTGCCCTTTGGCAACCACAAGTCTGAGTTTCTTTTCTGTGGAAAGGTTCATTTGTGCTGTATATTAGATTCCAGATATAAGTGCTATCATATGGTATTTGTCTTTCTCTTTCTGCCTTACTTCACTTACTATGAGAGTCTCTAGTTCCTTCCATGTTGCTGCAACTTGGATTATTTTGTTCTTTTTTATGGCTGAGTAGTATTCCATTGTGTGTATGTACCACATCTTCTTAATCCATTCATCTGTTGGTGGACATTTAGGTTGTTTCCTGTATTGGCTCTTGTGAATAGTGCATGAACACATGGGTGCATGTATCTTTCTCCAGGAAAGTTTTGTCTGGATATATATGCCTAAGAGTGGGATTGCTGGGTCATATGGCAGTTCTTTATATTTAGTTTTCTGAGGTGCCTCCATATTGTTTTCCATAGTGGTTGTACCAATTTATATTCTCACCAACAGTGTAGGAGGGTTCCCTTTTCTCCACGCCCTCTCAGCATTTGTTATTTGTAGACTTATTAATGATGGCCATTCCGACAGGCATGAGGTGGTACCTCACATTAGTTTTGATTGCAACCACTGATTTTTTTTAACTGTCTCCATAGTTTTGCCTTTTCCAGAATGTCGTATGGTTAGAATCATATAGTATATAGCCTTTTTTGATTGGCTTCTTTTACAAAGTAACGTATATTTAAGGTTTGTAGGTCTTTTCATGACTTGTAAGCAAGCGCATGCGTGCTTGATTTGGATAAAATTAAGTTAATTTTGGATGGCTAAATGTCTTCCTGATGATTATATGTCCTTTTAAGTCCCAGAATCTAGTCTGTTGGCTAACAAAGTATTTACTAAAAGCTAACAAAGTGATCAAAATAGATATGAGCTGTCCTCATGGAACCTGGCATAATTTTCAGAACCTAGCAAGTGCCTGTTGAATGTGGTTAAAATATGTTTGCTTATGGCCCATCAACCAATTTGGAAATTCTCATTTTTTGAGTTTCCAGTCATGGTAATACGCACTTATTTCCACTAGGTGGGGATAGCGTCATGTACCCAGAGCTGTTTGCACCGTAATTAACACTAATTGTTTGCTTATAAATATGGTTCTCTTTATAATAAGTAAAATTTAACTCTGTTTATATTAACTGATTAGGAGTTAATCACTAATTAAAATGATAACTTTTGACACATCTTTCAGAATGAATTCCAATAAGTAAAAGTTTTCAAATTCTTAAGTTTATCTTCCTTTGTTTGATAATGAAACATTTATTGCGATTTGGGTACATGCTAGGCATTGTACTAGTATTGAGGATTCAGAATGGAATATGATTTCCTTTTTGTCCTTGACATGTCTCAGTTTGATGACGGAGACAGACATGAGATTCAGTACATATAATGAAACATGTATGTCTTAAGTGTACTATTAGATGAGTTTTGACAAATGTATATATCTGTTTAAACCCAAATCCCTATCAAGTGATATATCATCTTGGGGAGGCTATTTTTAAGGACCATGTGCAGAGGAAGCTAGTTGAGGGAAAAATGAAAAGATGATCAAGCATTTCCTGAGAGCGTAACCTGGTTTCTTGAGTTATTATTGATTAGTTCAAATTCAGTCCTTTTCAGTCCTAGATGTACTTTGGATCTGTCTGTGAGATTTTACATGAACTGGTTTTGGTGGTTTTCTGTCCCTTGTAGTACAAACACCACATCCATGCCATTCTTTGCTTTCTCAGATGAGGGACCTGGCACTATACTGATCATAAGTTAAAAAAGAAAAATTAACTCCCAGCCCTAATCCAGCAGATTATTGAATCACAGTATTAAATGTTTCAGTGCTAAAAATCATAGTCTAATCAAAGCACCTAACTTCATTGAGGACTTACTCTGTCCCAGGCACTGTCCCTCTTTGTGTTCATCATCTCTATTCAGGGCAATAAGCAGGAGGTGGTTATTGTTCCCTTGGTTGGGAACATGGGTGAGGTAGCTGATGTCCAAAGAACTTATAGAACTTTTATTAGCTAGAGAAGCCAGATCTTGAAATCCAGGTCTCACTGGTTCCAAAGCAGGTTCCCCTCCCCCAGTTATATCACACTGTTTTAGAAGAAGGAATTTTTAAGTTACAGAGTGAAAACACTGCAGGGGAAAAAAAAAAAAAAAAAAAGGATTTTTAAATTTTATTGTAGTTGTGGAAGTAAATAAAGACCATCCAAACAAGAACAACCAATGGCCATTTACTTAGAGCTTGTTGTGGCGAGGGAATCAGCCACCAACTCTTGGTGTTTGTCAGAGTCAGAGGCAGGTAGTGGAGTGGGAAACCTTAAGAAAGGAAAGAAGGAAGCCTCCAGGTCTGCCCTGATTGGAGGCTGTTGGCCTGGGGAGGCTGTGGGCAAGCTAGTTGGAAGCAGGACATCCTGTGTGATTGGTTAGGGGCGTGTTTTTGGTTTTCTCCGTTGAAGTAGGAGGGAGGCTGTCAGGTATAGTCAAGTCCTGACCGTAGGGCTGATTGTTATAGAAGTTACTGTTTGGCTTCCTTGGGCTGGTTGTTAGAGGTTGCATTCTGACTTCCTGCACTGGTTACTCTAGATAGTGGCTTGGCTTCCTGGACATGCTGCTGCAGGTTGTGGCCATTGCTCATTTGTATATTTAGTCTCTCATAGTAGGTGTGTTAGGGATGGACATTTCTTGCTGAAAGATTGATTTTTATAATGTATTCAAATTTATTTTCATAGGGTAGTAACTAACTTTTGGAAAGAAAAGAGTAGAGGAAAAGGAGGAGCATTTACTGAACATCTCTTTTACCCCAATACCTCTGTGCATTGGTTCTCAAAGTGTGGTCTTAGGAGCAGCAGCTTCAGCATCACGTAGAACTCGTGAACAATGTCAGTTGTTAGGCCTCACCCCAGACCCACTGAATCAGAAATTCTGTGAGTGGGACCCACTAATTGATGTTTTTACAGGCTCTACGAATTACTCTCATGTATGCCAAAGTAGAAAACCACTGCTTCATATAAACGAATCCTAATAACCACAAGGCAGGTTAGACTGTATCCCTATGTCATAGGTAAGAAATTGAGGTTCAGATTGGCAACCTGCTCTGGAAAATATAGGAATTGATAGGAGTGGTCTGCCTGTAAAACTCATGCTCAAGTAAACTTTATGTTTTTTCATTTTTACCTCAATAAAAGCCAACCAACCAAACAACCACCACAAACTAAAACTGTATTAGTTTTCTGGGCTGCCTTAAAATAATGCAGATTTGATGACTTAAAAATGTCTCCTCACAGTTTTGGAGGCCAGAAGTCTGAAGTCAAGATTTGTCATGGCGGTCTCTTGTGGCTCAGTGGGTAAGGATCCAGTGTTGTCACATCAGCTGCTTGGGTCACTGCTGTGGTGTGGGTTTGATCCCTGGCTCTGGAACTCCCCCATGCCATGGGTATGGCAAAAAAAAAAAAAAAAGATTTGACAGGCTTTCTCTAGACGTTGTAGGGGAGAATCCTTCCTTGATTCTTCCAAGCTTCTGATGGCTCCCAGCAATTCGTGGCATTTTTGGCTTGTAGTTGCATGATTCCACTCTCTGCCTCTCTTGTCACATGGCTTTCTTCCTGTGTGTCTGTGCCTCTGTGTGTCCTTGCTTAGAAGGACACCAGTCACTGGGTTTAGGGCCCATCAAATCCAGTATGACCTCATCCTAACTGATGACATCTGCAAAGACCCTATTTCCAAATAGGTTCTGGCTGGACACAAATTTTGGGGGCACAGTGTTCAGTCCACCAAAACATCCTCATAGAAAACCACTTGGTAATATATAGAGTCTGTTTCTGGACACTTAGGTCCCATTGGTGTATATATCTGTCCTTTTCTTTCTCTCTCTCTTTTTTTTTTTTTTTTGCCACCCCGTGTCATGAGGACGTTCCCAGGCCAGTGACCAGAGCCACTGCAGTGACAACCAGATTTGTAATGGCTAGGCCCCTAGGGAACTGCAGTGTATCTGTCTTTATGTTAATGATGTATCGTTTTGATTATTCTGGCTTTATAGTAAATCTTGACATCAGATGGTGTGTGTTCTCCAACTTTGTTCTTTGTAAAAATTGTTTAGGTTTTTTGCTTTTCCATATATATTTTAGAATCAGTTTGTCAGTTTCTGCACAAAAGCTTGCTGGGAGGTGTTCCTTGGCTCATGATTGTATAACCTCAGTCTCTATCTCCTTCTTCCCGTGGTTTTCTCTTCTCCTCTTCTGCCTCTTATAAGAACGGGTGTCCCTAGATTTGGGGCCTACCCAGATAATTCAGGATGGCACTTATCTCAAGATCCTTAATTATATCTGCAAATATCCTTTTTTCCAAATAAGGTCACATTCACAAGTTTCTGAGGTTAAGACATGTTCGTATCTTTTTAAGGCTGCCTTTCAACCCACAGAACCATGCTGAGTTCCCTGCTTAAAAAATTGTTCCTTTATGATAGAATGCAAAACAAAAACATGTCCCTACACTGAGTGTACGTGGGTGTCAGGGTTCTTTCTTCTCTGATCTTACATTCTGCAACTATGTCCCGCTTACTGGACTCTAGCCACACTGCCTCTTGCTGATCTTCAAAGACTTAAGGCAAGGCCTCTGCTCTGTTCCCATGGTCTGGGTTTCTCATCCTCCAAATGCTAACAAGCTACGGACTCACATTCATTTGGGTCCCTGCCTAATGTTATTGGAAGGGCTTTCTCAACTTTATTTAAAATATCAGCTCTTGGGAGTTCCTTTGTGGCTTAGTGGGTTAAGAACCCAGCTAGTATCCATGAGGATGTGGGTTTGATCTCTGGCCTCGCTCAGTGGGTTAAGGATCTGGTGTTGCCGCCAGCTGCAGTGTAGGTCGCCGATGCAGGATGCAGCTTGGATCCAACGTTGCTGTGGTGTAGGTGGTAGCTGCAGCTCTGAATCGACTCCTAGCCTGGGAACTTACTTGTGCTGTGGGTGTGGCCCTAAAAAAGACAAAAATAAAATATCAACTCTTATCATTCTCTATCCCCTGCACTGCTTTATTTTTCTTCTGTGCATATCTGATACATTACACAATTGTTTTTCTTTCTCTTGTTTGTCTTCATAAACGGTCCATGGCAGGAGGGGTGGCTGTTGCTCATTAATATATACCCAATACCTACAAAAGCATCTGGCATGGTAAATACTTAACATATTTTTGAATTAATTTGAATGAATGAGTAGGCTATTTTCTTCAGTAGGGAAATAACTTAAAAGATGACGTTAATCATACTGTATTAAAACTCAGGTTTTTAAAAAAAAGCAGCCTAAAGAAGCTCCTAACTATTGAATTCGAGGCAATTTGAGTATTAAGAAAGAATAATAACTGCTTGTAACATTTCAAAAAGGTAGCAATCCCTTAGTCCATAGTGGTACTCAAAAAGGGTGGTGGGGTCAGGGGAAGGAGAGAGAAAAACAAAAAGCAAAGCTCTGCCTTAGCCACAGAAGAAGTCCCCCTACTAAGTATAGATGGATGAAAGAACATCACCACTGTGAAGTAATTCTTTCTAAAATTTTAACTTGACTCTCATCAAGCCTGTAGCAAATTCATGTTTTAGGAACCACAGAGGATAGAGAAACAAGGTAAATGCCCCCAAGAGAACAGTTACTTTTTTTTTTTTTTGTCTTTTTAGGGCCGCACACGAGGCATATGGAGGTTCCCAGGCTAGGGGTTGAATCGGAGCTGTGTCTGCTGGCCTAGACCACACCTCATAGCAACGCCGGATCCTTAACCCACTGAGCGAGGGCAGGGACTGAACCCTCAACCTCATGGTTCCTAGTCGGATTCGTTAACCACTGAGCCACAACGGGAACTCCCAAGAGATACTAGTCTTAAGAATCACAGTCACGTGTTGGAGATTTGGGGGATGAGTTATGATTTCTGTGACTTTGAAAGGGATGAACAAAAGAACGTACACATCTATGGAAAGGTAGATGAAGCCAATGTGGCGGGTTGTTAGCAAATGTTGAATCTGGGGGAAGGGTTTATTAGTGATCATTGTATTGTCTCCCCTCTACTTTTCTGTTTGAAAGAGGTGGGAAGAAAACAAGGAAAACAGTTCTCTTAAAAAGCTGCATGTAAAAGAGACTGGAGCTCAGTAATCCGAGTGATGATTACGTGGCAGTTAACCCCGGAGGGGAGCTGAGGTTGCCTTGACCTCGGAAAGGGTGTTGAATGAAGAATGGACTAAGCATGAAGCTGACCTGTCTGCTGTGATTTATGGTGTGTGTGTGTCCTTATTCTCCTTATATGGGTATTTCTGTAGACTGTAAGGTTGAAAAAGAAATATCAGAAAGGCAATCATTCTTGTATTGAGAGAATCAATCTTAAAAGGCAGGTAAAACGACTTCAGGGATGTGGTCTGTGACTGAGTCAGTCTCTCTGATGTTTTTGAGAGAAACTGTGAGGATTAGGTTTTTTAAATTTTTAAAAATTAAAAAAAAATTATTGAAGTACAGTTGATTTGTAATGTGTTAGTTTCTGCTGTACAACAAAATGATTCAGCCATAAAGCAACACGTATGCACATTCCTATAAAGGTTATCATAGAGCATTGAGTAGAATGCTCTGCTATCCAGCAGGTCCTTCTTGACCTTCCATATACCACAGCGTGCATTTGCCAATCCCAAACCCCCAGTCCATCCCTCCTTCCCCACCCTTTCCCTTTGGTAACCTTAAGTTTGTTTTTGAAGTCGGTGTGTCTATTTCTGTTTTGTAAATAAGTTCATTTGTGTCATTTTTTAAAATCTGATTTGATAGAAGTCATATGGTTATTTGTCTTTCTCTGACTTACTTCACTTAGCATGATCGCCTCTAGGTCCATCCATGTTGCTACAAATGGCATTATTTCTTTGATTTTTATGGCTGACTAATATTTCATTGTATGCATATACCACATCTTTTTCCGTTCCTCTGTTGATGGACATGATATCTTGGTTATTATAAATAGTTTTTTTTTTTTTGTCTTTTTGCCATTTCTTGGGCCGCTCCCACAGCATATGGAGGTTCCCAGGCTAGGGGTCAAATCAGAGGTGTAGCTGCTGGCATACGCCAGAGCCACAGCAACGCGGGATCCAAGCCACGTCTACAACCTGCACCACAGCTCACGGCAACACCGGATCCTTAACCCACTGAGCAAGGGCAGGGACCGAACCCGCAACCTCATGGTTCCTAGTCGGATTCGTTAACCACTGAGCCACAACGGGAACTCCATAAATAGGTTTGTTTTTAAATATCAAAAAAAAAAAAAATTTTTTTTTGGTCTTTTTTGTCTTTTCTTTTTAGGGCCACACCCACGGCATATGGAGGTTCCCAGGCTAGGGGTCCAGTCAGAACTGTTGCTGCTGGCCTACACCACGGCCTCAGCAATGCTGGATCCAAGCTGCATCTGCAGCCTATACCACAGGTTACGGCAATGCTGGATCCTTAGCCCACTGAGCGAGGCCAGGGATCGAACCCTCACCCTCCCGCTGTGCCACAACAGGAACTCCCTCAAATATTTTTTAAACTGCTTTCATCTTGTCATAAACCTGAAATTTCCCTCTGATTTTTATAGCGAATAATTGATTTTTTTTCTGTCTTGAAGCAGTTTGTATCATTGTATTGATTTTACAAGAGTTCTTTCATACTACATTTTGTTATGTAACATTAAGAAAGTTTATGGAACAAAAAATTATAGTGCACACTCTAATTCACTTATCTAATAACCCACTCAATTTCTCAGAATAAGGCAAAACATCAAGATTACCTTACAGTTAAATCTAGTTTCTAAAGGAGAGATTATAATAATGCATTTAACATTTTAATAAAATTTTCATTTATAGGATTTAGTTTTGAAAGCTATGTATTTTAAAATAGAGAACTTTAAGTTACAGTGTGATGAAATTAGCTAGGATACCATTTCTAAATTATTGTGTTGCTGCCGTAACAGAAAATTCATTTTAAGTATGCAGTGTCATCAGATGCCTCTGCTTACAGAGATTCGTAAAACTTACCTCCATATGGTACCAGTCTAAATCACAGATACGTTTTAATTGAATTTTTAGAAATGAAACTTCTCTTAGGCAGAGATCAAAGAGTTTGCTTGAATGGGTTTAGATAAACAGCACCTCTTAATAATATCTCAAATGGGAAAGTATCATTTACTAAAGATTAGTACATTTTCTCTCCCAGATCACAGAACTTAAAGGATGTAGCCTTTCTATTTTGACATTCTTTTGAAGGATTATGTTGTTTATATATAGTAAATTGTCACGTCTTTTCTTTTCTTTTCTTTTTTCTTTTTTTGTCTTTTTTGCTATTTCTTGGGCCGCACCCACGGCATATGGAGGTTCCCAGGCCAGGGGTCGAATTGGAGCTGTAGCCACCGGCCTACGCCAGAGCCACAGCAACGTGGGATCCGAGCCGCGTCTGCAACCTACACCACAGCTCATGGCAACGCCGGATCGTTAACCCACTGAGCAAGGGCAGGGACCGAACCCGCAACCTCATGGTTCCTAGTCGGATTGGTTAACCGCTGCGCCACGACGGGAACTCCACGTCTTTTCTTATTAGACAAATAGATTTCTAGAATTGACTTTAGGATAAATGAAGTTAACAAACATATTATCTTAGGGGTATAGCTCTTGATGTCTTGATTCTCTGCTTACTTACTATTTGCCACATGAAGTGGTATTTACAACACTGGACAAACTACAGACTGTTTCATGGTTTGTCCAGCTAGAACATCGGCCATGATTTTGGGTTCTGCTTCCATAAAAGCATGGCACAAGAGAGTGTAGTAACCTCTTCACTCTTCCAGTAGTTGGTCTGCAGTCCAGCAGGTTAGGCTATGAGTAAGAGGACTTGTTAATAGTATCAAGTCAACTCAGGCAAAATGGAGACTTTGTGTTACGTGTGTCATGCTGTCTCATCACAATTACAGCAATTCAGTGAAGCATGGTTACTTATAGATAACATAGCATTATCATCATGACATGATGACCATTAGTCCTTTGTATAGATGAGTAAACTGAGCCTTAAGGAGGCCAAGAACTTGTCATAGATGGCCTTTATTATGTTGAAGTACATTGCTTTTTTATCCAGTTTGTTGAGAGTTTTTTTTTTTTATCTCAAGTGAATGTTGAGTTTTGTCCAGTACTTTTTTTTTGCATGTATTGAGATGTTCATCTGATTTTTATCTTTCATTCTGCTAATGGGATGTACTACACTTATTGATATGCATATATATCAGACATCATACTCAGTGGTGAAAGATGGAAAGCCTTTATTCTAAGATCAGCAACAAGACAAGGGTATCCACTCCCACCATTCCTATTCAATGTAGTACTGCACGTCCTCACCAGAGCAGTCAGGCAAGAGAAGAAATAACAGGCATGTGAATTGGAAACGAAGAAGTCAAGTTGCCTGTTTGCTGATGGCATGGTTTTCTAAGTAGAAAACCCTGAAGACTACTGAAAAACTGTTTGAACTAATAAGTGAATTCAGTAGAGTTGCAGGATACAAACTAATCTAATGTACAGCATGGTGACTATAGTTAACAATGCTCTATATATGAGAGTGGATCTTAAAAATTCTCACCACATAGACTGTAACTGTGAGGTGATGGATGTGTTAACTAACCTTCTTGTGATCATTTCATAATATGTATATGTATATAGATCATTATGTTGTACACCTTAAATTTATCCAGTGTTATACATCAATTATATGTCAGTAAAGGTCTGCCAAGAAAAAGGAGATAAAGGAATTTATATTTGAAGTCCTAGGGCTCTTAAGTGGTAGAGCTGGAATCCAAACCCTGAACTTTATAATTCCAGAGTCCAAGCTCTTTAATCCCAATTTGAACCTACATATCCTAGAGCTTTCACCTTGTTGCCCTGTATGTTGATTCTGCTTCTCTGATTAGAACATAATGGTTGATAGTTTTCACAGTTGGTGTGCCTAGCTTTCAATTCTGAGTTCCACTCTGGAGCTGTTCTTAGATTAGTGGTCTTCAACCTGGAGTATATGGACACCTGGTGTTTTCCTGGGAGCTTTACAGGGATTTTGCATGCAGAAGTAGTTTAAATGCTACTTAGTTGCTCAATGCACATATTTACTTTCCTGAAAGTGGTTGCCTGGGAGCACTTGTGGTTGGCAGATTCTCCTTTCCTACCTTCCCCTTCACAAATCGCTTTTCTTTCACTTCACTGAGTCACTCTTAACTTCGCAGCCTGAATCTTTCAGTAGTTGATTGCCTCAGGGAATAAAAACCTGCTTCTCCCAATAAAGGGACCATTTAACAATTCTTAGCTCCTGAGCAAGAATTTATAAATAGCAAAGCAAAGAGAGCTTTGGTCAGACTCATACAGGGGAGAGCTTTATTTTATTTTGGTAGCAAATGTAGGACAGATTTCCATGCTTTATTTATTTCTTTGGAATTGGACTTGATTGTTGTGGGGTAGGGGGGTTTGCTGAGACGGCAGATTAGCACATTTAAGTGCACTTAAAAATGAAGTCAGGCTTTTGTGACCGATAGTAAGTTGATTTGGTTTATTGATTTGACAGTGAGGACATGCTTAGCAGTTAGATTGTTTGGTAGACATATTAAGTAAATGAGTGAAATCTGCAGTTCTCGGGGTTACAGCAAAACATCCTGGGTGTGTGCATATATATATATATATGCCCTAGTGAAATATTACTCACTCATAAAGCAGAAGGGAATCTTTGCCTGTTGAGACAGCATGGATGAACCTGGAGGACATTATGCTAAGTGAAATAAGCCAGGTGACACAGAAAGAAAAATATCGTATATCATTTATATGTGAAATCTCAAAAAGTCAGACTCATGGAACCAGGAGCAGAATGATGGTTTCCAGGGACTAAGGGGTGGGGGAAATGAGTTAGATGTTGGTTAAACTTGCAGTTGTGAGATGAATAAGCTTTAGAGATGAAATGCATAGTGTGATGACTGTTGTTAGTAGTACTGTATTATACTTGAAATTTGCTAAGAGACTAGATCTTAAATGTTCTTACCACAAAAAAAGTTAACTAGGTAAGTGATGTATGTGTTTTTGATTGTGGTAATCATCTCACAGTATATATGTGTATTAAATCATCATGTTGTACACCCTGAATATATAATTTTAGTTTGTTAGTTTTACCTCTTTAAAGCTGGAAAAATAGAATACATACATATATATTATATATATTACATATATATAATCTTTGAAATCATATTCTCTGCCTTCATTAAGTTTATGATAAAAACTTAAGATGTCCGAGTTCCCTTGTGGCACAGTGGGTTAAGGATCCAGTGTTGTCACTGCAGTGGCTTGGGTTACTGATGTGGCTTGGGTTCAGTGCCTGGCCCAGAAACTTCTACATGCCTCAGGTGCAGCCAAATCAAAAAATTTTAAGATGTCAAACTAAAGATTTCAGAGGATTATGTTGTTTTTGGAGGTGCAAAAACAAAAGAATTGAGGGGTTCCCATTGTGCATTGTGGCTCAGCAGTAACAAATCCAACTAATATTCATGCAGATTCAATCCCTGGCCTCGCTCAGTGGGTTTAGGATCTAGCGTTGCTGTGAGTTGCGGTGTAGGTTGCAGGCGCGGCTCGGACCTGGCATTGCTGTGGCTGTGGTGAAGGCTGGCAGCTGCAGCTCCTTTTTGACCCCTGTCCTGCCGACCTTCCATATGCCATAGGTGTGCCCCCTCAAAATAAATAAATAAATAAATAAATAAATAAATAAATAAACTTAACCTCCACCTGGTCCCCAGTTCTACTTTATCACAATATTGCCTTGCCTTTCCTCATTTTCCATGTGACTCTTTTTACTTTATTTTTACTTCTTTTTACTTCACTAAACCTTTAATGAGAAGTCTTTTAATAAAATTTTCCTTAAAGGCACATTATTTTTGTCCCCTGTGCTTTAGCTCTAATGGGTTATTACATTACCTTGTGCTTGCCTGTTGGAGGGGTACTTCATGGTATGACTCAAGTAACACCTGTATTGTGCTCCCCAAACACTTGTATGTTGTAGCATCTATCATATAGTATAGTACGTGGTGGTGTATAAACTGATTCCTCAGCTAATTTTTTGAGAGCCTTGAGAGCGTGTATTATCTGTAGTTCTTCAGTGCCACCTGTGGAGCCTATCATAGAATAGGCATTTTATGCTTGTTGACTGAATGAATGGGTACTTGAGCATTGAAGACATTAAAGAGAGAGAAATGCAAAAAAAAAAAAAGACTAATAACAGTACTAGCTAACATTTATAGTGTGTTTATTATGTGTCGTAATAAGTGTTTTGCCTGTACTAACTCATCAAAACCTCACAACTGCTCCATGAATTACTTCTCAAATTTTATTTCATAAAGACAAGTGAGAGTGCCTTAGAAACTCAGCTTTAGTTCATTCTTAGTTGAAAATACAAAGTTAGCTTTTATAGTCTATATTGCCCACTGTAGGTGGCAATATAGCTTCAAGGTTAAGACTATGGGCTCTAGAGCCAAGCTTCCTGGGTTCAAATCTGGCTCTGACTTTAATTGGTTGTGCAAGTTATTGGGCAGACGTGCCTTGTTTTGCTCATCTGCTAAAAGGTGATGACAACAAAATATAGCTTATATGATTATTGTGAATACTAAATAACTTAATGGTTGGCAGCATGCTTCGGCTGTGCCTGTTGAAAAAGAAACAACCACCAAATGCTAGGTATTATCATTTCATAAAATGACTCTATTGACACTTTGACTTAATACAGTCATCTGTCTTAAATATCAGACTTGTGGCTATTTGCTTTTTCAGAAGAGAAGGCTCAACAGTAGAGAATAGGAGATATCTTCTCTACGGTTTAAAAATTACTTAAACCCTAAAAATGTCAGTCTTGTTAATTTAGGGGAAATAAGAATTAGTTCTTTGTCCTTGTTTCATTGTTTCCGTTTGAGCCACTAAAATGCTTTTCAGAAATTCCTGTTGTGGCTCAGTGGAGATGAACCTGACTAGGAGCCATGAGGATTCAATCCCTGGCCTCCCTTAGCAGTTAAGGATCTGGCGTTGCCATGAGCTGTGGCATAGGTCACAGATGCGGCTCGGATCCCCCATTGTCGTGGCTGTGGTGTAGTCCGGCAGCTGCAGCTCTGATTCAACCCCTAGCCTGGGAACCGCCATATGCCGCATGTGCAGCCCTACAAAAGCAAAAAATTAAAAAGGAATGCTTTTCAATTTCTTGAAAATGTTGAAGTTTCAGTGATGTCAGAAAAGGAGTGACCAGTGGTACTTTGCTCACAGGGTTCCTGTATGGGTGAAATGAAATGAAATGAGTACTGTGATCACAAACTCTGCTGCTTGGTTACAAACCATGACTCTGCCCTGCAGGTGAAGGGACCTTGAGGCAGAGGTATTGTGTTACTTTAATGAGTAAATGTCCACCGGTGAGGTGTAAGAACCACTTCAGAATGAATTTCACTTACAGTGATTACTCTGTAGAGATCTTTCTGTGAGCCTCCAAGTGAGCTCTTTCTTGGGGAAAAGATTTCTCCAAATAGGTCTATAATATGTGTGTGCTTATGAATGGCAGGCTAAGGGGACAGGCACAAAACAGAGATTAAGGCTTACCTATAATTTGTTTCTGCATGATATACCCAGATTGGAGGAACATGTTTTTCCCACTAACAGGTGTGCATAGTTCCCCATGGCCTTAAACCAAACAACAGGCATAGATAGCCTTACAGCACATGGCCCCAAGGCCATTGTTCCATTCACGAAGGGATTTCTTCCTCTCTTAGGAAAATATAAAGGAAGGAGTATACCAGGACGTTCAGAAAGACGGTCCCAGATGAGAAAGCTCCAACCCTGTAATTATGAAAGGGATTTTGCGAACTTTTTCTCTGAAAGCTCATGAAGCTGCTGCAGGTTTTTTGAATTAGCCGTCTCTCCTCCTGTAAGGTCGTCATGCACGCAGCTTTGCTTTATAATCACATCAAAGTCGTGATATTCGACTTCACCCAAAGTATGTTCTTATACTTCTTTTAATTTAGGTTATGCACGCCAAGTTTTTTTTTTTTTTTTCCCCCATGGACATGTGCTTGTTGATTTGAGGAGAGAGTTCTTATCTCATGAGATTGTTCTTGAAAAGACTTCTAACATTTGACTTTGTAATTAAAAAAAAAGTACTGTTGTGATTATTTGTCCTGTAACCCTGAATGTCATTAAATATTGACATTCAGTTTGTGTTTATCAGTATAATGAGCATTATGATAACCTTCCCCACAGGTTTTTTTGTGAGAAAGGAACTTAAGCAGAGTGCTGGGTTGAGTGCTTGGCAGATGGTAAGGACATAATATGTGGTAGATCTTTTGTTATTCATTTTTAAAGATATTTAATAACATGGGGAAATAATCATATTGAGCGATGAAAGTAAATTACAAAACTTTATCCCAGATCTTGAAAAACAAAATCATATATTATGTGTGTTAATTTAACAGTGGTTGCTGTGGGTAATTGCATTCTGTTTTTCTCATTATTTTACAGTTTAAAAAACTCCCCACAAACAGGACTGTTTATCTGAGTGAAAGCTTTTTTCTTTTCTTTCTCCTTTTCTTCCTCTCTTTCTCCCTCCTTCCCTTCCTTTAAAATTTTTTTTTTAAAGAATGCTGTTGAAAACTGCCACAATGCCTGCAGAAATAAATAATGTTTAACTTCTTTTAGCCAGAGGATAAATTGAGAATACTCTCCTCCGGTTTAGAATAGAATCTTTTTACTTTGCAGGATATATGGATGACATTTGGTGTTTGGGGCAGTAATGGTATTGGTGTAAAAAAAAAAAATGCAGAATTTTAGGATGGCTGATCATTATAAACCTCTCCCAGAATCTATTTTGACTTTTTGGAAAATTTCTAAATTAGTTTTTTTTTTTTTATCTGTCTGAGGTAATATTAGATGATCTGCCAGTCAAATTTTTATTTCTCATATGTTACATTTGGGTTAAAAGAAGATAAAATCCTGACTGATCCTATGGTAATAAAAATTTCTATCGGAATTTCACATAAAAAGCTCAAAGTAGTAATGACTGTCTTCATGTGAGGATAATAAAAATTTTAGAATATATAACATAGCCACTTCATTTTTACTGTTTGTTAGTGTATCTTTAATAAAATACAAACGGGACTCAGTAGTAACAGTGGGGAACTAGACATCGTTGCTGGAATAGTTTAAAAAGCATGTGGAGAGATTAAGGTAAAAGTCAGTCTTTTCTTTATTATTTCCATCATATAATTCAAGAAATGGTAATCGTAGACCCTGAGATGAGAAGCACAATGAATACTGGGGAAATACTGAAGAAGTCTGATTTCTTAGGTGGGTTACATATATTCTCTGTGCATCAGTAAACACTTTATAATTCAGGTGGTCTGAAGTTTTTCCTTGGGTTATGGCAAATTCTAAATTAACAGAACTGGAGAAAATGAAATCCTCTTAGACCTAGGATATGCTGGACCTATGACTTTATAGTCGGACCCAGACCTGGCTATCTGTTCTTCGGGATGGGAGGTAGTAGCAATAAGGACAATGGCCTTCGGTCAGGAAGTTCTAGACTGCTTCTAGCACTAACCTTTGCTGTGTGACCAGGTAATTCTGATTATGTGTTTCTTTTCAAAGTTGTAATAAAATATATATATAACACTAAATTTGTCGTCTTGTCTTTGTAAGCGTAAGCTTCAGTGGCATTAAGTACATTCACTTTTTTTTTTGTCTTTTTTAGGGCTGCACCCATGGCGTATGGATGTTCCCAAGCTAGGGTCTAATTGGAGCTGTAGCTGCTGGCCTGCACCACAGCCACAGCAAACTCAGGATACGAGCCATGTCTTTGATCTATACCATAGCTCACAGCAACGCCGGATCCTTAACCCACTGAACGCGGCCAGGGATCGAACCTGCAACCTCGTGGTTCCTAGTTGGATTCGTTTCTGCTGCGCCATGACGGGAACTCCAGAATTGGAATCTTAAGGCCTGGAAATCGCTGTAATTTGATGGCAGGTGATTCTTAGAACCTGGCAAATTTGAGAAATACTGACTCAAGGATTATTTTCCGTGATTATTGGTCAGATAGGTTCATAAACCTTTTAAGTTTCCCTCTTGAAGATTCACAGTGAAATTTCCTTATTAAAGGATATGTAAAAATGTCCCCCCAAAGCTACTTTATCTTTATTTAGTCCAGCATTTCTCAGATTAACCCTGAGCACTTTTTTGGAAGCACATTTTACTTCTTACACCATGCTATTATTTCTTTTCTTTTTCTTTTTTTCCAGTGTACAGCAAGTTTTATTTATGTCCTTTATGGCTATTGTGTATAGTTCAACTGTGAACATGGGTATACAAATATCAGACCTTTCTCTCTTTCTCAGAGAGAGAGAGAGAGTGGGCTGCCCTGGGTAGGGAGTGGCTTATGCTATTATTTCTTAAAACATAGTTTGGTAAATACTGATTTAGAGAAATGTTTAACTCTCATTCCTTAGGAGAATTTTACTGTTCTGAGAAATTTATTGTTCAAAGGTCTCATTAGACTTAGTGATTTACAACCTTACTTAACATATTCAAGCCTTAACTATCAATTAGTTCCTTGTGAGAAAGAGGCCTTTTTTTTTCTATGTGCATACCCTAGACAGTCTGCTTGTAAGTGGGAGCTGTTTTTTAGTGGTTTCTTTAGATGGTTTTAATAATTTTAGTCTTAAATTTATAGACTTACTCATTGTAGTCTTTTGATACTAATGAAAGAGAAGGGTGATCTTCTCATGTGAGGAGTAGCAGAGGTTTTCACTTCTTGTGTCTGTAGTAATCACAATGAGTCAGGTCCTTCGGAATGTTCTCTTGCTGACAAAAGTGAAGCACAGCTTGATGTCTGCAAAGCAGAAGATACTGGCTCTTATCTAGAGCTGCAGTGTCTAGTACAGTAGCTAATAGCCACTTGTGGTTCTTTATATTTAAACTGATTTAAATGAAAACATGTAGTACTTTAACCACATACCTGCATTTTCGTGTGCAGTAAATAGCTGCACGTGGCTAGTGACTTCTCTGTTGGCCAGGGCAGACATAAAACATTGCCACCATTGCAGAAACTTCCCATGGGCAGTGCCCATCTAAAGGATCTAAAACATGATTATACTTTATTGTTTGACCTACATGAGGTATGTCCAAACTTTCCCGTGTCATTTGTGGAGATGATTTGCTGAGTGGAACCATGGAGCCAGAAACGCTTTCTTTATATCTGAAGATAAAAAGTTAGAATTAGAAAATAAACCCATCCAAAACAAAACAACACAACAGCAACAATATTCTTCAGAAACCTCAAACACCCACAAAAAGGATTTGTTTATAAACCTATCAATTCTTTAAAAATTTTTATTGAACTTTTTAAAAATTTTGTTTTAAATGGTTGCACTTGTGTCACATGGAAGGTCCCAGGCCTGTGATTGATCTGAGCCACAGCTGTGACCTGTGCCACAGCTGCAGCAATGTCGGATCCTTTAACCCACTGTGCTGGGCCAGCAGCTTGGTGCATCTCCATAGCAACCCAAGCTGCTGTAGTTGGATTCTTAACCCATTATGCCACCACGGGAACTCTTTTATCAGACTGTTTTTATACTTATATAATATATTTAATATATGTACACAAAATATATGTAAAAGCACATACACTTATGTACATAAATTGTACACACACACACACACAGCATGCAGGCTGATGAAATTTTACAAACTGAACACCATAGTGTTACCAGCACCCTATATGCCTTCTTCCTTTTGTATTATATTGCAGAGCTTTATTACCTAATGTCATTTCAATTTTACTCCAGAAAAAAGGGCTTTATCTCCCAATTTTCCCCTTCCCTATCTGCTGTCAACTAGACTATTTTCTGTCTCTGTGAATTTGCCTATTCTGGACAACTCATATAAGTGGAATCACATGGTATGTAGTCTTTTGTGACTTATTTCACTTAGCATATTGTTTTCAAGGTTCATTCATGCTATAGCACATGTTTGTACTTCATTACTTTTTAAAATTTGTGGTATAATTGACATATAACATTGCATTAGTTTCACGTATATAGCATAATGTTTGATGTTTTTATATATTGTGATACCATTCCTTTTTATGGCTGAATAATATTACATTTTATGCATATATTACCATAGTTTTTTATACATTCATTTGATGGGCATTTGGGGTTTTTTCCAGTTTCTATTTTGAATAAAGTTGCTGTGAACATTCGTGAACAAGTTTTTGTGTGGGCGTATGCTTTTATTTCCCTGGGTATATGTTATATACCTAGGAGTGGAAAACCTGGGTCACATAGTAACTCTTTATCTCTTCGAGGAATTGCCAAACTCTTCCACGTTGGCTGTACCATTTTCTACTTGCAATGTATGAGGATTCCAGTTTGTTCACGTCTTCAGCAACACTTGTTACTACCATTAAAAAAAGTTATTATAGTCATCCTTGTGGGTATTAAATGGTATTCCATTGTGGTTTGGTTAGCATTTCCCTAATGATAAATGATGTGAGCATTTTTTCATATGCTTGTTGGCTATTTATATATTCTTGGGAGAAATGTTCAAATTCTTTCTTTGCCCCCTCTTTTTTTGTCTTTTTTTTTTTGTCTTTCTTTGTCCTTTTTAGGGCCGCACCCATGGCACATGGAGGTTCCCAGGCTAGGGTCTGATTGGAGCTGTAGCTGCCGGCCTACAACACAGCCATAGCCACACAGAATCTGAGCCAAATCTTCGACCTACACCACAGCTCATGGCAACAGCGGATCCTTAACCCACTGAGCAAGGCCAGGGATTGAACCCACAACCTCATGGTTCCTAGTCGGATTCGTTTCCATTGCGCCACAACGGGAACTCCCTTTGCCCATTATTAAAGTTGGGTTGTCTCTTTATTGATGAATTGTAAGAGTTCTTTATTCCAAATAGTAGACCTTCATTAGATACATGATTTTTCAAGTATTTTCTCCCATTTTGTGTAGTCTTTTAGTTTTCTTGATAGTGTCCTTTGCACAAAAGTTTTTTTTTGGGGGGGGGGTTTCTTTTTTTTGGTCTTTCTTTTTGCCTTTTCTAGGGCCGCTCCTGCGGCATATGGAGGTTCCCAGGCTAGGGGTCTAATAGGAGCTGTAGCCACCGGCCTATGCCAGAGCCACAGCAACTCAGGATCTGAGCCACGTCTTCGACCTACCCCACAGCTCACGGCAATGCCAGATCCTTAACCCACTGAGCAAGGCCAGGGATCAAACCAGCAACCTTATGGTTTCTAGTCAGATTCGTTAACCACTGCACCACAACGGGAGCTCCTGCGCAAAAGTTTTAAGTTTGATAAAGTTCAACTTACCTTTTTTTTCTTTTGTTATTTGTGCATATTTAAGAAAGTGTTGTCTAATGTATCATCATGAAGATTTCTGTCTGCATTTCCTTTTAAGAGGTGGTAACTCATCCATTTAGTTCTTTGACCCTGATCAAGTTAGTTTTCTTTCCTTTTTTTTTTTTTTTTTTTTTTTCCTTTTAAGAGCTGTACCCGTGGCATATGAAAGTTCCAGGTTCCCAGGCTAGGGGTTGAATCAGAACTGCAGCTGCTGCCCACCTATACCTCAGCCACAGCAACACAGTATCCGAGCCACATCTGTGACCTACACCACAGCTCATGGCAATTCCGGATCCTTAACCCATTGAGCGAGGCCAGGCTTTGAACCTGCGTCTTCATGGATACCAGTCGGGTTCATTACCACTGAGCCATGGCGGGAATTCCAAGTTAATTTTCATATATGGGATGAGGTAAGGGTTCAAGATTATTCTTTGGATATGTGGATAATATCACGTTGTTCTACTATTTTTTGTTGAAAAGACTGTTTTTTTCCTTCCTCCATCTTTTTTGAGACCTAGGTACACCTCTTTATATAGGAAGGAGAATGGGAGTTGTTTGTATATTGACCCATTGGTTCAATAACATGGATTCAGTAATCTTTCTCTTTTTTCTTAAACAACTTTATTAACATATCACTTAAATACTGTGAAATTTACCCATTTTAAATGTACATTTTGATGATTGTGAGACTCTCTGGGTCTGAGTTAATGGCATTTTTCATTGTCTTGCCCCAGCTGTCTCTCATCATTTACCCATAAGCTTGTGCTCTTAAAATCCTCTTGATGGTTGAACATTTTATTTACTAAGTGTGGTTTTATAATAGAAATCTGATCCTGTGATATATTTGCAGGAAGAAAGATATAAATAAGAGACAGTACTTTATTGACTGGATTTTATTTTCTTATTGTTGACATCGTTTATGTTTTGGCAAAAGGAAGTCAGCTCTCATAAAGAAAAAATTCCCTCTGAACATCTGCCAGAATCAGTTTGCTGTCATTTTTAGTTAAAAAGTTTTTCTTTTTTCAAATCGAACATACACCTTCTTTTTGCAGAGCAGATGGGAAAGATCAATGAGCTGCTATAGAGAATTACAAGGTTTTTTCCCCTCTATTTGATCTTTGATCTTAAGGCAGCTTTTAACCCTGTAGTAATCTCCCAAGAGATTTGAGGATACATTTTGTAAAACAAAATTATGGGGACTATGAATACATAATTGGTGTTCTCAAAGCATTCTGTCAAATGTAAAGTAAATGCTTTTAAGAAATCATTATCAGCTGTTATGTGTTTTTTATTAAACTGAATCCTCAGTGTAGTTTATGCCTAAGTGCATTATTGTAATTGAGTTTTGAGCTTACTTTGTTAGGGAAATAATTAGACTTTTCTTGATATAGCAGCACATAGCTGGGAAGGAAAAATCACATCAGTGAACAGCCAAAACTCTCTAGGTTTTAAGACTGAAAGTTGTATTAGAATATTTTAGTTTGGAATGTTTTTAAGTTGACTTTTCAAAAAGTTTTAGATTGGGTTTTATAGCCTTTTAGCAAACAAGTTTATGCTTTACTAAAAAAAAAGATCGTGGTGCAGAAAGACTATTTTTTCTACTCTTAAAACATGACCCCCCTCCACCCAAAAAAAATCCAGACAACTGCAAGCTTATGACTTGTTTGGAACTCACCAGAGAGCTTAGGTTCCAGGGCTGCCAGCAAGCTTGATGTCTAGGGAGAGACAGATTCCTGCAGAGAGAGACATGAGCACTTACTTACCTGGGGCAGACCCTGCTGGTCGCTGATAAGACTTAGCTAGAATCAAGAAGCTGATGGATGATGAATGTGGGCAGGTAAGAGAGGTTGCAGACTCTGGAGGCTGCACGTGGAGGGGAAGTTTATATCCACTTGCAACCTTTTTCTCTATGAACTCTACCAGGTGGTCCCCCAGAAGACACACGAGATTCCTGAGAAAGCATCCTCTGGTGGTGTAGGGCTTGGGGAGAAGAGCAGTTGCTATAGAGGGAGCAAGAAATTTTGCCAGGAGCCTTCTTCCATATCTTTCCTTTCTCCTCTACTGAATGAAAACTGGAAAGGGCAGAAAAATCACTGTTGCCTTTAGGGCCCTGGTGAAAACCCATTGCACATGGGGAAAGAACATAAATTCAAACCTACACTTGGTGGGATGTTCAGAGCCTCAGCTGGGTGAGGAGAAGCACTGAGAAGGCCACATCCCTGAGACCCAGGGATACAGTGATTGTCTAAGACTGATGCTTATTCAGCACAACAGAAAATTCCTATTCCCATCTCCTATCACCAGAGTGTTAAAGCATCAGGTAACAAAGTAATAGTGGGATACTGCCAGGAGAGTCGCCAGACCCTGAAGACCTCTCTTAGGTGCAGCACAAAGGGGAGACGTAAAGCTGAGAGATACGGCAAATACTGAGATGTGGTCTCCACTCTAAACACAAGCTACTATACTGGTAGAGGAATTTGAAGGCCGTGCTGCCAGGAGGGTAACCATTATCCATAACAAACCTTCAACCTAACCTGATGTCTGACTAAACTAACTTAAACCCCCACCTGAAAGGCACAGCAAAAGGAAAGGTATGCCCATTTCTTTGCATCAAAACTGCTACCTTGGTTCCTAATCTCCTTCACAAGTTCAGCTTTCAACAACAAAAAATTAGGTGGCATACCAAAAGGCAACAAAAAACCCCAACACACTGCTAAGAGACAAACCAATCAGCAGAGTCAGATTTGGATAAGATAGAACTTTCTGATAGAGAATTTAAAATAGCTATGATTACTGTATTGAAAGCTCTAATGAAAAAGTTAACAGCATGATAAATTAGACGGGTACTTTTAGCTAAGGACAGAAACTATAGGAAAGAATTAAATAGAAGCACTAGAAGTGAGAAAAAGCAATACTGCCTTTAGTGGGCTTAGTAGTCAAGGAAAGAATCAGTGGGCTTGTGAATATGAGGCAGAACACTAACTCGGGTCGTCAGTGTAGGAGCATGGGCTTCGAGGCATTCTTTGATACGACTGTTGATAAACATTTGTGGCTTAAGGGCTCCAGGGAGTAACATCCCCATAGGCCTTCTTTACTATAGGGAGTGTGCCTACCCCCAGATGGACATGAATCCCTAGCCCCCTGAGACTCAGTTTATGGGAAGCAAAGGGCAAAGAAACCGTGAGACTTATGGGGTATTTCCACCCCTAAGGCCCCTATTGGACAAGGGCTGATATAGGAAACTGGGCAAGGCCAATGGGAGAAAACCACATCTTTCTGGACCCCACGTTGGTATCCCCCCCATCTTTAAGGGATAAAACCCCTATCAGACAATAGGAGGGGGCTCTTCTCCCTCGTCCCAGCTGTCCTGGGAGCTGTTTGTTTTCCTGTAATAATAGACTTTGCTTGCTTGCTGCCTGTGTGTTCTCGAAGTTCATTCTTCAGCTGCATGAACAAGAACCCAGATTGTGGTAACATCTTTCCATCATCAAATAGGCCAATAGGAATTACTGGAAAAGAAAAAACAAAAGAGTCGGGAAAAACAGAAAACAGAACTGAGTATGGAACAATATCAGCAGATAAAATGTAAGCATACTTGGTATACCGTAAACCGCTAAAACATTAAACTGGAAAAGGTAAACTTATAGGAAAGGAAAACACATCAGGGGTTGTCAGAGTTGAAGGTGAGGAAGGATTGGGGTGATGGAGCTATTCTGTATTAGGCTGTGCTCTTGGACACCTAACTCAGTGCATTTATCGGAATAGAACTGTGTATCTCAAAGAGTGAATTTTACTCTTATGTAAATTAAAAGCAACAACCAGGAGTTCCTGCTGTGGCACAGTGGGATCGGTGCTATCTCTGGAATGCTGGGATGCAGGTTTGATCCCCGGCCCAGCACCGTGGGTTAAGGATCTGGTGTTGCCAGAGCTGTAGCATAGGTTGCAGCTGTGGCTCAGATATGATCCCTGGCCTAGGAACTCCGTATGCTGAGGGGTGATTTAAAAAAAAAAAAAAAAAAAGGTTCTTTGGAAAAAAAAAACAAACAAACCACCACCAGGTAGTGAGGGGAAACCAAAATGAAATACAGTTATTACTGACGAAACTGACTGTATTACAAATGAATAACACAACTTCACTGAACTCGAGGCTGAGTGTATGAGTCTGAGACACATCCTGGACACGAAGCGAGTGTGGAGTCCCGATTGGCAGTTCTGTTTAAGCTCCCGAGTGACCTCATACAGCTGAAAGGTAGCCCTCCTGAGTCCAGTCAAGCCAGGAGTCTGGTCGGGGGTTTATACCATCCTGCTATATGCCAAGAGGCACCAAACAGGGTGTCCCCAGAGGGAGACAGATGAAGCGAGTCACGAGGCAAAATTTCCTTCCCATTCCCCAACCCCAAAATCTCCTCTGTGTACTCTAGCCTTTGTAAAGCATTGGGAAATCACAGGTTACTGTATTTCTGAAGCCTAGCAATTTTTGAAAGGCATGCGAGGAACAAAAATGTTGTTTTTGTGAATTCCCAAAGGGTGGTGAAGGATTTAAAGTAGCTGTCCCTCACCCCTTAGGAGACTCGTCTCCACCTTCCCTGCTTCCTAGAGTATGGTAGGAGCCAGCATTTCACAGTAAGTGATGTTAGTGGAGTCCAATTTTTGATGGAAATCCATTTTTAATGGCATCCCTAAGAGGACAGGACACAAGGAGACCCCTTGCGCTGTGAAAAACAAAAACAAAACAAAAAAAACCATAAAGGCCTATATGGACGAAAGTCCTCATAATGCAGTTCTGTAAGTTTAGGGAGTTGCTCTTAAATTATAATGCATCCCATTATATGGGTCTTCTGTCCCTCGCTATTTTTAGCCAGTTGAGCACCCCTTGGCCAATTATTATCACCTCTTATATGATTTCTGCCTCGTCCCCTCTGCTGGGATCGGTTGTCATTATATTCTTCCCGTCGGATGCCTGATCTCCTCAGGAGTCCTTTAAAGGGCTCGACTAATCTGATCCTTTATCATTTCCTTTGCTGTTACCTCCAGTGGAGCTGCGGGGGCAAAAGGAAACAGATCTCTGGATGTTAAGACACCCTGTTACCTTGCCTGTGAGGGAGGAGTTCATAATTGGCATACATCCAGCTTAGGCCAAGTACCCAGTCTCAGAGGCCAGACTCGGTCAGTTTTGCTTTTTGCTCTTTACTTTCACCGCAGTTGAGGAACCACAAACGGGTTCATCCAACTTCATCCCTTAACTGTGGCTTAGGAACTTTGCTAACATTAATAGAGGGCTTGTCAGATCCTAGGATTCTGAAACTCAGGACAGCGCCTGTATGCCTGGGTTTTCTTTGCTTCTGTCCAGAGACAGGCAGTGGGCAGGAATGTTGGGAGAAGAGGCTGCGCGGTTAAGGAGTGGTTAATTCTGGTCAGCCTAAGGTCAGATGGGACGTTTGACCACTAATGCCTAGCTGCTCTGTACACGAGAGGGGACGCCCACACATAACCGAGAAAGGACAGTAGATGTTGGACGCTGGTCTTTTCTCTTTTTCAGATGGGAGCTAAATCCTTGAGCCTGGTGCACAGCTCAGTAGCAACCCCTCTGACATGTGCCTTAAAAAAAAAAAAAAAAAAGGACAACGTTTGACCCTTAGACTCTGAAAAAGAAATGTTTAATTTTCTTTTATATGAAAGCCTAGCTCTGTATAACCTGTTGGACAGGGAGCGGTGGCTGTCTGAAGCCTCTCTAGATTATAATATTGTTCTCCAATTAGACCTGTTTTGTACATGAGAAGGGAAATGGTGAGAGGTGCCTTATGTTCAGATCTTTACGATAAGGGAAGACGTTGAGGGACTGAAAGTCGATGAATAAAGCCCATTAGCTACTCCAAACTCTCAGAGGCTTGTCAAGGGAAATGAGAGTCCATCGGCTTTCTTAGAAAGACTCAGAGAGGCATTGAGGAAGCAGACGCCAGTGGACCCAGAATCAATGGGGGCCAAATCTTAAAGGCAGATTCATAACTCAGTCTGTGCCACATATACAGAGAAAGCTCTAAAAATTGGCTTTTGCCCCTGATCAGGACCTAGAGCTCCTCCTTAGAATAGCAACTCAAGTATATAATAATTGGGACCAGGAAGAATGAAAGGAGAACAGAAGGAGAGACAAGGAAAAGGGTGAGGCTCTGGTTATGGTGCTACAGGGAGTCAACCTGGAAGCTTCCAAGGTGACAGGGCTAGGGCAGAGACCTAAGCCTGGAGCCTGTTTCATCTGTGGAAAAGAGGGACACTATCTCTTTCTTTCTTTCTTTTTCTTTTTTTTAGGGCCACGTTTGGAGGTTCCCAGGCTAGGGGTCCAATCGGAACCAATGGCAGATTCCAAGCCACATCTGTGACCTACACCACAGCTCACAGCAATGCCAGATCCTTAACCCACTGAGCAAGGCCAGGGATCAAACCCGAGTCCTCATGGATGCTAGTCAGGTTCGTTAACCGCTGAGCCAGTAGAAACTCCGGAAGGAGGAACACTTTAAATGGGAATGCCCCAAGGCTCAGACCCCAGCACCTAGTCTGTGTCTTGGTCTAGACCATGTCAGGAAGATCACTGGAAAAAGGACTGCTCCTGAAGACGAAGGTCTCAGAGGTCGACCCCTCAAGGCCTGGGATCAAGACTGACAGGACCTGGGGCTTTCCACATTGGCTCCTGTCCTTGCCACCTCTCAGGGGCTCCTCGTGGATATAGGAGCCCCCTATTCAGTCCTCCTCTCCAACGCTGGAACCCCCTCAAATAAATATGCCACTATTCATCGTATTTCTGGCAAGCGGGTTACAAAATTGTTTACACAAAACCTTTGAGTTGTGACTGGGAGTCCATGCTCTTCTCTTGTGCTTTTCTGATTGTTCTCAAGCATCCAACTCCCCTTTTAGGAAGAGAAATTTTGTCAGAGGTTAAAGCCTCAATTTGCATGACAATGGAACCCAATCAAGGTTTATACCTGCCTTTGATACAAGTAGACCCAGGAGACCCAGAAGTCTGGGCCTTAGGAGGAAAGATGGGAAGAACAGAAAATGCTCAGCCGGTGAAAGTAACTCTTGAGGATCAAAATTTATTTCCTTGCCAGAAACAGTATCCTCTGAGACCTGAGGCGCAACAGGGATTTATTCCAGTTATGAGAAACCTAAAGGAAGAGGGACTCTTAATTGATGTAACAGCCCTTGTCACACCCCTACATTGGGAATGCAAGAGTCTAATGGGGATTGGTGCCTAGTGCCAGACCTTTGTCTAGTAAATGAGGCAGTGGTCCTATTACATCCAGTGGTGCCCCGACTCCTGTACTCTCGTCTCGCAGATTCCAGAAACAGCAGCTTGGTTTACTGTCTTAGATTTAAAGGAGGCCTGTTTCTGCATTCCCTTGGCTAAGGCTTCATAATTTTTATTTGCTTATGAGGATCCCCCAGACTCATCCACGCAGCTAATTTGGACTGTCTTGCCTCAAGGGTTTAGAGACATCCCTCATTTATTTGGACAGGCATTAGCCAGAGATTTAGCAAACTTTAAGGCTTCTAAGCCTGTTAAAAGTTATTCAGTATGTGGGTGACATTCTTCTCTACTGATACGAAAGAACAATGTAAGGTAACTTTTAGTTATATGCTGACCAAAGAAATGACCTACACATATTTCATGACCAGCCAGAGAAATCATAAAAATCATACGGGTTATAGGTATTTTAATCAATTTTATCAAATATGAGATCAGTATATGTGGAGTACTCCTGAAAAGGGTTATTTAACCCAGCCGGTGGAGTTCCCTTCGTGGCTCAGTGGTTAATGAATCCGACTAGGAACCATGAGGTTGTGGGTTCGATCCCTGGCCTCGTTCAGTGGGGTAAAGATCCGGTGTTGCTGTGAGCTGTGGTGTAGGTTGCGGACGCGGCTCGGATTCTGCGTTGTTGCTGTGGCTCTGGCGTAGACTGGCGGCAACAGCTCTGATTGGACCCCTAGCCTGGGAACCTCCATTTGCCGCGGGAGCGGCCCTGGAAAAGGTAAAAAGACAAAATAAATAAATAAATAAATAAATAACCCAGCCCGCATCTATTTGTTGGAAGCAAAATAAACATTATGTCAGATTTGAGGGGCGACCCCTATTCTCTAATGAGCCAAAACCTTTAGAATATTTAGGAACCAAATGTTGTGTACAAATCATCCAGGTCACATAAAATCCAGATAAGACTCCCATATGGCCTGGAATGGACTTGGGACCTAACCCTGGAGTGCATTGGCTAGCCCCAAATGGAACTTATTGGTTATGTGGAACTAATCTGTGGCCGTGGCTGCCCCCAGGATGGGTAGGGCACTGCACTCTGAGATTGGCTCTTGCTCATGGCAACACTATGAAAACTCTGAGCTGAGAACCAGCCAGTGTTCCCTCTTTACATGCCAGATGGGCCAGGTCATTGTTCCACTGGTATGATTACCTAGCAGCAATATTTGTGCCTTCATTAGGAACCACTGCCCTAATGGTGAGGGTGGAAGCCTTAACTAACTTTACTTGACAAGTTCTTAATGATACTGCAGAAGCTATTTTTACCCTAAACACAGAATAACGACAAATAAGAAAAGTAGTGCTACGAAACCAAATGTCCTTAGCTATACTTACTGCAGCTCAAGGAGGTACCTGTGCTATTGTAAAATCTCAACGTTGTGTCTCTATTCCTGATTATTCGCAGAATGTGTCCGATTGCCTGCGAGATCTCCGGCAGCAGATTCATGAGATGTCCGATCCAGCTCCAGCTTTTGGAGCTGCCCTCTGGAACTGCTTGACCTCCTCCTCCTGGTGGAAACATTTCCTCACCATAGTCATCATCGTGGTTTTGATCATTTTATTCAGACCCTGTATAATTAATTGTATTTCTTGTTTCATTACATCCCAATTAGAACCTGTCAACCTTCAAGTGGTGATAGAAGGGGTACCCAATGTAATGTATCAAAGCCCACTCGACCGTCTCACGAGTGGAGACCTAACTGCTTTCCCCTAACGACACCGCTTTTCAGCAGGAGGCAGTCAAAGTGGTCATCACCCCCTCCCCCCCGCAATTAGAGTCTCCAACTCTAGAAGAGGGGATTGAGGCAGAATACTAAGTCAGGTCATCAGTGTAGGAGCATGGACTTCGATGTATTCTTTGATATGGTTATTGATGAACATTTGTGGCTTAAGGGCTCTGGGGAGTAACATCCCCACAGGCCTTGTTTACTGTAGGGAGTGTGCCTACCCCCAGATGGACATGAATCCCTAGCTCTCCTGTGACTCAGTTTATGGGAAGCAAAGGGCAAAGAAACCGTGAGACTTATGGGGCATTTCCACCCCTAAGGCCCCTATTGGACAAGGACTAATATAGGAAACTGGGCAAGGCCAATGGGAGAAAACCACATCTTTCTGGACCCCACGTTGGTATCCCCCCCATCTTTAAGGGATAAAAGCCCCTATCAGACAATAGAGAGAGAGGGGGCTCTTCTTCCCCCTCCCAGCTGTCCTAGGAGCTGTTTGCTTTCCTGTAATAAAGACTTTGCTGGCTTGCTTGCTGCCTGTGTGTTCTCGAAGTTCATTCTTTGGCTGTGTGAATAAGAACCCGGATTCCAGTAACATCTTTCTGGCATCAAAGGGAGTGGGGAAGGAAAGAACTAGCCTAAGTCATGTTGGAAAATAGTCTTTTGAATGAATATTGTTAGGCTGAAGACAAAAAAGAGCTGCAAACAAGCTTACTGTACTCTTTTTGGCAAATTTGTTTCTCACAGAAGTATGGATTACCATTTCTGAAACTATATGTTTACTAAGGTTAAAAAAATAGGTACAGTAGATAAGGAGATTGAGTCTTCTGCTTGTCAGAGAAATTACAAATAACGTGCAGGTTAGAATGAACCCTGAGGTGTTGGAGTGAAATCAGAAATATCAGTATGAATTTATTCTCAATATTTTAGCTATATATGTAAATAGATATAGAAATACAGATGTATGTGTGGCATAGTATATACAGTTGACCCTTTAAAAACATGGATTTGAACTGCCTGGGTCCACTTAGATGGAGATATTTTTCAGTGGTAGATAATACAGTACTAGATGGTCTGTGGTTGATTGAATCCGAGGATGCAGAGGAACTGAGACTCCAGAGAGCTGACTATAGTTATCCAAGGAATAACCCCCACATTGTTCAAGGATCAACAGTATTTCTTATCATTGACTGCTAAGGAGTTCTAGAAACAGATATCCCAGTGGCAGTGAGCACACTTGGTTCCAATATCTTGTTTTCTAATAACATTCTCCAATCAAAGCAACTAGCGAAGGGGTTGATTCCAGGTTCAACCTGGAGCATCTTGCCTTACTGGAACTATGGAAGTTCTTCCAACTTAGGGTTACCAAAAGGGGCGGGTGGGGGTGGGAGTGGGATGGACTGTGGGTTTGGGATTGGCATATGCACACTGAGGTATATGGAACGATTGGCCAAAAGAGACCTGCTTATATTATAGCACAGAGAACCCTGCCCAATTCTCTGGTCATCTATGTGGGAAAAGAATCAGAATGAGCATTGTATATGTATGACTGGGTCGCTTTGTTGTACAGCAGAAATGATCGCAGTGTTGTCAATTAACTGGACTTCAAAAAAACTTAAAAAAAGAAGAAGGGTAGGGACATGTTGAAAGGCACAGGAGCCAACCTGGAAGAGCCCGAAACAGCCGAAGCTGGAGAATTAGAACAACACAGTGTCCCAATAGTTTTGGATTATAACTCAGAATAAAATAATATCTATAAGCCCATAATGATATAAATAAATTAGATGAGTAAATGAATGGGGAGGTAGCACATAGAAGAATTGGAATTATATGAGTAGAAGGAATGGGGGAAATAGAAAGTCACCATTAGAAAATTATAGTTGTGATTGTCATAAGGCAAGATCCCATGACAGATGCTAAAATTAGTGGGTGAAAGTTTGATGAGCAGCAGTATCTATGTGGACTCTTATTCCATTATATTAACTGCAAGGGAAAGAGAGCAACTTTACATTGGATAAACCTGGCAAATAGCACCTTAACCAAGAGAAGAGCACCTTACCTTTGCGGTATTCTTGCTAAAAATGCTTAACCTCAGTTTAATTTGAGGAAACATCCAATGGACCCTAAATATTCATTGTTCTTTAAAAGTATCAAGTGTTGGAGCTCCTGTCGTGGTGCAGTGGTTAACGAATCCGACTAGGAACCATGAAGTTGTGGGTTCGATCCCTGGCCTTGCTCAGTGGGTTCAGGATGCAGCGTTGCCGTGAGCTGTGGTGTAGGTGGCAGACGTGGCTCGGATCCCAAGTTGCTGTGGCTCTGGTGTAGGCCGGTGGCTACAGCTCCAATGAGACCCCTAGCCTGGGAACCTCCATATGCCGAGGGAGCGGCCCTAGAAAAGGCAAAAAGACAAAAAAAAGTATGAAGTGTCAAAGACAAGGAAAGATTTAGGGATTGTCACAAATTGAAGGAGACTAAAGGTACAGGAAACCTAAACGCATTGTGGAATCCTGGACAAAATGAGGATGTTGGTGGAAAAATTTATTTGGATGAAATCCGAGTAAGGCCTGTAGTTTACTTGATAGTTATTGTATCAGTTTTGTTTCTTAGTTTCGGTAATTATAGTATGATGTTAAGTAAGGTGTTAATATTAGAGGAAGTTAGGTGAAGAGTATATGGGAATTTTCTGTAAGTTTAAAATTATTTTAAAATAAAAAGTTTTTTTTTTAAAGACTGCTGCCTGATCACTTAGTTTATAAAAATAAAGCTCCTGTCCACACTTACCAGAGATTTAAATTTGTAAATTTCAGTTCGATTTAGGAAGATTAGGTTCTTTTGCAATCTCCTACTATTGTTACATAGTTTTGTCTAAAAAAGGAAGGTTTCCTAAGTAAGTTTTCTTCTCAAATATTTGGGGACCTGTACATTTTATTTCTTAAATAGGTGTGCAGGAAATTTGAGCACGTAACTATTACTTAAAAGCTTCAGGCCTAAAAATTGTTTTAAACGGGGTATTTACTTCTAACTTATTTGCATTATTGATTCATGAAATATTGAGTAACAACTATGTGACATGTGCTTAGCTGGGACTTGTGGTACAAAGCCCGTTAAGGTAGTCTCTCTTTTTGGTGAATTTGCAGTTATTTGGAGAATGTAGAAGAAAATGTAGTAAAGTTCATTGTCAAGTGGGACATTCTCATCATTGGGTGTTTTTGTTTTTTGGCTGTGCTTGTGGCATGCGGGAGTTCCCAGGCCAGGGATCGAACCGAAGCCACAGCAGTGACAGCAACGCCAGATCCTTAACCCACTGACAAGGGAACTCCTCTAATGTTGTGGTTTTATTGAGCATATTTTCTCTAGTTTCTTTGTACCTTCTCTTTGAAATTCTTCTTTTATGTAGAATCTCAATACCTCAGCACTGTTATTCTACCTCTACTCCCTAAAGCCATTTTGGTCTTTTTTTTTTTTTTTTGGTCTTTTTAGGGCCACACCCACACCATATAGAGGTTCCCAGGCTAGGGGAAATAATCGGAGCTGTTGCTGCCGGCCCATGCCAGAACCACAGCAACGCCAGATTTGTACCATGTCTGCGACCTACACCACAGCTCACAGCAATGCTGATCCTTAACCCACTGAGCGGGGCCAGGGATCGAACTTGCAACCTCATGGTTCCTAGCCGGATTCGTTTCCACTGTGCCAAGATGGGAACTCCCTAAAGCCATTTTGGAATTCTCAGTAGTTCCTATTGGTTTTCCTAACTTAGAGAAGAATGGTAGTTCTTGTCCTGAACATTATCTAATACTACAGTTACTCAAAATGCCTTCTTTCTTGACAGACTACTCTTACCAAAGAAACTTAGGAGTAAGTAAAATGCCTTAAGATTCTGCTCCTTTGTTTTGTGTATTCCATGGTTTATTCATGGAATAAGAAAATAACTTATGAAACCTGTGGACTCGTAGAAAAAGGTATATTTATACATTTTGCAGTAATTTCAGATAATCTAATCTCACCAAAGCTTATCTGTTGACCCTAAATAAAGAATCACGTTTGGGGGCAAAAAAGGAAATATCAATTCATCTTGAGACTTGGTTTAGTTCTTATTGCATTAGAAAATGATCAGGGGAGTTCCCATCCTGGCGCAGTGGAAACGAATCCAACTAGGAATGATCAGGTTGTGGGTTTGATCCCTGGCCTCGCTCAGTGGGTTAAGGATGCAGCGTTGCCGTGAGCTGTGGTGTAGGTTGCAGACTCAGCTCGGATCCAATGTTGGTGTGGCTATGGTGTAGGCCAGCAGTTGTAGCTCCAATTGGACCCCAATCCTGGGAACCTCCATATGCCGCAAGAGCGGCCCTGAGAAAAAGAAAAAAAAAAAAGATTAGGAAGGTAATTATGATAATTTAAACAGTGAAAAATTGTAAAAAAAAAAAAAGACTGAAACGTTTTGTAATGATGACTGTGAAGGCAAACAGCAGGATCATGGCTAAGTAGAAAGCTGCCTTCAAAGTCAGAATATGATTTAGGAGATAGTCTGCCATCAGTTCGGTAGACAAGATCAGGTAAGTGAGTGCCCTGCTTTTTTCCTTCAGTAGAATGAGCAAGGAACATAGCGGAAGGATGATAGACCTGGGCGTCTCTTACATTACTCGTCTCATCTGCAATTATGTCAAATTCTTTTGCTTCTTCCCACTTCCCTTTTTTTGGCAGTGGGGGTCGGAGGTGGCTGTGAAGATCCCAGGCCAAGGAGCCACAGCAGTGACAACACTGAATCCTTAACCACTAGGCCAGGAAAGGAACTCCAATCTCCTTTGCTTTGTCTTTTGTCTCTTTAGAGCTGCACCTTTGGCATATGCAGTTTCCCAGGCTAGTGGTCTAATCAGAGCTGTAGCTGCTGGCCTACACCAGAGCCACAGGAACGCCAGATCTGAGCCCTGTCTTCGATCTACACCACAGCTCATGGCAAGGCCGGATCCTTAACCCACTGAGCGAGGCCAGGGGTCGAACCTGCAGCCTCATGGTTCCTAGTTGGGTTCTTTTCCATTGCGCCACGACGGGAACTCCCATGTCTCACTTTGGATGTGTTCCATTTGCCCTTATGCTCTTGCTGTGATGGTGGTCGAATTGGATGTTAAATGTGAACGTTCTCGTTCCTGATGTTTCCATGTCAGAGGAGTTGTGTTGAAATAAGATTCTACATTGATTAAATATCTACTATGTGGTAGACCGTGCAAAATCTACTTTTTATGCATTATTTCATGTGAGCTTATTATAATTAAGTGAGACTTTGAAATATAGCTGGGGCACAATACCGTTTTATTGTGTGGGCTGCATTGTCTTCGAGAAGTGTGTGGGAAACCTGAATTGATGTTTTAAGAATTACTAATGGATATTTTAAGAGTTACTACGGTAAGAGTTACCATAAAGGAAGGTAGGGGCAGACTGGTGCAAAATAGGTATAAAGCACAGCAAAGCCGATAAGACTGAAAGATAAGGTTGTGTGTATGTTTTGAAAGTCACCTGTACCACTAAGTGCTAGTGATGAGACATTTGCCTGCATAAAACCATCATGAGTTGACATCTTAAGACAGAGTACTCACCTAAAGAAATAAATTGCTTTAGTATTAATGCATCTAAGATGAGAGAAATGTGTTTTACCGTTGCAGTACATGGATGGCTTCCTTGCTGATTGGTAATATCTTGGATTCTATTCTACGAAAAATTTTCTTATTTATAGTTTAATTTGTCATGTATTTGAGATAATTTTGAGCTTTGTTAGTCATAGATTATGACTTTGCGTTGTGTCACTTAGAAATATTCTAAGAAAAATTCTAGTGTAGTCCTTTTATTACACAGTGAAGTCTCACAGCATATTAAAAACTAAACCTGACACGGCGAAATGAAATTTTTCTTCTCAAGTGAACACAAGTAAACTCATTAAAGAGAATCTCTTGCTGTGTCCTGACTCTCTGCAGTTTACATATTTTGAGTTTTTGATAAACTTTTTCCGTGGATGATCTCTCTTGCTGCGTGCCCTCTAATTAGCTTTTTAAAAAGCAGCACACACTAGTACCTCCCTACTTCCTCTGAAATCTTTTTGTGAGAACAAGGAGAATGATTAACTTTGTAGTTGATGTATGGTGGCATAGCTATCTAAAATACATTCATTAAAGCAACTTAATTTTTAAAAGATAGCCAAGTTAAATATGTAATCACTTGCCAGAGTAATTAAAAAGAATGGATATAATTAGGAATTGTGTCTATCTTTTTAAAGGGTGTCACATAACTGATAGTTCTGCTCTGTACATGCAGTTGATAATAAATGGCTGTGATAGTTTCCTTGGAGCAAGTGTTAGGAGAGAGGGTACTTTCACACTTAAAGTCCAACCTGATTTTGACATAACTTTTTCATTACTATTGTGTGGTATCTGCAGTCATACAGTGAGGTCAGAAACTTGCATATGTGTTGTGATGTCTCTGTTTTTTTCTCCCTCATTGTGGTCACCAGTGTGGATTTTTAGGAACTGACTGATTTTTCTCAGTTCCAAAAGGTAAAGGAAATTCTGATTTTTTTTTTTTTTTTTAAATGGCTCTAGGAGGAACCGAGGATTAAGATTGAAGTTTGGTTGCCTGGATTGAGCTTGAAGAGATTGTGGCAGAATTGGAGAGTAATTTCTATAGCAGATATACATAAATGTGCTTCTTTTAGGAAATTGGTCATACAAAAATTTTTACATCTTTTATGTACTTATTCATCAAATTTTGCTGAGCAGGGTAGTTGCCAAATTTTTGATTAATTTCCTTTTCTCAAAAAGGTAGTGTTGTAATTCACAAAAAAATTATTTTCCCCCAAAAAACAAGGCAGTTGGTTCTGCTAAATTTACAAATCTTGTTTTGTTTTTGTTCTCAACTGCGGCATGGGGAAGTTCCTGGGCCAGGGGTCTTACCTGCGCCACAGCAACGACCCAAGCCACAGCAGTGACAACACCTGATCTTTTAAAATGTGCTTTTTTTGTTTAGGATAAACATCTTGGGATTGGACCCAGCTCATCCTTTGCAAATGATGTTTTCCTTTCCTTCAGCAGGATTTAAGTTTCCTAAACTAAAGACACTTCTTTCTATGGTTAGTAATTTAGAACCACTTTCCCTGTTCCTTTGGGTAACCTCAGCTCGGCTCCAGGGCAGTCTTTTCTGTCCTCCCCGTGTTTACTCCACTTGCATTCCTGCCACTCCGCTTAACTGCTTTCAGCCAGGTCATCAACAACCTAAATCCCAGGGCATATGCTTTGGTTCTTATTGTACTTGATAATTGGGCATTGCACGCCAGCTCTCCTCTTCCTCCCTCTCCTGCCTCTTTTTTAGAGTTAAAAAAATCTGATTTATGTGTAATAGCCTGAATTCTCTGTTATTTTCAGGTACCTCTAAATCCTTTATAATTATTTCTAGTATTTTTTATTTAGTATTTTAAGTGCTATAATATTGCCTTTAATATAGACCCTGTGGCTCTCTGACTCAATAAAATAAAATCACATTAGAACTTTAGTTTTAAGGTCATATTTTTTACCCATTTCTCTCATGGATTTGAAGGTTGCCTTTTGGATTTTATTGTCCTATTACTTTATTGCCTTTCCGTGTTTTATACAAAGGGCATCTCTTGAGATCCTTTTATTCAAATTCTTTTGATAACTTTTACTGGTTTTCAAATATCAGTAAAGGAATCTTTTTAAAAAGGACAGGAAGGGAGTTCCCATTGTGGTTCAGGGGATTACACACCCAACTAGTATCCATGAGGATGTAGGTTTGATTCCTGCCCTTGCTCAGTGGGTTAAGGATCCGGTGTTGCTGTGAGTTTCGATGTAGGTCATAAGACTCGGCTTGGATCCTGCGTGGCTGTGGCTGTGGCTGTGGCATAGGCCAGCGGCTTCAGCTCTGATTCGACCCCTACCTAGGAACTTCCATATGCAGCAGGTGTGGGCCCTAAAAAGGAGAAAAAAAGAAAAGAAAAGGAATTTATCAAGTCACTTACTATTCTTTATTGTAAGGTACATCAAAACATATCTGTTTTAGCCTTATTGGTAGTTTTTTTTTATTTAATCACAGTGAAATATTGAATATGATTTTGGCATAAAGAAACTTCTTTCTATAATTAGTAATTTAGATTACTTCCTGCCAGTTAATGATGTAGAGTTGACCATACCTGTTAGATGTAACAATGTGCAAATGAAAGAAGAAAGGATATTTGAGGAGTTGAGAGTTTATTCAGTGTAGGATATCATACTTTCACAAGACCACGTCTTGACATGTACAGGCATACCTCAGAGACTTTGTGGGTTGGTTCCAGATCAGTGAGATAAAACGAATGTATCACAGTAAAGTGAGTCACAATTTTTTTGGTTTCCCAGTGCATATAAAAGTTATGTGTAGACTATACTGTAACCTATGAAGTATGCAGTAGCATAAAACAATGTGCATACCTTAATTTAAAAATACATGGACAGCTAAAAATTGCTAACCGTCATCTGATTCCTAATCTTTTTTGCTGGTGGAGGGTCTTGCCTTGATATTAAAGGTTACTGACTAGTCAGGGTTGTCATCACTGAAGGCTGGGGTGGCTGTGGCAATTGTGTGTGTGTGTGTGTGTGTGTGTGTGTGTGTTTTGTCTTTTGAGGGCCGCACCTGTGGCATATGTAGGTTCCCAGGCTAGGGGTCCAATCAAAGATTCAGCTGCCGGCCTACACCACAGCCACAGCAAGGTGGGATCCGAGCCGTGTCTGAGACCTACACCACAGCTCACGGCAATGCCGGATCCTTAACCTGCTGAGCGAGGCTAGGGATCAAACCCACAACCTCATGGTTCCTAGTCAGATTTGTTTCCCCTGCTCCATGAGGGGAACTCCCCATTTCTTAAGACAGCAGTGAAGTTTGCTGCATCGATTGACTCTTCCTTTCAGGACTGATTTCTCTATAGTAGGCAGTACTGTTCGATTGCATTTTACCCACAGTAGAACTTCTCCCAAAATTGGAGCCAGTCCTCTCAAAACCCTGTCACTGCTTCATCAACTAAGTTTATGTAATGTTCTAAATCCTTTATTGTTTCAAGTCTTTACCAGGAGTAGATTCCATCTTAAGAAACCACTTCCTTTGCTCATCCACAAGCAACTCTTCTTTGTTAGTTTTACCATGAGATTTGCAGCAATTGAGTCACATCTTCAGACTCTAATTCTTTTTTTCCTTTTCCTCTTTTTTTTTTTTTTTTTTGGCTTTTAGGGCCGCACCTGCAGCATATGGAAGTTCCCAGGCTAGGGGTTGAATCAGAGCTATAGCTGCTGGCCTACACCACAGCCACAGCCATGCCAGATCCAAGCAGCGTCTGTGACCTACACCACAGCTCACGGCACCACTGGATCCTTAACCTACTGAGCAAGGCCGGGGATCAAACCTACATCCTCTTGGTTCCTAGTCGGATTTGCTAACTGCTGAGCCACAAAGGGAACTCCTTCAGACTCTGATTCTAGTTCTCTGCTCTTTGCATCATATCATCAGTTACTTCCTCTGGTAAAGTTCTGAACCCCTCAGAGTCATCACAAGTGTTGGAATGAACTTCTTCCAAACTCCTGTTAATGTTAATACTTTGACCTCTTCCCATGAATTTCAAATGTTCTTTTTTTTTTTGTCTTTTTGTCTTTTTGTTGTTGTTGTTGCTATTTCTTGGGCCACTCCCGCGGCATATGGAGGTTCCCAGGCTAGGGGTCCAATCGGAGCTGTAGCCGCCGGCCCACGCCAGAGCCACAGCAACGCGGGATCCGAGCCGCGTCTGCAACCTACACCACAGCTCACGGCAACGCCAGATCGTTAACCCACTGAGCAAGGGCAGGGACCGAACCCGCAACCTCATGGTTCCTAGTCGGATTCGTTAACCACTGCGTCACGACGGGAACTCCTCAAATGTTCTTAATGACGTCTAGAATGGTAAATCCTTTCCAGAAGGTTTTCACTTTACCTTGTCTAGATGCATCAGAGGAATCACTAGCTCTAGTCTTAACAAAATTTTTTTGTGTGTGTGGTGTCTTTTTAGGGCCACACCCTCAGCCCATGGAGGTTCCTGGGCTAGGGTTTGAATTGGAGCTGTAGCCACTGCCCTACACCTCAGCCATAGCAACACCAGATCTGAGCCGTGCTGTGACCTACACCAGGGCTCTCGGCAACGCCGGATCCCTTAACCCACTGAGGGATTGAACCTGCCTCCTCGTGGATGCTAGTCAGATTGTTTCCGCTGAGCCACGATAGGAACTCTGAAATGTATTTCTCAATAAGACTTGAAAACCAGAGATTACTTATGAGCTGTGGGCTGCGAACAGATGTTTTGTTGGTAGGCATGAAAATAGCATGCCTCTCCTGCACATCTCCGTCAGAGCTCTTGGGTAGCCAGGTGCATTGTTAGTGAACAGTAATATTTTGAAAGGAATCTTACAGATAGTAGAGCAGTAGGTCCCAACAGTGGGCTTTAAATATTCAATAAACCATGTTGTAAACAGATGTGTTGTCATCTAGCCTTTGCTGTTCCATTTATAGAGCTCAGGCAGAGTAGACTTAGCATAATTCTTAACCCTAGGATTTTCAGGGTGGTAAAATGAGCTTTGGTTTCAACTTCAAGCCACCTCTTCTCTAACAGGAGAGTCAGCCTGACCTTTGAAGCCAGGCCTTGATTTCTTCTCCCTAGCTACCAAAGATCTAAATGGCATCTTTGCAGGAGTTCCCGTCGTGGCTCAGTGGGTAACAAATCTGACTAGGAACCATGAGATTGTGGGTTCGATCCCTGGCCTTGCTCAGTGGGTTAAGGAACTGGTGTTGCCGTGAGCTGTGGTGTAGGTTGCAGACACGGCTCGGATCCCAACATTGCTGTGGCTCTGGCGTAGGCCGGCGGCTACAGCTCCGATTTGACCCCTAGCCTGGGAACCTCCATATGCCTCGAGAGCGGCCCTAGAAAAGGCATAAAAAACAAAAAAAACAAAAAAAACGGCATCTTTGCATAGACGGCTCTTTTGTCTAGATTGGAACTTTATTGCTTTATGTCACCACCTTCATTAATTATGTTAGCTGTATTTTCTGGATAACTTGCTGCAGCTTCTAAACCAGCACTTGTGGCTTCACCTTGCACTTCTATGTTATGAAGATAACTTCTTTCCTGAAACTTCATGAACCAACCTCTGCTAACTTCAGACGTTTCTTAGGCAGCTCCCTCACCTCTCTCAGCGTTCATAGAATCGCAGAGGGTTAGGGCCTTGCTCTATACGAGGCTTAGGTTTAAGGGAATGTTGTGGCTGGTTTGACCCTCTATCCAGATCGCTAAAGCTTTCTCCATGTTGCAATAAGGTTGTTTTTCTTTCTTGTCATTCATGTGTTCACTGACGTAGCACTTTTTATCTCCTTCCAAAACTTTTCCTTTGCATTCATAACTTGGCCAACTGATGCAAGAGCCCTAGCTTCGGGTCTTTCTCAACTTTTGACATGCCTTCTTCATGATTTCTAGCTTTTGATTTAACATGAGAGATGTTCAGCTTTTCCTTCCACTTAAACATGTAAAGGCTGCTGTACGGTTTTTAATTGGCCTAATTTTAATGTTGTTGTGTCTCAGGGAACAGGGAGGCCTGAGGAAAGGGAGAGGGACAAGGACTAACCAGTTGGTGGAACATTCAGAACACACACATCTATTGATTAGGTTCACCTTCTTATGGGTGAAGTTCCTGGTGCCCCCAAACAGTTACAGTAGTGACATCAAAGATCACTGATCACAGAGCACATAACCAATATAATAATGAAAAAGCTTGAAATAGTGTGAGAATTACCAAAATGGGACACACAACCCATGAAGTGAGCAAGTGCTCTTGGAAAAATGGTACTCAGCACAGGGTGGCCACAAGCCTTCAACTGGCGAAAAAAGCAGTATCCGGGGTTCCCATCGAGGCGCAGTGGAAATGAATCTGACTAGGAGCCATGAGGTTGCAGGTTCGATCCCTGGCCTTGCTCAGTGGGTTAAAGGATCTGGCATTGCTGTGAGCTGTGGTGTAGACCAGCAGCTGTACCTCTGATTCGACCCCTAACCTGGGAAACTCCATATGCCGTGGGTGTGGCCCTAAAAGATAAAAAGACAAACCACAAAAAACCAAAACAGTACCTGTGAAGTGCAGTACAGGGAAGCTTACTAAAATGAGTTGTGCCTATATTAACAGTGAAAATGTATTTAATACTTCCTGATGGTTTTAAATACTTTACATACTCCATTATTTTTAATCCTTGCAGTAATGTTATTAATTTCATTTGTTAATAAGGAAATTGACATAGAATTTAGGTAAATTGTTTCAGGTCATACAGTCAGTTGGCAGACCTGGGTCTGGAACTCAGGCTTCTAACAATAATAGAGACTTTGTGTGCCTCCCCTCCCTTTTTAAACACACTGGGTTTAAAATTTCATTTGCAGGGGAAAAGGAAAGATTTTTACTATTTACAATAAAAATGTTAAATGCTACTAGTTTACAAAGTTCATTATCCTTTAATATCAATTTTATTGTGATCTTGATGGTTTCTTTCTTTCTTTATATATTTTTCTGCTTTTTAGGGCCATACCCATGGCATATGGAAATTCTCAGGCTAGGGGTTGAATTGGAGTTATTGCTACTGGTCTACGACACAACCACAGCAATGCCAGATCTGAGCCACATCTGTGACCTACACCACAGCTTATGGCAAGGCTGGATCCTTAACCCACTGAGCAGGGCCAGGGGTGGAACCCAAGTTCTCATGAGTATTAGTCGGGTTCATTTCTGCTGAGCCACAACAGGAATTCCTTGATGCATTCTTCAATCCTGTGTTGTTGTTTAACTTTCTGATGTTTGCGGTAAATATATTTATGTATTGAACTGCAGCATTTGTGTATAAACTCCTCACAGATAAGTTCACTAGACCGGATGTTCCTGGAGAACTTATATTTCCTTATATCTCCTATGTGGCATCCAGTGCAGTGCCTTCACATAGAAATTTTTCAACAAGAAAACTTGGTTTAACTGGTTGAATAAAGCCATATTTTTTTGTCCTTGGGAAAACAATTTGAATTTGGTATAAAATATGCCACTGATAATAATGAACAATCTTGAGAACGTTATAGGAGAACAGCAGTTCTGCATCCGCCACCTCCCCCCCCAATTTCTTTTCTTTTTTTTTTTTTGTCTTTTGTTGTTGTTGTTGCTGTTGTTGTTGTTGCTATTTCTTGGGCCGCTCCCGCGGCATATGGAGGTTCCCAGGCTAGGGGTTGAATTGGAGCTGTAGCCACCGGCCTACGCCAGAGCCACAGCAACGCAGGATCCGAGCTGCGTCTGCAACCTACACCACAGCTCACGGCAACGCCGGATCGTTAACCCACTGAGCAAGGGCAGGGACCAAACCCGCAACCTCATGGTTCCTAGTCGGATTCGTTAACCACTGCGCCATACGGGAACTCCCCCCCCCCCAATTTCTTACTCCTATAGTGAGACCTATCAATTCATAAGTTGGATTAAGAAAAATGTTTTAAGCAGCAAAACTGGTAGAACATACTTTCCTGCAGAGGGGTGGCTAGTGTGACTTGTGTATTCTAGCTATGCTCTTTTTGAAGTGTAGCATTCAAATCTGCGTTCTTACTTGATTAATATTCACCACAACTATATTTATGCAGATCGCATGAAATATGAACCCTACATGGCAGCATAACTTGCAAGAAATTACTATTCATCAGCATGAATCAGTAAACCCACAAGTATAATAGTATCCACTGGGAAAAGTAAAAAAAAAAGCTCTTACTAAGGTCATATGATATGAAAGAAAAAGAAGGAAAAAATTCTTTTTTTGCATTGAAAACCATAAAAGTTTTTCAAGAGAAAACCAGTTTGACTATCTAAAATCTGAAACCAATAGAGGAAGGAGTTCCCGTTGTGGCTCAGTGGTTAACAAATCTGACTGGGAACCATGAGGTTGAAGGTTTGATCCCTGGCCTCGCTCAGTGGGTTAAGATCCGGTGTTGCCATGAGCTATGGTGTAGGTCACAGATGTGGCTTGGATCCTGTGTTGCTGTGGTTCTGGTGTGGGCTGGCAGCTACAGCTCCAATTCAACCCCTAGCCTGGGAACCTCCATATGCCTTGGGAGTGGCCCTAGAAAAGGCAAAAAAACTAAATAAATAAATAAATAAATAAATAAATAAATAAATAAATAAAACCAATAGATGAAGTTCTGTTGTATTTTACAACATGCGTCAACCTTGAAAGCATTAGGCTAAGTGAAATGAGCCAGACACAAAAGGACGGATATGGTTTGATCCCACTTATATGAAAGTATCTAGAAGAGGTAAATTCATGGGACAAAGCAGATTAGAGGTGACCTGGGGCTGGTGGGAAGGAGGAAATGGGATTCATTGATTAATGGTTACAGAATTTTTTTGGTGGGGGTGATTAAAAATTTTTGAAAATGTTGTAATGATTGCACAACATTATGGACGTAATTAAGGCCATTGAATTGTACTTAAAAATAGATGAAGTGGTAAATTTTATGATACACACACATACATACATATTGGCCCAGTTTTAAAAAGCATGTAAATTATTGGATGGAAATTTAAACATTTTCTTCAGTCTTTGAATGAAGAAGGTAACTGGTTTCCCAGACAGTAGACCCCCATCTCAGCCCTAGCCCAGGGCTTGTTCTCTGCCCCAGTAAGCCTTTCGTGGCATGCCTGCGGGTCATACGTGATGTTGGAGACCTAAGAGCTGGGTCAGGTGGACAGAGCCATCCAAAAGCCATCAGTTTGGAGAGATAATTGGATCAGGAAGATGTGGTATATATACACAATGGAGTACTACTCAGCCATAAAAAAGAGCGAAATAATGCCATTTGCAGCAACATGGGTGGAACTAGAGACTCTCATCCTGAGTGAAGTAAGTCAGAAAGAGAAAGACAAATACTTATATCTGGAATCTAATCACTTATATCTGGAATCTAATATACGGCACAAAAGAACCTTTCCACAGAAAAGAAAATCATGGACTTGGAGAATAGATTTGTGGTTGCCAAGGGGGAAGGGGAGGGAGTGGGAGGGACTGGGAGCTTGGGGTAAATAGATGCAGAATGTTGCCTTCGGGATGGATTAGCAATGGGATCCTGCTGTGTAGCACTGGGAACTCTGTCTAGTCACTTAAGATAAACACATAATGTGAGAAAAAAAGAATGTATACATTTATGTGTAAGTGGGTCACCATGCTGTATAGTGGAAAAATATAAATAAATGATAAATAAATAAAATGAATTCTTCCACCCCCCCCCCCCCAAAAACCAAAAAAATCCCACAAAAGTCATCAGTTTTGGAGACATTGTGGTTTGGGAAAGGGGCTGGCTGACCTGGAGTAGGAGACCAAAAGGAAAGTTTGCAAATTTAACGTCTTATAAGAATGAAAAGTGGGGGAGTTCCCGTCATGGCTCAGTGGTTAATGAATCCGACTAGGAACCATGAGGTTGCAGGTTTGATCCCTGGCCTTGCTCAGTGGGTTAAGGATCTGGCGCTGCCATGAGCTGTGGTGTAGGTTGCAGACGCAACTCGGATCCTTTGTTGCTGTGGTTCTGGTGTAGGCCAGCAGCTACAGCTCCAATTCGACCCCTAGCCTGGGAACCTCCATATGCCTCGGGAAGCAGCCCTAGAAAAGGCAAAAAGACAAAACAAAAACAAAAAAGAAGAATGAAAAGTGGGAAGAAAAAAATGACACAAGCAATGCTAAGAAAACAAGACCAGAGTTCCCGTCATGGCTCAGTGGTAATGAACCTGACTAGTGTCCATGAGGACATGGGTTCAACCGCTGGCCTTGCTCACTGGGTTAAGGATCTGGTGTTGATGTGAGCTGTGGGGTAGGTCGCACACGTGGCTTCGATCTGGCATTGCTGTGATGTGACGTAGGCCTGAGGCTACAGCTCTGATTTGACCCCTAGCCTGGGAACTCCCATACACCATGAGTGTGGCCCCCAAAAAAGGGCAAAAAAAAAATAGCATTTTGTTGCAAATGCTATGCTGCTCACCAGGATTTCCCCAATGCACATTCAGAAACCTGGCTCCAGTATTTAGGTTTACCTGATCTAGGTGTGTATTTCCAATTTACAGATGTGTATGTATCTGGGAACATATATGAGGATATATACATATGTGTATATCCTGTCTAGGTATTTATTATGCAGATAAAATATGTATATAAAAACCTTCAGAATGGTGACAATGAGAAGTATTTACATGATATCATACATGATCAAGCTCTTAGTTCTTCTGGCAAACTTGTGCTAAACCCTAACCTGTGAGGAGGAGAGGACAGTTGTCTTGTCTGGATTCTTTGTGTGCCACACGGTTGAGTTGAGATACCTGATTCATGCTTCAGGGCTTTGTTAGTTTTTTATTTTATTTTATTTTTATTTTTGGCTGCCCCATGGCATATGGAGTTCCCGGGGAGGGAATCAATCCGAGCTGCCGTCATGACCTAAGCCACAGCTGCGGCAACACTGAATCCTTAACCCATGGTTCTGGGCTGGGGGATTGAACCTGAATCCCAGTGCTTGCAAGATGCTGCCAACCGCGTTGCACCACAGTGGGAACTCCTGTTAATTTATTAGATAATGTCTTTAGTGTTTCCTACGTGTTTTCTAAGAACAATGTTTAAATGCCATTAGATTTACTTTGAGTCTTTTGCTTTCCTCTAATATATTTACAGAACCTTCACATTTGTCACTGTGGGCTTTATTTATAAATAACTGTGGACTTTATTTATAAACAACAGTGCAGGATACCTCAGCCCTGGTGTTCTCAGGAGACTGTAGCTCTGTGTTACATTTTGTAGCCGCTTTTCTCTGACTGCTCCAGGGATTGGAAGGGCCTGGAGTTCAAGGAGAAAACTGGATGTCCAGGGGAGTAGACAGAGGGAGACATTTCTGTGTTGCAGCGTTAAGTATCACCCACTCCCTTTCCACCCATAAATAGCAATTATACGGAATTATTCTTTAATTGCGTCATGCTTGGTATTTACATTAGCACATCAAAAGAGGATATTTAATTCTGAAGGTTAATGGTTATGATTTTTAAGAATTTCAATCATTTGTGTACTTTAAAAAAATCCCGTTTTGATTTGCTCATCCATCCTCATGAATGTAGCTGCTGTTAAATAAATATACCATCTCGGCGTGACTAGAATTGTTGTAATTCCATTAGTAATCTTAACTGGTGAAAATTAGCTGTTGACTCAGTTTTTGCCTAGTGCATTTTAGTCTTGGCAGAGTGTAGTCTAATGATTAAGGGCATGGGTTCTGGGGTCTGACTGCCTTGGTTTGAATATAAGCTGCAGTATTTACTATGTGATTTGGGAGTGATGTAACTTATTTCTCCTAGCCTCAGTTTTCTCATTTGCAAAATAGGGCTAAATTTGGTACCTACTTCATAGGGTTATTATGAAGATTAAATAAGAAACGTAGCTGGAATTCCCACTGTGGCACAGTGGGTTCATGATCCGACTTGTCTCTGTGGAGGTTCTGTTTCGATCCCCTGCCCGGCACAGTAGGTTAAGGATTGGTGTTGCTGCACCTGTGGCTTAGGTTGCAGCTCAGGCTCAAATTCGATCCATGGCTCAGGAACGTCCATGTGCCACCGTTGCCTCCAAAAAAAAAAAAAAAAAGAAAGAAATTTAGCATGGCTCCTGGCGTGTTGTTAACTAGTTTAATAATTTTTTTTTATTTTATTTTATTTTGCTTTTTAGGGCCACACTCACGGTGTATGGAAGTTCCCAGGCTAGGGGTTGAATTGGAGCTACACCTGCTGGCCACCACCACAACCACAGCAACTCAGGATCCAAGCCACATCTGTGATCTACACCACAGCTCACGGCAATGCCAGATCCCTGACCCACTGAGTGAGGCCAGGGACCAAACCCGCCTCCTCATGGATACTAGTCAGATTCGATTCCACTATGCCACAATGGGAACTCCTTAATAATTATTGTTAAGAGGCAGTAAAGTAGAATGGAATTAGGCAAACATGGCTTGTAGTCTTAGCACTGAGGTGTTGGTTGGGATGGAGGTGTTTTTACACCTGACATTGAACAAACTGTCCAATTTCTCTATATTGATTTCTTCAACTTAACAATTTTGAGCAACCTTCCTTATCAGGTAATGGGGAAGATCTGGTTGATGGCAAAATTATAAAACTGCCACTGGGAGTTCCTGTCGTGGCTCAGTGGTTATCAAACCTGACTAGCATCCATGAGGACACAGGTTCGATCCTTGGCCTCACTCAGTGGGTTAAGGATTCCACATTGCTGTAGCTGTGGTATGGGCCAGCAGCCACGGCTTTGATTGGACCCCTAGCCTGGGAACCTCCACAGGCCGAGGGTGTGGCACTAAAAAGACAAAAAGACCAAAAAAGAAAAAAAAAAGACAAAAAAAACTGCCACTGTGTTATTCTCTTCTCCCTTTCTTTCTAGTTCTTAGTTCAGTTCAGGAATGCTGCACAATCAGAAAATCTTTAATTTTCTGCCTGCCTCCCACCACATTCCCCCCACCCCCAAAATACCCCAGCAAGCATTCTTTTATAACACATGTCATTCAGTATGTTTTGTTTAGTTTTATTGGGATCTTTTTTTAATGCTTGCCCTGGTTTTTGGCCGAATTATAGGACATGAATAGAAGGCATTGAGAAGAGATCAAGCATTAGAGTGCTTTAAAGTTTTCTATATAAAGAATAAATAGAAAATAAAGGAATAGGCAGTGCCATTGTTTGGTTTTCATTAGAACCAATGGGTAAGAAACTAAAGATAGGCCTCCTAAGGCCAGGGAAGTGAAATAGGAGTCCTGTGTTTTGTCTTCGATTTGCTGATGGAAACATCAGCAACGTCAGGAAACTATTCAAGCTGGAAGAGTCCTGTAGGAACAACCCAACCCATTCTCATTCAGTGGGTGGATAGAGATGCTGGAGGTTGAGAAGTTCTGGTGGTGATCAAGCTAAGATCATGCGTGTGGATGATCAAGCTAAGAGCCTCTTGAGGATGTCCTGAGACTGGTAAACTCAGACCAGGTTGACTCTGACAGGAGGGCAGTGAGGGTAGTCGTTTCTGTTCTGCCACACTTGCTTCAGGGTAGGGTTTGGGATAGGGAGGAGCCCCGACTCTGGAGGATTTACAGGTTTTAATTTCCCCTTTGTTTGTCAGTACTCCTGGGCACCTAGAATGCTGGCGATGGGGATATGGAGCCCTGAGGATAGTAAAATATCAATAGGGAACAGCAAGGTGCATATCCCGTGAGTTCGTTCTGTGGACCACTAGTTTCACAGAACAATGTACTGTTTTTATAAGCATGTATTTGAGACAGACGCACACTCACTAGCCTTCAGGAAGAAAACTTAGTTCATATAGCCACGTATGCAGATAGTTTCAAAATACCAATATAAGGCCCTAATGATAATATAAAAAAAGAAATATATGGAAAGTTATCATGAAATAGTGTATGTTACCATATATGACTGTTTAGGCACCAATAGCATTCATGGAGAATTACTGTACAGGTGCAGCTTTGTAAATGGAGACTGAGAGAAAGGCGCTGCTGATTCAAATAGCATGCCATTATCATCTGAAATGATGAACCGCTCTGGGTAAAGTTTTAGACCAAAAAAGTACCAATTTTCTTCTGTTTCCCTAGTAGCAGGACGTCTGAAAAGTCAGCATGTTAAATATCCTAAAACAATACAAGAATTGCTTATGCCCGTATGTAAAAAGGAATTTGCTTCTAGACCTAAATGTGCTCGTTGGATATTTGAAAGCTGCGTAGGACGGCGACATGTATTGTAGGACATCCGCACTCTGTCTCCTTCAGAGTGAATGCCTGCGGTGCCCCCTAGTCATTGTGGAAGCCACCCCACCCTCACAGCTTTCTACCACACCTCCCAGGATCAGTGCCAACCCTTCTGAGGAGCAGAGTTTGATTCCTTCCGCATTTTGCCAGGGGAGTTAGAAGACAGGACCCTGATTGCTGCTCTGGTCCCATCCAGATCCCTTCCCTGCCGTTGCCAGAGCCATTCAGTCAGCTCTCTGTTTCTAACAATAGTACCTAACAAATAGCTTGGAAGTGTTTTGCTTGTTGGGGAAGGGAGATTTCATCCTCTAGAGACAGAATTGCTACTAAGCTGCCCGAAGGAACTCCGGGTCCAGACTGCCTGCATTCCAGTCCAGTCACTGCCGCTTACTGCTCTATCTTGTCATCTGAAAATGGATCGATGGATACACTAAGTTACCTACCTTGTGGGGTTCAGAGGAGTTATTTATTTATTTATTTATTGTTTGAGAGGATTTAATATGCTGGCTTATGTCATGTGTGTTGTTTGTTGTTTTTTTGTCGTAGTTTTTTTTTGGGGGGGGGATAACACCCGCAGCATATGGAGGTTCCCAGGCTAGGGGTTGAATTGGACCTACAGCTGCCAGCCTACACCACAGCCACAGCCACGCAGGATCCGAGCTGCATCTTTGACCTACACCACAGCTCATGGCAATGCCAGATCCCTAACCCACTGAGCGAGGCCAGGGATCGAACCCACAACCAAATGGTTCCTAGTCAGATTCATTTCCGCTGTGCCACAACAGGAACTCGTAGTTGCTCTTTTGAAAAGAGTTGTCTTCTTTTAATCTGATTATAGTTCCCTGTGCTATGCAATAGGACCTTGTCATTTATCTGTTGTATGTATAGTAGTTTGTATCCTCTATTTCCAGACTCCTAATTCATCCCTCCCCCACCCTACCCCCTTTTCTGACCACGCCCTGGGCATGCTGAACTTCTCAGGCCAAGGGATCCAACCTGAACCACAGCAGTAACCAGAGCCACAGCAATGACAAGGCTGGATCCTTAACCTGCTGAGCTACCAGGGAACTCCCCTGTTCTCCCTTTAGTAACCATAAGTTTGTTTTCTATATCTGTGAGTCTGTTTCTGTTTTGTAAATAAGTTCATTTGTGTCATATTTTACCTTCCACATATAAGTGATATCATATGGTATTTGTATGTCTCTTTGATTTACTTCACTGGGTACGATAATCTCTAGGTCCATCCGTGTTGCTCAGATGGCATTATTTCATTCTTTTTTATGGCTGAGTTCACCTGCTTTGACTAGTTCTTGACGCATAGCACTGTGCACGCAGTGTGTGAGACCTGAGAGAAGAGTGAATGGGCTTTTAAAAGGTGAGAAAGGAAATTATTAACTTGTAAATATATAGTGCAGAAAATTAAAAAGATTGTGTAGTTTGATTTTCTCTCATAGCGAATCTTTAGTGGAGCTCCTAATGGCTATATTTCATCACACTTTTTTCCTTTTCCTCTCTTTTGCAAGCATAATGATCGTTAGTAGCTCATAGTTATAGAGCTCTTAACATGTACCAAGCATGGCACTAATAGATTTACAAGTATAGTATCATTTAATTTTTAAACAAACCTGTGAAATTGTTACTGTTATTATCTTCATTCCTACATATAGAAAAACGAGACAGGTGGAATAATTAACTCAGAGAGCCGCAGTTTAGAGTCAAACTCAATCATTTAATTCCAGGGTCCTTTCTGGTTTTTTTTTTTTTTTTTTTTTTTTAGGGCCACAGGTGCGGCATAGGGAAGTTCCCAGGCCGCAGCTGCCAGCCTACACCACAGCCATAGCAACACCAGATCCAAGCTGCATCTGTGACCTACACTGCAGCTCGTGGCAGGCACTGGATCTCTAACCCACTGATTCACTGAGCGGGCCAGGATCAAACCCACATCCTCATGGATGCTAGTTGGATTCATTTCTGCTGAGCCACAACAACGGGAACTCCGGTCCATTCTTTTTAATCACTGGCTACACTCAACAGTGAAATGGGCAAATACAGACAGCACTGGAGAGAAGCCTTAAGGGTCCAAGCCTGTGAACAATCTCAGATAATTGTGCTGGGTGACTGATCCTAGGCATTTTCCGGTCGTCATTAAGGTTTTTATGTTCAGCTCTCTGCTGGAGGTTTGGTTTTGTCTTACAGATGCATTAGTGTCTAGATCAGGACTCTCCAAAAATACCTTCTCTAATGTTCAGCACCATAACGAGCTAATAGTCAGGTTGCTCTTGAGTACTTGAAATTGGCTTGGGTGACTAAGTTAATTTTAAAATTTTGTTGACCTTTAATTAGGTATATAAATAGCCATGTGTGGAGTTCCCATTATGACTCAGTGGAAACGAATCTGACTAGCTTCCATGAGAATGCAGTTTTGATCCCTGGCCTCGCTCAGTGGATTAGGATCCAGTGGCATTGCTGTGAGTTGTGGTATAGGTCACAGACGTGGCCTGGATCTGGTGTTGCTGTGGCTGTGGTGTAGGCCTGCGGCTATAGCTCTGATTTGACCCCTAGCCAGGAACGTTCGTATGCTGCAGGTGTGACCCTAAAAAGACCAAAAAAAAAAAAAAAAAAAAGGCCACATGTGACTAGTATTAGTGCAGGTCTAGATGAGTAAAAGATGCAAGGAGAAAATGCTGGACTTGCAAAACTACCCGTCTGTGTTTTGCTAAGAGCCAGAGTCTGCCATAAGGTATAGAAAGAATACATATAGGTAGTGGGACTTGTGAGGTTTTGGACATAGGGGCCTTAGTGCCCTGCCTTCCGAAGGTTCCTTTGTTTAGCAGGTGTGTGCCCCATGTGAAGTCCTCTGCTGTGCCCCCTGGTACTGCTAAACTGGCTCAAGAAGCCTTTAATTATTGCAGCATATGTTTCAGTTTTCAGGCTGGAGGAAATTTATTCCCTTCAGCCTCAAGTCAGCACAGATGGGATTCTGTAGCCGAGGCCTCGATACGAAAGAACTAAATTGCTAACCCTTCGCAGTTGCCATGATGCTGCTGACCTCAACAGCTGTGGTTGCCACAGAATGTGAAAAGCTTTTATAATAATAAATGTCCTTTTATAGCCATCATCGCGATTCACATTCAGGGTGGGTATCTGAAAGGTGGCGTGAGTTGCTGGCTTTATTTTTAAAAAATCAACAGTATTAGAACAGATTCTTTGTATTCAGTGTGTCCATGTATATTGCAGTATAGATTCCAATTTAAGTGTGTATCCAAACATGAATAAATTTCTGTGAAAATGTTGACTTTAAATCAGTGTATCTGAGATGTTTCTATGATTATTTTTTTCTCACAAATATATGTATGCTTGAACTTAGATATTTATTCCTATTACTTGAGCTCTATAAAATAGTATCATTACTACATGTAGTCTTATGGGATTTCGGGGTACTGGACATTACATTTTCAAGATTCATCTCTTACTGTGTGTAGATAAAGTTCATTCATTTTCACTGTTGTTTGAGATTCCACTATACCACACTGTATTCTTTCTGTCAGTGGACTCCTGGTTTATTTCCTTGTATGTTCCTTCAGTTGATTACACTTGCTGTTGCATTATTGTTTGAAGGTCGCAAGCATAGGGCATAGCTCTTCCACCTCTCAGATGGAGAGACCAGTAGGAAGAGGGATCTGGAATATAGGATGTATTTAAAGTAGAAGAGATGGGATCGAATACATATTATTTGCTGGGTACGGAACTATCATGTATGCCATCTCATTTAATTTTCATCTCAGTCATGTGAGAAATTCTCTTCCTTTAATAAGTGGAGAAATGGGAGTTCCCGTCGTGGCGCAGTGGTTAACGAACCCGACTAGGAACCATGAGGTTGCGGGTTCGATCCCTGCCCTTGCTCAGTGGGTTAACGATCCGGCGTTGCTGTGAGCTGTGGTGTAGGTTGCAGACGCGGCTCGGATCCGGTGTTGCTGTGGCTCTGGTGTAGGCTGGTGGCTACAGCTCCGATTGAACCCCTAGCCTGGGAACCTCCACATGCCGCCAGAGCGGCCCAAGAAAATGACAAAAAGACAAAACAAACAAACAAACAAAATAAGTGGAGAAATGGACCCACATGGAGAAAAAGTAGCTTTTCTAAGATCACACAGGGGAGTTCCATGAGTTGTAGGTTCGATCCCTGGCCTCACTCAGTGGGTTAAGGATCCAGCGTTGCCTTGAGCTGTGGTGTAGATCACAGATGTGGCTCGGATCTGGTGTTGCTGTGGCTGTGGTGTAGGCTGGTGGCTACAGCTCCGATTCAGCCCCTCACCTGGGAACCTCTATATGCCAGGGGTGGGGCCCTAAAAAGACGAAAGACAAAATAATAATAATAATAATAATAAGATCACACAGCTAGTGAGATAGGGAGCTAAACGTTCAACCTGAGTTTTTCTGACCAAAATCCTTTATGTTCTCTGTACCTGGGGCTGACTAGAACATTCAGGATTATAGGACCATGAGGGGAGACAGATCCCCTCATGGTTATGTAATGCTTTCCAAAGTATAAAGGGAAAGCAGTTACTATTAGGCTCTGCCCTTAAAATAGCAAATTAACACAGCACTGGAGAAATTTGAATTCAAGGTAGTCAGATAAAGAAAAACAGAAGGCACTTTATGTACCAGGCCCGTGCATATTACTCTCCAGCACAAATCTTTTTTGTCTTTTTAGGGCTGCACCCGTGGCATATGGAGGTTCCCAGGCTAGGGGTCGAATCAGAGCTTCAGCTGCTGGCCTACACCACAGCCACAGCAACACCAGATCCGAGCTGCATCTGTGACCTACACCATAGCTCACAGCAACGCCAGATCTTTAACCCACTGAGCGAGGCCAGGGGTTGAACCCTCAACGCCATGGTTCCTGGCTGTGCCACGATGGGAACTCCAGCACAAATCTTTCTGACTCTACAATATTTTGACTTGGGCTGTGACTTACCCAACTAGCTCTTCAGTCTTACTCTTCTTAGAAATTTTCCTCCTGTCAGGGATGGATTAAAGGTCACGTAGTGCCAGATCACCCCTAATCAGATGTCAACAGAATAAGCTGACCTTGATTAGTCAGCTGTATGCCATGTGCAGTTCTGGATTTTTTTTTTTTTCAATGGTGAATCTTTATAGAAAGTTAGGACAGAGTTGAGTGCCAGCCTAGCAAATGAGAGAATTTTTTTTTTTTCTGTCTGTAACAATTTGCGATGGCTACTGTGTAATTCATAATTAAGTACATATTCACAATTTATTTCCATGATTTTAAAGTATTGACTGCTTGCTCCTATTAGTCCGGGGATCATACAGCCTGAGTGATTGTGCACATGACTATTCAGAAAATTCTCTTTTGCTAAACAGGCTGGAAATTGGCATTTCTTTTTGCAGGAGGCTATTGTATTGTTCATGTTTGTTTAGGTGTTTAGTGGTGTCATTTGAGTTTTTAATTAAAGTTGTGCCTGCACTTCAGCTGTTCATGAAGCCTCACATAGATGGAAGCAGCTGATCAGCTTGATGAGGATCGGCAGAGGTGAGCTTTATTGCTCCACACAGTGGCTTCTAGCTGCTGTCTGGTGTGAGAAGGGAGCATTGATTCATATATGAACATTACAAATAGCTCCGTGATCATTGCAGTATATTGAGTGGAGGATGAAATGCACAGGTCTGTTACAGATACTCTGTCTCTATTAACCCCTCTAACCTTCCATTCAGTTTGATGGATAGAGGGATTTGGGCCCTGAAATCACAAAGGTATCACGTGCTCAGACCTGGGATCATCTTGAAGACGGCGTGGTTGATCATTTTAGCAGATCAAGACTCAGTCTCACTGATTTCCAACAGTTTTGCTTCACATTTTATTGTTTCCAAATTTCATCACTTTGGAAAATAAGTAACTAGCAAATCTGATCTTGAATTTTCTCCTTAGGATGAATAAAATCTGTATTTGGATATTTGGTGTATTTTATTTTATTTTATTTTTATTTATTTATTTATTTATTTTGTCTTTTTGCCATTTCTTGGGCCGCTCCCGTGGCATATGGAAGTTCCCAGGCTAGGGGTCTAATCGGAGATGAAGCCGCTGGCCTACCCCAGAGCCATAGCAACGCGGGATCCGAGCTGCGTCTGCAACCTACACCACAGCTCACGGCAACGCCGGATCTTTAACCCACTGAGCAAGGGCAGGGATTGAACCCACAACCTCATGGTTCCTAGTCGGATTCGTTAACCACTGCGCCACGACAGGAACTCCTATTTAGTGTATTTTATATTTTCGTATGTTCACCTCTATGTATTGAATTAATAGTCTCATGATTAAAATACAAATCATTGCAATTTTGTTTTTGCCCCTTTTTTGGAAAAAGAAAGGATAGATAAAGGTGGTATGTACTGTTTAGAGATGTTATTCTATCCTAGGCTAGAATGCATTATAGTGATAATTTTAAAACTATATTTGAGTTATTAGGCTTTAAAGTCATTGTTACTGTTCAAACTTTATATGGTTATTACATACCTTATTTTTAGAGTTGAGTATTATCAGTGTTTTCCATTTCAATGACTCTTCTTAGTTACCTTGAAACATTCTTTTAGCTTTCAAAGAAAGCTTTGCTTTGGAATTCCTGTTGTGGTGCAGCGGAAATGGACTTGGAACAATGAGGTTTCGTTCTGATCCCTGGCTGCGCTCAGTGGGTTAGGTATCTGGCATTGCCAGGAGCTGTGGTGTAGGTTGCAGATGCAGCTTGGATCTCATGTTGCTGTGTCTGTGGTGTAGGCCAGCAGCTGTAGCTTGGATTCGACCCCTAGCCTGGGAACCTCCATATGCTGTGAGTGCAGCCCTAAAAAGCCCTAAAAAAAAAAAAAAAAAAAAAGCTTTGCTTTGAAAATGATCCTTGAATTAATCAAAGTAAATATGAGTCTTAAGGTGGTGTTCAGCTGCTCCAGACATTTTTAAAAAATGTTATTATTGTATTCATCAGGTATGACTGGTTTCTTATGATTTATAAATTTTAGATTTTTGTGAAATTTATGAATTTCAAGTGTTTCTGAAAAAAGACAATGGCAGGAATAAAGTCATTTCTTTCCACATGAATGTTGTTGTTTTTCAGTGCCTTCCAAAGAATACGTGCCCAGATACTACATAATTCGGAGTCCTTTTTTTTTTTCTGCCTAGAATAATTAATAAAGTTAAAGTGTATTAGGTCTCTTATTACATGGCGGTTATCATTTCCTGTGGCTGTTTGGTTTTGTTTTAAAAAATACCAGGTTTTCCATCTCAACTGCAATAGCCTCAAAGGGGCAAGAATTTGGAAATGGCTAGGAAACTATACTGTATCAGTATTAGAAGTCATAAGATAGCGCAATTAATGACTGATGTTTAGTTGATTTACAGTGTGGTATGAATTTCTGCTGTATAGCAAATTGATTCAGTTATATATATGTAATTTTTTTCCTATTCTTTTTCCATTCTGGTTTACCTTAGGATACTGAATATCATTCCCTTTGCTATACAGTAGGACCTTGTTGTTAATCCATTCTATATGTAATTGTTTGCATCTACCAACTCCAAATGCTGTGAGTGCAGCCCTCCCCCTTGCTCTTGGCAAGCACATGTCTGTTCTCTGTCTGAATTCTGTTTCTGTTTCATAGATAAGTTCATTTGTGTCATATTTTAGATTCCACTTATAAGTGATATCATATAGTATTTGTCTTTCTCTTTGTGATTCCACTTAGTATGAGGCTCTCTAGTTGCATCCATGTTGCTGCAAATGGCATTATTTTGTTCTTTTTTATGGCTGAATTGTATTCCATTGTGTATGATGTACCACATCTTTTTAATTCATTCATCTGTTGATGGACATTTAGGTTGATTCCATATCTTGGCTCTTGTAAATGGTGTTGCAGTGAACACATCGGTCTGCATGTATCTTATCGAATTGTAGTTGTGTCTGGGTATGCACATGTGTGTGTGTGTATTTACATATACCCAGGAGTGGGATTGCTAGGGCATATGGCTACTCTATTTTTACTTTTTTAAGTAACTTCCATACTGTTTTCTGTAGTGACTTGTACCAGTCTACATTCCCAGCAATGTAAGAGGGTTCCTTTTTCTCTGCCCCCTCTTTAGCATCCAGTTTTTCCTTTTTTGAGTTGTATGAGCTGTATATGTATATTTCAAAAAAAAAAATTAAGTCCTTGTTGGTCATATCTTTGCACTTATTTTCTCCCATTCTCTAGGCAGCCTTTTCATTTTGTTTATAGTTTCCTTTGCTGTACAAAAAGCTTGTAAGTTTAATAAGGTCCCATTTGTTTATTTTTGCTGTTATTTCTATTGTCTTGGGAGACTGACCGAAGAAAGCATTGGTGTGATTTATGTCAGAAAATGTTTTACTTATGTTCTTGTCTAGGAGTTTTATAGTATCACATCTTATATTTAAGTCTTTAAGCCATTTTTTTTTGGTCTTTTGTCTTTTTAGAGTCGCACCCGTGGCATATAGAGGTTCCCAGGCTAGATGGAGTTGAGATGGAGCTTAAACCAATGGCCTGTGCACAGCCACAGCAACACGGGATCCAAGCCACGTCTGTGACCTACACCACAGCTCACGACAACACTGGATCCTTAACCCACTGAGCAAGGCCAGGGATCAAGCCTGTACTCTTATGGATGCTAGTTGGGTTCTTTAACCACTGAGCCACGATAGGAACTCCTTTAAGCCATTTTTTTTTTTTTTTGTCTTTTTGCCTTTTCCAGGGCCGCTCCCACGGCATATAGAGGTTCCTGGGCTAGGGGTCCAATCAGAGCTGTAGCCACAGGCCTATACCACAGCCACAGCAACGCGGGATCCAAGCTGCATCTGCAACCTACACCACAGCTCATGGAAACGCCAGAACCTTAACCCACTGAGCAAGGCCAGGGATTGAACCTGCAACCTCATGATTCCTAGTCAGATTCGTCAACCACTGCGCCACGACGGAAACTCCATAAGCCATTTTGAATGTATTTTTGTGTGTGAAATGAGGGTGTGTTTTAACAGCATTGATTTACATGCAGCTGTCCAGCTTTCTCAGCACCACTTGCTGAAGAGACAGTCTTTTCCGCATTGTTTTTTCTTGCCTCCTCTGGTGAAGATTAATTGACCGTAGGTGTGTGGGTTTATCTCTGGGCTCTCCATGCTGTTCCATCGATCCATGCCTATTTTTGTGCCAGTACTATGCTGTTTTGATTACTGTGGCTTTGTAGTATTGTCTGACATCTGGGAGGGTTATGCCTCCTGCTTTGTTCTTTTTTTCTTTTTTTTTTTCTTCAGGTTTGCTTTTGTAGTTCTGGGTCTTTTTTGGTTCCATATAAATTTTTGTGTTATTTGTTCTAGTTCTGCGAAAATATCATGGAGGAGTTCCTATCATGGCACAGCGGAAGTAAATCTGACTAGGAACAGTGAGGTTGTGGGTTCGATCCCTGGCCTTGCTCAGTGGGTTAAGAATCCAGTGTTGCCGTGAGCTCGGATCTGGCGTTGCTGTGGCTGTGGCATAGGCCAGAAGCTGTAGCTCCAAGTCGACCCCTCACTTGGGAACCTCCATATGCCGTGCATGCAGCCTTAAAAAGCAAAAATAGTAAATCATGAATAATTTGATAGGGATTGAATTAAATCTGTAGATTGCTGTAATTAGTATGGCCATTTTAACAATATTAATTCTTCCAATCCAGGAACGTGGGATATTTTTCCATTTCTTTGAGTCCTCTTTAATTTCTTTTATCATTGTTTTATTGTTCTCAGCATATGTCTTTCCCCTCCTAGGGTCAGGTTTATTCCTAAGTATTTTTTATGTGATTTTTAAAAGGGATTTTTTTTTTTGTATTCCCCTTCTGAAACTTAATTGTTAATGTAAAGAAATGCAGCCACTTTCTCTGTGTTCATCTTACCACCTGCTGTGTTGCTAAATTTCAGTTTTAGTAGTTCCTGTGTGGAGTCTTTAGGGTTTTCTATATATAGTATCATATGGTGACATATCTTAAAATTAGTTTCCTAGCAATTGAACTTTTTTGAGGATTATGTATCTTAAATATATCACTTTTAATCTTAGAGGATTTTCTTTGCCTTTCATTTCTTTTGAAAAAGCAGTATAAGAACAAAAGACAAAGATGAAAATTGTGGAATAGAAACATGTAATTTTTAGAGTTCCCATTGTGGCTCCGTGGAAATGAATCTGACTAGTAGTATCCATGAGGATGCGGGTCCAATCCCTGGCCTCGCTCAGTGGGTGAGGGATCCAGAGTTGCCATGAGCTGTGGATCCCGAGTTGCTGTGGCTGTGGTATAGGACGGCAGCTATAGCTTTGATTTGACCCCTAGCCTGGGAACTTCCATATGCCGCAGGTGTGGCCCTAAATACACACACACACCCACTCACACACACATATGTATGTATATATAATGTACTGATTTTTAGATCAGAATCTTCCATTTTTTGTTTGAATTTTATGTTTCTTCACATAATTAAAGTTGATGTTAATGCATCTTATTTATAGACCTGGAATATCTCATATCTAGTCTCTATAATATAGTTTACAGGATGACATATTGCTATAAATCCATAAATGACTTTATAGTCTGGTAGGATATAAGATCATAGGGCTAGGCATGTGTCCTTCTCATCTCATTTCTCTCTTTCACAGTACAGTTTTCAATAGTAGTCATTGTAAATATATGCATAATTGAAATCATGAGAGAAAATCTTTGCCATCTCAAGATTTTTCGTTTATGGTATGACCAGTGGTGCTGGGCACTTGGCCTTGTGTGAATCAGTCTTTAATGAATAGTAGAAGGGGCTGGGTGTTAGATCTAGTTTGAGTCCATCTTTTTTTTTTTTGTCTTTTTGCCTTTTCTAGGGCCGCACCCGCGGCACATAGAGGTTCCCAGGCTAGGGGTCTCATCGGAGCTGTAGCCGCTGGCCTACACCACAGCCACAGCAACGTGGGATCTGAGCCGAGTCTGCGACCTACACCACAGCTCATGGCCACGCTGGGTCCTTAACCCACTGAGCAAGGGTAAGGATCAAACCCGCAACCTCATGGTTCCTAGTCGGATTCGTTAACCACTGCGCCACGACGGGAACTCCAGTCCATCTATTTTTTACAGCTGTGTGCAGACTCAATTCACCATTTCCTTGACCTCTAGGAGTGCTCTCACCTGTTTCTCATCCTCCTTTGTCATACATATCTCATTCTCAATTTTTGTTTCCTAGTCTCCTGCTCCTTTTGGCTTCTGCCATCTGATTACTCTCAGCCCCCAGTGCTGCCCTGTTCATGTTGTGTGTGCCAGTCATTGTAGACTATTTAAGGTTCCCCAAATGGACTGTGCTCTGCATTTTTGCACATGCTTTGCCTGCTGCCTGGAATATCTTTCTTTTTTCTGGTCAGCCTGCCAGAGAACTCTTACTTATTCTTTAAGAACCCATCGCAAGTATTTTGTCTGTAAAGCTTTTACTTATTTGTCTTTTCTCTTCTCTAGGGCTGCACCCACAGTATATGGAGGTTCCCAGGCTAGGGGTCGAATCAGAGCTATAGCTGCTGGTCTACACCACAGCCACAGCAATGCAGGATCCGAGGCGCATCTGCAACCTACACTGGCAACGCCGGATCCTTAACCCACTGAACAGGGCCAGGGATCGAACCCACAACCTCATGGCTCCTAGTCGGATTCGTTAACTCCTGAGTCACGACGGGAATTCCTGTATATAGATATATTTTTCCTAGTACCATGATCTTCTTGGAAGACTGGCAGTAATAAACATTTATCATTTTTAATAAGTGAGGGATTTAGGGCTTGTGCTAGAATAGCTCCTGTCTTCTGTGACTGCTTTCTTAAACAGACGGCAGAAGGAACTAACCGTCTCACATAGTTAAAGACAATCACAGAGCTAGTGTGTGATGTAGATTGTCCTAAAAAATCACAGACCACCAGGCAGATAAGAAATTGAACAGTTTTCCCTTGGAGAGCACAAATTCTAGGGATTCCTAGTAATCTCTGGAAGATTGACACACTTACTACTTTGTCTTAAGGCATATTTGGTAAAGAAATAATGTTGTTGGGAGTCCCCACGGTGGCTCAGTGGTAATGAACCCGACTAGTATCCATGAGGATGCGGTTTTGATCTGTGGCCTGATTCAGTGGGTTAATGCATCCGGTGTTGCTGTGAGCTGTGGTGCAGGCTGGCAGCTGCAGCTCTGATTCAACCCCTAGCCTGGGAACTTCCATATGACACACCTGGGGCCCTAAAAAGCAAAAAAAAAAAAAAAAAAGAAAAGAAATATTGCTGTTGTCATATTCATTTAGCTAAATACAGCCTCTATACTTTCTGAATATATAAAAACACTGGTTGTCTTCCAAATCTCAAAATAAAGATTTGCTTTTATGAAAGTTATCCTGAATTAGTCCAGTGTGCAGGAAATGGCCTATTCAAATATGCTGATGACATTTATCGACTCTTAATTCAGAAGCTTTCTGATGATCCAGATAGGGTGGTAACAAGGAACAGAAACTCAGAGGGCTTTATGATGTGAGATGTAATTAGTAATTGAGCTTGTGAGAACAACCACTTTTGAATAATAAATAATTAGGCAGCTACCTAAGATTTCTGAAGCGTATAAAATCAAGAAAAATGGAGGCTTCTTGTATCAATGTGACGTCGATATAAAAGTGCCTGTAAAGCCTGATTTACAGAAGACGATGTAGCTCTATCAAATAGATACATTAAAAGCAGCAACGGCTTTTATCCTCATCTTAAAGTAGACGGTATTTTCCCAAGGCGCTCCAATATTTTGGGGCGTGTTCCTGAGGCCCCCTCCATGGTGAGATACAGTTAACTTCACTCAGGCAGATTCTTTACCAAGCTCTTGTGTGCTCCATACGTCTTCCTTTGTCCTGGTGGGCTACCCCATACATTTTACTTACCTTCGACTTTAAGAATCAGGTTTAAAGGGGAGTTCCTGTCATGGCTCAGTGGTAATGAACCAGCCTAGTATCCATAAGGACCCAGGTTCGATTCCTGGCCTCGCTCAATGGGCTAAGGATCCAGCATTGCCATGAGCTTTGGTGTAGGTCACAGACGTGGTTTGGATCTGGTGATGCGGTGGCTGTGGTGTAGGCCGGCAGCTGCAGCTGTGATTGGACCCCTAGCCTGGGAACGTCCATATGCCACACTAGTGGCCCTAAAAAGAAAAAAAAAAAAAAAAGGAATCATGTTTAAAGATATTCTACCCTCTCAAGGTCCCTGACTTGGGTGTCTTGACATCTGCAGGCTCTGGGCGTGTGATGTCCTTGCTCGTATTCTTCAGGTGGTAGCAGGACATAAAGCCCTTGATTGCGGCCCCTTCCCTGCCTCACAGGTGGTCCTCATACAGGGGTGATGCACACACACAGTTCATTTGTGAAACTGCGGGAACTTTTCAAAGACACCCTGCCAGCCAGTGATTTGGCCCTGTCTGCGTTTAGAGAACCCCTCAGGGCAGTTCAGATGACTCTTTGAAAAGAGTCAATTTGTCTAAGGCTGAAGGGAAATAGAAAAAAATCTTTGCCCATAATGGATGAGTGATGTTAGTGTTGAGGTTGCTTATTTGGCCAACAGAGTACATTTCAGGGATGGAGCAAAATGGCTATTCCTACAGTTTTACTTTGCATTATGTGTGTGCATTTGTATATTAATATATTTAGTCTGCTCATTTTAAACATTGTGGTTTTAAGATCTGTGCTATTTGGTTATAGATTGTTTGCTTGTGGATAATGGCAGAAATTGTCTTTGTTTCAAAATGGGGAGACTATGAACCTCTTTCTTGGGGTTAAGACTGGTTGTCCCAGGAGTTCCCGTCGTGGCGCAGTGGTTAACGAATCTGCCTACGAACCATGAGCTTGCGGGTTTGGTCCCTGCCCTTGCTCAGTGGGTTAACGATCCGGCATTGCCGTGAGCTGTGGTGTAGGTTGCAGACGCGGCTCGGATCCTGCGTTGCTGTGGCGCTGGTGTAGGCCGGTGGCTACAGCTCCGATGAGACCCCTAGCCTGGGAACCTCCATATGCCGCGGGAGTGGCCCAATAAATGGCAAAAAGACAAAAAAAAAAAGACTGGTTGTCCCAGGTGGTTCCACCCAGCAAGTGGCCTCATTGTCACTCTTACATGATAAAGAATAGCTGAATTCATGTCTTGATTATGCTGTTTATTACTCAGTCTCTTTACAGCAATAGGATTTAGGCTTGAGTATTTGATATTGGTGGTTTCTTGTTTTGAAATACTCTAATCTCTGCATCAAAAGCCTGTGATGCAGTCAAGTTCAACACAGGATTCTAGAGGTTGGGGGAAATGCGTCAGTCTCTGCCCCTGCCAAATAGTCGTTACTCTGGTGCTGTATGTTCATATTGTCAGGCCCTCAGTTTTGGGGTTCTGACATCAGGGTCTTGTCTGTGTGGTCCTTTCATACAGGGGAGGAGGTGGTGGTCTCTCCCAGAGTGTGTTGGTCAGTACTAGCCATTTCAATTCCATTCCTCAGGGAAATCAGTGCTTCCTCAGCTTTCAGCGGTGTGTTAGACATTGTCGGTTTCATCAGTTACACTCCTGGGTTGTATGAATTCATTTCTCTAATATTTCAGATAACTGCTAACAAGAGCAATCAAAACATAACTATCACTTGCCTTTAGTCTGCCCCCTTCCCTGAAGAATACAATAAAGTGTTATTAGAATATAACCCTAGGGAGGAATGATGAAACTGATTAGATTGTCCTTGTTTTCTAGCTTTATGAAATAAGTAGAAGTAAAACTAAGAAAATCAGAATTCACATGGGAAATATCATCTTCTTTCAACAGGTAGTGCCAGTTTTCATTTTTGACCATAGGATGTCGCATAAGTACAGAAATTAGCTAGAAATAAAGTCACTTTCCTTTAGATTTTTTTATATCATAAATTTTTTTCTTAAGCTACTTAGCTTTTTAAAAAATAGTACATCAGTAGATGGAGTTCCTGTTGTGGCACAGGGGAAATGAATCCGACTAGGAACCATGGGGTTGCGGGTTCGATCCCTGGCCTCCCTCAATGGGTTAAGGATCTCGTGTTTCCGTGAGCTGTTGTGTAGGTCACAGATGTGGCTCAGATCTGCTGTTGCTGTGGCTGTGGTGTTGTGGGCCGGCAACTGTAGTTCTGATTCGACTCCTAGCCTGAGAACCTCCATATGCTGCAGGTGTGGCCCTAAGAAGCGAAAAAACAAAGTACATCGGTGGAAAAATGCTCATATGAAAATTTATTGCTTTGGTTTAGAGATTTAGATGAAGCCCTTTTTTTCTAATTTTTTTTTTTTTGTCTTTTTGCTATTTCTTTGGGCCGCTCCCGCAGCATATGGAGGTTCCCAGGCTAGGGGTCTCATCGGAGCTGTAGCCACTGGCCTACGCCAGAGCCACAGCAACGCAGGATCCGAGCTGCGTCTGCAGCCTACACCACAGCTCACGGCAACGCCAGATCCTTAACCCACTGAGCAAGGCCAGGGACCAAACCCACAAGCTCATGGTTCCTAGTCAAATTTGTTAACCACTGCGCCACAGCGGGAACTCCCATGCTTCTCTTTTTAACATTGTGAAGTCTGCAGGAATCCAGAGCACAGAATTGGGATGCCTGGGTTCAAATTCTGGTTCTGCCAGCAAATAAATGTATCATAATGGGTGAGTTACATTTTTTTAAGTTAGTTTATTTAGAATATGCAGTTCATATGCTATACAGTTTGCTTATTTAAATGGTATGATTCAGCTTTTTTTCAGGATCTTCTCAGAGTTGTGTAGCCATCACCCACTTGAGAACATTTTCTTTCCCCCTAAAAGAAAACCCGTAGTCATTACCTGTTACTCCGTAACCTGGTAGATCGTATGGTGACTCTGTGTTTAATACTTTGAGGAACTACCAAATTGTTTCCAAAGCGATGTGCCATTCTACATTCCCACCAGTAATAGGTGGGGCTTCCAATTTATCTTCATTCTTTTTTTTTTAATTACTCAATGAATGTATTACATTTATAGTTGTACAGTGATCGTCACAATCCAATTTTATTTCTCGTCATCCTTAACAACACTTGTTCATTGTCTGTCTTTTTGATTAGAGCCATCAAGGTATTTGAAGGTTTTGGTTGATATTTTCCTCCCTATTCATTAATGTTGTTGAGCCCATTTTCATAGGCTTATCAGCCATTTGTGTATTTTCTTTGAAGAAATGTCCATTCTTTTTTTTTTTTTTTCTTGGACCGCACTTGCAGCATCCAGCTAGGTACAGCTGTGGCCGGAGATCAGACCCGTGCCACAGCTGTACCCAGAGCCACAGCAGTGACTACACGGGACCCTGAACCCATGGAGCCATGAGGGAACTCCTCCATCTATTTTATCTAACTTTTTGTTGTTAGCATTTCTCTAAAATGGTGGTAAAACTAGTACCGTCCTAGTGGAGTTATTAGGAGGATTAACTATAATTAACATATGCAAAATGCTTAGAGCAGTGCTTGACACATTAAATGCACCTTTAATGTTGGTTATTATTATCACTTATAACAGTTTCTTCATGTGCTTACTATTTCTTAGTGACTCTGTTTTAATTTCTCTGTTGGAATAATGAGAATAAAGTTGATCTTTAACTCCCAGTTCCCAACCTTGGTTTTTGCTACGTATGTTCGATTGTTCATTTCTTCAGCGGGTGTTTATTGAACACCTATTATGGGATGCATTATGTGAAAGAAGCAGACAATGCAAAGAAAAAAAATGACAGTTCTTATTTTCAGAAAGTCTGTAGAGTGAGATATCAGAATGATAAGTGTTGGAGTTCCAGTTCTGGCTCAGTGGGTTAAGAACCCGACATAGTGTTGGTGAGGATGCAGGTTCGATCCTGTGGGTTAAGGGTCTGGCGTTGCTGCAAGCTGTGGCATAGGTCAAAGATGTGTCTTGGATCCAGTGTTGCTGTGGCTGTGGCTCCAATTTGACCCCTAGCCCGGGCCCTTCCATATGGCGCAGGTACGGCTGTAAAAAAAAAATTGTAATAAGTGCTTTAATATACATATGTACAAGCTGTGGTGAGAGCCCGGGATTCAGAAAGGCTTTATAGACAAGCTGAAACTTGGAGGATGAATAGGGTCCTGCAAAGTGCTGGGTTCAGTGTTCTGGGCAGTGCAGGGCCGTGTTCAAATGCAAGGGAATTTGAAAGCTCTGAATGTTCAGGTAAGGTGAGAATTATAGGATGCTGCTCTGGGTGATGCTGAGAGGGAGTGGCTGTGTGGTATCCACTGGAGAGAGGGCAGCACTGAATAGCAAAATGCCTGTCTTACTTGCCAACTTTCACTGTTCAGAACATTCTTCTCTTTCCCCTTCTTAACATGTCCAGTTTTTCATTAGGAAATGCCTCCCTTTTCATGGTCAAATGTCTTTCTTTGTCCCTAATAATATTCTTGTCTCAAAGACTCTTTTATCTGACATTAATATACTTGCCATTTCAGTCTTATGGTTACTGTTTTATCTTGTTTTTAGCTTGTCTCTTTGAATCTAGCATATGTCTCCTCTAGACAGCATATAGTTAGATCTTGCTTTTTTATGCAGTCCAACAATATCTCCCTTTGATTTGTTTGGTTCATGTTTAGTTCATTCACATTAACATAGATGTATATTTTTTATGGCCGTACCTGCTACAAATGGAAGTTCCTGGGCCAGGGATTGAATCTGAGCTGCAACTGAGACCTACACTGTTGCTGCAGCAACACCAGATCTTTTAATCACTGTGCTGGGCTGAGGATACCCCGTGCCGCCACCCCGACCTGAGCCGCTGCAGTCAGATTCTTAACCTTCTGCACTGTAGGGGGAACTCCAAATATATATATATTCGTCTTTTTTAGGGCCTTGCCTGTAGCATGTGGAAGTTCCCAGGCTAGGGGTCAGATAGGAGCTGCAGCTGCTGGCCTCTGCCACAGCCACAGCAATGCCACGTTGAGCCACATCTGTGACCTACACTGCAGCTCACAGCAACGTTGGGTCCTTAACCCACTGACCTGAGTCAGGGATAGAACGCACGTCCTCACGGACACTAGTCAGGTTCGTTACCACTGAGCCACAATGGGAATTCCCCAATATATTTTTGGATGTAGTTGGATTTATGTCTGTCATTTTGCTGTGTGTTTTCTATAGGTTTCATGTCTTTTTTTTATTCCTCTGTTCCTTTGTTATTGCCTTCTTTTGTTTTAAATACAATTTGTTTTTACATTCTTTTTTGAATATTACTTTCCACCATGGTCTGTCGCAGGAAATTGGGTACAGTTCCCTGTGCTCTACAGTAGCACCTTATTGTTTACATGCTAAATGTAATAGTTTGCATCTACTAACCCCAAACTCCCAGGTCATCCTATTTCCTTCCCACTCCCCTTTGGCAGCCCCCAGCCTTTTCTCCATGTCTGTGAGCCTGTTTCTGTTTTGTGGATAGGTTCATTGGTGCCATATTTTCGATTTCACATGTAAGTAGTTGTTGAGTTGGAAGAGTTGTTTGTCTGTTTTGGAGATAAGCCCCTGTTGGTTGCATCCTTTGGAGCTATTTTCTTTCCTTCTGTAGGTTGTCTTTTAGTTTTGCTTATGGTTTCCTTTGCTGTGCAAAATCTTGTAAGTTCGATTAGGTGACATTTATTTTTGTTTTTATTTCTGTTGCCTTGGGAGAATGACCTAATAAAACACTCACACAACTTATGTCAGAAAATGTTTTGCCTGTGTTCTCTTCTAGGAGTTTTGTGGTGTCATGTTTTATGTTTAAGTCTTTAAGCCATTAAATAATTTTTTTTTTTTAAAGGACTGCACCTGCGGCATATGGAAGTTCCCAGGCTAGGGGTCAAGTTGGAGGTACAGCTACCAGCCTACGCCACAGCCACAGCAACACAGGATCCAAGCTGCATCTGGAACCTACCCCACAGCTCATGGCAACACTGGATACCCAACCCCCTGAGCGAGAGCAGGGATTGAACCCGCATCCTCATGGATACTAGTCGGATTTGTTTCCATTGCGCCAGAAAGGGAACTCCTAAATAAATGGTTTTCGAGTGTATCATTTTAATTGGTTTTTTTGAAAAAGTCATCTTTTTTTGAGTTATTCCTTTTATTGATTGCTCTAGGCTGCTCTGTCCAATGCAGTAGCCATCAGCCACATGTGGCTATTGTGCACTTGAAATGTGGCAAGTCTGAATTGATACATGCTAAAGTGAAATACCAACCAGATTTCAATGACTTAGTATGAAACGTAGAATATAAAATATTTCATTAAGTTTTATACTGATTATATAAATATACCGCTAGCAGATTTTCAAAAATAATTTGTTATATGCATTTGGTCTATTTTCAGTACTCATATGGTTTTGTAATTTTTTTTGTCTTTTTGTCTTTTAGTATTTTCTAGGGCCACACACTCGGCATATGGAGGTTCCCAGGCTAGGGGTCGAATCAAAGCTACAGCTGCCGGCCTACACCACAGCCACAGCAACGCCAGATGCGAGCCGCGTCTGCAACCTACACCACAGCTCACAGCAGCACTGGATCCTTAACCCGCTGAGCGAGGCCAGAGATCGAACCTGAAACCTCATGGTTCTTAGGCGGATTCGTTTAACCACTGAGCCATGACAGGAACTTGGGTTTTGTAATTTTTAGTGTAGTGTTATCTGATTTTGTACTTGTTTTACGTAGTGGTGAGTTACTGACTTCATATAGCTATAACTAGAATTTTCTCTAGAACTGTTACTTTTCCTTCGGATTTTTTTTTTTTTTTTCCCCACTGTACAGCAAGGGGGTCAGGTTATCCTTACATGTATACATTACAATTACATTTTTCCCCCAGGATTTTTTTATTTGTTTTTTTTAGGGCCTTTCCTGTGGCATATGGAAATTTACAGGCTAGGGGTCAAACAGGAGCTGCAGCTGCCAGCCTATGCCACAGTCAGAGCAATGCCATATCTGAGCCACATCTGCAACCTCTACCGCAGCTCGCGGCAACACAGACTGCTTTAACCCACTGAGCAAGGCCAGGGAGGGAACCCGCACCCTTGTGGATACTCGTTGGGTCCTTAACCCACTCAGCCACAGTGGGAACTCCTTCCTTCAGATTTTTTTCCCTCTGAGGAGTCTTTCCTGTCTCATACCACTTTAGATCTCTCTGTTGGTGTGTTCTGGTAACATCTAGTACTTCTTTTTATTGTCAGACTAATTTTTTGTCCTTATGCTAGATTGTAAACTCTAGGAGGCAGTAACCTTTTTAAATACTGTATTTCTTTTGCAAACACACTACCGGGCACTTAGTAACAGATATTTAGGAGATGAATATGTTTTACTAGGATTTTGAGTCTCTTTTGATAATGTGTTAATTTTAAATTTTATTGAGAATAACCTGGATGGTAATCGCAACTGTTCTTTACGAAGGGCGACATATGAGATACTTATGACATTACATGTTTGCATGTATTATTCAGTTTATTTCCTAGAATAAACGTAGCAGTGTTGCCTCCATGAGAAGGAGTTAGGAATTGGAAGAGTTAACGAAATTATCCTGATCCATATAAATTTTACGTGTGGAGCCAGATTCTGGTCATGAGTCTGAGCCCTTACTCTATGCTAAGTGCTGCAGTACAGCGCCTCACACAATGTTTACAGGAGATATTTATCCAGAGACTTTGTTTCATTTAAGGCAGCCTCTACATGCTGATAGTAGCCTTTTTTGGTTTTTGTGGGTTTTTTTTTTTTTTTTTTTTTTGCTTTTTAGAGCTGCACCTGTGGCATATGGAGATTCCTAGGCTAGGGGTTGAGTCAGAGCTACAGCTGCTGCCAGCCTACGCCAGAGCCACAGCAACACCAGATCTGAGCTGCGTCTTGGACCTACACCACAGCTCATGGCAACGCTGGATCCTTAACCCATTGAGGGAGGCCAGAGATTGAACCTGTGTCCTTCTGGATGCGAGTCAGGTTGGTTAAATGCTGAGCCATGAAGGGAACTCCTGATGGTCATGTTTAATCAGGTTGTTCTGGACAGTGGTCCTTAGCACTATGCTAGCCAGTCTTCTGGCTCTACTCTGCACTTGCCTTCTTTGTGGATTCTTTATGAAAGTCATATGACATAGGTGTCCCCTGCTCATCACCCCAAAGGATCTTCATTTGCTGTCCAGTACCTCTTTATATTGGGATTTGAGGTAGAAGCAGAAATGGAATAAGGCATTTGCTTTTAATATTTATAAAAAATTTAAAGTTTATAGAGTCACGTGAGTTTTAAGCAGGATAAATTGAAATATTTAGGAAATGTGCATATTTTGTTTCTCTTTCTCAAATGTTTTATGCTCGTCATTTATTTAGATCAATGTTCAAATATTTGGTATTGTGTTATGCACATAGAGTTTAAATAATTTATCTATTAGATTCTATTTGAGGTGTTTCTGTCGTGGCACAACCGAAATGAATCCGACTAGGCACCATGAGGTTACAGATTTGATCCCTGACCTCGCTTAGTGGTTAAGGATCCAGTGTTGCTGTGAGCTGTGGTATAGGTCACAGACTCGGCTTGGATCTGGTGTTGCTATGGCTGTGGTGTAGGCCGGCAGCTGTAGCTCTGATTCGACCGCTCACCTGGGAACCTCCATATGCCGCAGGTGTGGCCCAAAAGAGACAAAAGACAAAAGACCAAAAAAAAAAAAATCAGTTTAAAAGAGATTCTGAAGATAATAAGTTCTCAATATTTGAGCACATTGGAAAAACCTCGTCTGGCAAGGTTTTATTCAACAAAATCCTCAGATGAAAAGTGACAAATTCTTTGCCCTCCAGAATCTTAACCAATTAATTTTCTTCCTAATATTATTACTCCATGGAGTTCCCATCAGGGCTCAGTTGTTAACGAACCCGACTAGTATCCATGAGGCCTCGGTTCGATCCCTGGCCTCGCTCAGTGGGTTACAGATCCGGCGTTGCTGTGAGCTGTGGTGTAGGTCACAGACGTGGCTCGGATCCCCGCATTTCTGTGGTTGTGACGTAGGCCGGTGGCAACAGCTCAGATTTGACCCCTAGCCTGGGAAACTCTATAAGCTGTGTGTGCAGCCCTGAAAAGAAAAGACCAAAAAAAAAAAAAAAATTATTCTTTTTTTCTCTTTAAGCTGCACCTGTGGCATATGGAAGTTCCTGGGGTAGGGGTCGAACTGAGCTGCACTGCCCACCTATACCTCAGCCACAGCAACTCCAGATCTGAGCCATGTCTGTGATCTAGGCCAAAGCTCACAGCAATGCCAGATCCTTAAATCACTAAACAAGGCCATGGATTGAACCTGCATCCTCATGGGTACTAGTCAGGCTCTTAACCTGCTGAGCCACTATGGGAACTCTTTAATGTTATTACTTTTAATGTGTGAATGAAAGATTCTTCATGAGAAATGTGGTCAGATTTTTATTACCCCGCAAGTCTTGGGTAATACATATGTCCTATGGGTGAAATATTTCTAAGGTAGAAAGAAAATCAGCCCAATTCATTTACTACAAATAATGTCTTTTGACAGCTGATAAATAGAAGGATGAATTGACTCCTTTAGTCTTCTTTTACTGAGCTTTTGAGGTATGTTTTCCGTTATAATTTATTTTCCAAACCAGTCTTTTTAAGGACAGTAAATAGTGATACGTTTGTAGATACACACACACAGGTTACATATAAAATTTCTATCAAGTGTAGTCTTTTGTTCATCAGTTACATTTTCCTCCCTTTATAGTCATCTCTGCTTAGAACATTATGGAATTAATTTCTAAATTTTGTCTCAGCTCTTAAGTGGAATTCGAACTTGAGAACTGACCTTATGAGAAAGATGAAAAAACACATTATACTTCTTGTTTCTAGTTCCGCATGTAAGGAACATGGAAGTTACTTCTCTACCTTACCAAAAAGTAAGGGGCTAAAGCCCCTGAAAAATCAGCAACACTTCTTGGATCCATAGGAGAGGAAAGGAGATAACTCCTGTCTCCAAAACCGAAGAGACAGAGAAGTGAATCCAGGCTGTGCAGCTTACCGGAGCAGAAATTCAGGACCAGAATCTAGTCCTGGAGTGGAATGAGATGCGCATTCTTGGCGGGTATGGACCAGCAGTGGCTGGCATCAGTGTCTGGGGATCCTTCCTGGATTGTTCTCGCTCGTACCCTTTCACTAGAAAAATTCGTCCTTTGAAGAGGACGAAACACATTTATGGTGATGTTTGGTAGACTAAAATGATAGTATTAATGTTTGGAGTTTTGCGATTTTTTTTTTCCTTATAGTCATTTCCCCCATGACTTGTGATATGTGTTTGCAAGGCACTTGGTATGGAGTGAGGCTGGCTGTTGGGTTGGCAGTGTTTTTCTCTGTGCAATCCTATGTGGTCTTTTTTTAATAAATTGTATCATTAGATTAAGCAGTCTGAATTATTCATCCATTCACTAAATACTTATTGAGCTCCTGTTATGCACTTGACCTTGTATCAGATGCGGATGACATAAAGACATGGAGGGGATGAGGTGAAGAATACATGAATAAAGCCACTCAATATAATTCAGCGAAGTAGTCCCCCAGTGAGTGGTAGGCTCCATCATGATGTACTTTAATTTGTCCTATAAGTTTCAACATTCGGAGTTGCCAGACTTCATGGCAGCTGTGTCTTGGGAAAAAGAGATGTACTTTGGAAAATTCACTGTGAAACACATTTCAAAAGCATTTTCTATTTTTACTTGCGACTTTCATTTCAAAATTGCTCCATTGAAGGACCAATGTGACCTTGGAAACCGATTTAAAGTTTTTAGGAATAACAAGTTCTTAAGAAAACAGTAATTGTTCACATGCTGTCTGTAGTTCTGGGAGCACTATTGCACTATTTTCATAATTTTATAACTCACTTTTGCTTTTATTCTTCCTTGCCTTTCCCCTGATCCTGTTTTTTTTCTTCTATTCCTGGTAGCATGTTTGTACCTTTCTCCTTTTGGTCTGGGTACTTTTAAGGCTTTTCCTAAAAGACTCTCCTGTCACCTTTTATCAGTATTTATTCTATGTTGCATGTTTCACTAAAACATGAGATGTTTTAAATTGGAAGCTTCATATTGGTGAACTGAGTTATACTTTCTTTTATCAGTATTTTTTCAAATTTACAGCTACCTAGTTTAGATTTAATAGGATTGATAACAATTATGTTATTAGCTTCGCTTTGACTCAATTTGACAAAACATAATATTGTATGTAGTGTGTGTGTGTGTGTGTGTGTGTGTGTTTATTCTGTCCTAAATTTTAGAGATAAGGGATAAGTTATCTTGATATTTTGACCATCTTCTAAAAAGCAGCATTATGGCAGCTTTTATTTCATATGATGTGTTAGATTTTGTGCCTGCTATTTCAAAGATAAGATTTTGCAACCAAAGAGGCTTCAAATCCAGAATAATTGCCTATAATTCCATTTCATAAATGGCTGTTTTTTTGTAGGTTAGACCAGTGCTTTTCTACTTTTTAAAAATAATGTGTTTTAGGAGTTCCCATTTTGGCTAAGCAGTTAAGGAATCTGACTAGCATCCATGAGGACGCAGCTTCAACCCCTGGCCTTGCTAAGTGGGTTAAGGATCTGGCATTGCTGTGAGCTGTGGTGTAGGTTGCAGACCTGGCTAAGATCCTCTTTCATTGTGGCTGTGGTGTAGGCTGGCAGCCACAGCTCCGGTTTGACCACTAGCCTGGGAACCTCCATATGCTGCAGGGGTGACCTTAAAAAGCAAAGGAAAAAAAAAGTATTTTATTAAAATACAGTTGATTTACAATGTTGTGTTCATTTCTTTCTTCATTCTTTAAAGTTTTATTGAAGTATAGTTGATTTGCAATGTGCTCATTTCTTCTGTCCAGCAACATGATTCAGTTATACACACATATATAGATATATTCTTTTTCATATTCTTTCTGGTATGGTTTATCACAGGACATTGAATATAGTTCCCAGTGCCATGTTGTAGACTCTTGTCATTTATTCATTCTGTATATAATAGCTTGCATCTGTTAATCTAAAACTCCCAGTTCATCCGTCCGCCACCCCTGTGCCCCGTGACAACCACAAACAAGCTTGTTCTCTGTATCTGAGTCTGTGTCTGTTTTGTAGTGATTCCTTAGTCGTCTTTCATGCCTGTCACGTCCCTTTGCCTTCCCTCTGTACTACCCCATCCTCTGAGGGGAGGAGGGCCACCTCACTTAGGGAGAGGTTGGAGCCATTCTCTGAGTTATTTAGCTGACTTCTGACCTATGAATGTCAGGAACTTTACTTGTGTTTATGATACATAGTGAGGCAAATACTCACTTTTAGCTTGGAGCCATAGTCTTGGCATGATGAGCACAAATAAAGTTTAATGAATTTTATAATGTTAGGTTTAGTAGAAACAATCCCATTTAATAGGATACTTTAGTAAATCTTTCTGAAAAGTGAGTATGAAGAATTCCTTTTCAAAAAATAATTATTCCCTGATTTTCATTTGTGTTAGTGTTTCTGTATATTGGCATTTCTTTTCATATCATTTTCATTTCATCAGCCTCACCTGTAGCATGTGGAAGTTCCTAGGCTAGGGGTTGAATCAGAGCTGCAAGCTGCAGGTCTGCACCACAGCCATGGCAACCCTGGATCTGAACCCTATCTGTGGCAACACTGGAGCCTTAACCCACTGAGCCAGACCAGGGATTGAACCCACATCCTCACAGAGACTATATTGGGTTCTTAACCCACTGAGCCACAATGGGAACTCCTGTGTTGGGTTTTCAAAAAGAAGCTTGGAATTGACAGAACACTGTAAACCAACTATAATGGAAAAAAACAAAAAATCATTAAAATTAAAAAAAAAAAAAGAATGTTGGGAGTTCCTGTCATGGCTCAGTGGAAACGAATCTGACTGGTATCCATGAGGACGCAGGTTCCATCCCTGGCATTTCTCTGTGGGTTAAGGATCCGGCATCTCCGTGAGCTGTGGTGTAGCTCCCAGACATGGTTCATATCCCACGTTGCTGTGGCTGTGGTGTAGGCCAGCGGCTATGGCTCCGATGTGACTCCTAGCCTGGGAACCTTTATGTGCCTCAAGTGTGGCCCTGAAAAGACAAATATATATATAGAAGGCTATTCTATGTTTGCATATGTTTTTACTTGAGAACTTATAAAATTTCAAACTTGCTCTATAAGTAATATGGTGAGAAAAGCATAGTGTTCTACACTTTTTATTCCTTAGAGCACTTCCTCTGTAAGAAATTTGCATGGTTGCCAGGTGAGAAGTTTGAGTTTGCTCTTAAACCAAGCATTTAACATAAAATTTTGACAATCGTGTTGTGTTTCTGTATAGTGTTTGTTGGGATATTTACCTCAGTGAAGGTAGAGACCATTTCACTTTTATCTTTGAAATAGTATAAGGTTTGAGAAGCACAAAGGGCTAAAATTAGACTATTTGATCTGAAACTTAACCTCCTGACCTCCAGGAAAATTTCTTTGGAAAAATTGGCTGATTTTCTTTTAAAGATCTCAACTGTTACTGGTCTGGGGGGTCTAGTTGAAAGTAGATACATTTTTTTAAAAACAAATATTCATTCACTGTGTAAACATTCAAGGCATTGTGGGAGACATTGATGGGGACACAAAGGTACCAGATGTATTTCATCTTTTGAAGAAAGTTCACCTTTGCCTCTAGTGCATTTATCAGTCAGCCTGAGTTCACTGGTCTTCCCTCATGGTGTGAGACAAGCTTTAAGTCTTCTGATTTGATTTGACTGCTATTCGTCTTTGATATTTTACAGAAAAGCATTAATACATTTTGTCTCTCTCTCCCACCCTGTTGCCAGGCAGTGTCTTTAATCTCTCGATTGCTCTCCAGTGCTTATCACCTGTATCTGTTATGGTGTACTTAACTAATTTAGAAGACTTATCTAATCTCCTGGATTCATGGACTCTTTCAGTGTTTTTGTCTCTAACAAAATTAAGACAGCTACTTACTCAGATTGCATTTACAGCCTTTAGGATGAGAACCTTTTTTGGGACCCCTTAAACTTGTATCTGTTTTATGTCAATTCTTTCTTTTCTTTCCTTTTTTTTTTTTTTTTTGGTCTTTTTTAGGGCTGCACCCATGGCATATGGAGGTTCCCAGGATAGGGGTCAAATTGGAGCTGCATCTGCTGGCCTACACCACAGCCCACAGCAACACCAGATCCAAGCCACATCTGTGACTTGCACCACAGCTGTTCCCAGTAATGTCCTTAACCCATTGAGCAAGGCCAGGGATCGAACCTGTGTCCTTGTGGATACTAGTCAGGTTCGTTACCACTGAGGCATAATGGGAACGCCCATGTCGATTCTTTCTTCTTGTCAGATAACATCTACTCAGTTATGTAGTGGCTGTGGAGGGAGAAGGTGAGAGAGGCTTCAGAGAGGCTGAAGGCTAGAACTGGCAGAACAGGCGTGACCTCCATTTCTATAATAGGAGGTGAGGCCTGGGCATGGGGAGGTTAGCATCTCTCCAGGTGGGATTAGCCATTGTGTGGACATTCCTTGCTATCTCGATCTAAAGGGAGCAAAGGGCTATGTCCTTTTTATTTTTATGTATGTGTGTATGCATGCATTTATTTTTTATTGTGGCCGCACCACAGTACATGGAAAGTTCCCAGGCCAGGGACTGAATTTGAGCTGCACTTGGGGTAATGCCAGATCCTTTAACCCACTGCACTGGGCCAGGGATCAAACCCGTGCCTCCATGGGGACCCAGGCTGCTGAGGTTGGATTTTTAACCCAATGCAACCCAGCACGTTACAGCGGGCACTCCTCCGTTCACTTTAGAAGTAAAGAGTTTTCTTTGCTACCACAATCTTTGTCCTTCTCGGACTTTAGAATAGAGCTGAACTAATCAGAAGAATCTACTGTCATCTCATGATTGCCTTTTTTTTCTATAACAGCTTTATTGAGATATAATTCACTCCTCATCCCATTTACTCACTTAAATTGTACAGTTTATGGAGTTCTCATTGTGGCTTAGCAGGTTAGGTGTCTACGAGGATATGGGTTTGATCCCTGGCCTCCCTCAATGGGTTAAGGATCTGGTGTTGCTGCAAGCTGCGCGGTAGATCACAGATGTGGCTCGGATCTGGTGTTGCTGTGCCTGTGGTGTAGGTCGGCAGCTGTAGCTCCAGTTCAGTCCTTAGCCGGGGAACCTCCATATACCGAGGGTGTGGCTGTAAAAAAAAAAAAAAGTGTACAGTTTAGTGGTTTTTAGTATATCCATAGAGTTGTGAAACCATCACCATAATCAATTTAGAATTTCTTTTTAATCAGTCCAAAAGAAATTCTGAACCTGTTAGAGATATATCCTACTTCCCGTCCTCCACCATATCCTTCCCTGGCTCCAGCCACCGCTGGTCTGCTTTCTTTCTCTCTGGGTTTGTCTACTCTGCATATTTCATATCAATGGAATCATACAATATGTGATTTTTATGTGACCGAGTCCTTTCATGTAACATAATATTTTCAAGGTTCATGTGTGTTTCAGCATATGTCAACGCTTTAGTTCTTTTTATGGTTGAATGGTTCATTGCATGTCTGTACCACATTTTGTTTATCCATTATCAATCACTTTTCCACTTTTGAGCTGTTACGAATAATATTCTGTGAGCATTCACGTACAAGATTTTATGCGTTCATGTTTTCATTACTTTTATACCTAGGAGTGGAATTGCTGAGTGAACTCTATGTTTGAAGTGTTGAATAATTGTCAGATTGTTTTCTAATGTGGCTCTTGAGTACTTTTTGAAGGCATTTCCCCCCCACCCCTGCCTTTGTTTTCCTTGCATTGGTTCAGGTCTTTCCATCCTTTGTCTGTTTGGAGAGACTCATGAATAGGCCGTGGCACAGTGGTTAAGAGTGAAGGCTGTGGAGTCACATGAAATCAATGCCTAGCATGTGGCCCTGGAAAGTTACCGAACTTCTGTGTACCTCAGTTTCCTCATCTATGAAAGAAACCTTTATAATGAAAAGATCTACTGTGTAGAGTTTCTGCGAACATTAAGATAATGCGTGTATAGCGCGTGATTCTCAGTGTTCAATGAATGTTAGGTTCTGTTATTATTTTTTTTAATGGAAAGACTGCTGGTTATCTACTTAATATTTATTGGGCACTTCTTCCTTAATAACAGAATTCCACTTTTATTCGAGGTGGCATTAAGCCCAGTTAGAGATTTATATGTTTTGGAGTTTCCATTGTGGCTCAGCAGAAACGAATCTGACTAGCATCCGTGAGGATGCAGGTTCAATCCCTGGCCTCGCATTACCTCGCGGCATTACTATGAGCTCTGGTGTAGGTCGCAGATGAGGCTTGGATCCCTTGCTGCTGTGACTGTGGTATAGGCTGGCAGCTGCAGCTTTAATTCAACCCCTCTTGTGGGAACCTCCATATGCCGTGGGTGCGGCTCTAAAAAGAGAAAAAAAGGAATTATGTTTCTATTTTCCTTGCAGTTAGGTGTGGTCGTGGGACTTGGTTCTGGCCAGTGAGATAAAAGCATGCATTGTGTGTGATCTCCAGGAAGAATCTTTGCAGGGAGCTGACCAAGGTAAACCTTTTTACTCCTTCCTGCTGCCTGGAATGTAGATGTGGTGTTTGGAGCCCTAGTAGCCTCCTCAGATTCTCTAAGAGCTGTCAGTGGGAGCGGGATGCGTGGTTACCTGGATCTATCATCCTGGTTTGAGAATTCCAATTTCCTGACTTAGTTTACATGAGAGAAACAATAGAAGCCTATGTGTTCCAGCCACTGTAATACTGGATTTTCTGTAAATAACTACATCTACTTGATATTATTATTGTTGCCTTCAATCTATAGGTTGTTCATGTTTGGCCCCTTCATGTTTTCACAACTTTACCTCTCCGTATACTCTGTGATTGAGCCACAGGGACTGCCCTCCAGCTGACACCTGTAGATTGTAAATGCTGTTCCCATCATCTGGAGTTCTGCCATCCTTTTTTAAACCTTATTCACTCAGCAAATTCTTATCTGTCCTGTAGTTCTTATTTGGCTGATCATTTTTAATGAGTTGCCTTCTGACAACTCTTTGTTTCTAATCTTGAGTTTTCCTGGATATCTTTGTTATGTGTTTGACTAAAATATGTGTGTGTGTGTGTGTGTGTGTGTGTGTGTGTGTGTGTGTGTTTAAGGGCCACACCTGCAGCATAAGGAAGCTCCCAGGCTAGGGATCAAATCAGAGCTACAGCTGCCAGCTTACACCATAGCCACAGAAGCACCAGATCCGAGCCACATCTGCAACCCACACCATAGCTCGGGGAAATGCTGGATCCTGGCCCACTGAGCAAGGCCAGGGATCGAACCCACGTCCTCATGGATACTAGTCTGGTTCGTTACCACTGAACCACGATGGGAACTCCAAAATATTTGTCATTTTGCATCAAGGATATTTTAAGAGTATAGGTAAAATGAACATGGCCTTTGAATCAGCTAACACCCGAAGTTCACCATCAATACCAAACGCTCTGTGTCTACCCTGATCTCTGTGTGAACCTTGACCCTAAGTTCTTTCTTAACACTCCCACCCCATCCTTTCTTCTGTATCACCTCGTGGAACATGCTTCGTCATCAGCAAAACCTATATATCTTAAAGGTCTTCTCAGAGTGTTCTCTTGCTGCTCTAATTAAAATCTTTTTTTTTTTTTTTGTCTTTTTGCCTTTTCTAGGGCCGCTCTCCATGGCATATGGAGGTTCCCAGGCTAGGGGTCCAATCGGAGCTATAGCCACCTGCCTATGCCAGAGCCAAAGCAACATGGGATCTGAGCCGAGTCTGCGACCTACAACCACAGCTCACAGCAACGCCGGATCCTTAACCCACTGAGCAAGGCCAGGGATCGAACCCGCAACCTCATGGTTCCTAGTCCGGTTCGTTAACCACTGCACCACCATGGGAACTCCTGCTCTAATTAAAATCTGACTGCCTTCTACGGGCATGGCTTCCTATCTTCCTAAGGGGCGGCTATTTTTTTTTTTCTCGTATCCTAAGTACCTCAACATCTAGAAAAACAGTGTCTCTTTCTTGCTGCTCTAGCTGCTTTTCTCTTCTCCCTCAAAAGTGCCAGCACCTTTGAAGCCTTTGCCCTTGTACCCCCATCACCTCACCTTCCAGTTATTCCCATCCCTTCATGGCTCCCTTCTTTCCTTCATCGTCACTCTTGGTCTCATTCTCGGTGAAGTGAATATTCACCTAACACCTGGCCTCTTCATCCCCAGTTCTGATTATCTTTGCCTTTACCCCAGTTTAGCTACCTCTTCCCATGGCCGCACCCAGGCACCTGCGGTGACCCATAACTTCTGCTATTTCAGTTTCAGGGTTCCCACTGTCTTAACTGTACCACTCTGAGGTACCACCTATACCCGCCAGAATGGCCATCATCAAAACGTCTACAAACCATAAGTGCTGGAGAGGGTGTGGAGAAAAAGGAACCCTCGTACAGTGTTGGCAGTTAGACAGTGGGAACCCTGAAACTGAAATAGCAGAAGTTATGGGTCACTGAAGGTTCTTGGGTGTGGCCAAGGAGCCATTAGACAGCTGTCCAGCACCGTACCTGACACCACGTAATAGGGGTAGAGTAAGTGTTATCCCCTTACTGCTATTCTGCTTCTGTGTAGCATCAACAGTCCTTGAAAACAAGAACTGTATCTTATTATGATCCCTATTTCTCTGGAAATCGTCCATTGTACGAAATGGTCCTTAGTGACATTTATGGGCCCAATAAAATAAAGAGCAACCACAATAAGAAGAATTTGACTTTCGAAAAATCGTTAGGAATCCCCTTTGTGGCTCAGCAGAAACGAATCTGACTAGTATCCGTGGTCTTGCTCAGTGGATCCGGCATTGTCGTGAGCTCCAGTGTAGGTTGAAGATGCAGCTCGGATCCTGCGTGGCTCTGGCTGTGGTCCTGTAGGCCGGCAGCTGTAGCTCTAATTCAACCCCTAGCCTGGGAACTTCCATATGTTGCACCTGTGGCTCTAAAAAAAGTAAAAAAAAAAGAAAGAAAAAAAAGAAAAGAAAAAAACCCCAAAACTTTATATTAGAAAAAAGATAATTACCATTTAAGTATCCCACAATTTTAAAAAACCATTTGAGTACTGACATTTAAAAAATTGTTTTCTTTCTCATTTCCTCTAGGGAAAAATAGTTGTTATAATTTATTGCCATTAGGATTCTTTTAGTTTAGTCAAGGTTGGTCAATTACAAATTTCCATCTTCTAAAGATTATTGTAAATGAGCTCTAAACAAGGAGATTGCTTTTTAGGAAAATGGGTTAGCTTACCTGAGAAGAGTTAATTTTCTCTTCTATGTTGAAAGACTTTTTACTACCAGCCTAATGAGTGGAGAGGAGAGGGAAATTGATGGATTAAGATTTTCTCAGCCTTTCTTATAATCTGTGTAGAAAAATAAAAGCATTAAATGCCACTCTATCATTTCTGATTTTCTTGAGACCAGAGAAAAAAATGTAAGCATTTTCTACTTATTTGGGTGGGGTGTTGACTTTATAGAACATTTAAAACTAATGCTGACCAACAATTTTTCACACAAACACTAGTTTCATTATTTTTGTATTCATGTGTGGTTGCTTTTAAACTGAAGTGATTACTATTTAATTATATCCATGAGTATTTCTATTAATAACATACCATTATTATACTTTTCAATAATTTTTCATAGATAAATGAAAGACTTGAAAATAACTGGGAAAAATATTCCAAGGGTTTATAAACATTCAAGTGTTTATAAAATTCTGAGTTCCTAGAATATTAAACTTTTTGATCTATTAATACATTTCTACCCAGCCCTTGAGGTATTTAAAATAATATCTAGAAACTTCTATTGAGAGTTTACCATTCAAAAGATCTCTTAAGGTAATATACTAATGTAATGATAATAAGGAGTATTTCCAATAAGCCAAGCAGGATAAGTTTTTCACATTATTCATTTCTCATTACAGCCAAATAATGTTGGTACTATTATTATTCTCACTTTAATTCAGTGGTTTAGAGAGATTAAATGTATTACTATCACATAAGTACTAAGTGATAAATTGGAATTCAGTTCCAGGCCATATGACTCCATTGTCAATGATTCAACTACTGTGTTGTATTCTCTCATAGTGCCTAATTAAGGAATAAATACAAATACAGTCTGTGAGAAATTAACTTACAAATCATGCATCCAATAGATCAAACCCAGTAAGTTTAATCTCTTAAAAAGACAACCCAGCAGAAAATGGGCAAGTGATAGGAATTGGCAGTTCACACAAAAGAAACCAGGACTGGTGAATGAACTTGAAAAGATGCCCAGACTCTGACTGTTTATCAAGAGAATGCCCAGTAAAAGCAGAGTGAGATAGTATTTCTTATCCATCAGGCTGGTGAAAGTAAAATGACTGTCAGCAGGGTTGACATGACACGGATTTAAGAGAACGCTCACTCTACTGCAGTGGGAGTGTAAATTCCCACAACCACTTTGGAGACCATTTGCCAACATGCAAAATATTTCAGGATGTGCATTCGTATGACTCAGTAATTCCACTTCTAGGAGTATGTACTGTAAAGCAGCTGAAGTCAAAGTGGGGTTCTGGAACTTCTGGGGGGTTCCTAAGGTAGTTTCAAATGATCTATAAGGTGAAAACTATTTTTGTAATAATATTAAGATGGTATTTGCCTTCTTCACTCTCATTACCTCATGATTACACAGTAGAGTTTTCCAGAAGCTACATTATATCTGATCATTCAACAGATTGAATTCAAAAACATAAATGAGAATCCACCTTCATTCTACTAAGCCAGATATTTAAGAGATTTGCAGGAATGTGAAACAGTGCCACTCTCCTCACTAACTTATTTTTGTTTTGGAAAATATAGTTATCCTCATAAAAACGTATTATTTATATCAGCATTTAATTGAATTATTATTTTAAACAAATACTTTTTAAATGTCTTAATTTTAATCTTTAATATAGTAAATATGGATAGATATAACGCACATAAATAAAATCTCTTTGGAATCCTGTAATTTTTAAGTCTGATTTGAGACTGGATAGTTTTTGTTTTTGTTGTTGGCCATCCCGCGGCATATGGAGTTCCCGGGGCCAGGGATCAGATCTGAGCCACGGCTGCAACCCAAGCCATAGCTGTGGCACTGCCAGATCCTTTAACTAACTGTGCTGGGCCAGAGATTGAACCTTCTTCCCAGTGCTCCCAAGATGTGGACCAAATAGTTTTGAAAATCCTTGCCTTTGTTCATAATCCAGGTGTTCATTGTAAGACTGTAACAGTTAAAACATTGTAATCAGTCCAAAAGTCCATCAATGTGGACATGGTGTCAATTCTATTAATATGGAATGGTAAAATAAATTATAATGTATCTTTATATATACACACGCATCTTTGTATATTAATCAGAAAGTATATTTGTCAGATGATCCTTACCTTGTATGTGAGTTAAAGTGGTTTTTTGAGAATGTATTTTTCTTTTTACCAGTACCTAATAAAATTAAGTGCCACGTTTATTAAGAATTAAATACTAGTTCATAATATTGCAGATTTGTTACCCTTAACCTCAAAAGGTAGAAATAAAAGTGGTGACAGATATAAGCTACTCCATTGGCCTAGAATTACAGCATAAGCAGTATTCATAGGACTTGGTTTTCAGAACACAGAACATGTTTATTGTTTTATTTCAGGAGTTCTATACTGTGTATATTTTATTGAAAAGGAAGCATCATTTTATTATATCTTTGTATGCACATTTCCACTGTAGTGGCTTCAACAAATAGAAACATTTTTCTCATCTGAAAAATGGAGTTTGGTAGCTGCTGGCTATTGGATGTGATCAAGATCTGTTGATGGTATTTATTCTCTTGCTGCCTCTAAGAAAGTTGAAATAGGCAAAATTAGAAACATAATTGGAAAAAAGAAAGAAGAAAGAGAAGAAAAAAAAAAGAAAAAGAAAAAAGAAAAAAAGGGGGGGGAATGAGTTCCTGCTGTGGCACAGTGGGTTAATGATCTGCCTTGTCTCTGTGGAGGCATCTGTTGGCTCCCTGGCCTGGTGCAGTGGGTTAAGAATCTGGCAGCTGTGGTGTAGGTTGCAGCTCCGACTCGGATTCAGTCCCTGGCCCAGGAACTTCCATATGCCACAGGTGTGGCTGAAAAAGCCGGAGAGAAAAAAGAAATACGATCGATTTTTGTTATTCACCACAAACACTGAATTAGCCAATTCTGAACTATTGCTCCTTTGGGATACACAGAATTAGGTTCCTGTAAGTCTCTGGGCACATGTCAATCAATGCATAATCTTGTTGTATGTGTGTTTATGATTAAAGGTACCTTATTCAATATGCATTGTTAATTCATTAACATTGAACTCACGGCAAGCCTGAATGAAGCTTATCTAAACACATTTCCTGGGTAACACACATCAAAGCTTTCTTGTGCTTTGGACACTGGATAGCACTGCAGCCCTCTGCTAGTTGGCTGTTTCGCATAGTGAAATCACCAAAGAAAAGCCCAGACATGACAAAAATGTGGCACTAGATAGACCATGAAAAGGACACCTGTTTATAGTATGAAAGCTGAAACAAGAAAGCAGCGGGTCACTTTGGGAACCTGTACGTGTGTGACTTTTTTTCTTTTTCTTTTTGCCTCTCCACACATATCCACAAATCCCAGCAAAAAATGCTGCAAGTATTGCTTTGGGGTTAGAAATCTTAGTGAGTAGGCAGATTTGCAAATAAGGAATCCTTGATTCATGAGGATCAGGTATATCCTGTTACAAGTCATTAGCTAGAACTGGGTGACGAGGCCTGTTCTTAGAGCCACCAGTGGCCGTGGAACGTGAGATTTTTACTAGTTTAGACCAGTCATGATTTATCCTCCTGGGCTTGGCGACCTCCACTCCCTGCAATCAAGTAATCTTTGCTGTTTCAACCAATGACAGTTCCCTTGGCAGGGAAGAGTGAAGAGGTCATTTGCCAAGCATTGGGCAGCACCTCCCAGATGCCTAATCAGGTATTTGGCATTTGGAAGGGCCCCAGTACATTTTTCTTGAGGAATGAACTGGTTAATGAATGACAGGGTCATTTTTGGAAACAGCCTTTGATTTCTTTCTCATCCCAAAGATTTCTCCATTTTCATCTGAATTTTCTCTTAAAGTGGTATTTTGACTGGCTAACTCCAAATCAATGTTAAAGTTAGTGTAAAAAATAAAGAAAATTAAAAGACAAAAAAACAACAACAACGAGTTCTGGTCTTGGTGCAGCGGAAACGAATTCGACTAGGAACCATGAGGTTGCAGGTTCAATCCCTGGCCTTACCCAGTGTGTTGGGGATCCGGCATTGCCCTAAGCTGTGGTGTGGATCACAGACATGGCTCGGATCTGGTGTTGGTGTGGTTGTGGTGTAGGCCAGCAGCTGTAGCTCCGATTTGACTCCTAGCCTGGGAACCTCCATATGCTGTGGGTACGGCCCTAAAAAGACAAAAGACAAAAAAAAAGAGAGAGAGAGAAAGAAAATTTACTTTATTTGGATTAACTTCAACTTAAATAAATCAGAAAATTTTAAAAACATGAAGCATCAGATGAAGTTGAAACATGTTAGAAAGAGGCTAAGATTTTGATTTTTTGATTATAGAAGTAAAATAATATTATATAAATTGGAAAAGAGAAAAGGTTTAATGGGGTAAAACTTTTATATCATATTGTTCGTTTTCTGAAATGATTGCTTTTTTTATTTTGGAAGATATGAAATCTAGAAATATTAGTTTTTAAACTATAATAAGATGATACAGATATCAGTATACAATAGGTTCTCATATATTATCAAATAGTAAAAAATATTTTACTTTTTAATACCACCATTTGTAGCAATTGCTGGTTAAAAGTAAAATCAATTAATAAAGTACAATTTTGGAGCTCCCATCGTCACTCAGCAGGTTAAGAACCCAATATAGTGTCCCTAAGGATGTGGGTTCACTCCCTGGCCCCTCTCAGTGGGTTAAGGATCTGGTGTTGCCTCAAGCTGTGGTGTAGGTCAGAGATGTGGCTCAGATCTGGTGTAGTGATAGTTGTGGTGTAGGCCTGCAGCTGCAGTTTCGATTCAACCTCTAGCCCAGGAACTTTCATATACTGCAGATGTGGCCATTAAAAAAAAAAATACAGTTTCATTTAAATCTTGTTTAAACAAACATGTATTTGTGTTTATTACTATTCCAGACATTGGGTAAAATTGTAATTCAATTTGATTTTTCTCTTTCTCACTGTGTCCTGCCTTAGACCAAGAGCAATTTAAAGTTATTAAACAATACATATTGCCTTTTCATTAAAGTTTGGTTTTTTTGTAAAATAATATTATTTTACAAAAGTAAAATAATATTATTATATAAATTGGAAAAGAGAAAACAGAGGGGAAATCACCCCAGTTCATATCACCTAAAGATAAATTTCAACAATTTGGTCTATTTCTTTTTTTTTTTTTTTTTGTCTTTTCTAGGGCCGCTCCCACGGCATATGGAGATTCCCAGGCTAGGGGTTGGGTTGAATCGGAGCTGTAGGCTGGATACCCAACCCACCAAGCAAGGCCAGGAATCGAACCAGCAACCCCATGGTTCCTAGTCAGGCTCGTCAACCACTGCGCCACGACGGGAACTCCAATTTGGTCTATTTCTTTTCAGTCTTTCACACATTACAGAAAGTTAATTTTACAAATTATATGTAATATGAAAAATCTGCTCAACATTCTAGGTAGCCATTATTATTATTATTATTATTACTGTTATTATCATATATTAGAATATCTCTAGGGACAGAGAAGTACATTTATTACTGTCAGAGCAGGAATGGAACAGCAAGGATTAAAGTATGATTTCCTAGATTCCATAGCTGCCTGCATACTGAGCATGTGTCCAAATTTGAGGGCAAGTGAAATTGTGCATTTCTTTTTATTTATTTATTTTTTATTTTATTTTATTTTTTTGTCTTTTTGCCATTTCATGGGCCGCTCCCGCGGCATATGGAGGTTCCCAGGCTAGGGGTCAAATCGGAGGTGTAGCCACCGGCCTACGCCAGAGCCACAGCAACGCGGGATCCGAGCCGCATCTGCAACCTCATACCACAGCTCATGGCAACGCCGGATCGTTAACCCACTGAGCAAGGGCAGGGACCAAACCTGCAACCTCATGGTTCCTGGTCGGATTCGTTAACCACTGCGCCACGACGGGAACTCCTTGTACATTTCTGACTTTTGGTGGGTTGTCATAGTTCCTGCTGTTCTCCTTAGGCCTTTTGAATGTTTAACATTCTGGTAGTTCTCTTCCCTTTCCATACCCACTCTGAGCAAAAATTCTATTTCAGGAATCTTTTTTTGTTTTTGTCTTTTTAGGGCTGAGCCTACTGCATATGGAGGTTCCCAGGCTAGGGGTCTAATTGGAGCTGTAGCTATCGGCCTACACCACACCTCACAGCAATGCTGGATCCTTAACCCACAGGGCGAGGTCAGGGATCAAACCTGCGTCCTCATGGATGCTAGTTGGATTCGTTTCCGCTGATCCATGATGGGATGGGTAATGTTTATATTTTATCACAAGGTATTATCAAACTCAGAAGGGTGTTTGATGAGTAGAATATGTGAGGGTAATGTTTTGGGCATGAAAACCCTTGCATGACCCCTGTTAACTCTCATTCAGTGGCTATCAACTCATGATCATCTTTTAAATTAAAATCATTAAGAATTTATAATTCATTGGCAGGTGAAACATTTAATTCTATGTCTCTTAAGGACTCCTAAGATTTCTTTACTTTGTTTATACTGTTACTTTACACTGTTTATAAAGAATAGTGTTTCTTTATAAACTTAAAAGTGCTGTTCTTATCTCCAAAATTGAGGATGAGTTATTTGTAATTTCATTATTGCTTACTTTCAGGTGGACTTGAGGATATTTATGGTTAAAGATTAAAGTGAAATATTTAACTATAAAATAGGAGAACAAATTTTTAAAGCAGCCAGAGGAGAAAATGGTTTCCAAGCCTTTGAAATGACAGATTAATATAATTAGATAGTGAATTTGACTTTTGGATTTCTCTTTTTTTTGCTTTTTAGGGCCGCACCTGCGGCATATGGAGGTTACCAGGCTAGGGGTCTAATCGGAGCTACAGCTGCCAGCCTACACCACAGCCACAGCAATGCAGGATCCGAGCCACATCTGAGACTTACACCACAGCTCACAGCAACGCCGGATCCTTAACCCACTGAGCGAGGCCAGAGATTGAACCTGCAACCTTATGGTTCCTAGTCGGATTCATTTCCGCTGCGCTAAAATGGAAACGTGCTGCTAATACGTTTCATTTTTTAACTAGAGGTAGCGTGACAGGTAATTCATTTGTAGTGATAAAGTATACCTTGGATTTGAAACCAAGGTGAACCTCTTTTGCCATTTTTAAGGATTAGGTTGTAGAATATTAATGAAAATGTTGACCAGATTTCCTTGTACCTTCTTTGAAATTTTACCCATGGTATTTTATTTTTATGTATACACTATGTGATACTTATGATGACAATACTTATATATTTAGAAAGTGTTTGATTTCAGTCTTTGGGAAAAATCAGGTGATTTTCATCTTTCTCATTAAAAAATTTTAATTTTCGGAGTTCCCGTCGTGGCGCAGTAGTTAACGAATTCGACTAGGAGCCATGAGGTTGCGGGTTTGGTCCCTGTCCTTGCTCAGTGGGTTAACGATCCGGCGTTGCCATGAGCTTGGTGTAGGTCGCAGACGCGGCTCGGATCCTGAGTTGCTGTGGCTCCAGTGTAGACCGGGGGCTACAGCTCCGATTCGACCCCTAGGCTGGGAATTTCCATATGCCGCAGGAGCGGCCCAAAGAAATAGCAAAAAGACAAAAAAAAAAATTTAATTTTCAAGAAGGCTTAGAGAAATTGAATTCATCTTTTAGACTGATCAGAGTTGAATTAGTAGACAAGGCTAAAGAGTTTCCTATTTAGAAAAGCAGATGTCGCTGGAGCAAATCCCTTTTCAGTAATTCATTTTGGTTACAGCTTTCTTCAGTCTATTCTGTGTTCTCTGTGTTACTGATCCATTCCTGTCAGTTTCCAGTTTTCAATTATTAGCTGTTAGAGTGACCCACAGCACACAATATCCAATTTTGTAGAGAAACATCTTATAATTAGGAGAGTTTAAACTAAATCTGTACTCTTGTAAAAATGTTAATTTTCTCCTTAACTTGTAAAAGACATTACTTTGCATAAAGCAAGCAGAATATTAGTTGTAATTGTCTTAATGTTATTGAAGATGTAACAGCCTTTTCTTATTTTAATTTCCACAAATGAGACTTTCATAAAACGTTTTTAGCTTCTTGATGCACACTACTTTGAAGTTAATAATTCTGATCAAATTAAAAATAGTAATAATACAAACTTTAGTGAATGTAGTGAAAAACTTATGATGCTAGTCAAATTTTGGAATTAGGAGTTCTCGTTGAGGCTCAATTAGTTAAGGACTCAATGTAGTCTCCATGAGGATGTGGGTTCAATCCCTGGCCTCACTCAGTGGGTTAATGATCTGATGTTGCTGTGAGCTGCAGCATAGGTCTCAGATCTGGCTCGGATCTGGCATTGTTGTGGCTGTGGTGTAGTCCAGCAGCTGCAGCTCCAGTTTGACCCCTAGCCTGGGAACCTCCATATGCTGCAGGTGTGGCCATAAAAAGAAAAAAAAAAAACAAATAAACAAACAACCTTGTTATACTCGATGAAGCACTGTTTCTGGGCACTGAGAAACCTAAGAATTTTTTCTGACTTGCCATTGTATTCAGTAACATATCTGAGTTTATATGAACAGGTGATAAGAGCTTCCTTTTTGCTTTTTGGGCGGTGGGGGCCTAAACCTCCTATTTATTTAGGTCTACAGTAATTTTAATATCTTTTTAAAGTTAGAGCTAGAATACTACTATCTGACTCTTAAGAGGAGAGGGTAAAAGAAAGAAATTTAATCACCGTTCTGTTACTGATCCATTCCTTATGTATTTCTTTAGATTCTGTTTTATTCAGAAATTCTAGTTCCGGATGGACTTCTGAGATAATCACTTTGAAAACAGGATGTTTGTGCATTATGTGAAAACTGTGTATTCTTCACTTTTCTACTCCTCTGAGATTATCATACGTCGCTTTATAACGTGCACAACTTTCGTTGTCCTCAAATTTAGTATATATTTGTTGGTTATACAAGAGAAGCAGAGCCAGGTAATTTTGGAATTAGAAGGAAACTTATTTAACTCAGGCTCCATTGCAGTGCTGGAATTCCCTTTACATTATATCTGCAGATGCACCTCCTAGATTCTGCTTGAACCTGTCAGATGACTGCGGACTCCACCTTCTCACGGCATTTTGATTTTTGAACAGTTGCTGTTGCCACAAAGATCTTTAGACAAACCCTACCTGTCTCTTAACTTCTATTCAGTAGTTCTTGTTTTAGTCTCTGGAGCTACCTAGAATGAGTGGTGCTTTTTCTTTAGGGCTACAACTTAATTCTGTTTTTTATTTGACATGTGCATTTCTGATTTTTTTTTAATGGCCACACCCACCTTATATGGAAGTTCCCAGGCCAAGGACTGAATCTACCCCATAGCTGTGGCAACGCTGGACTGTTTAACTCACTTTGCCTGGCTGGGGATCAGACCTGAGTCTCAGTAGCAACTTGAGCTACTTGCAGTCGGATCCTTAATCCATGGTACCATGGCGGGATCTCCATGTGCATTTCTGATTTCTTTTTTAGAGCAAAATGTGGGTTTGTCTTTCAGTTGGAAAGGATGTGTTGATTTTTTTTTTTTCCCCATGAACTCTTTCGTGGCTATGTTTCTAATACTGATTTTTCTCTCCCACTACTGCCCAAGTTTTTTCTCTGCAGGGAAACCTTACCAGATGCTATTACTCTGAACCTTACCCAAAAGAGAAAAGTAGAAACTCTTCAAAGGCTTAGTGGTCCATCTAATCAAACACACAACTTTTCTCTTGGATTCAGTAGACCTTTTTTTTTTTTTTTTTTTTGGAACTTGAGAACTTATGTGCTTGTTTTCTTAGTTATTTGGTATTTAACCCCAACTGTTGAAGTAACTCATGCTAAGGAAGTTTTTTCACACATCAAATGGCAACTGAATTATCCCAATAGTTTGAATCATCTTGCTGAATTTCTGTTAAAATTCATTAAAGCCTGTTGGTGAGAGCTGTGTGAGAGAGAAGACAAATATTTTAGTACTAACTACTGATCATCACTGATCTTTCTGGGTATCTTGATTCTGCTCATTATTTAAAAAAATTGAGATGAAACGTTTTGTATAATTGGGGATCTTTACTTGCAAGCAATAGAAATAGCCCCGGAATAACTTAGACAAGAAAAAGAAAAATGGGAGTTCCTGTCGTGGCTCAGCAGAAACAAACCTGACTAGCATCCATGAGGATGCAGGTTCGATCCCTAGCTTTGCTCAGTGGGTTAGGGATCCGGTGTTGCCATGAGCTGTGCTGTAGGTCGAAGATGCTGCTTGGATCTGGTGTTGCTGCGGCTGTGGTGTAGGCTGGCAGCTGTCGCTTCAATTTGACCCCTCACTTGGGAACCTCCATATGCCGTGGGTGCAGCCTTAAAAAAAGGAAAAAAGAAAAAGCAAGCAAGCAAGCAAGCAAGCAAGCAAAAGGGAAATGAGGGAAAACCTGAGGTGCCAGGTGTCAGGAAAGTAGGATTCAGGGAGCTCCAGCGACCTCATCCTCAGGAGGCTTCCTGCAGAAAGCATCCTGTCCCAGTTCTGGCTGCAGTTCTCAGACTGGCTGACGGGCCTTCTGCCGAGCATCTTTTGGCTGTTTGGGGCGGCTTCTGTTTTCAAGTCTATTGGAAACCCTTCTTTGTTTTCTCCTACAAATAGCTGATTGAATTCAGGTCTTAAAGCAATTAGAGATTTTTTTTTTCCTGCTAATATTTTTGGGTTTGTTGTAGATAGCTTCTAGGGTGAGGAGTGATGGTTAGCTTTTCCTACTTCCTCCTTGCTCTGTCATTTTTTTTATGGGAAAGTTAAGGAGATTAAAAAAATTATACCGCTGTGGTCAACATAAACATTTAAAGGTCTAAATGTTCCTTTAAGTATTGCTTTGGCTTTATCTCACATTTTGACTTTTTCACTATTTCTTTTCTGATTTTCATGACAGTTCTTTGATCCTTGAATTATATAGGAGTAAGCTTTTAAATTTCCATAAATATGAGATTTCACTGGATTTATTTTTGTTACAGATTTTTCTAATTTAATTCTGTTGTGGTTGGAGAAAATGATCTGTATAATACTGATTCTCTGGGATTTTAGAGATTTGCTTGGTGGCCTAGTATGTGGCCACATTTTGTAAATGTCCAGTGGGTGCCTAAGAAGAATATGTGAAAACACTTTTCATGTAAAAGATGCATGGATCTGTGTATTGCATGATATCAGGTGAATGGTAGAGCTCCTTGCTCTTAATTTTTTTTAAATTTTTAAATTGTTTTTACTTTTAAGGGCCACACCTACAGCAAATGGAGGTTCCCAGGCTAGGGGTCAAATCGGAGCTCCAGCTGCTGGCCTACACCACAGCCGCAGCAACACAGGATCTGAGCCTGTCTGCGACCTACACCACAGCTCATGGCAATGGTGGATCCTTAACCCATTGAACAAGGCCAGGGATCAAACCCGCGTCCTCGTGGATGCTAGTCGGATTTGTTTAACTGCTGAGCCATGTGGGGAACTCCCATTTGGGCTTTCTTTCCTCCTCATGCGATTTGGGGAGCCATAACTTAGATGCGTATCAATTTCCCATGTTGAAAGTAGCAATCGAACTTAATGGAAATTGAAAATCATTTCCCAGAAGGAGTATATTATAGTTCAACTGTATGACACATTTAAAATTGTGAAGTTTTTGTGTTTGAAGTGAATAGATTCCTTTGAGTTAGTTGATGGGCTGGCTTCTGAATTTCCTATTGAGAGCTTAAACAACTCTATGCAGTGAAATTTTGTGCCTGAGTGGAACGCTGAATTTTCATTAAATTTCTGTTAAAAAGAACATTGGTGGTGATCGTTACACGACAGTGTCAGTGTACTTGATGCTACGGAACCGTACACTTAAACGTGGTTAGAATGGTTAATTTCATGTCATGTATATTTTCCTACAATAGAAAAAAGAAAAAAAAAAAAGGACACTGGTTGGTTTGTACACGTCGAACATTGAAAGGTGTTCGTCACTACACTCTAATCTAGATCCAGTGGACCCGCAGATGGAGTGAGCAGAACATAGGGGCGTCAGCGTGTTGACTTATGTGTCTTTCGCACTCATTTCCTAATGTGAACTTTATTTTTTAACAGGAAGGAGAAGCTGATGCGATGTTCTCAATGCCGAGTTGCCAAATACTGTAGTGCCAAGTGTCAGGTAAGAATGTTCTGCCTCATGTAAAATCTGTGGGTTCCCTTCTCTTAAATTTGTTCTCCATTATGTCTGTTGGCTTACTTCTGTTTCTTCATAATCTTTGATTTATGTTAACCTGTAAACCTTCAATTTAAAAGTAATATGTCTATAATATATTCATAACATAGGTGTGTATATATAAAGGCTACCTAGGTAGTATGTATACCACGGAAAAAAAGTTCGCCGGGTACCCCTCTTCATCTTCTTGTCTTCTTGACCACAGTCCTGTTTCCCAGAGGTAACCATCATGGTTAAATTTCTTGTGTATCTTTGTGGCATTTTTCTGTGCAGACACATACATACATCTTTCTACTTTGTTTTAAAAAACAGATACAGGTCATTCTGGCAGAAATTCTTTTTTTTTTTTTTTTTTTTTCTGGCACAAATTCTTGTGTAACCTGATTTTCTCTTTCTTACTAATCTATCTAGAAGAACAGTTTCTAGATCTTTTTCTGACAGTCATCTTGATTATTCTGTTGGAGGAATGTCCTACAATCATAATTTCCCCACTAATGAAGGCATATTTCCCCCCTGATATTTGGTAATACCAGTAGTGCCCCAAGCATCTGGTCATGCACATTTTTGCACACTTGTGCAAATTAACCATAGGATAAATGCTTGCCTGTTGTAGTGATTAGCAAATGGATATACGCATTCTGAATTTGTAAAAGTAGTGCCCAGTTGCCTTCCAAGAGTTTGAGTTAATTTACAGCAACTAACAGTCAATGAGCGTACTTGCTGTTAACCTCTTTGAAATTCTTTAAAGGATGTATAATTAACATTCAACATGACCTTTTCGTCTAACCTTATGATTAATCATTTAATAAGAAATGTAATTACGCCGTAATGAATTGTGTCATAATAAAAAGTCTAACCAGAGGTTTTGTGTCTGTGTCACTTGCCACTCACCCTCCACCCATTCTTTTTGCTGCTTCTTTTGGGATGCATGTGTAAGTTCCTCTTTTTTCTTTTTAAAAAATCTAGACCATACTTAATCTGAAGGATTTGCTGCCATCTCACTTTTTCTTTGAATGTAATTTCTTCAGGAGTTCCTGATGTGGCACAGTGGAAATGAATCCGACTAGCATCCATAAAGTTGTGGGTTCGATCCCTGGCCTCTCTCAGTGGGTTAAGGATCTGGTGTTGCCATGAGCTGTGGTGTAGGTTGCAGTCGAAGCTGGGATCTGGCATTGTTGTGGCTGTGGTGTAGGCCGTCAGCAACAGCTCTGATTGGACCCCTAACCTGGGAACCTCCATATGCTGAGGGTGTGGCCCTAAAAAGAGAAAGAGATAAAAAAAAAAAATTCTTCAGACTGAAAATACAGTGATCTCAGTGGAAAAGAAATGAAAACATGTAATAGTCAGGAGACCGAAGGTTTTTTTTTTTTTTTTTTGTCTTTTTGCTATTTCTTTGGGCCGCTCCCGCGGCATATGGAGGTTCCCAGGCTAGGGGTCGAATTGGAGCTGTAGCCACCGGCCTACACCACAGCCACAGCAACTTGGGATCCGAGCCGAGCCTGCAACCTACACCACAGCTCACGGCAATGCTGGATCCTGAACCCACTGAGCAAGTCCAGGGATCGAACTCGCAACCTCATGGTTCATAGTCGGATTCGTTAACCACTGAGCCACGACGGGAACTTCCAGAATCCAAACTTTTGATTTCTCTTCTAAATCTAAATTTCATTCTTGTCCTAACAGTCTGACTAGGTGTAGTTTTCCATTTTCTGTTGTATTCTCCTTTTCCCTCCTGGCCTTGGTTGTCTTTTATTTTTCATAAGGATGCACCCTATACCCAAGGAACACAAAACAAAAAATACGGTAATAGAAAGTTGGAATCAACACTTTCCTAATAAAAAAAGAGAATGTGAAGAAGAATTGAATGATTTTTTTTACCTCATTTTGTAAACCAAAAAGTCTATCCAAGTTAGAAAGATAACAGATTTATGTAAGATCATTAGCAATAATAGCAACAAAAAGCAAGAAAAAGAAAACAAAGCCATGCCTTTTCTGCAGAATAAATTTCAGGAAGATAGTCGTATGGTGATGTTTTAGGTATTTTATTCATGTGAAACTGGGCTACCTGTTTCAGGGAACTTCAAGTTAAGAAGACCACCTCGTGGAACCAAACAAATCATCGTATCACTTGATCCAAATTTTCTAGACGAGTTTCCTTTCTATTCTCAATGACCTAAACATTTACTTTTATCTTCCTTTGTTTTTATGTATGTTTTTATCCCCAATGCTACCTCTACCTTTTGTGGTACACTCATGGGAAAAAATAATAATAATAATAAAAAAAAGCAAAACCCATTATCTGATTAGAATGAGTAGAGGGAGTCTGGTGGGTAGGTATGTCATTTTGATTCATTATAGTTCACGTATTTTTACCACATACATTAGCCGTTTACTGTAGCATCAATAATAATGTCGTCATATATAACACAGCTAGTGCATATGCTGTGTGTGTCAGGGGATGGTGTGTGTGTGTGTGTGTGTGTGTGTGTGTGTGTGTGTAGAGGTGGGATGGGAGTCAAAGAATGGCTAGAACATATGCATTTAAACTGCTCTGTTTAGCTCACCCTTAAGGTACAGCATTAAACATTGTAATAATTGTGGATACCTACAAAGCAGCCTCAAATTAAACTGACAAACTGAACTATGAACAGTAATGAACAAAAGCACTTGGAATGGAAATTGATATAGAGAATGTGAATTCATAGCATAAAATCTATGATATGCTTACCCTAAGGGGACATAACTTTTGTTCACTAGCTTAGTATTTGATGTGCGGGTCTACAGCATCAATGAGTTGTCTGTGCGAGGCTGGGGTGTTATAGGGTACAGTGTCCCTTGTGCCCATAGGAAAGTATCTGTGCCATCGTTTTTCGCACTTTTTTTTTTTTTGGTGCTTTTTTTAGGGCTGCACTTGTGGCACATGGAAATCCCCAGGTTAGGGGTTGAATCAGAGCTACAGCTGCAGGCCTACACCACAGCCACAGCAACGCGGGATCCAACCCACATCTGTGACCTACACCACAGCCCACGGCAATGGCGGATCCCTGACCCACTGAGCGAGGCCAGGGATTGAACCTGCATCCTCATAGATACTAATTTCTGCTGCACCGCGAGGGGAACTCCTCATACTTCATTTTTAAACATATGCAATATAAGGATACATTTGCATTATAAAAATTACCACAATATAGGAGTTCCCATCGTGGCTCAGTGGTTAATGAATCTGTCTAGGAGCCATGAGGTTGCAGGTTTGATCCCTGGCCTTGCTCAGTGGGTTAAGGATCTGGCATTGCTGTGAGCAGTGGTGTAGGTCACAGACTCGGCTCGGATCCTGCATTGCTCTGGCTCTGGTATAGGCTGGTGGCTACAGGTCTGGTTAGACTCCGAGCCTGGGAACCTCCATATGCCGATGGAGTGGCCCTAGAAAAGGCATAAAGACAAAAAAAAAAAAAGTAACACAATATAGACTAATACAGAATAAAAACTAACAGTCTTTCTCTAGCATTCTTCCCTCATTCCTGTTTCTCTTTTCCAGAGGGAATGTCTTTGTGTTTGTTTTGGGAGTGGAGAATATACACCAAACTCTCCATACACAGAGTTCATGTATATATTTACTGCTAGGTACAGTACTATTTCTGATGCTGGCCAAAATATTTTTTTCATCAGTAGCTTTGCATTCCTCTGTGTATACATTATTGGGAGGTGTCATATAATGCAATAGAGGGTTACATATGGGAACTAGTCTTATTTCTATATCGGCATAATCAGAACATCACAGATAATTATGAGATCTAAGAGGAGGAGCAGGCTAAGTTTTCTTATCAAAAAGTGTCCTCAAACTTTGTAAAATTGATAGCAAGTAAACCATTTTCCGGCAAATTCACCAATTGTTCTTTCATCTCTGCTGGATTTAATTTGATTCATAATATGTACATTTCTAATTGAATTAATTGCTGAGCAAAATAAGCAGCTGAATACCACATCAAATTGCAGTTTATATACTTTAAAAAAGTACTATATTAGCAGAAAGAGGCTCTATTTTATGTTGGTAATTATAGACCTCTTTAAAAATGTGAATCATATTTTTGAGATTGCCTTTTATGTTTAGTTCTAAAATGATTTGATTCATTTTTGATGAATCCCACATTAGTAAGCACTTAACAGGGGGATTTAATAAGGTGGTTTCTAGAATATCGTACCCAAAGTGATGATAACACAGAAAACCAAGCCTTTTGTTTATTTTATGAATAGATGCACGCCAGGCTTCACACCGATAGGACATGCGCTGTGCGTGCCAGATAAGTTAGTTTCATATCTCATTTAAAAAAAAAATAGTGTATAAAGGTTAAAAATATTTGATCATATTTGACTTTTTGATTTCCGCAAGTGTTTGTGGCCCTTAGCTTTTCTTTTCTTTTTTTTTTTTTGTCTTTTTGCTATTTCTTGGGCCGCTCCTGCGGCATATGGAGGTTCCCAGGCCAGGGGTCGAATCGGAGCTGTAGCCACCGGCCTACGCCAGAGCAACGCGGGATCCAAGCCGCGTCTGCAACCTACACCACAGCTCACGGCAACGCCGGATCGTTAACCCACTGAGCAAGGGCAGGGACCGAACCCGCAACCTCATGGTTCCTAGTCGGATTCGTTAACCGCTGCGCCAGGACGGGAACTCCAGCTTTTCTTTTCTCACTTTACATTTGCCTGCAGAGTGAACCCATCTACCCCCATGACTTCAATGGGCATCTGTATGTTAATTATTCTTGAGACTCCGTCTCTAGCCTCCTCCTTTCTCCTGAGCGCCAGACCTATTTCTTACAGGGGCACACCTCTCCTTGGGTGTTGCACTGGAATCCCAAATGCCATGTATCTATACCCAAGTGCATTATCTTCCCCCAAACCTGCTCTCCTCCACGTTTTTCAGCCTCAGTAAATAATCTCACCAACCACTCAGCAGTCCCAGGTGCCTAGGGTGAGCTCATCTCTGATTTACATTCTTTCTTGGCCCCACATCCCATTAGTCACCAGGTCCTACTGATTTTATCACCTCAAGATCTGAATTCATTTACTTCTTTCTAGCTTTTCTGTTTTTTGTTTGTTTGTTTGTTTTTGTTTTTGTTTCTAGGGCTGCACCCTCGGCACATAGAGTTCCCAGGCTGGGGTAGTATCAGAGCTGCAGCTGCCAGCTCACCCCACAGCCACAGCAACGCAGGATCCCTGCCACATCTGCAGCCTACACCACAGCTCACGGCAACGCCATATCCTTAACCCACTGAGCGAGGCCAGGAATCGAACCCGCATCCTCATGGATACTAGTCGGGTTCGTTTCCCTTGAGCCATAATGGGAACTTCCCTCTCTAGCTTTTCTACCACTACTCTTGTGCTCATTGCCGTGATCTCTTTCCTAGGTTATCGGCAATCTTTAAACTCTCACCAGCTTCTATTCTGTTTTCTAACCGGGAACCAGAGTGATTATTTTATTCTAGAGTGTTAGCATAATCTCTTAACAGCCTGAAACCCGGCCTTTCGTCCCCCAGGATGAAATTCAAACTCACAGACTAGCACATACTCACTTCTGGTCCTTTGGTTTTTTATAAGTCAGTCCCTAGGCCTGGGACTTACTTAGCTGCTGAACTCTAATATTTATCCATTAGAACACAGATTAAAAGTCACTCCCGGAGTTCCCGTCGTGGCGTATCGGAAACGAATCCGACTAGGAACCATGAGGTTGTGGGTTCGATCCCTGGCCTTGCTCAGTGGATTAAGCATCTGGTGTTGCCGTGAGCTGTGGTGTAGGTCGCCAGCGTGGCTCAGATCTGGCATTGCTGTGGCTCCGGCGTAGGCTGGCAGCAACAGCTCCAATTAGACCCCTAGCCTGGGAACCTCCATATGCCACAGGTGTGGCCCTATAAAGTCAAGAGACAAAAATAAATAAATAAATAAAAAAAAAAGAAATCAATAAAAGTCACTCCCTTCTTTCCTAAACCCTAGAGGTGAGTTTGTGTCCTTCCTTTATTATTACAGAAATCCGATGGTATTAATTCTTGAGTTAATTGCCTCTTGCTGCAGTTAGATGTCAGGCTACTGGAGGGTGTGCTCGTTGCATGGTTCACTGCTGCAGATGAAGTATCATTTGTTGAGTGAATGAATGAATAAATACCTTCATTGGTGATAAATGTTGAATTAGATTTTTTTTTTTAAGGACCACAGGTGCAGCATGTGGAAGTTCCCAGGCTAGGGGTTGATTGAGAGCTGTAGCTGCCGGCCTGCACCACAACCTCAGCAACACCAGATCGGAGCTGTGTCTGCAACCTTCACCACAGCTTGCAGCAATGCCAGATCCTTAACCTGCTGAGCAAGGCCAGGGATCAAACCCGCCTCCTCATGGATACTAGTTGGGTTAGTTTCTGCTGTGCCACAACGTGGACTCCAAAACAATCTTTTATCAGATTATTTCATAGAATATGATCCCTACAAGCCAAAATGACTGACTTACAATTAAATGATGCTTATAAATCTTAACTTTCTTGCCCTGCTTTATACAGTACTGTAAAGTTATGTGTTTTGGGTGTCTTTTTGTTAGGTACATTTCTGGTTAGCTGGAAAATAGAGAAATTTAGTGGTTAGCTGGAAAATAGAGAAATTTGACAAACTGAGAGTTTGTTAAAAACATTTTGCGCTAGTTCATTACACACCTGGTTCTCAGAATTTTTAAGAGCTAATTATTGGTAATTTTTTTTTGGGGGGGGGTCTTTTTAGGGCCGCACCTACAGCATATGGAGGTTCCCAGGCTAGGGGTTGAATACTGAGCTGTAGCTGCCGGCCTGCGCTATAGCCACAGCAATGCCAGATCCGAGCTGCATCTGTGACCTACACCACAGCTCACAGCAACGCAGTTCCTTGACCCACTGAGGGAGGCCAGGGATCAAACAGCAACCACATGGTTCCCAGTCAGATTCGTTTCCGCTCGCCACGATGGGAACTCTTAATTATCAATAAATTTAAATTAAACTTCTTTGGGGGAAAAAGGGAGTTGGATAATGTTGGATGCATGTCATATACATTTGTTCAAGCCCGTAGAATGTTCAGTACCAGGAGTGAAGCCTAATGTACACTGTGGACCTTGGGCGGTGATGATGTGTCAAGGTCAGTGCGTCTGTTTTAACACAGGCCCCACTGTGATGGGGGTGCTGGTATCAGAGGAGGCTCTGCCTGTGCTGAGGCAGAGAGTACAGGGGACTTTCTCAGTTTTGCTATGAACATAAAATTGTTCTGAAAATTCAAGTCTTAAAACATTAATATGAGGGGAAAAAAAGGAGTTGGAGAAGAGGCCACTGAGTTAAGACATGAGGATATGATAATGGATTCATCCATCCATTAATTTACCCAGCAAATATTAGTGCCGATTCTTGGACTTTTCTAGGCTCTGGCACAATATCATTGGACAAGATACAGAAAACCTTTACCATTATGGAGCTTTTATTTTGTTTGTGGGACTGATATATAGTATTATATTATTTTTATGTCAAAAATAAAGGGGATAAGAGAAAACGATAGGTATTGGGAGACTTATTATATATGAATGTGTGTGAGTCTGTACGTATAAACATATGCACATATGCTTATCTATACTTATTTATTTATTTTTGGTCTTTTTGTCTTTTTAGGGCCGCACCCACAGCATATGGAGGTTCCCAGGCTAGGGGTCAAATTGGAACTGTAGTCGCCAGCCCACACCACAGCCACAGCAACTTGGGATCCAAGCCGTGTCTTTGACCTACACTACAGCTCACGGCAATGCTGGATCCTTAACCCACTGAGCGAGGTCAGGGATCAAACCCTCGTCGTCATGGATGCTAGTCAGGTTCACTAACCGCTGAGCCATGACGGGAACTGCCATATCTATATTTATCTTATACATCTAATATGTAAGAGGAAATAGATATACCTATTTATCTTGAGAAAGAGAGATAGACCTATATCTGCAGGGGAGATAACTATTTCTATATCTGTCTATCTAAGACCTCTTAGGAGGTGCATTTGAGTGGAGGCCTGAAAGAATTAGTCAAGAGGAAGATGGGAGAGTTTCAGGTTGGATGCAGATCACCAAAAGGAAAAAGCAGGAATAACCATGCTGTGGCCAGGGGAGGGGAGAACGCCAGTATGGTGGACCTGAGTATGTAACAAAGGGAGTTGTAGGCAATAAGATTTGAGAGATGAAGCGGGGGTGGGGTGGGGGTTGGTCAGGTTATGAGGCCATTGTGTTAAAAATATACATTTTGTTCTGTGTGTGATCTGCTGCTATAGAGTTCCAGGAGGGGGGAAGAGGATCAGTATTATGGACTGATTGAGGTTTTTTTTTTTTTTTTTTTTTTCTTTTCACGGCCACACCTGCAGCGTATGGAAGTTCCCATGCTAGCGGGTTGAATTGGAGCTGTAGGCCTATACCACAGCCATGGTAACACCGGATCCAGGATGCATCTGCGACCCATGCTACAGCTTGTGGCAATGCTGGATCCTTAACCCACTGATGGAGGCCAGGGATCGAACTTGCATCCTCAGAGAGACAATATCGGGTCCTTAACCTGCTGAGCCATAACAGGAACTGCCTGGTTGAGATTTTAAAGGAATCTTTCTGAGTGCTGTGGGCATAGGTTATAGGAGGGCAAGGGTAGATGCTGTGAAACCAGTTAGGAGGTTGTCACTGTAGGCTGGTCGCCATCTGACGGTGGCTAGACTAGAGCAGTAACAGCAGAGAGAATTGTTAGATTTAGGGTATCTTTTGAAGGAAGAACTGACTGAATTGGCTCATGCATGCTTTCATGCATTCATACATTGATTCAAGTTGAGAACTCAGCAGATGCCAGGTCCTGAGCTAGTCCAAAGCACTATGACTTGGATGAGATGGCAGCAGGAGGTGGTAAGAAATTATGGGATTTGAGACCTATTTAGAAGGTGTAGCTGAAAGAGTTTGCTCACAGGGTAGATATAAGTGATGAGACAAAGAAGAAGATAGACTTTTCAGAGACAGGGCTTTTAAGTTTCTGGCCTGAGCACCTTTGGGTGAATGGTGGTGCCATTTAGTGACCGATAGAAATCTTAATGAAGAGCAGGTTCTGGAAGGAGAATTCCAATGTACACATCTTGAGTTTGTGCCTGTTGAACATACACATGGAGATGTTGATTGGCAACTGGATATCCTTGTTCAGAGGGAAGGGGGCTAGGACTATATGAAAAATATGTAGGGGAGTGAATCTGGGGATAGCGAGGGAAAGAGAAGAATAGGAATGACTCCTTGGTTTTTGGCTTTAGCAACTGGGTAGATTCCATTTAGTGACACGAGGACGACAGTGTACCGCACCGAGTCTTGGGTGGAAAATTCTGCTTCGGCCGTGTTAGATTTGTGATGACTTTTATGCGTCTACTGGGCCCAATTTCCTTTTCATGTGTCTGTAGCTTTAAACACTATGCGTAAGCCTCCATTTATGTTCTATCAATTATAGACAATATCTCTCACCCTCCTGCTTTCAAGGTGAAGATATCAGTATCCCCACTCTTTCTTCTATCTCTTCTCGCTCTGTCTTCCATAATTTGCCAGCTGTGCTTTTACTTTCATATTGTCAAGGTTATTGATATTTCCATTCTGTTTTAGAACACAACATTAAGCCCTGCGTATGAATTGATTTTAAAAGTTCAAAATCCTTAAAAAGCCATAATAAGTGATTTTTTTTTGTGGTTGGCCTTTTTAGGGCTGCACCCCTGGCATATGGAGGTTCCCAGGCTAGGGGTTAAATTGAAGCTGTCGCTGCCAGCATACACCAGAGCCACAGCAACGCCAGATCTGAGCCACATCTGCGACATACACCACAGCTCACAGCAACACCGGATCCTTAACCTACTGATAGGCCAGGAATCAAACCCATGTCCTCATGGATACTAGTCAGATTCGTTGCAACTGAGCCACAATGGGAACTCCCTCGTAATAAGTGATTTTTGAAATATCCCTTTGTAGATTCAGATTTAGTGCAGTCTTGTTCAAAGTTCCACAGATTGATCAGCTGACTGAAATTTATATGGAAAGGCCAAAGATTTAAACTGAGTCCTTTATATAACAGAAGAGACAAATTGGAGGGCTTAGGCCACTTGATTTAAACACTCTAAAGCTCCAGGAATGAAGACAGTGTATTATTGGCATTAGGATAGGCTTATAGAGCAGTGAATAGAGTCCAGAAACTGGCCCAGCTGTTCGGTGTTCTTTTGTGTGACAATCCGATGGGGCCGCAAGAGGGGACTTGGAGAGACTCAGAGGAAACAAAATTTATTTTACTCAGAAGTCCTAGAAACAGGAGGAGGATCGCCACCCAGGATCGCGTGGGGGAGGCCTCAGGATGGTCAGGAGGCAGAAGGGAGGAGCAAGGGGGAAACTGAGGCTAGGCTTTTACTAGGTTTCTGCAGGAAGGAGAAAGGCAGGTTGAGGTAAACAGTTTAGGATTGGCTAATTGGAACAATTCCAGAGGGCTGGGGCTGTAGAAGTAGTTGTAGAAGAAGTACCTGGCTCTTTAATTCTAAAGCTGACCGTGGAGGCAGTGCTCTGGATTGGTTAGTTTACATATCAAAGGCATGCTGCCCACCCAGCCCTTGGCTGTCTCTAAGAACTGGCTAGCTCTGGGGTGGGCAGTCTCTCTCCAGCCAGAAAGAGTTTTTTTGTTTTTGTTTTTTTTGCCTTTCTGACTTTTCTTGTGCCCCTCCTGCCACATATGGAGGTTCCCAGGCTAGGGGTCTAATCAGAGCTGTAGCCACCCGCCTACACCAGAGCCACAGCAACGAGGGATCCTAGCTGCATCTGCAACCTCCACCACAGCTCACGCAACGCCGGATCCTTAACCCACTGAGCAAGGCCAGGGATCAAACCCGAAACCTCATGGTTTCTAGTCGGATTCATTAACCACTGAGCTACAACAGGAACTCCAGCCAGAAAGGTTTTTAAGATGTCAAAGTATCATAATATACAGAAAATGAAAAATGTAAATACAGACCCAGTCATACATAACCAGTGATTTTCTACAGAGGTACCCAGGTAACTCGGTGTTGAAAGGATAGTCTTTTCAACACATGGTGATGGATATACCCATGGAAAAGAAATGATATAAAAACAGTCACCCTTAAGAGTCTCATAATAGATTAAAGGCCTAAACTTAAAAGCTTAAAGCTATAAAAACTTCTAGGAGAAAACTTTTAGGAGAAAATCGTTGGACCTTGAGGAGGTAAAGTTTCTCAGGCTGGACACAGAAAGCACTAACTATACAAGAAATATTGATAAAGTGGACTTTATCAAAACTGAACCCTTATGTTCTTTGAAAGACCTCACTAAGAAAACGAAAAGGTAAGGAAGTTCCCCTGTGGTGCAGCAGGAGGATCCAGTGTTGCCACAGCCGTGGTGCAGGTCACAACTCTGGTGTGGGTTTGATCCCTGGCCTGGGAACTTCCACATGCCATGGGTACAAGCGCCCTCCCCCCCGCCCCCAGCCACCGAAAAAATGAAAAGGTAAGCTACAGATTGGGGGAAAATATTTGTACTACATATATATTTGACTAAGGAGTTGTATCCAGAATTTTTAAAAAGTGCTTATAATTCAATAGATCATCCAGTAAACTGGACAAAAGATTTGAATAGATACGTCAAAGATACATAGTAAAAAATACTCAACATCATTAGTCATCAGAGAAATGAAAATGAAAACCACAATGAGATTCCATTACATACCCACTGAAATGGCTAAAATGGAAAAGACTGACTCTACCAAGTGGTGACAAGGAAGTGGAACACCTAGGACCACATATACTGCTGTTGGGCATGTGATGTGGTACAACTGCTTTGGAAATTTTAATAATTTCTAAAAATGGTAAATGTACACTTACCAACCCACCTAGCAATTCTACTCCTAGGTGGTGTGTTATATATATATACCAGTACACACCCTCAGCTATAAAAAGGACAGACTGTTGATACCTGCAGCAACATGAGGGAATCTCAGAAGCATTATACTAAGGACATAGAGGCAGATCGAAAGAAGTAGTACTGTTCTAGAACAGGTACAACTAGCCTATAAGTGTGGAGATCAGATAACTGGTCGGCAAGGATGGAGAGCTTAAAAAGGCTCACAAAGGAACTTTTGGGTGTAGTAACATTCTGTATCTTAAATTTGGTGTAGGTTACATCAGCCTGTACTCTTAAAATAGATACATATCATTGTAATGCAAATTACATCTCAATAAATTGTTGACAAAAATATTGGGCTCAGTGCAGAGTCATTACGTGTGCATAATAAGAAATAAATCTTATATTTTTCTCTGTAATAAAGTGATCACAGCCTTTAAGCCACTCAAAATGAGACTGCTGTTTGAGGAAGCTGTCATAGGATAGGGATGGGGGCAGGAAGACCAGAGGGCTAAAGCAGTGGTCCAGATCAGATATTCTTAGCCTCGCCTTTAACTAGATTCTCCACTTTAACACCCCACTGCTGACTCAAAATTATGCTAATAGAAAGGAAGTGTTTTGAGATTCTCTGTCTGGTTAATTCTCCTTTTCAGTCACTTTTCAGTCCCCATCCTGTGTCCCATATGTGGTCTTCAGTTCTAAATTCTTATTGGGGTTCTGCTTGGCGGGAGTCAAAGACTTGGAGGATAAACGCTTCTAAATGTACCTGCCATTTGAAGCAGCATCCTTTGCCCTGTTTCTGCAGCCTCTTCTCTTAGCCCTTCTTTCTGACGTAGAAAAATGAGGTTAAACCCCTCCTTCATTGGTGGCCCTTCTGGTTTACTTTGGGAGTTAAAAACTTGGTAATTACTTGTGTTGGGGAGACAAAATGTGTGTGTCCCATCTGCCATGTTCCACCAGAACTTGGCATTGGCATTTCGATTAATCTAGCGTGGAGGTTTCTTTCAAAGAAAATTGGAAGTCTGTAGAGGCGAATGATTTATTTTGCTCTTCCAACTAAAATATATCAATTAGGTCATTGATATATTTTATTTATTTATTTATTTATTTATTTATTTATTTATTTATTTATTTATTTTGGAAGTTTGCAGGCTAGGGGGCGAGTTGGAGCTGTAGCCAGCCACTGGCCTACATGACAGCCACAGCAATGCCAGATCTGAACTACATCTGCGACCTATACCACAGCTCATAGCATCGCCAGATCCTTAACCCACTGATCGAGGCCAGGGATCAAACCCGCGTTCTCATGGACAGTAGATGGGTTCATTACCACTGAGCCATAACAGGATCTCCAGGTCATTCTGTCTTGATCTGACCTCGTCACTAGAGGGCGGGATAATAAATACTGTAGGATTTATGGACCATGGGATTTCTGTCATAACAATTCAACTCTGTTGTCATGGTATGAGATGAGCAAGTGTAAACCATGAGTGTGGTTATGTTTCAGTAAAACGCTACAAAAACACGTGGCAGAATGGATTTGACCTAAATGCTATACGAGGTGATGACTGATTGACTTTGGGACAGTAATGTTATTATTTATTTAAGGTTCCTCAATTAACCAGGAGACTGTAATTCCCATTTTCCTGAGGAGTAATGATTTATTCTTGGTTCTTCTGTCACCTCCTTGCCCCGTGACCATCCTCCTGCTTCACTCTGTCTTTGTGTTTGGTCTTGACTGTCTAATTTTTTTTTTTTTTGTCTTTTGTTGTTGTTATTGTTGTTGTTGTTGTTGCTATTTCTTGGACCGCTCCTGAGGCATGTGGAGGTTCCCAGGCTCGGGGTCGAATCGGAGCTGTAGCCACCGGCCTACGCCAGAGCCACAGCAACGCAGGATCCGAGCCGCGTCTGCGACCTACATCACAGCTCACAGCAACGCCAGATCGTTAACCCACTGAGCAAGGGCAGGGACCGAACCCGCAGCCTCATGGTTCCTAGTCGGATTCGTTAACCACTACGCCACGACGGGAACTCCCCTGCCTGTCTAATTTGATTAAGGCCAGTGGGAAGGTGCTCTTGTTCTGCATTTGAAACGTTATCCAGAAAGCTTTTAAAATAAGACTCACGTCCATCACTAGGTCTCTAGCGTGCTCTAAGGAGATTTTATTCAAGATTTTAATCAATATCTGTCAGTCAACTTCAGCTTCTTAGACAGCCTGCTTAGCTTCCTGTTTTTCTTTTCCCAGAGTCCAGTTTTTCAGGTCTTCATGCATCTGTTAACTTGTAATTCAATAGTGAACTGCATTTGAAGCCTAAGGAAGCAGATTTATTTGCTATGAAGCAGTCTCTAAGTGAATAGCCAACTGTTGGGCCTCTTTTCTTTCCTGCAAGGTACACGGCAACTCAACTAGCCTAGGTTTTGCCCATAGGAAACCTCTGTGGAAGACTGATTGTGAGTGGAATGAGACATGAACATATGCTTAGAAAAATAATGGGAATATGTCACATAGAAGATGTTCAATTAACGGTGATTATTAATCACAAACGAATTTGAGTAAGCGGGCTTAAAAGAATTCACTTTTTTTCTTTTTTTTTTTGGTCTTTTGTCTTTTTAGGGCTGCCCCTGTGGCATGTGAGGTTCCCAGGCTGGGGTCTAGTTGGAACTACAGCTGCCAGCCTGCATCACAGCCACAGCAATGCAGGATCCGAGCCGCATCTGTGACCTACACCACAGCTCACAGCAACACCGGATCCTTAACCCACTGAGCAAGGCCAGGGATCGAACCCATGTCCTCATGGATACTAAACAGGTTCGTTAACCGTTGTTCCACGACAGGAACTCCCAATTTCTTCATCTTTAGATGACCCCAAATCTGAGGAAAATACCATTCCAAACTTTCTGTAAGCCTAACTTGGGGGAGGTTTCAAGCCTTTTTGACATAATTCATATATTTGTTAAGAACAGATATGGCAGAATCATAGGTTTTATCATTGAGAGGCTGCCTTAGAGATCGCGGAATCTTGTCCTCTTGGAATAAATGTTTAGTGAACCCTGGTTGTGAATTAGATGTGTTTTACCCAAACTGGGATGTAATATGTATTGACCCATACCATACTCCATCTCCCCCAAATAATAAGCTGTCCTAGGAGTTCCGGTCGTGGCGCAGTGGTTAACGAATCCGACTAGGAGCAATGAGGTTGTGGGTTCGATCCCTGCCCTTGCTCAGTGGGTTAAGCATCCGGCGTTGCCCTGAGCTGTGGTGTAGGTCGCAGACACAGCTCGGATCCAGCTCGGATCCAGCGTTGCTGTGGCTCTGGCGTAGGCCGGTGGCTATAGCTCCGATTGGACCCCTAGCCTGGGAACCTCCATATGCCGCGGGAGTGGCCCAAGAAATGGCAAAAAGACAAAAAAAAAAAAAAGTAAGCTGTCCTAAAATGAATATTTAACCCACCAAAATTCAGTGTTAAATAGTATTTCAATGGGTTATTGAGCTGTAATGGCTTTATATGCAAGGAGGGGAGGGAATGTTACAATAATAGTGTGAAGGTTATTTTCAGTAAGAAAGAAGAAAAAGGGGATTTTTCTCTTTCTATTATAACATCTCATCAATCCTCTCCTTTCATAATTAAGCAGTCAAGACCTCTCAGACTACAAGACTTGAGAATTGATAGGGATTTTTCAATTCAAGCAAGAATTGATAGGGATTATCCTGACTTTGTTTTTGGATGGTTTTAATTTCAAATAAACAGTGATAAATATATAGTATATTATATCTCCTAAATGACACTGATTTTATAATAAATCATCAGATATCTTTACACATGTTACATGCATGATGAACCTAATTGGTAGTACACTTATTTAAGAAAACCAAACAATGCTTAACTTAAAATTATAGCATTTAATAATCCATAAAAGTTTACTAAGTCTTTGCATTTCAAAAGATTTCATTTGTATTTCAAAAGAATTCATTGAAGCCTTTTTAGCATTTAAAAATTAATAACATTTATGTTTTTACCCGGTGGCCTAGTGGTTAAGGATTCAGCATTGTCACTTCTGTGGCTCAGGTTCAGTACCTGGCCCGGGGACTTCTGCATGCCATGGGTGTGGGCAAACAAATTAATACATTTAAAGCGTTTTTTGAGTTACAACTAGATTTTCCAAAAAAAAAAAAATTAAAAGTTGTGTTTATTAAAGTGATTTTGTTTTTTCTTTCATATAAAAATGCTTCCCTGGGAATCACAGTTAATAGATATAAAAAAGATAATTATATTTGCTTTAATTTATAAATATAATACATGATATTTGTAGAAGATTTAAACTGTATTGGGAAAGCATAAGGAGAAAAACAAAAAAAATTGCTTTTTCTTAGGAAAAGCTGGAAAAATTGTTGCCAATTTTCCAGCATTTTAACAGATCTACAGTGAACATTCTTAAGCTTATTTATGTGCATAATTTAAATTATTTAAGATTAATTGCATTAGAAATATTTATGTGCAAGCACTATGCACATTAAAAATTCTTTTTTTTTTTTTCTTTTTAGGGCCACACCTGCAGCATGTGGAAGTTCCCAGTCTAGGGGTAGAATCAGAGCTAGTGCTGCCAACCTACGCCACAGCCACAGCAATGCAGGATCTGAGCTGTGTCAGCAACCTACACCACAGCTCAGGGCAATGCCAGATCCCTTGAGCAAGGCCAGGGATCAAACCCTTATCTTCAGGGATACCAGTTGGATTCATTTTTGCTGTGCCACAACAGGAACTCTGGGAACTTCTAAATACTGTTAATTTTATTCATCTTTGCTACAGTAATGGGTTACTATGTTATCTTGTTGCTTTTAGCATTTCTTTGACCTCAGGTTTGGTCAATTAGGTTCATCATGCATGTAACTCCGATTCAACCCCTAGCCTGGAAACCTCCATATGCTGCGGGTGTAGCCCTAAAAAAAGGGGGGGTGGGGTATCCTGCATTGCCAAAGCTGTGGTTTAGGTTGCAGCTGCAGTTTGAAGTCAGTCCCTGGCTTGGGAACTTCCATGTGCTGAGGGTGTAGCCATTAAAAAAATAAAAGTCATGTTGGATTTGGAATATTTCTTCATTGTATGGACCTGTCCTACACAGAATGTCTGGCATCTCTGGTTCCTGGCCAGTAAATGCCCATGGTGCTTTCCAAGCATTGTGACAAACAAAAATACCCTCATAGAATTCCCAAACCACTCCCAGGGTTAGGATTGTCTCCATTGGCAACTATTAGATTTAGTTAATCTGTTTATGTTCTGAATCAATATAAATACTGTAAAAAAATTCTATACGAAAATGTGTAGAATCTGAAGTTATTTTTTGAGTCATGTATGTACTGATACATGGAATTGAGTCGTAGATGTTTCAATTTCCTTTGTTTTCCCATGTAAAACTTTTGTCTCCTGTTGTCTTCATTTCCTAATGTGGTATTTTAATTTCCTTTGTCTTTCATGCGAATTTGTGCTTATTGTACATCATTGTTAACTTTCAACTATGAGAACAGAGAACATTACCGTCGCTGTTATGAACAAAATCTTACTCATATTCCTGTATTTACAGTAATAGAAGAGGAAAAGGAAATCAGGAAGGTTGTCTTGGAGAAACTGTAGATTTATAATGTGCCCTTGAAGTCATGACCCAGGTTAAGAGTTTGTGAAGATAATTCCTAATGTTCTTGTGTGATCGTTTGTATGTTTTGCCTCAAAGTCAGTTGCTTTAAAGATTTCTTTGTAAGCCTTTTCACTGGTGTCCTTCCATTAGTAAGCCTTATGATTTTTAATATCGTGATAAGAAATGGAGTAGGCTGTAAAGTCAACATTATTACAGGCTGGTTTAAAGTGGTATGATTACTTTCCATACTTATGTAGATCTGATTTGGCTTTTAGATGAAAAGAATGAGCATGCTTTTTGCTGAAGCAAGTGGGAAGATAAGCACGTTGTCTGATGTTTTTATGCAGTGATCTAGGAAGAGCCTTAAGCAACTATCTTCTGCTTTCTAATTACTGTCGAGAAATAGGAGCTCAATATTAATTATATGAAAGAAATAAAGTCATTTTTGACAAGAGTTTTCTAAAATTTGGATGTTTCATTCCAAATAACATCATCTGACAGATCAGTTGTTTCATTACCTTGGGTACACGTTGTAGTTACTTTTCCTTGGTAAGTGTCTGCAAGGCTGAACAACTCAAAACTGGAGGTGTTTTTTTTTTTTGGCCTTATAGGGCTGCACCCGAGGCATATGGGAGTTTCCAGGCTAGGTGTTGAATCGGAGCTGGAGCTGCTGGCTGCACCACAACCATACCAATGCAGGATCCAACTTGCGTCTGCAACCTACACCACAGCTTACGGCAATGCCAGATCCCGAACCCACTGAGTGGGGCCAGGGATCTAACCCGCATCCTCATGGATGCTAGTCAGGTTCTTAACTGCTGAGCCACAATGGGAACTCCAAATCTGGAGGTTCTAAAAAAAGAATTATGGATGATCCCATATAGTTGACAAGTATCAATTAAAACCTGCTCAAAATTTCATTTGATCCAAATTATTGTTACTGAATGCAGGTTCGTATGCCTCACACACAGTGAGGACGAACCATCTGAAGCTTCGGAGTTCAGCGTTCAGTGCAGAGAAAGGTTTATTGCTGGGCCACACAAGGAGATGGGTGGCTCATGTCCCAAAAAGCCCCCAAACTCCTTGAAGGATTTCAGCAAAACAGTTTTTTGTTTTGTTTTTTTGGGGTGCTGTACCTGCAGCATGTAGAAATTCCCTGGGTCAGGGATCAAACCTATGCCACAGCTGTCACCAGAGCCACAGCCGTGACAATACAGGGTCCGTAACCCTTAGGAAATCACCTTTAAAGGCAAGGTGAAGGGAGGGCCTTGGTTAGTTGTTGCAAACTTCTTGGTGTGCAAATCCTTTGTCCTTAAAGCAGTCCTAGTAGATCAGGTCATGGTGTTCCTGTAAACCTTCAACAAGACAAATGTTCTTTTCTATTCTTAAACTTCATATCTTTTTTTAAATTACTCAATGAATTTATTACATTTATAGTTGTACAATGATCATCACAATCCAATTTTATAGGATTTTCATCCCACACCCCCAGCACATCCCCCCACCCCCCGAACTGTCTCCTTTGGAAACCAAACATTTTTGAAAGTCTGTGTGTCAGTATCTGTTCTGCAAAGAAGTTCATTGTGTCCTTTTTTCAGATTCCACGTGTCAGTGATAGCATATGATGTTGGTGTCTCGCTGTCTGACTGACTTCACATAGCATGATAATTTCTAGGTGCATCCGTGTTGCTGAAAATACCAGTATTTCATTCCTTTTAATGGCCGAGTCATGTTCCACTGTGTATATGTACCACATCTTCTGGATCCACTCCTCTGTTGATGGACATTTAGGTTGTTTCCATGTCTTGGCTATTGCAAATAGTGCTGCAATGAACATGGGAGTACATATGTCTTTGCGAGTAGTGGTTTTCTCTGGATAGATGCCCAGGTATGGGATGGCTGGATCCAATGGTAGTTCCATGTTTAGTTTTCTGAGGAATCTCCATCCTGTTTTCCATAGTGGTTGCACCAATTTACAATCCCACCAACAGTGTCACAGGGTTCTTTTTTCTCCACACCTTCTCCAGCACTTATTGTTTGTAGACATTTTGTTGATGGCCATTCTGGCTGGTGCAAGGTGGTACCTCATCATGGTTTTGATTTGCATTTCTCTAATAATGAGTGATGTTGAACATCTTTTCATGTGCTTTTTGGCCATCTGTATGTCTTTTTTTATTTTTATTTTTATAAATGACTCTTCCACTAGCTAGATTCTATCTTATCAAAGTTATTGTTCTGCTTTGGACTTCAGTTTTATTATCTATGGATTAAAGTTAGATAACTTTTTTTTTCTTTTTTGTCTTTTTGCCTTTTCTTGAGCTGCTCCCACGGCATATGGAGGTTCCCAGGCTAGGGGTCCAATTGGAGCTGTAGTCGCTGGCCTATGCCAGAGCCACAGCAGTGCGGGATCTGAGCCGCATCTGTGACCTACACCACAGCTCACAGCAATGCCGGACCCTTTAACCCACTGAGCAAGGCCAGGGATCGAACCCACAACCTCATGGTTCCTAGTCGGATTCATTAACCACTGCGCCACGACAGGAACTCCAGACCATCTGTATGTCTTCTTTGGAGAATCGTCTGTTTAGATCTTCTGCCCATTTTTTGATGGGGTTGTTAAACTTTGTATCTTTATGAATAGACTCCTAAAGATCAGAGCTCTGAGAATAGGCTATCCTACATATTTCAGGCTGTACGCAACATTCTTTTAGGAAAGGTACAGAGCCACCCTGACCAAGCACAGGCAGCAGAGAGCAAGGGTTAGAGCTAAAGAAACAGATCTCAAATGGAGTTGGATTTGTTCTTCACTGTTTCGTTATCTCAGCCTTATTTTACTCGGTGCAATTATTTTTCAGCTGGACACTTACTTTCAATACCAAATGAAAACGCTTCCACTGAAGCTATGGTTCATCCTTCCATCAGCAATCACACGTATTGACACTCTGGCTTTCTGTCAGTGGGAATGCCCGTGAATTTGTCTGTGTAGCCTACACTCATTCAAAGAGAAGCTGAAGGAAAGTGTATAGATGTATCCGAATCTGTATTTACCAACCTAACTTCCCAAAGGAGGACAATAAAAATCATGTGAAACTGTTAACTTATTTGTACACATTGCTTTTAAACAGTGCCTTTTAGGACTTCTAATAAGCTAAATATATTTCACATCTCGAAGGAGGGTCTATTATATGAGCCGTTTTTCAAACTTATTTGACACTGTGATCACATTTACTGTAGGGGTTTTAGAACCCGTTGGTACTTACCAAGTGCTGGTCCAAGACTAGCCCCCTGAACAATAGAAACCTTTTCTTTTGCTGAGGCCATTGTAGTTGTGAACCCTGGTGGAAGACATTGTCCAATATGCTGATTAGAATAGATTGGAATAAATCCCTCCTGTGATTTAATACTTGGGAAAGCTCTGTGTTTTTCTCTTCTGTCAGATGAGAATTATCTAAGCCATCATGCTTTCTTTTTTTGCTTTGCCTGTAAGGTAACTCAAGTATATATAGCACAGAAACACGATACTTTCTTAGCTCTCCTGGTTAACATCCTCAGGGTTTATACTCTCTCCCCCTCCCCATGTTAGATTCCAGCTCTTGAGCCTTTCTTTCTTCATCTTTTTTTTTTGTCTTTTTGTCTTTTTCTGGGGCCACACCCGAGGCATATGGAGGTTCCCAGGCTAGAGGTCTAATCAGAGCTGTTGCCGCCGGCCTACGCCAGAGCCACAGCAACGCGGGATCTGAGCCGTGTCTGCAAACTACACCACAGCTCACGGCAACACCAGATCCTTAACCCACTGAGCAAGGCCAAGGATCGAACCCTCAACCTCATGGTTCCTAGTCAGATTGGTTAACCACTGAGCCACAGACGGGAACTCCCTTCTTCATCTTTAATATTAGGGCAAAATCTACCGTTTGGATTATTGCAAGAATAAAATGAAGCATTTTTTAAAATTGCTTAGCCATGTGTCTGATATGCTGTAGAATGCTAAGTAAAGTCCAGGGTGTTTCTCCCCCCATAATTTTAACATTTTTTTTGTTTCTAATTTTACAATCTTATTTTATACTCATCTTTACTTTGAAGTCACTCAGTTTTATTTAGGCATAAACAACTTATAAATACTTAAAAAAAACCAAAATCACATTATGAGCCTTACCATAGTGGAGATGAAGGAATGAAGTGAGGCAACTGTGAGTGGAGTTGATAAAAGAAGTAACGTACCCCTGGTATAGAGTGTCTCCAAGATTTGGTTTACTAGGAAATAGCAAGCTACGCCTTCACCCAGTGAACTGACACATGCCGTCTTTCTGAGCAAAGTGTTGGCTTGCGTTTACATCTGAGTCCCAGTCTCAAAGTAGCTGCAGCTACTGTTTTGGTTGTGCTGCATGTTTGTGCTGTAAGGGGAAAAGAGAGACCTCTTCTAGGGGGAGTTTATAGGCCCAGAATTTGGGAAGCATATTTATAGTTTCTGAAATAAGACTGAGTGTGAGCATCAGGTATTTCAGTGGTGGAACTTGGAAAAGGACATGTTAGATATTTGGTCCAGCTGCCTCCTCGCCAGGGTTAAATATTAGATACTCTGGATTTATTTCCATATAGAAGTAATCCCATATAAAGGCAGTCATGGCTGTGGGAACAACCTGAATGTCCATTGACAGATACATGGATAAAGAAGATATGGTATAGGTGTACTGTGGAATAGTACTCAGCCATGAAAAAGAATGAAATAATGCCATTTGCTGCAACATGGGTGGACCTAGAGATTATCGTACTAAGTGAAGTGAGACAGAGAAGGACAAACGTATGATATAATTTATATGTAGATTCTAAAATACGACACAAATCATATATGTGAAGAGAAGTATACAGATATAGAGAGTAGACTTGTGTTGCTAAGGGGGAAGGAGATAGGAGAGGGAAAGATTGGGAGTTTGGGATTAGCAGATGCAAACTACTATGTTTAGGATTGGAGTTCCCATTGCGGCTTAGCAGTAACAAACCCAACTGGTATCTATGAGGGTGCAGGTTCAATCCCTGGCCTCACTCAGTGGGTTAAGGATCAGGCATTGCCATGAGCTGTGGTGTAGGTCACCGATGCAGCTCGGATCCCTCATGTCTGTGTCTGGCAACTGCACCTCTGATTCGACCCCTAGCCTGGGAACTTCCATGTGCCACACGTTTGGCCCTAAAGAGAAAAACAAAACAAAGCAAAAACTACTATGGATTAAAAAACAAGGCCTGGGAGCTATATTCAATATCCTGTAAGAAACCATGATGGAAAAGAATATAAAAAAAGAATATATAGGGGAGTTCCCATTGTGGCTCAGTGGATTACGAACCTGACTAGTATCATGAAGATGTGGGTTTGATCCCTGGCCTCGCTCAGTGGGTTAAGGATCCAGCTGGCATTGCTGTGAACTGTGGAGTAGGTTGCAGACATGGCTTGGATCTTGTGTTGCTGTGGCTATTGTGTAGGCTGGCAGCTGCAGCTCCAATTCGACCCCTAGCCTGGGAACATCCATGTGCCACAGGTGTGGCCCCAAAAAGCCACACACACACACACTCTCTCTATGTGTGTGTGTATGTATGTATGTATGTATATGTATATATATGTGTATCTGAGTCACCTTGCTGTGCAGAAGAAATTAATACAACATTGTGAATCAAGTATTTCAATAAAATTTTTAAAAAGAGAGAATGTCACGGCATTTCTGACTCAAGACTCCAGGATAACATCTCTCTATTTTGTCCTCTCATTCCTAGTGTTGCGAGATTTGGTGACTGGCTCTGTGATCTCTTCAGCCACACCAGCATGTGGCTGGGATCCTGGATTAAGTGACTGGATAATTTATCATCCGAACCACACTTTTCAAAATGAAAAGAGGTGCTGTTAATAATTTGTCCAGGACAACATAAATAAACCAAGGCAGTCCTGAGAAAAAGTATTTGGTCATTTTAGCTAATAACACCTTTCTATGTTGTCTTCAAAAACAAAAAGATTTTATATTTTTTGTTATGTTAGCCCTCCTGATATTTATATACATGCTGTAGTAACACAGAAATTCAGAAAGCTACCTGCCCTGCTTTGATTTTTCTGAACTGTGTGTTTTAGTTTCTAATTCAGTGATCTTTTCTTTTACATTCAAAATCACTATTATTGAATCCTATTTAATCACCTAAAAGACTGTCTCATAAATTATGAAGCAAGACATAATGACTCTTTCTTTGGACTCTACCAGCCAGGTAATAACCATGGGGCAAATTAAAGGGCAGAGGTAGAATGGAAGCTCTTGATGTCCACGCCTGGTAATTGCATCCTGAATCCTGGATCATTAACAGTGTTAGAATATTGCTTTCATTTTCTATTTGCAGTTATATTTAGGCTGTTGAAATTAACTTAATGTTGATGACTCTGAACATTCACAACCAGCGTAAATGAAAGTTAAATTTTTATGTCTTACATGCCCTCTCCACTCTTATCTTCACAGAAAAAAGCTTGGCAGGACCACAAGCGAGAATGCAAATGCCTTAAAAGCTGCAAACCCAGATATCCTCCGGACTCTGTCCGACTTCTTGGCAGAGTTATTTTCAAACTTGTGAGTATAAAACTTGCAAAATATGCTTAGGTTTTAGCATAAGCACTTGCAGCCGCATGTATTATTCATATTTAAGGCTGAATTTAATTTGACGTTAATGTAGAAGGTGGATTATTTCGAGGAGTATTTTAAGACAAAACGTGCTATTTTCCTATTAATCCCAGCATCGATGGCAATGATGGAGCACATGGCCTTTTTTTGAAGGCCTTGTGTGTGATCTCCTGGCAATAGAGACTTAAAGTCCTGTTTTGGGGGCATGAGATGTTAGTAATGTGTGTTACATTGCCTTTGCCACTTTTCTACCGAGACCTAGTGTACAGGACGAGTATGTAATTTTTTTGTTTGTCTCTTCGGGTGCTTTTTGTGTGTGCATGTGCATGCGTGCGTGCGTGTGTGTGCGTGCGTGCATGCGTGCGTGTGTCTTTTAGGGGCTGCACCCACAGCATATGGAAGTTCCCAGGCTAGGGGTCAAATCAGCTTCATCTGCCAGCCTACACCACAGCCACAGCAACGCCAGATCCAAGCCGTTTCTGTGACCTAAGCCATGGCTTGTGGCAATGCCGGATCCTTAACTCACTGAGAGAGGCCAGGGATCAAACCTCATCTTCCTGCATACTAGTCAGGTTCTTAACCTGCTGAGCCACAACAGGAACTTCCAAGTGAGATTTTTAATTAGAAGATAATTCATCTTACATGGAAAAGTATTTATCCTTTTTTTTTTTTTTAAAGCCAAGATTCGTTGAAATTGTTTCACCTGTCCATTTCCCTGCTATGCCAAAGCAGCTAGTGGATTTTGTGAAATTCACCTTCCATTTTTTTTGGGGGGGGGAGGGAGGTTTCAGGTTTTTCTGCTAGACTTTAGCATGAATATCTCTTTATTGCAGACTTTAGCTCTGTTCTGTCCTGTTGCTTGTTAGCTTGGTTTTTTGGGGCAATATAAACCCTCAAATCTTATAGAGGGTTTTTTATAGTGGCATGTGATTATACACCTAGAACTAATACAATGTTATATATCAACTATATCTTTACTAAAAGAATGGATGTAGCATACCAAACAGGTGTTGTCTTTGGATTGAGTATACAACTACTGTCACATATACTTAACTGCTATTTTCAAATGTATATATTGTGTTGAACAAAAATACCAAATTTATTCTAAAGCTTTAACAAATTCAGGCAACTTGGTCATTATGCATTTCATTAGTCACTGGGTATTAAAAGTATCATCACTGTTATCTTCGAGTCTGAACTTTTTTTTTTTTTTTACTTCATTAATGTTCAGAAGATAGAAGACCACTATTAACTTAGAAATGGGTGGCTTCAGAATCACCCAGGGTAATAGTTCTCAGCTTCCACCCCTGACCTAGTGAATCAGAGTCGAATAGAAAGCAATGTGTAATAATAGCGACACTCTGTTGAGCACGTGCTATTTCTAGGTCCTGTGCTAACTGCTTTGCATGATGATCCTTACTTCATGCCTCAGTAACTCAGTGCTTTTATTATTCCGATGTTTCACGTAAAGAAATGATTCCTCTTGACTCAAGGTTAAGTGACTTGCCTAAGCCAGCACTTTGTGATAAACTCTTATTTTTATTCATCCGTCTTTCCTTTTCCATAATAATTCATCATAAAATCCTGACAAGAATACATGTCTGTGGTAGAACTGGGGAAAAAAAGAAACATGTGGGAGTTCCCATTGTGGCGTCTCGGAAACGAATCTGACTAGGAACAATGAGATTATGGGTTCGATCCCTGGCCTTGCTCAGTGAGTTAAGGATCCCGCGTTGCTGTGAGCTGTGGTATAGGTCGCAGATTCGACTCAGATCCTGGATTGCTGTGGCTGTGGTGTAGGCCGGCAGCTGTAGCTCCAATTTGACTGGTAGCCTGGGAACCTCCGTATGCTGTGGGTGCGGCCCTAAAAAGCAAAAAAAAAAAAAAAAAAAAAGAAAGAAAGAAAGAAAAGTGTGGAAACTTCTTGTAAAAGAAAAGAGTTTTGCATTTGGAAATTAAACTGATGAGTTGTTGCAACACAGATTTTATTTTTAAATTGTGACTGAAAAATTTAACTCTTAAGAACATGATAAAAAGAAGGAATATATAGAAAATGTCTTTTAAAGAGACGTGCACTTAAATATCTAAAGACACTCGAACACATTCTTTTCTATGTTGGAGTATTTGAACATTTTTTGGTGTTTTTCTTCTGCTTCATAGATGGAAGAAACGCCTTCTGAATCGGAGAAACTTTACTCATTTTATGATCTGGAATCAAGTAAGTGGTCGTCTATTAGCATCTTAAAAATGCTACTGTTTACTTGCTAAGTTGATGAATGGCTTTATTTTTAACTCTGTTTTTCTTCCCTTTGTGCAGCAACAAAACTTTTCATTGTTCCTACATAGCCTGACATGTGAGCTTTATTTAGTCCAGGGGAGCTATGGCCATATAGCAGTTCGTGAAGTGCTATAGAGGTGTTCAAGTCAGGCAGTGCGAGGAGTGTCACCTTTAGTCACGTTGACAGAATAATTTTATTTCTCTTTTTCTCTCCCCCCTTCCCTTCTTCTCACGCTTGGTTTCTTTTTGATATCTGGAACCGGTAATGTGAATGGGGGTGGGGGGGGGGGCTCCAGAGACTGTGTTAGGTTCATTGGTCTTTTAGATATAAGAAAGCAAGGGAGATCCTGTTGTGGCTCATCAGGTAATGAACCTGACTGGTATCCATGAGGATGAGGGTTCGATTCCTGGCCTCGCTCAGTAGATTAAGGATCCGGCGTTGCCGTGAGCTGCAGCAGAGGTTGCACGTGCGGCCTGGATCTGGCATCGCCGTGGCTGTGGTGTAGGCCCATAGCTGCAGCTCTGATTCGACTCCTAGCCCAGCAACTTCCATATGCTGCAGGTGCAACCCTACCAAAGTAAGGAAGAAGGTACCAATGATTTAGGCTCTCTGCCCACACTGAGCATTGTTCTTCTCCCGAACTACCAGTGGCCAACCTCCTTGAGAACACCGAGAAGCTTTGCCAATCTGAGCGTTAAGGGAACGTAGGGTTTATTTTTCTTTCATATTGGCACAAACCCTCTTCTTCATTGAGGTTCTCAGTGACTTCACCTTAAAAGTACCAAGAGTTCATGGAGTAGATTTGCTGCTTAGTTTAATGTTTCTGGATGGAGACAAATAAGAAGACGAATCTAGGACAGATTTATGGTTATGGGATCCTAAGTGCCAATGATAATAAATTATTATTTAAGACACCATTGGGTTAATTGTTCTGTTGAACAAGTAATTTAAAGAAAATATGTAGACCTGACACGAGCAACAGAGTTATACTGTGGTTCCTCTTGATGTATCTCTTCAAGTTTTAATAGAGGCCTAATTAGTCATTTTTTTCTTGTTATATTCCTGCTGGTAATTAACATCCCTTGCAGTGAGTTTTACTATGAGCATTAGCCCCGCTCAGTAGCAGTGTCACACACGCTGCCTTCGATGACGTGCTCACGACCATCATTAATTGAATTGTGCAGCCTTAGTCTTCACACCCCTTTGCGGTATAAATTAAACTGAGTTCTTAAAGGGCTGATGTTGGCTTTGGAACCTTCTCCTGTTTGGGTTGATGCAGAATCATATCTTGTTTATTCAACCTGGAAAAAACTTGAAGATGAGATTTCTTCGATTGATCCATGTTTTCTTCTTCTTCCCCCCCCCCCCCCTTTTTTTGTCGTCTTTTTGTCTTTTCAGGGCCACACCTGTGGCATGTGGAGGTTCCCAGGCTAGGGGGTCTAATCGGAGCTACAGCTGCTGGTCTACACCACAGCCACAGCAATGCCAGATCTAAGCTACATCTTCGACCTACACTACAGCTCATGGCAACATTGGATCCTTAACCCACTGAGCGAGGCCAGGGACCGAACCCACATCCTCATGAATACTAGTCGGATTCATTTCCACTGTGGCACGACGGGAACTCCCCACGTTTTCTTCTTGATGTCCTCTACTTCACTAATTTCACCAAAGTGAACTTTAGCTGAACTTTTATTTCTCATTTTCTGTTTGGTTTTTTTTTTTTTAATTACCTTTGGGATGATACTGTTTATCAGTTAGTCATGACCTGGTTGTAAATTGTTTTGTGGAAATGTCTGTCTAAACTCACTGACTAAATAAGTGTTGATGTTGGTTTAGGAGTTCCCGTCTTGGTGCAGTGGTTAACAAATCTGACTGGGAACCATGAGGTTTCGGGTTTGATCCCTGGCCTTGCTCAGTGGGTTAAGGATCCCGTGTTTCTGTGAGCTGTGGTGTAGGTCACAGACACAGCTTGGATCCAGCTCGGATCCCGCGTTGCTGTGGCTCTGGTGTAGGCCGGTGGCTACAGCTCCGATGAGACCCCTAGCCTGGGAACCTCCATATGCCACGGGAGCAGCCCTGGAAAAGGCAAAAAGACAAAAACAAAACACAAAAAACAAAAAAAAGTGTAGATGTTGGTGTAAACGTGTGTACAGAATGATGTAGAAAACCTGCTAACACACATCATTACTGATCTTGGTTTTAATGTTTTTTCGTCTCTGTGTATATTTTGTTTTGATAGGTGTTGGCTCTTAGGTTGTAAATGACATCTGGAAGAATTTAATTGACAACATATATATATAATGATTTGTAGTTGTCAGAAAATAGAAAGTTATGCATTTGATCTCTGTCAGAATGGCATCTAGGGCAGGAAACATCTGGCTTACCAGCTACCATTGAACACCTGAAAATTATCCATTGAAAGTTCACCATGTGATTGTGCTATTTATTTTCTCTTTAAAAAAAGATATGAACAAACTGACAGAAGAGAAGAAAGAGGGCCTCAGGCAGCTTGTATTGACATTCCAGCATTTCATGAGAGAGGAAATACAGGATGCTTCTCAGCTGCCACCGTCTTTTGACATTTTTGAAGCCTTCGCAAAGGTAAGTGTTAACATTGGTATCTTTACTAATGCCACAAATCAGCCTTTGCTCCTTATTCGGTTGTTGATCTGTGAAAATCCAGGGCCTTCATGCCTTTATCACTCCCTTAACTTAATGAGTAGCAAGTGAGAGACTGTATTGCTTATGTTGAAAAGGGTGTTAGCGGTGACCACAAGCATGTTCACTGTCCGCTCTCAGTCCACACCCTCAAAAGAGTGTGCTTTCTTTTCTCAAAAGCATGTAACACAGGGAGTTCCCTTGTGGTGCAGCAGGTTAAGGACCTGGGATTGTCCCTGCAGTAGCTTGGGTGGCTGCTGTGGCACGGGTTCAATCCCTGGCCTGGGAACTTCCATATGCTGCAAATGTGGCCCCCAAAGTTGTTTTTAATTAAAAAAGAAAAAAAAAAAGAAAGTAACGTACTTCATTTCTTCTTACTAAGGGATTCAAGTGGGCCATTGAATTTATTTAGTTCTGTGGTGGTTGTTTCAGCAATGGAACTGTTACTGACCAGGGTTCTTGGCCTCCTTAATCAATAGAAATTGGTAAGAGGCCAGACAGGAAATTCAGGCGAGCCTTCACTGGGCTCCTGATGCAGCAGCACGGAACAACAGCAAGTAAATGCTTCCCGTGCTTGCTCCCTAAGTGGGGGCTTGAGCTGGTTTCTTACAGCGGGTGAGGGTGGGCATAGGTCCGGGGGTCAGGCCAGAGGGTGGCTTAGCTGGTCTGCCCTCCCCTTTGGTGGTGCTTTGTGCAAGGTGAACCTGCATGTGCAGTACCCTACTTTTGTTCCCAGCACCCTGTTTTTGTTGGGTTTTTGGTCTCTTTTGTATCTGGTTCAATCTTTGTCCCCAGTTATGCATGCACTCAGCTACTTTGCGTCCCTTAGAGTGTCTTTGTATTTGGTTGCTCAAGGAGATGTTTATCCAGGTACAAGCGCTTCACTGCAGCAAAGGCTCCCAGGCTCTACATCCCAGCCTGTCTCAGCACCTGTCTTTGCAGTGAAAAATGTGTTGGAATCCATGGCTTGATTATGTGAATTCTAAATAATATGAAAATATAAATAACCATTTCTTATTTAAAAATAATTGCCTAAATTGCTCCCAAATTGGTTTGTGTTTCAAGTTATTAAAATCTTAGATGAGGAATATAAAATAGATGTAATTTAATATTTCATCATAGTCTCTTGGTAATGGGTACCTGAAGTGATCTTTTTGGAAGTGATTCTGAGGGCTTGTTTAGGCCCTGGGAGAAAGAATGCACTGGTTGATTCTTGGTATGAACCTTGCAAGAGGCGCAAAGGAACCGCAAGGTCCCTCGTTATTACCCTGCGTTTGCCGCCCTAACTTTCTCATATTGTGTGTTTGGATTTGTTTAAATATGATTATATTTTAATAATGAGTAAAATTTTACATTTGTGGATAATTTCATCAATTTTACAACTTAGAAGCACACATCCAATGATGTATTTATCTCGTGAATATTTTTAAGTTATGTTTTATAATCTACTTATTTTCTAAGAATTTGTGATTAGTGATGACTACAGATTTATTCTTGTTTTCTCAAATGTATTTTTATACTTGGGGGTGTGTTCTTATGATTTTCTGATACTGTCATCTTAGCATTACATTCTAGTTTGTCTAGAATTTAAAATTGATTTTGACATATATGGGTTACTTATACTGCACCTGAGAAGTTTCTCATGTTTATTTCATAGGCTTCTGAAAATTATAACAAATAGTAGCACTATGTGTACGGTGCCTAGGAACTCTTTTCATGTTAGACCGGTATAAAGTAACACCTACTGAAAGATAAAAATAGACCTTATGATGACTGTAACTTCATTCCTGCTGTTTCCTGTTGTTGGAAAATGTTCAAGTGCTAATTACAGGAGTTGTTAGTATTCATAACAACTAGTCAAAAATACTGTCTCAATGTAAAATGTGAATTAATGTCTTATTTTTCTTCTTTTTAAATAATTTTAATTTCATGTATTTTACAATGAACTTTTCCCTCTGTTGTGTAGGGAAGAAATTCTGTTACTATGATTGAGCAGACACAATTTTAATAATATACTTTCCTTCCCGCCACATACTTGTATTTGTTATTGTTACAAAAGGCAAACAGATACATTTTTGTGATTTATGAGGGAAGTGGACTCAGATGTGGATTTCTGCCTTAAAATTTAGGTTCATCAGAGGGAAGCAGCACTAACCTGTGGCTCCTGTACTTACCCGTGAAAGCTTTGTATATATTTTTAAAATGAGAGTGATTTTTCTGCTTATCCATTTGTCTTTAAGACATCGTTTTCCTCCCCTTCCCCTCCTTCATTTTTTTTTAAAGAATAGAATAGTTTTAAATTAAGCTAATCAGTGGCTTGCAAAGCTCAGGAACAAGCCACCGAACTTAGAAGTTTGCATGTGTGTCCTGACAAATGCAGTGGAAGTATGGAGAATGCTGGACAGGGCATTTTTTTTCCACTTTTTACTGCCCCTTCCCTGTCTCCCTTGGCATAGAATTAATCAAAGAGAAGAGATTGGCTTTTCAGAGAGCTCTGCCTCTGCCTGCTTCTGCTTTATATACAAACTGGCAGGAGTGGCCCCATGCTGGCCTGCTTTTCTCAACCTAAGGCACTAACTTTTGAATTTATGCTTCAAAGGAAGCTGCTTGGCCCGGCCTCAATAAAGAAAATCCTGTTTTATGCTTTATTTTCCTCCCACTCACTTATGTTCATTCAGGGTCTATGCAGGTATGAGACATGCTAAGCTGATGTTTTAAGGAATTCAGAGCCCTTTTCCCCATTTCTTGACGTTTTGATTATGGACTTTTTGCAAACAAACATAAACGTAGAGAAACAATTCTAACGCGCCCTCATGCTTTCATCCCCTGGCTTCGATAATTTTCAAGACTGTTTTATGTCAGGTGGGTTTCACACAGATGTGCTTTTCCTCTGTTTGGATTTCCAGACATTCCCTACAACTAGTGTTTTGTGATCAGGTCACTTGGCCTCCTGGGTTTGTTAGTGGCATTCACTGATCGAATGAAGCATTTTTTTTTTTTTAAGGCCTACTGTGTGCAAACCACTCTTGATCTTGGGTTATAGAAATATGTGGCTAATTCTAACTCTGGAAATTATCTACTGAGGCAAAGAACCTCAGCAAGTCAAAAGTCTTGCCTGGGGATATGCATGTGTTTATCAACCTTGCACTGCCTGGATGTGAAGGCTCTGAATCCTGAGAGCCCGTTTCCTTCTCTGCTCAACTGATGGCTTTTCTAATAGAAGACCATAATTAATTTTTAAAAGTCGGCAGTTTATATTTTGAACACTCTGAAGTTTTCTGTTGAAAAATAGTGTATGTTTCCTGTGGGTTCTTAGTGCCAATTGTGCTTCTACCACTTAAGATTTGACTTTACCTGGAAAACATCCTGCTCCCCTTCATTACTCCAAAGACTGTGGAGTAGTCGCGTTCCCAGGTATATTTCCAGGTGTTCCTTTTCTTCTTCTTTTTTTTTTTTTTGTCTTTTTGCCATTTCTTGGGCTGCTCCTGCAGCGTATGGAGGTTCCCAGGCTAGGGGTCTCATCGGAGCTGTAGCTGCCCGCCTACGCCAGAGCCACAGCAACTCGGGATCCGAGCCTCGTCTGCAACCTACACCACAGCTCACAGCAATGCCAGGTCGTTAACCCACTGAGCAAGGGCAGGGACCGAACCCGCAACCTCATGGTTCCTGTCAGATTCGTTAACCATTGCGCCACGACGGGAACTCCTGGGTGTTCCTTTTCTTTCTCCACTTCCGTATTGCCAGTATTAGCTTCCTACTTCCCACTCCTGCATAAACACCCACGCACACAGGCACACACATAGCAATTAGCAGTTGGGATTTAGATGCTAGAAGTTTGCTGTCCACATAGGAATTTCTCGCCTGGCTGTAAAAATTAAGTAGAAAGAAAACACTTTGCTAGGGGAAGATATCAAAGAGGAAACAAATTAATGGCAGGAATTTCAGAAGATGGTGTTGGGCAATAATTATAGACAGTGGTCTAGGAATACCTGTGGGGAGTGAGGAGGTCCCGGCTCTTTTAACCCCTGCCCTCACCCCCACCCTGGCCAAGAAAAATATATTGAGAAGATTTGAAAAGACACTTGTTGTCTGTGGAATACGTTTCAGTTATATTTAGTAACTGCAATAAGAGTTTGAATGAACGCATGATGCTTAAAATGTTTATTATACTTTAGGTAGTACTGGAAAACTAGCAGGGGTAGTGGTACCTCCAGGATTTCCAAAGAGTGGGCTGCGAAGTGATGATCTGGTTGGGTGGAAGTTGAGACTGGTGCTTGAAGCTTTATTTGCATAGGAGGTTTTTTTTGTTTGTTTTTGTTTAGATTGTATATTACCTCAGGGTGTGGCTGAATGAAATAGAAGTATCAGGTGTGGGGAAAGTGGTGGTTGCCACTGACAGTAATGAAAGTGCCAAAGGGTAAGAGATGCACTGGAGATGTTTGTCAGTGAGAACACTGGAGGCACACGATTAGTCATCTGTTCCTCAAAAATAGAGGCCAGAGGAATTCCCGTGGTGGCTCAGAGGAAATGAATCTGACTAGTATCCGCGAGGATGCAGGTTCAATCCCTGGCCTCGCTCCGTGGGTTAAGACGCTGTGAGCTGTGGTGTAGCTCGGATTCTCGTGGCTGTGGCTGCGGTGTAGGCTGGTGGCTAAATCTCCACCTGGACCCCTAGCCTGGAAACGTCCATACGCTTTGGGTGCGTGCGGCCCTAAAAAGACAATAACAACAACAAAATAGAGGCCAGAGTCATTGCCGCTGACTCCTTTTCAGATTGTTTGGAAAAGGGAGGATATATGTTTCTGTCTGCATAAGTCCCTCCTTCTTTCCACCCCCCAACTTTTTTTCCATTTCACTTCTATTTTGAGGTAAGTTCTGGTTAGGTTTCAAAATGGATTTATCTTGGCAAGACAACTGCTGTCCTTCAGTCTGTTGAGTTCTAAACATTTGCTACACATACAGAGCATGTCTATAGTAATAACCATGAATATAAACTTTAAAAGGTGAGAAAATTGCAATTAGAGAGGAAAATTGTTAGAGAGAGGACGCCTTAAAATGGGAGGCTGAGTATGATGGTTAGATCACTTTTTCAGACAAGTAAGTGAAATTCCACCTCAGTGTCCTCATCTGTAAACAGGATTAATGCTAATAACTACAGATTAAAGTGAGGATTAACTCTAAAATACTTAGGGTGTGTGACACATGTTATTAACTTTTGCTCCTGCTGGCCCTGCTTCCCACCTTTTCTTTTTTTTTTAAGGGCCACACCCTCAGCATATGGAAGTTTCCAGGCTAGGGGTCAAATCAGAGCTGTAGCTGCCGGCCTACACCGCAGCCACAGCAACACCGGATCCGAGCTGCATCTATACCTCACACCACAGCTCTCGGCAACGCCAGATCCTTAACCCACTAAGCAGGGCCCGGGGATTGAACCCGCATCTTCGTGGATACTAGATGTGTTTGTTCCCACTGAGCCAAGACAGGGACTCCCCTACTTCCCCTCTTTATTTGTATGCTAATGGAAAGCTTCAGTGTTTTAGGTCTCCCTATGTTGTTATATAGCCAAGAGTGTAATCTGCAAACGATTGTAAGCCGGAGCCTCAGATGGTTGTTTCCAGTTGTGCCCAGTGCTGGCATCCCATGCTGAGAATTACCTGTCTTATTGAGAAAAAAATTTGCAAACAACAGATAGTATCTTTCCCCTAGTAACCGGCTTGGTTTCCGCCCATAGCTCTTGTGCACAGAAGTCATTGACTGTGTCCTGCATTCATAGCAACTCCATGATTTCCGAGTAGCCCCTTGGGATTTCACTCAGAAAATACAAAAGCAAGTTTCAGGGATGAATGAAATTTTTCTCACCCATTCATCTTAAAAGGATCAAATTAAATAAGAGTTGTGTTAGTTGTCATTGTCATAATTCACTGAAATGACATGGAATATATAGTATTTCTCTATTCTCTTCCCCTATGTATACAGTGGCAATTACTGGTAATGATTATTCATAGCCTAAACTTAATGTCCATAGACTTGGCTTTGAGCTTATTTTCTATGCATACAGCAGATTTTTTAGCAGTTATTGTACAGAGTTCTAGAAAAATATACTAATTTTTTTCTCGATTTATAAATTCCATTTCTAAAAAAGCATTTGGTGGACTGATGAGAATGTGATACGCTCTGAACAATGAAATAGAAAACGGACTGGTTGCATAAAGTGTTTCAAAAACAGACATTAAATTGGAAGCAGCAAGACTCAAAGTGACCTTCCTGACCACAGAACATATGTCATTGTTAGTGCTGCCAGAGCTCTGCAGAGTGCTTTTTAACTCCGTAGTGTTGAACAACTGCCACTGAATTTTTTGATTAGAAATTTCACGGCTGTTTGAGAAGATGTTCCCTCTTTTTTTCTTTCCAACAAAATAATAATTTTCCTGGTAGTACATTATTTTTATTATTTAGAGCACATCTGTGACCTCCAGAGCTTGCCTTTCCAAAACTTTAATTTTTAATGCTATTAGTGGCAGCTAATTTTTGCAGTTGACACTGTGGTTGTATAGATTTGAAAGTGAGGATTTTGGAAGGGTTTTTTTTTTTTTTTCTTTTGTGCTATGATACTTAAAAGTTTACATTCAGTTTCTTTTTCTTTCTTTTTTTTTTTTTTTTGCTTCTTGGGCTGCACCCACAGCACATGGAGGTTCAGGCTAGGGGTTGAATCAGAGCTACAGCTGCCGGCCTACACCACAGCTCATGGCAATGCCAGATCCTTAACCCTCTGAGTGAGGCCAGGGATTAAACCTGCAGCCTCATGGTTCCTCGTCGGATTCGTTATCACTGAGTAACGACAGGAATTCCTACATTCAGTTTCATTCTTAGTAAATTCTTTTTTATTGGGAGAGAATTTTTTTTTTTTACTGGAAAATGGGTTAAAACAAGAATCTTGCTTATTTGTAGTATGAAAAGGGATAGTAATTTAATGTTAGAAATAAGACACATATTTTTTTTTTTTTTTGTCTTTTTGACTTTTCTAGGGCTGCTCCCATGGCATATGGAGTTTCCCAGGCTAGGGGTCTAATTGGAGCTGTAGCACTTGGCCTACGCCAGAGCCATAGCAACACAGAATCCGAGCTGCGTCTGCGACCCACACCACAGCTCATGGCAGTGCTGGATCCTTAACCCACTGAGCAAGGCCAGGGATCGAACCTGAAACCTCATGGATCTTAGTCGGATTCGTTAACTACTGCGCCACAACGGGAACTCCAAAACACAAGCGATCTTATATTGAAGATTTTATACTTTGATTTGCCTGATATGTGCCATTAAAGTGTTAATAAATAGTCTACATGATATTCTTCCATAACCTCATAATTTTAGTAAAGTATATAAGTCAGCATAGAGGAAAAAATTGCTAAATAACCTTTTTTGGGTGTTTCTATTTGCCGACGAATGCTTCGAGAAAAAGCAAGAACAGATTTGTTCATGCTATGTTCAATTTTTTATCTTAAATTTTTTCTTTGGTTAGCCCTCTCATTCTGGATGAGCTGGTGCTTTATTACTTTACTAATGCTGGTAGGCCAATTTGTGGGAAGAATATCATTAGCTCTGTTGTTTTGAAAGGTCAAGAGTGTGTGTGTGTGTGTGTGTGTGTGTGTGTGTGTTTACCACTTGAGGGTTTCAAGTTCATATAAGACCAAGTTTTAGAGCCTTTTTGTCGATCGGCTCAGTTGGGTGTCGCTACTGTAGCAGGCTGTAAAGTAGTAAAGAAAGCAATCTTTTGAATTAATAAAGTGATGAATTACCTAATTACAAAGTTTATGTGAAATGGCAGAATGATAACTTTGACTGCATTACTAAATGATCCCAGTGACTGATCAGATGTGCCTGGATTCCATTAAGGAAAAAATGCGCGCCATTAAATATTTAATACTAAAAACCAGCAGACACACCGGGATTGCTAACCTCCAGTCACTGGTGTGCAAGTAGCTATACATCTGGAAGTAGGAGCTAGATGAGACATCTCTCTTGTCTGCTCAGAACAGCTGCTAGAAGACTTAGTTATTGGGATTACACTTTTCTTCTGGTTTTAAGTAAAGCAGGCAAATCGCCAAGAAACTTCATTGCATGCGGACCCTGGCATTCTCATTATGAAATGTAGATGCATTTATGATTTCTGTGTTTTACAATACATCGAATCTCTGAACAGATTCAAGAGACAATTATTCTCAAAAATGTTCCTCCATGTAAAGCGGCTTTTGTAGGACACTTGGGATTTCAAAACAAAACAATTCATGTGTTTTTAATGATGCTATTTATCTCTTATATTCTTCATTTTGAACCGTCAGTTAAGATTTCTCTTCATTTATGTGTAAATAACCTGTGATGAGTTGGTATATGTTTATCATAGTTAAGAACCAGATGCCAGCTAACTTCTGAAGTTCAGAAGGATAATTAGTAAATTCTTAATCAGCGTTTTTACTTATACCTCTGATGGTCAAGGTTAATTATATATACAAGACTAATGCTTTATTTAAAACTATTGAGGCATAAACGTGTTTGCCAAGCCTTGTTGCCTTGTCTATTTGAGTGTATAACTTGCCATTAATTCATATAGAGGTAATATTTTTAAAATGACAGTATGTCACTGGGAAATGGCAGAGGTTACCTTCATTGGCTTGGCCTTCCCTTTAGTGGAAAAACCTTTACTAGAGTTCTGTGTCTCCCTACTAGAGTGTGACTTTCCTAGGGCTGGGAATTACATTTTATTTATTTTGAGTCCCTGGAAATCTTCATGTTTTACAGTAAGTATTTAATTGTTAATGTGTGGAAAAACTGTACCTTTTTTGCTTTATGAAGTATACTTTGTTAAATACATTTAATAATTATTACATTACTAAAAATATACAAGACTAGGTAAAAAGGATTCTTTATTGTGGTAAAAATGTAAGCAGTTCGGTGAGTTATTTGATAGCTCAGAATCTCAGAAGCTGCCATTATCCTAAATTCTTTAGGAAATGACAAATCATCACGTTAATTATTCCAGAGTTCAGCAAACCTTTTCTGTGAGAGCCCACATGGTAAATATTTTAGGCTTTGTAGGCCAAGAGGCAGAAGTGAATTATTACTGGTGATTTGTAATGCACAGTGAGAGGGTTGCTGATGGTCTCCATGGCAACTCCTTAACTCTTCCATTATAGTGGAAAGCATCCCTGGATAATATATAAGTGAACGGGCATGGGTGTGTTCCAATAAAACTTTATTTATGGACACAGAACATTGCTTTTCATATAATTTTCACTTATACGCAAATAGTCTTCTTTTTATTTTCCTTCAACTGTTTAAAAATGTAAGAAAACATTCTGAGCTTGCAGGCTGTGCAAAAACAGGTGGTGGATTAGATTTGCTCCATAGGCCATTGCTTGCCGACCCTTAAATTATTTTTTGTAAGCCAAAATTTGTGTGTGTGTGCGCAGTAGGAGAGAGAATATGCTATCAAAAAATCCTCTAATTAAAAAAGATAGGAAATAGTTATCTGTTACTTTCTAACAAGCTATTGGTTCTACAGTTGTGTATTGCCAGTCATAGTTGTAAGCACACAAAAATTGTCTTTTGAATTTATTATTTTTTAAACCAAGAAAATTTGATTCAATAACTTTTTTTTTTTTTGTCTTTTCTAGGGCTGCACCCACAGCATATGGAGGTCCCAGGCTGGGGGTCTAATCAGAGCTATAGCTGCTGGCGTACACCAGAGCCATAGCAACATAGGATCTGAGCTGCATCTGCAACCTACACCACAGCTCACGGCAACGCTGGATCCTTAACCCACTGAGCAAGGCCAGGAATCGAACCTGTAACCTCATGGTTGCTAGTCGGATGCATTAACCACTGAGCCACGACGGGTACTCCTGATTCAATAACTTTAAAATAATTCAGTAATTTAGTAGGAGAGATGTAGTATTTCACCAAGAAGGATTAGAAAGAAATAAAATTCTTTGTTTTTGTTTTTGTTTTTTTTTTTTGGTCACCTCCATGGCATGTGGAAGTGTCCTGGGCCAGGGATTGAACTTGTGCTATAGTTATGACCCAATTACAGCAGTGACAATGCTAGATCCTTAACAATGAGTCACCAGGGGATTCCAGGAATACTTTTTTTTTCCTTTTCTTTTTTTTGGCTGCCCCTGAGCATATGGAGTTCCCCGGCTAGGGATTAGATCCAGTCTATGCTGCAGCTGTGGCAACACCAGATCCTTAACCCACTGTGCTGGGCGGGAAATTGAACACATGTCCCAGTGCTTCAGAGATGCCGATGATCTCGTTGCGCCACAGCAAAAACCCCCAAAATAAAATTCGTAAATAGAAAAAATGTATACTTAAACTATCATTCTTAGTTTGTTGCTTTTGATTTCTTTAACTATAGGTGTTATATTTTGTTATTTTCCATTGAAATGAACTGTAAAGACATAATTTTCAAGTGGAATTATTTTGATTATATAATTCAAGTTCAGAAATTTTTTGATTCTTCAGATCTTTTTCTTAGATTATGGATATTGCCTTCAGTCTTTACACTGTGATTTGATTGTTTCTGTAAAGAAGGAGAAGGACCTCTTGGAGTTCTGTTTGTGGCTCAGTGGTTAACGAATCTTACTAGGAACTATGAGGTTTCGGGTTCGATCCCTGGCCTCACTCAGTGGGTTAAGGATCTGGTGTTGCCGTGAGCTATGGTGTAGGTCGAAGACATGGCTCGGATCCCACGTTGCTGTGGCTGTGGCATAGGCTGGCGGCTACAGCTCCGATTAGACTTCTAGTCTGGGAATCTCCATATGCCCCAGGATCGGCCCTAGAAAAGGCAAAAAGACCAAAAAAAAAAAAGAAAAAGAAAAAGAAGGACCTCTCATGGGACCAAAAAAAAATGTTTTAAGAGTATCACAGATGCCCACTTGCATCTGTCACAAGCATCCTATCCTAATAAATGTACTTCTTGCCAACAACAACAACAATAAGTGTATAACAGTAATGAAAATTTGTGATAAACTGGTCTTTTAATTTTGTAACAGGCAGAAACAGAGTGATAGTTTCTGTGGCAGAAACTAATTTAATTTGATGGCAGAAATTAAACGCTGCTATTTGATGTGGCAAATAAAGTGACTTGCTACATTTAAAGGTAAGCAGGTGAATTTGGGGATGACTTGTCTAAGTCAGATGAAAAAATTGTGGCTTGGAAGTTCCCTGGTTGCTTACCGGGTTAAGGACCTGGCATTGTCACTCCTGTGACTCTGGTTACAACTGTGGCACTGGTTCAGTCCCTGTCCTGGAAACTTTTATACACCATGGGCACATCCAAAAAAAAAAGTTGTCCTGATCAAGAGAGAAAATAGCCCAACTTCACTCTGAACGGGTCAATATTCATTAAATTTTTTATTTTCAGTAACTGGTATTACATATTTTAGGAGACACATTTAGATAAGTGGTTTTTTGTAATGTGTGACAGAGGAAGGATGGAAAGCCCTATCTTGTTAGGCAAGCTGACTGTGGTCCAGTATGTGAAAGAGCAAATAGAGTGCTCTTTAGAGTGGTCCAGGGATGTATGAGGCTGTCCTTGGCGTAGGTTGGAGCTTCCTGTCAAAGAAGAAGAGTTTCATTCCCCATAAGAAGCACGTGTCAGGAAGTGTTATCTCTGTGAATAAGGTAGGGTTCGATGATACGTGAAGTGGTGTTTGAGTTCATCACATTCATGGTACTGCATGGAAGAATGCAGTCTTATCTTCCTCCATCCTCTCTATCCAGGTCCTCCTTATTCGTAACATTTCAGTTCAAGTCTTTGGTGAAATCCACTCAATTCGGATTGATCCTTCCTTGTTGTAAAATCAGCAGTCACTGGTATTTTCTCTGCCAATCATTTGGCAACTGTGAAGATTCTCTCCTCGTTAGCTCTGTGTCTTCATTTCCTGCATTCCCAGTTAGACCGTAAGCTTTGTGAGAACAGGAGTCATGTTACCCAGTTCCTTCCTTAAGCATCGTAGAACCTTACAATTTTAGGCCTGAAAAGATCATGAAACTGTCCAGTTCCATAGCCTTCCTGCTTCCTCTGCTCTCCCTCTTTCCACGATACATCAGTTATGACTCAGAGAAGGTTAATACATAGTCACCGAGCGATGGGATGGATGCTAAAATTTAGGTCTTTTGAGCTCAGTCAAATGCTCTTTCTCCTAGTTGCTGCCTAAGCGCTCAAGAACTAGCTTCTGAGTTGAAGTAAAAATGTAATAGAGTGAACAGAAGTTAACATTACAAATCACTTTTCAGCAATATCTATTCCTTATATATATATGTTTCCAGTTTTATTGAGATGTAATTGGCATATAACATTATTTAAGTTTAATATGTACAAGGTCTCGATTTGATATACTCATATATTGCAGAATGATTCTGTTAGGGAACACCTCCGGCATGCCACGTAATTGCCACTTCTTTTTGTAATGAAAATATTTAAGATCTACCCACGTGACAATTTTTAAATACACAGTATTATCAGCTATAATCAACATCTAGCCAATAGATTCCCAGAACTTCTTCATCTTATAGCTGGAAGTATGTACCCTTTGACCAGTATCTACCCATTTCCTGCGACCCCCCCCTCCTTATATTGAAGATGATTGGTTTAAAGGCAGAAAATTAGGAAAGTTATCCTGTGAGATTATTCTTATAGCATTTGAATCTCAATTTGATTGTCTCTCTAATGATGAGCTTCAATCTCAGACTCTCCGAATGGCTGTGTTTAATAATGGTGTCTTTCTAAACCATCTGGATACATTCCCTTCAGATAACTCAGTTATGAACAGAACTGCTGTATTATATACTTGAACGTCTGTGAATTTTTCTTGTATTCCTCGTTTTCTGTTCCCATACTTACTGGGAAGCCACTGGGTATTAACCATTGATCTTTGTCTTCCATTAATAGATCAAGGGACACTTGAGGGATGCTTACTGCTCATTCACCTGATTTAACTTTTTATTTTAATTTGTTTTACTCTACAAAGTACTTTATTATTATTATTTCTTTTGAGCGCGCCCCCAACCTATGGAAGTTCCCAGGCCAGGGATTGAATCTGAGCCACGGCTGCAACCTATGCCACAGCTGCCGCAACTCCAGATCATTAATCCGCCGCCCCCTGCCAAGGATCGAATCTGCACCTCAGCAGTGATCTGAGCCACTGCAGAGACAACACTGGATCCTTAACCCACTGCACTGCAGTGGGAACTTTCTCTATAAAGTACTTTAACAAATATAATCACGTTTATTACAAAAACCTAAGTTATGGTTGTTATTGTTCCTTTTGCAGATGATGGAATGCTTAAAGTCACATTGTTCTTTTTTTTTTTTTGTCTTTTTTGCTATTTTCTTTGGGCTGCTCCCGAGACATATGGAGGTTCCCAGGCTAGGGGTTGAATCGGAGCTGCAGCCCCCAGCCTACGCCAGAGCCACAGCAACGCGGGATCCGAGCCTCCTCTGCAACCTACACCACAGCTCGCGGCAACGCTGGATCCTTAACCCACTGAGCAAGGGCAGGGATGGAACCTGCAACCTCATGGTTCCTAGTCGGATGCATTAACCACTGCGCCACGACGGGAACTCCCAAGTCACATTGTTCTTAAATAAAGGAGCCAGAGCTTTGACCTATCATGCTTTCAGATTTTCCTCATTCCACAATACTGCGTCCTGTCTTATGTTAGTTCTGTGTTAAAGCTCTAATTATGAACTCTTGTGAGCCTTGGGAGCAAAATCCAGGGTGAAAGAAGTGAGGATATGTGTTTGGTAAGATTTCTGTCAATAATACTGAATTACTGCTATAGGCGAAGCTTTAAATTATTTACTTACGATCCCTGCTATTTTCATACGGGGCGGGGCATCGTGGCTTATACAGCTCTCTCCTTCTTGTATTCAAATCTAAGTGCTGGTAGGGTGGGTGGGAGGAGGGTGGGGTTTTCATATCCAATATTTCTGAGTTGGTGCTCCCACACCTCTGTGAAAATAAAGATAATTAAAATGGAATTGGCATGGAGTTGAGCTCTTTTTTGAAATCTAGATTCCACAACCTTGAAGTGCTTGAATATTAAAACATTAATTATTCAAGAGCCCTCACTGGGTTCTGTCCTGCTTTCAAGCCATTATTGGACATTTTTTTTTCTTGCAATTCTATAAACCTTTGTGTTTACAGATTAAAACATTTTATAGTGCAATAGAAGACATGTGTAATATAGAAGAAAATTCTCTCTGGCTTCTTCGGCACCTATTTTTGTTATATATCAAAATGTATACCTGATAGTAATGATATAGGCAAATAATTGATTTATTCCATTATTTATTTTAAATTTTATTGTAGTATTGCTGACATTGTTGGATTATTCAGGTGTACAGCAAAGTGATTCTTTTTTCCCCGTATAGGTAATTTACAGAATATTGAGAAGAGTTCCCTGTGCTACATAGTAGGTTCTCTCCAGGTATCTGTTCTATACATAACAGTGTGTATATTCCAGTCCTTTCCCCCCAGTTTATCCCTCCACCCCCGCTGTTTCCCCTTTGGTAACCATAAATTTAATTTTGAAATCTGTGAGTTTGCTTTTATTTTATAAACAAGTTCTTTTGCGTCATTTTGTATTAGATTCCACATGTAAGTGATATCAGATGATTTTTGCCTTTCTCTGTCTTAGTATGAAAACCTCTAGGTCCATCCATATTGCTGCATATGGCCGTGTAAAAATTTAGAAATATGATTTTTGAACAAATACTTATCAAGTAAATGTATTGGAAGTATGTGGGACCAGACTTGGCAATTGCGGGCACTATTTCTTTTTCTTTTTTTTTTGTCTTTTTGCCTTTTCTTGGGCTGCTCCCGCGGCATATGGAGGTTCCCAGGCTAGGGGTCTAATCGGAGCTGTAGCTGCCAGCCCACGCCAGAGCCACAGCAACTCGGGATCTGAGCCGCGTCTGCAACCTGCACCACAGCTCACGGCAACGCCGGATCGTTAACCCACTGAGCAAGGCCAGGGATCAAACCCGCAACCTCATGGTTCCTAGTCGGATTCGTTAACCACTGCGCCACGATGGGAACTCCACGGGCACTATTTCAAGTTATAATTAACATTTCGATTTAGTTTTAATGCTGTAGGAAAAGATTTATCACGGCACTGTTCATGCAGAGCTCTTTCATTAGGATCAGCTGAATTAGGAACACAATTAAAAATACCTTTTATAGCGCTTTCTCTCCTACCCTTCTTCCCCTGCCCCCTCTATGAGTAGCAGTATTTTATTGAAATAAGAGGGCCACTCAGCATTTGAAGAGTCCCATGAGAATTGCTGGTTGATGTCCTGGGGCCTGTGTCATCCTTCGCAGCCTTTCAGGTGCTCTTGGTGTTTCAAGTTTAGAGTGCAAGTTGTTAAGATAGGAGTTCCTGCTCTAGCGCAACGGGATCAGTGGCATCTTGGGGACACTGGGTTGCAGGTTCTGTCTCCGACCTTGGACACTGGGTTAAGGAACTGGCACTGCCATAACTTTGGCTTAGGTGCAGACTGTGGCTTGGACCTGATCCCTGGCCCAGGAACTCCATGTGCCACGGGGCAGCCAAAAAAAAAAAAAAATGGGTAAAGTGTGTCGTTTTGGTGCTTCGGAAGGCTTTGGTGATAGTGTTTTTCCATTTGTCCCAAATTCCATAGACCAATACCCATTTAAATCTCAAGCATGCAGCTCTTAAGGTATGATATTATCCAAATTTTAGAAATATTTAAGTTGCCTTCTGTGGCATGATCTGCCCCTGATTCTCACCCTGATTCTCTTTTACCATTTTGTTTATAAACAATTGTCATTCCCTGGTTGTCTTTTTGTCTGCTGAGGGACCAGCCCTCCAGTGCCATCGTGTGGCTTGCTGAGCCTTGCCATTTCCTCTGACCTCCAACCTCATATTTTCTACTTAATAAAAATCCCCACTTGCATGATCTGTTTTAACTTCAGAGTCCTCGTGAACAATACTTAGACTCCTGTCTTATTCTCAATCAGATGTGCAGCTTCAGTGTCTTTTCTCTTGGCACAGCGGTCTCCTGAGTCAGCCCCACCAGAAACCACAGGCATGGGTGCCTCTCAATATTCCCCTGTCTTCCCTTCTTTTTCTTCTTCTTTTCTTTCCTTCTATATGTCCAGCTACTGCAGCTTTTGAAATATCTCTTTAACTCTGTTCTTTTCTTTTTATATGTTTTTTACCAAGGACCTAGTGAAAGTGTTTTTTGTTTTGTTTTGTTTAATCTTGTCTATGTAGCTTTAATCTTTTTGTCTCTCGTATCTCTGGATTTTAACCTTTTTTTTTTTTTTTTGGCTTTTTGCTATTTCTTGGGCTGCTCCTGCGGCATATGGAGGTTCCCAGGCTAGGGGTCGAATCGGAGCTGTAGCCACCAGCCTACGCCACAGCCACAGCAACACCAGATCTGAGCCGCGTCTGCAACCTACACCACAGCTCGCGGCAACACCGGATCGTTAACCCACTGAGCAAGGGCAGGGACCGAACCCGCAACCTCATGGTTCCTAGTCGGATTCGTTAACCATTGCGCCACGACGGGAACTCCTAACCTATTTTTTAACACTGCCATTCGAGGTTTTATGTATATATGTATAATGTGTATCCCTGCTTTAAAATGCGGATTTCCTCCTACCTATTGTATAAAATCAAGGTTTTAAACTATGGCATTTGAGGGCTCTATGGGCCTTATTGCATGCTGCTTTCTTGGAGCCAGATAACTGCCTGCATAGAAGGCAACTGGAGGGGTGTAACCATTTTCCTAACACTTGCATGTTTACCAGTAAGTTGCAGGGATTTTAGTCAATGCTGCTTTCACTCCTTTACATTATTATATTGTCACTTGAATTTTGCATTTCCTCCTTCACATTTGTTTCTTCACACTTCTAAAGCTTGATGCTATCTGAGCACTGTTGCCATGACAGTAGAAAACACATGTAGGCAGGGCAACTCTGTGCTCTGGATAGGGAATTATCTTTGGCAGTCTAAGGTACTTTTGAGCCAATTTGTAAAGCTGCCTGTGTATATGAACACACACAAGGAGAGGTTATCAAAGCCAGTGTGACAAATCAGCAAAGCCTGGTTATGGCTGCTGTGCTGCTGTGTGTGTGTGTGTGTGTGTGTGTGTGTGTGTGTGTGTGTGTGTGTAACGTGCAGGCAAGGAGGTGGAAATCATTGCGCTCCTTTGGATCCTAAGGTAGTGTGCTTCCACCTATAAGTCATTTGGTTTGACAGAGGACGTTTAGCTTTGAATACTAATCACCAGCAACAGTGAGTGGCCTTCTGCCCTGTGAACAATGCTGGGTTTGTTCATTAGAGAATTACGGGGTGTGATGGGATTTTGGAAATCCATCCCTAGAGGCTATCTCTGTGTGTTTGTTAATGGTTGTCAGGTGGGCTTCTAGCTTTTCTTTAGAGCAATGATAATTGGTAAATATACTTTTTTTTGGGGGGGGGGGGCTTTTGAGGGCCGCATTTTCGGCATATGGAGGTTCCCAGGCTGGGGGTCGAATCAGAGCTGCAGCTGCCGGGCTACACCACAGCCACAGCAACACAGGATCTGAGCAGCATCTGCAACCTACACCACAGCTCATGGCAACACTGGATCCTTCACCCACTGAGCAAGGCCAGGGATGGAACCCGCAACCTCATGGTTCCTAGTTGGATTTGTTTCCCCTGAGCCACAGTGGGAACTCTGCTAAACATACTTTTTTTAATACTGAAAATATTTTCCTCGTATCAGTGATGTTTGGATGATCGTTGTCCCTTCTGACTCCTTAGAGAAGCTTGCGAAGTCCTTTGTATTTTGTGGAAGCAAGGCATTGTGCTCCATAGTTACAGCCCTTTCAGTTTATTGGGATAGAAGGGTATTTTCTACATGGCAGAGGTTTAGACTTCACTGATTTTGGTGTTTGAAAGTTCCTTTGAAAACAATTTCATGGTTTCAAATATGCAATAATATAGCGGCTCAGTGGGTGTGATAATTCACATATATTTCTAATAGTTATCAGCATTAGTTGAGTAGGAGTCATAGTACTCTGAATTCTTTCTTTCTTTTTCATTTTTTTCTTTTTTGCTTTTTAGGGCCACACCAGCAACATATGGAGGTTCCCAGGCTAGGGGTCGAATCAGAGCTGTAGCCACTGGCCTACACCACAGCCACAGCAACACAGGATCCAAGCCATGTCTGCGACCTACACCACAGCTCATGGCAGTGCTAGATCCTTAATCCACTGAGCGAGACAGGGATCGAACCCGAGTCTTCATGGATACTAGTTAGGTTCGTTACCTCTGAGTCATGAAGGGAACTCATACTCTAAATTCGTGCCATTTGTTGTTTTCTCTAACAACCAAGATTCCTTTCCTAATTCCAAATTAGGCAAATTCATTTTCGTTTTTCAAGATTCACTTCAAATTCCCCCTTTTCTAGGAAGTGTCTTTCAACTTCCTTGGACACATCCCATTAGGACAAGAATGAGAAAATAGAAATATTAAATATAAGTGGATAAAAAAAATAAGAGCAGTCATATCTTATTTTATCCCTCCAGCCAGGAGCTGCTGTCATGAGTTGGCCAGTTTATCACAAGCAAAGGCTCCAGTCCATCAGGATTGAACGGCTGCTGGAGATGAATGGCAGCATCTCACATCCAGAAAAAAACCTTTCCTCCCAGTCTATTCATGTCATTCTTCCTTTTTAGGTCGTTTTATCCCTTTTCATTCTGATCCTCTATGAAGAATCAAAGGAGGCATGGTTTTTGAAAAAGCAGATCTTAAAAAATTACCAAGTTACGAATCATAATGGTCATTATAACAAAATGATAAAGATAGGGATGAAATGATGTATGGTATATTTTTTTCTTGAAAATCTTGTTTGTGAATTTAATTTCCACCAGAAATTAAGTTATATAAAGCAGGAAAATTTGGAGATTAACAGTGTCCTGAATCTTTTTGTGCAGGAAGATTTATTTTGGTAAGCTCATTGCTCTATTTTAAAAAACTGTATTTCCACATGCTTCTAGTTTTCCCTAAATCAGGGCACATTTGTGGTTAAATCAGCCTTTTTTATTTCTTTTGCAAGGACCAGCTGTTTCCTTAATGGACTTTACCAAATTCTGGGGGCCCATTTGCCCTTATATTTCTAGAATTGGTTGGGATCTGCTTTGCTGAATTGTACTTCATGGAAAGAGTGCTATGGAATTGGCTTTTAAAATCTTTTGGCCATGATGCCGCTCAGCGAGTGGCTGGCTTCCTCTTTTCCAAAACCTGATTAGTGTCCCTGGGAACATGTCTGTGTAAAATACCTATTCCACAGTCCAGCTTATTCTCCTCTAAATGGAATTTCAAAGCCTAATAACATTAGCAGGTTTTCAGGACCACAGTAGACCCAGAGCATGAGAGACACAATAGAATCCTGAAACGTTCTACCTGTTCAGTAGAGGAAATACGGTGTTATTCATTGCTCCTCATGCAGCCATTCAATTCAAGTCTGATCTAGTTAACATAGTGGAGATTTTGGCTGTTCTGTCGCCTTTTGTGATAAACTGGCCAGATCACTGTACTGGTACTTGACTGAAGGAGTATAACAATCCAAGTGCTTGTTCTGATGTTTTTATCTGCATGTAGTTTTCACACTTCGACTTTTCCATTCATTTCATAATATGATAGCATGTTTCCTGGAATTTGAGCCTATTCTGTGAAATGGAAAGCCCTTGAGGAATTCCCATCGTGGTGCAGCAGACACCAATCTGACTAGGAACCATGAAGTTGTGGGTTCGATCCCTGGCCTCACTCAGTGGGTTAAGGATCTGACTTTGCTGTGAGCTGTGGTGTAGGTCACAGACGTGGCTCGGATCTGGCGTTGCTGTGACTGTGGTGTAGGCCAGCAGCTGCAGCTCTGATTTGAGCCTTAGCCTAGGAACCTCCATATGCCACGGTATGGCCGTAAAAAGCAAAAAAAAAAAAAAAAAAAAAAAAAGAGAGAGAGAGAGAGAGCTCGTGAAGAGAGTATAGGCCAAATGTTTTTTAACGCTAAATATTTTGGAACAGTTTAAAAACAGTTAATTGATTTTAGAAATACCTTTGATGTTCTTTTATGTAATAACCTTGATTAATTTTATTGATATGGAATGAATGTTTTGAAAGCCTTTTAGTGTAATTAAGTTTTTAAAATCTTAGGCCAGGAAGTGATTTTACATTTTTGCAGATGAATACTAGTTGGGGTGCTTATTTTGATACTATCTTTAGAATGTTGACATTGCAGTCCTTCCTTGTCCATCTTCATTTTCAGGGACAGCAGACTTCCGATAATAAGAAAATGTGATTAATTCTTGCACATTGAAGTCCTTTAATCGTTCTTTGTCTAACAGCTGCTTTTGATTCAGTACATTGAACATAAAATTCTAGAGTGCCTTTGTGCAATCATAAATTTTAAATGTGAACCATTCTTCCTCTGAAGTATCATATGCTATTGTTTAGATTTGTCATCATGGTTGGCTGTTTTGCTAGGATTGCTGGTGTCGTTGGCTAGGAGGACATTCTTCTGGGACTAAGCTCTTTCCTCAGCTTTGCATGTCACTAGGGTCGTTAGTATTATGTAGTGGCAGTCACGAGGTGGGGAAAAGTTGGTTTCACTTGTCATTCCTAAACTCCTTTTATTTCTAGAACATATTGGAGAAGTAGAGAAATAGGGTCAAAACAAAGCAGTGGGATCCTTGTTTGGATGTTTTAGGTCAGAAAGAACCAGCTTAATACGTTTGTACTGACTCTGTCTGCAGCAGTATGTGGAAAAAGAAGGCTAATTAAGACTCAGTTTCTGCCTCATCTGGTAGGAAACATAGAAGAAGTGTATAAATAACGAAATATAATTGTATGGAAAGTTCCTAGAAAGCAGGACTATGCCTTAATCTTCTTTTTTAAAAATTTTGCATGCCACACTCTGTATATCATAGGTGCTCTGGACATGGAGATTTGGTGTGAGGAGATTGTTTGATTGGCGCCTTTAATGAAGGGTATTGTAGGTGGAAGAGTCAATTTTGATATCCTCAAAATTAATAGCCACTGTTCTATGTAGGACAATGTGGACCCTGGGACTGAGAATTAGACTGCTGACTCTGGATGTCATAGGAAGAAGCAATGCAAGCTTAATGGATCTGGCTATTTTTGGTTTGCTTTGACGTTTGTACCATTGAGTCTCACTTCCCTATGTGTGCCCTTCCTCTGCCACTTGCTCTTCCTGATCCTGGTGGAACCCTCTAATTCATGATAACAATTTTTCAGGTGGGAAATTTGGCTGTAGACTTTCGTTTATTTTGCTTTTTGCTTTCTACTTTTCAAAATAAACTGAGAAGGATCCTTTAAAGACACGAAGAGAAAGAGTAGCCTGGGTATCTCAGGAGTCTTGATGATCTCAGGATGTTTGGGATCCATGAAAGAAGGCCCCCCCCCCTCCCTCCCTCACCTGTGTCATAGGGAAGTCCCCAGGCTAGGGGTCTAATGGGAGCTGCAGCTGCCAGCCTGTGCCACAGGCACAGCAACCCCGGATCCTTAATCTCTTGGGCCAGGCTAGGGATTGGACCCACATCCTCATGGACACTAGGTTGGGCTCTTAAGCCCCTGAGCTGCAAGAGGAATTTTAAGAAGACAGTTTCAAAAAGGAGGTGGCCAATAGGTATGAAAGTGCAGAGACATTAAGGGGGAATAAATTCAGTATTGCATTTTGCGATTAGAAATTCACTAGTGGAGTTCCTGTCATGGTGCAGCAGAAACGAATCCGACTAGGAACCATGAGGACACAGGTTTGATCTCTGGCCTCGCTCAGTGGGTTAAGAATCCGGCGTCACCATGAGCTGTGGTGTAGGTCACAGACGCAGCTTGGATCCCCAGTTGCTGTGGCTGTGGCGTAGGCTGGCTGCTACAGCTCCAATTGGACCCTGAACTCGGAACCTCCATGTGCCACGGGTGCAGCCCTGAAAAAAAGAAAAAGAAAGAAATCACTAGTGCTCTTTTCATGTTTTGTGTGGACTAAAAGTGGGAAGACTCTTATGTTTTACTGTAGAATAGAAATTGAGTGAATTAGGCTTTTGGTGTTATTACCAAAAGTTGTTTCTCAGGATGTATTGCCTCTAATGAAAAGCTGAGTTATTCTTTTTTATTCTTAGAAAGCAAATCCCTCACCTCCCCTATATTTGAACTCAGAATTACTTCTAGCTAAGTCGGTATGTTAGTTCGTTGGCTTAAAAATTAGCCAGTGTGTTTTAAAGTATTTCATGAACAGCTAGGAGTCATGGTGCCTCAGGATTTTGCAAACTTGCTATTGTGTTATGTTCTGTAATGAAAGTATTTAGGACAAAGAAGAAGGAAGTCAAAAGCACCTTAGCAATCATTTGCTTTAGTCAGTCCTCTGGAAAGCATCGTTTCACAATATTAAACTTAAAGGTGGTTCACCAATTTAGTTTTGGGATTACTTACACTTTACTAAATGGGTAAATAGAGGTTTATTTTTATGTATGTGTGTGATCTCTTATGTATTGTTCTAAGGCGCCAGCAAAAGTGATTATCCATTGAAAAGCCATACCTGTCAGTGGCTCCATCCTGCTGTTGAAGTGTTTACTGGCTGGTGGGTGCTGTAGGAGATGGAAAGCAAATTGTGTCCCTATCGTTTTGAATTGGGAGCTGCTTGAATGGCCAGAAATGGTCATATTTGCATAGAGAGAATATCGTTTCATTCATGAGCATTAAAACAGTAAAATGTGTCTGTCTCGGTTTACACTTTACATTTTTGGAAAAAATATTTCGAAGAAGCGTAATGGCACAGGTGAAGTAAAACTTGAAGATATAGTCTCTTGAATGTTTTTTTTTTTAAACTCAACTTAGAAATATGTATTTTGATGCCATTGAGATGGTTCCCAAAATCAGTGGTGTGAGTATCTGGCTTACCTATCAAGTCTAGCTCTTTACAAGTGTGAAAGGAATGAGAACTTTAGTAATATGGTTTGTCATGGTTGAATGCTGCCATTAGATTCCAGGAGCATATTGAAGAGGAGAGCTGGGCTGTTAAATGTCATACTCACTTATTAAGACAAGAGAGGAGTTGAAAAACCATAAGACAAGTTAAATTTTTATACTTATTAAAGAAAGGAGCCTTCAAGTATTTTTGGTTCTTTCATGTTAGATTTTCTAATTAAAAATTGTGTGGTAATTAATATAAATCAAACTTCCGGTAGAGTTTTCCTTCTACGTATGACTATGGAAGTTATGTTAATTTCAAATGATCATTTTCAAATGGTTTTATTTCCTTTATCATCCCTCTTTAATATTCACTTCTTAACATCTTTATGAGAAAGTAGTCCTTATCCGCATATTGTAAAATGGAGACAGTCTGATGTGACCATTAGAATTTTTTTTTCCCTAATGTAATAAAGCTGTGAAATTACCGTGATCCCTAATACTTTATGGTAAAAGGACCATTTGTGTTATATTGAGGATAACAATGAAGCTCTTATGCCAAGGCTTGGGCTGAAATGAGGTTTTTCTGTAATTCTATCAAATTGTTGTTTTAACTTTTTTCTTGAGGCGGCTTTGTGTCTTATAAGATTTTTGAAATCAAATATGAAACAATCTTCAATCACTGTTTCACTAAATGAAGTCTGTGCTCCTCGAAATGTGAGGGCTGAACCCTTTTTGGATTATTATGAGAGATTTAGGACACTTCTGAAAGCTTGAAGCAACCTCAGGAAAAGTGATTTATTACATTAGGCAAAGTTACATTTGTTTCATATTTCAAGTAATTGTATCAAAATTGTGTGCCTATTGTAGAGATTCAAGACCGAGTGAGTTTATGCTGATGGTTCTGAGCAGCAGAAGCAGCAGCAAGGCTCTGCTTAAGTGATGGAGCTCAGCAGTGTAATAGTTTTCAACCAAGACGAAAGTTTCATATATCAATTGGTAGTTTTTAAGTAAACAAACAAGTCACAACGCACAGAGATTTGTCAGAGGACTGTTCTATATTATTTGAGATATAAACTTATTAATGTGTAGCCAGGGACTCAAAAACAACAGAGGCATTGACAGAACATTAAGTGCAAGCTGAGTGTCACAGGTGTCTCCAGATAGTGTGTTGTAAAGTAGTATTTTCAAGGCAGTGCGGACTGTGGCTAGTGATGCATGCTGGGGATGGAGAGCATACTCCTAGTTCTGGCAGCATGGGTAGGTGGATGTGCCTTTAGGCTTTGGGCTATGATCACTTGATTTTGAAGGTGAAAAAAAAATCTTGATGATACTTTTTTCCTATTTTTTTCTGCTTATGTGTTCATTGAAATCTTTTTAAAGTTATATTTTCAGTTTTCTGTTGCTTGCTCATTTCAGCCCAAGCCTTGGCAAAACTGCTTGTTTCAGTTATATTTTCAGAGAAATAGTGTTTTATGGCATGTACGCACATTACAGGAGTATTTTTTCAAACTCCGTATTTTTCTTGTCCTTTGAGCTGGTTTTTTCCTTTTAACTGACGTATGTTTCTACATGTAGTATGGTTACCTCCATAGGAATTTTTTTCAAACTTATTTTGCTTTATACGGGTTTTTACTGTTGCATTTCTTTTGTATATGTGGTCAATAGGAGTTCATTCAAATGTATTTTATATTATAGCTTGTTTTGTTAGTTATTGGTGTCATCTGATATGTAACACCATTATTTAATACTGTGACATAGGATTTTATTTATTGGAAAATTATTATGCTTTTTTATGTGCTAAGTATATTTTGATCTAAATCACTTAGGAAATAACTTTGTGATGCTAAGTTTTGTTTTAGACTATAGACTATCATTGCATATCCTGGACTTGATCTTTTTTCCAATTGGATTCTAGGCCATAGTATATAAACATAACAGTTACTTTCCTCCTACAAAATTATTTTAAAATCCCTCTCAATACATATAGTATAAAAAGTATTTTCATAAATTGCTTGCCCAGTTCCCTGTATCATTGGGATTCTTCAGAGAAACAGAACCAACTCTATGTGTGTGTGTCTGACTCTCTTTATCTGTCTTGGAGAAGGAGAGGAAGAGGGAGAGAGGCAGGGAGAGGGAGAGGGAGAGAGAGATGGATGTGGCTGCTCTGGCTTAGTTCCCACATGCTCACAATTTGCTTGAGCTGGATAGCAAGCTACTCCTTTTAGTGAAGTGTGAGCACTCACGATAAGTTGCCATACCCAGCCCGCTCGGCTAACCCCAACCCGTTCTTTCAGATTTAATCTAAACCGAAACTTGAGCTGTAGATTTTTTAAAGTCATTATAACTGAAGTAGTTTTCTGTTTCTTTTCTCTATCTTATTGTTTGTACAGTTCTTTCCACTCGGAATCTCGTTCCCTATTGAAAACCCACCACATTCTTCAGTGATCTGTTCAAATTCCATCTTTGCATGCAAACTCTTACCGTTTTGTATGATTGAAAACCTGGCTTGATACTAAATGAAGTGAAAAAGGGATGTGTTTGCTACACACTGAAAACTGCCTCCTTTAGCAGTGCTAAACCCAGGGGCTCAAAAGATGTCATTAGGATCTGGTATCCCTCTCTTGCCAGACCTTCTTTCCGTGAGACACTTCCATTCTCAGATAAGCTCTCCTGTTGTGATGGCCAGACTGGTCACAGGCTCTAAGTTTTCATCCTTTCAGCTCCAAATCCAACATGAAAGAGAACTGGTCTTTTTTGGTGGCTTAAGCAGAATTCCCAAGATTAGCTGTGATTGTGTCTAATTAGCATGGCTTCCATCAGGAGTGCATTTGCTGTAACCAAGGGGATGTAATGTTTGGATTTGCTGGGCCTAGGTCCCATGCCCATCCCTGGAGTTAGCTCCAAGGGATAATGAGGAAGAGATGCCTGCCAGAGGAACATGGGGTGAATGCTGGATACCTTCACCCTCCTTGCCTGCCCTGTTGCCAATGTGCTGTCCTCTGCTAAACTTCTCTGATACTGGTGATCAGTGGCACCTATAATATTATGGTTTGTACTATAGTCATTTTTTTATTCCTTTATTTGCCAGACATTTATTTAGTGCCAGGGATTTTGCAGGCCTTGTGCAAGGGGATGTGAATACAAAGATAAAAAGGACATACCAGTTGTCCTTGGGGAATTCACATTACAGTATGTATCATTTGTTTCCCAAATGCATTTTAAAGCCTAGGATATGTCAAAAATATTGTGTTCCCTTATAGCATGTGACATAGTATTTTCCACGAAAGAGATTCTCGATAGTTTGTGCATTCAGCTTATTAAAACATAGTTTCATTACTTCAGTCTTGCTAGATGAATGAATCTCAATTTGTGGCCATCTTGTTTGTACTCACGCCTGAAAAGCATCCCCACTATACCTTGTGGTGCTCCCTTGGCCTGGCAAGAAATAGGCTTTGCTGTCTCTTTGTCAGGCTCCTATGGAGCTTGGTATCCTAGTTACTAGTTGGTTTATCTTGGCTCTTGTAGTAGAACTGGATATTCCTGAGGGCGGCAAATTGCTTAATACACGTTTGTTGATTTCAGTCTGTTGAGTGATGGAAATGTATGTGCTTTGATTGCAGGAAATATTTTTGGTTCTTTTTTCACAATCCCTTTATATTTTATTGTTCATAAGACTTTTGTCTAGATTTTCCCTCAAGTTCTCATTTATGTTTGATAGGCAGATTTGGGTTTTCTTCTTCGTTCAGGTTTTTGTGTGTACATTTTGAACTGGTAGTGGTTTTTTTTTTTTTTGTCTGTTTGTTTTTCTGCCATTTCTTGGACCACTCCCACGGCATATGGAGGTTTCCAGGCTAGGGGTTGAACCGGAGCTGTAGCCACAGGCCTACGCCAGAGCCATAGCAATGCCAGATCCGAGCCGCGTCTGCAACCTACACCACAGCTCACGGCAACGCTGGATCCTTAACCCACTGAGCAAGGCCAGGGATCAAACCCGCAACCTCACGGTTCCCAGTCAGATTCGTTAACCACTGCGCCAAGACGGGAACTCCGAACTGGTAGTATTTTAATCCTATTACAAAGTCAGCGTTGGTATTAATAATCAGAGAGGACATAACTCTGGAAAGCTAACTCTGTCTTCAGGTTAGGTGGCATTATTACATAAAGAAAATGAATTCCACTGACAGGCTGGGTATTTTTCGTGATTCAATCTGTAGTTAATATGCCTTGTTTCTATCTTGTTTGCATTAAGTTCAGGCCTTGATTTCCTGAGATCTTTGTAATTGCTAATGAAAAAAACAAGCCAGGTGTGCTTTGAGAAGGATAAGAACCAACATCTAGTATTGGCCACATGCCAGATACTGTGCCTCGTATGTATTATCTATTAAATTTTCCCAACAGTTTTATGGGGTCAGTACTGTTATTATCCCTGTATTTTAGGAGATAAACTGAGTCTTGGAAAGGTGAAGGCACCTGCTCCATCACATAGCTAGTCACTGGCAGAATTAGTCCCCTAAACCACGTATCTTTGACCCCAGAGCCCATTGTCTCAACACCTGGAAAGCACAAAGGCATTTAAAAATCCCAAATTCATACCTCGCCACCCATTTCCCCTCCCCGCACTGTGAAGGTTGACAGCATCTTCATGCTGTTACTACATTAAACATTTGCTAGACTGTGTTGTCACCAGTATTCCCCAGAAGGCAGTTTGTGGATGTATTCCTTTTCATCTCTTCTGCAATAACAGCAGTAGACTGTAGTCACCACATTACCTTTCATATTACTAAGTATTTTTAATCCTTGGACACGAATAAAAGCTCTTGTCTGTGATATCTGAAGATAGGTATTTTTCAACCGTGCTAATAAATTTCAACACATCTCAAACATTCATTCAGGTGTTTTAGAAATTTTATATGCATTGTAAAAATTTAAATAATAAGTGCAGATCAGAAATTGAGGTGCCCCAGAAACCCTACTTCTAGAGACCATCACTGTTGACAGTTGGATCTTTATCTGTATTTAATATATACACTCCTGCATGGATACCATACATGTTTTTCTTTTTAATGCTTATATACTATTCCCTGCTATGAAACATGTCAAAATGTAATTAACCAGTACCCTTTGGGGTTTGTTCCTTTTTTTTTTTTTTTTAGTGCAAGAAACATCAGTATACATATATCTTTACATGATAAAGTGGTTTTTTTGCCAAGAATAAATGAACAGAAATGAATTTCCTGAGGCATATTTTGCATTTTCCTATATGTTGCCAAATTGTGCTCCAGTATATATTGTATTAGTTTATACCCATCAACACTGAATGAGTGCACTGTTTTTGTGTGTGTGTGTGTGTGTGTGTGTCAATCTTATAAATGATGTAAGCAATAGTTCTTTGTAACTTTAATTTTAATTTCTTGGGGTATTAAGTTCTGTTGGTTCTAATTCTGGAAATTTTGCTGGATAAAAACCTTGAGACCTTGACTCTTTCTGTGTGACATTGAAGCCATGACAGTTCTAAGTGGATTTAGACATTTTCTCTGGCTTTTAAAAGTAGAAATGTTTCTTCCTCCTTTACATGGTAAGGGGTGATCTACAGGTAATGTTGTATATTCTTTCTTTTTTTGCTTTTTTTTTCAAGGCCAGGGATCGAACCCACAACCTCATGGTTCCCTGTTGGATTTGTTTCCACTGCGCCATGATGGGAACTCCAGTGTTGTATATTCTTGATGATCTAGTCATTATCACAATGTCATGATAGCTTTTTGTACAGCCTTATTTTAAAAGCCATGAGGGGAGTTCCCATCGTGGCGCAGTGGTTAACAAATCTGACTAGGAACCATGAGGTTGCGGGTTCGGTCCCTGCCCTTGCTCAGTGGGTTAACGAGCCGGCGTTGCTGTGAGCTGTGGTGTAGGTTGCAGACGCGGCTCGGATCCCGCGTTGCTGTGGCTCTGGTGTAGGCCAGTGGCTACGGCTCCCATTTGACCCCTAGCCTGGGAACCTCCATATGCTGCGGGAGCGGCCCAAGAAACAGCAAAAAGACAAAAAAAAAAAAAGCCACGAGGTGTAGAATGTTTTAACCTGGTGGCGTAGATCTTTTACTTTTAGAGCAAAATTTCCACTTTGTTTCTGGTATTTTTATGCAAGAATATCTGGAGCCAAATGTGGCGGCTCCTATATGATATCTGAAGTTGTGCTGTAAACACAGGTGAACCCCTATATTATCTTCAGCTTTCTTCTTTATATTCAGGTACTTTGAATTTAAATCAGCCCCTTAGGCGTTAGTTGAGTTTGTAAGCTTACTGTGCTTTTTGGTTATAGAAAAAAATTAATATTAAATATTTAAAATATTTTCCAGTTTACTAACTTTATAGTGTTTGATATTACTGTTATATTTTATCCCCTCCTTTTTTTTTTTTTTGGCCGGCTGTAATAGCTGCTAATTATCACATTTTACCTTGGTAAGCACGTTCTTGCCTTTTAGGAATATTTCTCATAGAAATTCCTTCTGGAGATCGTGGCTCAGAGGTTAATGAACCCAACTAGTATCCGTGAGGATGCAGGTTCGATCCCTGGCCCTGCTCAGTGGGTTAAGGATCCTGAGTTGTTGTGCCTGTGGTGTAGGTCAGCAGCTATAGCTCTGCTTGGACCCCTAGCCTGGGAACCTCCACATGCTGCGGGTGAGGCCCTAAAAAGACAAAAGAAAACAAAAACAAAGTTCCTTCCTATTTCTTTTTGGCTGTTGACAAAACTGTCGCTGAACCTGCAGGTTTAAACAGACAAAGGAAAAAGCCTTTGCTGTTTATTGTCTTTCCAGAAGAGGGTGTAGCAAGAGAGAAGAGCAGCTATACGGCCCCACTCCTCTTCACATTAAGCATCTCTTAAAAATTAAAGATGATGGAATATTCATCACACTGAAAAACACTCCTACACTTGTCATTCATAAATGATATTGGCAATTAGATCCAAGGTATCCTGTTAACAGGAACCAAAATGTAAAGCTGTCTCCCTTTAAAATATGAAGAATGTTGCCCTGTGAGACAAGGATGAATGACGAGAACACGTCTTGGAAGGAAAAATGTTTTAATTTAATTGTAATATTACTAATCCCCAGATAGAGTCATAGTATCCTTTAACTGATGCAGTGGATCTATGGTATTTACATATCAGAAAAAAAATCAACAAAATTTTGACATTTGATGCATGAGAAAATAATCTTATTTTTGCCAAGAAATGTATTTATATTGCTAGCATTTCAGAAAAAAAAAAGGATGAGTTGCTGCTACTTAATACAAGTCAGTAATTTCACGTTTTCGCCTTGAAAACAATCCTGCTATTGTTTCTTTCACATAAGAGTGGTTATTATATCATTCTGAAACACTTGTAGTTGTTAAGGGTTCTGATTGTATTATTCAGAGCATCGAACATAGCAATGTTGGATGCGTTGTTTCCCTTTCTCATTAATTCACCCTTTGTAGGCTAGATTCTGCCTCAACTATTGTATTGAAAATAATTTCACTGATATACCAAGTCACATTCTTTTTTTTTTTTATTTTTAAGGCTGCACTAGTAGCATGTGGAAGTTTCCAGGCTAGGGGTCCAATCAGAGGTACAGCTGCCGGCTTATGCCACAGCCACACCAGATCCGAGCCGCGTCTCTGCAGCCTATACTACAGCTCACGGCAATGCTGGATCCTCAACCCACTGAGTGAGGCCAGGGATCGAACCCACAACCTCATGGTTCCTAGTTGGATTTGTTTCTGCTGCGCCACAACGGGAACTCCCCAAGTCACATTCTAAATGTAGATTCCAGTATGCCTCTTCTGCTTCTGTTTTTTGTTGATTGTTCTCTTCTTGAAACCCTCCGTTCATGACTTTCAAGATACTTCTGCCGCCTTTTTTGTTTTAAATTCTGACCTTTATAAATATTTGGGCTCCCTCAAGGTTTATTCTAGTTTCTCTCTCTCTCTCTCTCCTTTTTCTTTTGCCACACCTGCAGCATATGGAAGTCCCCAGGTCATGGATTGAATCCAAGCCACTGCTGTGACCTACAGCAATGCCGGATCCTTAGCCCACTGCACTGGGCTGGGGGCAGAACCTGTGCCTCTGTGGTGGCCACAGCTGCTGCAATTAGATTCTTAACCCACCATGCCACTGTGGGAGCTCTAATCCTTGTTCTCTTTATTACTCTTTCTCACAAGGCTTCCCTCAGAGATGTCATCCTCTTTTGTAGATTTAGTTATTGCTTATTCACCAGTGAGTGAATCTCTGAATCTATTGCAGACAGTCCTACAGAGTTCCAACCCAGTGTGTCCAACTTCCAACTCTTTATCACATATTCCCAGCTCATTATCCAATCTTTTTGGAACATGGATGCTTATTGCTTATTTAGCTGTTTCTTTTCTTTCTTTCTTTCTTTCTTTTTTTCTGTCTTTTTCTAGGGCTGTACCCATGGCATATGGAGGTTCCCAGGCTAGGTTCCCAGGCTAATCAAAGCTGTAGCCATCGGCCTTCACCACAGCCACAGCAGCGGGGATCTGAGCCGAGTCTGCAACCTACATCACAGCTCAGGGCAATGCCGGATCCTCAACCCACTGAGCAAGGTCAGGGACCAAACCCACAACCTCATGGTTCCTAGTTGGATTCGTTAACCACTGAGCCACGACAGGAGCTCCTTATCTAGCAGTCTCCCTCACATTTGTACTCACTCATATAGTTCCTATGCCGTTTAATGTTGTTATCTTCCATTTAAGTTCCTCAGCCTAGAAATCTTTAAATTTAGCATCTCCATAATCTTTACGAACAGTAAGCAAAAGTATGTAGTTCACGCTCGCTATAGATGCTAAGTTGTAAGTATTTTGTCTGAATTTAATAAAATTTAAGAGAGTAGATTTTACAAAGTTTTTTTGTGATCTTATCTGTGATTTTAAAAGACTGTCTTTAGAGAAGAATCAATTTAAGAAGAGGATATTATACTCATCAATATATATGCCTCTAATATAGGAGCACCCAAAGACACAACAAATACTAACAGACGTAAAAGGAGAAATTGATGGGAATACAATAATAGTAGGAGGCTTTAACACCCCACCCGCATCAATGGACAGACCCTCTAGACAGAAAATCAATAAGGCAACAGATTCTGAATGACACAACGGAACAGTTAGGCTTAATTGATATTTTCAGGACATTACATCTAAGAAAACCAGAATATACATTCTTTTAAGTGTACATGGAACATTGTCTAGGATTGACCACATACTGGGGCACAAAACTCACCTCAGCAAATTTAAGAATATAGAAATTTTTTCAAGCTTCTTCTCTGACCACAATGATATGAAACTAGAAATCAACCACAGGAAAAGAAATGAGGAAAAAATTGACTACATGGAGACCGAACAACATGTTATTAAAACACCAGTGGGTCAACAAGGAAATCAAAAAAGAAAACTAAAAAATACCTTGAGACAAATGGTGGCGAAAACAAAACCATACAAAATCTATGGGATGCCGAAAAAGCAGTTGTTAGAGGGAAGTGCATAGCGATAGGGGCCTTCCTCAAAAGAGAAGAAAAATCTCAAATCATCAACCTAACCTACCACCTAAAAGAATTAGAAAAAACAAAACAGAACAAAACAAACAAAACCTAAAGTCAGCAGAAGCAAGGAAATAATAAAGATCAGAAAGGAGGAGTTCCCGTTGTGGCTCAGTGAGTTAAGAACCAGTACTGTCTCTCTGAGGATGCGAGTTCGATCCCTGGCCTTGCTCAGTGGGTTAAGGCTCCAGTGTTGCCTCAAGCTGTTGTGTAAGTCGCATATGCTGTGGATGTGGCATATGCTGGCATCTGCAGCTCTGATTTGACCTCTAGCCCAGGAACTCCCATGTGCTGCAGGTTTGGCCATAAAAAGGACAAAAAAAAAAAAGGATCAGAGAGGAAATCAATAAAATACAGATTAAAAAATAGAAAAAAATCAATAAAAAAGTGTCTTTAGCCAATGTTTTTCAGAGAGTTGGGGAACAGTAATATAATTTTATATTGAAAGTAGAAGGAAAACATGACTTCCTTTGTGGAAAATCTGATTACATGTTGTTTTCAGGATTGTATTTCAGAAAACAAACGAGTCGTTTTTATATGTAAATATACGTATGTGTAGAAGTAGATATTATATGATATATGTTATAACGATACATATACTAGATAATTATCAAAACAAAGCTTTTATATATAAGTCTGCATTAACTATATAAGTGAGGGAACAAGTTGGCCAATGAGGAAAAATTTTCTTCTATTATGAATGTCAATATTTTCTTACAAAGCCAGTTTATTGTTGAAATAGAGGGAGCATAATTTTTATTCTGGTTTCTTTGATGACACTGAGCATGCGTATACTGCTATGAAAAATCATTACAAATAGAAAAGAAGTCATTTGTTCACAGCTCAAATTGTGGGGAATATATTACCCTATCTTGGATTTTTGTAGAAGTAAGTACTAGAAAAGCTTATATGATTTTCATAGTCATGGCTGAAGCTTGGCTGATTGTGTAGAATTTGTCCCTGTCTGCCTAAGTAGGCTGCATGTACAGACTTCAGAATGGTCTAATTAAAACCAGTAACTTCCTTCCCTTTTTGTGTAGTATCAGTTTATTTTGAATATGTCCTTCTGACATTGTATAGATAAAAGGAGAAGGTTAAATCAAAATACACCTCCCAATATATACATCCACACACACACACAAAACGGAACACTGAAATGAACCCTTGGAGATTTCTGTGAGAAATTTAGTCTTTACAATTCATATTTCCTTTGAGGATTGATTTTGTTCTCCTTTTGATGAATTCGGACTTTCTTGTTCCATGGCTGTCATCCCAGTTGTTTAATGATTTATTTTTCTTGCTCAGAGAATTGGGTTTTCCAGATAATATAGCTATACCTTGTATTGGTGTCAAGGTCAAAATCTTTTAATTTTATTGATGGAACTGGTATGGTAACCTGAGGGTCCCCTGCTGTGTATTTAAATTCTGTCGTATTGCCTAAAAATGGTCATATCTTGGCTTCTGGTCCGGCAGATACTTTTATTAAATTCCTTGGCTACATCTAGTTTACTTTTCCTTGAGAGAAATATAACTGAATACCACCAGCATCATGATTACAAATAGATTGTTACCATAGCAACCCAACAGCTTTTAATATTAGAATTTTCTTGTTAAAGCAGAACTTATGACATTGGGGACCTTTCCCTGACTGTAAAAACTTTACACTGTCTCTTATAGTTACTGTTATTCTGGGTCCACTAAGAAAACTGTTATTCTTTTGCAAGACAGCAATTAATTGAAACGCTTTATTTGTTCATCAACCCCTCATCTCCTAAAGACCTATGCTTTCTCAGCTATAGTCTCTTTCTTTGGTTGTAGGGCCTTTTATAGTTAGGCACTAGTAAGATTTGTAAGAAACACTAAGAGAATCCCAGGGAGTTCGCGTCGTGGCTCAGCAGTTATGAACCCGACTAGGATCCATGAGGATGCGGGTTCGATCCCTGGCCTTGATCAGTGGGTTAAGGCTCTGGCATTGCTGACAGCTGTGGTGTAGTTTGCAGATGCGGCTTGGATCCCAAGCTGCCTTTGCTGTGGCATAGGCCAGCAGCTAAAGATCTGATTTGAACCCCTAGCCTGGAACCTACAAATGCCGAGGTGCGGCCCTAAAAAGCAAAAAGCAAAAAAGTAAAAATAAAAAGGAGAGAATCACAGTATTATACCTGACCCTAAAGAGCTTGGCTACCTACTAATTGCATGAGTGAGTGGTCTTGGGAAAATCACTTAGATTCTCTCTAGTACTGGTTAAAAATTATAAGTGGGAATATTAATCCCTGTTTTATTTGCCTCATGGGCTTGTTTTAATAAAGTAATACATAAAATATTTATTTTTTTATTCACAGTGAACAATGGGAACAACTAATGTATTTGTATCCTGTTGGGTTTATGTATTATCTTATTTGATTCCCACAATAACCCTGTGAAGTAGGTATATTACTTATATATGAAGATGCTTATACATGAACTTATGTGTTTAGTTCATGTATGAACTTACATATGAAGATGTTTATAAGCAGAGTGCTTAATTGGTTTGGACACTGATCACACCATTATTAAATGTCTGGGTGAATTTGGAACCAGAATTCTATGTTTATTTCCATTGCTTTCCCTACTAATTCTTATACCCACAGCTGAAAACTTCCTGGAAATCCTAGTCTGCCCTCAGTAACACTGCTTGTAGGTAAGCTGAATCTAGGCTAGTCATGAAATTAGAAATTGCTAATTTGATAGGCTCGAGTTGCTTCTATAAGTTTCTTTATAATCTCTCATTCATCAGGCTTTCGTCAGACCCTGTGAATGATACTGTGTCAGGTATGCGGAGGTTGAACAAGACAGCCTTTGCAGCCAAGGCCTTCGAGGGTACCTGAGCTCTTTTAAGCGTAAATGATAACTTCGTTATTAAGGCCTAGAGACTGTTCCATTCTTTGGCCCTTTATCAGCATTTAAAACCATCAAGAAATATATTACTTCCAAGTTCTCATTAAATGCAATTTGACGCAGATCCTTTAGGTGCTACAGCCATTATACTAGCTGCAAATTTCAAGCCAAATTATTTATTCATCCTACATTCTTTGAAATCCGTTTACTGAGTGCCTGTTATGCTAGCCGATTATATTTGGTTATAGTCTCTGTATAAAGATTATTAACTACCGTTTGATCTCAGCAAATATAACAGTCTCAGTATAGTCCACCGTTCATAGGGGGCTCCTGCCCTTGAACACACGGGAAGGGCATTACATCCAGGCCATAGGTGTCTGGGAAGGCTCTGGGAAAGTCTTTGCAGCCTGGTAAAGTTGGGACAAGATTTAGCAGTCAGAGGCAACATGCGCCAAGGCACAGATGTAAAAGCTGTTGCTTTTGGGAGACTGCTAAGTGATTCGGTGTGGCCAGGAGGCAGGAACTTGCTTGGTGCTAAGCTTAAAGGTAGGCAGGAGCCAAGGAATTGGATCTTATCTTGAAGGAGAACCACTTACACATTTTTAATTTGACAGATTACAAGGGGTTTGGTGAGTGAGATGTGCTCTTTAGAAAGCTCTTTGTGTCTCAGTTTGGAGGATGATTGGGAGGAAAGTAACACTGAGACCAGGAGACCACTGCAGCCATCAGGTCAAGAAATGATGTGGTCCTGGAGTTCCCATCGTGGCTCAGTGGTTAACGAATCCGACTAGGAACCACGAGGTTGCAGGTTCGATCCCTGGCCTCACTCAGTGGGTTAAGGATCCGGCATTGCCGTGAGCTGTGGTGTGGGTCACAGATGCGGCTCGGATCCTGAGTTGCTGTGGCTGTGGTGTAGGCTGGCAGCTACAGCTCCCATTCGACCCCTAGCCTGGGAACCTCCATATGCCACAGGTGCGGCCCTAGAAAAGACAAAAAGACAAAAAAAAAAAAAAAAGGAAATGATGTGGTCCTGTCCCATAGCCATGGCCTTGCACAAGGCAGAGGGAAGGAATGAGAACATTTTAAGAAGGTGGAATTGCTAGCACTTGGAAACTGCCTGCTACAGGTGTTAGAAAGAAAGGCCTGAGAGAGGATGCCCATGTTTCTAACCTGGCAGACTTGGGGAGTGAGTGCTAATGTCTCAGAAAGACAATGCCTGTCAAGCCAGAGGGGTTGACAGCAGGGGATGAGAGAAAGAGGAGAGAGCATGGCACGTGCATGCAGGTCATGATTTCATTTTGGATGTGGGGGCATGAGATGCTTGTGGGACCTCTGTGTGGATGTATTTCTAAGAGAGCTCGATGTATGTGACTGATTCTCAAGAGCAATGTGGGTGGGAAATTAAGACTTGAAAATATAGTAAATATTCTCCAAAATAGAGAGAAGCTACAGGGAGAGAGTGGAAACTGAAGACAGTAAGAGTATGGATGGAACCCCGTGGAAAGGAATATTTAAGAGGCTAGGTGAAAAAAAGAGAAACCAGAAAAGTGACTGAGAGGAAAAGGCAGAGGAAAAGGAAGCCTAGAGAGAAAGATGTCGCAGAAACCAAGGGAGGAAAAAACATTTCAAAAAGAAAGTCAAGTTTCGTGCTGTAGAGACGTCAGTTAAGATGAGGACTGAAAAGTGTTACTTGATTTCATAATAAAGAATACTGGAGTTCCCCCTGTGGTGCAGCGGAAACAAATGCAACTAATATCCATGAGGATGTGGAGTCCATCCCTGGCCTCGATCAGTGGATTAAGGATTAAGTGAGATTTTTGAGAAGGTGAGAGCAAAGGAATGAGCCTTGAGTCCCAGGATAGATATTGTCTCTCTCAGACTATTGTAGATTGTTTCACTGTGCAGGCTACAAAATTTCTCAGAGTGGCCTCACCAGTCAGAGAGCCTCAAAGTGCCCCATGTCCTCAAAACTGGAAGTCCATGTGCCTGTGCCAATGTGATAGTACTTTGAGGTCACAGTCTGCCAATTTTTAACCTCACCTTCTGATAATAGCTTAAAATGAATCACAGTTTAATAAAAAGTGTATGTTGAACACGGGTAGCTCTCTAGAAGCACCAGATGCTCTAAGGTGCCAGCGAACCACTGGAGTACATGGTATGTACAGAGGAGATGAACGTGGTGAACGGGTTGTTGCACAAACTAACAACCAACACAACTCAGAAGTGGCCTGCCGGTGCTGGGCCTCCTGATGAAGTCACCTATGAGGTCCTGGGCCCATGGTTGTCTTTCGAGGGTGATGTGATATAGTTTAGAGATTCATAGCCCCTTCCTGCTGAGGAGCTGCAAGTTGGCCTCATAATTAGACACCACCCGTAGAATAGCCTCGGCCGTGATCTAGTCTGTCTGCAGTGCCTTCCTGGCACAGATGCGTAAGGAAGATAGGCGTTCACCCACCAAGGGTGGCATCTGGATTGTGCTTTGTAGCCCTCCTTGTTTTCATCTGCAGGTTTTCTCAACTCATGCTTCAGATTTTAATCTTAATGCTTAAAATAAACTGCAAGTATTTTCTTGAAAATGGTTATCTATTGACTGCTTTCCTTACGTTTTTTTCAGTTCCTCCGTCCCCCACCCTTCCTGCCTGGTGGCCCTGTCTTTGCTCAGCCCCCTGTGTTGCTTTCTGTTGCAGACTTCCATCATGATGTGACCTCTTTACCCCTGAATGATCTCAAGTAATATGCTGACACTATCTGCTCACAGTACTTTGTTTGAGGAAGGCTTGTAATATGTCATACCTTTTACTGTGTCACATGGTTGACTATAGAATATTCCTGCCGTAATTATGCTGTACTGCACTGGAATGCCTTGTATATTGGAAGGGATTTTTATTAGCAATATATTTACCCATACAGTGATAATATCTGCTTTAATATGTGTTTTTATCATGAGTTTAAGGTACAGACATATTGGATTGGTTGTGGGAAGTAGTAATGACTTTTTTTTTTTTTGTATTTTTTGCCTTTTCCAGGGCCGCTCCCACGGCATATGGAGGTTCCCAGGCCTAGGGGTCGAATCAGAGCTACAGGTGCCAGCCTACGCCAGAGCCACAGCAACACAGGATCCAAGCTGCGTCTGCAACCTACACCACAGCTCATGGCAACGTCGGATCCTTAACCCACTGAGCAAGGCCAGGGATCGAACCCGCAACCTCATGGTTCCTGGTCGGATTCGTTAACCACTGCACCACGACGGGAACTCCAGTAATGACTCTTTTACTACCTACCTGTGTGATAATCCAATTCAGTTTTTTCCCATGACCAGTATTTCCTTCATTCCCTTGTAATTAGCTTTCTCATTCTGTAAGTTAACTATGATAATAAATACTGAATAGTTGGCATGTTTTCTCAAGTATGAAAATAAAAGCTTATACTTAATGTGTAAATTACAGCTGAACATAGGTCCAGACATATGGTTATTAGTGTGGCTTAAATCATTGGGACTTCGTGTCAGGACTGTTACAAATGTTCCCAAAGGGGCTTCAAGTTGCTTCCTTTTCTGTCCCCTGTAAACAAAATAAATACATTTGTAAATGCATGAATTCCGAATTTGTTTTGCCCTTTACTTGGAGGTTCGCATATAAATAGCAACAACTAGTATTGAGAAGTCCAGATGCACTGGGCTTGTTAGATGCCTCGTGGTCTCTAAACATTTCGTCTAGTGTTTCTGGCTAACAGCCAGTGGCAAATTATACTTCCCATGCAGCCGTTAGCTCCCCCTCTCCCTTCTCAGAGCATGATCCGCAAAATGTACTCCTAAGACATCGAATCTGAATTGCAAATTTTTGTGTGATATTATTTTGCAAGTAGTCAGACAAGAAACCAAAGGGGAGCATTTCCCTAATGTGTTAGCAAGCTGTACACATAATTTGTAACTGATGCTCGTCCTGACCATGCAGTCGTCAGCGCTCTGTAGAACGTGCAAACACCAAGAGTCTCAGATCTTTCTTTTCTTTTTACTGAAATTACTTTATGAACCTCCATATTTTCTGTTGTGCTGAAAAGCTCAACTGTACCGTCACAAGGTAATAGTCTTATTTTTTAAACAGGGGAAAGTATATATTTTATAATGTCGAAAATTGCTTGTTTATATAATTCAGACATTAATTACTGCTTTTCTTTCAGCTGCTTTATGTTTTGTCACAGAGTAGTTGATGATGAAGATGTCAGGGTGGTAAATTAGGAAGACTGTGTGTCTCATATGTACGTCACCTGCAAATAAAGCTAGATTTTTTTTTCCCCCATCTGGGCAGGGGAAAAGATGGAGTAGGGGGAAAAAAGAATACTATAGAGTTTTCTTTCTGCATTTTGTGAGGCGAATGCGCTTCCGTTCCTTCTGTCTTGACAGTCATGATATTGCTTATTGCTGTTAGGAAAACTCCAGGCACTTGAAAGAGAAGCAGTGGAATGAAGGATCACCAATGGCTATGGCTTTGACAGTGTGTTGATGTGTCTGAAATGCTCACTCTCTAAGTTAAATTCAGTGTTCTGCCTTGAAGTTTCTTACAAGCCTTGTTTTAACTTTGGGGAAACTGTTGTTTTTACAGGTGTTGTTTTTACAAGCTGTTGTTTTTACAGGTTCTTCATTTGTGAAGAAACCTCCTGTAGAAAAATCCTACCTATGGAGTTTATAATTTAAGAAATTAACTAGGAGTTCAAACCCGTTGTGGCTCAGTGGTTAACAAATCCGACTAGGAACCATGAGGTTGTGGGTTCGATCCCTGGCCTTTCTCGGTGGGTTAAGGATCTGGTGTTGCCTGAGCTGTGGTGTAGGTTGCAGATGTGGCTTGGATCCCGCCTTGCTGTGGATGTGGCATAGGCCAGTAGCTACAGCTCCAATTCAACTCCTAGCCTGGGAACCTCCATATGCTGCGGGAGCAGTTCAAGAAATGGCAAAAAGACAAAAAAAAAAAAAGGAAAAGAAAAGAAATTAAACATGTATTCTCTTTCTCAATAGCTTTTGCTTCCTCCCTTGGCCAGTTTCTCTCTGCCCATATGCCAATAGAGTTAACTTTGCTGTATTGCTTTTTCTTCTATAGCCAAGATCAGCCACACAAGTTTTGAATATCTTTCAAACATCCTCATGAAGCAAGGAAGAATACACCTTTGTTCAACAAGGAGATGGCTTCTTTTAGATCAATGTACTTGATTTTGCACTTCTCATTGTTTTTTCCCTATAGGCCCACACACTTGTCATGATGAATATACAAGTGAGTCTCATCATCTGCACTGATAGTTTGGGAATTATTCTGAGCGGAGGGGCTCCCTGCATTTGTAGTATTTGCAAATGGACCCTGCTGAAGGAGGCTTCCATGTAACTGCTGACCTGGGCCACCCTGGATTACTGCTGTGGATACCTGTTGTTGAGTCTATGGCCACTGCTGGGGGCCACGTCAAATCCACTCTAGCTATGAGTAGCTATGAATAATAGCACATTTAGTGAGCATTTACTGTGTATTCTGCACCGTGCTAAGCATATTATTTGAATTATCTTGTAACACATGCATTTGAGGTCAGGGTCATTGGGTAGTAGATTCAAATACACAGTGAGGTCTGCAAAGAAAATAGAGTGTCAAAGTATAATTTTCAGAAAGTTAGAACTTTTTTTTTTTTGTCTTTTTGCCATTTCTTGGACCGCTCCTGCAGCATATGGAGGTTCCCAGGCTAGGGGTCGAATCGGAGCCATAGCTGCCGGCCTACACCAGAGCCACAGCAACGCGGGATCTGAGCCGCATCTGCAATCTACACCATAGTTCATGGCAACACCGGATCCTTAACCCACTGAGCAAGGCCAGGGATCGAACCTGCAACCTCATGGTTCCTAGTTGGATTCATTAACCACTGAGCCACGACGGGAACTCCCAAAAAGTTAGAACTTGCCTCTCTTAGCAATACAGAGCGAAATGTGTCAATGATTTATTAACTTATTAATAAGGGAACCAGTAAAGATTAATGCTGGTTCCATTAAATATATATGAGACACATTAAATATATATAAGATGTCTAGGTTTTATTCTACGGTCAGTAAATCCACAACTTTTAGGATTATTTTTCTTACTGGACAGGAAGCTACAAGTTAACATGCAGTTCTGCAGTGTCTGCACTCTAATGGGAGAGTACCTGACAAGGTCAAACGCAGGGACATTCTCCTAGAGAATTAAAGAAACTTCGGGCAAGCCTATTACATGGTACCCCAGCATGGCACTGCAAAACATGTGGCTCTCTCACCTTTTCCTTTTTTTCATGTTTTGGGTAATTTTAATTTTTTTTAATTAAAAAAAAATTTTTCTTTTAGGGCCTCACCCGCAGCATATGGAGGTTCCCAGGCTAGGGGTCGAATCGGAGCTGCAGCTGCCGGCCTACACCCCAGCTGCAGCAGTGCAGGATCTGAGCCACGTCTGCGACCTATGCCATAGCTCCTGGCCATGCCGGATCCATAACCCACTGAGCTGAGCGAGGCCAGGTATTGAACCTGCGTCCTCATGGATACTAGTCAGATTTGTTTCTGCTGAGCCATGATGGGAACTCCCATAATTTTAACACCAATGGCTTCTTGATATTCTGTAGGGCTTCACAGCCTGGAGGGGGCGGGGTGGCATAGAGGAATGTGCACGGCTAGGACAGACTTGGCAAGTCACGGCGCCTCTGTTTCTTTTCATTTGAACAGTTTCCCTTGGCTAGTCCAGCTTGTCTCAGGTAAACGCTCAGCCCTTTGCACTTTCTCCTTCGGGCGCTCTCTGTGACTGTCGGAGCAAGGCCGTCCATGATCCTATGTGTTTCTCCACCCGGTGGACCAGACCTAATCTGGTCCCTGACTGGCCTTGGCCTCTGTTTGGATAATCACGCCACCCTGGCCTCAGTCTCCTCTTTCCAGCCATCCTGTCCCATCTCCACGTCACTCCACGGATCACAGGGGAGTTCAGGATCCCTTGCATGCTGTACACACAGGGCTCTGGGGGCCAGGAGGCCCCTGCTGGGTTTTCCTCCCTATTCTGTGTTGGCCACAGTTTTGAACCAAATGGGAGGCTTCTCTTAGAGGTGTCCTTCCAAAGCCAGGCTTTGTATCAGAATCATCTGATGGTGCTTAAAAAATACTATCTCACCTGAATATCTCACCCTGGACCCATCAAAGTGTGTGTGAGTGGGGCCAGGCATTAAGATGCTGCAAAGATGTCCCAGGTGTTCTCATGTGTAGCCATGTTCAGGGAAGCAGGTCACCACCGGTGCTGAGGTTCATGTTAATTGTTAAAACTGATGTTTAAAGAATTTAGAAGATATGGTTTCTCCTGACAAGACTTGGCTTTCAAGAATATTGTCTTGCAGTTGATTTAAAATAATGGTTTCTGGGTTTCAAAACTGATCATTGAGGCCTTCTGGTTTCCACAAACTTAAATATCCCTTAATATGCCCTTAATATTCCGCACAGTTAAGTATTCCAAAATAGAGGCAGGGTCAGGTCTGAGGAAACACAAAAAAGCAAAGCCAACTGAAGAGAGATTTAGTATAACTTGATCAAAGTCACTTAGCCAGTAATGGGGCTGGAATTTAAGCCAGTTCTTCCAGCCCTGTTTGGACATGGAAGTGAGTTCTTCTGGCATCCTGACTTAAGAGATATGATGCCATAGACATTTGTAAAACGTACTAACTATTGGAGTTCCCGCCCAGTGGGAACGAATCCAGCTAGTATCCACAAGAATCCGGGTTCGATCCCTGCCCTTGCTTAGTGGGTTGGGGTTCTGGTGTTGCCATGAGCTGCGTTGCTGTGGTTGTGGTGTAGGCTGAAAGCTGCAGCTCTAATTCAACCCTCCCTAGTCAGGGAACCTCCATATGCCGTGGGTGAGGCCCTAAAAAGCCAAACAAACCCAAATTATTAAATAGTGATTAGATTCATGGACTTTAGTACAAAAGCTTTAAATACTTATAATGAAACTATAAATTGAAATCTTCAGCTCATTCGACCTAATCCTTATTCAAAAGACCGTTTATAGGAGAAAAAAATGTCTTAAGTCAGACCAGCTTTGGACTTTAAATATCAGACTTTGGGGGCTTGTCTTTATTAATAGTTTCTTATCAATTAATATTCATGGAGTTCTAAAATAATTGTTGCTTTTTAAAGTGTGATTTTATTATGTCTTGAGGTCAAGGATTTTCCAATGATGTTCGATTCCTCTTTCCCATAATGAAGGTCAGTGGGAACACATTTTGAATTTGGTATTCAAAAAGTCTGATTATCATATATTTGAGAGGCAATAAATCTACTCTTTAGTCAGCAGATATTGAGTGTCTGGTATGTGCCAGGCCCTGTGCTGAATATTTTGAAATGAACAAAAATATTGTCTCTATATTCACAGTCATATTGGTAAGTTATTACTACATACAATTTTCTTTTTTCTTTCCTTTATCTTTTTATGGCCCCACCTGTGGCACATGGCAGTTCCTGGGATAGGGGTTGAATTGGAGATGCAGCTGTGGCCTAGAGCACAACTGCAGCAATGCCAGATCCAAGCCCCATCTGTGACTTACACCACAGCAATGCTGGATCTTTAACCCACTGAGCAAGGCCAAGGTTCGAAGCTGCATCCTCATGGAGACTAGTCAAGTTCTTAAGCCGCTGAGCCACTGGGAACTCTGCAGATTTCTAAACTAAAAAATTTTTTCCAGTCATTTAGGGAGTTGGTAGAAAACAAGCACTAATTTTCTCAGAATGTGGGTATAGAACTTGTATCAGTCTTGTGTCACGCTCAAAATTTATACTGAGTGAAAACTTGGGGAATTAATTTGTAAGGCAAAATTTAAATAGTTTGGATTTCCCAAGACAGTGGAAAATACTTGCTCATAAGAGGAATGGATCAGGGCAGGTGGATGATTTTTGATTGTCAGATTTTTTAAAAAGTACCAGTACTGGTGTTAGAAGGCAAGGTTTTATTTACTTCTTCACTAAGCTTTTTGTTGGGCAGAGACTTCACTTTAGAGTCCAGAAACCTCAGAGGTTGGAAATTTTGCTCCCGTTTCCTGATACTGGGAGAATTTACCTTGTAGACCAGGTGACTCTTAGAATATGCTGCAGATGGCCAGAGGGAAGCTGGAAGCCTTCTGAGTCTGCAGCTTTCTTTGTGCTGCATTTGCCACACAAAAGCAGATGCTCGATGCAGCACTTGCTTACTGGGACTTTTTTTTTTTGGTCTTTTTAGGACCAAATCCGAGGCATATGGAGGTTCCCAGGCTGGGGGTCAAATCAGAGCTGTAACCACTGGCCTGCGCCACAGCTACAGCAACGCCAGATCCGAGCCACGTCTGCGACCCACACCACAGCTCACAGCAATGCTGGATCCTTAACCCACCGAGCAAGGTCAGGGATTGAACCTGCATCTCCCTGGATGCTAGTCAGATTAGTGTCTGCTGAGCCACGACGGGAACTCCAGGAGCTTCATTTGTGTATGAGCAAAGGAACCTTTCCTGTGGTGCTGATTATAGGCAAGAAGGGGAAGAGGAGGAAGGAGGATGTGATGGATTCGTTTAACACATGTAAAGCCCAGCTTTTCTAGAGTGAGGATTCTGAGATCCTACCTCTTTGTTCAGATTGAGAATTGAAGGCAAAACTTTAGGAGAGACGTCATATGGGGGTTGTAATAATGATAGTTAAAGATTATGCTTATTTAATACTTATGTTCCAGGTAGTAGGCTAAGCTCTTTGCATGGGGTCGCTTGGTTTTACAAAGGCAATCTTATTATATTTGATTTCGAAATGTAGGAGACTTGCCAACAATTACAGTTGTGGACCTTCCGTCTGAACCCAGAGCCTAGAAGTGTGACCCCTGCTTTATAGTTTATGAGGGTTTACATGTTCCCACAGTAAACTTTACATTTTTACAGTGACCATTGCTGAATATAAGAACGCTGTTTCTTCTGTCTCATGTGTTACCGTATTAAGGAAAGTGCAGGAAGAGGGGGTTAAATTCCAGTCCCTTTTAAGGAATGGTTTTGATGGTTTGGTGTAGGGTGGGACAGCGGAGGAAGTATTGACAACCTGGTGTTATTCTTGTTTGGGGACAGAGATTACACCCTAGGTTTTACCTTAAATTGTTAACAACCACAATAAACCAGATTTGTGTATAATATTTTCTAGGCAGTTTTTGTTGCCTGTTTAGTTATTTTAGTCATGAATACATTTTTTTACCATTTCCCCCCATAACATATGTTGAAGCAGAAGTTTCATCCGCTAGAAGCAGTATTAAAAGTGCTTACATAACAATAACGGTGATACACAAGATCATTTGTATCCAAACAAAGAAGTTTAACCACTGTACTTCATTTATCTTCATCTGTCTCTAAGTGGCAAGAAAAAAAGATGTTGAAAAATAAGGGGAGATAGGAAAAGAAAAATACATTACTTTCTTGAGGACGTAATCAGAGTTTTGAATCTCTGCATTGTATTTGTTTTCATGCTTTCCTTTCTCCATTTCATGATTCTTCTTTTTTTTCTATGGTTTTCTTCTTTTCCCTTCTCTTAATAGGTTTTAGGTTCTAATAAAGTCCAGCACCTGTGATGTCATCATCTTCTGATGTTGGGGTCCTTTTTCTCTTTGGTTTTTAACTGGATAGTGTTAAGCTGTTTTCCATAGCATTCTGTTTAACTCATGTCTTGGGAATTTCTCCTTTTCTTGCCATAGCATGAAGTATGGATGTCTGTGTTCATGAATCTAAACTTCTTCCTCTTCTTTTTTTTCTCTACGACTTGTTCAGTGGTTAAGCACAAGTCATGCGCATAGTATGCATTGAGAAGCCATATATGTTCAGTATGACCTCCATTCATATATGATACAGACATTTTTTGAGTACATACTACATGCAAGTCCTGGGGATGTGCCAGGTTCTGGGGATACAAAAATGACGAAAATATAATCACCCGTGCTAAAGATGCACATTTTCTTGTAGGGAAGAAATAATTTGTTTAAAAGAAAAACATCGTAGTGTTGTATACAGAGCTTTTCTTATCCATGAACTAAGCATAAGCATAAAAATACATATTTCAGGAGTTCCCGTCGTGGCTCAGTGGTTAACGAATCCGACTAGGAACCATGAGGTTGCGGGTTCGATCCCTGGCCTTGCTCAGTGGGTTAAGTATCCGGCGTTGCCCTGAGCTGTGGTGTAGGTGGCAGACGCGGCTCGGATCCAGCGTTGCTGTGGCTCCAGCATAGGCTGGTGGCTACAGCTCCGATTAGACCCCTAGCCTGGGAACCTCCATATGCCGCGGGAGCGGCCCAAGAAATAGCAAAAAGACAAAAAAAAAATTACATATTTCATAGAGTTATCAAGTGAAGTGAATGCTCTACTGTCTGAAAAGCCCCTTGCCATAGCCGCAGGCACTAGGTGATCATTCATAAACGGCAGCCATTATTACCTATAAAGTATAATGTGTTCTTGAAGAAGGAGATAAAATTTTCTTGGGCTTGTTCAGTCAAGAATCCTAAGTTAATTGAGGCCCTTGATGCAGGCAAGGCTGTACCACCAACTCTTATCTTAGCCCTGCTTCCTTCTCACCTTCGTGGTATCCAATCACATGCTAGAATCTAATTCCCAGTTGTACCTTTTTAGTGATTGGTAAGAGTCTGTGAGTCCTTGGAGGGCAGTGCCATATGTAATCCTAAGCATTTCTGTTTTTCTCTGTTCTTTCAGAAATCTGTAAATGTTTGTTGAGTGAATTTGTAGAATAAATCTATAGATTCTAGGAAGCACTTCTATGGAATACTAGGGTGATTTTAGTAGATAAAGTCTTTGCAAATAAGGTAGCCAGATTGAAGACGGCATCTTTCCATGGGCAGATGAATAGTCATCTTTTTCCTATGTCTTTTTTTTTCTTTATTGGTTCACACCTGTGGCATATGGAGGTTCCCAGGCTAGGGAGTTGGAGCTGCTACTGCCCTGTATGACACAGCCACAGCAACACCAGGTCTAAGCCACATTTTCGACCTACACCACAGCTCACGGCAATGCCTTAACCCACTGATGGAGACCAGGGATTGAACCTGCATCCTCATGGATACTAGTCGGGTTCGTTACCACTGAGCTACAATGGGAACTCTCTCCTATGTCATATTTTTGTTTTGGGAATCTGATCAAATGCAGTTTCATCTATAGGATGCAGTTGAGTGTTGTAGCATAGGATAAATGCACATACGGAAAAGAGGAGGCCAGCAGGGGTCAGTTTAATACCAGCGTAAGTTGCGAGCACAGTACTTCTCACCTCTCTGTAAACTGGACTGAGAATGGAAACTGAAATGTACAGTCCAGATATAAGATTTTAAATTTCAAGCTATCGCAGAGAATTTCCAAAAATTTAGGTAGAACTATGTAACTATTTTTAATGAACAATAAAGACTTCTAGTGATAGAAGATAAGCTATGGACAGTAGGTGGCTTAGCTCTCTGTTTTCTCATATGCAGAATAGGACTTTTCAGCCAAAGTTATTTTTCCTCACTGGCTGTTTGGTGTTGACATACGCTAGAAGAAGCCTGGAGATACCATGTGCATTCCTTTGGTCTTAGCTCCTTGGTAAGCTTTATTACATAATATAGGCATAATTTATGCCCTATTGTTTGGCTGGCTGGCTATAAAGATAAACCAGCCCTAGTCATAACTTGTATCGAAATGTCAGTATTTCGTGGAGTTAAATTTATAACAAGAAATTTTACATGAAATGATTACTTTTGGACACTAAACTTCAAGTCAAATAACAAAGGAATATGTAATTAATATCATTTTATATATATAATTATGTTATAAATAATTATAATTAGGTATTTTAGTATATAAAATATAGTAAAATAATTAAATATTTTATATTTTAGTAATCATAATTATTTATATTATGTTATAATTATGTTATAACAATTATAATTATATATTTTAGTATACAACATAAAGTAATTGTATGTTTTATATTTTAGTAATAATTCAGTTATATATTTTAGTATATATACTATATTATATATACATATAAATATACTTAATATATTTATATATTTGTCAAATATATTTTATATAATTATATAATTTCAGTGGTATAATATATAAATATTATAAATTGTTAATGTTAATTATATGAGTATATATTAATTAATATACATACATATTAGCTGAAGGATTTGAATGGCCTTATCTTTGCCACCTAGATACATGAGGTTGACATTTATAAGACTAGGCTCTCAAATGCTGGGAATACAGTATGTGCCAAAACTCAGCCCTGCCTGCTATTCTTAGTTACTGAGAATAAGTACTCTTATCAGACAGAATAGTTGTTTTCTTGGTGTCTTAGTCCACTTTTTCGTAAGGTGGTAGCTCCTTGTTACTATAATTGTTGAACCAAGTATTTTTGTGTTAAGACTGCAGAATGGTAGACTGCTAGACATGGAAAACACCTGAAGGGTCATAGCCTTCATTTAATGTTGTTTATTTATGTATCTATTTAATCTTTTTAGGGCTGCACTCACAGCATATGGGAGCTCCCAGGCTAAGGGTCAGATAGGAGCGATAGCCGCCAGCCTACACCACAGCTCACAGCAACGCCGGATCCTTAACCCACTGAGCGAGGCCAGGGATGGAACCTGCATTCTTGTGGACACTAGTCAGATTCATTTCCTCTGCGCCATGAGGGAACTCCAGTAGCCTCTGTTTTATACAAGGCTATAAGATGCATCATAGGCAGGACTGTTGCCGGCAGAGCAGTTCAGACTTTTTATATTGTTCTTTTTCCATGATACCACACCATCTTGTTTCTCTCCATACTGTGGGTTTGCTTGTTCACTATTCTGCATATTTGGGTTTAATGCTAAATATATTATCGAAATTAGAGAGCCTGCCTTTTCTTGTACTCTATTTCTTCGGTCGTGGACTAGAATCCCATGCCTGAGTTTCCATTGTGGCCCAGTGGTAACAAACCTGACTAGGATCCATGAGGATGTAGGTTCGATCTCTGGCCTCGCTCAGTCGGTTAAGGATCTGGTGTTACCGTGTGCTGTGGTGTAGGTCACACATGCGGCCTGGACCTGGTGTTGCTGTGGCTGTGGCTGTGGTGGCAGTCGTAGCTCCGATTCAGCCCCTAACCCGGGAACTTCCATATTCCACAAGTGTGGCCCTAAAAAGCAAAAAAAAAAAAAGAAAGAAACAAAAGAAAAAAAAGAACCTCCTGTTCATAAGGACTGGTCACAGTGGTCTAGACAGCAGGCAGGTCACAGCAATCTCCCATCCTGGCTTTCATGGCTCCCATAGGATTGTCTTGAGCCACTAGGGCCACTTAGAGCCACAAGAGTATAGGTCTCCCCAGAAGGGGCCAGGGCACCACCTGAAAGTCCAGTAGGTAACGCGCTGCCTGCGGTGCTCATAGGTCTGTGATGCATCTGTGGTTACACTTTAGGGCCTGGAGATGAAGGGCTGGTGCGGTGTGAGCAAGGGAACCCAGGGCAGCAGTACTCATTGAATTACCAAGGGGCTCTGTGGTTTGGACAGCAGGCAGGTGGCTCTGCCTCACACTTGTGTCTCAAACAGGCTATTTTCTTGGCTGCATTAAGTTTTTTCTTTTTAACCATTTAAGTATTTCCTTTTCTGTCTATATGGGTTTTCTGTTGTGTGATAGATTGCCACCAACTTAGTGGCTTAAAACAACACGTACTTATTTTACAGTTCTCTGAGTCCAATGGCTGTTTTCAGTTTCGCATCTGGGCGTCTAACAATTCCTGACTTTTCTAGAAAGAACACAGTTGTATAACATGAAACACTGATGTGAGCATATGGACATTCAAAGCCAGTATTCGGGGCTCTTGCTTCAAACCACTATGCACATGATTATTTCTTGTTTTACTTTTTTATTGCCATTTTCTTGGGCCGCTCCCACGGCATATGGGGGTTCCCAAGCTAGGGGTCGAATCGGAGCTGTAGCCGCCGGCCTATGCCAGAGCCACAGCAATGCCGGATCCAAGCCACCACAGCTCATGGCAACACCGGATCGTTAACCCACTGAGCAAGGGCAGGGATCGAACCCGCAACCTCGTGGTTCCTAGTCGGATTTGTTAACCACTGAGCCATGACGGGAACTCCTATTTCTTGTTTCTTGTTTCTAAATTACTGCATATAATTGAAAGCAATACAGTAACTTTTTAAAAATTCTACAACTCAGGATTTTCACTGATTCAGGCTGGGAGTTCTTCTGTCCAGGCAAGATTCATCCAGATTTTATTGACTAGCCCATAAACCCTGTGGAATAAAATCCCTCGCCATAGATATAGGCAGCCTGAGAGCCAATCACATGTCATGAGAACATGACCTAAAGCATCTGACAGAACAGAGAGCCAGTAACTTCCATCTCAGCCCTTCTCCCCTGCTCTCTGCTTATATCAGGATTCAATTTTACAAGTAATGTATTAGAAATGTTAAGCCAACCCCAATAGTGTCATTTAAGAATAACACTTGACACAGTAAATGCAAGAGTCATACTGTCGTATGGGAGAAAAATGCGAATTTATAAATTAGATCTAGATTCTAATTCTGGCTCCATCACTTGTCCCAATTATTTAATTTATGAACCTCAGTTTCCTGATGTAGAAAGTGAGAATGTAATATCACCATTACAATATTAAACTATTTTATTTTTTGGAGGGGGAGCTATCCTGCGGCATATGGAGTTCCCAGGCCAGGGATCAGATCCAAGCTGCAGTTGTAACCTATGCTGCAGCTTTGGCAACACTGGATCCTTTAACCCACTGTGCTGGGCTGGGAAGTGAACCTGTGTCCTGGCGCTACGGAGACGCCACTGATCCCATTGCACCACATCGGGAACTCCCGAACTAATTCTTACAGTGATGACATAGAAGTCATTCAATTCAGTATTAATTGAGTTACTAGTATAGGTTATAGTTATGTTATTAATATATCTACTAAGTGTAGTGGCAGATCTGGAACAAGCGATGACATCAATCAACAAGTAAGCAGAGGAAACTGCGAGACTTTAGGAAGGAGATAGGATGTAACCCTGGGCCTCCAAAGGTCACTTTAGATTGGTGGGATAGAGTGGGATAGACAAAAGGAAGATTTTGTTAATTAGGTTCACGCCCATACACTTGCCGGTCTCGATGGACCTAGTAATGAGAACTTATAAATTCTTCAGCTCCTTCAGATTAATCAAGTTATCAGGTTAATGGTAATGTTAATTAGAGCTTGGACCATTTTATTAAAGATGCTATGATTCCCAATTGATACTTGATACCCTGGTAAAATATGTCAGAGACGATAGGGAATCAGGGGTCTTCCAAAAACCAAAAGAAGTCTGGAGAGAAATCTGCGTGTGTATCATTTTACACAACCCACACCCGGGAATGGTGAACATAGGGGGTCCTTTCTTATTGCCCATAGAAAAAGCCAGAAACGACATTGATTCTCTAGGGGCTGACAGAACAAAGATGGAGAACCTCAGGCCAGGTGTGAGAGTAGAAGTCTGTTGAAATGTGAAACTGAGATCGGGGTTGACCAAAAGCCTGCTTTCAGTTTAGCTAGTGTCACTGAGCACAGGACTCTGCTCAGATACCTACGGCGGAGCCTCTCCTCATAGGTTACATTCCAGGAAGACTATCTCAAGGGTTGTAAGATCGATGCAAAAAGTGGTCCGAGGATAGATAGGCATAATGTCTAGTTGGATAGTGGGGAGAATTAAGGATGGCTTAAAAGCCTTATTTTTTGATAAGACCTCTCTGCTCCTTTATGCCAAGAACAGTTTGCTGGCATTGGAGAAGTATATTGTTGAATATGCTTAGATGGAAATTTGAAATGTTTCCCCAGAGCATTCTTCATGTCAGATTTTAGGAATTTGCTATGGGCTAGGAATAATCAAATAACATAAACCATATATTTTTCTATTTTTAGAAGTGGGCTAAGAATATAGATTTATAGGTATTTTATCAATTGAGAAAACTGCAATCCATACATTAACATAGGATTATTAGCTTTGTAGATTACTTAGGTTATATTTATAATTGTGGTCCTTCTTTTCCTTTTGACCAAGCATATACTCAGCTGGCTCTCTAGGCGGATCTGTATTCAGGCTATGCAAATATATTTTAATATATCTCTGTTTCGTCCTTAAGAGGCAGGCAAATATTCTGACAAAAAGTTTCAAAGCGAATTTTGCATTATTAAGTATGAAATATATATTCCATATCTTTGGGGCAAGACATTTGTCAGGTTCATAAAGCTAGATGTAACCATTCATAAATAAAAATCGCCCCAGGTGATGTTTAATGGAAGAGAATTAACAAACCGTGGAAAATGAATGAGGAGAGGAAAATATTATTTTCTGCAATTTATATTTTTTTACTTGGGATTATACTCCATTTTGACTTTTTCTACTTTAAAAGACATTTTCTTGGAGTTCCTTTGTGACACAGTGGGTTAAGGATTCAGCATTGTCATTACAGTGGTTCGGGTCACTGCTGTGGCACAGTTTGCTCCCTGGCCCGGAAACTTCTGCATACTGCAGGTGCAATAAAAAAAAAAAAAGAGTTCTCTTTTTCATTGCTGTTTCAAAGACTAATATTATAATATCTCCTTAAATAAAATAAAATTATTAGTAAGGATCTTGAGTCACGTTAATAAAATTATTCAACACAGATTTATTGAGGAGTTCATGCTGTGGTGCAGCGGGTTGAGGAGTTGAGGATCTGGCATATTCTCTGCGGCTGCATGGGTTTGATCCTCAGCCCAGGGCAGTGGGTTAGGAATCTGGCATTGTTGCAGCTGTGGCTCAGGTTGGATCCCTGGCCCAGGAAGTTCTATATGCTGCAGGTATGGCCAAAAAACCTTTTTTTTTTTTCTTTTGGTTTTAAATTGAATAACTACCCCGAATTAGGTACATTTCAGACATGGAAAGAGAAATAAATGGTGTTTTCTGTCTTTCATCGACTTCATTGTCTGCGATGTAAACAATTTACCATAATAAATTGATTAGTGTTCTAATAGTTGCATGAAAAAACCCTATGGGAAAGCAGAGGGAGAAACTCTTATTCTATTAGAGCAGTTTGGAAATAACATTTGAGCTGGTCCTTGTAGCATGAACATAAAGATTCCCATTGTGGCTTGGTGGGTTAAGAACCTGATACAGTATCCATGAGGATTTGGATTCGATCCCTGGCCTCGCTCAGGCGGTTAGGTATCTGGCATTGCCGCAAACTGTGGTTAAGGCCACAGATGTGGCTGGGATCCTGCGTGGTGGTGGCTGTGGTGCAGGCGGGCAGCTGCAGCTCTGATTCTACCCCTAGCCCAGGACCTTCCATATGCTGCAGGTGTGGCTGTAAAAAGAAAAAAAAGAAAGTTGTCTGAGGGAAAGAAGAGGTGGGGAGGGAACAGGCATGGCATTCTCCCTGTCCTTTTAAAAAATGCTCTTTTTAGGGATTATAAGCTTTGCTGTATATGGAGAGCAACAAAGTTTATCAGATGACTGTTAAGGATGACTAAAATGAAAGCGTTGTTAAGGGGGATTTGTGTGGTTCCCTTTTGCAATCAGGTTTTCAGCACACAGAACTGAAAAGTAGTTAATGGAGGAGCAAGCTCAAAATTGTAAGGAGGTGAGTCAGTTGCATCTGCATTTGTATAAACAGCAAATTTGCGGACCTTAAGCTTTAAAAACATTTGTGAAAAATTAGTTAATGTAGAACAGAAGATTCTCAAGCTAATACTTTGGGGGAAATCCATTTTATCCTTAATTGGAAGATTGTCAATAGAAAGGGGCGGGAGTTATTCTCAGTTGCTTTCACATCATCCTTCTTAAAAAAAGCAAGCACTGTGGGGGTATCATCTGATGATTCTTCACTTTTTCAAGATGTCCTCACAGGGGAGGGAAGGCTTATGCAAGCTGCACTCTGATCTCGTTTATTAAGATATGTGGTGGTCACTAAATGCCATCATGTTTCTGACATGTTTATTCCTCCTGCTGATTTGCTGACTTTTCATTGTTGTTTCATGTTATATTGAGAGCTGCTGACATGACAAAATCCCAAGAGCTATCAGCCCTGAAAGATGTGTTCTTGAAGAATGAGGGCTGCAGGCTCTCTGGAGTCTATCTCCTGCCTCTTTATGCTGGCTTATATTCATGAAATGAGGATTTATTCTTAAGAAAGAAAGAAAGGAATATATGCTGTCCACACACCTCTGTCTGATCCACGCATCAACAAACTCGTGTTGAGTTAAGCTTTCACAAAATCAGGAAAAGCATCAGCTATCAGGATTATTTCTTAGGCATGTTTCTCTTCATGTGCACCTTTGATTTAAAAATCACTCTCCTTTAGGTTTTTATTTCTTCAAAATGACCAGTTGGAAACTGACCTTCCTCTTCTGGTAATAAGATTGCTGGTGCTGTATACATCATAGAATTGCAAGAATTAAGCAACAAAGTCCATAGAGTGTTTGGGACACAGTAAGCACAGATTAAGTAGCAGTTATCACTCTTGCGGTCACCACCCCCAGGGCCCCCACCATCACCAACACCATCGTTGTCATCCTTTGTAAGTGCTCACTTTCACATTCTCTATTATAGCAGAGTCACGAACAGGTAATGAAGAATAGCCAGCTGGGTCTCAGATCTCAGGAATTCAAGAAGCCCTTCAATGTCCTGGACAGAGAAGGATGTGGCCCAGGTTGCGTGCTCTTTGCTGCGAAGACAGTGTGTGCAACCCCCCAGAATGATTATAAAGCCCTTGCATGAAAGGCCATGGCATTAAAAAAAAACTATTCCTTGAAAACATGGTCTTCCTGAGGGGTGAGAATGAAATGTTATTGAAAAATATAGAAAAGTTACCCTATTTCATCAATCCTAGGTAAAAAAATGTGATTTTTTTTTCCTCCCCCCCTTTTTTTGGGTCTTTTTGCTATTTCTTGGGCCGCTCCCTCGGCATATGGAGATTCCCAGGCTAGGGGTCCAATCGGAGCTGTAGCCACCGGCCTACGCCAGAGCCACAGCAACACGGGATCCGAGCCGTGTCTGCAACCTACACCACAGCTCACGGCAACACCGGATCGTTAACCCACTGAGCAAGGGCAGGGACTGAACCTGCAACCTCATGATGGTTCCTAGTCGGATTCGTTACCACTGAGCCACGACGGGAACTCCTCTCCTTTTTTTATTATTAATTTATTTTTTTCCCCACTGTACAGCAAGGGGATCAAGTTATCTGGAATCTAATATCCAGCACAAATGAACATCTCCACAGAAAAGAAAATCATGGACTTTTTTTCTCCTTTTTATGGCTGCACCTGGGGCACATGGACATTCCTAGGCTAGGGGTTGAATTGGAGCTGCAGCTGCTGGCCTACGCCACAGCCACAGCAATGCTGGATCCTTAATCTACTAAGCAAGGCCAGGGATCAAACCCGCATCCTCACGGAGACAATGTTGGGTCCTTAACCTGCTGACCCCTAATGAGAACTCCTGATGCAGATGTTTTTTCATGTTTCGTTTTGTGTATTGAAAACTGGCCTATTACAGGTGAATACCTTTGCTACCTTCTTGGTACCATTGCTACCTTCTTGTGCAGGAGAATAACATGAGAATTGTGCCTCAAATCTGGGAGCAATGTGGAAGATAGATTGGAGAGGGTGTTTGATTTCTTTCTTAATTGCTTCTTTTTTTGTTTCTGTACTACCTCAGAACAATCACCAGCCTTCAAGTGTTATTCTGTTGAACAGTTTTGCCTAACTGCCTACTCTCTCAACTTCTCACAGAGCTGTTAGCTCAGTTTTGCTAGTCATCACTCTGGTGTACTAAGCTGAATGCCTAGATGTCTGACTCTACTACCTAAATATTTCCCAGGCTGCCAAGACCTATCTCTTCTGCTGATATAGTGTATCTGTACCAAATTTGGGCTTTTTTTTTTTTTTTTGTAGGTAATGGTATTCGTTTTTTAGCCCTGCTATAACTTATGCTTTGTTCCTGTCTTTTGCTTGTTCAAAAAGATAATTAAAATGGACCCTTGGGAAGATAATTGTATTGAATTACTGTATCCAGAATAATGATATATGAATCCAAAAGGAGATGACTATCCAAGTGATAGAATAAAACAAGAGGTATTAGTTAAGACACAATAAGTTTTGCTTCTTACGGGAAAAGTTTCCATCTGTTTGACTTCCCTTAAAAGACTGTATTCTAAACCTGAATTTCCTCGTATCTAGGTCATAAAGTAAAAAAACAAAATAAAACATTTATTCCTGTTCCACTGGGATAGTATGGTTTTTGGCTAAAACTTAGAAACTAAAAGCCTGATATGTATCTGTTTGTTGTATAGACATCCTACATTCAAGTAATTAGTAATTTGGAGATAACAGATTGTGTGCCACCCACTATTTTTTTTTTTTTTGCTTTTTAGGTCACAGGTGCAGTATATGGTAGTTTCCAGGCTAGGGGTCGAATTGGAGCTACAGCTGCTGGCCTACACCACAGCTACATCAACGCCAAATCAGAGCCATGTCCACGACCTACATACACCACAGCTCATAGCAACACCAGATCCTTAACCCACTGAGCAAGATCAGGGATTGAACCTGCATCCTCATGGATAGTACATGGGCTCTTTACCACTGAGCCACAGTGGGAACTCTAGGAAGAATGTAATTATCTAAGCCAGTTACAGTCTTATCCATTTGTCATTTATGGTATGAATGTCATTCATGTTTTTTCTGAGACCCCCTTTTATTATTTATTTATTTATTTATTTTTGTCTTTTTTTTTTTTGCTATTTCTTGGGCCGCTCCTGCGGCTTATAGAGATTCCCAGGCTACGGGTCGAATCAGAGCTGTAGCCACTGGCCTACACCAGAGCCACAGCAACACGGGATCCGAGCCGCGTCTGCAACCTACACCGCAGCTTATGGCAATGCCGGATCCTTAACCCGCTGAGAAAGGGCAAGGGACCGAACCCGCAACCTCATGGTTCCTAGTCGGGTTCGTTAACCACTGCGCCACGACGGGAACTCCTGAGACCTGCTTTTTAAATTGTTTACTTTTATCGCGACCCTTTGGGTGTGATCGTGTGTGATCATGCCTTTGGAAGGAATTGGTGTTTAAGAGTGAAAGGCAAATTTTGTTGAGAGAGTATAGAATAATTTAGAGAGAAATGAGTAATTTCTCCCATTTTTACTATTAAGTTATAAGCAGTTATTTTGAATGGTAGAGTGAAAAAGTGTATGTATGTGATTTAAGCAGAATGTTGTTAAATTAAGAAAAATTAATGAGGTAATTTCTCTGGAATCCTGCATTATGGAGATCAGCTGATTCAGGAGGAAGCATTTTCCTGCATATTAAAAAGCTGTAAAGGTTAGAGAGAGGAAGGATGTCTAGTCTGTTCAACTTCAGAGCAACCAGAAAATTTATTTCCCAGCTCTCTTAATTCTTATTCTAATATGAAGCTCACACTTAATGAGCCCTAGCCCTGACCTGGGCATGTGCTAAATATTTTACATACCTCATGCATTTAGTCCTCAGCAGTCTGTGAAGTGTAGGCTAGGTGTGGTTTTAATCACCTGCATTTTACAACATAGAAACTGAAGCTCTGAGGAGTAAAGATGAGGTTGCCCCAAGATGAGGTTGTTTGTAGCATTCAAACTCCTTGATGTCTGGCTACAAATTAAGCGTCACATTACACGGTTTCCTTGTGTTGCTTTATTTGCCAACACTATGCGTTATGCCTTGCATCTATGACAAAGCATTAGAAGCCCATGCCCTACTTTCAAGTGTGAGTATAGAGTAAAGGCATTTCAGGCCTTGTGGATCTTAAAAAAAAGAAGCCTTTGCCCTTGTGATGTTTGTAGTTGAATTGGGTATGCAAGTCACACACTCCTGAGTAATTAGATAATGACTGTGTGATGGTTTATTTATATACTGGCTTGGAGGAATGTGCATCCTACTGCACCACCACACCGTCCCACCCTTCCTCTGTCTGTAAGTTTGAAGTACAGGGCTTTGCCATCCGATGTGGGCTCCTTGGATGGTCATAATCAGTGAACTAATTCCTCTTCTTAAAACTTATTTTTAAAACATATATTTTAGGGAGTTCCCGTCATGGCTCAGCTCAGCGGTAACAAACCCTACTAGTATCCATGAGGACGCAGGTTCGATCCCTGGCCTCACTCGGTGGGTTAAGGATCCGGTGTTGCTGCGAGCTGTGGCCTAGGTCATAGACATGGCTCGGATCCTGAGTTGCTGTGGCTGTGGTGTAGGCTGGCAGCTGTAGCTCTGATTAGACCCCTCGCCTGGGAACCTCCATATGCTGAGGGTGCAGCCCTAAAAAGTAAACAAACAAATTAAAAAAAAATGTATTTTAGTGTTGAAGAGCAAAACATTTTAAGATAATAGTACCCTGGATCCAGATGTCTATTGAAATGCGTATTTTGTAGCAACAGGTAACTTAACCAAATAATTCAGTGCACCTTTGCTAAAAACCCAACATGGGCTAAGTACTATGCTGGATGTCAGGGACTGGCTATGTGGGGCTGTTAAAGATAAATGGAATTGTAGGGTAGATACTGAATGAAGCACAGGGCCTGGTACGTTAAAAAAGTACTAAGACATGTTTACTGAAACTGTTTCAGAAGACAGAGTTGAAACTGGTCTGCCTAAATTGGGCAAATTAGTTAATGTGCTACGTTTGTTTCTTTATCAGAGACAAAGGGTAATACATCCACATCAGAGGGATTGTTGTTAAGATTACATGAGTTAATAGACAGAACGAAACGCCAACCTACTGAATGGGAGAAAATATTGCAAATGATATGATCAATAAGGCTTTGATACCCAAGAATTATAAACAGCTCATACAACTCAGCATCAAAATAAACAAGCAAACAACTCCATTAAAAAGTGGGCAGAGCTGATTAGACATTTTTCCAACAAGGAAATGGAGATGGCCAACAGCACATGAAAAGATGCTCAACATTGCTAATCATCAGGAGATTGCAGATCAGAACCCCAGTGAGATACCACCTCATACCTGTTAAAATGGGTATAATAAAAAAGAACCCAAATAAAAAATTGGTAGACGTGGAGATAAGGGAACCCTCATATACTGTTGCTGGGAGTGTAGATTGGTACAGCCAAGCCACTGTGGAAAACAGTATGTAGCTTTCTTAAAAAACTAAAAGTAGAACTACCATAGGACCTAGCAATTCCGCTCCTGAGTATATATCTGAAAAAAACAAAAACACTTATTCAAATGATGTATGCACCTCAAGTTCATAGCAGCATTATTTACAATTGCCAAGATATGGAAGCAACCTAAGTGTCTATCAACAGATGAATGGATAAAAAAGATACACACACACACACACACACACACACACACACACACACAAAATGGGATATTACTCAGCTACAAAAAGAAGGAAATTTTGCCATTTGCAGCAACATGAATGGACTTGGAGGGCATTATGCTAGATGAAATAAGTTGAACAGAGAAGGAAATACTGTATGATATCGCTTATATGTGGTATCTAAAAAATACAAGCTAATAACTATAACAAAATGAAGCAGATTCATAAAGAACAAACTAGTGGTTACCAGTAGTGGGGGGTGGGGTGCAATAGGGGGGTGGGAGAGTGGAAAGGACAAACTTTTGTATAAGATTTGCTCAAGGATTTATGGTCCAACACAGGGAATATTAGCCAATATTTTATAATAACTCTAAATGGAACGTAATCTTTAAAAATTATGTAACATATATTATTTAATTTTAAAAAAGAGATTAAATAAGATACAGAAGTATGCCCAGGAGTGCGTTTGGCACATATCAGATGGTTAATAATTGTTGGTCCCATAGTGAAAAATAAAAAACACATTTCCCATGAAGTTCCTGTTGTGGCTCAGTGGTTAACGAACCTGACTAGTTTCTCTGAGGATGGGGGTTCAGTCACTGGCCTCGCTCAGTGGCTTAAGGATGTGGTGCTGCTGTGAGCTGTGGTGTAGGTCACGGATGCAGCTCCGATTCTACCCCTAGCCTGGGAACCTCCATATGCCACCAGTGCGGCCCTAAAAAGACAAAAACAAAATCACATTTCCCTATTCTTAAGCAGTGTCAAGGTTTAGAACAGGGGATTCTTATGCATTGGAAAGTTGGGCTTTAGTGGTCCTATCCCTCTATTTGCTTTAAAATTCTATCTGAGCTTCACTAATAATCCAAAGGGATTTGGGACTCTAAGAAGAAAACACACACATGTATAAACACACCCACATACTCTCCTGCTTCTGCACCCATACTTAATTTTTTTCTCTTGTTCACAAATGTATTGCTTAATACCATCAGATATTTTCACATTTAAATGTTCTCCGTAATAACAAGAGAACGTGGGGAATGAACAGAAGGAGCGGACTTATATTATTGGATAAAACTTTGATACAGAAAGAGGTGTGTAGGTATTGAAATTTCAACAGCTTGATTTTTTTTCTCCCTTCTACACATCATATTGTTCGTATAAACAGATTTGTTGCATGTTTTCCTCGTGATTGAAAATAGATGGAAATTAAGCTGAGAGATGCCCAAGGGATGTGATGCACACGTGACATAGGCTGCTGTTTGCGCCCCTTTTCACAGAATGCCACTCCTTTTAAAGAGCTTTTTCCTTTCTTTCCTAATAGGAACAGAAAATGCTCTTTTTTGTTTCCTTCTAGAAAACATTGAACTGATTTGTTTTAGTCCTTGTTGCTGTTTTTAAGAAAAATTGCTGGTGTCAAGTATACTAGATGCAAAGCTGAGTTTTCACTTGTTAAGGTCAATTCATATTTTAATGATGTGTTTTGTGCCTGTCTAGCTTCAGATTGAACCATTTAAAACATTTTGATCTCTAGACTGATCATTTTGTACATAATTGTTTAAATCCCATAGGTCATTTGATAACCTTTCTGTATTTTTTTGATTTTTTGAATGCCTTTGTTTGAAGATTATCATATCTTCAATGCTAAAAATGCCTCACATTTTATGGAATTGGATTTGAATCACTAAAGGATAAAATGCTATGACTAGAAGGTGGCATTAAAAGTCAGAAACACTTATTAGCTTTAAACCATTACTTTCAGCCACACATGTTCGACCCTTTTAGAAATACTTCTGAGTTAAAATTGAAATGTCAAATAACATAAAATTTAGAATACACATTTGGTTCAGTATTACCATCGTACAGTATTAAATATTAAACATTAATTTATTTCATGCTGCTGGCAGGACACAATGATTCAGTGTTTAGTGAAAAACATATCATCTGCTTGATGACTTCCATGTATTGTATTATAACTGTGCATGTTTACTTACGATGGATTAAGAGGCTTTGTTCTGCTAGTGCATCCTTATATATGATTTATAAGGAATGTATGAATAGACATATTTCAAAAAATCTATAGTGAAAATCCACAAATTGCGTAACTTTTGGGAAATATGTCTATTTCTTCTATGAAAGAAATTATTTATGAAAAGATTCCTGTACCTCGTATACGACAGTCCTTACTGTAACCCAGGCCTTGATAAAACCAGCTGCTTTTCCCCAGTGATAGGTTTTATGTAGGTATTAAAATCTTCCTATAAATGAGTTTGAAAAAAACGCTGCTTTAAATAAAGGGAATGAAGCTATAACCAATAGAATGTACTAGCTGGAGCAGAATTAACTAGAAATCTTTAACAAAGAACAGATTCATTTCAGCCTATTTTAGAGTCAGTATAGTTACACACAGGATTTGATTATACCCCTAAATGTGTGATCTTGGGCAAGTTACTAATGTGTCTGTGCTTCAGTTTCTTCATCTGAACAATGGATATAATAATAGTTCCTACCTGGAATAGTATACCTGGACATGCACATGGTACTTGGCAAACACTACCTAAGTGTCATCTTTTGTTATTATCATATATGATATGTGCGATCATTTAGGGAGTAGGGAAGTGAGAACAGAGAAAGAACCATTCAAAATCAACTGAAATAGCACACTGTCAGGGAACTTTCTAGGGATGCAGGCTCAATGTTGTTGCACTTGAGATGAACTCTGATCACAAACTGATAATATTCTGTGGAAGGTGTCTTACTTATCTCCACGGGTTTGCCTATAAATATTTCGGAAGACAGTTATTACATGAAATGAGCTCAGTTACTTTCCATTATGAGAAAAAATTATTATCCCTCTATAAAATCCCTTTACCTCACCCACAAACCCCAAATCCAGCAACACAATCCCCACCTCCAACTCAAATCTTTGTTGGTTCTATCTATTGATTTTCTTCGAGTTAAGGAATCACATCTGAAACAAATTTCTAGAACTACATATAGGGTTTACTTTTTTCAAAGCTCTTAACATAGTTGGCATTTAGGTTTTCATTGTAGTTTATTGATCTCTTAAAGCCATTAACTCTCATTAAAAGATGACTACCTTTTTTGTTTTTTTTTTATTGAGGTATAATTGACATAAAACACTGTATTAGTTTCAGGTGTACAAGACAATGATCCAATATTTGTATGTTTGGCAAAATTAATACCACAGTAGATCTAGTTAACATCTGTCACTATTTATCATTATCAAATTTTTATTTATGATGAGAACTTTTAAGATTTTCTTTTAGCAACTTTCATATATGCAGTACAGTTATTATTAACTGTAGTCAAGTCTGTTACATCACTGACTTATTTTATAATTGGAAGCTTGTACCTTTTGGGTCCCCTTCACCCATTTTGTCCCTTTTCAACCCTTCATTCCTGACAAGCACCAGAGTGTTCTCTGTATGTATGAACTCAGTTGTTTGTTTAGTTTTTTTTTTTTTAAGATTCCACAAATAAGTGAAATCATTTATCCTTTTCTTTCTGACTTATTTCCCTTAGCATAATGCCCTCAAAGTCCATCCGTGTTGTCTCAAATGGCAAGGTTTCTTTTTCATGGCTGAATAGTATTCAGTGCATATGTGAGTATGTGTGTGTGTGTCTCTTCTCTCTAACACTTATTTCTTGTCTTTCTAGTAACTGTCATTCTCAGAAGTGTGAATGACTTTTTGAGGTTTTGATTTGTATTTCTCTGATGATTCGTGATGTTGAGTACATTTTCATGTGGGTGTTGACTGTCTTTGTTTTCATCATTTTTGGAAAAAAATGTCTATTCAAATCCTCCGCCCAAATTTAATTGGGTTGTTCATTTTTTTAAACTTGGTTAAAGGAGCTCTTTATATGTTTTGAATATTAACCTCTTATTTGGTACATGATTTGCAAATATTTTCTCCCATTTGATAAGTTGCCTTTTCATTTTGTTCATGATTTCCTTTGCTGTAAAGTAGCTTTTTAGCTTAATGTGGTGCTACTTGTTTAATTTTGCTCTTGTTGCCTTTGCTTTTGGTTTCAGATGGCTGCCTTTTTAATGTTTGATTGAGCACAGTTTTATTTACAGTCTAAAATTTCAGGAGTTCCTGGCATGGCGCAGTGGTTAATGAATCCGACTAAGATCCATCAGGTTGTGGGTTCCATCCCTGGCCTTGCTCAATGGGTTAACGATCCGGCGTTGCCGTGAACTGTTGTGTAGGTTACAGACGTGGCTCGGATCCTGAGTTGCTGTGGCTCTGGTGTGGGCCAGTGGCTACAGCTCCGATTCGACCCCTAGCCTGGGAACCTCCATAAGCCGCAGGAGCGGCCCAAGAAATGGCAAAAAAAAAAAAAGACAATAAATAAATACATAAAAAATTAAAAAATAAAATTTCATAGTCATCTTTAAAATTGCGTATCAAATTTTTTTCTTGTTTTGTTTGGTAAAATTCTAATCTTTCAATTGTCATTTAGTTTCCACTTCAATTAGTCATTTTCTACCATTTTGGCAGTGTTATAAGCCAACTATTTCTAATGTTATTGGGCTGCTTTTGGGTTATTCAATGTGCTGTGTAAGTGTAATGGTGTCTTACTGGTTTTCTGTAAACAAGTTCCTTTGGTCTGGTGAAGATTTATTTTTTGAAATAAAATATTCTCTTATGAAATTTGAACATTATCTGCCTTTCCACACAGCTTATGTGGCACATTGTCTGCATTGTGTGCTATGGTTTTGTAGTCCCAGAAAACAGTGTTCTGAGCTTAGTTGCTTTTCTTTACATAGATATTCCGTTATAACCAGATTTGTCAAGAAACAGTTGAAGATGTAAGTATTGGACTATGAAAATGAAATTTCCAAAGGTGTCACAGAAGACACAAGGTACGAGTAGCTTAGTGTCATCAAATTTGTAGAGACGGGTTAGACTGGAGAATCAAAAGAGGAACTTGTCAATATAGAGAAGTGTTTTTTTCTCTTGCCTTTTCTAGGGCCATTCCCGAGGCATATGGAGGTTCCCAGGCTAGGGGTCGAATCGGAGCTGTAGCCACTGGCCTACGCCAGAGCCACAGCAACGCAGGATCTAGGCCATGTCTGCAACCTACACCACAGCTCACAGCAACGATGGATACTTAACCCACTGAGCAAGGCCAGGGATCGAACCCGCAACCTCATGGTCCCTAGTTGGATTCATTAACCACTGAGCCATGACAGGAACTCCCCGAGAAGTCCATTTTTGAAGTGCAGTTTTATAGCAAGATTTTTGAGACAGTTTCACAGATAGGTGACCATGGAACAAATTTGACTACCTGGGGGAACCACTCTCAACAGAAAAGACACAGCATTTAATATAGGAAGGACAAGATCTCTTATCAGAAGGGGAAATAACTTGCAAGTTCATAAAACACTTCTCAAGAGAGAAAGAGAAAGGGGGTTGGTGGGAGAATGAAGAAAAAGAGGAAGGGGGAAAGGAAGGCGTTTAAATTTACCCTGCAAGCACTTAAAATTATGAATGGACTCCATCATGGCATTTGCCAAAAGCAGCTCAATTTAAAGGCAGGTGACCATGGAACAAATTTGACTACCTGGGGGAACCACTCTCAGCAGAAAAGACACAGCATTTAATATAGGAAGGACAAGATCTCTTATCAGAAGGGGAAATAACTTGCAAGTTCATAAAACATTCTGTCTAAGAAACAGATAGACGAGGACGTTGAGGCCAAATTGCTTACACGACTTGCCCAGAGATGTGATCCAGCTTTTCAGAGGTTTTCAGAGAGAGGAGGCATACGCACATGGAAGCTCAGGAACATCTCTGATTTAGGACAAGAAGTCTTTAAATGCAATTCAGTAATTGATGGCGGAGGAGATGACTCACACTAAGCTTTATCAGTAAACTATGCAGAAGAGGCATGTGAAAACAGGCACTTAGATCTGAAGTGAAGTGAAGTTTCCAGACTTAGATAAATTAGATGATGTATTTTGATTTGGCCAGAATTACTTTCCAATAAAATAATGTCTCTGGAGAAGTTTCAAACTGGAAAGAAGAGCAACTGGAGGGATGAGGCAGAAAGGTTTTAAATCTTGTGAAATCTTTTCAAAACCCAGAACCCGTGTGTCAGAGCCCAGCTTCTGTTTTGTGGCCAGACTTCTCCTGTGTCTGTTACATTGGTTAGAGAGCATGATTTGATTATGCGGTCAAGAACAGTCTGGGCAAAATTGCTAAGTCATCCGTTTTTGTCTTATTGGCCCAAGCCTCACTTTCTCATGGTTATTTTTCAGTATTATGAAACAATTTAGCCCCAGATACCTCCTTAAGGACTCAAGGTCCTAATCCTTTACTTCAAAATTTATTCTCAAAAGAGATACCCTCCCTGCCTATTAACTACTTAGATTGAAACCCAAACCTTATATCAAGAGAATGAATCTGTCTGTAACTTTTGACTTTCAGCAGGTTAGTGGGAGGGATTTTGGTGATGAGGGAAGAGTAAAAGCAAGCAAGCAATCTCTCAGGAAAGCCCAGTGTTGTTTTGAAGGAGCGTTGATCCGTAGCAGTTAGGCAGGCCAGGTCATAAATATCCAGACTCTACCACTACCTGGATTCTTTTAGGAGGAAAAGGCTACTAAAATTTTTCAAAGCAAACATGGTAACCCTCTAGACTTTATCCCTGTGAAAGAAAATAGGTGACCCTTAGCTAGAAAATAAAAAGTCCTACTGCAGTTTTTGTTTTCTTTAAAAAGCATTTTCAGGTCATGTATTTAATCATAAGAAATGAAACAGGTTTTTTTTTTTTAAGCATGGTGCCTGTAACACATAAAATTTGAGATCTGGGGCTCTAGATATTTCTTCCCAAGCTGCACACATACTTTGAAATGCTGTTGCCTGCTGGAGTCCACGTCTGGCAATTTGTTATACTGAGCGGCTAATTTTTCAATGTGATTCCTCTCCGGGCTGAGTGCAAAGTCATAGAACACAACTGACATATCGGAGTAGCAGCCTGAATTCAGATTAGGTGCCAAGTGAGTTTACAACTGTGTAACCTTCAGGCTTAATAGGGACGTTGTTTTAGCATTTGGGCTGTTAATTCATTTAGTGGTGAGACATGTAATCTGGGTATTTGACATCTATATAACTAACCAAGACATATGCTGAATGCCATTTTCTCTGTAAAAATAATTTAATTATCGGAATAATTGGAATCTAGATATCTTTACTCCTGTTTGAGATATTACAGTCGTGTTCAGCAGTGTACAATGTTGGCATCCGGAAAATTGGGCTTGAATTTTGGCAGAAACACTGTGTCATTTGGACAGCTCTGTGCCTCAGTTTTTACATCTGTAACATGAGGATGCTAAAAATAGCAACGTCATAAAGCTACTGTGGGGGTTAAATAAAATCATAGATATACTATTAATGCACATCATAAAGTGTCCGATAAGTTGTACTTACTGAGTTTGATGGCATTCATTTATGAAAATGAAGCTTTTTTGATCATAACAAATATATAATATTTGATATGAGCAATTCACTCTTCATAAGTTATACTTGCTCTGAAATAATATGAAGTATGGATTGATATTCTCCACCTATGATAATGACTCTACTTTAGAAACCTCATTAAATGGAATTGGTGCCCTTTCCACTATGACAGGAACTCTAGCTACTCAAATAGACTCAACTGGACTGTCTAGTAAAACAGTGTATGTTTACACTCCAGGTAGGGTCTCATTTGAATAATTAGAGCAATGTCCAGTCCCATATAATAAGCACATTTCCATGGTTAATTGTTTATATTAATAATCTTAATTCAAAATAAAGAATAGTATTAAACATCAGATTGTATAGGATATACATTAAATTCTCCATTTTTCCTTTATTGTCTCATAATATATAATAGGTATACTTAAATATTTTTATGATAAAAATTTTTTGTGTAAACAGGGTTCTCGATCATAATTGCAGGCTGGCATTTATGAACTAGAGACGTACATTTTTGGAAGTGCCATTGTCATCAATGGATTGAACTTCTTTTCACGAAATCAGTGGGGCCCCTTCAAGTTCCACCCTCCTAGCTAACTGGAGTCTTGATCTCGGCCTCTTCTCCTTTGCTGGTGGCTGCCTGGTTCTTGGCATGTTCATTTTGGGTATACTGCTGTCAGCCTGGTACCATCTTGGGTGCCAACATCAAGAAGGTAATTTTTTTTTCTTTTTTAGGGCCGCACCCACAGCATATGGTAGTTCCCAGGCTAGGGGTGGAATAGGAGCTAGAGCTGTCGGCCTACACCACAGCCCCAGCAACACGGGATCCGAGCTGTGTCTGCCACCTACACCACAGCTCCCGGCAACGCCGGATCCTCAACCCACTGAACAAGGCTAGGGATGGAACCTTCATCCTCATGGATACTAGTCAAGTTCGTTACTGCTGAGCTACAGCGGGAACTTCAAGAAGGTAATTTTATCAGAAAGAAATAAAAGTCCTATTTACCTACTCTAGACCCCACCCAAACCCCATCTCAAGTGAGGATCACACCATGATATATTGTCTTTTGTTTACTTTTTTAAGCTAGTGGGAAATAAATTCCTTTGATTTCATATTACAGTTGTCTCTTGGGTCAGAATATCTCATCAATATTAATGTTCCAGCTCAAATGAGAGTGCTATACTAGTGTGTAATTCATACAGGGCACAGGTGGCAATGTGATCTTCAGAAGGTGAAGGCCCTAAATCCCTTAGGTTATTAAGCAGAAACCCTTCCATTCCCTAATTACTTAGCCGTTTGTTAACTGCAGAGTGAAAAAGATTGCTCTTCAATTCAGTCTGGTCCCTTGCATTTGATCAAAAGCTCATCACCCAGTTATCTTGTCATGAATGAAGTAGTACCTTTGACTCTTTTCTCATTTGGATGTGAAATTGTTAAGGGAAGCATAGTAGCTTGGCCATCACCTCCCACTTTCCACTTTCATTTTGTGGTAACCTCTCAGGCCTTATCGTCTGTGGAGTTGCTTGTTCTTTTTTACAAGCTGTATCAGTGGTTGGTTCCCATGTGAGTGAGGTCAGCAGGCCTCATGGCCACTACTTCCCTGGAGTAAACCTTTGTTACACATTATAGATCTTGTGATAACAAAACATAATCAGGGGAGAGAGGGCCACTATTTCTTTTTCTTTTACAGCACATCTCCGTAATGAGTTTATTAGAGAGGACTTTGAAATGTATGAATTTCCATATGTATGTCTGGCTAGAGAAAATCCTCATTCATAAATACCCTTGACTTATGAAATAAAGGAAGTAATTATTTGCAATGTAGGAGAATACACCATAGTACTCCCTGTATCTTTGCTTATTTCACTGAAGTATCATTAATTTACAATGTATTAGCGTCAAGTGTATAGCAAAGTGATTCAGTTACACACACACACATATACTATTTTTTTTTGTCTTTTTGCCTTTTCTTGGGCCGCTTCCCGCGGCATATGGAGGTTCCCAGGCTAGGGGTCGAATCGGAGCTGTAAGCCGCCAGCCTATACCACAGCCACAGCAATGCGGGATCTGAGCTGTGTCTGCGACCTACATCACAGCTCATAGCAACGCCAGATCCATAACCCACTGATCGAGGCCAGGGATGGAACCTGCAACCTCATGGTTCCTGGTTGGATTTGTTAACCACTGTGCCATGACGGGAACTCCTATACTTTTTCTTTTCTTTTATGGCCGCACCCATGACATATGGAAGTTCGCAGGCTAGGAGTCGAATCAGAGCCACAGCCACCAGCCTACACCCCAGCCACAGCAACTTGGGACCTGAGCCACGTCTGCGATCTACACCACAACTCATGGCAACTCTGGATCCCCAACCACTGCGCAAGGCCAGGGATCCTACCCATGTGCTCATGGATACTAGTTGGGTTCGTTTCTGCTGCGCCACAACAGGTACTCCGTGTACATATATATTCTTTCTCAGATTCTTTTCCACGCTGGGTTTATTACAAAATATTGAGTATAGTTCCATGTACTGTGCAGTAAACATGGTATTCCTTTAAATCAGAAACCTTCCTGAAACTTAGATTTCCAACCAGTGAAGGGAAGGGAAAGGGAAGTTTGAGTGTATCGACCCTATAGTTTGGTATGACTGGGATCATCCTAGAGCTGCAGGGCTCTAGTCTGACACACTTGAATTCCTTAAAAAGAGATACAAGGTATTTTTCTTTGCAGTCAAGATACACACTCTGTCACAGTAAACAGTTTAAGAGGATGAATGACTCAGTGACATACCAAGGAGAATTCCTTTCAACTAAGGAAGCCACTAGCAAAGTCAGGAGGGTGTTTTTTTTTTGGCATCAGATAGACCCCACGTTCATAATCCTGTCCTGTGTACTAGCTGTGTCTTCGGACCAACCACCTGAGCTCTAACCTGTGAAACAGGGATGGTCAAATCCTCTTTACAGGTTTGCTGTAAGGGTAATCAGATATCACAGGGGAGGAACATAGAAAAAGTGCTCAAGAAACGTTAGCGTTCAGGAGTTCCCGTGGTGGCACAGTGGTTAACGAATCTGACCAGAAACCAGTGATGTTGCTGGTTCGATCCCTGGCCTTGCTCAGTGGATTAAGGATCCGGCGTTGCCGTGAGCTGTAGCAGACTCAGCTCGGATCCCACGTTGCTGTGGCTCTGGCGTAGGCCGGCGGCTACAGCTCCAATTGGACCCCTAGGCTGGGAATCTCCATATGCTGCGGGAAGCGGCCCTAGAAAAGGCAAAAAGACCAAAAAGAAAAAAAAAAAGAGAAAGAAAAAAAGAAATGTTAGCATTCAATGTAAAAAAAAGATACACGCTCTAGGCTTAGTGAGACCAAAAGCCCCCGTGTTCGTGGATGCATCTTACCTTAAAATTTAGCTCATAAAACCAGAGCTAAATTCTGCCCTTTGGCCTGCTGGCTCACCTTGATCCCACAATTCAAGCCTCAAGCAGTTTCCACCAGCTGGCTTCCTTCTCTTTTCTAGTCTGGCCACAACCGTTTCCCCAAGGTAGTGTGTTAATTAAGAGACCTGGTGGGGAAGGCAGTAGAAGCCAACTTTGGTTCGGTTAAGTAAAAGGAGTATTAGTTGGGTGGACCCTGCATTATTTTGTAAGATCAAAAGCATTCCTTGTCTGATCTTCTGGATCTACCTGCCTCTCCTCCAGAGTGTCCTCTTCGATGCCACCACTCCACCAGTGTCCTGTCCCTGAGCGGCTCCGTTTCAGATCTCTCTACCCTAGGATGGGAACCTATTTGGACCAGTTTGGGTTAGGCATCGGTCACGAGGGTCACTTGGCTCAGAAATGAGCATTTGGTAAACATCTCTAGAAAAGGGAGATTATTAACCTAAGGCCCCGATCTCATGACACGACTGCTCCATGATCCAGGTGCTGTCCAGTCTTTGTATTTCTGATGTTCCTTCTGCTTTTGTCCTTGCTGTCAGTCGACCTCTTCTCAGTGCAGCTCACAGTCTCCCTCCAACATGATGCCTTTCCTGACCATCTCATCAGAATCCCAGCCTTCTCCTGCTCTCCCACAGCGTATTGCCGTTGTCTTTCATTGAACACACACTATCTTGCGTTATTTTGTTGTTCCGATCAACTGAGACGTTGACTGCTACTGGACAACAATTTCACTTCCTTTCTAACTGCTAGGAAAGTCAGGGCGGTTTACATTCAATTATTATGGCTTTCCTTAGTAAAAAAAAAAAAAACCGAAACTTTTTTTGTTGTTTTTTGTTTTTTAGGGCTGCACCCAAGGCATATGGAGGTTCCCAGGCTAGGGGTTGTATCAGAGCTATAGCTGGCAGCCTGCACCAGAGCCACAGCAGTGCCAGATCCTTAACCCCTGAGCGAGGCCAGGGATCGAACCCACAACCTCATCGTTACTAGTTGGATTCATTTCTACTGCACCATGATGGGAACTCCAAAAAAAAATTTTTTTTAATATGATTTTTCTCTTTGCTTCCCCTTTACTCCCTGGCTTTAGTCTTTGCCATTGTGATATGATCCTTGATCTTATTGTATCTACAGTTTTACTTTATATAAACAATTTTTGACTAAGGAAAGCCATACTAATTGAATGTAAACCTTAAACCTGACTTTCCTAGCAGCTAGGAAGGAAGTGAAGTCATTGTTTAGTAGCAGTCAACATCACAGTTTATCAGAAGCACAAAATATTTGCTGAACCTAAGATCCTGAGTCTTTGCGTTTTGGGATTTCTTCTGGTCTGGGTTTCCTATTTAAATGCTGATTTCCTTGTCCTAGATAATTTTTTTTTTTTTTTGGTCTTTTTGCCATTTCTCGGGCCGCTCTCGCGGCATATGGAGGTTCCCAGGCTCAGGGTCGAATCGGAGCTGTAGCCACCGGCCTACGCCAGAGCCACAGCAACGCGGGATCGGAGCCGCATCTGCAACCTACACCACAGCTCATGGCAACGCTGGATCGTTAACCCACTGAGCAAGGCCAGGGACCGAACCCGCAACCTCATGGTTCCTAGTCGGATTTGTTGACCACTTCGCCACGACGGGAACTCCTGTCCTAGATAATTTTAATGCACCTCATGTAATTTTACTCTAGGCTTTCTCAAACTCTTTATGGAACAAACTAGAGCACCAATATGATTAAATAACCAAATGAAAAACAAATGAATAAATTAAAAAATAATTTTATTACTACTGTCACCAAAAACAAATGCATATTCTGGTTAGGAAAACATGGCTAAATTAGTAGTGGACTGATACCTTGGCCGTCTATGTTATTTGTGGTTACGTGGTTGAACGTGCACTTACAGAGCTGAAAAAGCTGTAGCTGTAACTTTGCATGTAGTTGGAGTATTCAGAGCAAAGTATCAACATGAAAGAATCCCCTCCTCATTATCATGCATTTAAGTTCTCAGTGGTTTGTTGGTGTAGAAGGAGTGTTAATTAGTTAATGTTAATGCAGCCAAGAGCGATGTAGAAATATTATAAGGCTTACTCAGAATCACAACATTTTTCAAACATTTTCTACTTTAAATCTCAAGTTTTAATCTCTTAGATATAAGTTGCTATTGTTGCTTGTGTGTGTGTGTGTGTGTGTGTGTGTGTTTTGTCTTTTTAGTTGCTGCACCCACGGCATATGGAGGTTCCCAGGCTAAGGGTCCAACCGGAGCTGCAGCCAGAGCCACAGCAACGCCAGATCCGAGAGCCATGTCTTCGACCTACACCACAGCTCACGGCAATGCTGGATCCTTAACCCACTGAGTGAGAGCAGGGATCGAACTTGCAACCTCATGGTTCCTAGTCAGATTCATTTCCCGGGCACCATGACGGGAACTCTGCTGTTATTTCAATGAAATATTTTCACCTAATTTATAAAATGTCTTTTTCATTTGTCTCTCCCCTTTGGGGTTAAGGATTATCCGGAGAGTACTGATTGTCTGCTCGTTTCTTAATAGAGCAGAAACTGTATATTCTAGCATGCTCCAAAATATTTTTATTCCCAATTTTTATTCTCATTTTTAAGCTTCACTTTATTTGTGATGAGATCAAAAGAAAAAAAAAGTTAGTAACCGTTTACTTCCTTCAGGAAGTTTATAGATTCCACATACTTGGTCTGTTTGACCATAGCAGAATTTATGAAAATCTAAAACATTAATGATGCCTGAAAGGCAGCATGCACACAGAGGTGAACCCATTGCTTGGCCAGATAGCAGAAGTGTAGAAACTTGAAACTTCAGCATTTTGAGGATCATTGAGATACCATTTTTGTATGCATTCAGAATAGTTCACCAATAATGTTAAGATGGAATTCACATAAACCCAATTCATATTAGAACTGAAATTTTTTTTCTGTTGTAGCTAGACAATAAATAAAGACATGTTTAAGTGTTTATCGTAGACAACAGAAAACACTGGAAAAATCTCATAAAAGCAGCGTTAGTACTGTTTTCTGTCCCTTTTTATAATACCCAAAAATATGAAGCACAAAGAATTTGATTATATATGCAGGACTACTCTTATGGGGTGTGTTTTATATCTTCCATTGCAGACTAACACGGCATCTGTCACTGTCACATTGAGTTAGCTGTATTACATATCACGGGTGGCTTTAAAGCTATTTTCCATTAATAATAAGGCGTTTATAAATATGAAACTACATGCCTATAGTGTATACCACTGGTGCTTTCAGTTTGCTCTTTGGCGAGAATTAAATCCTATCTATAAGGTTTCCAAAGTGAACAGAGGAAAATGATCCAGAAAATCAGGACTTCTTTCACCTTCGCAATTGGAAGCCTCATTCTCTCCAATGAAGTGAGTCAGCATTTCAGAATTAAAAATTCTACTGTGCAGATAGTCTCATGCTGCATTTGAAATGGGGTCACTCAAGGAGGTGAATTGTGCCGTGCATTTGCATTTAAGTGTCCTTAGACTCTTTCAGGTGTGGGCGCTGAGTGATGGCAGCTGATTCGTAAACTGTAGCTAACCCCTTTCACGGAGTATTTTAGAGCCCAATAAAAACGTAGGAAAGTGTTCTGTGTTAATGTTTCCTATGTGTATGATAATAAAGTATTTTTTTTTCACATGGAAACTAGTTTAGCAGGAATTCTCTTCATATATATTTTTCTTTTTATCTGTAATCATCCTTCTCCTAGACCGCAGGGCTAGGCAAAATCTGTCACAGTGGTCGATTGAATCCATGGTTGCCTGGACACACGTTTTAAATTTGATGACATGGAAGTTTGCATGGGCAGAGTATAAAGTTCTTATTGATGGTAGGCTGTGTTTCAGGTTGTATGTCACATTAGATTGAGAGATTCATTGGCTTTTATGCTTAAAGATAATCATCTTTTACCTCCAAATTATAGAGAAAGAAAGATTTAGAAAAACTTGAAAACATTTCTTTCTGATTCAGCCCTCACCTGTGGTGTTCTTTATCCATGAACCAAGAATTCTTTCCATACTAGCTTTTCAAGGTAGGAATCAAAACAGTATTGAAATAGTTAAAGTTTTTCCTGAGACTTGCAGCATGATTTCAAAAATAAAAATTCAGTGTATGGACAAACTAATGGAATAAACATAGCCAAGACTGATTTTGAAAGTGAAGTTCAGGAAAATTACCAGAATATGTAGGAAAAAAAGATTAAGTAATGGATAATTTGGGAAATAAAAGATTTAGGGGTTAATATCTAGGAAAATCAAGATATTTTTATTAGGATTTTTATAAGCAGATAATAGTCAAAACAGGGGGATGAAATAATAAATGATATTATAGAAGAATTTCTCACAAAGCTGAAAAAAGCTATACCAGTCTTCAGATTAAAAGAACTTACTATGCATTGAGTCAGATGAAAAAAAGAATCAAATAGTCAGATATTACTATTCTCAGTTATAACTGTATAGATTTAAAAAACATTGTGTGTATATCCCTACATACTTCTAGAGAGGAAAAAAATATGTTGCAAAAGCTATAAGAATTGTATTTCTATACTATAAATTATATTTCTCATGAGCTGCATTGTATTCTGGAAGATAGTAGAGCAATATTTTCAAAGTTCTCAGGGAAAATAATTTTGAGCCAAAAATCTTACGAAGTCAGAACAATTTAATAATTAAGACAACAATAAGAAATATTCAAATATGCATGGATATAAGCCATTTAGTATTATCCATGATTCCTATATGAAAAAAAAAAACTTGGAGGGTTACTTCAGTGAAATGACAAAAAAAAAAAAATCTAAATAAAAAGGTAACTTGAGATATCACAAACAATAGCAGGAGGTTGAATCCACTTGATCTTGATTCTTGGAACATTTTCCTTTAAAGAAGAGGGGCTTCCTGGCGTTTCTTCCTCTGTCGGTCTATTCACCTAGCCACAATACTTAGTTCTATGGTCAATAATATTTATATGATTAGAATATTGTAAATGCTGTCTGTTGGTTGTTAGTCCCTTAAAATCACTACTGAGAAAGTACAGAGGACCAGTTCTATTAATGGAAAAAAAATTAATAATTTATGGCAGTGTAAAATAATAAGAAAAATCAAGAAATACAGAAATGCATTATTTAAAACTCTGATGGTAGCCATCCGAAGAACAATTGCAACAAAAAAATTTTAGTTTTTTTTTCCCCAGAGAGAGTAGTATTAGAGGAAAGATTTTCATTTTATACTTAAAAAAACTATGTGCTTGCATTACTCTCCTAGTTTTAAGAAAAGCTTAAACCTTAAAGGATGTTTTCATCAATAGGAGGTTGTTAAATTATAATTCTTCCTTACAATGTGGTAGATAAAACAAATGGAGATTAATATATGTACCGAAATCAAAATTTTAGGAAATAAACTAAGTCGCCATATGGTATGCATAATCTAGATTAAATTGCTTTGATGTTTACATATGTTCATGTGAAAAAAGTCTAGGAGGCTGTGTAGCTGCTCTCACTTCTTTTTAGAGTTGTTTAGATATTTAAAAGTTTACAGGGCTTTTAATCACTTTGGTGGGTACAACACTCAGTAAAGACATTTGGAAAAATGAGATTGTTTGTGAAGCCCAGAGAAGACGAACGACGTGCCCCAGATCGGCCAGGAGGCCAGTGGCAGAATCAGACTAAAATCCAGTTCGTAGTGAGGTTGCCAAGTCTTGGGAAATTTTAGCCCTCCTCTGCCAATTCCCATCAGCCCTCTGAGCCACCCTACTGAAAATGGTAACAACGACATCAACAAAAATAATGAGTACATGTTTTAAATTTTATGTAAAGTGTGAATAAAAATATCTCCAGAATAAAGAAAAAGCCAGTATCTCTGACATGTTGGTGTGAGGTGAGGATGATAAGGAAAGGCTTAAGAAAAGGAGATGACAGTTGGGAAAAGCCTTGGACAATGGGCATCGTTTTGACAAACCAGGGTGGGAGCAGAGTTATTCCAGGTGGTTCAAGGTCACCAAAGAAGAGCTTGGGTGACAAATGCAGTCTTTTTTGTTACTCTTCAGGTTTCTATCATAAGAATGAATTCATAGACACTTGATAGGTAGGGAATGATACTGAATGAGTGTGGCAGTCTCTTTGGCTTATTTTTCTTGACATGTTAGTGGGTTTTGTCACCAACTGAACCCAAAGCACAGTAACCTAAATACACAGCCCCAGGCAGCATGGAAAGAGCTCAGTGGGAGCCTGAGGCCCTTTCTCGTGCTGTCCTCCTTCCCCTCGTGTGGTCCCAATTCTGTTGATCCTTTGTGCATTTCTGTAACTTAGACACCCTTCTTCCAGCCTTCTTCATGCTACTCACCTTTACTTTCAAAGACGTGCTGTATATTTACTGTAGTGTTTCTGTTTTTTTTTTTTTTTTTTTTTTTTTTTTTTTTTGCCGTTTCTTGGGCTGCTCCCACGGCATATGGAGGTTCCCAGGCTAGGGGTCTAATTGGAGCTGTAGCTGCCGGCCTACACCAGAGCCACAGCAACACGGGATCCGAGCCACGCCTGTAACCTACACCACAGCTCACAGCAACGCCGGATCCTTAACCCACTGAGCAAGGCCAGGGATGGAACCTGCAACCTCATGGTTCCTAGTCAGATTCGTTAACCACTGCGCCATGACAGGAGCTCCTCCTGTAGTGTTTCTTTACTAAGAATTTAATATGTTTTTTTGATGGTATTAGTATATTAAAATTAGGATTCTTTTAGGGTTCGGATAAATATTGTGTAGGTTTTGAGTGTTCTGCCTTATCATCTCTCATCGTGCAAGATGTTTCCAGACCATGAGTTTTTCAGGAACACTTATGTCCAGTTGTCATAACCTCTAGCTTATAGAGTAGGACTGTCCAATAGAACTTTCTATGATGATGAAAATGTTTTATGTCTGGCATCTAATACAGTAGCCACATATAGCTATTTCATTTTAAGTTTATTGGATTAAATACCAAATTCAGGAGTTCCCGTTGTGGCGCAGCAGACTAGTAACCGTGAGGTTTCAAGTTTGATCCCTGGCCTCGCTCAGTGGGTTAAGGATCATTGCCATGAGCCAGGGTGTTGATTGCAGACGTGGCTCGGATCTGGCGTTGCCGTGGCTGTCATGTAGGCTGGCAGCTGTAGCTCCCATTCAACCCCTAGCCTGGGAACTTCCATATACCTCGGGTGCGGCCCTAAAAAGCAAAAATAAATAAATAAATAAAAAATACCAGATTCACTTCCTCGGTTGCACTAGCCATAGTGCAAGTGCTCAGAAACCTCTCGTGGCTCATGGCTCCCATGCCAGACTGCACAGCTGTAGAGAGAGGCTGGCGCACGTAAGGATATGTGAACCCCTTGTATTGATTCCAAGCATCCTGTTCTCAGCACTTTCCTGCCTCGAGGTTAGGAATTTGCTCTGCAAAGGAAGTTCAAGTAGAGGTTCTAGGAGTGTGAGGAATATGGAACACTAGGGCCAACCTCTAAGAGGACATGGCAGTGCCGTGAGCCTGGTAGGTGGAGATGGCTCTCTAGGTAAATAATTCCCCAGAGCCTTTCCGTTGCCCAGCTGAGGACCACAGCTGTATTGAATTTGCCTTTATGGTTATGTTTCATTGTATAACCCTAACCACACTGACCTGAGAGCAGGGATTGTGTTTTATAATTCTGCATCTTCCTTCGTGACTAACGCTTTAGTAACATATATATAGGAAAAGCATCATAATTTGGCTTACAGACAATGTTATTCATATTTCAGCAGAAATTGAGAATAATTCTTCAGTTTAAGTGAACTGGAAAGGGTTACACACGTAGGATGATGAGGACAGGAGCTAGTATAAGGTTCTGACACTTTCTCATTGCAGTGGGTAAAACAGTGTTAACTCTTGCTTTTTCTTCTATGATCTGGCATGGTCTCTCTCAGCCTTACACTTAAGCACAGGTCTGTTAATGTGATATTTGACCTTTAAATTTTTTTCCAAGTTAGTCATTCAAAAAAAGTAGTGCTGTTTTTAGGATTGGGAGAATAGGCACTGATGCAAGAGTAAAACACAAATCCGTGTTGTAAAATCTGATTTAGTGTCACGTTTCACTTCTCAGTGCTCTGTGCATCTCTGCCCCCTCCCACCTTTCTCCTTTTGAACTGAAACAGTCTCGCAGGTAATAGAACCTGAATTTGTTTTTCTTTGTATGGGTTTCCGTCACCCTTTATGTTACTTTTACATCTGCTTAGACACAATTTAAACACACTTCTAATTCCAAATTGTGTAATTCAAGGTTTGTTGCACGTTTTAACTGATACATAGAATTCTGTATATTTAAGTGAAAATGTACAGTGCAGCATGTTTCACTGTGAAGGCTATTTAGTATTTATCCTCTTGCAGAATAAAGGTAGTATTTTGTTACAGGAGATGTTTTAAGGTACCAAAATTTAGAACACATAGTGGTGTGCTAGGCCAGTAACCATCCCTGGGCAAGGGGGGGCTTTCCTTCTCCGTAGTGTACCTTCTTGAAAGGCAGCAGCCATTGCTTTTCTGCCTCATTGTAATTCACACTGCATCCAGCGCTACTGGAAAACTAATGAAAATGCTGGGACTACAAGGCTTTATTTTACTGTTGAGAATTCTCAGTGGTTACAATATTATGTAGTGCCTAATTCTCTTGGCATTGCATTTTTTTTAATAGTGATTTTTATTTTCAGTCCAGTGATCCATTTTCTTCATTAACCCTCTAACCACTGACTAAGCTTCATGTCACAAAAGAGCTTCCAAAGAAGGGTCATGCACTGGATTTATTATAAATATAGATGTTTTAATCATTACTAAATTTCTCTCTTTGTACATATGTATGTATATACACATACATATATGTCTCACGGGCATTAAAAAACCATGGCTTTTAAGTCAAACCATGAAAAGGTCAAAGTGCTGGAATGAGACAGTAAATACTGTTTCTCCTGGAGTATGATCTCAAGTGATACAACTGTTGCCATAGCAAAATTAGGTTAAATTTAATAAAATCTGCTCATTGCTCCTGTGGAAGCACTAAACTAAGGCATAAGGATTTTAACGTTACTCGTTCCCGTTTCCTTTGACTTCCCATCCTTAATACAGAATAAACATTGAGTGTACCCTTTATTTTGAAAAATTGATTTGTTATGGGAGGTTGACTGGTATTGGATCCTGTGTGTAATGTGTCCAGATTTGTGTCCAAAACAGTAATTGTCATTCATGCCATGCCTCGGTGTGTCAAGTGCCGTATCTGATGAACAACTGGCGCCCCAGATGACTAAGGCGGTTTTGAAATGTAAGGGATATGGTCGCCAGGATATTATGAAACGTCTTAGGATCTTATTTTGATTTTTCCCTTGCCATGTAAGACAGTACTTTCTTTCTTTCTTTTTTTCTGTACGTTAATGTGAGTGTGCATATGTGCATCTTAGTAAATACCAAAAATCAGTTTTTAATGTGGAGTTTAGCATTGTTATGTTGATGCGTGTCAGAGTACCGTAAAAATTCTATAGCTGCATTTTGTATGCTACAGTGTTCCCTACAGTAGGGATATGTCCTTACTTAAAAAAAAAAAAAAAAATCCATGTCCTGCTATTGCTGATGTCAACTGCCCAGTGACTCCAGAAGTTGCTTTCTGGATATCTTCTTTATGACACTCTACAAGTGTCCACGAGCCATATCTAAATGCAGGAGACCGGAGAGAAAACATACCTCTTTGAAAGCAGAATGTCAGCTGGAGTGAGAGAAGGGTAAGAATGATTGATAGTTGAAGAGCCTGCAAGACTGCATTCGGGAATGAATGAGGACAAGAATCTGAGTGCATCACGTATCGTGTTTGGCCAATAATCCAGCGGAACCCCTGGGCAAAAGAATACCGAGTCCATGATTTGAAAAATTATCTTGAATAAAATGCATTAGATAGAGAAAAAGTAACTAAATTAAAGTATTTAGGTGAAAATATACCTTATATGAAAAACAGTTCTGAGTTAGGAAGCTAAGTAACTTGAAGAAGATACTTCTGTGACAGAGAAATTTATACACACGCATATACCTTAGAGCTAAACTGTCAAATACAGCAGCCGCTGAGTACATTTGCCTACTTAAATTTAAATTAATTAAAATAAAGTTCAAAATTAAGTTTTTCAGCTTCATTCATCCTATTTCAACTATTAGACAGCCGCATGTGGCTAAAGCCGCATAGAACATATTTATTATTGCAGAAAGTTGCATAAGATAAGGCTGCTCTCGAAGAATTTTTTCTTAATCAAGAAAGGCACAGAGTTCCCGTCGTGACGCAGCGGAAACGAATCCAACTAGTATCCATGAGGATGGGGGTTCCATCCCTGGCCTCGCTCAGTGGGTTAAGGATCTGGTGTTGCCTTGAGCTGTGGTGTAGGTTGCAGATGCAGCTCGGATCCCGTGTTGCTGTGGCTGTGGCGTAGGCCGGCAGCTGCAGCTCCAGTTCGACCCCTAGCCTGGGAACCTCCATGTGCCGTAGGTGTGGCCCTAAAAAGAAAAAAAAAAAAAGAAAGAAAGAAAGGCACAAAGATCATGATACTATTTTAATGATAAAAATGAGCCAAACAGTATAATAGTGAGGATATATTTTGCAGCTATCTTTGCTTGGGGGCGTAATGGTAACCTGAGAATTATGAACAAGGAAGCAATCCCCAGCTCTGCTTGAAAATTTCTCTGTGCTATTTTGGACCTATTATCCTATCTCTCCAAACTTGTAACCTGTGTTGCACGCATGTTCCATACCAGCGTAACTCCTGGTTTGCTGTTTCCTCTCTCGTTTTCTTTAGGTTATAAGTTTCTTTTTTCTTCTTTTTCTTTTTCTTTTTTAAATTGAAGTATAGTTGACGTACAATATTGTGTAAGTTTCAGATGTACCACAGAGTGACTCTACGTTTATATACATTACACATTAATCACTAGTGCTGAGTCTAGTACCCATCTGTGACCATGTAAAGTTATGGACTGTATTCCCTGTGCTGGGAGTTATATCCCCATCACTTATTTATTTTATAACTGGAAGCTGTACCTCATAGTCTCCTTTCGCTATTTCAACCAACCCCTTGGTCACATTCCTTCTGGAGACCACCAATTTGTTCATTCTATGAGTCTGTGTTTCTGTTTTGTTTTTTGGATTCCACATATAAGTGATTTCATGCAGTATTTGTCTTTTAATGTCTAAATTATTTCCTTTAGCATAACCTCCTCTAGGTGCATCCATGTTAGCTCAAATAGCATGATGTCATTTTTATAGCTGAGTAATACTCAGAATATCATGTATGTCTCACATGATATTCACCCATTCATCTCTGGATGGACACTAAAGTTTCTTCTATATCTTTGCTAATGTGAACGATGCTCCAGTGAACATAAGGGTACATATATCTTTCTGAGTGAGTGTTTTGTTTTCTTTGGATAAATACCTCGAAGTGGAATTACTGGATCATATGGTAGTTCTATTTAAAAATTTTTAAGCATCCGCGTTGTTTTTCGTGGTGCCTGCACCAAATTATACTTCCACTAACAAGGTATAAGGGTTCCTTTTCTCCACATTCTTGCCAACACTTGTTATTTCTTGTCTTTTTGGTAATAGTCATCCTGGCAGGTGTGAGGTGATATCTCATTGTGGTTTTTATTTGCATTTCCTTCATGATTTGTGATGTTGAACATCTTTTCATGTTTATGTTTGCCATCAGTATATCTTCTTTGGGAAAATGTCTATTCAAGTTCTTTGCCCATTTTCTAATAATTTTACTGAAGTATAGTTAGTTGATTTACAGTGTTGTCTTAGTTTCTGCTGTACAGCAAAATGATTCAATTATACATATATATGCACACTCTTTTTATATTCTTTTCCATTATGGTTTATCATAACACATTGAATTTACTTCTCTGTGCTATAGAGTGGGATCTTGTTATCTTCTCTGTGTATAATAGCTTATATCTGCTAACCCCAACTCCTACTCTATCCCTGCCCCAAACCCCTTCCCCTTGGCAGCCTTGTCCATGAGTCTATTTCTGTTTTGTAGATAGGTTCACTTATGTCATATTTTATTTTATTTTTATTTTTTGGCTTTTCTAGGGCTGCTCCGGCGGCATATGGAGGTTCCCAGGCTAGGGGTCGAATTGGAGCTGTAGCTGCCGGCCTACGCCAGAGCCACAGCAACGCGGGATCCGAGCCGCGTCTGCAACCTACACCACAGCTCACGGCAACGCCGGATCGTTAACCCACTGAGCAAGGCCAGGGACCGAACCCGCAACCTCATGGTTCCCAGTCGGATTTGTTAACCACTGCGCCATGACGGGAACTCCACTTATGTCATATTTTAGATTCCACATATAAATAATATTATATGGTATTTGTCTTTCTCTTTCTGACTTACTTCACTTAGTGTGAGAGTCTTTAGTTGCATCCATGTTGCTGAAATGGCATTATTTTGTTCTTTATTATGGCTGAGTAGTATTCCATTATAGATATGTGCCACATCTTCTTTAACCATTCATCTATCCACGGACGTTTAGATTGTTTCCTTGTCTTTCCTATTGTGAATAGTGTTGCAGTGAACATAGGGGTGCATGTATCTTTTTGAATTATAATTTTGTCTGGATATATGCTCAGTAGTGGGATTGCTGGATCATATAGTAACTCTCTCCTTAGTTTTCTGAGGAACCTCCATACTGTTTTCCAACTTACATTCCCACCAACAGTGTAGGAGGGTTCCCTTTTCTCTGCATCCTCTCGACCATTTGTTTTTTGTAGACTTTTAATGATGGCCGTTCTGACCTGTGTGAGGTGGGACCTCATTGTAGTTTTGATTTGCATTTCTCCAATAGTTAATTATGTTCAGCATTTTTTCATATGTCTATTGACCATTTGTATTTTTTCTTTGGAGAAATATCTGTTTAGGTCTTCTGCTCATTTTTCAGTTGGGTTTTTGTTGTTGTTGTTGTTGTTGTTGAGCTGTATGAGCTATTTGTATATTGTGCAGATTAGGCCCTTTTCTGTTGCATTATTTGCAACTATTTTCTCCCATTCTATAGGTTGTCTTTTCATTCTCTTTATGGTTTCCTTTGCTGTACAAAAGTTTGTAAGTTTAATTAGGTCTCATTTGTTTCTTTTTCTTTTTATTTCTATTGCCTTGGGAGAGTGACCTAAGAAAATACTATGATTATGTCAGAGAATGTTTTACCTATTATCTCTTCTAAGAGTTTTATGGTGTCTTTCTTATGCGTAAATCTTTAAACTATTTGGAGTTCATTTTTGTGTATGGTGAGAGGGTATGATCTAACTTCATTGGCTTATATGTGTCTGTCCAACTTTCCCAATACCGCTTGCTGAAGAGACTGGTTTCCCCCGACTCATGTATATTCTTCCCTTCTTTGTCAGAGATTAGTTGACTGTACATGTGTGGGTTTATTTATGAGCTCTCTGTTCTGTTCCATTGATCCGTATATCTGTTCATGTACCGATACCATACAGTTTTGATTACTGTAGCTTTGTAGCACTGTCTAAAGTCTAGAAGGGTTATGCCTCCTTTTTTTCTTTTTTCCTCAGGATTGCTTTGACAATTCTGTGTCTTCTGTTGTTCTATATAAATTTTAGGATTATTTGATCTAGTTCTGTGAAAAATATCATTGGGTAATTTGATAAGGATCATATTAAATCTCTAGGTTGCTTTGGGTAGTATGGTCATTTCAGCAATATTAATTCTTACAATCTAAGAGCATAGGATATGCTTCCATTTATTTAAATCATATTAATTCCCTTTATTAATGTTTTATAGTTCTCATGGTATAAGTCTTTCACTTCCTTGGTCATGTTTATACATTAAGTATTTTATTTTTTCTGGTGTGTTTTTAAAAGGTATTCTTTTTTTTCACATTCCCTTTCTTATATTTCATTGTTTATTTAAAGAAATGCTACTGATTTCTATATGTTAATCTTGTATCCTGCTACCTTGCTGAATCAGTTCTAGTAGTTTTTGTGTGGAGTCTTTAGGGTTTTCTATATGTAATATCATGTTGTCAGCATATAGTGACAGTTTTACCTCTTCCTTTCCAAGTTGTATGCTTTTCATTTCTGTTTCTTATCTGATTGCTGTGGCTAGGACTTCCAATACTGTGTTGAATAGAGGATGTGAAAGTGTCTACCCATTTTTATTTTTTTAATTTAATTTTTGTCTTTTGTCATTTTAGGGCCATGCCCGTGGCATATGGAGGTTCTCAGGCTAGGGTTCTGATCGGAGCTGTAGCTGCTGGCCTATATCACAGCCACAGCAATGCTAGATCCGAGCCACATCTGCGACCTACACCACAGCTCACAGCAACACCAGATCCTTAACCCACTGAGTGAGGCTAGGGATTGAACCCGCAACCTCATGGTCCTAGTCAGATTCGTTTCTGCTGCACCACAGCGGGAACTCAAATTATCCCATTTTTAAATTAGATTTTTTTTTTTTTACATGAGCTATGTGAGTTCTTTATATAGTCTTGATATTAACCCCTTATTATATTTATTCTTTAAAAAATCTTTCCTAATGCAGTAAGTTGCCCTTTCTTCTTGATGATATCTTTTGCTGTGCAAAACCTTTTCAGTTGGATGTAGTTCCATTTGTTTACTTTTGCTTTTGTTGCCCTTTCCTGAGGAGACAGATATAAAAAAAATACAGGCGTGACTGATATCAAAGAGGCTAGTCTGGGGCTTAGACCCCTCATTTCTAAGGGGGGACCTCTGGCTGTGATATTCCAACCCCTTGGGTCTCCACATTAGATGTGGGTTCTGACTAGACTGCTTCATATTTTAGGAGGGAGACCCTTTCCACTTATCTCAATGCAGCCTTTTCTTTGTGACTTTAGCTGTAGAAAAATCTGTTCTCCTTGTCCTGACCTTCTCAGGGATGCTTGTGCTGTATGTAGTTGTAGTTGTGGTGTGTCTGTGGGAGGAAGTGAGCTCAGGATCTTCTTATTTCACTATCTTGATCTGGACCTCTCTCCGGATTATGATTTCTTTCTATAGCTTTACAATTTTGGAGTTCCCATTGTGGCTCAGTGGTTAATGAATCTGACTAGGAACCATGAGGTTGCAGGTTCGATCCCTGGCCTCGCTCAGTGGGTTAAGGATCTGGCGTTGCCGTGAGCTGTGGTGTGGGTCAAAGACTCGGCTCAGATCTGGTGTTGCTGTGGCTATGGTGTAGGCCAGCAGCTGTAGCTCCGATTAGACCCCCAGCCTGGGAACTTCCATATGCTGTGGGTGCAGCCCTAGAAAATACAAAAAGGCCAAAAAAAAATTTTTTTTTGTTAGCTTGTTGTATTAATTATGTTCATGCATCCCACTTTAATCCTTCTGGGGGGATGAGGGTTAGAGATAAATGACCCTTTCTTTCTCTTTCACTTGGTTTTCCTCCTTGTTAAAAAAGACTTGGTATTGCTAATCTACAAACTATAGTAGCATAAGAATTAATGAACCGATCAGTTGGGAACAGTTGGAAAAGTGTGAAACATTATATATAGAGTGGCATAGATATCTAGAAAACACCATGTGTTTTCCATATATAGGAAAAGCAATGGTTCTTAAAGGGTTGGTGCATTTTTAATCAAAAAGTCCTAAGTGATTTCTCAAATTAGTGTTTAAATACTATGATAGTGAAATTCTTTTATGTCTGACAGTGACTGAAGTTAATACCTCATTTTGAGGATTCATTTGTTTGAACACCTGGAAAAATCCAGACCTAGATTTTTATGACTGAAAATATGTATATTCTGTGTAGGTATATATAGACACTGAGCTAAGTTTCAAAATTATGTATATTTCTGGGAGTTGCCTCCGTGGCGCAGTGGTTAATGAATCCGACTAGGAACCATGAGGTTGCGGGTTCGGTCCATGCCCTTGCTCAGTGGGTGAAGGATCCGGCGTTGCCGTGAGCTGTGGTGTAGGTCGCAGACGCGGCTCGGATCCTGTGTTGCTGTGGCTCTGGCGTAGGCCAGTGGCTACAGCTCCGATTCGACCCCTAGCCTGGGAACCTCCATATGCCACGGAAGCGGCCCAAAGAAATAGCGAAAAGACCAAAAAAAAAAAAAAAATTATGTCAATTTCTGAAAAGCTCAAAATACTTAAAGCTGTGTTATTTAACTTTGCAAAATCTCTATGAGATGGATAAGGGGCAATTTAAATTATTTTTGTATAGATTTAGTATTTTTCAAAATTTTAGGATTAAATACATTCTTGGTATATTGTACTGTGGCAGTATAACACTTATGAGCCTAAACTAAATGTTCAATAGGTTATTATTAATTATTTCATATACATTGACACTAATCCCTTTTATTTTTGATTGGTAAGACAAATTGATTTTAAGAGAATTTTAGCATGAAGATAAGATGAACAAAAACCAAATGTAGAGTTTCTCAGGCAAAAGATCGTATTGAATTTTTGCATATAAGCAAAGATAATTTATTAGGAGATGTTCTAACCTTATTCCTCTAATGAATTTTAGTTTTAAATTAATGAACTAATCATTGAAGATTTAGAATAATAGTCATTATTAATAAATATAAAAAAGAATATCAGAGCTTTATTTGTGGAAATTATTTTAGGCCACTAAATTGTTCTTCTTTGTCTAAATGATGCCGATGTAGTTTTTAAATTTATCTGATGTTAAAGTAGTTAAAAAAATTTTTAAATCTGGCTCAAAAATTCTGCTTCAGGAATTTTTTCATTTTTGGTTTTATTATGGGTAGTCCCAAAGATAATGGGAACTTCTAATAGCAATAGGGGAATCTGGAATAATATACATAATTTAAAAGAGGCCTTGCTTCTTTTAGAAGAAGCACTGAATCTTCATGATAGAATTTTAATTGTTTTCATAAAATCAGAGAAGTAACTACGCTGTCAGGCAACACACATCTTGTTTTTCCTCTCTCTGAGAAACTCGTTCATGAAGGAATTTAGTAGAATAGAGGTTTTGAACTTTTTAACCATTGGGGCCTAAATTGCCACCTCAGCTGTAAAAACTGTGATCTAGACTTATAACCATTAGGGATTTTATGTTGCCCTTCAGCAGGAAATACAGGGAAGGCCCAAGTTATGGCTGAATCACTGACTAGCACTGAAAGTGCAGGCAAGGATGTGTGAAAATTAGTACGCAATATTTGATTTTCTTATGCCTCAAAATGTCGAAAGTTAGGATAGAAACAGTACCACACAGTTCAATATTCTATGAGCTTGTCCTTCCTTCAAATATGCTATAAACTGTGAGTTCCTATTTGTGGCTCAGTGGTAAAGTGCCCGACTAGTATCCATGAGATGCAGGTTCCATCCCTGGCCTTGCTCAGTGGGTTAAGGATCCGGCATTGCTGTGAGCTGTGGTGTAGGCCGGCAGCTACAGCTCCGATTCGACCCTGGAAACTTCCACATGCCGTGGGTGCGGCCCTAAAAAGAAAAAAAAAATGCTATAAACTTAAGAGTTCTATAAGAAACTATTTAGTTCTAGTTAAACATGGAAGCCAGTTGAATTGCCCTGCTTTAGGGTCTTCTGAAGTAAACTTTGAAATAAGGGAAATATTTTATCTAAGTGTAAAGAACAGCATGTGAAAACGCATGTTGCTTATATTGTCATAGATTTTTCAAGATAGGTGGGACTTTAGAAAAGTCTTTGAATGATTACATGTAAAGTAGTATTGGTTTTGTCTTGTACGTAAAATTCCAGGGGCCAGAGAGGTCGTCTGCTCAAGTTTAACGAGTAAATTCAGTGCCAAAGGAACCCAGGTCTCCAGCCTGGCATCACAGCATGGAGTATATTCCCCCACCTCAGTTGCTTTATTTAGTCCTTCCTGGGCCTCTTGAGTACAGGAGATGGAAAAGAGGCATACAGGAGTAGAATATATCATCAATATTTCCTAGAAGAGAAACACTGCTCTCCAGGAGTGGAAAGAGTGAAGAAGTGCATCTACTGTGGATCGTGATGTGTTTCAGTGAAAGTATTACCTCTTTTCTCCTCAGGGTCTCATTTTACCATGAGATCTATGGGAAATTAGACTTGCTTAATAGTCTTTATGAATTATTGCTGAGGTGTAGAATTGCTATGTCAAGATTATAGTTGATCCTATCCATCCTCAAAACTCTTGATTAGATTTGGAAGAAAAATATGGAGAGAGAAGTTGAGCAAAAGAGATATTGTGCCCGAGAGGTACATATGTCATGGGTCCATATTGATTATTCAGTAAGATGATTTTTAGAATTAGGCTTCAGCAGGTGGATTTGAATGGGGAACAAAGGGAGGGGATTTTCAGGGTGTTCCAATACTGACAGTCACTTCTGGCATGGCCTATGTTGAGTGCATGTGCACCCACACTTACACAGTTCTTTTGACTTATGTTCTTTGCAGGTATTGCTGTGTTTCTAAGGACAGTGAAACTTTTTTTTCCACCTGATATGGTTACGATTTACGGGTTGTCTGCATTGGCTCCTGTTTCCTAGCATCTGCCCCGGGTTCTCTTAGTTTTCCAGGCATGTCTTTAGGCCTGGGTGCCATTAGATGCAGTGAGGAAACATGTCTTAAGCAAAAATAAATAATTCAAACAATATTTAATTTTTTAAAAGGAACTAAATGTTTTATTGTGCCTCATTGGAATTCTCTGCTTTGACCCAATTTTGGCCACTCTTTTCAGTGGAGAATGCCCCAGTTCTTCAATATCACATTAATCTCTTATTGCTCTTAATTTTACTTTTATTTTTTGTCTTTTTGCCTTTTCTAGGGCTGCTCCTGCGGCATATGGAGGTTCTCAGGCTAGGGGTCCAATCAGAGCTGCAGCCACTGGCCTACGCCAGAGCCACAGCAACTCGGGATCCAAGCTGCGTCTGCAACCTACACCACAGCTCACAGCAACGCCGGCTCGTTAACCCACTGAGCAAGGGCAGGGACCGAACCCGCAACCTCATGGTTCCTAGTCGGGTTCGTTAACCACTGCACACAGTGGGAACTCCCCTTATTGCTCTTAATAAGGCGACAAAGAACTGTGTACATAAAGATGAGAGCAGCCCTCCCATCCCAAAGAAAGTATGCTTTACTGCAACAGATCTTGCTTTTGAAAAGAGATGCATTTTCATCATTTACCATTTATTCGATAATTTATCATATTTTATTTTATCATTTTTGATTCTTTCCTGGCTTTTAACTCATCTGCCTCTCTTCTTTCTCTCTGCCTTTCTTTGTCAAAAGCATGAAGTGCAGATCCATGGAGCCCTAGAGCCTTTCGTTTTTAGATAAGTCTTTTGGATAAACTTTGGGTGGATACATTCAGATAACAGCTTACTCAGAGAGTCTGAATGCTTGGGGCCAATATAATGAAAGATGTGTGTGTATAGTCTTTTTAAAGACTTGTGTGCCGTCTTTTCCTTTTTCCCATCTTCCTCACCTTCCATTCTCTCATCAATTCACTCCGATGGGACTTTCATTCCCATACCTCATTGAAACTGCACTAACAGAAGCTTACCAAAGGTCTTTAATCTTGCCAAATCCAGTGCCTTATCTCTGTCTCCTTGACTGTTCGGGGGTCTTTCACATCATTGACCACTCGTTTTTTCTTTAATAGCTCCTCATGTCTTAGCTCCCTGTATCTCACACCTTCATTTTGCTGTCACTGGATGGCCATTTTTTCCCCAACAACCTTTGATGGGTTTTGCTTCTGTTATGAGCCTTTAAATACTGGGATTCCCAAAGGCTCAGTCCTGGGTATTCTTCTCCTTTCTTTTTAACTCAACTCTCTCCTTAGAGCATTCTCATTTAGTTGATGGCTTTGAATGCCCTCTTTTATGCCAAGATACTCCAGCATTTGTATCTCCAGCCCTGACCTCTACCCTGAACTTCACATTTGTCTATCTAATTTCCTGTTGGGCATCCGCTCGGATGTCTGAAAAGCATTGCAAACTTAGCATAGCCAGAACAGAAATCTTGGTACCCCAGCCTCCTTTCCTGCTTACCTTTCACTCCTCTCTCTGTTTCTTACCTCGTAATTTACATTACCCTCCATTCAGTTGCTCAGGACAAAAATGTAGTTGTCACTTTTCATTAATTCTTTCTATCGCTGTGCTCCCCCTCCCCCATCCAGTCCCTCACTGAGTCCTGTTAGCACTTCCTTCAGAATTCCATATAAACTTTGTTGGTTTTTTTTTTTTCTCCAGATTTCACTGGTCTTCTTCCTTTATTGCCCCTCCATAATCTTTCCACACAGCAACCAGAATGATTTTTTTTATAATATGCCACCCCCCTCCTCCACTTCATTGATTCTCATTACACTTAGAATACGATTTGAATTCTTTATTAAGTACCTGCCATGTTAGTTCTAACAGATCTAACCTCAGCCTAACTTCTTTGGTATCTTACACTCCCTCCCCCCAATCATTGACCTCACTCACACTGGGTTTTTTTATGTTGTTCTCATAGGAACCTGGTGATTTTAGTATTACGGTAACTACAAATGAGGCGATGGAGGCTCAGAGAAATTAATTTCTTGCTGAAAAAATATGCACCTAATGAGGCGCACATGAGCTCAAATCCCAATTCTGATGTCTGAAATCAGCCCATTTTCTGGGATAACATGGGTGTCTCCCTGTGCTTTACTCCTTGTCTGTATAAAGTAAGATAATAATATCTGCATATCTATTTTTGGAAAACCATGAGAGCCAGATGAGTATGAATACAGTACCAACAAAAATTCCAGGCTCTATTATTTAATTAACTGTTATTTTATACCAAGATTTCTTTCTGTTTTCTTCTTTTTCTTTTTAGGGCCACACATGTGGCATATGGAAGTTCCCAGGCTAGGGGTTGAATTGGAGCTACAGCTGCTGGCCTACACCATAGCCACAATGATGCTGGATCTGAACCACAGGAAACAACCTATGCTGCACCTTGTGGCAGCACAGGATCCTTAACCCACTGAGCAAGGCCAGGAATCAAACCTGCATCCTCATGGATACTAGTTGGGTTCTTAACCCGCATCCTCATGGATACTAGTTGGGTTCTTAACCCACCATGGGAACTCCGTTATAGCAAGATTTCTGAATACATGTTGTGATTCTGTGAAGCCTTCTGTCTGCAGCAGTGGGTATTTTAATTATTTGTTAGACTCCTTGTGGTTATGTTTGGGCTTCTTTGAGAATGAGTTTTACACCCTTCCAATTGTTGGCAAATATTCATCCTGGAGAAAACCATCCATCTGTTCAGCTGCTAGCCAAAACATCACAGTCAAAATAGCAGATTCGACTCTAACATGAATTACGATGAGACAGCGTAACATAGAATACAAGTCATATCCTCGTCAACAGATGTGGAAAGAGGCCGTATCTGTCAGGAAGAATGTAAGATTTTCATCATAGAAAGTTAAGGCTTAACTTAGGACTTTGCAAATGCCAAAAATTGCACTTGTATACATCATTAGAGTTGAGACTGAATGAACAGAAATAGTGGGAGAGAGAGGGGAAAAAAAGACTAAACGAGTTAGCTCAAGCCCAGCCTGTATTGCAGATAGACTTGACATCTGCTAGACACAGAAGGAAGGCTCTAGATGCTCCATAGGCTGGAGGTCTGCTTGAGTAGATGCTCAGTTACTTGCCTCAGTATGCAGTATATTCTTGAAGCACACGGACATTTGGCTGCAATCATCCTGAGTGTTATTGTTTCCCTTTTTGTCCAAGGCGTGCTTCTTTCATGCAGAACTAGTATAACTTGATGCTTTTGGCAGGATGCCCTTGCATATGATTGGTTTCTTGGTTTGGTTAAATAATTTTTATTATTAAACCCCCAAATGTTTCTAACACAAATATAAGGCGCAAATCATCGTAAACACAAACCTAGATAGCAATCCATCAAGCTACGAAATAGAATGTTGGAGCTCCCTGGTGGCTCAGCAGGTGAAGGATCCAGCATTGTCACCACTATGACCCAGTCACTGCTATGACCTAGTCGCTGCTCTGGTGTGTGTTTGACCCCTGGCCTCAGAACTTTTGCATGCCATGGGCACGACCAAAAGAAAGAAAAAAGAAGAAGCAGAATGTTTCTATGATCTTTGAAGTTCCACGACCCTCTTTTATCTTATCTCCCTTTCTGTCCTGTGAGGTTCCAGTCTTTCAAATCTTATGTATCAACCACTGGATTTTCGTCACAGTTTTTCACATATGGATTACAATTGATACTTGCTTTGATTTTTATGTTTTTAACCGTGTTTAAGTGAAGTCAGATTATGCTTATTTTTTTTTTCTACTTTCTTTTTGGCCCAGTATTGTGAGATTTATCCATGATGATGATAGTTTTCTATTATGTATGTGTATCATCGTCTATTGGCTTTCTGTTTTTAACAATTACACACTCCTCTGCCATGAACATTCAGAAACCTATCTCCTGTTGAACGTATACAGAAGTTTTTCTAGGGTATAAAACTCAGAATGGAATTGTTGGGCCATGAACATGCTTATCGCAGCTTCACTAGATACTGTCAAATTGTTTTCCAAAAGGACTGTATACATTATACTTAACCATCTGTGTATCAGAGTTCCTGTTATTTCGAATCTTCCTAACACTGCAGGATTTAAGGATTGTTGCCAATTTTTAATGATCATTTTAATTTTGTTTTGTAGTTCCAGAAGTTTTTTTGGCTTAAACATTAAAGGACGTTTTTATCTCTTCTCATATTTTTAATGTTTTAATTGTTAAAACATGCTAGGCATTTACTTTAAATTCTGACAGACCACATTTTGAGGTCTTTGTGCGTTGACTTCAGCTATATGATATTTCTGCCAAGTCTTCCTCCCTGGGTTTTGTTTCCTTTAGTGACTTTTTTTTTTTTTTTTAATTGTAAGCTTAGGCTCTTTTGAAATTCTTTGAGGTCTGTATTGAAGGTGGTTTTTTTTTTTTTTTGGTCTTTTTGCCTTTTCTAGGGCTGCTTCCCACGACATATGGAGGTTCCCAGGCTAGGGGTCCAATCGGAGCTGTCGCCGCCGACCTACACCACAACCACAGCAACATGGGATCCGAGCCGTGTCTGTGACCTACCCTCCCAGCTCACGGCAACACCAGATCCTTAACCCACTGAGGAAGGTCAGAGGTCCAACCCAAACTCTCATGGATACTAGTTGAGTTCATTACCACTGAGCAATGACGGGAACTCCTGAAGGTGTTTTTATCCGGAGTGAATTCGCTTGTGTGTGTGTGTGTGTGTGTGTGTGTGTGGCATTAACAGCCCTGGATCCCTCCATGTTTAATTTCTGTGTTTGAGGCTTCTTGTGTCAGAAAGATAATATAGGCTTCATGCTTGGCCAGTGATGAAGTTATGAGTTCTCTGGAAAATATCGTCCCACTCTCTCCAGTACTGAAGTCTAGATTGGCAACTTCCTTGCTGTCCCTTCCATGGAGTGGGTTTATTCTGATTCAGACTAAGGTTATATGCTCCTTTGGCATCCAGGTCTGTTCAGGAGTTCGGCCCTGGCACAGTCTCCCGTGTCTTGTACCCTGGCTGCAGTCAGAATGGAAGTCAGCATCCCCCTGGTAGCCACATGGCCTCAGTGAGAGAACTAGCTTCAGACTTGACTCGTCTCTCTGGTTCGCTGCTTTTGCTTTAGTAGAATCAGTGGTGTTATTTAATCCAATGCTATTTTCCTTTCTTGTCATCTGGATGACAGAATATTATTTTCCATTTTTCTCTTTTTTAATAGAACTTCTTGTATGCCTTGATTTTTTTTTTTTTTATGATAAAACCTTTCAATTGTGCAAAAAAGATGGGGTAGGATGGATAGGAAGTGTATGACCTGAGTCCATTGTTAGTTTTAGTGTTTTTTTTTTTCTTTTTATTGTTTTGTCTTTTTAGGGCTGTACCCACGGCATGTGGAAGTTTCCAGGGATCAAACCCAAGTCCTCCTAGACACTAGTCAGGTTCATTACCACTGAGCCACCATGGGAAATTCCATTGTAGTATTTTGTCATATTTGCCATGTGTGCATGCATGCATGTGTATAATTTTATGAACCATTTGGAAGTCTGTGACATATATCACGTCACTTAACCCTGCATGTTTTGCTGTACATCTTCTGAAAATAAGGATATATATCACACCTTAGAAAATGAATAAGAAGTCTCTAATATTTTGTCTAACACCTAGTCCATATTTAAATTCCCCAGTTGTCCCTAAATATATGTTATATATATTTTTCCCCTAAAATGGGAGCAATGTAGTGATGCTTTTTTTTTTTTTTGTCTTTTTGCTACTTCTTGGGCCGCTCCTGCGGCATATGGAGTTCCCCAGGCTAGGGGTCTAATCGGAGCTGTAGCCACTGGCCTACGCCACAGCCACAGCCACAAGGGATCCCAGTTACATCTGCAACCTACACCACAGCTCATGGCAACGCCGGATCGTTAACCCACTGAGCAAGGGCAGAGATCGAACTCGCAACCTCATGGTTCCTAGTCGGATTTGTTAACCACTGCGCCACGACGGGAACTCCGTGATGCATTTTTAAAGATATTTATATGTAAGTAGGGCTATTTGGTTCACCATACTTTCAGATGTGGAAACAAACTTTATTGTTTGGCCTTTTCTGAACTTTGCTTCTTGACTACTACATTTTTCTAGTAGCCAAATTACTGGTTTTTTCGTTCTTTTATTTTTGCTTTTTAGAGCCACACTGGCACCATATGTCCCCAGGCTAGGGGTCCAATCAGAGCTGCAGCTGCTGGCCTACACCATAGCCACAGCAATGTGGGATCCGAGCCATGTCTTGCACCTACACCATAGCTCACGGCAACGCCAGGTGCCTAACCCACTGAACAGCGCCAGGGATCAAACCCACATCCTCATACATGCTAGTTAGGTTCGTTACTGCTGAGCCATGATGGGAACGCCTAGAATTACTGTATCTTTTGCTCTCTATTCACTTTCCTTGTGAATTGCTTATTATTTGGTATGCAGTTAAAGAACTATAATTTAGTTGAAAAACTGTTTTACTTCCTTTTAAAAGAGTTGTCTCTCTCAAGTGGAGGATCCAGAAGAGGTTAGCTCATTGTCTTTCTTCCAAATAGCTACATATTCTAAGTTTTGTTCCGTCAAGGGATTGACCTCACCCAAGGTGCCACCTCTGGCTATCCAATAAAAAAAAAAAAAAAGTCATTTGTCTTCACAGCAGAAAATCCATTTGTCCTTGGACTTTTCTTTGGGCCTCTGAATTCTACTGAACCCTATTATGTCCTGCTGCTGGTCACCCCAGCTGCCTGCAGATAGGACAGAGAATGTTGAAGACAAAGAGTGATCCGAGTTAGGACTTGGGGAGAAGACAGATGGATAAAGATTTCTTCTTGAACATAAATCTATCTGAATGTTGCTACTCATTACTGGTAACTTTCCTTAGAGCTTAAGACTTGAGGAATTTAGTGTGGCCTGACATACTTTTTTTTTTTGTCGTTTTGTCTTTTTCTTTTTTGTTGTTGTTGTTGTTGTTGTTGCCATTTCTTGGGCCGCTCCCGCGGCATATGGAGGTTCCCAGGCTAGGGGTTGAATCGGAGCTGTAGCCACCGGCCTACGCCAGAGCCACAGCAACGCGGGATCCGAGCCGCATCTGCAACCTACACCACAGCTCACGGCAACGCCGGATCATTAACCTACTGAGCAAGGGCAGGGACCGAACCCGCAACCTCATGGTTCCTAGTCGGATGCGTTAACCACTGCACCACGACGGGAACTCCTGACATACTTTTAACAAAGGCTCGGGATTAAAAAAAATATATTGCTGTTGAATAATAATCAACACCATGTAGGAAATATGGCTGCCCTGCTTCTTTTTGAAGATTTCGTAGTTATTTACGTATTTAGCTACACACATGAAGCCCCCATGTTTGCGTTTTTCTTTGCCACTGACTTCACATCAGCTCAGTAGGATTTTAAATATTTATATTTCATATTTTCCGGCACCTGCCCCGTGACAATATACATAGACCATGCAAACAAAGATGTATTTAGTGAAGAGATTGTGAAACTGTTTTATTACTGTTCTACTCTCCATCGGAAATGAAGCTGCTTTTTCAAACACTGTTTAGGCATGCTGTCTAGCAGTCAGTAATTGTGCTGATTATAATCATGAGCTTCTCTTCAACATGTGTATGGCTATTGTGGTAATAACTGGTGAATCATTGCATTTTAATTTGAATGAATAAAAAATAGAAAGCTCAGCAGAAGCATGCATTAGGGAGGTAAAAAATCTTAAAAGAAAAAAAAGAGGGGGGGGAGAAAATAAGGTATATCCATGAATTTTGACTTACTAGATAGTGGAAAAGTGACTTTGATAATAGAATGTATATATATATATGCTTTTATAGTACTGCTGATGTAAACATGGGCACACAATTATTTGGGTTCAGTTAGTTTAGCTGCAGAATGACTTTTCTGCATCCCTCTTCGTTTGTTTTTAAATGTTCATTCCTCAGTAATCAGGAGCTTCTGTTTCTTGATTTTTTTTAGACTAAAATATCCCATTAGCTGTTGTTGGAAGAGTTCTAAAATATTTTCAGTGACCATTATGGAAAATGTTGGGTAGCACAGAACTGTCTCTTGGCATGCCAGAACCCAGTGGTCTAAAACAGTCTCAGTCTTCGCCCTGCTTCTTGGGGGCATATTTATTTTATGGTTATTTATTCACGTCCACATGCTAATGGCTAAATTCCTTGGTTTTTACGTTAACTCCTTAATGTATTTCATCCATCCTACAATAGATAAGCTGATACTATTAACTTTAACAGCTTGATTTCAAATCTCATGTCTTGTCCTTTCCCTTTATTTTGACCCCGTGTGGTTAATTGAGAATTGGGTTTGCTCTTCCTGAGATTTCTTCCCTTCCTTTGCTTCCATGTTCTAGCACAGACTGGACACTTCCAGCTAGATTGCCATGACATTTGATACTTGTCTCTTTCCTCTTTGGTCCGTTTTGCATGCTTTTGTCAAATAAATCTTTAGAAAAAGTTATCACTTGCCTACTGATCAGTGATCTAGAATGTGACATCTATTCTCTGACTAGATTTGAAGACCCCTCTCTTGGCTATTTCAACATCATTATCACAGCGTGGCATTATGAAGACCACGTTCCATTTCGGCAATACCATCCCTTTGTTAAAAAAATTAAAAGGTGTGGCTGATTCTGGAAAATGGGGAAGAGAGTATGTGTTTAATTCAGTACCTAGAAGTTAAACTATGGCCAAATGACTGCATCTTTAGCTTCCTGATGCCAGGAGGTAGATTTTGGTGTTATAGGAGAGCCACCAGACAGGGCAGGTTATGGGAGACATTTCTCCAGAGTTCTTGATAGCAGAAGTTCAGAAGATAAAAAGCTAGGATACCCAAGGCGTCACCAAAAGGCGCTTTTTGAAGGAAAAGGAACTTTATTGAGTGAGAGAGAACAGCAGGACAGGAGGAAAAGTTCTTTAGTCGTAAGCAGGTTTAAAACGGGGGGTTGCTTAAAGCCAGTGGCCATTACGGTTGTTTTGGGGATCACGGGGAGGTCATTAAGCTGAAGGGAATAGAGCCAGAGAGGGGAGCAGCGGGTTAGGAATGATCATGACCTTTGAACAGGGCCACTCTCCTGGCCTGGAAACGTAGCCTAGATAGGGCCTGTCTGACACAAACCAGGAAGCTGGGTGTCCCATTGCTCTGTCCTGGCAGACTCGGGGGCGGGGGGAATTGTGGGCCTGAGAACATCTTGCTCCGTGTTTTGCTCATGCTCTTCCTTTGAAAGAGCTTTCTCCTGTCTGTTTACCCAAAGGTCACATGTGCTGGGATGGGAGGAGCACAGACCTAGGAGGTAAACTGACCTAGACTTGAGTTTTGTCTTCTTGCTAGTTGACGGGGTGACCCTGGCCAAGTTACTTCACCATTCAAAACTCCAGTTTCCTCCTTTGATAGTGGAAATGCTCATATATTCTCTGCTGGTGTAAGAGTTGAAAAATCGATCCCTCAGTTTGGGGGCTTAGAAAACTGCTTTTTTCAGCACCCACAGTCTCTGAGAAAAAGATGATGTGAAATCTTCTGTATCTGCACAGATATAATGTGAAATCTAGAGAAAGATTTAAAGAAATACGGATTTCCCTTGACAAGGTTCTCTTAATTTTATTTGTTTCTCTACAAGTTTGACCCTTCGGTCTCCGCTGGCAGAGAGTTAGCAATGGTAGATAGCAGAGTCACGGGCCCCAGATGGTCCTAGAAACTCCTTTTATGAAAAGGCAGTACATTTTGATACAAGAGAAATGCTGTGCCTGAAACCCCTGAAAGTCATTGAAGGAGAACAAGTTAGTGAAATACATCCCTAACATCTCAAGAATATTCTAACAGTATTTGTGTGTCTTGTGCTTGGTGCATGTTTGTTGAATTGTTAAATAAAGGAAAATTTTCTTTAGATTAAATTAAATCATATGCCTTTATTATAACCGTTCTCTGTGAAAATATTGACTCAGTTTATCTGATGTTTTGGAAGTACAAAACAGTTGATCTAAAAATACTTTTGAAATTTAAGTACATCAGCTTGTCTGTACTTAGGAGACCAGTGAGGGCTGAAGTTCTGAGTTGAAATTTTAAAATCTATTAATGGAAGTTCAAATAAGATTCTGATATATTTTGTTTATTAGGGCATTTTTCTGATTACAAAATATGTGATTGACAGTATGAATAAATTCGAAAAGCATAGAAGAAGTAAAGGAGGAGTTCCCGTCATGGCGTAGTTGTTAACGAATCCAACTAGGAACCATGAGGTTGCGGGTTCGGTCCCTGCCCTTGCTCAGTGGGTTGATGATCTGGCGTTGCTGTGAGCTGTGGTGTAGGTTGCAGATGCGGCTCGGATCCTGCGTTGCTGTGGCTCTGGCGTAGGCCGGTGGCTACAGCTCCGATTCGACCCCTAGCCCGGGAACCTCCATAGGCCGCGGGAGGGGCCCAAGAAATGGCAAAAAGACAAAAAAAAAAAAAAGAAGGAAAGGAAAGGAAAAAGTAATCCCTAATTACTAGTATTTTGTTATGTTTTCTTCCCCTATGTTTTCTGTGCATTTATGTATTGGTTATTTTGTTTTGTTGTTTTTCTCCTTATTATAAGAATTACTTATTTTCGTAAATTATTCTTGAAAAATACTTTCATACTGCTTGTCATAAAGCTTTACAATTATTTACTCAATCATTCTTCTAATATTGGGCATTGAAGGTATGTACCTGAAATAAATACCTTTGTTGACACCTTTGATTATTTCGTTAAAATATTTATTAGATAAACAATTTCAATATGAAAAATTTAAATATACATGTTTTTAGAAGTTTTGTTACATATTACCAATATTCTTTAGAAAGATTGACTTAGTTTACCAGCTCTGATATATTTTGAAGTGTATTGCGGCCTTTTAATCTTCCTATATCCTTGTCAACACTGAGTATTTTCATAAAAAAAAAAAAAGCTTTGGACTCTTATTTATTCATCTAGTTTGTGTTGCAGATATAATCTGTATTAACTGGAGTACTTGCTTTAACTAAACAAATACCTGAGGTAATATCTATATTCTTTTGTATTACTTTTGTTTTACTTACTGATGTGACTATTTCTACCACAAGACTATACAGGGATCACATTTAGCTTAATATTCAAGGCACTATACTTTATACTGCACATAAAGATATGAGCATATATTAGGTGCTCAATAAACATGGAAAATAATTATTACATAATACCCATCTAGATAGATTCTATCACTTACTAACATTTCTGTGCATATGCTTTAAACACATGTCAACTCTTTAATAGAAAGCAGTGCATAAAGTTTCTGGGTCTCATTTTTGTTTTTGTATGAAGGATCCATTCATTGGTAGGCCATATTGATGCATTTAAAATAACAAAACTTTAATTCAAAAAGATATATGCACCCCTATGTTCATTGCAGTACTATTCACAATAGCGAAGACATAGAAACAACCTAAATGTCCCTCCACAGATGAATGGATTAAGAAGATGGGGTATGGAGTTCCCGTCGTGGTGCAGTGGTTAACGAATCCGACTAGGAACCATGAGGTTGCGGGTTCGGTCCCTGCCCTTGCTCGGTGGGTTGACGATCCGGCGTTGCCGTGAGCTGTGGTGTAGGTTGCAGATGCGGCTCGGATCCCGCGTTGCTGTGGCTCTGGCGTAGGCCGGTGGTACAGCTCCGATTCGACCCCTAGCCTGGGAACCTCTATGTGCCTCGGGAGCGGCCCAAGAAATAGCAACAACAAAAAGACAAAAAAAAAAAAAGAAGATGGGGTACATATACACAATGGAATACTATTCGGCCCTTAAAAAGAACAAAATAATGCGATTTAAAGCAACATGGCTGGACCTAGAGATTCTCATACTAAGTGAAGTAAGTCAGAAAGAGAAGGACAAATACTGTAGGATATCACATATCTGGAATCTAATATTTGGCAGAAATGAACCTATCTAGAGAAAAGAAGCAAACTCATGGACATGGAGACCAGACTTGTGGATGTCAAGGGGGAGGGGGAGGGAGTGGGATGGACTGGGAGTTTGGGGTGAGTAGATGCAAACTATTGCATTTGGAGTAGATAAGCAATGACATGCTGCTGTACAACACAGGGAACTATATCTTATTACTGTGATGGAACATGATGGGGGATAATGTGAGAAAAAGAATATGTGTATATATATGTATAACTGGGTCACTTTGTTGTACAGCAGAAATTGACAGAACATTGTAAATCAACTATAATAAAATATTTTTTAAAAAGGATTCTTCTCCTTTCCTCCCAAAGTCAATGTCAGTATCATGTATATGCAATTTACCTTGTAAATTACATCAAAAACACCAAGTAATTTAGCTTGTAAGTAATGCCCATCTGAAAGAATCCTATGTCAGTGGAGAGATCCTGGAAAATGTGGCTAGTGGTTAGTAATGATGTAACTGAGACATGCACTTTAACAGAGATGAGATGTGTTTTCAGCCAGTTTCTGAAAAGTCATTTGCTTTTCGTATTTTATGGCAGTACCTTATGGATCTGCATTTAGAATGATAATTCATGCTAATGGCTTTCATCTCCCATGAGGAAGCAGAAATCAGTTCTAAAATGGCAGAATGAAAGGCTATAGCAAATAAAGTCAATGAGCTGTCAAAGAATTTTTCTTCATCAAACAGGTCCCCAAACACTCTGTGAAATATACTGACCTTCCCTCACTCTTCTTCCTTAGATTCTTATGCTGATTTGATTCATGTTTTTTTTTTTTTTCATAACAGAAAAATTAACACACACATTTGGTCAGTGAAACAGAAGGTATTTGAAAATAATACCTTGGAGCAGTGTCTCAATCTTGAGGGAAATGGTGAAGAGGAAATACTGCATTGATTGCTGTTGCTAAGCAACGGCCTTCACAGCAGATGTGCAGGGGACACCGGTGGTGTCTGCCAGCTCACTAGGCAGGGTAGAAAGCAGTGCAGCACCGTGACGTTTCTGAGGAATCGGAATCAGAGCCCTGCCTTGCCTCTTCCTGCACAATTTTCTGTGATCAGTATTCAAGAAGTTAAGATCACGTCGTCAAATATAGAGACCGAACAATTTGTAACACTTGGGAATTTTTAGAGAGCTGTGAATGGATTTGTGAGGCCAACTCTAAAGGAATCAGAATTCCTATTTTATTTCAGAAATACTATCTATTTTCCCATTCATGCATTTCCCATTCATTCATGCATATGTTCACATGTTCATTTAGCTTTCATAGTCAAGGCATTATCTCTTAAGAGTCAGGGATCTCTCGTATTGCTGGCAGGTGTGCTGTAGGTGAGATGGTAGGAATTTAGAGGTGGCAGAGCAGCAGCACACATGTGTATAATGAAGAGCCTCTTGGGCCTTCTTACTAGGACTGCAGCCCTCAAGCTTTAGGGCGCATGAAAATCTCCTGGGCAGCTTGTTAAAAGATTTCTCTTCTTCATTCCTGGTAATCCTATTATCAGAAGTCAGGAAGGTAGCTTACGAATATGCGTTTTTTTAAAGAAGCTGTCTGAATGATTCTGATACTGGCGGCAGGAGAACCACTCTTAAGAAATACTGAAGTAGATGGATTAGTGAAGATTTCATCACTGTTACTAGGCAAGATGTCACCTGTGAGTTTTAATTAATTAAATTTAATTTAATTTAATTCAGGGAGTTCCCATGTGGTGCAGCAGAAACGAATCTGACTAGGAATTGTGAGGTGTTGTGGGTTCGATCCCTGCCCTTGCTCGGTGGGTTAAAGATCTGACATTGCCGTGAGCTGTGGTATAGGTTGCAGACACGGCTTGGATCACACATTACTGTGGCTGTGGTGTAGGCCAGCAGCTGTAGCTCTGATTCAACCCCTAGCCTGGGAACCTCCACATGCCTTGGGTTTGGCCCTAAAAAGCAAAAATAATAATAATAATAAAATAAATAAATAAAACTTTAAAAAATTAAAAAAATAATAATTTAATTCAGTATCAGGGAAACTACTTGTGGTTTTATTTAGTCAATCGGTACCTCTTGCAACTTGGATTTCTCCATTTAGAAATGCTTCTGATTCAGTAGGTTTAGACCAGCTTGGATTCATTCCAGAACCTGCGCTGGGGGTCTCCCCCTGGAGGATACTGAATGGCAGCCCATCATCACTGCTTGTGACGCACCCAAGACAAGAAATGGGAGTGTGTGTGTGTGTGTGTGTATAAAGGAGACAAGCAATGCTTTGCGTTTGTCCACAGTACAGACCCCAAAGACTAAAATTTTAAACTGCCTTTCACTGAAAGCAAAAAACAAATGATCAAGCCAAACACCTCTGACTGGTCACTTTTTTTTTTTTTTTTAAACCCCAAAGCTGATAACATTTCATGTTTCTTTCAACTGTGAGTCTGACCAATCCTTAATAAACTCTTGTGTGCTTCTACATTATTTGCCTAAATTAATGAGTAATTATTGGCTTTACAGTCTTTTAATAAGATAATTTTTTTTTCCTTTCTTTCTCCAGTTGTATATGCTCCATAACCCAGTTTGGGTCTTAATTAGACCACGTTTGAAAACTTGCTTTCATGCCACGTAGTAGTAGAGACCAATACACATGGTTCTTATTAGTTTATGTAGTTCGTTGACCATTCACCTATCAAGCTAAATGACTTATAGATGACTTGTACATTTAAAATTGTTCAAAAGCTATTAAAGTCTGTAATTTATCATCGCTAACATTTCTGACCTTCTTCTTGGTCTCTTACCAAAATGATGTTCATTGAGTGTATATGACACAATAAGAAGAAAATTAAGGGGCACTAAAGGCATCACCAATATGAGTAGGGAGGTTTAAAATGTTGGCAGTATCAATAGTAGAACTTAATTTATATACCTTATAATAGAGACATTTTTCATTACACATATATTTTCTAAATTGTTTCCATTTTTAAATTAGTTGCCCTCATTTCAGACCATACTCAACAGTGAAATAATAAATTTTCTGGCTCTAAACCTTCATATATGGTTTGACCTTTAGCTGAATCAAGTAGTAAAGATCAAGATGAATTATGCTTGAGTGGAAAGGGATTTTAATGTTGCTCTGAACTGTGTTTTTCCTCATCCCACATGCTGTTTAATATTATTAATTCAGCTTGAATGATGGTGAGACAAAAAAAATGACCCTAGTTGGTTTTGGCTAATGCATTCTTGGATGTTACAAAAGTGCCTGTAACACCTGAATGGTTACTTATAAATAGCAATGCATTTTTATTTTGTCTGCAAGAGAAAATGCAGTATGATTGCCTCTAAGCAGTAGAGGACAGATTTCTAGATAAATGTTCTTTCCTAGGAACGTATATATGACTTCCATTAGTGCTAATAGGGCTTGTGTATTTGCATCCAGGAATTCAGTATTTAGGATATGACGAGCTGTGAATATTTGAGGAGTTATTACTGAACTTTTCAAATAAATTGAAAGGCATAAGTGACATTGAGTCCTGGGGAAGTGTGGTAATCCCTTAAGAATGAATTCTTCAGAATATTTAACTCTATTATCAACGAAATGTGAGGAGAAGGGAACTCTACTCTGCACATGTTTAGATTCATTTCAACCTAATAGTACATACGTACATTTTGCAGTCTTATCAGCTCCCTAGTAATGCACTTCACTATATGAAGTCAGTGGGATAGTCTCAGCCTTGTTTACAAAGCTTGGGCCCCTCAAACTCCCCTAGTTTGCTTTGTAGCCATTGTAATGGCTCTTGTAGCAGCTCTGTTGCAGAAACAAAAAGTGCACACAGAGAGATAGCTGTGCTTTTAATTAACCTATGAGGTAAAGATGACTATCATTCTAGAATTATTTTACATCATGTACACACAAAACAAAATGGATAATCTTACTTTCTAGAACAGATGCATCTAAAAATTTCCTTACTGGAGTCCCCATTGCGGCTCAGCGGTAATGAACCTGACTAGTATCCATGAGGATTCAGGTTTGATCCCTGGCTTCACTCAGTGGGTTAAGGATCCAGCATTGCCATGAGCTTTGGTGTAGGTCACAGATGTGGCTCAGATCTGGCATTGCTGTGGCTGTTCCTTACCGCTGCAGCTCTGATTCAGCTCTCAGCCTGGGAACTTCCATATGCCATAGGTGTGGCCCTAAAAAGACCAAAAAAAAAAAAAAAAGTGAAAAGTGCCTTGTCACCTGAATTTTTATGTATTGACTTGATCTTCCTTTATGTTTTCTTTGCATGGATAGAGAGATACTTATCTAGATGAGAAGCCATTCTGTCAAGATCTAGGCAATATGACATCATGAAGGCATCAGGTTTCGTAAGACTTCAGAAATCACAGGTATATAGGGAGATAATAAATTTTTCCAAGAAAACCTACTAGTTCTCAAATAACTGGGCTCATTTTTACATTTGGTGTCCTGAAGGACAAATAAGTCAGGGAGCTGCTTTGGCGAGGCAGCTGAGAAGTATCTACTGCATAGCTCTTCGGGGGAACCCACATCACACAGCATTGTGCAGGTTTAACTGGTTTACATGAGACAGTGGTTTGAAATGTAGCACTGACTTATTTAAAAAGTGGGTGCGAGGCGATTACTGATCACTCATCTCAGGAAACTTGAGAACAACATGTTTCTTGTTCTGTAAACTACTCAAATTTAATTTTCTGTTTCTAATACTATGCTTATGTAGTTTTTAAAATGTCTCAGAGTTCCCGTTGTGGTGCAGTGGAACGGATCCGACTTAGTATCCATGAGGATGCGGGTTCGATCCCTGGCCTGCCTCAGAGGATTAAGGATCTGGCATTACTGTGAACTGTCGTAGGCGGACAGTGCGGCTCAAATCTGGCATTGCTGTGGCTGTGATGTAGGCTCCAATTCAACCCTTAGCCTGGGAACTTCCATATACTCTGGGTGTGGCCCTAAAAAGACAAACAAAACAATGTATTTTATTATGACTTTTCTGCCCCCAGTGTCTTAAACTAGTCTTTTGAAACTATATCATTATTGGATTTTAATTTATATATATGTATTTTTTCTCCTTCAATAATTGTTTTATTTTGACACGTTTACAGTTATTACATAGACTTGACTGTTGAATGGTCACAGTAGTCATCAGTGCTATGATACTTTAAATTCCCAGTTTTTCTGGTTCTTCATTTCTTTTCATCTGGTAGTCAGCAGGATAATAGCAGCAACAGGAGCCAATTTTTGGGGCATTTTTTATTGTAGTTGATTTACAATGTTCTGTCAATTTCTGCAGTACAACAAAGCGACCCAGCTTGTGTACACAGTGTATACATGTATATACATTATTTTTTTACATTGTCCTCCATCATGTTCCATCGCAAGTGATTCGATATTGTTGCCTGTGCTCTAGAGCAGGATCTCATTACTTATCGACTCCAAATGTAATAGTTTGCATCTACTAACCCCAAACTCCCAGTCCATCCCACTCCCTCCCCCATTCCGCTTGACAACCACAAGTCTGGTTTCCATGTCCATGAATTTGTTTCTTTTCTCTAAATAAGTTCATTTGTGCCAAATATTAGATTCCAGATATACGATATCATATGGCATTTGTCTTGCTCTTTCTGACTTATTTCACTTAGTATCAGAGTCTCTAGTTCCATCCATGTTGCTGCAAATGGCACTATTTTTGTCCTTTTTTATGGCTGAATAGGATTCTCTGGTATATATGTACCACATCTTCTTTATCCATTCATCTGTCAATGGACATTTAGGTTGTTTCCATGTCTTTGCTATTGTGAATAGTGCTGCAGTGCACATAGGGGTGCATATATCTTTTTGAATGGTAGTTTTGTCCAGCTATATGCCCAGAAGTGGGATTGCTGGATCATATGATAGTTCTATATTTAGTTTTCTGAAGTACCTCCACACTGTTTTCCATAGTGGTTGTGCCAATTTACATTCCCACCAACAGTGTAGGAGGTTTCCCTTTTCTCCAGCATTTGCTATTTGCAGACTTATTAATTGTAGCCATTCTGACCGGTGTGAGGTGGTACCTCATTGTAGTTTTGATTTGCATTTCTTTAATATAGTGATGTTGAGCATTTTTTCACATGCCTTTGGCCATCTGTATGTCTTCTTTGGAAAAATATCTATTCAGGTCTAATGCCCATTTTTCAATTGGTTTGTTTGGGGTTTTTTTGTTTTTTGTTTTTTGTTTTGCTTTTGAGTTGTGTGAGTTGTTTGTATATTTTGGATATTAAGTCCTTGTAATTGCATTGTTTGCAAATATTTTATCCCATTCTATAAGTTGTCTTTTGTTTTTTTTTTTTTAATGGTTTCCTTTGCTGTGCAAAAGCTTTTTACTTTGATTAGTTCCCATTGTTTTATTTTGGTTTTTATTTCTTTTGCTTTGGGAGACTGATGCAAGAAAATATTTGTATAGTTGATGTCAGAGAATGTTTTCCATATGTTCTCTTCCAGTTTTATGGTGTCTTGTCTTATGTTTAAGTCTTTAAGCCATTTTGAGTTTATTTTTGTGCATGGTGTGAGGGTGTTTTCTAGTTTCATTGACTTATATGCAGCTGTCCAGTTTTCCCAGTACCAGTTGCTAAAGAGACTGTTTTTTCCCATTTTATATTCTTGCCTCCTTTGTTGAAGATTAATTGACTATAGGCGTTTGAGTTTATTTCTGGGTTCTCTATTCTATTTCATTCATCTGTTAGTTCTGTTTTTGTACCAGTACCACACTGTCTTGATTACTGTAGCTTTGTTATATTGCCTGATGTTATGCCTCTTGCTTGTTTTTGTTTGTTTTGTTTTTTGCTTTATAGGCCCACACCCTTGGCATATGGAAGTTCCCGGGCTAGGGATTAATAGGAGCTGATACTGCCAGGCACAGCCACAACCACAGCAACATGGGATCTGAGCTGCAACTGCGACCCACAGCACAAATCATGTCAGCGCTGGATCCTTAACCCCCTGAGTGAGGTCAGGGATTTAACCCACATCCTCATGGATACTAGTCCAGTTTGTTATTGCTGAGCCACTATGGGAACTCCCCTGCTTGTTTTTTTCTCCCCTCAGGATTTTTTGGCAATTCTGGGTCTTTTATGGTTCCATATAAATTTTTGGATTGTTTATTCTAGTTCTGTGCAACACAACAGCAAAAGTGTATTAAGTATTTACAAAATGCCATCTGCATTGTGCTCAGTTCTTTGTATGAATGAGCTAACTCATGTTTAATCTTCTGCTCCTTGTTCTGAGGTAGATCCATTAACACCTCCACTTATAGGTGAAGACGTAGAGGCACTTAAAACTGAAGTAATTTGTCCACGGTCACAAATCCTCTCAGGAGCCGAGACTCTGGATAAATTTCCGTCCCTCTCTCCCCAGAGTCCATGCTCTAAAACAGTACCTTCCTACTGCCTCACCTCTGTTGCCTGGAAGAAGATACATACTCATACATATTTAAGAAACTTCGGGGTAGGTAGTAAATTTTCTGAACCCTTTGCCTGTCTGAGAGAGTGTCTTTTACAACTGCTAGACAGAACGTCAGTTTAGTTCAATATGAAATCCTTGAGTTACAACCTTTTTTCCTTCAAGAGGAAAGTATAGCTGTTTCCATCATGCCATTATTTCCGTGTTCAGAAGGAAAGTGTGAGGACATCCCTATTTGTGTTTTGTCCTAGGCATTCTGTACTCTCTGCTGCAAATCTGTATATATGTTCCCAGAATTTTTTTGTTAACCTTAAAATTCAAAAAGTCTACTAAGTTTTGTCCAGGTGCGAGTCACTTGGAATTAATTTTGCCTGACATTCTGAAATCCCTTCGGATGTCAGATTTAGATATATCTTTAGATCAGGAAAGGTTCTTGAATTATTATTATTATTATTATTTTGTCTTTTCTAGGGCCACACCTGCAGCATACGGAGGTTCCCAGGCTAGGGATCGAATTGGAGCTATAGCCGCCGGCCTATACCAGAGCCACAGCAACACGGGATCCGAGCTGCGTCTGTGACCTACACTACAGCTCACTGCAACGCCGGATCCTTCACCCACTGAGCAAGACCAGGGATCAAACCCACAGCCTCATGGTTCCTAGTCGGCTTCGTTAACCACTGAGCCGCGACGGGAACTCTGGTTCTTGAATTATTATCTTTGCTTATTAGTTTCATTTGCTTTGGTTCTTTGGAGACATCCATTACCCATTGGTTGGATCTTGTCCTGACCCTAGAGGCGTTGTCTTTTCCCCTGCTTGTTGATCTCGCTCTTTCCTCTAAAGCAGAGGTCAGAAAACTTTTTTTGTAAAGAACTAGATAGTAAATATTTTATGCTTTGTGGACCAAGAGGCAAAATTGAAGATATTATGTAGCTACCATGATGAGAGAGAAATTTCTATAAAATTTTCATTGGTGAAATTCAAAATAAAATAATACTTGAGTAGAGTTTTTAGCTTTGTTTTGTTTTCTTGTGATATGGATCTGCTAATGAGAAGACTATAGTTCTTTTTGGGAGAGATAACCTTTTGCTTAGTTGGGATTCTAAGTTCTTAATCATTACTTGATTGCAAATGTTCATCTGTCAAAACCATCCTTAGCTCTCAGGACATAACAAAAACAGGGGGCAAGCCAGATTTGTCTTTCAGGCTATAGTTTGCTGACCTCTGTTCTAAAGTCTTGGAGAACTTCTCAGACTTGTCTCTGTTTTTGAGAACTGATTTTCTGTATTGTCAGTTTTGCTTTTAATTGCCTTGCATGTAAATTTTGTTTCCACTTATTATTCTAAAGTCTTAGCTATTTTCCTGTACATTTCAACCTGTTGACTTTTCATATCATATTCATCCCTGTTCTTTGTTCTTTTTGAAGCCCTATTTTTTGTTTTCTTGGAAATGCAGAATAGAAGTCTTTTTAAAATAGTCCTACTAGGTCATTTTCAGATGATTTTCTGTGTACCTCCAAAGGAATCGCCTTATCTTAAAGCTTGCGATTTTCATAGGTTCATGCCATGCTTCCGATTTTATTTTTGTCTTTTCATAAAGACAAATTTAAGCACAGACTCTCTCAAAATTTAAACAAATCATTATGTGGCTCCCCCTTTGTTCCCTCACTGCTTACGGATCCTTGTCTTATTTTAAGCCATAAGTGTTTTGTTTCACCTAGCTTCACTCATTTTCCCAACTCTTTCTCTTTGTGTGACTTTGTTAGAATGAGGCATATTCTTTCCTGTCACTCGTTTTTTTTGTTGTTGTTGTTGATTTTGTTTTTGTTTTGCTTTTTAGGGCCACCCTTGCAGCATATGGAGGTTCCCAGGCTAGGGGTCTAATCTAAGGTACAGCTGCTGGCCTGCACCACAGCCACAGCAACGCCAGATCTGAGCTGTGTCTGTGACCTACTCCACAGCTCACAGCAACGCCAGACCCTTAACCCACTGGGTGAGGCCAGGGATCAAACCTGCAACTTCATAGTTCCTAGTCAGATTCATTTCCGCTGAGCCAGGACAGGAACTCCTTTCCTGTCACTCTTTACTTTAAAAACTTTTGAGAATGAAAGTTTACATCTGCATCATCAAAAGTAGTTTGCAGATCTTATTTAACTGACCCATTAATGCAAAACAATAACACCCCCCACAAAGTGTACCGCTTCCTGGGCTCTTTAGAGTCCAGCCCTTGTCTCAGTCTCATGTGATTCCTGTGAAAAATTGAGATTGAATAATAGATATGATTTAAAGGTGCTTGTCAACCCCAAGAAAGCAAATTTAAAATTAAAAGCTTTCTTAAGCAAATCCTCCCCTACCAAGTTATTTATTTTTTCTTCCAGTTAAGAATGAAGTATGTGCTTCAGATCCCACAGTTATAAAGTTTTAGATTTTAAAGCTTCTTTTTTTCTTTTCTTTTAAGTTTTTTATGTAATTCATCCTTTTTTTTTTTTTTGGTTTGTTTGTTTGTTTTTTGTCTTTTTGCTATTTCTTTGGGCCACTTCCGCAGCATATGGAGGTTCCCAGGCTAGGGGTCGAATCGGAGCTGTAGCCACTAGCCTACGCCAGAGCCACAGCAACGCGGGATCCGAGCCGCGTCTGCGACCCACACCACAGCTCACGGCAACGCCGGATCGTTAACCCACTGAGCAAGGGCAGGGACCGAACCTGCAACCTCATGGTTCCTAGTCGGATTCGTTAACCACTGCGCCACGACGGGAACTCCACTCATCCTTTCTTTTGATGCTCTTTCAGCTTTTATTCTTTGTGCAACAGCCTTGATCAGTATTATCATAAATGGCACTCTGGTCTGGGTCACATTGCTTGTGACATGGTTTGTTTTCCCTTGAGCTTTATGTAGTGGCAGCCCATCCATTGTCCTTTTCTACTTCTTACTCTGTACTTTAGTTGGAAAAAAGAGGACCCAGTGTTCCATTTTGGAGCTCTGGGAGAGCTTACGGTTTACAGAATGAGATTAACGTAATAGCATGGGCCAAGAATGAACATGAAAACATGGGAGAAGAGGCAACGTAAATAAGAAAGAGAAACATACGTCCAGGTAATAAGTATGAGACTCTGATCGTGGTGAGGAGTCATTTCAAAGAGGGGGTAGACATAGGAATGACTCATACCCACGCGGTCACATTCTGTGCTGTTTCTTGTAAAACATTTATTTATATAGCTTGGGTATGGCAAATAAGTCCAATCTACTTTTTATGTCCAGTATCCATTATCTATATAGAAAAGACCTCTCATGACATTTGTTTTAGGTAATCTGAAGTCCTAATACCTGCCTTATGTGCTGTGGTTTAGAATGGCATTCCCTGGTATGTCAATGGGATGGTATTTCAATGCCTACCAATGAAATGTTTGGGAAATTCAATTTGTTGTTGTTGTTGTTGTTGTTGAAAATTTCTAAGACTTTCAGCCCTTTTGGCAAATTACCATTTCTGTTGGCGAATTGAAAATTGATTGAATGTATCAGAATATATCACTGTGAACTTGGCTTTTAATAGTTGTTAAATCAGCTGAAATGATATAATTTCTAAAATTATAGTAAAATATAATATATGTATTCTAAAGCAGTTCAAGTTTTAAAGTTTCCCCAGCCTTTTCTGAGTTTTATTAAAGCATCAAATACAAAGTGCTCTCTTTGCCACTGTATGATTAGTTATGTATTGGTCAGAATGACAAATTTACTTGTCTGAGAAGATGCTGAGTTAGGAGTTCTTTTTAGGCAGTGCCCAAATTGCCTTTATGCACTACAATGGATACAAATCTAGAAATAAAATTGGTTATTGATTTTGCTTGTTTTGCATTTGTAGCAAGAGAAAAATGATACTTGCAATCTTTCATTCAAGCATGTCAGTTCTGTGCAGTTTTTCTCTGTTGGTTTTGTATGGGTTTTTCGGTACCACTGGAACTTGCCATGTGATGCCAGCTCAATTTCTTTCTTATATGTGACATTCAGCATGCACAGATACCTTTTAAAATTTATTCATCTGCTTTATTTACCCACAGAATTCATGTTGTTTTTACTTGAGAGAAATTTAGAACTCTTGTTCTTCTTACCAGGAAATTTCATGTTGTTTTATGGTGGAATGTTGCTTTCACTATAGATCTTTCCCTGCTATTTTCATCTTTCTTCATCTATCATCTAGACTAACTTTTTGTTTTAAAATTTATGATAGTTTTATGAGAGTTTGGGTCAAAAATACTTTTCTGATATTTTGGGAGTATCTTAACATCACAGGACACAATTCAAATTTCCAGGAAGGCCTAACATTAAAAAAAAAAAAAAAAAAGGGGAGGTCCTGTTGTGGCTCAGTAGTTAACGAACCTGACTGGCATCCATGAGGACACAGGTTCCATCCCTGGCCTCACTCAGTGGGTTAAGGATCTGGCATTGCCATGAGCTGTGGTGTAGGTCCCAGACACAGCTTGGATCTGATGTTGCTGTGGCTGTGGTGTATAGGCCAGAAGCTACAGCTCTGATTTGACCCCTAGCCTGGGAACTTCCATATGCCATGGGTGTGACCTTGAAAAGCCAAAAAAAAAAAAAAAAAAAAAGAAGAAGAAGCTAAAATTTGCCATTTGGAAGAAAAGTGGAAATTTAAACCCTCCTGCCATGAAGGTGTATATCCATGGCATGATAGATAGGAATCTTACTAGAACAATGAAGCAAATAGGTAAATCAAATAAATGGGGAGCTTTTACTAAATTATTCAAGGTAGAGTTCTTTGATTTACAGTCATCATGTGCTTTGTTTGTTCTAAAGGATTAGCCAATCATTAGTTGAGGCCACACCCTGTAAGGGATACAGTGCTAAGCAATTGACACATGGCGATTAAACATGCACAGTCTGCCCTGGGGGAGCTCCCTTTGGAGGTTGGGAGGATGGCAGGAAGACTGTGGGGACCTCAGCAGTGGAATGTGGGGAAAGGAACTGGTGCAAAGCAACTGGATTTCAGAAATGTGAGAAATGAATGATGAGAAATGGGGAGGCTAAGAGATTATGGGGAAAATAATAGGAAAAAATTAAGGAAGAAAAGAGATTTGGGGCCTAATTTTTTTATTTTGCCCACCTAGAGTTTGTGGTTTGTCACCAGCATGTAAAACTTGGGAATTTTTTTTTTTTTTTTTTTTTTTGCTTTTTAGGGCCATAGCCATGGCATATGGAGATTCCCAGGCTAGGGGTCCCATCGGAGCTACAGCTGCCAGCCTACGCTACAGCCACAGCAACTCGGGATCCGAGCCATGTCTGTGACCTACACCACAGCTCACGGCAACGCCGGATCCTTGACCTGCTGAGTGAGGCCAGGGATCAAATCCACAGCCTCATGGTTCCTGGCTGGATTCGTTTCCACTGCACCATGATGGGAACTCCAAAACGTTGGAAATTTTATATCAGTATATTTCTAGGTTCTCTTGAAAGTCAGAAGAACATGGTACCCTGGACTCTGTTATCATGAATGATGGAAGTGAGGTGGCAGTGGGCCATGCTTTCCACTTTTAGATGGAGTGGTGCCCTCTGGTTCTCTGCCGGGCCCCCTGATGATCTGCCCCCTGCTCTGAGCCAGAGACCCATAGTTCAGGGCATTTTCACACATCTCTGCAGTTAAGAGAAGCAGCCCAATGGAACAGGGAAGATAGAGGCTAGGGGCCCATTCTTTGTGCTTTAAATATGAAAAGGGGAGTTCCCATTGTGGCTTAGTGGTTAACAAATCCGACTAGGAACCATGAGGTTGCGGGTTCGATCCCTGGCCTTGCTCAGTGGGTTGGGGATCCGGCGTTGCCGTGAACTGTGGTGTACGTTGCAGACGCAGCTCGGATCTGGCGTTGCTGTGGCTGTGTGTAGGCCAGCAGCTATGTCTCCGATTAGACCCCTAGCCTGGGAACGTCCATATGCCGTGGGAGCGGCCCAAAGAAATAGCAAAAAGACAAAAAAATAAAATAAAATAAAAATAAATAAATAAATAAATATGAAAAGGACTTGAGAATGTTATTGGCTGAGGGAGAAGAACTGGGCCCAAGTGAGAGATTGGACCTGGACCCGATGGGTTATGACCTGAATTGTGTTCCTTCAGAATTCGTATGTTGATATCTCAATCCCCAGTTACCTCAACATGTAAGGACACTTGGAGATAAAGTTCTTAAAGAGGTTCAAATGGAGCCCTGATTCAGTATGAATGGCGTTCTTATAGAAGAGGGAGCAGTCCTGGCCATGGGCACACGCAGAGGGCCACCGTGAGGCCGCCGTGAGGAGATGGCCTTGTGCAAGCCACGTAGAGAGGCCTCAGGAGAAACCAACCCTGCAAACGCCTTGAGCTCAGACGTCCAGCCTCCAGAACTATGAGAACATCAATTCCCGTTTGATCCAGCCAGTCTCTGGTCCTTTGTTTTGGGACCTCTAGCTGATTCCTGCAGATTCCTGGGAGGGAGGGAGAGGTGAGGATAACAGGTAGCGCAGACCCTTGGCTCTGTGGAGACAGGGGCCTCTCGTTGTTGTTTTGAAAACTCCCCAGCACCTTAAACACATCTGGCTCAATGCTCAATGAACGCTTATTGAATGACTTGAACTGAATTACCAGTAAGAGGGAAACAGGCCCAGAATCAGAGGGACTCACTCTGGAAAAAAAGGGAAGGAATTGAGGGCGTTCTGAGTTTCCAGCTCTTCTTTCCTTTCGTAAAGAGGTTGAGGGGTCAGTAGGTCAGATTTGTTATCTAGATCTCAACATAGTATATCACTAGCCATGGAGACTGTAGGTTTATATGTGAGTATTATGCCTTTGTTGTGAAAAAGGATTTTGACTGTGTTTTATTAGATATATGAAGGCAAGAAGTCTTCGTTATCAAGAACTGTTGTTTTCAAAGGAGACTTACATTTCTGAGACTTGTGCAGATTTAGTGCTTCTCATCTTGATGGTTTGAAGAGAGGTGATGGGTTGGAGGAATTGAGAAAGGGGCAGGGGAGGGGCATCTTTGGAAATGCCCCTGAGGAAAAGGGGAAGAAGTTGACCTTGTTCCAGTAGAATTTGCAGGCAGGTCGAGGCCCAGCTTGGAATTTGCAGGAAGAGGAGTCCTCTGACTGGGCTGGAAGAGCATAGCACTGAGGTAGTAGAAGGTGTCATAGGGAGTTCCCATTGTAGCTCAGCAGGTTAAGAACTTGACCAGTATCCATGAGGACGCAGATTCAATCCCTGGCCCTGCTCAGTGGGTTAAGGATCTGGCGTTGCCATGAGCTGTAGGTCATAGATGTGGCTCAGATCTGGCGTTACTATGGCTGTGGTGTGGCCAGCAGCTGCAGCTCTGATTGGACCCCTCCCAAAGGACCTTCCTTTGCTGCAGGTGCAGCCCTAAAATGACCACACACTCCACAAAAAAGGAAGGGGCTTCATAGGCCGATTGGGGAGGTCAAATATAAAAAATGCAAAATTACTTAAATGTAAAGGAGAAAAAACAAGGTTTTTTTTTTATTTGTAAGAAAAAAATGAATTTATGAAGCAGCGTTTCAGGGTTTCTTTTTTTTTTTTGAGCTAAAAACAAAATTGTTAATTTATTAACTGAAAAAGTTTCAAAAATTGTATTTTGCTGAAATAATTTCATGTTTACTAGTGCAAAACCCTGAGAATCTGAACTGTAGCTTGCGTCTCAGCAGTTCAGAAACAAAATAGAAGTTTCTCACATAACTCTGAAAGGATGGTGTTGACTTGAATCGCAGTTTCGCTGAAAGTGGGAGAAAGTGGTGCTCACTCCTTCTCATGGTAAAAGGTCAGAACAGAGTTTACCTTCCTCTGACCCGAGTGGATATTAGGAACATGACTTTTGTAAATACCGGAGACAGTAATTCACTCAGCGCCTTTCCTGTTTATCTGTGCTTCAAGACATTTTTCTCCCTCGGTGTGGTTTTCAGTACTCTATCAGAGCTTCTAGAAAAGTCATTCTGCCAAAATATGTAGTATATAAAAAGATTTGTAAAAGTCATTGATTTTTTTTTTAATTAAAATACTTCAAATAATAAAAGTACGTTGATGAAAATACTGATTAGAAACATAAAATAGGAGTTCCTGTTGTGGCTCAGCAGAAATAAACCCAACTAGTATCTATGAGGTTGTGGGTTCGATCCCTGGCCCCACTCAGTGGGTTACGGATACAGTGTTGCCATGATCTGTGGTGTAGGTCACAGATGCAGCTCGGATCTGGCACTGCTGTGGCTGTGGTGTAGGCAGGCAGCTGCAGCTCCAGTTTGACCCCTAGCCTGGGAACTTCCATATACCATGGGTGCAGCTCTAAAAAGACAAAAAAAAACCCACCGAAACCATAAGATAAAAATTACCCAAAAGCTCACCATCTAGAAATAACAACATTAATATTTTGAAGTCCGTATTTCCAGAATTTTCCCTATGTATGTATCAGTATAAATCATTTAAAAATTGTTTTTAATAAACCTAGAGGGCCTGAAAGTGAGTGACATGAAAGAGATGACTGGGTGTAGGCTGACGTTTCTTGGCTGGCAGTGTGGCTAAGTGAGAGCCGTGATAGTTTTGTCAGCAGACTCCACTTCTGGGTTTCGTCTGAACGTTGGCCATCATCATTTTGCTGACACCGTCTCCTTTACCAAGGTCCGTAGGCCAGGACCGCTGGTACCACCCCCTTCCTGATGGCCTCATTAAATATTTCACATGAAACATATATACCATCTGCTTAGGTTACAGGTAGAGTGTGGCCCAAATAATCAGCTGAATTGCAATGTGTGTGCTTAAGCTGATCTGGAGATGGACCTGCATTTTCTCCGTAGTGCAAAAATGCTGGGCTTGCACTGGTTTAAAAAGTGCTCCTGCTTCTGACCCCGATTAGTAGGGCTGACTGTTTGCCATAGAGATTAGTGAGTTTTCCTTATGTGTCCATCTTCTCACCTGGTTTCTCTTGTTACCAGTATCAAACATGTGCCCTGCTAGAAATTTAGAGGAGGACTTCCCTTGTGATGCAGTGGGTTCAGGATCTGGTGTTGTTACTGCAGCGGCTCAGGTTGACGCAGTGATCTGGGTTTGACCCCTGGCCTGGGAATTTCCACGTATTGCAAGTGTGACCCCCCCAAAAATTAGGGGGCATTCTGAGCATGTAGAAATGAACTAATTCATTAACTTGTCTCTAAGAATTGTGTTTGTTACCTTGGTATCACCGTATTCTGTTACTAGCCATGGAAGTTACAGGTTTATATATAAGCAAATAATGTATTTTTATTGAATGAAAAGGATTCTGAATATATTATGTGAAAAGAAGCTGGATAATATGAGGGTAAGACATATTTATCAGTCAGGGATCGTTTTCAAAATGATTTTGTGCGTGGGTTTAATATTTCACACCTTGACACTTTGATAAGAAAGTTCTGTTTCCATTGACAGTTGAAGAGAATGGCAAGACCCAGGTTTGATCCCATGTGGCTGCAGCTAACTCCCTTAAACTCTGTGAACTTCAGCTTCAGCGTTAGTAAAAAGAGGCTGCTAATACCCACCTTACACGGTAGTTGGGAGAACTGAATCAGATATGTGAAAAGCAAAATGCCTCCTATACTATTTGGAGATTGGTTGGTTTTTCCCTCCTCTGCTCCATCTTCACCACAATGGACCTCTCAGTGCAGGCAGGCATGCATCCAGCAGCCCCATGTTAGCTTTGGCTCACTTCTCCTCCACCTTTGGATAAAGGCTTCATCTAATTGTCATTCAAGATCCCCTAGTGAATATACAACTTAAGCCAGCTAATCAGATGTGCTCTTCTTCTTCTTTTCTTTTATTTATTTTTCTCCTTTTTAGGGCCACACCTGCAGCATATGGAAGTTTCCAGGCTAGGGGTCAAATCAGAGCTGCAGCTGCCAGCCTACACCACAGCCTCAACATCTCAAGATCTGAGCTGCCTCTGTGACCTACATTACAGGTCATGGCAACACCGGATCCTTAACCCCCATGAACGAGGCCAGGGATTGAACCCACATCCTCATGGACACTGGTCAGATTTGTTACTGCTGAGCCACAGTGGGAACTCCTGATGGTTTCTTTCTTTATGTTACTATTATAGCATTAGACTGTAATAAAAGAAAAGCAGTAGACTAAGATCTAATAATTTAGAAGCACCAGAGACATTGTTGGAACAAGATGACAAGCCTTTAATGACCATCTTAGCTGGTGAAAGCCCATACAATTGCTGCATGAGTATTTATTTTAGAAGCTTTCATTGGTAGGAAAGAAGTTGTAAACCTTACAAATACATTTTGTTTAAAAAACATTATAAACCCTGGCCATTTTTATATTAAATTATCTTCTAATATTTTCAACACATCCGTTTTGCTCCTTTTTCTTATGATAAGCTTTGCTTGAGGAAGGAAGAATAGGATTTCATTAACCTCATCTGAATAATAGAAGTAAACAGGTAGTGTCCATATCATGTGAAATTGCTGAAGTTCCTAAAATCAGTCCTGCACGTTGCTCAGAGGCATTAATCACTTTGCTGGTTACATCTGTTCTTGGGAAACAGAACCTGCCTTGACTGTGAATGGGGACAAGGTTGCCACCTGCTTATTCCCAGTGTTATTCAGAGCAACACACTGGCCTGGTCGTGACTACACATGGCTGCCTTGTGGTAGGAAGGTCATGGCTGGTCAGGCCTTACTTGTCTTATTTTCTCACTTGCTGAGAAAGCAGAGATTATGCTGAATACAACTGAAGTCAGGCTGGGCCCTAGAGTTAGCTCTATGCTGTGTGCAGGGCGGGCACAGAGCTAATAAAAATCGATGCAGACAGTTGAGCGGGAGCCCAATCCATGATCCTAGTTCACATTCTTCACCACAATTGCAGTGTCACAAAAAAAATTGTAAAAACACCCAAAAATGGTATGTGATATGATTTAGCCTTGAAAAGATAGTATACATTTTCAAAATAAACTTTTTTTTTAAAGAGACTTTTAATTTTATTCATTTATTTATTTATTTAGTCTTCTTTGCCTTTTCTAGGGCCACTCCCGAGGCATATGGAGATTCCCAGGCTAGGGGTCTAATTGGAGCCATAGCCACCGGCCTACGCCAGAGCCACAGTAACGCAAGATCTGTCTACAGCCTCACGGCAACATTGGATCCTCAACCCACTGAGCAAGGCCAGGGATCGAACCTGCAACCTTATGGTTCCTCGTCGGATTCGTTAACCACTGCGCCACGACAGGAACTCTCAAAATAAACTTAATTTTAGAACAGTTTGGATTTACTGCAAAATCGTGAAGCTAGTACAGGATTTCTGCATCTTCCACACAGTTTTTCTTGTCATTAATACTTTACATCATACTGTGGTACCATTGTTAGAATCAATGGTACCACAGCGGGTGCACCACGATTAACTGACGTGTATACTTTGTTCGGATCTCCTCGGTTTATACCTAACACTCTTTGTCTGTACCAGGATCCCACACAGGACAACTCGTTACCCTTTATCATCCATTGCCTTAGGCGCCTCTGCGACAGGTTCTCAGATTTTGTTTTCGATAATCTTGACCGTTTGGAGAAGTACTGGTCAGATTTTTATAGAATGCCCCTTACGCGGAAAGAAAGTATGATTTGCCTGAGTTATGATTAGCGCGTGGAGTGTTGGGTTTTGGAGAGGAAGACCACGGAGCCAAAGTGCCATTTGCATTCGATCATTTCAGGGGCATGTATCTTCAACATGACATTGTTTTTGTTTTTGTTTCATTTAGTGCTGTACCATTGGTTTCTGACATTATAAGTTACTCGTGTACAGCATTACATTTCGACCTTTGTATACCCTAACGCGTGGCTCACCGCCAAGCTTTGTTTCCATCTGTCACTGTACAGCTGACCCCCTTTACTCATTTCACTCGAGCCCCCCACCCCCGACCCCAACCTCTTACCCTCTGTATCTGTGTGTTTGGTTTTGTCTGATTTGGTTTGCTTGCTTGCTTATCTATGTGTGTTTGTTTGAATGTATGTATGTCTATCTGTCTATCTGTCTTCTACCTGTGATTGAAATCATTTGGTATCTGCCTTTCTCCATGGTCCATCCATGTTGCTGCAGACAGCAAGATATCATATTTTTTAAATAACTGAGGAGTATTTCATTTTACACACACACACACACACACATATACATATATATCTCACATCATTTTGATCCATTCATCTGTTGATAGGCACTTAGGTTGTCCCGTATCTTGGCAATTGTAAATAGTGCTGCAACAAACATAGGAGTGCATATATTTTTTGGAATGAGTGTTTTTGTACCCTTTGAATAATACCCAGAAGTGCAATGGCTGAATTATGTGTAGTTCAGTTTCTTAATTTTTTGAAGAATCTCCACACTCCATGGTGGTGGCATCAGTTTATAGTCCCACCAACCGTGCGTGAGGGGCCCCCTTTCTCTACGCCCTTGTCAACACCTGCTATTTCTTGCCTTTTTGATAATAGTCATTCCAACTGGCATGAGATGGTACCTCCTTGTGGTTTGGATTTGCATTTCCCTGATAATTAGTGGTGTTGACCATCTTTTCATGTGCCCGTGGCCATCTGTATGGCTTCTTTAGAAAAACGAAATGACGTCCTGATGATACTGCCCTTGATCATCCGGCTGCGGGTAGTGTTGGTGGAGTTTCTCCAGCGCAGGGTTACCTCTTCCCTCCTTCCGTTTTGTCCTCTTTGAAAGGAAGTCACTGATGTGCCGTTCATGCTTAAGGAGTCGGGCGGTCATGGCTATTGCCTTGCAGGAGGAGTATTTATATAAATTGTTTGGGATTCTCCTCAATAGGAATATGGTCTCTTCTCCCTTAAATAATTTATTTACTTTCTGATATATGGATTTGGATATTTATTTCACACTTTGGCTTGTAATTCAGTATGGTTTCGTTTATGCTGTTGCTCCGAGCGTTCCAGGTTTTGTCATAGGGAGCGCTCTCAGTTGACTCCTCTTGTGTCCCTTTGACAGGTCCCCACCTTTGTGGAGTTTGGTTTGTTTGTTTTTAGCACTTTCTTCCTTTCTGGCATCTCAGAATGCTCCAGGCTTATCATGTATACCTCAAAAATGCTCCAGGCTTCTCTTGTATTCCACCATTTCTGCAGTGAGCCCTGGCTTCTTTTAGCAGAGAATGTTCTTAGAAACCAAGAGCTGGATGCTCCTTTTGCTTTTTGCAACTGGGGTGTCTAAAACTTTTAACCTTATTTAAAAGTTGTAACTCTTAACTTTTTAACTGCCTGACCGTCTATACTGAGCAGTGCTTTTAAATGTTGGGTAACCAAAAATGTTAAATAAGTAGTTTTTAATTTGTTGTTCCTTGGAGAAAGAACATTCTGTTTTAGCTACGGTCAAAAGTTGCTAAAAATACAATTAAAAAAACATACTTTATAAGAATTTGCACTCATCTTAGAATTGCCAAACCATCTCCTTAAATTTACCTTTGTAGTTTTTAAAAGTGTATATATATATTTTTTCATTTATAATGATAGGTATTTTTTCCATTATAGTTGGTTTGCAGTGTTCTGTTTTCTACTGTACAGCAGGGTGACCCAGTGACACATACATGTACACATTCTTTTTCCTCACATTATCATGCTCCATCATAAGTGACTAGACATAGTTCCCAGTGCTACACAGCAGGATCTCATTGCTTATCCCTTCCAAAGGCAATAGTTTGCATCTATTAACCCCCAATTCCCTTTTTAAAAATCATTGGTGGAGTTCCCGTCGTGGCACAGTGGTTAACGAATCCGACTAGGAACCATGAGGTTGTGGGTTCAGTCCCTGGCCTTGCTCAGTGGGTTAACGATCCGGCGTTGCCGTGAGCTGTGGTGTAGGTTGCAGACGCGGCTCAGATCCTGTGTTGCTGTGGCTCTGGCGTAGGGTGGCGGCTACAGCTCCGATTCGACCCCTAGCCTGGAAACCTCCATATGCCGCAGAAGCGGCCCAAAGAAATAGCAAAAAGACAAAAAAAAAAAAATCATTGGTTTCCTGGATAGTTGACTGTACAGAGTACCATTTTGCTTTTCTTTTTCCAAATGGAAGTAGGTTTTCCATTTGTTAACTTTGGATTAGAGTTAGAAGTGGAAACAGCTCAGCAATTGAATTTAGCTGGAAGCTGGAGATATGCTGTCTTAGTTATATCATGGAAAAAAGGGGGTAGACTTCAGGGTCTGTGCCCCAGACTAATTTTCAGAATATTCACTAGCTAGCCCTGACTGATGAGTGAGGACAGGAGAGCCAGAAACGAGGAGATCATGCCAGGTGTGTTCTGGATCACTCTCACCCCTGCACAAGTCTAAAGAGCTGCCACAGGTATGAGAACGTCCGGCTTATAAATAGTATGAAGTAATAATCTTTAAAATATCCGTAGTATTTCCAAAAGCAACTGTTTAAAACTCCAGAAATGACAGTAAAAGTTATTTTTGCTAGCTTTTAAGACAGTGCTGTCCTCTATATGGTAATATATTGCTCTAAGAGAATCTTCATTCTTTCAGAGGAAAAGCAGCTGACCACAGCAACCACAGCATGGACAAAGTCTCTGAACTCTTTGGTTTAATATTCAGCAAAAGCAAGAGTTTTCATAGAGCTTCCCAACCTGCTATAGTATATGCACCAATTTTAATAATCCAGGCACGTGATGATATATTCCAGTGACCTGCGAAGTAATGTTTTGAGAGGTATTCTTTTTCAGAACAGGGAAAGACTGAACCATGAAAGGTAAAATTTTGAAGGAAGGTGAACTGTTGTATTACTGTTTCACTGTGTGTGTGTGTGTGTGTGTGTGTGTGTGTGCGCATGTGTATTCTTGAGCAATATGTCATAGGGTCTAGGAATCATTCTGGGTTTATGAATATACCTGTACAACTGACAGAATGATGTATTACCTTGTAGGTCACTGGAATAGAGTCCAGATGTGCTTAAATGTTTATGAAAAAACTTGCCTATTATCACAGAGACCCAGTGTCACATGTGGGCCAGCACGACAGTATTGTTACTGGACCTCACAGGGAAATCTATCTAAAATTGAACTCTATTTCAAATATAGCTTTTTTTTTCCCAAATTTGAAAGTGACATGATACTCATTAAATTTTTTTTTTTTACATTCATTTGAAAAGCCATTAAGTTATTTACCATTACTTCACAGTAGCACCGATCCTTTCAATCTCAAAACCTCAGTAGCATGAGCTTTACTTTCTGCCACTGCCCTGGGAGTCACGCTTCTTAGGGGACCATGAATTTCCAGGGAACTACACTATTATTTCATATGTGCAACACTTTAATGTCTTCTTTGATCCCAACCACTGCTAGATGTTCAGGAGAGGTGAGAATGTGGTCGGAGTTGAAAGACTGGAGCTCTCTGCAGGCCAGGTAGAGTGTAGAAAATTGCAGAGGTGAAAAACCAGGCAGCTCATGCAGAAGGCTGCGGGCTTCTATTAGAGCTTTGATTTGAGAGAATTTATTTTCATTGTGCCAGAGGGACTGTGTGTAATTCTGCAGATAATTTTTTTTGTGGAAAATCTTCAGTAAGGAAAAAGGACAACAGTGTTGTCCCATAGCACGTCCTGTGATGATGGAGAGGACCTCGTTCAGGACCGTGCGACGTGGGGGTCGCTAGCCACGTGCCTCTTTTGAGCACTTGAAATGTGGCGAACGTGCCAAAGGAACTGAATTTTTAATTTAATGTCATTTAATTTTTCAGTTAATGTCATTTAATTTTTCATTAAATAGCACAGCTCGAGATGGCTGTATTTATCACATCTATTCATGAGATAACATCCAAGAACTGTGTCAGAGTAGGTAACTCAAAAAAATGTGACATTTCCCTTTAGGAAGTATGTATACTTCTTGGAAATAACATCCTAGAGGAGGATCAATCTTTCATTTAACTTTCCAAATGTAGCACCAATGTATCTCTTAAATCTTTAGGATAGAATCAGGTCCCCTTAGGACTATGGAACTGTAGAGAAATATACCTGAAAAGAACATACCTCTGTGAGTCATGTGTGTCCCTAAACCAAAGAGCACAGAGTTGCGAAATTTGTATCCATTTTGTTCCCCAGCTCTAGAGCAGGTAGGCATGCTTTAGGATCCTTTGCTAGGTTTTGCCATATATTTCCCCTCCTCGAATAAAATTGGACATTGGAAGGAGGTACAGAGGTGGCAGGAAAAGAAAGCAAGCCTAGAATTAAGGAAGGAGAAGTACCTGCAGAAAGTAAAGTACTTGCAGAGCTGAGAGTACCATGGTAGCTGTTTGCAGCTTGTCAGAACTGGTCATGGAGCCGGCCAGATACGTGCAGCTGTGTTGCCAAGGGGCTCCTTCTGGAGGTGACTAGGGATGCGTCTGATATACGAGTGGGTCTACCTTGCTTTTTTTGGTGGACGGTGTTTAGCAGTTGACTTGAATCTGGTTTATGCTGTGGGAAAGAAGCCTGGAGAGAAGTGTGGAAAGGACGGATGTGATAGTGATGGGCGGGGGGCGGGGGCTACTTTGCTGTCTCTAAACAGTGGGCCAAATTGCGAGGCCACTGCTGGGGCTGCTCTTCTTTTCTCGTCCAGCCAACTCATCCAGTACGGTGCATGGCCTAGATTTGTCCCTGAGGGCACATTAAACAATGGCTTACAAATGAACATGCTCTAAAGATACATAAATCAGCATAGTTCACTCTAAGCTCCAAATAGTTGGTGATTTCACTTTTTTGGGCACATCTTTTCATTAGTTATCCTATTCCTCATTGTATTTTAAATATTGAAATTCTTCTTTTTTTTTTTTTTGTCTCTTTGGGGCCGCACCCACGGCATATGGAGGTTCCCAGGCTAGGGGTCGAATTGGAGCTGTAGCCACCAGCCTACGCCACAGCCACAGCAACTCGGGATCCGAGCTGCATCTGCAACTTACACCACAGCTCACGGCAACGCCGGATCCTTAACCTACTGAGTGAGCCCAGGGATCAAACCCACAACCTCATGGTTCCTAGTCAGATTCGTTTCCGATACACCACGACAGGAACGCCTGATTTATTCTTTATATCTCCCTTACTTCTCCATCCTCTTTACTTCAGAAATGTATATTCTTAGCAATGTGACTCTCAAGTTGTGTCTAATTTGTCAGGGGCTGCAGTCCTGGCTTCTCTTAAATATAGGTAGTAAATGAGATATAAAGATAAATATAAATATTTATAAATTCCTTTATAGAGAAATATAAAGATATTTATATTTATACATTCTTTAGAGATAAAGAATTTTTCTGATATAGGGTGTTTTTGCTTAACATGTTTTGTTGGGTTTAACTAGAATGCAGAATGAAAAAATAATCTTAATGCCAACTCAGTTTTCTTAGTGTATTTTCTTCTTTAGTTCTGCTTATTAGAAGTCCTCAAAGACTTCCTATAATTATTACATTAAAAGCCTCCATTGTCAGTTGAGATGCATCCTTTGTAACCACTTTCTTTTTATTCTGACTTCACATTTTACCTTTTAGAAATAACGTGTTAGGAGTTCCCATCTTGGTGCCGTGAAAACAAATCTGACGAGGAACCATGAAGTTGCGGATTCGATCTCTGGCCTCCCTCAGTGGGTTAGGGATTCGGTGTTGCCGTGAGCTGTGGTGTAGGTCGCAGATGCGGCTCTGGTCCCGTGTTGCTGTGGCTGTGGTGTAGGCCGGCAGCTGTAGCTCTGATTCGACCCCTAGCCTGGGAACCTCTATATGAGGCAAGTGCGTCCCTCAAAAGCAAAAAAAAAAAAAAAAGAAATAACATTACTGTTGCCAAGAAAATGTAAAGGTCCCAGTGATATTTATTTTTCTCCTTTTTTCCCCCAAGAGAGAGCTAATCTCACATTCATTCTTTAATTTACTAATAACTGGATTTCAATTAATTTAGTCTAATATTTACTCTTTTGAAGAATATGTGATGGTTATTAATTTGATTTCTTCCCCCCAGTCCTTTTAAAGTTACGATGAAATAATAGTAATTTTAACACAGATAGGTGCCATAATTTCAGATTTCATCTTATTTCCTAGTAACATTTACTACAGAAACTGTTGGGATGTCCATGTGGCTGTGAAACACACATACACACAGAGCCGTATCTATACCCAGTTATGTGTAAATGAATATCTTTAAAATTTCAAGCAAAACAAATAGAACATTCTTATTTCTTTTTTTTTTTTTTTTCTGGCCACACCTATGGCATATGGAAGTTCTCAGGCCTGGGATTGAATCCAAGGCGCACCCTAGGCCTACACCACAGCTGCAGCAACACTGGTTCTTTTTCTTTTTTTCTTTTTTTTTTTTTTGCTTTTTAGGGCCGTACCTGCGGTGTATGGAAGCTTCCAGGCTAGGGGTCGAATCGGAGCTGCAGCTGCAGCTGCTGGCCTATGCCACCCCCGCAGCATCAGTAGATCCCTGATCCATTGATCGAGGCCACAGATTGAACCTGCATCCTCATGGATGATAGTTGGAATCGTTTCTGCTGCACCACAGTGGGAACTCCCACAACACTGGTTCTTAACCTGTTGCGCTGGGCCTGGAATTGAACCTCCACGCTGCATCCTTAACCAGCTGTGCCGCAGCAGAAATGCCAAACATGTCACATTCTTCATTTTTCCATAGTAACAACTTCAGTGTTTTAAGATTTTCTGATTGTTTATATGTATTTGTGTGATGATTCTCAAACTTTTAGTGCATCAGAATGGCAGAGCATTGGAGTTTCTGATAGGTTTGAGGTAGGTAGGCCTGCGATAGGGTTTGCGATTTAGAAGGAATTCCCAGGTTTCTTTTTTTTTTTATGGGTTCTTTTTTTTTTTTTTTTGTCTTTTTGCTATTTCTTGGGCCGCTCCCTCGGCATATGGAGGTTCCCAGGCTAGGGTTCGAATCAGAGCTGTAGCCACCGGCCTACGCCAGAGCCACAGCAACACTGGATCCGAGCCATGTCTGCAACCTACACCACAGCTCATGGCAACGCCGGATTGTTAACCCACTGAGCAAGGGCAGGGACCGAACCCGCAACCTCATGGTTCCTAGTCGGATTCGTTAACCACTGCACCACAATGGGAACTCCCTCCCAGGTTTCTGATGCTGCAGGTAATGGGGACCACAATTCAAGAAGGACTGTGTCGGTATATTTGATCCTCACAAGAACCCAGTGTGCTGCTTTTTAGGCAGATGTAGATGAGGAAACTGTGGCTTGTAGAAATTCGTGATTTTCCAAGTGGCACGTAATGAATTAGTGGTTGACCAGACATGAGAACCCGTGAAGACCTTTGAGATGTCCTCCTGCTCAGGGCAAGAGTTGAGTTCCCAAAAAAGTCTTTCTTGCTTTAAAATGTTTGATTATTTTTGTTGCATTCTACCCAGAGCCATTTTTCTGTGTAGATACACTCTTTCCTAGTGTTCACACTTAATAAATATGTGTTTCAAAACATTTTCCCCTCCAAAGATATAACTGATTTTAGTGCCTCAAGATGTTCTAAAAACACTCAGTCCTTCTGTGTAAACAATATGTTATGGGGCGTTCCCACTGTGGTGCAGCAGAAATGAATCCAGCTAGTATCCGGACGCGGGTTCAATCCCTGGCCTCGCTCAGTGGGTTGGGGATGGGTGTTGCCGTGAGCTGTGGTGCAGTTCGCAGACATGGTTCAGATCCCGCATTGCTGTGGCTGTGGCTGGCAGCTGCAGCTCCTATTCAACCCCTAGCCTGGGAACTTCCACGTGCCACAGGTGCAGCCCTAAAAAGCAAAAACAAACAAACAAAATAAACAAAAAACTAATATGTTACAGTCTTCCGTTAATCCTGAGGAATGATCTTGATTTTTTTTTAGCCCGATGGCCTAGTGTTCTGGCAATTTTTTTCATTCTAATTTGTGGTGACGGTAAAGGCACAACCATTACTTGTGGGTGCAGCCAATGAGGATGGATCATGAATGATCCAGGATAAGGAATCTTAAGATCACAGCTCTGGTGTGTAAAACATTTGTGTCCAGAATGAAGCATGAGGTGTGCTTTCTCTCCCTTCCCCACAACGTCTCTCTGAACTCGTCCAAGGTATTCAGTATAAAGGGCGTTTGTGGAATGATAACTCAAACCGAGCGTCACCCCGTATTGGGAACTTACCTTCTGAATGTTGCCTGGCGATCTTATCTCATGTGATGAGGAAAATGTGGGTGCTCTTTTCTGATACTGTTTTTTTTTTCTATTCCCTACCTTCCATATTCTCCTGTTTTTCCTCCTTCTATTCTACTTTGACCTCTTGTAACTCAAAAAAGGAGTAGAGAAAAATAATGACAGGAGAACAAATTGAACATCATGACCTCGACTGACTTCTGTTGTTATTAATTGTTGTATTCTTATTGTCTCTCTCTGTTTTGGGTGGAAAGAGGAAGACTTGATACGTCTTACGTAGTCTTGCTGAACATTAATTGAGGTCACCCTGCTGTCACATCTGCAGCTCCCTCGGTGCTTCAGCTCCTCCGCCCCTCTCACCACACTTTTCGAAAACTTATAATAAGCCTTAGCATGTGCCAGACTCGGTCTGGTGCTTTAGATGCACTATTTTAGTTAATCTCCCATCAGCCTTGTGAGTTGAGTTTTGAGGAAATAGAGTCACAGAGGTTATGTAACATGACCGAGGTCTCATACCTAGTAAGTGGTAGAGCTGGGATGTGAATTCAGATCTTCTGGACTCCGAAGCTTATGCATTTAAGGTCTTATTTTATATTATTCCCCCTTTGAGCCCATTACTCAGAGGAGAGTTGTATTTAATAACAGAGATTTCTTGAAATAAATTAGACTTCTCAAAAAACAAGGTCCTGACTTTAAACTTGTTTCCTTGTTTCCTCTTGTTTGTCAGTTCTTTTTTGGAAAAAAAAATTCTTGTGGGATTTTTTCCACTGTGTCACAGTGGTAACCGTGGCATCTCTGCAACACCAGGATGCAGGTTTGGTCCCTGGCCAGCACAGTGGGTTAGAGGATCCGGTGTTGCTGCAGCTGTGGCATAGGTCGCAATAGCAGCGTAGGTCACAGCTGCAGCTTGGATCTGATCCCTGGCCCAGGACCTCCATGTGCTGCAGGACGGCCAAAAGAGAAAAAAAAAATTCTGTAAAGAGAATGAAAGATACTGTTTTCAGAGATGTCTGCCTCTCCTAAGCACACATAATTGGCAGTATCTTACCTTCACTGTACTTGGGAGTTTTTATTCTAGTCTTTAAAGCAGCATGTGATGGAGTTTCTATTTGTCTGAAAAGCATAGAGTGCCAGTGTGACACAGACACCCGTAAACTGCAGGGTAGATATTGGGCTCTTTCTCTGTTTTGCACTTGAAATATTTGGCAGCTTTCAGAAAAGGCTGCCACACTAAGTGACTGAGATGACCCATTTGTAAGGAGCTAGCTGAGAATATCCCCCAAAGCATAGTCATTTAAAATCACTTCCTTGGAGTTCCCGTCGTGGCTCAGTGGTTGGCGAACCCGACTGGGAACCATGAGGTTGCAGGTTCGGTCCCTGCCCTTGCTCAGTGGGTTGATGATCCGGCGTTGCCATGAGCTGTGGTGTAGGTCGCAGACGCGGCTCGGATCCCGAGTTGCTGTGGCTCTGGCGTAGGCCGGCGGCTCCAGCTCCGATTCGACCCCTAGCCTGGGAATCTCCATATGCCGCGGGAGCGGCCCAAAGAAATAGCAAAAAATAAATAAAATAAAATCACTTCCTTGGCCTCTCCTGTGTCTTTGAAGAAAAATTTTTTCATCTTTCCTATTTTTTCTTGTCTATCTCTTTTTATTGTGTGAATACATCTTTTAAAAACAGTATGATATAATATTTAGATTTAGAATCAGGGTTTAGTGAATATTTATTATTAATGGTCACTCTATACCAAATCCAGCTATCTTCCCTCCCTCCCACCTTCCCTTTCTTTTTCTATGTATTATTTTTATTTTTTATTTTATTTAAAAAAATTTTTTTTTTACCTTCTTCCCTTTCTTTCTGTTCTGCTTTGCTTTCCTTTCTTTCATCATTGCTCCAGTATAGAATAGTGTTGATTCTGGGATTTTCCCCTTACTAGCTGAGTAGCCTTGAGAAAATTCATTCATTCCTTTGAGCCCCAGCTTCCATATCCGTACAAAGGGGTGTCTGTGTGTCTCTAGATGTTTGTAAGACGTGGATAAGATAGTGTCCACCACAGAAGAAAATGTCTCTCTGCAGCGTCTGGGTAGCGGAAATGCAATGGCAGGGAGCTGCCTCTCTTCTTAAGAAATAAGTTTGCCTCCTGGAAACCGATTATAAAGTCAAAGCACAATAGCTAAAGTAACATATAGGCTAAAGGGACAGATTTTATAGCAGGCCTGTAATCTGACTGATAAGATACCTTTAAAAGGACTGTGTCAAACAGAAATGTTAGTAACCTCTGGCCCTCTAAAAATAAAAGCAGAGTTATTGCAGAGTTTCCATTTTGGGGTGATGAAAAAGTCTTAGAAGCTGTGGTCACAGTTACACTCCATTGTGAATGTAATTAATGCCACTGAATTTTACACTTAGGAATAGTTAAAATGGCAAATTTCCTTTAAAAAAAAAAAAGGAAGTCAGTGAGGTGAATATTCCCAGTGTCCTTTTGGGAGTTATCCAGGCCGGGGGAAGCTGGAGCTGGGACCACGCTACACAGATTCTGTGCACAGTAGACCCCCTTTATGTACTTCAGTCCAGAGATCGTCAGCTCCACCCGGCCAGCAATCTGCTCCGTCTTGGTCCTGCTAGGCCAGCACCAGCTGAATGAATGGATCATCTCTTATTAAGTAGAGGTCCCGTTGTGGCGCAGTGGTTAAGGAATCCAACTAGGAACCATGAGATTGCGGGTTCGATTCCTGGCCTCGCTCAGTGGATCAGGGATCTGGGATTGCCGTGAGCTGTGATGTAGGTCACAGAGCGGCTCGGATCCCGCGTTGCTGTGGCTCTGGCGTAGACCGGTGGCTACAGCTCCGATTTGACCCCTAGCCTGGGAACCTCCATATGCCACGGGAGCAGCCCTAGAAAAGGCAAAAAGACCAAAAAAAAAAAAAAAAGGAGTTCTAGTGCTTAAGTTGCTATTGACAGTTCTCAGGGGTAATTGAAGAAAGGGTGAGTGTTCTACAGTCTACTTTTTATAAGGAGAAACGTTTGTTTGCTGTAAAAATGATATCTTGGCTTATGTCATCATCAGTGCTTATAGAAAACTATTGTAGTCGGTGGCATTTTTTTTTAACCATTGTTATATTCGAAAAGGCATTTCTGAAGCACTCAGCCTCAGAGAGCATTGCCTTATGAAATATAAGAAATAATTTAAAATTTTGTTCCTGCTGTTTGGGAAGTCACTAAGAGACATGGACAGAGCAGGTGTGTCTTGGCTCAGTCTCCTGTAACAAATAGGACAGATTGGGTGGCTTCAACCACAGAAATTCATTTCCTCACAGTTCTGGAGCCTTGAAGTCCACGACTAAGGTTATGGCTGATTTCTGGTGAGGACTTTCTGGCTTGCAGAGTGCTGCCTTCTTGCTATCCTGGCACGGCCTTTCCTTTGTGTGTATGTATGGTGAGAGAGGGCAAATATTTCTGCCGTCTCTTCTTAAAAGGACACTAATTTTACTGGATCAGGACTGCGTCCCTATGACCTCATTTAACCTTAACTACTCCCTTAGAGGTACCTTCTCTAAACACAGCCACACCGGGAGTCAGGGCTTCGACAGAATGAATTTTGCAGGCCCACAAACTTTCAGGCCATAACAAAGAGTGATACTTTTAAAAGTGGAAATCACACATCTAAGGTACAAATTAGAGGATGACAGGAAGTACCTGTCCCCAGAGGTGACCGGGTCATTGCTGAGGACATCAACCATCCTTGATGAGTTTGATGCTGCCAATGTGTGTGCAGATTTGGACAGTGTTAGGTCTGCTGACCCATTATTGCTCATCCATTCTGATTTTTCTACTGTTATCTGGCAAATATTTCCCAATAGGAAAAAAAGTGTAATGTACTTGATATTCTTTTTTCTTTCCTTTTTTTTTAGGGCTGTACCCATGGCATATGGAGTTTCCCAGGCTAGGGGTCAAATTGGAGATGTAGCTGCAGGCCACAGCCACAGCCACAGCAATGTAGGATCCCAGCTGTGTCTGCAACCTACACAGAAGCTCACAGCGATGCCAGATCCATAACCCTCTGAGCGACGCCAGGGATCAAACCTGCATCCTGGTGATTGCAAGTCAGATTCCTTAACTGCTGAGCCATAATGGGAACTCCAGCTTTTCTTTCCTTTTGAATATAAAGGCTGGGACCTTGGTGGGTTGAGGTATTTCTTAGGATTCTTTCAGCATTTATAATGTTATCTTGGAAAGGACAGGCATTTTATATTCTTTTCACTCTTAGTTTCTCCATCTATCTGCCTTTACAGGTTTCATGCAGAGGGAACACGGCCACTTAGGGAATAATAAAGCAGGATCTTTCCTGGATCTGGCGGTGGCTTACTTGGTTTAAAATAATCTAGTATTGCATAGGTGGAGTGATTTCTAGTCCTCTGGCTTTACTTCCATGCCTAATGACTTTTGGCATCATTTATTAAAGCTAGCCTTTTGGACTTGGATGTCTGTCATGTTAGCACCTTGCAAATCCTTCTAGCAATACCCTTCTATTACTAAGGTGTAAACACTGTTGTTTCTACGCCATTTGCTTCTCTCTGTCATTTTCATAGGGCTCTTTAACCTGCTAATGTTCTAGGATATTAATTTAAACAGCCAGCCAAATAATAGGAACTCCTTTTTGCCTATGATGAACTGACCTCTTTTTATGTTTCCTTTTCAAATTCAGTTCGGAAGGCTACATTTTCATAATCCTTTGAGCTAGCGGTGCACTTCCTTGATGCTTGCAATTTTGTTACCTTATTATTCTCAAGACTTGACACCGAAAGCTCACACACAACTAAGATTTTATTTTTTTCTGGACCTACTTCCCTAGCTCAGTCAGGAATTTTATTTAATTTCTTTTACCTTGTAGGCAGTGGAGTTTCTATTTCTATTTTCCATAATTCCCTTCCCTTGATTCTTCATAACTTTGTTCTGTTAACATTTACAGAATTTCGCTAGGACATTTCTGTCTTTCACCTCTTGGGCCAACCCAACCTTCTCATGTTTAGCTGCATGATTCGAGCTGTCCAAGTAAGTAATGTCTAATGGACTGTATTTGGGTTACTGCTTGAAAATGTTTTTAAGACTCCTTTGGAGTTCCCACCGTGGTGCAGTGGGTTAAGAATCAGACTGTAGCAGCTTGGGTTGCCGCAGATGTGCAGGTTCAATCCCCAGCCCGGTGCAGTGGGTTAAAGGATCTGGCATTGCCACAGCTGCTGATCTCATTTGATCCCTGGCCCAGAAATTTCCATATGCTGCAGTTGCAGCCATTTAAAATAAATAAAAAAATAAAAACAAGACATTTGATTTTTCTTCTTAGATTCTGGTTATTCCTTAAGTTCACAAGTTTGTCTAAAAAGCACTTTTGTCTAGAAGACCACGTCTTTTGCTTGGAAGTTTCATTAATTGCCAGGGGACTCATATACCAATTTTCCAATCCTTTTGTTGATGGCTTTCTCTTATATCAAGGATGTCCTTGGCCCTTATATTAACCAGTTCCTGGTTCTGGAGTCTAGCTTCCAAAAAGCCACATGTTCAATTGGAAGGAGACTTAGACAAAAGCCAAAAATATCATTCCAAAATTGGTAACATTAAAGGGAGTAAGATTATTTAACCTAAAAGCTAATAAGCCCGTGGAGAAATCGAGCCATGACTCTCAGCAAAGTCCCTCATCATCTCTCTGCACTTGCACTTCGGGGCTTGCGCAGAAGAGGGCTTTTCAACCTTGTGCGGTGCTTGTGCTTCGGCATCGCATTTAAGAATCAAGAGCTGGTTCCTCCATTAGGAAGGATTTAGGTTTGACCTGTGGAAAGAACTGTTGGGAGGAGGTTGCTGTGGCCTCAGCCGTCAAATCTTACTCCCTAAATGAAGTGAATGAAGGGGGCAGAAATATGAACTTTGGAGGCGTCTTCTAAACAGGAGATTCTGATCTGATTGATGTGCTCAGTTTTGTCTTATTTTTCTAACTGTGCCTGGACGCCCTCCATATGCTTGAAAACAATGCGAGGCCTCCGTTTATTCCTCTGCGCCCTTTGCCCGGTGAATAGTGAATAGTGCCAGGCAGAAGGAAGGGCGGTGTGGTGGAGAGAGCCCGGATGCAGATGCCTGGATGAGCTTTGCAGGTGGTGGCTCCCTGGCTTTGAGCCTGTGCCTTCTTCACTTCAGGCCACCGCTTTCTGTTCTTACCGTGCGTGCATGAGCCTGAGGAGAAGAATTCTGAGGTCCCCATCAGCTCAGTCTTATGGGAGACAGTGAGAGGAGGTTATAGTTGTAGAGGGGAGAGAGGCTCAAATAGGGGAGATGAACACGAGAGAGGATCCAAGAGATAGACGGGTACCTGAGGAAGGTGCGGTGGTGAGAGGAAGAAGAAGGATGGAGATGCAAAGGGGAGGGAGGAGCTTTTCACCTGGTGGGGAATTGATAAGAGGAGACAAGGTCTAAGGCCACTGATAAGGGCTGCCTTTTAGTCTTGGAAGTTGAGCTCTTTCTCTCTTAAGCTGGATTAAGCGGACAGGTTTGAGATAGTTTGCTTATTTAGGTTTTTCTGTGTCCTTCATGATTAGGTTAAGATGGTGCTCTTTCTTTGAAGATTTCAAAGAATTTTTTTTTTTAAGTCCTTCAAAAATGTCCCCGCAGGAGTTCCCATCTTGGCTCAGCAGTGATGAACCCGACTAGTGTCTGTGAGGATGTGGTTTTGATCCCTGGCCTCGCTTAGTGGGTTAAGGGTCCAGCCATGCCCTGAGCTGTGGTGTAGGTTGTAGATGTGGCTCAGACCCTGTGTTGCAGTGGCTCTGGCATAGGCTGGCAGCTCCAGCTCTGATTTGACCTCTACCCTGGGAATTTCCATGTGCTGTCTGTGTGGCCCTAAAAAGACCATTAAAAATAAAAAATAAAAAAAAAGCCCCTGCAGAATAAGCAAAGATAGTTATCTTTATAAGCAGAGAAATAAAAGGTGCGAGGTGGCTAAGCAACTTACTCAAATGATAAATATGCTAGTGTTAGGATCCAGTTTCTCAGTTCTCTTAGGTTTCTCTGCTTTCCGTGGTGTGTGGGAATCTGGAGGCTGTATTATTTAGATAACTAGTGCTCAGCTGGCAGTTAGCAAAAGTAATATTATATCTCTGAGATAGGTGCCCTTCATTCTCTGGAACTCAGATTGGGGAATGGATCCCAAGCCAGACCACCCTGTCTGGGTACTGGTTTCATACTTCAGGAGCTTGAATTCTCTCTCTTATAAATAAAATGACTGCAGATTAAGAAAATATCTGTACCCACAGGAAACAAATTCTGAGATTTCCTGTGTTTGTGTGTAGAGGGGACCTTTGGTCGCCCTACGTGCCATTCATGAAAGAATATAATTCATAACATTTCCTTGAATTTCCTGAGTCCTGTATGTGACAAATAAGATGTACTGCTATTCCTGAGGCGTCTCAGCTTTGGGGCGGGGAGTGGCGAGGCTGTCAGTTGATAGTCTGAAATGCTTTTCATGAATTTTGTGAGTAGACAGACGGCTTACATCACAGCTGCATGTAGTTTCAAGGACATCTTTCCACTAAAGTGGAAACGAGGCTGTCTGGTTGAAGGTGGGCGGCAGAAAGAATGCAGCAAAAACGTGTTCCTCCATCGCAGTCTGTTGTGCTGTAAATGTTTACAGTACATGCTAGGCGAGCCCTCTCTGGAGGCATGCTTTGCATAGTTGCTTCTCTGAGTGAACGGAACCTCTAGGAATGACCTCTCCTCTGTTCACGAGAGCATTTGTTTGCACATCATGTTGCTCCCTAGTTCCTACCACCTCTCAAGGACAGAAATGCATGTGGAGAGATAGATGATAGTGATTTTCCTAGTTTAAGTGATCACTTTATCTCTAGAGGAAAAAATTAGAGCCATGTACATAGTATAGTAGACTATGTTCCTTGCATGGTGTTTGGTTGCTTTTATCACGTCTCTGTATGGCTCCTACTTCACAGGCTCTGCTTATATCAGTTCTGAGGAGTGTTTGCAAAGGGAGGCATCTCCTCCTGGAAACCAGTAGCAGTCAGCCCTCCCAATCTGTGCCTTCCTTATCTGCAGATTCCGCGTCCACAAATTCAACTGAGGGTTGGAATATTAAAAACAGCATTTGAGAAAGTTCCAGAATAGAAAACTGTCATTTTCCGCATGCCAGGAACTATTTACATAGCATTTACATTGTGTTAGGTATTATAAGTACTCTAGAGATGATTTAAAGTATACAGGAGGAATGAGTCCTACTGTACAGTGCAGGGAACTATATCCAGTCTCTTGGGAGAGACCGTGATGGGAGATGATACAAGAAAGGGAGTATTGATCCAGCAATCCCAGTCCTAGGCATCTATCCAGAGAAAACCATGACTGGAAAAGATACATGTACACCAGTGTTCATTGCAGCACTATTTACAATAGCCAAGACATGGAAACATCTAAACGTCCATCCACATAGGAGTGGATAAAGAAGATGTGGTACATATACACAATGGAATACTAGTCAGTCATTAAAAGGAAAGAAATAATAGCATTTGCAGCAACATGGATGGACCTAGAAATTATTCTAAGTGAAGTCAGTCAGAGGTGAGACACCGACATCAAATGCTATCACTTACATGTGGAATCTAAAAAAAGGACACAATAAACTTCTTTGTAGAACAGATACTGACTCACAGACTTTGAAAAACTTATGGTTTCCAAAGGAGACAGGTCGAGGGGTGGGAGGATGCGCTGGGGGTTTGGGATGGAAATGCTATAAAATTGAAGGGTTGTGATGATTGTTGTACAACTGTAAACATAATAAAATTCATTTAGTAAGCGAAAAAAGGGAATATGTGTATGTATATATAAAACTGGGTCACTTTGCTATATAGCAGAAATTGGCACAACATTATAAATCAACTATACTCTAACAAAAAATTTTAAAATATACATAAAAATATACAGGAGGATGGGCACAGATTTTATGCAGATACTCTACTGCTTTATGTAAGGGACCCGAGTGTCCCAAGTTTTAGTATCAATGAGGAGCCTATAACCAATCTCCCCGCAAATACCAGGAACCACTGTATAGTGATTGCTACCCATTCTCGTCTACCCTTTGAGCTTCTGAAATCAGGTGGCAAGCACCTGCATTGTGACTTTGAGAGGAAGATGCTAGATACTGAATTTTCTTAATTAAAGACACAGGATTTTTGTTAATTTTCTTACTTGGAGATGTTCACATTAAGAAAAAACAGCTGCTCGAATTCCCATCATAGCACAGAGGAAACAAATTCAACCAGAAACCATGAGGTGGCGAGTTCGATCCCTGGCCTCGCTCAGTGGGTTAGGGATCTGGCGTTGTCGTGAGCTGTGGTGCAGGTTGCAGACATAGCTCTGATCTGATGTTACTGTGGTTGTGGTGTAGGCCTGCAGCTGTAGCTCCAATTCGACCCCTAGCCTGGGGACCTCCATATGCCATTTATGTGGTGCCAAAGAGCAAAAAGAAGAAGAAAAAGAAAAAGAAAAAATAGCTGCTTGCTGAAGAGGCCCTAATGAAACATATGGTTTTAAAGTGCATTGTATCTTTATTTATCTCCAACCCCTAGACGTACGCACCTAATGGGCAGTTTTAGATTTCTGACACAGGTGTGGAGAGTTGTTCCTCCCAAGGAAATGTTAGAGTTAAAAATAAAATCTTTACGGGTTCTTTCCGTCATGATATTAGGAAGTCAGCTCATTATTTTGAAAACTGACACAGGGAAAGAATGAAGTATTTAACTTGATTTCCTTTACAAATTGTACCTCGTGTTAACCACATAGTTAGGGAGACAGTTTCTCTTTAGAGAGACTTAGTCCAGCTAACAGATGAGGAAGGATTCGGAAAGTCAGAATTCATTATTTTGCAGCTCCGGACAAGTCGGGGGGGGGGGTCCCAGCGGTGAGCACCCCCCACCGTAGACATCACGGAGAGGCAGCCTGAGATTGTGTGTCTCCTACGGAAGTACACAGCTGATGAAGCGGTCTTGCCAGAATTTGAAACCGGAATCTGATCTGGCCTCTTTCTCTTTTTCTGTCTACCAACAGGAAGAACAGAGGGCAGGGGAACAGAGCAAAGTAAAACATCGAGGAAATGCAATTTTAAAAACCTAGACTGGGCAGCTGTACAGAGCAGATGACTTTGTTTCATTAACAACAGCAGCAGCAAAAATGCAACATAACTTAAAGAGAAATGGAGGGGGAAATTTATAGATTAAAAGCAGTTACAAGATATGTCAACTAATCCTCATGTCTGGACCTTTTTTTGTTTTTTTATTTTTTTAAAATTGTATTTATTTTTATGATTATTATTTTTTATAATGATTTTTCTTTTTCTCCATTATAGCTGCCTTACAGTGTTCTGTCCTTTTTCTACTATACAGCAAGGGGACCCATGGACCTTTTTTAGATACCACTTTGTACAAACTATGAAAGATTGTAATGCAATTGGAGAAGAGGTACAGTACCTGACTGCTATTAAGGAATTCTTGTTAATATATTTAAGGAATAATTCCAGTGAAGTTTTTAAAAAATGAGCCCTGTTAATATTGACAGACGAAATGATTTGATGCTTGGGATTTGCTTCAAAATAATACAGGAAGGCTAATGATACAAAGTGTCAATGAAGAAGGATTGTCCAATACTGTTGAATCTGGAAAATAAATACATGGGTTATTCTCCCTACTTATGTGTATAATTGAAATAATCCTGATAGAATTATTTTTAAAAAGGAATTTTCACGGGGAACTCTGTCTAGTCACTTGCAATGGAATGTAATGGAGGACAATGCGAGAAAAAGAATATATGTATGTATGTATGTAGGCATGTATTACTGGGTCACTTTGTTGTGCCTAGAAATTGACAGAACTCAGTAAATCAACTATAATGGAAAAAATAAAAATCATAAAATAAAAGAATAAATAAAAAGATTCTAGGTCAAGATACATAATAAGGCTTTGGGTACAAGGAAATCGGGAGAGGAGGAAAGGCAGGGGCTCAGCATGGTACCCGGTGTGTTCTGTGTATTGAATATGTGTTGGGTATAATTATTGCTAAGCCATGCCTGCATCCATCCATTTATCCCCTCATTCTGTGGCTCATTTCAGGAAATATTTATTGAGCATGTATGATGTGGCAAGTACCAAAATACTTCTGTAAATCATGTAAAATGAAGAGTCCATCACACCCCGTGGTGTGTTTGGCCTGTAATCCTACGGCGGAGTCTCTGCACTGCATGTGACTAGCTCCCAGTCTAGAGGGTTTAAAATGGCCCCACGTGGTACCATTCCTAGATTCATTCAAGTTTAGCTTTTAGTCTGCTTCTCAGGGTAGCTAGCTGTAACCTTCTGCTGGGGCTTCGCCTTGCTCTTGAATCATCCAACTCTTAAAGGTCATGGGCGCCACCTACTTGATTCCAGAAGGACCATCTCTGATGCCTGGCCTGGTTCATCCTAGTGCCGGCCAGCTGAAGAGCCAGCTCCCGATGCACCGTGGCGAGCCTGTGGGAAAGCTCCCTCCCCCTGCCATTTCACCTTCAGAAACTGGTGTTACACTCTGGAAGAGTTTCCAATTACTGCATCTAATTACAAGGAAGAATAAATTACTGAAGCAAGTTAAATTAGCTTGTGTGTCATAACAGTAATTAACATTCAAATAGGAAACTGCTGCCATTTTTATAAACATCACTAAGTGGAGGCAGCACCCTTTGAAAGCAGGAAGCAAGAGGGTGCTCCCTCCCTGAAGCCTGCTGTAAGCATGCTCTGGCGTGTTGCTAGAATGAATGCTGAAAAAAATCTGGGTGAGATTGATGTAATTGGAGAGATTGATTTCGGAGTTGCCCCGTTTTTATCTAAATCCTTAGAAATAGAAACTTTCTCTGCATTTACCATCACCTTCTTTCTCCTCATGGTCATACAAAGTTTTCTTCTCTCTCTCTTTTTTTTTGCCTCACCATATTTCAGATAGGACTGCATCCATCCATTTATCCCCTCATTCTGTGGCTCATTTCAGGAAATATTTATTGAGCATGTATGATGTGGCGAGTACCAAAATACTTCTGTCTGGTCACAATACATTTCGTGTGCTAGGCTTTGCTTGGAAAGCAGCCCACGGCGTCTTCAGAACCGCTTTTTCCACAATCCCATGCTCGTTCCTTATGCATTCAGTGCTCTTCTGCTATGACAACGCTTATTCTTGTTCTGTGTGGTCTCTTGATTTTATGTTGGGCCTTTGAGCTCCTCTATAGAGGGAACCGATTTTCTTGCTCAGTATAGCTCCTAGCCTAGCATTATCTTATCTCGTATTCAGTAATTTTTAATGGCAGTACTCAAACAGTGATAAGCTCAAGTGGAGAAGGAGGAATTAAATTATGTAGTAGGATGTACAAAATGAATACAAAATGATCTGTAGCTGCTTTTATCCTCATTTGGTGAGTAGTGTGTGAGCAGGTCAAACCCAAGAAGGTTTGGGAAGATTTTAGTCTGCCTTCTGTGGTTGGGATTATGTTATTTCTTTTATTCATTCAATAGACTACTAATATGTCTAGAATTTATGTAGAAAGTTGATGTTATAACCCTGGGCACAACTCTGCCTTTGGTAATAATGAATTATTATGCTTTTTGTTCTTGGTCTTTTTTTTTTTTTTTTTTTTAGGGCTGCACTCGTAGCATGTGGAGGTTCCCAGGCTAGGGGTCACATCAGAGCTGCAGCTGCCAGCCTACACCACAGCCACAGCAATGCAGGATCTGAGCCGCATCTGCGACCTACACCACAGCTCATGGCAATGCTGGATCCCCGACCCACTGGGCAAGGCCAGGGATCAAACCCACATCTTCATGAATACTAGTTGGATTCATTTCCTCTGCACCACAATGGAAACTCCTTCTTGTTCTTCTTTTAAATGTACAAATTCTTAAATGATGTAAAAATTGTGAGCAATGGGATCTGATTTAAGAAAGCAGTGAAGTTGTAAATTCGCTCTTAGCACAGAGGTCGCCTTTGATATACCCCGTACTTTTCCTTTGAAAAGAACAGCACATCGACAGTGTCTGGAAGTTTAAACCACCTTGCTTCTTAATGCCATGAATAGGCGCCCCTGGTGTTGTGAAAAGATTTGATCACGTCGTGGATGTAAACAGAGATCTTCGTACCCTGTTGGCTAATATGAATCACAGTGGTTCCTGCAGTTTGCGAATCACAAGACTGACAAACGTTTCAAAATTTCTCCTCCTTTTACTTTGTGTTTAAACAGAAATATAATCTATTTCCACAAATTAGGTGAAAGTGTGTAGTTTGGGAATTCATGCATTAAGTTTGTCTGTGTGTGTTCTTTTAGCTCAAGAGTGGCTACGCTCACCATGTAATGGGGAGAGCCAGCATTTAACAGCATCGTCGACGGAAGTCCAATATAAGTGTCCCTCTTATTGCTTTGAAAATACTTCCCTGTTGCTAATATCCCATCATGCATGTCATTTCTGTTTTAAGTAACAAATTCCTTCTTGCTCACAGGATCAGTTAAATTTTAAATGCTGCTTTCTAAATTTTTTAAATTTTCTTTTAAACTTTTATGGTTTTCTCTTTTTGCCAAGGACTCTGGTCCCAAATCTTGGTTCCCTTTCCTTTTTGGATCTGGACGGCAATGGGAGGAATTGGGAATGACTTTCCTACCCTGGTACGCATCATGTGGTTGAGGGGCAGCAAATTTTGTTCACTGACCTCCAATTTTGCAACTCTGTGTTTTGTTTTTGAGACTAACTGTCATGTAAAAAATAAGGATTATTTCGTGCTTACTAGAAACGGAGGTTGTGTTGAGGCCTAGAGGACGCAATGGAAAGGAAGGGAGGATGCTGGACTGGAATAATAAAAAGCGATGTCCTAAGTGACTCTGTGTAATATTAACTTCAACTGGAAGACTCGTTCCCCATTATTTTGCAGCTTTTGAATAAATGTCTATGCTAAAAGGACCATGGAAGATGTAGTAACTTGGGTCAATACAGACGGCTTCTCAGGGAGAATGTATTTAAGCTAGGAAACGCCTTTGAATGAATTACACTTTTGAAAAGATTTCTGCTCTGCGTTTTATACAGTATAGTACATTTGGAATTCGTGGCTAATTTACACATTTCATTTACAATGTATTTAAAAGCCCTCCTTGATGAATAGTTGGTAATTAGGTGATTGACATATTCTTCCACTTGAAAATCACACAGGCCAGTAAATTGCCCTCTATTTTCCAAGAGTATCTCCAGCAAATATTTGAAACTTCTCTTAGCAGTCGTTGTTCAGCAAAATTGTAAAGGACTGAAGGCTACTTTATTTCCACAAATGGAGTGAATGGTCATCCTGGAATGCCCTGTCTTCCTGGATTGTTGATGAAGTGCTTCCAGTTCCATGATGGAAAGTGTGGTTCAGGAGTTCCGTTGTGGTGCAGCGGAAACAAATCCAACTAGTAATCATGAGGTTGTGGGTTCAATTCCTGTCCTCGCTCAGTGGGTTAAGGATCCGGCGTTGCCATGAGCTGTGGTGTAGGTCACAGATGCAGCTCGGATCCTGAGGTGCTGTGGCTGTGGTGTAGGCTGGTGGCTGCAACTCCGATTGGACCCCTAGCCTGGGAACCTCCTTATTCCACTCCTTTGCCTAAAAAGCAAAAAAAAAAAAAGGAAAGAAAGAAAGTGTGAGTCAGCTTAAGTAGGTAGATATGAAGATATGAATATTCATAGCGTTTTGATCCCTTGGTAGTAAAATAACTTTGAAGTTCAAGGTACCTCTGATGTATAAAATTTACTTACAGAAAAAAAAAACCTAACCTTTTTTGTTTGTTTAATACATAGATAATCATTGTCCTAAATATTAAAGACTACACCAGTTATTTTGCTTGATTGGTAAACTCTCAGGAGTGCTTTTTGTTTTGTTTTTTTCTCATGTATCAGTAGGAAAATACTAAGTTTATTATCATAATTCATCTAGAAACCTAACTTTAATTGTTGGTGCAACAAAGGAGTATTTATCCTGTCACCAAATACCATGACATAGTAATTTGTATTCAAATGTGATTTTATAAATGAAATTAATGTGTGTATTGCTGATATCTCTTCTACATAGTTATGATTCCTTGAATCATATTTATATTTTTTACTTCTAATACTTCTTTTTTTGTCTTTTGTCTTTTTAGGACTGCACTTGCAAGTGCAACAATTAAAGTTAATACACAGAGAATCCACAAAATTAACCTATAAATATGTGGGACATTTTAAATCTCACTAATAGTCAAAGAAAGACAAATAAGGAGATGCCATTGGCAGAAATTAATAAGAAATGTCAAGGCTGAAATGTTAGCAAGAACTTAGTAAGGCAGTCACTTCCATATTACTGATATTGTGTAAATTGATTTATATTTAGTATGAAACAAATTTAGAAATATTTATCTAGTCTTAAAATTATTCAAAATTTTATAATAATTTCACTCATGATTCTGTTTGATACAACTAGTAGTTATATTTTTCTTCTAATGGCAAAAAAAGAAAAAAAAATCCAGCCGTGGATATGGAATGTGGAAGTAGAACATGCGATGTGGAAGTGGTTAAATGAATTATAACTAAAACTAAAAAGAAGTTGCTTGCAACCATTAAATGTATTTAATTATAGGGGAAAATACTGCGATGCACTATTAGTTAAACAATATATATATACATGTAATATCATTATGATATTTTAAAATCAAATATATTCCTGGAGGAGAGGAAACCATAGTATGTAAATTTTTAATTTAAAAAAGTACAAAATATATTAATTAATTCTTGTCTTTGATTATTAGGAGATACACCAAAAATATTCCTTAAGTGTAAGTACCTAATTAACTGAAATAATGGTTTTCTTTGATTGCTACTCGAGGGTTCTCTGCTAATTTTAAAATTGAGACCACTACAATATTATAAATTAAAGTATAGTACTTTGGTCATAGAAATAATTTGTTTTGATGGCAGCATGGTTTACATGAATACCTATTAATATTCAAATATAATCAAATTATATCTAAACTGACACATTATTAAACAGTATTCAAGGAAAAAATAATGTGTATATGATATATGTAGATTCCCTTTTTTTCTTCCTTATATTATTCTGTGATTTTTATATATTCTATATAATGGTCAGAAAACAAAAAAAAAGATGCAATACCCAGAGTCAAGCTGCAACAAATTCTGGTTGTCAACCAAACTTGAAAATCAAAATCATTTCCATAATCTCTGAGAAATGAGCTTATTAGTACACTTAGTACTATTAGTAATAGAATGCAGAGTTCCAGCTCTAAAGGTATAACTTAGAGCTGGAACTCTGCATTCTATTACTCTGCCTCTTAAGTGTTCTTCTTTAACTCTTTTTTTTAATTTTTTATTTTATTTTTTTTATTTTATTTATTTATTTTTTTTATTTTCCCACTGTACAGCAAGGGGGTCAGGTTATCCTTACATGTATACATTACAATTACATTTTTCCCCCAGCCTTTCTTCTGTTGCAACATGAGTATCTAGACAAAGTTCTCAATGCTATTCAGCAGGATCTCCTTGTAAATCTATTCTAAGTTGTGTCTGATAAGCCCAAGCTCCCGATCCCTCCCACTCCCTCCCCCTCCCATCAGGCAGCCACAAGTCTCTTCTCCAAGTCCATGATTTTCTTTTCTAAGGAGATGTTCATTTGTGCTGGATATTAGATTCCAGTTATAAGTGATATCATATGGTATTTGTCTTTGTCTTTCTGGCTCATTTCACTCAGTATGAGATTCTCTAGCTCCATCCATGTTGCTGCAAATGGCATTATGTCATTCTTTTTTATGGCTGAGTAGTTTCCATTGTGTATATATACCACATCTTCCTAATCCAATCCTCTGTCGATGGACATTTGGGTTGTTTCCATGTCTTGGCTATTGTGAATAGTGCTGCAATGAACATGCGGGTGCACGTGTCTCTTTTAAGTAGAGTTTTGTCCGGATAGATGCCCAAGAGTGGGATTGCGGGGTCATATGGAAGTTCTATGTATAGATTTCTAAGGTATCTCCAGACTGTTCTCCATAGTGGCTGTACCAGTTTACATTCCCACCAACAGTGTAGGAGGGTTCCCTTTTCTCCACAGCCCCTCCAGCACTTGTTATTTGTGGATTTATTAATGATGGCCATTCTGACTGGTGTGAGGTGGTATCTCATGGTAGTTTTGATTTGCATTTCTCTTATAACCAGCGATGTTGAGCATTTTTTCATGTGTTTGCTGGCCATCTGTATATCTTCTTTGGAGAACAGTCTATTCAGGTCTTTTGCCCATTTTTCCATTGATTGATTGGCTTTTTTGCTGTTGGGTTGTATAAGTTGTTTATATATTCTAGAGATTAAGCCCCTGTCGGTTGCATCATTTGAAACTATTTTCTCCAATTCTGTAAGTTGTCTTTTTGTTTTCTTTTTGGTTTCCTTTGCCTTCTTTAACTCTTAAATGAAGAGAGAACATTTTGATGACCAATCCAGGACTTATTTGTATTTATTTGCCTTTCCAGGAACATAATTTCTTTTTACAGTAAGTTCCCTTAATTAAGCTTGCACATTTCCTATATTAGATGTTTTTCAAAGATAGAAAGTTTCCTTCTCTATAACAGACTTTCATTAGTTTCCCTTCTCTCTACTTGGTAAATTAATGTTAACATTTTTCCTTTTGAATTACTAATTTCTGACCACCCCTTCCATTCTATATCCATTTTTTTCCCCAGTATTGAGAATAAACATGAAGTCAGGCATGAGTCTAATTCTTTGGCATCTGTCTTTTGCTGAGCTCAAGAATTGCAATCCAAGTTAATTAGTATGTCAAGGTTTAAATTTGCTGGTGGAAGGGATATACATAAGCATTTAGAAGACTCAAGCTCTCTAAGGAATTCAAATGAAATCAGGACTTCATTCTTTATTAGAGCAATGCAGAATGACAGGACAAATTACAGGTATGAAATTGTATATAACAAATTGAAAACATAACTGGACCAGAGTGTGTAGTTGGTAATATTGAACCTCTACCCTGGAAAAGCCTTTATTTATTACATGGTAGGATAGAAGTGGAGCACAGAGACCTTTATACATTGGCACTGGATTGGTGTCACATGTTATACTGAACGCTCCTTTCCAAAAACTGTGCAAAGCATAGTGACAGCAAAATAGACTTGGCAGAAAGATGTATACGGCTTTTGGATGTGAGCAGGTGCATGACTTGACATGATTCCTCTGGGTGCAATGAAGTTTTTCTGTGTATAGAAAGGAGAGAGTCTTGATACTTCTCAATCATGTCCTGTGATTTATTGTTCTCATTCACAGTGATAGACATATCAAAGAAGTCACAGTTATAAAATTAGAAAATATAGCAGCTTTCAAACTTTATCTTTTTTTTTTGTTCTAAGAAATGCATGATGACATAGAAGGTTTGATTAGTATTTAGTTCTCTAAACTTCACAGATGTGGGTTCTACTTTCTGTTCTACAGTGAAAGAAGGTTTTCCCCTATTTTTTTTGTCTTTTTTTTTTTTTTTTTTTTTTTGCCATTTCTGGGACCACTTCTGCAGCATATGGAGGTTTCCAGGCTAGGGGTCTAATCGGAGCTGTAGCCACCGGCCTACACCAGAGCCATAGCAACGCGGGATTCGAGCCTGCTCACGGCTGATTCTTGACCCACTGAGCAAGGCCAGGGATCGAACCCGCAACCTCATGGTTCCTAGTCGGATTCGTTTCCGCTGCGCCATAACAGGAACTCCAGCATCTTGTTTTGCTTGAAGCAGTACATTTAGAAATGAGTATTAGAGTACCTTGCTTAAAAATGACCAAAAGACACATAATCCAATTTTAAAAAATGGGCAAAGGGCTTGAATAGACATTTCTCCAGGGAGGATACACAAATGGCCAACAAACACAGGAAAAGATGCCAACGTCATAAGTCATCAGGGAAATGCAGGTTGAACCCAGAATGTGGTACCATTTAAGATTCCCTAGGATGGCTATACTTAAAAAAAAAAAAGGAAAATAACAAAGGTTGGTGAGGATGTGGAGAAATTAGAATCCTGTCTCGTGTACATTGCTGGTGGGGTACACAGTGGTGCAGCCACTGTGGAAAACAATTACTCGAAAAATTGAAAATAGAATTATCCTATGACTAAGTAATTCCACTCCTAGGTCTATACCCCCAAAGAACTGAAAAACAGTGATTAACAAATACGTGTGTACATATGTCCATAGCAGCTCTATTCCCACTAGTCAGAACATCCCAGATGTTCATGGATGGATGACTGGATAAGCCAATTGTGTTAAATCCATACAATGGAATATTTTTCAGCCATGAAAAAGAAGAAATACCGATGCATGGTACAACATGAATTAATTTCCAAAACATTATGCTTACAAAAAAAGAAGCCATAGGTGGGCTAGTGGTGCAATCCATAAATAAAAGAAGCTGGACACAAAAGCTCACCCCATGCATGATTCCATTTATACGGAATATTCAAAGTAGATAGGTCTACCGGGAGAGAACCCAGATGGGGTGGTTGCCAGGGGTTGTGGGAAGGGGCAGTGGGAGCCACTGCTTAATGAGTCTAGGATTTCCTTCCGAGGCAATGAAAATGTTTTAGGACTAGATAGAGGTGGTGATTGTGCAGTATTGTGAAGGCACTGAATTGTTCATTTAAAAATGTCCATTTTCGAGGTGTTCTCATTGTGGCTCAGTGGTTAATGAACCTGGCTGGTATTCTTGAGGATGCAGGTTTGATCCCTGGCCTCACTCAGTGGGTTAAAAGATCTGGCGATGCCTTGAGCTGTGGTGTAGGTGGCAGACACGGATCCAATCTGGCGTTGCTGTGGCTGTGGTGTAGGCCAACAGCTACAGTTCCTGACTCGACCCTAGCCTGGGAACCTCCATATGCCGTGAGTGCGGCCCTTTAAAAAAAGAAGTCCATTTTTTGTTATGTGGATTTCACTAGTATTCATGATATTCATGAGGATGCAGGTTCAATCCCTGTCCTCACTCAGTGGGTTAAGGATCTGGCGTTGCTGTGACCTGTGGTGGAGGTTGCAGACGCGGCTCAGATCCCGTGTTGCTGTGGCTGTGGTGTAGGCCGGCAGCTGCAGCTCCGATTTGACCCCTAGCCTGGAAACTTCTATACGCCGTGGGTGTGGCCCTAAAAAGCAAATCAACCCCTAGCCTGGGAACCTCCATGTGCCGCGGGAGCGGCCCAAGAAAGAGCTAAAAAGACAAAAAAAAAAAAAGCAAATCAAATTTATATAAAATCAAATTTAAATTTAAATGACCAAGATTCCCCTCCTTACCTGGCCTGCAGTTATCGCTGCTTTTGTGGCGCAGACACATGTTCCGTGGTGGAGCAGGGCAGGCGAGCACTCTCACCAGCAAACGTTGTATGGAGTACCCAGTGTGTGCAGGACACAAGGACTGACGTGGTTCCCAGGCCCTTGGATCCTACCGTCTCCAAGAATTCACAGAGGGACAGACACAGCATGAAGGCTGTGTGCTGACTGCGCTGACACTCAGTAAATAAGGGGCTCACATTTGGGTTAATAGGCCTTTTCACAGAGCGAGTAGTAAGAAGGGAATCAGAGGGCATCATGAGTGTTCATGTATTTATTTTGTTTATTATTATTAAAGTGTAGTTGATTTACAATGTTTTTTCAAGGTCTGTTGTACAGCAAAGTGACCTAATTACACGCAGTTCCCTGTGCTGGACAGTAGGGCCCCACTGCCCATCCATCCCAAATATAACAGTTTGCATCCAAAAAGCCACCCAAATGCTCATCCATCCCACTCCCTCCCCTTCACCTCCTGGGAACCCCAAGTCTGCTGTCCTTGGCCATGATCTCTTTCTGTTTTTTTGTCTTGTTTTGTTTTTTTTTTAAGATAGGATTATCTCGTCCATAAGATAGGATTATCTCGTCCATATTTTAGGTTCCACAGGTAAGTGATAGCATATGGTATTTGTCTTTTTTTTCTCCTGACTTGCTTCACTTTGTATGAGAGTCTCTAGTTTCATCCATGTTGCTGCAAATAGCATTAGTTGGACTTTTTTAGGGCTGAGTAATATTCCATGGTATATATGCACCCCATCCTCTTAATCCATTCATCTGTCCATGGACATTTAGGTTGTTCCCATGTCTTGGCTATTGTGAATAGTGCTGCAATGAACATGGGACTTCATACGTGCTTAGACAGTGTGATGGTCTCTTTCTTCCACTAGAGTAGCTTTCAGTCAGACATCCTGGAACAGATGACTCAGGGGAGGGAAATGCTCGTGCAGGGACCCCATGCACATCCATACCGTGTCCTTCCTGAATGTGAAGGGAACTTACCAGCATGTGGCCCAGTGTAGCCTGTGCCCAGAGGTTCTTCCAGAGTGTTGTGGGCCTTGATTTTCTCAGGTTCTGTTCGAAGTTGGCCAGAAGATTTAAGTATATATTACATTCATCTCTGCAATATCCTTGAGGAGTTGAAAGGAAATTAGTAGTACTTGTCTTTTTTTTTGGTCTTTTTGTCTTTTTAGGGCCATACCTATGGCATATAGAGGTTCCCAGGCTAGGCGTCAAATCGGAGCTGTAGCCACTGGCCTACACCAGAGCCACAGCAACACCAGATCTGAGCCGCGTCTGTGACCTACACCACAGCTCACGGCAATGCCGGATCCTTAACCCACGGATCGAAGCCAGGGATGGAACCCACAACCTCATGGTTCCTAGTCGGATTCGTTAACCACTACACCATGACGGGAACTCCAGTAGCATTTTTCTTTAAAAAAAAAAAAAAAGAAGAAGAAGACAGAAAGCTTGGGACCCAGCGAGGGGAAGCAGCCTGTGTGAGGTCAGGTGACCGGCTGTGCGTGGCAGAGGATGGACTTGGTTTTGCTGAATTCCTCTCCTCTCCAGTTCAGATGTACACGTGCGAGTACGTTTGCTCCTATGCAGTCCTCCTGGGTTACGGACCTTATTGATTTGGCAATATCTGCACATCCAGGTTTTTTACCCTGGACTCGGAGTAATAAATGGAAATGTTTACTTAAAAAATGTGTGAATCATCACGTTACCCAAGTACTTCTTTATTGCCTGGTTGAACAAATTTTATATGTCCCTCTGTTAAGTATATTTCATGAACTACATCCCACCTTCTCTCTCTCTGGAACCTCCCATTTGCTGACGTAACCCCAAGATCCCCGGGAGCCTCTCTGTTTGCACTGAGTCTTGCCTGAGAAGTGTCCTGGCCTGAGGCCATTAGGTGGGAGAGTCTTTCAGTTTTTAATCCTCCACTGCTGCTCCTCGCCTAACCTTTGTCCCCATCAGCATCTTTCTTCCCCTGTCCCTCAATTCCCAAGGGAAAGGATGTCTTCTCCTGCCTTTTTTTTTTTTTTTCCCCGCTTTTTTAGGGCCACACCTGCTGACTATGGAAGTTCCCAGGCTAGGGGTTGAATCGGAGCTGCACCTGCCGGCCTACACCACAGCCACAGCAATGCAGGATCCGAGCTGCATGTGCAGCCTACATCACAGCTCACAGCGATGCCAGATCCTTAACCAAATGAGCGAGGCCAGGGATCAAACCCCCATCTTCATGGACGCTAGTTGGATTCGTTACAGCTGAGCCACGACGGAAATTCCTTCTTCTGCTTTCTAGATCCCACTTATTATTATTATTATTATTATTATTATTATTATTATTATTATTTCAGGGACCTCAGTCCACCAGGTTATTCTCCATTATTTACTCTTTTCAGCCTTTAAATGTGGTTAAGTCTCTTCTATTTTAGGAAGGGAGCAAGAGAGAAGGAAGGGAGGGGAAAAAAAAATAATTCCTGAGCCTCACCTTTTTCTCTACTCATCTTTCAATCAGTCTCTTCTTTCATTATCACAACTGAAATTCTTTGCATTCTTTTGTTTACTAGGCATTTTTTAAACTTATTTTTTTTAATTAAAGTATAGTTGATTTACAGTGTTGTGCCAATTTCTGCTGTGCAGCAGATTCACTCCATTATACAGATGGATACACCATATTAACAAAAGAAAAGTTTTTTTAAAAAACCACTTTTTGAAAAGTTTTTTTAAAAAAGTGTTTGACAAAATTCAACTTCCATTCATGATAAAAAAAAACAAAAGAACAACAACAAAAAACACTCCTACCAAAGTGGGTATAAAGGGAACATATCTCAACATAATAAAAGCCATTTACAGCAAACTTACAGCTAATGGAATATTCATTGGAGAAAAGCTGAAAGCCTTCCCAGTACAATCTGGAACAAAACAAGGATGCCCACTTTTATTCAGCATAGTGTGTCTGCATCATTAGTCTCCACTTCCTTATGTCTGCGTGGCTCACCTGCCCCGTCCAGGGCTGTATGTCTATGAAGCTGTGCTAGTTGATGTCGCCGACAGTCTGTTGCTAAATCCAGTGAATCCCAGTCCTCCTTGTATTTGACTTGGTAACTGCATATCTACGACGGATGGCTCCTTCTCAAAACACCGTCCCGGTTTGCGTGACACCTACTCTCCCAGTTTTCTTCTCACGTCACCACCTTCTAGATTTGTGGACTCCTCTCCCGTTTTTGTCTTGTATACTCACTGTCTCTCTGGGGCACCTCCTTCATTCCTGTAGATTCATTTACCATCTGCGTAGGACTGACCCCCAGACTTCACCTGGGTTTTAATTCCCTTTGCACGCTCCCAGCTGCACAGCATGCATTCAGTCTTTTTTGAGGGAATGAATAGACTGATGGTACTGTGGCTTAGTAGCACTGATTCCTCTCCCAAAGATGTTGTTGGTATTATTAGTCACTGTTTACAACAATGTAGCCTTGGTGTGAACAGAGACATCGTCATTCTCGTTCGCTGCCAGGACTGTGTGCCTTGTGCACGGTAGAGACTCATTCAGTAGGAGCAAGTGAAGGAGTGGGTCCCCCCCCACCCCCCGGGGAAGATCCTGGTGCTCGTGTCCTCAGTTACTTCTTCCCCATCCATGTGCCCTCCTCCTGGACATCACTGAGGACCGTGGTTGGGGAACTCTTTTTTCATCCCAGTCCCATTGAAACCAAAACACCTCTGACTTGAACCCAGCCGAAACCCAGATTGGGATTTGAATCCACTTTTTTTTTTTTTTCCCCCCCAAATTAGAATCAGGAGTTCCCATTGTGGCTCAGTGGAAACGAATCTGATAAGCATCCATGAGGACACAAGTTCGATCCCTAGCTTCGCTCCAGTGGGTTAGGGATCTGGTGTTGCCTTAAGCTGTGCTGTAAGTCGCAGATGCGGCTTGGATCTGGTGTTGCTGTGGCTGTGGTGTAGGCTGGCAGCTACAGCTCCAATCTGACCCCCTAGCCTGGGAACCTCCATATGCTGCAGGTGTGGCGCGCAAAAGATAAAATAAAATAAAATAAAATTAGAGTCACTCACCTGGTATCTGGACTTACTGAAGCTCAGGTTCTTTGTGTCTCAGTGCAGAAGGAATTCAGCAAGAGATGAAGTGATAGGCAAGAAATAGACTTATTAAGATAGGACACTTGTGATGGATACAAGTGGGCAGGTGATTAAGCTCTCCCCTGAGCATTCAGTGGACTACATTTTTATAAGCCAAGGAAAGCGGGAAGGGGGAAGTGACTGCCTCTCCCTCTTACACCATTGGCTCCTCCTTCGGATCGGGTTAAAGAGTATTTGACCCTGTGAGGTCAAAGGAGACTGTCCTGGCCCTTAGTCAGATCAGCAGAAGGGTGGTAACAGATGCTAATACATGTTGAATCATCTCAGGTTTCCGTATAATGAGGGTCTCCTCCTTGGGATGTCATCTTTCCCTGAAATTCCTGTCCTAGATCCTAAGGATCATTATCTTGCCGAACTTGAATGCAGGCCTCATTGAATCTTTCACTTAATGACCTGAGGCATATCTCATGCTTTTATTTATGATTTTATCGTTAAGCAAGCCTGCTTTGTTCGACAATCTAATAGCTTCCTTGAGTGATTATTAACTTACAGTGGTCTCCCAAAGTTCCCTAGGTTTCCCTGTCTGTGGCCCCCTCCTGGGATTTCTACAACCGCCTGTGCCTCTATTTGTATCACTACCAGCACCACTCCTGCCTATGTTAAGGAGAAAGTCCTAATATTTTCTAAGAAATCTTTCTTTTTTTCTCTCTCCCTCCTGATGTCTGAAAACCGGGTTTGCTGCTTGGTGAGTGCCAAGCCAAAAGACACAACCAAGCCAACCATCAGGAAGAGAAGGATTTATTATCACTTGCAGCAAGTAAGGAAAACACTGGGGATCTTTTCCCAAGCGGTGTCTGCCTGAACACAAAATTTGGGAAGGTTTAAGCTAAGGGAACAGGCATGCTCCTGAAGGGGCTTGAGCAGAGGAGAATTCAGCATAGAGTCACAGCATAGGTTGACTGAGTCCAAGCTTTAGTTGACTGAGGTCAGGGGGCTCAGCAAAGTCGACATCACCGGGGTGGGGGGGTGGGGGGGTGATGGTGGTGGTGGCAGAGGGGCGGGTTAGTTTCTGCAGAACAATTCAAAGATATCTATCAGATTGCTATGGAAAAATCCCTTGAGGAGTAACTAGGACTCTATTTTTTTTTTTCCACTAAACCATTGTTTCTTGATTGTTTTTCCTTCGTTCCTCCATTTCCTCACTTCCCTTAAGATCTTTAATTACTAAGACTTTTCAAGGGCAAGCATTGGGGCCAGGATTAGACTACAAAATGTCTTAGGCCAAAAATGGCTTCTCTTCTGTCAAGAAAACCAATTTTGGTTCTCTTTCTCCTGGAACCCCCTACCCTATCTGTTTACAAAATCTCTAGGGGCAGTCCCTCACCCCCTGAGAACAGCTTTTAGTACCATCTCCTTCAAGCCCTTTTCAAAGGAACCCGTCGGAAACCCAGCTCAACTCTGTGCACATTTAAACTCCGTGCTGTGGATGGACCCTGCTGGGGCCGGAGAAGAGGAGACCCAGCAGAGAATCTGACCTAACCAGGAACTGTGCCTCTTTTCTCCTGGGTAGTTCTTTTCTTTCTCTCTTTCTTTTTCTTTTTCTTTTTTTTTTTTTTTTTTTTGGTCTTTTTAGGGCCAAACCCACAGCATATGGAAGTTTCCAGGCTAGGAATCGAATCAAAGCTGCCGCTGCCGGCCTACACCACAGCCACAGCAACGTGGGATCTGAGCTGCATCTGAGACCTACACCACAGCTCACGGCAACGCCAGATCCTTAACCCACTGTGCGAGGCCAGGAGTTGAACCTGCCTCCTCATGGATGCTAGTTAGATTTCTTTCTGCTGAGCCACAACGGGCACTCCTGGAGGATGTTTTCTTTAGATCTCTGAATTGACTTTCCTTTAGTGCAGATGCTGATTTTCCTAGGCCCTCCTATCAGGACCACCTGCCCTAGAGTCCTAAGATGTGGCTGAATGTGACTTCTCTGAGCCCTTCCCAGCGCTGCAGGGAGCATACTTAGCTAAACACCAGGGGCCTGATAACATCCAGGTCTCATAGGTATTTTTTTTCCATCTCATTGTCTTTTTTGTTGTTGTTACTATTGCATTTGTTTGTTACTCTTTGTTGTTACTATTGCATTTTTATAAAATGACAGCAGCTAAATTTATGTATCATGCTGCTTACACGTTCCCTTTTAAAGAAAGCTAATCTCAATTTCTGTTTTTACTGAGAGCATTCTAATTAAACACAGGCTGATAAAACCTCAACCAGACCCTTAGGCCTCGTGCAAGTCTGATCTTCCCAATCTAGTAGGCTGAGACCTGATTGCCTTTATTTCCAAGTTCAGAGGTATATAGGTAAACAAAGATTAAAATGGCCTTGTGGTGAATATGCATGAGCCTATAAAATACAAGTATAAATTGTATTGTAAAGAGCAATAAAGTTTTTTTTCTGTTTCTTGAATGCTTAGCCGCATTATAAAGACATGAGCATATTGTCATATTTCAGTGAGCTGCAGTCTTACCATGTGATATGCTTAATTATTTTCAAAGTCATTTCTTTTTATAAAATCTGGGCAAGCTGTAAAATGTCAAACAGCCCATAAGTATAGAATGCACACCTACTTTCATCATCATTTTATAGTCACACATATAGTTGTGGTTTTGAATTTCCAAGTCACAACCAGTCATTGAGTCACAATAATAAAAGTCACAATAATTTATAATATTAGGAACATGCCATTCATTATCTCACCAACCATTAATGTTCCAAGGATCTTTTCAGATGAAAGAATGCCAAAAAAATAATGGATATGCTCTGCGAGTATGAATATTTAAAGCATCAGGTTAACAATACAGATGGAGGTGATTAACTGTGCAATAGTAGCTACAATAAGATAAATGTAATTGAGGCATCCAGCTGAAGGGATTATGTACTTAGCCCCTAAGCCACTTAGGATATAGATGAAGTACATTGCCGGCACCCTACCACTTCAGCTGAAAATGTTTTCCTTGTACAAAGCAAATACTAGTCACATAAGATCTTCAATATAAGTTGTGATTATAACACTTAAATAGGAAGTCCAGCTTATTCATCAGGGAGGTATATGTTCAGATCCTGACATGCATTAACCTCTGCCTCTGGGGCAACCCTCACATTTTACTGTGCTTGAGAACTTGAGGTGAGTCTTAGCTAGGCATCAAATGAAGAAATCTGATCTCAAGATTCAGATTTTTGCTGCCACCAGCTGTTAAGAAGCGCTAGTGATTTTGTAATGATGCCTGGAAGCCATGGACTCCTCAGCATTGTATCAGTTTTGATTTAGAGGTAACACAAACAAATTCAGAGGCTTATAAATAGGAGATACACATTTTAAATGATCCACAGCATTCACAGCCCCTTTATACATTTACAAAAACCAATGTACCTTGGGTGGCAGTGCCATGCAGATCATTTGGCTTCAGTTTTCGGAAATACTTCTCTGTATGAATGGCTTTAGCCCAGGCTGTTTCTGAGGCATGTTCTAGCCAGGATGCATGCCAGGGTCCGAGAGAGTTCCTTCCCCAGTAACACCCCCACCCCCGTATGCTTCTTCTCTTGAGCTTAACCTAATTCTGGGGGGTTCTCTTGGAGTACTTGAGCTGAGAATCTCCCTGTGTTTAGTCAGCTTGGAGATGCTGCCTCTTTAGTTGACTCATTTCTGTCTGGTGTTATTACTTCACCGTTGCTCTTTTTCAATTTAGAAACATTGCTTCCACAGATGTAGCCTGTGTAGTTAGACCTTCTCTGACAGACTCACCAAGGAAAAATAATTTAGTTTAGCCAATTGGATACACTGCAGTTCAACCTCACTCACTTGTACTGGGAGCTCATGGCTCCAGCCGCCTTGTCCTCTTCTCTGTTCCTGAGACTCTGCAGACTCTTTCAGGCTGCACACAGGCTTTTATCACTGTAACGATCATCTTTCCACGCTCTGCTAACCAGCATGGACACATACACACAAACACACACACACACACACACACAGTCGCTAACAAACGCCTACTTCCGAAGGTAACCTACCCTAGTCCATATACACGCATACTAGCAAATCTCCCACCTCCAACCCAGACCCAGACCCGGACTATGTTAGGTTCCCTTATTAAACTATGACACTCTCCGTGATACTTTGTCATTTTCATCAAAAAGCGTTTATCACAATTGTAATATCGTAAACACACATTCCCCGGTTTCATTCCACTAGGTTGGAAGCAATGCCGGTTTTGCTCACGAGTGTAGTCCCAGAGCTTAGCACTGTGCCTCCTGTATGAAGCACGGGACACATATTTGTTGAATGAAAGAATGTTTGCATTTCACAATTCGCATTCATCTTTTGGTTTGAAGGCCGCTGTTGGCTCAACTAGGGAAGGGTAATAAGAGGGTCGGGTTGGAGCCTGAAAGAATCATAGCCATGTGTTGAAGGAAAAATCAGGATTTGGGAAGACATATTCCTGCCTGACAGTCATTTGAAATAGACTCTCCTTGGGTAGGTCTGTATCTGATTATCTTTTTTTAGGCTTTGGAGTGAAAGCTTTTAGGTGGTACATTTATACTCAAGAATGTATGTAACAGTTGCTATGTTGTAAGCCTGGTGCCACGCTCTGTGGTACAGCTCCTGGGGTGACATGGGAGTAAGATTAGTGACTTTGGCAGAGCCCATTGTGCTGGAAGGAGTAACCTCAGTGTGACGGGGACATAGATGTGGAGGCTGGGGGAGGCCATCTGCACGCCAAGATGCTTGAAATGCTTTTTTTTTTTTTTTGGTCTTTTTTTTGTCTTTTTAGCACCCGCGGCATATGGAGGTTCCTAGGCTAGGGGTCTAATCAGAGCTGTTGCTGCAGGCCTATGCCACAGCCACAGCAACGCCAGATTCTTAACTCACTGAGTGAGGCCAGGGATCGAACCTGCAGCCTCATGGTTCCTATCAGATTTGTTTCTGCTGCCCACGACGGGAACTCCTTGAAACGCTTTTTGAAGTCCTCATAGGAGATAGTTTTGTGGCAGCAGGTGCAGCGTGGAAGAGAGGGAACAGCCTGTGCCTGGGCAGGGGAGGATGCAACCTGGCACTGGGAGGAGACAAGGCAGCCCAGTCCTGCTGGTGCTCAGGGGGCAGGTGGGGAGTAGCACAGGTGAGGCCAGACACCTGTTCATGCACCATTACCTGAACTAACTTACTGACACTTAACCGGAGAAGAGAGGTCTCTGGAGGAAAACAGACCTTTTTAACTACTACAGTGCAAACAGTCCCTGGGGAGGTTTAGCTACACCAGGCTGCCAGCCAGGTGCATTTGTGTATGCAGATGACTCTGCTTTGAGGTGCGGGGTTGGGGGGCACTGAGGGGTGAGGGGAGGGAAGGAGGTGTACCTAAAGCACTCATGAGAACGCAAGGCTGGTCTGATGTTGTTGTCTTGTCTTGCAGCCTCAGTTTGCAGGGCCTTCCTGTTCGGGGTGAGAGGTGTAAGCAAATAGCCCCCCTTCCCTGTGTCTGCCTTAGAGAAACCAGAGGAGCTCTGCCAGGCCTCATTGTGTTCTTGGAGACTCACCATCTCCTTTTTTTTGGCCACACCCATGGCGTGTGAAACTTCCCTGGCCAGGGATCGAACCTGAGCCATGGCAATGACAATGCCTAATCCTTAACCCACTGTGCCACATGGGAACTCCCTCACCATCTCCTTTTTATTGTTCCCAGATTTTAAATAGTGGCTTGTCCTGGGTGTGATGTGATCTCAGAGCATTACCCCAGCCCCTGCCCTCAAGATTCGCCTACAGAATCCTCACTCCCTGCCGCCTCTTCCCTCCTGCTGGAACCTGGGATGCACTGGAACCCTGAGAGATGTAACGTGAGGTTAGACAACAGCCAGCAGCCCTCCTAGCTCCCTGCTTGCTCCATTCTCCTAGACCTCTTTATTCTCTAATTCCTCAGGAAACTCAATTACCTTTGCTTCATTATGCAGAGCAATTTAACTCTCAAACATCCTTAGGCTCTGGGCCCACCTTTGCAAATCCAGAAGCTCATTAATGTTTCACAGTACTGAGGAGCTGGCAGGAGCTTTGAAATTTCTCTCTTTTTTTTTTTTTTTTTTGCCTCCCCAGGTATTTCAGAGTGAAAAGGAGCAATATCAAGATTTATTTTCCCACTAATGTGAGTTTCACATCCCCAAACCTCAATGTCAGAAAGGGATACAGTCAGTCTGGATTTTAAGATTTTTTTTTTTCTTCCCATACATATTAGATAAAGAGTCACATATTAGATAAAGAGTCACGTGGAAATTCCTCTATCTAGAATTCCAAATTAATGAAACGATTAGAACAAATAAAGGAACAGTCCTCATAACATGTGAGTGAATAGGACAGTGGTAATAACCAGCATGGATGTAGAAGGATGAGTCCCATCAGTTCAGTATTCAGAGGCATTGTTTTTGTTATTGTTTTTGTTTTGTCTTTTTGCCTTTTCTTGGGCCGCTTCCCGCGGCATATGGAGGTTCCCAAGCTAGGGGTCGAATCGGAGCTGTAGCCGCCAGCCTACACCACAGCCACAGCAATGCAGGATCCTTAACCCACTGAGCAAGGCCAGGAATCGAACCTGCAACCTCATGGTTCCTAGTCGGATTCGTTAACCACTGTGCCACGACAGGAACTCCAGTATTCAGAGGCATTGTTAAAGTGGGGAAATGAATGCAGCAGAAGAGGTCGAGGGGTTATGAGCGTGAATTTAGGAGTTACAGTCGGGTCCCCTCTCCTTCCTAACTCTGTGAATCGAGGTCAGTCGGTTAACCTAAGAGTTGGCTTCCTTATTTGTGCAGTAGAGGCGATACCCATCCCATGAGTTCTGTGAGGTTTGTATGAAGAACACTTCTCCCGTTCAGCACATCCAGGACCAGGGGCCCTCAACGCCGTGGCTCTCATCTCACTAACTCGTGTTCCCTACACTCCCACGTGCTGGTCTGTTTCATAAGCCAAGCTCATGGTCACGTCGATGGCTTTGCACCTGCCACTGCCCTGGCTAGCAAGCCTCAGCAGACGCCTGCTCCTCGCAGGCAGACTCAACCACGCTTCCTTCTTACTGAGTCCTAGGTCGGGGGTCTGCGAAAAGGCCCGGTCCAGTTAAAAGCATGCAGCTTTCCAGGCCGCCTCACCGTAGCTGGGGGACAGTGTTCAGAGCGAATGTCAGTTGAGGTGTATGGGCAGGGCTTCTGGGAAAGCTTCTGTTTTCTAGTACGAAGGAACAGACTAGGCTGGCTGCACTTACCCCCTTCCGCCGTCTCCGTTCTTCTACCAGAATGCTGATTTCCTGCTCAGTGATAGACTAGCCCTCTGAGTGAGCAGAAGGAGGAAGGACCTACCCCACTGCGGGAAGGGAGCGCAGGTCTGCAGTTGCACCGAGGAACCCCTGTGGGAGGAGGAATTCCCTGTTTGGATAAACCTTTTTATTGGGTATTCTGTTGTAAGCAGCTAAATTTAATTCTGTTATACATGCTCTTCTCCCACGACTTGAAATTAAAAAAAAAAAAATTGTGTGACCATCTTCTTATGATTTGGGGTTCAGGTGAAAAGGACCTCCGAGAAAGTCGTCTTCCCTGGTGCTCCCCTCAGTCGCTCTTCTTTTCACATCCCTGTGACATCACTGTTTTCTCATCATATCATTAACCTTACCTGAAATTATCTCGTTTCTTTGCTTCTTGGTACTGTCCACGTCCCTTTCTGAAGAATTAAGCTCTGTTACAGTAAGACCTAGTATCTCTTGTTCACTGCTCTGTCCGCACAGAGCATTGTACCTGATACAGAGTAGACGCTCAGTAAATATTTCTGAAATGTATCTAAAGTTATTATCCGGATTCAAGTGCAATTTTTTTTGATGTCAGCAGTTTATTGGGAAGAGGAAAAAAGTAAAATAAGTGGAGTTGGACTGATTACATAGCTATGTATTTATATAGTCTGTGCTTGTGTGTGTATTCAGATAATTCAGATCAATAAATTGGGCACTTATGTGATAGATATTCTAAGCATATTCTTGCTTTTCATATTTTTCAACAAATAGCTTGTGTAAAATAAGAAAATAGAAAAATTTACACCTTACTTTACCTATACTGGGTATTTCTAAAAAACAAAAGTAAAGCCAGTTTCCTCTTTTAACCATTGTATATTTGTTTATTCCAAAATGTTTGCTTAAAGTGAAATTTGAGATGTGTGGGGAACTTTGAGATAGAACTGCATTTCTGTCCCAGTGGAAAATGCTCTTTCACATACATCTCAGTGGCTTTGTGTCAAACGTGCTATTTTGCATGTCAAGATGCTCTTCTTCCCTTACTGTGCATTTCAAAGGATGGCTGTACAGAGAATGAAATTTTAGTGTCAGACGCATCAATTACAACCCAATGGAGCTATTTCATTTTTCACCAATGATAGAGAAAGAGAGCCGGGGGAATAATGAGTCTATTTTTACCTTAAAGTTGCCGCATTCAGGATAAGACGTTTTCACGTTAAAATCAGTCTTACCCTTAAGTGTGAACCAGTGCAAGCTTTAATAATTTATTCTGAAACCTGCGCTTCCCGGGCCAGTGCTCCCTGGCTCTTTACTTATTTAGAGGTCTGTTTACCTCTCGTTTCGCACCTGCAACTGCCCGTTCAATCTACTGTGCATAACCAGCAGAGAATAAGCCCATTAAGTAGAATAATTTAGGCATCTCAGTTTCCTGCAGCCTTCAACGTACTGGGGTCTCACTGGCAACATATTTCTTCGGAAAGCTTATCTTTCATTTGAACCGTGGGTCCAGATCCTTAATGCAGTGATCAGAAACATGTGGTTCAATGACTCTTGAGAATTTAGAAGCCCTGTGATAGATGGCTCGGTTTGCGGATTCTCCAGGCAGTTTCACTAGGGATTGATAGAGTTCCTGGTCTGATATAATGAAGCACAACAGCAGATTGTAGCAGAATATCAACAACAAAAAAAGGGCGGCAAAGTTGTTGGAGCAAAGGAGACACCGCCATCCCTTAAGGGTGGGCTACCCAGATGACCCTATAAAAAGGCTAAAGAGCCATCCTAGTATTCAGGTAGGCCCTTTGCATGTAACAAAGAACATGATTAAAAGGTACAGTTTGAAAGGGACTGCCTCTCAGCATCTGTTGCCTTGATAACTACACATGATGTCTCAATGACTTAGAGCCTGCTTTCGGAAAGCACGAGTTCCTAAGAGAGGGAATTGCTGCTGTTTCTCGAACCAGGCAGTCTGGTCTCCTAGTAAAGAGCTTGGGCCCTGCAGCAAGAAGACCACGTGCCTGCTCCCAGGCAAGTTGTTGACTCTGTCTCTGCCTCTGTTTCCTCATCTGGGCCCTGTGGCTAGCCAGAGCTTCCTGAGGTGTGCCTTGCTGCCAAGGCCAAAGCACGAGCTGCAAACAGGCAAAAAAGTGGAGACCGCGATGCCATCTTGGGGGGGGGTAGGTAGCCCCTGTGCACTGTCACTGCAGGGGTGCTTGGAGCAGCACTTTTCCTTTGTCTCATACCTTGTGACGCCTCAGCTTTGTAGCTGTAAACCCTAAATTGAAATCTCCTGCTGTTCCAAGCAGACGTAGGGCAAAGGTTTCAACTCGGCGTGGTCTGCATATGAACTTGCCATCTCTGCCCTCCTATTTCCTGTACTTCCCTATGCCCAGTGCCCACGATGAATCAGTTCCCCTAGCCAGACACCTGGGTCCTTCCAGGCTCCTTTGTGTCACCCACTCGCGTGGTTCAATCAGCCGTCGGTCGGGTGTGTGTTCTACCTCTTACCTACTAGCCCCTTTTTAGTGTAGCTGATCCCTACTCACTTTCCAATTCAGCTCAAATGGAACCTCTTACAGGGAAGCTGTTCTGTGGTGGTCCCCTTGCAGGCTGACTTGGGGTCTCCTTTTCTTGAATCTCCAAAACACCCTGTGCATATTCTAGAAAACACTTAGAGCATTCTTTTCTAAACACTGAGTTCCTCCACTAGACTCTAAGCTTTGGGGGGGGGGGCAGAGATTAGATCTTATTTGACTTTACATCCCTAACTCTTGGCACAGTGCCTCCCAGGCATTTGATGTTTATTGAAGGAATCAAAGAAACAGGTCTTTGCCAGGTAACCTTGGCTCATAACCATGATGTAGAACGTATTTTCATGGGAAAATAAAATCGCTTAGGGTTACAAGGGTTACAAGCTTTAGAGTATTAGCAGGCAGCATTCTAAACGTTCCTTTGTTAAGTTTACCATCTAAACTCTTTTAAAAGTGGATTCCGCATGATGGTAGGTTGCCAGTCCCCCGCCCTCGTCCACAGCATCCCAGTGGGGACTTTCACCGTCCTTGTCATGTGGTTTTATTTCCTTTCACTTTTTTGTCACCTGTTTCTGGGGTTTCTGGAACTAGGGGCAAGGGCTGTTGATGAAAGGGTTGTAGCTAAATTTACTTGAAATGATGAACAAATTCAAGGAAGTCTATTTGCGTGTAGTAAACACTTAATAGTTGGAATAGGTATTTGAAGTTCAAAGCCAAGGCAAACCTCCCAGACCTTAATATTAATTAAAAAAAAATCCGTCCTTACAGCTGTCCTAGCTGAGGATAGATAAGATCTTTGCCATGTTGTGGTTTGGGTTCCACCTCTCCTGCTGACTCTGAAAATCTCGAGGACAGGAAGTGGATAGTATTTACTATATTGCCAGCATCTAGCATAATAAATGTTTGGTGAGCGATGAATCCATAATGGAATGATTATATTTCCTTGTTGGTTTGATACTTTTTTCTTTATAGTTCATGAAGGTAGGTTTTGATTACTGTAGAGAAGAGCTGGTGGATGGGCTCACTGCTTTATATTTCGATTCAATCAAAATATATAGAAACAATCAGTCGACTCCTACTGGGTTGCTGTTTTGAATCAAGAAAATTATGGAATGAAAGGGATGAAAATTACCTGCTCTATGTTTTCTTATTGTCTTCAAAGAATTGGAATTAGCCATGGAGGAAAAGCTAAATGTCAAAAAATAGTCTTCTTGTTTTTAAAGTAATGCCAGACTGTAACAACAACAATAAAAATAAATCTCTAAGTTCCTTTTACTCCATCAGATGCATGGTTTGTTTAGGGTAAAGGAGTTTGGGAATGAAGAAAACTAATTCATTAATTCATTTTGCTAATTTAGTGTAATGTTCATTTTGTAGTCACTTCATTTATTTATTTACTTATTTTTGCCTTTTCTAGGGCCGCTCCTGCGGCATGTGGAGGTTCCCAGGCTAGGGGTCTAATTGGAGCTGTAGCTGCCAGCCTTCGCCAGAGCCACAGCAAGGAGGGATCCAAGCTGCGTCTGCAACCTACACCACAGCTCACGGAAATGCCAGAACCTTAACCCACTGAGCAAGGCCAGGGATGGAACCTGCAACCTCATGGTGCCTAGTCGGATTCGTTAACCACTGCGCCACGACGGGAACTCCACTTCATTTCTTTAATACACTGTCATTAATATAAATTAAGTAGAAACAATAAAGGAAGAAATTTTTCTGTGTTGTGTGTCTCTTGCAAAATTTTAAGTACTATCCTACTTTGTTTAAGGGAGAGGAGAGGGGAAAACATTGAGTCTGGAACTGTATTTAAAGAAAGATGAACGAGGAGGAATACTGGATTTGGCTCCAAGATCGTTGTAACACCACAGGTGAAGCCCTATGGCCTTGGAGTGTGTATTGGGCATCCTTCTGTGCTGTGAACTGGGGTGAGGCTTTGAAGTTTGAAGCCCTGAATCACCCACTATACCAGTATAAACGTATTTCCCACAATTTAAAAAAAAAAAAAAAAAAAAAAGAGCCGAATAAAGTAGCTTCAGGTAGAACCTTGGTCCCTTATATCCCACTTTGCCAAAGAAGTCACTTACTGAATCTCTTTTTAAGTTTTTACTGGAGATGGAGTCAGCAGAGATAGTGCACTAAAGGCTTTGGAGGCACCAAGACTGATCGTTTTCATTGATTCATCGTTTCACTGATTCATTCAATACAGGCTGGGTACTGTATTCTCTGCTTGGTTATAGAGACCAAATCATGCCACTGTTTTGCCTTAGTGAACTTCCAAGAGTAGTAAAGCCACTGAAATGTAGCATGATTGAAGGGTGGGAGAGTGAGCATAAAAGTACGAACTTTAAAATCCTCTGACTTTGCATGTAAAGAGGTCATTAGAAACCAACGCAAGATTAGCTATAGGCCTTAATGATGGCATAGTACATATTATAAAATACTGAAAACCTGGAGTTCCCGTCGTGGCTCAGTGGTTAACGAACTCGACTAGCATCCATGAGGACTCGGGTTCGATCCCTGGCCTCGTTCAGTGGGTCAAGGATCTGGCGTTGCCTTGAGCTGTGGTGTAGGCTGGTATCTGTAGCTCCGAACGGACCCCTAGCCTGGGAACCTCCACGTGCCGTGGGTGTGGCCCTAAAAAGACAACAAATAAAAATAAAATAAAATATTGAAAACCTGGATAATGGAGATAAGTGTAGACATTTTTTCCTAGCAACGTGGCTGTGAAGGGAGAAATACAGTGTAGCTGGAGGTGAATGGAGCCAGAGGAGGGCTTTGTGTTACTTTGTTGGAAGATGGAGAGCTCCAAGTAGGTCTTGGGCTGAGGGGAAGTAGAAAGAAACGAACGATTGGGAAGTAGAAGTTGCGATTGCTGGAGCAGGAAGGATGAAGACAGGAGAATGGGTTCTTGGAGCAGGAGGGAAGCCGTTCCTCTGAAAGGGGAATCGCACACATGCTGTTCATGAGGATTTGGGGTTGAGAGTAGGATGTGGCTTCTGTTTTCTCTGTGATCTTGGCAGCAAGGTTATCAGTTGAGGAAGAGCACACGGGGAGGGTTAGGGCTTGAGCAGAGAGAGGGAAGTTTGAGAGAGCTGAGGAATGAATCTGGACCGTGTGATAGGGCTCCAGGGTCCCGTGCAAGTTTTAAGGGTAAACCAGGCACCATGCACGCATCGAAACTCTCATCCACAGAGTTCCACGTGTTCCTCCATCACAGCTTCGCAGCCAGGAGTTACAGCAAATGCAAACCGCAAACATTTGTTGACGGCTCGCTTTGTGCCAGGCCCCTTCTGGGTGGTGCCTCACTCTGTCCTCACGGCAATGCTATCAGATAAGCACCTGCTATTACCATGCCCACTTTGCGGATTGGACTGGGACGTTAAATACATTGCTCAGTGCCCAGCCGTTCATAAGTAGCAGGGCCGATGTTCGGGTGCAGACAGTATTGTTTCAGAGCCTGCTTGGCCTTGTGCCTTCCTGGTTTAGGGCAGAAAATTGCGTGGTGAAAGTGCGACACAGTGCAACTCTGTGTTGCATTCTGCTGAGCAGATGAACACCAAGACAGAAAGCCAAGGAGGTGATGATGCTGGTAATAAAAGGATTGAAATTATATGGCATTAGATGATATATCCCTTGGGGTCTGGTTGGTAGGAAAGGGAGTGGAACTGGAGTGGGTCTAGGAGTTTGGTGTCCTTGGAGAACAGAGTACATAAGGGACGAGAGTGGACATATGATGGAGGGGGAGATGTTTTTCATCCAGAATACACATTTGGAAGTTTACTTTCCCTGAAGCATTCTATTTTCTTTAAAAGGTTCTGGCCATATATTCATATGGGCACTCTTTTTGACTGATCAGTCTCTACACAACTTTCCATCTGTAGAAGAAGAGCTTAACACTGGAGATATTTTGTTGCGCCTCAGTGGAAATGAACCCGATTAGTATCCATGAGGATGCAGGTTCACTATTGGGTCCCGCTTATTTGGCTGAGGAGCCGATGTTGCTGTGGCTGTGGTGTAGGCTGGTGGCTGTAGCTCCAATTGGACCCCTAGCCGGAGAACTTCTATATGTTGCAGGTGTGGCCCTAAAAAGCAAAAAAAAGGGGGGGGGCAGGAAATGTACTGACACTAATACCCCTGTGTTCTGTTGGGAAATGCAAACTCTAAGCAGTAATGTTTCATGTGGTCTGTTGCACAGTGAGCTGTGTGATGAGTTTTATTAAAACTTTTTGGCCTTTCCATCCCTCAGAGTGAAATACACTGGCTAACTTTCTTCATCCACAGGCGTCTCTCTGAGGACAGTGTAGGAACACTGAACAGTGACTTACCTGGATTATAAGGGCACATCAATACCAGACAATCCACACCAACATTTTTAAAAAGTGTTTTTACCTGTGAAGAGATTTGGCAGCCCTCAGAGTCCAGGACTCACGCAAAGCAACTGAGAAAATAGGAGAAAACTTTAAAAGGGTTTCTTTCCTCTTCTCAGTGAGCTTTGGTGAACATTGCCTCTATAGCGAAAGAAGAGATGGCTTTGAATAAGGGCCATTTGGGAGTTCATTCATTCGTTTACATGATCAGAATTAGGAAAGTTGATCATGCATTAGGCCAAAGAAAATCTCAATTACTACAAGCACCAAAAGCCCAGAACCGAATAGCAAGAATATAGCTATCTCCAAATCTAAACGCATGTAAACTTTAAAAATGCTTTCTCCGTAACTCAGAAAGAAGTACAACCTGGTCGGAAAGAGCGGAAGAGCAAAGGCTATGTGTTCCTTGCTCTTTGCTGAACACTGAATTTCAGATCAGCCCAGGCCAGGTCAGCATGACTGGGGCAGTCGTACCACTGCTTGGTCTCCTGGAGTTTTTGAAGAGCAGAGAAAGATAAACTGTGATGTACACCAGCAAGTCTCAAACTTTTTGTCCTCAGGATCCCTTTATACTCTTCAAAATTATTAAGGGGCCGAAAGATACTTTTTTGTATAACTTATGTCTATCAATTTGTCTCATGTTAGAATTTAAAACTGAGAAATTTATACTTTTTATTAATTCCTTTAAATCAATCCATTAAATGTTAATAAAATACATTTCTGAAAATTTATTTTTCAAAAACCAAAAGTAATTAGAAAAATTGACTTTGCTTTATAGTTTTGCAAATCTATTTGGTGTCTGGCTTAATAAACAACAATTGAGTTTTGTTTTTTTTTTTGTTTTTCTTGAGCCGCTCCCACGGCATATGGAGGTTCCCAGGCTAGGGGTCCAATAGGAGCTGTAGCCGTCGGTCTACACCACAGCCACAGCAACTCGGGATCCGAGCTATGTCTGCAATCTACACCATAGCTCCCGGCAATGCCGGATCCTTAACCCACTGAGCAAGGCTAGGGATCGAACCCATAACCTCAAGGTTCCCATTTGGATTGGTTAACCACTGCACCACAACGGGAACTGCAACAATTGAGTTCTTATATCTACTTCATGTTTTCAGTCTTTTGTGAACCCACATATGATGTGGCCTCTGGAAGACTCCTCTGTCCACTCACTAATGACGAGCGTGAAGAGACAGTATTATTATGAAGATAGTTTTGACCTCTCAGATGCTCTGAAAGGGTCTTTGAGAGCTGCTTTAGAACTGGTGTACGATAGGTATCTTTTCCAAATAAATCAATAAAAATACTTGTTGTGAATTCTGGGGTAATTAATCTTTGGGGTGATGACATGCAAAGAATGCAGCCCGTGAATCAAAATTAAATCTGCTTTCGTTCAAAACCTTTTATTGTGGAAGTATATCTAATCAAATAAAATTGACATTCTGTTCTTTAAAATAAAATTATGTGGAACTAAATGAGAAAAAGTCTCACTCACTGCTTAAACTGCTTATCACTGCACAGAAAATGTTGGTTCCCTTCCAATATTCCTCTGTTCTTCACTTCCCTCTTACTAAGCACCTAGTTGGAGATGACACTAGTCTAAAGGCATGTAATTTTTGCTTCACCAGGTTCTGCTAGGATGAAAATACCCACACGATGGTGCTTGTTCTGCTCTGTCTCCTCCACATCTGCTCTGTAAGTCCTTGTGGCTGTCCTGGCAGTGCCCCACTGGTCCTGGCAGTGCCCCACTGTCCTGGCAGTGCCCCACTGGTGCAGGGTGTGTTCACAGACTCTCTTCCCTCCACGTCTCTGGCATCATCATCCCTGCTTCCAGGTGCAAGGCAGCCTTAGCTGTCTCTTTCCTTTGCAAAGTGTGGGCCGCCTACTGGGAGCTTCTTCTGTCCATCACCCAGGGTGGATCTCTTATCTTTAGCTACTAGACTGAACGCTTCACTTCCGGTGATTATATTCCGCTTTGTAGGCTCTAAAGGCAGTGGTGATGTATTGTGCTCCCAGGAACACCCATGTCAATCAAGCAGCTCTCTTGTAGTTTTGCCCCCTATACCCGAGGACACTGACCTCAGACCAGGAGACCAGGTGGTCTACTTAAGATTTTCCTCTTTTCTTGACTCCTCGACTGTTTTTTGACCACCTTTGAAAGCATGTGCTTTTTCCCTTAGGATGACTGCTTTCTTTGGAAGAGTCTATGTTCATCCCACTGGAAGATGGTTGGAGAGCAAGTCTACTAAAGTGTCAAACAGGGCCACCTGTGTAAAGATGTATACACAACATAGTATATACAACACAATATACACAACACGGGTATACTATGGATATGCATCCCATGGTATACACAACTTTGGATATGCACCACATTGTATACACAACCTTGAGTATACATAACTTGGGTATACACATAACTTGGGTATACAACCTTGGGTATACACAACATAGTATACACAACTTGGGTATACACAACTTGGGTGTACACAACATAGTATACCTGACATGGGTATACACAACATAAGCTCTTGAAATACCTTCGTCTAGTAGTGAATATACTTCCAGGGTTGAAATGGACCTGTAAGATAATTTTTCTTAACCAGCCATGTATTTGCTTATGTAATCAAGTGAGTTTTGACCTTGGCTGTTGGCAATAGAATGGAGATTGTGGGAAGAGGGGAAGAAATAATTGTTTATTGAGTCTCTGCTGAATGGTAGGTCTTAGGTTAGGTTCTTTTCAAGTCGTAATTTAATTTTTCATTTTTTTTCAATAGTCTTTCCAGACAGGTTTATTATCTCCATTTCACAAACTGGGAAACTGAAGGTCGGAGGTTAGTTACTGGTTCCTTGCACAATATTTTGTTATATATTCTGCAATATTTAGCAGAGCCAGGATTGTAAACTGCTCGCCACAAACCCTGTACTTTTTCTGCTATCTCAGGAAGACTGACTTCCTAATAGAAACTCCGTCCTGCGTGAGGAAGAACATAAGAGCATATGGAAAACGGGGAGTTACAGGGCTATTTTTCCCCCTCAAAGAATATTTATTTAAGTTATAACTTAAGTAGAATATTATTTCACCCTGCAGCCAAGCTTCTTTTTCCAGTATATTTCAGGTTGATAAACTAGGGGCATTGTTTTCCAAATCTTCGCCTTTTTCGTGCAGGGTTCTAGATGGGGAAATTAGCCATTAAGGTGTAACCATGATAACACGGATAGGAGGTTTTGGTTCTCTCGCCCTGTGCCCTCTTACCGGTGTCCCCACTTCTGTCATCTTTCATGGTTGGGTCAAGAGGTTCCTTTCTTTGACAAACAGTCTTAGTCTGTCCCCTCCATGGCTGCAGAGGACAAATCCCTGGTTTGGGTCCCAGGCTGTCCACATGTGGGTTTTTTCGTTTTTGTTTTTTTTAGGGCCATTCCCTTGGAGAGTCCCAGGCTCGGGGGTGAATTGGAGCTACAGCTGCTGGCCTAAGCCACAGCCACAGCCACACCAGATCCAAACCACATCTGCGACCTGTGCCACAGCTCACAGCAATGCCGGATCCTTAACCCACTGAGCAAGGCCAGGGATCGAACCCACAACCTCATGGTTCCTAGTTAGATTCCTTTCCGTTGCACGATGACGGGAACTCCTACATGTGTTTTCTTATACTTTATGCAGAGAGAAACATTAGCGTGTCTAGAATTAGCAATATAGTGTTATATGAACCAATAAGTCTGTATTATTTTTAATGAATAGATGTAAAACACGCTTCATTCGACCTTCTTACCAGCCCTACTTAGGGGGTAAGGATAGTCTGTTTCTCTTATTCTGGAGGACACTCACAACAACGGCATTCTCAGACGCTAGACAGTTACGATGTTATTGGAAGAATTTTGGAAATGATAAACCAGGTAGTTGACCCCTAATTACAAAAACTTAATTACCAATTCACTTATTAATACTTATATTAGTTTTGAAATTTGTACTATATTCTATTACAAATTTTGGGTATAGAGCATTTTGACCAATTCATGTACTGTAGTCTAGATTGGATTTTGAGGGAGGTTTTGGGGGTTGTTGAACATGGCATAATCATTTGAAGATAGCTAGGACAGGATTTTGGAATAATTTGGGATGAGTGGTTTTAGTCACATATCTGTAGGAAGATGAATTGAACTCTCCTCCCACATTTAATTATAACTACTGCTGTGCTCTTGCTAAAATTAAAGCTGAACCCAAGATTGGTGACTTGCTTTTTTATTGTTGAAATGATGTGTTCATCATGAGTGAGCTGTAGTGAAAAATACAAAACCTCAAAGTATGTGAACTGCAATTAACCTCACTTCATCAAAGTCATTTTTGCCCCTACAGTTACTTGAGTACGCATATCTATGCTTGGTGTTTCAGGATTGTAGTAGATAATAGCCAAGAAGTGTGATATATTTTGAGAAAGAAGGGAGTATTACTATACACGTCCTATGTTATACTTTCTCTGGGTAACATTTATTTCTTTGGGCATTCAAATTGTTGAGAAAGAAAATATTTTGATCTTTTTTTCAGCAATTTAAAAGATGAAAACATTTGTATAGCAAATTTATTTATTTATTTATTTATTTTTGTCTTTTTAGGGCTGCACCCGCGGCACGTGGAGGTTCCCAGGCTAGGGGTCGAATTGGAGCTGTAGCTGCCGGCCCACACCAGAGCCACAGCAATGAGGGATCCGAGCCTCGTCTTCGACCTACACCACAGCTCATGGCAACGCTGGATCCTTAACCCACTGAGGGAGGCCAGGGATCGAACCCACAACCTCATGGTTCCTAGTCGGATTCGTTTCCGCTGCGCCACCATGGGAACTCTGCAAATTTGTTTTTATGCTAAGAGTTACTATGGTGTTTTCTTCTTTAGAATCAATCTCAGCGATAAGGTGGGAGTTGCATAGCAGTCTAGTAGTTAGGACTCAGTGTTTTCACTGCTACGACTGGGCTTCAATCCCTGGTGTGGATCCCACATCAAGCCACTGCATGCCGAGGCCAAAAAATAAATAAAAACACATAACAAAACAAAGCAAGAAACTCAGTGAATAGGGGAGTCAGAAACCAAATTTCTTTTTCAATAGCTTTGGATGCAAAAGAACAGAGTAGTTAAATGCGCTTCCTTATACACAGAAGTAAATAGTTGATTCAGATGGAAAAATTATATAGAATCATAGATTTTGTATGGAGTTAGTTCCCTGGTGGTTTAGTGGGTTAAGAACCTGACATTGTCACTGCTATGATGTGGGTTTGATCCCTGGCCCAGGAACTTCTGCATTGTGCCGGCATGGCCAAAAGCAAAAAAAAAAAAAAAAAAAAAATCTTAGGACATGAGTTAAATGACAGACAGATAAATCTTTGGGTTAAATTGTAAATAGTAGGACCATCTTAGAATATCAGGAAGCTTTGTGTCTTACATGTGTTAATAATTTCAAAGATGGTGCTTAGAGTGCTGATCTCTATTTTGAAGGCACTTGGGACTTGAAGTTAATTTTAATATCCTGTCTCCTTAGCACCTTTTGGATTTGTTCTGATGTAGCAGAAAAATTCCTAAGCAGAATAATTTTTTAAACATGATTACATTGGATTAGGGCAGTGAACACATTGCTCATCTCAATAATGCTTCCAGCTCTTGAATTCATTAAAATAATAAAAGCTTTTCTTTATCCGCCTCATTATTTTGAATGCAGTTCTGTCATAGAGCAGACTTAATCCCTTTGTTGGTGAAGGTAGTTAAAATTTCCCTTCTGAAAGGGGAGAAAAAAAAAATTCACTTTTTCTAGTTAATCTGGTACTTTGGCCTTCAAGTCTTTTGAAATATCTCAGGGAAAACAAAACCAGAACATCCGGTACAGACATGGAGGAGGGAGGGACATGGCGTTGTGCGGAATGATAATGGGTGGAGCAGAGGCTCAGGGATGCGGCTGGACACCCCAATTCTGAACCCAGCCCTGCTTTTCCTTAGAACTGTGTCTTACACAGGAAGCCACCTAAACTCTCTCTCTCACTCTCTCTCTCTCTCTCTTTTTTTTTTTGTCTTTTTTTTTGCCTTTTCTAGAGCCGCTCCCTCGGCACATGGAGGTTCCCAGGCTAGGGGTCTAATCAGAGCTGTAGCCACCAGCCTATGCCAGAGCCACAGCAACGTGGGATCTGACCCGCGTTTGTGACCTACACCACAGCTCACGGCAATGCCGGATCCTTAACCCACTGAGCAAGGCCAGGGATCGTACCCTCAACCTCATGGTTCCTGGTAGGATTCGTTTCCGCTGCGCCACAATGGGAGCCCCCTACAGAAACACTTTTCTAAGGAGATGTTGCTACTCCTTGTTCTACTTCTTAGCTTCTTAGTCCCTTTTTATTTTATTTTATTTTTCTTAAACTTACTCCACCACGCATTGGTCCCCGCCACTGCAGTCACACCTGCTGTCAAAGTAACTGCATTGTTAAACCCTATGCATTTGTCCTAGGATCCACCGTGGGGCGTAGGGTTTCCTTGCTACCCATTCACCTGAGAGCACTAACTAAGCCTTCAAGTGCCCTTGGCTGCTTAGGGCATGAGAGTCTCTGCCATAGTGTCATCCTGAAGACAGAATTGTGACAGATGTGTTATCACTTATTTACTACCCAAGGAAAGGGCTGATCCTGGGAAATTGATGGAGCCTCAAATGGGGATTGCGCTTTTCCCCTCAGATGTCACGAGGTAACCTGTTCTTTGAGATCACCTGTGAAGCATGCCTAGTGAACAGCAGGCACTCTATAACTGTAGGATTTTTCTCCATCTTTTCTTCCTCCCTCTATCTTTCCTCCACCCTTTAGCCTTGGTCTTCATTTTTGGTTTTTTTCGGTTTTTTTTTGCTTTTTAGAGCTGTTCTTGCGGCATAGGAAAGTTCCTAGGCTGGGGTCGATTCAGAGCTATAGCTGCTAGCCTACGCCACAGCCACAGCAAGGCCAGATCCTTAACCCACTGAGCAAGGCCAGGGATCGAACCCACATCCTCATGGATACTAGTTGGGTTCATTACTGCTGAGCCACAACGGGAACTCCTAGGCTTGGCCTTTAAATCATAGCATAGCATTATAACCACAGAGCATGTCCTGATTCAACATATAATAAAGGCATATTCTTTTTTTTTTATTTTTTGTCTTTTGTAAAAAGGCATATTCTTTTATTTTATTTGTCTTTTGTCTTTGTAGGGCCGCACTGCTGCATATGGAGGTTCCCAAGCTAGGGGTCTAATCAGAGCTGTAGCCACCAGCCTATGCCAGAGCCACAGCAATGCCAGATCTGAGCCGTGTCTGCGACCTCTACCACAGCTCATGGCAATGCCGGATCCTTAACCCACTGAGCAAAGCCAGGGATTGAACCCACAACCTCATGGTTTCTAGTGGGATTCGTTTCCACTGAGCCACGACAGGAACTCCTAAAGGTGTATTCTTCACAGTGGCTGTTTCCCAGCTTTTCTCTCCTGTCTCAGCGTGAATGGGGGCTGCTCCCCTGGCTGCACCTGCAGCTCATGACATGAATCCTCTGAGGCATGGCCTCTCTCTAGCAATAAATCAGCTTAGCTACTCCTGTTCCCAAAGGGGAGCCTTTCCTCGACCTAGGAAATTAAGAGGGCAGAATCCTCTACTTTCCCCACGGGTTTGCTGAAGCAAAGTTTGTTTACAGTGAGAAATGTGCCATTGCAGCTCCAGCTTTAACCTTATCAGCGAACATATGTGTTCAGATGGAAGCAAAATGGGATACTGTGAATATACTGGGTGCTTCTGCCACCAAGGCAAGAGGTGAGGGGGAATCTCATTATTCCTCTGCCAAGTGCTGTATCGTCCTTGAGAGCAGATGAACAAGAACACGGCCCGTGTCCAACTCAGAAACCGCACAGAGCTGTTCTGGCCTCTGACAGTCAACTGCACTGACTAGATGGAAAACACCATCAATCTTCACTAGATAAGGAACTGTTTGGAGCTTGATTTTTTTTTTTCTTTTCTTTTTAGGGCCAAATCTGCCGCACATGGAAGCTCTCAGGCTAGGAGTCAAATCAGAGCTGTAGCTGCTAGCCTACACCACAGCCACAGCAACGCCGGATCTTTAACCCACTGAGAGAGGCCAGGGATCCAACCTGCATCCTCATGGATACTAGTGGGGCTCTTAACCTGCTGAGCCACAGCAGGAACTCCTGGAGCTTGAAATTTTAAGCTGCTTCTTTTCTCTCCATCCCCACTCCTGTTTCTCCTCCTCTTTGAATGCATTTTAATGCCTTGCTAATGGCAAGTTCATTGTTGGTATGTGGCTCCAGAGAACATGGATGTAGAGGCTCCATTATTTAGATTCCTCAGCTGGTTCACCTCCTTTTTGCTCTCCCGTTTTCCACTCCAGTTTTCCATACCTTGCGTCCCTTCCAGGCCCTCCTTAAAACTCACCTTCAGGGAGTTCCCATTATGGATCAGCAGTAATGAACCCCACTAGTATCCATGAGGATGCAGGTTCAATCCCTGGCCTCTCTCAGTGAGTTAAGGATCCAGTGTTGCTGTGGCTGTGGGCCAGCAGCAGCAGTTCTGATTTGACCCTTAGCCTGGGAATCTCCATATGCTGCACCTGCGGCCCTAAAAAGCAAACAACAAAACAAAACAAACAAACGAACAAACAGAAAATCTTCAGGAAAGATCTCCTGTCAGTCATTCATGCCTCACAATGCCTCCGGCCCGTTTGCTGTTGTATTTGAAGACTTTTCCTTAGTTGTAGAAGAGAAAGTTGTGCCCCTTGTGTGAACAGCTTGGCAGGGGACTCTTTATCAAACCTTTGACATAACTCTGCCTGTACTCCTCCACTCATTTCAGTCCTTAAGCGTTTTCCTTCTTTTGGGGGCATTTATATGCCTGCAGCCTGAATTCTTGCTACTCCAATGTCCTAAGCTGCTGGACATCTCTGGAAATTTTGGTTTTCAGAAAAGGTCAAATGTGAGGTGATGTCAGCATTTCTGTTACCTATATTCCTGTCTTCTAAAAAGTCCCACGTTTGTTCACTTTCCAGTCCCTCCCCGCTGGTGCTCCCTGAGCCCTGTGTATTTTTCCTGTCAGCTCAAGGGCACCCTGTCTTGTAAAGTCCAGTCTCTTGTCTGTTTCTCCCAGATACGTGAGCTCCCTGCATTTTGTTCATTATCATAATAAGTCAGACAGACTGGGGATAAAATCCCCACCTCTACTTCTGAACAGCAGCAAGGATCGGACCTTTGTAAGCCCCTGTAGCAGGTATGATCTTGACTTGTCATTAATCAGGTAGTCACAGCTGACACACGTGGGGTGCTAAGTGCCGGCATTGTGCTAAGCGATCTGCCGGGAACGTTTCGTTGAACCTTCGAGGCGTGTGTGACGTTAGTACTGTTATCACTACCTGCTGTTTTGTTTGCTTGCTTGTTTGTGTAGATTTGGCCACGCCCACAGCAGCAGACGTTCCTGGCCCAGGGATTGAACCCACACCGCAGTAGTGACCCCAGCCGCTGCAGGGAAAACACCAGATCCTTAGCTCCCTGCGCCAAGAGGGAACTCCCTTAACTGCTGTTCTTGGTTTTGTTGCTTGTGGGAAAGACATCTTTATGGACAAGAGTAAAAAGTGTAAGAGAATTGCTAGCCTTTAATCTGTGTACAGTAGGCTCATTCTATAGTGGATGTGTCTGGATAGTCACGTTTAGCTTAGCACATTGTTTTTTATTTTTTAGTTGAATGAAGGAGTCTTTAAATTCTGTAGTGCTTTACGGTTTTCAGAAGTTTCACATGCATGATTTCATAGAATTCAGTGATAACCTTTTTCTCTCCAACCGTCTGTTCCCCCCCACCTTCCCTCTCTCCCCTGCCTTCCCTCTCTCCCTAGAGTGTTCTCTATGTCTGTGAGCCTGTTTGTGTTTGGTTTTATTGACTAGTTTGTTACATTTTTAGATTCCACATAGAAGTGAGATCAAATAGGATTTGTCTTTCTCTTCTGGCTTACTCACTTAGCATAATGCCCTCCAAGTCCATCCGTATTGTTTCAAATGGCAGATTTTTTCTTTTTTATGGCTAGGTAATATTCCTGTGTGGGTGTGTATCACATTTTCTTTATCCATTCATTTGTTAACGGACTCTTAGGTTGCTTCCATGACTTGGCTGTTGTCAGTCGTGCTCCTGAGAACATAGGGGTGCATGTATCTTTTTGAATTTGTGTTTTTGTTTTGGGGGGGTTTTATGGATATATGCCCAGAAGAGCAAGTGCTGTGTCATGTGGTCATATGATAGTTCTACTTTTAGGTTCCTGGGAAACCGCCAAACTGTTTCTTATTACTTGCTATTTTTGAATGGGCAAGTCAAGGCTTTAAGAAGTTTAAGTCACTCACTCAAGGTCACACAGCTAGGACGTGGCTGAGCTAGAAGTTAATACTTGGTCCCCTGACTCCCGAGCCTATGTTTCTTAGCTTGCTGGCTCCTTGAAAAGTAGGAATGTTCGGTGAAAATATAGCAGTTATTCAATAACCGCACTTCAATAATCAAATCAAATGAAGGACAGGAACGATACGTTAAAAATTGCCTTTAATCCAATGAAGATGAGATGCAGCAATGGTGTTACTAGCGTGCCTTCATTTTTCAAATAAGAACCTCAGGCTCATAGGCATCAACAAAAGTGATCAAGGTCTCCTTGTAGCGACAGTGGCAGAACTCATATTGAAACTCGGATCCGATTCCCAAGTCCATGTTCTTCCCTGTACACACACCTAATAAAGTAGAACTGTGACTAGAGAGCCCAGCCTACTTGACTGCATGTAGAGCTTTCTCAGTGAGACCACCATCACCCTACAAAGGGAAAAGCCCTTTTGCCTGTGATAAGTCCAGTTTGACTTAGGTTCCTACAAAATTGTGGGTGGACGGAAATGGGAATTGAGAGCAGAGTCGTAATTTATTTTATTTTTTATTTCATTGAAGTACAGTTGATGTACAATGTTGTATTAATTTCTGCTGTACAGCAAAATGATTCAGTTATACATACATTCTTTTTTTTTTTTGTCTTTTTGTCTTTTAGGGCTGCACCCGTGGCATATGGAGGGTCCCAGGCTAGGTGTCCAATTGGAGCTGTAGCCGCCAGCCTATGCCACAGCCACAGCAACTTGGGATCTGAGCCGCATCTGCGACCTACACCACAGCTCACGGCAATGCTGGGTCCTTGACCCACTGAGCAAGGCCGGGGATCAAATTTGTGTCCTCATGGATCCTAGTTGGGTTCATTAACCACGGAGCCGTGACAGGGAACTCCCATATATTCTGCTTCATCTTCCTTTCCAATGTGGTTTATCACAGGATATTGAATATAGTTCCCTGTGCTCTATAGTACGATCTTGTTGTTTATGCATCGTCTGTAGTTCCCGTTGTGGCACAGTGGTTAATGAATCTGACTAGAAACCATGAGGTTGCGGGTTCAATCCCTGGCCTTGCTCAGTGGGTTGAGGATCCGGCGTTGTCGTGAGCTGTAGTGTAGGTTGCAGACGAGGCTTGGATCCTACATTGCTGTGGCTCTGGCCTAGGCTGGTGGCTACAGCTCCAGTTTGACCCCCTAGCCTGGGAACCTCCATATACCTCGGGAGTGGGCCTAGAAAAGGCAAAAAGACAAAAAAAAAAACCAAAACCAAAACAAAAACAAAACTTTGCATCTGCTCATCCCAAACTCCCAGTCATTCCCTATCCCACTCCTTCCTTGGCAACAAGATGTTTGTTCTCTGTATCTGCAAGTCTGTTTCTGTTTTGTCAATAAGCTCATTTGTGTTATATTTTAGGTTCCACATATAAGGGATATCCTAGGATGTTTGTCCTTCTCTTTCTGACGTACGTCATTTAGCATGATAATCTCTAGGTCTGTCCACATTGCTGCACATGGCAGTACTTCATTCTTTTTATGGCTCATATCCATCGTATGTACATGCCACACCTTCTTTATCCAATCATCTGTCAGTGGACATTTATGTTGGTTCCAGGTCTTGGCTATTTGTCAGTAGTGCTGGTAGGAACATAGGGGTGCATGTATCTTTTGGAATTAAAGTTTTGTCTGAGTATATGCCCAGGAGTGGGATTGCTGGTTCATAAGCCAACTCTATTTTTAGTTTTCTGAGGAACCTCCATCCTGGTTTCCATAGAGGCTGCACCGTGTTACATTCCTACCAGTAGTGTAGGGAAGTTCCCTTTTCTTGGAGTCATACTTTAAACAATTATTTTATTGATATTTCTGTTTTAAAAATCTACTTCCTCAGAGTTCCCATTGTAGCTCAGCAGAAACGAATCTGACTAGTATCCATGAGAATGCAGATTCGATCCCTGGCCTTGCTCAGTGGGTGGGGGAATCTGTGGTGTAGGTCACAGATGTGGCTCGGATCCCACGTTGCTGTGGCTGTGGCCTAGGCCGGCAGCTGCAGCTCCTATTCAACCCCTAATCTGGGAACTTCCATATGCCACTGGTGCAGCCCTAAAAAGACAAAAAAAAAAAAAATCTACTTCAAAGGAGCCTGACATTTTATATAAAAAGAGTGAGCATAAACCTAAACATTATTTTATCATTTATCTTGGTTCCCCAGACTTTGTTCCCTAAAAGAAAATACTTGTACAATTTTCTGGAGTCACACATCCACACAGGCACACATCCCACACTTCCACACTTTTCTAACTCTAGTTACCAGAAAAACAATGTACTAGAGATTGTCTGCAAACTATTTTCAGGCAGATAAAGCATATATTTTATCTTGAGGGCGTGAACCTGACATTTGGCTGTAACCACATTTCCCATCATGTTTTTAAGATGCAGTTCCTTCCTCTTTAGTTACATTTGACAAGTTAGTGAGACCCAGCCTTCTGAAATACTTTCCAAGCCTCTCCCAAACAGAGCCACACCTCTGGGCCACTGCCTATCATTAAAGGATGCCTATGTGAGGTGGCAGCCAAGGTGACTTTTTGGCAGTTGTGTGCTGCCCGGGGCACTTGTTTCATGCTTTCAGAACTAGCCAGGTATGTATGCTGCAGAGGAAATTCTGTGTCCTAGTCTTCAGTGACGTGGGACACAGTGACTGTGTCCAAAGATTTTCTATCCTTCTGTGAGATTTCTCAGGGTCTCTTTTTGATGGCGGTTATTAGTTATACAGAATCTGCCTTGATGAATAGTTCTGTGAAATGGTTCCAATTAAAAAGAAGTGGCTAGATTGCCAGTCAGTGTCAGCTCATTAAATTATGATATGCTCCTGTCATTAATAACAATCCTAACTGGAGAAAAGAAAGAAAAATATAAAAGCAGATTCTTGAACTTTGTTGACAGGGAAGGTATATTACTTTGTCCATTCTTACATAATTAGAAGAATAAAGCGGCAGCCTCCCATTATGTATCTGAAATAGGAAAGCCTGTTATTACTTTCTTCTAGGGTGTAATGAATCAATTTCAGCTGTAGTATTTTAGATGCTCTGGTGACATGGAGTTTCATTAACAACTGTAGTTTAATAAGAATGGGTCAATCAAACTGACACCATTGCAAACTTAACAATGAGCTTCAGATACCCAAACAAAAACATATTGCTTCCTTGGTGTAACCCAGAGAAGAAATTGAATTGACATGGGACCGGGTTAGAATTTTAAGGCTGGTTCCATCTCAGAATTTTGCTGCATCTGAGGGGCAACGCTGTCATTCAGAGGAGTGCCAGCGATATGGCAGTGACAGCCTCTCAAATCCTCAGTTACACCCCGGCAGATAGATCCATCGCCACTTGTCAGCTCTACGAGGATGCTGTCGATTTGGGCAAGGAGAGCCTTGCTGGGGTGCAGTAAGTAGTTATAAGTACAGTTCGGGAATGGAAAAGAAATCTCCAGCTTTTCTTCCAGCTACTGTTATCAATCTTTACAGGAGCTTCTAGAAGCAGTTTATTAGCCATGCTGCGGCTCTGTGAGAATGAAAATGTCTGCCTGACTCTGCAAATGCTTTGGGAAAGTTACTTTTTCTGCATTCAATTAAATTTTGATATCTTCATCCAGTGCCCTTCAGTGCGGTTATGTAGTTGGGGTGTCGATGAATGAGGTTGACCTGCTCCTCAGATGAAAGGATCCGGGGCAATTTTGCGAAGTATCGTGGCCACGGAGGAGGAGTTCCTTATGGGGTCCCAAACATAAATAAGCAAAATCTTGAGAATTTAGACTTTAATTGATTTTTTTTTATTACGGTATGGTTGATTTATAATACTGTGTGTCCGGTATACAACATAGTGATTTACAGTTTTTAAAGCTTACACTCCATTTATCGTTATGACATATTGGCTATATTCCCTATGCTGTACAATCTATCCTTGCAGTTCTTCATTTTATATATAGTTAGACTTTTTTTTTCTTTTTTTTTTGGTCTTTTTGTCTTTTTAGGCCCGCATCTGCGGCATATGGAGGTTCCCAGCCTAGGGGTCAAATCAGAGCTGTAGCTGCCAGCCTACACCACAGCCACAGCAACGCGGGATCCGCATCGCACCTACAGCCTACACCACAGGTCACGGCAGTGCCGGATCCTTAACCCACGGAGCAAGGCCAGGGATCGAACCCACATCCTCATGGATACTAGATGGGTTCATTAACTGCTGAGCTGTGACGGGAACCCAGAGTTAGACGTTTATTAATTTGACTTTCTGAGACGTCACATAAGTATGAGATTTGATTGATTTGCTATGAATGACAAAGGAAGTCACTAGAAAAAGAGAATAAGATGGAGAGTAATCTGAATTCCTTTCTTGAATATATGGAATTGCCTGTTGAAAAAATCTTGAGTGTATTGTAAAGCCTGTATAGCTTGCACCTGAAAATAATTGTTAAATGTAGGTAAAAATAATCTCATTAAGAATGTTTTAGGTAAGTGTGAGGGAAAAGCAATACTCTCTTCTGCTGTGTGATCTCGACCAAATCTCCCACATATTGAAATCCTCATTTCAACCTCTTGTTTTCATTAAATATGCTTTTTGAACTTTTTTTTTTTTTTGCATCCTTGGGAAAGATACTTTATAAACCTAAGGTTATAAGTTTAATTTTAGGTCTTTGGTTTATGAAGAATTACATTTCCTGGGAAGTTTAATCAGATGTTAATGCGCCATCCCATCAGTCCTGTGGCACCTGCTGTGAGTTTCACCATTACTTGTTATTGATTAGCTCACGTTCTTTGGCTGCTCATGAATTATTGATAGAAGATCCCCTCAGAGTATTCTGGTGTTGCAAAGGGAGAAAATAAAACCTCTTTCTCTGAATGGCTCAGACAAGGGGCTTGGTGGCTTTGCTGCCTGTGAAGGCCACCTCCCCTGGCTCCCTGTTATCTCAACCACCTTGCGGCCCTACAAAGTCCAGAGTCACTGGGAGCAGATATGAAAGGCTTAGACTGTGCCCAGCAAACTTGATGGGCCTGACCACTTTAGAAAAAGATATTTCACATAGACTTATTGACAGAGAGCAGTTCAAAGAACTTTAGGCATTGGAAGAAGTATTTAAACTTAAAAAAAAAACAAAGTGGAGGATTCCTCATTGTGGCTCAGCAGAAACAAATCTGACTGGGATCCATGAGGTTGCTGGTTCGATCCCTGGCCCTGCTTAGTGGGTTAAGGATCTGGCTGCCGTAAGCTGTCACAGACATGGCTTGGGTCCCTCGTGGGTTTGGCTGTGGCTGTGGCCAGCAGCTGCATATGTGGGACCCTCCATATGCCATGGGAGTGGGAATAAAAAGACACATAAAAAAAATAGATTTTTTCTTAATAGTCGGTAGGAAAAGGTAAGCTGACTCAAATACATTCTTTATATTTGGGGGCTTGGGTTTTATATTTTTCAATCCCAGAAGCTGACTGTCATTAAAGCCATTCTTTTAATATTAATGTCTTATAACTGGTGTTTCCATATGCGTGAAGGGGATGCATGTCCTCGGACCACAGCACCTGCAGGCCAAGTGGGGGTGGGGCATGTGAGACCCGGGTACAACATCTGTCCTGTTTGGAAATTCAGTCTCTTGGGCTATATTCATCTAATGGGGAAACACAGTAAGACCCTCATATTATTTTGGTTGAAATTTGGAGATCTGATTTTTTTAAAATATGCTACTAAAGAACAATTCTCAAACCCAGTAGCAGAATTGTAAGTACATAATTTCATGGAGGTTCATTCTCAGTTAACCTTAAAGTGGAAATAAATAAAAAAAAAAACCATCTAGGGACTTGCAGAGAAGTATCTGTGCATTCTTGGATAGAACTTCAGTTTCATACTGTGGCTTGAAGGAAAAATCAATTATGACCTAAGGTTGTGGTTGCTGAAGTGGGTGATTAGCTGTGTGCCATCAACTTTAACCATCTTTTTGATCTGGCCGCTCTATTTAGGTTGTTATGATATCCAAAGGGGAGAGAAAAACCTTAAACTTTTGCAATTAGGAAATCAAGTGATACTTTACAAAACTTAATGAACCTTGAAAATTGTCACTTACCATGTGAAAGTGAAAATGCCACAAGCAGATCGACGTTTTCTTCTTTGATACTTCCTCAGTTTGGGCAGTATTTCTTCAGTAAATAATCATTTATCTTCTACTGAGATTCTTATGTGCGCAAATCTCCATACATGCACTTTGGGATAATGTTTTTTGTTTTTGTTTTTTTGTCTTTTTAGGGCCACAGCCAAGGCACATGGAGGTTCCCAGGCTAGGGGTCTAATCGGAGCTACAGCTGCCAGCCTACACCACAGCTCAGGGCAACGCCAGATCCTTAACCCACTGAGCGAGGCCAGGGATCAAACCTGCAGCCTCATGGTGCCTAGTCAGATTCATTTCCACTGCGCCATGACGGGAACTCCGGGGAGGGGTAATTTTTAAAAAGCGGAAATTCATATTAAGATTATAGCATGTTGAATCCATGGGCTGGAGGCTGAGCCGCTGTTAATAGGAATTGTGATGACATTTTCTGAAATTAGATAGTGGTAAATTTCATAATGGCAAATATACTCAAACCACTGAATTATATGCTTTAAGAGCATGGATATTTTAGCATGTAAATTATATATCCAATTTTTAAAAAGATCATTAATTCTAAAATTCTAGTTCTCATCTGATACCATATGCCAGTGTTGTGTAATCAAAACAGTGGCTTAGCTTTTACTTGACCTGTTGTAAGGCTTCTTTTTCTTATATTTTACCTACTGCTTCCTAATTAACCTTCCTCAATCACTTATTTCATAGTGATAGAAACTTTGATTGAACTCTTTGCTTTTGGCAAGTCTTTTCATGCAGTTGGGCAGACTGTGCACCACACACTCCAAGGGGTGCCTTTCTTATCCTACTTTTTCGGATCGATTCAAACATTGCTTGGCATTTAGGTCTACCTGCATCTTAGTTTCCACCTACCCCTCATCAACCTCATTCACTTACTTATTTTTTCATTTATTTTATTTGTTCATTGGTTGCTTTGTTGGTTCATTCATTTATTCACTCACTCAATAAACTGTGTTTCTCATCTTAAAATTGCTCTCTGGTATATGCCGCGGGTGTGGCCCCAGAAAAGACAAAAAGACAAAACAAAACAAAAAATTCTGTCTGATCTGCAGAGACCATGCTCTTTTCATCCCAGTCCTTCCCCATTTGCTTCCTTCAACTCCTAGGCATCCTCAAAACCCCCCTTACATTTCCTCTTCTCTGCAACTTTTCTTTGCCATTGCAGGGTCAGTATTTCCTCTCTGCAAAGTCCTCCATAAACAACAAAAGAAGATTCTATCTTAAAGTGGGAACAGAAACAATAAGGAGAGTCATTCTTCCCAGCTGCTTCTGGAAAATACCTGCCTTGCTTTCAGCTTTCAGATCTGAACATGAGGGACCTATGCTTTGAGGAGTTGTTAAAGGATTTTCAAACTGAAAAATGAAGAGCTACTCCTCACCCAGTTAGCTAGTTTTTTTTTGCTATTGTGGGAGACGTAACTACAAATCAAGGAAGATCTACATGTTTACCAGAGTCGGCGTAAGCTTCAACTCTGTAGAGTGTTCTGTTTATGGTTAACCCAGATCTGTTGGGACAATGCTGAGATGGTAGCTTCGGAACAAGGGCACCTCCTGGCGTATGTGAGAGGATTTAAGGATACCAGTGATGGCTCACAGCTCACAGCAACGCTGGATCCTTAACCCACTGAGCAAGGCCAGGGATCAGAAACCAGTACGAGGGACTGATGAGACAATCCCAAGGACCCTTGTTATCTGTGGGCACTGCCGGATCTGAAAACCCTCCGCTTTCCCATCCAGTTTTCTTTCCTGTTGGTGTAAGTGAACAAAGGATGATTTTGGAAAGCTTTACAGCAAATAATGCATAGTGTAATCCCAGAATCCTCTTAAAAACAAAAGGTAAACCTTACTTTGCATGACAAATGGCCAGACTGGAGTGTGAATGAGATGATTTAGCAATTCCTTCTATTTGGATGAACTCATGCCTCTCTTTTGTTTAGAATTTCATTTTGGTTTGAACAGGAAAAGAATTTCAACTGTGTATTTCCCCCTCTGTTTTTTACATATGTGGGGTTTTGGGGTTTTTTTTTTGTCTTTTCTAGGGCCACACCTGTGGCATATGGAGGTTCCCAGGCTACGGGTCTCATCGGAGAAGTAGTTGCCGGCCTACACCACAGCCACGGCAACGCCAGATCCGAGCCTCGTATGCAACCTACAGCACAGCTCACAGCAACGCTGGATCCTTAACCCACTGAGCAAGGCCAGGGATCAAACCCACAATCTCATGGTTCCTAGTCAGATTCGTTAACCACTGAGCCACGACGGGAGCTCTGAGCCACGACGGGAACTCTCTATGTGCTTTTGTTGTTGAAAATTTCCATATTCCTTTTAATGAAGAAGCTTCAGAGTAGTTGGTATTGGAATCACTTACCATCTCTGTATTTTAAGCAAGTTTATGATCTTTGTCCAATTGCTTCTATGTTTATGACCACTGACTTGTTTTGAAATGAGTCAAGGAATGCTACCGGAAGTGACCGTTCTTTGGAGGAATTTGACACATGGCCCTAAGATGGCTTATTTTATTTATAACCTTCCACTGTTTTAGAGCATACTGAAGCTATCCGAATTTGGATTGCTTTCCAAAGGTCAGATGATAGGATTTAATTAGGTAATGTAGTATTAACTAATTAAAAATGATTTAATCTGCTGTGTTAACCGGCTCCTGTATGTGACACTAGATGTAGAAGGATGAATGAGACAAAGGTCCCTATTCTAAGCAGCGTTTAAGGAATAGCAGAGGCAGAGCTATTTTAAAAGGTTTAAACTGAAAAGCTTTCAGGTAGATTACTACTGTTGTGGCTCTTTGGCATATCGAGGCAGAAGAAAGATTTACTTGTTGATTTTAATGAGCACATTTGAGTTTTAAACAATAGTAATGTTTTGCACTCAAATATTGATGTAGTTTTGAGTCAGAGAAGCTCTTTCCTCATTTCTAGTTCTTCCTCTCTACTTCAGCACCAATCAGGGGATCACACAGCAGCTTCTCCAGCGTATGAGCCCAGTTTTCTTTGTGGTTTGACTGCCGACATTTTCTAGGGGACATAATTTTTAGGTCATCTGCATGTACAAACAAGCATCCTTTGAAAGTATCTGTTACTTAGTGCTTGAGTAGATATTTAAAGTGAATAATTAAAAGGGAGTGGGACAAAAAGAAAATTTTAGTAAACCTAACCCATTTCAGTTGCATGTAGGTATAGTGTAATGGAAAGCTATGTGGGTACTTAAGCCCTCCAAAAGTCAGAGGCTTCCTGTTTGACACTCTACTTACAGTTAAATAATGGTCATTTGGGAATAAACCAGGGACTGGTTAAAGCTAAGCATGCATACAAAATTTGCATATAATTTCAAGAGGTTCATGGATTCTGAAACACAGTAGTGGACCTGCTAAGAGCATATAAATAGCATGTGTTAATTTATTTAATGATATATAATTTAAATTTTGTCTGTAATATTTATAAATTAGGTTATTTATAACAAATGTAAAATAGCTGTGTTGAATATATATATATATATATATATATATACACACACACACACACATACACATATATATGTTAGTAAGTGCTTTATATGAAAAACCCCAATTTAAATCATGTCTTAATGGAGTTTAGGTTAGAATATACTTTTAGAGTACATTTCTAAAAGAAAATATTTTCAGGAAAAGGCTATATTCCTCTTGAAATGTCAGTCATATGCCACTTCTCGAAGGAAAGGTGAGAAAATAAAAATATTTTTCTTAATGTAGTACAACAAGTGACAGAGTGAGCTGACAAGCTTAGGAAGCTAGGTGGAGATGTGGTTTGTAAAGAAAGATTAAAATGTCATTTTATCTGAAGATTCACTAGTCACTTCCCCAGGGCTATCTTTGCCTGTGTATGAAAATGGGTTCTTTTGGTGCAAAAAGCATGCATTTTTAAATAGTTGATCAGAACAGTAATATGTTCCTTTTGAAGTTCTTTCAGCCTATAGATGGCAGTGGTTTAATTATGGAGTTTAAAAGGAAAACTTAAGGGTATAATTTTAATTATAATAATAATAGCCGTACAGTATCAATTGCCTAACTTAGCTTTGGCTAGTAGTAAAATAATGAAATGTTTTGAAGCATTATTTTGATAGGAGTTGAATGTATTGTGCTCTTTTGCTGCTTTTTTTTTTTTAAATATGTTCATGAAAGAGAGTTAAGTTTTCATTTCTTTAAGAAGATGTTTTCTTCTGCTGTTCCCAGGATAGCATGTTCCTCCCTCCAATTAGCGACTTGAATCAAGATCAGGTTTTAGACCAAGTAAGCCTTTGTAACAGATTGGCGCCTCAGGCCCTTCTTTTTGTAGAAATTCTCAACCAAGGAAAGCGAAATTGAAAACTCCTAAGAGGCAATGAGTTACTATCGTTAGATAGCAAGTCTGATAACTTTCAGGCCTTTTGAAGGAATTTCTTTTCTTTTTTTAAGCTTTCTAGCTTCTCCATTTAGTGCAGCACGAAGCACGGTGGAAAACATTCTCCTCCTCTGACTTTGTGGGAATTAGACCAACTGACATTTTCTTTTTCTTTTTCCTTTTTTTTTTGGTCTTTTTGTCTTTTTATGGCCACACCCACAGCTTATGGAGGTTCCTAGGCTAAGGGTCGAATCAGAGGTATAGGTGCCAGCCTACACCCCAGCCACAGCCACAGCCAGATCCGAGCCACGTCTGCCACCTACACCACAGCTCACGGCAACGCCGGATCCTTAACCCACTGATCGAGGCCAGGGATCGAACCCGCAACCTCATGGTTCACTAGTTGGATTCGTTTCTGCTGCGCCATGACGGGAACTCCCTAACTGACATTTTCAATAAATCCAAGAGCCTGGGAACAGAATGCTCAGGATACTCTTCCCTCAGTCAGGCTCTACAAATTAAAGGACACATTTCGAGAAAGTTATCTTTCCTGCATTAAATCAAAAATACTCAGTTTTTCAAACTGTTGAGTTTTTTGTGTTCTTTCTTTATTCTAGATTCTAATCCTTTATCAGATATAGGGTTTGCAAATAAGTTTCTCCTAGTATGTAATTCAGCTTTTCATTCTCTGAAGTCTTTTGCAGGACAAAAGTTTCAAATTTTGTTGAAATCCGTTTTATCAATAGTTTTTTTTTTTTTTTTTGTGGTGGGGAGGATAGTGCTTTTTGGTATTGAGTCTAAGAGCTCTTTGCTCTAGCCCTGGATCAAAAATATTTTAACACTATTTGTAGACTCTTTTCTGTTTCACTGATCTGTGTCTCTCCCTTTACCAATGTTACACAGTCTTAGTCCCTGGAAGCTGTATAGTGTCTTGAAATCAGGTAGGCTGATTTTTCTCCTTATATTCTTGTTCATTATTTCGGCTATCCTGGTTCCTTTGTCTTTCCAACTAGATTTTAGAATAACCTTCTGTGTAGCTGTAAAATTTCTTGCTAGGATTTCGATGGTAATTACATTAAACCTGTGTATCAGTTTGGGGAAGAATTTACACTTTTACTACGTTGAGTCTTCTAATCCTGGCACGTGATATGTCTCTCCATTTTTTTAGATTTTCTGTAATTTCTTTTATCAACAATTTGTAGTTTCATCATACAAGTCCTGTGCATGTTTTGGTAGGTTTCCAACTAAGTATTTCACTTTTTGAGCAAGTATTGATAACATTGAATCTCAAATTTGTATGTTTATGTGTTCTTGCATGCATGTGTACATGCATGCACACGCATGCATGCTCACACACACACAAACACACACACTTACTTGATTTTGGTATGTTTACCTTGTGTCCTAAAAAATCTATGGCAATGATATGTGTAAGTGCAGAAGTCCTGTCTTTGACTCTAAGCTTCATCTTTCCCTTTTCTTACTGATTGGTTGGGCGACTACTTGATCCGTTCATTCTTTCATTTAGCAAACAGTCACTGGATGGCCACCCTGTCCATAGTTCTTTGTTAGGTACCTCTGGTAATTTGGAGTTAAATAAGACAGGACCTTTGATCTCATACAGTAGCAAAAAAAAAAAAAAGCAATGCAGACAACCACCTGTAATACTAATCATGGCAAAATAAGCATTGTTCTAGAGATAAAACCTGTGTGTGGTGAGAATGCAAAGGAAGAAACAGGTAATTCTGACAGAGAGAATCAGGAACATCTTCATGAAAAAGGTAGACTCTGTGTGGAGTCGGGTTGTTACATTTCAGAGGCAGACCAGTAAAGGGACCCATGAAAGGACTCAGCGTGCACCCAGTCCTTGGAGCCCCGGGGCTGTTGGGCTTTGTGTGTGACATAGGGGCCTGGGAACGTGAAACCAGCTTTGATTGCAGGATTCTTGAATGCTCTGGTATGAAGTTTGGAACCTTGTTCTGCAGTAAATAGGGAGCGACTTCAGGTTTCTAAGCAGGAGGAGAACGCGGTTATGCTGATTTAGTCAAACGATTCTGGCGATGATGTCACAGATAGATTCGAAAGCCAAGGGACTGGCGAGAAGGAGCCCAGTCCTTACGGAGGTTTAGGCCGAAGTGGAGATGCAGCATTGGGCTCTTTCAGAAGGGTCCAAATCACCTGAAGGGCAGTGAGTGGCACGTAGCTGCTGCCTTTCATCCAGACAGCGTTTCTTCCTTGTGATTAGGAGATTAAAATTCTCTGTTATAGGAGAATAAAACCTGGGCTTTTGAAAACAAAAATGCATTGTTTTCACTTACGATTTCTAGCTTCTTTAAAAATAATAAATGTAGATTAGAATTTTCTCTGCGTGATGCGGTTTTGAATTTTAAAAGGGCAGTCACTATAAGAATGAGCACCTTCTAGCATAAATTGGTGTTCTTATGGGAGGCAGTCACTCTGGATTATCTTATGCACTTAAAAACTTTCGGTTTTGGGGGGATATTGAATGGGTATAGGAGCTCAATTTGAGCAAATGCTATCTCTGTGTATAACACCACAGATTGGAGTTCTGGGAACTAAGGTGTAAAAGAGTGGACAAGCCTAAGTCTTTTTTGGAGATAGTTTTGTCTATATACTGAGCCGTAAGTCCTTCATCCTAAACTATAACCTCCTAAAGTGATGTGAGGAATTCTCTGATGCTTAAGAATGCAGATAGCTTTCTGTGGTCACCTGCTTCTGAAGACCCGATCTTCTTGGGGATACTCTTTCTTCTTCTGCATTTTTAACTCCTCTTGGGATTGCGGCCTCACTTGATGTTCTTCGTTTTCTAGCCTCTGTGCCTTCAAGTAGGAGTAGACATAGCTACAGCTGCATACTTGATTCGTTAGAAATACTTGAGATAATTCAGTAAAGGGTGTCCAAAGACGTATTGTCTGCTGTGGGGTCATGGTTATTTATTTATCTGTCAAGAGTCTTTGCCTTTCCAGCGAACAGGTGCTGTGGAATCATCTCTATTCTCCATCTTAAAAAAAGAGAGAGAAAGACATGTATTCAGGAGTTCCCATTGTGACTCAGTGCTTAATGAATCCGACTAGGAAGCATGAGATTGTGGGTTCGATCCCTGGCCTCGCTCAGTGGGTTAAGGATCCGGTGATGCCGTGAGCTGTGGTGTAGGTTGCTGACACGGCTGGGATCGTGCGTTGCTGTGGCTCTGACGTAGGCTGGCAGCTACAGCTCCGATGAGACCCCTAGCCTGGGAACCTCCATATGCCATGGGTGCAGCCCTAGAAAAGGCAAAAATAAATAAATAAATAAGTTCAGCACTCCCTCAACCCCAGTGGAGAAAGTTATTCCTCTGGTGTGAACAGCTGAGTCCTCTCCTGACAGCCCCTCCATGTAACCTCTAGTGAGTCCCTTGGCCCACATCCCTTGCCTTATGGGCACAAACGCTTTATTCAGCTTCGATGAAACAGCAACATCATGAATGCCAACGCTCATTGTTCCCTTTAGTCTAGTTTGAATAGTGAACATGCAGCCGAAGATGCTGTGAGTTGAAAAGAAATAGCACTGAATGCCCAAAGGTTAGTCTCTCAAAGATAGTTTGAAAAATGAGAAAATGTCAGAATGTCACTTTTGGAAGTTGAGATCAACCATGCTCTTGCTCTATTGTTAATTTTTATTTTTACTGCATTTGATGACTACATTTCATCTTAAGGAATTTTTCGGTGCAAGCCTTTCTTTGTCTCAGAGGTGTTGACAAGTACATATTAAAGCTTGTATGGCACAAAACAGGAGTATTTAGAAACACAGATGTGTTAAGGCATTGTTTTTTATCTTGTATATTTTGTTGAGGGTGCCAGTGAGCAAAATTAGGATTAGCACTGGGACTGAGTAGTCCAGAGACCTTTTTCATCCCCTGAAGGGAGAAGGGTCAACGTCTGAGCTCTACCAAGGTTCATTGCATGGATTATGGGACAGGCTTAACGTGAATGCCAGCCCCACTGCTCACTGGCTGTACCATATTAAAGAACTTTCTTAATTTCTCCAAGTTCCAATTTTCTTATCTATAAAATGGAGATTAAGAATATTTACCTAGAGTTCCTGTCTTGGCGTAGTGGAAACAAATCCGAGTAGGAACCATGAGGTTGTGGCTTCGATCCCTGGCCTTGCTCAGTGGGTTAAGGATCCAGCATTGCTGTGAGCTGTGGTGTAGGTTGCAGACACAGCTCAGATCTGACATTGCTGTGGCTATGGTGTAGGCCAGCAGCAACAGCTCCGATTCGACCCCTTGCTTGTGAACCTCCATATGCCGTGAGTGTGGCCCTAAAAAGACAAAAGACCAAAAAAAAAAAAAAGAAAGAAAGAAAAGAATATTTATCTTGCAGGCTTTATTAGTAAGGATTAAACAAAAACCTTCTGTGGAGTTCCCATCGTGGCTCAGTGGAAACAAATCTGACCAGTATCCATGAGGACACAGGTTCAATCCCTGGCCTCGCTCAGTGGGTTAAAGATCTGGTATTGTCCTGAGCTGTGGGGTAGGTCGCAGGTGCGGCTTGAATCCGGCGTTGCTATGGCTGTGGTGTAGGCCAGCAGCTAGAGCTCGGATTTGACCCCTAGCCTGGGAACTTTCATATGCTGCAGGTGTGGCCATAAAAAGACAAAAAACCCCAGCAAATCTTCTGTGTGCTTTAACACGTTACAGTGTATCTGGCACATGGAAAGCATTCCGTAAATGGCAGGTGCTCTTATTCATTCTTTGCACAAATGTGTATATTGTACCTACTATGTTTCAGGCAGTGTCCTAGATGCTAGGATCTAATGTGAGCAGAATAGCCAGTGTTTCCCCTCCGTCTCCTCCTCCGCTCGAGGCGCTTATGCTTTAGTAACAGGAGGCAACAATAAAGATAGTCAATAAGTCAATTACGAAGCATGCTAAAATTGATGAGCACTATGGGGCAAAACTGAGCATCCTTGCAGGGGTTGGGAGTGTGGGCTCTGGAGTAAATGACAGTTTTAAGCAGGGAGTCACATTAGGCCTCCTTGAGGAGATGACATTCAAGGTCTTTAAAGTTAACATGATGAACTCTGCCAAATCCAGTGTTACTTTGTGTCTACACTTCTGTCCTCCCCATGTGTAGGTCAACTTGATACCTAATGCTCGTAAATGTACCTCTAATCACAGAAAAGACAATAGACTCTATGTACGCCTCTTCTCCTCAGCCTCTGCAGCTCTCCCGTCTTCACTGAGTTTATGGATTCAACTCGTTTGGAAATCAGTTCTTTCAAAGCAAAATAGAATGGACAATAGAGAACTGTTCTGCAGATTCAGGATGTCCCAACTGTCTTTTGTCAAATACTTTGCGATAGAATATCGTCACACTGGGGTGTTCCCACTGTGGCTCAGCAGAAGCAAACCCAACTAGTATCCATGAGGACGCAGGTTCGATCCCTGGCCTCACTCAGTCAGTGGGTTAAGGATCCAGCATTGCCATGAGCTGTGGTGTAGGTCGGAGTCACGGCTCAATCTGGCATTGCTGTGGCTGTGGTGTAGGCCAGCGGCTACAGCTCCGATTCCACCTCTAGTCTGGGAACGTCCATATACCACGGGTGTGGCCCTAAAAAGACACAAAAATTAAAAAAATAATAATATCATCACACTTAAACAGCAGTGTTTCTGAAAATACAGGGTTCATTTCAGTTTCAGGTGTTGCCTTCTTTGTGAATGAGAATTAACTGTTGATACCGACTGGCTCCATGGTGCACCTGAAAGAATGGGAAGCTGCCCTTTCAGATGCTGGTGCTGCTCTAATCTGGTAGTATTTCCCTTTTCTAGTCACAATTTGGTGGCGTTTTCTTTTTCAGTGCTAGCGTCAACTTTGGATACTTTGCCTTTCTCTATAGGAAAGTCAGAATCTATTCTGTAGCTTTTCTCTGATGCTGCTAAAATAGAAGTTACCAGCCCCTCAGATTCAGTGCCCCCTCTTGATAATGTATTTGGAAATGCCCCTCCCCTCATTTCTGGAATGAAATAATATAAAATAATGAGTTATCTATAATTAAATTTATAGATCATATTACCACCTACACATGTAATTTTGAAATTAGAATAATGCTGTTATAAATAAAAAGGATAACTTCTAATGCATTTTACTATGTAAATACTTGGCTCCTTCCTATGCTAAGAGATATAATGAAGTTATCAGATATTGGAACCTGTTTGTAATGAATAAGTTTAGATTAAAGAAAAGTTCAACTGAGTATTGGCAAAAGTTCTTTATATTTGAAACTTTGAAATAACGACCAAATAAGTATATACGGACATACACAGAATGATCATAAATGTAGCAGCTGCCAATGCAGATCGATGCAGGTGTTTGGTAACTTAAACACCATGAGTTAGTGGCAGTTTTCCCAAATGGGGCACTACTCGGTGCAGTTACAAGCAGGACAAAGTATAACCCTTCCTCATTTTCCATTCAAGGAAGTTGCCGTCTTTGAAAATTTAGTAAACATTGAAATGTGCATGAAACTTTGTGCCCATAAGTAACCTGGAGTTGGGCTCTACATTTAGATAATTACAAACAGCACGTTTTCATCTACAGGAAAGTCCAGTGGCCCATGTGAAAGACTTGCAGGAGTCAGGATAATTCTTCATTTTTCAAAACTGCCCTGTCTAGCCTGCCTAGCTGCCCCTTGCCAGATGCCATCATGAGCATGGAAAGCACCCAAAATGGTCCCTAGGCCCCTCGCACAGAGAACTAGGTCTGAGGCTGTTCTGCGTGCTTATGCCCATGTGAGGTCCTACCCAAGCCACAGAGCTTTTTGCTTCTTCGCTTGGCACCGTGCTGCCCCACGCCTGAGTGCCGTTTAGTGCTCTGGAAATGTTGTGCTAAAAGCACTTTCCAGATGGCTGGCTGATAGCTTCTGGGGATGCTGACGTCTGTTCAGGAGGCTTCTAATTCTCCTGATTCCCTAGCCCCTGTCTGCAGATACACTGTACAGATTCTTCAAAGACTATTGTGTAGAAAAGGAGTAGGATGGATAGGTGGTTTTCAGTCCTTTTCACCACCTTCCTGATTCCAGAACTGGTGGTTGTTGTTGGGGATTTATTGATTGATTGGCTGTTTTCCTTTCCGTTTTCATCTAAATTTCCTGGCCATTTCCTGACATTTGTGTGTTTTTCAGTATCTCTGTTACCCCTTCTTATCTTGGTCGTCATCACTATAGCTGTTCTCTGGTAAGATTTATCACCACCTCATCAGAGTATTTCTTTCCTTCTAGCTCATCAGTTCATCACGGTTCTTGGCTGTGCCTTTAACACTGCTGTAAACTCAGGAATGCCTTGTTTAATATTGGGTTTTTTAAAAATTCATTTAAAGTTCAGGAAGCCTTTTATTGACTCCGTTTTCTGTTCTGTCTATGCCAGAATAAGAACTAGCTGAATGACTTGATCCAGAAAGCTCTAGTTTCTTTGTCACAGAAACCTGTAGTATATAATACGGTTACCACGTTTCTCACACGGCCGCAATAGGACCTTGTCTTTCATGTCTTTGATGGGGCAGACAATAAAGAATGAGTACATGCGTTTATTCTCCAGCGTTTGTTTTGGTGGGGTTTTCGGAGGGAGGAAAATTGGATGTGGATTCTCTTTCCGTATATGGCATACTAAGGAAAATTATTCAAGGTTTTTTTTTGTGGGTTTTTTTTTTTTTGGTCTTTTTGCTATTTCTTTGGGCCGCTCCCGCGGCATATTGGAGGTTCCCAGGCTGGGGGTCGAATCGGAGCTGTAGCCACCAGCCTACGCCAGAGCCACAGCAACGCGGGATCCGAGCCGCGTCTGCAACTTACACCACAGCTCACGGCAACGCCGGATCGTTAACCCCCTGAGCAAGGGCAGGGACCGAACCCGCAACCTCATGGTTCCTAGTCAGATTCGTTAACCACTGCGCCACGACGGGAACTCCTATTCAAGGTTTTAAATATGCCACCATCATCTTTACCAATTAGAATAAAATTCCATAATTTTTGACACATCAGAAATCCATTAAAGGAAATAGGATCAGATTTTGTTTTAAGTAGAACACACTCCCATGCAGTGTCGTGGGTGCCTTGGGATGCAAGCTTTCCAGGTTTCTGTGTGTGACCACGAGACACATTCTCGCTTGAGACGTCACAGCCAGTTGTTTTCTTTTTTAAATTATGCTCTTTGTGTGTCTCTCTAGTGCTTAGAACATCTGCCTTGTGTTAGAGTTAGTCTTTTGCTTATTCATCTCCCCAGTAGATTGGAAGCCCTGGGGATAGGCTTGTGACTTTTGTACACTTAATCTGAGATCATATTGCCTAGCGTAGTGTGTTACACTTAATCCTTGATCAATACACGTTAGCAAACCTGTCTACCTCCACTTCATCTTCTTAGAGCACAGCATCTTCAAATTTTATGCCATTTTCAAATCACCTGCAAAGACTTTTAGACAGTGATTCAGCTAATACTGTCTTTTAAAAAAATCATAGCATTCCAGACTTTTTTTTTTTTTTTAGGGCCACACCCATGGCATATGGAGGTTCCCAAGCTAGGGGTCTCACCAGAGCTACAACTGCCAGCCCATGCCAGAGCCACAGCAACGCTGAATCCAAGCCACATCTGTGACCTACACTACAGCTCATGGCAACGCCAGATCCTTCACCGACTGAGCGAGGCCAGGGATCAAACCTGCAACCTCATGGTTCCTAGTTGGATTCATTTCTGCTGCATCACGATGGGAACTCCAGCATTCCAGACTTTTGTTGCTGGAAAGAATTTCTTAAAAGATCACCATGGCCAACTTCATGTATAAAGATGGGGGAACAGAAAACTAGAGAGGTTAGTGACTTGCTCTAAATCATTAACTAGTTGGTAACAGCACTAAGTCAAAAGTATAGGCCAAAGAACATTTTTTTTTGTCTTTTTAGGGGTGCACCTGTGGCATATGGAGTTTCCCAGGCTAGGGGTCTCAAAGTACTTTAGAAAGAGATTATTTTTCACTTACTAAAACTGACTACTGCTTTCACAGTGATACGTGTCGGCTAATTCATCATTAATTCAACAAATACGCATTGGCGATTTTTTATGCATAAACTACAGTATTAGGCTTTAGCAGTGAGGTCTATACAAGGACAAGCATGTTTCTGAGAAGGATCTTAAATGCAGAGATTAAAAAAGAAAACATGGATAAAGAAAACATGGAGCTCCCATTCTGGCTCAGCAGGTTAAGAACCTGATAAGTATCCATGAGGATTTGGGTTCTATCCCTGTCCTTGATCAGTGGGTTGAGGATCTGGCTTTGCCATGAGCTGTGGTATAGGTCACAGATGTGGCTCAGATCTGGCATGGTTGTGGCTGTGGTGTAGGTCAGCAGGTAAAACTCCAATTCAGCCCCTGGCCTGGGCACTTCCTTATTCTGCAGGTGCAACCCTAAAATTAAAACAATTAAAATTGAAAAACCATAATGCAATTGTAGAACAGTAATGAAAGGGGTGCAGAGATGACCTGTGTGAGGCGGGGGTGGGAGGAACCTCTGATGGCAGTAGATTTATCAGTAGCCCCCTTACCCTCGGTGCTGGGGCTGCTCTTACTTTGACAGCCTTTCTATAAAACTAGGCATTTCCCAGAAGAAAAAAAAACAAAAAAAAAAACAAGGAAAATTTGACAACAGTGTCTGTGTGATAGTTTAATTAGGTCTTTTGGACTTTGTGTTTATACGACCTTATGTGAAACACTAAAAGCATGTAATAAATTTTAGTAGCACTGGTTTTATTAGGAACAAAAATATAAAGATGCAGACCAAGGACGGTCGCCATCAGGAAAGGTCTTATTTTATAACACAGACCGACTTAGGCCACTGCCTCTGCGGCTCTCCTTTTGTTTGGGCCTCAGATGCCTGCAACATGAAGTTCTCTTTAATTTTGAATTGCTGTATTATGTTTAAACATAATCAGTTCCAGTTACTATCTGGCACGTGTTCTGGTACTTCAAAATTTTGGATTTCTGTGGTTTTGAACTTCATAGTTGACTGAAGTTATTCAAGTTTTGGTGAGAGAACAGGATAACAAAGGAGGAGAAATCATTATAGGGATGGGCTCTTCGCTGCCCTTTAATCTTTCTCTTTCTCTCTCTCTCTCTCTTTTTTTTTTTTCTTTTTAGGGCTGCACCTGCAGCATATGGAGGTTCCTAGGCTAGGGGTCGGATTGGAGCTCTAGCAGCTGGCCTACACCACAGCCACAGCAACGCGGGATCTGAGCTGTATCTGTGACCTACACCACAGCTCAGGGCAACGCTGGATCCTTAACCCACTGAGCAAGGCCAGGGATCGAACCTGTGTCTTCATGGATCCTAGTCGGGCTTGTTGCCACTGAGCCATGACAGGAGCTCCCCAATCTTTCTCTTGAACTGCACTTGGCTGAGCATTGGTCCCTGGAAATCGAAGTGAAAACCCAAACCTCCAAGTATGTTTTCTCTTGGCAGAAACTTGCTCTGAATACATTCCATGATCTATGGATTTAAAATTATCCCTCCTTTGGGAACCTTTGGATTTGCCTGAAGGTAATTGTTGTATTCCACGCTGTGTTTTTCATCACGCGTCTGAAAGTGGTCCTGGATGGCAGGGGGAATGCTGGTTGAGTTCCTTGGTTAGGACATCCCTGTGTTTGGTCTGGCACCACACATGCTGCCCTCTTGCATTTGGTTACTGAGTTATTCAGACTAACTTCCTAGGCTTCCATGAAAAGGTTCAGCTAAGAGTTAAATGAAGTATGTCCTTTAGTCAGGCCTCTGAGTTTTTTCTTTAATGCATTGGTGTATTTTTGAAAATTACTTGGCAACTGGGGATATTTCATTAACATGTAATAGGATTAATATTTAGCGAATCATTTTTGAAATACATGACAGATGTTTGGGGCCTTAGTAGTTTATCACTTGGCAGTAAGACGTCGTTTTGAGAATCCTTAGTTCCATCGTATATGAATGCATTTTCATAAGGGTTTGTAGATGTGTGTCATTGAGGTGAACAAATATATATTCTTGGCATTGTGTCTGCTTGGTGCGATAAAATATTGGAAATTCTCTTTTTCTTTTCTTCCTTTGTGTGCTATCAGTTTTTCCTTCCCAAACATTCTATAAAATAGGTTTCTTTTTGAAATCCAAGAGGATAAATAAAAGGGGATTTTTCCCTTAAAAATGAAAATATTTTTGGGTATCATGATCGCTCATCAGAGGTGATATATGTTACTATAAAAGAAGGCATAGGTATTATATTAACCAAAGTTTTGTTCTGACCTTGGAAATTTTAAATTTGCTTACAGTGTTTTGTTTGATTAGAAATCTTTTAGTAAATCTCTCTTGGGTCCTGATGCCCCTTAATGAATAGTATTCCCAGATGCCCTCATTAACCCTGCTCCTAATCCCAGAAGGGCATTGTTGATTTCTCATTTAAGGGCCAGTTTCCATAATTTGTTTTTTCCTTTTTTTTTTTTTTTGGTCTTTTGTCTTTTTTTTAGGGCCGTACCTGCAGCATATGGAGGTTCCCAGGCTAGGGTCGAATCGGAGCTATAACCGCAGGCCTGCACCACAGCCACAGCAACGCGGGATCTGAGCTGTATCTGTGACCTACACCACAGCTCATGGCAACGCTGGATCCTTAACCCACTGAGTGAGGTCAGGGATCAAACCCGCAACTTCATGGTTACTAGTCAGATTCGTTAACCACTAAGCCACGACGGGAAATCCCATTTTTCCTATTTTTTGAACAATTTTCATAGGCACACTTGTGGCACATGGAAGTTTCCAGGCCAGGGATGAAAGTTGAGCCACAGCTGTGACCTGCGCCACAGCTGCAGCAATGCCGGATGGTTAACCCACCACACCAGGCCAGGGATCGAACCGACACTGCCAGAAGGACAACTCTGGATCCTTACCCTGCTTCACCACCGTGGGAACTTGCTGTAGTTTGTCATTTTGAGAAGAGTACAATTAAAATGAGCAATAATTAGGAAGGCAGTTGTCCTTGACGAAATGGGAGGAGTGTCAGAATGTCAGGTGATGGTGCAAAGTAAAGTCAAACAGCCAGACTCGAGCGAGGATCTCAGCCATGAACCCACTCAGTTTGCAAGATGATGACTTGCTGCATATGTATTACATGGGTTTGAAAAATACTCATAGAACAGGAAATAGCATACGCTAGGATGCTATCCCAGATACTTCTGTTTCATCTTGAGTCTTGCAACATATTTACAGACTGGGGGGTCCTGTTGTACATCAGTAGGTTAGGGACCTGGCATTATCTCTCGGAGGATGCAGGGTCGATCCCAAGCCTCACTCAATGGGTTAAGGATCTGGCTTTGCCATAAGCTGTGGTGTGGGTCACAGATGAGGCGTGGATCTGGTGTGGCTGTGGCTGCGGCCTGCAACTGCAGTTCTGATTTGACCCCTGGCCTGGGAACTTCTCTATGCTGCCAATGGAGCCATAAAAAGAAAACAACAGTAACAACAAACAACAACAAAATATTTACAGACTATCACATGATATGGGCTAGAGATGGAGACACGGCATGATGTTCTGTCTTTTTTGGGGGGCGGGGGCCATGCCTGTGGCATGTGGGAGCCTCCCAGGTCAGGGATCGAACCCAGCCACTGCAGTGACGACAGCAGATCTTTAACCTGCTGTGGCACAAGAGAATTCCAATGTTTGGTCTTAAAAGGTCTGTTCTTGCTTTCTAATTATTTTTAGATATCACCTTCTCAAAGCAGAGACTGTATCTGATTTTTTTTTTTTTTTGCTTTTTTAGGGCTGCACCTGCAGCACATGGAGGTTCCCAGGCTAGGGATCGACTTGGAGCTGTAGCTGCCGGCCTACACCACAGCCACAGCAACACAGGATCTGAGCAGCATCTGCAACCTACACCATAGCTCATGGCAATGCCGGATCCTTAACCCACTGAGCGAGGCCAGGGATCGAACCTGTGTCTTCATGGATGCTAGTCAGATTCGTTAACTGCTGAGCCACGACGGGAACTCCTGTATCGGATTTATGTTCAAACCCACTGCAGGAGTATGTGATGAACAGGAGACTAAAGAAGGCTGCTCTTCATCCAGTCATTCTGCGTCAGCCCTGAGTAGATACTTACTGAGCAGATGTTGTAAGTCAGGCATGGTGCTCAGTGTCGGTACCAACTCGTGTGATATGTGGTCCCTGCCCTTGTGGGTCTCCCAGACGAGCAGCAGAGGCAAATGTGTGACTGGCTCACCACAGTCCATCATCAATGGACTGTACAGAGTGTTCCAGAGACACACGGGAGGGAGAGGTTGGCTTGAGGATAACGATCTCACAGAACAAGTCACATTCATGCTTGGGTGGCCCGTGCCCCATTATTTATAAATCAGAGTATTGGCCAACCAGTCAAGGTCATGAGCCAGACACTCCGCCAGCTGTTAAGGGTAATAGAGATGAACAGGACGCACTCCCCGCCCTCAAGAACAGGGTTTTGTTGAAGACAGATCCAGATCCAGAGGGTTGAAACCCACAAGGAGCGCTGAGAGTGGGCTGCTGGCGGGGAAGAAGGGAGACGGAAGAGAAGAGCCTCCCTTGGGCTGCGGAAGAGGGGTCCAGTCCAGCAAAGCCCGCACAGGAATGCCCTGAGCCTAGGAGGATGGCGGGGAATTTCATAAGCCAGCCCGGGCTCTGGTTTCAGGCAAGGGGAACGGGGCTGTGAAAATCTGGGGCCTGATAAGGAAGAGCATTCTTAGCAAAAGGCAGCGCAGTATGTGACAGAAGGCGAAGCAGGATTTGGAACATCTGGTGGGGAATGGAGCATCATTCAGGGGTGAGGGTGTTAGGTAGCAGGGGTATGTAGCTGCGAGAAACAGAGATACATCTAGAGGGGCAGAGACAGAGGAGGTGACACCCACGTAAAAGAAGCCAGGCAGGTATTCCAGGGCTGGAGTCATAGCTTTACGTCCTCAGAGGTCTTGGCTCGGTCTGTCTTTGGCTGCCCTGCCCCGGGCTTTCTCCTGGGAGCTGCCCGCTTTAGGGGAGCGGTTGGAGCTTCAGCCATAGTTTCTGCACCGGTGACGAGGGCAGGGAAGCCTATGATGCCACCTGCCCCATGCCTTTGAAGTAAGCTCCCCGAGGTTTCACACTGCTTCTATGTACCACACACTTAAAAACAAGCAAGCAAAAAAAAAAAGGGGGGGGGTCTTCTTTATTGAGGAAGAGGGAGAAGAGATGTGTGACAGCAGCTGGCAGTCCCTGTCACCTGGAGGGGTGACACCACATCTGGATTTGTAAGGATTCTCTAGCAGAGGGTGGAGGGTGTGTTAGGGTGGGAAGTGGACCTGCAAGGACCAGAACCAGGCCCTCCTCAGTCTCTTTCTCCCGCCAGTGTTTCCCATCCCTGACCTTCTTGAGGAGAGGCACAAATGGTAGTTCCAGCTTGATTCCCTTCCCCTCTGGGTGAAGGTGAACTGTGTCCCCCATGATACCTGCATGAGTAACTCCCAGTGGGATGTACTGTAGGCCTCTACATGTTTTCAGTGCCTTCGAGATGAAGGGTTAATGTTGCATTCGATCTTCTATGATTTCATTTTTTTGGTGGACCTTGAACCTAGAAAAAAAAAAAAATCTCAAAATCTGCTTTTAAAATTACGTTTGCCCTTTGAGTGGTCTTCAAGGCAGCCCTTATGATGTCTTCTGCTGCTGCTTTTTTTTTTTTCCCCTCCCTTCTTTTTTGGCTGCCCTGCAGCATATGGAGGTCCTGGGCCAGCATTCAGATCTGATCCACAGTTGTGACCTAAGCAGCAGCTGTGGCAACACCCCATCCTTAACCCTCTGTGCCAGGCCGGGGATCGAACCTTCATCCCAGCACTCCCAAGACACCACCAATCCTGTTGTGCCACAGCAGGAACTCCTTTGCTTCTCTTATTTTCTAACATATGAATTTTGGAAAATGAAACTAGAAAACAGAGGTGTGTTCGGCTCCCTTTTCCCCCTTTATTCTCTCTTCTATTGTATTTTAGAGTAATTATTTGTAAAATGTTACAGCGCTTCAGACGTATATACTCCGTTACTGATAACAGGCCTTTTTGGAACCACTTCTTGTTCTTGTACTCCCTTCCCTTTAAAAGTTCATTATCAAGGTTACGCAGGTATTGTTTTTCACCTCCTGGGGATTTATATCACTTGTGCTACATTGTGAGATGGAGAGATACACCGAGAATCCTGACATTGTAACTATTAGCTTCTAAGTTCCTGGCAGGAGGAAATGCTGTCATAGAAAGAATACATACATTTGACCAGTGGTGAGAAATACTATTATTGCATAGTTTTGTAGGAATAAAAGCACCTAATTTTTACGGTGTTTTTTTTTTTTTTTTAACTATAAGCGTGAAGTTGCTGGCTGCATGCATGACAAAATGGCTTCCTAAATTGCTTCCTGTTAAACAGCATAAGTGCCTTGTTCTTACTGGCTTTGCATAACCTGGCGCATGGATCAGATTTCAGGATGCACGTGAAACGATGTCTGTTGTAAAATGAAAAATGTCCTAAAAAAAAAGAGAGAGAGATAATCAAGTCTTAGTGCCAGTCTGGATTTTTCATTCTGTTATCCTGGCTTCAAGATATTTTTGCCATATGGGGAACCTGCTCCCTGTGTCCTGTTTAAACAGCAGGGGGCAGCAGAGAAACCAGTTGGAAAGGCAACATCCTGGTTTGTTTCCTTCCAATAGAAGTTGTGCCATATAAACATATCGAAAGGAAATGAAAATTGAAATCAATATTTTTCATTTCTTTAAACCTAGAAATTATTCGAACAAAATTAAAGTACCATGATTGGGATGTGTGCTTGTCAGTTTTAGCTTTGTTATATAGAGGTTGCAAAGTGGATGTAGTGTTTGTGAGTTTTGTTGGTCTTCTAAAATCTGACAAGCAAACACAGAGCCCCATTATTTAAGGCAGTTCTGCTTTCAGTGAGGCTTGTTCCTCCCAAGACATCCTGCGTGTTTATAGAAAAGCAGATGCTCCAATGGTTTTTTGTGGTTTATTCTAATGTGTTTCTCCATTGGAGTTAGAGTTTCTAAAGAAAACCACTTCATTTCTTGTTAAAACAAAGGGAATTTAATGCCTTTTGACTGAATTTTGGTTGTAGAGTCTGAGATCTGATTTTTTGTTGTTTCATTTAAAAAACATTGCCTAGAGGGAGTTCCCATCATGGCTCGGTTAACGAATCCAACTAGGAACCATGAGGTTGCGAGTTTGCTCCCTGACCTCGCTCAGTGGGTTAAGGATCTGGCGTTGCCATGAGCTGTGGTGTAGGTGGCAGACGCGGCTCGGATCCCGAGTTGCTGTGGCTCTGGCGTAGGCCGGTGGCTACAGCTCCAATTAGACCCCTAGCCTGGGAACTTCCATATGCCACAGGAAGCGGCCCTAGAAGAGGAAAAAAGACAAAAATAAATAAATAAGTAATAAAAAATAAAATAAAAAACATTGCCTACAGACTTCCTGTCATGACGCAGCGGAAACAGATCCGACTAGGAACCATGAGGTTGCAGGTATAATCCCTGGCCTCGCTCAGGGGGTTAAGGATCTGGCGTTGCTGTGGCTGTGGTGTAGGCTGGCAGCTGTAGCCCCAGTGAGACCCCTAGCCTGGAAACCTCCATATGCCACAGGTGCGGCCCTAAAAAGCCTGTCTATATATATATATATATATATATATGTGTCTCTCTCTATATATATGTCTATATATATATATGTCTATATATATGTCTATATATATATGTGTATATATATATATATATATGTCTATATATGGTCTGCATGAATTTTTTTTCCTGTTCATTGCAAGGAATGAGGTCTAAGCTGGCTGATTGGTTTCATGTCCTTGACCTTTCAGAATGTGTTGTGTAATTAATTGAAGGAATACTATTTTCTGTAAAGGATGGCTTAGGTTATGTCCATGGGCCTGGCTAACTAGTTTTATTTACTATGTATGAAAGCTATTCTGTTTCTCATTAATCTTTGATATTTTTTTTCTCCATGATTAAGGACAGTAAAACAGCCAAGCTAAGGGTATTTAGCCAAGCTAAGCCAATCTGGTATTTTAATATATTCTGTGTTTAAGATAAAGAACAGTGTCTAGTGCTTAACACGTAACTGGTGCTACTTTGCACTGGTTTACAAGTGAAACCTTGGGATCCTAAAGTTTTATAGTATCTTCCTCTGCAAGGAAACCAATGAAGATAGAGTTGCAGTTCTGTTCTAAATCTATTACGTGTTGTTTTTATATTGTGGTAAATTTAACCTATTGATTTCTTTGTTATAGTGCTGTTTTGTAAGATAAACTGTGAAGTAAATGGCCTCAATGTGATTTACAAAGTGAGAAGTGTTAGCTGTACTTTAAAGGTTATGTACCAGGGCCTAGTGTTTAGCAGGAAGTCTAAGAAGGTGGAGGGAGGGACTTCCTGTGGGGCTCAGCAGGTTACAGACCTGACCAGCACCCATGAGGTTGCAAGTTCCACCCCTGGCCTGGTGGGTTGAGGATCTGGTGTTGCTCTGAGCTGTGGTGTAGGTCACAGACACGGCTCAGATACCGTTGTTTCGGTGGCTGTGGTGTAGGCCAGCGGCTGCAGCTCTGATTTGACCCCTAGCCTGGGAACATCCCTATACCGTAGGTGTGACCCTAAAAAAAGACCGAAAAGAGTGTGTGTGTGTGTGTGTGTGAGAGAGAGAGAGAAAGAGAATTTCAAGGTGCCTCACACCTAGGATTACAGTTCATTCTCACCGAAAGCGCTTGGTGGCTCTTGATCCTGGTCCTTCGCCTTCTCCCCCAAGTGGTAGATGACATTTGTTAAGTGCTAATTGTACAGAAGTAATGGATCTGATTTCATCAAGGAAGCGTGACCTTTGTGGTCCTCCATGCCTCCAGACCATGTCCTTGACCTCATTATGGGCCAGCTGCCTAGTTAAAGTGTGCTGAGACCAGACTCTTTCCTCTCAGGGGTATTTGCCTTCTTGAAGTCACAGCTCCCTGATGCACTTTCCTTTTTTTAAAAATTATTTTTTGTCCATATTTTATTTGGTATGTTTCCACAATTTTACTGTGTCTTCAAGTCACCCACTGTGAATCTCATCCAGTGCATTTTTCATCTCTGACCTTGTGGTTTTCATCTGTAGGAGGTTTTTGGGGGGCGCCTTTTTTGTATCTTTTCCGTGCTAGTTTATTGAACATATGGAATACAATTATAATATCTCTTCATGGCCTTGTCTCTTCATGCTAACATCTGTGTTGGTTCTGGGTTCATTTCAGTTTGTTGTTTTTTTCTTCCTTCGCTGTATTTTCCTGATTCTCTCTCCACCTAATACTGTTTGATTGAATGTTGAATATGATTATTTTACTTTTTGGGGTGCTGGATATGTTTGTATTCCTTCAAATTCTTGTGCTCCCCCCCGCAACCCCCCGGAACATGATTAAGTTACTTGGGAATAGTTGGATTTTGCGGAGGTTTGCTTTCAAGATTTGCAGGGTGGTGCCAGAGCAATGTTTAGTCTAAGCTAAATTACTGAGGCAGGACTCTGAGTCTTCTGTCCAGTGCCCTGTGACTCTTGAGATTTTCTATTCTGGTGGATGGGGACAGGTTTGGGGCCCTATTCGAGTACCTGGTACTATCACCTCTAGTCTTTTCCCTTGGTCTGTCCCCAGCCTAGAGCCATGGTGACCCATGCGCCCGTGCTGATGAGTACTCTGTTGAGTACCTGGGGGGAGCCCAGGCTGGTTTGTAGAGTTCCCGCTGTGCAGTTCTTTCTTCTCTGGCCTTCTGACCTGTGAGGTCTACCCTTGTTGGTCTCCCTGGGCTCTCAACTTCATCATCTTAACCCAGGGAATCCACCAGGCTTCCCCTCCCTTCGTCATGACTTCAGTAAGCTGGGGCCAACTTTTGCTTCCTTTTCCGTCTCTCAGCAACCCCTGGTTCTTCATTTCCTGATGTTCAGTGTCATAAGAACTATTTTTCCCACTTTTTTTTTTCATATACTTTGTCTAGGTTTTTGGTTGTTTCATGTAGAAGAGTAGATCCAGTTCTTATCCCTCCATTATGATTGGTAGCTGAAATGTCTCAATCTAAATTCCTCTTTAAAAAAAAAAATAGGGCCACACTCATATGGGAGTTTCCAGGTTATGGGTCGAATCAGAGCTGCAGCTATAGGCCTACACCACACAGCCACAGCAACGTGGGATCCGAGCTGCATCTGTGACCTACATCATAGCTCATGGCAACACCGGATCCTTCACCCACTGAGCCAGGCCAGGGATTGAACCTGCATCCTCATGGATACTAATTGGAGTTGTACCAGTGAGCCACCATGGGAACCCCTCTATCTAAATTCTTAACGCTGTCCCTTGTCAGAGCCAACCTAACCTTCGTGTTTTTTTCTCTCCTCTTGTTGGCATTCTGTTAGTTGTGGTGCATGTTTACGTTCTGGGTCCCACCATGGAAAACCACACAGCATCCCCAAGAAGCACCATCCCCATGCTGCCTGCTGGATCGCTTCCTTTCGTGGATTTAGGGAGCCCCGTGAGGATGGCCACATCTCTGCCTGTTGGTAGTGACTCAGCATGGGGTGGGCATTCTGAAAAAGAGCAGGACAAGGTGGCCGTTTCTAAGCCAATGTGTTCATTGTTTCCCACGGCCTCTTTTTCAAAGGCTCAAGGTTGAGGTTGTGAAGTGCGGCACTTTTAAAGGCTCTCTGTGTACCAGTCATGACCTGTTATCATGATGCTCAGGATACAGGATGAATGGGAAGCAGATGTTGTAGCCTATGGGGAGCTTGCTCACGACCTACGTGAGAAATGAATATGCAGATAGAAACAATAACACAATGTGATAAGCTGTGGTTTTCCTATTTAAACACTAAGCAGCCAGAGATGGTCTGTCATTCCTTGTATTATTGTAACATAAGCAGTGCAATACCATCCTGGTGGTGCTTTTTTTTTGTACTTTGGATTTCTTGGCGAAAACAAACTTCTCTGTTTTATCATTTGTCAGCAAACCATCAAACTGCAGAAGAATACTTTAAACATTCCTTCTTACCAAGACTATCTCCGTGTGATACGTTTTATTAATTTATCCAGTTTGTAGCCACCTACCTAGAATTTGCTGTTTGTTTTTATAATTTTTTGGACTGGTGATGGGTTTTATTCTGTTTACCATGGAGAGGGCAATTCTAAGTCTTCATCTTTAAAATACACATTCCCTTTGGCAGCAATTCTAGCAGAAAAAATAGGATTGTCTCTTTTTATTAAATTTCTTCTATTTTTTCATAAAACGACTGTGAGATGTTTGGTCTTCACTGGTATTTTAACCTGTGCTTTAAGAAGCAGAATTATTTCTACAAAAAATATATTCCTGAAGCCTTGCTATACTGTAAGATATTATTAAATGAAATAGTTTTCTTTTCCAGGTATATTTGACAAAGCACATTAGTATGCCTGGCTTTTAATTTTCGTTGTTATATCTTTTGATACCAGAACAAACAAATAAAATATGACTTCTCAAAGCTTGGGTTTTCAAAGCTTTCAAAGTTTTCACACATCGTCCACAATATAAGTTTTTCAGCAACTTGTCCTCTGTCGCACATGGAGGAAGAAGCACTGAACTTGTTTAGCTCTGATCCTTTTCTTTTTAAAATTTTTTTTATTAAGGTGTAGTTGGTGTTTACTGTGGTGTCAATTTCTGCTATACAGCAAAGTGACCTGGTCATATATATACACTCTCTCTCTATATATATAGAGAGTATATATATATTATATATATATATATATATATACACTCTCTCTATATTATATATATACACACTCTATATATATTATATATATATACACACTCTATATATATATTATATATATATATATATACACTCTCTCTATATATATGCACATTCTTTTTTCTCATGTTATCCTCCATCATGTTCTATCCCAAGAGATTGGACCTGGCAATCTCTGTGTATTGTCATTGGCTTCTCTCAAAGAAACCTTATTATTTACCTAATTTTGGAGTCTCTGGTAAAGAATTGATTTGGGAGAAATAAAGTAATCTAAAGTAGAGTAATAGCTCTACTCATTGGAGACCCAAACATGGAACTTAGATTTATTAGAACATTTGGCCATTTTAAAATTTCTTGCGAAATTCACCCATTTTGAATTTTTTCATAACAGTCAATGAGAATCCTAGAGAAAACAGCTCAAATATTGGCCACCACAAAAAAAAATGGAGATTGGCTCTCCTCTTTTTGCATGGTAATCTATCTAATCTTTTGGAAGAATCACCTCATAAGGGTAAATTTAGGGGTGTTTCTAACATGTAATACAGCCTTAATCCAGGACTGACTTAGTAATTAGCATTTTAAGTGTTTCACGTGTAAGCAGCCATTCTCTCCAGGGTGAACACTCCTCATTGAAAACTACAGAATCCTTTCCAAGGTTAAGCATAGTATTTATTATACAAGCACTATTCCTGCAACACTAATTTCTGGGCAGTATGTTAAAACAACCTTTTTTTTTTGTCTTTTTAGGGCCACACCCTCAGCATATGGGGGTTCCCAGGCTAGGGGTTCAATTGGAGCTGCAGCTGCCCGCCTACACCACAGTCACAGCAAAGCTGGATCCGAGCCGCGTCTGGGACCTACACCACAGCTCACAGCGACACCGGATCCTTAACCCACTGAGTGAGGCCAGGGATCAAACCTGTGTCCTCATGGATGCTCGTAGGGTTTGTTCACCGCCAAGCCACTATGGGAACTCCAGTATGTATAAATTAACTGGTCAGTTAGAGCTGGTTAATAAGCAGCTCCTGACGGTCTATCATAAGCAGGCCTATCCTGTGTTAGCCATAAACTGAGCAGACCTATGGCTAACTGTATTGTTCCCCCTACATGGCACAATACTGTGGGAAAAAAGTTCTGTCATTTGTCCACTCCAGACAGGTGGCTGTGGTTGAGATATTGCATAAGCCACCAGAACGCTGTGGACATGCAAAGAGGATGTCGAGTGTTTTGGAGACTGTTGTGTACCCCTCCTTGTCAAGGAGGACAGGATCAGAGAGTTTGCTTATGAGCTGAGTAGAGACATTACGACATGAGTGCAAGCAGTCCTCCTGATATGCACGAGCTTGTGTACAGGAAGGATGGCTCAAGTAAACTGTTTGGTTTTGTTTTTTTTTTTTTGTTTTTTGTTTTCGTCTATGAGGGATGCACCTGCTGCATATGGAAGTTCCCAGGCTAGGGGTCGAGTCAGGGCTGTAGCCACCAGCCTGCACCACAGCCACGGCAATGCCAGATCTGAGCTGCCTCTGTGACCTACACCACAGCTCAGGGCAATGCCAGATCCTTAACCCACTGGGCGAGGCCAGGGATGGAACCTGCATCCTCATGGATCTGAGTCGGGTTCATTTCTGCTGCACCACAACAGGAACTCTTTCTAGTCAACTTCTTGAGCAGAGCTCTCCAGAAGAGCGTTAAGGTAACACTAAAGATTCTTCAGGCTGCCTTCCTTGTGTGGCTTGGAAAGAACCTCTACTTTCTGCAGCCACGCTGCCCCATGCGGGTTCCCTTCAAGATCATTTGCTCCTGAGTCACAATAAGAGGGAGGGCATGAGCCTTAGGAAACCTGAAGCTAGCTGTAGCGCTGGCAGAACTGGTTCCAATGGATGGGATCGCTTTGAGAGCATCACGGGTGAAAACACCTGGATCCTCTTAAGGAAGAAGAACAGAAGTTGCCTTCTTTGGGGGTTGACACTTCTCAATGAGCTGTTAAAGGGGGTGTGAAAGCTCCAGGCATGTCTGTGTTATATGAGGACCGTGTTTGAATTCCATGCTATGCTCAAATGCTGTGCTGGGTGAGGCTTCGTTGGCATTTCCATTGTATTTTATACTTGTTTCCCTTTGTGAGAGGATATGGCGATTTATCTCACAGGCAACGAAAGAGGAAACATCCCAATGAGAGATCCTGTCTTCAATTTGTATTTGAAAAATATCTAAGCTCGTAACATCTTCGCTTTCAGAGTTTAGAGCCCTTACATGGAATGGTGGGAGTTGACAATTAGAAGGGACCTAAGAGATGATCTGATTGGACTCTTACTTTAGCGACAAGAGACTGGGTCCCCCACAGGGTAAGTGACTTGTCCCAGGCCACACATCTTGTTTAGAGACGAAGCCAAGCCAGAACCTGACTTCTGACTCCTAGACCGGGACCCTTCCTCACTCACTGGCATGCAATTCGCATTTCTCTTTACTTGTGGCTGAGAGTCTGTCCACCTGCAGTAGGTGTATATCTCTGAATGAGAAATAGCTTGGGTATGTGTTCTGTTGTGGCCGCAGCTGGAGCTCTGACTGATACCCAGCATCACTGGCCCTTGTTTTGATTCCTGCTCTTATCCTAAGAGTCCTACCTTCCTGCAGCATCTAATGGGGAGTCCTGGGACCCTGCAACAAAGTCCCTCACTCCCGAGCCCTCTCCTGAGTCTCTGCTTCTCCCCTGGGCTCCCAGGTGGCAAAGTGACATCCTCACAGTCAGACCTCTTTCCACCTGGCAGCTCCCTGGTATGCATCTGCAGCCCCGGGAGAAATTTATTTTAGTGAAACAAACAAACTTGGAGACTGGGAGATCTATAATCAGTGGTTTGGGTTTAAGTGAGAACTCGGTCAGAGACCTCTAATCATTTTTTGTTGTGAACTGTTTATAGGATGTGTGAGGCTGTTGATGAAAACCTGGGTTTTTTTAGGGTGAGTTAATGACATTCTTGGAAGCAAGCAAACAATTAAGGTTTTCTTGACCATGCAGAGATTTCAGCTGCAGAGATTAAAAAAAAAAAAAAAAAAAAGGCCAGTCTCTTGGGATAGACAACAATGGAAGATAATATGAGAAAAAGAATGTATATATATATATGTATGTATGACTGGGTCACTACGCTGTACAGCAAAAACCGACGCAACACTGTAAATCTACTCTACCTTAATAAAAAATAAATTTAATGATAAAAGTTAAAAAAGCCTTCTGATTCTAGGACTCACTTGTCCTTTTTTTTTTTTTTCCAAATAAAATCTGACCTTAAGCTGAAAAATAAGTCTGTCAGATCCCAATCTTATTTTCCCATGAGCTAACCTCCAATGTCCAATGACCCACAGACTGCAAGGTGACTGCTGTGGGGCCAGCCTTAGAGGTTGATGCCGTTGAGTGGTAGGGAATCCATTGATAAAAAGCCTTCCCTTCCAGCTCTCTCCAGGAGTATAATCGTATTTCTTTATGAGGCCCAGGATACTTTTATCTTCGTAACATGGTACAGTACCAACCTAATAGGCAGTCATTTCCTTTATTAAATTTGTGTTTAGGATGGATTAGTAATTCTTGTTCATTCATCAGATTTTCCTCCAACATATATTCTTGGCATCACGCATTATGCTAAGTTCTGGCAGATGATTAAGAAATGGCCCTTTCCTAGGAAGAGAAAGGACTAATAACATTATACCAATGTACCGAATACCATTTTGTGACGTATGTAGCTGCCCAGGGTCAAGATGTTAAATCTGCCCCAAGCCAAAGAAGACAGTAACTAGAAGAAAGAGAATGATCCAGCCGGGGCAAGGCTAAGGGGAAGGGGAACAGCATGTTCTGCGGAGAGGGAACAGCATGTACAAACCAAGGGAGGCTTGAGGGAGCCTGGGGTGGTCTGTCAATGCTGAGTTCAGTCTCATTGCCTCTGTGTGAGCTGGCTTGGAAGGATAAAGCTAGTCTTTGCTTTGCTCGTTAGGCGGAGCTGTACTAGCTAAACTTCATCCTCTCTCAGGAACTGTTGGAGGTTTTTCAGAAAGAGAGTGAAGTCAGGTTCTTGTTTGTAAAAAGTATTTTAGTAGCTAACTGTTAAATAAGGAAGGGGGTGTACACTGATTCAGAAGCATTTACAGTAGAAGGTGCAGAGTATGTGCTGAGAAGCAGGCAGTGGCTGTGATGTCAGAATCAACTTGGAAGATATTCTGGAGGTAGGTCTGCAACTCAGGAAAGCAGGGAATTTAGAAGAGAGTGATTTTTAGACACTGGGTAATGTTAATAGCATTCATCACGGGAGGGCATTTTCTCTCTGAGCATTGAGGTTGTAAGTAGAGTGATTTTCTGAGATTCCTGCACACATAGCTAACCTTTGACCCTCTCGGGCATAACAGCCCTTGTGCTTTTTGTATGGTCACTGTCATTTCCCTGGACTATCAACGCTGTGGGGCCAGGGGCTTCTTTTACTCTGTTGGGGCTGTTACTGTAGCACCTGGCTCGGTGTTTGGTGTGCAGTAGGTTCTCGGCAAGGACTTCAATGTTGGATAGATGCATCAGCCACTTCCTCATGGAATGTCTTTACAGACGTCTTCCTTTGTCCAAGATTTAATTGCTTGTCAGAAACAAGACTAACTAGTTCTAAAAGTTATAATTTTCAGTGTGTGCGCAAGTTTCGCTGGACATTGATGTTCCAGAAACTGCCCAGGCTTACCTTTGACTGTTTCCTTGGTGACAACTCACCAAAGGTCTTACTGATAAAGTCGGTATATAGGTTGGGGCCCAAGGCAGGCCGTTCCCAACTGTGCCTCAATGACATATGGATTGTTTTGAATTAAAGCGACTTAAGAAACAGCCAATTGGGAGTTCCCGTCGTGGCGCAGTGGTTAACAAATCCGACTAGGAACCATGAGGTTGCGGGTTCGATCCCTGCCCTTGCTCAGTGGGTTAAGGATCCGGCGTTGCCGTGAGCTGTGGTGTAGGTTGCGGACGCGGCTCGGATCCCGAGTTGCTGTGGCTCTGGTGTAGGCCGGTGGCTACAGCTCCGATTCGACCCCTAGCCTGGGAACCTCCATATGCCGCGGGAGCGGCCCAAAGAAATAGCAAAAAGACAAAAAAAGAAAAAAGAAAAAGAAACAGCCAGTGCAAGTGGGACACTCCCCCCCTCCTCTCTGTCTCCCTGAAACAGGAAATAAATCTCTCATGTGAAAGGTACGCTCCGGGCATCTGGAGATAGAAGGACACCTTCATCACCAGAAATAGGGAATTTGGGGCCAAGAAGCTTATGTCCACAAACCTGTTACTTCTTTAATTTACTACCCAAGCCCACACTCTTTAGACTGGCCACTAAGTAAGCATCCAAAGCCTAAGTTTCTTTGTCCTGTTGATTCGTCACAAATTTATGTTTCTTTGTCTAAAACACGTAAAAGCCGCCTGCTTTGGTGACTTCTTAGGTCCCATTTCTATGAGACCTGGTGCACATGAGGTAAAATTTGTTTCTCTTCTGATAATCTGTATTGTATCAATTTTATTATTAGTTTAGCTACAAGAACTCAAGAGAAGAGTTTGTGTGTGTGTGCGTGCAGTGTAATTTCATCCTGACATATACATATGTAAATACACACACAAATATCTATGCTCTATCTATCTATCTATCTATCTATCTTTAACTTTGGCTATTTGAACCTATGGCTCTAATATAAACAGTAATTCATTTCTAGATTTATTTATTTAGGAGGTTTTTTTTTTTTTAATACTCTTGTGTTTATGGTCTTGAGTTAAATACACTCACGATTGCTGTAGGGGCTTCCCATGGCATAGCCACAGCTGGAAGTCTGGTGAGCTTTTGTAAATGCCATTTGGAAGAACGATGAGTTTGCCAGAGCATTAACAATCTTTTGTATTGTTTCCATCTGCTTTTTGTCTAAAGAGACGCGGGTTGGGATTTTATTTATTTCATGAACTTTTGTTTGCGTCAGCTAATTTTCCCACTGTCTGAAATTCTTGAGGGAAGTCATGAGTGGTTATTGCAAGGCAGAGTCCATCCAGTTTTTGCTCGGAAGGGCAGAGGCAGAGGTACCACTTTTATTGCCCCGGAACACGTGATATTTTTCTTTTCTGGAATTCATTGTGAGAAGAATTTGTGAACTTACTTGGTTCTGTATGAGGCTGCATTAAAAAAAAAATGTATTGAAGTTGCGTTGATTTCCGACGCATGACTTGTTCTCCAAAGTGACCTCATTATACATGTATATGTATATTTTTTATATTCTTTTCCATTAGGCTTTATCACAGGATAGCGAATATAGTTCCCTGTGTCACCCAGTAAGACCTTGTTGTTTATCAAGACCCTATTTTCAAAGAACCATCAGCAGTGAGATAAATTGGCTTGATTTTTGGTTTGTTTTCTAAAGAAGGGAAAAATAGCTATGCTTACATTTTGCAATTTTCTCACGGAGAGCTGTTTTATGCCCGGCTGTTGCCTTGCTTTGTCTTATTTTACGTTCACACCAACCCTCCTTGAGTACTGTTTTTATCCTCACTTTACTGTTCAGAACCATGTTTCTGAGAGCTTAAGAAAGCTATAAAACTCCCTTAGCAGGCAATATCAGAAGTTATTTCAGGAGTTCTCTTGTGGCTGAGCGGGTTAAAGATCCGGCATTGCCACGGCAACTGCTTGGCTCACTGCTGTGGCACAGGTTCGATCCCTGGCCTGGGGACTTCCTCATGCCACAGGTGTGGGGGACAGGGAAGTTCTTTCAAAGCAACATCTTCTGGCTTAAGGGGGAAGCTTCTGAGATAAGCGTCTGTCTGCGCAGCTCCAGATGGGCTAGAAGGCTTCCAGATGCTGATAAAATTGTTGGAAACGAAAGCCCACCCAGGTTGGAAAGGGTGACAGTTGTGCTGTGATAATCAACCAGAGAGGGACATTTCAACTTCTTCCTTGGTAACCATGGAAATCATAAATGAATGATGGCACCTGAGTATATTTTGAGAAATGAATAGTCTTTTGTCTTCTCTCTGTCAGTGTGATGTGGGACCGAGCAACCACTGATGAGCTGCTCGCCTGTTGGCATACGTGGGAACAGTCAGTTTTACTCCTTTTGCTGCTTTAAAAAATCATGATAATTTTTGCACTGTTGTTGTGAAATAGATGAGTTCAGCAAACAGTTTTGGGGAATATCTGTATTAAACCAAATCGTAAGCGATTTCACCTTCAGTACGTTTAATTCCTGGCTTCGGCTTTAGACGTCAGAAATCTTAAATGAGATATTTTGTTGCATGCTGATAACCTCAGGGATTTTATCTGCTGCTGTGGTGGTCTTTGGAGAAGGATTCTGCCACTGCAAAGGATACCTAAATATAATGAATGGCAAGAAGTATCAGGGATATTTCTGAGTGCTTCAACCCATCTGAGGTTTATTAATTTTCCAGATATGGGTTAACATGGTTCCACGAATAGGCACAAGGCCTAGAGAGTAGGATTAGGAAGGTTTCCAGGGGGCTCTGAACTCACGTCAAGCAAAACTGGCGTGCTGGGCGCTAAGTCAACTGAATAGGGAAAAGACTTTGAAAGTGCATTATCTCACTGCATAATATCTGTAAATTTTATTCAATTAATTTACAGCTGCAGGGCTCATGAGGCTGAAATTAAAGTTTTGTAAAGTTTCGATAAGGAAGCAGCCAAACAAGTTTGATTAGCAGTGGATGCTTTGGAAATGAGCTGGCAGCCATGCGAAAATCAAAGGTTTGGATTTCAGGAAACATGTTGGCTTTGCGGGCAGGACCCATTTGATTAACCGTAGAAAGCCCATGTTTTCTGTCTGTCATGTCAGGTGTCTCTTCTCTTTCCTGTGTCTTGTCCAAGTTGACCTGTTCCGTTGAAATAGGCGTCTTTTATAGTCAAGTCTCATCAGCCCAGTTCTCAGAAAGCCCGTTTTATCAGTGGAAATCAGTGGGACCATTTTGCTCCACTCCTGCCACACATGCTTTCATCTTTCTTTGCAAGGTGTGGGCATTTTAAGGTCTTTCTCTAAAGATTGAGGTAGGAGAAGATTCCCTTGACTTGGAGTTCAAGTCTTTCAGTAGCTGAAGAATCACACATAAGGGGACACAATGCATGTGTCACATACGATGATATTAAATAGGCAGAAGTCTTCAAAATAACCTTGATCCCTGTTTTTCTGTTTTTTCTTTTTGTCTTTTTGTCTCTCTTGTTCCCTGTTTTTCTGTTTTTTCTTTTTGTCTTTTTGTCTCTTTTAGGGCCACGCCTGTGGCATATGGAGGTTCCCAGGCTAGGGGTCTCATTGGAGCTACAGCTGCTGGCCTACAGCACAGCCACAGCAACATGGGATCCGAGTCACGTCTTCGACCTACACCACAGCTCATGGCAACTCGGGATCCTTAACTCACTTAGCAGCCTCGGATCGAACCCACATCCTCATGGATGCTAGTCGGTTTCGTTAACCCCTAAGCCACTATGGGAACTCCCAAGATAACTGTTAAGTTTTAGTGTTTTCTAGTGAAACATTTCCATAAACCTCAGCAGGAAATTTTTACACTATTAAATAGGGCTTAGTACCCTATTTAAAAAATTGTGGAGTTCCTGTCATGGCACAGTGGTTAGCGAATCCGACTAGGAACCATGGGGCTGCGGGTTTGATCCCTGGCCTTGTTCCATGGGTTGGGAATCCAGTGTTGCCATGAGCTGTGGTGCAGGTCGTAGATGTGGCTTGGATACCATGTTGCTTTAGCTCTGGCATAGGCCGGTGGCTACAGCTCTGATTAGACCCCTAGCCTGGGAACCTCCATATGTCGTGGGAAGCAGCTCTAGGAAAGGCAAAAAGACCACACACACACAAAAAAAAATCTTATTGGAGGCTGTTTCTGTAGAGAAAATGAGGACACAAGGAATCAGGAAAGACATAGAGGTGGCTTCAATGTATCTGTAATATCTTATGTCATAGGGAAAAGTTTTCAAGCAGATATGGAAGGTGAATATGAAGAAATTGGTTGTGGTACATGGGAGGTTTTAGAGTATTCTCTTTGCTGGTGTCTTTCAAACTGTCTCTAGTGAAAGACTTGTTTCTTTTCACTTATAATCTATCTCGAACTGATATGCAGACCTGTTGAGCCGTGACTGGCCTGCAGCTCTTGCTGTTCGTGCCACGTACCACGTCTGTTCAATACGACCCAGCCAATACCTCAATGCCTTAAGCCAGCACCTTCAGACAAGCCCACGGATGGTATTTGTAGATGTGTCAGCCTTGTCAACTTGCTGTAAAAGTTTCTAAGCAAATCTTCTTAATTTCAGTTCTCATCTCACAGTAGAACTGCAACTATGTCCTGGTCAATGGGACCCTCTAGGCTTTGTTATGCCAGAAATACTTCATGAGAAAAGCATTTAAATTGTTTTGGAAATGTTTATGTTTTCCGAACGTTTCATGTGAGCTCATTTACCTATTCTGCATGTTCGACCCAAAAGTGGGCCATTCTTTTATTCTGCAAGTTGACCTTGATCTTGGAGCTGTGCTGGGTGTGCCTAAAAATGTGGGGATGAATGACATTGCTCCGGTTGACGAAAATTTGCTATGTGATGAAGGTAGCTTAATTTAACTTTTTTCTTTTTTGAGCACTTGCTTTGCCTTAAGCTTTATTTTAGGCAGCAAATATTCAAAGATGTGTAATTCATAGGCTTTTTTTTTTTAAAGGAGTTTCCATCTTATAGTAGAGAGAGATCCAATATTTTTTTATCTATACCAGGTGTATATGCTAAATGCTGTGGAGACCCTGAAAATTGGGATGATTTGTAATTGGACCAGTTGAAAGGTTTTGTAGAAAAGAAGCTTATTTGAACTGGGTCTTCTTTTTTTGTTTGTTTTTTGTCTTTGTTTTTTTTTTTTTTTAGGGCTGCACCCATGACATATGGAGGTTCCCAGGCTAGGGGTCTAATCAGATCTGTAGCCACCGGCCTACACCACACCCACAGCAACACGGGATCCGAGCCACAGCTCACGGCAATGCTGGATCCTTAACCCACTGGTCAAGGCCTGGGATCGAACCCACAACCTCATGGTTCCCAGGTGGATTCATTTCCACTGCACCTCGATGGGAACTCCTGAACTGTGTCTTCTTAAAGGATGAGTAGGGATTTTTCAAACTGACAAAGGGATAGAGTCCAGGGCACAAACATGAGCACCACTGGCGATATGCGGCCAACCATAGCTTGCTAAGAAGGGATCAGGGATTGGCAGATAGTTGTGATTCTAGAGTGTACCAAGGGAGGTAAGGTTAGAGAGGCAGGATGGGGCAGGATGGTAGGAACCTGATCAGGTTGGTGGGTACGGCTCAGACAGCAGAAAGAGTAGGTTATTAAAAGGAGAGACTGAAGAATGGGAGACTAGTTAGGAGGGTGTTAAAATAGTAAGAGTGAGGCGTGGTGAAGACCTGGCCCCGGGAGTGCAGAGGAGGGGTCAGTGGTCTCAGGACCATTTCCGAAGGTGAAAGTGAAGGGGTGGATTGCAGGAGGAGAGAGGCTGGGAGCTGCTTCCCATCATCAGGAGCTCCTTCCCTCGGGTAAACTGAATCACAGAGGGATGTGTTTTTCTGAGGATGAAGATCCAAATCATTTTTGCAGCAAGGAGGAGAGAGGATAGAAATGTCACTTTCAAGGGTGTTTTGATATTCTCAAAATAATTGAAGTTACTTCAGGAATGGGAGAAGCGGTTTAAAAACTGAATTGGAGGACAATGGAAAAAACACAAATTTGCCCTAGGGAATGAGTTTTATTGCAAAGCAGCTGGGATCTTTGACTCTCATCTTTTTATATAGATCTTTAGAACTATATAAAAGTCCACATGGTCATTCATTCCTAAGTATTTTTATTTTTTTATTATTTTTTTTCTTTTTAGGGCCACACCCGCGGCATATGGAGGTTCCCAGGCTAGGGGTCCAATCGGAGCTGCAGCTGCCGGCCTACACCACAGCCACGGCAACGCGGGATCTGAGCCGTGTCTGCAACCTACACCACAGCTCATGGCAACATCGGATCCTTAACCCACTGAGAGAGGCCAGGGATCAAACCCACATCCTCATGCATACTAGTTCAGGTTCATAAGCCACTGAGCCACAGCAGGAACTGCCCATTCTTCGGTATTTATTGAAGGCTACCATGTGAGAAGCCTGGGATTATGAGCTAGAGATATAAATGTGAGATACAAGCCCTGCCCACAGGATCACCCAGACTGAATATTAGGGCCAGACACTTGTACAGGCTCACAGAAGGGGTGTCTAATGTTGCTAATAATAAGACCGAGGGCCATGCAAAGCACTGAAAGACATGAGTTTTGAGGACCTTCTAAGGTAAAAAGAAGTCAGAGGGTCTTACCAGGAAGAGGGGACAGTAGAGGTTAGAGGGCGAGGCAAGCTGGCGCCAGATTCTTAAAGGGCCAGTACGACACGTGCGAGTTTAGGGTTGAGTGAGGAGTCGTCTTTGGAAGGTTTAAGAGGCGCAGTTAAGTGAACGCCTCTCGGTTTAGGTAGAGGATGCTGGAGAGTGGATGTACGTCCTGCCAGCCAGGGACAGAATCAGCGAGACCCGCTGGGAGACACGGCAGTAGCTCAAGTGAGAAATGATTGGGATCTGAACTCGACAGGCAGTGTGGGGGCTAGAACAAGGAGTTACCAGGAGAAAGAGAAGCAGGACGTAGAGATGGATTCAGGTCAGAAAGGGAGAGGGAAGGAGTTTGCGATGACCCAGGTTTGAACTTGAGCTGCATACGTGCTGGGACCACCTCTCAGTGCCCGGGGCAACCACACTGGGGAGAAAGATGATGAGCTGAGCTTTCCACACCCTAGGGGACACCTGGAGAGGTCTAGCCGGCAGGTGAATGTTCATGTACAGAGGACCCTGGAGACGTGGAAACAGATGCGGATTTGGGGAAAGGCATCAACCTGTGGGAAGAGGCGGCTTGGAAGAATAGAGGAGTTTTCACAGGTGGAGCTGAGAATGTCAGACAATGTCATCCTGTTTCATTCTCTGGGTAAAATTTATAGGGAATTGACCCCCCCCCCCAAACAAAAGCAACCAATTTAAGTGGAACTTCTAGTGTTTTTCTTTTGCTTTCCTACTAGGATGGGTGCAGAGATACTAAAGAAGCAAAGAGGGGATCTTTCCTTGGACTGTACAGTTGAAGAAATTTAAAAAAATGTGAACAGGCAATAATTTGAGAACAAAAGCAATATATTAACATAAGATACCACTTCAAGTGTACAATTAAATAATTCTTATATAATTTATGTAAGCCGTATTTTTTAAGTATGAAAAGATATAGTTAGGAGTTCCCATTGTGGTATAGAGGTAATGAACCTGACTAGTATCCATGAGGACGTGGGTTTGATCCCTGGCTTCATGCAGTAGGATAAGGATCCAGCATTGCCATGAGCTGCGGTGTAGGTCGCAGACAAGGCTCCAATCTGGCGTTGCTGTGGCTGTGGCGTAGGCTGGGAGCTGCAGCTCTGATTTGACCCCTAGCCTGGAACTTCCATATGCCACAGGCGCAGCCCTAAAAAGCAAAAAAAAAAAAAAAAAAGATACAGTTATAAATTAGGCATTTAAGTACTATGACAATTCAGAGAAAGTTCAAAATATCACAACTCCCTGCTAGTTGGAAGGTTGTGTTGGTGGAGATGGGCAGAATTAGAGCCCATTGTGTGCCAGATGCGATGCTGGAAGAGGCAGGGATATACAGTCAGTCTGGTAACATTGTAAACAGTTTTTAAAGGATAACACCCTGTCTTCATGAAACTATTGGTCTGAATGTGATTTTGTGATATTCGTTCCTGTGTGCTGCTGTTAGCCCTTAAATGGAAGATATAGAATTATACTAGCATTGCAACTAAATTTTGTTTCACATTCAAACGTTATATTTGGCTGCCTCTGATTAAAAATGTAATTGTAAGCAGAACCAACCCTAGCATCTCAAGAAGTAGTTGACAGAACTTCGCATATTACAAGCTTCTTAATCCATAAAAAAATGAAAGTGTTACTAGTAACATATTCATTGAAATAAGTTTTAATAATTTATCTGGTTTCTGGAAGAGACTGGAACTTAATCATCCCTTTGCTTGAAGGGAGGGTTTTTTGGGGGTTTTTTTGCCTTTTTTTTTAAAGGGCCACATCTGTGGCCTATGGACATTCCCAGGCTAGGGGTCAAGTTGGAGCTGCAGCTGACAGCCTATACCACAGCCATTGCAGCACGGAATCCCAGCCAGATCTTTGACCTACACCGAAGCTCAGGGCAACCCTGGATCTTTAACCCACTGAGCGAGGCCAGGGATAGAACCTGCATCCTCATCGATACTAGTCAGGTTCGTAACCCACTGAGCTGCTATGGAAACTGCTCATCGTCCCTTTTCTTGAGCGTAGTATCCAATAGTGTAAGTTCAAGGGTAGTTTTTATTTATTGTTTTATTTTGCTTTCCATCTTCACAGTCTGTTTTCCCTCATGATAATGTCTGTATGCCTGCCGGGCGAACAGGTGCAGGGAAACTAGACAGGTCCACCGGAGTCCGTACAATACTCTAAGCACAGGAGGCTCGGCTACCTTTGGATCCCCCTTTGAAAATTAAGTAACTCTCTCAGAGGGTTAGGGTCTGAGATGACTCCTGAATGCAAGGAGTCAAACAAAGCCCGAGGAAAGGGGATGCAGCAGAGCTGACCTGTTCACCGTTCAGGAGGTAGGTGTCCTCTGTCTCAGGAGGCTGGGAATGACCTTGAACTTTGAACCAGACTCCTAGGTGTGCTTGTTGGTGTTTTGAGCCAGGCTTGTCCAGTCCTCTGGCAGCGAGCAGTCTAAGAGTTGGGGAGGCGAAGGTTGCAGGCAGATGGGTGGAGATAGCGGGTGTCAGGATGGGACTGAGGTTGGCACTGCCTGTCAGTGTTGTGCTTGCCCAGCAGAGAAGTCTGCAGACAGACGTTTGAGTGACTCAGGACTGGGGTGACTGCTCAGCAGGCTTGTCAGGTGTCTCCGGATTTCTTCTGTACCAAACCATCGTTGTCATGTAAATGAGCTCTCTCCTAATCAACATTTCTGCACTGTCTATTGAGGGACCATAAAAAGGTTATGCTAATCTAAACAATTACGAAGGGTGATGTGTTAGGTAAGCATCCAAAAGATGAAGAGAATTTATTACTATTTTTAATTAACTGGAGCAAAACTCCAGCTTCGCTTTTTTATTGGCGTGAAAAATGATGAGCTGCTTATCTGTGCTGGACTGTCCATAAATACTTACTAGGCATTGTGCTGTTAATGCTTATTTAATGATTTAATCAGAAAGGGCTGCCTGTAGATTTCTGATGAGGTAATAAGAATTGGCATTTAACAAGTTAATTGGAACTGGAAAGAGCTATTAAAAGGCCATGAGAAGGTCTTTCATGCAACTCTTGAATATCCTTCAGTCTGAAGAACTTATTAAATTATGCGAAGGGTGTCTTTTCCTTTCACTTTAAATCACCCATTAGGATCATCTAATCAACTTCCTGAATGTTGCTGCAGATGAAATTATTATTAACAGCATAACTGGTGGAATTTATATTTTTTCCCTTCCAATTGTCAGTGAATCAGTGTTTATTAGAGAGTAGTTTTTCAGAGCTCCACTGGGACCAGACCAGAATCAGTTTTAAGTTTTCTTTATAGCTTTTTGAGTTTAAAGCTTTATTATTGTGGCTGTCGGTGACAGCTTTTAGTGCTCAGTTTCTGTAATTGCTCCATTGTTTCTTGCAGGCCTGGTTCTGTCCTTTTGAACAAACAGCTCTGCTGTAGGCATGTGTTGCACGTAGATCAGTTTGTTGCCACAGAGAAGCAGATGGGTAGATGACGTGGTCGAATTTTGCTGTCCTTTTACCAGTAACTTAGAGAAGGCTGTTTATTTTGCAGCCAGCCATGGGACAGAATAATTGTTTGTGTCAAAATACAGCTCAAATGGAATGTTATTCTGAGGCGAGAACTTGCCTATTCGATCCAGGGGTATTCATGATAAGAACTCCTTTTTGTTGAAGGCTTATGTACTTATTGTGGACCTAGACACTCACAGTTTAAGTGTGTTACATTAAGTGTGTAACACAACCACTCCATCAGATCCCACCTGGGCTCCAAAACCCAAACAAAACAGGAAAACCAGATGCCAGCAGGATGAAGGCTCCAGGACCAAGATAATTTAAGGAGCTGTTAAACCTCAAAATAAACAGAGCCAAAAGGACTGTTACAATTCACCCTCAGGAATTCTGTCGTGGCTCAGCGGAAACGAATCTGACTGGCATCCATGAGGACTCAGGTTTGATCCCTGACCTCGCTCATCCGGTTAAGGATCCGGCGTTGCCATGAGCTGTGGTGTAGGTCGCAGGCGCGGCTCGGATCCCACGTTGCTGTGGCTGTGGTGTGGGCTGGCGACTACAGTTCCAATTTGACCCCTAGCCTGGGAACCTCCATAGGCCAGGGGTGTGGCCCTAAAATGACAACAACAACCAAAAAAATCACACTTAATGACCTAAATCCTCCTTCTCTGTTTCCCAAGCCCTCTTCCCCTTCCTCCTTGAGACCCCGTGACCTATCCCACAAAACCCTAACTATAAACAAAAGCCCTTGCCCCAAAAGCAGGGAGCCTGAGTTCTCCCTACTTGGTGCTCCCGGCCACTCTGTTGGTCCATAAACCTGCTTGTGATCTCAGTGCTGCAGCCTCTGTTTCTGTCGACTCTGCTGTCCTAACAGCTCTGTCAACACTTCTTCAAGACGCTTTACCAAGCACTGAATAGTGGATATGGATTCTCTTTCAAATCAACAAAGAACTTGAAAACTAGTTTACGAGACAGTTTGATAGGCAGAGACTTAGCACCACCTCTTTTGTTTGGAGGCCGTTGGGCAGTGAGGGTCTCAGGGCAGCATCCATCTCCAGAGTATTGCAGTCCCCCAACTGTGCGGTTACCACCTTTTGTTCTTAACTCACTAGTTCCACAAAACCAAACAGGTTAAATCTGCTAGTTGAAAACTGCTGTCAAGAAGCACATAAAAAAATGCTCAGCATCACTGATCATTAGAGAAATGCAGATCAAAACTAGGATGTGGCACCACCTCATACCGGTCTGAATGGCCATCATCAAGTCAACAAGTAAAAAATGCTGGAGAGAGTTCGCAGAAAAGGGAACCCTCCCTCACTGTTGGTGGCAATGTGAGTTAGTACAACCACTATGGAAAACAGTATGGAGGTACCTCAGAAAACTAATCTACAACTACCATATGACCCAGCAGTCCCACTCGTGGGCATGTATCCAGACACAGCTTTCATTGAAAAAGATACATACAGCTGTACATTCATTGCAGCCCTATTCACAATAGATAAGACATGGAAACAGCCTAAATGTCCCCTGACGGATGAATGGATTAAGAAGGCACAGTGGAATACTACTCAGCCATACAAAGAACAAAAATAATGCCATTTGCAGCAACATGGATGGAACTAGAGACTCTCATACAAAGTGAATTCAGTCAGAAAGAGAAAGACAAATACCATATGTCTATGGTATATCTAGAATCTATATCTAGAATCTAATATATGGCACAATGAACCTTTCCACAGAAAAGAAACTCATGGACTTGGAGAAGAGACTTGTGGTTGCCGAGGAGGAGGTGGAGGGAGTGGGATAGACTGGGAGTCTGGGCTTACTAGATACAGACTATTGTATTTGGAGTGGATAAGATCCTGCTGTACAGCACAGGGAACTATATCTAGTCGTTTGTGATGGAACATGCTGGAGGATAATGTGAGGAAAAGAAAAATATATGTACGTATAACTGGGTCACTTTGCTGTACAGTAGAAATCGACAGAATACTGCAAATCAACTGTAATGGAAAAAATAAAAATCACTAAATAAATACTTTGTAATGGAAGAACATTTAACTGGCCCTGTAGGGTGACTTTAAATTGTATTCTGTGGCTAGTACTTATGAAACTCCTTCTAGTCCGGGATTACACATGAGAAAATGGATTGAACACATGGAAATCAAAGACTTGGATAAAAAGTGTTCATGCACTGGCAGAGAGCCCGTGTTTTCCTTGTCTTTGATAAGATGGGCGCATCATGGGCCAGTTATAAGTGTCTCTTCTCATCAACTTTGCTTGTTGTCATATAATTGGAAGTTGAGTTTAGATGACAAACACTTGCAAAAGCCACGAATCCTTTGTTCAACAAAAGCTGGTCTGGCATCTTTTTCATATATGTTGTTTTCTCAGGCCACTGACTCAACTCATTTGGAGACTGAGGCTCTGGTTTGCGGTGTATTGTCACTGGGTCTTTGTAGTCCTATTCCAGAGTACCTGTATTAAGCAGAGTATCTAAAAAGTGTTGCCATAAAACACGGTGGACTGAGGTTGCCAGGTTTCTTGTATGGAGCAAAGAGTATTTCAGTTTAAAGGATTTAGACCTCAGATCTTCATTCTTCCCACTGTCATATTTTTCTAAATGCCTAGGCATTGCAGACCTTGTCTCTCTGTTTGTTCAGTTATACTTTTTGCCAGCAAAGAGGCCTGGCCAAGGGGATAATAAGAGCCCATCTACACAGAGCTTCCGCCAAGCCCTCTGGCAAGGCCAGTTAAGGGTTTAGTGTTTCAGATTGTCTATTCTGCTTGTTCTGAGTTTGCAGATTGAAGAAAGCAATCTCTAGACACAAAGCAAGCTCTATGCACTTGAGCTAATAGAAATAAGCATGAGTGCGTATATATACTCAGCAGCAAGCTATTCTGCATTCTTTTATTTTTTTAATTTTTAATTTATTATTATTATTTTTTTCTTTTTAGGGCCGTACCTGTGGCATATGGAAGTTCCCAGGCTAGGGGTCAAATTGGAGCTGCAGCTGCCAGCCTATGCCACAGCCACCAAAACCGAGGATCTGAGCTGCATCTGTGACCTGTACCACAGCTCTAGGCAACACCGGATCCTAAACCCACTGAGGGAGGCCAGGGATCGAACCCTGATCCTTATGGATACTAGTCAGGCTCATTACTGCTGAGCCACAACAGGAACTCCGCCTTTCCCTTTCTTTCTTAGTTATAGTATAAGGTTACCACCAACCTTCATGGTAGTATTTTTCTTTTGGCCAGAAACATGTGAATATTAAAAGCACTGCATGATCCCAGGGGCCTCTCCCAGGTATTTGCCCCTGTGGGAGGGGCTGGAGAAGTCTCTGTAGTGAGAACACAGCTCTTCGCCACTTGCTCATGGCCAAGTGGGTTTTGTCACAGCCCTGTCCCTGTCCTGATGGGCATGTGTGTGAGGTGACAGGGCACATCAACCAGAAATGTGTATAGATTGTATTTTTTTTCTTCTTTTTTTTTAAAAAAGTTGACGGTAACAGGCAGAGAGAGAAATGCCAGTAAATGAGATTTATTTACATTTTCAGTGTATCCGAATAAGCACAGGGCCCTTTCATAACATTTTAGAACTTATCCTTATGTTAATATAAATTTTGTTGGAATTTTAAAAATAAACTAGAAATTGGTTTCTCAAAGAAACTGTTTTCTAGTGTTAGAATCTTCAGATTTTATGTACAGAGTTGTTTTCCAAAAAGTAGGAATATGTTTATTCCTGGTTCTCCTTATTCCCTCTGTGGTTTCCTCTTATTTGATGGGTCTTGGGTAATTTCAAACAGCAGCCTAAGTTTGCCCTCTGCCATGTAAGGATTTTGAAGCTATTTCAGCATTTTCTCTTTTGGAAAAAAATAAACATATAGGGTGACCTCAACCCTGAGAAAGTAAGATTAACCCCACAATTAGTCACATTTTGTCATAAGTGAAGTATAATGGTGCACACGTGGCCTTTCATCTAAGTTGATACTTTTAGTCTTGAAGTAAGATTTCAAAGGATGATGTGCGTAATTAGGACAGAAGTTTTTATAACATAGATGAGTAATGGCTACATATGTTTAAATTTTATTAAATGATTAGAAGAAATCGGATCAGGTGTTCAGTGATTATTACCAGTTTTACTGGTGATACATGGTGATAACTTGGTTAAAACACCTATTTTTTCCCTCTGTTTTGTCTTCCATGCCCAACAGAAAGGTTACAGGTGTTATGGAAATGAATGTTTAAAGAAATATCCTTTGTGATCAAAGATGAAAGTAGCATTTGAAGCATAAAATGAACATTCCTGATGCAGAGTTAGCACCCAGCTAATCACTCATGCCTGCTGCCACTGTGTTTTACTCAGTGAGCATATACTTTTCCAGGAACTGTTAAGATTTCTAGCGAAGCTACAGTCATACACAGAACTTTGTCTAAATCCCTCAAGGATGTGTTTAAAAAGAGCTGCCTGTCAGGGTGCAGTGGAAGTGCCAAAGCCCAGATCACTAGCATACTCTCTCCTTGACCATGGGCGAAAAGAACCTCAGCCAAATTTAAAGCACATTTTCCCAGTATGAGGCCAGAACTGATTTCAGTTCTTGGCTGACACTGGGGTTTTGTTCAAAAAGAGCACACCACTCTGTCTGGTTCCCCAGTGCCTGTTTAATAACCAACTTTTAGCTGTCAGTGAGGGGCTGGAAGTGAAGAGCTCTTGGATATGATTATACGAATTTCTTTTTCTAGAACTGAGTTCTCTCTATTTTAGGACATATTGAGTGTTCATGCAAAAGTATGTATTTTGGTCAGTTTTGCTGTTTGTATGCATCTTTGTAGATTATTTTTCTACTTCTTACACTTTTATATTTTATTCATCTGTAGTTTAAGCCTAGATATGAAACAGCTTCGCATTTTCTTTGTTGGAAAAATAATTCCTTATTCAATGGTAGATTGAAAAGTAGACACTCTGAGGGCAACTCCTACAGGACAGAGGGGAAAAATAGCAGGAAAAAAAAGTGACTAGATTTTTCTAGTCTTAGACGCTGTGAATTGGAAATAATTATTCCCTACTCATATTTCCCCCAATCTCCCCTCACAAAAAAAAACAAAAAACAAAAAAAAAAACCCAAAAAACCAAAACCTACTAATTCCAAGCTACGTATTAAATAAGAGCACCATGGAAACCTCTGAGCTATTTGGAGGCTGGTTCAATGTTGTATGTGTGTGTGGCTGGCATCTGGAGTGGCAGAAGGTGGTAAATTAGGGTCTGTCACTGTGTGTTCTTATCTCCTTTACTACTCCTGCCTCTATGAGGAGGATGAGCAGTCTTCTGCCAGAGGCCTTGGTTGAACAGTCAGAAGTCTGTTTTCATGGATGTATAGAAGTTACATAAGATGAAAATCACAGAGAATCAGAGACAAGATGGCAGAATAGAAGGACTTGAGCTTACCCCCTCTCACCAAAACAATAAAAATCACAACTTCTGAGCAACCATTGACAAAAAAGACTAGAACCCATGAGAAAAGCTCCAAAGACAAAGAGGGAGCCACAATGAGACAGTGTGAGGGGCACTTTTGCAGTCTGATCAAATCTTGTACCCACTAGGTTGGCGACCTACAAACCAGAAAATAATTATACCACGGAGGTTCTCCCACAGGACTGAGAGTTCTGAGCCCCACGTCAGGCTCCCTAGCCTAAGGATCTAGAATCAGGAAGAGGATCCCCCAGAGCATTTGGCTTTGAAGGTCAGTGGGGCCTGAGTGCAGGAGCTCCACAGGACTGGATGTAACAGAGACTCCACTCTTGGAGGGCACACACAAGGTCTCACATGCACTGGGACCCAGAGCAAAGCAGTAATGCCACAGGAGCCTGGTCCAGACCTATCTGCAGGTCTTGGAGGATCTCCCAGGGAGGTAGGGGTTGGCTGTGGCTCATTGTGAGGACAAGAACACTGGTGGCAGATGCCTCAGGGAATAGTCATTGGTGTGAGCTCTCCTGGCTGTCACCATTTTGACATCATGTCTGGCCCTACTCAACAGCCTGCAAGCTCCAGTGTTAGGATGTCTCAGGCGAAACAATCAGCTGGGTGGGAACATAGCTCCACGCATCAGCAGACAGGCTGCCTAATGTCAACTTGAGTCCATAGCTACCTTTAAACCCACCTCTTGACATGGAGCTGCCCACCAGAGGGGCAAGACCCCCTACCTGTGGGGAGGTACCAGTCCCTCCCACTAGGAAGCTCACCAGAAACAAGAGGAATTTATAATCCTGCTGCCTGCTGAACAAAAACCACAAACACAGAAAGTCAGACAGAATGAAACAGCAGAGGAATATTTTCCAGATGAGGGAACAAGATAAAATCCCAGAATAACTAAGTGAAGTGGACATAGGCAATCTACCTGAAAATTGGCGTATTGATAGTATAGATGATCCAAGATCTTGTAAAAAGAATGGAGCCACAGATTGAGAAGATACAAGAATTGTTTAACAAAGAGCTAGACGATTTAAAGAACATAGTTGAATAATGTAATAACTGAAATGAAAAATACACTAGAAGCAATCAATACCAGAATAAATGAGACAGAACAATGAATCAGTGAGCTGGAAGACCTATCACTGCCATGGAACAGAATAAAGGAAAAAATAATTATAAAAAATAATGACAGTCTAAAAGAACTCTGGGACAAGATTAAATGCACCAACATTCACATTGTAGGGGTCCCAGAAGGTGAAGAGAGAAAGGGCCAGAGAAAAAACATTTGAAGAGATTATAACCAAAACTTTCATAATATGTGAAAAGAAAACACACTGCTGTCCAGGAAGCACAAAGTCCCATACAGGATAACCCAAGGAGGAACATGCTGACACAGTAATCGAATTGACCAAAATCAAAGACAAAGAGAAAATAGTAAAAGCAGGAAGGGAAAAGCAACAAACACAAGGGAATCCCCATAAGGTTATCAGCTGATTTTTCAGAAGAAACTCTGCAGGTCGGAAGGGAATGGCACAATATGTTTAAAGTGATGAAAAGAAAAAACTTAACAGCCAAGAGTACTCTATCTAGCAAGGCTCTCGTTCAGATTCGATGGAGAAATCCTAAGCTTTACAAGCGAGCCAAAGCTAGGAGACTTAAGCACCACCAATGCAGCTTGACAACAAATGGTAAAGGAATTTCTCTAGATGGAAAAGAAAAGGCAACAAGTAGAAACAAGAAGATAATGAAAGGAAAGCTTACTGGTAAAGGCAAACAAACTGTAGAGGTAGGACGTCAGCTATCCACACACAAATCAACAGCAATGGTGAAAAGAGGTGAGTACAGATGCAGGATGTTGGAAATGCATTTGAAATTAAGAGACCAGCAACTTAAAACAAACTGGTATATGTATAGACTGCTTTATCAATCTCATGGTAACAGCAAATAAAAAATCTAAAATAGGTATACAGGAGTTCCCATCTTGGTGCAGCGGAAACGAATCTGACTAGGAACCATGACGTTTCCAGTTCGATCCCTGGCCTTGCTCAGTGGGTTAAAGATCCGGCGATCCTGTGAGCTGTGGTGTAGGTTGCAGATGTGGCTCAGATCTGGCGTTGCTGTGGCTGTGGTGTAGGCTGGCGGCTACAGCTCTGATTAGACCCTTAGCCTGGGAACCTCCCTATGCTGTGGGTGCGGCCCTAAAAAGGACAGAAACACAAATAAATAAATAAATTAAATAAATAAATAAAATAGGTATACATACAAAAAAGGAAAATCAATCCAAACACAATACTTAAGATAGTCATCAAATCACAAGAGAACAGAGCAAAAGATGAAGGGGGAAAAAAAAACCTACAAAGTGAAATCTAAAACAATGAACAAAATGACAATAAAAACATACATGTTGATTATTTTCTTAAATGTAAGTGGATTAATGCTCCAAGTAAAAGACCTAGACTAGCTGAATGGATACCAAACCCATTTCTATGCTCTCTATAAGAGACCCACTTCAGCTCTGTGGACACATTCAGCCAGGAGGGAGGAGATGGAAAAAGTAATCCCTGCAGATGGAAATCAAAAGAAAAGCATGATGAGCTTAAAAAGGAATGGTAACTTCAGTGAGCTTTGGTGAAGATTTTATGAAGATTGGAAGTGTTCCTTTCTGGAGGTCTTAAAAGAACAGTTTAAGTGATTTGCAGCAGTTCAAGTGATTCCAACTAGAAACGTGCCTGAGTTGGATATACATCCTTTCTAAAATAATGATTCTCTTGGAGTTCCTGTCGTGCCTCAGTGGTTCATGAATCCGACTAGGAACCATGAGGTTGAAGGTTCGATCCCTGGCCTTGCTCAGTGGGTTAATGATCCGGCGTTGCCGTGAGCTGTGGTGTAGGTTGCAGATGTGGCTCGGATCCCATGTTGCTATGGCTCTGGCATAGGCCGGCGGCTACAACTCTGATTCGGCCCCTAGCCTGGGAACCTCCATATGCCATGGGAGTGGCCCAAGAAATGGCAAAAAGGCAAAAAGGCAAAAAAAAAAAAAAATTTGGGGAGTTCCCGTCATGGCTCCATGGTTAACGAATCCGACTAGGAACCATGAGGTTGTGGGTTCAAACCCTGGCCTCATTCAGTGGGTTAAGGATACAGCATTGCTGTGAGCTGTGGTATAGGTCGAAGATGCAGCTCAATCTGGCTTGCTGGGGCTGTGGTGAGGGCCAGTGGCTGTAGCTCCAACTGGACTCCTAGGCTGGGAACGTCCGTATGCTGCGGGTGCGGCCCTAGAAAAAAAGACAAAAAAAAAGACAAAAAAAAATCCTCATAAGAGGTTTTTAAGAGCTTATATGATCAAGTAAGTCAGCAAAAATGGTTAAAATTGACATTGTACTATAGAAAGACAATAAAAAAGGTTAAAATTGACATTTTACTATAGAAAGACAAACCCCTCATAGGAGGTTTTTAAGAGCTTATATGATCATGTAAGTCGGCAAAAATGGTTAAAATTGACATTGTACTATAGAAAGCACTCATTCTGAAGGAGAAGACATCTTTCTAAGGTGTTCTGGCTAATGATCCCTTCTTTGGGAGCTGAGCATAATATTTCTGTCTGAGAAGTAAGTTACGAAACTAATTTAAATTGAGATTAGGGAGTTCCCGTTGTGGCTCAGTGGTAACAAACCCAACTAGTATCCATGAGGTCGAGAGTTCAGTGGCCTTGCTTAGTGGGTTAGGGATCCGGTGTTGCCATGAGCCGTGGTGTAGGTCGCAGATGAGGCTTGGGTGTGGCATTGCTGTGGCTGTGGTGTAGGCCGGCGGCTATAGCCCTGATTCGACCCCTAGCCTGGGAACTTCCATATGCCACAGGTGCGGCCCTAAAGACCCCCACACACACAAAAGAGAGAGAGAGAGAGAGCAAGATTAAATCAATAGAAGATGTTTTAAAGATGCTTAATAAGTGTGCAGGGTCAGTACATTTCCTTCTTGGAGTTCCCGTTGTGGCTCAGTGGTTAACAAACCCGACTAGGAACCCTGAGGTTGTGGGTTCGATCCCCGGCCTTGCTCAGTGGATTAAGGATCTGGCGTTACCATGAGCTGTGGTGTAGGTCGAAGATGCGGTTTGGATCTGGTGTTGCCGTGGCTGTGGTGTAGGCCGGCGGCTACAGCTCCGATTTGACCCCTAGTCTGGGAACCTCTATATGCCGCAGGTGCAGCCCTAAAAAGACAGAAGACAAAAAAACAAACAAACAAACAAACAAAAATTCCTTCTTCCCTTAGTTTTTCTTGCTCTCTCTTTACCTCTCTTATTTTGTGAGAACATAAGAGGTGTTTTGTATAAGGTGTATTAGATGAAGTTGTGCTTTTCTGTGTTGAGCAGGTATTCCTAAGAGAGATCTCGAAAATGTTCCGTTTTTCTTCCTGAGAATTTATAGGAAACATTTTGCCGTTGAGAATCTTATGCTTTCCCCAACCCATTAACCTTTAGTTTTAGTTCCACATGATTTATCTGGATGCGCCCAGAACCTCTGTCCCTGGAGCCCTGATCTGGTCTCAAGGGCGGGAGTTGGCAAGCAGCTCTGATGGGCTTTGCTTGGGGTCCTGACCAGAAAAAGCTGTCAGAGCTTGTTAGAACTTGTCATTATTGCCTAAGCCAGTCATAAACAAGATTTCCAACTCGAAGTTCAGCTCTAGAGATCAGTGTATTGAGAGGAGTTTTAAGTTGTTAAGAATTTTAATTGTTCCCGTAGGTTGGAATCTACTTAAAAGAAAATCAGTGATACTGCCTCTGAGGCTGTGTCTATGAAGATATTTGCTTTTTAAAAGTAAGTTGTGGAGTTCCCGTCATGACGCAGGGGAAGTGCATCCAACTAGGAACCATGAGGTTGTGGGTTCGATCCCCGGCCTTGCTCAGTGGATCCGGCGTTGCCATGAGCTGTGGTGTAGGTTGCAGATGTGGCTCAGATCTGGCATAGGCTGGCAGCTGTAGCTCTGATCTGACTCCTAGCCTGGGAACCTCCATATGCTATGGGCGTGGCCCTAAAAAGACAAAAAACAAACAAACAAAAAAGTAAGTTGCATTCATATTCTTCCTCTTCTGGTATTTAGCTTATCTTTAATGTTTTTATACACACACAACATAGTCATCTATATTTATGTAAGATTGGACTTTTGGTCGGCACACAGCTTAATATTCTTCCCATAACAGAAAAGCTGATGGGGAGTTCCCGTCGTGGCTCAGTGGTTAATGAATCCGACTAGGAACCATGAGGTTGTGGGTTCGATCCCTGGCCTCGCTCAGTGGGTTAAGGATCTGGCGTTGCCGTGAGCTGTGGTGTAGGTTGCTGACGCGGCTTGGATCTGGTGTGGCTGTGGCTGTGGTGTAGGCCGGGGGGCTACAGCTCTGTTTCAACCCCTAGCCTGGGAACCTCCGTATGCCTCGGGAGCGGCCCTAGAAAAGGCAAAAAGACAAAAAAGAAAAAAGAAAAAAAAGAAAAGCTGATGGAACTGAGGAATTTTCGGATGCATTTCAGTTCGCTGTCTCTTGCTCCCAAGATATAAAAGTACTGAAGTACCTTTGCCTTTAAGACACATCCACACAAACCACATTAATGTTTATAGGTAATAACAGCAAGGAAAAGAGTCAGGAGAAGGGAGCGTATGGTGCCATTGGAGCTGCTTCTGCAGTGTTCTGCAGACCCAGGAGGGACGCAGAAAAATCCAACACCTCTTTCTTAGAAGAGCTTTTATAAACTTTCTTGGTAGTTCTGCTTGTTTGTGCTGTGTTTGAGTCTGTTGTTACCCAGCTCATCCCCAAGATTTCCAGCTCAGAGGTTGATCTGCTTCCTGGCCTGGAGCTTTTAAAGTATTTCATTCCTTTTGTTTATCCTTGTCGCATTGCTCTCTCAGAGACTGAAGCATTTTCCTGCCTTCTCCACTGTACTTTTGTGTAAATGGTCAGTCCCCTCGTGTCACTCTTTCTGCCATTCAGCTTTGTTCGCAGGGTTTTTAGAGATATGTACAGAGTGACAAACTTCATGACATCCTCCAGATGTGTCTCAGGTGCAAATGACCAAAGCAGATTTATTTGTTACTGATTCTTTGGAAATATGCCTTGTCGCCTCCAAGAGTTAGAGGTCAAAGAGAACCGAAGGTCTTGTCACCTGCAAGCCCAGTTCCAGGCAGTGGGTTGTAATGAAAGCAAATATCAGACTGAATCATGGACAAATACAAACGTTTGTTACCAACCAGGCACAAAAACTGTCACACAGCCTGTCCTGTAAACTCTGGAAGCCCCTAGCCCTTTGTCCTTTTAGTGCTCTCACAAGTCCTTTGCAGGAAATTGGTCACTAGAAGTAGATGCGATGGTATTTTAGCTTCCGGGCTCAGCTGTTCATCCTGGTTGGTTGACAAAAATCCATTCAGTTTGCATTGTAGTATTAACTGTACGAGGCCCTTAAGAATGGTATGCTATTGTTGTAGGGTGGGAGGAGCTATTAGTAATTATTCTGGGATAAGTGGTGTAAATCCGGACAGTTCCCGGCAAATTGGAACCTGTGATTATCCTAGCATTGGGCGGCTCGATTCTTATACCCTGTCTAAGCACAGCAAAAATACCTATTTAAATACTATTTACATAGTATTTACATACTATTTTTACATCACATACATTAAACACCCGTTGTTTCCACCAAGGAAAAATTATTTCTATCATCTCTGATGCAGATTGACATACGCAGTAAGGTTGGCCAGAGACAAAGATATTTGAAACCTTTTTGTAGCTACTTTGGGCTCTGTGGCATCACATGTCGGATAATAACTAACCACTCGTGGAGTAATTCCTCATTAATGTACTTGAGATGTTAACTAATACCTTTCAGATGTGAATTGAAACTCACTAAAACGTATAAATCACACTGTCATACTTCTATATTGAAGTACTTAAAAGTTACTACAGAAAGTGGAACAGTACCTTTGCTGGAAGATAAAATCCAGGTGGTTTTATTTTATTTTTTTATTTTTATTTTTTGTCTTTTTTTTTAAGGGCCACACCCATGGCATATGGAGGATCCCAGGTTAGGAGTCCAGTTGGAGCTGCAGCCACCAGCCTACGCCAGAGCCACAGCGATGCGGGATCCGAGCCACGTCTATGACCTATACCACAGCTCACCGCAACGACGGATCCTTAACCCACTGAGCAAGGCCAGGGATCGAACCCTCAACCTCATGGTTCCTAGTCGGATTCGCTAACCACTGAGCCACGATGGGAACTCCCAAAAATCCAGGTGGTTTTAAAAGAGAAAATGCAGTAGTCCTCAGTAGGTCCAGCATAAATACAGCGTAAAGCTGCATTAAGAGGAAAGCACAGGTAGACGCGGCATTTAGTATATACTTTATCTTCTGGCCACTCTAATCATAAAATATTAATGTGCACTTTAGGGATAAAATAGTGTGCACTTAAGAATACAAACAGTCACCTGATACTTTGTAATTACTAGATTTTTTAAGTAAATAATTCAGCAGTAGCACTAGAGGATCAATAATCAGCTGGCTGAAGAATGGATAATGCAGTTGATTCACAGTCTTTTGTTGCCCTTGATCGGACAGTGACAGTTTCCCTTTCCTGTATTCTGTAGCCATGAAAATAAGATTCTCCTACAAAATGAGCACATGGCCTACGTGCCTTGGCCTCCCTCATGAGTGTGGCTGTCAACAGCAGGGTAAAGCCGATTTGCCCCAAATTCCAGATTCAGTACATGGGAACACTTCCAGAAGGCTGACGTAAGGTTGTAAGACTGGATGCTGGTTATGACTGTATAGGGCAGGGAAAGTGTACTCTTTGGGGTTATCTTTCTACCACAGAAAAATCATTTGCATCAAATGACAAAAATCTACAAATTAGCAGGTAACAGCAGTCTGGACCCTGATGGATAATAAATGGTAAGCCAAACAAAGGGGCCTTATCCTGCACTACTAAATAATCCTTGGGTGGGCCTGTTAGGCCATGATCCAGTGTGATTGATGTATATATATTTTGTCTTTTTAGGGCCGCACCTGCGGCATATGGTAGGTCCCAGGTTAGGGGTCAAATTGGAGCCACAGGTGCCGGCCTAGACCACAGCCACAGCCACTTGGGATCCGAGCCACATCTGTGACCTGCAACGCAATCCAGCACCTGGATCCTGAACCCACTAAGTGAGGCCAGGGATTGAACCTGAGTCCTCATGGATCTAGTTGGGTTTGTTACTGCTGAGCCACTGTGGGAACTCCAATCCAGTGTAGTATCGAAAGGGCGTGAAGTTATCCTTATTTCTAAATTTTTCATGGTTTTTCCTAACAGGGTTTTTGTTTAGTTCGGCTTTGGTTTATATTGAATTACCTGACTCTTAAGCAGATACCAAATTGTGACCTTTGTATGTGTTTTGTCTCTATTTTTGTTTGCTTATCGGTTTGGATCCAAGAGTGGTCCTTGGGACCCAGGAAGGAAGGGGGCAGAGAGTTTTGACCTTATCTGAAATGTAAGCAAGACCAGCTGTGTTATTGGTTTGGCGCCTTATTCTGTGTGAAGGGAGCTCTTCAGAAATCCAGGAGCTCAGTTTGGTCCTTAAGCCAACTTGAGAGAGGTACATCTACTTAAAATTTTTTTTTCTACCAAAGGGAAAGATGTATTTCAATTCTAAGCCGGCACCCTAGTAATTAAGAGATAGAAGCTGGGGAAAAAAGAATACCATCCTCTATGTAACCACACTTAGAGTTTGTAAGAAATATTATCTTCTTTGGTAGTTCCTTGTCCTGTGGAGTTCGAATCCTAGATGGGAGGCAGACAGTAAAGAGTAAAGTGTTGGGTATTATGTACTGAAAGAGTACCCGGAGAGTTCCCATCATGCTCACCAGTAAGGAACCCGACTAGGATCCATGAGGACACAGGTTCCATCCTTGGCCCCCCTTAGTGGGTTGGGGGATCTGGTGTTGCCGTGAGCTCTGGTGTAGGTCACAGATGTGGCTTGGATCCCATGTTGCTGTGGCTGTGGTGGAGGCCAGCAGTTGCAGCTCCGATTCGCCCCCTAGCCTGGGAACTTCCATATGCCTCGAGTGTGGCCCTAAAAAGCCAAAAAAAGAAAGTACACTGCAGATGGACTCTAAGTTCAAGGTACCTTAAGGGTTTCCCCTCTTTGTCTGGCAAGAAGTAGAGTTTTTTTTTTTTTTTTTTTAATGAGAGTTGCAACGTTTATGGCAGGTTCTCTTGTGTGTGTGTGTGTGTGTGTGTGCGTGCGTGTGTGCAGGCGTGCCACACAGGAAGTATATGGAAGTTCCTGGACCAGGGATTGAACCTACACCACATAGCAACAACCAGAGACATATTGGTGAGAACACAGGAGCCTCAACCCACTAGACCATAAGAGATATCTGGAAAAGAGTCCTTGATAATCTTTCTTTTTACATTAATAATAGTTCTCTTTCCTTCTAAATCCCTCTGCTTTCTTAAAGGACTTTTCCTATAAGGTAAGGTTCCCCTTGGACATTGAGTTAAGTGTTGATGAAAAAAGTAAAAGATAAATTTAGGGATGATGACAGGTGCATTTTCATGTGTAGCGCTACTAGTCCAGGTTGCCCCAAAGGGTCTGAAAGGACAGCTCCCTCCCCCCCAAAAAATTGTCTATTTCCCTAATTGATCTTCCCTCTCCTCATTCTGCTTTTCTCATTCTTTTGTAATTATTTGGACATTAAACTGCTCTACGGTGACTCATTAGAGATCACATTTTTCAATGGAAATAATCAATAAACAATCTATAATAGGAAAAGAGGAGTTTTATTTGAACCAAGCTAAGGACGATACCCTGGGAGATACACAGATTCAAGAAGCACTTGAGGAGTTCCTGCTGTGGCTCAGCGGAAATGAATCTGACTAGTATCCATGAGGATGCAAATTTGATCCCTGGCCTCGCTCTGTGGATTAAGGTTCTGGTGTTGCCATGAGCTGTGGTGTAGGTCTCAGAACCCATATGCCACGGGTGTGGCCCTAAAAAGACAAAAGAGAAAAAAAAAAGAAGCACCTGAATTGTGTTTTGCTGGACTACAAAATGGGGGAGTCTTACAACGGCAAAACCCACAAGTTACATGAACTGTCAAGAATTAGGATGGGAGCTGGCAAGAAGTGAGAGTGCTTGTTAATAAGCAAGGATTGGTTGGGGCCGGAAGAGGTTGCATAGTTCCAGGGGGGAGACCTTGAGACCGTGAGGCTGCAGCTGCTAGCAGATGTTGTGTTGAGAATGGCTGGTGGTGCGTTTAAGTTTTATGCAGGTCAGAAAATTCATGTTCTCAGTGTTGCAAGAACAGGCCTGAACCCGCACCCACAGTGGTCATTGGATCCATCTTGGATACCTGAACCCGAGTTGTATCCCGTCAGAACAAAGAACAAACATCAGACATGACCGGGGTATATTCCTTCAGGGTTTCAAAAGAGATCAGCACGTACACAGTGAGTCACCCAATCTTGGTGTCTGGAATGGGAATGTCAGTACCCTGGCCGTCTGTCCCTGTCTTCAAGGTAGACATTCTTTTTTTTTTTTTTTTTCCCTGTCTTTTTGCTTTTTCTTGAGCTGCTCCCACAGTGTGTGGATGTTCCCAGGCTAGGGGTCAGATCGGAGCTACAGCTGCCAGCCTACGCCAGAGCCACAGCAACGCCAGATCTGAGCCACATCTGCAACCTCCACCACAGCTCCTGGCAATGCTGGATCCTCAACGCACTGAGCGAGGCCAGGGATCGAACCTGCAACCTCATGGTTCCTAGTCAGATTCTTTAACCACTGTGCTACGACGGGAACTCCAAGGTGGACATTCTAAACGGGCTTGTAAGTGCATTTTCTTTTTCCTTCTCTCGCTCTCTCTCTCTCTCTCAGTGGTGGTAGCAGATGTACAACGTTATGTTTGACAGGCCATCAGACAAGCTGTTCTAGTTGGTATAAAGTTCGAGCCAAATCCTGTATAAGCCAAATGACTTCTTCATACCTCAATATGGGAAATTTTTTTTTCCATCACATTCAAAGGCTTACAGAGGTCGTTTAAACGCAATAACATTTATGCTTTTGTGTGAAATTTTGTTACAGTCTACTCTTGTTGGAGACAGATTTTTATCTTTTTCCTTTACTGCTAACATCCTCTAGTGTGTCTCTGGTTATGGTTTTGTCTTTGTTTTTGGACCAGAGACCGGAATTTACAATGAGGTTATATACGTAGCCTCCTCAGTTTCCATTCAGCTCATGTTTATGGAACACTTCATATGTGGCTGGAACCCTGCTGGTGAACCACAGGGATTGTGAAGACATGCAGGGCACAGTGCTGTGTTCCGTGAGCCTCCGCAAACTATTCAGAAACTTACCTAAGTCATTTTTTTGTTTGTTTGTTTTTTAGGGCCGCCCCTGCAGCATATGGAAATTCCCAGGCCAGGGGTCCATTCGGAGCCGTAGCCGCCAGCCTACTCCACAGCCACAGCAACGCAGGATCTGAGCCGTGTCTGCAACCTACACCACAGCTCACAGCAACGCCAGATCCTTAAACCACTGAGCGAGGCCAGGGATCAAATCCCCATCCTCATAAATGCTAGTTGGGTTCGTTAACCACTGAGCCATGATAGGAACTCCCTTACCTAAGTAGTTTTTCAATTAGAGAAAAATAACAAAAAATACAGTAGTGTCTACCTGGGAAGAAGCAGGGATGGGAAATAAATTAGGTCTTAAATTTATTGCATAATGTGAAAAAAAAGGAATAGTCAAAATTATTTTGATCATTTCTTAAATTGTCCAAAAAATATAGACAATATTTTACTTCGTTACCAAAAGCCAGAAGAAGCCCTAAAATTACTGAGATGTTGCAACACGAATGGCCTCTTTTAGACTTGATCGGCCCCATCATCTCTCTAATGGAAGCGCTGTGGGACTTCCAGCCAGGCTCACTTACCATCAGTGTGTATATGATATGCCTCCACTCTGTGTCGTCTAGTTCCCAAATGTGTGTTGTACTCCATCACTCTTAAGAGGACAGAAAAATGACTTTGGACCAGAACGAGCAGGGATGGTTTTATGGACAGCTTTATTTGTTTATGGTCTATTTTCTCTTGATAGAACAGAACCACCACGGGGGTAGCACACAGTGTTCTTTTGTGCATTAGTGTATCTCTGGTACCTAGAACCATGGTATATACCAGGTACTTAATCGCAAATTGTTAAATGGGAGTTCCCATCGTGGCTTAGTGATTAACGAATCCGGCTAGGAACCTTGAGGTTGTGGGTTCGATCCCTGGCCTCACTCAGTGGGTTAAGGATCCAGCGTTGCCGTGAGCTGTGGTGTAGGTTGCAGACGCGGCTCAGATCCCGCTATGCTGTGACTCTGGCGTAGGCCGGCGGCTACAGCTCCAAATTAGACCCTAGCCTGGGAACCTCCATATGCCACAGGTGCGGCCCTAGAAAATACAAAGAAAAAAAAAAAAAGAAAAATTGTTAAATGACTGCAGGAAACCTGGAAGTCATCGGCTCTTCTTCCCTGTCTTATCGCCACATGCAGTTAGTCAATACATTGTATCAGTTCTACCTGCTGCTTCTCTTTGAGTCACAGAATCTCTATGCATTGCTCTGCATCGCTACCACCCACACCATTACATGGGTCACACCGCCACTGGGTGCAGGTGCTTCCAGTCTTGCTGTCTGTCAGCAAGGATCCTTCCAAAGCATGTGGATTGAAAAACTACTCTTGAAATCCTTTATGACTCCCCACTGGCTTCTTATAGAAGTCAAGAGTCCTTAACTTGACATAAATATAAAACCCTTCATAAGCTGTCTCCTGCTTCCTCTGCAGTCTTTTGACCGTGTCCCCTCATGTGCCTTGTGTGTTTCTCCCTTACTGAAGTTCCCCCATCCTGCCGTGCTTTGTGTCCTCAAGATAGTTCCTGTAAGCCATGGTCCATGTCTGAACTGCCGCCTTCCTCTCTCCACCCCCGTTCTTTAGGGCTGTAACTGTTCTGTAAAGCTTTCCCTGGACTTGACTTTCCTGTCTGGCTGAGCTTTCACACCTTGAGGCTCCCATAGTGCCCTGCTTCTCTCTCTGTGATTAGGATGCTTATCCCATGGTGTTAAAATTACCTATTTACAGAGTTCCTGTCACTGCGCAGCGGAAATGAATCCAGCTAGGAACTATGAGGTTGCAGGTTTGATCCCTGGCCTTGCTGAGTGGGTTAAGGATCCGGCGTTGCCATGAGCTGTGGTGTAGGTTGCAGACCTGGCTCGGATCCCGTGTTGCTGTGGCTGTAGCGCAGGTCGGCAGCGGTAGCTCTGATTCAACCCCTAGCCTGGGAACCTCCATATACCACAGGCGTGCCCCTAAAAAGCAAAAAAAAAAAAAAAAAAATTACCTTTTACTTCTCTGACTCCTCCAACATTCTGTTATCTCTCTGAGGCCAGGAACTCTGTTTTATGAATTTTTTTAATTCTAGGAGCAATCAGAAGTCTGGCATATAGCATGCAATAAATATTGAATGAATGAGTGAAAGGCTAATTAGTGGAACTTGAATGTCCAATTGCAAGATGGATGGACTTCATATACTCTCAAGACTCAAGTGAACTGAATATTATTAGAGGTGAGAAAACATCAACGTTGTAGGGTAGAGGGGAACCAGCTTAAAAAAAAAAAGAGTTCATTTTGTTGTTGCTGTGGTTATAAATGAAACTGTGGGAGTTCCCACTGTGGTGCAGCAGAAACAAATCCAACTAGTAACCATGAGGTTGCAGGTTTGATCCCTGGCAAGAAGAGAAGATATTAGTTACTGTTTTCATTTGACAAACCATTATTTTCTTTTTAAAAATGAGAATATCATCAGAACAGGAAAGGAACAAGTAAATTTTGCAAATAAGTTCTGCAATAATTTTGCTACAAAAAAAAACTCGTCCAGAGTTCTCCTGTGGTGCAGTAGGTTAAGAATCTGGCCTTTGTCTCTGCAGAAAAAAAAAAAATCTGCAAAAAAAAAAGGAAAAAATAACAAAAAACCAAAACCTCTTTCTTCTCTTAGGTTAATAATATTGTTTTGCAGTATTTTATGACTTTTTTTTTTTTTGGTCACCACCTATGGCATGTGGGAGTTCCTGGGCAAGGGATTGAATTCATGCCACAGCAGTGACAATATTGGATCCTTAACCCACTGAGCCACCAGGGAACTCCCTTTTGATTTCTTACTAGATACTAGGAATTCTGATTACAGCAAAACAAACACAAAAAACTCTTAGAGGATAGGGCTGCCTTATTTATCTTAAATCCGTCTTAGCTCTGTCTCAGATTTGTCTCTTATCTCCCAATGATAGTCTTTCAATAAATGCTCTGTTACAATAAATACATTCAATAAATGCGGGCTCACTATGAGGTAAAGCATTTTCTCTCTCTCTCTCTTTTTTTTTTTGCCTCAACCAAAGGGAAGACAATTCAATCATTTGTATAGCTTGACCATGGCAAAAATTGTAGGATGCTAGTGGAAGCAGTTCAAATAAAGGAGCCACAAAGGGCAAGTGACTGAAATAACTCTGGGGCATGTTTAGAAATATTTTAGCCAGTACCATTAATTCATTAGTTTATATATTAAACAACTGTGCTGTCAAGTCTTAAGACTTTGAACTTTTTTTTTAACCCAGAAGAGTTACACTGAATCAAATTTGCCTCAAATAAAGTGGGATATATTAGAAAGACAGTGAAACCTCACCTTGCATTTCTCAGTGTGGGCGAATCGGTGTGGATTAAGACTGAAGAAATGCACTGCTTGGCTGAGCATGTGGGAAATGCATTCTCAGCTCTGTTGTTGCTTCTCTTCCATTTTTTCTTTCCTCAATGGGACTTGTGAACGGCTAACAGCAGAACTAGAGATAGATTTGTTATTTTGCATTTTGGTGTCTGTTTCTGTGGCTTCATTCTTCTTTAATTGAATGAAAAGTAGAAAACGAAAACATTTTAATGGACATATGTGTTTGTGTATGTGTTTAAATCTGCCAGTATATCTCATACCACTTCTTATGCAAATGACCATATTGGCAGGAACTGCATGAATGAGATCATTGCTGGCTGAGACTTTATAATAGCATTGCCAAAAGTATTTTCTGTGAAAAACTAATCCCGAATGAGGATATAAAGGTACAGGGCTTGGGTGGTACAAACCCTGGAGCGACCCAGTGTATATTTGCACATTAAAGGATGAGAGGCTCTGCTCTAAAAAAATGCAAACAAACAACTTGTTTAACTTTGTTTATCCCAGTGTTTCCTAAACTTGTACCAGGGCAGCACACTTCAAAGAAAGCTTATTTCTTAGTTGGGCAACTGTAACCAAGCAGGATGCTACAGGGCCTTCCTGGGGCAGGCCCTTCCCCCATATCCTCTGCTGCAGCTCCTCTCTGAAGTCTATACCATGTGTCTTGTTGGAGGTTTATAGGAACATGTGACCTAACCCCCGAGGACAGTTACAAGAACAAAGGACTTCTGCACCAAGAAGTTTGCAACAACCAACCCCGCTCCTCCCTCACCTTGCCTTTAAAAATACTTTGCAATTTTGGTTCAGAGAGTTTGAGCTGTTTGGGGGCCACACACCACCCTCTCTCCTCGCATGGCCATGTAATCAACTTTTCTCTGCTCCAAGCTTACATTTTGGTTCTTACGGCTTCGGTGTGTGTGGGGCACACGGACTTTCGCTAACACCGCTCTAACTAGTTAGCCTTCACTGGGGAGCTGAAACAATAAATATTTGTCACAGTTCTGGAATCTGAGACGTCCAACATCTAGGGGAGGGGGGCAGGGGGGCCGTGGATTCAGTGTCTGGCGAGGGCCCACCTCCTGGGTGGCAGATGGCTGCCTTCTTGCTGTATCCTCACATGGCAGAGAAGGAGAGCCCCTCTCTGTGTCTCTTAGGAAGACATTAATCCCATCCATGAAGGCTCAGCTCTCATGACCTAAGTACCTCTCAAAGACCCCGCTTCCACGTACCATCACATTAGGGTTTGGTGCCTCAACGCATGAATTTCCTGGAAACACCAACATTTACTCCATGACAGTTTATGTTGGGAAATGTTGCTTTATTGTGCTGTAGTTATGATAACGTTCAGGTACCATTTTACTATTTATTTTCTGTTTGTTCTCTTGTTTTTTGTTGCCCTATTCCTCCTTTTTTGCTGTCTTTGGGTTAATTGAAAAATTTTTATTGATGTTTTCTTTTGACTTTCTGGCTATACTTCCGTATTGTTTTTTAGGGATTACAATACACGTACTGAAATGTTTTTGGTTTGTTTGTTGGTTTATTTGTTTTGAGGCCCGCACCCATGGCATATGGAGGTTCCCAGGCTAGGGGCCCAAGTGGAGCTGCAACCGCCAGCCTACACCACAGCCACAGAAACACCAGATCTGAGTCGAGCCTGCAACCTACACCCTAGTTCACAGCAACGCTGGATCCTTACCCACTGAGCCAGGCCAGGGATCAAACCTATGTCCTCATGAATACTAGCTGGGTTCATTAACCACTGATGCTCCAAATTTTTTAATTCTCTCAAGGGCAGCCTTTAAGTTCCTTTGGCCTTAGCTGGGCTGCTTGGCATCTACTTGATGCAGTTGAGTTTCAGGGATCAACCAGAGATTCAGGCAGAGTTTATGCAGTAAATTTTTGTGTTTGTTTTTGCTCTTCAGGGCCGTGCCCACGGCATATGGAGGATCCCAGGCTAGGGGTCTAACGGGAACCACGGCTGCTGGCCTGCACCACTGCCACAGCAATGCCAGATCTGAGCCGTGTCTGCAACCTACACCATAGCTCATGGCAATGCCAGATCCTTAGCCCACTGAGTGAGGCCAGGGATCGAACCCGTGTCCTCATGGATGCTAGTCGGGTTTGCTAACTGCTGAGCCATGATAGGAAGTCCAGCTTATTATAATTTTTAATAATTGTTGCTTCTAATATATGTTTATAGCTTTTTTAAAGCAAGCCAATAAAAAAGAAAGATATTTTTTTCCCCTGTTTTTATTTGCAAAAAGTGTTTTACTCAGAGGAGTTCCCTGGTGTCTCAGAGAGTTAGGATCTGGCATTATATACCTTTTCAATGTGTATTATTTCGGATTTGCTTTTCACAAGGTGATATTTGGAGACAAGGATAAAATGACATTGATTGTAAGAGAAGAAAGGATTCGTAAAGATATATTCAAAATATGGATACATTTGCCTTCATAATTTATAGTTTGATTTTACAGTACCTGTAATTCATTTGCAATTTTATCATGATCCTTAGATGTATATGCCTTTTTGAAGCCAAATATAGAATAGGCCTAGAGAGTATAGTATCAAAGGATTCTGGAGTCTGATTGCTGAGTCCATTCTGGCATCACCCTTAGTTATGTGATCTCAAAAAATCATTTAAACTCTCTGTGTTTTACTTTTCTCCTTTACAAATGGAAATAATAAAAAGGTTCTCCTAAAAAAGGGCAGGGGGTAAGTTCCTGTCGCAGCTCCACAGTAACTAATCTGGCTAATATCCATGAGGACGCAAATTCAATCCCTGGCCTCGCTCAGTGGTTAGGGAAGGGATCTGGCATTGCTGTGAGTTGCAGTGTAGGTCGCAGACACAGCTTGGATCCTGCATTACTGTGGCTGTGGTGTAGGCCAGTAGCTGTAGCTCAGATTCAACCCCTAGCCTGGGAAATTCCAAACGCTGTGGGCGTGGCCCTAAAAAGACCAAAACCGAACAAACAAACAAAAAAGGATCCGGCGATATCCACTGGCTCGGGTCACTGCTGTGACACAGGTTCAATCCCTGGACCGGGAACTTCTTCAAGCTATAGGCACAGCTTAAAAAAAAAAAAAGTATTTTACTCAGAATTAGTCTGACTCTCAGAAGGATTGAAGGAGATTCTTTGGTGCTACAGACCACTTCTTAATTTCGTGTGATCCTGTCTAGATTTTCCTGTGGTATTCAAGGCCTAGGCCCCAATCAGTTTGCCAGTCCGTGCACTTGATTTCTTCTTTGGAAATTGTGCGGGAGACACGGTTCTCATAAGGGGGGACATGAATGGAGGCATGTGCTTTAGGGACTTCTGCAGCCTCGGCCGTAGGGCAGCGTACGTCTTCGGTTCTCAGCAATCACACCTTGTGATTAATGACAATGAAGTATAAATAAATAATCTGAAATTTTGAAATTAACTTTTAGTTGCAAAATAGTGTATAAACACAATCATTTCATTAAAAAAATCCATACAAAGCTAAAACACCTCTTGGTCATTGTCCCAAATGCCCATTTCCTCTGCTTCTATCTGTCCTTGTCCTTGCAAACATTTTTGCATGCGATTTTCAAGATCTCCCTCACTCTCTCCCACACACACTATAAGAAAATAGAGAATTGTTCTGTGCCGTTTTGATATGTACCTTTATAGTGTGTGCGTGTATCTATGTGTGTGCATAGATATGTACACATATATGTAACATCTTTATTTTTACCGACTAAATGGGCCTTGGATATCTTTCCATGTTTACTACATGCAGATCCACTACATTTGATATTCCATACTCCAGGGTTTCTGTAGATGGAGTTAATTTATCCTGTTGTAATCTCTTTAGGAAACCCTTCAACTAGTATTCTTAATTGAACCAGTAAAGCCTCATTGTTTTGGAGCCTACTTACTTGAAATTTGCGATAATTAGTCTAAGAACAGAATTAAAATTTACGGGTGCCAATTAATGACTTTAAAAGAATATTTTTCTAAGAGATAAATAGCTTTTAAACCCTCGTTTAAAATGTACCAATTGCACATAAATTTTTATCCGTTTCATTATCTAACAAGGTATTAGCTTGTTCTACTAACTCTATGCATTTGCAAGCAATAAAAGGTACATGCCATTAAAATAATTCCACAATCAGACTTGTCACTAATTAGGACTCTACGTTTGTAGCGTTAAATACATCGCTTAACCATTTTATCCCACTCATCACTTGGCTGTCTTACTTTCTGTGGAGAGTTCTGCCAGATCCCTGGGTAAGGACCTTACGTCTTGGTGAAGAGGACACCCCTTGGGCCTAATCCTGCATCGTTAGGGGAAGGGAATACAGACAGAGACTTGGTCCTCTGGTGCTTCTATAGCCTAAGCCTTTTTTTTTTTTTGTCATTTTAGATATCATTTTCAGAAGATAAAATGGAAATGAATAAAGCATGTATCATACAACTAATAACTTAGAGCCCATTATTTGTTAAATATAATTTTTTTTTTTTAGGGTCACATCGCTGAGCCACAAGGGAAAGTTCAAAGCCCATTATTTAATTTATTTATTTATCTATCTATCTATCTATCTATCTATCTATCTATCTATCTATCTATCTGTCTGTCTGTCTTTCTGTCTTTTTAGGGCTGCACCCACAGCATATGGAGGTTCCCAGGCTAGGGGTCTAATGGGAGTTGTAGCCACCGGCCTACACCACAGCCACAGCAACGTGGGATCCGAGCCGCGTCTGCGACCTACACCACAGCTCACGGCAATGCCGGATCCTTAACCCACTGAGCGAGGCCAGGGATCGAACCCGCAACCTTATGGTTGCTAGTCAGATTTGTTAACCACTGAGCCACAGTGGGAACTCCAAAGCCCATTAATTTTAAATGGATACATTTACAAAGTCTCCTACAGATTGCTATCGATATACCCATATGTATTTCAGACTGAACACCAAGAAAGTATAATTGGACCTGATGTAAAATTCTACTTTCTCGGTGTTCCCGTTGTGGCTCACCAGTTACCGACCCCGACTAGTATCCATGAGGATGCAGGTTCAATCCCTGGCCTCGATCAGTGGGTCAAGGATCCGGCATTGCCGTGAGCTGTGGTTTATAGGTCACAGATGCACTTCAGATCCCGTGTTGCTATGGCTGTGCTGTAGGCCCGCAGCTATAGCTCTGATTTGACCCCCAGCGTGAGAACCTCCATACGCCACATGCGTGGCCTCAAAAACACACACACACACACAAAACACCTGCTTTTTCCTTTTTTGAGAATTTGACTCACTTGTAGCATCTTCTCTCATCTTTCATAAAGACGTTACCAGTGCAGCCCTCAAGGATGGCAGGGACAGGACAAGAAGAGGACCTGACACACATACTATTGCCATGCATTTAGGCATTGCCAGTTCACACCTGGCTAGTTTTCTGCGTCTCTTGGTTTCTGGGACTCTGAATCCCCATTGCCTCTCAGCCCTGAAATAGGTTAGAAAGGGGAGGGTGACCATCCCTCTGAGCACAGATTCAGCCCCTTAGCGGAGAGGGAAGTGGGGTCTCCTAATTTCCTTCCCCTCACACCGAATCTACACACACGTGGATGTTGGGGGACGATGGGGTCTGAGGCAGTACCCTCTGCAAGGCCTGCCAGGTGCTAACTCCAAGTGGAATTGAGCCTTAGCAGAGGCCTGAAGTAGTGAGAGAATACGGCTGCCTCTGATTCAGGAATGAGCCTGCAGAGAATGGTGTCTTTCTGTTCAGAAGCAGCAAAGCTGGAGTTCTGGTCGTGGCTCAATGGTTAATGAATCTGACTAGGAACCCTGAGGTCGTGGGTTCAATCCCTGTCCTCGCCCAGTGGGTTAAGGATCGATCCCTGTCCTCGCCGAGTGGGTTAAGGATCCGGCATTGCCAAGAGCTGTGGTGTGGGTCGCAGAAGCGGCTTGGATCTGGTGTTGCTGTGGCTCCAGGTAGGCAGGTAGCTATTGCTCTGATTGGACCGCTAGCCTGGGAGCTTCCATATGCCAGGGGTGGGGCCCTAAAAAGGCAAAAGACCAAAAAAAAAAAAAAAAAGCTGTCTTTCTCTCTTAGGTTGTCCTTGTTTCTTGATGTGAGATTGTGTTTGTTTGGCTTATTAACGTTAAAATAATTATGAAAATAACACATACCTTTAGGAAATTGTCTTAGGTTTAATTTCTGACAACGTTTTTGTCCTTAAATGTTTTGCATGGTTTATTGGAAAAAACAAATACAGTGCATCATTGTAGTTTTACAATGCAGATTTACATCTGCAGAGAGACTTGTTTTCAAGATTTTTATCCAGTTTAGAAGCATAATTACCATGACAATATTCTTTTGTTTTGTATGAAATGTGTTGGATATTAACCTTGAGTCGAAGGCATTTGGCGTGAAGCTTTCCTCATGCAGAAGAAAAAATGTATGCTGTGAGAAAAATCTCATAGTTTTCTTTTATTAAACACTAGAATATTTTAATTTAGATTTTTTGTCTCAGAATTCTTCTTTTCATAGCAGGACAAGATGAGGCAGCTGCAATGTCATGACTGAGATCACAGGGTCCAGTAGTTCCCTGGTGGCTCAGCAGGTTAAGGATTAGGTGTTGTCAGTGCTGTGGCTCAGGTCCTTGCTATGGCTCAGGTCACAGGTTCGATCCCTGGCCCGGGAACTTCCGTATGCCATGGGCATGGCCAAAACAAACAAAACATGGGTTCCAGAGCAGGGCACTTGGTTAGCATTTTGCCATTGACAAAGTTACTGACCTCTCTGTGACTCTGTTGCAGCATCTGAAAAATGGAGCTAGCAATACAGATGGTGCTCTGTGGAGCTGATCACCACTATTTTATTTTCAGATGGGAGCGCCCTTGTTTCCAGTTTAGACATAGCCTCGTCCATGATTCTTCTTCCCGTGTTGGTTTTCATGCTTTATTTTTGACAGGGCAATCACCTTTTCCATAACCATACACACTAAACGTTGGCCCTTTCCCTGTGGAGCTGTGCATGGTGATGCTGGATGGATGACTTTGCCAATTGTATGGCTCATAAGGCATAAGCCTATATAACTGATTCCCTCCTGAGAGCCATTCACCCGAATTCCACATGAATTTGTTGATTTGTTACTGATGAGTGGCACTTATTATTGTGGTTTCTATTTGTGTAACAGTAGCAAATGCTTGGGGAGGTCCTTACTACTGATGGTAACTTGCATGCATTACTGTACTTTTGGTAGAGATGGGACAGTGTGGTCGGCTGAAGGGCACTGTCTCTTCTGCCCTTGTTCTTCCCCAGCCTTTCATCTTCCTTCCCAATCATATCCTCCTCCTGAGCTTTGCATGGATCAGCACAGACATTGTGCTTAAGCATTTAGTTTTGTTTTATTATTACTTTTAATTTTTCCTTTAAAATTGTTTGTATCATCAGAATGCAGGTTTTGCTATGAAGAAGAAAATTATAAAACATTGATTTGAAGGAAGCAAATTGTACTCCTTGAATAAAGAAAGACAAAGGACAAAGTGACATGACTGACAGCATTTTCCCTCTTGGGTGTTTTTTGTGGTTTTTTTTTTTTGCTGACCTATAGTTTAACTTCCAGTGTCTAGATGTAATAGTCTGGATATAAACAGAATCATCTGGAACTGATTTTTTTTCACACTTAACACTTCTTTCAGATCCTGGTTTCCAGGAGGCTCCTTCCTCCAGCCACACCTCCAGATGAAAATCCCTTAATTACCCAAGAAAGATTGAACCGTCTTTAATTGCTTTTCTAAACAATCATGTCTGCTGGATTCACTTATGTTGAGAATTGACTAGCCAATTGCAAACCGCAGATTCATTCTCATGGACCCTCTGCACAATCTCTTCTTCCCCCAAATAGGGTCTTACTAAGGACCACTTGCTCCTCTTCCGGCTGCAGCAGTGTAGCTGTCACTGGAGTGTGTGGCCTTTATAACCGTTTGCATTTTTCCTGCCCCATGATGCTGACTGATCCAGCCCTCTTCGGGGCACAGTGCACAAACCATAACGTGCACTGGAAAACTCTGGTTTCTCTTGCAGGCTGCTCTTATGCACATGCTTTCCCTTCAAACAGGATAAGCGACTAGAATGAAATCAGGTTATTGACTGAATTATGTTTCAAAGAAAAATAATCTTGCTCGTTGGATTCACATCCAGGAGTAAGTCATCCTTCTTAGGTGTGAGATGGAACTCTATTTTCCTTGGAGAACCCCAAGGCTGTGGGCCCTGGGAGAGAATTGGTGAGCTGAGGAGTATCTATTGGTTGTACTGGGAAGCACAAATCTGCAGAGCAAGGCCAAGATGAAGAATTTGAAGAATCTCTGCAGTCGGATAGTTCAGCTCAAACTCATGTGCTTATTTTTTATTTATTTATTTGTCTTTTTTTTTGCCATTTCTGGGGCCACTCTCACAGCATATGGAGGTTCTCAGGCTAGAGGTCCAATCGGAGCCATAGCCACCAGCCTACGCCAGAGCCACACCAACGTGGCATCCGAGCCACGTCTGCCACCTACACCACAGCTCACGGCAACGCCGGATCCTTAACCCACCGAGCAAGGCCAGGGATCTAACCCGCAACCTCGTGGTTCCTAGCCAGGTTCGTTAACCACTGAGCCACGACGGGAACTCCAAAATCATGTGCTTATTAGGGACAAAACTGCTTTCCCACCTGCTCTTCAGGTGTGTAGACAGATACGGAAAAAGAAGATAAAAGCAGATGTGGTATGAAGGCTTGGTGTGTGTGAGCACTGATGATAGGGTTTAGTTTAGTTTATCACGGACAGGAATCGTGATCTCTGTGCCATCCCCATCCCCCAGTTCTTCTACCTCTATCCACCTGAGCTAGTCTGAATTCAAAGGACTGTCGCAGAGATCTCAAAACGAGGCTGCCAGCTCTTCTTCAGCAAAACTTGTCCTTCTATCGACTCTCTCTCAAAGTTTACTAATTCAAACTAACTTATTCCAACTAAAATCAAGTATTAAATTCTGCCATTCTCTCCTCCCATCCCACATTTTAATTATACAAGCACCCTCACAGGAGATAGTAAACCTTAAATGTTTTAACATTTTTCCCAGCAGGGAGACAGCGGCATATAAAGCAACCGAAATTATACTAAAAGATTTATTTGTCTCTGACCCGGGAAGCCATGCATCAGTGCTCTAAGACGATAAAGTCGGCCCTTCCCACCCTGAGGGAGCTAATGAATTAGCATAAATATCTATGAGTAGGTTAAGTATATGCAGATATAACAGGTGTGACAACCTAAGGAACTTTTAAACAGTTAACAAGGATTTAAAAACACATCTATCAGATATTTTAGAAAATATTTGCTTGTAAATTTAGAATTGGGCTCAAATTTTATTGAGCAACTGAAAGAACAACTAAGTCCATTGCCAGATTTATTCATAAGATATTTTCCATCTGGTCATACTTATTTAGAAATTGTTGTTATTTTGGATATAAACTGGCTAAAATTTACCTTTTCACTGTTTGGAAAAATTATTTGAAGACAAAAAGAGTAATGTAAAAAGTATGAAAAGACTGATTCTTTTTTTATACCTTTAAAAAATTGAGATACATTGGTTTATAATGTTATATACTCTAGGCATACATTCTGTTTCTACTTTTGTATACACTGTATTGTGCTCACTCCCCAGAATTTGGTTTCCATCTGTTACCATACTAAAAGGATGATTTATTTTTTTTTAGGGCCTCACCCACAGCATAAGGAAGTTCCCATGCTAGGGGCTGGCCTCTGTGACCTACACCACAGCTCATGGCAATGCAGGATCCTTAACCCACTGAGTGACGGCAGGGATCGAACTCTCATCCTCATGGATTCTAGTCGGGTTCATTTATGCTGCAGCACAAGGGGAACTCCAAGACTGATTCTTTTTTCTTTTGCCTTTTCCTCTACACCTGCGGCCACATGGAGGTTCCCAGGTTCCCAGGGGTGGAATTGGAGCTGTAGCCACCAGCCGACACCACACCACAGCAACTCGGGATCCGAGCCTCGCCTGCCACCTACACCACAGCTCACAGCAACGTCAGATCCCCAGTGCACTGAGTGAGGCCAGGGATTGAGCCTGCGTCCTCTTGGATGCTAGTTGGGTTTGTTAACTGTTGAGCCATGACAGGAACTCTCCAAGACGGATTCTTAACCGACATTAAAGAACAATTTTCAGATCCTTTCTAAAATATCTTGTTTATACTCAAATTGTTGAGAAGTGAATCATAAATCTATTAATTCATTAAAACTAAACCTCTTAGGATGTCCACTGAGTCACCTTTGATTAGCGCAGTTTGAATTACTGTCTTTCGTACTTGAGATAAACTGAACTACTTTAAAAATTCAAATCTGTAATTAATTCAGAGTTTTCATCCTGTAATTAAAACTAGTAGGTGTTAGAGTTCCTGTCATGGCGCAGCGGAAACGAATCGACTGGGAACCATGAGGTTGAGGGTTCCATCCCTGGCCTTGCTCAGCAGGTTAAGGAACGGCCTTGCCGTGAGCTATGGTGTAGGTCGCAGATGCTGCTCGGATCTGGCGTGGCTGTGGCTGTAGGCCGGCGGCTACAGGTCTGATTTGACCCCTAGCCTGGGAACCTCCATATGCCAGGTGGGGGAGCGGGGGCTAAAAAGACAAAAGACAAAAAAAAACCCAAAACTAGTAAGTGTTGCGGCCTATAAACTGGAGAGAGAACACTAAATGGAGGACAGAAAACAACCATCAAGATCCCACCCAGGCTCCAGACACCATGTCAGCGGAGCAAACCAACAGGAAAAACAGATGCCGGCAGGATGAAGGCTCCAGGACCAAGATAAGTTAAGGAGCTGTTGAAACCTCAAAATGAACAGAGCCAAAAAGACTATTGAAACTCACACCTAAGACCCAAATCCTCCCTCTGCGTTTCTCAAGCTCTCTTCCCCATTCCCCCTGAGCCTGTGTGATCCATCCCACAAAACCCTAGCTATAAAAAAGCCCTTGCCCCAATAGCGGGGAGCCTGAGTTCTCCCTGCTCGGTGCTCCCGGCCACTGTGTTGGTCCATAAACCTGCTTGTGATCTCACTGCTCCAGCCTCTGTTTCTCTCGACTCCGCCATCCTAACAGTAAGATTATGTATTAAATTTAGATATTGTTCTGGTGACAAAAGCTTTGAATCTTCTTCAGGGTTTTCTTTTTTTTTTCCTCCCAACCCTGCATGTTCTGTCCTCCCTCTAGGAAGCTTTATAGTTGTTAGGAATTTTAAAAAGCAAATTCATGAAACCTGTCTCCTGCTGGGTGTTTATGAAATAAAAGCAGATATAAAGGAGGGAAAAAAATAAAGACAATAACTTGTGGAGCTTTTTGGTGGCCGCGTGGATTAAGGATCTGACATTGTCACTGATGTGGTGTGGGTTTGATCCCTGGCCAGGGAAATGCTGCATGCCTTGGGTGTGGTCCAAAAATAAATTTAAAAAAAAAGAAACTGGAAAAAAAAATCATCTAATGTCAGTAGTAGTTAGATATTCTTATAATGAAAGAAGAGGGAGGGACGGAGGGAGGGAACTGCATGAGTTTGCTCATGAAATAGGCATTCAAGTTCCTTGAGGACAAGAACTGTACCTTAGTTATCTTGAATCCCATTGGACACTTAGCACAGTATTTTACTTAGGATGCTGTCAAGGCGTGTCTGTCGGGGGGCGGGCGGGGGCGGGCAGACATGAACAGAGCTCTGAGCTCATTCTCACATTTGAGGTGCTAATCATCTCTGGTGTGAATTTGGTGATAACAGTGTCTCCGTATGTCCTATTAATTTGATTTCTCTTGCTGATTTTGAATTTGATTTCTGCTTAGAGGTGAGGAAACGCGTGAAGAGGCTTGCGTGTTTATACCCAGTAGAGTCCAAGCAGGGTTTTCGCACAGGACGGTTTTAAAGAGCCTCCGTCTGTAAGTGTGGCATCGCCAAGTTGGAACATGGTGAGATGATCACTCCCTTTGCCCTAGTGTGACTTCACTGACGCGTCCCAGCATTCCTCTCAGTTGTGAGCATCTCAAGGAAATTTAAATTTGGATTCTGTTGGGAGTTCTCATCGTGGCTCAGCAGTAACAAACCCAACGAGTATCCATGAGGAGGCAGGTTTGATCCCTGGCCTCGCCCAGTGGGTTTAGGCTCCGGCGTTGTCATGAGCTGCAGTATAGGTTGCAGATGTGGTTCGGATCTGGTGTTGCTGTGGCTGTGGCATAGGCCAGCGACTGACTATAGCTCTGATTCAGCCCCTAGCCTGGGAACCTCCATATGCTGCGGCCCTAGAAGGTCCTAAAAAGACAAAAAAAAAGTTTTTTTGTGTGATTGTTTACACAGCTCACATTACACATAGCTTTTTAACAGTGCATGTACTGAATAGAGCGAGGTACACATCTGGATTCGCTTGAATTTCATTTCTAAACCTTGGGAGGAAAATGTGGGCCCACCTATGCGTGCCTTTGTTTGACTTAATTGCATGAAGTTGAGCTGCAGAACCAGAAGGAAAAGATTTCCTTCTGTAAGATGTGCTTTATATTACTTTTGATGCTGGAAAGATGATACCGGAATCCGGATTCTTGTTCACGGCAGTTGAAGAATGAACTCCGCGAACACACAGGCAGCAAGGAAGCAAAGTCTTTATTAAAGGGAAGCAGATAGCTCCCAGGGCTGCTGGGAGAGGGGAGAAAAGCCCCCCTTTCTCTATTGTCCTATGGGGGATTTTATCTCTTAAAGATGAGGGGGTACCAACATGGGGTCCAGAAAGATATGGCTTTCTCCCATTGGCCCTTGCCCAGTTACCTCTATCAATCCTTGTCCAATAGGGTCTTAGGGGTGGAAATGACCCGTAAGTCTCATAGCTTCTTTGCCCTTTTCCTCCTTTAAACTGAGTCACAGGGGGTTAGGGATTCATGTCCATCTGGGGGTAGGCACACTCCCTACAGTAAACAAGGCCTGTGGGGATGTCACTCCCCGGAGCCCTTAAGCCACAAATGTTCATCAGTGGCCACATCAAAGAATGCATCAAAGCCCATGCACCTACACTGACTCAGATTCAGCTAGGAATGGGTGGCCGAACACTAAGGGTTCACTTCTTCTAGAGAAAAACGGGATAGTATTTTCCTCTCTCTGGACTTTATATTCTGCCTTGTTCTAGAAAGAATCTAAGTGAAAAAGAAAAAACAGGAGTTCCCTTCGTGGCTCAGCCGTAATGAATCCGACTAGGATCCATGATGATTTGGGTTCCATCCCTGGTGTGGCTCAGGGGATTGGTTGCTGTGGTTGTGGTGTAGACTACCGGCAACTGTAGCTCCAATTTGACCCCTAGCCTGGGAACCTCCATATGCCACACCCGCGCCCCCTAAAGAGAAGAATAAAAGGAGAATACAAACAGATAAAGCATAAATGAAGTAATCAGGATAAGAGATGAAGGAAAATGAGTTGAAAGCAGATCTGGGATTGGGGTCCAGATTCCATGCACGGAAACCTACCCGGTCCCAGGAAGTTGACCCCATGTTTGGCTTTAGCTTTTGAACAAAGCCAGTACAAAGAGGACAGCATGAATAATGCAACACCCCAGAGTCTGTGTCCTCCTCCCAAAACTGAGAGATAAAGCTGACCTCAGGAGAACCCTCCAAAAATGGTGATAGAGGGCAGGAGATTGCTGCCAAAACTCAGCCTCTGTCCACTGGTGCCGAATAGAAACGTAGAGACAGAGTTTTGGGGAAAGGAGAAAACGATAGCTTTATGGCTTTGCTAGAGAGGGTCACAGCAGGCCCTTTAAGGTCACAGCCTTAAAGACCGTGCCCCCTCTTGGGCGAGATTAGGAGGTGGTTTTATAGTTTGGGGCATGGAAATAGGCCCTTAGATAAGGATCCGGGTAGCAGCAAGCTTGCATTGTCTTTCAAAGCTGGTGTTTAGTGGCCCCAGGACTGGCTCTGGTGGTCCTCCTTCTTCCTGGAATGAAGACGCTTCCTCAGGTAGTTCTTCCATTTGTTGGGGGTTTCAGTTCTGCAGAAAGAATCAAAGCAATTGTTCTGTATATTCCTTAAGGAGGAGCCAGGACCCTGCCCCAAGGCTGCACTGTTGTGTCTTGACGGCTCCTCCCTGGTCTCTGACCCCCTCCCTTTCCTGATGAGCAACTGCCCTTTGGAAACTCAGGGAAGGGCATGGAGGCTGAGGCTCATTCGCTAAAAACAAGCAATGGAGGACACGGAAAGGCTTGTGTGCCCGGGAGCCCCATAGGGCCCTGCTCGGCTACAAGATGAAGACATCAAGGCGTTGGTCCTGGTAAGACCCCTGACAAATGGAGTAGAGCATAGGCCAGGAACCAGATGGGACTTACGGCAGAGGTTCGAGTAAGGAATGACTGAGGTCTGGACCAGAGTAGGGATAGGCCGGGAGAAGGGGGTGGATGCAGGCATTACTAAGGGCCAGAACTGACTGGTTCGGCCTTCAACGGATGAGGGACAGTGAGGAAGAAGCAGGAACTGAGGTCATTCTAGTTTGGGGCAGCAGAGCCTGATGTGCTGTCCCTGGAAAGGCCCGCTTGCAAGGTTGGTCCTTGGCCGACGTCTGGGAACTTAGGTTTCAGGATGGTTTTCCCTGTATCTCCTAAGAGTGGCTCAACCATGTGAAGCTGTTTGCACAAACCCTGTGGTTCTTGCGGAGGACCCACTGTCCTTCTGGGAGTCTGAAATTGGACAGAGGCTGTCTGTGTGACCAGCCCCCCGGGAACGCCCTGGCTGCTGAGTCCAAGCTTCTGTTTGACTGAATGTGTAATCACAATTCTTTGCAAGAGGAAGTAGGCAGTCCTCGGTGACTCTCCTGGGAGAGGACCCTTGAAACCTTGCATTTCGTTGGTTTCCTTTTCCCTTTGCTGATTGTGCTTGGTGTCCTTTCAGTGTAATACGTCTCAGCCTTGAGTGTGACCATGCTTATCTGTCCTTAGGAATCATCGAAACTGGGGGTGGTGTTGGCTCGCTCTTGATAGAGTTGTCTCTCTAGAAAGAGGTACCTCTCGCAGAGAAAGCACACAAAAGGAGGAGCAGGTTTGGGTTGGGAGTGGGACCAGTGATAAATTCTCTAAGGTTTCCAGTTTAGTTCTGAACTGCTTTATTAGAGTTCTTTTGATCTAGCATTAGTTATTGACTGTGTGGGGGCTATTTCAAAATTAATTTATAGGAATTTTTTTTCAACATATTCACCCATTCATTCATTTAAAATGTTTGTGGAAAACCTCATTGAATGTTTGGAACTAGTTAGACGTTTTATAGGCCATAAATGATACTTTGGAATGTGGGTCTAGTGTTCAGAGAGGTTATCATGTCACTGGGAAAATGAGATATATGCCTTTAAAACAATAGAATGGCGGAGTTCCCGTCATGGCGCAGTGGTTAACGAATCTGACTAGGAACCTTGAGGTTGCGGGTTCGATCCTGGCATTGCTCAGTAGGTTAAGGATCCGGTGTTGCCGTGAGCTGTGGTGTAGGTTGCAGATGTGGCTCGGATCCCGCGTTGCTGTGGCTCTGGTGTAGGCCGGTGGCTACAGCTCCGGTTGGACCCCTAGCCTGGGAACCTCCATATGCCGCAGGAGTGGCCCTAGAAAAGGGAAAAAAAAAAAAAAAAAAGGCATCCATTTCAGGTGTGAAATATTGAAATATTTCAATATGTAAGTATTTTTTGTCCTTGAGAGAAACCATACCTCAAGTTAGCGGTCCAAGACACTAGAATATGAAATCGGGAAAATTGTACTTGTTTCTACATGGACACCCACACATACCAGGTTCATCATCATCACTTGAGCAATAATTCTTCTATTCTGATGTCACAATATATTTAAAACTAGGCCTCAGAGCCTTTTCATTGTTTAGGCTTTGCAGAGCCATCATCACTTGAAACGAGTGCCCTAAATTCAGCACAGCATTTTCCGGCTCTTCTTGATGGGTATTTTCACCCGAAGAGAGGTCAAGTCACCCTTAAATGGTGACACTTAATTCAGTGGTGACTTCTTGATCGTCTCTGGGAAATATTCTCCAGATTTTTTTTTTCCTTCTTACGAGCAGTGTATGGTGATGGTCTTTATGTTACCAGGAAGTCAGTGATGTGAAACACGTGCAGATGAACCGAGACCCTTTCCTGCATCAGACTTTGATTTAAAACATCTGAGCAGCACTGCTTGCTTTCTGAAGCTGCGCACGTCTTTGTGATAGAGCCAGTCTGTCAAGGCAGGTCTCCTTTTCTTGCAAATGGATCAAAAGGTCCTCTTCTGGGTACACTATTTCTGGATTTTTATGTTAGGCTGGTTTCTTATGTTTTGCTAAATTTAACATTTTAAACTACTTTTTGTGGCCTTGATGTGCTTTGTCACACGTGATGACCCTACAAGAGCAGGCATCAGTACCTTTTCTCCAGTTATCTATTGGCTATCCATTGGCTGAAACACTCTGATGGTACCCAAGTCCTCACCTAAATATCCTGTTGCAACTCTCTTTCCCTTCCGTTTTACCATGAAGCATTTTAAAGGGTTTAAATATCTATTTCTAGTGAGGGTGGGTACCTGAGTAAAATCAGGATTAGGTTAGAAATGGAAGAGAAGGCATGGATGTTGGGGAGGTGACCAGTGATGTACCAAGCTGGAGGGTTTTCCCAGGAGGGGGAAGAGTGACCGCCTCCCCAGGCTTTTGATTGCCTGGCTTAGGAGCAAAGTAACAAGAAGGTGGAATGGGTTCTGGTGTCTTTTTTAGTGGGAACTGAGTGATTATGCTCAGATCTAGGACTCACTCTGCAAATGGGAATAACAACAACTAAAAATGCATTAAAATAGACAAGTCAGAAACATGTTATTTATGAAAATTTTTTAAAGTAATAAATGCAGTACTGTCTGGAGCAGCTCTATTTGTTGGCATTGCCGAATTTGAAATCGTCCCGTAAGTGTTCTGCACTGTCTATTTTAACTTTCACGGTAATACTTACACGCCTTCTTTCCAGGATAAATGGATTTTTCCTAACAAATATTGCTGGTAATTAGGCTTTTTACAAGCAAGAAACACATTTCTTCTTCATTAGTTCTCCTAATTGAGTTTCAGAAAATGAAATATGACTATGCCATAGAATGATTATCTTATTTGCCTTTTTCCCTAAGCTTCTTAAACGTTTAAGATCTTTTAAAAAGAGACCAATTGCTTTTCTTAAATCTATCCCTCAGCCTCAAGTCTAAAATTACTTTTTATAGGAAATTCCCATCATGGCTCAGTGGTCATGAGCCCCACTAGTATCCATGAGGATGCGGGTTTTGTCCCTGACCTCACAGTGAGTTAAGGATTTGATTTTTGTCATGAGCTGTGGTGTAGGTCACAGACAAGGCTTGGATCTGATGTAGCTGTGGCGGAAGCTCCAATTTGACCCCAGCTCCAATTTGACCCCTAGCCTGGGAACTTACAAATACTGCAGGTGCAGCCCTAAAAAGCAAAAAAAAAAAAAAAAAAAAAAATTACTTCTTATAACTTCTGAGAGATAATGCTTTTAGTTCTTGTTCTTGAGACTGATGCAACATTCTAATATGACACAGGTCAGCTCAACATACCTGCTAGTAAAACATGAGTTAAAAAAAAAGGATCCTAATTCCAGTATCATAGCAGGAGATGAAACACCTCCAGTTGCTCAAATATCTATCAATTTTAAGCACAAGGGATTCACTTCTAATTTAAAAGCTTTCCTTTTATTTTAGACATGCCTAATCATTTTAATTTGAATAGTTCTTTCTTTATTTTTCTAAGTGACTATCTTTTATCATCCCAGACTCCGCTACTTTGGAAAAGCTAGCAGCAGCATGGCACCTGACTTCACATCACACCCAAAGGTCCTGTTTCCTTTCTCATTTACTTCAACTGCTAGTGAATTTGAAGTCCATTAGAAAATGCAGGATTTGAGTAGGCAAGTGGTCCCCTTTGCTAATAATGGGAAGCATTATCTCTCCATTATTTTTAGTGCGCTAAAAGTCCATTTCTATACTGCATGAGTTTGAAAATTTCCGGCAATTTTTTATTGTTTCCTCAATAAAATGGTTTTGCTTTTGTGAGCTACTACAGTTTGAGTTCTAGAGAACAGAGAATGTTTTTATATGGCCTTCAGATTGCCAGCTGTTACACTTTGCTATAAAAAGGCTTCCTCATACTGACTTATCAAAAGCAATCTTCCAAGTTTTTGAGAAAGAGTAAACTTTTTATTTCCCTAGAAAGAGAAAGACAGGGAAAGCACCCAGTTCTGCCAAAGAGAAATGAATCATTTATTCCTTCATAAGATAATGTGGTCCTTTAGGTTCCTGACTGGGGTGTGTTTCTATCATTCAGAGTTTCCATCATACATTTTTAATGCAAAAACTTTATTTGAAGAACAGTAATGCATTCAAAGAGGAGGCAAAACACCAGTGAAACCACCGTCTAAGAAGCTGCATTTTTCTTTTTCATTTTTGCATGTAACTCTATACTTTTTCTTTTTTTTTTTTGTCTTTTTGCTATTTCTTTGGGCCGCTCCCACAGCATATGGAGGTTCCCAGGCTAGGGGTTGAATCGGAGCTGTAGCCATTGGCCAACACCAGAGCCACAGCAACGCGGGATCCGAGCCGAGTCTGCAACCTACACCACAGCTCACGGCAATGCCGGATCGTCAACCCACTGAGCAAGGCCAGGGACCGAACCCATAACCTCATGGTTCCTAGTCGGATTCGTTAACCACTGCGCCACGACGGGAACTCCAACTCTATCTGTACCTAGATATTACAAGTGGAGTTTATGAATGAAGAGGAAGGCTAACATTTATTAGCAAGTTATGATGTCCCCAACATTATGTAAAATGTGTCACATCTGTTATTTAATTTAATTGTTGCAAAAGCCTTTTGTGGTAGATGCTGTCATGATCTCCACTTTGCCTTGGAGGAAAATGAAGCAGGAAGGGATCCCATCCACTCATAGTGAACCTGACAGCATTAACGGCCTGAACCCAGCCAGAACCCAGATTGGGACTTGAACCCACATGCTGGGACTCGAACCCGGCCTAAACCCAGATTGGGACTTGAACCCAAGGTTTTAAATTAGAATCCCTTACCCTGTGTCTGGACTCACGGAGGTTCAGGTTCTTCATGTCTCCATACAGAAGGAATTCAGCGAGAGACAAAGTGATAGACAAGAAATAGATTTGTTAAGATGGGACAAACCTTGGGAGAGATGCAAGCAGACAGGCACAGAAGCTCTGTCTCGAGGGTCCCAGTGGGCTACCATTTTTATCATTCAAGGGGAGTGGGGGTTGGAAAAGCCCGCCTCTTCCTTTCTGGGAGTGGTAGCTCCTTAGTATCAGGTAAGGTGTGTATTCAAATCCGAAGAAGGGTGGTCCTCAAACTCTTGCCCCGGGTCTGAATCTGAATGCAGACCCCCTCCCACCCCCCACCCAATGACCTGAGGCAGTTCTCAAGGCTCCACTAATGAGGCAAGCCTGCCTTGTGCTGATGGCTTTTTTGAGCAATGTATTAACTTACAGGGATCTCCCAACGTCCCCTACATTTCCCTCATTATCTGTGGTCCTTTACCGGGACTTCTAAAAATACCTGTGTCTACTCCATCCCTATCAATAGCACCAGGATTTGGACCTGGAAAGTGTGACTCTGGCGTGTGCTCTTAAACTCATCATGCAGTATTGACTTCAGTAAGGAGATGTTGGCAAAGACAAAAGTGTTGAACTCTTTACAAGTTCTTGTGCCTGTGTTCCACATGTTTGATTTTCATTGATAATGCACGGTTGGGATGGCTTTGCATTTTATCACTTCCCCTCCTGGATGGAGGGTCCTACTTGTGTACCATCTCCCCTCATGCTCATGGGCCTGGTGAGATCACAGGTAGGGAGAAAATCTTTGCAGTGCACATCTGCCAGGACTTTGCATCACAGACAGTGGTTGCCAGCTGAGCTCAGCCATTTACTCTGTGTGACCTAAATAAATTACTTCACCATGCCAAACCTAGGTTCCTCATCCATACACCTGTTACTGGAATAACAGATGAAATAGATGCTTCCAAAATCTTTGTTGAATGAATGATTTTTTTCTCTCTTTTTCTTACTTTTCCTCCTGCGTGTCATGGCTGGGGGTGGGGAGTGCATGACAGAATGAAATGAGGGAAAGCTGAGAGCGGAGGCATAATCAATTATATTCTCGCTAATTTGTTGGTTTCTTTTTTTCCCTTATCAACTTTATTGAGCAATAATTTTATGCAATTAAATGAATCTATTTAATTGGATGAGTTTTGACAGTTTTATGTACCCATGAAACCATAATCACACTCAAGATACAGAACATCTCCATTACTCTAAAAAGATTTTCTGTGCCACTTTTTTTTTCTTTATAATGCTTTTTTATTACAGTAAAATATGCCCAATATGAAATTTGCCATTTTAACTTTTTTTTTTTCTGACTTTTTAGGGCCCGCAACTGGGGCATATGGAAGTTCCCGGGGTTGGGGGTCAGATCAGAGCTACAGCTGCCGGCCTACACCACAGCCACAGCAACAACCCCAGATGAGCTGTGTCTGGGACTACACTACAGCTCACGACAATGCTGGATCCCCAACCCATTGAGTGAGGCCAGGGATTGAACCCACATCCTCATGGATCCTAGTCGGTTTCATTACCACTGAGCCACCACAGGAACAGCCTAAACTATTTTTAAGTATACAACTCAGTGGCATTAATTACATTTGCAACATTGTACAACCATTACCACTGTTTGCAAGTTTTCATTGCCCCTAACAGAAACTCTGTAGGCATAAAACAGTAACTCCTCCTTCTGTCCCTCCCTCCAGCTTCTGGTAACTTCTAGCCTACTTTCTTTCTCTATGAATTTGCCCATTCTGATATTTCACGTCAGTGGAATCATACAATATTTTTCCTTTTATGTCTGGCTTTTCTCACTTAGCATGTTTTCAGGATTCTTCTATGTTGAAGCATTTATTGGAACCTCTTTCCTTTTTATGACTGAATAATATTCCTGTGTGTGTGTGTGTGTGTGTGTGTGTGTGTGTGTGTGTGTGTGTGTGTACACATCGCTGTTTGTTTAGCCACTCACCTGTTTTGATATTTGGTTGTCTCCACCTTTTTGGCTGTGGCCGTTAATGCCATGATGAATATTGGTATAAAAAATATGAGCCTCTGCTTTCACTTCTTTTATTTACCTAGGGTGGAATTGCTGGATCATACTGTGTTTAGTTTTTTGAGGAACTGCCATCATGTTTTCCACAGCAGCTGCACCATTTTACATTCTCACCAGTAATCACAAAAGCTCTAGTTTCTCTGCATCCTATCAACTTTTGTTTTGTTTTTGATAATAGTGATCCTGCTGGTGTGAAGGTTTTAATTTGCATTTCCCTAATAATTGGTGATGTTGAGCATTTTTTTCCTGGATGCGATGATGGTCTTCTTTGCGACTCTACCCTTTTCTGGTCCATCCCTCCATCCTGCATCCCTGCATCCTCAGCGCTAGGTAACCACTGAGCTCCTTTTTGTGACTCCACATTCATGTGCATTTTTTTGGTCTTTTTGTCTTTTTAGGGCTACACCTGCGGGATATGGAGGTTCCCAGGCTAGGGGTCCAATCGGAGCTGTACAGTCACAGCAACACGGGATCCGAGCCGAGCCACATCTGCACCCTACACCATAGCTCACAGCAACACTGGATCTTTAACCCACTGAGTGAGGCCAGCGGTCGAACCTGTGTCCTTATGGATGCTAGTCATATTCTTTTCCGCTAAGCCACGACGGGAACTCCTAGCTTGCATTTTATGTAAGCAAAATCATCTGGTATACACCTTTATATCTGACTTCTTTCACTTGGCATAATGGTCTTGAGATATACCCATTCTGTTGGCACTATCAGTAATTGACTGACACTTACTGATGAGTAGCCTTCCATTGTGGAGACATATCCCATTCTGTTTTTTCATTTATCTGCTGATGGTTACTTACTCCGAATAAATCTGCTATGTACATTGATATACAAATCTTTTTGTGCAACCTCATGGTTCCTAGTCGGATTCATTTCTGCTGCGCCCCGACAGGAACTCTGACGAGTGTCGCTTTTTAATAAGCCTTGAAATCAGGTAGTGCACATCCTCTAATTTATTTTCTTTTTTAAAAATTGATTTGGCTGTTCCAGGTTGTTTATTGTTCCATATAAATTTTAGCATCAGTTTTGGTGTTTCTTTTTCCCTTAAGCCTGTTGCTATTTCAATTGAAACAGTATTGAATATAGAGCACTTGGGAGATTTGACATATTAATGTTAAATTTTCTAGTCTATAAACTTAGTGAATCTCTTCATTTACTTATTTATTTTTTGTCTTTTTGCCATTTCTTGGGCCGCTGCCATGGCATATGGAGGTTCCCAGGCTAGGGATCGAATTGGAGCTATAGCTGCTGGCCTACACCATAACCACAGCAACACGGGATCTGAGCCAAGTCTGCAACCTACACCATAGCTCACGGCAACGCCAGATCCTTAACCCACTAAGCAAGGCCAGGCATTAAACCCACAACCTCATGGTTCCTAGTCAGATTCCTTAACCACTGAGCCACGACGGGAACTCCGAATCTCTTCATTTATATAGTGGTCATCTTTAATTTCTCTCAAGTGTGCTTGTCTCTTTTGATTATGATTATGGAACACCTACTCTACGTCAGGCAAACGACAAAGTCCCATACCTTCACCCCCTGTTATTGTCCTAAAGCATGGGTTATTCTCACCATGTTCGGTGGGGCACCTGGAATTGAGAAAGGATGTCACTTGCCCAGAATCACAGAGCTAAGGAATACGGGAACTGGCATCCAGGAAAGGTCTGCGGCATCCAGAGGCCATGATCTTCGCCACCAATAGTCAAGATGATATGTGGGGGCACTGCAGATATTTATGTAAAGATACGCTTAGCCATTGTTGCCTGTCAATTTTTCACCTATTTCTTCCAACTGAAATAAACATATAAACTATATGAGTGGATAGATACAATTCATGGGAGGAGAGATATGTCTGTAGTCCACCATGTCAGACTCACAGTGGACTCGTGTGTCATTAGAAAGTCATGTCAGGATTAGTTCTGAAATGCATTTCAAGGAGCCTGCATTTTTTTCTCCCTTGTCTTGCTCACCTAGACGCCATCGAGGAGAAAATAAGTCTTAGGCTGTCAGTATAGCATAGGAAATCATTAGAAGGTTCCCATGTTCTGATGACATGCCACCCCATTGACGTGCTGGTCCCCTGGACTGTTATCTTGCCCTCTGTGTGAGGTCTCAGAACATGGCAGACTTGGGTTGCATTTGTTAAAAGTTGCCTGGAAATTTAGTTGTGCCTAATGGTTCTTTCTTCCTCCTTTTAAAAGACAAGCAAAGCGAACGGGCTCTTTTATAGCCCTTTTTCAATCCTCTGATCTTCAGAGAGGAAAATGTTGAAAGGGATGGTGCAGCTGTTTTATGTTGCAGTTTATAATCTAATTAAATGTATTTTATCCCGATCATTATGGACTTCATTAGAGCTGGACTTTTTATAAGAAAGATGATGAGTTAGATTTATGCAGAATCATCTGGGTCTTCTAAATTCTGTGATCATGCCAGCAGTGCCTGATTGGGGGCGGGGGGAAATAACCTGTCTATCTGATTTCACTGGCTGTTTAATTTGGGGTAGTTCGTGCTTTCAGTTTTGCTCATGTCTTTGTGAGCACACAGTTTTCAGAATGGTTAATGAGTGAAGTTTGTTGTTTCAGAGAAAGAACCACAGGGGAATGAGGCAAAGTCTTCTTAGAAGGTTATGTATCATTTGAACCTCCTGGTACATATGGGAAATAAAACATCTAAAGTGATCGGTATAATCGAGCTCAAAGAGAAAAGAAATTATATTTTGCTTACTGTGATTTTTGTACTGGAGAAGAAATTAGTTTCATAGTGTTTAGTTTAATTGCTGATTTTTTTCCAGGGTCAGAGAGAAGGATCTAAGCTAGAAATTGATGTGAAAAAAAGGAAAGTGACTCATGTTAGCCTGAGTTACATAATTTGTATTTAAAGGTTTGGGGATATTTTTATGCTCAGTTTGTTTTAGACATAATTACCAACTTCCATAGGACTGGCTGATCTATCACATTAAAAAGGAAATTAATATTCAGCTGCACTTAACAAAATTCTCTTTTTTAAAGGCTTGTTCTTGGGGTGGCGTCCTCTTCATAGTTTTATACTTTCTAAATCAAGGTATGTCTGTGGCCTTGAACTTACTCATCTTTTTAGCTCTGACCATGTGGTCCTGATGCCCTTCAGAGCTTTTCCCCACTTGCATAATTGAGTCTTTCAGTTTCACTATGCTTGGTCCCAAGCAATCCTGAAATGTTATTCAGGAAAGGACAATATTAAAATAGAATTCGGTGGTTAATATTCGGTCGGAACTCTGGTCTTGTCTACCTCCTTTAAGCCATGAGACCTGCACTTTCCTCGCCGGCTCTCTGTGGATTTGCATCCACGTGTGGCCTGCATAATCGCACACACTATGCGACTGGCACAATATAACAGAAATTCTCCAGCCAGCGCTCAGAATTCACAATTTTTGTTTCGAACTGCTAGCAGAGATCCAGTTTTCTTCCTCCATACTCTTTAGCTCCTGATCTTCCTCATGTCTGACCTTGGAATTCCTTCGGCTTTTGATGAGCTCGTCAAGTGCGTTGGGCCTAAAACTCAGCACCACCTCTTGTCTGTGCTTTTGCTTCCTTCCACGGCAGAGATTGATACTGTTCCTGCAGGCAGACGACCTTTAGTTACACCAGGTGAACAGCATACCCAGCCCTCCTGCCCTTAAGACCTCATTTTTTGGCTGAGCCTCTTATACAGGATACCCTCCTCCTAGTTCATCTGGGAACTCTCTCTTAACACATACGCAGTTGGTCTTCCATATCCATGGGTTCTGCATCCTCAGATTCAACCACGGATTGAAAATATCCAGGGAATTAAAAAGCAATTCCCAAAAGTTCCAAGAAGCAAACCTTGATTGCTGTGGGCTAGCAACTATTTACATAATATGTACATTGTATTAGGTATTACAGATAATCTAGAGGTGACTTAAAGTACACAGGAGGAGGTGCCTAGGTTATCTGTAAAGACCATTCCATTTTATATAAGGCACTCGAGCATCCACAGGTTTTATCATCTTTGGTGGGTTCTGGAACCAATTCTTGGCAGATACGGAAGGAATACTATGTTGTATATGGATACTTTTAAAATTCATAGTTACCGAAGACTTTACCTATGAAATCTTTGTGTGCGTTGGACTGGGCTGACCTGTTTAGAGACCATTATGTGGGCTCAGACTTTTTGGTGATCCTCTTTGTGTGTGTGTGTGTGCGTGTGCGTGTGTGTGTGTGTGTGTGTGTGTGCGCGCGTGTGTGTTTAGGGTCACACCCACAGGATATAGGAATTCCTAGGCTCGGGGTCATATCATCTGCAAGGAAAGACTATTTGTATGCACATATAAAAATGTATATACATGTAAATTTTTTCTTACATCAACTAGAACCTTCAAAGCAGTATTTTTAAAGTTAATAATAATAGCCATACTTGTCAAGTTTCTTATTTTAATAAAAATGACTTTAACTTTTAACAATTTAGCGTCATTTGCTATTGAATTTTGCCAAACTGTCTTTTAGACGTTCAAGTAATTTTCATCTTTCATATTTAAGCATTTTTTGCACACTTATTGACCTCATTTGTTTGTATATATGCTGGTCTCTGCAGCCTTGATTCAAATAGAGAATGCTTCATTATAAAATGTTGTGCCTGATGAAGAGGGTTGGAAATCAATTTGCTCCATGAATTATTTCCTCAGTGACCTGACTTCCAGCCTCTCTGCCAAATACGAGACTGCCTGTGTCATCTTTAAATTCGCTGTACCTTGGAGTTCCCGTCGTGGCTCAGTGGTTAATGAATCCGACTAGGAACCATGAGGTTGTGGGTTCGATCCCTGGCCTTGCCCAGTGGGTTAAGGATCCGGCGTTGCCGTGAGCTGTGGTGTAGGTCGCAGATGCGGCTTGGATCTGGCATTGCTGTGGCTCTGGTGTAGGCTGGCTGCTACAGTTCCGATTAGACCTCTAGCCTGGGAACCTCCATATGCCATGGGAGCGGCCCAAGAAATGGCAAAAAGACGGGAAAAAAAAAAGAGAAATGCTTATATGTAAAGATGTCACATTAATTTTAGCATACGTAATATTTTTTCTTTTGATATGTAGTGTTGTTTCTATTTTGAAATACACAGCGTAGGACGAAAGGAAGGAGACCGCCTTTTTTCATGGCATGGAGGCTTTAAAGATTTCATTCCCACCCGCAGGATGATAGGTATATCTTAATTAGGAAGGAGTTGCCAGTGTGTAGTTTGTAGTTCTTCAACAATTCTATGTCAGAGATGCGAAAAGCACAACCATCTGTCTTTCGGTTATTTGCCATTTGTGCACTATTGAACAATTTTCAAACATAACTCTTAGCAGCAGGATATTAAGATGCAGTAGAGTCAGTGAAGTGTAGACCACAAAATGATAAAGCTCTACAGGAATTTAAAAATTAGCTTAGTGGAGGAGTTGTCAGGATATTTTAACATAAAACCCCTTTTTCAAATAAAAGAAGATCCTGGAGCTCCCCCCGAGCCACTTTGGTAAAAGTGTTTCCATGATGCTTACTGAGGGGAGTTGGGGGTGGGGGCGGTGGGAAGCCCCACGAGCCCGGTGCCTTTTCCTTGACTGTCCCTCACTCAGCTAATTGGATTCCGGGGAAGTTCTCGGAAGCAGACTTTGTAGCTACTGGTTTGCTATAAGCCCTAGCTGAAAACCTCAGCACCCAGGAGTTATCCCAGTGTGGCTAAACTCAGACTGCTTCCGTCTTTGGGAAGCTGCATTTTGAATTAATTTAGCCAATTCCTATCAGAAAGCGTTGTTCAGAGGGCATCTATCAGCTTTATTGGACTCTTTCATCGGAGAGAAGCAAAGCATTGTGTCAGAGCCATTGCAAGCCCACATTCATTTTTGCGCGAGAGAAAAGATTAAAGAGGAGCCGTTCTTAGATCTATTATGGCAAAGCCCAGGCAATTGATTTTTGAATAGGCTGGAATGGTGGGGTGTCAAACCAAGAGGTTTCACCTGGTGGTTTGCCCATTTCTTTAACTCCTCATCTTAGAGTTAAATAAATCCTCCCCTTTTTAAATCTTTGCGTGTCCATAACATTCAGATTGTGTATATAGTGCTGGAAGTATTCAAAAGAGCCCCAAATGAATCGTAAACCAAAGCATTAGAACACATCCATTTGCAAGGTGGATGCTTTTTCTCATTCATCACAGGGTCTTGTAAGGCCGGTTGAAAAAATTCAGATTATTCCCACTACCTAGGAGAAATGCCTTTGTTTTGTATCGTTGCAGATTATGCTGGACATTGAATATAATGTATGCTACAGCAATGGCACTGAGCCACTCTGAATTAGTCTAAGTTACTGTTCTAGTTCTTGGAATGAATTTGTGCTCAGACACTCTTTTTTCCTTCCTAAATCTCTTTTGATCTTGCAGTCAGACATAGGGAACCCTCAGGCCTGGGCTCTGTCTTTGAAAGACAATAAAAGGTAATTGGCAAAGAGAGGATTGAACCTGTGACCTTGCCGCCCTACAGTCCGACCCAATCAATTGAGGGAAGTCCTGTCCACAGCTTTTCTTTTGAGGGTGCCTCTCTCTTTATTGCCATATCACTGATGTTTGTTAGCCGGGACTCAACTCAGCTGCCACCAATTACTCCTACCTTTTTAATCCCACATGGTATTCTTGCTCATGGGCACTTCGTAAAATTTATGAAGGCTGTTAGTAAACGGAGACATGAGATTGCTAACCAGTTTGAGGGGTATGGTTATATTATGGTCACATTTCAAAGGCTGCCTCAGATTATGCTAGGTATTGTAGTTTTTATTAAGCTATGTCTTTCCTGTTCCCCGAAGTGTATACATTTACCTCAGCCACTTTGGGTTTGTATGTTGGCCTTTGTAAATACATATTTTATAGGCAACGTAGTGAGATGGGGTGGGTGTGGATCTGTACATGTGGTTGTTTCTGTGTGAATGAGCATATAAAATATATACCTGCATATCCACATACATGTAGAGAGAGCATCTAAATATGAATGTTTGTTCTGCCAGGGACAGAGCAAGTGATTGCAATTGCAAGGATTATTTTTATGTATCAGCTGAGAAATTTCAGATTATTTGTGCTCATTGCTACTACTGTTATTTAGAATGCAAATCCATGCTGAAACCTCCAAGTTTCCACAGTCTGTATTTCATTCCTTCACCTATAACTGGGTTCTCTTCTTCCTCGTGGGAGAAAATAGGCAAAGCGGATTGTCGTTTTAAAATATTAAACCCCAGGAGGGACTTGAATGTCCAATGTTTTTTTTTTTTTTTTTCCTGCGAGAAAAACCTATCCTAGTTTATGCAAATAAGTATTTAAATTGGCAACATTTTAATTTCCCTGTTTCTGCTTCCAAAATTTCCCTGAAGATATTTGTTTTTCAATTTGTAGAAGGCAGAAATTCTCTGCACTAAATTCATTATAGAGTTAGACTAAGATCCCATAGACCCTGGAGCAAAATTATGCAGGAAAGCGAGTGTGGGTCTGAGATGGAAACACCAGGAGACCCTTGGGTGATGACAGCTGTAGCAGGTGTATCACTGCAGGTGGAGGGACCTTGGCGTGGGCATATGCCCTTCTAATTCCGTACGTGATGCAGTGGAGATGCCCTGGGATTTTTACAAGGATATAATGTAGAAAACTCTTCTGATTTCTGAGGTCCTGAGTATTCATGTGGAGAAATGGTTTTTAATGTCCAGAATCCAGCAGCCCGTGAGGTTCCCCCAGGCACTTGGGAGAAGATAGTTTGCCTCAGCCTTGGTGCTCTCTCCCTTTTACGTTCCAGCCTTCCTTCCATGGAAGATTTCATTTGAGAAATAGGTTCCTCTAATTAAGACATGTTGTTAAAACCCTGGTTTGAAGGCTGAGTGGTGGTCTCATTACTAAGCCCATTAATGGCGGCACAGGCTGCCGGTTTCAGCTTAAGGTGCAGTCTTTCTGCCTTGAATTTCTTGCAGTTTTACTCTTTGTTTTCTTTCTGAGCATAACACAGAAACCTGAAGCCACAAATAGCAGATGAATTCTACCATGTGCAAATAAAAAATTAAAAAATTTGCATCGCAACCCCCCTAGGAGAAAAGTTAAAGACCAAACTCGGGGGAAAAAAAATATTTGCAGCCTACGTCCTAGAGAAGGGATCATTTACCTAATAGATGGTTTTAACTACAGCCCCAGAGCCCAATCCAGCCTGCTTTTAGAAATCAAGTTTTGGAGTTCCCGTCATGGCTCAGTGGTTAACGAATCTGACTAGGAACCATGAGGTTGCGGGTTTGATCCCTGGCCTTGCTCAGTGGGTTAGGGATCCGGTGTTGCTGTGAGCTGTGGTATAGGTTGCAGACATGGCTTGGATCCTGCATTGTTGTGACTCTGGTGTAGGCTGGCGGCTACAGCTCCAATTGGACCCCTAGCCTGGGAACCTCCGTATGCCGCGGGAGCGGCCCTAGAAAAGGCAAAAAGAAAAAAACAAAAAAAAGAAAAGAAATCAAGTTTTATTAGAACACAGCCACACGCATTTGCTTGCATCTTTTTGGAGACTGTTTGCACTTTAAGGTGGCAGAGCTGAGCAGTTGCAGCAGAAACCCTATGGCCCGCAAAGCCAAAAATATTTTCAGAATAATATTTACAGCCCTTTACAGAAAAAGTTTGCCACTCCTTGCTCTGATGCCTAATAAGTTTCTACAAATCAATATGAAAAAGACTAACAACTCAATAGAAAAATAGGCAAGAGGTTTGTAGGTGCATGTCTCAGCAAAACACAAAATCAGCAAGTTGTTTTCTCCCAAATGGTTTGCATGAGGAGATGTAGATTAAGGGACAAGATTAAAGGAATGGGCAGGACACTGTAAATCAACTATAATTTTTAAAAAAATCTTTTTAAAATAAAAAAGGCTTTCCAAGGTAAGAGATGATGCTTAAAAAAAAAAAAAAAGTAAGGGAATGCACAAGGCGTGGTGAGGTACTCCAAGACCAGCAAGTTGGGGAGCCGTTATTACCCCTTGAATTGAAGGCACAAAGAGAGAAAATAGTGTTTACCAGACTCAGTGGGAGCTGTAGCAGGAAGGAACAGATTGTCCAAAGGGAGCTGGAGGGTGGAGGGATGTGGCCATTGTGAGAACTGTGGCATTGGAACAAGACAGAGACAGGAAAGGAAGACTCTGACATACATCTAGTCTCCTCGTGGTGCCTCCCAGGGACTGATCCTTATCAGGCAAGGAAGACCAAGGGATGCTGTCCTCAGAGGTCAGCCTCCTAGGACACAGATGACAAGATCCTCAACTCCTTCATTCTAAGGGCAGTGTAAGTGAAACCTACACTGAGATGTCATTCTTACCAATCAAATGGGCCAAGAGCAAGGTGTTTGCTAGTCCCCTGGGTTTGCAAGAGGATGGCAGAACTGTGCGTCTGTGTGTGCACACACATGTGAATACAGGATCTCCCAAATTAAAAATACGCTCACCCTTTGACTCAGCAGTTACACAGATTACTATGAATTTATCCAATAGATAGTTTAGCAAATACACGAAGTGACATGTGTAAGGCTGTTCACTGCATCCTTATTTGTAATATGAAAAGAATGGAAATAGCCTAATGTCCACCAATACACTGGTTATATAAATTAAACTATATCCAGTCAATGGAATACTATGAAGTCGTTAAAAAGAATGAAGAAGCTCTTTCTGGCCTCATGTGACATTAAATCTAAGTTCTGTTGTTAAGCGAGCAGAGGAAATGAAAATGGGATGTGTCGTATATGGCCATTTAGGTAAAAAGTAGGAAGGAGAATACATAAATATACTTTCTTATATAGGCAGAAAACCCACGAACTGATAAAACTGGATGGCTCTGGGGAATTGGGGGGCTGCTGGGAGCAAGAGACTTTTGCATGTGTTTGAACCTTTAAAATTGTGATTCATGTCAGTGGTTTACCTCTTTAATAATACAGAAAGTAAGAATAATGTAGTGGACTAGTTAGTTTCAGTCTTAGATAGGTTTCACCTGAAAGTTTCATTTAGGAGAATCTCAAAATTCTAGTCCCTGACTCAGGACTTCTGGTAATTTCACCAGTAGGATCTGAGAAGCTGATTGGCAGATCCAGTGTCATGTGCTGGCTCTTAAGTCTTCAGAGAGCATGTTCTGTCTCCTTGGAGACCCAGTTTCCTTGGCCAGTTGGTGTTGGTCCTAGGCATCGCCTCTTCAATCTTTGTTTTCCTCGCATACTTTCAATCAATAATGCCATTTAGTTTTTAAACTGTTCTCCATCATTGGGCTTTCAACGAATTCATCCTACTCCCATCTATTTTTGTGACTTATGGAGATGTTGCGGTGCATGTGTCATTCCTCCCAAAGATAGATGTATGCTGTAGCTATTTGGAGCCATGTCTTTTGAATATTTATTTTGATGTAGAGCAAATTGTGGATTACTAACAAGTAAACATTTGGACAATCAGAGGATCAAAATATAGGAGCAAATCTGGATTTCTCAATTCTGTCTCCTTTTTGAATTTTTTTTTTTTTTTCTGGGCAATATTTGCCTGAAGTGGAATAAACTGAATATGGATGAGCGCATGTTGCAAACTGATTTTCAACCGTAATTGCTTTGCAGGATGAAAATAGACAGAGAAAGTAGATTGAGAATATAGGCAATCAGAGATGAGATTCCTACACCTGCCAGATACCATGTGGCGCACACACGCATCCACAGAGAAATTGAAATGCTGCTATCTTGTGACAAGAGGTTCCAATTAATGTGATTCAGAGGCATCTGTCTGCCAACAGCTCACCTCATGAAATGACAATACTGTCCTGATGTTGGAGTCAGTCAGAAGGCTCATTTAGTGAGTGGCGCAGGAGTCATCCTGGAAACTTTGCTGTGGGCTGTGACCCTCATTCCCTTCCATTTACTTCAACTCAGGACCAGCAGCTTCCAGGGAACCCTCCGAGCTGGAAGGCCAGGAACAAAATGGCCTTTATGCAATAAATGCTATTCTGAAAACATATGCTCTTCCAATACAAGGCTGCGGAGTGGGGGTTTAACATAGCAAATGGCCAGGCTTTGATCACTGGAATAAAGATAGGTTTACCACCTTGATTGTGGCATGAAAATGCTTGGGACAGTGTGTGGACCATTTCTGGTCCTAATTTAGAATGGAAGAGTTCACAGAGTTCCTGTCGTGGTTCAGTGGTTAACGAATCCGACTAGGAACCATGAGGTTGCGGGTTCGATCCCTGGCCTTGCTCAGTGGGTTAAGGATCTGGCGTTGCCGTGAGCTGTGGTGTAGGTTGAAGGTGCGGCTTGGATCCTGCATTGCTGTGGCTCTGGCGAAGGCCGGCGGCTACAGCTCTGATTCGACCCCGGGCCTGGGAACCTCCATATGCTGCGGGAGCGGCCCAAGAAATGGCAAAAAAAAAAAAAAAAAAAAAAAAAAAGAGAGTTCACACAGGGCCACTGGTAATTACATGTCCTGGGGCAGTGCACTGGCTGAAGAGGGCTGCAAACATTTGCACAGCCAAAGACTTTGCTCCTAATTTTATTTTTGAGGCTAGAACACTATGATGCTTCTTCCTCTGTGTGTGTGTGTGTGTGTGTGTGTGTGTGTTTCTGTTCGTTCTTTTCCTTTGCTTGTGTTGTAACCAGGAGCTTTACACAGCAGGGATCAGGCAAAGTCAGAGGTCTCTGGGAAAGGTGGGATTACTTTACAGCATCAACAAAGTAGCGAGGATTGCTGCCATCCTTGAGGAGGCCAAGGTCATGTACCAGCCAGCAGCACCAGGAGTGGTACCATGTGGAGTCAGCAGCATCCTGCTTGCCCCCTCCCAGCCCCATGCCCAGCTGCCCAGCCCACGCTTAACTTCCTTTCTCTTCACGTTGCACTAAGGGTCACCTTAATGGCCAGTTCTGCACTCTCTTGTTCTCTGACTCCTTATGTGCGAGACTTTTCCTTCCTTAACTAGTTGTGAAATTTTGACCAAATTGCCACCAGGGTTTAAAAAAAAAATTTTTTTTTTTTCCGAATCTTAAAATTTGAAGTATAGTTGATTTACAATGTTGTATTCATTTCTGCTGTACAACAAAGCCATTCTGTTATATACATGCATATAGCCATTCTTTTTCAGTGTCTTTTCCCATAAAGGTTAGCACACAATGTTGTGTAGAGGTCCCGGTGCTAGACAGCAGGTCCCCGTGAACCATCCGTTCCAGATTCCCCAGTGTGCATGTGCCATACCAATCCTTTCCATTCGCTTTCTTCAGTGTCTCTAGCAGAACATACAGATTGATTTTTGGCTATGGTTTTTCTCTTTTGACTGTGGCTCTGGGCCAGTTGAATCAAAATCCACTACAGACACATTTTTTTTTTTTTTTTTTGTTCTGGGCCAGTTGAATCAAAATCCACTACAGACACTTTTTTTTTTTTTTGTCTTTTTAGGCATATGGAGGTTCCCAGGTGAGGGGTCAAATTGGGGCTACAGCTGCTGGCTTACACCACAGCTCACAGTAACGCCGGATCCTTAACCCACTGAGCGAGGCCAGGGGGTTAAGAATGTGTCCTCCTGGATGCCAGTCAGATTTGTTTCCGCTGAGCCACAACAGGAACTCCCGATTATTCACATTTTTGATGGTGTCTGAATAGCACAAGTTTGCCGTGGGAGTTGGACTGATTCTGTTTGATAAGAAATAATATAAATTTTTCTGAAAGTCTGGATTTACAGAAAAAAAGGCTGAACAGGCCAAGAAAGGTTTTATTATTACCGGATTGTTTTTACGTAGTTACATTTTCATTTGATCCACAAACAAAAATCCGGTGGACTGAATTCTATGAGCAACTTCCTAAAGAAAAGAAATGAATCTTTACTCAGTCTGTTTTTGCTGAGAACTGACTATGCTAGATTTTCAATATAATATTTACTGATTATTTAATTATTCCGTTTCATATATTAATCCTTGTGGTGATAGTCTGTAATATGCATTTTTCTTTTTTAATTAATTTATTTATTTTTAATGTTTCTGCTTTTTAGGGCCGGCACCCATGGCATATGGAAGTTTGGGGGTCAAATCGGAGCTACAGCTGCCGGCCTGTGCTACAGCCACAGCAAGGCAGGGTCCGAGCCGCTTCTGCGACCTTCACCACAGCTCACAGCAATGCCAGATCCCCAGCCCAGTGAGTGAGGGTAGGGATCGAACCCACATCCCCGTATATACTAGTTGGATTCGTTTCCACTGTGCCACAGCAGGAACTCCTATTTTTTTATTAAGGTGTAGTTCATTTACAAGGTCGTGTCAATTTCTGCTGCACCACAGAGTGACCTAGTCATACATATATATATACATTCCTTTTCTGATATTACCTTCCTTCATGTTCTGTCCCAAGAGATTGGACATAGTTCCCTGTGCTATACAGTAGGACCTCATTGCTTATCCATCCTAAATGGAATAGTTTGCATCTACTAGCTCCAAACTCCCAGTCCATGCCCCTAAAATTTTCTTTTAACTAAACCTTTTCTTTTGAAATAGTTGTAGATTCAGATGCAGTTGTCATTAATAATACAGAGAGGCGTTTCCACTCTGGCGTAGTAGGTTAATGATCTGGCTTATCTCTGGGCATTGCCAGTTTGATCCCCGGCTCCACACAGTGAGTTAAGGATCTGGCATTGCCACAGCTGTGGTGTGGGCCACACATACAACTCAGATTCATTCCCTGGCCTGGGAAGTTTCTATGTGCCATGGGGGCAGCCAAAAAAAGGGGAAAAAATTAAGTATATAAGTAAATAATACAGAGGAATCTCTGTTTCTGTTACCCATTTTCCTCCAGGGGTAACATCCTGCAAAACTGTGGTGTCACAGCCAGAACACTGACTTTGCTGCAGTCAAGAGACAGCATTTCATCGCCAAGAGAATCCCTTGAATGTTGCAATTTTACGGTTACATCCATTTTCTTTCCACCTTCACCCCTCTTTATCCCAAACAACCCCTAATCTCTATTCCGTCTCTATAATTTTATCATTTCCAGAAAATGTATAAATGTCAAATCGTGTAAATAGAAACAGAGACTATGTCACCTTTTGGACTGGTTTTTTTCACTCAACGTAACTCTTTGACGATCCATCCAAGGTGGTTGCGTCTCTCCATCTTTTTCTTCCTGGTGTATTAATGACGTCGTATTCCATGGTATGGATATACCCCCGTTTAACCTGTCACCCCAAAGAAGGACATCTGCATTGCTTCCAGTTTCTGGCTATTACAAATACAGTTGCTATAAAATTCATGTGCAGGTTTTTACAGAAACATACGTTTTCATCTCTAGGTGATACATGCTCAGGAGACTCATTGAGAGTTTGGATGGCAGTTGTATGTCAGCTTGCAGTGACCCTGTCGAGTGTGCATTATCTTTATTTATTATTACTGCTACTGCCGCTATTATTAATTATTTGTGGATGAGGAAACTGAAGCTCAGAGTAGTTTGTGGACTTGCCCAGGCTTACGTCCATGGCTAATAAGTAGCAGAGCTACGACTTGAAGTCAGACTCAGGTCTTTCAGACTCTCCAAATCCATAGCTGCTTCTTCTTTTTTTTTTTTTTTTTTTTTTGTCTTTTTAGGGCTGCACCCATGGCATATGGAGGCTCCCAGGCTAGGGGTCTAATTGGAGCCGTAGCTGCCTGCCGACACCAGAGCCACAGCAACACCAGATCCGAGTCGCATCTACGACCTACACCACGGCTCACGGCAACAGTGGATCCTTAACCCACTGAGCAAGGCCAGGGATGGAACCCACAACCTCATGGTTCCTAGTTGGATTTGTTAACCACTGAGCCACAATGGGAACTCTTTTTTTTTTTTTTTAAATCAGGAACTCCAATACAGTAGTTAGTCTTTACATGTAAGTGTTTGGAATGAGAAACTAAGAATGCTGTTCCCACCTGACCGTGGATCCCTAAATGAGGAGTGATTTAATGGTCACCCCACTGTACGTATTTTTCATCTCAGAGCGCAGAAAGCAAGTATCAGTACAGAAGGTACTAGAAACCATGCAGACCTGATTAATTAGGACTCCCAGCATTTCAGTGCAAAGGCAGTAAGTTTTATGATCCCCTCTTTGCCGAGAGGTTGAAGGGCTGGAACTGCTTGCCCAGTGACTCAGGAGCAGAGCCTGGGCTCGGATGGATAGAAACCCTCCCTCCCTCTTCCATCTGGTTGTCATCTCTCTTCTACTTGTACATCGTTCAGTGCCGGGGCAGGCAGCTGGTGACAGGGGATCCTCAGAAAGGCGTGTGCCGTCCATTATTGCCGTGCGTGGGAGCCATGCGAGTCAGGAAGGAGGCGATGAGGCAGTTCTGGGTGTGGGATGAGCTGATCGTGGCAGGTACTGAAACTGACGACGTCTATGGTTATGAGATGCCCTGTGGGGCATTGCAGCCCCTTCCTGGAACCTAAAGGGTTATTTCTGGGTGACATCTTGACAGGGAACTGTCCTGTGGGAGAAAAGTGCTCACTCAGTGCGCCCGACCAACAGTTAATTATTAATACTTCATGCCCTGCTCAGTAGAATGCTGTTACCTGGGCATCGGCTTTGGAGCTATTGGGTTTAGGGCTTATTTTTTCCAATAAAAAGGAGCGAGTTTCATTAAGCAGTTTTGTAAAATTGCAGCCACAAAATTGCACGTTGCTGCCAGAGTGAAAGAGTCTTTTTCACCTAACTTGAGAGCCCGTGTAAGTCATGCAATTATAGAAAATATCCCTTTTGTTTCAGAGATTTTAAACAAAGGCAGGGTGGTGATCACTGCTCTCTGTAACCGAAATATTGTTTCTGAATTAAGATGGCTGATGTCAGTTTAGTCCTTGCAGACTGTGTTGGGGCTGGAATGAAAATGACCTGATTTTATGTTCATAGCAGCAAAGCCTTTTGAAATCATCGTCTTCCGTAACAACATCTTTTTAACCTGAAATAATGTTTGTTTCCAGAGGTCAGTATCATTTCTGTTATAACAACGAATTTCCCCCGTTAATTCTTCACTCAGTTCCAGATCTCAATATTTTATATATAATAAATATATTAATAAGACCCCACCATGGTCTGATTAAGCTCTCACTCCCTCTTTTCTTGGCAGGTAGCTAATTTGCCACCAGAATTGCTTAGTATGATCTATTTAGTATGCTGCCAATGATCCTTTCTCTGTTTATGTGATTTCCGATGAGGACCTCATATAATGGAGTCATAAAAGACCACTGCTAGAAGCATATAGAAAAAAAGCTTTTATGTGTAACGAGGTTCCTTCCCTGGCAAGTGCTCCCCTGTTTAGTTTCGTCTGGGAGTGGGACCCGATTTTAGCTCAAGTTCATTCCTAGATGAGCTGGCCAAGACATTCGACTCTAAATTTGATGATTTCTGTAGTTTCTTATGTTATCTCCTCCCACCTAATAGAATGGTAATCATATAGCAATTTGAAGAAGTCAATCTGTCATTATTCTCTATTTAGTTTCACTAAATGATCAGTATTTACCATCCAGAAAGATCTCTCTGAAATAATAACCAGCAGCTACTAGGTTGTACCAAGAACCAGGCATTGTTTTAAAGCACTTTATATGTATTAATTCATATGATCCAGTTGACAATCCGGTGAAGGGGATTCTAGTAGTATCCTCATTTACATGATGAAGAAACGTAGCTCCAGAGAGGCTATATAACTTGCCTAACATAATTGAAAAGTGGAGAGCCAGTTTGAACTCATGCAGTTTAACTCCTGAGCCGTGATCTCTCTTTTCTTCTGTTACCTGCTTCTCTTTGTCTTAACGTGAAAGCTACAGCTTCATTTTCCAAGCAAGACAAGAACCCCAAGGGAAGCAGTTCATTCTCAGCATCATCTTAGACACTGAAAAGAACAAAACATGTATCCTCTTTTCTGGATAATTCCAAAATAGCAATGACTCTGGAAAAATGACAAAGCATGACCCCTTTCTGGTGAAAACTGGGCTCAGGGGGTGGCGAGGAAAATGATTCAGACAGCTTCACTTGGTCATTTTCAGACAGCCAGTATTCTCTTATCATATCTCATTCCATAATATAGTAACAAGACACATTTGATTTATCAGTTAGAGCTCGCCGTATTAGCTAATATTCTATTTTCTAATTGCTAATTTTACTCTAAAAAGCTTCCCATCAGTACTTCAGCATATCATTTCTTGAGACTCCCATCACTGATCAGCAAGAGTTTGCTTTTGAAGTAGATGCTTCTTTAATTCCCATCACTTGTGCCTCTTAGTTGTTTTCATTCACCAAAGAGTCTCAATCCAAGACCATTACCCAGTGAATCTGAGAGGAACAAAAGTCTGCCTGTGTGCTAGCTGGAGAGGCGACCCTGGCTGGGAAGTTTAGACAAGGGCTTGGTAGAGAAGCTGAGCAGTGTACTTTATTGCTGCTCTAAAAATTCATGAGCTAACGAGTGACCTCACTCTTGCTCAATCCCATTCTACTGTTCTGATGTGAAAAAGAAGAAATGGAAAATTCTTCACAGAATTAAAATTTAGATGAGGCAATTTAGAGTTCAGGTTGTTAGGACTGCTATTTAGTGTTGTCCGATCACCCTGGCACCATGGCAAGGGTAGAAAGGAAAGCCTGCCATTGGCCAGCTACGCGTCTTCTTCCGGGGGATCCATGTAACAACCTGGGATGTATCCCTGCAGCCCTTCCACATGCGGGTGTGTGTGTACACACACACACACACACACACACACACACACACATACAGGCGTGTGCACACATGCCAAGGTATGTGCTGCTTATGTGCGTGTACACACACACACACACACACACGCCTGTGCACACATGCTGAGCTATATGCGACTTCTACTCATCTCCAGCTTGCAACAATGATGCAAGGTCACCTTTACATGCTAACAGAGCCAGGTCTATCCTTTTGTAATTGCCACATACATAGCACAGTAGTGGCATTGTATGATAATGATTGCTCACATTGGTCGAGCTCTTATTCTGTGTCAGCTATTGTACTAAGCCCTGTACATACAGATGAGGAAACCAAGATTCATAGAGATTAAGTAATTCGCCCAAGGCCACACAGTCAGTATGTGGCAGAACCAGCATTTAAACCCAGGCCATGTGGCACCAGAACCCATGTGTGCACTGTAATCCATGGAACCAGTCCTCTGCTCGAGGACATTATTTCTCCGTGGCACATATTTCTGTAAGGACCTTCTTTGTACATAGATGCTTGTGCAAGTGTTTCTCTTTGATACACATCTTTTTGTGTGTGTGGTCTTTTTGTAGGGCACACCCGTGGCATTTGGAGGTTCCCAGGCTAGGGGTCGAATTGGAGCTACAGCCACAGCCACAGCCATACCAGATCCTGAACCCACTGATCGAGGCCAGAGATCAAGCATGTGTCCTCATGGGTATTAGTCAGATTCATTCTTGCTGAGCCTTGCGTGATAGGAACTCCCTGATACAAATCTTTAGATTGTTTGAGACCCTGTCTGTTTTTTTAAAAAATTATTTTAGTCCATGTTGATTTGTGTGAAGAAGTTACACCCTACCTGCTGAGGGGCTGAAGCCTTAAGCATAGCAATGTATTCTTTTGATAATGACAATGGATTTCTATTCTTTTGCCATTTTATTAGACTTTTATTTATTTAACACAAGCCTACCAATCTTTGGGTTCAGCAGTGCTCTCAGTTGCTGCTGGAGGTCCTGCTTTCAACTATCGGTGTCATTCAAAGCCCAGGGGAGGAAACCCCGATTGTGTACCAGTTTGGAGTTTGACTCTTCAGGAGTCAAATCTTTGAAGAAGTCACCTGCAGGATATTGGATATAGCACTTTTAACATGAGGTACTGATAATCTTATAGTCTGTGTCACACTGAAAAGTACAGGGTTTGTTTTTGTTTTTTTCCATTTCCCATTTGAATGAGTGTAGATTTGCTAAAAAATGAGTACAAAATAAACAAAAAGAACTTGGTCTGTGAAATTTTTGCCTGTAATGCTGAGAAAACAGCAGAAGTGTAAAGCTGAGATGGCTTTTCATCGATAGAGTGATTAAATTACGACATCCGAGAATGTGGAGGCTGATCAGTAATATAATGATTGATAAGGGAATTTCCTGCCCCCCAGGAAATTCCTTCCTACTATCTACCCAACAGATCCTTATGCTAGATTGGGAGGCCGGTTGGCCAGGTCTGCGTCTTTGTGGTTGTAGGATTCCAAATCCATGGGCTGCAATCCTTCTAAATGTAGGTTTCAGCCCACAACCTCCCATTGCCTGACCACAGACTTGCCCTGTGGCAGGTGCCTCTGGGATAGTGTAGGTAGATCTGAAGTCAGAATATAGGAGTTCCCGCTGAGGCTCAGCAGGTTAAGAACCAACATAGTGTCCATGAGGATGCAGGTTCAATCCCTGGCCTCGCTCAGTGGGTTAAGGATCCAGTGTTGCCAGGAGCTGTGGTGTAGGTCGCAGATGGGACTCGGGTCTGGCGTTGCTGTGGCTGTGGTGTAGGCTGGAAGCTGCAGCTCCAATTCAACCCCTAGCCTGGGTCGAATTAAATTTTTTTTTTTAAGTCCTAAATTTTTGAATGTAATTGGCATGTGTGGCCAATTAAAGAAAGACTGAAAGCAAGAAGAGGGAGAGAGAGAAAGAAAAGGAGGGAAGGGAGGGAGAGAGAGAGAAAGAAAAAAGAAAGAAAGAAGGAAAGGAAAGAAAGAAATGAAAGAAAGAAAGAGAGAGAGAGAGAAAGAAAGTAAGAAAAGAAGGAAAGATGCAGAATATGCGATCCTGACCATGGGAATATTCACTCTGCACACTTTCCATCACGGTAGAGTTTATATTTTGCACGGAGATAGACCTCGTGGAATTCTGCACCCAGGTCACGAGGCTTCAAAGCTCTTCTGTCTTCTCTGAACTCTGCTCGTGACAGCCAGGGCAGCAGAAGCTCCTTCTGCCCTTTGCTCTAGGTGGCGAGGAGGACAGAGAGGGGGCTTTCACCCGAGTTTGGAGAGACGTGCTCCTTTTCTTCTTTTCCTCAGATAATTTGCAGACCACCTGGTGAGAATCACGTGTTTCTTCCCTTGGCCTTGAGAATAGTTGCTCATCATCTTCAACAAGCATCTCATATGCGCTTTAGCTTTTATTTTTCCCATCAAATTTGCCATTGACCCAGACAAACCTATGAAGATTTGTACTAGCAACTATATAAACACAAGTCCAGGTATATGATTATGCACTTAGGCCTTATAAAAAAGGAGTTCTGGCTTTTGTGCTCTAATGAACATTGACCTATCAGATTCAAATTTTTTTTTTGTTGTTTTTCTAGGGCAGCACCTACAGCATATGGAGGTTCCCAGGCTAGGGGTCTAATCGGAGCTGTAGCCACCAGCCTACACCACAGCCACAGCAACACAGGATCCGAGCCACATCTGCAACCTACACCACAGCTCATGGCAATGCCAGATCCTTAACCCATTGAGTGAGGCCAGGGAGCGAACCCACAACCTCATGGTTCCTAGTCAGATTCGTTAACCACTGAGCCACGACGGGAACTCCTCAATTTTTTTTTTTTAAGTTGAAGAAAGTTTAAAAATTTTTTCCATTAAAAAGTAACATCCTTTGGAGTTCCAGTCATGGCACAGTGGTTAACGTATCCGACTAGGAACCATGAGGTTGCGGGTTCGGTCCCTGGCCTCGCTCAGGGGTTAAGGATCCGGCGTTGCCATGAGCTGTGGTGTAGCTGGCAGATGCGGCTCGGATCCTGTGTTGCTGTGGCTGTGGTGTAGGCCTGTGGCTACAGCTCCGATTGGACCCCTAGCCTGGGAACCTCCATATACTGCGGAAGCGGCCCTAGAAAAGGCAAAAAGACAAAAACAAACAAACAAAAAACAAACAAACAAACAAAGAAAAAGTAACATCCTTTTTAGCATGTGTTTTAAAGTACCTAAAAGAGAAACCACGATGCTATGAGGAGGGTGTAAACCAGAGAAGCAGAATGGTGGTTGGTCCCATGGGTTTTATAATCAGGCTTTCTGATTTCAGTCCTGGTTTGAACCTAGAAAAAGGTCAGAAAAAGCCCTGGGCTTCAGTTTCTTCATCTATTACTACTAATAATAGTATCTACTTTGTAGGTTGTCATGGGGTTAACACACGTAAAGCATTTAGAAGAGCATGTAGCACCATAGAAAGCCCTTGATGCAATAAATGTTAGCTGCTATTATGATTGTGTTATTATTAAATAATAATTGTTATTTTGTCATTCTCACAGGCTTGTTTCTTATAACAAGTCAGGAAAGAGACAAAAGCATGTAACATAGAGCGGTTAGAAATGTGAACAAAAGCTGGATTTGGTGCTTTGTAGGAGAGGAAGCAGGATTGACGGAATTTGTAGGCTTTTAACCCAGGTAGGCCTAGAAAAGTTCTCTTCATTATGTAAGTTCCCACAGCCCATTAGGGAAGCTAGACCACAAGAAGCCTCTCTAATGAGTAGAGCAATTTCTCACTGGAAATCAGAGTTTCGGAGAATATACGGCTTTACCGGCGGTGCTTTTTAAAAGGTATTGTGCAGAAGAAAAGGGAGCCAGCGTGGGTTTTGTTTGGCTGTTAGCCTCTAGATGAGTCTTATCGGATTCAGCTCTCTGCTCTGTTCCTGTGCGGTGATGGCAGAAAGATGTCAAATCTGTCAGGAGAATAGGATTATGATCAGATGCATCTGGAACAAAGATATTGCTCTGATGGGGCAGAGGAGCTCATGCAATCCCTCGGTTCTAAGAATTGGATACTTGTGAAAATGATCGTAAACTGTTCTGGCAGGCCAGTAACAATTCCATAAGCAAGAAGATAGATGCTGTGTGTGCCAAGAGAAAAATATTGTAACACCTCCTGTCTTCCTAATAGACCTTATACATCTTGTTCAATTTCTTTTTTCATCCAGCTTTATTGAGGTATAATTGACTCTTGTTATATTTCTTCATGTTATTCTGCTATATAAATGTTTTCTTTCAAGGACCTGAACTCCAAGAAAGTGGGGATTTTAGGTGTTTTTTTATTTTTTTTATTTTTGGCTTTTTAGGGCTGCAGCCTTGGCATACGGAGATTCCCAGGCTAGGGGTCTAATCAGAGGTACAGCTGCCGGCCTGCATCAGAGCCACAACAATGCCAGATCCAAGCCGTGTCTGCAGCCTACATACACCACAGCTCACAGCAATGCTGGATCCTTAACCCACTGAGCAAGGCCAGGGATCGAACCCACAACCTCATGGTTCCTAGTCGGATTCATTTCCACTGTGCCACGATGGGAACTCCTGGGATTTTAGTTTTTAATACTGCTCTTTATTTTTTAAAAAATACGTATTTATTAGTTTTTCGGGGTTTTTTTTTTTTTTTTGTACTTAAGGTCCTTGGTACCTGAATCCTAGGATTTGAAAAATTAGATTATTCATTGCCTTCCTCTTTATGGGCATTTAAGGTAAGGTGGAACAAATGCCCCCAGATAATTTAGATATGAATTTTTGACAACAGAACAAACACAGATTCAAGACTTAATGTAGCAGGTGAGTGTCTTTATGTTAAGACCTCTGCTCAGAGAATCCTTGGTGGAAATAGTAGCAGCAGCTTTTTTTCTTTTTTTTTTATTTTTTTTTTTTTTTTTTTGGACAGTGGCTTTGGATTATAGAAGATTCTATGACCAATATTTATAAATCACATTTAGAGAAAGCCATTATCTACATTTAGGATACTTTTCTTTAGCCTTTTTTCCCTCCTGTATCTTGTTTTGGAAGAAACCAAAAGACTACCTATAAGCAGTGGAGAGAGCTATACAACAGGGTTTCTCAACCTCGGCGCTGCTGACATTTAGTTCTTGGTTGTGAGGCTGTCCTGTGCGTTGTAGGAAGATCAGCACCATGCTTGTCTTACCTACTCGATGCCAATCACTCGCCTCCCTCCCCCAGCAACAACAATCCTAAATGTCTCCTGATGTTGTCACACGTTCCTTGCCGGGTAACATTATCCCTGATTGAGAACTGCTGGAGGAGAGAATAACAGAAATGGCAAAAACTCAGCAAAGAGTGGGACTTGGAGTCCCCTGGTGGCTCAGTGGGTTAAGGACCTGGTGTTGTCCCTGCTGTGGCTTGGGTCACTGCTGTGGTTCAGGTTTGCTCCCTGGCCTGGGAACTTCCGCATGCTGTGGGCCTGGCCAATAAAAGAGGAAGAAAGAAAGAAAAAGAAAAAAGTAGGACTCAGAGGCAGTCTAAAAACTGCAAGAGGCCCAGAATTCTCGATCAATAAAATAAAAGTCCACATCAAAAAGATAAAAAATTAAGAACTAAAAAAGACGTCAGGAAATTATTTCCAACGTGTAAATCAAAGTTAATACTTTTACCGTACAGAGATCATAAGCTAATCAACAGGAAATTGACAAAGACCCATTTAGATAAATAGACAAAGGCCATGAAACAATTTTCTCATGGAAATATATTGGCAGAATGCAATATTCAAACTCATAGGCAAAATTTACAGCGTTTGTTATTCTTACTGTTGCTTTACGGTTCAGCGCAAAAGTTATTAAATGAAGCAGAGAAAAATAGGGGCTGTTTTTAAGAAAGTGTCCTGGTACCACATCTTCTTAATCCATTCATTTATCAGTGGACATTTGGGTTGTTTCCATGTCTTGGCTATTGTGAATAGTGCTGCAGTGAACATGGGGGTGCATGTATCTTTTTGAGTCAAAGTTTTGTCTGGATAGATGCCCCGCCGTGGGACCACTGGATCATAAGGCAGTTCTATATTTAGCTTTGGGAAGAACCTCCATACTGTTTTCCACAGTGGTTGTACCAATTTACATTCCCACCGACGGCGTAGGAGGGTTCCCTTTTCTCCACACCCTCTCCAGCGTTTATTGTTTGTCGTCTTATTAATGATGGCCATTCTGACCGATGTGAGGTGGTCCCTCATTGTAGTTTTGATTTGCATTTCTCTAATAATGAGTGCTGTTGAGATGGAATACGATGGAAGATATTATGAGACAAAGAATGTCTATGTATATATAACTGGATCACATTGCTGCTGTAGAGCAGGAATTGACAAGTATAACTTAAAATTTAAAAAAAAAAAAAATCAAGAAAGGGTTCTGGGAGGGAGGAGAGCCACAGTGGCCCAGAACCGAGGGTCTAAACTCAGGGCAAGTCAGGAGAACTTTGCATAAGTTCATGTCGGAGCAGGATGGGGAGAGCGACAGAGATGTGACTTCTTGTTTTGGAAAGGGAAGAAACTAGAATAAACTCTCTTCACTGTAGATATTGGTGTGAACACCTGACGTTAAGTAGAGCGTTGCAGAAATAGACACAGATGCATACATATATTTCCTAGCTCTGTCCACGGAAAGGATCTGTGAGTACCTAGTGTACACCCGGTCCTAGAACTTGGTTTCCTTTTGTAATTGAAGCATAGCTGACTTACAATGTTGTGTTAATTTCTGCCGTACAGCCAAGGGTATGGCAGAACACTCTTTTTTAAATATTCTTTTCCACTGTTGGTGTGTCTTAGGTTGAATATAGTTCTCTGTGCTATACAGTAGGAACTTGTGTTAGCATTCCGTTTCTAAAAACTGTCTCCACTTAAAGTCTTCCTTGGACACATGGCTAATTCTAGGGCCAAGAGAACGCAAAAGATGAGCCTGGAATATCTTTCTGTTCCATAAAGTCAGGAAGTGCTCAGAGGAAGATGGGGAGTATATCAAAAGGACATAGGAGCAAGCTTAAAGGGGCTCCCTCTAGCCAAGTCTGCTGCAATTTGAACATCCAAATAATGATAGTAATAGAGTTGAATAAAAGAGGAATTCATGAGCCCCAACTGGTCGAGATAAGTCAGTGCTTAAAGTCCAAGTTTGATGGGGAATGGGATATTTGCATCGTGTCAAAGTAACTGCCCTACCCTCAGATACTTACTAATTGCAAAGGGAAAATGAGTGACTTTGCAGTAGAGAAGCCAGGCAGACTCCACGTTAACAAGTGATCAGAGTTAACAGCCTTGGTAACAGGACTGATTGAGATTATGTACCACCTGATAGGATGTAATGAGAAGAATACAGTACCGTCGCTGTGATAGTCTCGCCAAAGATGCGTAACTTGAATCTAATTGTGAAGAAACATCGAGCAGACCCAAATTTGAGGGGCATTTTGTAAAATAATTTACCTCTCATCTTCAAAAGTGTCAGAGTTGTGAAAGGTAAAGAAACGTATGCTTTGAATGGGCTCCTATTGCCATGGAAGTCATTATGGAGCAATTGGTGAACCTTATATAGAGTTTAAAGATTAGGTGGCAGTAATATGCCAGGGTTAATTTTCTAATTTTCATCATCATAGGATAGTATTGTTGCTTATGGGAAATATGCTATTTGGTGGGGATGGGGCAACTTCCTCTCAATTGGTTCAGAACAAAAGTAAGTTATCCTTTTTTTTTTTTTTGTCTTTTTAGGGCCACTCCTGTGACATATGGAGGTTCCCAGGCTAGGGGTTGAATCAGAGCTGCAGCTGAGGGCTTATGCCACAGCCACAGCCACGTCAGATCTGAGCTGCATCTTCTACTACATATGCAACGACACCACAGCTCACGGCAGTGCCACATCCTTAACCCACTAAGCAAGGCCAGGGATTGAAGCTGCATCCTCATGGACACTAGTTGGGTTCTTAACCCACTGAGCCACAATGGGAACTCCAAATTACCCTGTTTTTGCACCTTAACATTATCCTGTTTTTGCACCTCTTCTTCTAAGTTTGCTATTTTGAAATAAAAAAAATTAAAAATGGCAGTGCTGGTAGCTTCATACCTTGTTGATATCACCCTTTGCATAACAAATTAACAATCTGTATCAGAAGCCTTAAATGCCCACATCCTGACCGACATCTAGTATTTTCTATGGAAACAAAGAAAAATATTGAAAAGGTAGTTGTATTATAGTGTTAAGTGGAAAAGTTCTATCAATAATCTGTACATACGGTAGGTTATTTACTATGTACAAAAATATTAAAAGACTGGAACCCCCCCCCATTATTCTTAGTGTTAGCCTTTCAAGGCAGGATGACTCTGAACGCTCTGAATAGCCACAAATTGGCTAAACTGTTTTCCCATTATTTTTTTTTTCAGTGTACATTTTATTTCCATTAAGGTAGTTCTATTTCCTTGTATCCTTTTTCCTTTGGCCTTAGCCAGCTCACTGTGCCCCCTGCCCCCTTGTTTTAGTCTGTCGCTGCCTCCCTCTGCCCTCCTGCATCTGTTTCTTGTGTTGGAACATTTGAAAATGTGTGTTTTGATCCTGTTCCCTCGTGGTAGACCCGGGTTAAGGCTGTTCTCTTTCAAATCTGCAACTACCAATAAAGATGGACAGGATTGTGTAGCTGTGGGCAGCCCCGGGTGCCCGCTTTGATGTAAGCAGGAATTATTGCTTGGATTCTGCATCCTAGATTTCAAAATGCCAGCCAATTAGAAGCTCAAGCACTCATCCATCAGTGCCATCCTCAAAGGAAACGCCCCTCAGATTGTTCAGGTAGGAGTCTTCTCTCATCTTTGGTTTATGGTACTGTGGCTGGATTGTGGGCATCTTCTTGGGTATTTTACTGGGAAATTAAAAGAAGACATCTACTAAAATCCAGAAAGCCTAAAACTAAACTTTTTTTTATCAAATATCTGCTATACATACATAATCCTTTAAAAAGACTCATAATAGCTTTAGATTTGTTGTGTTATCACAACAGGAAAGTGGCGTTTAGAGAGGCTCACATTAGGACTGGTTAACCAGCTAGTAAGCGGTAGAGTCAGCCCACACCTGTTGGTTCAAATTCATGTCTTTGCATGAAACCCCAGTTCCTGTAGAGAGCACAGGTGAAATGTTTTCTTTTTTCTTTTTTTTTTTTTTTTTTGCTTTTTCTAGGGCCGCTCCTGTGGCATATGGAGGTTCCCAGGCTAGGGGTCTAATCAGAGCTGTAGCCACAGGCCTACATCACAGCCACAGCAATGCAAGATCCCAGCCGCCTCTGCAACCTACAGCACAGCTCACAGCAACGCCAGATCCTTAACCCACTGAGCAAGGCCAGGGATCGAACCGCAACCTCATGGTTCCTAGTCGGATTCGTTAACCACTGCGCCACGACAGGAACTCCTGAAATGTTTTCTGATCACCAGGGAATCATAAGGGCTAAACATCACAATTTATTGCCTAGGATGTGTACTTGCTCTTTGTGACAAAGTTGCTAATGAGAGCCAGATTTCTTTCTTTCTTTTGGTTTTTAGGGCCCCACCCACAGCATATGGAGAGTTCCAGGCTAGGGGTCGGATCGCAGCTACAGCGGTCAGCAAGGTGGGATCTGAGCCTCATCTGTGACCTATACCACAGCTCACAGCGATGCCAGATCCTTAACCCACTGAGTGAGGCCAGGGATCGAACCCAAAACCTCACGGTCCCTAGTTGGATTTGTTTCCATGGCACCACAACGGGAACTCCCGAAAGCCAGATTTCTATGATGCTTTTGAACCTAGGAGATGTATTTTGATTTTTTTCTGCATTTCTCTCTCTCTCTTTCTGTTTTTAAGATAATAAGAGTGTAAATTGTACACCAGAAGGCCTCTCAGGCAGACTTTTCAGACTCTTCTCAGAAAGCAGGAGTTTGGACATTTGATGTTGTGTCACAGATGGCACAAGAAAAGCACACTATCTCTTTGTAGTACAAACTATCATTCTGTGTAATATTCCTCTTACCTCCCCATCCATTTTTACAAAAATACATTTTTGAGTACTTGCTTGGCTAAATATGCCAAACTGTCTCATACCTGGCATTCCCTTTAGGCTCATGACTTGCCTATCCGTCATCTTGGCAAGATTTCCATTGTTAAATTGTCCTACTGGAAAAAAAAAAAAGCAACTCACAAACTCAAAATTAAATAAATTTAATATATATGAAACCAATAACTGTTACATTATAGTCCAGAAATCATATAGGAACTGCTGCTACATAATACAATTTTGCCTATGAATACGAAAATGAGCCGTAGGTGTTGAATCAGAGATTCTTGACAAAGCAATTTTCTCATTTTTAAAGCAGATAAAAAAGCCTGTGGAATGTCATCTGTCTTCTTGGCACCTTTGAGAACAGTTCTGAGTTCTGTGTTTTCCTCGTGGAAATGTAATTTCTGGACCTATTCGTTCCTTCCAAGCATGAAGCATGCTCTTTGGGTGTAGGAGAGTGGAGACAGTGCTTATAGAAAATGGACAGTAGGGGAGTTCCCATCGTGGCGTAGTGGTTAACGAATCCGACTAGGAACCATGAGGTTGCGGTTCGATCCCTGCCCTTGCTCAGTGGGTTAACGATCCGGCGTTGCCATGAGCTGTGGTGTAGGTTGCAGACGCGGCTCTGATCCTGTGTTGCTGTGGTTCTGGTGTAGGCCGGTGGCTACAGCTCCGATTAGACCCCTAGCTTGGGAACCTCCATATGCCGAGGAAGCGGCCCAAGAAATAACAAATAGACAAAAAAAAAAAAAAAAGAAAAAGAAAATGGACAGTAGGGTGTTTTTTCTTGATGTGAATTAATCAACAGACTCCCCAGGTCTGAGATTTCATAGTCATTTGCCCAGAATGTGCCCAAGGACCTTGTGACGCCACCCTTGTCCACATGGATTTAGTAACCGAAGAGCAGAACATGTGTGACGGAATCCAGTTCCTCTCTGCTTCGTCCCTGCTGAGGTGTTTCCTGGATGGACAGGACGTGTGTAGACGATCATGTGGGAGGGGCGTGAGTGTGGGGGTGGCAATTGGTGAAACTGCATTGACACAAATTCCATCTCTCTACGCGTGTTTGCATCTATCACGTAGGAACGTGCTATCGATAGAGGTGATTACAAAAACTGTTGATGCCTCCTGGAAGGTGAAATCGCAAACTGCAAAGATTTCTTGCCAGGGAAAAATGTAGAAATGGCAGTGCCGCGGTTGTTTAAGCCTGAGAACAGCGTCACGTTCTGTTGCACAAACAGGGGCCAAACACGGGGAGGGAACACCAGCAAGCTTTTCTCTTGTCTCCACGCAGGGAAACGCCAACTCCTTGTTTTTAATCTTCTGCATTCCTTATAAAGTAGGCTATGGATCAAATAAATTTTCACAGCATATAGGACGATCATTTAAGTTAAAAACATACATTGGTCCTTGTTTATGTCGTGTGATTTTCAACGCCTTACACACGGTGGAGCTTGGAGCTCTCCATATCGCTGCTCTGTCTCTCAAGGAAACGAAAACAAAAGGAATTTCTCTACCTTACAGCTGCTGATGATGGATAAAAAAGTAGTGGGGTGCTTGAGACTAGTGTCATGTCACATTCTGTCATCCAGCCAGCAGCTCAGCACAGTCTGTGACGGCCACTACGGTTGCTTTGACTGCTGTCCATGTGTGGCCTGATTTAGGTAGCAGGTGACTTGCTTTGGTCCTGGGTGTTTGTCCTTCTGCAGGGAAAGAAGGATCGCTCGTCGGGGCATTAAGAGCGGGTGTTAAGTTTATGTAGTGGGGCAAATGTGAAGGTAGCAGGAGGAGTTTCTGACAGACGGTCTGTGATCATGTAGGTTTCAGATCTCTTTAATTGCTCGAGACCAATGCCTGCTGTATGGATTTACCACGGTATAATTCAGCGGCTTTCACAGAATTAAAATATTCTATGCCTAGGAACAGAAAGCTAGGTCAGAAGGCAACACCAGTCCAACTAAAGAGGATAGACTTGGTGTTCCCGTGTGGTTCAGTGCGTTTAGAACCCGACTAGTATCCATGAGGACGCAGGTTCGATCCCTGGCCTTGCTCAGTGGGTTAGGGATCTGGTGCTGCCATGAGCTGTGATGTAGGTCACAGACGGAGGCTTGGATCCCGAGTTGCCCGCAGGCTGTGGTGTAGACTGGCAGCTACAGCTCTGACTTGGCCCCTAGCCTGGGGACCTCCATATGCCACAGGTGTGGCCCTAAAAAGACTAAATAAATACATAAAATGCAGATTCCTAGTCCAGTTGCAATGGTAGCTTTTCCTTTCCCTGGATCTCGTGTGGTGACAGGACAACCTCTCCAGACTTCTTGTAGCCCCATGATTCGGGGAGAACATTACACATGTTTCCCGTGGCAGAAATTCTCCAAAGTTTTCCTAGAAGAATCACAGATAACTTAGGATACACACAGCTTTCCCTGGGGAAATACTGTTTTCCCTTAGTCCTCTTCAGCCTAGTGTTTTTGATTTTCATCACACAATAAATAAATAGATGACACGAATTTTACATCCCTAAAAAACAGGTCAGTAAATATCTGATACCTTTTTTTTTTTTGTCTTTTTGCTATTTCTTTGGGCTGCTCCCACAGCATATGGAGGTTCCCAGGCTAGGGGTCGAATCGGAGCTGTAGCCGCCAGCCTACGCCAGAGCCACAGCAACGCGGGATCCGAGCCGCGTCTGCAACCTGCACCACAGCTCACGGCAACAACGCCGGATCGTTAACCCACTGAGCAAGGGCAGGGACCGAACCCGCAACCTCACGGTTCCTAGTCGGATTCGTTAACCACTGCGCCACAGTGGGAACTCCAATATCTGATACCTCTTAACAGCTGTGTTTTGGAACAGTTATTTTCGACCTCCAGACTTTAAGCATGAATAAGATGTTTTTTTAATCTAAGAAATATGATGGTCAAAAAAGATGGGGTGGAGTTCCCGTCATGGCGCAGTGGTTAACGAATCCGACTAGGAGCCATGAGGTTGCGGGTTCGGTCCCTGCCCTTGCTCAGTGGGTTAAGGATCTGGCGTTGCCGTGAGCTGTGGTGTAGGTTGCAGACGCGGCTCAGATCCCGAGTTACTTTGGCTCTGGCGTAGGCCGGCAGCTACAGCTCCAATTCGACCCCTAGCCTGGGAACCTCCATATGCCGCGGGAGTGGCCCTAGAAAAGGCAAAAAAAAAAAAGATGGGGAAATTAACTTTTCCTCATTTCCTGTTTTGTTTTGTTTTGTTTTCCTATGTGGATTTTCTCCATCATAACGATCCATTCCATGATTGGCAAAGGTAATTCAGTTAATGGTTCACCAAACATGCACTTAGATTTCTCCTGCCCGAACTCATTTTTAAGCAAACCAAAGTAATAGGTAAAGAAGACAACAGAGTTTATAAAATTGTGCTTATTCTGGGTACATGTCGACCTGGCCGCTTGCTTTAGGGAACATTTGTGTCCAGGGACGAAGGTGGGCAGAATGCGCATTGGTCAGGACCTTGCACTGGAGCAGTAGGTCCTCACTTTATGTAGGGAGATGGTTCATCGCTCACGTGAGGTCTAGTAATAAACTGGCCAAAGAGGGGAGAAAACCAGAGGAAAGATCCACTTTTAAAAGTCCATTTTGGAGTTCCGGTTCTGGCTCAGGGGAAACGAATCTGTCTAGCATCCATGAGGACGCAGATTCAATCCCTGGCCTCGCTCCGTGGGGTAAGGATCCGGTGTTGCCGTGAGCTGTGGTGTAGGTTGCAGACACGGCTTGGATCCTGCATGGCTGTGGCTGCGGTATAGGCGGGCAGCTACAGCCCAGATTGGAGCCCTGGCCTGGGAACTTCCATATGCTGTGGGTGCAGCCCTAAAAAGACAAAGACAAAAAAGTCCACTTTTATCCCCTTTGTGCATTTTCATTACAACCACACTGTTGCTCCCAGTAGAAAATATGATGCTGTGTTGCTTTCCATGAGACATCCAGAAAAAGAGGAGGATCCCATAACACCCGTAAATGCCATTTCCAGTGTTATTTCTAACACTGTTATCAGCCTTATTATTATTTCCAGCTTTTATTCTAATTGGGGACAATACTAAGCTTTGTGGTATACACAGTCTGAGATGAGACAAAATCACCTCCCAGTAGCTCTTTCCCCTTTGTTTAGTTATTCTTCTTGGGCTCACAACAGTATTCTGTAGGCATTTCTCATTTCTGAAAACCTTTCAAATGTTTCTTTCCTTTTTTAAATAATGAGACTCCTGAGACTGGACCTAGAGAGGCTGAGACTGAAGACTCCTGCTGTGCTTAGTATTACAAGTAGGTGGTCTACCTTGGAATCTAATACTCTTTCCACTGATATTCCCCGTACAAACCAGTGTTATTTTCTCCTTTGATACCCTTTCATATACATATTAGAGAGCAATCAAAGTTCCAATTAAAAATATGTACCCGTAAATACTTCCACAGCTTCAAAAAGTGGAAAGACTCCGTGGAGTTCCCACTGTGGCTCAGAGGTAATGAACCGGACTCGTATCCATGAGGACATAGGTTCGATCCCTGCCCTTGCTCAGTGGGTTAAGGATCCGCCGTTGCTGTGAGCCGCAGTGTAGGTAGCAGACGCGGCTCGGATGTGGTGTTGCTGTGGCTGTGGTTGTGGCGTAGGCCCCCAGCTACAATTCGATTTGACCCCTAGCCTAGGAACTTACATACACCAAGGGTGGGGCTCGAAGGAAAACAAAAAGTGGAAGACTCCTAGTTTAGATGAGAATGCATTATTAAAGTTAGGATTGGAGAATCTACTCTGAAATGGAAAGAACACTTAAGAGTAAGTTAATTAAATCCTCTACCTTCAGGCTGTTCTGCACCAAAAAAGAAAACCTTGACAAATCGCCTAAACTTTATATTGGTAGAGTGTCTCCTTCCATTACAAGTATCCACGGGGCATTTATGACGTGACCGCCTCAGACACCGCGAGCCTAGTGATGGATGCGAGTCCAGTGCTTTGGGTGGGATGTCACGTTGCAGCCCAGGGTTACACACTCCTGTAGGTATTTTGTCAGTGTGGTCCCTGTTTTATGTAGTTAACGTTTATTGAGCATTGATTGTGCAGGAGTCAGGCATTTCACAGCAACGCCACGTTCCTTAATTTCAGCTAAGGAGAAGAAACTGATGCTGAATGTCTCGCCCAAGGTCACACTGCCGGCGCATGGCTTGGCTGGTAGTTGAACTTGGGTCTCCGACTCCAGAGTCTAAGAAGCTCCTCACCCGTGTACTCTGCCATGTCACCTGGAAAAGGTGCGATGGTGTCGCCGAGGATCTGTGCACACTCTGCAAGCCTAAACACAGTCCTGTGGTTTAATTTCTTTCTTTTTAAATGTCTTTTGTCTTTTTAGGGCTGCACCATGGCATATGGAGGTTCCCAGGCTAGGAGCGGAATCGGCGCTGTAGCCACCGGCCTACATCAGAGCCACAGCAACACCAGATCCAAGCCACGTCTGCGACCTACACTACCGCTAACGGCAACGCCAGATCCCCCTGAGCGAGCCCAGGGATCAAATCCGCAACCTCATGGTTCCTAGTTGGATTGCTTCCCCTGCGCCACGGCGGGAACTCCATGGTTTAATTTCTTAACAGGTCTGTCGAGGGCAGAGGAGGGGCGCCTATTTTCAAAATCAATGACGTTGGCATTCATGAAAGAAAAAACGAGGCCTAGAAAACTGCGGGCACCCGGCTTTGTGTGCAGACACGGCTGCTTTGTTTCTCTGCGTGGCTGCTCCTCCTGAAAGGACTCCCTGCCCGGGTTGCTGGAGGAGGGAGAGGAGAACTTGAGAGATGCGGCAGCTCCTCCCAGAGCCCTGTTGTTGCCGGAGCTTCCGGTACCTACTTTCCAAAATTGGAAAACTGGTGGTGGCTTTCCTAGAGCCCTTGCTCCCGGGGGATGCCAGCCCTGACTTCCAAGCCCAGAAATGTTAATTGGGAGGTGGGAGGCGGCCTCCGTCTGAGCAGTTCTGGCTGAGCCATCCCTCAGGTCCTGCGAGGCACTGGCCTCGCCTGGGCCCGCCTTGATTTCTTATTTATGTGGAGGCGCAGAATACATCAAGGAGCCCGCAGACCTGGCAGGGGTGAGCGGGAACGGGGGTCCCCCACGGGCTCGGGGCGTGCACGCGCGCGCGCGTGTGTGTGTGTGTGTTTGTGTGTGTGTGTGTGTAGGGGCCTGATGGCCGCTCTTCCCTGGAGTCCCCTGGACAAGCTGCTGAGTGTAGCCTGTGGCTCCTCATTACCGTCCAGAGTTGAGAGGCCCCGGGTATTTTCCCTTCCTCTCTTGCCCTATTTGCAGATAAGGAGACTCGGGAAGGGACCTCATTACTGTCACACAGCTGCGGTACCAGTGATCTTCCTCCAGGCAGCCAGCATCGGGAACAGCACGCACTGGCTGGCATTGCTTTGCTGTCTGGGCGGGGCCCTGACAGATTCTTTTTCTTTTTGTTTTTGGGTTTTATTTTTCCTTTGGTATAAAATCACCTTCTTAACATAGGTAATAGCTTGTTAATGGACTAATTTATGCCATTTTTCAAAATTCCAACTTTGTTCTTTTCTAATGAATGTAAACCCCCCAGTTCTCACTGCTGGGTACTAATTGGTACTAATTAGTACTCTGGGTACTAATTGTCCTGGAGTACATTTCTTGTCTTACCCTTCTGCCTTTTCTTCCATTATTTTCTTTAAAATTGTTTTATTGGAGTTCCCGTCGTGGAGCAGTGGTTAATGAATCTGACTAGGAACCATGAGGTTGCAGGTTCGATCCCTGGCCTTGCTCAGTGGGTTAAGGATCTGGCGTTGCCGTGAGCTGTGGTGTAGATCGCAGATGCGGCTCTGATCCTGTGTTGCTGTGGCTGTGGTGTAGGCTGGTGGCTACAGCTCCTATTAGACCCCTGGCCTGGGAACCTCCATATGCCTCGGGAGCGGCCCTAGAAAAGACCAAAAAAAAAAGGAAAAATTTGTTTTATTACGGCAAGGACACTTTAGGTAAGATCTACCTTCTAAACAGATTTTTACTTGTATAAAGCACAGTTGTTCTTATGCTGTTATCTAGAGGCACAATATTGTACAACAGATCTCTGGAACTTATTCATCTTCCATAACTGAAAGTTTTTATCCATTGATGAGCAGTTCCCCTCCCTCCCCCCAGCCCCTGACATCCACCATTCTGTCCTTTGCTTTTATGTGTGTTTGACTATCTTTTTTTTTTTTTTTTTTAAATTTAGGGTCGCCCGTGCAGCATATGGAAGGTGCCAGGCTAGGGGTCGACTTGGAGTTGCAGCTGCCGGCCTACACCACAGCCAGAGCAACACCAGATCCGAGCCGCATCTGCAGCCTACATCACAGCTCACGGCAATGCTGAATCCTTAACCTACTGAGTGGGACCAGGCATCGAACCTGTGTCCTCAAGGATACTAGTCAGGCTAGTCCCGCTGAGCCACAATGGGAGCTCTCATATTTGACTATTTTAGATATCTCATATAGGTGGAATCATGCAGTATTTGTGCTTCTGCGAATCTTTTATTTGACTTAGAATTATGTCCTCAAGGTTTATCCACGTCGTTGCATGCTGCAGAATTTTCTTCTTCTTTAAGGCTGAATAATATTGCATTGTATGTATATACCACATTTTAGAAATCCATTCAGGAGTTCCTGTCGAGGCTCAGCGGTTAGCGAACCCAACTAGCATCCACGAGGACGTGGGTTCGATCCATGGCCTCGCTCAGTAGGTTAAGGATCCAGCATTGCCGTGAGTTGTGGTGTAGGTTGCAGACACGGCTCGGATCCCGTGTTGCTGTGGCTGTGGCTTAGGCCAGGAGCTGTAGCTCCGATTCGAACCCTAGCCCCTCGGAACTTCCACATGCGGCAGATGTGGCCCTAACAGGACAAAAAGACCAAAAAAAAAAAAAAAATCCGTTCATCCTTTGATGGACATTTGGATTGTTTCCACATCTAGGCCACTATCGGTAATGCCACAGTGAAACCTAACATACGGCACAAATGAACTTAGCAATTGAACAGAAACAGACATGGAGAGTAGACTTGTGGTTGCCAGGCGGAGGGGAGGGAGTGGGATGGACTGGGAATCTGGGGTTCGTAGATGCAAACTGTTACTTTTAGAACAGATATGTGATGAGGTCGTGTGGATAGCACAGGTATCTAATCACTTGTGATAGAAAGTGATAGAAGATGAGAAAAAGAATGTGTATATATACATATTTATATATATGTATAACTGAGTTAATTTGCTGTACAGCAGAAATGGGCCGATCATTGTAAAGCAACTAAAATAAAAGAATTTATGTATTTATTTATTTATTTGTCTTTTTGCCATTTCTTGGGCTGCTCCCACGGCATATGGAGGTTGCCAGGCTAGGGGTTGAATCAGAGCTGCAGCTGCCGGCCAGCCCCACTGCCACAGCCACACCACATCCGAGCTGGATACTAGTTGGGTCTGTAAACCGCTGCGTCATGGCGGGAACTCCTAGGCTCATTGCTTGCAGGTCCCCCAGACCATTTCCTTCTGGAAGGGAAAGCACCCCTTCCCTCCCAGCCCCCATGGAATCACTTTTCACTTTGAAAACAAGGCCAAAGACAAACTGGCACTTCAGATTGTACACCTGGGGAAGGACAAGCAGGGTCACAGAGAGCCGATGGCAGAGTTCTGCCTCGTAAGCTCTGGGGAGAGTCTGGTGCCAACTGCTGGCAGCTTCTCCAATAGTCTCCTCAGACTGTGGGGCATTTAGCGTTGGGCCTCAGCCTCGGCTCCAGACCAGTAGGGAAAGGCCCTGTCCCACCTGGGATGGCAGGAAGGAAGAGAGAAGGGAAAGAGAGACCTAGCCTTTTTTGCTCCAGATCAGGAGAGAAAACACCCGTTTTTCCCCTCCCCCGCCTTTCTCAACCTCCGGCTGTTCCTGATCTTGCATTTCAGGATGTTAATCGCTTTTATGTTCTAGAGGGTCCAGGCTCCTTTGCCTTGCTCGTTGCCGGTTACCAGTGACGGTGCTCATGATGGTAGATGCGGTCCATGCCGTCGGGGTCTGCGTGGACGGGGCCTGCAGGGCCAGCTTGTGCCCCGCCTGTGTTCTGTGGTTGGGAAGGACAGGCCCTCTGCTACGTGAGACGGGGCCATGGACCGCACCTGAGGCCCCACCTGTTGAGTTACACATCAGGAAGGCTGCAGCCCAATTCCGGTTTCTTCGGATTTTCTTAAAAGACACCTTGAAAACCGACCCCTTTGGCTCACCCTGTTGTCTTTGGCAATGACCAACCTTGACCTGTCCCTAAGAACGACAGAAACTAGCTGGTTTCCCTGGTTCACCATCTCTTTTATTCAGACAATCTTCTCAGAGTAAGTCAGAATTATAGATGGGCTGCTCTTTTTTTTTTTTGCTTTTTTTTATGACCGCGCCCGTGGCATATGGAAGTTCCCAGGTTAGGGGTCGAATCAGAGCCACAGCTGCAGGTCTACACCACAGCCACAGCAATGCAGGATCTGAGCTGCATGTACAACCTACACCACAGCTCATGGCAATGCCGGATCCTTAACCCACTGAGCGAGGTCAGGGGTAGTACCCACCTCCTCATGGATCCGAATGGATTCATTTTTGCTGTGCCACAGGGGGAGCTCCTGGGTTGCATATCATGCCCCACCTTCCTCTCATTGTTTAAAATGTGGGGAAAGGCAGATGTGAGGGAGAGACTTGCCCTGTTACTGCTCAGGACTTCCATCTGGGAAGGCGGGGAGCGGGCGTTATCTGCCCTGTGGCCAGAAGAGGCACATCGGTGGGTCTGTCGGAACGTTCCTGAGCTGCCGTCTCCTCACATCTTCTCTCCCTCTCCTATCCCCCTCCCTTTATAGTCGGTCATAAAGCACAACAGCAAGACTTGCTTCCCACACCAAGTCTATTTTGACTCCAACAACTTTAAAATTGACCTCAGGGGGTCCACTGCATACAGTTAGATTTCTTTTAGCAGCCAGGACCTGTTTGTGCTTTTAATGCAAACATCAAATGCACAATGTTGATTTTTAAACTGATCTTAAAACATTATAGTAGAACTGCTTCCCAGTGTGCAGTCAGGATCCCCTATTTTTTGGAGTTCCTGTTGTGGCACAGTGGAAATGAATCCGACTAGGATCCGTGAGGATGCGGGTTCCACCCCTGGCCTTGCTCAGTGGGTTAAGGATTCGGTGTTGCTGTGGCTGTGGTGTAGACTGGCAGCTGTAGCTCTGATTTGACCCCTACCCTGGGAACCTCCACATGCTGCGGCTGTGTCCTCCCCCCCCAAAAGCAAGATCCCCTGTTTCTGCTTTTCCCTTACCATGTAAATGCCCAGTGGTGTTTAGAGTGACTCAATCTGATTCGGGGATCTTGGGAACAGTTAGGTTCTCAAACGCCACATCTGGCTGCAGAGGTCAGCGCTGTGCAGAGACTGACTGCAGAGGAACTTTACCAAGAGAGGCAGGCTGACCTCCCACCTGGGCTGCAGCCTCGAGCTGGTTCCAGCTTCCCTGAGGATGTCAGGTGCCTGGAGCTTGGGGTGGGGGGTGGGGTCTTGGCTTCGCTGCCTTTTCTTTCCCCCTTGGCCGCTTTCACTGGACTCTGTAAGAGAACTCCGTCGGGAGCCGATACGCCTGTTGTGCCTTCGCAGTGTCGTTCTAAAGATGCCTCTTGGCTTCTTCCTTAACCATGGCCGTGTTGCTGGCTGTGGTCCACTGGAGCTCAGGAGTGGAGCCTCCGTGAGGACCTTAAGCGGTTTGATCTCCTTTCTCACATCCTCTCCTCTTAGCCTCACGGCAGCTCCTTGTACAGCCAGGTGACCACACCATGTACAGGGGCGTCGTCCGAAGTCAGGCAGCGAGGTCGTTGAGAAGCAAGGGTTTAAAGCCGATTCCAAGCGCAGTCTTCCCTCTGCCGTGTGGGAGCACGTCCTCACTATAAGGATTTGCTCTGCCCCCATGAACAAGAGTTACGCTTTGCTGCTGAGCCTCGGGACAATGGGAATCTCTTAGGCTTGCCTGAACCTAATTAATACCTGGTTCAAAAGATGAGAAGAGCCCACACTTGTGAAGTCTTTCTTATAGTCTTCATATGGCCTTCCTCCCTTTTTAATTTTTATGTATTATTTTCTTTTTTTAAGGGCCACACCTGGGAGTTCCCGTTGTGGCACAGTGGTTAACGAATCCGACTAGGAACCGTGAGGTTGCGGCTTTGATCCCTGGCCTTGCTCAGTGGGTTAAGGATCTGGCGTTGCCGTGAGCTCTAGTATAGGTTGCAGACACAGCTCAGATCCCGAGTTGCTATGGCTCTGGCGTAGGCCGGAGGCTACAGCTCCGATTCGACCCCTAGCCTGGGAGCCTCCATATGCTGAGGGAGCGGCCCTAGAAAAGGCAAAAAAAAAAAAAAAGAAAGAAAAGAAAAAAAGGGCCGCACTTGTAGCTTGTGGAAGTTCCCAGGCTAGGGATCATAGCAGAGCTACACCTGCTGGCCTATACCACAGCCACAGGAACTCGGGATCTGAACCGTATCTGTGACCTACACCGCAGCTCACGGAAATGCCCGATCCTTAAGCCACTGAGTGAGGTCAGGGATCAAACCTGCGTCCTCATGGATGCTAGTTGGGTTCATTACTGCTGAGCCACAACGGGAACTCCTGACCCTCCTCCCTGTAGATGTTTTATTATTATTCCATTCTTTAATTTCTGATAACATTTGTCATCGTATGGGTCTCCCCAGGGAGTGTGTTTATTTGTTCCCCATTTCATGAGTTGTCCCCACCCCAGCTGGACTCTGTGACCCCACCCTGTTCTAATTCCAGACCCAGCATAACCCTTTGTGTGCACATGTGTCCTTGGCCTCCCAAAGATAGAGTCTCCTGCAGGAGGAAGCTGGATGGAAGCCTGGAAAGGTTATTTTGTTTAAATTCTTTCCTTGAAGTTCCTTTGGTGAAGGAGCCAGGCTGGAAATCGTACCAGAACAGTTGTGTTTCATAGTTACAGTGCAATCGGGAAACTGTAATTCATGGTCATTAAATTGCTTCCTTTGAAGTGTAAGAAAAACCAGAACAACTTTTATGGCCCCTTAACCCACAGGATTATAGTGCACATGAATTAAAGTCAAGTGTGTTGTGACCTCTCCCAGGTACCCTGCCTGGCAGGATTCCATCTTCACCCTAGTGCTCATTAATTGGTTGACTTTCAACTGAGGCCTGGGATGGTGGGGGGCGGGTGGCAGGATCTTGGAAGGCTTTTTCTTTTCTCTCGTCTTTGTGTTTTTCACAAAGCAGATCAGACATGAGGGGACTTACTCTGGTTGCTCACCTGGAAATGAGAATTGTTCTTTCTCGGTTGGGTCTCTCCAGGAAAGAGCAGCTGAAAAAGAAGGAGTAGACCTTTAGGACTTTCTAAGCCATTTGGTGTTCAATTGTTTTCATTGAATCCTCATAGCAGTCCAATGAGGTGAATGCTAGAATTCCCATTTTACAGGTAGGAATGAGACAGACTCAAGAAATGAAGTCATCAGTCCATGGTCACTCAGTAGGTGGTAGTGCCTGAATTTCAGCCAAGAGCTGAGGCAGAACCTGTGCCCGCAGCACCGTATGTTGCCTCCCAGGACTCATACCTGAGGCCACAGAAAACCCAGTAGCACTGCTGAAGCCCCATGTCCTGGGTCCAGATATCCCCAGTATAATCAGTTATACAATAAAGCACTGAGATTCACACCGTTGTAACCTTTCAAGGGCATTTCATGGGAAAACAATGGCGAAAGAAATGCAGTAAAATTGTATGTTAGTGTTTAATGACTATATAGGAAATATTTATATTATAACAATAAACATGTGTTTCGTGACATCTGTATCTAATTTGAAGACATGCTTAAAGTAGCTTTCATTAGAACAATAACAATTTTTTTCATTAAAAATGTCATGAATAAAAAAAAAATGTGGGTGGGGGCAGGAGATCTTTCAGAATGTGGACTGTCAAGTTATGCTCCATTTGTTCCGAGAGGAGGTAACCCATAGGACATAAAAAAAATTTTGAACTTCAGTTGTACATATTTCTTGGTAATAGTTTCTGTCACCTGTATTTATTGCCTGGCATATTTTCTTTATGGACTTAGTCCTGGACACTTCTGGCGAGGTCATCACAAGTCCCGCCACTCCACTAGATGGCGCCGTGGTAGCATAGATATGCCTGATGCCCCACCATGGGTTTGAGAAGCAGGCGAAGACCTTTGGGTGCTCTGTTGGGATAACAGATCAGCCTAACCAAGGGTGAATTCAAGCCCCATGGTGTCATAGAATTTTTTTCACACTTCTGGATCTGGTTCCAGTTCTTTTTCTGTGTGTCTGTGTATCCTCACCTGGGGTCCTTCTTTGTCCTGTTACCCTCTTTCCCTCTAGCTCTTCCACATATTTTTTTTTCCTAAGTCCTGCCCACCAACCCTGTTTGCAGGGAACCTTCCCTCTTCTCTCCTTTATTCTTCACATGTTTTCTCTTTGAGGGGAACGTTGTGCCATGATGTAAACAGAAACATTGCTGAGCTGTTCAACGGAACCGCTGCGGCTGCTTTGCAAGGAGAGGGTCGTCTTGCTCTTCAGACTAGACTCTTTCCTCACGCATGCGTGGGCTCCTCAGTGGGCTCCTCTTGCAGGGAATGTGGTGCTTTCTCAAAAGCGGTGGGTTTGGCTCTAGCCAATACAGTCAAAAGAAGGACAGGGACTCTGGGATGGGGCATAGACTGTGGGAGGTGCATAAAGTATTCTGACCGTCGAAGGCATCGCCCAGAACCAGGGTTGAAAGGGAGCTGCCAGAGCTTGTATCTCAGTCCCTCATTTTGAAGCGAGGCAAGAGATGCCTGGAAGAGTCCTGTCTCCTCCTGGTCAGTTGAGGGCTGTCTGCTGAGTAGCTGCCAGCTCCAAGGAGGGAGAGCCTTGACAGGCAGGGACAGGAACCATCTGTGAATGCTTTTTATTGTAGGATTGCCGTTCTGAGGATTACTCAGAGAGGTGACCTCCGCTTGACTATCATCTTTAGTTCAAAAGAGGAGCACGAAAAACATTTAAACTATTTTCAATCGTCCCCATCAAGTGTTTGTCTTTGCTACATGGGATTATTATTGTTTCCATCTTCAAACCACAGCTTTGCAAAGCCAGGCATCGCGTGGTGGGAACCAGACGTGCTTCCCAGACTTAGATTTTTGCAAGGGCGGCTAATGTAAAAACGACTCCCCACCTTCAAAACTTGTTGATATTCCTCCTCAGGTCCTTTGGTTTCTAGAAGGAAGCTAGATGCTGTCTCTTCAGAGTGCCTAGAGCAGGGAGAAACTTTTGAAACACCTACACCTTGTGAGGTTGAAGACGGGTTGGCAAGAGAAGGAGGTGCTTATGGGAATCAACCGTGTAGTTGGGCAAACATGTTTGGACTTGCCTGATGTGTTTTCTCTCAGGTGCGATTCATCTTCTGTTGAAACAAAACTTCCTCGCTTGTCAGAAGCACATTTTCCCAGATGTCATTTAATCCACACTAACGACTGACGGGGAGGGGCAGGTGAGACACTTGGAAGGCAGTGTTTGCAACGGGCCTGTAAAGACCCTGAATATGGTTCTGTCTGGTGATCGGAGGAGTGTCCTTTGCGTTCTCCCTCCTTCTTCAGGGAGGTGGGACAGTGGCCCCATTTCCTAAGACATGGGCGAAATAGTGGTTAAAAAAAAAAATGTGTAATCGATTGGCAGACTTGCCCTTACACGTTACAAGACTTTAACAATTAAGTCACATCTTACTTAGGTGAAATAAACCGGTTTTATCTAAACCTTCAGTCTGTACAGAATATATTTTTTCAAAGAAATCTTTTTGATCCTTTTGTTTTCCAACACCAAATAAACCAAGGATGATGTTAAGAAGAACTCACGGATGTGATGTTGTGTTAGGGCGGGTTTTCTGCCTCCCAGAATCCTACAGTTTACTTGACAGTGCGAACTCAGTGAATAACCAGGGATCAACATAAGGCCTGTCGACCTCGTGTTTAAGTTCCCCGTTATTTTGGTTGCTGCGTAGTTGACAGTGAGACTCCTGATGACTGTTTTGGCCACGTCGCGAACGAAAGAGTCCTAATGTAAGTGTGTGTGCTGGTGGCCAGGGAAGGGGCGCAGGGGAGGAATCCTTTGGACCCAAGCCTGGTTTTGAAGGTCGCTGTTTCCCGTCTTCTTCAGTGCGCGAACATGGACGATGTTCTGGAACTTTCTGGAGACCAGTGGAAGGTGGGAGCCTCCTACAGACCAGCGGGGAGTCGGGGGGGGGGGGGGGGGGAGGAAGTAATGCCCCATCTCTGTCTTCACATCCTGTTTCCTTGTCTTCTTTTTTCCCCCTCTCTCCTCCTCCTTTCTCCTTTCCTCTCTTCCCTCCCTGCTCTTCTGAGAAGAAAAGTCCTGACACTCGCATCCGTGCCCTGCCGTGTGTCACCATCTGGCTGGCTTGAGGGTAAAAAGTTGGGAGGAGCAGAAGAAACAAGGTAGCTGTTTGTGTGTATTTGTCTGCAGCCTGGCGGGCACCAGGCCTTGGAAAAACAAGCAGTGAGATTTATAGATCTGATCATTATCAAGAATCTTTATTCTGAGGAATGAAGCAAGAGAAAGTCTTCCATCAACCATCACGGAGAATAAGTGGGAGTCCAGAACTGTCATAGCTTATCTCGTTTACTCCCTTGACAATCTTAGGAGGTAGGTATAATTATCCCCATTTTTTGGCCGAGGCCCTAGGATTCAAAACATTGAGTGAACTGGCCAGCGCAGAGCCCAGTCCCTAGCTGGTGGTCCATCGGTACTTGCTAAATGAAGAAGCAAAGTCACAGAGCCAGGATTTAAAGCCTGATTTTGTACGCTCAAGTCCAGTGCTCTTTCTGCTCTAGTATTCGTCTTCCTGGGAGGGACTTGGATGAGCCTAAAAGATCCATGGTATCCCGTGCTGTTTAGTCAACAGTTAATGTCGGATTTGCAAAGAAGAGGAATATGTCTGTTTCATTAGCCTTTATCTGTCTCTTTTACTTTAGTTTAGCTTATAATTTTTGTTAGACATTCCTATCCTGAGTCCCCCCTCTTTTTTCATCCTTACTTCTTTTATATTGGCAAGAGGCTCAGTGGTGAACATAGAAATTCTGGGTCCAGACATCCTGAGTTTCCTGCCACCTACTGGCTCTGTGACCTTGAGCAAGTTATTTAACCTTTAGGTGTCTCAGAGTCACTAACTTTAAAATAGGGATGAAAATAGAAGGTACGTCAAGGGGTTATTGTGAGGATTATGTGTATAGCACTTAAAACAATTCCTGGTATAGAATCGGTACTATGTGAATGTAATTAATTATTGGTATCCAGGTTGCCCTGTGGTGAATGTTTTTACCATTATCCTGTGTTTTTCCTACCTTTGGAAATAAACCGCAGGACAACAGAGTGTGTCATTATCACAGTCTTTATTTTTGTTGTTGTTGTTGTTGTTGTTGTTGCTATTTCTTGGGCCGCTCCCGCGGCACATGGAGGTTCCCAGGCTAGGGGTTGAATCGGAGCTGCAGCCACCGGCCTACGCCAGAGCCACAGCAACGCGGGATCCGAGCCTCGTCTGCAACCTACACCACAGCTCACAGCAACGCCAGATCGTTAACCCACTGAGCAAGGGCAGGGATCGAACCCGCAACCTCATGGTTCCTAGTCAGATTCGTTAACCACTGCGCCACGACAGGAACTCCTCTTTATTTTTTTTTTTAATACTTTTTGATACGCTCTCTGTTGATATTTTAAAAATTGACACATTGTTTTCTTCCTCATGTTTTAGTTTCACCATGGGTTGTTTATTTGTATCGAGGTAAAATACGCCATTTTAACCATCTTTAAACGTCCAGTTCATTGGCATTAATTACATTCACAACATTGTGCAACCATCACCATGGTTTATTTCCAAAGTTTTTCATCACCTCAAACTGTATCCTCTTCATCAATAATCTCTCCTTTTTTCACTTAGCAAAATGTCTGCAAGATGCATCCATATTGTAGCATGTATCAGAACTGCATTAATTTTTATAGCTGAATAATAGTCCATTGGCTGTAAAAACCACATTTTGTTTATTTATTCCTCTGCCCAAGGACATTTGGGCTGTTTCCACCTTTTTTTGCTGTTGTGAATAGTACTGCTGTGAAGATTGGGGCACAAGCATCCTTTTGAGTTCCGGCTTTTAATTCTCTTCGGTATAAAAAGTGGCATTGCTGGATCATGTGGTAATTATATGTTTAGTTCTTTCAGCAGCTGCCAGACTGCTTTTCCTTCATGCCATCAAGGCACAGGGGTCCTGGTTTCTCCACATCTTCACCTCGGACATTGATTTTTCTCTTTCCTCTCTTTTCTTCTTCCCTCTCTCCCTCTTTTTTTTTTTTTCTCTCCCTCTCCCTTCTTCTCTTCCTTTCTTCCTTCCATCCTTTCTCCTTCCTTCCAGCTATCCTAATAGATATGAAGTGATATCTCATTTGGCTGTCACATAGTCCTTATCAGAATTATATCTATTTGGAGTTCCCCTCGTGGCACAGTGGTTAATGAATCCAACTAGGAACCATGAGGTTGCGGGTTCGATCCCTGCCCTTGCTCAGTGGGTTAACGATCCGGTGTTGCAGTGAGCTGTGGTGTAGGTTGCAGACGTGGCTCGGATCCCATGTTGCTGTGGCTCTGGTATAGGCCGGTAGGTACAGCTCCGATTCAACCCCTAGCCTGGGAACCTCCATATGCCTCAGGAGCGGCCCAAGAAATGGCAAAAAGACAAAAAGACAAAAAAAAAAGAATTATAGCTATTAAATAAACTGAAGCTAGTGCATAATAAAACTTGAAGACACCAAACTATGTTTCAGATGTGAATCTCTGAGTAGGTTGCTAACTTCGAATTCTTTATTCAAGAAGAATCATGCCTTGATGAGATCTATCAGGTTTCAAAACCCTGAGAGTTCAGAAGAGGCAGTTTTATTATACTTTTTATCCAGGGCTCTTGCTCTGCATGCCCTCCCCAAAAGGCACTTAAGAGAGGGTGGGATGCTGCCAACTGGGGCTCTTAGCAGGGAGATACCTGCTCGTCTCCGTTTCTCTTTGGCAGAAATGGTGTGAGCGGAGCCTTGGGAGCCAACCTGTGACTGTACATTTGGGAATTCACTCGCTCGCAGTTGTTGGCAGCCCTGGCTTAGGTCCAGCACACCGTTTTCGCTGGAGAAGCGCCACTCTTTGGATTTCCTTGTCTGCAGACTGTGTTATTGTCAAACTTTTCGGCTGGGATCACAGAGAGGTTGGTTTGTCTGGGCGTTGCCAAGCTGTACCTACTCATGACCTCTTGTCTGAGCACCTGCCAGAGAAAGCTCTTATCTCTGCAGGGCAGTTGAGGGCTTGAAGATGCCCCTGATAGGGGCTGGTCCTGCTCCCAGCAGCTCTCATCAAGGCCTGACTGCAAGGCCTGCATTCTTTCTCACCGCTCACCTTTGTACTTCCTCCTGTGTCCTCACATACTTCCAGCTGCCTTGGGTCAGGTCCGGTTTTCCTGGTGCTGCAGATGCTCTGAGGTTCTGGGAAGGGCTGGGAAGCATGAGCGTGGGCTGCAGCCCTTGCTCAGAGCGCACCATTTGCATAGCTAAGTGACCTGGAGAGAGCCTCTTACTGCACTGCAAGCCCTGCCCCAGCCCACGTCTCATTTTTTTCCCCGGGGAAAACAATCCCTGCCACTGCTGATGCCCAGCTAAGACGGAATGAGATCGTGTGAGATAAAAGTGCATTGCTCATCCCAAATGGTAGCTGTTGGTATTTGTCCAAAGCCTCTTGGGGAGAGAGGGACTCTTCTGTGTCTTGGAGCACAAAGCACGAGCTCAGTACATTCCAGCCCAAAGCAAGAGGCTCACACTTCAGATTTCACAACCAAGTCAGTTCTCCAGGGATCTATTCTCCCCCCCCCCCCGCCCCATGACATTCCCAGTTGTTTTCGATTAACTTTCAGGTGACTCAGCCGCTCGGAGGTGGCTTCTAACAAATCGGTCCTTCTTTCTTTTCCTGCTCCTTGCGCTGTTTCATTGAAAAGGGGCTCCCGTATTTGCCACCATAAAATATAGTCATTCAGTGTCCCATTGTGCAGGGCCAGCGTGTCATTTCTTTTTATTTTTAAATTTTTTTTTTTATTTTTGTCTTTTTGCCTTTTCTAGGGCTGCTCTCGCGGGATATGGAGATTCCCAGGCTAGGGGTTGAATTGAACCTGTAGCTGCCAGCCTACACCACAGCCACAGCATCTGTGGGATCCGAGCCGCGTCTGCAACCTACACCACAGCTCACGGCAATGCCAGATCCTTAACCCACTGAGCAAGGCCAGGGATCTAACCCGCAACCTCATGGTTCCTAATCGGATTCGTTAACCACTGCGCCACGATGGAAACTCCCAGCGTGTCATGTCTTTGATTAAAGTTCATGCCGTGAACTGGGCTCAGAAGCCCTAAGAAAGCCGGAGCTGACCTCAGCCGTGGAAAAACACTCTATGTGTGCCTCTCCTGGAAACAGACACCATGGGATCTGCACCAGCCGGTGTGGTCCTGGAACCAATCAGAACTTGTGTGCAGTGTAGGTCATGTTAGGACTTCAGGATCTGGGGCAGACTCCTTCGTCCAGAGCACAGAGGCGTCTTGTTAAATAAACAGTAGGAAGGAGCTGGAGGAAGTTTAAGCCTGGCACTGATGAATAGCTGCTTCCTCTTCACTCTGCCCCCAACAGCCACAGGCTTTGAGCTTTTTGTGCCTCAGGAGGTGTCCGCAGTTTGGTTGGCGGCACTGGAAAGCCAGTAAGCCCTTGTTCCACATGCTTTTTCTTTTTGGCTCCTTAGGGCCGCACCTGCCGCATATGGAAGTTCCCAGACTAGGGGTTGAATCAGAAGTGCAGCTGCCGGCATACACCACAGCCACAGCGATGCCAGATCCAAACCACATCTGTGACCTGCACTGCAACTCAGGGCAACACTGGATCCTTAACCCACGGAGTGAGGCCAGGGATTGAACCCACATCCTCATGGATACTAGTCAGGTTCATTACCCCTGAGCCACAGCGGGAACTCCCCACATGCCCTTCTTGATTTTGTTTTGTTGGGTTCTTGAATCCTGGATTTGGCTGTATTTGTTGAGGCTACCCCTACTTTATTTATATTTTACAAATATATATATATATATATATATATAAAAGAGATCTTGTGTCTTTTGACAGTCAGTCAAAACATACCAGGTATTTACTGAATTCCTACGATGTGCTGAGCCCTTTTCTGGACCCTGGAAATGCATTAGGTCCTGCCCTCATGGGTTTATTTGCTTGTTCCAATCTCCTATGGTTAGATCATGGTATTTTTTTTTGTCTTTTTGCCTTTTTGTAGGGCTGCTCCCATGGCATATGGAGATTCTCAGGCTGGGGGTCCCATCAGAGCTGAAGCTGCCGGCCTACACCAGAGCCACAGCAACGTGGGATCCAAGCCGCGTCTGCAACCTACACCACAGCTCACGGCAATGCCGGATCCTTAACCCACTGAGCAAGGCCAGGGATCGAACCCGCAGCCTCATGGTTCCTAGTCGGATTTGGTAACCACTGTGCCACAACGGGAACTCCAGATCCTGGTGTATAAAGTAACATCCATATCGTGAGTTCATTTCCATGCAAACCCATTAGCATTGCATAGAGGAAAATCTTCTTCATCACAGCACACCGCATCCCTAATTCCAGCCACTAGGTTGGCAGGTTTGTGCCATTGATGCCGAGGGGCTAGAGAAGTTTGGAGCTGCTCTGGACACTTTGTTCCCAGGCAGCCAGCAGGTTTTGCATGGAGCATCTTCTGCGTACCTGTGCACATGCAGAGAAGCATTTCAGAACATGCCCTGCTAATGCTCTTTTTGCTAGAGCAGTGTAATGTGTGTGTCAGATAAGATGGCTTATTTATATATATTTGTATAATAAAAGTAGAAACTGTATTAAACATTCATTGCACTGAGCATTATTAACTGCCAGAAAGACATTAGATGTTGGAAAATTAGAAGCTGTAATGAGCATAATCTCCGTGGAAAAACTACAGTGCATAAGAAATAACATTTTAAAGTTTTTCTATAAAGCTGCCCAATTTCTGGCTCAGATTCCTCTTTCCACTGGTGTGGTGGAACACAGCCTCCCTCTCCAGGTTCTGGGGTCACCCCGGACCGAGCCATGAGCGGATCGGGTCTCTCAGCGGCGTCTCTGCCTCAGCTGGCTGCTCCCTGCTGCTTCCTCGCCATTCAGATGACTCGGGAGTCTCTCGAGAGGTTGCGTGTGTCTCTGGTTACCCATTTCCTCCTCCTGGAGAAGTTGTGTTGCCAGGTGTCAGCACTACCAGGCATCGGGGCTCGGGCCCCCACTGGCTCAGACTTCCCGGCCTCCCCCGTTGCCCCTTGGCCTCACCCGAGGCCCCTGGAACAGAGTCTTCCCCCTGTAAGAAAGAGAAAGAGGCCGTGCAAAGAGGAGGATGCTCAGTAATGCTTCGACACGTCACCCGGCCCCACAGTTCATATCCATCTAATCTGTAAAGATTTACCAAACAGGTTGAAATTATCTAGTTAGTCCTCACACCACCTATGAGTTTGTTACTGTTCTTTTTTTTTTTTTAAGGGCTGCACTTGTGGCATGTGGAGGTTCCCAGGCTAGGGGTCGAATCGGAGCTGCCGCTGCTGGTCTACACCACAGCCACAGCGCCAGATCTGAGCTGCATCTGCAACCTACACCACAGCTCGTGGCAACGCTGGATCCTTAACCCACTGAGCAGGGCCAGGGATGGAACCTGCATCCTCATGGCTCCTAATTGGGTTGGTAACCTGTCGAGCCACAGCAGGAACTCCCAGTTTGTTGCTGGTCTCACCGTTGTTCAGATGCATGAAACAGGCTTAGGTTACGCGCTGTCACTGGAAATCACGCAGGCAGTGAAGGAATTAGTGGTGATCTTTCTGCAGCACAGAACGTCTCGGGCTGTTCTGAGGTTTACGAAGCCTCCCCTGATGAGTAGCTTTCACAGGCAGGAAAGTTCCTTTAGCAAGTGTGCATTAGGAACGTCAGGTAAACGATGAACTTTGTTTTATGTCTTTATTTGTATTTGTAAAGAATGTAATTTCTTTGAAGGTTGGGTTTTGCAAACTGTCCTTTTTATGGTATCCTTTGTTTTATGTCTTTATTTGTATTTGTAAAGAATGTAATTTCTTTGAAGGTTGGGTTTTGCAAACTGTCCTTTTTATGGTATCCTCTTTAAAAATGTTTTTCTATATCTTTTACTTTATCTTGCTCCATACCACCTAGTATGGTGATCTGGGCTCAGCAGATTAAGAACTGGACTAGCAGCCACATGGATGCAGATTCCATCCCTGGCCTCACTCAGTGGGTTCAGCTTCGATTCCACCCTTAGTCTGGAAACTTCCATATGCAGGCCATAAAAAAAAAAAAAAGTATGCTGCAGCATATGGAGGTTCCGAGGCTAGGGGTCAAATTGGAGCTACAGCTGCCGGCCACAGCCACAGCAACACCAGATCCTTAACCCACTGAGCGAGACCGGGGATCGAACCCGCATCCTCATGGATACTAGTCATGTTACCGCTGAGACATGACAGGAACTCCTGTGTTCTTTACTAAGGGCAGAGAACGTCATTTATGAATCGGGTCTTTCTTGTTTCTGAAACGAGACCTGAAATGCCTTGTGGAAGTGTAACTCCTGCGCCACCGTGGAAGGTCACCGGATTGGTGAGGAAGTAGCCAAAGCCGTGGGCTGTGAACCCCTGGCTCCAGGTGCACCAGGAGAAAGTGCCTGTTGCAGAGGATGCGCACAGGGGAGCCGACCCTGGGAGAGACTAACCTTCCGTATCCCCTCCCCTGAGCCGGCGTATCCGCAGCAGGGATTGAATGAGAACCCCCCCACCCCTCCACTGCCAGGGGGCTATTTGTCACTGGGCATCTTTCACCCCAAAGTCCCAGCTCCCTCTCTGCTGACTCTGGAGCTTTGGGTTCACTGGGCCCATCTCTGACTCTGGAAGCACACAGGAGACGTCTGGGAAGAGTCGGGAGAGTGATCATCTCACAGCAGCTTCTCACGTGGAGGCTCTGAAGCACTTCAGAGTGGGGGCAGCTTTTCCCTGGGCTTAGGGTTTAGGGTCTCCACTTTATTTATTTTATTATTATTTTTTTTGTCCTTTAGGGCCGCACCCATGGCATAGGGAGGTTCCTAGGCGAGGGGTCGAATCGGAGCTGTAGCCACCGGCCTACACCAGAGCCACAGCAACGTGGGATCCAAGCCGCGTCTGCAACCTACATCACAGCTCACAGCTGGATCCTTAACCCACTGAGCAAGACCAGGGATCGAACCTGCAACCTCATGGTTCCTAGCTGGATTTGTTAACCACCGCGCCACGATGGGAACTCCCGGCAATCTCCACTTTAGAATTGCTGCTTATACGACTTGGGAGATAGAAGCATAGAGGAAACTATTCTAACATTTTATTTCTTGTGTGAAGGAAAGAGCAGCGAGAGGAAGGCATGAGAAAGACGAAGAGCCAACGAGGACAGACAGTCCTCTGGCTGCCTTTCCGTGCTTTACAGCACTTTGCTAAGCATCTAACGTGCTTAACCACTTGGGATTCTTCATTGTGTCTGAAATTCTGAACAGAATATCAGATACTGAGTTCACTGGGGTTTTTTTTTTTTTTTTAATTACGGTAAAATATAGAACACAGACGTTACCATTTTACCCATTTCTAAGCCTGCAGTTCTGCGATGTTAGGTACATGCCCAGTGTTGTGCAGCCATCACCACCCGTCATCTCCAGAACTTTCCATCTTCTCAACCTGAACCTCTATACCCATCAAGCAATAACTCCTCATTCCCGTCCTCCCCCAGCCCCTGGCATCCACTGTTCTGTGTCCTGTCTTTATGGATTTGGCTACTCTAGCTCCTTCAAAGAGTGGATGCGTACTATTTTAAAACCAAATATTTATTTATTTGTGGCCATGCCTATAGCATGTTGGAGGTCCTGGGCCAGAGATCAAACCCGTGCCACAGCAGTGACCCAGGCTGCTGCAGGGACCACGCCAGATCCTTAACCCACTGAACAGGGCCAGGGATCAAAACTGCATCCTCACGGATGCTAGTCGGGTTTGTTACTGCTGAGCCACAATGGGAACTCTGGAACCACATTTTTCAATGTGATTTCTTTTTGTAAGCTTTACTATTGCTAGAGTTTTGTAAGTAGTATACTTACCTGTGTTATTTCTATTCTGTTAGGGAGCCAGCAGGGACCAGTGACTTAGAGCCTGCATCTTTACCGCTGAGGTTCAAATCCTGACTGCCTCTTCCTAGCGCTGCATCTCCAGGCAGGTGGATGAACCTCTCTGTGCTTCAGTCTCCTCAGCCAGCACGTAGGGGTGAACCCTGTGCGGGCCTCATGGGGTGCAGTGAGGAGGCGATAAACTCCTGAGGGTGCGATGCTTCTGACAGTGTCCGGCGTGGGGCAAACACTCAGCATGTGTCAAGTAGCAGCAGTGGCAGCCCTGCTACCATTAGGGTTGTCACTGGTTGTGGCTCCATCACACCTTACAGTCCTGGACACGGAGCCTTGATGGGTCACACCCACTGGCTGGTAGCAGATCCATGGTGACACCAGACCCTGTGACCATATTCTAGAGCCGTGCTTGTGATGCTCTTTGGCTTTCCTTCTTTTTTGTCTTTTGTCTTTTGTTGTTGTTGTTGTTGTTGTTGTTGCTATTTCTTGGGCCGATCCCGCGGCATATGGAGGTTCCCAGGCTAGGGGTCGAATCGGAGCTGTAGCCACCGGCCTACGCCAGAGCCAAAGCAACATGGTATCCAGGCCACATCTACGACCTGCACCACAGCTCATGGCAACACTGGATTCCCAACCCATGGAACAAGGCCAGGGATCAAACCCACAGCCCCATGGTTCCTAGTCGGATTCGCTAACCACTGCGCCACGACGGGAACTCCTGGCTTTCCTTCTGAAATGTTTTGGGAGAACGTAGTGTGACAGCCCCCCTCCACCATGGCCCCCAGTGAGTTCTGCGGCCAGGGTCCCCTCCCGCCTCGGATGAGAGTTGGTCTCTGTGACCAGTGGAATACAGCAGAATGGATGCTGTGTTGTTTCTGAAATTAGAAAAGGCACTGGCTTCCGGTTTGGTCCTTTTCTTCTTGGGGAGAGGCCCCCTGCCTTCTCCAAGCAGCTGTAGGGAGAGGCCACGGGGTGGGGAGTGGAAGCCTCTGAAACAGCCAGCGAGCACCTGAGGTCTGCCGGCAGTCTCGGACGTGAGCTTGGGAGCCAGTCCTCCAGCCCCCGCCCATCCTTGAACTGACCGTGGTCCCTGCCGACAGCTTGACGGCAACCTCGTGAGATGCCCTGAGCCCCAACCAACCAGCTCAGCCACCTCCGCAATCCTGAGCCCCAAGACTGTGCAGGAATGTTTGTTGCTCTAAGCAGCTAAGGTACGATGCAGCAGGGGCGACACACACACGTGGCCCTGGTCTCAGTCTTTCCGTCTGTAATGACATAGCTTTAACCTCTGGTTCCACCGCCGTTTCCTATTTTGGCATCGAGGAGCTAAGACGGGAAGAATTGCTTTCGGTGCTTGCCCGCGCTCACACAGATTGTAAGCATCTCGAAGGGAGAACCTTCTCAGGACTCCCCACAGTGCCTGCGACGTGGTGTGTGTGTGTGGGGGGGGGGGTGTCTGTAAATTATGCGTGGAGTTAATGAATACATACATTTTACCCACGTAAAGACAAAAAGGCATTCAAGTTAACGTATCTGCTTATTTAAGTCTGTTTTGTAAATATGAGAGGAATGTTTCATACTCAGATCTGGGCGATTATCTGAGTTTTCCTCTTCTTTGGATCCATGATACATTTTAATAATACTTTCTTTTTCCCGATTTAACCTTGACTTATTATCATGACTTCTTATCGAGATTTCTGCTTGATAATCGCAGCGGTTTCTTTGAAGTAGCGTTAGTCAGGTGGGAAGGAGCTGCTGTAAATAGCAAGGAGAGAGCTGTCACCTCTCTGGGAAAGTCAGTGTGTTGGGGTTCTCATACCATCCTAACAAAGTACCACTAACCCAGGGGCTTTGAAAACCACTCATTTGGGAGTTCCCGTTGTTAAGACGCTGATTCAGTCTCTGCAAGGAGGTGGGTTCTATCCCTGGCCTCGCTCAGTGGGTTAAGGCTCTGGTGTTGCCCTGAGGTGTGGTGTAGGTCACAGATGCGGCTTGGATCCAGCATTGCTGTGGCTGTGGTCTAGGCCGGCAGCTGTAGCTCCAATTTGACCCCTAGTCTGGGAACCTCCATATGCTGCAGGTGTGGCCCTAAAAAGCAAAATCAATCGATCAATCCTTCTTTTAAAAAAAGAATTTAGATGTGTGATGTTTATAGTTTACAGAAGAGGTGGTGGTTTCCTCATGTCGGTCGGAGATCACTGGATAGATATCTTTTATTTGGCGTCTGTAATATTTTGACATTGAATTTTTATACCTTAAGACCAGGTATCCATAGGGGTGGAGTTTTCTACTTTTATCGTACACGTTAAGCTCTGATTAAGTTTAATAAGGTTGGAAAAGACTCTCAGCCACCTCTGTCACCACAACTGTATCCCACCCACTTCAATTAACCTGTAAGTGTCTGGGGGAAGGAACAAAACAAAACACTTGCAATCGGAAATCCACAGTGCGAGGTGGAGAATGTGTTCCTCTTTGATTCCTTCAAGGCCGAAGGCAAAGCATCTAGAAGGTTCAGGGCTCCAGTCTTCGTCATGGTATCTTCCTCTCTTGTCTGCAGCCCGCCAGTCGTCTGGCACTGAATGAACCAGCCGTAATTTACTGCATGCCGCCTGCAGGTCCAGCCCCGTCCCAGGCATCAGACATGCACAGTAAGCTAGATTTGTGCGAGCTGCACAGTTTGCCTGTAAGCAGATCATGCTTAGGGATGGTGGCCTCAGGGTGCTCACAAGCCTGTGTTTTGGGGGAGAAAGGCCTGGGGCAAATCCACAGGGACATCGGGGACAAAAGGGGAATGCTAAAGTGCTTGAGGGAGTGCAGGGGAGAGGGTGTTTCTCCTCGAGGCCTTGCAGCAATGGTGACATTTAGGTTGGGCCCTATAAGGCGAGGAGGATTTTTAGGGGTTGGAAGAGGACAGGATAGTCCAGGCAGTCTCAGTCATAGAAAAACAACCGAAAACCAGCTTAAATTATAAAAGGGGGTAGGAGTTCCCGTCGTGGTGCAGTGGTTAACGAATCTGACTAGGAACCATGAGGTTGCAGGTTCGATCCCTGGCCTCACTCAGTGGGTTGAGGATCGGGTGTTGCCCTGAGCTGTGGTGTAGGTCACAGACACAGCTTGGATCTGGCGTTGCTGTGACTGTGGTGTAGGCTGGCAGCTGCAGCTCCAATGAGACCCCTCGCCTGGGAACCTCCATATGCCTTGGGTGCAGCCCTAAAAAGATAAAAGACAAAAAAATTATTAAAAAAAAATTAAAGCATGTGATATTCTGGTGTGGCCCTAAAAAGAAAAAAGAAAAAAAATAGGAAAGAAAGAAAGAGGAGGTGCATAGAAATTAGGTTAGATAGGGAAGAACCAAATACACACACACATACACATATATTTTGCCTCTTTTTAATAGGGCTTTACCTCAGCATATGGAAGTTCCTAGGCTAGGGGTTGAATCGGAGCTGCAGGATGCTGGCACACAGAAGGGGTTCAATGGGTGTTACTAGTTATTAAAAACAATGAAATGCCTCGGTTCCTGCAACTCTTCTTTTACCAAAGTGTTTTCAAGATCCCTATCTCCCACTTGTAATTTTTGGTGCATTTTAATTTTTCTCTTAAAATGTGATTCCCTTCTACTTTCTTTGGAAAGCAGTGGGTAGTGGTGTGGGGGGTGGATGTCAGCCCAGAAGTCTCTGGATACCTGGCCGCGCTGCCAAACTGCAGGACTATAGCTTCCTGGCGTCTGAGGGCAAAGTTTCTCTGCCTGCAGATCGTCTCTGGATATTAAACATCTTGGACTTTGCCATCCTTGTGCACGTTCTCTTCGATTGGGAAATTTATCAGTGGACAATTACAAGAACATCTGGATTCTTTCAGATTTTTTGGACATTCTTCAGCTTAGCTTTCTGTGTCTGGAGGTATGAATAGGAGCGTTGGTTTCACATCAAAGTGGGTTGGTTCCAAGACGGCCATGCTCCGTTTTATCTCGTACAGATCTGTCAGCATTTGCCAGCACAGCTCTGCTGGTGATGCGCTTGAAACTCGGTGTCCTCTCCAGCGGAGCCGGCTTGACCCCAACACGTGCGTTGACATCTACGTAACATGCAGGTGTGTTCATTTAGTTCCATTTATTTTTGTTTCTTGTTCCTCAAATCCATGTTTGTGCGCTGTATCCCTCTGAATATCTTTTCTTTAAGATAGCTGTGAGGGGGAGTTCCCTAGCGGCTCAGCAGTAGCGAACCCAGCGAGTATCCATGAGGACGCAGGTTCGATCCCTGGCCTTGCTCAGTGGGTTAAGGATCCAGCATTGCCGTGGGCTGTGGTATAGGTCACAGACGGGGCTCAGATCCTGTGTTGCTGTGGCTCTGGCATAGACCAGCAGCTGTAGCTCCAATTCAGCCCCTAGCCTGGGAACCTCCATATGCCTCTGGTGCGGCCCTAAAAAGCAAACATAAATCAATCAGTAAATAATAAAATAGCTGTGGGGCAAGACCGCAACTGCTCGGTTTTTTTTTTGGTTGTTTGCTTTTTGTCTTTTTCTAGGGCTGCTTCTCGTGGCATATGGAGGTTCCCAGGCTAGGGGTCTCATTGGAGCTGTAGACATTGGCCTACGCCAGAGCCACAGAAATGCAGGATCCGAGCCGCATCTTCTACGTACACCACACAGCTCATAGGCAACGCGCCAGATCATTAACCCACTGAGCAAGGCCAGGTATCGAACCCGCAACCTCATGGTTTCTAGTCAGATTCGCTAACCACTGAGCCACGACGGGAACTCTGTGACTGCTCAGTCTTGATGGAGGTAGCACCCGAGTTGCAAGGCGCCCAGCCTGCCTCTCTGAGGGGCACCCTGCTGCAGCCTTGCCTGGGCCACACGTCATGCGGAAGAGCTGGGACTGGATGGTGGAGTGTCGGTGCTTCTTTGCTGTGCACAGGGTAGGCCCTTCAGGGCTGTAAAGCCTTTGCTAAAGACCATGAACACGCCCAAAGGCTACTGGTTTTCCGTCAGCTACTGGAGGCCTTTATGATGGGCCTTAAAATGTCTTGTTTATGGTCTCATTACAGTGTAACAGCAGTCGGGCTTACCAAGGGGCTAAGTCGTCTGTCACACTTGGCCCAGCTGCAGGAATAACAGCCCAGCTTCCTGTACTATGACTGTGTTTCGAGGTGGCCGTCTTGGATTCAAATGTCAGAAAACAAACTCAGGTACTTACCCAAAATGGAGCATTCCCAAGAACCAGCTTCCTTTAGCTCCCCTCATTCTTCCGACAACTGGAGGAGAAAAACTGTTGTCATGAGAGGCACTTCAAAAACTGTTTGGGAGTGCCTGTCGTGGCTCAGTGGTTAACAAATCCGACTAGGAACCATGAGGGTGCAGGTTCGATCCCTGGCCTTGCTCACTGGGTTAAGGATCCAGCGTTGCTGTGAGCTGTGGCGTAGGTGGCAGACGCGGCTTGGATCCCGCGTTGCTGTGGCTCTGGTGTAGGCCGGCAGCTACAGCTCCGATTGGACCCTTGGCCTGGGAACCTCCATATGCCGCAGGAGTGGCCCTAGAAAAGGCAAAAAGACAAAAAGACAAAAAAAAACAAAAAACAAAACCAAAACTGTTTGAACAGACTCCTAACCATCCCCAAATCCACCATCAGTGTCTCCTTCCCCAGTTCCTTGAAGAAATGAACACGAGATGAGAGTATGCCTGTTGAAGTGAAGTAAAGACCCTGGTTGACTAAAATGTCCTATGTCAGGGACCCCGGCAGAGGGACGTGTTCTCTCGTTCAGGGTCACTGATGAGTTAGGTCAAATTTACTTTTTGGAGGGCCCATACTCTGAGCCAGGTACGACTCTCAGCAGTGGAGATTCGAAGATTTCCCTTTGTGAGTCCTACAGTCCAGTGCAGTGTTTGCTTGGGAACAGATCATTGCTTTCGTGCAGGCAGGAGCCCTGGGGAATGGGAGCAGGAAGAGGACCAGAATCCAAGAGAACTAGGGAAGGTTTTGGCAAGAAGGGAATACTGCTGCAGGGGTTTAAAGATAAACATAATTTTCTAGACAGAAGGAATAAGATATACAGACACTTTCAGAGGTAAGAGAACACGATGTATTCGAAGATGTAATTAAATAGTTTGATATTGCTAGAGCTTAAAGTATGAGGGGAGTTCCCATCGTGGCTCATCGGGTTATGAACCTGACTAGTATCCATGAGGGTGCCGGTTCAGTCTCTGGCCTCATTCAGTGGATTAAGAATCCGGCATCGCCATGAGCTGTGGTGTAGTTTGCAGATGTGGCTCAGGTTCTATTACACCCTATTTAAAAAAGAAGAAAAAAAAGGCTCTTCCCTATCTATCTAAGCTAATTTCTAGTCATTTCCTCCTCATTTTTTTTTAATCTTTTTAGGACCTTACCTGCAGCATATGAAAGTTCCCAGGCTGGGGGTTGAATCAGAGCTGCAGCTGCCAGCCTACACCACAGCCACAGCAACACAGGATCCAAGCCATGTCTGCAACCTACACCACAGCTCAGTGGCAACTCCGGATCCTTAACCCACTGAGCAAGGCTGGGGATCGAACCTCCATCTTCACGGATACGAGTCAGGTTCATTACCACTGAGCCACAAGAGGAACTCAGGAATAGCCAGATATGGAAAGCTCTGAATGCCAGGAAGAAGAGTTAAAAACTCTTTTAGTGGTAATGGGGGGCCACTGAATCATTTTGCAGAGAGAAGTAACAGGTGTGACTGAAAGATCAGTGCATTTGCAATGTCGAGACGGGAAGGGGAGAGCTTAGAAATAAGGAGACCTGGGTGGTAAGACATGACCTTGGTCCCCTGGATGATGTTGCCCCAAGTTGTGGCAGAGGTCATGGAGATGGCAACACATGGACAGATTTGAGATAGGAGGTGGATTGCAGAGGCTTGGGATATAATTGGGCATGAGACCTAAGGACAGGCTTGTCCTTAAGGACTGGTTTGCATGACTGAGTAGTAGGGGAATTGTGTTAGATAGAAAATAAAGGAAGGGGAGTTCCCGTCGTGGCGCAGTGGTTAGCGAATCCGACTAGGAACCATGAGGTTGCGGGTTCAATCCCTGGCCTTGCTCAGTGGGTTAAGGATCCAGCGTTGCCGTGAGCTGTGGTGTAGGTTGCAGACGCAGCTCGGATCCCGCGTTGCTGTGGCTCTGGCGTAGGCCGGGGGCTGCAGCTCCGATTCAACCCCTAGCCTGGGAACCTCCATATGCCGCAGGAGTGGCCCAAAGAAATAGCAAAAAAGACAAAAAAAAAAAAAAAGAAAAGAAAGGAAGGGGAGAAGGAGGTTTACTTTTAGGCATTGAAATCTTTGAGGTGTGTGTTGGGTAAATAGAACTGTCTAGTTGGTGACTATTCTGTGTATTTGTCATTGAGGAAAGAAGTCTAGATTCTTCAGGAGTCATCAGCGTATAGGTGACAGTCGAAATGCAGGCGCAGATGGGAATTCTCTGGCAAGATGTATGGAACAAGAGAAGAACAGCCACGGAAAGGGCTCAGAGGATCGCCAGCCCTTAAGGGACTGGTGAAGAGCATGCATTCCTAAAAAGGAGACCAAGAAGGGACAGCGAGGGAGGTGGTCCAGACACAGGATAGAGGCAGACGTTACAGAATCCAGGAGGAAAGGGGATGCCATCTGGGCAGGTGATCGAGCCAGACGGAGCAGAAGGATTGCGTAAAACAGGGACTGAGAAGTAGCCCTCAACCTAGAAACTCTAGTTCACGCAGGACCCCAGGCTGTGAGGGTCCAGTGAACTTGTCAGGGCAGCTGTCAGCTTGCAGGGCGGCGACAAGTAAGTGGGAAGAATGTGATACTCGGAGAACATTCTCTTGAGAGTTTGAGTGTGTGAGGGAGGAGGTGAAACATGCCAAGCTCGTTCCCCGAGACGGCAGAGGCGATGCTTTTCTTTTCTTTTTTCCTTTCCTTTCCTTTCCTTTCCTTTCCTTTCCTTTCCTTTCCTTTCCTTTCCTTTCCTTTCCTTTCCTTTCCTTTCCTTTCTTTTCTTTTCTTTTCCTTTCTTTCTTTCGCTGCATCTGCAGCATATGGAAGTTCCTAGGCTATGGGTCAGATCAGAGCTGCAGCTGCCAGCCTACACCACAGCCACAGCGGCGACAGATCTGAGCCGCATCTGCAACCTACACCACAGCTCACAGCTGGATCCTTAACCCACTGAGTGAGGACAGGGATCAAACCCACACCCTCATGGATCCTAGTTGGGTTCATTACTGCGGAGCCACGATGGGAACGCCCATTTGTATTTTAAGATGAGGGACATTTGAACAGGTTTATACGCTTAGAGTGATCTGGAGGGGATCTCAGGATCTGGGATTAGAGGAGTTCCCGTCGTGGCTCAGTGGTTGGTGAACCTGACTAACATCCTTGAGGACACGAGGACACGGTTCGATCCCTGGCCTTGCTCTGTAGGTTAAGGATCCGGCGTTGCGATGAGCTGTGTTGTAGGTCGAAGACAGAGTTGCTGTGGCTGTGGCTGTGGCTGGTACTTGCAGCTCTGATTCGAGCCCTAGCCTGGGAACCTTCATGTGCCGTGGTGTAAACCTAAAAGACAAAAAGACAAAAAAAAAAAAGAATCCGGGATTAGAGAGGACAGTGTAGCAGGTTCTAGACAAGTGTTTCTTGTTCGGGACCAGCAGTATCAGCATTACCTGGAAATTTGTGAGAAAAGTAATTTTCACCTCATATCTGCTGAATCAGAAACTCTGGGTTTGGGTCCAGGCAGCCAGAGTTTTAACAAGCCCTCTTGGTGACATGAGGCCCACTCAAGTTCGAGGTCTCCTGTCCTGGAGGGAGATGAAGGGTGGGGTCCAGAGGCCAGGTGGGTGCCGGCACCTTGCCCAGGAGGGGCGGTGCCTCTGCAGGGTTTCAGTGCAAATAGATTCATGGTGGGTGGTTGTAGCATTGCTTCTGGTTGCATCATGTTTCTTTCAGAAATAGGCAGCAGCTTTGTCTACTGAAAGATTCTGGGATGAGAGTAGGCTTGATTGAGCTCATACAAATGTAATACACATGAAAGCTTTGGAAACTTTTTGCTTTTTCATTGAACTGCAATATGATTAATTTTAAGCTACAATGTGCTTTTATTCTTTCATTCTATTCTTCCTCCTGGCTCTTTCTCACCAGGTATAAACTATTTCACTTACCAGGTTTCTAATGCTTTCCAACTACAACTATCCCCATCAGGTCATGTGTTTTGGAGTCTGTGTCTTTTAGGTGTTTGGGGGCTTTTTGTCCATCTGTGATTTCAGTGGGGCTTTTACATCGTCTTGGTCATTGGGTGCTTTAGGAAATGGCTGAGATCATGTGACTCAGAACCAGAAGAAAATTTGATCAAGGATCCATCCTATCAATAGGAAAGATTTAGAGACATTAGATTTTATTCACACTCCCACACAGCCAGCTTGAAATGATCGAGAGGAAAGCAGAACATGTATTTTAAAAAGAAAAGCCAAACAATTTCAAAATCTACTGTAGGTGCCTGGTCAAGGGTCCAGGATGCTGGACTTTGGATCTCTGCAGATGTGTTTCTTGGCTGGTCGTGAAAAAAGTGGCTGTTATTTCATTTTACAATTTCAGGATTATGGCAACTTTGACAAAGAAGCACCATTTTGACATGCCTGGTTTTTACAGAAAAATATGATTTGCTGTAATTAACCATTCATTGTCTTTTTCCTATTTTCTTTCCTTTTAATGAATGTGCATTTGTATTAATTCTTCCAGAGGCTCAGAGACCCTTAAGGGCGAGGGTCTGAATTTTGCAACTGAAAAAAGTGTAGTGAGGGCCAGGGGAAAATGACATAAGGGAGGAGGAGGGGACGTGCCAGGTCTGTTAGATCTTTGGTCCCTGGTGTTTCCAGCTGGTAGCTGGGATGTCACCAAGTCCAGGAAGTCAATCCTTGCCTGATTCTTTGTTCAGCCCGTGGAATAAATAATTCTTCTTCATGTTGTAAAACAGTTTATATGGACCATGCTAATTTTCTGTAGTACCTTGATTTTTGTTATTGCTGTTGTTATGGGGGAATATGAATTAAATAAGAATTGTATGGGCTTAGGAGGGAATTTTTTTTTTTTCTGTCTTTTTAAGGCCACACCTGCAGCATATGGAAGTTCCCAGGCTAGGGGTCGAATGAGAGCTGTAGGTGTCGGCCTACGCCCCAGCCACAGCAACACGAGATCCTTAACCCACCGAGCAAGCCAGGGGTCAAACCCGCAGTTGCATGGATACTAGTTGGGTTTGCTACTGCTGAGCCACAGTGGGAACTCCTGAATTAATTTTTAAAAACTTGTTATGTTGAGATTTCTTTGACTCAGTATTTAACTTATAAATAAGGCTTTTACTGTTAGGCCAGCCTTCAGGCTGACATTTTGACTGTTTCATATTTGATCAGAAACTGAGATCATAAAGGCCACTTTTTGGAGTGCCCTGATGACTTAGCAGGCTAAGGATCTGGTGTTGTCACTGCAGTGGCTCAGGTCACTGCTGTGGCATGGGTTCGATCCCCTGACCCAGGAAATTCCACATGCCAGCGTTGTAGCCAATGAGTAATTAAATAAATGCTACTTTTATTTAAATATAAATGTGATCCCTTTTTTTTTTTTTTTTTTAGGTCCACACCCATGGCACATGAAGGTTCCCAGGCTAGGGGGTCCAATCGGAGCTACGACTGCCGGCCTATGCCACAGCCTAGCAACACAGGATCTGAGCAGCTTGCGGCAATGCCAGATCCTTAACCCACTGAGCAGGTCCAGGGATCGAACCCTCAACCTCATGGTTCCTAGGAGGATTCGTTTCCTCTGCGCCACTACGGGAACTCCTAAATGTGATCCTATCATAACTATAATTTAAACTCCCGCTGTCTTCAAAGATGATAATTCAGTGTTACTCCCAAAATTTTAAGGGGGAATATACGTGGATTCTGAGAGAGTCACAGCTCTGTAGGCCTCCTGAAAAGAAGACACTGCAGTGCTTAGGGTCTCAGGGACCTTGAATGTCCCCCAGGTCACTGGAGGCAGGGCTGGGAGAGTCCCTCACTCAAGCCTGCCTTCAAGACATGTGCATGGAAGCAATAGTTCTTTGATTGAAGGGCAAAAATAGAAAGAGAAAAAAATAATATCAAACTCTTCCTTTATGCAACAAGTTCTGTGTGATCATTTTCCAAGTTAAAGGACCCGTTCTTACTTTCAGTCCAACCCTAAACGATTTTATTGGAGCCAGAATGTGCACATGCTTTTAATATTTACACTAAAGGATCTTTCTCAGAAATGTCTGGCTTCTCTGTTTCTTTCTTTGCTTTTGTTATGGCAGGTTAGATTGGGCTTTTTCTTTCAGATCTGAACATCTTTTTTTTTTTTTTTTTTGCGCAATACCTTGAGCATTTGTGTTTATAAATGTTTGACTTCTGACAGCTGTTTTGGGTTCAACTGTGTAAGGGAACCCTTGAATCTGAACTGCTTTGCAAGTGTTTATTCCCTTAAAACATGTCTAATGTAAATGTGTGTATTTATACACTCACACATATATATGTATGTGTGTGTGTGTGTATGAAAGTTTCTGAGGTTTAATCTGTCCTGACAGACCAGCATTATTGGATTCTTGTCATGATTCTGTCCTGGGTGTTTGTCCAGCCTGGTGCTCAGTGAGGGCTCCTAGGTCTTTGATTAGCCAAGGAACGGCCAGTGACCACACCAGTGGTTTTGCCTCTTAAAGGAGGCAGAGCTCTGGACACTGGCCCAACCGCATGCCACCCCCCCACCCCCCACCCCCGCCCCAGGACTTTGCGTGCTGTTGGTACTACCTGTCTTGGAATCTCAGCATTTATTCGGCTGTGTCGTCACTCATACTCAGGGGTTTATTGCCTACTGCTATCAACCAGGCATCTTAGGCATCAGAGGTAGAGGGCTGAGCCAGACAGACAAGGCTTCTGTCCTCTTGGACCTTAAATTGTAGTACTGTCACAGGAGGATGGCTCAGATTAGGGGTTGGCAGACTTTTCTGTAAAGAACCAGGCAGTAGGAATTCCCACCGCATCTTAGTGGTTAATGAACCCGAATAGTATTCATGAGGACGTGGGTTCAATCCCTGGCCTTGATCAGTGGGTTAAGGATCTGTGTTGCTGTGAGCTGTGGTATAGGTTGCAGATGCAGCTTGAATCCCTGTGGCTGTGACTGTGGTGTAGGCTGGTGGCTGTAGCTCCAATTTGACCCCTGGCCTGGGAACCTCCATATGCTGCAAGTGCGGCGGTCCTAAAAAAACAAAAAAACCCCCTCAAAACAGACAGTAACTATTGTAGGCTTTCTGATCTTCATTATAAATCTACTAGCCTGTCCTTGAAGGCAAAAGCAGTCACGGACAATGTGTAAGTGAATGATGGGGAGGGCTAAGTATCAATAAAACTTTATTTATACAACAGATGGATGATGGATCATGAGCTGCAGTTTGCCCAGCTAATGCCAGTGAACCAGTGGGGAAGCCTCCATATCACTCAGTCTGGACTAGGATTTCTTTTTCTAGACTCTAAGGCATCTCCGCAGACTGCATCAGGCAGGCATGAGAGAGTGCATGCACTTCTCCGCCTCTGCTGGTTATTGCAGAATTACTAACCGCTGCATTTGTCATGTTCTTGGACTCGTTTCCTCTGCCTTAGATGTAATAGGTTTTCCCTGAGTCCTGAGTTAGGACGTATCACTGTAATTTGTTCTACATGTCATGTGTGTGTGATAAGCAGAAAGGAAATAGGCAAACCCAGGTTCAAACTCTGAACTTGGAATGAAGCATTTAATTCCGGCTCCCGTTCCAGCTTGGTAGAGTGGAGGGACATAGCCACAGACACAGCTCCAGTCCAGTAAAAGTCTTCCATTTATTCTGTGTGTCACCTTTTAGCTGGGGCTGGACCCTGCGTATTATACGCAATTTAGGTTTGGCTCTCAGGGAGTTCCCGATCACAGACATGAGATAGATGAAGTAAATCCTGCCTTCCTTCCCCATAGAGGTTTGACTGCCCGTCACATACATACAAGGAAGGTGACAATGGCCAGGACCCAGGCCCTGTCCTAGACCAGTTCTCAAGAAAGCAGACAGAAAGCATGCACAGCAACGTGCAATCTGGTATGCAGCCTGTGCTGGAAACAGCACCATCCTGCTTCCTGAGTTCCCCTTCCTCTGTGACATTCAGATGGTTCCCAGGGTGCTCTTCAGTAAAGCACGGTCCCAGTGTCATCCCCATTTACTGATGAGAAACTTGAGGTGCAGAGACCCAAACCCCACAGCTAGGGCCTGCAGGGCTAGCATATGAACCTAGGCAGTCTGACCCTAGAACCCATGCGTCTTCCCTCCAGACCCTGAAAGATAATCCTGCTCTTTATTTTATTTGCTTTTTTGGGCCGCACGTGGCATATGGAGGTTCCCAAGCTAGGGGTCAAATCAGACCTGAAGCTGCTGGCTTCCTCCACAGCCACAGCCCCGCCAGATCCTTAACCCACTGATCGAGGCCAGGGATTGAACACACATCCTCATGGACACTAGTCAGGTTCATTACCATTGAACCACAATGGGAACTCCTCATCCTGCTCTTTATAAGTGTATGTGCTGACATGTAACATCCAGGTTGAATTTTGGGGAAACAAAACAAAAGTTTTGTAACAGTGTTTTCATTTCTCAGCAAAACCATGACTCCCTCCCACCTCCGGACCGTGAGCACTGAATTAGAGGCAGTCTGGCTGCTGGGGTCTGGATCCAGCCCACAGATGTGCTGCTGGGCCAACATAGGGTTTATTGAGAGATCTAATTTGAACACTGGATTAGTTTCCTAGGGCTGCAAAACAAAACAAAACAAAAAGGTACTGCAAACTGGGTGGCTTAAAACAAGAGCAGTTTATTCCCTCACGGTGCTGCAGGCCAGCTGTCTGCTCTCCCGGGGTCGGCAGAGTTAGCACCTCCCGAGGGTCCCCAGGGCGAGTGTGTCCCATTCGTCTCTTGGTGCCGGCGGGCAGCCCTCCCTGCTTCCTGGTGTGTAGATAACGTTCCGCCAGCCTCTGCCTCCGTCTCCACGCAGCCTTCTCCTCGTCTCTCTCCAGCCTTCTTATGGGGTCACCAGCTTCTGCTGAGGGCCCACCCCCACTCCAGTGTGACCTCAGCTTAACTAATCACATCTGCAGTACCTAGTTCCAAATAAAGCCACATCCTGAGGTGCCCATGGTTGGGGCATCAGCATATCTTTTGGGGGGTTGGTGGGTGGGGTCTTTTTAGGGCCACACCCATGACATATAGAAGTTCCCAGGCTAGGAGTCAAATTGGAGATACAGCTGCTGTCTACACGACAGCCACAGCAACATGAGATCTGAGCCTTATCTACGACCTACACTGCAGCTCACGGCGACTCTGGATCCACTGAGTGAGGCCAGGGATCAAACCTGCATCCTCATGGATACGAGTCAGGTTTGTTACCGCTGAGCCACATGGGGAACTCCCGGCATATCTTTTTCGAGGGGGACATAATTCCACCCATAACAGATACCTTTGGACAGGACAGAACCCCCCCCCATTCGCCCCCACTTCACTCGCTTTAATTTCCTCTAGGACAGATCCACAAATCTCTGCGCTTCTGGCCTCGTCAGACATTTGCCTTGACTGTTCCTGCCTTCAGGGTACTTCTGTTTGGTGGTGGTGGTGGTTGCAGAGAAGGGTTGAATGACAAATCTTCTGTCATCTAGATGTCCTTCCATGTGAAGCTGAGTGCATTCTTTTCACTAAAGACCGTTTCTACCCTCTCGTGGAACAGAAAGCCACATTCCCTAGATGGGATCTCTAGTTTATTACAGTAGCCTTATTCTCGCAAAATCCACACCCATTGTCAGAGGATAGATATTTCAGATTCGGCTGCGGTGCCCTGAATTTTTAGTCCCTCTCCCCAGTTTCCCGGGAAAGGAGTTCTTTATTCGCATGGTGGAAAGGAGGGCGTTCCCATTGTGGCTCAGCGGTAATGAACCTGACTAGTATCCGTGAGGATGCAGGTTCGATCCCTCGCCTCACTCAGTGGGTTAAGGATCCGGTGTTGCAGAAGTTGGAGGTTCCAGGAGGAAGTGGGCAAGCAACCTGGGAAGCAGGAGCAGAGGGCCGTGCTGGGAGCAGTGCTGATCGGAAGCAAGAAAGCCCCTTGGAGGACCAGGCTGGGCTGCCATGGCTCGCAAGGCTTGTGGTGGATGAGCCATGCCCTGGAATGCCAGGCTTGAGGCGGGCTGCCTGCTTGGGGGGGATTTAGGCTTCTGAAATCATTCTCCCTTCCCTCCCCCACCCTGAATGTTTTCAGGAAAGATGACTTCTCTTCACTCTGGAGTAGAACACCCGAGTCCACCACATGGCTCTTTAGTTTTGGAAACTAAACTAAACGGGGAATCAGATCAGATCAGATCAACTCTGTGAGTGACCAGAATGACAAGGGGCGACTGGGGTACTTAGTTGTAGAGGGACAGACCAACGACCTTTAGTTCATTGCAGTGCTGGTTCATTTCTACTAACTTTTAATTTGCCAGCACACATACGAGGCCAGCTGTTTTGAGCACCTGCCGTTGTATTGGATACCATGAGGGCTATGAAGACGCAGAAGACGTGATTCTTGCTTATTAATTAGCAGGGGAGAGAAAACAATTACCTCCATAAATAATAGAACTGGGACTGAGTTCCGGAACATAAAAAGATACCAGACTTCTCTGGATGCTCAGACTTAGGAGAGTTTGCTTCCTTGTTCCTTGAGCCAGTGTTTTTTTGTTTTTTTGTTTTTGTTTTTGTTTTTTTGGTTGTTGTTTTCCCCACAGCATATGGAAGTTCCCAGGCTAGGGGTCCAATCGAAGCTGTAGCCACCGGCCTACACCACAGCCACAGCAACTTGGGGATCTGAGCTGTGTCTGCGACTGGCACCACAGCTCACTGCAATGCCTGATCCTTAACCCACTCAGCGAGGCCAGAGATTGAACCCACGTCCTCATGGATACTCGTCAGGTTTGTTATCACTGAGCCACAACGGGAACTCCCTGGACAGGTTTCTTAATCTTCTTAAGCTTGAGATTTCTCCTCTGAAAAGTGGGGTTAATTAAACCTACTTCACAGCCCTGTTTTAAGTACCATGGATCATGTACGTCGAGGACCTGCCACAAAATAGCGTCAGGTTTTCCCTTGGGAAGGATAATGCCGTCTAATCAGACTGGAGTGTGTGCTCTGTTAATAGGTTGTATAAACTAAAATTGTGCAATAGCCAGTTTGGGTGCAACTGGGTATTCAAATGAAACATTGACATTTTTATATGTTGTTTTAATAGTCTTTATGGTAAATGCCAACAAAATAATACTTTTTAGAGACACTTGGTTTTTACACGCACTCTGAGAGATAATAAAACCTCCCATTAAGGCTTATGGCATTCCGACGGAGGGACGACTTAGCCGTGTTGCAAAAAGTAAGCCTCCTTGCTCTTTTCTTAATGCAGCCTAAATTTTAAAACAACAAAAAAGGAATGCTCTTGGGATTTATCCAGGGATCTGGGGGGCGTGTTTGATAGGTACCATTTATCTCCAGCAGAGGAACCCATACTCCTGGCCTTTTCCCTCCGTCAGTTCGGATTTCCTTGGGACCCCTTTGCCCTTTGAAGAGTTGGACATGATTCAGTAAATGAACAGAGTATGTTTCTGGGTTTGCGAAGACTGATTTACAACAGGATGGCAAATTCAGCACAGAAAACACGGTCAGGCAAGTACCCTGGCTGAGACGCTCAGCTGATTCAGTCCCGAGAGCTTTGCTTACGCTTCCCCCCAGCTGTAGGAGAGAGGGTTTGGCCGAGACCTTGAAAGCACAGGTACTGTGGGTGCTGGCACAAGGGTATGGGCGTCATTACTGTCTGAGGAAATGGTCACAGTTGCTACATTGTTGCTCTCTTTTGTTATTGCCAGCTCCAGAGCAGTCATTTGTTAATTGTTGAGATTAATTTCCACAATGTTAATTATAATTCATCCCAGATTCTCAATTTCTCCGTTTAAATGAGAAATCCTGCAGATTTATTTTTATTTTATCTTGCCTCCCCTTCTGACTCAACAACGAGAATTCTTGTACTTACATTTTTGAGAAAGTAGAGAGATCTGTTTAAATAGTATTAGCAGGGTAACACAGTCTTAACTGAGAAAACAGGCAGAATTGCATGCTTTTTAGAGGTTGCCTTCTAAAAGGAGACACTCAGAATCTCTGAAGTCGGGAAGTCTCAGCATTGTACGATATAGAATGTTATCAGCTTCTCGAGTGAGCAGAGATGGGACGAGAGAACATTTCCTCCACAGATTTTTTTTTTTCTTTCGCCTTTTTAGGGCTGCACCCATGGCATATGGAAGTTCGCAGGCTAGGAGTCGAATTGGAGATGAAGCTGCCAGCCGACGCCACAGCCACAGCAAAGCAGGATCTAAGCCGCATCTGCAACCTGCACCACAGCTCACAGCAATGCTGGATCGTTAACCCAATGCGCGAGGCCAGGGATCGAACCCAGATCTTCATGGATCCTAGTCTGGATCGTTAACCACTGAGCCACAAAGGGAAATCCCTGTAATGCAAATTCTGAATGATTTTGTTGAAGTGGAAAGTTCTAACCATGTCTTCTTAAAAGAGGAGTAGGGGGCCTTGAAGGATGATCAGCATTTCACTTGTCTGATGGACGGCATTTCAAGTGCAAGATGCAGCATGGTGAAGGCACGGGGGTGACAGATGGCAGGCTTAGGGAATAAAGAGTGGCTTGTTTTGAGGCTGTCTGAGTGCATCACTAGGTATCAATGGGTTTTATCCTGATAAGCCTGTGGAGACCTAGCCCAGGAGCTGGTGAGCAGAGCCATTTCCGAGGGAGGATTCAGGTGTCAGAACTGTGTTCTAAGATTGTTCAGGCAGTGGTGTGTAGACTTAGATTGGAGGGGTGCTGAAATAAACTAATGGAGAAGTAACATTATCCATAGAAGCTGTTAGGGAGCTAGAGAAATCTGGGTTTTCATTTGTTGAGTTGGGGCCATGTTAACTTTGTTTCAAATATTTCCCAGCAATAGGAATAAATACTACATTATACTAGTTCCAGATGCAAGGTTTAAGGGGAAGTTAAGGCACACCCTTACGCCACAAGGTAGATGCTTAAAAATTAAATACGCCCTAGAAGTGGTGCAAAAGCAGTGGAAATAGGAAAACGCTAATTCATACCACGCTTTCTGCCTCTTGCCTTTCACCAGCCACTCCGCTGCCACTTGATTTCTCCTATGCCTCTTTGGGTAAATTAGTCACAAATGGAATTATTCAAGGAATGATGCATTTAATGCTCTGCCGTTACCGCTCTGTTTAGGTCTTTGATCTCTGTTGCTTTAATTAAGAAGAAATTCTTGAATTATGCCTGCCCCTGATCCGAGGGCCCCAGGAAGTCTGTGTCACACAGTAAGCAGCCCAAGCATGAGCCCTCCAGATGAACTAAGTCTGTGTTACAGATGCTTCATTTTTTATGGCCCAACACACAGCGTAGTAGGTGCATATAGACACCAGATGTGGCCACAGGCCAGCCTTCCTTGCTTCTCAGTCTAAAACAATTCACAGGACACAGATGGTCACCTACAAGCCCAGGGTTCCATAAATGCCCCTATGTTCTTTTTTTTTTTTTTAAATGATTTTTATTTTTCCATCATAGCTGGTTTACAGTGTTCAATTTTCTACTGCACAGTCAGGTGACCCAGTCACACATACATACATACATTCTTTTTTTCTCACATTATCATGCTCCATCATAAGTGACTAGATATAGTTCCCATTGCCCTACAGCAGGTCTCATTGCTTATACACCCCAAAGGCAATAGTTTGCATCTATGAACCTCAGACTCCCAGTCCTTCCCACTCTCTCCTCCTCCCCCTTGGCAACCACGAGTCTGTTCTCCAAGACCCTGAGTTTCCTTTCTGTGGAAAGGTTTATTTGTAAATGCCCCTATGCTCTTGACTCTTCCCACACAGCATATCATGATCACTCAACAGGTATTGATCACCAGCTATGTGCCTGGCAGTATCTTAGGAATTGATGGAGGAAGTTCCACCCAGAAAATGATGTTTGGAATTTTGAACTTCTCTCCCATTTATTTATGTGCCATCATGTCCATAATCTTAAAAAACAAACACAAAAGACTTTGAGAAACTTTTGGTCATCTTTGAAATGGATATTTGTCGAACAGACAGTGAAATATATCAAGAGCTATAATAATCCAGAGACAATGGTATTAGGATATCATATAAGAGTAATAATTACAATGGGATAAAGACCTTTTGGCCTCTTAACGTCTCTCAAAAATCATCCATCGCCCAAACCCTGATGAGGAGAATGAGGAACAGAAGTGATAGGACTGGGAGTCATTTCCAACATGGGTCCGCCCTCAGTGAAGACAGAGAGCCCATGGAGGTCGGCTGGCGGCTCCCAGGACTCAGTGAGACCAAGCGTCTGCCGCGGTGGCCGACACAGAGACGCAAGCAGATCTCCTGCATGACCCTGGAAAGGCTCAGAAAAGAAAGAGGCCAGGTGCTGAGGAGGATGAGGTGATGTGGGGAGCTTGAAAGAGAAGGCTGTTTGAGAGCCTGCACAGGGCTCTCCCCTCTGCTCCCTACAGCCAGGGCTGGTGCCCCCTGTGCACACTTAGTTTCTGGAGGGGGCCCCAGACCTCAGGCGCAGCAGAAGGTGAGAGTGACGAGGAAATAGGGGTGTTAGATTATCTGGAAGTCTGTCTCCCCAACACCCACTCCTTAGCAGGCAGGTTTTTGCTCTCCATGGATTAAAACAGATTAAAAAAAATAAATCTGTGTCTAGGGTGTTTCCATTGTGGCGCAGTGGTAAGAAACCCTACTAGGATCCATGAGGATGTGGGTTCGATCCCTGCCTGGATCAGTGGGTTAAGGATCCAATGTGGCTGTGGCTGTGGCCGACAGCGGTAGCTCTGATTCAACCCCTAGCCTAGGAACTTCCTGGGGGGGAAAAAAAGAAAAAAAAAGCAAAACAAACAAACAAATCTATGCCTAGAGAAAAGATTGCAAGGAAATAACAATTTTAGTCCCGGTGGGAAAACTCTTGGTGATTTTTCTTTTGTGCTCTAATTTTCACATTGAACATGTGTATATTATTGTCATGCAAAAATAGCTAAATAATGGAGAAAAATAATACTTGGTTTTTTGTTTGTTTGTTTTGTCTTTTTGCCTTTTCTAGGGCTGCACCCACGGCATATGGAGGTTCCCAGGCTAGGGGTCTGATCGGAGCTGTAGCCACCAGCCTACACCAGAGCCACAGCAATGCGGGACCCGAGCCACGTCTGCAACCTACACCACAGCTCACGGCAACGCTGGATCCTTAACCCACTGAGCAAGGGCAGGGACTGAACCCGCAAGCTCATGGTTCCTCTTTGGATTCGTTAACCACTACGCCATGACGGGAACTCCAAGAAAAATAATACTTGTAATGAAGAAGCAAAAGAGGAAAAATGATTATCAAGGATTAGTGAATATGCTCCTGAAAATCACCTACACCACAGCTCACTGCAATGCCGGATCCTTAACCCACTAAGCGAGGCCAGGGATCGAACCCGCAACCTCATTGTTCCTAGTCGGATTCATTTCCGCTACACCACAACGGGAACTCCAAAATCATCTTTTTCTTTTTCTTTCTTTTTAACAAACTCTTTTTTAGAGCAGTTTTAGGTTCTCAGCAATGTTGCACGGCAAGTGCAGAGGGTTCCCGTAAACCAGCTGTCCCCACACAAGCACAGCCTTGCCCACTTCTGCCATCCCCACCACAGTGGTCCATTTGTTACAGTCAGTGCACCCACCCTGGCCCATGGTTAGGGTGCACTCTTGGTGTTGCACATTCTGTGGGTTTAAACAGGTGTGTAACGTATCCATCACAGAGAGTAGATGCACACCCTACGGGCTCTGCCTATCCATCCTCCCCATTAACTCCTGGCAACACTCATCTCTTTACTGTCTCCGTAGTTTTCCCCTTTCCAGAAAGCCCTATAGTTGGAATCACAGAGCATATTGCCTTTTCAGGTCGGCTTCATCGCTTATGAACAATGTGCATTTAACTTCCCCCATGTCTTTCATGGCTGGATAGCTCATTTTTCTTCAGCATTGAATATTTCACTGTCTGTTTGTTTATCCTTTCACCTACTGAAAGACATCTTGGTTGCTTCTAGGTTTGGGAAGTGAAAGCTGTATTTTATATGATTTTCTTTTCTATGATTCTGTTTTCTTTCTTTTCTTAGCATATTAATCTTAGCATATGAATTATATACATTTTACAACTTTTTTAGAGGATGCCCTAGAGTTTGAAATGTATATTTACAACAATACATATTTATAATATATATAAAATATATTGCAATATGTATGTACAAGCAAGTCCACGTTCAAATAACTCTGTACCACCACTTCATGGTTTGTGTGAATACTTATAAGAACAAAATAATCCTGATTTCTCCTTCCTGATCCTTGTGTAATTGCTGTCGTTCATATCACTTTTATGTAAGTATATTTAATTGAGTACATTGTTACTATTATTATTTTGAACAAACTTTGGTTTGTTGGATCAATTAAAAATATAAAAGTTTTTACTTTGCCCTCATGTACTCTTTCTTCAGTGCTCTTTTTTTTGATGTAGATACAAATTTCATATCTATATCATTTTCCTTTTCTCTGAAGAACTTATTTAACATTTCTTGCAAAGCAGATCTTTTGGAAACACTTTCCCGCAAGTTTTGTTTATCTGAGAAAGCCTTTAATGCTCCCACTTTTGAAGCATAATTTCATAGCGTACAGAGTTCTCCGTTGGTGATTTTTTTTCTCTCAATATTTTAAATATTTCATTCTACTGTCTTGCTTGCATGGTTTCTGAGAAGTCAGATGAATTCTTGTTCTTGGTCCTCTAAAGGTAAGGTTCTGTTTCCTTCTGGCTCTTTTAGGATTTTTTTTTTTTTTTCCTAGGGCTGCACCCACAGCATATGGAGGTTCCCAGGCCTGGGGTCTAATTGGGTCTGTAGCCGCCAGCCTACATCACAGCCACAGCAACTTGGGATCCGAGCCATGTCTGCAACCTACACCACAGCTCATGGCAATGCTGGATCCTTAACTCACTGAGTGAGGCCAGGGATTGAACCTGCAACCTCATGGTTCCTAGTTGGATTCGTTAACTACTGCACCACGATGGGAACTCCAGGATTTTCTTTTTTTATCACTCAATGAATTTATTACATTTGTAGTTGTACAATGATCATCACAATCCAATCAGGATTTTTTTTTTAAATCTTTGATTTTTTGAAGTTTAGATATGATATGTTTTAGGTGTAGCTTTTTTGGCATTTATCCTGCTTGGTGCTCTTTAAGCTTCTGGAGCTATGGTTTGGTGTCTGACATTAATTGGGGGGAAATTTTCAATTATTATTGCTTCAAATAGTGCTTTGATTTCTTTCTCTCTTCTCCTTCTGGACTTCCCATTACACGTGTTACGCCTTTTATAGTTGCCCCCAAATTCTTAGATATTCTGTTCTATTTTTTTCTAGTCTTTTTCTTTTTTTTTTTCTTTGCTTTTCCATTTTGGAAGTTTCTACTGCCACACCCTCAAGTTCAGAGGGGTTTTGTTGTTGCTGTTTTGTTTGTTTTTTCTTAGCTGTGTCTATCAGAGGCATTCTTCATTCCTGTTACTTTGTTTTTCACCTCTAGCATTTCTTGTGGATTCTTTCTTAGAACTTCCATCTGTCTGCTAACATTATCCATCTACTTTGGCATGTTGTCTAGTTGGTCCATTAAAGCCCTCAGCATGCTAATCCGTATTTTTAAATGCCTGGTCTGATAATTCCAGCATTGCGACCACATGTGATTCTGGTTCTGATGCTTTCTCAGTCTGTTCAAACTGTGCTGTTTGCCTTTTATTGCACCTTGTCATTTGTTGTTGAAAGGTAGACATGGTGTCATGGGGAAAAGGAACTGCTGTAGCCAGACCTTGAATAAGGTGCGAGGGCCTGGGAGGTGTTCTATAGCCCTGGGATTAGGTCTCTGTCTTTTGGTGAGCGTGTGTCCTGGGCTGTGGTCTTCACCAGTGTTTCTCAGTCTCACCCCTCCCCCTTCGGTGGAGCAAGATGGCTCAAGTATTTAGCCAAGTTAGAGGAAGCTACTTTACTTCCCTTCCCCCAGGTCATTTAGGCTCAGGTAAAATCCCAGGGAGGGGGGAGTTCCCATCCTGGTGCAGTGGAAACAAATCTGACTAGGAACCATGAGATTTCGGGTTCGATCCCTGGCCTCACTCAGTGGGTTAAGGATCTGGCATCGCCATGAGCTGTGGTGTAGGTTGCAGACGCAGCTCAGATCCTGCATTGCTGTGGCTGTGGTGTAGGCTGGCAGCTGTAGCTCCAATTCGACCCCTAGCCTGGGAACCTCCATATGCCATGGGTGGGGCCCTAAAAAGCCAAAAAAAAAAAAAAAAAATCCCAGTGAGGGGTGGGGGGTTGTGGTAAATAGTTTCTCCCAAGGCCAAGTCTTGTCAAGAACAGGATTCTGTGGTGGTTTTCAAAATGGTTCCTTTTCCCCTCCGTCTGCCAAAAGCATGAAAGGCTTTCTCTCCAGCATTCACTGTGAGGGGCTACTAGAGCTCTTGGAGGTAAAACTCACGAAGGTGTGTGTGTGCTGGGAGGGCCCTGGCGTTTTTCACTCTCAGATTTGTCCACACTGAGCCTCTAGCAACTTGTCAGTTACAGTTCAGCTTTTCCTTTGCCAGCACTGGTTCTCGTGGAGGTTTCTGCTTCCTGTAGACTGTGATTCTCTGTATCTGTCTCTCCAGTTTGGGGGCAGCAACCTGCCCTATGACCTCACGTCTCTGACAGTGTTAAGAAGGAATTGTTGATTGTTCATTTGTTCAGTTTCTTACTTGTTGTTAGGATGGAGTGATGACCTCTAAGCTCCTTACACACTGGGCCAGACACTAGAAGTCTCATCCTGTTTTTAAAACAAGGCTTTGGACATGTCTATTTTCCTGAACACAGCGCCAGCGGCAGGAACTACATAGCAACCCAGTGGTTTCTGGTTTTGAAGAGCTTATAAAGAAAGACTTCATGTCTTACCCAGTAAGTTCCCCTTGACTCTTTTACAGTCTAAATAAAATCCCAATTTCTGGCAAGATCTGAAACTGTAGCTTTTTGGTTTTGTCACGTATTTAAAACACCATACCAGAAGTAAGCCCACGAGAGGCATCATCATATATTAAGGGCTACTGTGATTTTTTTCCTCTATGGATGTTTCTAGAACCATAGTGAAATGTGGAGACGATTGGTTTCGCAGCTGTGGAGGTCAAACCTTGGCCCAAGGTTTTGTATCTCTGTTTGCTCTTTAGTGTTTGGCACAACCAACATGCAGAGTTCTGTTTCTCCTTCCCATCCACTTCATCTGCTTGACATGTTGATAGGAGCTTGGCCAGGCTGCCTGGCAACTGAACCAAAAGCCATATGGCTTATTTAGTCGGAAAGGATGTTCAGGATAAAATAAGCATGGGACAGCCCTGCACAAAGTCTTCAGTCGTGGAGGCACTGGACTTTAGAAGGAGTGTTGTGGTCACCTCATCCCCCCGTTTCATAGTTCTGCAATCCATGTTAGCAAAGCTGTATTTCTTTTTCTTTCTTTCTTTTTTTTTTAGGGCCACACCCATGTCATATGGAAGTTCCCAGGCTAGGGGTTGAATTGAACCTGTAGCTGCCAGCCTACACCACAGCCACAGCATCTGTGGGATCCGAGCTGTGTCTGCGACCTACACCACAGCTCACAGCAATGCCGGATGCTTAACCCACTGAGCGAGGCCAGGAATTGAACTCGTGTCCTTATGGATACTAGTCGAGTTTGTTACTGCTGAGACACAACAGGAACCCCACAAAGTTGTATTTCTGACAACCTCAGGATTCTCTAATCACTTCACGTGTAATGACCTTGCAAAATACGCGATAAAATGAGATGAAGAAACTGGAAACAGTGAGAAATTCAGCCACATGCTTCAAGACCCAAGGGTGTAGTGGTACCCACGGAGCAAGAAGTGAGTTGTGGTCCTTGCAGCCTCTGGATCTCGCCGTGAAGTCAGTGCTCTTGAAGCATATTTTTTCTTTACCACCAGCCCTTTCTTTAGTCAAGGGCTGGGAAACATGTGACGTAGATGAGAAAAAGCTGCTGGCCCACGTGAGAGGCCGTGCAGTGTGGCCATGTGGAGGACTGGGATGCACCTCCCGGGCACCTCATCTGAACAATGAGGATAACCAGGTACCTGCTTCGGACGGTGGCTCTGCCGATCACCCCGAACCGTGCCCGCTGTGGAGCATGTACAGTTCATCCAGCCTCTCATTTGTTCATTCAAAAGTTTTTGTGGAGCCCCTTTGACCATATCCTAGGCCCTGTTTGAAGCACGGGGTTACGGCAGAGAAGAAAACAGATACCTCGCTTTCATGGAACTTACATTCTCATGATAAAGATTACCTGTAGTGAAGCGGGTTCAGGAGACCCAGGACCTCTGCTGATTCTACCTCCTCTCTCTCCTCTCCTGAGGGCACCGTGTGAAAACCACTGCAATAGGCTGTAGGTACATCTTAACACCCAGAACATTGTTCAGAGCTAGACTGGGGGGCAAAGAAGTGGAATTGAATGATGGCATCTCAGTGTTCCATTACTGACATAAACTCTTGCAGAAAGATCAGGTAGGAGAGAAGGATGATTTCTATGTTTGAGGGTCCAGTTTGGGGAGTTGATGAGCAGCTTGTCTGCTTTTCCCTCCTTAAGCATCTTTTTTTGTTGTTGTTTTTGTTTTGGTTTTTAGGGCCCCGTCTGCGGCACATGGAAGTTCCCAGGCTAGGGCTCAAATCGGAGCTTCAGCGGCTGGCCTCTGCCGCAGCCACGGCAACGCGGGATCCAAGCCGAGTCTGGACCCACACTGCAGCTCACAGTGATGCTGGATCCTTTAACCCGCTGAGCAAGGCCGGGGATAGAACCTGAATCTTCGTGGGTACTACTAGTCGGGTTCTTTACTCCTGAGCCACAACGGGAACGCCTCCTTAAGCATCTTGAATGCTCGTTGCTGTGCATCTTACTTTGCGTCTCACGCAGGCGGTTACTATTAGGTGAGAGGATGGATGCGAAGGAAATTCAGATCCAAAATGCTAACAAGGTTAAAATGTTCTCTAAGGACTCATTCCCCTTCAAAGTGAAGTGACAAGCCAGATAATCTTCTCTTAGCCAACTGATGTGGGGAAAGTAGAAGCCTCTAGAAAATCATTTGGTTGAAAATTATGTTCTTAGACATCGCGGTTGACTCGGTTAATATCAGAAGAATGAGCACGTGCTGCTCTGCAAGGAAGCACATGAAACTGCTTTGTTGTGGTGCCTGAGAGCAAACTAAGGGTGGATAATGAACCCTATTTCATGATTACCTCCAGTTCTTTTCAGATACCTACAAACACGCAAACCTTCTCTAACTCGGCCTTCCCTCAGTCATTTTCAAAGACATCTGGGAGCATTTCAGCAAACAGTTCATTTTGAGGGGGAAAGGGGTAGGTTTTTTTTGTTTTTGGTTTGTTGTTTTTTTTTTACCATTGCCATGTTAAAGGGCTCCTACTGTTGCCATAGGAAACCTTTGGCCTCCTTCTGAAAGATGTCCCAGGATGATTACAAATTTCCAAGTATGGAGTTCCTGTCATGGAGCAGTGGAAACGAATCCGACTAGGAACCATGAGGTTGCGGGTTTGATCCCTGGCCTTGCTCAGTGGGTTAAGGATCCAGCATTGCTGTGAGCTGTGGTATAGGTTGCAGATGTAACTGGGATCCCTTGTGGCTGTGGCTGTGGCGTAGGCCAGCAGCTGCAGCTCTGATTCAACCCCTGGCCTGGGAATCTTCATATGCTGTGGGTGGCCCAAAAAAGACCAAAAAAAAAAAAAGTCCAAGTATAAAAATGCCATGTAACATGTAATTCTTCTTTTCTCTTGCCCTGAAAAATATAAAGTATAATTGAAAAAGTTAATTAACCCAGATAGGCATTGATTCTGTACATTCAGGATTAAAGTGATTTATAAAGCCAACTTCTGGCCTTTTTTTTTTTTTTTTTGGTCTTTTTAGGGCCTCACCCACAGCATATGGAGGTTCCCAGGCTAGGGGTCGAATCTGAGCTGTAGGTGCCAGCCTACACCACAGCTCACGGCAACCCTGGATCCTCAACCCACCGAGCGAGGCCAGGGATCGAACCCACGTCTTCACGGATACTAGTCGGGCTCATTACTGCTGAGCCACAGCAGGCATGCTTCACCTTTGATTTTTTAAATGGGGAAACTGAGAGGAGACGACGTGTCTCCCTAAAGTCACACAACGGAACCCAGGTTTTCCGAGCCCCCCCCCCCCCCCCCGTCTTCTTACCACCTGGCACAGTAGCTTCTGAGATGTTGGCTCATCTTGTCAAAGAACTTGGACGGGGCGCTGTCCGAAGCGGCAGACTGTCTGCACCTCTTCTCATGAGGTCTGAGGTCTTTACCACGCCCGGTAGGTTGCTGTCCAGCTTCTATCTAAACACGGGTTCACGAGATGGGCTGGTCCAGTTCTGAAAGCTTCTCAGTGTGGGGATCCCCGTCAGACTGTCTGAGGATGTCTGTCTGTGTACCCCGATTTTCTTCCTTGCGCCACCTGCTAGCGATACAAAGTGAAAGAAAACGTAGTCCCTTCCCTCCAGGCGAAGCTTTATCGCTTCGTAGGGGAAGCCAACTGTTACGCGAGCACTCACGGTCCATGGGGTGAGTAGGTATTTGTGGTGTGGAAGGAACTTCTCCATCAGACTGGAAGCAGGTGAGGAAATGCTTCGGGAAGGAGGTGACCCCTTGAGCTGGATTTTGAAGGAGGAGATGAGAGATTGAAAAAAGAAGGAGGAGCATCTCAGACAAAGGAAAGGACCTGTGGAAAGGCAAAGAATTATTCATCAGCCCATCGCTTTATTTAGTTAGTTAGTTTTTTGTCTTTTTTTTTTGGTCATTTCTTGGGCTGCTCCCGCGGCATATGGAGGTTCCCAGGCTAGGGGTTGAATCGGAGCCATAGCCGCCGGCCTTTGCCGGAGCCACAGCGACTCCGGGATCCAAGCCGCGTCTGCAACCCACACCACAGCTCATGGCAATGCCGGATCCTTAACCCACTGAGCAAGGCCAGGGATCGGACCCGCAACCTCACGGATCCTAGTCGGATTCATTAACCACTGAGCCACGATGGGAACTCCATCCACCCATCACTTGAGAGAAGAGGACAAGGTTCTGCGCAGCGCATGAGGGAGATTGACGGTCAGTGACAGGAGAGGAGGTGCAGCCACCTACATCGGGCACGGTCGAATTGCCAGAAGAGTATTTGATGGCCTTCATTTCTCTTAAATGCCTTCAAATTTAACTTGCCCTACTTTGGAGCTTGAGGATCAGAAAACTCTGGATTCAAATCCTGACACCAGGATTTGGCCTTTCTAAGCATTCATCTCATCTGTAAAATGAGGGCGGAAGTAACTTCTCCCAACTTTTGGGGAGCTAAAAGGAGGGCTGAAGGCACCTTACATCGTGACATTGTGTCTGGCTCACTATAGCCATTCAACATATTGGTTTCCCTTCTTTTCCTAAAGTCTCTGTAATAATTACATCCAGAGTCCCTGCCTTGGCTGTTATGAACTCTTACCATTAGACTGGCTCTTTTTTTTTTTTTTTCTTTTCCTGCAAAGATCTGTCCTTTTTACCTAACCACACAATAATATATTTTGGAGTGAAATTGAGTCCAAAGTAAAGATTTCCCTTATTACTTCCTAAGGCTTGGGAGTGGAAGTAATTAGAAAGGTAAGTTATGACTTTTCCAGATATCCTGCTTTTAGCCGGCTGCTAACTAAAAGAGTTAGATGATGAGGACTTAGGGTAGGGACAGACAGAAAGGTCAGGGAAGCTAGTGGATTTGATTGAAGTACGTGGAAGAGACAGTATTTATATGACAGGTATGTTTTTTGAACCTACTCAAACATAGTAGCAGTATATCTGGAGCAGAGGGTGTCGTGTGCTTTAGCTAAAGTGCGGATAAGAAATACAGTAACCTTAGGAAAGATCCATTTGGTAAAAGAAAAAGTTAAATTCTTTGCGGTGAAACGGTAGCACAAATGAAAAGGAAAAGGGCTTGGAGTTCCTACCGTGGCTCCGCGGTAATGAACCCGACTAGCATCCATGAGGATGTAGGTTCCATCCCTGGCCTTGCTCAGTGGGTTAAGGATTGCATGAGCTGTGGTGTAGCCCACAGACACAGCTCGGATCCTGAGTTGCTGTGGCTATTGGTGTAGACCGGCAGCTACAGTTCACATTCAACCCCTAGCCTGGGAATTTCCAGGTGCTGCACCCCCCCACCCCCCCGCCGGCCCCCCACCGAGAAAAAAGTTTGCCTGGAGAAAAGTTGAACTTTAAAAGTAAGGACTGTGCTCTTTAATCCCATTCAAGGATCTTTATCAAGAGAGGCGAGCGGGTGAGAGAAATGTGAAAGAGGGAGTGAGTCTAGCGGAGGGATAGGAAAGGGAACGGAGAAAGATTTAATGATGAAACAGCCGCGAAGGAAGGATGCTGTATGTCTCCTGTCAGAATCATAGCTTTTTCTCTTCCTGCCTCTCCAATCCCCATCCCCCGTTCTTTTGACTAAGTAGTCAGGTGGAAGTTATGATCATGGTGAAATCAGCTCAAAAGTAGGATGAATTTCTGTGAATCATACTCCCTTTCATGGAAAAAGTTGGAGTTGACCGTCTTTTCCGTACCTTTGTGTTCCCTCTCATGATTTTCTACACCGGTTCTTTGGAAAGTAATTGACTCGTGCTGCAGAGAAGCACACATGCTTTTGGTTTGATGTAATTTGTCTTCCCCTGCATCTTTGCCGGCAGCGTCATCCTGAGGATTCGTTTCTATTTCAGTAAAATGAGAAGTAAACGAATAGCATGCTGGGATGGTGATCATTTTTCTAGGGAGTTGGTGCTGCTGAAGAGCTGACTTCAACTATGTTTAAAAAGGCAATAAGTAGGCTGGCTCAACTGCCTTAAAATGGGTACGCAGTGCTCAAAGGGTGGCAGAGCGTGAGACAAATCGCTGCCCAACAGAATGTAATTACCCTTGGACGACGTCAGAGCTTGAGATGGGGAGGCAGAGAAGGGAAATTCGAAAGTCAGTTCTTATCACCGACGTGAAATCCTTCCCAGGTGTATCAGAGCAGACACAGCCAGTAGGGAGCAGCTGAGGAGATGGTGCAGATGGGCCTATAGGGAGAGACAGGGATACTTGTGAACCACAGTGGTTCATTGGGACTCGAAAGTAAGCAGGTTGAATTAACAGCATCCAAGATAACATGCTGTCTGCCTAGCTTGTGCTAGGCATTCCCACGTCACGATTCCCATTTTGTTTTCTCAGTCACTCAGTGCAGGTCCTCTGAGTTGTCAGTTTGCCTGAGTATCTGTCCAGTGCCAGCCTTGGGGGCTAATAACACGGTTTTGTGGGTGAATGTCTCCGTTGTTTCCTGAGCATCTGAGCATGGGCTGAGCTCAGAGGCGGTGATGCATCAGTTTTTTTTTTTCTTTTCTGTAAGCCCATTATCCACTTGATAAATACTTATGGATGCTTTACTGTATGCCAGACACATTAGGAAGTGAAAGTGTAGGAAATATCATAATTTATTTATGTCTCCTCTTGAGCATGAACGTTTGGTCATTTACAGTTTTTGCATTTACAAACGATGTTACTATGGACATTCTTTTCATTTGTGCTGCCCAAAGCTCCTCTGCGGGAGGTTCTCTTAGTGAACATGAGTGTGCTATAGCTACACGCGTCAGTGTATGTGAATCTTAGGCACATACTGTTGAGCCCCAAACCCAAAACAAACACATACGAGTTGCAGCACAATAAATGCAGTGTGGTTCCATTTATAAGACACCAAAACCATACAAAAAGAAACAATAGGTTGTTTATGGATACATGCCCATGGAATAAGACTATCATAAAAACAAGGGACTAAGACACACAAAACGAAGAGAGCGACTATCTCTGCACAATGGAGAGGGAGTGAGAGGGGAAGGAGCCCGAGGATGCTGTGCTATTCTGCCACTACTAGGTCTGGGTAGTTCTGTCCAGTGTGTGGTGGGACAGTGGAACCATTTATATTAATATTATATTTATAGTTTAAATATGCCTTTAACTTGTAGTTAAAATATTTTCAAAGGTAAGCATGGATCATGACCTCAAGAAATTGATGGTTTAATGACTAGAAAAGACAGATGAGCAAATAAATGCCGCAAACTGCTTCAGCGACGTCACGGGTGGTGGTCCGCGGCTTCCGGTCTACTGGTAGAGATTGATTTTTGCATAATTAGCTTCCATTCAAAGCAGAATGTGATCAGAGCTGTAGGTCATATGTGAATAAAGTGCTCTGAGAGTCTAGAGAAATTTATAGGATATAGGAAGCTTCTGGAAGGAGGTGCCATTTAAGCTGGATCTTGAAGGATGAATAAAACTAGAAGCAACAAAAGTCATGATGGAAGTATTTGCTAAAGAGGAGATACCAGGGAGTTCCCTTCATGGCTCAGTGGTTAACGAACCTGACTAGGATCCATGGGGATGCGGGTTCGATCCCTGGCCTTGCTCAGTGGGTTAGGGATCCGGCATTGCCATGAGCTGTGGTGTAGGTCGCACACTCGGTTTGGATCCTGCATTGTTGCTGACTGTCGTGTAGGCCAGCGGCTGTAACTCTGATTCGACGCCTAGCCTGGGAACTTGCATATGCCTCAGGTGTGGCCCTAAAAAGGCAAAAAAAAAAAAAAGGTATGGCATTAATTAGCTTTCTTATTTTTAATTATTCAAGATAAAGAGGATTAATGTATATTCCAAAACAGTTAAACATAAAATCTTGTTTTAATTTCAACAAAAGGTGGAGTTCCCATCATGGCATAGCAGAAACGAATCTGACTAGGAACCATGAGGTTGCAGGTTCGATCCCTGGCCTAGCTCAGTAGGTTAAGGATTTGGCGTTGCTGTGAGCCGTGGTGTAGGTTGCAGACGAGTGTTGGATCTGTGGCTGTGGCTGTGGCATAGGCCGGCAGCTATAGCTCTAATTAGACCCCTGGCCTGGGAACCTCCATATGCCACAGGTGCAGCCCTATAAAGACAAAAGACAAAAAAAATAATAAAAATATAAATAAACAAAAAATAAAAAAATTTAAAAAATTAATAAATTTCAACAAAAGGGAGTTCCCATCGTGGGTCCGTGGTAACGAACCCAACTAGTATCCATGAGGATGCGGGTTCAATCCCTGGCCTCGCTCAGTGGGTTAAGGATCCAGCATTGCTGTGAGCTGTGGTGTAGGCCAGCCATTGCAGCTCTGATTAGACCCCTAGCCTGGGAACCTCCATATGCTGCAGGTGCAGCCCTAAAAAGTCAAAAGACCAAAGTAATAATCATAGTAATGATAATAAATTTTTCGACAAAAAAAATCATTGTTGAAGATCTTGCTGAAGTTCTGTTGGTGTGAGTAGGTACAATGTCCTAAACACGTTGTAACCTTACCTGATGTTGAACTTGTAGCCCTGTGGTTGAAGAACAGGCTCATCACCAAATATACCTCAAAAAATATAAGTAGGGTTTTTTGTCACATTTGCCATTCATTTTTAAAAACCGAACCTTGCATGGGAGCTAGTTTTCTGGACACTTGCTCTCCCCGTCTCCTCTCCTCCGAGTCACATCCTGAAAAAAATATTTTTAGTTTATTGAAAGATTTTTGTGTGGTTGGAGTGCAGTGCAGCCGTGTGTGGACAAGTTTCCCGGTGTAACCAAGTTACACATGGAAGGAAAAAAAGCATCTTACTTTGCTTCGTTTCTTTCTCTTAATTCACTGATAACAGTCTATATTATGACCGAAGACGTCTAACTGTCTTGAATTCCTCTTTGGGAAAATAACAACACTTTACCCACAGGTATGGATCTTTCTCACTTTCTGGGATGTTTGGGGGGGGTGGTTCATGATTACGCACCTGCCACGTTCCTCTGTTTCAGATTCCTGCAGCTTCCTGCTTGGCCTCTCATTGCTACCTACTTTCCCTGATACCTCTCTTCTGCTCTGAACCTCGTGCCTTCCTAAAACTAAAGATATTGAGTCTCCACCTCAATAGAGCACCTAGGCACGCACTGACCCCCGCCTGAGGAACAGGAGTTGGGTCTGTTCAAAAGGCTCTGAAGGGGTGGTGACACTGTCTATGTGCTTAAGGACCTTGGGGGAGTGGAGGGTCCATCATTTTAGAAAGAGGTTTTACAGCTTTCTGCTACTGTGTGTAGCCGATGCTTTATCCGCCTTTCGCTGAGTAAACACCTGGGCTGCACAAAACATATCAGGAGTGCATGTAGACTTGCAGTGGTTTCTTTTGGACCGAACTCTTCGTGGTGGTGGAAGCAGGGGCCGTGCCTTTCTCCTGTGAGTAACAGGAGCGTCTGAGGAGCCTGTATCACCATCTGCTCAGATTAGAACGGTGGTGACAATGGCCCCATCACCCAATACGCTCCTCATTTGCCCATAAGCTACGTCTTCATTGATTTACTTCCGAAAATCAACCCCCTGACTTATTGGACTGAACTGTGATCCGGCAGCCACGTCAAGTCTTGGCATCTTTTTTTCTGTTCTCGTCCATCTTCTCTTTATCTTCCTGGCAATCCAGACACATCCATGGCCATCAGTAAATCTCATACCTCTCTTTAGATTTTTGATTGTCAGCTTACCGTTTCCTTGATTTTCTTTGCATGCCTTTTTCCCTGCTGTTTCATTTTTGCTCCGTTTCCCAAAATGATCCTTGCATTTCAGTTTTTTTAGATATGTCTTTTATAAATAATGCTTTGGTGTATTTTTCTCCTTCCAATAGGCTTTACCATAATAATCTTCACTTACAGGTCTTTTCGTGTTATTTTTCTTTGAAACTAACATTTCTTTTCCTGCCATTAACCACTGTGATTTTTTTCACCAACCACAGGTTGATTCTCATGTGAACTCTCTTGCTCTTCCTTGTCTCTGAATTCAGAGTTGGAAACTTCACATATGCAAATTCCTGTATGTTTGCTTTCATTATCATGTTTCCTGCAGTGAATGTGTTCTGTTTTGCATTTAGATGTTGGAGGAAAATGAGGAGAATATGTGCCAAATAAGGCTGGAGGGAAAGAAAGAATCGTTTGGCATTTTATGTTTTATTAAAAATAACTGATTAAACCCATGTATAACCTAAGAAAAGGAAGACTTGCCTCTTGTGATCAGGTGGGTGGATTGGTGAACCTTTCAAATTAGGGAAAGATTCTCTCCTCGTGGACACTGTGTAGTGAGTGCTCATTACAAAGGATAGTGCAGAGGACATAGGGAGGGTTTTTTTTGTTTTGTTTTTGTTTTTTTCTTTTTTGGCCGCCCCCGCAGCACATGGAGTTCCTGGGCCAGGGCTCAAATCTGAACCACAGTTGCCACCCAAGCTGCAGCTGTGGCAATGCCATATCCTTAACCCAGCTGTGCTGGGCTGGGGATCGAACCTTGGTCCCAGTGCTGCCAGGACACTGCCCATCCCATTGCTCCATAGCAGGAACTCCAGGAAGCAGGATGTTTTCATGGCTAGACCACAGGCAGCATAATTTGTCTTTTAATAAGTAGGATATGTCCATAGTCATGAACAAATGTTTGTTTGATTTTTTTGTCTTTTTAGGGCCGCACCTGTGGCATATGGAAGTTCGGGGCTAGGGGCTGAATCAGACCTGTAGCCACCAGCCTATGCCACAGCCACAGCACTGCTGGATCCTCAACTCACTGAGGACAAGGATCGAACGCCCGTCCTCATGGGATTTGTTAACCACGGAGCCACAGCGGGAGCTCCCTGAAAAAGTGTTCTTGAAAGGATATCTAAAGAGGATATGTGCGTTATGATTAAGTGACCATTGAGCGGACAGTTCCTGTGCAGATATTTGCAGAGCCGAGGAATGCAGTGGCTCTTGGCTCAAGGACCAAACACCAAGGCTCCAGCTGGCGCTTTGGAAGATCACCCACTTCTTGGCATTGACGTCGCAAGGGTGTCGCAGAAACAACGTGCGCCCTGTTTTACTTTGGGTCATATGTATTTTCTGTATCTGTCTTTGTGTATCTCTCTTCAGTTCCTAATATGTGAAGTAGGCTTGGAGGCCAGTGCGCTCCTTGAAAAATAGCCAGTGAAGATTCCAGAGCATTCGATCCCTATCTGTACGATTTGTCAGGCTAACGATGAGTGACTTTGCAATCCATGCGCAGCTTCTCTACCCAAACTCTCCTCATAAGTGCTTTCACCTTGTTATTTAGCGTGAGTTATGTGGCATGTGTGTATGTTGGGGGGTAGGGGTGGAATGTGAATGTGGGTTTTAAAGTAACTAATTTAAATTCCGCTCTGGGGGAAATTGCACTGCTTGACTCAGTCCTGAAAGAAGATCCTGGGACCATATGTGCATTAGGTCACCTCCAGAGTACAGCTACATTTGGCAAGACTGTAGACTTGGCTTAAGCAATGTAACTTTATATCAGGGTTGTGCTTTGGATTTTGAGTGACTTATGATAGTCTGTTCTGTGATGACTGATTCAGAGGGTGATGAAAACAATGAGCTGACAGTGGTGGTGAGTGCCTTTGGGTGACGCTAAGAGTCCAGAGAGAGCTAACCGGTCTCTTAGTGGAAGAGGTTCTCAGGGGTCAGAAACTCAGGGCTGATGAGGCTGTGCTGACGCCGACGTCCTGTACATCCTCAGACACCAGCTATACAACCTCAATTGCCGTTCTTCCAGGAACCTGGAGGGTACATAGTGATGCTGTATTTCAGTAATTTCAAGATGTGTATTTTTTCACAATATGCCCTCTCTGGAGTTCCCGTCACGGCTCAGCAGAAATGAATCCGACTAGCATCCATGAGGACGCAGGTTCCATCCCTGGCCTTGCTCAGTGGGTTAAGGATCCAGTGTTGCTGTGAGCTGTGGTGTAGGTTGCAGGCCCAGCTCGGATCCCGTGTTGCTGCGGCTGTGGCATAAGCCGGCATCTATAGCTACAGTTGCAATTCGACCCTTAGCCTGGGAACCGCCAAGTGCTACAGGTGTGGCTGTGAAAAGCACAACCTCCCCTGCCCCAAAACAATATGACATCTCTGAGATTGGAATTAGTTTTACGACTGATAGCCTGACACAGTTTGTTGGTGGTTTTTCTTTCTTTTTTTTTTTATTTTAAAAGTTGTATTGAAGTATAGTTGATTTACAGTGTCGTGTTATTTCTCCTGTACAGCAGAGCGATTCAGTTATACTCATAGAGATAGTCATTCTTTTACAGATTCTTTTCCCATACAGGTCATCACAGAGTTCGAGCGGAGTGTCCTGTGCTATCCAGCAGGGCCCTGTTGACCATCCGCTCTGTATACAGCAGAGTGCATTTGCCAGTCCCAAACCTCTAATCCATCCCACCCCTTTCCCCTTAGGTAACCATAAGTTTGTTTTCTTTCTTTCAATTTTACTTTTTTGGTGCTGGTGGTGGTGGTTTTTCTTAGTTTTGTGTGTATGTGATTTTTTTTTTTTTAATGATTTTTGGCCACTCTGCAGTGTATGGAGCTCCTGGGCCAGGAATCAGATCCGATCCCCAGTCAAGATCTAAACCGCAGCTGCAGCAAGGACGTGAGATCCTTCATCCACGGTGCCGGGTCAGGGTCCGAACCCTTGTCCCCGCGCTCCCAAGACACAGCTAATCCTGTTGCGCCACTGCCATAGCTCCAGCTGTGCATGACTTAATAGTGCATCTTACTCTTCATTAGCGTGTAGCCGATGAGCTGGGGAGGAATAATAATCTTGCTACGGTTGCTCGGCTTCCTATGTGCCAGGAACCCTTCTGAGGCCTACATGTAATATCTCCCTTCATCCTCCCAATTCCTCTGTTTAATGGCTCTCTGGTGGAGTCTGGTCCTTTATTTCTGGGCTCTTCCTAATCTAAACTAAGTGGCCAGTAGTGTGGAAATGCAGACACATACATGATTTTGCACATTTCCCCCCACCTAAAACTGTGGATTCTCTGATGTTCTTAAATGCCATCAGGTGGGAAGGCAGAAGGCCTGCAGGAAACCAGAGCGAACACGCATGCTTATTTAGGATGGAGAAGGCCAGAGGGCCAGGTGGGAGGGAAGGGTCCCTTCCGGTTCCGTCTCTAATCAGGCCCTGCAGGAATACCTGCAGAGGATGTGACCATCCCCTGACGGAGGAGCAAGGCCTGCCTTCCTCCTTCCTCCTCTAGCCACTTGCTCCTTTGGAGCCAATTGATCTTTCCAGCCTGCCCTGGGGAGCGAGGATCCGGCTCTTTGTGGCTGTCACTTGGTAACGGGGGCTGGCTGCCCTCAGACGGTGAGTGGGAGGGTGGAGAACTCAGAGGCCGTCCGTTTCCGTGCACATCTCCCAGCTGGTCCTCCGTACTCCCCGGCCGGCCTTCGTGGGGATGATCAGAGGATGCGAGGCCCGCCCCCCTCCCAGGGCCCTGGAAGAGCAGCAGACGCGTGTGTTTCTAAATTGATCTGACAGATCCGAGGGCGGCCCTGCATGATGGCAGCTTGTATCTTGACACAGTGACTTACAAAGACAAACGGCCAGGAATCAGGAAAATCATCTTAGGCTGAGGAGGGCTCCCATTTGTCCGAACCAGAGAGAAACGTGACACTTTGTACAGTCTTCTTTCACTTGGATCCTCAGGCAACGTGGTGCAAAGGGCCCGTTTCTGCTCCTTGTTCCTGGTGCCTGGGACGCAATAGGCCCTTGATAAAGGAATGAACGAATCTTCATTTCGGAAAGCCCCGGATTACAACACTGTTCCAAGCCTTGCCTTTCACTTAACCCCCTCTCCCAGTCTGTCCTGTGTATAATTCCTTCAGGATTGAATTTTTGGCTAAGAAGCTTTTTACTTTTTGCTTTTTAGGGCCGCACCTGTGGCATATGGAGGTTCCCAGGCTAGGGGTCTAATCAGAGCTGTTGTTTCCGGCCTACACCACAGCCACAGCAACGCCAGATCCGAGCCTCATCTGTGACCTACACCACAGCTCACGGCAACGCCGGATCCTTAACCCACTGGGCCACTGAGCGAGGCCAGGGATCGAACCCGCAACCTCATGGTTCCTAGTCGGATTCGTTTCCGCTGCGCCACGACGGAAACTCCATAATAAACTTTTTAGGTGGGAACATGACTGAATGAAATTTTTAGCAGAAAAGGCTCATGTCGGAGCTATGGAAACCTACAACAGTATTTCGTAATAAATTATTGAAGAATATCATAGTGCTGAGCCTCAGAATGTGGGAGGAATATTAAACAATGGAAATCATGTTCCAGGGCTTTCTACCTTTATACGCACTGGACAGACATCTAGAGTCAGTGCTTTTTTTCATCAGATGACTTCTGTGGAGGTGAAACGCCAGGTAGTATCCTCAGGGAAAGAACAATGGGTCCCTGTGTGAATATCACTCCTGTTTTGCTTTTTATCATCAAGGATGACTGTTGACGCTAAAATAAGTTCTGCCGTGAGTAAAGCCCTTAGAAAAATGAACATGGGGGTGGATTTTAGAAAGCGAACATGTTCTCTGCCGGGGCTTCGTTCCATGCATCTTCGTTTGCTAACATTTGGTAGCTTGACCTTGGGACAGATGTAAAATGGGAAGCACCATTTGGGGTCTGCTAGTCGCTTCCTTTTGCTGCTGGCTTTGAGGTTGATTTTAGCCGTGGCAAGTGGATGCTAAGTGTTTTGTGTGTCTCGTGTGCTCAAGTTGTGACCACAGCTTGAAATGTGACAGACACTTCTGAAGGTGTGGACACCGTGCTTGCATGGACCACGGTCTAGAAAGACACATGTCTGAGGATATTGTTACATGGGATGTGTTAAAGGAGTTTCCTTACGTAAGATGAATGTCTTTATTACTGGGCTTATAGTATAAGGTATGTTTGCGAAATCGATATTACTTCGATGGTCAATTAAAGATAAATTTTGATTTTTCTACTTAACAAGTGGAAGAGGGGGTTTAATTTGCTTTAGTTTTGTGCCCCAACAAAGCCTTATTTATCAACATGTAGATTTTTATTCTTTTTTATTTTTATTTTTGCTTTATTTAGGGCCACAGCTGCAGCATATGGATGTTCTCAGGCTAGGGGTCCAATCGGAGCTGTAGCTGCCGGCCTACGCCTCAGCCACAGCAACGCGGGATCTGAGCCTCATCTGCGACCTACACCACAGCTCATGGCAACACCAGATCCTTAACCCACTGAGCGAGGCCAGGGATCGAACCTGCATCCTCATGGATGCTAGTCAGATTTGTTAACTCTTGAGTCACAACGGGAACTCCCAACACATAAATTTGGAAATGAATATTTTTGATTTGGCTTTTGATAGCGTCATGGCTTAGTGACCTGATGTTTTGCCATCCCTGTCATTTACTTTTTAAGAAACCAGCTCGATTAGATTTCATCATTTTTATGATCTGTTTCTAAGTGACGAGGTAAGTAGATAAGGCTTTCCGTGACTAGGTGCAGGCGCATTGCAAGTCACACACTGCAGGCTTTAAGAGTCCATGCCGTCTGCTAAAAATAAGATCATATGCTCATTATATATTCCCTTTGTAACATTTCCTAAATACTAGAGGCGTCTTGAGGGGCTGTCTAAGAATTTCAACCAGGTAAAAGTCATTATATGGAGCATCTTGAGTCAGGTTTCTGGAATTACCATTTTTATGTTCCTCCTTAACTTATTTTCCAATAACCTCGCTTGCTGTCTTTAGCCAGTGGTCCATTAGGTTTCCAAATGAAATAGTTTATGACTGAGAAACATCGGAAAACATTCTAAGGTCAGACCTCCAGCGGGCTCGCCACGGAGCAAAGACGCAGATCGGTGATGGAGTTGTCAGCATCCTGGTCGGCCGCCGTCTCCTTCAAGCCTGATCACTGGCAAACCACGGAAGCTCTCCAGCTCCTTCCCGATAAAGGGAAAATATATTGCTGTACTCGTCTTACTCATTGATTTTTAAAAAGCATAATTGAAACAGATGCTGTAACCATGCTTATTGTTGTAAACCTTCTGGAAACACTTTCATGAAGCCCAGGAGTTGTGATTTTGTCTTTTGAGAAATGCCGCCTCTTGGGAGTTCCCGTTGTGGCTCCGTGGTAACAAACCCGACTAGTATCCATGAGGACGCAGGTTCAACCCCTGGCCCTGCTCAGTGGGTTAAGGATCCTGTGTTGCTGTGGCTGTGGTATAAGCTGGTGGCTGCAGCCCCAACTTGACCCCTAGCCTGGGAACTTCATATGCCGAGGGTGCGGCCCTAAAAAAGAAAGAAATACCTCTTTGCTTGTGGGCTGACTTCCTTCCCCAGCTTAGTCTCCTCCTCTTGTTCTTCTGGTTTGGAGATTGCAAAACCTGCATCTTCAAGGGTAGGAAAGGATTGTAAATGAGCAACCCAAGAAGGGAATGATTAGGAAAGGCCCGATTTGACTCATAAAAGTGGGATAAATATGCACCATGTGGATAGGAGGGAGCAAGAGGGAGGATTTTTAATCTCTTAAGGTTTATGAGGATGTTCAGGAAAAAATAGTTCTGTATTTAATAAACTATCATATGCTGTGAGAAGAGCTTAATATGCCCTGACTGAAATACTTACCTTGTTTTTAAGTTAGAGAATTATTAGTGCAAAGAGTAGGCAGGAGGGGCAGTTATTTTGTACGAAAACCCCGACTTTGGGTGTTCAAACCTGCCAGCTCTTCCTTCTCTTCCTCCCCTTGTATCCACGGAGCTTAATAAAACCAAGTGCAGTAAGCTTCCTTCTGAAAAGTTACCTTCCGTCCCTCTAATTCATCAGCTCTGTGTGTCAGAAGTTCTGTGTCCTGAATGTTCTGCTTGGGCTTCAAACGGAGACATTTTAAAGGAGACACAGATGGTCTTTGAGGAAATTGCTTTATATTTGTGTGCAGAAACTGAGTTTCTTTCTGTTTAAATGATTTAAAATTTATATATATATATATATATATAAATCGAAAGCATTCTTTGAAGTAGGCTTAGACGCCAGCTAAAGTACCTTGCACACACACACACACTCAGTTCTTTGGGAGAATCAGGAATGCACCTGAGTGGGGGTGGTTAGGACCTAGATGGCTTTTGCTGTCATGACGTGGAGTTACCCTGTTCTGAATAGCTTGTAAGCTCTCTTGTCTTATTTTTTAAAATTATTATCATAGTTGGTTTACAGTGTTCTGTCAGTTTTCTACTGCACAGCAAAGTGACCCAGGCACACACACATATATATTCTTTTTCTCACTTTATCCTCCATCACGCTCCATCATAAGCGACGAGATAGAGTTCCCAGTGCTGTGCAGCAGGATCTCATTGCTCATCCACTCCAAAGGCAACAGTCAGCATCTATGAACCCCAGATTCCCCATCCATCCCACTCCCTCCCCCTTGCCGCTTGGCAACCACACGTCTGTTCTCCACGTCCGTGAGTTTCTTTTCTGCGGAAAGGTTCATTTGTGCCGTATTATTAGATTCCAGGTATAAGGGACATCATATGGTATTTGTCTTTCTCTTTCTGGTGGTTGTAAGCTCTCTCATGGCTGTTCAGCTTCGCCGTGTATGTTGCTGCTTTTCTCTTGTGTCTCAAACATGTTCGTATGTTTAGTGCTGTAATAAAAGGCTTCTAGTTCATAATGTTTCACAAAAAAATGTTAAATACATGGTATTGATTTGCTGAAAGGGGATTTTTAAACTCTGAACAAAAAAAGGTCAGGTTCTGGGGGTTCCCACTGTGGCGCGTCAGGAAGGGCAGCGCCTCTGTAGCACCAGCATGCAGGTTCAATCCCCAGCCCAGCTCAGTGGGTTAAGGGAACTCCATATGCTTCGGGGAAGCCAAAAATAAAAATAAAAAAGAACAAAAACGTTAGGTTCTATACCTAGAACATGAGCCAAATGACGTAAGAATTTGATTTATAGACTACTTTATTTATTTATTTATTTATTTATTTATTTATTTATTTATTTATTTATTTTTGTCTTTTTATGGCCACACCTGCGGCATGGGGAGGTTCCCAGGCTAGGGGTTGAATCAGAGCTGTAGCTCTGGCCTACACCAGAGCCACAGCCACTCGGGATCCAAGTCGAGTCTTGGACCTGCACCACAGCTCGAGGCAACACTGGATCCTTAACCCTCTGATTGAGGCTGGGGATCGAACCTGCATACTCATGGAGAGTAGTCAGATTCGTTACTGCTAAGCTGTGATGTGAATTCCTATCAACTACTTTAACGTTCACTTTGGAGTTCCTGTTGTGGCTCAGTGGTAATGAGCCCAACTAGTGTACATGAAGATACGGGTTCGAACCCTGGCCTTGCTGAGTGGGTTAAGGATCTACACGTGAGCTGTGGTGTAGGTCGCAGATGCAGCTCAGATCTGGCATTGCTGTGGCTGTGGTGAAGGCCGGCAGTAGCAGCTCTGATTCAACCCCAAGCCTGTGAACCTCCATATGCCACACGTGCGGCCCTAAGTAAATAAATACATTTCACTTCAGTTGTTTTTTAATTAAACATAGAGGTTCAATGACTACTTGTACTAGTTCACTAGGTTTTATCATTTAGAAAGGCAAAGGTTTCCCATTATTTCAAAAGACATTATGAAGAGTAAACAACTTTATATTCAATAATGGTAAAATAATTTAAATGAATGTTTTAATTTTGTGCCATGGGAAATAGTCTTATTAAAGTAATACTCAAGCTTAGCCTTTAGAAAGAACTTTTTTTAACCTAATTGCTTTTGTATTGAAGTAATCCTATTCATATGCTTTTCTAAATGCATTTTTGCATGAAATATTCATTCAGTAATTGTTGAACTTGTTTAATTTCCTAGGAAAATGGTTTATACAAAGATAATATTTTGAAAAATGTTCCAACTTTTATTTCTTGGCTTTGCTTATATTCTTCTCTTTCTTCATAGAAAGAAAAATTCCTTAAAATAAAAAAATTATTAAAGTATAGTTGATTTACAGTTTACAAATTTTCAGTAAAGCACATATGGATATATTATCTACCTATACATCGTTTTAAAAAAAGATCAAACCTGGGGAGTTCCCGTTGTGGCACAGTGGTTAACGAATCCGACTAAGAACCATGAGGTTGCGGGTTCGATCCCTGGCCTTGCTCAGTGGGTTAAGGATATGGCGTTGCCGTGAGCTGTGGTGTAGGTTGCAGACGCGGCTCGGATCCCGAGTTGCTGTGGCTCTGGTGTAGGCTTGTGGCTACAGGCGGTGGCTACAGCTCCGATTCAATCCCTAGCCTGGAAACCTCCATATGCCGAGGGAACAGCCCAAAAAATGGCAAAAAGACAAAAAAAGACCAAAAAAAAAATCAAACCTGAGGGCTAACCCATATCCACCAATGTTATCAGTTCTATATATAAAAAGTACTTCCCCGTAACATTCTTCTTAAATCAGTATTGCTGAATGGAACCAATATTTTTTAATAAAAGTGGATATAGGCAAATAGTTAAACTTTTTATTTACTAGCTTGATAACACAGCCCATAACATCTCTCAGAAGAATGCAAATGAGGAACTGGTCAAGAATTTTTTTTTTTAGGGCCATACCCACAGCATATGGAGGTTCCCAGGCTAGGGCTTGAATTGGAGCTACAGCTGCCGGCCTACACCACAGCTACAGCAACACCAGATCCAAACTGGGTCTGTGACCTACATCACAGCTCACGGCAATGCTGGATCCTTAACCCCCTGTGCGAGGCCAGGGATCGAACCTGCGTCCTCATGGATGCTAGTCAGATTTGTTTCCTCTGCGCCACGACAGGAACTCCTCCAGGAATTTGTTACATAAAACTTTAAAACAGTCCTACTTATATTGTGGAGTGGGGCAGAATGAGAGATGGCGGCAGAGGCATAATAGTGAAAATAGGAAAAGAAGGGAGGAAAGTGAGCGATAAAAGGAGAAGATGCAAGAAGAGAAGTGAAAGGGGACGAGAAGGCCTGTCTTCCATTTGTTGATTCATTCATTTTGCAGATACTTATTTTGTGCCCAACGAATCAGGGAACCAAACAAGTCCTTGTGCTCCTCTGAGGATAATCCAGTCTTACCATCCACTGGGCTGATAGAAAAGAGGAAGAGACAAAAGATAAGCCAGCGAGTTTCCCTCGTGGTTCAATCCAACTAGCCTCCATAAGGACAAGGGTTCGATCCCTGGCCTCCCTCAGTGGGTTAAGGATCCAGCATGGCCATGAGCTGTGGTGTAAGTCGAAGATGAGGCTCAGATCTGGCATTGCTGTGGCTGTGGTATAGTCCGGCAGCTGAAGCTCCGATTCGACCCCTAGCCCGGGAACTTCAATAAGCTGTGAGTGCGGCCCTGAAAAGACACACACACAAAAAGATGGGCTAGAATGGAAAGAAAGAATGGACAGAGAGGTAAGAGCAGGTGCATATGAAAACTGGATGCCTAAGGACAAGAGAGACGGAAGTTAACTCCTACTCCCTCCTTTTCATGGCACAGAACTACATCCATCCCCCCCTTCCACACCCACACGATACCTATAATTTGTTTCCAGCCCCCTCTCTGCCCCTGTTTGCATGATTACTCTCTGTGGACACTGAGCACCATACCCATTGCAACTACTGAGTGAAAAAAAAGTTTTGTCAGCTATACTTTAATTTTAAAAAATATTTTAAAAAGTAAAAAAATAAAAACCACTTAGAAGGAAATGAAAAAAAGAAAAAACCGTTTATTAATATCTTCCCTGTGCCGGGCCTTGTGTAGACACAGGACTGCAGAGGTGAATGAGATGCTGTCACTGCCCTCGGAGTACTTCACAGGCTCACTGTGTATAGGATCAAGTAAATGGTAAACTATTCAGTGTGATAAATGCTGCTTAAGAGAGAAAAGTCAGGAGTTCCCATCGTGGTGCAGCAGAAACAGATCCAAGTAGGAACCGTGAGGACATGGGTTCGATCCCTGGCCTCGCTCAGTAGGTCTAGGATCTGGCGTTGCCGTGAGTTGTGGTGTAGGTTGCAGACCCTGATCAGATCTGGCGTGGCTGTGGCTGTGGTGTAACCGGCAGCTGCAGCTCCAATTCAACCTCTATCCTGGGCACCTCCATATGCTGCGGGTGCAAAAAAAGAGAGAGAGGAAAAAGTCAGCTTAGTCAAGGGATCAGGAAGCGTTTCCTGGAGGAAGAAACAGCTAAGTCGACATTTCCCAACATTAGCTCTTCCTTTTAAGAAAATTCCATTATTTTTGGTGGGGAAAAAAAAACCCCAAACCTTTAATTTACTTTATAGCCAGGAAAAAAATTTGAAATTTGCTTTTATTCAAACCAAATCTCCTTGGCCTGGGTTTTCATTGGTGAATTGCTTCAGGTAGAATCCTGATTATACTTTTAAAAATATGTGTTATAATTCATATTCTGCCCCCCAAAATAATTCATACCCATCTTTAAATGTTTAAAGTTTCGAAAAGAAAACACAAGGAGATCCCGACGTGGCACAGTGGTTAACGAATCCGACTAGGAACCATGAGGGTGCAGGTTCGATCCCTGGCCTTGCTCAGTGGGATAAGGATCTGGCGTTGCCGTGAGCTGTGGTGTAGGTTGCAGACGCGGCTCGGATCTCGCGTTGCTGTGGCTGTGGTGTAGGCTGGTGGCTATAGCTCCGATTCGACCCCTAGCCTGGGAACCTCCATATGCCGTGGGAGCGGCCCAAGAAATGGCAAAAAGACCAAAAAAACAAAAAACAAAAAAAAACAAAAAACAAAACCACAGACTCTTTTATGCGGTATTTTTACCATCCATTTTGTGCATACATATGCACGGGCAGTACACTCTTGCATCTTAATTCAAAACAGATGCCCTTAAAGCAGTTGAACTAATGTGTGTTTAAAATACGTACACCAATTTATTTTCTGATTTGAACGTGCAGTTTTATCAGACTGTTGGAGGGAAAATGCCAAATCACAATAGGTTGCACGAGATTTCATCGAAGAGCTCTTCGGAGCAGTGGGAGAGGCCCAGAGGACTCAAGGCTGTTTCATACTCTATGTTCCTTCAAGGAAACCTGATTTAGAGAAATTGCTTCTTGCTGCCTTTGCCTTCGCAGAAACTTTTTAATAAGTCAGATCCATTTGCAGTCATGGGTTCACCATAGTTCTGTCGGGGCCTCTTCTATTTCCTTCTCTTTTTTTTTTGTCTTTTGTCTTTTTAGGGCCGCACCTCGGCTTTGGAGGTTCCCAGGCGAGGGGTCGAATTGGAGCTGTAGACGCTGGTCTACACCACAGCCACAGCAAGGCCAGATCCGAGCCTCATCTGCAACCTACACCACAGCTCACTGCAGTGCCTGATCCTTAACCCACTGAGCAAGGGCAGGGACCGAACCCGAAACCTCATGGTTCCTAGTTGGATGCATTAACCACTGGCCCTAAGTCTCCATCTCCCGCCCTAACTGCCCCCCTGAACTCCAACCGCTCATTCTTAGTCTCGGCTTGATGTCTAATGGGCTGTTGCAAGGTGAACGTAACCAAAACACAACCCTTGGACTTCCCTCCAACTCCCTGCAGCCAAGCCTGTGCCTTTTATGGTCTTCCTTAGTGTAGGGCAACTTGTTCAGGCCCCAGGCGTGGTCCTTGATGCCTTTCATTCCCAGCAGCAGCCCCTCCCTAGATCCTGCTGGCAGAACCACTTCTACGCTGCCAGCCTCCAAGCCACCGTCATCTCTTGCCTGGGCCGTTGCCGTGCTCTCCTGCTTCCTCTGCCTCCACCCTTGTCTTCCTTTTTTTTTTTTTATTTTTAATATATAAAAAAAATTTTTTTAGGGCTGTGCATGTGGCATATGGAAGTTCCCAGGATAGGTGTTGAATCAGAGCTACAGCTGCCAGCCTACACCACAGCCCCAGCAACGCCAGATCTGAGCTGCATCTGTGACTTACCCCACAGCTCACGGTAACGCTGGATCCTTAACCCCCTGAGCGAGGCCAGGAATCGACCCTGCCTCCTCATGAACACTAGCTGGGTTCTTACTGCTGAGCCACCACGGGAACTCCCCACCCTGTCTTTGTATAGCCCATTCTCTACAAAACAACCAGAATGATCCTTTCAAAATGGAAACCAGCTCCTTTCAGTCTGGCTCAGAATCAAGATGGTGGTTTTCTGTCTCATTCAGAATAAAATCCAAACATGGCTATAAGTCTCCATATGCTCTAGCTGCCTCTCTCATCTCATGTCTTACCCTGCTCTCTTTGGTCATGCCAGCCTTCTTGCTGTTTTCTGTACCCAAGAACATCCCCGCCTCAGGGCCTTTGCACCTGCTCTGACGTGAACCTTCGGCACCACCATTTCCTTGCTGCCTTCAGGCTTCTTCTTAAATATCCTGAGCACTTTTTCCTGCCCTTTTACTTTCTTTTTTTAAATTTATTTTTTATTTTATTTTGCTTTTTAGGGCCGCACCCAGGGCATATGGAAGTTCCCAGGCTAGGGGTCGAATCAGAGCTGCAGCTGCCAGCCCGCATCACAGCCCCAGCAACACAGGATCCAAGCTGCATCTGCGACCTACACCGCAGCTCACAGCAACGCCAGGTCCTTCACCCACTGAGCAAGGCCACGGATCCAACCCGTGTCCTCATGGATCCTAATCGGGTTTGTCAACCCCCGAGCCACGAAGGGAACAACCAACTTTCTTTCTTAGCATTTATCCACATGTGACATTTTTCTCTAGAATTTTTATCTGTCTTCCCCACTAGAATGGAAGCTCATGTGAAGGCAGGGATTGTGGTTGTTGCCTTTACTCTTCAGCACCTGCCCGAGGCAGTGATGTGTGGGCCAGGACCTAGATTTTCGGATTCTAAGGCCAGTGCTCTTTCTGGGACTGCGTGTGGCCTTTCATAGGTTTTAAGTCCTCCGAGCATCTCTTATTTCTTTGATAGGGTATAGGACCCTGCTGTCCACTCAGTGAGGGGCTCCTTGTGCCCAGTAAATGCCGTAGCTTGCCTGAATTACTTCCTGTGCTCGTTGTGGTCTGTCATCGACTTGGATCACAGACTCACTCAGAGTATATTTCATCCTTCTTAGGAATAAAAGACAAGCCGCTGTTACTCATCAGACACACAGTGGTGTCCGGAAACCACAGGCAGTTTTGTTTGCGTGAAAAACCCAACACCACCAGAGTCTCGTTCTCAATAAGTAGACGATTTGTATTCGGAATTTTGAACATTTCACGTAACCTCGTAACGTGGGGGAGAGGATTAGACTGTGCTGAGTTTAAGCCTGAGTTTTAACAGGGTGTTGCTAGTTCTGCATTTACCTATCTGACGTTCTCAAGGAAAGTGTATTCCAGACCTGTTCTCTTGCAAAGGGAAGAGCATCTGCGTTTGGCTTGAGTCTTCCCTAAGCAGTTGCTAAAAGGCTCCCTTTTAGTTTGAAAACTTTTGTTCTCTTGCCTATGAAGTTTCTTAGGTGACTCGTAATCCTAAGTGTTTTCCTCTTGTTTTTACAGGTGATCTGCAACTCCTTCACCATCTGTAATGCAGAGATGCAGGAAGTTGGTGTTGGCCTGTATCCCAGGTATGGTGGATGGTATTTCATTTACTGGAAGAAATGACTTTAATTCCCACCCAGCTTCCCAGCCTTTTAAAAGGAGTTCAAAAGGCTATTACAGGGAGCTGCTTCCAGAACCAGACTTGAAACGTAATGATAAATTACCAGAAAATGGAAAATGTGAAGTGTAACGAAAACGGTTCCATAACCCACAGTATACGGTGCGGTATTAACAAAGAGGCAGACCTCTGATCTAAAGTCTTGTTTTCAGGAACTTTGAGGTACCAAGGTGGGGACTATGGATGCTAATGAACCATCCGCCTGAGGTTTGGTTAATCCCCCACTTCTGCCTTGGTCCTTTTCCCCAGCCTTCTGGACTGATGCACATGAGTATTTCAGCAGACTTGTGGTCCTGTACCAGTTGGGTTCGTTTGGTCTTTCAGCTTGATGTTCTGGGCCCAGTGCTCCAGGAGGCAAGAGCACTCACGGGGCTTTGCCCTGGAAAGTGTTCTCTCTCTACCCCCTGAGGCGATGGCACTGAGGAACGAGGCTGTCCTTCCGCAGGCACTCCAGGGTCACTGCTACTTCGTTTTGTCTTCATGCTGTTAGGATCTAATACAAAATGGGTCTTGCTTATAATTAACGGTGAATCTGAGAACCCAGCTTATTTCTGACACATTATAAGCTACCGATCTGCCCAATGGATCTTCAAAAAGCAGTAACATAGAATGGGGCAGACCATGGCCCTGAGTTCAGACCACCTGGTTCCAATTCAGTCACCACTTGCTAGTTATTGCATCCTCGGGCAAGTCATCAGACGTCCACATATCAGCTTCTTCATCTCTAAATGGTCCTCCTAAGATTATTGGAATGATTAAATTTGGTAAACACTCTCAGGTGCTCAGAAAGTGCGTTCTCCATCATGGACGCTCACTCACAGTTATTTCTAATTATTATCAAATGTGGTGGCAGCTTAAATCCACTCCCTTCCCAGATGGTTTAAAAAAAAAAAAAAAGTGCCTCCAAGGTCGTAAAATTCCTGGGCCATGGCTCATGGCTTGGAAGGCATGAGGAGCTAGTTAGCAAGATAACCTCACTGTTGCATTGAAGAGGAAATGCTCCTAACTATTCTTCAGTGTCACCATGCATGTTCTAGTAGGCATGGCCATTCTCCTAAAGGACCTCACACCTGAGATCCTGGGTGGAAAGCTCACTGGTCCCTGGGCTTTGATAACTGCCATGGTAACTGCCGCATCCCATTATCTCAGAGATTATTTCTCTGCAGGTCAGTTTTTCTTTTCCCCTCTTCCTGTTGGGTCGCCTTATGGGCTGGTATCTAATGAGACAGCCACCTCCCCACCCCCACCCCCCTAAAGGACTCAGAAAATGTTGTTATTACCCCACCTTCCTAAGAGCACATCCCAAGAGCGCTCAATCCCTGGTACCCCTGTCAACATTACCTGCCCCCTGCCCCTAAGCTGAAGTGTCTTTATACTCATCAGATATAGATGTCTGGCTCTACCTACTGAGCCAGGATGGTCTCTTACTTTTTTTTTTCTTTTTCTCTTGCTTCCAGTATGTCTTTGCTCAATCACAGCTGTGACCCCAACTGTTCGATTGTGTTCAATGGGCCCCACCTCTTACTGCGCGCAGTCCGAGACATTGAGGCGGGAGAGGAGGTAAGGAGCTCTTGTTCACCCTGCCCACCTTCTTTTCCATCCGAGACCCTCTCAGCAAGGCTCTTCCCTCACACCAGCTGGGGCTGAGAAGCAGCTTTTTAGCGTCTTTCTGCCAAGGAGAAGGTAGGTAATACATCTGCCCAGTGATGGAGGCAGAGACACTGCCCATTGTGACTTCTCCTAGATGGGCTATTTTTTTTTTTTTTTGGTCTTTTTAGGGCCACACCCACAGCATATGGAGATTCCCAGGCTAGGGGTCCATTCGGAGCTGCAGCTGCTGGCCTACCACAGCCGCAGCAATGCAGGATCCGAGCTGTGTCTGCGACCTACACCACCGCTCACAGCAACCTCGGATCCTTAACCCACTGAGCGAGGCCAGGGATGGAACCCACATCCTCATGATACTAGTTGAGCTCATTACCACTGAGCCACAATGGGAACTCCTGAAGGTGCCTCGTTTTTACCTTTTTTTAAGAGAGCAAACAAGCGTTACCCTTTCGGGGTATTTTTGTTCCTTGACAAACGTATCAGCATCTTGGGGGCAGGAGGACAGGCAGCTTGACCTCCCACGGTGCCTTGGCTTTGACCCCTCCAGTTCTGCAGGCTGCCCAGCCAGCCTGTTTTGATGGGGAGCCTTCTGTGAAGTCCGAGGTCTCACGAGGCAGCTGCAGATGGGCTGCTCCAGGGCTGCTGAACCCGAGGCTGGCAGGGTTTGCACAACTGCTAACCCTGAATTCTGGGTTAAAGATGTTTATGCTTTTTAGAAACCAGTTTCCCTCTACCTTCCAATTTGCTAAAGTGGATATTTATTGCAGGGAAAACAGACTATCATAAGCTTTTATTGCATTTATGCAGCACTCAGCCCATAAAACTGAAACTCAGAGGTCCCATATTTTATGTAGACAGGGATTTGGCTTTGATAAGACTCCCTCTAAACTGATTTTCAACTGAATAAGCTGCCTCTTATTAAATTTCCAGTTTTTAGGTCCAGCGTACCAGGTACACTGGGGTATCTGTCAACAATATGTGGAATTTAGGGTTTTTTTCCCCTTGGGCCACATGTGACTTCAAAGCAGATAAGACAGGGACCACTCTCCACTTTCAACAACGGCGTTTGGGAGCTGAGGGACGGTGGCCTTTTGATATGATGGTGGTGTGTTATTAAATTAAAAAAAAAAAAAAAAAAAACCTAACAGGTCATTTGACAAGCAAACAGAAAAACTGTGAGAAAGAGTTGGAATTTTCAGACACAACAAAGATACTTCTTTATATCTTGTTTTCTGGGCTTGGGTGCCACTTATTCTCCTTGGTTGGTTTTCATTTAGTTGCGAAAACATTGTCTTGTGGTGTGTATTTCATGTCCATCTCTTTCCATTGCTGGAGCAACAAGCAGATCCTTTTTTTTTTCTTGCCAGACACAGACTAGCTCTGCTCAGCATCAGGCCCTTCGGACTCAGATCCTTTTCCCTGCGGTACTTATCAAAGAGGCTTCCCACCAAAGAGCAGATGCTCCTCCTAAGTCCTTTTCGTATCAGCTTGTGCAGAAAATAAAATGCTTTCCCTGCCATGACACTCATCCTGGTCCGTGTCATCTTCTCTGCCCCGTTGGTTCCCCCTGTCTGGCCATCACGTCTGTCTGTCTGTCCTTACGTTATCCACCCTTCAAGCCCCTCTCAAACACCCTCTTCTATAAAGCTGCCCCTGATTTCCTGAATTAAAGGGAGCACTTTTCCTCGGAGATCTCTCTTACAGCAGTGACTAATATTTCTTTGGTATTTATTCTGGCTCTTCTGGTGTCTTCTCCATCCAGCTTTGAGCTTCACGAGGGCGGGCAGTGGTGTCTTACTATGTCTCCTTTAGAACCTAGCACTTTGTCTTACGCCCAAGAGGCAATCAGTAACTCTTTGTTATTGAATGGACTCTTTTTTCCCTTTTAAAAAAATATTTTATTATAGTTGATTTACACAGTTTTGTCAATTTCTGCTGTACAGTAAAGGGGACCCAGTCATACACATATACATATACATTCTTTTTCTCATACTGTCTTTTATCATGTTCTATCACAAATGATTGGACATGGTTCCCTGTGCTATACTGCAGAACCACATTGACTATCCATTCTTTTTTTTGGGGGGGGGGTGTCTTTTTAGGGCCGCACTCTCAGCATACGGAAATTCCTAGGCTAGGGGTTGAATCAGAGCTGTAGCTGCCGGCCTGCACCACAGCCACAGCAACGCCTGATCCAAGCTGTGTCTGCAACCTATACCACAGCTCTTGGCAACGCCAGATCCCCAACCCACTGAACAAGGCCAGGGATCGACCCAAGTCCTCGTGGATACTTCGTTGCCACTGTGCCACAACAGGAACTCCTGCCTATCCATTCTTAATGTAACAGTTTGCATCTATGAATCCCAAACTCCTACTCCATCCTACTCCCTCCCTCTCCCCCTTGGCAATCACAAGTCTGCAGTCCGTGTCTGAATCTGTTTCTGTTCTATAGATAGTTTCATCTGTGCCTTATTTTAGATTCTACCTGTAAATGATACCGTATGGTATATGCCTTTCTCTTTCTTACTTACGTCACTTAATATGAGAGTCTCAGCTTGCATCCATGTTGCTGCAGATGGATGGCGTTATTTTGTTCTTGTTGTGGCTGAATAGTACTCCGTTGTGCGTATGTACCCCATCTTCTTAATCCTGCATGGACTTTGTTTTGAGGGTCTTTCTGTTAAATTGAGCATACGTGCTATAACCACCGGCAGAGTTTCTCACATGGGACAGCTCTTCGTTGCACAGGACTCTTGCATCCCTGAAGACTGGTGTCTAGCCTCTGCTCAGTTAATGCTTGCAGCCACCCCAACACCTAAGATGCAGCCTGCACACTTAACACTGGTCCCTTGCGGCAGAGGTGGGAGAGAGGGAGACCCATGAGAAAGGACATTTGGAGGGTCAGAGGAGCACTTCTTTTTTATTGTGAAAATATTCACTTTTGGGAAATTGGATAAGGAAGTCAAGTGAGACATCTTTTAATTTGATCACATCAATTTTGCAGTTTGGCCTTATTGCTCATTAAGTCACCCCCACTTTTAAACTGCGCTACTTGGGGAGCTCCTGTCTTGGCTCAGTGGCAATGAATCTGACTAGCATCATGAGGATGCAGGTTCGATCCCTGACCTCACCCAGGGTGAGCTGTGGTGTAGGTCGCAGATGCAGCTTGGATCTGGCGTTGCTGTGGCTGTGGTATAGACCAGCAGCTACAGCTCCAATTCGACCCCTAGCCTGGGAACCTCCATGTGCCGCAGGTGCGGCCCTAAAAAGACAAACAAATAAATAAATAATAAAATAAAATAATAAAATGTGCTATTTGGGATGGAAGTCTCAGAAGGTAGACTCCGTAAGGGAAGCCTGGGCAGCACCTGTGATACGGAAGCGCCTCAGCCTGTGTTTGTCGAGTGAATGAATGAGGCTTGCTAACAGAACCAGAACCAGCCATTTTGCAGCTGCCACCAAGCCTCAGTGTGCTCGGTGGGTGACATGAAAGGAACACGAAAGCCAGCCCCCTGCCCATTTGATGAGAAGCTTTCAAACCTCAGGCAAGGAGAACTAGAAAGCTGCTAAAGGTTTGGTTTCTGTCCACACAGAACCAAGCTTTGGGCCCTTGGGACCATTTCCCTTCAGAGCAGCATCATGTCTAACACTCTGCGCTGGAGGAATTTTCATACGATGTTGAGTTGTTGGGTCTCGTGTGTGTGTGTGTGTGTGTGTGTGTGTGTGTGTGATGAAGGCGGGTGTTTGTTTTCTTGGTCTTGGTTTTTTTTTTTGTCTTTTCGCCTTTTCCAGGGCTGCTTCTGCGGCATATGGAGGTTCCCAGGCTAGGGGGTCTCATCGTTGCCATAGCCGCCGGCCTACACCACAGCCACAGCAACACAGGATCCGAGCTGCGTCTGCGACCTACACCACAGCTCACAGCAATGCCAGATCCTTGACCCACTGAGCAAGGCCAGGGATCGAACCCGCAACCTCATGGTTCCTAGTCGGATTCGTTAACCACTGAACATGACGCAAACTCCAGTCTTGGGTTTTTGTGTCCTCATCCAGCACCTCCTATGAAGAGATGTGCGTGCCAGGGCTCGCTGGCTGGCGTGCCGGTGGCTGCCTCTTCAGGGTTTTGTGAAGCCGTGGAACATGTTACCCTCTGCCAGTCTTCTAGGATACGGTCAGGGAAGATAGCGGGACAGTCCACCCTCATGGGATTGGAAAAGGTTAGCGCTAGAAGAGGTTGAGGCTGGTACAAACAATGGGCAGAACCATGGAGAGAAGACGGCGGTTGTTACGAATAATGCCATTGGCAGCCCGCGTTCTCTGGCGCCATCGCTGTTGGGAGAAATGTGATTTGCATACACTGAGCATATCAGCATCCCCGCTGTCAGATGTCAGCTAAAGTGTTTGGGGGTCAGAACAGTCTGTTTCTTCCACCAGCCATTTTCGCTTACTTTCTAAGTCACTTAACAAATTCACGGCATGCTTACTGGTATCTTGTTGGGGTGGGCGTTGGGAATAAAAATGAGTAAGACCCGTCCTGGCGCTCAAGAGTCTACAGTGTCTTTGGGGAAACTGACACAGAACAGAGCACAAAAATAGAACAGGACAACTCAAACAGAGTAAGTGGGCACAGGGCATTCTAGAAATTCAGAGCTAGGGTACCCAAGGGGTGGTTGGAGCGGGGGGGCCAGGGTGCAGTAAAGGAAGGCTTTCAGAAAAGCAACTCTTAGACTCCTAAAGGATCCATCGAGTTCAAACTGGCTAAGACAGGGAGTTCCCATTGTGACTCAGTGGGTTACGAACCCAACTAGCATCCAGGAGGATGCAGGTTCGATCCCTGGCCTTGCTCAGTGAGTTAAGAATCCAGCATTGCTGTGAGCTGTGCTGTAGGTCACAGACATGGCTCGGATCTGGCGTTGCTGTGGCTGCAGCTCAGATTCAACCCCTCACCTGGGAACCTCCATATGCCATGGGTGCGGCCCTAAAAAAAGAAAAAAAAAATTTAGCTAAGACAGGGGCAGGCATCCTAGACAAAGACGCAGGGGCCAGAGACAGGAATGGTGACTTCAAGGAATGGGAATCCGTTCACATCAATAGATGGGAGAATTCAGATGTGACAGCAGATAAGGGGATATTGAGGGACCAGACCAGGCAACCCCCGGCGGCCTTATTGAGGCCCTTGGTTCACCCGAAGCTTCCCTACTGGTGCCTCCCACATAGGATGCACTCAGTCCGTATTTGTTGGAAGAGAGGGTGACAGAAAACGGGGCTTCATTGAAGAGTTTACGCAGAGGAACTGCGTGAATGGGTGTTCTGGGTGTGAGCAAGGTTGGGTGAATAAGGGTCGAATGATGCATAATCCAGACCAGAGGTGACAGTGGCAGATCGAAGACCGAGGCGATGCAGATGTTGGCTTGTGATGGGGTCTGAGGAATACATTTAGCAGCTAGAATGAGCAGAACTGGAAACTTGACTGGCAACGAGGGTGTGACAAAGTGAAGAGACGTGAATAACACTCCGGTTGGACTTGAAAGAGAAGGAAGATGTTTTCAATTCAGAACCCGTATTAGGAACATTGATAATTGTGACAGTGTAATTTGAGAAAGGAATACAAAGTCTTATTTTAATTTGATCTTATTATCCACCCGGAAGTCCAGAATGAAAGGACATAATGATGGGCTTCATGGAAGAGGGGTGCATGTTGCCTTGAAATTTCAAATAGGCCACAAATTCAATATCCAGCAAATGCTTTTCTTGATATTACTCTAATGTTGGAAATGATTTACTGTGTTTTCCGTAAGAGCTGCACTAAAATGGCAAAGCAATGGTCAGTAGCATTAATATTTCAACGTGATTTTGTTCTGTGCTGTTAAAGCATCCACTGATCGATGGCGGAGTTTCATGTGTATGTTCCCACTAAATGAACCATACATTTAGGGAGCAGTCTCTCCATTAAAGCTGGTGAGTCTCTGCGTCTTTAATCAAGGTTTTTAACGTGGGCAGATAAAATTATTTCGCTGTCAGTACTAGTTATACTCTGGCCGTGTTCCCCCCCCCCCCAAATATGAATAACAATGTTTTTGCTGTTGAGAACTTCAGGGTTTGTGGGGTTTTTTTTTGGGGGGGGGCTCTTCTTGTCTTTTTAGGGCCGCACCCCCAGCACATGGAGGTTCCCCGGCGAGGGGTCGAATTGGAGCTGTAGCCTCTGGCCTACACCAGAGCCACAGCACCATGGGATCCGAGCCGCATCTGCAACCTACACCACAGCTCACGGCAACACTGGATCCTCAACCCACAAAGCGAGGCCAGGGATTGAACCTGCAACCTCATGGTTTCTAGTCGAATTTGTTTCTGCTGCGCCATGACGGGAACTCCAAGAACTTCGGTTTTGATGCAGTGTATTTTGTAAACTTTAAAGACATGAAACAGGCATGAAGGCGGGAGGTGGGGGGGGGTGTGGAGCAAGCATATTTGAGCCAAGCCTGAAGGAGAGAGTTCTGGTCACGGTGGTTACAGAACACCGAGGGAGGCCGCGGGAGTCTCTTTACAGGCGTTCAATGAAATAGTCTCTCGCTCCCTATTCAGTGCCCTGTATGATCGCTCATGAGTTTTGGCCCCTGTAATAAATCTCAGATTTGTCAAGCGTATTTCTCTGGTGTGGCAGGCCCTGGATTTGTTGGCTTCTCGGTGAGAACATTTAATCACCCGATAACTACTACTGATTAATCTGACCCTCTCGCTGGGGTGGATGCCTAAGAGCCACTGGGCTGGACAGAGAATAGGGGCCTGGAGTTCACCCAGGAGGGAAAACAGAGATCAGCTCATTTTACCACCTCACCTCATAGCAGGAAAATGGGGCCCTGAGAGACTGAAAATATACAATGAATGCATACGATGCCCCAAACTTCCCGTTAGAATCTTTCAAAAGTGTGCTTAGAAATTGGTCATTTGGAAAGGCAGCCCTTCTACACTGCTGGTGGGAGTGTAAGTGGGTACAACCACCGTGGAAAATAGTATGGAGGTTCCTCAGAAAATTAAATCTAGAACTACCATATATGATCCAGCAGTCCCACTTCTGGGCATACATCCAGACAAAACTATAATTCAAAAAGATATATGCATTCCTATGCTCATAGCAGCCCTATTCACAATACCTAAGACATGGAAACAACTTCAACATCCATGGACAGATGAATGGATTAAGAGGATGTGGTACATATATACAGTGGAATACTACTCAGCCATAAAAAAGAACAAAATAATGACATTTGCAGCAACATGGATGCAACTAGACCTCATACTAAGTGAAGTAAGTCAGAAAGAGAAAGGTGAATATCATATGATATCACTTATATGTGGAAGCTAAAATATGGCACAAATGAACCTGTCTACAGAACAGAAACAGACTCACACACATAGAGAAGAGACATGTGGCTGCTGAGAGGGAGGGGGAGAGAGTGGGATAGAAGGGGAGTTTGGGCTTAGTAGATGCAAACTATTACACTCAGAATGGATAAGCAATGAGGTCTTTCTCTAGAGCACAGGGGACTCTATCCGGTCTCTTGGGCTAGAACATGATGGAAGATAATATGAGAAAAAGAATGTATGTGTATATATAGCTGGGCCACTTTGTTGTACAGTAGAAAATAGCACAATATTGTAAATCAGCTATACTTTCATGAAATAAAGAAAGAGAGAGAACGAGGAAAGAGAGAAAGAAAGAAAGAAACTGATGATTTGGAATTTAAGAGGAACTTGCCCAATGCGATGGCCCTTTGTACCTCAGAGGCAGCTCGGCTTCAGATCATGAAGCAAAAGAACGATTTAGGGAATTAAAAAGTGTCTGTGGTGTCAGCGGCAGGAGCCCAGTTATTACAGGTCATTGCTTGGCGGGGACCTGCGTGCTGCGGGTCTGAGAGTGCTGCAGCTGCTCCCGAAGAAAGGGGTCTCCTGTTGCCCTGCTCCCCACCCCAGCAGAGGTATGAGCAGCAGCTGCGTACTTGTCAAAAAGAGCATCAGGCCTGAATCAATAGATATGGCTGCAAATCCCAAAGGGATCTAATCCTTGGCTGGTTTCCACTGTCTCCTGCTGCCTGGTTCGCGGTGTGCCCGGCCCACCGTGGTCATTCAGTAACGTCCCTGTACGTTTCTTAAAGGCAGGGACTCCCGGTCCCGTGTGTGGAGCAGTGTGTTACCGCTCCGAACACATGAAGGGTCTCTAGAGGGCCCGCCTGCCGGATGATGCTGTGGTTTCTGTCACCCTGGTGATGGCCACGGTGGACTTGACCTCTTTCCCCGCTGACCACTTTAATGAGGCTGTGTTTTCTGTGTGAGGATGGCCCCTCTGCCCTGCCAATCTGTCAAGCAAGTAAAGTCATGCTTTATAGACACGAGATGTTTTCCTTTAAGTCTACAAAAACCCCACGGAGTGTTCTGCTCTAGGGGGTTTTGTCATCTCCCGTAGTGGGTAATCCTGCTGTCTTCCTCCCCTTTCTTCCCCAACACGCACATGCCGCTGTCATTATTTTCTTCTTGTAAAAGCAAATGAAGAAGTAATCTGTAGGGCATTCTGGGCATGGCACAGTGGAAACGGATCCAGCTAATATCTGTGAGGATGCAGGTTCGATCCCTGGCTTTGCTCAGTGGGTTAAGGATTGGGTGTGGCTATGGCTGTGGTGTAAGCCGGCAGCTACAACTCCGATTCTACCCCTAGCCTGGGAACCTCCGCGTGCCTCAAGTGCGGCCCTAAAAGGCAAAAAAAAAGAAGTAATCTGTACAGTATGTTACAAAAAGAAGAACCAGAGAAGTGTGAGGGACCTGAGAGTGTGTGACTGAGGAGGGAGCTGGTTATTTTTCATCGGGCAGTGAGACCTCAGTGAGACCCCGAGATTTGATTGAAGCTCAAAAGAGGTGAGGATGGGCGATCTTGCCAGGGCGCAGCGCGTTGAGAATCCCACTGCAGTGACTCTGGTAGCTGCACAGGCACAGGTTAGATCCCTGCACAGCGGATTAAAGGATCCGGTGAGGCTGCAGATCGGATTCAATCCCTGGCCCAGGAACTTCCATATACTGCAGAGTCAGCCATTAAAAAAGTGAGAGTTAGAGAGAGAGAGAGAGGGAGAGAGAGAGATGAGGGCGGGCCCGTGATGGATCTGGGGGGGAGGGCAGGGGAAACAGCCAGTGCCCAGGCCTTGACGCAGGAGTGTGCGTGGAACCCACATGAGGCCGGGCTGCCTGGGGAAGCAAGGAGGGGAGATGGGATGAGTTCTGAGCAGGATCTGGGCTGGGTGAGGTGAAGCCACTGGCTGTCCCACTACCTGGGGTGAAGAACTGGCTTTTTTCTTTTTTTCTCTTTTTTTGCTTTTAAGGGCCGCACCTGTGGCACATGGAGGTTCCCAGGCTAGGAGTCAAATCAGAGTCACGGCTGCCGGCTTCCACCACAGCCACAGCAATGCAGGATCTGAGCCACGTCTAAGACCTACACCACAGCTCACAGCAATGCTGGATCCGTAACCCACTGAGCAAGGCCAGGGATTAAACCTGAATCCTCATGGTTCCTAGTTGGATTCATTTCTGCTGCAACACAACGAGAACTCCAAGAACTGGTTTCTTTATTACTTTTTTCCCTAATCCATTGCATCCTTATATTTTTATAAAATTTAATGAAAATAGGGAGTTCCTGTTGTGACTCAGTGTTAACGAACCCGACTAGTTGCCATGAGGATGCAGCTTTGATCCCTGGCCTCGCTCACTGGGTTAAGATCCAGTGTTGCTGTGAGCTGTGGTGTAGGTCGAAAACATGGCTCGGATCTGGCATTGCTTTGGCTGTGATGTAGGCCGGCAGCTGTAGCTCCAATTCAACCCCTAGCCTGGGAACCTCCATGTGCTGCAGGTGCAGCCCTAAAAACCAAAAAAAAAAAAAAAAAAAAGGAGCTGTTGGAATGTTTCAAATAGAGGAAAGATCTGATCCAACTGACATTTTAAGTGAATCACTCTGATTGGAGGATGGCATGCAGGGGGCCCAGGGCAGAGGCAGAGAGACCAGCAGTGCGACTTGTATCTTACAGGCAGGAAGTGGTGGTGGCTCAGACCAGGCTGGATCAGGAGGCCAGTATTGGGAAAGGTGGAAGGTGGTTGGTCCCGGGTATATCTCTACGGTTGAGCCCAGTCGAGTTGCCTAGTGGATGGAGTGGGGGGTGTGAGAGCAAGAAAAGTCGGGGTGACTCCAGGGTTTTGGCTTGAATAACACATGAATTAATATCCCCTGAGATTGGGGAGGCCACAGTGGTGATGCAAGGATTGGGGAAATCAGGAGTTCCCGGTTTGTATATTTTGAATTAGGCTCTTGGTACATAGGAGATCGAGTCAAGTGAGAAATGGTTAAATTATCACGATGTTACCTAAAGACTTAGGCCTTTTTAAAAAAAAAAAAAAAGCATTAAAAAAATTATAGTTGATTGGAGTTCCCGTCATGGCTCAGTGCTTAACGAATCTGACTAGGGTCCGTGAGGACACGTGTTCAATCCCTGGCCTCGTTCAGTGGGGTAAGGATCCGGCGTTGCCGAGAGCTGTGGTGTAGGTCGCAGACTCAGCTGGGATCTTGTGTTGCTGTGGCTGTGGTGTAGGCCTGAGGCTACAGCTCTGATGGGACCCCTAGCCTGGGAACCTCCATGTGCCATGGGTGCAGCCCTAGAAAAGACAAAAAAAAAATATATATATATATATATAGTTGATTTACAGTGTTGTGCCAATTTCTGCACAGTGACCTAGTCATACATACATATATATACATTTCCTTCCTTATATTATCTTCCATCATGGTTTATCCCAAGAGATTGGATAGTGTTCCCTGTGCTACACAGCAAGACCTCATTGCTTATCCATTCTAAATGGAATAGTTTGCATCTACTAAGCCCAAACTCCCCGTTCATCCCACTCCCTCCCCCCACCTCCACCCCTTTGCAACCACAAGTCTGTTTTCTGTAAGACTCAGGTCTTAAAGTGGAATCTTAGTGCTAGAGAGAAGCCCAAGAAGTCCCTGCAACAAGAGATTAGGTTAGTAATTGTATAAATTGTATAATTTTTGTATACAATAAAATATACATGTAAACCTATTTTGGCCAGATTTCATATCTGGTTGACCCTAAATTCCATGAAGCAGCTGTAGGATTTTTAGGATTTAAGAGCAGTCTGCCTGGATGATCTGCCACTCATTTGACTGCCTGCATTAATTTAGCTTCTCTGATCGCCAATGGATACAGAATTTATTGCCAGAACTTGGTACTACAAACACAGAACAGCTCTTGATCTTTTACTGTTTAGTGAATAAAAGAGAAGGAGCAAAAATATGTAGAGTTAATGAGACAAATTCTTTCAAACAAATTCTTTTTTTTTGCCTTTTTTGGTCGGGGGGAGCTGCATTGGTGGTATATGGAAGTTCCCAGGCTAGGGGTGAATTGGAGCTAGAGCTCCTGGCCTATGCCACAGCTGCAGCAATGCAGGATCCGAGCCACATCTCTGAACTACACCACAGCTCACAGCAATGCTGGATCCTTAACCTACTGAGCAAGGCCAGGGATCGAACCCACATCCTTATGGTTACTAGTCAGGTTCATTCCCACTGCACCACAATGGGAACTCCTCAAATAAATATTTGATGCACATGCACTCATCACAAAGACTGGAAGGTAGTGCATTAAATTTTTACATGTGATTATTTGCGTGGAGAGAGTGTGAGTAGAATCTTCTCTCTTACACTGTTTGGTGTGTCATGAAGACAAGTGATTTCAACAATTAGCCATCATAGGAGGAGTTCCCCATCATGGCTCAGTGGTTAAGGAGTCCGACTGGGAACCATTAGGTTTCGGGTTTGATCCCTGGCCTCAATCAGTGGGTTAAGGATCCGGCGTTGCCGCGAGCTGTGGTGCAGGTCGAAGGCGCAGCTGGGATCCTGCGTTGCTGTGGCTGTGGCCTGGGCCGGTGGCTACAGCTCTGATTAGACCCCTAGCCTGGGAACCTCCATAAGCTGCAGGCACGGCTCTGGAAATGGCGAAAGACAAAAACAAAAACAAAAAAATGATCAGCCATCATAGCCATTGTTAAGGAAAATGAGCTCAGCAGCGGTGTGACCCCTCCCTCTCTGCCCTCCCAGCTCACCATCTGCTACCTGGATATGCTGATGACCAGTGAGGAGCGCCGGAAGCAGCTGAGGGACCAGTACTGCTTCGAGTGTGACTGTTTCCGGTGTCAAACCCAGGACAAGGTATGTTGTACGGAACCAGCTTGGAACACCTCCCAGGCAATCGCTCCCTGATTTTTCAGAGAACTCTGCTTTTCTTTCATTGAACCAAAAGTAAATGACCCTCCGTGCATAGGAGGAAACAAGGGTACATAAAATAATGCATTGTGGCTACCAAGCAGTAAGAGGTTTGATCTCAGGAAAGGGTCCATGGAGCTTAGGGTTTGGAGGGAACGTAGGTATGAAACATGTAGTTAAAAGGATGTTGAGGAGGTCCCGTCGTGGCGCAGTGGTTAACGAATCCGACAAGGAACCATGAGGTTGTGGGTTCTATCCCTGCCCTTGCTCAGTGGGTTACCGATCTGGCGTTGCGGTGAGCTGTGGTGTAGGTCGCAGACACAGCTCCGATTTGACCCCTAGCCTGGGAACTTCCATATGCTGTGGGCGCAGCCCTAAAAAGACCAAAAAAAAAAAAATGTTGAGGGCTGGAGTGCTGTTAGAACACAGAGCAAGAGAGTTAAGTCACGTTATGATTATAACAGCTATTGCTCAGTAATAAACACACCAAGTTTGATCTCGTTTTTTATTTCTTTGAAGTGTCTTCTGTGAGCCTTTTGGCTGCAGTTCTTTCTCAGATGGAGATGAAATCACTTATCTAGCAACCTTCACTCTCTGAGAAACGAAGAGGAGCCAGAATACAGGCCGTAAAGATAGTGATGGCGCTCTTCTCACGTGACTCGTACCCTTTCCTCACGTTGACTATTTATTGTTAGCTGGCACACAATCGGTTGTCTCAGGAAATCTTACTTTGATAGCGTGTTTTACATTTGTTGGCGTTCTTTTATAGCCACTATCTCATTTGGACTTCATGCTCATAAAATAGGACACAGAACTCAGAAAGGTTCGGAGATAGGCCTCTGGGATAGGATGCAGGAAAAAGTGACAGGCCCAAGTCTCAAACTCAGATCTTTCAATCAATCTAGTGCTCCTCCCCCTGTCCCACAGCTTCCTGGGACTTCAGGCACCAGCATTGATGCAGAGAGGTGGTTGCTTTCACTGCATGTGAAGGGACCACTAGCTCATTCTGAAGATGCAGGTGTCAGTGATCAGGATTCGTTTTTCACTAAGAAGAGCTTTTAGGGAGTTCCCGTCGTGGCTCAGTGGTTAACGAACCTGACTAGCATCCCTGTGAATGTGGGTTCGATCCCTGGCCTCGATCAGTGCGTTAAGGAGCTGGTGTTGCCGTGAGCTGTGGTGTAGGTCAAAAATGCTGCTCAGATCCCCTGTTGCTGTGGGTCTGGCGTAGGCCGGTGGCTACAGCTCCAATTTGACTCCTAGCCTGGAAACCTCCATATACCACGGGAGCAGCCCTAAAAGACAACAAAAGGACCAAAAAAAAAAAAAAAAAAAAAAGAAGAAGAACTTTTAGAGAGTTCCTGTTGTGGCTCAGTGAGTTAAGGACCCAACATTGTCTCTGAGGATGCTGGTTTGGTCCCTGGCCTCTCTCAGTGGGTTAAGGATCCAGCTGCTAAGCCGTGGTGTAGGTCATGAATGCGGCTTAGATCTGGTGTTGCTGTGGCTGTGGTGCCGGCCTGAGGCTGCAACTCTGATTCAACCTCTGGCCCAGGAACTTCCATATGCCACAGGTATGACTGTAAAAAGCCAAAAAAAAAAAAAAAAATTAAAAAAGGAGTTCCTGCTGTGGTGCAGTGTGATCGGTGGTATCTCTGCAGCACCAGGATGCAGGTTTGATCCCTGGCCAGGCACAGTGTGTTAAAGGATCTGGCATTGCTGCAGCTGTGGCCTAGGTCGCAGCTGCGGCTTGGATCTGACCTCTGGGCGAGGAATTCCATGTGCCACAGGGCAGCCAATAAATGAAAAATAAAACATATACTTTTTTTTTTAAAGAAGAACTTTTAGGAATAAGTGAATTGAACGGGGAAAGTTGGATCCACTGCTAAGAGCTCCCCAAGATTCAGTCCACTGTCATGGTCACATTTTGCCATTTGCCAGCTTTCTAGGAATCACAGGGGATCCCCTCTAATCCCTCCTCAGAGTATAGTGGGAAACGGTAGGGAGCAGCTAGCTTCCCATAAGCTTCCCTGGATGGGAATGGGAAGGCTTTTAAATTTAATGCCGTTTACATGCCATCTGGATGGCAGACTCTCAGTTATTTTTTGAGTAGGTGATTTTTTTTTTTTAATTGGGGTCTTGTTCACTTTGGGATTATTGTCATAGCAGAAATCTGCACTAAAGTAGGGTTTGGCTACGAATACCAGATAACCCAGTGAAAATTGGCTTTCATAAGAATGTTTTTCTCAAGAATTCTAGAGAAGCCGTTCAAGACGGGAACAGCTATTCCTTGATCTCAACACAGACCCAAACTCCTTCCATCTTCCTCCTTAGCCTGCCAAGCATTTGCTTTGGTCTTCATGGTTCCAGGATGACTGCTGCCTGCAACCTCTAGTCAGTGCATTCGTGCTCTAGACAGGAAAACGAAAGGGGTGATAAAGCAAAGAGTAAGGAGGACCCTTCTTAGGATTTCCACCTAGACCTCATGGGTCAGAGCTATGTCACCTGCCACCTCAGGTGTAAAAGAGGCAAGGAAACAGAACTTGACCTTTTCAGCCTTTATGCTAGAAGAAGAGACGGGAGGAGAACGCTGTGAACAGCTTTTTGGGAGCCGATCTACAGTGTCTATCATATCCATTAATTTCGTTTGAGGTAATAGTATGATTGTCTAAAGAAAGAGAACTAGCAGGGTGTGTGCACGCGTGCATGTGTGTGTGTGTGTGTGTGTGTGTGTGTGTAGAAAGAGAGACAGATTGATTGATTGATTAAAAGGATTTGGCTTATGTGATTGTGGAGTCTTGACAGGTTGCAAGATTTGTAGTCAACAGGTGGGAGGCCCAGGGTTGCCGATGGTGTAAGTTCCAGTCTGAAAACTGGCAGGGGGGTTCCCATCGTGGCTCAGTGGTTAACGAATCCGACTAGGAACCATGAGGTTGCAGGTTCGGTCCCTGCCCTTGCTCAGTGGGTTAACGATCCAGCGTTGCCGTGAGCAGTGGTGTAGGTTGCAGACGCGGCTCGGGTCCCGTGTTGCTGTGGCTCTGGCGTAGGCCGGTGGCTACAGCTCCGATTCGACCCCTAGCCTGGGAACCTCCATATGCCGCGGGAGCAGCCCAAGAAATGGCAAAAAGACAAAAATAAATAAATAAATAAATAGAAAACTGGCAGAGTCCAGACCCAAGAAAGCCAGTGTTTGAGTTTGAGTCCAAAGGCAGGAAGAAACTGATGTCCCCCCCAGAAGGTAGTCAGGGAGGAGGAGTTCCCTCTTACTCATAGGAGGATCAACCTCTTTTTTCTATTCAAGGCTTCAACTGATTAGGTGTGGCCCACCCAGACTGGGGACAGCAGTCTGTCTTATTCAGTCAGTGTATCTCAATGTTCATTTCATCCACAAACACTCTCACAGACACACCAGAATAATGTTTGACCAAATGTCTGGGTACCCTGTGGCCCAGTCAAGTTGACATCTGTTCATCACCACAGGAGCTCCTGTCATGGCTCAGAAGTAATGAACCTGATGAGCATCCATGAGGAGGTGGGTTTGAGCCCTGGCCTTGCTCAGTGGGTTAAGGATCCAGCGTTGCTGTGAGTTGTGGTGTAGGTCACAGACAGGGCTCAGATCCAGCGTTGCTGTGGCTCTGGCGTAGGCCGGTGGCTACAGCTCCGATTCGACCCCTCGCCTGGGAACCTCCATATGCCGCGGGAGCGGCCCAAGAAATAGCAAAAAGACAAAAAAAAAATAATAAATTAAAAAAAAAATTGTGAACTCGTGGAACTGAGGACGTAACCGCTTAACAGTATTCGAGTACTTTGGTACTTGATTACCGACTGGGAAATTTGCCTTCGAATTTGAAGCTAGAGAGTCACTGGAATGACTGTCCCAACTACGCTGTTTTTTAGATTTTAAGAATTGTGTACAAACTGAAATGTCTGTGTCCTCCTCTTCAAAACAACCCCGAAAATCTCAATTATGAAAGAAAAACGTGCTTGTTTGCTCTGCTGGATTCCGGTCCATTCTGAACCTAACAGGAGGGGCGGTCTTGGGCAAGTTATTCAGCCAGAGAGATTGGCTCCATCATCCGTAATTCGAGGGAATTAGGCTAGATGGTCTTCAGGCCCTTTCCAGTTCTGCTGTCCCCCATTTCTATGAAATGTTTCCTAGTGGAAGTGAGTCGGATGTAGAATGTATTTAGATGCGAACTGTCAACTTGATGTCACTTAGTTCATCGGTTATATTTTTTTAGAGCCTGCACCATCCGTTGTATTTTTGAATTTCTATGTATCTGAGAAATGTGTTCTGTGTAGTACTAGAAGCATCCCTTTTGAAATCTCTATACTGTCAATTTCTTTTGAAGAAACTCTTCAGAGGTCACTTTGCCTTCATGCATCTCCTAAAGAGTATAAATTCAAAATGAGTTCACTTCCTAGACTTAAACGTTTTCAAGCTTATTTTTCTGCTTTTCCTGGAACCTAGAATATTCATCTCAACAGGTTTCTACATCTAGAAATATTTATCAGATGCCCACATTTGCATGGTATGGGGCTTGCAAGGTATCATGTTTCAGGCAGGCGAGAGACCTTTGAAAAGCGAGTGTAATTTGCATGTATGGAGTTAGTTGTCATTTGTAATCAGCAGCCACTCAATTTCTGTAAGAAATAAAACTTACCTTCGAAAGGAGGTTTGGGAATGATACGAATTCTCCTGTGGCTTGAGCCAAGGCAATAGAAGCAGAACAGACCAAACGGAATTGATTGTTTCCATAAGTCTGTGGATAGTACATAGTGTACTTGCCTGAATGCCACAGGCTTTATTGCAAATAAAACACACACACACACACACACAACAAGCTATATTTACTTTCCATGTCACATTCTTTCCTAATGCCTGTTACATTTGACCCTTCTTTTAAAATGCAGTGTCAGGGGTTCCTGTCATGGCACAGTGAAAACAATCCGACTAGGAACCATGAGGTTGTGGGTTCGATCCCTGGCTTCGCTCAGTGGGTTAAGGATCCAACGTTGCTGTAGCTATGGTGTAGGTCACAGACACAGCTCGGATCTGGCGTTGCTGTGGCTCTGGCATAGGCCGGCGGCTACAGCTCCGATTTGACCCCTCTCCTGGGAACATCCATGTGCTGCACGTGCGGCCGTAAAAAGACAAAAAGGCACCCCCCACCCCCTGCAACCGCAGTGTTGATCAATTTACTCACAGCCCTCTTGCCTCGTTCCTAGATTGTGGAAACAGCCCCTGGTTGGTCACCCGGCCCTCAATTTCTTTCCTTTCCTCCATTTTGCCCAGTTTTAGAGTAAGGTTTCTGAACTAGCCCTGTTTCCATGCCGTTGCTTTGCTTGGAAATTTTTAAAATATGTAGGCTTATCTTTAGTCTCCAGGATAAACGTCAAACTCTTAGCTAGATGCTCAGTGTCCTCCACAGTGAACTCCTTTGCAGAACAGATCCTGACTCACAGACTTTGACAAACCTATGGTTTCCAAAGGAGACAGGTTGTGGGGTGGGAGGATGGGCTGGGAGGTTGGGGTGGAAAGGCTATAAAATTGGGTTGTGATGATCATTGTATGACTATAAATGGAATAAAATCCATTGAATCTTTTTTTCTTTTTTTTAAAAAAGATGTTCAGTTGTCCTCCAAAGGTGTGACCCCAAGATCCAGCCTATCTTTGCTTCGTTTTGCTCTTTTCTTTTCCATGCTCCTCGCTTCTCTTCTTTAACTTGTTTTATTTCATTATACCCTTTCCCTCACCCAAGAGGCTTTCAAGAGGCTTACAGTCGCACCGGCACACATATACACATGATGTATGAATGTATGCATGTGTGTGTAATCCAAGAACAATAAATTTCACATTGATTGGTGAAACAAGAGTGACAAAGCAGAAGATAAAAGCAGGTTCTTAGCCAGCTTTTTCTTTGATCCTATATGGTAACAAGACATAAATCACATATTTGCTCTAAATTTCTCAGCAAAGCTAAAAGACTCATTTCAGAAGCAGTACCTGCAAAACTGGACACGTCCATGTTCTTTGGCAAGAGCAGTTTTTCCTGGTCCTGAGGGCTGAGCAATCGCCAAGGGTCCCACTAACACTGAAGAGTCAGCACTCTTGTCAAACATCCGCAGTGGTTCAAAGTGCTGGGTTTATAAGATTCCTTAGTGTGGCTGATGGACATAGTTTCACATTACAGCTTAATAAAAGAAGTTAAGAGGAGTTCCCGTGGTGGCTCAGTGGTAATGAATCTGATTAGTATCTATGAGGATGCAGGTTCAATCCCTGGCCTCACTCAGTGAGTTAAGGATCTATGAGCTGTGGTGTAGGTTGCAGCCGCGGCTCGGATCGGGCATGGCTGTGGCGCTGGCATAGGCTGGCGGCTGTAGCTCTGATTTAACCCCAAGCCTGGGAACCTCCATATGCCTCAGGTACGGCCCTAAAAAGAAAAAAAAAAAAAAGATTATTTAAACTATACAGGCATGTAGTTTGAACAAAGTACTGACCCCAGATGCAAAAGTTAGGGCATTTTCCCTCTCCTGCCCAAGTCTGGCCCTCTCCATGCAGAGGGAAGCCCTTTCAGCTTCTGGCATTTATTCCACGTTTCTAAAACTACAGCTCCCTTAAATCACATCCTAGGGATGTTTTTTGCTCTTGGGTTGGTTTAAGGACTTTTTATTTTTATTTTTGGGATTTCAAGGTTGCTTCACCCCACCCCATATCTCCCGGTTTAGGTTTTATTTCTACCTATTTTTGTTTCATGACGTCTCATTCCCTTCTAATGCATGCTTCGCTGTTCTTTACCTGCTGGAGCCTCCTGATCATACTTCATTTAAGTCTTGGTCGGTCAGTCAGTGCTGTCGATTATTTTACTGGCGTCGTATCACATTCTGATTGGTGATTTTTGATTTTTGTCGGTTATCTTCCTGAGTGCTGTGTTCTGCCAAGCGTTCTGGAATTTTGTATGGCGGGCCCATTTTTAGTTTGGGAAAGGGTTTGTGTTCCTTTTTCTCCTTCTCTGCTCATCCCCTCTGTCTGGTGGCTTTGCACTGGCCTCCCTCAGGCTTCTCAGGCCCCAGGTCAGAGCCAGGACCTAATGGCCTTGCAAGTGTTGCACTGCAGGGACGCCTCCAGCTCTGTGTCTTCCAGCCTCACCAGGCCCAAGATTCTCATAGATATGTAGCCCAAGGAAACATGATATCAACCTGTATTTTCAGCCTCTTTTTTTTTTTTTGGTCTTTTTGGGCCTGCACGTACAACATATGGAGGTTCCCAGGCTAGGGGTCCAATTGGAGCTGTAGCCGCCAGCCTATACCACAGTCACAGAAACCTGAGATCCTAGCCGAGTCTGCGACTGACACCTCAGCTCACAGCAACACCGGATCCTTAACCCATTGAGCGAGGCCAGAGATCGAACCTGCAACTCAACGTTCCTAGTCAGATTTGTTTCCGATGCACCACGAAGGGAACTCCTCTTTTTTTTTTTTTTTTAATTGGCCACACCCATGACATGCAGAAGTTCCTGGGCCAGGGATCAAAGCCATGCCACAGAGGTAACCAGAGCCACAGCAGTGACAATGCCAGGTCCTTAACTTGCTGAGCCACCAGGGAGCTCCTTTAAAAAAAATTCATCCCCTTTTTGTCAGGGAGCTGCACCTCATCCCTGAGCTTTAAGTGTTAAAGCCAGATGTACTCACTTTCGTAGGTAAAGCATTTTTATCTCTTTTAACCATTGCAACTGAACTCGCGCCTGTTGACCGCCAGCTTTCCGACCTGAGGCCCTGGCTCAGCTGTACAGACTGCTCTGCATTTCTGTTCTGTTTTTGGTCCAGGGAGATGTCTATCTAGTTTTTGAATTACTAAAGCCATTTTTGGCTTCTCTTTTTCTATTTTATTTACCATTATTGTGAGTTTGGTGTAAAGGGGAGCCCCTCCAAATCTGAACTGAAAACATCTTGTTGGAAGCCTGCAGTTTGCTTTTCGACTGCATAGCTAAGCATTCAAGACTGGCGGCAAAAGGAACTAGAAGGATAAACAATGATCTAATTCTCCCGAGGGCTTCCATGCATGTGTGCATTTTTACCCAGTACCAGCCTGTCTGCAGAGCTGGGATCTGTGTCTTTTATCACTGAGCCTTCTAAGGACGGAGAGTAGAGTAGAGTCATTATGAAAATGTATCCATCTCAAAAAATAGTTTAATAATGGTTCTGTAGGGAGAAATGTCCTGAGAGGTCATGCTACACTTCTAAGTCCACTTGCTCTTATTTTCTTCTGTAGAAATAAAGCAACATGTGAGGGTTTTGTTTGTTTGTTTGTTTGTTTGCCTTTTCTAGGGCCGCTTCTGCGGCATATGGAGATTCCCAGGCTAGGGGTCGAATCAGAGCTGTAACCACTGGCCTACGCCAGAGCCACAGCAACACAGGATCTGAGCCTTGTCTGCAGCCTACACCACAGCTCACGGCAACACCGGATCCTTAACCCACTGAGCGAGGCCAGGGATCGAACCCACACCCTCATGGTTCCTAGTCGGATTCGTTAACCACTGCACCAGGACGGGAACTCCTGTTTTTTTTGTTTGTTTGTTTTTTGTTTTGTCTTTTTAGGGCCGCGCCTGCGACCTACATCACAGCGCATGGCAACGCCAGATCCTGAACCCACTGAGCGAGGCCAGGGATCCAACCCGCATCCTCATGGATGCTAGTCGGGTTCATTACCACTGAGCCACAGTGGGAACTCCAAAAAGCCATGTTAATGGCTGTCATGTAATTATTTCAGTTTCTTCTTGAGACTCTTTTGTAACGTGGAATCACGTTTCTTGGGTCCCTCGGAGACCCTCCAGTGCATCTGCGGGTTGGGGAGCCCAGCACGCCACAGAGACACAGCCAGGGCCGGTTCCCCGGCAAGAAGGGCCTCAGTTCCTATAGGTGCGGCCCCTTCACTCGACTGTTTAAGTTAAACTGGAGAAACTGGGCAGAGGAGGCAGGAGGGACCCACAGGGAGAGACAGTGACCCACAGGGAGGAACAGGAACCAGCAGGAGGAACGGTATTTGTCTCAAGAAGGAGTGAAGGAATGTTGGAGTTAAAACTGCCTTCACAGGAAATGAGCATTTTTTTGCCAGAGAACAAGTTTTTATGGTAACTTGAGTCTATTTGAAATATGAGCAATTACTTAAAGGTCATTAAAAAAAAGATTTTTTTTTTTTTCCTGCTGCCTTCCTCTCATTTGCTGACTTCATTATAAGCAGAAATGCCTCGTGGGGGGACGATGAGCCCAACCAGCTCTGAATTGTTTGATGGTTCAAGTTTTAACAATCTAAGCAGAATGTGTTTCCTGTTTCTAAGGGTTTCATCATAACCGAATTACATTATCTTCAGCAAGATTAGGAAGATTTGGCAGAGAATTGAATGGGGAGAGAGAGGGGGTGTGTGTCTGTGTGTGTGTGTGTCTCTGTGTGTATGAGATGAATTTTTTTGTTTGTTGGTTTGTTTTTTCTCTTTTTAGGGCCGCACCCCCGGCATATGGAGGTTCCCAGGCTAGGGGTCGAATTGGAGCTGCAGCTGCCGGCCTACACCACAGCTCACGGCAACACTGGATCCTTCACCCACTGAGCGAGGCCAGGGATCAAACCTGCAACTTCATGGTTCCTAGTCCGATTCGTTTGCGCTGCACCATGACGGGAACTCCCAAGAGCTATATTCTTTTTTTTTTGTCTTTTTGCCCTTTTTCTTAGGCCGCTCTCGCGGCATATGGAGGTTCCTAGGCTAGGGGTTGAATCGGAGCTGTAGCCACCGGCCTACGCCAGAGCCACAGCAACGCAGGATCCGAGCCGCGTCTGCAACCTACACCACAGCTCACGGCAACGCCGGATCGTTAACCCACTGAGCAAGGGCAGGGACCGAACCCGCAACCTCATGGTTCCTAGTCGGATTTGTTACCACTGCGCCACGACGGGAACTCCCCAAGAGCTATATTCTTAACTGTGCCTCTCTACTGTCTCTCAAACTCCATGAATAACAGATACACTTCCCTATCTTAGTTTTTTAAATATTGGAGTGTCATTTGCAGCCAGGAAAATTCACTCGTTCTAGCACCCAGTCCTATCAGTTTTGCCAAATGCATCGTCCCCATCGCCGCCACTACCAAGAACGAGAACCATCCCATCACCCCTCCCCAAGTTCCCTTCCACCGCTTTCTAGTCAGCCTCTGACCCCGCTTCCAGCCCCTGCCACCCTGACCTGCTTCCTGTCCCTACAGCTTTACCTTTTCCAGAACATCATACAAGTTGGTCTAAACCGCCATCTGATTCTGACTTCCTCCTCTTAGCGTCATGCATTTATTTGATCGTCAGCCGTATTATTTTGACACACACGCGAGGAGATCATCTCAGCATTTGGTTCCTTTTTATTGCCCAGTTGTCTTCTGTTACGTGGCTCTCTCACGGTTTGTTTACCTCTTCACCCATGGAAGGAATTTGGTTCTTTTCCAATGCGGGGTGGTTATCAATAAAGCCACTTTAAACGTTCACATACAGGTGAACCTAAGTTTTCGTCTTGTTTGGGTACATGCCGAGGAGTAAGATTGCTGGGTTGTGTGGTACATACATGCTGTACTTTCTAAGAAATTGCCAAATTGTTTTCCAAAGGAGCTGTACCATTTTGACTTCCCACCAGCAAGGAAGGCAGGTTCCAGTTGCCAGCACTTGTTCGTGTCAGTTTGGCTTTTGTTTTTGTTTTGAATCATTCCAGTAGGTGTACATTGCATTCTGGTTTTAATTGCCAGTCCCTTACTGGCTAATGACGTGGGTTTTTTTTTTTTTTTTTCATGTGCTTATTTGCCATCTGTATGTCTTATTTGGGGATAGATTTGTTCAGATCTTTTTTTCTATTTTTAAAATTAGGTGTTTCCTTCTTACTCAGTCTTGAGAATTCTTTATTCTGTAGGCAAGTTTTTTAAATCCGGTATGTGTTTCAGACATCTTTTTTCCCTGTCCGTGACTTGTCCTTTCATTCTTTTGACAGAGTATTTTGAAGAGCCAAAGTTTGAAATTTTGATGTCGTCCAGTTTTCATTCTTTTTCTTTCACAGTTCATTTTTTTGGATTCCATATCGAAGAAACCTTTGCCTCATCTAAGGGAATGAAGATTTTTCTCCTGCGTTCTCTGTTACAACTTTGATAGTTTTAGGTTTTACATTTAGGTCTTCAATACATTTTTGAGTTAATTTTTTTATACATGGTACAAGATTTATTTTTTGGCACATGTATGTCCCAGTATTGCAGTGCTTTTGGCTGAACCACTGTCTTATGTGAAACAGTAGGATCTTATAGAAAGAGTGCAGCATTAGATATAGCAATAGTTGCATTCTGGTCCCAGACCATCTACTGGTGACACCAGTGACACTGGCCAGAGAGATGAGATCTGCATGGTGGGCTACAGGGCATATGACTCTTGGAAACATCTACAGGCTGCCTCCTGACCTGGGCAGCGTTCCCTACATTAGTCTTAGTTTTCTCTTGTAAGATGAGAAGAATCCATATTTGGCAAAGCTGCTTGGAGGGTCAATTAGAGAATGAAAGTCTAGCTTGGGAGACGGGAGTTCCTCAATCATGGGAGCCGTTATTGTTATTGAATGACCTGAGGAAATAGACTGTTTGGAAAGTTCCAGGAACTAGAGCCTCCTTGCTTCCCATCAGTGGCCGATCAGGTTCCCCGAATTGCTCGTGTCATCTTCTCAAGAGCCTTTCAAGTCTGCCTGCTCCGACTTTCAGTAATCTCTGCTCCCTTCCCTGTTTTTGTTCCTGGTGCCAGTGGCGTGGTTCTGGTGGCCACGGTGTCGCGGTGGCTGGTGCTTTTCACGCTCGTGTTCTCCCCTTCACTGCCTGCAGTTCCCGACATGGTCCACACTGAGAGCTGGCGGAGGGGTTGTGTGTTGAGGGGGTGTCCTAGGGAGGGGGTTTTCAGACTGAGTAAGAAGACAGCATGAGTAACGCGCAGGCCATTTCTCCCTCCCGTCCCCACCCCCATCCCTGGACCGCTTAGGTGGCATCTTGGGCTCTTTGCTCCAGTTCTCTCCCAAAGCAGCTGATTCTTCTTTTAGGGTTGACCCTGAGGCCACTGGCCTTCCCTTCTGAGGGGGACCGCCCTCGGAGTCTTTTGCCCACAGTGAAACCGACGTAATGAAACCCCGTGGGAACCGAGAGCGGTCGCAGCTGCCTTTGCCGTGTGCTCTGTACGGTGGTGCAGGGGCGTGTCGCCCACACTTCCTCAGCCTGAGCCCGAGACGAGGCCTCCCCAGGGCGCCCAGGTGCTGGGGACCAGATCCCCCTGCAGTGGGGGTGGCAGCAGAGGGTTGTGCATCAAACCTGTCACTGGCCCAGCAGTGACAAGGGAAAGGATGTCCCAGATGTCAGGAGTGCGGCGATGGGTGTTCCAGTCCTTTCCGTGGTCTTAGTCTATGTAGGAATGAAGGGGATATGGTGCCATTAAGAAAGAGCTTTCGGAGTTCCCGTCGTGGCACAGTGGTTAACGAATCCGACTAGGAACCATGAGGTTGCGGGTTCGGTCCCTGCCCTTGCTCAGTGGGTTAACGATCCGGCGTTGCCGTGAGCTGTGGTGTAGGTTGCAGACGCGGCTCGGATCCCGCGTTGCTGTGGCTCTGGCGTAGGCCGGTGGCTGCAGCTCCGATTCAACCCCTGGCCTGGGAACCTCCATATGCCCCTGGAGGCGCCCAAGAAATAGCAACAACAACAACAACAACAACAAAAAAAAAGCTTTCATTGAGTCTGCTTGCAAAGTACACGCTTCTCCTTAGCTGTTTGCTGGGCTCAAGAGTGAACTTGAAGGTGGACACTTTGGGTCCACGGTACCTGCCCAAGGCCCTTCAAAACACGACATGCCCGACTGCGCGGCGGTTTGGAGTCCTGCAGGTTTCTGTTGCACAAACTTCCACCAACCCCTCACTGTTGGAATATGTGACGAAGCAAACTAGTGAATTTCATGGTAACTCTTTGGGGCGCCTCATGTGCCCAGTCCTAGACAGGCCCAGCAGCGACACTGTCTCCTTGAAGCTGGGGAATCGGTGCCATGGGTAAAGCTCCAGGAGAATGTACCATGCAGCTTTCTCAACTTGGAGCGGCAGGCTCCCAACTGTGGTTCCGCCTCCTCAGTCCCTTGCTCTGAAAAGCAGCTCTTGGGCTCCAGGTAAATATGGCAGGTTGAGCAGGTGCACGTCTCTGCTCTTGTTGCCGAAACTCAGCCTCTGTCCACCGGTGCCGAATAGAAATATGGAGACGGAGTTTTGGGCAAGGAAGAAAAACATAGCTTGATTGCTTTGCCAGGCAAAGGGGGCCACAGCCGGCTAATGCCTTAAAGACGGCGCCCCACCTTGGGAGAGCTTAGGAAGGGGTTTCATTGTTTGGGAGCAGAAAATAGGGCCGTGGATAAGGCTCAGGGTAGAGGCGAGCTGTCATTCTTCCCAGTTGGTGTTTAGGGGCCCCGGGACTGGTCTGGTGCTCCTCCTCTCTGGCTTTCATGTGTTGGAGGTTGAGTTCTGCAGAAGAACTCAAAGGTATGCTTCTGTATCTTCCTTGAGGAGGACCCAGGACCCTGCCCCAAGGCTGCTGTATTGTCTCTGGACGGCTCCTCCCTCATTGCCCCCCCCCTTCTTCCTTCCTCCCTCTGGTATTAGTGAGGAAGGCTTATACCAACTATGGGAATCCTAAGATGAAAAGATCTCCCCTACCTGCAAGCGGCTTATATTCTAGCTTGGAGTCAGACACCAAACACACAGTTCAGTTCAATATTGCCATTACCCTTTTTTTTGCTTTTTAGGGCTATACCTGGGCACATGGAAGTTCCCAGGCTAGGGGTTGAATTGGAGCTACAGTGGCTGGCCTACGCCACAGCCAGAGCAACTCGGGATCTGAGCTGCGTCTGCAGCCTGCACCACAGCTCATGGCAATGCCAGATCCTTAACCCACTGAACAAGGCCAGGAATCGAACCTGCATCCTCACGGATCCTAGTCGGGTTCGGTAACCACTGAGCCACGAAGGGAGCACCTGTGGCCATTATTTTAGTGGAAGTCTGTTTTGAGGGCAGTGGGAACAGAGGAGAAAAAAAATCTCCCTGGTCAGTCAGGGAGGACTTCACAGAGGAGGAGACATTAACCTCAGATAGGGAGGCTATCCAGTGAGGGAGTTCAGAGGGGACATTTCAGACTGGGGACACACCCCGGGAAATGTCCCAGAGGTCTGGAGAATGGCGAATCAGGAGATTCCACACGGTTCAGTGTTCCTGGAGAATAAAGGCTGGCGAGGCGAGTGGCCGGGGCAAGGAGACAGGTGTGCCAGGCACAGGCTTCAGGTTTTCCTCGTGTAGGGATGGGAAGCCATTGCAGAAAGTGAGGATTGGCTTTTGACCAGCAGCAGCCAGAAAACTATAATGATGTATATCGAAGCAAAACGCCAGTGGAGTCCCCTTGTGGTGCAGCAGGTTAAGGAGCCCACGTTTTCACTGCCGTGGCTTGGGTTGCTGCTGGGGTGCAGGTTTGATTCCCGGTCTGGGAAATTCCACATCCCGTGGGTGCGGTCAAAAAAAAAAAAAAGTCAGAAGCTATTTCACAAAGAAGGAGAATCGTAAACTCTAAACACAAATGAGGAAGTGAGCGGGGTTCTCACACTATTGCTCCCAGAAGAGGGGCCTTCTGAGAGCTGCCTTTGCATATCTGTGATGGCAGCCTTTCTCCTTCCCCCAGAGTCAGGTGGTATTGGGTCCAGTTAGTATCGGGGGTGGGATATGGCAAAAGGCTCCTTTCACATGGTTATCTGCTTACAGGCTGGGGGCTTCAATGAAAGACTCTTTACCAGAGTTCCCATCGTGGCACAGCAGTAACAAATCTGACTAGTATCCATGAGGATCCCTGGCCTCGCTCAGTGGGTTCAAGGATCCAGTGTTGCCATGAACTGTGGATGGATGAGGCTCGGATCTGGCATGGCTGTGGCTGTGGCATAGGCCAGCGGCTACAGCTCTGATCAGGACCTTCCATATGCCACGAGTGTGGCCCCAAAAAGACAAAAAAAAAGAAGAAGAAGAAGGCTGTGTTTACCAATCATGCTGACTAGTAATTGCTGAGGAGGGGGTGGGATGGGTCTCTGACCTAAGCCTACTTCTTAGTAATTAGGATATCCTGTTGCTTCAGATGCAGGCATCAGCATAGCTGCTGTTTTCTTTTCTTTCAACCTTTATTGCCAACTCATCTTCAGAGGCAGAGAACCAAGTAGAGAGATGGAGGCTTTCTGCGTCCTGCGATTTGATATGTAAATTGGATTTCTGGCATTATTAAAGCATTGATGATGCTTTGCTGTCCCTGAAATTAAAATTTGAAAGCTGCTCCTGAAATCCCATAAAAGCAGTTGTCTCCGCATTTGTCATTAAGCCCCTTTATGCAATAAATTTGCCGATCCTTAATTTAGCATCATTTTGCTTTTTTCAGATTTTAGTCAATCTTGGCATTTTTTTTCAGTGCCTTCTTATGCTAATTTCTTTATTTATTGTGCCTCTCAAGAAGAAACACATAAAGTAGCAGCCAATTAATAAATTATGTTTTCTACAAATGAAATAAAAACATGTTAATTATTTCTAAACAATTAGGCTGCATTCACCATGGAGAGTTCCTCAGTAGGAACAGCACGCAGCCTCAGAAGCTGCGAACTCCCTGGGTTTGGCATCATGTCCATGAAGAGCTGCTTTTAGCCACTGCTTCTTGTTATGAATAAGGTCAATTAAAGGCATTGAAAGAATCGTGACTACCAGCCTCCTTAAGTCTGTAGCATCACCTTTCAGCTCAACCAAAGACCCAGAGCAGCTTTTTTCTTTTTTAAAAAAGTGATTTTTATTTTTTCCATTATGGTTGGTTTAGTGTTCTATCAATTGTCTACTATACAGCAAAGTGACCCAGTCACGTAAATATATATATATATTTTTTTCTCGTGTTTTCCTCCATCATGCTGCATCATAAGTGACTAAATATAGTTCTCTGTGCTATACAGCAGGGTCTCATTGCTTATCTACTCCAAATACAATAGTTTGCATCTACTAACCCTAGACTCCCAGTCCATCCCACTCCCTCCCTGTCCCGTTGGCAACCATAAGTCTTTTCTCCAAGTCCATGAGTTTGTTTCTTTTCTGTAGACAGGTTCATTTGTGCCATATATTGGATTCCAGATATAAGTGATATGGTATGGTATTTATCTTTCTCCTTCTAACTTACTTCACTTAATGTGAGAGTCTCTAGTTGCATCCATGTTGCTGCAAACGGCATTTTGTTCTTTTTCATGGCCGAGTAGTATTCCATTGTGTATATATACCACATCTTTTCTATAGCTTCAGTTTGTTAGGTTTGCCGAGGGAGGAACGCACAAGGCCAAGTTAGTAAAGCAAAAGAGACTTATTAAGGCATCAGAGGGGATGGGCTGAGCTCCAGATGGCACCAGCTCTGACTGTGGGGGTGGGGGGTTAGGCTTATACAGGATCTGTGGCGGGAATCTGTGGGTGGATGGAGTTCACGGTGGGAATTTGTGGCAGGAAGGACAATAGAAGGAGGGGAAGGTCAAGGGAGGGGTAGAGGGTCGAGTCCCAGGACAGGGCAGTGAATCCTTATAGGAGGTTAATCTATGCAGGCAGTTGTTTCCCACAAGCCATTGTTTCTTGCTGCCCAACTTGAGCCTCCACCTTTGGGGAGAGGGTGTCCACTGCAGGTCTCCAGGGTGAACAGCCACATTTGGGGGTTGGGGGGGGTCTGTCTCTGTCCTCCAGGAAACCTGTCACAGTTCACCATGTCCAGCAGCCCCATCCCTTTACAAAAGGACGAAGAGAACCTCCCTGTGCTCCAAGAAGCACCATAGAAAAATAAGATGCCTAAGAGATGAAGAGGAAGGGTGGGGGCTGCTCCCAGGGGGGTGAACTCCCATCTGCAGTCATCACTAAGCTGGGGAAATGTTGCCATAACTTGGCCTCTGTCCACCGTTGCGGAATAGAATGCGCAGAGACAGAGTTTGGGTGGAGGAGAAAAAGACAGCTTTATTGCTTTGCCAGGCAAAGGAGGGCCACAGCAGGCTCATGCCCTAAAGACTGTGCCCTCTTGGGAGAGATTAGGAGGTAGTTTTATAGTTTGGGGAGTGGAATAAGCATCAGAGCTGTAGATAAGGATCAGGGGAGAGGCCAGCTTGCATTATTTCTCAGAGCTGGTGTTTAGTGGCCCCAGGACTGGTTCTGGTGGTTCTCCTTCTTTCAGGAATGAAGAAGCTTCATCAGATAGTTGTTCTGCAGAAAGGCTCAAAGGTATCGTTCTGTATCTTCCTTGAGGAGGACCCAGGACCCTGCCCCAAGGCTGCAATATCGTCTCTGGACGGCTCCTGCCTGGTCTCGATCCCCTCCCTTCCCTGGTGAGCAGCCACTAGAACCTGCCCTTGGGAGCTCAGGGAAGGTCATGGGGGCCGAAGTTGATTCACTAAAAACAAAAAAAGGAGGACACAGAAAGACTTGTGTGCCCAGGAGCCCCACAGGGCCCGAAGTTGGTTACAGAAACAGACCTAACCTGCAGGCATTTGGATTAGGTCCACCAACCTTCCAAAGGTTCTTTTTTTTTTTTTTTTGCTTTTTAGGGCTGTACCCTCAGCATATGGAGGTTCCCAGGCTAGGGGTCGAATTGGAGCTGTAGCTGCTGGCCTATACCACAGCCACAGCAACTCGGGATCTGAGGTGCATCTGCGACCTACATCATAGCTCACGACAACGCCAGATCCTTAATCCGCTGAGCGAGGCCAGGGATTGAACTCACATCCTCATGATACGAGTTGAGCTCATTACCACTGAGCCACAATGGGAATTCCTTAAGATTCTTTTAATAGCCATTGTTCTGAATGATGACAGTTCCTATTGTGTGTGCCTGGGAGTGTGTGTGTGTGTGTGTGTGACAGAGTGTGTGTTTGTGCACATGGCAGTTCAGCAGTCTCTCTGCAAGTGGTCACCCTTCTAGGGGCAGGGAGGGCAGCCCAAATTGTGAATGAGATCCCAGGCCCTTACTCCCAAGGCCACTAATTGCATTTTGAAGGTGCCGCATTTTTAGGGCTGTACCTTCGGCATATGGAAGTTCCCAGGCTCAGGGTCGAATGGGAGCTGCGTGTGCCAGCCTACGCCACAGCCACAGCAACGCTGGATCCTTAACCCAGTGAGCAAGGCCAGGGATTGAACCCACATCCATGTGGATCCTAGTTGAGGTTGTTAACCACTGAGTCACAAAGGAAACTCCCAAACTTTCTTTTTTAGAGAATGGTGGCCTTAGCTTTGTGGGGCCTCTTCTAGGAACAAAGTCTTTCCCATCTGAAGACGGGTTGAATTCCCAAGAAGCTTCCCAGTCCACAAGTTCTGGTGTACCTTGACTGAGATAGGTCCCTAGATAAGTTAGATACGGAAAGGGGGTGGAGGGCAGCAGCCTTTTAAAAATCACACATTCGAGGAGTTCCCATTGTGGCACAGTGGAAATGAATCCCACAAGGAACCATGAGGTTGCGGGTTCGATCCCTGGTCTCGCTCAGTGGGTTAAGGATCTGGTGTTGCCGTGAGCTATGGTGTAGGTCACCAACGTGGCTTGGACCCCATGTTTCTGTGGCTGTGTCTTAGGCTGGCAGCTGCAGCTCCAATTCAACCCCTAGCCTGGGAACCTCCCTATGCCATGGGTGTGGCTCTAAAAAGCAAAATAAATATAAATAAATAAATAAATAAATCACACATTCTACCTCTAAAAAAGAATTTTACCCTATAAAATGAGTATTTATTTTTACATCACTGACTCTGGGTTCGGGCCATTTGCCCTTTCTTCTGTGGATTACCATGGCCCGTGATCAACAGGCATTTGCTGAGTGCCTGCTATGTACTCAAAGGCCTAAGAGAAGACCCTGTTACCTGAAGTTCTAGAAAGCAAGCCAGAAGTCGGCAAGGGTGAGGAAAGGGTTAAGCCTGTTGGGTTGAGGTCTAATTTCTAATCACGCCCTTTTATGTTGGGCTCATTGACTAAAGATGTTGAGTGGTCAGAAAAAAAGGAACCGTCTTCCCTGGCCCGTCATTATCATCACCCAAAAAGGAAAAATTAGTACACAGGACACGCGGTGTCCTCCTGGACTTCAGGGTCAATATTGTCGTTTTTGTTCTCTCTCTCTTTTTTTTTTTTTTGTGAGATTTTTATTCTTTCCATTATAGTTGATTTACAGCATTCTGTCAATTTCTGCTGTACAGCACAGCAACCCAGTCTCACACACACACACACACACACACACACACACACACACATACAGATACATATACATTCTCTTTCTCACATCATCCTCCATCATGTTCCATCACAAGTGACTAGATACAGTTCCCAGGGCTCTACAGCAGGATCTCATCACTTATCTGCTCCTAAGGCAATAGTTTGCATCTACTCACCCCAAATTTCCAGTCCTTCTCGCTCCCTCCCCACCCCCCAGAACCACAAGTCTGGTCTCCAAGTCCATGAGTTTGTTTCTTTTCTGTAGATAGGTTCATTTGTGCCGTATACTAGATTCCAGATATAAGTGAAATCATATGGTATTTGCCTCTCTCTTTCGGACCTACCTCACTTAGCCTGAGAGTCTCTAGTTGCATCCACGCTGCTGCAAATGGCATTATTTTGCTCTTTTTAGTGGCTGAGTCGTGTTCCATTGTGTATATGTACCACATCGTCTTAATCCATTCATCTGTCGATGGGCATTTAGGTTGTTTCCATGTCTTGGCTCTTGTGAATAGTGCTGCAGTGAATGTTGGGGTGCATGTGTCTTTTTGAATGCAAGTTTTGTCTGGATATATGCCCAGGAGTGGGATTGCTGAGTCAGAGGCTAGTTCTAGATTTAGTTTTCTGAGATATTTCCATACTGTTTTTGTTCTGTTCCTAAAGCCAGATAGAATGGCAGAAAGAGCAGTGAGAGGGGAAGTTTAAAAATGAAAGAAAGGTCGTCGACCGCTTTGTTCTTTTCCCCCAGATATGTGGAAAATAGCAAAATTATTTCAGGGTGTCCTGGGTTTCAGACTTTTCTTTGGGTGGTTTCAGGGCTTGAACAAGACCTTGCTGTCAGCTTTCTTTGGACGGTGCCCCTGAATCTTAGTGCTGGGCGCCTGCTCTAGGTGTCATCTGGATTCTTCGGAGGAAATCTAATCGCATTCTATCGTTTGGGAAAAATAAACCATTTCCATAATGCCATTGGTTGGATATCTGGTTACCAAGGGTGCACTCAGCAAAGAGCAGGAGGATTTTTAATGTTCATAGCAGAGCCTCACGAGGTTGCTTTTGCCCTTTCTGCATTTGTCATTATAGACGGTAAAGACCGAACAGACAGGCTGAAATGGAAAATCGCTAATATTGTCAATTACGGGCAGGGATTGGCCATCAGTCTCCGTTGCTTTCTGTACCAATTCCAATGCCACTCTATTAGCAATTCGAGCAGCCAAGCCTACCCTTTCTTTGAAGTATAGACACTTGAAAACAATTTGCCTGCACAAGCCCCTCTCTTGACTGAGCTTTTCGTGCTACCATAAGCTCATCCCAATAATTTTTACCCGGGAAAATGACTACTCCCGCCATCCAGCCTTTTAACAGAATACGCTTTGTTATGAGCTGTATCATTTAGATTTTTATTTATGTAAACATCTTGTGTCAACAGAATGTAGATCATTATTAACTGGTACAGTGCAGTGTCTCACAGAATGCATGCGTGTCACGGGAAAGCGATTAACTTCCTCGTTCCGCTGCAGAACAGATGTGTGACTAAGAACTGCGGTCCCAGGGCCCTCTAGCACGTTTGTTTATTTTTTATTTTAAGGCGTTCTTGTTGATTCAGACACCTCATTGCAGATTTCCAAAAGTTTGTTTTCTTTACCATTACTACCCCCCCACCCCGACTTATGGTTAAAAGTCAGTTGAGAGGAATTACCCCCAATTATCAACTCATTTTTGGCTCATTTTCCAAGCTACGAATGGCCTCTCTTTCAGATGAGATAAAAGTTTGATGACTAAGAGTTGAGAATACGTTACATAAACAGGGGCTTTTGTTGGAAACCTGGAGAAGGTTTCGCAGCAGCTGTTTGTTGGTAGCTGGGGCTAGGTTAATAAACCAAACCAGCGTTGGAGTTCCTGCTGTGGCCCTGTGGGATCGGCAGCGTCTTCAGAGCGCTGGCCTGTGAGTTCGATCCCCGGCCCAGCTCAGTGGGTTAAGGATCCAGCATGGACGCAGCTGTGGCATAAGTCACTCTTGCAGCTTGGATCTGATCCCTGGCCTGGGAACTGCATGTGCCAAGGGGCGGCCAACAAAGGAAAAAAAAAAAAAGCAAAACCAAACCAGTGATTTGCAGACCAGCACACCAGAGTGAGATAAGTTAAGTCCTCACGACTACACCAGACTGTTGACACTTCTTTCTTGCCAATTACAGCTGTAATTTTCTAAGGATCTCTTCAGCCCTGTTCTCTCCTACCTGAGCTGCTGCAGGAGAGTCCTAAGTGATCTGCCTCTTTCTACCCTGCGGGTCTGGAATTTCGTTTTCAGACAGAAGCCAGGAGGAGGAGGGACCTCAGTCACTTCCCAGTCCCTGGAAGGAGAGGCAGGGCATCTCTGATGAGGCCCACGGGCCCCTGTGTGGCCGGGCTCCTGCTCACCTTGCCAGGCCATTGGCTGTAACTTGCCCAGTGCTTTTCCAGCCCTGGGGTCCTTGCCCTGGTCTCCCCTGGGTCTGACACAGTCTTTCTGCAGCTCCATGCTTGTCTGGCTCTTTTTTTATTATTATTACTCGACTCCCAGCTCAACCTCCATCCTCAGAGAGGCATCCTGGACTCTGCCCTGTGAAAGTCAGGGCCCCCCTCCTTGCTATGTCCTGATCACTCCCCCCTTTTTCCATCAGAATTTTATTTATTTTTGTCTCTTTAGGGCCTCCACAGGAGCATATGGAAGTTCCCAGGCTAGTGGTCGAATCCGAGCTACAGTTGCTAGCCTACACCACAGCCACAGCAATGCCAGATCTGCACTGTGTCTGCGACCTATACCACAGCTCGTGGCAGCGCTGGATCCTTAACCCACTGAGCAAGGCCAGGGATCAAACCCACGTCTTCATGGATACTAGTTGGGTTCGGTATTCTGAGTCACGTCGGGAACTCCCTCATCCCTCTTTATCTTTCGGAGCACAGACAGTGATTAGATATGATCACTTGGAGTTCCCGTCGTGGCGCAGTGGTTAACAAATCCAACTAGGAACCATGAGGTTGCGGGTTCGATCCCTGCCCTTGCTCAGTGGGTTAACGATCCGGTGTTGCTGTCAGCTGTGGTGTAGGTTGCAGATGCGGCTTGGATCCCGCGTTGCTGTGGCTCTGGCGTAGGCCGGCGGCTGCAGCTCCGATTGGACCCCCAGCCTGGGAACCTCCATATGCCGCGGGAGTGGCCCCCCCCCAAAAAAAATGGCAAAAAGACACACACACAAAAAAACAAAAAACGATATGATCACTTGCTCACTTATTAAGCAAGAATGAATTTATCGGTCTTGCTTTTCTTGTGTCCTCACTGCCCAGCACAAGGCTTCCGTAATTCTTACAGCACGTAACAAATTGATGTCGCATGGCTAAGTCAATAAATACTCCCATTTGCCTAGCACTGAGTGAAGCTCTGTAGGCTATGCCAAGTAATGGTATTCCTGGAAGCTTCGAAATGACTTCTGCTCATAAAACAACTAACTTCATAATAGTTTAAAGGATGGGCTGTCAGGAAGGAATATTCTTGCCCTTCTTCTTCCAGTAGCTTGTGGCTTTGAACTTGACCTCTCCCAGTTCCCAACACCAAGGCTCACACGCCCTCAAGTAAACCAGCCAGAAAGACAGTTTGCATAGTTCCAGGGACCTCCATGGATGCTTCTTTCCTGTGCAGTTTGTGCCTTTTCCTGGAAAGCATACATTTCAAGTGTGTGCGAAACCAGATTTTGGGAACACAGGCTCATGTATACCTTTTCTAGTCTGACTAAGAACAAATAGTATTCCTATATCCTGTTGTATATCTGTGTGATGTTTATAATTCATAAAGTATAAAAGAGTCATTTCCTAGGGGTCCGTAAGCCCAGGATTGCACCTGACCTTGGAGGCTCCACCCGGCCAGGCTGGGACCCTCATTGTCGAATTCCTGCCAGGTGGGTGTCTGACCTGATGGGAACACTTTTTTTTTTTTTTTCTTTTTAGGGCTGTGCCCTCAGCATGTGGAGGTTCCCAGGTGAGGGGCTGAATTGGAGCCACAGCTGCCGGCCTACACCACAGCCACAGCAATGCAGGATCCGAGCCACATCTTCGACCTACCCCGATGCGCACAGCAATGCCCGATCCTTAACCCACATTCTCACGGATACTAGTCAGGATCTTAACCCGATGAGCCACAATGAGAACGCCCAATGCGAACATTTTTAGTGGAGATCTCACTCACAGTCTTTTGACTAGACCATTCCACCCTCGGGCAACTGTGATTGCAAAGTGAGTTAGCCTCATGAACTAAAATCTGCCCCTTTTAAACTTACATCAGAGTCCTAGTTCTGCCCTGTGGAGCAGTAGAAAGTAAACAGGGGGAGTTCCCGTTGTGGCACAGTGGAAAGGAACCCCACTAGTATCCATGAAGATGCAGGCTCGATCCCTGGCTGCTCAGTGGGTCAGGGATGCAGCATTGCCGTGAGCTGTGGTGTAGGTCGCAGATGCACTCGGATCCCATGTGGCTGTGGCTGCGGTGCAGGCTGGCAGCTGCAGCTCTGATTCCACCCCTCCTAGCCTGGGAACTTCCATTTGCTGAGGGTGCGGCCCTGGGAAAAAAAAAAAAAAAGTGAATAGATTCCTTATTTCACCTGCCGGTCTTCGCGTGCTCGAGGGTTCCAGGCAGTGTGGTGTAGCAAAGAGCACTCAGGTTTTCCAGGTACACCCCCAGGAGCTCAGCTCCGTCTCCACCACTTTCCAGCTACTTAAACTTGAGGGTGTTACTTCATCTTTCTCAGCTGCAGTCTTATCTATAAATGAGGGACTGAGTGGTTTTACCTCCTACCTTAGCGAAATGATTAAATGCAGTAAAACCCTTAAAGTGATACGATCAGTAGCCCCTGGATAAATGTCATTATTATTATTTGACCTGCAGCCTGCCAGCTCTTTGAAACTCAGCCTCCTCTGTAAAATAAGGAAAATGATTCCTATCAAGCACTGGTCCGAGGTTGACCTCAGTGCATCCTAAGAAAGAAGTGGTTCGTTGTTCCACCAGCCAGAGATCTATACAGGCATTCTCATCCTAACCAGATTTAATTACCTTAAGAAAAAAAATGCTTTTGGAGTTCCCACTGTGGCTCAGTGGTAATGACCCTGACTAGTGTTCATGAGGACATGGGTTTGATCCCTGGCCTTGAGCAGTGGGTTAAGGATCCCTCATGGCTGTGGCTGTGGTGTAGGCCAGCAGTTGCAGCTCCAATTCAGCTCCTAGCCTGGGAACTTCCACATGCTGTGGGTGTGGTCCTAAAATGCCAAAAAAAAAAAAAAGAAAGAAAGAAAGAAAGAAAAAACCCACTTTATTGAAGGATGATTGACATACAAAGAGTTGTACATATTTAATGCACGCTACTTGATGAATTTGGAGGTAAGTACACCCACGTGAAACCATCACCACGATTAGTGCTATAAACATGTCCATCACCTCCAAGAGTCCCTTCAGCTGTCTTTATTGTTCTATTTTTGTGATAAGAACATGTAAAGTAAGATCTACTCTCATAGCACATTTTAAAGAATACAATCCAGTCTTGTTAAAGATAGGCACTGTGACATAGAGTAGATCTCAGATTCTTTAGTATCTTGCCCGCAGAATATCATGGAACACTTTCGAAATTGACAGCACTAATGGCCTGAACCTCGCCAGAACACAGATTGGGACTTGAGCCCAGCCAAAACCCAGACTGGGACTTGAACCTGTTATGGCAGCGGCCCAGCAGCCCCGCAGCTGCGGCGTATCAGCTCCAGCAGCAGCCCTGTGGCTTTAGTGCATCAGCTCCAGCAGCCCCCTTGCTGGTACCCTCTCATCGAGACCACTTTATCCGTTTAAGTCTCAGTAATAAGCATGAACCAAAGAAAGCCATTAAGTTATCTCACTGGAGGAGGCTTCATGAGGCACCATCTATTTTTGTTTATGTTTTTTGGGGACTCTCTGTGCCACCACTTCGGGCTTCCACTGCCACTCCATTTTCCTCGGTTCTGCAGAGGAATAGGAATAGCTCCTGACTGCCTTTGTCAAACTCCTGGACCACCCCAGGATGTATATAGTTCACCTGGAATGAAGCATGGGAACGTTCCTGAAATACCCTGTTCTACTCTGTCCTGTTTGAGAATAATTTCTTTTGGGAGAAAGGAAAGGGAAGAAACTTAGCATCAAGTGCTTTGTTCTTTCTGTGTCCGTTAATCTTGTACCACTTGCCGCAGACAGGGAATGGCCTTCGTGCCTCACAGAACCTGGAACCTTCTCTCAGAAGCTCCACTCATTCATGGAGTTCCCGTCATGGCACAGCGGAAACGAATCCAACTAGGAACCTTGGGGTTGTGGGTTTGATCCCTGGCCTCACTCAGTGGGTTAAGGATCTGGCGTTGCCGTGAGCTGTGGTGTAGGTCACAGATGAGGCCCGGATCTGGTGTTGCTGTGGCTGTGGTGTAGGCTAGTGGCTACAACTCTAATTCGACCCCTAGCCTGGGAACCTCCATGTGCCACAGGTGGGGCCCTAAAAAGACAGAAAAGAAAAAAAAAAGGAAAAAGCTCCACTCATTCAGTGATATCTTCTTCACGTTCTTGTTTTTTGTGTGTGTTTGTGTTTTGGTTTTTTAGGGCTGCACCCATGACATATGGAGATTCCCAGGCTAGGGGTCGAATCAGAGCTGCAGCTGCCAGCCTATACCACAGCCAGAGCAACTCAGGAGCCGAGCTGCATCTGCAACCTACACCACCTCTCACAGCAATGCCAAATCCCTAACCCACTGAGTGAGGCCAGGGATGGAGCCTGCAACCCCATGGTTCCTAGTCGGATTCCTTTCCGCTGTGCCACGTCGGGAACTCCGTAGTGTTCTTGTTAGCTAACACAGTTTCGTGTGCTAGACACACAGTAAGGCCAGACAAACTGAAACGAAACAGAGTTGAGAGCAAAGAAGGGTTCGTGTCAGGGCCATGCCTGGAGATGGGCAGCTTATGCCTCCCAAGTCCCCCCCCCCCGCCCCCCCCCGCCAACTCGTGGAAGGGTTTCAGCAAAGCACTTTAAAAGGCAAGGTGAGGGAGAGGCATGTCCACGTATACAATATTCCTATAAACCTCCAATAACAAATGTTATTCTCTGCTCTGCAACTTTTTCTCTCTGTATGAATGGACTCTTAAAGGTCAGAGTCCTGGGACGAGTCCATCCTGTGTATTTCAGGCTATAGGCAAGGTTGTTTTACAAAAGGTACAGAGCCAGCACCAACAGGCAGCAGAATAGATCCAATATGGAGTCAGGTTTGTTCCTCCTTATTGCACTCTGATAAGTGACTGCTCCTCTCCTGGGACTGCCCTGGTGCTGTCTGCTCATGACTCAGCTTCTGTCATGCTATACCTTGCGTGCGTGCGTGCGTGCGTGTGTGTGTGGAGCAGTTCTGGTTGCTGTGCAGAGCATTTTACATGCATTCTCTCATTTAGTCCTGATAACAGCCTACGAGGTGGGCCCTCTAGTCCCTGTTGGAAAGTGCTTAACAGCTATTTTAGCATCATCATTCTCAGGTTTTCTTCTGAAAGGCAAATGAATGCCCTTGTATGAGCAGAAATGGGTAAAGCAAATGCAAACTTAAGTGACTATCAGGAATTAGACAAACTCAGAGTTTTCCAGTAGTTAAACTGCATTAAAAAAAAATTTTTTTTAGGGCCACACCTGCGGCTTATGGAAGTTCCCAGGCTAGGAATCAAGTAGGAGCTACAGCTGCCGGCCTACTCCACAGCCACAGCAACGCCGGACCTTAACCCACTGAGCAAGACCAGGGGTCGAATCCACATCCTCATGGATACTAGTCAGGTTCATTACCCCTGAGCCATGATGGGAACTCCTTTTTTAATTTTTTAACCTTTATTTTTGGAACTCGCCTTTCTGAATGCCTTCTTCCTTCATCCCTAACCTCACTGAAGCCTCTCCATGCATTCAGTAACTGAAGGCAGATGCTTGGCCGTTATTCTAGCATCTTCCTCCACAGACTACTTCCTCCTGAGTCACTCCCTTATTCAAGCCCCCTTAAACTGGTCCCTTCCCCTCTCTCTGTCCCTAAGGCCATGGCCTTATCTGGGTTCAGGCATCTCTTTGTGCACCTGCTGGAGCAGCTACCCAGCGGTCCCTCACCCGAGTCCCTCCACCTGTCAGTGTGTTTTCCACATGAATGTTGGACCACACGGTGGTTATTCTTCAGATCCTTCCCCATCTCCACGTGGCCCACACAGGATCAGACCCCCCCTTCCATCTGGCCCTGCCCTGCTCTGCATCCTCATCTCTAAGCCTTTATTTTCTCCTCTTTTGCTCCATTCACCTTTTATTCCTTTTATTTTTTTGTCTTTTTAGGGCCACCCCTGCAGCATGTGGAGGTTCCCAGGCTAGGGGTCCAACTGGAGCTGCAGCTGCCGGCCTATACCACAGCCACAGCCATGTGGGATCCAAGCCACATCTTTGATCTACACCACAGCTCACGGCAATGCCAGATCCTTAACCCACTGAGCGAGGCCAGGGATCAAACCCATGTCCTTGTGGTTACTCATCGGGTTCGTTTCTGCTGAGCCACGATGGGAATGCCCTCCATTCACCTGTTAACCCAACCTTATGTTTTCAGGTCTGTGGATGTGTCCTGAACTAGGCCCCCTAATAAATCCGCGAGCTGTGAAAGAGCAGCACGTACCTGCGGACACAGGAGGGTAATAGCGGACTGCGGGGGCCGCCCACCCTGGCCGTCAGCCCCCTGCCCAGCGGTGCCAGCCCCTCTCTTTCCTCAGGCTTCCCCTCCTGCTCGCCTTCTCTGCCTAACTCTCCTGTAGCCTTCAAGACCAAGCTCAGGCATTGTCCTCTCTGCCATACATTCCCTAAACCCTCTTGGGCAGAGGGCCCTGCCTCTGGGCTCACAGCCCCAGGGCGGCTTCTCTCTCTTATCACGCGCTGTATTTAGAAATGATATGTTTACTGGCTCTTTCACCTTTAGACTCTGAGCCCCTCAAGGCTAAGGCCTCGTCTTATCAATATCTCCATAGGCCCACTGCCTCGCCCTCATGTGCATTTGGACATAGTGATGTATGTTGAGCTTAAAACAGTCGTAGTGTCGTGGACTGGGCCACTTTTTGTGTCTCATAAATAAACTGATTTGTGCAGAAGCAGGGAGCATGGGAGATGCAACTATAGCTTGAGGAGACCAGGAAAAGCAGCCTCAACCATTAAGCAGCCACTTGCAGCAAATCTTAACAGTGCTGGCAAGAAAAGTAAATCTATGACTGCAGAGATTAGAAGCCTTGGAGTTCCTGTCGTGGCGCAGTGGTTACAAACCCGACTAGTACCCATGAGGACATGGCTTCTATCCCTGACCTCACTCAGTGGGATCCAACTTTCTGGTGAGCTGTGTGTAGGTTGCAGACGTGGCTCGGTTCTGGCGTTGCTGTGGCTGTGGTGTAGGCTGGCAGCTGCAGCTCTGATTTGACCCCTAACCTGGGAACCTCCATAGGCTGCAGGTGCGGCCCCCAAAATCAAAAAAACAAAAAGCAGCCTTGACTGAGGCAGCAAAGACCAGGTGTGGCCCTTGGGCCCCAACTGTGCAGTGGAATCACCTGAGGGGCTTAAACAGTGCGGATACCTGCTCGCCTCCGAGGCATTCTGCTCTCTTTTGCCTCCAGGAGACCTGGGCTTCTGTATTTAAAAAGCTCTCTAGGTGATCCTAAAAATATGCCCACTGCATCGGACCCGACAGCAGAGGAGAGAGCCAGAGCTGGAGGAGCCATAGGTCTGGGTTTAGAGCAAAGTCAGAGACCTTGGGATCCCTTAAAGCGCCTCCCAGGGGCCGGCATGCACGTTGAGGCATCTGCTCCTTGTGAGTTCTTGGTGGGATGGGGGAGGAAGTTGGCACGCTCTAGCCTCCTGGACTGAATCAAAGTCTCTGATATATAAAAAATAGGCATATCCCTAAAAATTCAGCTCCCACTGGTGATGAGAAACAGGTCTTGTCATATGTTAAACACTCTGAATGGAGTTCTGTCTACTCTTGTACAGAGCAAGAGGGATTTTCCTTTTTGTTTACTTCCAGAAAAGGATTCCACACGTATTCTTTTTTTTTTTTTTTCCTTTTTAGGGCCACACTCGAGGCACATGGAGGTTCCCAGGATAGGGGTCGAATCAGAGCTACAGCTGCTGGTCTACACCACAGCCACAGCCACATGGGATACGAGCCACATCTGCAACCTACACCACAGCTCACGGGAACGCCAGCTCCTTAACCCACTGAGCAAGGCCAGGGATCGAACCCACAACCTCATGGTTCCTAGTCGGATTCATTAACCACTGCGCCACGATGGGAACTCCTCCACACACAGTCTAATTGATGATGATCATTGACTACTCTTGGAATCGTACTTTCAGGTAATGTAGGACATTAAACAAATAGTAAAACAGACGTGTTAAGGGAAAACAGCTGGGAGTCTATACTGTGACTCAAGAAGAAAGCAAAAGCTGATGCAGAGGCAGTGATTTTATAAATCCTCTGTGGCTGGTCTCCCAGCATTTCCTGCAGCGAAGGGAATGAGAAGAGAGAAGTAGGCCATCTTGGACACCCCAACTTTGACAGAGACCTTGTCAGACATTCATATACAGATTATATCTCTACTTCTCCTGTTGGGGGCAGATCCGAGATTTGGCATCACCAACACCCCAGGTCCTCATGGAAGATGCCCATGGCTCTCCAGAGGCAGGCATATCCCGAGTGTGTGTTTCCAGCTCTCCCTAGGACTTCCAGCGTGATACCCCATGTGCCTTCCTACACGTCTTTCTCTTCCTGGGCCATGGGGGCATTTCTGACCAGCATCTGGAAATGCTTCCGAAGCTCCATCAGACTTTTGTCTGGAGGCTCCGTGAACGTAATGCCTGCCTGACTGATGAGACGGTGGACAGGGGATGGAGGTGGGGCGAGGTACCCAACAGGGCCCGTACTTTTATCTTTGAGTTTATGAAAAGGTCCCCTGGCCCAGGGCCAGATTGGAGCTTCCCGGCATATAAAATGCAGAGGTGTGCATTGTGCTGGTGAGGCGCCAGAGAAGGCTCGCCATGCGTTTGGCCAGCACATCACTTGCACGGATGCACAGCTGCCAGGAAGAGCCTCTGGGTCCTGGTGATTGTGTACAGGATGTCTCGTGGGTATGAAGAGGGGCAAAAAAGAGCTGACCCGGAGTTCCTGCTGTGGTGCAACAGGATTGGCAGCGTCTTGGGAGCCACTGGAATGAGGGTTCGATCCCCAGCCTGGCACAGTGGATTAGGGATCTGGTGATGCTGCAGCTTTGGCTTCGGTGGAGCCTGTGGCTCATATCTGATGCCTGGTTCAGGAGCTCCATATGCCATAAGGCAGCCAAAAATAACCAGAAAAGCTGAACCATGGGATTGGGTCACCTCCTCTCCCATCTCCTCCCAGACTTTAGAAGGAGTGGTCTCCCTGCCAGCCCTCCCCCTCAGCTGATGAGTGGCCCCCTCTGGAATCACCCTCCCCCACCCCCGCCCCACCCGCCTCCAGGAACAGAGCTCTGAGCAGATTAATTCACAGGCAGAATGGTTGAAGAATAACTGTTGGAGCCCTGGCTCTTCTCCTTCGGGAGGCAGATGCAACTCTGGGCTCTGTCTCTTCGAAAATATGGCTGAGATGATACAGATAATTCTTCCCCTCAAACAGGGACATATTTCTCTGGAAATTTTTGCCTGCGTGGCCCATGGTCTGAGGATTTCAATGCAGCCTTGCAAGGCGTTAGGAAGAACTGGTGAGTCTGCACGCCAGCTCTGAAAGGGTACAGGAGGCTAATGGGAATTGCATTCACTGGTGTTTAGGAACAGATTCTGATGTCACCTTATATGATTTCCTGGGGAAGTTCCCGTCGTGGCTCAGTGGAAACGAATCTGACTAGGATCCATGAGGACGCAGGTTCAATCCCTGGCCTTGCTCAGTGGGTTAAGGAGCCGGCGTTGCCGTGAGCTGTGGTGTAGGTCACCAACACGGCTTGGATCCTGAGTTGCTGTGGCTGTGGTATAGGCTGGTGGCTACAGCTCTGATTTGACCCCTAGCCTGGGAACCTCCATATGCTGCAGGTGCGGCCCTAAAAAGACCAAAAAAAAAAAAAAAGAAGAATTTCCTATGGTGACCCTTATGATTAACCCCCCCCCAAAATCCTGTCTAGACTTCTATCCAGGACTCATTATCTGACATCGTTAGTGTGGACCCCGATTAAACAATCCCTTGGTTTGAGATCGAGGAGTAAATACTCCGACGTGCTTGCTTTAGCAGATAAGCAAACACCGTGTTCTCGTGTGAGTTTGGAATGTTGCCCACTCTAAATCATTATCCATTCAAGTGCTACGGGGGATGTGAGAATTAGATAATCATTGTCAAGTTCCTGGGTTGGCAGAGGGCAGGTACTGGGCTGGATCTCATCTTTGTTCAGTCGTCCGCATACTCTCTCTGCTCTGCCCGGCGTTATTTTATATGTGAGAAAAAGCAGCTTAAAAGAGAATGAAGGGAAAAAAACCTAGAATGAAGGCATCTGTAATCGGTGGCACAACTGCAAATTCCAAAGGCGCTCTCATAAGAATCTCAGGTCTCTCTTCACACAGCAGCCACCACGTCACAGGTGACTAATGGAGGGGAAGGATGCGCTTCCATTGCCATGGTAACCTTCATCAGGTTCTCACCTGGGGACGCGGAGCCGGGAGGCCCCGTGAGCCTCAGGCGCCCAGCTGGCCTGCAGCAGAGCTGGGATGGGGGCCGCAGCCGCCTTGTTCTTCCACTTCGTGCTGCTGCCTGCCATGCACTCCCAGGAGCACAGGACCACATCATGCTGCTGCTCATCCTGTTTACAAAGGTCTCCGGAGGAGCTGCGTCTGGCTGATGCTAACCATCGATCTTAGCACGGTGCCCCCTACACCTAACTTGAATCTGTTGTGCTGCGTGCGCTGTGCCATCGAGTATGTGCCTCTTGTGGAAAGTGAAAGCAGCCGATCCTAAGGCCAGACAGGCGGAGGCGTGCCAGAAAGGAGGAGGTGAGGGCCGCGGTTAGCGACTCCATGAAAACCAAGCCTGCCCTGAAAGTGCCATTCGGACAATTTTTCCCAGTCTCCAACCTCCCAGCTCGTGGTGTTTCCACAACAAGGTTGGCAGGACGCCGCGGGGAGCTGCAACTACAGCTCCAGCTCCAGATGGTTTTGTGAGTTTACAGCTTCTCAAAACCATCCAGGAGTTCCCATCATGGCGCAGCAGAAACAAATATGACTAGTAGCCATGAGGACACAGGTTCGATCCCCAGCCTCGCTTAGTGGGTTAAGGATCCAGCGTGGCTGTGGCTGTGGTGTAGGCCAGCAGCTGCAGCTGGGATTCGACCCCTAGTCTGGGAACCTCCATTTACCACAGGTGTGGCCCTAAAAAGGGAAAAAAAAAAAAAAAACCCAAACCAAAAACTAAACATCAAAGCCCGTCTCTGTGCGAATTCTGCTTAAATGTGCTTCTGCAGAGTCAGGAGCCTTCTGCTTCGTTATGAGTTCTCAGGAGGATAGCTGTCTAGTTTGGGACTGAGAGGGATGGAGTAGGCACAGGTGATTGTGGTCCCAGTTGGGGATTATAGATAAAGAGGAAAACCTGGGGGCTGTTGGGAGCCCACTGTAAGTTCAAGAAAGCCATCGGAACAGGGCAGCCTGGCTTGACTAGTGAAAGTGGGAGAATTGCCTCAGGTCGTTGGTGGGGAGATGGGATGAGGCCTTCATTCATTTTCAGACCAAGGGCCTGAGTTTGAGGACCGCCCTTCAGCTGATTTGAATACACACCTTACAGGATACCAAGGAGGAGCTACTACTCCCAGAAAGGAAGAGGCGGGTTTTTCCAATCCCCACGCCCCGGGGCTGATAAAACTGTGGTCCACGGATCCTCGATCCTCGGGCAGAGAGAACTTCTGTGCCTGCCCGCTTGTAGCTCTTACAAGCGTCGTATCCTAATAAGTCTCTTTCTTTCCTGTCACTTTGTCTCTTGCTGAATTCCTTCTGCGCGGAGCCTTGAAGAACCTGAACCTCAGTGAGTCCAGATACAGGTAACTCGAATTTAAAACAGTGGGTTTAAAACAAACTAACATACAAAAAAACATGGGTTTAAGTCCCCAGTCTGGTTTTAGGCTGGGTTCAGGCCGTTAGTGCTGTCAGTTTCAGGAGGTGGGTGCTAGGAAATGTCTGCTTTCTCAGTATTTTCACGTAGCCTTTGTATATCAGCCTTTGTATATCAGCCAGTCATGCTAGTTTTCCACGGTGTTGCGTTAAGGGCAGATTTCCAGCCAGTACCACTGACAAGGTAGGCCTTCAAATTCTCCCAAGTATGGATGCCAGCTGGTCTTTTTTTTTTTTTTTTTCCACTTTTTAAGGCCGCACCTGTAGCATATGGAAGTTCCCAGGCTAGGGGTTGAATCGGAGCTACAGCTGTCAGCCTATACCACAGCCACAGCAACATGGTATCTGAGCCATGTCTGCAACCTATACCACAGCTCATGGCAACACCAAATCCTTAACCCACTGAGTGAGGCCGGGGATCCAATCTGCATCCTTATAGATACAAGTCGGGTTCATTTAGACTTCGCCACAGTAAGGACTCCGGAGCTGTTTTTTATTTCCTGGAAATTGACCTGTTTTTTTATAAGCAAATGAGCTTAGGTCTCTGAGAAGGGGTTTTAATCCCTGGGACAGAAGGTCCAACACAGAGGGTGGAGGTGTGGAGGTTGTAGCTGGTAAAAGCCTCTGATGGTTCTCAGTGTTCCAGCTTTCCACACTTAAGGCTTTGGCCATGTTTCTGAAGCCATGAAGGGGACTCTCACCTTCCTTCTGGCAGTTCTGTGTTCCTGGACATTTAACCTTGACCCCGCAGTTGGTTCCCCAGCCTGTGGAAATCTGAGTTGCCATGGAGTCCTGAGGGGTACAGCTGAATAAGCGTGGGCAGGTGCTGGCAGCTGCCATGGGAACAGAAAGTCCCACAGCGGATAGTGGAACTACGCTGCTGGAGGCCTCGGTTGCTTCATGAACATGAGCCCTTGTTGGCTTGATACTCCTGGTGGACCAGATGGTCCTCACCTGGACCTGAGGGAGGGCCGGAGAAGGCTTGCCAGCCAGAGAAGAAAACATCTATTCTGCGGTCAGCCAGCTCTGGGGGTGCGAGGGGCCAGAGGCTGGAGCTTTGGGCTCCTGGGGGACCCAGAGCTTAGAGCCCTGCTGGATTCAGCTTGTGCCCAGCCCTGCAGGTGCTGAGATCTCACCTTTTTCTGAAAGGAGATGGAAGAAAGAACCTTTGCCAGGTGATTTTATTCGGGCTATGGACTGGGAATAGCACCTTTTCACCTGCATCTGAGTGGGACCTGTTGCTGTAGTTACCATGGGACCACCACACCCCCACAGCCCCCGCCAGAGGAAGGTGCACCCAGAGGATTGCGTCCCTGGAGGTCAGATGTTCTTAGTGCCTGAGAGGCATTTGTCTGGATGACTAAGCTGAGGAAGGGGTAACAGAGGGGGTGAAAGATGCAGAGATCGGGGCGTGGCAGCGTGGTTCTGGATTGCACGGCGAGTCAATGCCCCCACTCCGTTCGGGTAAGACTGTTTTCCTTCCCCCCACCCAGCAAAACAAACCCCAGTCAGGGATGGGAACTAAAAACTCAAACCACTGTGCCATTGGTGACATGCGGGCTGCTGGAGGGTGTCCAGGTCGGAGTTAGAAAGGGCATCCACTCAGAGGGTTATTACCACTGAAAATCTTAGCTTCGGGAGGTTACGGATCTTGCCACGTGACACAGCTGCGGAGCAGAGATTCTCTTTATAACTAAATCCAGTGTTCCTTTCACTAAGTTCTAATTACTGTGTTTTGTTTTGTTTTGTTTTTAATTTTAAGATGCACCCAAGGCACATGGAGGTTCCCAGGCTAGGGTTTGAATCAGAGCTACAGCTACCCGTCTACACCACAGCAACGCCAGATTTGACCCACGTCTGTAACCTACACCACAGTTCATGGCAATGCCAGGTCCTTAACCCATTGAGCCAGGCCAGGGATTGAACCTGCGACCTCGTGGATATTCATCAGGTTCCTCTCTGCTGCACCCCGACGGAAACTCCATTCTCGGGTTCTGTTGCTTGTTAATTGCTCATTCGAGCCTTCCGCCAGCTGAACGTGCTTCAGGTTGGGAACCTCTTTTTCCTCTTCCCTAGGCCATGATGCCCCATTGACTGGTCTGTGGTTGATGGGATAATCATGAAAGCTCTATTTTTAACCACTATTTTTCCACTTGATGAAAGAGCCACTTTTCCCCTCCAGTTAAATCTGAAATGTTTTCAGTTTTTTTCCGAAGGAGGTGGAAATTGGTTCCAGCAGAGATGTTTCCTGTGAATCCTGAAGGTTTTGAATGGTGGCGGATGTTAATATTAGACCCAGTTTAGTATCCGAGAACCGGAGCACCTCAATTGAAAGCCCTGCAAATTAAATTTGGTTTCCTTCCTAATTTTGAAGCGGGACTTCTCAATCTCTCTCTTGAGTGCAGTCACTGTATTTGAACCTCATTTTGCTTGAGAAACAAAACACAAAAGAACTTCTTTTTGCAAGACCCTCAAATTATTGAATCGCAAGAAAAGTTTGTAAGTGTATGAGAAATTTTATTTCCCTCCTAGCCTCATCTCTCTCTGATCCAATCTAATTCTGGTTTGCATGAGGCTCAGATACCAGGAAGTACTGGAAAGCAGATCGCCTTTCTCTCTTTCCTTTTAATGTGAAATTAATCTAACCGAGAGTTTCAACATCAAACACTTGTAAGCCAAGCGAACACACCTGTTCAGGTGGTCCAGAGGCAGAGTCGGTCTGGATGGCTGCATCTGATGCTTGAGACTGATAGACCCATTGGTCGTTTTAACAAGGGTGTGCTCAGCTGGTCTTGCTGGATTCCAGCCTTGCCCTATGGAAGACACGCAGGACTTGTAACAGTAACCAGCTGGCAGGGATGCTTCTGAAACCCAGAGAGAACAGTGGGCCACTTGAATGTCTTGGTGTGGATTTTATGTAGTGCATTATCTCATCTCATCTGTTTTTTTTTTTTTTGCTCTTGGAATAACTTTAGGATATTGATTTAACGGCTATGTATGGGGGCACCTAGATGGCCTCAGGGATCCAGCCGTGGGTAGATGGCGCAGGGACCTCTCTGCTGACTTGAGCGACAGGAGGCTCGGGATGATGGTGGAGGTAGAAGCCGGGAAAGTCCACAGAGCTCACTCCTGGATGGGCTCGATACTGTTGTCCGAGAGTACAGGTCCTCGGCTAGTGTTGGGGTTCTTTTTTTTTTCTTTTTAGGGCCACACCTTGGGCATATGACCCCCGGCTAGGGGTTGAATCCGAACCACATCTGTGACCTACACCACAGCCACAGCAACACCAGATTCGAGCTGCATCAGTGACCTACACTACAGCTCACGGCAACACCAGATCCTTAACCCACTGAGCAAGGCCAAGGATTGATCTCACAACCTCATGGATATTTATCAGGTTCTTAACCCACTGAGCCACAGCAGGAACTCTTTTTTTTTTTCCCCTTTAAGTGTGGGATTTCTTATGCTGGCGGTAGAGATCACACTTAGGTTCTAGACCAATGTCTGAGCATTTGGTAAATACCAACATTTACAGTGAGAACACATCATTTTCCAACATAATTACCATAGTGCGATATTAGAGACAAGTCAAGGTAGGACTTGGGGTGAAAGCATGGAGTGAAAAGAACACTCTTCTTTTTCCTTGGGTGAGATTGTCATTGTGACTGTTGTGGAATTAAGGCATTTTATTCATATAAGACTGGACTATAGATTGTAGAAGATCACTCCTCTCTGCATTCATTTACTCTGTTACCAAAGGTTTACTGAATGAATAATACTGTGCCAGCCCTGGGAGTAGATAGGATTAGGTTGTGGTCCCTCAAGGTGTTCTGAGCCTAGTTGAGGAAACAGATTTTTTCCTTTTTTTTTTTTTTCTTTCGATTTTTAGGGCTGCACCTGTGGCATATGGAGGTTCCCAGGCTAGGGGTCCAATCAGAGATGCAGCTGCCGGCCTACACCAGAGCCACAGCAACTTGGAAGCTGAGCTGCGTCTGCAACCTACACCACAGCTCACAGCAATGCCAGATCCTTAGCTCCCTGAGCGAGGCCAGGAATCGAACCCACGTCCTCATGGATACTAGTCAGGTTTGTTAATTGCTGGAGCACAATGGTGACTCCAACAGTTGATGATTAATGACCTGGTGGTGCTAAGACACAGGTACGCAGGGGCTCAGGAGGGCTGGGCTACCTCACAGGGCAGATGGAGACGATTTCTTGAGTACATTGGACACTGGATCCTAAAGGGACCAATGGGAAGAAAGCTGGAGAAACTGATGGAAAGAGCGGCAAGCTGCAATCCAACTCCTTAGAGAATCAAAGGAAATGATCCAGCCTGAAAGAGAAGCTGGCTTGGCAAGTCAGGTAGAGCCAGAGATGGGTTGGATTTGGGTGGGGCTGTGAGAGGAGAGAAGGGAGGTGAAGGAGAAGGAATCTGGTGTCAAGAGCAATAACTCACTTGTGGGGAGCCTGCACCCGGCCGCAGTTAGTGGGGCAGGTGAGAAGCTTGAGTGGTCAGAGGGAGAAAGGCAGGAGGCCAGTTCTTACCCAAACCCTGAGGACAGTGGGCACAGTTCCGCCTGTGATGAACTACGTCCATGTTTGTATTGTTTAAAATTGACACACCTTTTGAATGATTATTTTGTCCATTATAGCTGGTTTACAGTGTGCTGTCCATTTTGTACTGTACAGCCAAGTGACCCAGTCACATCCATATATACATTCTTTTTCTCACATTAGCCTCCATCATGCTCCATCCTAGTTGACTAGATGGAGTTCCCAGTGCTACCCAGCGGGTTCTCAGTGCTTATCTACCCCAAAGGCAATAGTTTGTATTCATTAACCCCAGACTCCCCGTCCATCCCACTCCCTTCCCCTCCCCCTTGCAACCACGAGTCTTTTCTCCAAGTCCATGATTTTCTTTTCTGTGGAAAGGTTCATTGGTGTCATATATTAGATTCCAGATAGAAGTGATTATCATATGGTATTTGGCTTTCTCCTGACTTACTTCAATTTAGCATGAGAGAAAAATGACACACTTTTTTTTTTTTTGCCTTTTCTAGGGCCGCTTCCCATGGCATATGGAGGTTCCCAGGCTAGGGGTCTCAAGGGAGCTGTAGCCACCGGCCAACTCCAGAGCCACAGCAACGTGGGATCCGAGCCGCGTCTGTGATCTACACCACAGCTGATGGCAACGCTGGATCCTTAACCTACTGAGCAAGGGCAGGGGACTGAACCCGCAACCTCATGGTTCCTAGTCGGATTTGTTTCCTCTGCACCATGATGGGAACTCCTGAAGACACACTTTTTAAGGACTTTGCTGGAGCTTGTAGGAGGACATGGTCACCAGAGGTAGAGGTGGCATTGAACTGCTTCAGCCTCTCAGTGGTCATCAGACCGACTTTTCTTTTTCCTGGTGAGGGAGCTGGTGCCAGACAGGGGAGCGCTGGGCTGGGGACACAAGGTGGTCAGAACAGAGGAACTCTTGGTGCTGGAACCAACATGTTCTTAATTCTTATCATTTCCTGGCAGAGTGAACTTTTTCAGGAATCCTGCTTAGAGTCAGAATTATTTTTATCATTTGTAGAAAACTCAGCAATGGCCTATTTGATTTTTAGTATATATTAAAATACACATTTATGTATAAAATGTTCTCCACCTACTGAAAACAAATTTCAGGACTCACCCATTCAAGCCCCTTTTATTGTATTTTTTTTCTGTCTTTTTAGAGCTACACCTGTGGCATATGGAGGTTCCCAAGCTAGGGGTCGAATTGGAGCTGTAGCCGCCGGCCTACACCACAACCACCGCAATGCCAGATCCGAGCTGCATCTGTGACCTACACCGCATCTCACCGTAATGCCGGCTCCTTATTAACCCACTGAGCAAGGCCAGGGATCGAACCTGCGTCCTCATGGACACTAGTCAGACTGGTTTCCGCTGGCCACAATGGGAACTCTTCAAGCCCCTTTTACCTAGTATAGCAGAAATTGAATTCAAAAAGGAACTTTTTTCCCTAAATAACTTTGTCCTAAATGATCACAGGTATCTTTGATATATTTGGATAAGAAATAATGAAATGTACTAATTCCATGCCTTCAGGGACTGAAAAAAGAGCATAATAATTTACTCATATGTCCACATTGAAAAAGTTGAAGATTTAAGTTATGCTCCTCTGCGTATATCACACACCCACCCACCCACCCACACGCACACACACCCCTCTGAAGGGTCTCTTCCTACGCTTGGTGTGGGGATAGGGGGCCAGTCACCTTGTAGGGGTAGTTTGGGGAGAGGGGCTCGAGTGGATCCGGAGGCTCAGGAGGTGGCAGTGAGGGTGGTGACGGGAGAGTGGATGGGTACGGTTGGTGATTGCAGCTTTGTCCAACTCCAATATGAAGTGTTCCCAAGAGCTATTGTTTTCTGAATGTTTGGAAACAGTTTCAAAGCTTGCCTCTTTTCTGGTAAGTGGGTTGAGCCTGAGGCTTTATTTAGAGAGCAGCTAATCAGATTATGGGGGGGATTTAGTTGTGAATCTAGTTCCCAGACGAAACTGTTCTTGGGCCGTGGTCTCACTCTGCTTGGTGGACAGATACATGTTCCACCGTGGCTTCCATGTTGAAGGATTTGATTGCCCTTTTCCACCTGCCAAGACTAGGAAGATGGTAGTTGAATATATGGTGAGCTCACTGTCTCACCCGAACGCGTTTCACCTCTTAAGCAAGCCTAGGAGCAAAACAAAGTCCAATTAAACACAAAGATAGTGGGGAAAGCATGGCTCTGAAGCCAGACAGACTTGGCTCTTAGCTCTGGCATTTAGGGGCAAAACGACATGGCTCGCAGTTACTTAAGCTTTAGGACTATCTTGTGCTCTGTAAATTGTAAGCAGGGATGCTCTCCAAGGATGGTGAGCACAACTGAAGTCCATGCACGAGTCATCCACGTCATTATCAAATAAATGTTAATTTTCTTCTTGCAGATCCATTCTCCAGATGTGTGACTGAGCATTTGTTACCGACATCGTTCTATGCTAGGTATTGGGGAGAAGCAAGATCGAAAACCATTAAGACCTTGATGTAAACAGCTCCGAAATGGGGAAGACATGACACACACACAACCTACAGCCCAGAACTCTGTCCGCACCAGCTCCCTTGCTGCTCCTGGAACATTCAGGCACGCTCCTGCCTCTGCACTGCAGGATTTACTGTTCCCTCTCCCTAGAATGCTTATCCCCTGCTCTTTCACCTCTTCCTTCACTCATGCCATCCTCTTGGCAGGGCCTTCTCGATCACTCAACTCCCAGTGGTTCTTTCCTCCAACTGTTGGGTGTTCTGTCATCTCAGGCTCCTCCAGCGTCTCAGTATCAACACGGCGATTGTCCACTGTCTTTACCGCGCTCTCCTCAGTACCCAGAACCATGCCAAGTAGGCATCAGTCGATGTTAACTGAGCAGATGAGTGATCGCATTCATTAACCAGGTGCCAGAAGGGGCTTGGGCCACGTTCCAGTGGCCAAAAGGATAGCAGTGTGTTAGGGACTGTATTGGTTTCCTGTGGCTGCTGTAAGAGATCATCAGCAAATTAGTGACTTAACACAAATTCATTATTACGGTTTTGTAGGTCAGAGCCCTGATCCAGGTCTCCCTGGGCCACAATCAAGCTCTTGGCAGGGCTAGGTTCTTTCTGGAGGCTCCGGGGGAGAATCCGTTTCCCTGCCTTTTCCAGCTTCTGGGGGCTGCCTCTGTTCCTTGGTCTATGGGCTCCTCCCTCCTTCTTTAAAGCCAACGAAGGCAGTTTAAGTCCTCACCCGTTGCTGTGAGCTTCTCTTTTGCCTCCTTCCATTGTGATTCCAGTGGGCGGGCCTGGCTAGTCACTCTCCTTACTTTACGGTCAGCTGACCCACAATCTCAGTCCTGCTTACGTCTTAATTCCCATTTGCCGTGTAACCTAACAGATTCCACAGGTTCTGGGGGCTCGGGACGTGGACGTCTGTGGGGATCCATTATTCTGCCTACCGTAGAGTCTAACAAGCAAGATGTTGAGCCTAGAGCCTAAGGTTGGAGAGGAAAATTGATCAAGAAGGGCATGTTTGTTGAGATTTAATAGGTGGGCTTTAGGAGTTCTCTTGTGGTGCAGCAGGTTAAGGATCCATCTTGACCCTGCAGCGGCTTGGGTACTGATGTGGCACAGGTTTGACCACTGGCTCAGGAATGTCCATAAGCTGCAGGTGCGGCCAAAAAAAAAGAACTAGATGGGCTTTACCTGGGAAGCACACACTAGGCAGTCACTAAAGACTTTGAAGTGATTGGTGGAACTGAGGCTTCAGGAGATGAAGATGGACTTAGAACAGGTGTTTGGAGGGAGATTGGTGTTTACCTTTTAAAAAGCAATTGATTTTTATTTCTTCTACATACAGAAAGCTAGATTCTTATTTCCTGGAGTTGCTGTCGTGGTGCAGCAGAAACAAATCTGACTAGGAACCATGAGTTTTCAGGTTCGATCCCTGGCCTCGCTCTGTGGGTTAAGGGTGCTGCGTTACCGTGAGTTGTGGTGTAGGTTGCAGACGTGCAGTTTGGATCCAGTGTTGCTGTGGCTGTGGGGTAGGCCGGCAGCTGTATCTCCAATTAGACCCCTAGCCTGGGAAATTCCACAGGTTGCAGGTGTGGCCCTAAAAAAAAGGCAGAAAAAAAGAAATTTCCTAAAAGTGGCAGGTTCCACTTCTGGTGTCTTATGCATATGTACAAAACATGAGCTTAGAAACTCATAAAGCCCTGTTACCCAGACAAACTCACACTCACACATCCTCACCCACTGCCACAAACTCTTCTTGGGATCTCTTTTCTGTGGTTCTCAGTGGTGCTCATTTTCTCCCCCTGCCCTGGCACCCCTGAGGGACAAGGGCTTATCTGCTGTGCGAGTGGTTCTCACAGGGGTCATTCTGTAAACCTCCCCCTAGGGCACAGAAGAATCTCCAGGGAGAGACTCTAGTTAGAAAAAGGCTCCCTCCTTTGCCTTGATTGTCCCCCCCCCCCCCATGGCCATGATTAGATGTAACTTCCTAGAATGGTTCTCCCTGGCATCCACTAAGGACTAACAGATATTGAACACCTGTTTTGAGGTTTTTGTTTTTTTTTTTTTAAAGGCTGCATGTGTGGCATATGGAAGTTCCCAGGCTAGGGGTCGAATTGGAGCTGTAGCCACCGGCCTATACCACAGCAACACAGGATCTGAGCCTCATCTGTGACTTACACCACAGCTCACAGCAGTGCCAGATCCTGAACCCACTGAGCCAGGCCAGGGATCAAACCCCATCACCATGGATCCTAGTCGGGTTCATTACCACTGAGCCACAATGGGAACTCTGAACACCTGGCTTTTGAATAGAGTCTGATGAGAATTTCTTATCCTTTGATTAGCCTCTTTAAAGCAGTGCTGTCCAGTAGAACTTTCTTTGATGATAAAACTTTTCTGTATCTGTGCTCCCCAATATGACAGCCACAGCTACGTGCACCTCTTGAGTTCTTGAAATGCAGAAGTACAAGATAAAATAGAGGACTAGAGAGGGGACAGGCAGTTAATCAATGGTAACTCCTACTTTCATTTTGAATTGTTTCTTAAACTATTTTTGTTTGTTTTTGCAGGAGTCAGAATGGTTCATATGGTGTAACTATTCATTGTTTACCTATTTTGATTGATAACTCCATTGGATTAGTGTTATCTGATAAATGATTCTCTTCTGTTCTCCAGATTATATAATATATGCATAAGTGTATATATTATGCATAATATACATGCATAATTATATATGTATGCATGATATGTTCTTATGCATGCCTATATAATAATAAGTGTATGTACATATGCATGCTTTATTGAGATATAATTCACATATGATATAATTCAGTCTGTTAAAGTGTATAACTTAGCAGCTTTTGGTATACTCACAGTTGTGTAACCATCACTGTGATTGATTTTATTTTATTTTTTGTCTTTTTGCCATTTCTTGGGCCGCTCCCGTGGCATATGGAGGTTCCCAGGCTAGGGGTCCAATCAGAGCTGTACCCACCGGCCTACGCCAGAGCTACAGCCACGCGGGATCCGAGCCACATCTGCAACCTACACCACAGCTCACGGCAACGCCGGATCCTTAACCCGCTGAGCAAGGCCAGGGATCGAACCCGCAACTTCATGGTTCCTAGTCCGATTCGTTAACCACTGAGCCATGATGATGGGAACTCCTGTGATTGAGTTCAGAACATGTTCATCATCCCACCAAAACTCATTAGCCATCACTCCCCAGTCCTCCCCACCCACCAACCCCTGCCCTAGCCATTTACTAATCTGTTTGCCTATCTCTATGGATTGATCTGTTGTGAACATTTCGTATTGGTAGAATCATACAATATTTGTGTATAGCTACTTTCACTTACCATGGTGTGTTAAGGTTCATCCATGCTGTAGCACGTATTCACACCTCGTTTCTTCTCATTGTCAGCTGGCATCCCGTTGTGTGCCTGTGCCACATTGTGTTTATCCATTCTTCAGTTGATGGACATTTGGGTGGTGTCCACTTTACTTGCTGCTCTGATTAATGCTGCTGTGAACATTTATGCATAAGTTATTGTGTGAACATGTATTTTCATTTCTGTTGCAAATATACCTGAGGAGTAGAATGGTTATAAACAATTCTACATTGAATTTTTAGAGGAGCTGCCAGTCTGTTTTCCAAAGCGGCTGTGCCATTTTACATTCCTCCCAGTAATGTTTGAGGGTTCCACTTTCTCCACAACCTTACCACCCGCATGGGTTACTATCTGTCTTTTTGATTATAGCCATCCTATTAGGTGTGAAGTGTTATCTCCTTTGGTTTTGAGTTGTATTTCCTTTTTTTTTTTGCTTTTTAAGGCTGAACCCACCATGTAGTATGCAAGTTCCCAGGCTAGGGGTCGAATCGGAGCTGTATCTACCACAGCCACAGCAACTTGGGATCCGAGCTGCATCTACAGCCTGCACCACAGCTCACAGCAACACTGGGTCCTTAACCCACTGATCAGGAATTGATACCCACATCCTCATGGATGCTATTCATCTCTGCTCTACCACAAGGGAACTCCTTGATTTTTGTATTTCCTTGATGGCTAATAATGTTAGCATCTTTTCATGCACTTATTGGCTGTTTGTATATCTTCTTTGGAGAAATGTCTCTTCAGATCCTTTGCCCATGTTTTAATTGAGGCATTTTTCTCTGCTGTTCTTTTCATTTGGCCTGAGCAGGATGCTGACATGCTGACCGGTGATGAACAAGTATGGAAGGAAGTGCAAGAATCCCTGAAAAAAATTGAAGAACTGAAGGCACATTGGAGTATCCTTTGACCTGTGGATTGAGTGGTACTGTGTGATTGCTTCCCTATTGATCAGAGCCTGGTATTAATGATCCCAGTCCAGGCTTTGACCTCTCCATGAACCGGTGAGCTTCATTCTCTTACATGGTCTCAGGCTGCCTTCCTGACTCCAGGCTAACAATTTTGGTAATGTCTCGGCTGGCTTGTGGTGAGGTCAGCACAGATTCCTCGACCCCGTTAGATGGTAATCAAAACTCAGAGCCAGTATCACAGGACAGTAAGGTGTGCTCTCTGTATATGTACGAGGTAGCAAATTTCTGGATTCCCTTCTTCTCATAACCTACGCCTCTAAAAAGTACACTTAGAATCCTTATCATTTGATGACTGTTGTCTACCATGTCCGCAGTGGCCATGGGAGTTGCTGCACAATGAATTTTCTTGGCATAAATAGTAAGGACCATGAAAGGGTCAAATCTCAGAGGAAGAAGAGACCACTGATGATGGAGGGAAGCCTCCATCAATGGGATACCTTGTGAAAGGTAGCCCAAGTTAGGGAAAGGGTTTGGATAAGCAGAGTCTGAGAAGGAGTCACTTCCGGTAGAGGACTTAGTTGGGGCAAAAATGTGACAAAAGGACACCAGAAGGTAAGAAGGAAGAAACCCAGGTAGGTAAAAAAAGATCATGAAAGGCCTTCAGATGCCTTGGGTAAATCATATCTCGAGCACTAGGAAACTCCACAAATGAGCTTTCTAGTCTACTGTGTTCTTTAAAGAATTGTAAGGAGCAGGGGAGGCAGCGTGACAAGTGTTCCTGTTTTTAAAGATGAATTAAGTAATATCTGCAATCTGTAGCCCAGTGGGTGGTTTGTTTGTTGTTAGCAAGTTTTGGGAAAGAATCTAGGATTGGGGAGCTCCCATTGCGGCTCAGCGGAAACAAATCTGACTAGCATCCATGAGGACGCAGGTTCAATCCATGGCCTCGCTCAGTGGGTTAAGGATCCAACGTTGCTGTGAGCTATGGTGTAGGTTGCAGACGTGGCTTGGATCTGGCATGGTTGTGGCTGTGGCTTAGGGCAGAGGCTACAGGTCCAATTCGACCCCTCGCCTGGTAACTTCCATATGCCATGGGTGCAGCCCTAAAAAAAGAAAAAAAAAAAAGAAGAATCTAGAATTGGCTACTATAGGAACGGAAGGGAAGGTGGGGTCACCAGGATGCTGCTCAGGGTTCACTAAGAGCCAGCGAGTGAGCAGAGTCATGACTTTCTTTGGTAAAGATGTGGAGATAGCAGTAGATTTCAGAAAGAGATTTGATTAAACAGGAGCCAAGAAATGTGTGCTATGCTGGCCTTACCAGACGTCTCACTAAATGGTTGAATAGCCCTCCTGAAAAAGTGATGCTTCGTGGCCCATTGTTCCTGTGGAGGGCTCTGTTCCCATCCCAGTCCTCTTCCACTTTTGATTCTGTCCCTTGAATGAGGCTCTTCACATCCCAAAGGGCTATGGGTAGGGGGTGGCAGAGATGGGATGATAGAATCAGGAGCCCAAAAGATCTTTGAAGGTCTCAATGACGCAATGATGCCCGAGTCTAAAAAGGTGAACTTCGACCAGACTGTGTCTCACATCTCCTATTTGCGCCCCACAGTTCAAGGGCAAAAATACAGAGAACAGCTTAGCAACAGAACTGATGCGTTTCAGGATTTTAGAAAACAGCAAAATTGGGTAAAGTTTAAGAGTATGGTATAATCCCCCTAAAGCTACTATGACCTACTGCAGTCTGGGGCTGCATGAAGAGAATTAGAGAAGAGAACATGAGAAAGATCGTAGGGTTGGTCTGATCGTATCTGGAATTTTCTCTTCAGCTTGAGGGAGGCATATTCAGAGGGATGGCGAAAAAGGAAAAGAACTGGAATGAAACCAGTATCAAGATGGAATTGGAACCCCTGTCTGTAGGCAGGATGGGATATGCTGAGAAAACAGTCAGAAGTGAGGGCAAGAGGGCTGTTTGTGGGCTCAAAGAGCTGTTTCTCTGCAGAGAAGACTTTTCTGTGTGTCCCATGCAAGGATGATCCAGCTACGGATCAGGCTCCAAGGGACGAAGCTGTCCTGAAAACTAACCCTGTGCTGGGTGTTTTGTAACCCGCCTTACCGTCCAGACAGGATGAAGAAGACACAACCCTGCACTCACAACCCTCACACGCAGCAGGGTACTAAATACTTAAACTAATATTTGAGGGGGGTGTTGCTGCTGTGGCGCCACGGGATTGGTGGCGTCTTGGGAGTGCTGGGACACAGGTTCGATTCCTGGCCTGGCACAGTGGGTTAAGGATCCGGTGTTGCCGCAGCTGCGGCTCAGGTTGAGACTGCAGCTCAGATCTGATCCCTGGCCTGGGAGCTCCATATGCCACAGGGCAGCCAAAAAAGAAAAATAAAACATTTGAGGGGTATCAGAGGCACAGCAGTTTGCTTGGGGAAGTGAAGGAGGTTCACAGAGGAGGCGACTGCTGTAGAGTTGCAGAGTTGTGTCTGGCAGGGCTCTTAGGCCATGGCCGGGCCAGCAGTGACAGTGACAGAGGGGAGCCCCTCAGAGCCGGAGCCTGCGCATATGCGGAGAAGGTGCACACCCTGCTGTTGGGAGTGACCAGTTGTCTGTGCCAGAGAGGGGCCTGGGCGAGGCCTTGAATGCCATGCAAGGGCAACCAGACTTGACAGGCGAGGGCCCCCTGGGAACGGCTGTAAGCAGTGGAATATTGTAAGAGCCCGGGGTCCCTCCGTCTCAGAGTCTAAGGAGGGAATTAACTCCCAAGAGGATTCTCTGCCTTCCCCTTTCTCTTCGCCCCTAATCCTCGTGGTTATTTAAAAATTTGCAGAAAGGGGCCTGTGCTGCCCTTGATCGCCTCTGCTCCCCGTGGCTCCCTGCCCTGCTCGTCTCACCGGAACAAACTGACTTGTAAACACCAAGCAGATGCCAGGGACTATATTTTTGAGCAAATACATGTCAGCATTAGCTTGGGAGGAGAGCCTCTTAGTTAAAATGATTCCATTTTTTTTTGCTACCTGGGGCACCGTACAGCAGAGGTTTGCCCGGTGGGCCGGGAGACTGTTGCCAGTGTTGCGGGGGGACCTGGTTATGTGGTCCCTCCCCACTGGCTGGGGGGAAACTGGATGTGGTCCTATCACTGGCTGCATCTGGCTTTTACTTCCCAGGCTTGTCACCTCAAACCTCTGTAGAAAGCGCCAGAGCGGAGTTTCTGTCGTGGCTCAGCAGTAACGAGCTTGACCAGTGTCCAGGAGGACATGAGTTCAACCCCTGGCCTCGCTCAGTGGGTTAAGGATCTGGGATTGCCTTGGGTTGTGGTATAGGTCACAGACGTGGCTCAGATCCCCTGTTCCTGTGGCTGTGGCATAGGCCGGTGGCTGCAGCTCCGATCCGACCCCTAGCCTGGGAACCTCCATATGCCATGGGTATGGCCCTAGAAAAGGCAGGAAAAAAAAAGAGCTGAAGCATATGTACGTGAATAGGGAAATAATCCTGGAGGTCACACAACGTGATATTAAAACAGGGTACGAAGTCTTGCCACAGAAACATCTAGCATTGCGTAACAGGCAGTCATTGCGCCTGACAGCCAATCAGATCTCTAAGGCTAGAATGAAAAGCCACAGTGGTGAGCCCTGCAGAGTCTGCTACAAAACCAGTGCCCTGCTGATGTTGCTGCCTCCCCCAGCCTCTAGGGGGTACATTTAGCAAACTTTCAACCTACCGGTCAGATGAATACAAAAGAAAGTCACTAAGTCCCTTTTCTTCAAGGAATATGCCTCTTCTGAGACCAGAGTCAATGCCTCAGAGATGGGACTTGTCCTAAAATTAGAGAGTGTGTCACTACAGAAAGGGGGACGGCAAGGCCCTCAGCCATGTGTGGTGCTGCTTAAAGTTCTAACCAGGATGTCAAGCCTGTGGGGTTAGGTGTCGTGCCTCCAGGGGGCTGCTAATGAAAGAAAAATGCACTTTTGAAGAATGACTTAATTTATAAAAAGTTAACAAAGATAGGAGTTCCCACTCGTGGCTTCGTTGGTTGACTGAAAGGGTTTCCTCTTGTGTGGGCATCATGCGTCCAAGAGTGTGAATGCCAGAAGAGGTAGAGTTTGCTGGAAGGGGGCAGAGGAGCGTGGTAGCCCAGGTGCCCTGTCTCCAGCCAGGGCAGGGCATGGCGCCCCAGGACCCGAGAGGGGCCTTGGACTTGTAGGCAGGGTGGAGCAGAGCGCTGGCAGGTGTAAGAGCCGCAGAGCTGTGCCTGCGTGCAGGGAACGTGATCAGACTCCGTCCATTGAACCATTTTCCTTAAGCCCGGTCACACTCAGAGGTGGTGACACAGTAAAAGGAGGAGGGAGGCACTGATGTTCCTGCAGCATGATTCTCTGTGTGCCACTCAGTGTCCCCTGCTGTGCCTCAGGTGCCCGGGGTTCTGCCTGGCTTGGGAGAGGACCCATGAAGCTTTTGTTGTTTTTTATTACTCAATGAATTTATTACATTTATAGTTGTACAATGATCATCACAATCCAATTTTATAGGATTTCCATCCCACAACCCCAGCGCATCCCTCCACCCCTGAACTGTCTCCTTTGGAAACCATAAGTTTTTCAAAGTCTGTGAGTCACCATCTGTTCTGCAGAGAAGTTCAGTCTGTCCTTTTTTCAGATTCCACATGTCAGTGAAAGCATTGGATGTTGGTGTCTCATTGTTTGACTGACTTCACTTAGCATGATAATTTCTAGATCCATCCATGTTGCTAAAAATGCTGGGATTTCATTCCTTTTAATGGCTGAGTCATATTCCACTGTGTCTATGTACCCCATCTTCGTGATCCACTCCTCTGTCGATGGACGTTTAGGTTGTTTCCATGTCTTGGCTATTGCAAAGAGTGCTGCAGTGATCATCGGAGTACATGTGTCTTTGCGAGTCGTGGTTTTCTCTGGGTAGATGCCCAGGAGTGGGATTGCTGGATCAAATGGTAGCTCTATGTTTAGTTTTCTGAACAATCTCCATACTGTTTGCCACAGTGGTTGCACCAATTTACACTCCCACCAACAGTGTACTAGGGTTCCTTTTTCTCCACACCCTCTCAAGCGCTTATTGTCCGTAGACTTTTTGATGATGGCCATTCTGGCTGGTATAAGGTGGTAGGTACCTCAGAGTGGTTTTGAGTTGCATTTCTCTAATAATGAGTGATGTTGAACATCTTTTCATGTGTTTTTTGGCCATCCATATGTCTTCCTTGGAGAACGGTCTGTTTAGATCTTCTGCCTATTTTTTGATGGGGTTGTTTGTTTTTCTGGTATGGAGCTGCAGAAGGTGTTGATAAATTTTGGAGATGAATCCCTTGTCAGTCGATTACATTTGCAAAGATTTTCTCCCATTCTGTGGGTTGTCTTTTTGTTGTGTTTAGGGTTTCCTTTGCTGTGCAGAACCATGAAACATTTTTTAAAATGTTACAGAAGTGCAGAAGAAGTACCGTATCTTCTTTAGCTCTTACAGTGACACGAGGCTTTTCCATTTCTGGCCTACCCCAAAGCGCAGGTGACGTCCTCAGAACCTCTCATCTGACAAAGGACAGAATGCACTCAGGTTTAAATCCAGCCTTTTCTCCAGTCAGAGGCTATGCCATTTCTGTAAATCTGCACACCTTTCGCCCAGGGGGGTTCCAGCATATGGAAGCAGATGAATTTGGAGCTACACAGGTGAAGGTGAGGGAGAGATGGGAGCAGGGCCTGTTCCAGCCTAGCGTTGCCCTTGGCCTCCGCCTCACCTAACAGGGCAGTGCAGGAAAGAAGTGCTGTGAGGCCCTGGGACCTGCCCTCCCCCCTGTGCTTCCAGGGGGAGCTACCCCAGAGGGACTCGAGGCTGCAGATGCCAGGTCCTCGCTCTGACTACCCCATCAGTTTTTTTAAAAAGTCACACGGAGGCTCCCTGAGAGCAAGTTATGGCCTCATGGTTAATTGTCAAGTCAGCTCTGAAGTGACGGCTGGGGCTTCTCCCCGTCCTTTCTAAAGCATCCTTTCCCCCTGCCTACACTTTGTATACAGAAGCCACACGTTCTTGATACTATCTTTTACTTTGGGTGTTTAAAATAAGAACACCTTTGTTTGGTTAGGTATAGACTTGGATCACTTTTGCTTTATAATCAAAAAACTTAAAGTGGAAATGGATTTCTTTGAGAAGCCTCCCCTAATGAGTTGTGTTTTTGGTTTCATGTATGCCTGAGGTTCAAATGATACAAGCAAAATGAGCTCCTTTTTTTTTTCCTATTTTTTTTCTCTTTTCTTTTTTCATTTTTGGTCGCCCCACAGGATATGGAGTTCCTGGACCAGGAGTCAGATCCGAGCCGCCGGTGTGACCTAAGTCACAACTACGGCAACGCTGGATCCTTAACCCACTGTGCTGGGCCGGGGATCGACTCTGCAACCCAGCACTTCCAAGACACTGCTGATCCTGTTGTACCACAATGGGAACTCCAAAATAAGGTTCTTTTAAAAGAGGAATCTCTTTAAAGCATCTTTAATCTCAGATCGGTTGTGAAACAGAAGCCAACAGAGTAAATAAGTCTGTTAAACTGAACTTCATCTTTCATTCAGTGTAATAAACAGCTGCATGCATCTCATGCCTGGGTTTAAGGAGAATACATGTAAGAGTGTGAAGCCAGAGTGGTTCTCAATAAATCTTAATCCCCCAGAGCATCGGCTTGGCTGGGAGATGGTTTGTTGATGTAAACAGAATTTCCTTCTCTGAGACACCACTTAGGTGTTTTTGTTTCTCAAGTGTGTTTGCAGGCAGCTCATCTGTGCAAAATAATGGCGCTTCCTTCCCTCCTGCGCCAGGAGCTCTTCAGTCTTTTAGAGAATCTCATTTTACTTTTGTGTTTTTCCTGATGAAGACAATGAATCCTTAACTGAGGTTAATAACAGAGTGGGAGCAGGTTCTGGCCATGTGCCAGACGATCATAAGCAGCAATGCCGAGCGGCTTCCTGATATCAACATCTACCAGCTGAAGGTGCTCGACTGTGCCATGGACGCCTGCATCAACCTGGGGCTGCTGGAGGAGGCGCTCTTCTACGGCATGCGGACCATGGAGCCGTACAGGTGAGTCCCAGGGAGGGGGCTGCAGTCAGACCTACAGGGTCTTCACTCGGGGCAAAGGCCAGACAGCGTGACGTCATTCCGATCGCTACTGCTTTACATGGAGCGCGTTCCATCCGCTTCTCAATCAGGGAGTAAAACCGCTTCTCAATCAGGGAGTAAAACCGAACCTTGTCTCGCTCGCTCGCTCGGTTGTGCGTTTATCGTTTACACCTCACTTGCAAAGTTCCTTCTGCGGGTTGGGCACTGTGGGTGTGTCCAGACTAATGAGAGGCCATCTCCACGCGGAGCCAGGGGGTGCTAAGATGTGCTGCTGGAGATGGCAGAGGCAAGTCCACAGCGCTGGGGAGCAGAGAGGCGGGTAGTTCTGCAGTAGCTGGGGGGCGTGGCTATCATTAGCTCCACCCCCACCCCCGCCTCCTTGCAGGGGAGCGTGGCCCTGTGGGACACTCAGTCTGGCTGACAGCGGCGCTGGTTTCTTCCGCTTTTCAGGGCTTCGTGGTTCCCAGGGGGCCTTCCCTTGAATCATGTGGCCTCATAACCCTCTTTGGAGGAGACAGCCCTGCTCAAATATGTCATGGAGTCCAGTGAAGGAACAATTGCTAATCCATTGTTTCCTGACTGGCTCCTCCAGACCAGCAGGTGTTTTGCTCCTAGATGTTCTGGTAACTCAGAGGAGCTTTGGGAGGGAGGGCAGTATGGAAGAGCCGAGAATCTGGTGCTGGTGGGTGTGGGACCCTGGTTTGCAGTGGGCTAGGACCTACCTTTGGAAGACGAGATAGACCTGTGCACAGGAAAGGCCACAGAGACTTAACATGCCGTCATCTGGGGTTGGAGTAGCCGTCTCCAGCCCAGAACAAGGTCACTCACCTTGAGGAAGGTGCCCTGAAACATCTGGGACTGGGGAGGGTTGTGGGGGTGTCCCTGGGGAGGAGGGCCACCATTCTGGGCGGAGCTTGAGTTGCCCAGATCTGAAGATCATGCAAACATGACATTGGCCCTAAGAGGATGAGCAGAGGGACTTCAGGTCTAGACCTGTGTGACATGGAGCTACAGGCAGGGGAGTGGTCCTCAGGGAGGGTGAGTGGCGGGGGCAGAGCTCTGGGGATGGCCTGTCCCCGCTTGAGGGGGAGCCTTAGAAGACAGCTGAGGGGGGAAGTTACCAGGATCTGCTGGAGAAGAGCAGAAACAAGTCCAGAGTCTCAGATAGCAGTTCATGCAAAGGTGGAAGCCGGAAATGGTGCATGGATCGGGAGGCCAGGCCTGGGCCCGGAGCTCGGTGCAGGCAGAGAAGAGCCTGAAGATGGCATGGTCCCATCAGCCAGGTGCATGCCAGAAGCCCACGGGCCAGCCGTGGCACTGGGGTGACCGGGAGGGTGTTTTCAGAGCCTCTCTAGGTGGTTTCTTCCACTGCCTTGTGGTTGAGCAGCTTAGGAATCCAGACTGTGAGTCAGCTGTAATCAAGCGGAGAGGAGATCGCCCTGGGGGCCGAGACTGTAGACGTTCCCAGGAGCCTGAACCGTCTGCGAGGTATGATGAATCTTGTGGGTTCTCAGAAAATACGAAGTGAATGCAAAGCGATAAGGCTGCGTGCGTTCTCTGAGCCTCTGTGTTGCAACCCAGAGGCGGGCTGGGGACGGTTGGCGTCACCTCTGTGAACTTGGGGCTCGCTCTCAGGAAGCCAGACCGCAGGTGGCTGGGTGAGGGGATGGATGCCGTCCAGGAGTCGGACACGAAAATGCGCCTTCCTCCGGAGCCCTGGGTGACTCCAGGCCCCGTGCTGCTGGCTGGTGCTGGCTGTGCCCTGACCCTACCCCCCCTCCCTTCCCCTCCCCCCTCCTCCTCCCCCTCTCCCTCGCCCCCCTCCCTTTCCCTCCCCCTCGCCCCCCCTTCCTTTACCACCCAGGCCCCCTCCCCCCGCACAGCATGTCCGTGGTCCCCCGCGTCCTTAAGAAGGCCGCACGCCTTTGAGGGTCCTCGTTTCTCCGAATCTTCTTTCCCTGTACCCATCAAGGCTTCTCTCAGGGACCTTCCTACCTCTCCCTTAACCAGCAGTCGCCCAGAGTCAACGAGGCCTTTCTCATAGGCCAGGCAGAGTCCATGGAACGTCCTCCACGGTGTTTGAGAAACTCTGGGTTATGTCTTCCCGGCGTTTTTGCGGGTCGAGAACCCTCTGGAAGTAAACACACGCGCGGTTCTTAGGAGGGTGACCCGGGTCCCCCCCCGCGGTTCTTTTCCCTGGAGCTTGTTGAGGGCTTGTTCTGCGGTGTTTCGGGAAATCCAGTCTGCACTGATCCACCTCATGTGAGTGAGATCCGAACCGTTGGCTTTCTGAGTCACAGCAGAGGCAAGAGCTGTGTGCAGTCCAGACCAACAGAGTCAAGAGACAGCAGAGCAGGGAGGCCGTAGCTGTTGGCCTTTGTCCACTTAAGCTCGGGCAAAAGCGAAAATAGGAGCCTGAGGATCCCATGCCCTGCAAGCTGCCCCCCCTCCCCCCAGAGTGTGGGCAGGAGTCCAGAGGTGGGCCCTGGTTTTCGGCCCAGGTGTGCACGAGGAAACCAGGCCATGGGCCGTCAGCCGTCTACATGGCCTCCTGGCCAGTGCTCTGGGCGGGCTCTGTGTCCCCCTGCAGCCGAGGACGTGTACAGTTAGGCCCCAGTTACTGCAAGGTGACTGGATTGCCATCCGCTGTAATAGTGTTATCATGTTAATATACTGCTTGCAACAACTAGAGTGAGGTCAAGGCTCTAAGGGATGACTTTGTCCCTCCTGACCTTGGCTTGATCTTCACTGCTGCCCTTAGGGGGGAAAGTGTCCATGTTCCATTTTTATCCAAATCACCACCGCATTGCCTTCCCCACCTTTCTTGCTACTCCATCATCTATATTTGCTCATACAAGTTCTTTTTATGATGCAATACAAAATGTTGAGTTCTTTATGTTTCATAAAGCAATTTAGAAGTCATTCATATGCAGCAAAACGTATAATCTTTCATATTAGCTCATGACACTTCTGAGAGGGTCTGTGTATCTGTGATTATATACGCAGAGTCACTTAGCCCTATAAACATTCAGTGGAATGAAAACGATTTGAAGGTATTTCACAAATTTTACTTTAAAACATAATTCAGTCAAATCTCGACCGTAAGATGAATCAGTTTCCAAGTTACTTTGCTAGTTGGTAGAGTTTCGAACTTGGAAAGGGTTTCCCTACTGAGAAGGGTGTGACAGATCAGGTCGAGGTCCCCTGGTCTAGCCTGTTAAAGTCTGCTCAGCCTGTAATGTCATCAATGTAGGCTATAAACTGAGGGAAAAAAAAAGAAGAGAAAGGAATACAAAAAGAAAACTGAACATAGTTGCTGGAGTTCCGTTGTGGTTCAGTGGGTTAAGAACCTGACAAAAGGGAAAATAGGCGCCTGTGGCTCTGATGCCCTGGGAGTATCCGTGAGGATGTGGGTTCGATCCCCGACCTCCGTCAGTGGGTTAAGGATCCGGCGTTGCTGTGAGCTGTGGTGTAGGTCACAGAAGCAGTTCAGATCTAGTGTTACTGTGGCTGTGGTGTGGGTCAGCAGCTGTAGCTCTAATTTGACCCCTAGCCTGGGAACTTCCATAGGCCACGGGTGTGGCTGCAAAAAAGGAAAGAAAAAAGAAAATTGAACATAGTTGTTAAAAACTAAGATTTAAATTATGTTGAATACACATGGAACTTGATTTTCTTTAGAAGAAGACATGGTGATACAGAGACTTTTTAAGGCTTTGCAGGGGGCTTTCCATAGATCTGCACATGTTCTGTTCATTTTTGTTGTATGAATAATATATACTTTCAGGGAAGGACATTTTCCAAAGAATGGAAAGGTAAAAAGCACCTCACCTTTCACACGCCTGTCCCACTCCCTGAAGATAACCATGGCAAGTTTCTTTCTGAACTTTTCCATGGGAGGCACCTGTCTGAATAGAGTCCAAAGCCTCACGTGACTCAGTCTTGGCCAGAGGACAGGTAGGGGGGTGGAGAGGGAACATTGAAAGTAAATAAACCATCCTAACCTTTACCAGAGTCCCTCAAAGAACATGAGTGGGGGTTCCACTCAGGATAGAATTCCATATATGTTCCGAGCCCCCAGTTTGGCATTCTTCTCCGCACTGTTCTCACACCCCCAGAGCATCTCCTTTCCCTCACTCTCGACTCCCTTCCCTCAAAACTGTGCTGTTCACGTAGGTTTTTTCACTTGTCCCTCCTTTCCTTCCTTTCTGTCTCTCTCCTTCTTGTCCTTCTTGGGGAGAAATTCAGTCCCCCCAATCCTGATCTATTAAAGTGCCTCCTAGCGTGTGGATGGGGAAGGGGAGGCGAGGGGGAAGCTGGATGGGGAAGCCAGGACTCCCCCTTTGTGGGCGAGAGGAGGGAAAAATAGGGCCTCACCGTCTCATGTTCCATAACTTGCTTTGTTCACTTTCATCCTGCGCAGATTGACTCCTAAATACCTGCCTCATTCTTTTTAATAGATGTCATCTTATGAATCTATCATCATTTGTCAGTCTCTCTTCCATTTATGTTACTGTGGCAAACGGTACTGCGATTAGCACCCATGTACTGTATGTACCTTTGTGCTCGGATGTGACTCAATCCATGGGATAAATCCCTAAATACTAACTCGACGCATCAAAGGTTATGCTCATTTAATTTTTTTCATTTAACCTTTTTTATTTAAAGAAATTTTTTATTTTTGTTTTTTAGGGCTGCCCTTGAGGCATGTGGAAGTTCCCAGGCTAGGGGTCTAATCAGAGCTGAACCTGCCAACCACAGCCATCGCAACATGGGATCCGAGCCATGTCTGCAACCTACACCACAGCTCACAGCAACACTGGATCCTTAACCCACTGAGCAGGGGCTGGGGATCGAACCCGCATCCTCATGGATGCTAGTCAGGTTTGTTACCCCTGAGCCACCGTAGGAACTCCCCATTAGCATTTTTAAAATTAAAGTATAGGTGATTTACAGTGTTGTGCCAATTAGGTTATGTTCATTTTAAATGTAGATTACTGTTACCAAATTGTGTCCCCCATCCACCAAAATGTCCCTGATTTCTCAAAAGTTAAGAATGGATAACATGATATCTGATTTAAATTCATTTCATAATATATAAGGGCTTCTTCTCATTTTCCTGATCCGTCCGTGCTTCTAGAGCAAGGTTTGCTTGTATTGATTTTCTTGTCCACAAATAGTGATGGGCCTGACATTTTGTACATTACTTGGAAAGAGACGGAAGAACAGCAATGAGGAAGGGTCTTAAACCAGACCTTGAGCGCGTGCGTGGGGGGTGGCACCCTGATTAGAGAAAGAGCCCAAGGGTAGGAAACCCCCCTCAAGGAGGAGAAACTGAAAGAGCCAGATTTCAACTGAGTTCATTTTCTGTGCTTTGTCATTAGGAAAAAAAAATAATAATAATGGGAAGACTGGAAGTCAAATGTAGCCAGTCTCTTGTATACATGACATAGTTACAAGTCAGTGTTTGTAGCTCAGAGATGGCCAGTCATTACATAGCAGCTGTATCTGTTTCCATTTTGCCAGTAATTTTTAAACTTCTCCCTCAGAAGCTTTCATAGATAAATTGATAAAATGTAAGGTTTCGGGGAGTTGCTGTCGTGACTCAGTGGAAGCGAATCTGACGGGAGCATCCATGAGGACACAGGTTCGATCCCTGGCCTCGCTCAGTGGGTTAAGGATCCAGCATTGCCATGAGCTGTGGTGTAGGCTGAAGATATGGCTTGGATCCCACGTTGCTGTGGCTGTGGCGTGGGCCAGCAGCTACAGCTCCGATTCGACCCCTCGCCTGGGAACCTCCATATGCCTTGGGTGCAGCCCTAAAAAGACAAAAAGAAAAAAAAAGTAAGGTTTCATCACAGCGGTACCTTCTATTACTGTCTTCAAGCTGGTTTTTCTCCTGAAGACAATTGCTCCTTTGTGGGTTTTTTATCATCAGTCGCTGTGACATTACAGCCCAGGAGCCAGCAGGACGTGTGGGCGCACGTTACATGGGGCGCAGCCTTGCGGTGCTCAGCCCTTTCCTGGACCTGCCCCACCTTCCCTCGTCTCTCTGTGGCACAGACACAAGTTGTCAGGTTGCTCCCAGAGGATGTTTATGTCCTGTCAGTGAAGTTTGTTCCTGGGGGGCAGGGACTTCCCGCAGCCACACTCAAACGGTGGGGTCCCCAACCTGGGGGGAGGGGGGGGGGGCTGAGAGCCGGAGCGTCACCCCAGTGTTGTGTTCCCTTCCCTCGTTTGCCATCTCCCTTCCACGGTGAGGTTTACGGAATTCTTCTGCCCAGTGAATGATCACATGTTTTATTCTCTGCTTATTGATGTGGGCGATAATCCTTTAGCCACTTAATCATTTTTTTCCACACTGTAATTTTCAATTAAGGTGTCTTTGGTGGCCAAACACCTGTATAGAGATTTCTGAGCTGTGTGTGTGTGTGTGTGTGTGTGTGTGTGTGAGAGAGAGAGAGAGAGAGAGAGAGAAAGAAATGCCAAGTTACCTGTAATCAGGGCCTCTCTTCCTTTGCTGCCAGTTCTGTGAGATGATTTCTTAGCCACAGCCCCTTGTCTTGACCCTGGAGCAGTGACTACCTTCCCTGGCTGTGGTGGGGGGGAGGTGGCAGCAAGGTGCCAGCACTCTTAATTTAACCGGTTTAATATCAGGCCCTTAATTTAATTCCAAAGGCTTTTTAAAAACGTTTTTATTTTTTATTTAAATAGAGCTGATTTGCAATGTTAATTTCTGCTATACAGCAAAGTGACTCAGTTATACATACATGTTTATATATGTATACAGTCTTTTTTATATGTTCTTTTCCTTTATGGTTGATCATGGGACATTAATATAGTTCTCTGTGCCATACAGTAGGACCTTGTCACTTATCCCCCTCTGTGCACAATAGCTTAACCCCAGCCTCCCAGTCCATCCCTGCCCCAACCCCCTCCTCCCTTGGCAAGTACAGGTCTGTTCTTGTCTGTGATTCTGTTTCTGTTTTGTAGATAGGTTCATTTGTGTCCTATTTTAGAGTCCACATATCATGATATGCGGTATTTTTCTTTCTCTGTCTGACTTCACTTAGTACGACAGTCTCTAGATCCATCCATGTTGTTACAAATGGCATTTTTGTTCTTTTTTATGGCTGAGTAGTATTCCATTGTATATACATACCACATCTTCTTAATCCGTTGATCTGTCAGTGGACATTTAGGTTGTTTCCATGTCTTGGCTAGTGCTACTGTGAACATACAGGTACATGTGTCTTTCTGAATGATAGCTTTGTCTGGATAGATGCCCAGGGGTGGGATTGCCGGGTCACAGGGTTACTCTATCCTTAGTTTTCTGAGAACCTCCATGCTCTTCCATAGTGGCTGCACCAACTTGAATTCCTACCAACAGTGTAAGAGGGTTCCCTCTCCTCTACATCAAAGGGCTTTTTAAATTCAGAATGTCAGCATACAACAAAAGGAAAAAGAAGGCAAGGGAGAGGATAAAGGAAGAGAGAGGAGGTGAGGATGGTGACGATGATGAGGGCAGCAGTTCAGATATGCACGTGTTTGCTAAACTGCTGGCTTGAGCCCAGGCGGCGGTGTTACTTGTGCTTTTCAGGAAGGGAAACCGAGAGCTGGTGTGAGGTTATTAGTAGGAGAATAAAAGAGGGCCGGATAAGCAGTTTCTCAGACCGCATGTTTCTTGAAGCAGCAGAGCCATGGAAACATCTCACCTTCAGTGGCCACCCTCTAAAAGGGCCCTAACTTCCCTTTGGCTCAAACAGTCCTGCTGGAGATGCCACCTGTGTGCTTGGGTAAAGACATACTTATTGACCAATGTGCTGGTTGGTTCCAGCCCTGAATCCACGAGTTGCATGAGAATGACTCAGTTTTGTGACCTCAGTTCTGAAAAAGATAGAAAGGACCATACGTGCTGGGAACTGGCATCAGGTGCTGACCCTCCAGCCCCCCGAAAGGAGGAAGCAGGTGGCCCTGAGCCTGTCCATTTCTCCCCGGCGCAGTACCTCCTCTCCCATTGCTGCCACCCAGGCCTCGGGCGCTTGGGCAAGGGCTATAGATCCTGACGCAGCTCTGGGTGACAGCTGCCGAGACCCAGTCTACGCCCAGCCTGGCTCTCCCCATGCGCCTTACAGATGGCACGAATAACTGGGCGCTACTGATGCATGTACAGCCCCTGCTGGGGAGGGGAAGGTGACCCCCACCTGGCCTCCCACATGCTCTGTGTGGCCGAGCAGGTGAGAAACCCGTGCTTGTGCTTCCCGCTGCCTCCTGGCCACCGCAGAGCCAGAAACCCCCACCTTCTGCTTGATCCTGGATCACAGAGTTGAAATCCTCGGCTGACCTTTATTCCACCACCTCCCTCTCTGCTGGGATTGTTAGATCCATACATTGTCCCCAGCCAAGGACGTGACCTCACCCACTCCCACACTCCCACCTGCCTTGACTCTAGAGACATGTGGCCGGGTCAGCACACAGGACATACTTGTCCTCTGTTGCATTTGCCTGATTCCCAGTAAACAAACAAACCTCCCGTGGAGCAGGATGAAAACTGACACCCCCCCCCCCCCGCCCCCGGTTGGGTCACCTGCACAGCAAAACATTTCATCTTCTGCATGTGCCAGTGACATCCTTGGAGAAGGGGTCTTTAGTCTTCCGATTTATGAAAGCATTTCCAGAATAAAAACACTTCCCATTGCATTTCACTTTTTTCCCCCTTAACTTTCACAAGCCATCACTGAGTGCTTTGACTTTCCTGACAGAAAATCTTCAGTTTCTTATTACGACAAATCGTACTCTAAGCAGCAGGATAGCAAATCCGAGGGAATCTTTGGGGACGCATTGAATTTCTCCAGTTGAATCAATCTCTTGCTTGGCTGCCCCTGCAGCTCCATAGCTGCTATCTCTTTGCCTTTTTCTCAGCTCTTGGAAGGAAAAGTAGAAAAAAATATCCCACTTTCCCCCATAGGGAGCCGACAGAAAATCAGGTCATCCTGGGAAATGGGAAATGAGGATATGACTTTGAAAGCCTCCAAAAGAATTGATTAAAAAACGTTAATTTCCTATAAATACATGTGTTGAGATTAAAAATTTTTTTTCTTGATGAACACACATGGTATTTCTCTGGGTGTTTTGAGTGACATCCATCCATACTGAGTTTTCAGAAATTCTCCAAGGATAGATGAATGGACCCTCAATTAAATTGTGCAAGTAAAACCGATTTATCAAACCTTGTGCATTTGATCACTTAGAACGGTGATACCGTTTTGTAAGGAACGGTAAGAGGTCCTGGAAAGAAATGAAAGATGGGGAGTACATGGCCCTGCAAATGATTGTTTTTTTGAGATAGCCAAGTTACTTTGAGCTTGAAAAACATCCCTCGGCCTAGATGGTGCACAGCTCTTGAGCTCATGAGCGTGTACTGGCTGGAAAAATGTGTGAGGTGCGTGTTGTGAGGAATGCTCTGGGGAAGTGGCCTGGCCAGGTACTAGGAAACCGGAGTGCAGGCGAGCAGCGGGCTGTGGCCTTGAATGGGGCAGAGGGGGCTCGGGGAGTGGACATGCACCTGCTCTGCAAAGCATGGGTGGCTCGTGGCTGTGGCTCTTCCTGCCCAAAGAACACCAGTCACACTCTGCCACTGCCCTTCTCATTTAAAGAGGAATAGATCTGCTCTCACTCGTAACGGGCACTACCCCTGTAATATCCTCCCAAAGTAAGATAAATCGTGTTCGGCCGTTGTGGAAGCATCTGCCAGCTATTTGTTAGCCTCATCTTCTGAGAGGACTGGATGAGCGGGCTGTAAGAACTTTCCTCTGCCTTTCAACTTTCCTGAACTCCAGAGTAATTGCTGTTATGTGTTAAGAGGCTCTTGCAGACCAGGCAGTTCCTTCTCATCCTCCTGCACAGCGAGGGGGAAGCTAGCCGTCCTGTCTTCCAGTGAGGAGGCCAGGATGGCTTGCCCGCTCCAGGGCAGGGCTGGGCTTCAAACTAGGGCCTCAGGTTTATTTATTTTATCTTGATGAGAGTTTACCCACAGGGCCTCAGAGTCACCTGGTTATGAAGGTCTAGGCTGTGACTGTGCTATAGAGGCCTGAGCTGTCTTTGCAGCTACACTACCCCGCCTTCCTACTGCAGGAACCTATCAAGATTCTTGGTGTTCCAAATGACGGAAACCCAGCTCCAACTGCCTGAGCATAAGAGGGCATTTGCTGGGAGTTCCTGTAGTGCCTTGGTGGGAATGAACCCAACTAGTATCCATGAGGAGGCAGGTTTGATCCCTGGCCTTGCTCAGGGGGTTAAGGATCCAGTGTTGGCCATGAGCTGTGGTGTAGGTCGCAGATGAGGCTCAGATCTGGTTGCTGTGGCTGTGGTGGAGGCCGACAGCTCTGATTCGACCCCTAGCCTGGGACCCTCCATATGCCATGGGTGCAGCCCTAAAAAGACAAAAAAAAGGGGGGGTTTTCTGCCCTCATAACCTCACAGGCAGGGACAGAAGTGGTGTGGCAGAATTCGGGGACACACTCGGGATCAGCAGATTGGCCTCGCTCTGTCTCTCTTACTCTCAGCCCCCCATCTCCCTGGATCTGCTTCTCTCTGTACTGCTCATTCCTCCACGTCGTCTTCACTGTCTCCCACTCAGGCGGTCTCCCCACAATGCCGTGGAGGAGATGGGGACCCCACCCCTGCTGGCATTCTTCTAGCCCTGTGACCAAAGGAAAGGTTGTTTCCTCCAAATTTAAAAATAGGTGTTTAGGACAGATGTCTTTGGCCTCTTTGGGTCTCATAATGCCCGGTGCTGCCTGGACCAGGAGGGATGATGTGCTGGCAGCCCCACCAGGAAGGAGGTTTGCATGAGACAGACGTTATTCAGAAGCTCAGAGGGTGGTGGGTGATGGACAAACCAGAAGGAAGTTGCCCGCCGTCCTGGCTGACCCAGAAATCATCTAGTGACAACTTCGGAAAGACGAAGATGCAGAGGTGGTAAAGAGAGTCCAGGAGTTCCCACTGTGGCTCAGGGGAAACAAATCTGACTAGTCTCCATGAGGATGTGGGTTTGATCCCTGGCCTCGATCAGTGGGTTAAGGATCCAGTGTGGCCGTGAGCTGTGGTGCAGGTCACAGATGTGGCTTGGATCCTGAGTTGCTGTGGTGTAGGTTGGCAGCTGCAGCTCCAATTCGATCCCTAGCCTGGGAACTTCCATATGCCGCAGGTGTGGCCCTAGAAAGACAGAAAAAAAAAAAAAAAAGAAAGAAAAAAAAAAGTCCAAAGGCTGATAAATAAAAGACTGTGACATGGGAGAGGAAGAAGCCGTAGCAGCCCTGCACCATTATGGCTCTATGTGGGGGATGAAGTTTTGCAAGAGCAGATTCCGAGAATTTTAAGGGAGCAGCCGTATTCATTTGAACCAGAATACAAGCTCGATGCTCGAGGAGTCTGTCAGCTGTAAGAGGAAAGGAAGGCTCGGGAAGCTGGCAAGACGCTTTCTGAGGCAAAGAGGTATGTGAGAAAGTCCCCGATGGGAGCATGTGACACGCTTTGTGGATGTTTCAAGGTCCCAGTGTACGATTACTTATTTCTGGCTGCATGTGCTGCGGAGCATAGCCAGAAGACTGCCTTCATTCTGGAAATGCTGCAGAAAGAGAGCACCTGGATTCCAGCAGCATATTTGATAATGTCTTCTGCTACATTCCCTGTAGATGGAAAATTTGGGCTAGTCGGGTTTATTATTTATACCCATTAAACAGCTCTTTCTGAACGGCAGCCATTAATGGATTGGTAGACTCCTTTGGGGCAATATGTAATGGTATGCCCCAAAGCTCCACTTTTTTGGTTGCGTGTCAACATTTTTATTAAAGACTTAATGAGTTGAATACATAGATGTTATGTATATCAAATTTGTAAGGGATGCAAAATTGAGAAGAATAACTAATACTTTGGGGGAGCTAAACCAAACTTCAAAATTATCTCCTTAATTAGAAACGTTTGGTTGATATCAACAAGATGAACTTAGGGATACATGGAAATGTCTGCATTTGTGATTAAAAATTCAGTAACAGGGTGGAAAATTTTTCTAGTTTTTTTTTGTTTGTTTTTGTCTTTTTAGGGCTGTACCTGTGACGTATGGAAGTTCCCAGGCTAGGGGTCAAATTGGAGCTGCAGTTGTCGGCATACACCACAGCAACGCCAGATCCAAGCCACGTCTGTGACCTACACCTCAGCTCACAGCAACGCCAGATCCTTAACCCACTGATCGAAGCCAGGGATCGAACCCGCGTCCTCATGGCTATTAGTCGAGTTCATTACTGCTGAGCCACAATGGGAGCTCCCTTTCTAGTGTTTTTTAGTGGATTTTTTTTTTTTTTGGTTGCCTCACTAGCATTAATTCCTCCCTTCTCTTTCTTAACAGAACCTCAGATGCCTGAGCTCTGTGGTTGTATGTCATTGATTGACCCCAGGGGCAGTCCATGATTAGCTTAAGCTAGAGAATCCTATTTCCCTGGTCACCTGACCCCAGTGGGACCAATGAAAGCCAATGGTGGTCTATTCTTAGACTTTTATTTGCAGCATTAAGAAAGTAAACTTCCCTTTCCTGTGGCTTGGGATAGAGGAAACATATGGCCACAGAAGATGCAGGCTGTCAGGTCTCTTGGGATCACAAAGAGAGAGATGAGAGATGAAGCCCCGGAAGCAGATGTAAAGGATGGAGAGAGAGCCTACTCATGTTGTTCAAACATTGCCTGAAACCAAATTTAGCCCTGTAGGATTGAGTTACAGAAACACTTGGGCTGATAGATTTCATTTTTTATCAATTTGAATTGAAAAATTTTTGTTGTTGTTCCTTTTTAGGGCCACACCTGCAGCATATGGAAGTTCCCAGGCTAGGGGTCACATCTGAGCTGCAGCTGCCGACCTACACCTCAGCTCACAGCAACACTGGATCCTTAACCCACTGAGGGAGGCCAGGGATCGAGCCCGTATCCTCATGGATACCAGTCAGGTTCATTACCGCTGAGCCACAACGGGAACTCCTGAATTGAATTTCATGGTCCATACAGCGTCAACAATCCTAACAGATGTATACGGGGCAGGGGTTGGGGGGAAGTTTGCTGGGAACTAGTGCAATGCCGGGGCCAGGAAAGATAATACAACCTTATGCTGCATGATTATAAGTAACTGTAAGAGATGGGATACTTAATATCCATCGCACTGTGTCTGACGACTGTAGCCGAGAGGGACCAGAATGAGAAGAATCTCGTAGCAACATTCTATGAGAAACGTCCATTGAGAACTGGAGAGGTTTCATCACCAGATGACAAGACTTTGTGCAGGAAAAGGAGACCTTGTTTTAAGGTTTCAAATCTTAAAAGGGCAGCCGTGTAGGAAGGGAGAAGGCTCTTCCTTATGTCCAGAGGAGGAGGAACTAGGATGAATGCCTTGGAATTAGAGGAAGGCGAGCAATTTGTAACAGTTCAGGTATCCAGTCTATTTCGATGACTAGTAAATAACCCGTCTTTGGAAGTGTTTACATAATAGGTGACCATCTGTTGGAATATTGTCAAAATAATTACTAGATGGGAGCCTTGTCCAAATGAGCCTTAATGTCCTTTCTGGCTGAGATTCTGAGTTTCAGAACCCTCTGAAACCTTTTAGGTTTTAGTCACAAATAAAATAAAGAAACCAACTCAACTCTAAGATAGAGATGCCCCCCAAGATATTGGGTGGGGGGTAAACCTATAAATTCTGGAAGGCTGGCAAAACAGAATTCAGTATTATTGAATACTGCATAATATAGTAGTTGGAATACTACAACTTTCTGTCTACTGGTTTGACATTTCATATGTGACAGGACTGTTCCAAGTATATTTGATTTTTTTCTATGCTTTTAAAATATTTTTTAAAATTTAAGCATTTTAATTTTTTTTACCAATTCCTAAATAACTTATTAGCCTTAATTTTATATTTCTGTCAATGTAGAATTTAGATTCAATTTAAATTAATTTAAAATTCTAGTATCTTTGGGACGTTTTTGAATTTATATTTAATTTAAATGTTTAATTGCTAGAAACACTAAATTAAGGCTGACAAGCCACTGGAGGAATTGTGGGAAAGAAAAACTTTAAATGCTTGATGTTTTAAATAAAGTTAAAAACAATACTCAGAAACATCCAAAAGAAACCAGAAACAGCCTGAACAATTTCATTTCTGGAAAGTTATCCATTGAGGTTAATTTATGTTTTACTAACTTTTTTCTTATTTAACATTTTTTCTGCCACTTGCACCTTCTTGTCAAAGCTTTGAAAATATTCCCAAGTCGTAAATCTTAAAGGAAAGAAAAATGACTCTTAGTAAATTTATTAAACTCAGCAAATAATTCCTCAAATTGATCTTTCAGTGAATTGACCTGCTTTCACATGAAGTTAAACTGGTTTCATTTCTGCAGAACTTCTCAGAGTTTTTGTAAACTTATGTAGACTTTGAACCTCCAAAAGAGGCATTTTGAGTAAGATGATGTTTCTGTATCTCAGATAACTGCAAAGCCACAAACATTGAAGGAGTTGATTTCACGTGGTAACTTTGGGAGCGGCTGCTCTGCTGTTGGGTTTGGGTTCTGCTTGGAGCTTTTGGGCTCTGTATTCAAAAGTCCTGTTAATTAGATTGTAAAACTTTTTTATTTTAACCTTGTATCTCATTTTTTAAATCATAAGCAACAGGCTTTGCCTGCCCCCTCCCCACTTTCAAGCCTGCTTCTTAATAGCAACTGTGAAAAACCGTTTTTGTTTTCAGTACTTCTGACAGTTTTTATCCCTTTGAATAATACTTCAGATGTATGTTTCTTGTGTTAGCAACTAAATTAATTTTCTCTTCCCAGTTATGAAAAAGTAAAGCTGTTGGTGAAACCCTCCTCTTTTCTCTATCCTGCATCTTCCCTTCCCTTAAAAAATTACGAAGATTGCTTAATTCTTTTAATGGCTCCCTGCTAAGCGTCAAACCGTACACTGGATTTTCTCTTTCTCATTTTGTCAACTTTGGGCAGTGCCTCTGGATTTCCCATGATAATATTAGATGGAGATTTAGGGCTCGTGTTCTTCATGGGAAATTAGAATATAAAATTCTCAGTTCAAAATTCCTTTTCTTCCCCCTCCATTTTAATGAACACTTTACAAAGTATGAAATATACTGTCTTTTGAGGGGTCAAAATTACTTTCAGTGGCCATTTGAAAAGCCTGCGACTTTGTCTTCCAAGATCTATTATTTCCAATTCCACTTGGATTTGGACTTCTTTGTTGATCCCCATTTTATCTTTCTGTAAGTTTTTAGGCACTGTTCTGCCCTTTGATGTTCTGAAAATTCACATTGATGTATCCATGCATGGGTATTTTTTCATTTAGGCTGGACTCTTTCATTTTAAAGACTCCTGTCTTCCTTTATCACTGGGGAAATTTTTCTTTATTTTTTCCTTTTTAATTCCATTTCCTGTGTTTTCTCTGTTCTTTTGTCCTCAAAGTCCTGGTCGTCAGATGTTAACCTTCTATGTTTCTGACGTCTTGGGCCTTTTGCTCTGTTCTGAGAGTTATCCTTGACTTTATCTTCCAAAGCTTTATTTGGATTTTTTTTAAGTTATTTTATTGATGGGTAATTGATTTAAAATATTGTGTTAATTTCTGCTGTACAGCAAAGTGATTCTGTTCTACATATATTTTTTTCATATTATTTTCCATTATGATTTATTATAGGTTATTGAATATAGTTCCCTGTGCTATACAGTGGTACTTGTTATTTTTCCATCCTATATATACTAGTTTGCATCTGCTAATCTCAAACTCCCCATCTGTCCCTCCTCCCCACTCCTCTTTGGCAATTACAAGTCTGTTCTCTATGTCTGTGAGTCTGTTTCTGTTTTGCAGGTAAGTTCATTTGTGCCTTATATATATTTATGGCTGCACCTGCAGCATATGGAAGTTCCTGGGCTAGGGGTCACATCAGAACTGCAGCTGGTCTATGTCACAGCAACACCAGATCAAAGGCACATCTGCGACCTACACTTCAAGTTGCGGCAATGCCGGATCCTTAACCCATTGAGCGAGACCAGGGATTGAACCCACATCCTCATGGACACTATGTCGGGTTCTTAACCCACTGAGCCACAATGGGAACTCCTCGTTTGTGTCATATTTTATTTTATTTATTTTTATTTTTATTTTATTTTATTTTATTTTTTTGGTCTTTTTGCCATTTCTTGGGCCGCTCCCGTGGCATATGGAGGTTCCCAGGCTAGAGGTCCTATTGGAACTGTAGCCACCGGCCTACGCCAGAGCCACAGCAACACGGGATCTGAGCCGCGTCTGCAACCTACACCACAGCTCACGGCAACGCCGGATCTTTAACCCACTGAGCAAGGGCAGGGATCGAACCCGCAACCTCATGGTTCCCAGTCGGATTCGTTAACCACTGCGCCACAACGGGAACTCCTATTTTATTTTTTTTTCCCACTGTACAGCAAGGGGGTCAGGTTATCCTTACATGTATACATTACAATTACATTTTTCCCCCAGCCTTTCTTCTGTTGCAACATGAGTATCTAGACAAAGTTCTCAATGCTATTCAGCAGGATCTCCTTGTAAATCTATTCTAAGTTGTGTCTGATAAGCCCAAGCTCCCGATCCCTCCCACTCTCTCCCCCTCCCATCAGGCAGCCACAAGTCTCTTCTCCAAGTCCATGATTTTCTTTTCTAAGGAGATGTTCATTTGTGCTGGATATTAGATTCCAGTTATAAGTGATAGTGTCATATTTTAGACTCCACATGTGAGTGATATCACATAGTATTTGTCTTTTTCTTTCTCTACTTTGCTTAGTATGGTCATCTCCAGTTGCATCCGTGTTGCTACAAACGGCATTATTCCTTTTTATGGCTGAGTAGTATTCCATTGTGTATATGTACCACATCTTCTCTATCCATTCATCTGTTGATGGACATTTAGGTTGTCTCTGTGTCTTGGCTATTGTGAATAGTGCTGCTGTGAACATTGGGGTGCATGTATCTTTTCGAATTAGACTTTTCTCCAGATAATATGCCCAGGAAGGGATTGCAGGATCATATGGCAACTCTATTTTTAGTTTTTTAAGGAAACCTCCATACTGTTCTCCATAACGGTTGCACCAATTTACATTCCCACCAACATGGTAGGAGGGTTGTCTTTTCTCCACACCTGCTCCAACATTTGTTATTTGTAGCCTTTTTTTTTTTTCTTTTTTAATGGCTGTACCTGTGGCACGTGGAAGTTCCTGGCCTAGGGATTGAACTCACACTGCAACTGCAACCTACACCGCAGCTGTGGCAATGCTAGATCCTTTAACCCATTGCACGGGACCATGGATCAAACTGTGCCTCTGCAGCCATCTGAGCTGCTGCAGTTTCTTAACCTACTGGGCCACAGTGGGAACTTCTCTTTGTAGACTTTTTAATAATGGCCATTCTGATCACTGGGAGGTGGTACCTCATTGCAGTTTTGATTTGCATTTCTCTAATAATTAGCAATGATGAGCATCTTTTCACGTCCCTGTTTCAGTTTATCTATTTATTTATTTTTGTCTTTTTGCTATTTTCTTGGGCTGCTCCCTCGGCACATGGAGGTTCCCAGGCTAGGGGTCAAATTGGAGCTGTAGCTGCCGGCCTATGCCAGAGCCACAGCAACACGGGATCTGAACCGCGTCTGCAACCTACACCACAGCTCATGGCAACGCCGGATCCTTAACCCACTGAGCAAGGCCAGGGATCGAACCTGCAACCTCATGGTTCCTAGTTGGATTCGTTAGCCACTGAGCCATGACGGGAACTCCCCCTATTTCAGTTTATAAGAACTCTTGTTCTTGAAGATTTCCTTTTTCATAGCCCCCTATTCTTATTTTTTGGAAACAATGTTTTCTCAAATCTGAAGAAAATTGGCCTTTGAAAAAAATTATTTCCCATTTTCTGAATGATCTCCATTTCCTTCCTTCAGATTTTTTTCCCTTCTGTTTATTTATTCTGGTCTTTTTCTTGTTCTGAACTTTTCTTGAATTTGTGTTTCTCGGTTGTCCATGCATATCTTTTAACAACTTTATTGAGCTGTAATGCCCATATCGTTTAACTTAGCCATTTAAAGTTTGCAATTCCCTGGCTTGCAGTGTATGGACAAGTTGGGCATCGATCTAATGGAATAATCATGTTGAGAGCATCTTCGAGCGCTCGCCGTGCTCCTCAGCTGCTATCCTTCCCCTAATCTTTTCACTCACCGACCCCCCACCCCAGCAAGCACTGTCCATTCATATTGTTCATTTGAAAAAAGTTTGACCCATTGCTCTGGGGTTTTCAAAATGGCATTTGCCAAGAAGACAGTGCTCGGGAAGAAAGAGAAGGCAGAGGAAGAGACTGAGTAGACACCAAGTCCCAGAAAGCTGGGTGTGGGAATCAGAACCTTGGAGAGCCTTGAAAGGGGCTGGTGTTGCAGATAAGCAGTTGGACCTTCTGTGTGGACCAGCATCCATTCTGTACTCAGGATTCAGAGGCCATTCTGCTGCAGACAATGCTGCAGCACCACTAGACTCTAGGTTTCATAAGGTGGTGGGGGAGGGGACACATCTGTCTTTGCAGCTCTGTCTCTTGCCCTTGGCATATTGTTTAGCACACAGTAGGTATTATATCCTGGTAGAATTCAGTGTCATTCATTTATATAATGCCTTAGATAAATTTGCCAAGTATATTTATGCCCTCAGCTCTTAGCTCATTTGAGATAGCCAGGTATGCAAAAGTAGATTCACCATGGAGCTAATGAGGCCTAAGCTGTAGGACCCCCCCCTCCCCCACATGCATGAACCCCTTCCAAAACCCTGTTCTGAATTATGTATTTGTCAGTGTTGCATTCTTTTCCTCAAGGAAGGCCTACACAGTTATATGTCGTAATGTCAGGCGTCAGAAAACCTGAACCTAGATCTGCCTTTCTAGGTAACAGGAATGATTAACCCCAATTTAGAACCATAAAAAAACTGTGGCATAAAGACATGGAAACAGCCTAAATGGCCATTGATAGAGGAATAGATAAAGAATATGTGGTCATATATACAATGGAATATGCAATGGAATAGTACTCAGTCCTAAAAAGAACAAAATAATATACCATTTGTGCCAATGTAGATAGACCTAGAGATTATTCTGCTGAGCACAGTAAGTGAGAAAGAGAAAGGCAAATACCAGATGCTGTCATGTATATGTGGAGTCTAAAATAAGACACAAACGAACCTACCTACAAAACAGAAACAGACTCACAAACGTAGAGAACAGACCGTGGTTGCCAAGGAGGAGTCAGGTGGGGAGGCATAGACCGGGAGTCTGGGATTAGCAGATGCAAACTAACATATATATATATTATAGTGTATAAACCACAAGGTCCCTCTGTAGAACACAGGGAACTAGGATCACTATCCTGTGATAAACCATAAAGGAAAAGAATATTTTAAAAGAATGTATATATATATATATTATATATATATATGTATAACTGAATCACTTTACTGTACAGCAGAAATTAAAAAAACATTGTAAATCAACTATACCTCAATTAAAAAAAAAAAAAAGCTATGGCTGAGAGAGTTGGGTGCCTTGCCCCAAATCCCACATCATCCAGTAACTGGCTGAACGATTTCTCCCCCTTCTTGTCCTCCCCGCCCCCACTCCCTACCCCTAAGACAGACAGCTTCGGATTGGTACCCAGGACCAGCCATAGGGAGCAGCGCAGAGCTGAGCATTCTGCAAATATCCATCAGTAAGGGCTGGAGCCTGGGCAACCAGTGATGACCGTAGTTGGGGAGAGGCTTCTGATCCCCCCAAGCTCACAGACTGTCTCTTTCTCTCCAACAAGAACCAAGCAAGGACAGCCGCCGCCCTGCCCTCCCTCCACCGACATATGTCACTTCTAGTTATGAAAGAAACTTTTGAAAGTATTTTCTCTGAACAAAGAGAGACACTGAATTCTCCTTTCCACTTCTGTTTCTGTGTCAGACTTTTAATCTCATGTTGTTTCACGGTCTTAAAATATATGATCTAAGGGGAATTAAAAAAAAAAAAAAGTCAGAGATGGTATTGTCACCTGCCAGCTAATTTGGTGACTCTCCCAGGTAGGAAAATCAGTGCTCCGCAGAGGTGAGCCGCGCATCCCCGCATCCCGTCGTGTCGTGCCGCTGACTTTCTTCTTTGAAAGTGAACTTAGCCTCCATGCCTTTCAACTTTGCCACGAAGTATATTTCATGCTTGCCTTTCCCCAGACATGAGTGTGTGTGTTTTGAGTAGAAATCTGAGCCGGCAAGGCCTGGAGGAGACGGTCTCTGTCTGCTGCAGGACTGAGACCATTCCCCGGAGACAGAGAAGTGATCTCCAGACGTTTCGGGTCTGAGTCTCCCGTGGCCTGCCAGCCCCCGGGCTCATGGGGACTTGGTTCCAGGAGGCGTTTCCTTCCTCCCAGAACTTCCTTATTCTGAGGTTATTGGTCCACTAGCAAGTTAAGGGCACCACGGGTAATATCGTGGTGTGATCCGAAGGGCAACTATTAGAGGCTTCCTTCCTTGGTCACCTCTTCCCTCTGTGCCCCCAACGCATCACAGGCCCGAGAATCACCTTGGCTTGGTGCTGACTTGCACTCATGGTGGCATCAGGATCCTCTCTTCCAAGATGACGAGCAAGCACTGCCCCCGAGGCTCTGAGCAGCTACTCAGGCTCTTCTCCTGAAACTTTCCCATATCTGAGAGCCAAAAAAGGCACATGCGGAGTTCCCGTTGTGGCTCAGCAGTTAAGAACCTGACTGGTATCCATGAGGATGTGGGTTCAATCCCTGGCCTCGCTCAGTGGGTTAAAGATCTGGCGTTGCCGTGAGCTGGGGTATAAGTCGCAGACGTGGCTTGGATCTGCCATTGCTGTGGCTGTGGCGTAGGCTGGCAGCTGTAGCTCCTGTTCAACCCCTGACCTGGAAGGCTCCATGTGCCACAGGTGTGATCTAAAATAAAAAAAAAAAGAAAGGGTGGATGCACCACAGGGCACTTCTGGGCCCCTGCTCCATTGCTGTGGCTGGCATAGCTTCTAATTGGTTAGAGACTGTGCCATATTGCAGGTTATTAAATATTTGAAAAATCAGCCCAAGTTCTGACAAAGTATGATCACTTGGGGTGGGGGGAGGGTGTTGAAATGGGTCATAGGCTCCTGTTTGACACCCTGGTTCTTTGGCACATCAGAAGCACAGCTGCCCCTTTAAAGGTTGAGTCTCAGGCCTTCTGTCAAGGCACACCTGCCTTTTGGCTTTGCTTTGTCAGGGCTTCATCAACGCAGGTGACAGGAAAGGCACAAACTAAGGCACTGGAGCCTTCCTGAGTCCAAGTCTGGACATTTTGGGGAGCACCAGACCCCGGCTGTGAGAGAGTGAGGTGCCCTGAGCTCCGCTTCCTTAGGGGGCTTGTGTACAAACCAAGGGACGAGTGCCACCAGTGAGGCTGGCCTTTGTCCATCAGCAGCCTAAAATGTTTGGGACAGTTGTCTGGAAACACAGTCCACAGCCAGGTGTTCAGCAACAGACAGAACATGTCAAACCCACCGGACCCAGTGCCTTAGCACCTTAGGTGGCCTTTGGTTGAGCCTGGAATTAACCTTCTTAAACACAGACTCCTCTCTCCAGATGTCTTGCGAGAAAAGCTCACTCCTGAACAGCCGGCTCCTGAAAGCTATGTGTCATGGGTGCGTGGCCAGGCCAGGGCCAGGCAGCAGGTGGAAAGGCCAGCGGCCGAGAAGAGGGAACACTAGCCTAGCTAGAAGTCAGCTTCACCCCTCTGCTCAGCGTGAGCCAGGCCCTCCTGGACCGAGTCATTGCTTTGGGTTTATCCCATCTCACCTCTTAAGTCGCTAGGTTATGTGTGTATATAACTCAGACAGGGTCATCTTTTTGTCTCATGGTCACAGCAGTATTTAAAATGAACCACATTGGCCAGAATTGGTTTTTTGCCAAAAGGTATTTCCCCAGTTGCTTTAGAGACTCCACACCCAGCAGCGTGGCGAGTGTTTGGCAGGAGCCGGGGGCTTCTGGTCTGGCGGGAAGGAGGCTGACCACATGGGCCCAGGTATTATGCTACAAAGCACCTCTTAAATGACGGGTGGAGGGACCAAACCATTGAAAATAGGGAGTTACCGATGCCTAAGAAGAAGCCACCTGCAGCCACGGTCCTAGGAAGAAGAATGGAAAAGATGGAGAAGTGAGGTCTGTCCCTTCCCCTCGGTTAATGCAGGAGTTAGTTTCATGGCTCCCAGTGCTGGGCGAGTCTGTGGCAGGCCCACCTCTTACTTGGTGCCAGTCCTCCTGTACCCTCTTCCCTGGCTCCCCCGGTGCTGGCTCCTCTAGCCCCCGAGGGGCTCCAGGCCTCGCTCTCACCTCCCTCTAGTCCTTTCTAAACCCACTCGCAGATCCTTCCATCTCCCTGGGCGAGCTCTAAGCTGGCTTCCCCAAGGCCACCTGGATTTTAACAGGAAGCAAAGCCTGAAGCTCAATTGGCAAAACTGATCATTGGTGCCTGGTGATCATAGTCTGGTCACCAGGCACCAATCAGCGCAACGGCCCCTGGACCATCCTGGCCCTTGAACTCCCCTCACCCCTCGTCCAGCAGGCTGGGTATGGGCTACATCGGCAGCTCAAGTTTGAGCTGCCCTCTTCATTCCTGCCCGTGAGCAGCGTAACTGCACACAAACAAAATGTGGGCAGAGAGTGAGCTGGCAAAAGAAGGAGAAATACTGTTCTGAGGATGCCGAGTGAGGATGAGACATCTTTACTCTGGGCAGTGCCAGCGGTTCAGATGCACTCGCTTCAGGCGCTGGCACCTGTCATCATCACCTGCCGCCCAATCCAGAGACTGGCTTGAAAGGCATCTGCCTCTAGACTGTTCTTGAGACCTTCTCAAAACTGGGGCATCTGAATACCGGGCTTGTGTAGAATTGAGGCCATCTCCTGTGGTGCCAGCATGAGATGATCCCTTGAGATGGAAGCTTGCAGGGAGGAGAAGTGCCCTGCTTCCTACTCATCACCCTGTGCCAGGCTCGGGCTCACATGCTTTAGACAAGTTATCTCACTGATCTGTTAAGGATCATCATTGATATAATAATTCTTGTGTTAGTATCTTCATTTCACTGATGAGGAAACTGACACTCAGAGACGTTAAGAAACTTGCTCCAGGAAACAGACTTGGAGTCTTGGGATCGTCCACCTCCAAGTCTCGGAGCTTTTCTCCCCTAACACTCGTCTTTTGGTAAAAGATGACAGGCCTCTTTTCGTTTTTTTTCACAGTAAGTGAATAGCTGCCTTCGTTGATTTCTAAGCTTGCCTCATTGGATAGTTGAAAAGGCTCCAAGGAGTTCCCATTGTGGCTCAGCAAGTTAACCCAATATGTCCCTGAGAATGTGGGTTCGCTCCCTGACCTCACTCAGTGGGTTAAGAATCCAGTGTTGCCATACGCTGCGGCATAGGTGCCCGATGCGGCTCGGACCTGGTGTGGCTGTGGTGTAGGTGACCGATGCGGCTCGGCTCGGCTGTGGCTGTGGCTGTGGCATAGGCCTGTAGCTGCCACTCTGATTCCACCCCTAGCCTGGGAACCTCCATATGCTGCAGGTGTAGTCTTAAGAAGAGAAAAGCGGGGGAAAAAAGGCTCCCATTCCCAGACTGTGGAATTTTCCCCAGAGACTCCTTGTGTGACTTAGTCATTTGATGGGTGGCCCTCCGCACGTGTGTACATGTATGCCTGCTGCCCACCAAGTGCTGCTGTCATTTGTAGGGAAAATAGAAGCCTTTGTCCTAAGAGCCCTTGTCAAGAGCCGAGGCAGAGCTGACATTCAATCTCCCTTTCTGGTCTCTGGCTTATGGGCTGAACCATGACTGGTGGGGGGCTGGGATCTTCTGAACGGGAAGATTCCTCCATCTGAGCTACTCAGACCTGTGCGATGAGGTTGGCTGTCGTAATTTGCTTCCTAAATTCTCAGCTTACTGGCCTGCGGGTGCAGTGTTCTTCAGAGGATATTAACGATCATGTGTCAGAGAACAGGAATCTGTTCCATGACAGCTGTGCTGAGTCCTGGCTGTTAAGAGACACAAGGGTTAGTGGGTGGGGGGCCAGCACTGGGCATGCTGCGACCCACAGCCCTTCACGGGGGACAGTGAGCGGTTCTGGTAGGATTCTCACGGGGGTCCGTGTTTGAGCGCTTGGCTGCCCATCCAGCCGGGTTTTGTTGTTGTTGTTGTTGTTATTTTTTTTTAAATAGTTATTTTCCAGCCGGTTTTGACTCCCTGACATGGTGACAGGGGTCAGCCCCTCCCAGAGGACTCCCAGCAGGGCCATCCACAGCGCTCAGAACTGCAAGCATAGCCATCCCGGGGTGAGGGAGAGGCCAAAGAAATCCATTTAAATGCATCAGAGATGGGGGCCACGGATGTCGGCAGCTCCAAAGAGGATTTCTTTTTTTTCTTTTTTTTTTTTTGCCATTTCTTGGGCCGCTCCCGCAGCATATGGAGGTTCCCAGGCTAGGGGTCTAATCGGAGCTGTAGCCGCCAGCCTACGCCAGAGCCACAGCAACGTGGGATCTGAGCTGCGTCTTCAACCTACACCACAGCTCACAGCAACGCCAGATCCTTAACCCACTGAGCAAGGGCAGGGGGTCGAACCCGCAACCTCATGGTTCCTAGTCGGATGCGTTAACCACTGCGCCATGACAGGAACTCCTTTTTTTTTTTTTCTCTCTCTCTTTGAAGGGGGTTTCTTGATGAGGGAACTTGGTCCCATCAAGCAGGTGGGACTGGAGGCCGACTCTGGTCCAGGACCCCAGTGGCTGGACCCCATCCACTGCCTCCCCCTCTCTTCTCATTTCCCCAAAGAGTATTCATAGGTTTGGGTGAAGAAAGGGCTCCTAGTGAAAAAAAAAAAAAAAGTGGTGGGGGGAGTGACTCTGGGATCAAGTTGAGAAACAGTGGGCTCAAGAGCCGTGTCAGAGCCTCTGCCGTACACTGCATCCCGAAATAAAGAGTACATCTTTGTACCTTCTCATGTTTCGAAACAGAGTAAACCTTGGAAGTGGTGTCAGAAGCGGGACTGGGAGTGGGAGAGGTAAGGCTGGAGGGTGCCAGGCTTCTCAGGTCCTGCAGGAAAGACCCAGGAGTGTGTGTGCCCAGAGCCTCCCCCCCTCAGACCCTGGTCAGAGCACCTGCCCGGTGCCCAGCACGGGGACGCTGCTGTGCTGAGGCTGCCTTGCCTGCACAAAATGCCGGGACTTGGTGTCCATTGGTTTCCGTGGCATTCTTTTGTTGTTGTTTTGTTGGTTTTTTCTTTTTTGAAAGATTTTTATTTTTGCTATGATAGTTGATTTACAGTGTTTTGTCAATTTCTGCTGTACAGCAAAGTGGCCCGGTCATATACATATGTATACATTCTTTTTCTCACGTTATCCTCCATCATGCTCCATCATGAGTGACTAGATAGAGTTCCCTGTGCTCTTTAGCAGGATCTCATTGCTCATCCACTCCAAATGCCATAGTTTGCATCTACTAACCCCAAACTCCCAGTCCATCCTAGTGCACCAAGGTTCAGTTTTAACTTAGATCCTTTCATTGGCTTAACATGCTTGCTATTTATTTATTTATTTTGTTTTTTTTTTTTGCCTTTTCTAGGGCTGCTCCGGTGGCACATGGAGGTTCCCAGGCTAGGGGTCTAATCGGAGCTGTAGCTGCCAGCCTATACCAGAGCCACAGCAATGCAGAATCTGAGCCATGTCTGCAACTTACACCACAACTCATGGCATCGCCAGATCCTTAACCCACTGAGCAAGGCCAGGGGTCGAACTCGCAACCTCATGGTTCCTAGTCACATTCGTTAACTACTTAGCCATGATAGGAACTCCTTAAAATGCTTTTTAAAGGGTTATTATATAAAAAAAGAAGATCAGGCATTCCCTTTGTGGCTCAGCGGGTTAAGAATCCTGCTAGTATCCATGATGATGCAGGTTCAATCCCTGGCCTTGCTCAGTGGGTTAAGGTTCTGGCATTGCCATGAGCTGTGGTGTAAGTCACAAACAGGCTCGGATTTGGCATGGCTGTGGTGTAGGCTGGCAGCTACAGCTGTGATTCGACCCCTGGCTTGTGAACTTCCATATGCTGCAGGTGTAGCTGTAAAAAAAAAAAAAAACAAAAGAACAGGAGAAACTATTATTAATTACAGTGGGAACAGCCTAGTGAACAGCACCTTCACCAAGTAGCAGTCCATTTGGCATCAGCAGTGCTGCCATGTCCCCTGTGATAGTGTGAACACCCATTTAGTCATGAGAAAAACCCAGAGAGGGGTACGTTATGCAGAATCCCTGGCCAGTGCTATTTAAGACTGTCCAGGAAAGACTAAAGAACTGCCACAGAACAGAAGAGACTAGGGAGGTATGACGGCTGAATGCAGTGTGGCCCCTGAATTGGGTTCCAGAACAGAGACAGCACGTTGTTGGAAACGCAAGGAAAGTCTGGAACTTAAAGAACTGTAATCTACCAACATCGGTTTGCTAGTTTTGACAAACATGCCTTGGTGATGTGAGATCTTTTTTTTTTTCTTTTTTCTTTTTTAAATTCAGTGAGTTTTATTGTATTTATAGTTGTGCAACCATCATCACAACCTAATGTTAGAACGTTTCCATTCCAAACCCCCAGCCCACGCCCCTTCAACTTGTCCCCTTTGGTAGCCATATGTTTTCAAAGTCTGTGAGTCTGTTTCTGTTCTGCAATTAAGTTCATTGTATCGTTTTTTTAGATTCCACATACAAGTGATACCATATGATGTTTGTGTCTCACTGTCTAACTTCATCTAGAATGATAATTTCTCGGTCCAACCATGTTGCTGCAAATAGCATTTTTTCATGCTTTTAATGGCTGCGTAATATTCCAGTGTGTATAGGTACTGCATCTTTATCCACTCCTCTGTCGATGGACATTTAGGTTGTTTCCATGTCTAAGCTATTGCATGTAGTGCTGCAGTGAACATTGGGGTACATGTATCTTTTCGAGTCATGGTTTTCTCTGATAGATGCCCAGGAGCGGAATTGCTGGATCATATGGTAATTCTATTTTTAGTTTTTTGAGGCACTTCCATGGTGTTTTCCATAGTGGTTGCCCCAATTTACATTCCCACCAACAGTGTAATAGGGTTCCCTTTTCTCCGCACCTTCTCCAGCACTTATTGTTTGTAGACTTTTTGGTGATGGCCATTCTGACTGGTGGGTAATGTGAGATTTTAACAACAGGCACAACTGAAGAAGGGTTTATGGGAACTCTGTACTATCTTTTCAACTTGTCTGTAAATCTAAAATTATCCCCAAAGTGTGTTTTTGAAAAGATGCTTATAAAGTAGCATTATAAAGGCAGATTATCTGTCACGCCCCAGGCAGTGTCGTTAAAGGTGATCAAAATTGCCCAATTTCAAGGAATGGATCATAAAAGCTTAAACACAAGAAGATGGTGTGACGGTTCTTAAAATGATAATTCCTTCATGATGAAGAACCTTAACTTTGTCCCTGAGCGTCTATCAAAGGCTTCCAGCTAACACTTAAGTGATGTTGGTACCTTCTAGTGACATGTTATTCAGGTAAGGAAAAGATGAAACGACAAACTTACCCAAAAGAGAAGGCACATGAAGCTAATATTCCTTTATAGGATTCAGAGTTATGTTGTTTGTCTTAAAGAGGCGAAGGAAATCAAGATTATGGAAAGTTCATAAAAAGCAAGTCATCACTGTGATAGGTAAGATAACTTCCAAAGGTCAAAAGGGACTCAGAAGGAGTTCCTGCTGTGGCTCAGTGTGTTAAGAACCCAACTAGTATCCATGAGGTTGTGAGTTCAATCCCTGGCATCACTCAGTGGGTTAAGGATCTGGCATTGCCACTGCAGCATAGGTCTCAGGTGCGGCTCGGATCTGATGTGGCTGTGGCTGTGGTGTAGGCCAGCAGCTATGGCTCCAATTCGACTCCTAGCCTGGGAACCTCCATATGCCACAGCTGCAGCTGTAAAAAGACCAAAAAAAAAAAAAAGTGACTCAAAAAAGCCTTCAGAGTCTGAAAGCAGAGAATGTTGAGATACAGACTGTTACTGAGCTACTGAAGAAAGACGTCTACAAGAACCTGCATAGGTAAATGTGAGTTCTTATTTAAAAACAAAACCATCTACTTGAAATCACATGTTTCTCCCCATCCCTTCCAAAAACTGCTGTGAAACCAACGGGGAGCTTACAATTGTCATCCCAGAATAAAGCAGAGGCGGAATGTGTTTTTCAAATGTGCCTGCCCGTGGAACCCTGGGGCTCCATGCAGCACACTTGGGTAGCAGTGCTGTCCTCTGCTCCCTGCCAATCCTTTTGATCCAAGATCGATTCTCAGCCTAAAGGCCATCAAGACTGAAGCTGTTATGTTGGGGGATGCATGTGCTACACACTGGTTTATTCAGAGTTTCAGAACCCAGATGTGCTATGCATATAAACGAGCCCTAAAGAGGGGAGAGCCAGGTTCTTGGCTGAATCCTGAGCCAGGCTTCAAGTCGGATGTGACATAAAGATCCTTTTTAGATTCTTGGAACACGATCAAGGTGCCCCAGCCCTTACCCATTCGTTACACAATAGGGCTGAAAAGCATGGCGACACACAGAGTTGCCCAGGTCTTCCCAGCTCCCTCGGGAAGGGCAGTGAGCCCTAGGAAACCTGCATCGGTCACAGAGGCAAGAAACAAACTACTCCTGTGACACTGGCTTGGGAGACGGCTAGTAAGGTTTCTGATTCAAAACTCCCTACGTGTGAGCAGTGATTTGCCTCTATCCCGCGTGCACGCACGTGCGCGCACACACACACATACGTTTATAGACCTTGGCTTTCTCCAGAAGCTACACCAGTTTATTGAGGGCCTGTTTGAGAGTTGCTGCCCCCAGAGGCTTGCTTGGCGGTTTCTTGTTCTCTGGGGACCCAAGGGTTAAAGTGTCATTGTCGCAGTTCCCCTGGCAAGGGCTTTACTCATCCAGTCCCCTGCTCCAGACGTCACCTTCCATCACTGGGAAACAAGAAAACATTGACAACAGCTTCAACTAGATGAAAAACACTCTGTGGGCCTTGGTCCAGACATTGGCAACCTTTGCATGAGCGATGCCCTAAAGCAGTGGCGTGACAGGTGTGTTTCCAGCTGCTGGAAACCCCTGCTTGGTAATGGCGCTTCAGGGACAGGCGGTAAGGGCCGAAGTGGCCCCCGCTGCGGCCGAATAACAAATGAGAGAGAAAAGTACTGAGGCACATGCTTTGCCCCCGAAGAGCCGTGGATAGATGTCTTAGTGGAGTTCCCGCCTTGGCTCAGTGGTTAATGAATCTGACTAGGAACTATGAGGATTCGGGTTCGGTCCCTGGCCTCGCTCAGTGGGTTAAGGATCCAGTGTTGCTGTGAGCTGTGGTGTAGGTCGCAGATGCAGCTTGGATCCCGAGTTGCTGTGGCTTAGGCCAGCAGCTACAGCTCAGATTCGACCCCTAGCCTGGGAACCATCAAATGCCTCGGGAGCAGCCCAAGAAATGGCAAAAAGACCAAAAAAAAAAAAAAGGATGTCTTAGCTCATTGCCAGTAGTGAAGATGAGGCAAGACACTTAGTTTCTTTGTATAGGTCATGGCCAGCGTTCCCTCACTGGATACAGAGCAGCTGTATTTTAGCCACATCGTCATTTAAGGTTGCGTGTGTGGCTCTGTTGCGAAAGACAAGCATTTACCACCCTCAGGAAAGTCGAGAAGCATTCTTAGAGGGACACAGTAACTGAGGGTGGGCCCCTGGCTAAAGATTGCAAAGTGTGTCATTCACACAAATGTATGGACCCAAACTTGGGAGGTTCAAGTACGGTTTACTTGGGATTAGCTCTAGTTTGGTTAAGAAGCCGTGGCTTTTGGATGGGGTTGTTGATACTGCTGTTTGTGGTGAGAGAAACCAGGGTACTTGTGCTGTAAGGTGGGGAGTGGGGCAGGGACCCTCTGCTAAGAGGCTGCCCACCAAGGCGCCTCCCCTTACACTAAATGCCGATTCTGAAACTCAGGACAGGCATTGTGAGGCCAGGTGCAGAGGGGTGACATTTAGAGAGGAAGAAAAAAGAAATAATAGGTCTCGTCTCGTTCAAAGACAGATGTAATGGCTATCTCAGTTGGAAGATCTGTGACTCTGCCTGCAGCTTGTGCCACTGTAATGAGGTGTAAACCCGATCAGTAGCTGAGTTTTGCCAGGAACATTGGTCATCTCTGACTAAGCCTTCTACTTTCAATGGTGGTCTGGGCAGTATTTGCTGCCTACAGTCTGTCATGAATAGTTAGGTCTAGAAAGTGGACCCAGAGGCTCATTCTCTATAGGTTTACAGAAGATAAAAGACGAAGTCCTCCCCAGGCCAGCATCCTGCTCACTCAGACACAGAGCTCCTGGAGCCATCTTCCACCAGCTCCCTGTTGTCTTCATACCAGTTATGCATCATCTTTTCTTTTTAAACAGTTCTGTTGATGTGTGATTCTTGCAGTATATAACTCACCCATTTAAAGTGTACAACTCCATGGCTTTCAGTATATGCATAGAATTATAGAATGCAACTATCTTTTTAATACCCTTTTAGGACTCACACCACAGTCTCTCAGCCCCTGATCCCTAAGCAGCTAGCAACCTGCTTCCTGTCTCTTTCTGTTTGCCTCTTCTGGACATTTTATTTAAATGAAATACAATATGTGGACTTTTGTGACTGGCTTCTTTCACTTAGCATATTTTCAAGGTTCCCCCATATCGTAGCTCATATTAGTACTCTATTTCTTTTTTTTTTTTTTTTGGCTATTTCTTGGGCCGCTCCTGGGGCATATGGAGGTTCCCAGGCTAGGGGTTGAATCGGAGCTGCAGCCACCGGCCTACGCCAGAGCCACAGCAACGCTGGATCCGAGCCGCATCTGCAAACTACACCACAGCTCACGGCAACGCCGGATCGTTAACCCACTGAGCAAGGGCAGGGATCGAACCCGCAACCTCATGGTTCCTAGTCGGATTCGTTAACCATTGCGCCACGACGGGAACTCCTCTATTTCTTTTTATTGACAAATAATATTCCATTTTCTAGATGGACCACACTTTAGTTATCCACGCATCAGTTGATGATGGACATGTGATTTTTCTTACTTCTTGGCTATTAAGAATAATGTTGCTGTCAACATTTATTTGTGCACAAATTTTTGTATGGGCGTCTGTTTTCATCTCTCTCAGATATACACCAAAGAGTGGTGCAGCTGGATCAAGTGGTAACTCTATGTGTAACCTTGAGAGGAACTGCCAAACTTTTCCTAAATGGGTGCATAGTTTGCCACTCTCACTGGTAATACTGGAGGGTTCCAATCACTCCATATCCTCACTACCACTTGCTCATATCTGTCTTTTGAGTCTAGCCATCCAGTGGGTGTGCATTGGTAGCGCCCCGTGGCTTCAATTTGCCTATTGGTCATTAGTATTTCTCCTTTGGAGAAATGTCTATTTATATCCTTTGCCCGTATTTTAACTGAGTTATTTGTCTTAACATTATTGAGTTGTAATAGTTCTTGATGTATTCTAGAGACAAGTGCTTTACCACATAGACAATTTGCATATGCTTTCTCCCATTCTATGGGTTATGGTTTCACCTTTTTTTTTTTTTTTTTGGCAGCACATAAGTTTTCATTTTAATGATGTTTCGTTTATGTGTGTTTTCTTTTGTCACTTGCACTTTTGGTGTCCTAAGAAACCATTGCCTAATACAAAGCCATGAAGATTCATGCCTGTGTTTTCTTCTAATAGTTTTGTTGTTTTTAGCTCTAACATTCAGATCTTTGATCCATCTTGAGTTAAAGTTTGTTCATGGAAATGAGGTGTAGGGTGGATATCCAGGTGTGGTATATCATCTTCTAAGAGAGAAAAGCAGAGGCCTTTTATGGACAGTCACTCTGGTTGTGTTAAGGACCACCGGCTCTGCACAGCCATATCCCACCATTGAGGGACAGGTGTCCAGAGAACAAAGACACTCTTGACCTCAGAGAAAACAAACCTTGTTCACACAAAGCAGGAGTATTCCGAAGCCAAAAGAGCAACAGCTGTCATCTTAAGCCTTGATCCAAGTTCCAGTCCTCTTGCTCATTAACCAGGCAGCCATGGGCAAATCACTAACCTGCTGTCTAAGACTCATTTGTCTCATGAAAGGGGAGCTAATTGGATATAAACTTCAGGAGAGCAGGAACTTCCTCTGCTTTGTTTAAGCCTGCATCCCATGGGCCTAGAATAATGCCTGGCACACAGTAGGCTCTCAGAAGATATTTGTTGATTAAATAAATTATACCTCCATTATATAATCTCTTAGGTTTATTATAAGGATAGGCTTTTATTTTTCTGTCTTTTTAGGGCTGGATCTGTGGCATATGGAAGTTCCCAGGCTAGAGATCGAATCGGAGCTATAGCTGCTGGTCTACACCACAGCCACAGCAGTACCAGATCCAAGCCATGACTGTGACCTATACCACAGCTCAGGGCAATGCCAGATCCTTAACCCACTGAGCAAGGCCAGGGATTGGACCCATATCCTCATGGATACTAGTTGGGCTCATTACCACTGAGCCACAATGGGAGCTTGAGGATAGGCTTTTTTTTTTTTTTAAATAATGTGTTCAGATGTTTTAGAAACTTCAGAATGCTACAGAAATGTATGATTTCCTTTCTTTCTAGTGGAAAGAGATATGGGTAGCAAACCTGCAAATGAGGTGAATATATATTTTCTAGAAGGAGTCATTTCATTTCCAAGGTACTGAAAAACCAGAGATCCTTTAGTAAAGTTAATTTTTTTTTTTTGTCTTTTTGCTATTTCTTGGGCCGCTCCCTCGGCATATGGAGGTTCCCAGGCTAGGGGTTGAATCGGAGCTGTAGCCACTGGCCTACGCCAGAGCCACAGCAATGCGGGATCTGAGCCGCGTCTGCAACCTACACCGCAGCTCACGGCAACGCCGGATCATTAACCCACAGAGCAAGGGCAGGAACCGAACCCGCAACCTCATGGTTCCTAGTCAGATTTGTTAACGACTGCGCCACAGCGGGAACTCCCTAATAAAGTTAATTTATTGAAACGTCCTAGGTCATCAAGTGTGAGTGCCCCTCTCTAGAATTTTCACACTTTACCCTGGAGTGACTTGCATTCTCCTTGGTCTTCCTCAAAAGCAAGCAGTGTTGGGGTGGGAGGGGGCAGAGAAAGAAGGTGAGCGAGAAAGAGTCTTGCCTTTCAGTTGTTGAATATCTAAGAACAGGGAATTTGCACTAGTCTTTATGTATTTCTGTCCAGTATTTCCTTTTCATCTTCTTTTCCCTGTAGAAATTAAAAGATGGTACTTTCATATCCCCTTAGAATGACTGTATGTAGAATTTAACCTCTCTTTCCAAGTGTTTGCCCATGTCCAGCCTTTGGACACAATTCTGATGCAGAGAAATTCTGACGCCTCCTGATTAGATGGGGCCCAGCAGCAAGAGCAGCAAGAGCAACCAGGAGACAGAAGATTGGGTTCTGGGCCCGTGTCTTCACTAGTTAGCTCCATACCCAGACAATCACTGCACGTCTCTGGGTTCCAGTTTCTCATCCAGAAAATGAGAGTGTGAAGCCAGATGCTCCCTAAGGAGGATTCTCAATTGCATAGTTCTATGGTACCTCTGGTCAGAAAGCCTCTGTCCAGCACTGGCCACCTCCCCAGGATGCTGTTAGGTGGGGGGGTGGGGTGGGAAGGGGTATGTGCATCCTCCCTTGAGGTCGTACAGAGTGTCCAGGGCAACCTCTAAGAGTATATCCAACTGGATTTGGCTGCGCAGAGCAAAGGGGAAGCCAGGTATGGGGAGGTCAGTGGGAGCATTTGGTCAGGAAGATGGGAAGCTTGATCTGGGCCCTGAGGAAGGTGAGGGATTTGGATTGAGAGGAAGTCCTCTCACATGCACGGGTCACCCAGATTGGGAGTGGCCTGTGGAGGCCGGAGGCAGGTGAGCAGAGCAGTGGGCCTGGGCCAAGAGTCCCGAGTTCCGGGGGTCCACCCCACCTCTGCAGCTAATGAGCACGCATCCTCATGGGTGTCACCGTATGTGTCTGGTCCTCAGTGTCCCTTCCTATGATGTGGCTCACTGGGAGGAAGTAAAGATTGATGGTGGACAGCAGGCTGTAGAGTCAGAGGGGCCTGGAAGAGCGTCAGAGATCCAGGTTGCTGCGCTGTCCCGTTCCAGGTCCATGAATGTGTTAATGTCCCTGGGCCTCCGTGTTCCCAGCTGCAGATCACAGCACTGACCTGCAAGAGCGACTGTGAGGACACAGTGAGAGGATCACTTAGCACAATAAGAGCTCAGCCGCTGGTGATGGTCCTCGTGTCACTTGAGCTCTTCCACGAGTGTGAAAAGAGGGGCCCTCAGGGAGTTCCTATTGCGGCTCGGTGGGTTCAAAACTTGACTAGTATCCTTGAGGATGCACGTTTGATCCCTGGCCCCACTCAGTGGGTTAAGGATCCGGCGTTGCCATGAGCTGCGGTGTAGGTCATAGATGCAGGTTAGATTGGGCATTGCTGTGGCTGTGGTGTAGACCAGTGGCTGCGATTCAACCCCTCACCTGGGAACCTCCATATGCCGTAGGTGCAGCCCTAAAGAGAAAAATAAGGGGGGGGGGTTTCAGGGAAGCAACCTGATGAGACAGAACATTTATAAAACCTAGTGGAATATATATTGGAATAATATTCAGCCTTAAAAGAAGGAAATCCTTTCCCATGCTACGACGATAAGGCAGTGGCAAAAAGCCGAATACCGCCCCAGTCCCCTTGATGAGACATCGAAAGTAATCAGAGTCCTAGAAACAGAAAGGAAAATAACGGCTGCCAGGGACTGTGGGAGGCAAAATGAAGTGGGTGCAGTTCCAGTTTTGCAAGATCAAAATGTTCTGGAGATTTAATCCACAGTCGTGTGCATATACTTAATAGTATTGAAATGTACACTTAAATCTGGTGGCGTGAATATAAGCTGTATGTTCTTTAATATTCATTTAACCAATATTTACATGAACACGACATAAAAAGCACGGTGCTAGGTGCTAGAGGTAGGAGCAGGGGTACCCGGGTATTTCAGAGGAGGGTCCTGCTTTCAGGGGAGTGTCGTGAAAGAGGAAAATAACGGAGTCTTGGCGGAGAGACCTCAATTCTAGTGTGAGACAAGCTCTAGCTGGGGCATGACCTTGGGCACGTTACTTCTCCCAAACTCTGCAACTCTGCAGATGTAAAATAGGAATGATTCATATTGATCTCACAGGCTGTCCTAGGAATTAAATGAAAATGGTTTTATTTTTTTTTTCATTCTTTCAAGTTTATTGAAGTAGCGTTTACAAGGTTGTGATCATTTTTTTGCTGTACAACAGAGTGACTCAGTTCTATGTGTACACACACACCCATTCTTTCTGTGAGATTCTGTTCCTGTATTATATAGATCATCATAGACTATTGGGAAGAGCTCCCTGTGCGCTACAGCAGACCCCAAGGGGCCAGTCCCAAACCACATGCTCAGTAAGTGCGCTCATCATCGGTTCCTCTCATGGGGGAGGTAAGGGAAAGACTGTCCCCCCCCCCCAGTATCCCTGGAGGCAGGAGAAAAGTGGTGGAGGGAGGAAGTGTTCGGGGAAGCCCAGGGACCGCTGCATCCCAGCTTCTTCGCGCTGCTGGTCTGTAGACAGGAAAGCCGACTTGAGGGCGGCTGCTGTGAGGGACCGAGGGTTTGTGTTCCCCCCAGATTTCATGTGTTGAAGCCTCATCCTCTATGCGACCGTGTTTGGAGGTAGCGCCTTTGGAGGTCTTGGGTTTAGAGGAGGTCCTGAGAGGGGGGTCCTCATGACGGGAGCATAAGAAGAGACCAGAAGGCTCGCTCCCTGTCTCTTCCCGCAGTCAGAAGGGCGCTGTCTGCAAGCCTGGACGGGCATTCTCACCAGGAACGGAATCAGCTGGCACCTTGAACGTGTACGTCCTGGTTTCCAGATCTGTGAGAAATGACTGCATCATTTAAGCCACCCCGGTTATAGGACTCTGGTGTAGTGGTCCCAGCAGATGAATACGGTCGGTCACTCAGAAATGTCATCCCGGTGACTTAGCAGTGGTGGAATCTCCTTCTAGATCCGGGACTGGCAAAGGCCTTGGACCATAGCAGGTGTGCAGCCTTCTGGAAGAGGTGGTTGGGAGGTGGCGGAGAAATGGAAAACCTCCCGAGGGTGACAGCTAGGAAGCGCTGGGAGTCCTGGTAGAGCTTCTTCCTTTAACATCTGACCTACGGCAAAGCAGTGCTCTCACGCATCTGGGGTGGCTTTTCTGGGGTCCTCCCTAAGGGTGACATATCCAGATCCCTGCTGGTCACTTGGTCGGTCTTCATTTCCCAGGGTCACTCAGTGAGTGCCCAGCCTGTGGCGTGAGAGACTGGCGCCTTCCTTTCTCTCGTCCTGTCATCCCTTCATCTCCCCATCACTTAGACAGCAAACCTTTTGTGGTGTCCAGTATGGAAGAGAACCCCTGCTATGAAGCATCTCTTCTTTCAGGCCATTTGCCTAAATGGTGAGGGGGTATCGTGATCCAGGGCCAGTCGTGGGAGTGCAGGGTGGCCGTGAGGATGCCTCTGTGCCAAGGCTGTGCTGACTCGACTCTGTTGTCACCTGCCTGGAGAGCATCACCAATGGCCTGGGCCCTGGTGCTTTCAGACCTGCCCATAGGTTGGCTGTGACTAATGGGAAAGAAGCTCCTTTGCGGTCGTGATGGGAGAGGAGGCTGCTGTGTAACAGGAAGCGCACCCCGGGCCTTTGGGTCCCTGCCGGTGTCTTCAGAGATGGTCAACAGGCACATGAAAAAATGTTCAACAGCACTAATTACTAGAGAAACGCAAATCAAAACTACAACGAGGTACCACCTCATATGGGTCAGAATGGCCCTCAGTAATAAGTCCACAAATAGCAAATGCTGGAGAGGGGGTGGAGAAAAGGGAACCCTCCTGCACTGTTGGTGGGAATGTAAATTGATACAACCACTATGGAAAACTAAATCTAGAAATACCATATGATCCAGCAATCCTACTCCTGGGCGTATATCCAGATACCACTTTCCTTGAAAAAGGTACATGCACCCTTATGTTCATTGCTGCACTATTCACAATAGACAAGACATGGAAACAACCGAAAATGTCCATCCACAGATGAATGGATTAAGAAGATGTGGTGCGTATACACAATGGAATACTACTGTGCCATAAAAAAGAAAAAATAATGCCTTTTGCAGCAACATGGATGGAACTAGAGACTCTCATACTAAGTGAACCAAGTCAGAAAGAGAAAGACAAATACTGTAAGATACCACTTTTGTGTGGAATCTAAAGTATGGCACAGATAATCCTATCTACAAAACCGAAACAGATTACGGACATGGAGCGTAGACTTGTGGTTGCTGGGATGGGGGGTGCGGGGGAGGGAGTGGGATGGACGGCGAGCTTGGGGTTGGTGGATGCAAGCTGTAACATTTGGAATGGATGGGCAGTGGGGTCCTACGGTACAGCTCAGGGAACTGTGTGTGATTAGGTCACTCTCCTGTACAACGGAAATTGAAGAAACATTGTAAATCAACTATAATTAAAACAACAATAAAAAGAGCTGGTGTCTTGCCGTCATTTGGGTCGCGCCAGGCCCTGCCTGGAAGGCGCTCTGCTGGCAGTGCACCCCCTCCGTTGCACAGTGAGCTGTGGGGGGTGCGGGCTCAGCACCTCGCCTGCCCCTGGCACTTGCTGCCCTGCCAGTGCCATTTCCTCCTGGGGCAGGACCGGCACCAAGTCAGGGAGGTCATTCCAGCTTTCGGTCCACACTGGGCCTTCTGCCACCATGCCCGTCCTCTCTTCAGCGGGAAAGGAGAGCAGAAACCCTGCTTTTACAGGCTTCTCTGAAAGGTTGCCCGATGACCTAAGTGAACAACTTGGGGGAAAAAACAGATGAGAGAGAGAGTCAGCCGTCAACACGGGAATAGTGCGAGCTTCCTGAACGGAACACCTATGAACACCGTCCCTATGGCCGAATGTGATAAATCCTCCCAAGACCGTGACGTGAGTGGGAGCTTTGCCTGGATAAAGTAGTTGACTCAGAAACTAGCAAGAGCGTGCGGTACCAGGTTTAGATAGTTGGAGTTTAAAGGATGCTCACTTTCATTTCCTCACTGACTCCGTTGCCTTTCTAAGGTGTGCTTCTGGGCACAAATGCCACAGCCTCGGAAACAGGCATTCAGGTGTGTGTACGTGCATCGTGCATGCATGTGCGTGCACGTGTGTGTGAGAAGGGCGAGCTCCAGCACAGAAAAGCTTTGGGAAGGGGCAGAGAAGGAGGACGAGAGAAAAAAAGTGGGTTTTAAGCTTGTCCTGAAGGTGGAAGAGGAAACAGGCAGGAAAGAATCAGATCCTCTAAGTACTATTCCCTTGTTCCCTTTTACCCCCATGTATCCAGCCTTTTCTCCTAAAGCCAAGGCCTCTGTCACCCTGTACTGTCACCAGAGGACCAAGCTCTCCCTCCTCGCGGACCTCATGGCCATTAGGAGGCAGAGGACGAAACCCCTTTGCTCTCACGGCATCTGGTGCTTCACGGCGCTGGCCCTGGACTGACGGAGCCAGAGCAGAGCGTGTCTTGATCCTCCCCCGGTTCTGTTTATTAAATGCCCACTTGGGCTCCGCCCTCTTCTCGTAGATTTGACGACAGTCTTTCACGGGAGGATTTTTAATGGGCCTTTATGCCACCTGTGGGAAAATGTCTTTTTTTCTTTTAATTTTTTTTTAAATTTCTTCCCGCTGTACAGCATGGGGATCAAGTTATTCTTACATGTATACATTTTTCCCCCACCCTTTGTTCTGTTGCAATATGAGTGTCTAGACATAGTTCTCAATGCTACTCAGCAGAATCTCCTTGTAAATCTGTTCTAAGTTGTGTCTGATAAGCCCAAGCTCCGGATCCGTCCCACTCCCTCCCCCTCCCATCAGGCAGCCACAAGTCTTTTCTCCAAGTCCTTGATTTTCTTTTCTGTGGAGATGTTCATTTGTGCTGGATATTAGATTCCAGTTATAAGTGATATCATATGGTATTTGTCTTTGTCTTTCTGGCTCATTTCCCTCAGGATGAGAGTCTCTAGTTCCATCCATGTTGCTGCAAATGGCATTATGTCATTCTTTTTTATGGCTGAGTAGTATTCCATTGTGTATATATACACCACATCTTCCGAATCCAATCATCTGTTGATGGACATTTGGGTTGTTTCCACGTCCTGGCTATTGTGAATAGGGCTGCAATGAACATGCGGGTTCATGTGTCTCTTTTAAGTAGAGTTTTGTCCGGATAGATGCCCAAGAGTGGGATTGCGGGGTCACATGGAAGTTCTATGTATAGATTTCTAAGGTGTCTCCAAACTGTTCTCCACCAACAGTGCAGGAGGGTTCCCTTTTCTCCACAGCCCCTCCAGCACTTGTTATTTGTGGATTTATTAATGATGGCCATTCTGACTGGTGTGAGGTGGTATCTCATGGTAGTTTGGATTTGCATTTCTCTTATGATCAGCGATGTTGAGCATTTTCTCATGTGTTTGCTGGCCATCTGTATATCTTCCTTGGAGAACAGTCTATTCAGGTCTTTTGCCCATTTTTCCATTGGGTGATTGGCTTTTTTGCTGTTGGGTTGTATGAGTTGCTTATATATTCTAGAGATTAAGCCCTTGTCGGTTGCATCATTTGAAACTATTTTCTCCCATTCTGAAAGGTGTCTTTTTGTTTTCTTTTGGGTTTCCTTTGCTGTGCAAAAGCTTTTCAGTTTGATGAGGTCCCATGGGTTGATGTTTGCTCTTATTTCTGTTGCTTTGGGAGACTGACCTGAGAAAATATTCATGATGTTGATGTCAGAGAGTGTTTTGCCTATGTTTTCTTCTAGGAGTTTGATGGTGTCCTGTCGTATATTTAAGTCTTTCAGCCATTTGGGGTTTATTTGTGTGCATGGTGTGAGGGAGTGTTCTAGTTTCATTGCTTTGCATGCAGCTGTCCAGGTTTCCCAGCAATGCTTGCTGAAGAGACTTTCTTTTTCCCATTTTATGTTCTTGCCTCTCTTGTGAAAGCTTAATTGACCATAGGCGTCAGGGTTTATTTCTGGGTTCTCTATTCTGTTCCATTGGTCTGTCTGTCTGTTTTGATCCCAGTACCACACTGTTTTGATGACTGTGGCTTTGTAGTATTTCTTGAAGTCTGGGAGAGTGATGCCTCCTGCTTGGTTTTTGTTTCTCAGGATTGCTTTGGCGATTCTGGGTCTTTTGTGGTTCCATATAAATGTTTGGATTGTTTGTTCTAGTTCTGTGAAAAATGTCATGGGTCATTTGATAGGGATTGCATTGAATGTGTAGATTGCTTTGGGTAGTATGGCCATTTTTACAATATTGATTTTTCCAATCCAGGGACATGGAATATCTTTCCATTTCTTTCCATCTTCTTTGATTTCTTTGATTAAAGTTTTATAGTTCTCGGCATATACGTCCTTTACCTCCTTGGTCAGGTATATTCCGAGATATTTGATTTTGTGAGGTGCAATTTTAAAGGGTATCGTATTTTTGTATTCCTTTTCTAATATTTCATTGCTGGTATACAGAAATGCGACTGACTCGTGAATGTTAATCTTATATCCTGCTACTATGCTGAATTTGTTAATCAGTTCAAGTAGTTTTTGGGTTGAGTCCTTAGGGTTTTCTATGTATAATATCATGTCGTCTGTGAACAGTGACAGTTTTATCTCTTCTCTTCCTATATGGATGCCTTTTATTTCTTTTGTTTGTCTAATTGCTGTGGCTAGGACTTCCAAAACTATGTTGAAAAGCAATGGTGACAGTGGGCATCCCTGTCTTGTTCCAGATTGGAGTGAGAACGCTTTCAGTTTTTCCCCATTGAGTATTATATTTGCTATGGGTTTATCATAAATGGCTTTGATTATGTTCAGGAATGTTCCCTCTATACCCACTTTAGTGAGGGTCTTGATCATGAATGGATGTTGGACTTTGTCAAATGCTTTTTCTGCATCTATTGAGATGATCATATGATTTTTTACTTTTGTTAATGTGGTGTATGATGTTGATTGATTTGCATATGTTGAACCATCCTTGTGAACCTGGGATGAACCCTACCTGGTCATGGTGTATAATTTTTTTGGTATGTTGTTGGATTCGGTTGGCTAAGATTTTGTTGAGAATTTTTGCATCTATATTCATCAAAGATATTGGGTGATAGTTTTCTTTTTTGGTGTTATCTTTGTCTGGTTTTGGAATGAGGGTGATGGTGGCATCATAGAATGTCTTTGGGAGTATTCCTTCTTCTTCAACCTTTTGAAAGAGTTTAAGGAGGATGGGCACCAGTTCCTCTTTATATGTTTGATAGAGTTTGCCTGTGAAGCCATCTGGTCCTGGACATTTATTTGTAGGGAGTGTTTTTATGACTTCTTCAATTTCATTTCTAGTGATTGGTCTGTTCAGTTGGGTCTGTTTCTTCTTGATTCAGTTTTGGCAGGCTGTAAGATTCTAGAAAATTGTCCATTTCTTCCAGATTGTCAAATTTGTTGCCATATAGTGGTTCATAGTATTCTCTTATGGTTTTTTGTATTTCTGCAATATCCGTTGTGATTTCTCTTTTTTCATTTATAATTTTGTTTATTTGAGTTCTTTCTATCCTCTCTTTAGTGAGTCTGGCCAGGAAAATGTCTTTTGATTGAAGAGTTAGAGGCGGGCTACAGACCTGGGGTACAGCAGGTGGCTGATGGAGCCACGGGGAGGGGCAGTGGACTTGAGGTCACTGGGGTCATGGAGACTGATTCTGAGTCCTTGTCCTCCGCTGGGGAAGTGAGCATCTTGCAGAGGATGCTACAACCACACAGTGTCTGCCCGAACGTAGAGCGTTCAGTGTAACCCTGAACCACCAGCACCCAGGCAGCCGCTGGCAGCAGCTGGTAGCAGCTGGCTGTGGCGTTTTCTCTGCAGAGGACCTCTCATGGAGGAGGTCTCCTGGGACCAGGTGATGTCTGGCCTTGCCGTGGCTCAGCCGATTAGCGCATCACCTCGGTTTTCCATCTTGAGATGTGTCTGAGGATCCTGCTTTGCTGAGAAGATTCCACCAATGTGAGAGTGAGCCCCACTCCCTGGTCTGTCTTGGCAGAGTGATCGCGCTGTGCCCCCAACACCCTGGGGCGGGGGAGGTACCCTGGTGCTCTGCACAGGAACAGACTTGAAGTTCTTTTCTGCTCAGTTGTAATCTGTTTGGATAAAATCTTGATCCCTTGGCGTAGATCCTCGGGCGACTGGAGGAAGGAGCTCCTGGACCTGGTCTTCTCTTCCCTCTGACACGACTCCTCACCCCCCAAGCCTTCGCCCAACATCCCTCCGAGGTACCCTGGCCCATCTTCTTCTGCATGGGGGTGCTTTTTGGTTTTGTTTCTATTTTAAAGAACTGTGAGCCTCACCTGACCCACTTACCCCAAGTCAGCCCAGCGGGGCAGCCCATGGGCAGATGGAAGGAGGCTCTCTCATGAATGGCTGAATTGTAGGGTTTGGAATCACCAAGCCTGCGTCCAAGGCTGACTCAGCTCAGTTCGTTACCAGCTGGCTGTGCAGTATTTTTAGGGCCCGTGATTTCTTTTTTTTTTTTTTCCAGTTTTTTTTTATTACTCAAATGAATTTATCATATCTGTAGTTGTATAATGATCATCACAATCCAATTTTATAGGATTTCCATCCCATAACCCAAGCACATCCCCCCGCCCCCCCCAACCTGTCTCCTCTGGAGACCGTAAGTTTTTCAGTGTCTGTGAGTCACCATCTGTTCTGCGAAGAAGTTCAGTCTGTCCTTTTTTCAGATTCCACATGTCGGTGAAAGCAGTTGATGTTGGTGTCTCATTGTATGGCTGACTTCACTTAGCATGATAGTTTCTAGATCCATCCATGTTGCTAAAAATGCCAGTATTTCGTTCCTTTTAATGGCTGAGTCATATTCCATTGTGTATATGTACCCCATCTTCGTGATCCACTCCTCTGTCGATGGACGTTTAGGTTGTTTCCATGTCTTGGCTGTTGCAAAGAGTGCTGCAGTGGTCATCGGAGTACATCTGTGTTTGCAAGTCATGGTTTTCTCTGGATAGATGCCCAGGAGTGGGATTGCTGGATCAAATGGGAGTTCTATGTTTAGTTTTCTGAGGCATCTCCATACTGTTTTCCACAGTGGTTGCACCAATTTACAGTCCCACCAACAGTGTCTTAGGGTTCCTTTTTCTGCACACCCTCTCCAGCACTTATTGTTTGTAGACGTTTTGAAGATGGCCATTCTGGCGGGTGTAAGGTGGTACCTCATCATGGTTTTGATTTGCATTTCTCTAGTGATGAGTGATGTTGAACATCTTTTCATGTGTTTTTTGGCCATCTGTATGTTGTCTTTGGAGAATTTTCTGTTTAGATCTTCTGCCCCTTTTTTGATGGGGTTGTTTGTTTTTCTGTTATGGAGCTGCAGAAGGTGTGTATAAATTCTGGAGATGAATCCCTTGTCAGGCACATGATTTCTCAGTTTGCAAAAATAGGGATTCTAATTCCTACCTCAGAGGGGGGTTGTTGTGATGAGACAATGACTGTGGAAAAAGTTTGTAGGCTGTGAAGTGTTAAACATGTTACTTTTTGTCACCATCCTTATCTGTGAAGGATATTCTTTTTCTTTTTGGCCGTAGCATGGTGTGGGATCTCACTTCCCAGACCAGGGATCGAACCCAAGCTGCAGCGGTGAAAGCACTGGGTCCCAACCACTAGGCCACCAGAGAACTTGTGAAGGGTATTCTGATGGCATCCAGCCAGTTGGCAGCCACACAGAGGAGGTGCTGCAGGGACACGGTGGCTTCTGCTACTACCCCTCAGGTTGCTGTTGGCAACGGGATCTGAATCCTTCCCTGGGTGTGATGCTCAAATGTTGATATGCATCAGGATTCGTTGGGGGTTCAACATACAGATTCCCTGGACCCTGACTCTAATAGCTCCTTGGTTGGTCTGGATCCATGTGTTATTAGCTCCCCTACTCTTCTGCGGCATGTTATATAAGCTGCACTTCAAGAAAACTTAGAGTGCACTGCTGGAACAGGGTGACTGGGGCATGCAAGGGGACACAGGTGTGATGTCCACGTGCCCATCGCACCTGTGGGAGGCAGGATTCCTTCATGGTGAGGTAACTAGCAGCTCTTCTGGTTCTGCCACTGTGATGTCCCCTTTGTCAACGAGAGCTCCCTCTGTGTGTTCCTGTTTTCTTCTGGTTGGGATATTTGGCTTCTCATAGTTGTGGATAAGAAGCAATGCTTGGTCGCAGATTTCCGATGTTGAGTTTTGCATCTACTTGTTACTTTAGAAAGAGGGCTGGAGCATATTCCATCCCAGAGCTTCCATGCCTGGGAAGTCACCGGGCATCCCTAGCCACACACAGAGTGGTCATCCCCGCGTGTCTGGGAAGGAAGCCTTGGGTAGAGCAGGGGTCACGGATGCAGAGCATCCTCTGTGTCTTACACGGAAGATCCCGCCGTTTGGGTAGCAGTAATTGCCTGGCTTGCCTTGAAGTCCTTTCCCTTGGAGGTGGTACCTGGAAATGTCGAGTAGGGATCCAGACCATTGCCTGCCCTCACCTCGTCCACCCTCATCCTCCATGACCTCCATTTACCCTTCATCTCCAGAGGCTCTTTTGTGAGAAGATGTCTTGGGAGCCTTGAAGTCAGCTGTAGGAGTGATGGAATCCATGGTCTAAGGTCATTGCCAAGGATCCAGAAGCTGAGGAGGACACACCTGCTGGGAAGGCCAAGGTTGCTAAAGTCCTCACTGGAGCTCCTGGCAGAGCTGGCCAAGCAAAGTGACCTCATACCCTTTAGAAAGAGCAGAGACTCAGCAATGCCAGTCTCAGGTCACACAGCACGGGAGATCCAGTGTGTCACTGACACCAGATCCTGTGGCAGCATCCATTTTCCTGCTCCCTGCGGTGGCGTGTGTTCAATACCAGAGACACGGCTTGGAAACATGGCTGTGATGTCACAGTGGAGGTCTCTTTTTGCCTCCAATTAAATGAGAAGATCAAAAAAGAAGGAATCATCTTTTAGGAAGCTGAGCTGTATCTGTCCTTACACTTGCTGCTTCACAAATTTTTTTTTTCCTTGTAATTTTCTAAGATTTCTACAAAGACGATGGCTTGGATAATTGGCCATGGTTATAAGTGACATCATTCTGTTGTTTCCGTTCAGAGCAGGAGGTACCAGAGATCTGAGTGCTTTTCCTGGGAACAGCAGTCCAAACCTTATGTAATCATTCACGATGCAAGAGTCATGTTTCACTCCTTCGCTAGGAGCAAAGAGCGCTGCCACTGACTTGGGCTCCTTGTTGCGACTTTCACAGCATGTGAGGCCAGCAGTATGACTTCTGTTTCCCTCCCCACCACCCCCGCTTTTTTATTCTGATTATAAAAGTTATGCTGTCATTGATTTTTTTTTTTTTGTCTTTTTGCCATTTCTTGGGCCGATCCTTGCGGCATATGGAGGTTCCCAGGCTAGGGTCCAACCAGAGCTGTAGCCACCAGCCTACGCCAGAGCCACAGCAACATGGGATCCGAGCCGCGTCTGCAACCTACACCACAGCTCACAGCAACGCCAGATCCTTTAACCCACTGAGCAAGGCTAGGGACCGAACCTGCAACCTCATGGTTCTTAGTCGGATTCGTTAACCACTGCGCCACGACGGGAACTCCTCGTTGATTTTTTTAAAAAATATTTAACAGTGGACTCCCTCCAACCATCCCATCACCCAGAAGCACTACAATGAATAGTTAGCTCCTTTCATACCAGTGATCCATGGGGCGTAGATATGGCCCAGGAGGTCCCCCACGTGAAAGAGCGGTTTACGTGCTAATATCCTGATGGCCTCTAAACACTAACTTTTGCCTTACTCCTGCGACAGCTACTCCCCTAGTCCCGCTTTGACGTTGTGCTTCCCAGAGCCTTTCCCCAGCTTCTGGTCTTATCTGGAGGCCTTGTGTGGAGCTTCTAGAAATCACAGTAAACTCTCTGATGAGCAGGCCATTATCCACCTTGACCTTAGCCTTAGAGTAAAGGTTGCTACCGTATGTTAGACTGGGGCTTGGCCTTCTCAATCTTGGTTGGCTGTCTCTTTTCAGATCAAGACTGTTCAGATGCCTTTCCACTAGGGAATAGCCTCCTTTCCTGCCATCTTCAAGCTGTGGCTCTTCTGCTTGGGCAGCCTCCCTGCTTCAGGGCATGGATTCATTGAATCTTAGCCCTAGGCCAGCTGCTGAGCCTGCAGAGGGAGGGAGGTTTGCCCCTCAGGCTGACCTCTGATGTTTTATCGAAGGGACCTTTTCAAATGAATGCAGCTATCTCATCCCCATTGCTGCCCCTCTGTGCCTGCACCTTCCCCACACCCAGGCTGCATCTCTGTCCCCTCTGGTCCATTGCTCTGGCTTGCCCATTGGATGAGCTGGAGCTCATCACAGGAGCTGGTACCAAAAAAAGAAAAGAGGATCTGGGAGTTCCCACTGTGGCTCAGTGGTAATGAACCCAACTGGTATCCATGAGGACACAGGTTTGATCCCTGGCCTCACTCAATGTGTTAAGGATCCGGCATTGCTGTGAGCTGTGGTGTAGGTCGCAGACGTGGCTCAGATCCTGAGTTGCTGTGGCTGTGGTGCAGGCCTGTAGCTGAGGCTCTGATTCAACCCCTGGCCTGGGAACTTCTGTAGCCCATTGGTGCAGCTCTATAAAGCAAACATTTTGAACAAAAAAAAAAAAAGAAAAAGAGGTGCTGCTTATTAGATCCTAACAAATGCAAGAATGCTTCCCTCTCAAGGCCCCTCTGTCTTTTCTGTTTCTGCTGCTGGGTGAGTCTCTCATTTGTGTCAGGTGACTGGGACTGTTCTTTGTCAGGCCACCCAGATGAGGGGACGGCGCGCTCCACCCGACCCCAGGCTTGGTTTCCCCTCGGTGTGTAGGCTGTGCTTGGGCTGTAGGTGTGCTGTTGGTCATAAAGGGGGCACCGAGTCAGCACCGCCTCCCACAGAGCTTAGTGTAGACAGACAGGTGCATGCCGAGTTCATGCACGGCCACATCCATTCCTCCCACGGCACGCCAGCTACCTGGTGGAAGGAGGAGGGTGTTCTGAGTCACAAGAACAGCTCCTACGTGAGGAGGGCTGGTTCAGTCGGGGACCCCAACTAGTACAGGCCCCTCTGAGCACAAGCCCGTCCTCCTCAGTGCAAAGCCTGGAACAATCGTGACTGCAAAAGATAAGAGAAGTTGAGAATGACAAGAACCGTCGAAGTTCTCCGATCTTAGGAGTTCCTAGGGGAGAAGAAAGACCCCTGAGGGAAGGGAGCTGACCACACGTGTGACTGACCGCAGTGGCCTGCAGCTGAGGCCCGTCCTTGTCTCATGTCTCAAAGGTCAGGCCAATCTCAAGCGGCTGCACACCGTCGTCAGTTATTTCCATAAGGGCATTTCATGTCCCTGTATATGAAAATCAGTTGTGCAGTCACCCGAGCAAAGAAGAAGGGGCATTTCCTAAGCTAGCGTGATCTAGTGGGAAGAACAAGGCCTTTGGAGCCAGACCAGCCCACAGTCAAATCCAGATTCTTCCACTTCCTAGCTGGGCGACCTCAGGCAGTGTACTTAACCTCTCAGAACCTCAGTATTTATCATTTGTAAAGTGAAGATAAAAACATCCACCTTCAAGAGTTCTGGAGTTTCGGCTGTGGGCCAGCAGTAACAAACCCAGCTACGATCCATGAGGATGCAGGTTCGATCCCTGGCTTCGCTCAGTGGGTTAAGGATCTGGCGTTGCCGTGAGCTGTGGTGGAGCTCACAGATGCGGCTCCGATCCTGAGTTGCTATGACTGTGGTGTAGCTGCATGACTGTGCACCAGCTGCAACTCCAATCTGACCCCTAGCTTGGGAGCTTCCATGTGCCACAGGTGCCGCCCTAAAACGAAAAAAAAAAAAAAAAAAAGAGTTCATCACAAGTATGAAGGAATAACATCCGTAGTTTACCTGTAATGCACATCCTAATTTTTAATAGCCAAGAAATGATGGTCAGTATTTGCTTGGCGAGTAGAGATCCATTCATTCTTCACTGAAGTGTGTTAAGATACCTTTTTCCAAATATTAAGTTTGTTCTGTATCAGAGAGAGAGAAAGAGAGAGAGGCTAGAAACAGAACTGTGGTTGAAAAGGCAAAAGGACAGGCACAGCCACATTGTATCGCTAACTCTGCCACAAACCTCTGATCACATGGTTTTCCAAATTCTGAAGATCCTAAGCACCAGTCCTTTAAAGAGACAATGTTAAAAGTGCAGTATTAAGAAACCCAGGACTGTCCATCATTTGTTCAGATCTGCCCGGGGGTACAGATACGAAGAGCATAACAGATATTTAACAGAATCTGTCTTTTTGATGATAATTACAGCGTTCTGAAGTAGGCTTTAGACACTTCTGTATACATGAACTGCCGCTTCAGAATTTCTTGCTTCAAGCAGGCATTTGGTCTCTTGCTCAACTTTCAAGTTAGCTAACTACTGTTTAAATTGATGGCAGGTGTTTGATCTATAAATACGAGCTGGCTTTGCACTCTGTTTACCTGCTGCACAGTGTTCATTCGCAGCCCACTGACAACCTGGGGCCACCGATGGAGGATGTGTCAGTGATCTGCCCGCATGTGACAGCAGCAGCGCAGCCTTCACGCTTTTAACATCTGAGCAGGACTAGCCCTCCGTTCAGAGATAGGTGGCCCTGCTGAACGGGCAGGCGTGCCCGTGAGCCTGCAGGGAGGAGAGAAAATAATATCGGAGGATAATGAGCACTGGGGACTTGGGCCAGAATATCTGATAACCTCCACAGCTGGTAATAAATTCCCTGGGAATCTTTTTTTCCAGCCTGCCTCAGTGTGGCAGCTGCATTTCCTGTCACCCAGGCTTTAGCAGCCAGTCCCCGGGCAGCATCTTGCTGCTGTCACAGTTCAGTTTTCCATCGAGGAGGTTTTTGAACCCCAGTCCCGTTCTCCTCTGCTCCCGGTTCGGTTCTGTCTCTCAAACTGCACCATTGTGACTTGGATCCACGGGCCCGGGACGGGCACAAGGCTCTGATGGCTTTCACATTCCAGCCTCCTCAAAGCTGAAGCTGCTGCTCCGGGCTCTGAAGACAGCGGGCCAGCAGGAGCCCACCCTGCCTGGAAGGAGGGGCTCAGTGGAGACGGAGCTCTCGATCAATGACAGGAGGTGGTGCTGCATCCTGACCACTCATGCTGGTCAGTTTCAAACCCTTTGTACAGGGACCTTCCCAGCCCCAGGAATGGAGTACGGAGCATCTGGGGGGACACTGACTAGGTGCCGACCCCCCCCCCCCACCCACTTAGAGCCCCACAGGTTCCATGTCATCACCTGGGGATGGGACGGGTCACCAGTCCAGGTTGCTGTGGTCCCCTGGGCATCTCCGGAACAGGTTCTAGATTCCCTGTTCTGTGTTGCATGGACACAGCCTCCCCAGCCTGTAGGGTGAGGGGCTTCTGCTTGGCACCCAGCAAGGGAGGCAGTGCAGGCTTAGAAGGGCCACTGTCACTCAGGAGCTCCTCTGCCGTCCTGGCTGAAACCCCACAGAGCGTGATTGGAGGGAGGCGCGCCTCCTTCTGCCCAGGCAGCGGGGAGACCTGTTAATCCCAGTGCAACCGGCTTCTCCTGGCGAAATGCATGGCGCCAAAGCTGCCTGCTCATCAGTTTGCTTCCTCTGCTGTAGGATCTTGGCTCTGGTGTAACCTGGGCACCTGCAGATCAGCTCCCCAGAGGCTCCCTTTGTCTTGTGACTTGGTGAAAGTGAGAGTGAGAGTTCACCATCTATAAGACTCGAGACACTTATTCCAGATGCTTATAACAGTTTTTCAAGGATACTTTCAAGGAACTGCTACTAGCCCCCCAGTTCCGTCTCACGAAGGGATTGTCCCTGAGCAGCGGGGTTCTGGAACCAGCCCTGGGCCGGGCTGGCCTGGATCCTCGCTTGTGCAGTTCACCTGAGCTAGGCTCCCTGCTGCGTCTCACTTCCTCACGGTCACTCCTTGGTGATCTGTAGAATGTCGTTCTGATGTTGCCCCCCGACTCTTGGTCTCTAACCTGAGGATTTTGTGTCTGTGGGCCTAGCTGCCGCCCCGAGAAAGTTACGAGCAGGGACCCCATGAAGGGTGCCTCTGAGTGTTGACGGCAGAGTCAAACTCCGCTTCTTCCGCCTCTTGAACCCTGGGGCTCAGGAAGAAGAGGTCACTGCGCCGTGCTCTGTAGCTTGGGACCCATGTGGCTGGGATGGGATGTGGGTCAACCCAGCTGTTGAGTCCCTGATGGAGACGTGTAAATCCCGCCAAAATCCAGTACAGTGCTGTGTGTCGGTGCAGGTTTGATGCAGAGGCTTCCAGGGGAAATGAGTGCACAGGTGGAGAAAAGTGGCAAATGATTCTGAACAGTTTTTTTTTTTTTTCTTCTCTTATTTACCTGGCAGACAAAATGCTAATCCCGCTCCCAGTCACTCCCTGATAGCGAGGTGGTGGACCCGGTGGTCCTGAGCAGAGGCAGCTAGCATGGAGCTCCAGGTTGTTGGGAGAGCTCATGAAACACCTTATTTTGACTGCAGCCTGACTTTTTAAAAGCACAGCCAGATTTCTTTCCACGTGGAAAGTCCTGTGTTGGAGCAGGACAGTGTCCCTAGACGTGGCTGGGGCATTCTGTCATCTAGACGGACACACACACACACACACACATACACACCTCAAGAACCTCGGCATGTCTACAAGGCCAGCAGAGCCTTGAGGATGGTAGAGGAGTGGTCAGTGGGCCCCTCCTGCACCAGCTCCCAGGAGGCCAGCTCTTCCTCGGGTCAGGCAGTGTCTCCGATAAAGGGAGGATATTGGAAGGCTAAACTAGTTGTATCCGCTTGAATTTCCATTTCTGCCAGAGACTTCCATGAGGATGTTACTTTCTCTCCTTTTTTTCCCCTTCATAAATGATACTTGTGAAATGTGGAAACAGGTGGGAGAGGAGTGTGCGTGCATGTGTGCGCGCGTATGCGCTGTGGGGCTGGGGCACACATGCCCACCCTGGTGCCCAGCTCTGAGAAACAAAGAAATGAGTGTGGTATCTTTGCCTCTGATTTTAAAGAAGAAAAGCAACACCCCAGCCCAGAGCCTTTATATGTTTAATGTACCAGAACTCAACTGCAGGAAACCGGTTCCTGTGTTAGCATATCATCAAAATGTGCACTGCAGCTGCCTGGGAATGGCCAGATTATTATGGCTGGGGGCCGTCCTGGGTTATGATCTGGAAGAATTTGAATCACCCTTTACGTTTTTTTCCTGTTCTCATTTTGATTTTGGCAGGGGCAGAAGAAGAGAATACTCCCAAGAGATTCAATTATTTCCCTTCAAAATTCTCTTGGAATCATCATGACTATTAGAAATTGAAGGCACCCATATCTCATGCTAGTCAGCCTAACTGGTAATTAAAGTGCAATTAAATTTTTCACGGTGTAGATGGTGACTGTTTTTTTCAGGGAAATTACAAACTCCGGGCCCTTGAGAGTTATGGGATTAATCTACAGACATTTAATAATTCAGCTTTGATCAGATGCAGTTGCTGACGGCTCTCTGAAAGGGAAGGGGAATAGTATGGTATTGTCGTGATATTAATGGTGCATTTTAATTTTATTTGGTTTCTTAGAGACCAGAAAATAACTACCAGTCCATGAATGAAAGGCCATTTTCAAATTGGCTGTTACGGCCTCTCACGAACGTGTGCCAGCAGTGACAGCTCCGCTGCCAGCTTCGCTTCTCGCAAGTAACTTTGCAAAATCCAGGGCCCCTTCCCGACTTGTCACCCTGGGCAGAAGTTGGGAGGCTTCATTGCTTGACCCGGTCTGGCATTGGCCAAATGTTTTTTTCCTTCTTTCCTTCTCTTCATTGACAATGTCCTTGGGTTGCAGGGCTGTGCTAATAAGGAATTTCTTGACTCGATCTGAGGCCAGTGGCTCCACCGAGACCTGGTCAGTTCTGGGGTCTCCATGCTAAGAGCACCTCTGGCCGGAGGTGGAGCACCCAGAGCAGTGCTCCAGCTCCCTTAGCCCGGCCACTGTGCCAGGAGATGCTAGGGTGCTGGCTGGGAAGGGGTGAGACTTGGAAGCAGCAGCTGGACCATGCCTCACCCCTGAGTGTCACAGAGGCCCACCTTCAGGCCCTATCCTCAATCAGATTCATTTCAAACTTTTGGGAAGATGTGGCTTTAAAAAAAAAAAATCCCATTTTGCAAATTCATCTCAAGAAATACCACATCCCGAATTGGCAGGATGTAAGTGCTACCGAGTCCAAGCTCATTCTGTTCACCACACGACAGGCCAGTAAATCGGGAGATGAGGTGCCGGGGCAAGGACAACATCTATGCTTTTTAGGCCTGCATCCGCGGCATATGGAAGTTCCCAGGCTAGGGGTCAAATCGGAGCTGCAGCTGCTGGCCTACGCCACAGCCACAGCAACACAGGATCCAAGCCACATCTGTAGCCTACACCACAGCTCACGGCAACACCAGATCCTTAACCCACTGAGAGAGACCAGGGATTGAACTCGTATCTTCATGAATATCAGTGGAGTTTATAACCTGCTGAGCCACAATGGGAACTCCAGAATAACAATTTTTTTTTTGGTCTTTTTTTGGTTGTAGTTGCTATTTCTTGGGCCGCTCCCGCGGCATATGGAGGTTCCCAGGCTAGGGGTCGAATCGGAGCTGTAGCCACCGGCCTACGCCAGAGCCACAGCAACGCGGGATCCGAGCCGCGTCTACACCACAGCTCACGGCAACGCCGGATCGTTAACCCACTGAGAGAGACCAGGGATTGAACTCGTATCTTCATGAATATCAGTGGAGTTTATAACCTGCTGAGCCACAATGGGAACTCCAGAATGACAATTTTTTTTTTGGTCTTTTTTTGGTTGTAGTTGCTATTTCTTGGGCTGTTCCCGCGGCATATGTAGGTTCCCAGGCTAAGGGTCGAATTGGAGCTGCAGCCACCGGCCTACGCCACAGCCACAGCAACGCGGGATCCGAGCCGCGTCTGCAACCTACACCACAGCTCACGGCAACGCCGGATCGTTAACCCACTGAGCAAGGGCAGGGACCGAACCCGCAACCTCATGGTTCCTAGTCGGATTCATTAACCACTGCGCCACGACGGGAACTCCAGAATAACAATTTTTAATCCGAAAGCCGGCAGACCCAGAAGATGGCAGACCAGTGTCTCATAGACCCTTCTCCCCAAAGTCAGAATGCAGGCTCCTTTTTTACCAGAAAGTGGAAGGGGAGCAGTCCTGTGGTTGGTTGTTGCAAACCTCTTGTTGCAGAAAAGCCTTTGTTCTCGGAGCTCTCCGCCTCACTCAGGTCACAGTCAGGTCGCCATGGTCGTGTAAACCTCCAAACAAACAAGTGTCCTTCTCTGCTCTGCAACTTTTTTTTTTTGTCTTTTTGCCTTTTTCTAGGGCTGCTCCCACAGCATGTGGAGGTTCCCAGGCTAGGGGTCTAATTGGAGCTGTTGCTACCGGCCTACACCACAGCCACAGCAACATGGGATCCGAGCCGCGTCTGCGACCTACACCACAGCTCACGGCAATGCCGGATCCTTAACCCACTGAGCAAGGCCAGGGATCGAACCCGCAACCTCATGGTTCCTAGTCGGGTTCGTTAACCACTGAGCCACGACGGGAACGCCCTGTTCTCCAACTTTTTATCTAAAAATGTAATACTTTTAAAAGTTGTAGCCTTGAGAATAGACTATCCTGGATATTTCAGGCTGTGGGTAACATCCTTTTGCAATAGGTGCAGAGCCAGGATGACTCAGCACGAGTGACAGAGGACGAGGTTAAAGTTAAGTGAAAAAGAACGGATCTGATATGAAGTCAGATTTGTTCTTCCTCTCACATAAGTTTTTGAGCAAATTCGCACAGTCCAGTGTAGCAGCTAAGAGGTGAGATAGGAATCAAGTAGGGCAGTGCTGCATATCCACTGCTTTGAAGTCTCTTAGTTTAGACATAGGTTTCTGCGTCTCTCAGCCTCACTTTTCCTACCTCTAAGGTGGATGTGTTGACATTACCGCTCCATAGGGTTGTAATAAGGCTTACAGGAGATGAATCTTAGTGAAATGCATGGTACACAACAAGCACTCAGCAAATATTTGCTGCGAATGTTTTCATTATTGATCTATGGCATGAAGTATTGGCATTCTTTTTGGGGTTTTGTTTTGTTTGTTTGTTTGTTTGTTTGTGTTTTTTTGGCTGCCCTATGGCATAGGGAGCTCCTGGGCCAGGGGTCAGATCTGAGCTGCATTGTGACCTAAGCTGCAGCTGTGGCAATGCCAGATCCTTAACCCATGGTGCCAGGCCGGAGACCGAACCTGCATCCCAGCGCGCACAAGACACCCTCGATCCTGTTGCAACACAGCAGGACCTCCTTTTTGGGGGGCACATTTTAATTCCGCATCGCCACTTTGGAGTTCTTTTAGAATACTTCCTAACACCCCTACAGCTTAGACTTCTTCCCCTTGTCTTTCTCTTCCTTTGCCCGTCCCCATGAATAGCAAAGAAGTTGAACCCCCTGGAGAGACTGTTTTATTCTTCATCATCTCACCAACAGCTAACTTGTTTCAGGGCGCCTGGTAGGCCCTCAATGTATAATGGATGTCTACGGGGGTGGAAGGAAGGTCCAAAACCAATTAGAGCGTGGGGTCGGAGAGAAAAGAACCATTCTGGTTTCTGTATCCTTCTGTCTCCAGTCATCTACCGCACGCAGCAGCAGTAGCGAGGGACTTGGGAGTATAAATTATGCTAAACTCGTAGCCGCAGATTCTTCAAGTAATGTGCCCGCGCCTGGATGCTGAAGGCATATTTATCAGGTGAGACAGCAGCTACGGAGTCTCCTATTAGCTCACAGGATAATGGCACAATGCATCATCAGTCGGAATTGGGAACAGTGCCCCATTTTGGTTCGGTCGTCTGGAGCCAGGGATGGGGTGAACACTGAATACTGATTTTCCAATGGTGACTATTAGATAGGAAAAGGCAGAATGTTTTTTGGTTCCATCTCGTGCTTTGCCCATGCCACCGATTTTGGCAGTACATTAAAATCAACCTTTATTTGCCTGAAACAATAAATTACAAGAGCAGAAAGTAGGCAGGAGGACTCAGGACACAAACGAGCAGATGGTTATTACTTTCTGCATTGTGCATTCGCAGATATTTAACGGGTTCAGAGAAGAGACAGATTTTACTCGGAACATTGAGTATTATTCTGATTTTTAAATTTTATCTTATTTTAAAAGTTTATTTATTTTTGGCTGTGTGCAGCATGCAGAAGTTCCTGGGCCAGGGATCCAACCCATACCACAGCAGTAACCCAAGCCACAGTCATGAAAACGCCAGATCTTTAACCTACTGAGCCACCAGGGAACTCCTCCAGTGTTTTTATTACTAGAATAATGTGGGAATATTCTAATAGCTGCAATCTAATAACTTGATTTTTTTTTTTTTTTGGTCTTTTTCTAGGGCTGCACCCATGGCATATGGAGGTTCCTAGGCTAGGGGTCGAATCAGAGCTGTAGCCGCCTGCCTACACCACAGGCTCACGGCAACGCCAGATCCTTAACCCACCGAGCGGGGCCAGGGATCAAACCCGCAACCTCATGATTCCTAGTCGGATTCGTTAACCACTGTGCCACGACGGACTCCATTGTGTGTGTGTGTGTGTGTGTCTTTTTGTGGAGAGGACTCTAAGGATTGTTGAGCTACAGCCTGTCCCTTTATAGATGCAAGTATCATATCAGCAAGTTAAGAAACTTGCCCAGGGTCAGAACCAGGACAGGGCTCAGGGCCTCCTGGTCCTGACTTTTCCCTCATATTCTGTCATTTCAGAGAGCAATGCTGGCTGGCCTTCCAGAGAGGGACATCATATCATTCCCCACCCTCTTCATACCTCCACTTTGGTTATTCTTTTTTTTTTTTTTTTTTCTTCTTAGGGCTGAACCTTTGGCGTATAGAAGTTCCCAGGTTAGGGGTCACACTGGAACTGTAGCCACCAGCCTATGCCACAGCCACAGCAACATGGGACCCAAGCTTCATCTATGACCTACACCACAGCTCATGGCAACGCTGGATCCTTAATCCACTGAGTGAGGCCAGAGATCGAACCCACGTCCTCATGGATCCTAGTTGGATTTGTTTCTGCTGCGCCACAACGGGAACTCCTGTTTATTCTTTTTAATTATGGAGTTTTAGGTCACAGATAGATAGATGGAGGGACATTAGAAACTGAAGCCAGAAATCTTCAGAGCCCAGAGCCAGGCCCTGCAGCCGCTGACCTGGGGTCTCTGAAGTGTGATTGAATTCCATCTCTAATACAACAATCCTTCTGCTTTAGGAGCTAGAAGAAGTTTTTAAGAGATTATCTTCTCCAAGTCCAGTAGAAAAAAAAAAATAGTATGTTGGAGAAATTTAAAAAACATCATCTTAAAAACAAATAATCATTTCAAAGAAATTAAATAAATAAAATTCACCTTGGTCTTACTAACAAGTAGCTATTTTTATAGTTTATAGTAAAGAAGAGGAGAGAGTCACTGCATGATTTGGGGCGAAGGACAGGTCAGTACTTGACTCTGATGCTAGGACTCACGTAGCTGGGGGCCCGCAGTGGCCTTGTAGCACCTGTTGAGCTGGTCCCCAGTGAAAACTTGTAGAATTCTATCTCAGGAACAGGGTCAGGTCGGGTCTCTCCCATGCTGTGGACTTTCAGTAATTTTTTGTTTATGTGCAGGTTCACTCTGAAGGTAACTCAAATTTATTTTAAATAAATCAAATGATTAGAGTGTAAAACACAGTGGAATGCATTCACAGCAATGTTGATACATTCCTGAAATCCATTCCCCAGGAATCATTGGACTGGATGGTACAACACACGGCCTGCCTTTAACGGGAAGGACTGATTGACGGGTATAGCATAGCTGTAATCAAGACGCTGTACAGGACGTTGTCCTATTTTGGCAGCACGTGATTTGATGACATTATTCCAGGCTTGGTTTTTTTGTTGTTGTTTTTTTTGTTTGTTTTTTGATGTTTTCTTTTTCTTTGCACGTTGTTGGTGTCCTCGTGTGACCTTGTCGTTGTGTGGGTCCTTCCCTAACGCCATTCTTTTGGAAGCGTACGCGCAGGATTCGCCTTTTACTTTGATGTAAGAATCGTTCGTCTATTTCTCCAGCTTGAGACTTTTTGAGAAATCCTGAGTCTATCCAGCTGCTTAGGAAGGAGGGTATCTACCGTTACTGGCTCACATTACCTACATTTAGCTCGTTCATGCTGCACAGTCCCCCTGTAAGGTAGGACTCCTTAACCCCATTTTATAGATGAGGAAATGGAGCATCCCGTGGATTAAGTAACACGGCCATGATTCTAGGGCGATTATCCCTTCCTCTGAACTTTGTAGCAGCTGCAGGTTTGATAAACATGCCTTGACTATCTTTACCCAGATCCTGGCTGGAGAATGTTGAATAAACCCAGGCCAGGGATGGCCTGTTTCCAATGCCCTCCAGGCCGGAGGTGAACGTTAATCACCCTCCTCTGGGAACAGGGCTTCAACCACTTACTAATCCGCCTTGTCAAAGCCGATACTCTGTGTGTTGACATTATTATTGTTTTTGAAAACGCTTTTCCGTATAAAAGCATCCAACAGGTTTTTAAAAGTTCAGCTATTTTAAACATTTGTGATGGGTCCTGGTATCCTACGTAGCACACCCAGACAAAAATAAACTGCTTGCGGATCAAATTCTCTACACGTGGGGCCGTGTGTTTGGTTTGCCCTCCAGACACTTGACTTGAAAAGCCAGACTGGAGCCAGGGTGTCCTGGCACCTCTACCCGGTCCCATCTAGAGAGCTTCGCCAACGCGGGATTCGGTGCGATGAGCAATGGATTTGTGCAGAATAACCAAGGGCCGTGCTCCGTTAATGAGAACTGTGCCACCTGCATTCGGTTACGTACAGCTGACCACTCAGGCGCCCCACGGTGTTCGTGTCTCTTGCTTCCCCGTGGGGATGGTGATGCTTAGCTCGAGCCACAGTGTCTGGGGAAAGCAGCCTCTTTCATCGGCCAGACTGCACCCTTCTCCCAGGCCCTGCACCCCACCCTCCCCCCGCCCCGTGTGTCTGATTCTCCTGTAAATGGTGCCAGGTGCTCTACTGCTTGTTTTAGGATCCGTATGACTAAGTCCCCCCAAAAGGTCCTAGTCTTTTCTTACGCTTTTGGATAAAAACAGTTTTAAGAACAAAGTTTCTGTCACTTTGATTTTTCGCAGGCAGTGTGGTCTGTGAAAATTCACTGCTTGTTTACACAGGCCAGATGGGGGCTCTCTGGCTCACCAAGGTCTGTCTGCATTCTTACTCACATTCAGTCATCAGCTTCTGAAATATTTATTTATTGAGTATCCCCCATGTCCCAAGCACCATTAGATCTAGATTTTTTTTTTTTTTTTTTAATGAAAAGCATATAGGAATCCTGCCACCAGGCAGCTCCCACCCTGGTGTGAGAGACATACCTTAATGACATAATTTTAAAAACCTGGCCTGTGGCTGGGACCTGTGTTCGAGCTGTGCAAGCAGACACTGTTCTAAGAGCTTCAGCTGGAAGGCGCGGACCTGGTCTGGGTGGAGAGGGACGGGGGTGTGGGAGGGGACACTGCTCTGAGAGACTGATGTGAGTGGCCCCGGGCTGGCCAGCCTCAGAGAGACGCTCGCCCACAGGTCATGAGGGAGGAGGGAAAGAGGGTAGCGTGGATGGGGGCCGGGGTGGGCGCTGAAGCCCGGGCAGGAGTAATGGCCCGGAATGAGGCTACAAAGTGGGCACGTGCCTTGGGTCCGCTGTTGCCACCCGGTAGGTGTCTCAGATTTTTGGTCCTAAGTGTGGATGCCCCCTTGGGGTGTCGAGTGGATGCCAACTGCTCACGTGGTTGGTGTGAATTCCTGCGGAGCCGCCTGAGGTGGGCAGACGGGCAGGTGGGCAGGTGCAACCCGTGGCTGGAGATGCCACAGGCATCCTCTCTGGCTCGCCAGTTCACGAGCAGATAGCACAGAGAACCTTCTCCGGGGCGGGACGGATACCTCCTCCTCCAGCGCCGCGGCCGGATGCAGGGAGAGCTGTGCGCTGAGCTCCGTGGATGCCCGTGATTCATGTTATTGATGCTTTCTAACAAAGGAAAATGGTCATTTTCATAAACCCACAGCCTGTGGTCTGCTTCAGGGCAACTAAATCTATGTCCAGCCTCCATGCATTTAAGCCTATGAAGTTTTCATTTCATTTCATTGGAAAGGAGAGGAAAGGGGCTTCCCCATAGAAGATGGTGTCTCCCGCCTATGAGGACACTCCCTGGTGATTCTGGTGGATGAGCTGTTTGCAGACCCTCGTTTTGGGGTCCTAAGCGGCTGCCGTTGGGTCTGGGTGCAAGAAGCAGAATGTGTAGAAACGAGTGTCTGGGTGAAGTCCAGCTTGTGGACTTGCCTGTTGAGCCACAGCTGCTCCCTGCCCCACCCTGTGCTGTGACCTGGCTGTGCTCCTTGCCCACAAGTGTCAGAGGATGCCCAGCCCTCCACCCCCATTGCGCTCTGCATCTAACCTGAAGCGGGGGCTTTTGCATGCAGCTCTGCTTCTGGAAATGCTGTCGTTTCCTAGAGGAGAGGCAGGTTCTCTGACCGTGGAAAGGCTGGGGCTGCTGGAAAGAGTATAGAGGGCGTGTGGATGGATGCACATCTGTGAAAAAGTCACAGGGATGTCGTCAGAAATTGGAAGCAGAAGGGGGCAGGACATGCTTGTGGAGGACGCTGCCACAGGTCTGAGAGGAGCGAGAGAACAACTGGACTGAGGGGCCCGCTACATTCTTAGGGGGAACTGAAGGGGAGAAGTGGGAGAGTAAGGAGAGCCAGGCAGGGGTGCTGATCTGAAGAGCCTCAAACAACCTGAGTGAGGAGTGATGCTCGGAGTGGCGGTCCAGGGACGGGAACGAGGGGATGCGGGAGGCACAGCGAGAGCAGCATCAGGATGCCTGCGCTGCTCTGGTGCCGCCTCATCCCAGACGAGCCTGGCATCAGCCTGAACCCTTGATGCTACTCTTCTCCTTCATGCTCTACAGTGGGCACACTGAGAAGCTGGGTGACATTGCAGCATGGAGAAGGCTCGGCATGGGAGTGTGTGTGTGTGTGTGTGTGTGTGTGTGTGTGCATGAGTGCACGTGTACATGCTGAACAGCCAAGGCTCCTCATCAGAAGGCTTCTCAGACTGTGATTCCCTGTGGGCTGGGACCTCTCTGGCTTACACTGGAAACTCCCTCCTCTGTGCAGGGCAGAGGGACCATGGCCAAGCCTGGCACCCCCTCTACTCAGGGCTGGAATAGCCTGGGCCAGGCAGAGGGGCCGGGATGGGGTGGCTGGGGCTGTCAGGCCCACCTGCCGCCACTTGATGTGAGAATCCTCACGTGTGCTTTCCTGGAATTCGAAGTAGCCAGTGACAGCCATGAATTGTATAGTCGCACCCATGGCACATGGAAGTTCCCAAGCTAGGGGTCGAATTGGAACTGCAGCTGCCAGCCTGTACCACAGCTCACGGGAACGCCAGATCCTTAACCCATTGAGCGAGGCCAGGGATCAAACCTGCATCCTCATGGATGCCAGTCAGATTCATTTCCACTGAGCCAGAACGGGAACTCCTTTATATACTTTTAAAAGTAAGATAATGTCTATAAAAACTTTTAAAAAAGAGATTATTTCGACATTCTGGACTGTAATTCATTTACATAGGGAAACGCTGGAGATTTATGCCTAGTCTTTATCTGTTTTCTATACCCCAAGCTACTAATCTCAAACACTGAGGATCCTTGAACCCATTGCATGAAAAGCCCTACAGGTTTTGAAAATGAAATTCACTAGAACACACAGGAAACAGACCACGTATAATGAGCCCTGATGATCTCTTGGTTCAGCTCTCTTGGAACCCAGAAACACGTAGGGGACATGTCTTGGCATAGTTTTGAAAGGCTGCTAGTAGTGCATGTTTGCAGCAGACCTGACATCTCCTGGAGTTGGTCATTTCCTGCCCTGCCATCAGCAGCCTTTTGAAAGGAAAGCTCTGTTCAAAGGAAACCATGCACTGAATCCCCTTATATTCTGTATCCAGCAATTTCATACTTAAATAGAAAGTTCTTTGTAGTGCCTGTTGGGAAAACTTTCATTCCTTGCTACCGAAGAAGCAATTTCTTCCATCATCTGATTCCTGAGGGCACGAGCTGGTATAGCTATGCCGCCTCCTGTTTGTCCAAATGCATCGTTGTCTCTTAGGGGCTTTGCACTTTAATCATGGCTTTTCATTTTTGACAGACTCATCAGGATAGTGATGCCTTCTGTAGAGAGACTGAGAGAGGAAGGAGGAGAAGGAAACACTCGAGACACCTCACTTCCCCAGATATTTGCCGTCTGATTGAAATTGACAGAATGGGGCAGTGATGGAGTTTCAGTGGAAGAGCATCCTATGCAGCAGAAGAGCAGAGACTGTGGCTGAGAGGGAGTCTTCCAAATTCCTATCAGAACCTGCAGGAGTTTTGTGCAGATCAAATCCCATTGATCTGGCCTCATCGGTTTTGAATTTATGGTAGTTGAGAAAGGACTTGGGCTCATGTTCGCATTTGCAGTATTGACAGAAGAAAGAAAAATATTTCCTAAAAAGCCAGTAATGAATATGCAGAAAACTATAGGGGACATACTCATTCACACCACCTTCTGCTGTCCCAAGTAAACAATGCTAGTCATAGATAATTCCTCAGTCTTTATTACAGTAGGTCTCTTCTTGGCAATGTTCTCTTAGCCATTTACTCTGTGTTATTGCACAGACTCATAGAAAAAAAATCAACCTTTATTTTACTAAAAGAAACCAGAATGTCAGATTTCTATTAAATAGATTGTTTCATCATCCCAGTTAGTTGTAATACAAAAGGATTTTTTTTTTTGGTCTTTTTTTGTCCTTTTAGGGCTACACCTGTGACGTAGGGAGGTTCCCAGGCTAGGGGTCAAATTGGAGCTGTAGCTGCTGGTCTACACCACAGCAACCCAAGATCTCAGTCACATCTGCGACTGACACCACAGCTCACAGCATTGCCGGATCCTTAACCCACTGAGTGAGGTCAGGGATCGAACACACAACCTCATGGTTCCTAGTCGGATTTGTTTCTGCTGCGCCACGATGGGAACTCCCAAAAGGATTTATTTTATGGTATTTTTATGAAATGTTGAAGCAACAGAATCTTTACTTATTAAATATAAAATTAACTTCTGGATAATTTCATCATCTAAGTCCCAGAAAGGAAATCCGGTTTCCCAACCCAAGAAGTATGTTTCCTTGCACTTGAGGGCATGTCTGTGTGTAATCTCGACCTTTACATTGTGTATATAGCACTCCTCTCAGTGTCTGTTATGTAGGGAGGTTTGGACAGAACAACAGCCTGTGGCTACTATCTTGGAGATCTGGTGCCTCTTTGCAACTTTGAAAAAAATTAGCCGCATATCACAATAAATACTTGGGGGAGGGGCCTAAGATAGAGTGGTCAGAAAAGAACTCTCAGAAGATGTATTCGAGCTGAAATGTGAAGACTGAGAAAGGCCTTTGGGGAGAAGAGGAACCTAGAGGTTTTGGTGCTTGGCTATATGTCTCTAGGTGTGTATCCGGTCCCAAGGTGGGAGAAGTCTTAGTTGGCCTGATACCTGAGCAGATACCACAGAAGGTGAGTGGAGCATATGAGCCAGTTGCATGAGATGGGATTATAAAGGTACTCAGGGAATTTCTTGGTAAGATGGCATTATTAGATCATGCTTTAAGCCACAAGAGATAAAATACAACAGCAAGTTTATTGGGGAAATTTAAATGTTATAGCAAGGATCAAAGCAAGATAAATATCTCTGTGGATCAGAAAAAGAAGGGAGTTACAAAGCAGGTACAGAGCTGAAGCCACCAGTTGCCCAGCTCTGGGATAAAGCAGGCAGAAAGGCTGGTAATTTGGCTCCTGTAATGTTTCAAAGACTAGATATGTACTCTGTGAAATGGGGAGTGGCATCAGGCTCACTGCTTAAAACCAGGGCTGTTTATAAGTGAGAAAGGGCATCTTCACTTATGACAAGAGGCAGATAAAAGTGACTGCTAAACAATGGTTGCCTAGATCATGACCTAAATGATGCTTGTATCTCTATAGAGGTATAGCGTCCCAGACACAGGATTCTGACTAGGACCTGAGCCAGACTACTTGCTGCCTTAGTGCCTAGAATTGCAATATTTCTGTTGCTGAAGGTGGGATCCTTGAGCTATCATTTAAGATTCTATTCAAGATGGGTTCCCAGGCAGTTGTGGGGACATGGTGCAAATAGAGACAAGGACAGAGACAGATGAGTGAGAATGTCCCACTGAAAATGAATTTGTGCACCAAAATTCCAAAACATGCGAGGAGACACAACATCAAGAAAGTGAACCAGTGACATCCACGGTCAGAAGATAAAAATCACTCCATATGCAAATAAAATTACATAATAAAAGTTTTAAATATATTTTGAATTTGCAGAGGGAAAAATACTATCTACCAAGGTTGGGGGCAGACAGAAATGAAACAGGATAGGGGAAGAGGAGGAAAAGAACCAATTAGAGGTCTTAGGAATGAAAACTATAGTCACTAAAATAAAAAGCCAATATAAGTATATTGAATTTAAAGAGAGCAGTGGCGTTCCCATTGTGGCTCAGCAGTAACAAACTCGACTAGTAACCATGAGGATGCGGGTTCAATCCCTTGCCTCACTCGGTGGGTTGGGGGTCTGGCATTGCCGTGGGTTGCCACAGCTCAGATCTGGTGTGGCTGTGGCTGTGGCTATGGCTATGGCTGGCAGCTACAGCTCCAATTTGACTCCTAGCCTGGGAATTTCCACATGCTACAGGTGCCGTCCTAAAAGGACCAAAAAGAAAAAAGATAGTACTTAGGTATTTGTTCAGCATGCAGTTCAGAGGTGGAGGGGGACCAAGATGGTAGAATAGGAAGACTCTGAACTCCCCTCTCACAGACACACCCAAATCACAACTACTTACAGAGTTGCTGTCTGTGAGAATGACCTCAACACTAGCAACCACCACATAAGGTAGGGTCTGGCAGCCAACTGGGTTGAGGGCTAGCCTGACCCACCAGTACACCCACAACACAGTCAGCCATGCCACAACAGAAGGGTGCATGCAACTCACATAGCAGACACCCCTGAACTCTCTAGCTGTGGTGGGCAGGGGAGCATGATGCTGGGCCCCATAAGGCATCTTTTATATACGGACACTTCTCTAAGACTTGGAGACATAATGGAACTACCATTATGTCTGTACCAAGTAAGTACAGAAAATTAAGCAAAATAAAGAGACAGAGGAATATGTTCTAAATGAATGAACAAGACAAAACCTCAGAAAAAAAGAATTCATCAAAGAGAGACAAAAAGTTCAAAGTAGTGATCAGAAAAATGCTCTTTGATCTCAGGAGAATGGATGAACACAGTGAGAACTTCAACAGTTAGAAAACTTAAAAAAAAAAACACCTCAAAGGTAAAGAATACAATAACTCAAAAAATACTACTGGAAATCAATAGTAGATGAGATGATATAGAAGAACAGATCAGCAATCTGGAAGACAGAGTAGTGGAAATTAACCACTGAAAAAAGACAAAGTATATTAAAAAGTGAAGATAGTTTAACAGACCTCTGGGACAGCATAAAGCATACTAACATACACATTATGAGGGTCCCAGAAGGAAACGAGGGGGAGAGAGGAACAGAGAACTTTCTTGAAGAAATAGTAGTGGAAAACTTTCCTAACCTGGGGAAGGAAACTGATATCCAGGTCCAGGAAGCAAAGAGAATCCCGAACAAGATGAACACAAAGAGAAGAGGTTCACACAAAGACGTATTATAATTAAAATGGCAAAACTTAAAAGAGAGAATCTTTTTTTTCCCCCACTGTACAGCAAGGGGATCAAGTTATCCTTACATGTATACATTAATTACATTAATTACATTTTTTTCTCCCCACCCGTTGTTCTGTTGCAACATGAGTATCTAGACAAAGTTCTCAATGCTACTCAGCAGGATCTCCTTGTAAATCTATTCTAAGTTGTGTCTGATAACCCCAAGCTCCCACTCCCTCCCCCTCCCATCAGGCAGCCACAAGTCTTTTCTCCAAGTCCATGATTTTCTTTTCTGAGGAGATGTTCATTTGTGCTGGATATTAGATTCCAGTTATAAGTGATATCATATGGTATTTGTCTTTCTGGCTCATCTCACTCAGTACGAGATTCTCTAGTTCCATACATGTTGCTGCAAATGGTATTATGTCATTCTTTTTTATGGCTGAGTAGTATTCCATTGTGTATATATACACCACATCTTCCGAATCCAATCATCTGTTGATGGACATTTGGGTTGTTTCCATGTCCTGGCTATTGTGAAGAGTGCTGCAGTGAACATGCAGGTGCATGTGTCTCTTTTAAGTAGAGTTTTGTCCGGATAGATGCCCAAGAGTGGGATTGCAGGGTCATATGGAAGTTCTATGTATAAATTTATAAGGTATTTCCAAACTGTTCTCCATAGTGGCTGTACCAGTTTACATTCCCACCAACAGTGCAGGAGGGTTCCCTTTTCTCCACAGCCCCCTCTAGTTCTTGTTATTTGTGGACTTATTAATGAGGGCCATTTTGACTGGTGTGAGGTGGTATCTCATGGTAGTTTTGATTTGCATTTCTCTTATGATCAGCGATGTTGAGCATTTTCTCATGTGTTTGCTGGCCATCTGTATATCTTCCTTGGAGAACAGTCTGTTCAGGTCTTTTGCCCATTTTTCCATTGGTTGATTGGCTTTTTTGCTGTTGGGTTGTATGAGTTGCTTATATATTCTAGAGATTAAGCCCTTGTCGGTTGCATCATTTGAAACTATTTTCTCCCATTCTGAAAGGTGTCTTTTTGTTTTCTTTTGGGTTTCCTTTGCTGTGCAAAAGCTTTTCAGTTTGATGAGGTCCCATGGGTTTATTTTTGCTCTAATTTCTATTGCTTTGGGAGACTGACCTGAGAAAATATTCATGAGGTTGATGTCAGAGAGTGTTTTGCCTATGTTTTCTTCTAGGAGTTTGATGGTGTCCTGTCTTATATTTAAGTCTTTCAGCCATTTGGAGTTTATTTTTGTGCATGGTGTGAGGGTGTGTTCTAGTTTCATTGCTTTTCATGCAGCTGTCCAGGTTTCCCAGCAATGCTTACTGAAGAGACTTTCTTTTTCCCATTTTATGTTCTTGCCTCCCTTGTGAAAGCTTAATTGACCATAGGCGTCAGGGTTTATTTCTGGGTTCTCTATTCTGTTCCATTGGTCTGTCTGTCTGTTTTGATCCCAGTACCACACTGTTTTGATGACTGTGGCTTTGTAGTATTTCTTGAAGTCTGGGAGAGTGATGCCTCCTGCTTGGTTTTTGTTTCTCAGGATTGCTTTGGCTATTCTGGGTCTTTTGTTGTTCCATAGAAATGTTTGGATAGTTTGTTCTAGTTCTGTGAAAAATGTCATGGGTCATTTGATAGGGATTGCATTGAATCTGTAGATTGCTTTGGGTAGTATGGCCATTTTTACAATATTGATTTTTCCAATCCAGGAACATGGAATATCTTTCCATTTCTTTACATCTTCTTTGATTTGATTAAAGTTTTATAGTTCTCGGTATATACGTCCTTTACCTAAAAGAGAGAATCTTAAAGTCAGCAAGAGTTAATCAACTGCTTCCATTCAAGGGAACTGCCATAAGACTATTACCTGACTTTTTAGCATAAACTTTGCAGGCCAAAAGGGAAGGGCACAATATATGCAAAGTGCTGAAAGGAAAAAACCTACAATTACGAATATTCTACTCAGAAATTTTATCCTTCAGAATTGAAGGAGATATAAAGAGTTTTTTACAGACAAGCAAAAGATAAAAGAATTTATCATCACTAAACTCGCCTTACAAAAAATGTTAAGTGTTAAATTTTTCTCTTAAGTGGGAAAGAAAAGGACACAACTAGAAATAAAAATTACGAAAGGAAAACATTATAGTAAAGGTGGTGGATCAACCACTTATAAAGGTAGTAGGAAGTTAAAAAACAAAAGTAATAGTAAAATAATCTATGGTTACAATAAGTAGTTATGGACCGGACAAAATAAAATGACGTGAAATATGATATCAGAAACATAAAATGTAGTGAGAAGGTAAAAATACAGGCCTGTTAGGATGTTTTCAAGAGACCATCACCTTATAATTATATATAAAATGTTCAGAGATATGTAAAATAATCATAAGTAATCATATATTAAATAATCATATAGAGGGAGTTCCCATCATGGCGCAGTGGTTAACGAATCTGACTAGGAACCATGAGGTTGCAGGTTCGACCCCTGGCCTCGCTCAGTGGGTTAAGGATCCGATGTTGCTGTGAGCTGTGGTGTAGGTTGCAGACACAGCTTGGATCCCACATTGCTGTGGCTCTGGTGTAGACCAGGAGCTACAGCCTCTATTAGACCCCTAGCCTGGGAATCTCCATATGCCGTGGGTGTGGCCCTAGAAAAAGACAAGAAAAAAATCATATATATATAATGATTTATATATATATAATATATATGATTTATATATAATATGTGATTTATATATATAATATATGATTTATATATAATGATATATATTTATAATTATAAATATATATATATAGTAATCACACACACACCCCTCATGCTAAGCACAAACCAAAAATTGATAATAAGGACATACAAAGAGAAAGGAATCAAAACATAAGACTAAAGGTAGTCATCAAATCACAAGGGAAGAGAGCAAGAAAAGAAGAAAAAAGAACTCCAAAAAGAACCAGGAGACGATGACCAAATTGGCATATAGAATATATGTACTCTCTCTAAAACTGTGTGATCTCATTCATATGTGGAATCTAAAAAATCCAAATAAATAAAAGGATAGCCAACTCATAGATACAGAGAACTACTGGCTTGTTACCAGAAAGAAATGGCAAGAGGCAGTAATGAAATAGGTGGAGGCAGTTAAGAAGTACAAACCTGCAGTTATAAAATAAATGAGTCTTGGGGATGTAATATACAGCGTAAGAAATCGCATCATTAATAATGCAGTAACAACTTAGGAGGACACGTCATTATTGGACTTAACCGAGGTATTCTGTTCATAACACATTTAAATGTTGATTCACCATGTTGTACACATTGTTCCTGAAACTTAGCACAATACGGTAGATCAGCTATATTTCAAATTAATAATTGTTAAAAATGTGAAGAAGACAACTCAGAAAAAAAGAAATTTTTAGAAAAATACCAAAAAGCAGCTAAGAAGCATGAAAGATATTTTGGGACTCTCCAGTAAACTTCTAATAAGAGGTTCTAAACCAAAGAATAGATAATCAGAATTTTTTTTTAGGGGGGGGGGGCTGGAATTTTTAGAAGACCTGAGTGCTCAAATTTAACCATACTCCTCAGTACTGAGTAGGATCCATAAAATACCTCCAAACTCGGACATGTTGTAGTGAAACTTCAAAACATCAAGGATAAAGGATCTTAAAGCCTGATTTCAGTGAGGTTGATAGACATTTTCTCATCAATAGCCAACGATGCCAGAACACATGGAATAATATCTTCAACATATGAAAGCAAATAATTGTCTCGAAAGAATTCTCTGTAGCAAAACTATCTTTCAGAGTTCCTGTTGTGGCACAGTGGTTAACGAATCTGACTAGGAACCATGAGGTTGAGGGTTCGATCCCTGGCCTTGCTCAGTGGGTTAAGGATCCGGCGTTGCCATGAGCTGTGGTGTAGGTTGCAGACGTGGCTCGGATCCCGAGTTGCTGTGGCTCTGGCATAGGCTGGCAGCTACAGCTCCGATTTGACCCCTAACCTGGGAAGCTCTATATGCCACGGGAGCGGCCCTAGAAAAGGCAAAAAGACAAAAAAAACAAAAACAAAAAAAACTATCTTTCAAGAGTGAGAATGAAATAAAGATATTTTACAAAGAAACTTGCTGAAAGAATTGTGAAATCATGTATATTACAAGAAGAAAAGTAATCCCAGAGGAACGTTTTAAGATGCCTAGAATAATAGCGAATATGGAAGTGACTGAAATGTCAGTAAATAAAATGAATAATGGCCACCAAAATAACTATTTTCCCATGTTTATGTCAAAAGGTGAAACTCAAATTCTGGATTACAATGACAAGAAGCTTATAAATCAACATGTATCACCATAAATATAAATGGATTAAGATTACATGTAAATATTAAAAGAGGTGGAGTTCCCTGGTGGCTCGGCAGGTTAAGGACCCAGTGTTGTCACTGCCATGGCTCTGGTTACTGCTGTGACACGGGTTCAATCCCTGGCCCAGAAGTTTCACATGCCACAGGTGTGCCGCCCCCCACCAAGTTATTAGCTAGGTTAAAAAATAAAAACAAAGTTACACGCTGCTTCAGGAGACAACCCCAAATGGCTTAAAATAGTTGTTGGAAAGAGCGACACTAAGACAACATTAACCAGGAGAAATAAGGGTGACAATCCTAAGATAATGCAGGTTTAAGGCAAAAAAAAAATTCATAACGATAACATTCTGTGTAGTTGGAAAAGAGCAGTGGCCGTGGTGAGAGTTTGCTTGGCGTCCTTACTTCGTGGGCAGTCAGTGCACACAAGGGCTACGCGGAGGGCAGGGCAGAGGCTGAGAGGTGGGGTGAGTGGGGCAGAGGGGCTGAGGGTTGTGTCTTAAGGATGCCAGGAGGGCCTGCTTGGAGGAAAGATAAACCAGTGCCCTCTGCGGAGGGGTGAAGGTGGTGTGGGATGGTGGCATCACTCAGGTGCAGGTGTGGCGGTTGAGAGGGCCTAGGGGAAGCCACGGCCTGGCCAGAAGGCAGGACATTGCTGCCCCCTTTTCCAGTCTCACCTGAGTCTGGTCTGGGAATCACGGCCAAATCAGTGCTGTCCTGTCTCTGCCACCCCCCAGAGAACGTAGCAAAGACTCCAGGTGAGAGACAGTTTCTGACAAGAAATGCAGCAAAGGCCATGCAGTGACTCTGCTGAAATGCAAGCCTTTATCTGAGGGTATTATTTGTAACAGAGTCTTGATAACTTAAGGGAGCACATTTTGTCGTCGTTATGGAGCTGGATGGCCACAGCCACCAGGCAGCTGCTGAGATGAATGAGCTGAGCCCGTGTGGAGTCCTGGAGGATTTCATTGTCTTCAAACCTTGATTTCCGGCCCTTGCCCACCCCACCCCTGCTCTAACCCTAACCCTGCAGAGACCATTCCTGCTCTCTCAACTATTTACTGGCCACTATTTGCAAAGAAGCTGTGTGTTAACTATAGGCAGTTTTCAGATAGCACCAAGAGTCATGGCCTACAGATAATTTTGACATACTCATTGTGTTTCCCATTTGCTTGGTACCCCAAAAGGAAAGACAAGTGAAAGGTCAAAATTCCATGCTCATTGAGAAGTGGGATAGAAATCCATTCTCGACTTGTTCCCAAGATTTTGCCCGTTGGTGGTCATCATTAACAAATCAGTTTTTGGAGTCTGCTGTGGCCTGAAGAAGGCGGCCTGTGTATTTACCTGATCTGATTACAGAGTGAGAAAGATGCTATGTACTAATAACGTATAGCATTGTGAAAAGAGTACCAGTTAGAGACAGGCCAGTTTGGCACAGGACTGGTTATGTGACTTAACCTCTGTGAGCTGCAGTTTTCTCATATGTAAAATGGGAATAAGAATGTTAACGCTTGGTGGGAATGTAAGCTGGTACAACCACTATGGAAAACAGCATGGAGTTACCTTAGAAAACTATATACAGAAAACCATATATAGAACTACCATATGACCCAACAATCCCACTCTTGGGCACATATCCAGACAAAACTTTCCATGAAAAAAAAACATGCACCTGCATGCTCATTGCAGCACTATTCACAACAGCCAAGACATGGAAACAACCTAAATGTCCATTGACAGAGGAATGGATCAAGAAGATGTGGTATATGTACACAATGGAAAACTACTCAGCCATAAAAAAGAACAAAATAATGCCATTTGCAGCAACATGGATGAAACTAGAGACTCTCATGCTAAGTGAAGTAAGTCAGAAAGACAAATACCGTATGATATCACTTATATCTGGAATCTAATATAAGGCACAAATGAACCTTTCCACAGAAAAGAAACCCATGGACTTGGAGAACAGACTTGTGGTTGCCCTGTCCTCGGGATAGGGGGAGGGAGTGGGATGGACTGGGAATTTGGGGTTAATAGATGCAAACTATTGCCTTTGGAATGGATTAGCAATGAGATCCTGCTGTGTAGCACTGGAAACTATATCTAGTCACTTAGGATGAAGCATGCTAATGTGAGAAAAAGAATGTATATATGTATGTGTGACTGGGTCACCTTGCTGTACAGTAGAAAATTGACAGAACCCTGTAAATTAAACCAGCTATAATGGAAAAAATAAGAATCATTATTTTATTTTTTAAAAAAAGAATGTTAACATTGTTATTATAAGATTAACTGAGGTAATGCTTTTCTGGAACAGTACTCAGCACCTAGGAAAGGACTTGGCTAATTGTAGGTACTCAGTAGATATTCTAGGAAGGAAGGTGGTGGGGGCGAGGAAGCGAGCAGGGGAGGGGGGGCAAGCCCTTAGCACAGGGCGCTTTTAACCGTATTTGAGAGCAAGCCGACAGTAGTGACAAGGACAGAGTTCCACTGAGCAGCCTTTTGGGGAAGGAATTTACACATCCCAATAACATACACACACACACACACACACACACACAGTGTTTAAGATTAGAACGTTTAAAAGATCTAATCAGGGGGTTATCTTTCATTGGCCCTGGCAATGAGAACTAATCAGAAAGAATAAGAAGGGACTTCCCTTTGCGGCACAGTGGATGTAATCCAACTAGCATCCATGAGGATGTGGGTTTGGTCCCTGGCGCCTCGTTCAGTGGATTAAGGATCCAGTGTTGCCATGAGCTATATGGTGTAGGTTGCAGACGCAGCTCGGGCCCTGTGTTGCGGTGGCTGTGGTGTAGGCTGGCAGCTGTAGCTCCAATTCAACCCCAGCCTGGAAACCTCCATATGCCAAGGCGTGGCCCCTAAAAAGCAAAAAAAAAAAAAAGACAGGATGAGAGGAGAGCAGACAGTGGGAGAGGGTGGCCGGCGGTGATTCCAGAGAGAAAAACAAGAGGAGTGGGAGTGGGAGGAGGCTGCCTGTCCTGCAGAAGCTGCTCCGTGTCCCCTCTTCCGTGGCTTCTCAACACATGTGACCCTCTGGGTATCAGCAACAATCTGGCTGGAGGCTGAAAAAGACCAGAACCTCTGTTTAATAAATTGAATTTCTCCAGAACAAATGTCCACCGATGCTCATATGAGCGTGGACACATTCTCGCTGTTTCGCTCGCTCTCCCTCCCCGCCCTTCTCTGTTTCTTTCCTAAGAGACAAATTCATTCACTATAGAAAATGATCATCCTCCAGGCTGAGCCCTGCTCCACAGCCCTACTCAAGAAAAACCTGGACCGTGAGCACATAAACCTTGGTGACCACAGCGTCACAGTGCCCCAAGTTGGGGGCTCCTGCCGTTCCCATATGCCATTTCCCGGCGTCATGGAGTTAGTGGGATAAACTGATCCACCGCGTTAACAAGTGCTGCAAGCAGTGCTCTGGTGCCCAAGAGGGATTTGGAAAGGCTCTTGCTGTGCTCGCCAGCCCCCTTTGCCTGGGTGAAATAACAAGTGGTCTTTTTCCCAGCTGATTCCATTCCCTGCAAAATGCCCAAAACAGTTTCATAAAGACGTCTCTTGTGGATGAGGGGCAAAAACGACCAGTTTCAGGAAATGACGGACTTCTTAGATGCTGCGGAAGAACTGCTCATCTGATAAGGACATGGCATTTTAACAGCACAACTTACTGAAGACACACAGGCTGCTCCAATATGTCTCTGCAGCTGCCTCCTTTCTTCCCTGCATCCCTTCTTATGGCCAAATGCACGCCTGTGATTATAGAAAACAGATTCAGTTGTATCACCCATCTTTAAATTCCATGGGCTTTTGAGGAAGATGAAATGCTTTTTCAACTGAGAAATACAACTTACTCAAGAATATATGGTGAATTAAGCAAAAACTTGATTATTCCACAGTGGAAACGAATGGGCCTGACGGTTAGATGGAACAAAGCCATTGAGAGTCTTGGATTCAAATTCAACCTTGTTGCTAAGTTTCAAATTTTGGTTGATCCATAAAGGTGCTCAGATGTCTATTTTTTTCTCCTTTTTTGGGGGGGGCGGTCCTCTTTTTTTTTAGGGCCACACCCTCAACATATGGAAGTTCCCAGGCTAGGGGTCGAATCATAGCTGCAGCTGCTGGTCTACACCACAGCCACAGCACCACCAGTTCCAAGCCGGGTCTGTGACCTACATCACAGCTCATGGCAACACTGGATCCCCAGTCCACTGAGCGAGGCCAGGGATGGAACCCACATCCTTGTGGATTCTAGTTGGGTTTGTTACTGCTGAGCCACAGCGGGAACTCCCAGATGTCTCTCTTAAAGTCACCTTGCTTCATGCAGATGAGTCAAGCGGTGGTACCAGAGAATTACATAACACACTTGCCTCCCATGGTGGCTTGTCCGTGGAAATTCCCGCTTCGGAAATGCGGCTGCCACTCTGCCTTTAATTATGTGCTTGGGCCTCTCTCTCCCTGTTTTGAAAGCCTTCACCTGTGTCGGGTGTTGACCTGGTTTGGAGCTAGATGTGAAGGGTATAGTCGCCTGTGAGCCCCAGGGCCTGCCGTTGAAGAGCTTTGCTGACCTTGACCCTGACCCTGGTGACTCTCCCTTGCTTGGACTCCATACCCAAGTGGGTGGATAAGGGGGGGCTCGGCCCTGTGTCACCTCACTTATCACCAGGGTTGGTGCAGCTGATGAGCAGGTAGAGGGGTGCACCCTTTCTTCCCACTGCAAATCGATATTACGTGTATAACCTTCACTTCATACTCAGGACATCTGGACTTTGTAGCACTTAGTGTTGTTTTGTGCCCGAGAACTTTTGTGCCTACTGTTCCTTCTGCCCCGAATATTCTTCATCGGTCTAACGTTGACTCATCTATCCGCCTCCAACTAAAATGTTTCTTCATCTCAGGAGTTTTCCTGACCCTTCAGTTTAGAGTAGGTGCCCTACCATCAACCCCTCTTGGCGCCTACCTGGTACTCATCAGTCTTGTTAATACTGTGCAGTGTCTGGTGCTTCTGCAGTGATGAAAGTGTCATAAGGACAGGAACCTTTGTCAGCCTTCTTTCCCAGTTTATCTCTGTAATGCCTGGCACATAAGGGGTGCTCAGTAAATGTTGAATGAATGAAAGAATGAACTAAAGAACAAAGGAACAGATAAGTGACGTCTCCTGGTGCGTCAATGATGGGGCTTTTTGTCATACAATGAGACACAATAAATGCTTTTATTGACATGTGGAATCTGAAAAAAGGACAGAAGGAACTTCTTTGCAGAACAGATACTGACTCACAGACTTTGAAAAACTTATGGTTTCCAAAGGAGACAGGTCGGGGGGTGGGGGGATGCGCTGGGGTTGTGGGATGGAAAGCCTATAAAATTGGATTGTGATGATCATTGTACAACTATAAATGTAATAAATTGAATAATTAAAAAAAATATATATATATATATGTATGTATGTATGTAGGAGTTCCCGTTGTGGCTCAGTGGGTTATAAACCTGACTAGTGACCATGAGGATGTGGGTTTCAATTCCTGACCTCACTCAGTGGGTTAAGGATCCAGCGTTGCTGTGAGCTGTGGTGTAGGTTGCAGACATGGCTGTGATCTAGCATTGCTGTAGTTGTGGTGTAGGCCGGCAGCTACAGTTCCCATTTGACCCCTCTTTGGGAAACTTCATGTGCTATGGGTGCGGCCCTAAAAAAGAAAAAACAAAAAGCATATGTAAGGAGCTTTGCTTTCCAGCCAAACCCCTGAGCAGGGAAATCCATTAACCGATTGATAGTCCTTGTGCCAGCAACAGTTTGAAAGCAGCTGAAAGAAGTCTGCTCTCAGTGTTGAGTGGAGTTGGAAAATGGTGAAAGTAGGTACAATGGAAAACTGATGGAATTCTCTTTGCTTTAGACGTCACTTGTCTGGCACCAGCATTTGGTTTGAAGGAAATTTCCAGAACACAGACGACATAGTTCTACTCACATTTGAATAATAATATTCTGTCATCAACACAAAGGATTCCAGGTCATTCCCTGTTTGAATTGCCCTAGTTGCTTGTTCTTTTCCATTGAATTCAACCATCAAAAATGGACTACAGCTTTTTCATGAGTCTAAAATTTATTTATTTTTTAATTGGGATCCTGGCTTGCCCACAGCTTGCCAAGTTGCAAACTACTCATAATCCCAGGTCTGCGCTAAATTGCACTTGGTTCGAGCGCCATTCCTGCTCTGGGGATAGACCCTTATCCGCTCTGTGAACAGCTTTCCATTTATAGGTGATGGTGATGGGACATTTGCCTCCTTAGTGAGCTGCCTTTGAAAACATCTCTTAAAGGAGTTCTATTCTTCAGTTCCTAAAAGACAGCACGTTATCCTGCTAACATGACCTAGAGTGAGTCAGTTGGCCCAGAGTATCTCGTCTTTATTTATTTATTTATTTATTTATTTATTTATTTTTGTCTTTTTTTTAGGGCTTGCACCCACGGCACATGAAGTTCTCAGGCTAGGGGTCCAACCGGACCTGCAGCCACCGGCCTACACCACAGCCACAGCAACACCAGATCCAAGCCACATCTGCAACCTACACCACAGCTCACCACAATGCCGGATCCCCACTGAGGGAGGCCAGGGATCGAAGCCACAACCTTATGGTTCCCAGTCCGAGCTGTTCTCCCTGCACCATAACAAGAACTCTGAGTATCTCATCTTTAAATGGAAGGGATTGAAGTAGGTGATCTCTGATTCTTTCTAGTTCTAAAACTGTCCTGTGTTATCATTTTAATAGTTATAAGCAGAGCACCTCCCACACCTTTTTTTTTTTTTTTTTGGTCTTTGTTGTTGTTGTTGTTGTTGCTATTTCTTGGGCCACTCCCGCGGTATATGGAGGTTCCCAGGCTAGGGGTCGAATCGGAGCTGTAGCCACCGGCCTACGCCAGAGCCACAGCAATGCGGGATCTGAGCCGCGTCTGCAACCTACACCACAGCTCACGGCAACACCGGATCGCTAACCCACTGAGCAAGGGCAGGGACCAAACCCGCAACCTCATGGTTTCCAGTCGGATTCGTTAACCACTGCGCCACGACGGGAACTCCAACCACACCTTTTCTCTCACAGACAAGTACCAAGAATATCACCTGGCCATCCCAATCCTATGAAAGATGGATAGAGGCAGAGGAAGGCACATGACAGAGTTCATCGTATTAAGTCTTTCCAAATACCAACAACTTAGAAAGTAGTGAAATGCCTAAAGTTTCCCCGCTTCCTGTTCACCGTGGCGGAGTCTGGCCAGGTGGTTTCAAGCCCTTCCTGGCATCTTGCATTCACCTCTCAGGACTGGGCAATCTAGTGGGCATCTTGGTAGGAAGGTTGAGCAGCCAGGACATGGCTTACCTTGGCTGTACCATATGCTTGGTTGTCAACTACCACACTTATGAACCTCAACTCACCATGGGTTTTTTTCAAATTCTAGGATGTACTTATGCCCTAAAATACTTGTCCCCCTCACTGATGAAAAGTCATCACTTGGTTACATTGTTTTGAATTTTTTTCTGTTAAAAATTCTTTGGAGTTAATGAACATGTCTCCTCCAAATTGCAGATTCCTCTATGAAATTATCAATCACTAACAAGTGTAATTTAATCTTAATAAAGATTGCTTCAACACCTTGCTGAGATCAGACTTTTTGAAAGGAGGCTTTGGAGTTTTGATTGGGTGATGGATCTTTTTTTTTTTTTTTTTTTTTTTTTTGAGGGGGAAGAGTTATACTGAGGAAGGCAGCATTTATGAGGCACCACGGAGGAGACCATGGGTGGGTCCTTCAGCCTGGATAAAGGAGAAAATTTTCCAGGATATAGGAGAAATGAAAAGAGTGAAGGCAGATGACCTCAGAACTTTGATGTCAGTTCTAGAGCTGGTCCAGTAGTAGGACTGGGCTTGGTGAATTGATTGTGGAAGAGATTGTCTCTATAGGAATTTATGAGTCTAAAATGATGGTAGCTGCATGTAAACGAAGGCCCCTAAGGCTTTCAGAGAGTGTTCACACCCCCAGCTACATAAAGAGCCCTTCCTAGCAAGAATAGCTCTAATTTGTCAAAGTGTTAAAAATCTACTCCCAACTGTAAAAATACTGAAACACCCAGGGCATAGCCAGAGCAATCATTCTGCCCTGTGATGTAATGTGTGATCTTGAAAAGTAATGAAAATGGAGCAAGGCATTGTAAAGATACTCCTTTAATGAACACAGTTCTGTTTGCCAGCCTTTCTTCCTGCTAGCAGATTATATTACTCCATCAGCTGGGTAGAACGTCAATAATGTCTTCAGAGAATAGCTTCTGAGAGCTGATATGCTCTATGGCAGGATTTCTGAAGACAATGTAATTTGGCATTTCTCAATTTTCTTTGATTTTGCACAGAGAAAATGGAAGACTGTGATAAATATTTTCCACAAATGGCATCTTAAATGGAAACACAGCTGGCAGTAGTAGTATGCTATTTGGATGCTGGACTCCCGGTTTTCTATGTGAAACAACCATGCTGACAGTTTCATTGGTTTCACATTTTTTCAACACTTTTTTTTTCCCGTTAAGTGATGAATTTGGTTTCACCTGTAGGCTTCTGGTGGCGAGGGGTGGTATCAGGCTGCTGGCATGTTTGTACTCAGTGGAATCAAAGCTGTGTGTTAGGGGCTGTGGAAATTGATGATGTCTTCATTGCACTATAGGAAATTAACAAAGTGCACAGAGCTAATCTAAGGCAAAACCTAGTTTGGGGAGGTTTCGTGAGGCAGTGAGGTAGATGGGTAAGAGAGCAGACTTAGGAAGCCGTTGCTGTGTTCTGAAATCAGCTCCTCCATTAACTGGCTCTACCACTTTGGGAAAATTACATAGATAGCCCCTTAAACTTTGGGGTCTACACCTATACATCTGTATAACCAGGATAATAAACATCATAATTATAATTAGTTATCAGTGAAATAGTGGATATGAAATTGTTTTGTATAATCTTTGCTGCCTTGGTGCCTTCCCAGCTTTTCATAGCCTTTTGAATATGCTTCTTTTTTTTTTTTAAGGTTAAAACTTTAAAAAAATTTTTTTTTTTATTTTCCCACTGTACAGCAAGGGGGTCAGGTTATCCTTACATGTATACATTACAATTACATTTTTTCCCCCACCCTTTGTTCTGTTGCAACGTGAGTATCTAAACAAAGTTCTCAATGCTGTTCAGCAGGATCTCCTTGTATATCTATTCTAAGTTGTGTCTGATAACCCCAAGCTCCCGATCCCTCCCACTCCCTCCCTCTCCCATCAGGCAGCCACAAGTCTTTTCTCCAAGTCCATGATTTTCTTTTCTGAGGAGATGTTCATTTGTGCTAGATATTAGATTCCAGTTATAAGTGATATCATATGGTATTTGTCTTTGTCTTTCTGGCTCATCTCACTCAGTACGAGAGTCTCTAGTTCCATCCATGTTGCTGCAAATGGCATTATGTCATTCTTTTTTATGGCTGAGTAGTATTCCATTGTGTATATATACCACATCTTCCGAATCCAATCCTCTGTCGATGGACATTTGGGTTGTTTCCATGTCCTGGCTATTGTGAAGAGTGCTGCAATGAACATGCCGGTGCATATGTCTCTTTTAAGTAGAGTTTTGTCTGGATAGATGCCCAAGAGTGGGATTGCAGGGTCATATGGAAGTTCTATGTATAGATTTCTAAGGTATCTCCAAACTGTTCTCCATATTCTTAATGCTTTGTTGCCATCAATACCCCTTTCCCACCAATACAACCAGTTTCAATTCCAAGCTTACTCTTGTGGAGCTTTGTTCTCTGTAAGAATAAGATGAACCCTTGCAGCCTCTATCTTGGTCCCTTGGAACACTCCTCTCCAGATGCTTATTCTTTGGACAGTCCCTCTCAGAACCTAGCTGCCATGGTTTTTAGGTTGGTTGGTTTTGGCTTCTGAAAGACTTCATTTTGGAAATGTTCACTAAAATTAAGAGTTTTATGCTTTTAGCTGCCATGTTTTGAGAAGCTACCTCAAAAGATCATATAAGTAATCTGGTCAAAAGTCCTTGCTTGAGCTTATTCTTCAGCCTCCCCAGCTCAGGTGCCAGAAGAAATTATCTTGGTATCACCCAACAGATCCTCTTGCTCTAGCTGTTCCAGACTCCAGAGCTGTTTTGAGACACCTCTAGCCATCCCAACTAAGGTCCCACATATTATAGAACCGAGGTGTCCTACTGTCTTCTTAATTTCTGACCCACAAAATGTGAGCATTAAGAAACGATTGCTTCTTTATACCATTACATTTTGGAAGGGTGTATATTACACAGCAGTAGGTAACTAACAACCATTTGCCATCTAAAGATACTTAGATAGTCTTCCTATATAGCTTTAACACTAGCTTTGCCAGGGCATAGTAGAAACCTGGGAACAGAGGGAAATGTGGTACGTGAACGTGCCAAGAGCTGGGAATAGAATAGAGTTACTTCTGGTCTTGATTACTGTTTTGATTGCTGTACTTCTGTAGAAAAGCTTGAGATCAGACAGAGTGAATCTTCCAGTTTCCTCCCTCTTTTTCAAAGTCGTGCTAGCTATTCCAACTCCTTTGTTTTTCCATATAAGTTTTAGAATCATCTAGTTTCTATCTACAAACATTCTTACTGGGATTTTTATAAAAATTGTGTTTAACCTGTAAATCACTATGGGGAGAAATGTTATCTTTACTGTATCGAATCTTCTAATCCATGACCACAGTATGTCTTCTCTCTCTTGGATTTCTTTCATCAGTGTTTTATAATTTTCAACGTATAGATATTATACATGGTATTTTTAGATTTATACCTAAGTACTTCATTTTTCAAGGTAATTATAATTGGTATTATATCATTAATATTGATCTTCATGTGTTTATTGCTCATATCATTAATTGTTTGTGCTGAGGTTATTATCCTGTGACTTTACTGAATTCATTTATTCTAGGAATGCTTTTATAAATTGCTTGGTATTTTCTACACATGCAGTCATGTTATCTGCAAATAGGAACAGTTTATTTTTTCCTTTTTTATCTCTTTTCTTGCCTGATTGCATTGGCTGGTACTTTCAGTACTATGTTGTATCTAAGGATGGCAGTGGATATTCTTGCTTTTTCCCCAATTTTAGTGAGAAAACATTCAGTCTTGGTGTTTGCCAATGGACATAGTATGTAAAATGCCCTTAACCCCATAGATTTTGAGTTTCCTCATTGAATCTGTAAGTGGACAGCAGGCTGATATGCTCAGCTTAGAACCATTTCTCATAATGTAGTGGATTTTCATCAACTGGGAACTAATTGGATTTAAATGCCATCTTCTCTTATCCTGGCTCTCTGGGCGTTGAAACAGACTTGTGCATCTTGAAAACCACACTCCCCACAATGTACTTCTCTCAAGGCTCCTCATTTCTCAGGATATATCCACTTAACACGTTATTTAGGGCACCTGCTCAGTATTCAGTGTGGTACATATACTCCTCCATGCTTGCCCCTTAACCCCCTCTCTACCTTGGATTTTTGTTTCCCTAGGAGTTACAGTCTGTACATGGAATAAAGGTCTGAATTAGTTAAGGGGAAAGAGGGATGCAGGATGGCTGGCTTTGGCAACTTCAAAAACCAGCCCCACCCAGGGCATGGACAGTGTCACTGATTCCTGCTTAGTACAGACTTGCATTACTGGTCACCAACTCAGATAGTGGGAAAGCGCCTCCCCATCCCTATCAAGCAGACAGGCTTATTCAGAGAGTGTTTCAGTACGTGTTACACTCAGCTAAGTTGTATCTAAAAAGACTGCCTAGACTTCGGCATTAGGTTGGCTTCTTAGTGTTAGTTTTACATTGCAAGGTGATTTTTTAAAATCTAAATTATGTCTTCATAGGTATTTTTTTGGGGGGGTGGTCTTTTTTTTTTTTTTCCCTCTTTTCTAGGGCCGCACCTAGAAAGCACATGGAGGTTCCCAGGCTAGGGGTCTAATCGGAGCTGTAGCTGCCGGCCTACACCACAGCCACAGCAACATGGGATCCGAGCTGCGTCTCCAACCTACACCACAGCTCACGGCAGTGCCAGATCCTTAACCCACTGATCAAGGCCAGGGATCGAACGCACAACCTCATGGTTCCTAGTCGGATTCGATAGCCACTGAGCCATGATGGGAACTCACTTCATAGGCATTTTAGTAAAAAATTGGGAGTGTTGTATCAGAGATAACTTTTCAGGGGCTATTTTAATTATGAGTACCTTGGCTGATTATTGATTTTGTCACAGGCAGTTATAGTCCCTTCTTGAAATGGGCCGAAAGAGTAAACAGATCATTAATTATTCTCGCAGAAGAAAAGTATTGCCGGAGGTTTCCTGGTTCCAGTGGTGTTGCTACTTCTCTATCACGCTGAACTCTTGGTTCACATCCCCTTCAACAGTGGCAGGAGAAACAGGTTCCCCAAAGAAGAGCCTTCCTTTTGTGAACGTTTCCTCCTGCCTCATCTCTTTGCCTTAATCCTCCCTTTGAAAAATGCCGTGTGCGCCGTCTTTATGTCTGTGTATAATGTCAGCAGTACTGATAACTGGTAAAATCTTATAAGGTGATAAGCTTGAGAAAAAAATAGTTACAGCTGCAGTGGCTCTTCTAGAAACAAGACTAAAGGAACTAGGGTAATTTGACATCTAAGTAGAGATTTTTATGATGTAATAAAGTGAATGAAGATATATTTCTGTAATCCAGAGAGAGTGATATATGTTTGGGTGCAGAGAAAGTAGAGAGCTACCTGTCTGTGCCTACCTGGCCCTCAGGTTGTGTGAGAAGAGGATCCATTAGCGAAGAGAGTTTTACGTATACTTGTAACTGAAAGATATATTTTCTCATAGACACTGCAGAATTCAGGGAAACTATTCAATAGCACATAACTTTTTCTTTCTTTCTCTCTCTCTTTCTCTCTCTCTTTCCTTTTGCTTTTTAGGGCCACACATGCAGCATATGGAAGTTCCCAGGCTAGGGGTCCAATTGGAGCCATAGCTGCCAGCTTATGCCAACAGGCATGCAGCATCCGAGCTGCAGCCGAGCCACATCTGCAAACTATACCGCAGCTCATGGCAACGCCAGATCCTCAAGCCGCTGAGTGAGGCCAGGGATGGAACCTGTGTCCTCATGGATGCTAGTCAGGTTTGTGACCGCTGAGCCACAACGGGAACTTCCCAAGAGCATGGGACTCTTTAAAAAAAGTTATGTATTTTAATGTTAAAAGGCCAGATCGTTTAAATATCCTGTTTAAAAGAGAAATCTATTTTTGTGCGAAATTGCAGTACCATGCAGTTGACCCCTGAACAGTGCAAGGCTATTCTTGAAAAAGTATGCACATATAAATGGACTGGTGCTGTTCAAACCCAGGTTGTTCACTGGTCCACTATACAAAGATGTTGGATTCAGACAGACACTGGTTTAAGTTCTTACCGGAATAACGTAACTAGATGTGTGATATTCAACAGATTATTTCATTTTTCTGTGCTCATTTCCTAATTTGTGAAATAGGTAATCATAGTAACGGCCCTGCAAATTGTGCTAATTAGAGCAAATGGAACGAAGGTTCCTTGCACAGGGTCAGGCTTGTGGGTTACACTCAGTGGGAGGTAGCTCCTCTTATTTCAGGTGAAATGACTACCAGCCTAGCAGGTTAAGGATCTGGTGGTGCCAGTCCTGTGGCACGGGTTTGACTCCTGGCCTGGGAACTTGCACGTGCCAAGGGGGCAGCCAAAAAGAAAAAGAAAAAAAAAGAAAAGAGAATGGCTGCCTGTGAGGAGGAGGAGGCAGGACTTTATTCCATGTCCCTCGTCCCTGACTCTCATCTTTAGCAAATTACACTAGATTGGACCCATTGTTGAGAACCCCTTGTAAGGAGCCAGTTCACAACGCCACGATTTTCTATCAAGTTCACAAATCTCTCTGTGCTTCGGTGTTCTCATTGGTGAAAGAATGGTAATGTTATGTGCCTCATAAGGTTAATTTTTAAGTAGCTTTATTAAAGTATGTAAGTACCATAAAATGCAACCATTTTAAGTGTACAGCTCTAGAGTTTTACAAAATTTTGCAGTTGGATAATGAGCACCACAATCTATTTCTATTATTATTATTATTATTTTGATTTTTAGAGCCACAGGTGCGGCATGGGGAAGTTGCCAAGCTAGGGGTCTAATCGAATTGGAGCTGTGGCTGCTGACCCACACCACAGCCACAGTAATGCAGGATCTGAGCCGTGTCTACAACCTACAGCATAGCTCACGGCAACACCAGATCCTTGACCCACTGAGCGAGCCCAGGGATTGAACCCTCCTCTTCATGGATACTAGCTGGGTTCACTTCCGCTGCACCACACCAGGAACGCCCATTTCTTCAATGATTTCTCTCATCTCCAAAGATCCCTTTGTGGCTCTTTGCTGTTGCATCCTACTTCCACACCCAGCCCCAGGCAACCCATAACTGCTGTTTCTGTAGTTTTGCTTTTTCTAGAAATGTCACCTCACTCGAACGTACAATATGTAGCCTTGTTGTCTAATTTCTTTCACTGAGTGTTGTTTGAAATTCGTGGATGTTACAGCAGTACTTCATTCCTTTGTATTGCAGAATAATATTACATCGTATGGATATGTCGCATTTTATTTATCCATTCAGCAGTGAATTATTTGGGCTACTTCTACCTTTTTGGCTATTTTGACTGATACTTCTATGAACATGCACATATAAATCCTTGTGTAGAGACATTTTCATTTCTCCCGAATGAATTCCTAGTAATGGAACTCTGGGGCCGTCTTAGTCCATTTGTGCTGCTAAATAAAAATATCGTAGACTGGGTAGCCCATAAACAAAAACTGTCCCTCATAGTTCTGGAGACTGGAAGTGCGAGATCACGGTGCCAACACCGCTGGGTGAGGACCTTCTGATTCACAGCTGGCTCCTTCTCACTGTGTCCTCACGATGGTGGAAGGGCCCAGAATCTCGCTCAAATCTCTTTTATATCGTTTATAGCAACTCTAATCTCTCTCTCTCCTTTTTTTTTTTTTTTGTCTTTTTAGGGCTGCAGCTGGGGGATATGGAAGATCCCAGGCTAGGGATTGAATCAGAGCTGTAGCTGCCAGCCTATGCCACAGCCATAGCAATGCAGGATCCAAGCCACATGTGCAACCTATACCACAGCTCATGGCAATGCCGGATCCTTAGGATCCTTAACCCACTGATCAAGGCCAGGGATCGAACCTGCATCCTCATGGATGCTAGTCAGATTCATTTCCGCTGAGCCGCAATAGGAACTCCAGCAACTCTATAATCTCATACACGAGGATTCCACTGTCATGACCTATGCACCTCCCAAAAGCTCTGCTTCCTAATGCCATCATCTTTTGGGGCTAGGATTTTAATGTGTGAATTTTGGGGGAACCCAAACATTCAGATCATAGCAAGGACACATGGTCAAATATACTTTCAAAAAAATCCAGCTATAACTCACTATACATTTTTTAAATGTTATGGCTCAATAGGTTATGGACCCAGCTAGTATCCATGAGGATGTATGTTCGATCCCTGGCGTCGCTTGGTGGGTTAAGGATCCAGTGTTGCCACGAGCTGTGGTGTAGGTCGCAGATGTGGCTCAGATCTTGTGTTGCTATGGCTGTGGCGTAGACCGGCAGCTGCGGCTCCTATTCAACGCCTAGCCCGGGAATATCCATATGCCACTGGCACGGCCCTAAAAAAAAAGTACAATTCAGTGGTTTTAGTATATTCTCAAAGTTTTACAACTTTATCACTAATTCAAGAATATTTTCATCACCCACAAAGAAACCCATGGCACTTATCCCTAATCCTCTGTTCTCGGTTTCCCCAGCTTCTAGAAACCACTAATCTACTTTCTATCTCTATGGATTCACCTGTTCTGGATATTTCAGTAAATGGAATCATACAGCAGAACACTGTCTGCCAGACTAGTCTCCAAAGTGCCTGCACCAGTTTGCATTTCCATCAATGGGATATGAAAATTCCAGTGTCTCTGTCCTCACCCCACACTTGCTGTTTTGTCTTTTTTTTTTTTTTTATTAAAGCCATAGTGGTTGTAAAGGAGTAACTCATTTTGGTTTTCATTTTGCACTTCCCTAATGACCAATGATGGTGAGCTTCTTGTGTGCTTATTCAATGCTTGTATATCATCTTTGGAGAACTGTCTATTCAAATCCTTTGTCCATTTCAATTAGTTCATCTTCTGTTTGTTTAAGAAATTAACAAGATGTTTTCAAAGGGCTTGCACCTTTTTATATTCCTGCTAGCAATTTATGGGAATCCCAGTTCCTCCATATGCTCGCCAATACAACAACAGCAACAACAAAACCCACAGTATTGTCGGTCACTCTAATTTTAGCCCCTCTGGTGGGCATATAGTGCTACTCGCTGTAAAATAGTTCCTGGATGGTTAATTATCTTGGGCATCTTTTCATGAACTGACTTGACATTCATATATCTCCTTTGAAATATCTAGTAAAGTGTCCTGCTTAGTTTTCATGTTTTGTTTTTGTCATATTACGGAGTTGTAGAAGTTATTGATACATGTTGGATAGAAGTCTTGGAAGTGGATTTTGCAAATAATTTCATCCAGTCTATAGATTGCTTTTCATGCTCTTAACAGTATCTTTTGTAGAGCAAACACTTTTAATTTTTATGAAATCCGGCTTGTCAGTTTTTACCTTTTTTCTCTCTTTTAAAATGTTTTATTGGTGTATCGTTGACTTAAAATGCTATTTTAGTTTCATGTGTTCAGCAATGTGAATCAGTTATACTTATACATACATCCATTATTTTTCAGATTCTATTCCCATGTAGGTTATTATACTCTATTGAGTAGATTTATTTCCCTGTGCTGTACAGTAGGTCCTTGTGAGTTACCTATTTTATAAATGGTAATGTGTATATACACTCGATACTTATATATAATAGTGTCAATCCCAGTCTCCTAGTTTATCCCTCCCCCCCCATTTCCCCTTTTGTGACCCTAAGTTTGATTTTGAAATCTTTGAGTCTGTTTCTGTTTTATGAGTTCTTTTGTATCATTTTTATTATATTCCACATATAAATGATATTACATGGTTTTTGTCTTTTTCCTTCTACTTTATTTAGTATGATAATCTCTAGGTCCATCCTTGTGGCTGCAAATGGCATTATTTCTTTCCTTTTTAGAGCTAAGTAATATTCCATTGTGTATATGTACCCACATCTTCTTGACCCAGTCCTCTGTCAGTGGACATTTAGGTTGTTTCCATGTCTTGGCTATTGTACATAGTGTTGCAGTGAACATTGGGGGACATGTATTTTTTCAAGTTAGGTTTTTTTCCCAAATATGCCCAGGAGTGAGATCGTTGGATCATATGGTAGTTCTATATTTAGTTTTTCAAGGACTTCCATACTGTTCTCCATAATGCTTGTACCAATTTATATTCTCACCTACAGTGTAGGAGGGTTCCCTTTTCCCCACACCCTCTCCAGCCTTTCTTGTTTGTAGACTTTTTTTGATGATGGTCATTCTTTCTGGTGTGCGGTGACATCTCACTGTATTTAGGGGTTCTGTTTATTCTTCTTCAATTATTTTTCTTTTCTCTGTTCCGCAGTTTTGACATTTCTGTTGATCTACTAGTTTACTCATTATTTCTCCTGCCATATCAAATCTGCGGTTGAATTCCCACTAGTGAACTTTTCATTTCAGCCCTGAAATTTACATTCGGTTCTTTTTTATAGTTTTTATTTCTCCATTAAAATTCCTTCCCAATTCCCCCTTTTCTTTACTGTATCTCTTTAGTCCTTTGAACATATTTACTTGAATTCCTTAAAAATATTTACAACAACTGCTTTAATGATTGTGTCTTCTAAATCTAACATCTGGGTTCACTCAGAGTCAAATTCTTTTGACAGCTTTTTTTTTTCCCCAAAGTATGATTCCTAATTTCCTTTTTGTTTGTTTGTCTGTTTGTTTTGGTCTTTTTAGGGCCCCACTCACGACATATGGAAGTTCCCAGGCTAGGAGTCAAATCAGAGCTGTAGCTGCCAGTCTATGCTACAGCCACAACAATGCCAGATCTGAGCCACGTCTGTGACCTACAGCACAGCTCTCAGCAATGCCAGATCCTTTACCCACTGAGCGAGGCCAGGGATCAAACCCACGTCTTCATGGATACTAATTGGGTTTGTTACCGCCAAGCCACAATAGGAACTCTCCTACTTTCTGCTTTATTACACGTGTATTATAAGTTTTCTTTTGCTGTTGTAACAAATGATCACAAATTCAGTGGTTTAAAGCAACATAAATTACCTTACAGTTCCGTTGGTCAGAAGCATAGCATGGATCTCACTGGGCTAAAATTCAGGTGTCAGCAGGCCCGAGCTCCTTCCTGAAGGTTCTATGGGAGAACCTGTTTCTTTCCCTTTTCCCCTTTATAGAGGCTGCTCACATTCCTTGGTTCATGGTTCCCTTCCTGAATCTTCAAAGCTGACAACATAACATCTCTCTGAGCCTGCTTCTATCATCACATGTCTTTCCCTGACCACAGCTGGGAATGGGTCTCCACTTTTAAAGATTCATGAGATTAGATGGGACCTACTTGGAAAATCCAGAATATTCTCCCCATCTCAAAGTTTTTAACCTCAAACACATCCCCCAAATTCGTTTTGCTTTTGTAAGGTAAATATTGACAGATGCTGGAGATTAGGTTATGGATTTATTGGGGGCCGTTTCTCTCTTTACCACAGTATGTCTAATGATTTTTTTTTAATTGAAAACTGAACCTTTAAAATCATACATTAGCTCTGCATTCTGTTTTATTGTTCTGAAGGTTGTTAGTGGTTGTTTTGTCATGCGTTGTTTTTGTAACTTGCCTGGATATAAACTGTGGAGTGGGCCGTGCAGTTTATTCATGGTGGCCTTGCTCAGGTTTTTATTTTTATGTTTTAAGCCTCGCTTCCTGGGGGTCTCCCCTGTGTCTGCATCGCATAGTGGTCAGCCAGTGATGTGGCCGGAGGTGTTGCTCCAACCCCTTGAACCTGGAAGCCTTCCACCATCTGCTGTGTGTGGGGAGGTGTATGCATACAAAGCTGTAGCTAGTTCTCAAGCCTCCTTTGCCCTTCACTTTTCACTGGGCTCAGTGGTGTCTCCCTTCTGTGCATCCAATTTCCCAGGTACCCAGGTGATACGGAGAGCATGTCTGTGTCCTTCCATGCTCATTCCTGTGGGGGGGGGGGGATGCAAATAGACCCAGGGAAGCAGACCATAGACTTATGCTTTTCTTACTCGAAGCTCCAGTTTTTTATTATTTTGACTTTTGTGGCCATGCCCACAGCATGAGGAAGTTCTCGGGCAAGGGACGGAATGTGAGCTACAGCTGTAACCAGAGCCACAGCAGCGACAACACTGGATCCTTAACCAGCTGAGCCATAAGGGCACTCTTAAGTTCTAGTTGTTTTTAAAGAATAAACATTTCTCAATGTGTTGTTTACCTCTGGTCAGTTTCTCATGCCTGGAAGAGATTGCTTTTGGCAATTGTGTCCAGCTTCATACTTGTTTTTTTGCAGAAAAGACTCTCTGATCACATCATCTTTACCAAGTTTACTTGCATAAGGTTGTTTGAGAAGACATATAGCTCAAACAAATAAAATCCTTGGAACAGTGCATGATATGTAGCAAGGGCTCTAACTGTATTTCTTACAGTTATCATTATTCTTGTGACAGACACAACTGTATACTCACATACATACATTGTAACCCCTATACAGTGGGGTTTGTTGTTGTTTATTTTAGATCCTCTCTCCAGCCTCTTTTTTTTTTTTTTTTTGGTCTTTTTGCCTTTTCTAGGGCTGCTCTCGTGGCATATGGAGGTTCCCAGGCTAGGGGTCCAATTGGAGCTGTAGCCACCGGCCTACACCAGAGCCACAACAACATGGGATCCAAGCCGTGTCTGCAACCTATACCACAGCTCACGGCAACGCCGGATCCCTAACCCACTGAGCAAGGCCAGGGATCGAACCTGCAATCTCATGGTTCCTACTCAGATTCGTTAACCACCGTGCCACTACGGGAACTCCTCTCCAGCCTCTTAACTTCTAGAAACTCCTTTATTGTGTAGACCAGCTGTCTGCAAACATTTTCTGTAAAGTGCCAGGTAGTCAACACTTAGGCTTTGGAAGTCCCCCGGTCACCTGTCTGCTCAGTGCTGCTGATGCAGGCTGAGAGCAGCCGTAGACAGTATGTAAATGAATAGGTGTGGCTCTAAACCAGGAAGACTATTTATGAGAACCTGCTGCCCGTGGGATTTGGCCTCCGGACTATAGTTTGGCAACCCCTGCTGCAGACACACTGTCTCATGATTGTGCATCTAAGCAGTGCCATCAGCCCAGCCCTGACAGGCTGTATTTTCCTTTGAAAAGCACTGAAGAAGAAGAGACTTCTGGCACACACTCCAACCCCTCCCAACACCCGAGCTCTGGGAGCTAAGACTTCTTCCAGAGCATGGAGCTCTTGGGTACTTGGCATCCTTATCAAGTGATTTTAGGAGAAGGACCTGTCACTTCTGGATATACGTCAAGAACGCCACTTAGTGTTATTAGATAGCAACATGCTGTATTGTAGACACAGACACAGGAGTTAGTTAAGCTTATTGATGGAAAACTGTTCTATCTAGAACTCGATTGTATAGCTTTTTGTTAGTTTTTTTTAACTTTTTAAAAATTATAGTTGATTTACAGTGGTGTGCCAATTTCTGTTGTAAAGCAAAAGTGACCCGTCTCTCTCTCTCTCTCTCACACACACACAAACACACACATTTTCTTTTTCTTTTTCTGATATTATTTTCCATCATGGTCTCTCACAAGAGATTGGATGTAGTTCCCTATGCTCTACAGTAGGACCTCATTGCTTGTCCATTCTCAATGCAAGAGTTTGCATCTGCTAACCTCAAACTCCCTGCCCACCCCACTCCCCCCACCTCCCCCTCGGCAACCACACGCCTGTTCTCTGTGTCTGTGGGTCTGTTCCTGTTTTGTAGATAGGTTCACTTGTGCCATGTTTTAGATTCTACATATAAGTGATATCCATATGGTATTTGTCTTTCTCTTTCTGACGGACTTCACTTAGTATGAGACTCTCTAGGTCCATTGTGAATAGTGCTGCTGTGAACATACAGGTGCATGTATCTTTTTGAATTGTAGTTTTGTTTGGGTAGATGCCCAGGTTGGGATTGCTGGATCATATATGGTAGTTCTATATTTAACTCTTATAAATAGAGTTTTTCCCTTCTACACAAAGGAAAGGTATGTACATTTTTAAAACCACAATATTCCCTTTTTGACTTAACACTCAATCTTTGGAGAGCATTAAAGCGATAGATTATACTAATCTAATTGCTCCTTACACAATGGCTTTGTGCCTAGAAATTAGGACAGAATGATACGTCAGTTTTTAAGACTATTTTATTACTAAATATATCATACATTCCAACAGTATATAAATTACAGACGAGCTGCTTAAAGAATTATAAAGTAAATATAGGTTAGCTTCTTCGTGGCTATAGCAGGACTTGAGAGCTCATGAATCCTGTTTTCTTCCCGACTGACGTATATCATGTGCTTGTATCTTTTATTTTTACCATTTTGGGGGGTTTCTGTGGCCACACCCACAGCATATGGAAGTTCCTGGGCCAGGGATTGAATCCTGGGTCATAGGACCTACTGCAGCTGCAACAGTGCTGGATCCTTAACCTGCTGTGCCACAGTGGGAACTCTAGTAATTTTGACCTAAAATAGTTTTGTCTGTAGAGTTCCCACTGTGGCACAGCAGGTTAAGAACCCTACTAGAATCCATGAGGATGCAAGTTCCATCCCTGGCCTCGATCAGTGGGTTAAGGATCTGGTGTGGCTGTGGCTGTGGTGCAAGCCGGCAGCTGTACCTCTGGTTCTACCCCTAGCCTGGGAACCTCCAGATGCTGCAGAATGGCCCTAAAAAACAAACAAATTAATTAAATAAAATATTTTTGTCTGTCAGTGTTCGTAGATTTGCCCATATAAGCGTTCTCATGGATCATGTCTTTGGTGTTGTATCTTAAAAGGCAGTACTATACCCATGATTGATTTTGAGATCTTTTTTGTGAAGGGTGCAGGATCTTTATCTATATTCTTTTTTTTTTTTTTTTTTTTTTAGTTTTTTAGGGCTGCACCCACAGCATATGAAAGTTCCCAGCCTAGGGATCAAATCAGAGCTTCAGCTGCTGGCCTGCCTGCCCCACAGGATCCGAACCTTGTCTGCAACCTACACCACAGCTCACAGCAACGCTGGATCCTTAACCCACTGAGCGAAGCCAAGGTCCCAACCTGAATCCTCATGGATACTAGTTGGATTCGTTTCTGCTGAGCCACAACGGGAACTCCTAGATTCACTTTGTTTGCAGGTGGATATCCAGTTGTTTCAGAACCATTTCTTTCTTTTTTTTTTTTTTCTTTTTTACAACTTTTGGATTACTTGTGGAATACTGTAGATTCAATGTCAGTCAATTTATATTGTTTTGTTTTGTTTTTTTGTCTTTTTGTCTTTTTTGTTGTTGTTGTTGCTATTTCCTGGGCCGCTCCCGTGGCATATGGAGGTTCCCAGGCTAGGGGTCGAATCGGAGCTGTAGCCACCGGCCTACACTAGAGCCACAGCAACGCGGGATCCAAGCCGCGTTTGCGACCTACACCACAGCTCACGGCAATGCCGGACCCTTAACCCACTGAGCAAGGGCAGGGACCGAACCCGCAACCTCATGGTTCCTAGTCGGATTCATTAACCACTGCGCCACGACGGGAACTCCCCAGAACCATTTCTTGAAAAACCTCTCCTTGTCTCATCGCCTTTGGTCAGAGATCAGCTGACTATGCATGTGGGTCTTTCTGAGCTCTCTATTCTGTTTCAGTCATCTGTTTTGTCTTTTCTCTAATACCACACTGTCTTGATTACTACAGCTTTATAGTAAGTCATAAAGTTATGCAGGGCCAATTCTCCAACTTAATTCTCCTCCCTCAGTACTGTGTCAGCTATTCTGGGCCTTTTGCCCCTCTGTTTAAACTTTAGAATCAGTTTGTTGGCATCACAAAATAACTTGCTAGGATTTTGATTGAGTTTGCATTGAGTCTCTAGATCAAGAACTGACATTTGAAAAAAAAAAAAAAAAAAGAACTGACATTTGATAATACTGAATTTTCCCGTCAGTGAATGTGGAATATCTTTCCACATATTCTGATTTGGTTCATCAGGGTTTTGTAGTTTTCCTGATATGGACCTTCTGTGTATTTTGTTAGATTTAATCCTAAGTATTTCATTTTGGGGGGGGGTGCTAATGTCTGAATTTTTTTTAAGGCAGTTTTGTTATGATATAACTCACATACCATGCAAGTTACCCATTTAAAGCATACAATTCACTGATGTTTAAAGTATGTTCAAAGATAAGTACAACTATCAACACGGTCAATTCTAGAACATTCCATCACTTTGAAAAGTAACTTTGGGAGTTCCCGCTGTGATGCAGCAGAGACGAATCCAACTAGTATCCATGAGGATGTGGGTTTGATCCCGGGCCTTGCTCAGTATGTCAGGGATCCAGCATTGCCATGAGCTGTGGTGTAGGTTGCAGACGCAGCTCAGATCTGGTGTTGCTGTGGCTGCAGCATAAGCTGGCAGCTACAGCTCCAGTTTGACCCCTAGCCTGGGAACTTCCAAAGCAAGGGAAAAAAAAGTAACCTTGAACCTTTTACCTATCCATTTTTCTCAAGGGTCCCTTTTCATTTAGCTCTTGGCCTGATAATACTTTTCTATCTTGCCATCACTTTTTTCCTTTTTTAAAAATGTTTTATCTAGCATAATACATTGTTTGCAGTGAGAATTAATATGGCTCCCAAGCTTGCTATATTACCAGAAACAGCATGCAAAACAATTGTCATAAATTTGGACTAACAGGCTCAAATAAATACAGTAACTTAAAATTGTCACTTAAAATAACCTTAAAATTTCTACTCAAAGGCTTCAAGCTTCTTGAGAAATGATCTCCAGGTCATATGACCATCTGTGTATTCAGATGTTGAGGGGATTTAGAGTATATTTCCAGAACTTCAGAGGTGACTTTTATTGCCCATATAAGTGGATAAATAGATCTTATATGGGATAAAAAGTGCAACTTTTATCACAAATCTCATTGCCATTTTTTTCTCAAGGACTTAATTATAGTTGGAGTATAATTCAGTCATGCTGGCTGACCTTTTTGAAATATTTCAAAATATTATTAAACATTCCCCCCCCCCAAAAAAGTGCTTTAAGATATGAGAGAGGCAAAAGCCAGACAAAGGACAGTACTGTCACCCTTGCGCGTATTAAAAAGGAAACTGTTTGCATGCAATGGGCTAGCATCCTGCCTGTCTGGAAGATTCTGACCCTGATTCTGCTAAATGCAAGGCCAGCTGCGTGGACAGGCTGTGACGCCTCCCTGCTGCTTACAAGGTGAACTTCCAGTGGGCCGGGCAGCCCACGAGCAAGCCTGGCAAGAGGATGAGGAAATTTGTGCACAAGTTAATTGAAAATAACTTTCAACCTAAGTTGAAAGTTACAAATATGGGCAATGTCTTCTGCATTTATTTTTCAAAAAGCAAGATAAAACTTTTAGGTTCAAAATTGGACACTTTAACCCTATGTGTAACATAGGTCCTTCCTTTGCCTTCCTGAGGCAGCTCCTGGCCACTCATCCAGCATCTTCTCCACTCCTCCAAGCCCTGCCAGACTTCTCTTTGTGTTGCTCCTTATTCATTCAACTTGCCTAAAACAAAACAAAACAAACCCCTCAAACATACAGATGATCCAAGTGGGTCTTTTGGCTGTTGGAAAATAACTGTTTTGGTGCTCTTAGGCTATCTCTATATCTATATGTTGTTATTATTATTTTGCTTTTTAGGGCTACACCTGCAGCATATGGGCTTTCCCAGGCTAGGGGTCGAATAGGAGCTGTGGTTGCTGGCCTACGCCACAGCCACAGCAATGCCAGTTCCAGCTGCATCTTGTGACCTATGCCACAGCTCATGGCAACACCAGATCCTTAACCCACTGAGCGAGGCCAGGGATCGAACCCACATCCTCATGGATACTAGTTGGGTTCATTACTGCTGAGCCACAACAAGAGCTCCCTATTTATTTCTTTTAACTTTGCAACAAAATTGGGTGACTTTTTCTTCCCCCATTGTTTTTCTCAATGTGGGTGTAAAAGTGCCTTGCAGCTAACTATCTTATAGCTACTGTCCCCGGGAACTTCATAACACTAGTTTGTGTTTGTAGGTAGTTGTATACGTTCTTATATGTTCATCTTTTCTTACCAGCAAGTTAATTGTGATGTGAAGTGGTCACTTCACTAACTGCCTGGAACAACCAGGTCTTGAATGGAAATCTCCTTTAACTCCCGCATTCTAATTTATCCACCAGCAAACCTCTGCTCCAGAGGCTGAAAGAAGGAGCATTTAAAATAAACCAAAAAAGGGAGTTCCCTTTTTTGGCTCAGTGGTTAATGAATCTGACTAGGAGCCATGAGGTTATGGGTTCGATCCCTGGCCTTGCTCAGTGGGTTAAGGATCCAGCGTTGCCATGAGCTGTGGTGTAGGTTGCAGACGTGGCTTGGATCCTGCATTGCTGTGGCTGTGGTTTAGGACAGGGCTACAGCTCCGATGAGACCCCTAGCCTGGGAACCTCCATATGCCACGGGAGCGGCCCAAGAAATGGCAAAAAAGACCCCCCCCCCCAAAAAAAAAGCTCTTTTTTGTTCTTATTATCTGATCTAGAGGTGGTTTGGAACAACAGATCAGATACTAATAATTATAAATTGTTAAACTTCTGAGAGTAAGAAAGCCCTGCTTTGTGAGTGAAGGACTTCTTTGGTGGAAATTAAGAGAAGCATTTCCTTTGTGTAAGGATATGATCCTGCTTACTCGTTTTAAAGGATAAAATATATCCAAGAAAAATCTCATTTCAACGAGACACAATCTCCTTGTAACATTGGGGAATCCTGTTGTCCCTTGTGGTGGAATTATAAGAAGCACCATGAATGTATTTTTACATACTTAGGTTGCAGGAGGTGGGGGTATGTGACAGACTCACCTCCCTCAGTGATGTGGGGCCAGCAGCATTTGTTGTAGATAAAGCAGGAATTGAGGGGTCAATTGAGGCTAGAACCCAGGATCTTTTTCTTTTGAAAACAAGTGAGAATTCATGGCTCTGACCCTCCTGTCCGCAGCAGAGTCAAGCAGTAGAGGTGACTGAGGAATAAGGATTCATCACCCCACAGGGGGGAAGAGCACCTCTCCACAGTAACTCCATGAATTAATTAAGGTCACAGTAAGAAATACGCCTCCTAGTTCTGAAGTTCTTAGATAGTGTGGTCTATCTTTTCTGTCTTTGGTTTTGTTTCTGATGTTAGGATTTTTTTTAAAAAAACTAACCACAATAAAAACATATCATATTACCAATAAAGCTACCCTGGAGCTCCCGTCGTGGCTCAGTGGTTAGCAAACCTGACTAGCATCCATGAGGATGTGGGTTTGATCCCTGGCCTCGCTCAGTGGGTTAAGGATCTGGCATTGCCGTGAGCTGTGGTGTAGGTCACAGACGTAGCTCAGATATGACGTTACTGTGGCAGTGGTGTAGGCTGGTGGCTACAGCCCCGATTCAACCCCTAGTCAGGGAACCTCCATGTGCCACAGGTGCGGTCCTAAAAAAAAAAAAAGACAAAAAGACCATCTGTTCACTTACTGTTCAAAAGTAGGGAAGCACAAGAAGTTTATGATGATTTAAAAAAATAATAAAAAAATAAGGCTACCCTACCACAAAAGCATAAATAAATTCCATTCAGCAGCTGGTTCAACTTAGAACTTAAGGAACAGCATACGACTCTGTCTGCCTTTCCATGCTTTCTTGTCCCAGTTCCCATGCTGTATGACACTGTTTCTACGCTTGTTTTAAGACCTAAATAAAACAAACTTCTTGATGTTGAGCGTGAGGTGCTGTTACATGTGCTGTTCTTCTGGCTCTCAAGTCAGTGTCTTATGTCTTGAAACAGTGTGGAAGGCCACTGTGTGCCACTCACTGTATCATTTTCATTTCGGGATAAGGCTTCTAATTCAGTAAAATTGCAAAATCTTCTGCAGCTTGGTGCAGTTATCTACCAGCGTCCATAACTTCTGAGAGTGAAGAAGTAAAACCCAGCGTCCTGCTCTTTTAATTATGAAAAATCCCAAACATACACAAAAATAGAATAATGCCATAAACCTTCTGATATCTGTCATCCAGTTTTAATAATTATCAAGGTTTTGCAGCACTTATTTCCCACATGACCTCTCCCCCTTTTTTCCCTTTGTCGAATTATTTTATTCTTTTCACAGGTATTAACTGCCATTGCTTTAGAAAATTCTCAGCCATTATGGCTTTCTGTATTACCTCTGCCCCATTCTATCCCTCCTTTCATTTGAGATTCCATTTAACCTGTAATGAAAACTGTGTTCCTCTTTATTTTCCTTTTCATCATCTCTTTAAGTTTTACAATTGATATTTTCTTTTGACCTGCCTTCCAGTTCTTTAATTCTTCCCTTGGCTGTGACAAGTCTGATGTTAAACTCTTGAGTTCTTAATTTCAGTTTTCTATTTTTCAGTGCTAGAATTTTTGTTAGCTATTTTTTTATATAGTTTCTAATTTTCTGCTGAAATTCTTTTCTATTATTGTTTGCACACATACTTATTATTTGAAAGTTGATTTATGAGAGCCTCAGTCATTTCCACCCCTGTAGGTCTGTTTCATTGTCTATGTTTTTCTCTTGGTTTTCAGATAGTCCTTGTCTTTTTGTGTGCCTGGTTATAATTTTACTGAATGCAGGACATTGTATAGAAAAACAGATAATTTGAGGTTCAGAATGACGTTCTCTTCTTTCAGGGAGAATTTACTTTTTGCTTCTGGCAGTCAGGGTAGAAACAGGTCACCTTAATTGTATCAAGATTTGAGCCGATTCAGTCTTTGTGAAGGCTGGTCTGTTTCTGGCTTACTGCTATTCCTGGACTGTAGGCCTCTGTCGTCGCAAATGATGTTTACTAGGGCTCCTTCTCACCTTTGCTGAGCCCTGATTTCCAAATTCTGTGTCTCTGTATCTTTGAGACTGCCAGCACTTCTTCTCAGCTCTTTAGCTTATCTGCTTCTACTTTCAAATCATCAAAGGGAAAAGTAGCAACAAATGTAAGGATCACGGTCTTGAGCTTCTGCTCTTATTGATGTCTTGACTTATTCACACCCCTCTCCCTCCGTGGTTCTTTGATTCCTTCTAACAGATTAAAAAAAATATTTTATCTAACTTTTCTTGGTCTTAAGAAGGAGTTTGGTCTGAAACAAGCTAATCCATCATTGCTGGAAGGAGAAATCAGGCTGAAGAAATTTAATCAAATCTCAAACATTAAATCATTGTATCCATGCATACTTCAATTTGTATCTCCAAAAAGCGTATGGACATTTTCTTACATACCCACAATGCCACTTCATGTTCAGATTTCCTAGATTGACTTAGAAATGTTTTTTATAATTTTTCGTTTGTTTGTTTAAGATGCAAAAGGTCTACAAATTAGATTTGTTGTAGCTCTTAGGTCTCTTTTAATCTAGAGTGTTCTCCTCCCCTGCCATCTTTTTCTTTTCATGCTGTTGACCTGTTGAAGATCCTGGGTAAAAGTCCTGTAGAATTTTCCATATCTTGAATTTGGGTGGGTGCTTTCCTTTGTTCCACTCTCATTTATTTTTCCTGTGAAATGAAATTTAACTTCAGTTTGATTAAATTCGGTTTGTTTTTGTTTTTGTATCAAGGATCCTTTACAGGTAGTGCAAAATAATTCCTGTTGCATCATATCAGATAGCATGTAATGTCTGGTAGTGTCACACTTGAATGATCTTAAGACTGATCATTGAGTTTAAATGGTAACAAGCTAATTTATCCATTTAAAAATTTCCATCAGTCTTTGATCTACTGGTTTTATCTAGTGATACGTTTTCTCTGGAGCAGTTGTTTCTTCAAAACTGCAAACTACTGCTTTCTCTAAGTCCATTATAGAATTATATTTCACATTGATCAGCTAAAATTCATACACTGGAGCTCTTTGTTGACTCTAAAATGCAGTTTATATAGTCAAGTTATACTCTTGCTTTAGATTGTGATGTATTTTATCCATTCTAAAAAAAATATTTCTAACAATAAAGGTTTTTCCTGCTATTTCCGTGTGGAAACTGCTATCTGTAGTGAAGCAGTGTGACTGGTAATTGTATCATGAAAAAAAGCCTTTGCTTGCAAGACCAACAACGTAGGTCCCACCATTGGGTATGTTTTTCTCTTCCCCCTTTTAACTGGAGACACTGCAGTTTTGACCCTCAGCCTCCCCGCTCCTTGGCAGCAAGATCTTGGTGCTCATGGGTCTGAGTCAAACTAGCCTGTGTGCTGCAGCGTTTCTCTGCTTAACACCTTCCTTCCCATGCACTTACCCCAGGAACACCAAGGGCACTTTTTCCATTCTGGGCCCAGCATCCTGGACCTCATGAAAAGAAAATATTGTAGCAACCCAAACAAGTAGCATGCCTTGTTGAATGCTTTTGTTATTACATAGTTTGCTTGCATATTTTGTAGCATCATTTCTGCCTCTTGAAGTCAGCTCTGACCACCAGATCTGAGCAGGTGTCTAGGTCCTGTTGAATCAGCTATAGAACATGCTTTGCATCAGATCCTTTTTTTTTCTATTCTCATTACCCTCATCCTGGCCCAGACCCCTCTGCCTCTAGGGTCTCTCTTCCAATTGTCCTTGTTTCCTGTTTTGATGAAATATGCTCAGCCCCCTTCTTATGTGGCTGCCTGCCAGCGGAGGCTAACCTCCTAGCGGGGCGCAGGTGCTTCTGCAGTGGAGGCTAACCTCCTAGCATAGCCCGGCTGCCTCTGCCCAGCCTGGCCTCAGGCGCAGCTCTCGCCCACTCTGCCAACCAGGTCCTGAGCTCGCTGGCCCTTTGTATTCAGCCTCCTGCACTATCACAGAGCGACCCGCCCTCCCCAGACCCCACCTGCTGCCTGGGAACCCATCACTGCTCCCAGTCTGAACCAGCCCAGTTCCTCTGCCAGGAACCTCCCCTGATCACCGCAGTCTCCGCTGCTTCAGGAGCACCCATTGTCCATGCCCAGGTCTAGCAGCTCTCAGCTCTCCTCTCCCTATGGTGACTCAACTTGCCTCTTGTCTGCAACCACACAAATCAAGGGTGGGGACTCACCTTGGACTTCTCGCATCCCTCACGCCCGGAGCACAGAACCTGGCTTCTCTCTCCTAGCTGCACCCACATCCCTGTTTCAGTCTTCGAAGTCCGCTGGCATCCGGCCTCCTCTCTGGTTCAGGCGCTCAGCCCGGCCTGGCTCTCTGGCAGCCCTGTGATTGCGGACCACTCGCAAGCCCTCCTCTCTCCTCCTCACTGACCCACATGGTGAAGTTGGGTGAGAACTTCTCCCAGCAGGAGCGAGCTTCACCAGTTTTCCTCGGGGTGCTATTCCAGCCAGTCCTCAGGATGCTCGTTCCGTATGTCAGCTGGGAAGCCTCCAGCAACAAGCCAGGCACACGCTCAGCACCCCCGTCGGAGCCGGGGAGGCTGCTCCGTAAATATTTATGTGGAAGCCCCCCTCCCAGGCCCTTCCTCACCCTCTCCTGATTAAACTCCACTGTTTTTTTTTTTTTTTTAAGATCTTTAAGCAACCAGAGCAGGTGCCTATCCCAGAGTAACTGTGCATTACGTTCTGCTACCATAGAACCAAAGATTTCCTTTCCCTCTGCTAACTGACATGACAGATAGCCTCTTAATGGAATGATTATTCATATGAAATTACTTTTTGCCTTTAAACATAATCATGCTACTTTCAGAGCAATCAAATCACAGCCCAAATCCAGGTGTCCTTTTCAAGGCAAGTGTCCAGGCCGGTTAAGTCCAGGGCAATAGCATCCTATGCTGAGACCTTTGGTCTAGGGATCTTAAAGTTGTTCCCACACAAGTAGATAATGATGTTCTTTTTTTTGTTTGTTTGTTTGTTTTTGTCTTTTTGCTATTTCTTTGGGCCACTCCCGTGGCACATGGAGGTTCCCAGGCTAGGGGTTGAATCGGAGCTGTAGCCACTGGCCTACGCCAGAGCCACAGCAACGCGGGATCCGAGCCGCGTCTGCAACCTACACCACAGCTCACGGCAACGCCGGATCATTAACCCACTGAGCAAGGGCAGGGACCGAACCCGCAACCTCATGGTTCCTAGTCGGATTCGCTAACCACTGCGCCACGACGGGAACTCTTGATGTTCGTTTTTAAGGGGCAAGAGGTGATGTGACTGATCTCTTGGCACGTTCAGCCGATGACAGAAGTTCGGGACCCGGTGTCTCCTTTTTTTCTCCCATCTCCTCCCTTTTCAGTTCTTTCAAAGAAGCGCGGCCCACCTTCTGTTAGTTGAAACGCCTCCCTCTCAGGTGCTGCTGTCCACTCGAAGAGCCTAGATGAAAAAAGGTGCCATCTCACATTGCACGTGAGGAAGAGGGACATGGAATGGTTTGCAGACATGTGTCTGTTCTTCAGAGGACATGTGTGTCTCTCATGATGAATCTTGCTCGTCTCTGTGACACAGCAGCATAGATGTGGGTCCATGACTTGTTCATAAATGAAAGCAGAACACTCCTTGGCACATGGCCAGCCCTGTGTTAAGTCACCCCTCAGGATGCTCTCTTGGAGGCCCTGGGGCCACATGGGGTCTCCGGATGAGCAGCATCTGGGCTGCACCCTGGCCCCTGCCCTCCATCAGCCTGGATGCATTTCCATTCTCCCCACGGAGACAAGCCTTCCCCGATCCAGAGGAGCCAAGTTCAGTCCCGCTTCCCTCCTCCAGGAAACCTTCCCTGGTCCAGCCCATCATCAGTCACCGCTCTTCAAAATTCCTGTATCCTTTTCTCAGTTCAGTTCCACACACCTGAACTGAGCAGAGCCGTGCATTAATGTAGGCTTCACCCAGGTGCTGAATCAGGCACCATCCCGTGGTATTTTTGACTATTGTGTGAATGTTTGTCTTGTGTCTGATGGGATTACTGGGCCTCGAGGGAACAGATCACAGAACAACAGCACGGGATTTCCATGGCCCCAGGATGGATCGTTCATACACAGTGGGAGCTCGGGAGATGCTTGGAGGATGTGGGGAGCCAAAGAGGCCAAACTCTGATATGATAAATTATTGTCAAATCGACTTGAAATAACATTGGATCTGAAACCGAGCCCTACGTTTTCATTCTTTGGTCCACTCCCACACCCTATTACTATTCTGTTATGTGTGAAAGAGCTATGTGTGGAGTCCCTGCAGGCAGGACATCGTGGCAGATAGAGATGGGGTGTCTGAACTGAAAGCTCTGAAATCCAGTCGGGGGCAGAATAGATACACAGGGCCTGTAAGAAAGGTGGACTGGGATGAACGATGAACTCTGTGCCTGAGACTCAGAGGGCTCTGCAGTTAAGAGGAGGCTGAGAGCGTCTCTAGATGAGGAGTCATGGAGCTTTCATTCATTGACTTCTCCGTTACAACTGAGAGGCCAGCTTCTGTGCCAAGGCTGTCCTGGGTGCTAGAGCTTCATGGGCGAGATTGGAGGATAAGATTCATACCTGCTTCCCACACCCCCTGCCAAATGTCAACACAGAGGTCAGATTCTCTTTTCTAGTGTTTATTAGAGAGTCAATCCAGTCCTGTGATTTTTTTTTTTTTTCCTAATGCAAAAGGCACTTCAGGAGAGCAGGAGACGGATGGTATTGAGTGCTCCTGGCTGCAAAGCTGGTTACTTCCCAGCAGCTCATTGACATTCACAGCCAGTGTTTGCCTCCTCTTTCTTTCTTTCTTTCTTTCTTCTTAAGGCTGCACCTGCAGCATATGGACGCGCCCAGGCTAGGGGTCAAATTGGAGCTATAGCTGCCGGTAGCCTATACCACAGCCCTAGTAATGCAGGGTACAAGCCGAGCCCCATCTGCGACCTACACCACAGCTTGCAGCAACGCCAGATCCTTAACCCTCTGAATGAGGCCACAATGGAACCCACATCCTAATGGATACTTAATCAGGTTCTTAACCCGCTGAGCCACAGCGGGAACTCCTGCCTCCACTTGCATTGTCTCCTGATGAAATACCGACTGCAAAGATGAGAAGTACTGATGCTGTTTGCTATTTGTTTTCTTCCAGGATTTTTTTCCCAGGAAGCCACCCTGTCAGAGGTGTGCAAGTCATGAAAGTTGGCAAACTGCAGTTACACCAAGGCATGTTTCCCCAGGCGATGAAGAATCTGAGGCTGGTGAGTATGCTGGGACTGTTTGCGGTTCTGCCTTTCAGACCTTTTTCTGGCTGTTGCTGGCTTCTTCCCTGTGATTTCTAGCAACTCTACACACCAGTGAAATGACATGCAATGTATACACACATGTACACATGCACCTATTCATGCACAAATACATGCCCACAAATGTTAAAAAACTGGCTCTGGGGGAAAAGAAGAAAAAGCTGATTTGCGATGTTTGCCAATTTCTGTGGTATAAACATGCCCACTGTGGCTAATTTTAAACTACTAATTTCCAGTCAACCAATTGACAAAAATCAGAAAAATGTAACAATCAACATTTTTTCAACTCTTTTCACTTCTTTTAAAAAAAATTTCCTTATTGTTGATTTATAATGTTCTGTCAATTTCTGCTGTATAGCAAAGTGACCCAGTCATACATATAGACACATTCTTTTTATCATATTAACTAACATCATTTTCTATCACAGTGATGGGATAGAGTTCCCTGTGCTATATTTACAGCAGGACCTCATTGCTTATCCACTCCAAATGCAATTGTTTGCATCTGCTAACCCCAGACTCCCAGTCCATCCCACTCCCTCCCTCTCCCCATCGGCCACCACAGCCTGTTCTCTCTGACCAGAAGTTTGTTTCTGTTTTGTAGATAGGTTCATTTGTGCCGTATTTTAGATTCCACGTTGAAGTGAAATCATATCATATTTGTCTTGCTCTTTCTGACTTACTCCACTTAGTATGAGAATCTCTCGTTCCATCAATGTTGCTGCAAATGGCATTATTTTTTTAAATGACTTTTATTTTTTCCATATAGTTGGTTTACAGAGTCCTGTCAATTTCTTCTGTATAGCCAAGTGACCCAGTCATTCATATAGATACATTCTTTTTCCCACATTATCCTCCATCATGTTCCATCACAAGTGACTAGATACAGTTCCCAGGGCTATACAGCAGGATCTCATGGCTTATCCACTCCAGAGGCAATAGTTTGCATCTGTTAACCCCAGACTCCCAGTCCAACCCACTCCCCCGCCAACCTCGGCAACCACAAGTCTGTTCTCCAAGTCCATGAGTTTCTTTTCTGTGGAAAGGTTTATTTGTGCCGAATATTAGATTCCAGATATAAGTGATAGCATATGGTATTTCTCTTTCTCTTTCTGACTTACTTTGTTTAGTAGGAGAATCTCTAGTTCCATCCATGTTGCTGCAAATGGCAAATGACATTATTTTGTTCTTTTTTGTGGTTGAGTTGTATTCCATTGTGTATATATATATCACATCTTCTTAATCCATTCATCTGTTGATGGACATTTGTTTCCATATCTTGGCTATTGTGAATAGTGCTGCAATGCTGGGTCATATGGTAGTTCTCTACTTGGTTTTCTGAGGTACCTACATACTGTTCTCTATAGTGGTTGTACCAATTTACATTCCCACCAACAGTGTAGGAGGGTTCCCTCTTCTCTACACCCTCTCCAACATTTGTTACTTGTAGACTTATTAATGAGAGCCATTCTGACTGGTGAGGTTGTACCTCATTGTAGTTTTGATTTGCATTTCTCTAATAATTAGTGATGTTGAGCATTTTTCTGTGTGCCTGTGGGTCATCCACGTGTTTTCCTTGGAGAAATGCCTATTTAGGCCTTCTGCCCATTTTTAAATTTGGTTGTTAATGTTTTTTTGCTGTTGAGTGGTTGTGAGTTGTTTGTATATTTTGGAGATTAAGCCCTTGTTGGCTGCATTGTTTGCAACTATTTTCTCCCATTTCTTAGGTTGTTTTTGTTGTTGTTGTTGTTGTTGTTTATGGTTTCCTTTGCTGTGCAAAAGTTTTTAAGTTTGATTAGGTTCCATTGGTTTATTTTTTGTTTTTATTTCTATTGCCTTGGGAGACTGACTTAAAACATTTGTACAGTTGACGTCAGAGAATGTTTTGCCTATGTTCTCTTCTAGGAGTTTGATGGTGTCCTGTCTTATATTTAAGTCTTTAAGCCATTTTGAGTTTATCTTTGTGCATGGAATGAGGGTATGTTCTAACTTCCTTGATTTACATGCAACTGTCCAGTTTTTGTAGCACCACTTGCTAAAGAGACTGTCTTTTTCCCATTTAATATTCTTGCCTTCTTTGTCAAAGATTAATTGAGTGTAGGTGTCTTGGTTTATTTCTGGGCTCTCTATTTTGTTCCATTGGTCCATATGTCTATTTTTGTACCAGCACCACACTGTCTTGATGACTGTAGCTTTGTAAGATTGTCTGAAGTCTGGGAGAGTTATGCCTCCTGCTTGGTTTTTTTCCTCAGGATTGCTTTAGCAATTCTGGGTCTTTTATGGTTCCATATTAATTTTTGGTCTAGTTCTCTGAAAAATGTCATGGGTAATTTGTTAGAGATGGCATTAAATCTGAGATTATTTGGGGTAGTATGGCCATTTTAATGATATTAATTCTTCCAGTCCAGGCTCATGGAATATCTTTCCATTTCTTCAAATTCTCTAATTTCCTTGATTAATGTTTTATAGTTCTCAGCATATAAATCTTTCACCTCCTTGGTCAGGTTATTCCTAGGTATTTAGGTTTTTGGGGTGTGATTTTAAAAGGTATTTTATTTTTATATTCCTTTTCTAATATTTCATTGTTTCGATGATTTCTGAATGTTAATCTTGTACCCTGCTACTCTGCTGAATTCATTGATCAATTTGAATAGTTTTGTGTGGAGTCCTTAGGGTTTTCTATGTATAGTTTCATGTCATCTGCATAGAGTAACAATTTTATCTCTTCCCTTCCAATTTGGATACCTTTTATTTCTTTTGTTTGTGTGATTGCTAATGCTAGGACTTCCAATACTCTGTTGAAGAAAAGTAGTGAGAGTGGGCATCCTTGTCTTGTTCCAGATTTTAGCGGAAAGGTTTACAGCTTTTCTCCATTGAATATTACACTGGCTGTGGCTTTGCACAAATGACTTTTATTGTGTTAAGGTGTGTTCCCTATATACCCACTTTGGTAAGAATTTTTATCTTAAATGGATGTTGGATTTTGTCAAATGCTTTTTCTACATCTATTGAGATGATCATGTGGTATTTGACTTTTCTTTTGTTAATGTGGTGTATGACATCGTTTTATTTTCAAATGTTGAACCATCCTTGTGAACTTGGGATGAATCCTGCTTGGTTGTGCTGTATGATTTTTTTTTTTTTTGGCTTTTTGCCATTTTTTTCTTGGGCCCCTCCAGTGGCATATGGAGGTTCCCAGGCCAGGGGTCTAATCGGAGCTGTAGCTGCCGGCCTACGCCAGAGCCACAGCAACACGGGATCCGAGCCGTGTCTGTGGCCTACACCACAGCTCACGGCAACGCCAGATCCTTAACCCACTGAGCAAGGGCAGGGATCAAACCCGCAACCTCATGGTTCCTAGTTGGATTCATTAATCACTGAGCCACCACAGGAACTCCATGATTTTTTAATATGTTGTTGGATTCGGTTGGCTAAAAATTTTTTGGGAATTTGTGTCTATATTCATCAAAGCTATTGGCCTATAATTTTTTTTCTTTTGGTGTTATCTTTGTCTGGTTTTTGTATTAGGGCAATGGTGGCTTCATAGAAGGTCTTTGGAAGTATTCCTTCTTCAACATTTTGGAAAAGTTTAAGAAGGATGGGTATAAGTTCTTCTTTGTAGGTTTGGTAGAATTCACCTGTTAAGCCATCTGATCCTGTACTTTTGTTTGTAAGGAGTGTCTTTTATTACATATTCAATTTCATTTTTCAAGTCTATTCAAATTATTTTTTTCCTTGATTCAGATCTAGCAGGCTGTATGTCTCTAGAAAGTTGTCCATTTCTTCTAGGTTGTCAAATTTGTTGGCATATAATTATTCATAGTATTCTCTTATGGTTTTTTTAATTTCTTCAGTATCCATTGAGATGTCTCATATTTCATTTCTTTATTTGGGTTTTCTCTCTCTTCTTGGTGAAGAAGCACCCCACCTTGGGTTTGATTAATTTGCTAATGGCAGCTCACAGAACTCACAGAAACACTTTACTTACTAGATCACCAGTTTATTATAAAAGGCCATAAATCAGGAGCAGCCAGATGGAAGAGAGGCATATAGGGCAGGGCATTGGGAAAGGGTGTGGAGTACACACATGCTCAGACCTCTATGTGTTCACCAACCTGCAAGCTTTCCAAAGCCTGTCCTTTTAGGGTTTTATGGAGGCTTCATTACAGGAACACATGATTAAACCACTGGTCATTGGTGATTGATTCAGCCTCCAGCCCCTCATCCCTGCCCAGAGCTCAGGGGTTAGGACTGAAAGTTCCAATCCTCTAATCACATTGTTGGCTTTCCTGACAACCAGCCTCCATCTTTAGATGCTTCTAAAAGTCACCTTCGTCAAATAAGAAAAAGGCACCTTTATTGTTTTTATCACTTAGGAAACTCCAAGGGTTTCAGGAGCTCTTTGCCAGAAACAGGGATGAGGACCAAGCATGTATTGCTTATTCTCTATCAGAGCGTCTCAAAGCGGGATGTTCTGAACACATGCATCTCTGCAAGCTCACAGGACCTGTGAGTCTAGAAGCTGGTCAGTGTCCTTCTGCAGAAAGCCTCTCCTCCTGAGTATTCTCAGGGCTCAGTAACCCAGAGAGGGGAATGGGAAGATATATTCTTTGTGCCTTTTTAAACTCAGGTTCTCTTTAGACTGGCACTCCTAGATATTCTTTTTTTAGAAACTAGAGATAATACAGTGAAAGAAAGTGTTTGAATAAAGTTTTCAAAGGCTGAGTGTGGAACAAAAATGAGAAGTACTTCAGACACAGAAATTTGTGACAGATTCCATTAGGCCCAGCCTCCTCCAGGAAAGGAATCCACTTAGCCCAGCTCTGATTTGGTTTAGGCTCCCATCTCCACAGGGCCCAGCCGAGAGTCTTGTGATTGTCCTGGGGTGCTTTCTCAGTAACGTCCTCCTGCTCTCTCCTGTCTCTAATCTATTGTCATTTCTTTCCATTTCTTAGAAGAATTTTGTTAGCCACTAGTTTGACTTCTTGGACCTCAGGGCAATCATCCTCATGTGGGCTGTCTCATCAGACGCCTCTTCTGTGAGGTCTGCCTGCTGCCGCCCCCTCACCCTGGGCTAGACTCGCTGCTTTGTTAGGAGTGCCTTCTTAACCGAAGTTGGGTTGGGAAAAAAAAAAAATCTAACTTCTTCTCCCACAATAACCATTTTTTAATTCAGATACACATTTCTGACATGACATTATAATGCTTTTTCTCATTTCTTATGTTGAGACCTTGTACCTTTCGAGGATCTTGAGCTTTTTCTGGACCTTTTTCAGGCCCAGTCCCCAGTGTTGCTCCTCTCAGACCCACATGGTTAGTATCTGTTCCAGCACATCAAGGGACAGATCCAAGCACATCCTGGTCCCTGCCTTCCCCAGCCTGCACCCTGATTTCAAGCCCCTCTAAATGGATGACTGAGAGCCTGTAATTCTATTGTTCCCATTTCTTAATCTGCTACAGTGATTCTTAGCCTCCTTGGTCATGCTCTTACTGAGGAACTGGGAGAAGCACCATCAGAGAATGTATAGACACACAACGTTTTTTATAGTTGGTGGGAAGGGGGATTTATGGACCACCTGAAACCTCCCCATGGACTGTCTACAGACCTACAGTCTCTAGGTTTAAAAGCTCTCCTCTAAGTGTATCATGTCACCTTAAGATGTGGACAGATGGACAGGAGAAAGGGGGGACAAGAGGGCATGCAGAGGAGATGTGCCATTCCCATCAGTAATGCCTTTGAAGAGTTGTTTCCAAGTCTGTGGCTCTGATATTTTTGACTGTCCCCTGCTGATCTGAAGTAGAGAACATTAGTCTCAAGAGTATGTTTCTGATTCAAAAAAGGAGAAGAGAATGATCGTGAAATGAAAGCCCAGTGATTATGTCACATTAAAGGAGATAAACAGAAATTTACCTACCAGCAAGTTTAAGCCTAGCAGTAACAAGGAGCCACGGGAGGAACCTAAACTTGTACCTCGCCCAGCAGTAACAAGGAGCCACCTGCTGTTCTCCTGCTGGAGCAATGCTGGGGAGAGGGTCAGCTAAAACAGAAAGTTTAAGTAAAATTCCCAACATAACATTCAAAATGTCCAGGTTTCCCGGGAATTTGGAGTTAACAGATGCAAACTATTGCCCTATGAGCGGATGAGCAATGAGATCCTGCTGTAGAGCACAGGGAGCTATATCCAGGCACTTGTGATGGAGCAGGATGGAGGATAAAGTGAGAAAAAGAATGTATATTTGTATGTGTGAGTGGGTCACCTTGCTGTACAGTAGAAAACTTGACAGAACACTGTAAACCAGCTATCATGGAAAAAATAAAAATCATTATTTTAAAAAATGTCCAAGTTTCAACTGAAAATCACTCATCATACTAAGAACCTGGAAGATCTCAATCTTTTACTGTTAAAAATTTTATTGAAGCATAGTTGATTCACAATGTTGTGTGAATTTCTCCTGTACAACAAAGTAACTTAGTTATACATACACACATATCCATTTTTTTCATATTATTTTCCCATAAGTTATGACAGAATATCGAGTACAGTTCCCTGTCCTGTACAGCCGATTCCCATTGACCATCCAATTTATATATAATAGTCTGTATATTATACCAATCCTAAATTCCCAGTCCATCCCCTACCACCAGGTTTCCCTTTTAATAACCCTAAGTTTGTTTTCAAAATCTGTGAGTCTATTTCTGTTTTGTAAATAAGTTCACTTGTATCAATTTTGGGGTTCCCCACATAAGTGATATCATATGGTGTTTGTCTTTCTGTCAGACTTACTCACTTACTTTGATAAGGCCCATCCATGTTGCTGCAAATGGCATTATTTCTTTATTTTTAATGACTAATATTCCATTGAGTATATGTACCACATCTTCTTAATCCATTCCTCTGTTGAACATTCAGGTGGCTTCCATGTTTTAGCTATTGTAAATAGTGCTGCAGTGAACATTGGGGTGCATGTATCTTTTCCAATTATGGTTTTCTCTGAATATATACCAGGAGTGGGATTCCTGGATCATATGGTAGTTTTATTTTTGGTTTTTTGAGGAAACTCCACATTGTTGTTCATAGTAATTGTACCAGTTTACATTCCCACCAGCAGCGTAGGATGGTTCCCATTGATTAATGCTCTCTCCAGCATTTATTGTTTGTAGTCTTCTTGATGATGGCCATTTTGAACAGTGTGAGGTGAGATACCCCACCATAATTCTGATATGCATTTCTCTAATAATTAGTGATGATGAGCATCTTTTCATGTGCCTATTGGCCATCTGAACATCTTCTTTGTTGTTGTTGTTGTTGTTGTTGTTGTTGTTGCTATTTCTTGGGCCGCTCCCGCGGCATATGGAGGTTCCCAGGCTAGGGGTCCAATCGGAGCTGTAGCCACCGGCCTACGCCAGAGCCACAGCAACGCGGGATCCGAGCTGCGTCTGCAACCTACACCACAGCTCACGGCAACGCCGGATCCTTAACCCACTGAGCAAGGCCAGGGACCGAACCCGCAACCTCATGGTTCCTAGTCGGATTCGTTAACCACTGCGCCACAGCGGGAACTCCGTGAACATCTTCTTTAGAGAAATGTCTATTTAGGTCTTCTGCCCACTTTTTAATTGGGCTGTTTGTTTTTTTTGATATTGAGCTGCATGAGTTGTTTATTTTGGAGATTAATCCCTTGTCTGTTGCTTCATTTGCAAATATTTTCTCCCATGCTGTGGGTTGTCTTTTCGTTTTGTTTATGGTTCTCTTTGGTTGCAAAAACTTTCAAGTTTAATTAGGTCCCATTTGTTTATTTCTGTTTTTCATTTCATGACTCTAGGAGGTGGATCTGAAAAGATATTGCTGCAGTTAACGTCAGAGAGTATTCTGTTATGTTTTCCTCTAAGAGTTTTATAGTATCCAGACCTATATTTTGATCGCTAATCTATTTCGAGTTTATTTTTGTCTATGGTATTAGAGAATATTCTCATATTCTTTTACATGTGGCTGTCCGGTTTTTCCAGGACAATTATTGAAGAGACTGTCTTTTTTCCATTGTATATTCTTGCCCCATTTTTCTTAGATTAATTGACCATAGGTGTGAGAGTTTGTTTCTGGGATTTCAATCCTGTTCCATTGATCTATATTTCTTTTTTTTGTGGCTGTATCATACTGTTTTGATGATTGTAGTTTTGTACCACAGTCTGAAGTCAGGGAGCCGATTCCCCCAACTCTGTTTTTCAAATTTAATTTTTTTGTTGTAGTTCTATGAAAAAATGCTATTGATTATTTGATTGAGATTGCATTGAATCTGTAGGTTGCCTTGGGTAGTGCAGTTGTTTTGACAAGATTGATTATTCCAACCCAAGAACATGGTATATCATTCCATCTGTTTGTGTCACCTTCTTTTTCTTACATCCACATCTTTTCAGAGTACATGTCTTTTACCTCTTTAGGTAGGTTTATTACTAGGTATTCTATTCTTTTTGATGCATAGGTAAATGGGACTGTTTCCTTAATTTCTCTTTCTGATTGTTAATTGTTAGTGTATAGAAATGCAAGACATTTCGGTATATTAATTTTGTATCCTGCAGCTTTACTGATGAGCTCTAGTAGTTTTCTGGTAGCTTATTTATTTATTTATTTATTTATATTAAAGTATGGTTGATTTACAGTGTTTCTTTGATTTCTGTTTTAAAGCGAACTGACCCAGTCATACATATATGTACATTTTTTTAATACTATCTTCCATCATGTTCCAGCCCAAGAGACTGGACATAATTCCCTGTGCTGTACAGTAGGACCCCCTTGCTTATCCATTCCAAATATAACAAACTGCATCTACTAGCCCCAAACTCCCCATCCATCCCATTCCCCACCCCCCAGCAATCACAAGTCTGCTCTTCATGTCTGTGATCTGTTTCTGTTTTGTAAATAGAATCATTTGTGCCATATTTAAGATTCCACGTATAAGTGATATCATACGGTATTTGTCTTTCTCTTTTTGAATGACTTCATTTAGTACGAGAATTTCTAGTTGCATCCATGTTGCTGCAAATGGCATTATTTTGTCCTTTTTATGGCCAAGTAGTATTCCATTGTGTGTGTGTGTATCACATCTTATTAATCCATTCATCTGTCAGTGGACATTAGGTTGTTTCCATGTATTGTCTATTGTGAATAGTGCTGCAGTGAACATAGGGGTGTATGTATGTATTTGAATGAATGTTTTATCCAAATATATGTCCAGAAGTGGGATTGCTAGATCATGTAGTAGCTCTACATTTAGTTTTCTGAGGTACCTCCATAATGTTTTTCATAGTGGTTGTATCAATTTACATTCTCTCCCTTTTCTCCACACCCTCTCCAGTATGTTATTCATTGACTTGTTAATGATGGCTTCTGACAGGTGTGAGATGGTACCTCATGTAGTTTATTTACCTGCATTTCTCTAGTAATTAATGATGTTGAGCATTTTTTCACATGCCTACTGGCTAACCGTGTCTTCTTTGGAGAAACGCGTATTTAGGTCTTCTGCCCATATTTTGATTGGGTTCTTTGGGTTTTTTGCTGTTGAGTTGTATGAGTTGTTTGTATATTTTGGAGATTAGGCCATACTTTTATATGTTTGGTATCAAGAGTGACACATTTTACTAATTCTTTTATGCACTGTGTTCATTTCTTTTTTTGTCCCTGGTTACTGTTAGGAATTCTAAAACCATGTTGAATAACAGTGGTGAAAATGGACGTCCAGAGTTCTTATTGTGGCTCAGTGGTAACGAACCCAACTAGTATCCATGAGGACATGGGTTTGATTCATGGCCCCACTCAGTGGGTTAAGGATCTGGCATTGCTGTGATTTGTGGTGTAGGTTGCAGACATGGCTCAGATCTAGTGTTTCTGTGGCTGTAGCATAGGCTGGCATTTGTAGCTCCAATTCAATACTTGTCATGGGAACTTCCATATGCCATGGGTACAGCCCTTAAAAAAGAAAGAAAGAAAGAAAGAAAATGGACATCCTTGTCTTGTTCCTGATCTTAGTGGAAATGCTTTCACTTTTTCACCATTAACTCTAATGTTAGCTGTGGGTTTGTCATATATGGCCTTTATTATTTGAGGTAGGTTCCCTCTATGCCCACTTTCTGGAGAGTATTTCTCATAAATAGGTATCAGGGTGATAATAGCTTCATAGAAAGAGTTGGAAGTATTCCTTCCTCTACAATCTTTTGGAATAGTCAGAAGGATAGATGTTAACTCTTCTATGAATGTTTGATAGAATTCACTCATGAAGCTATCTGGTCCTAGACTTTGTTTTTTGGAAGTTTTAAAATCACAGTTTCATTTTTACAACTTGTGGTTAGTCTGTTCGTATTTTCTATTTCTTCTTGGTTTAGTCTTGGAAGATTGTACCTTTCTAAGAATTTGTCTATTTCTTCTAGATTATCCATTTAATTGGAATATTGTTGCCTGAAATAGTCTCTTATGATCCTTTGTATTTCTGTGGTGACAGTTATAACTTCTCTTTTTTCACTTCTAATTTTACTGATTTGAACCCTCTCTCCTTTTTTTTTCTAGATGAGGTGGCTAAAAGTTTACCAGTTTTGTTGATCTTTTCAAAGAACCAACTTTTGGTTTCATTGATCTTTCCTATTGTTTTCTTTGTCTCTATTTCATTTGTTTTGCTCTGATCTTTATGATTTCTTTCCTTCTACTAAATTTGGGTTTTGTTTGTTCTTCTTTCTCTAGTTGCTTTAGGTGTAAGGTTAGGTTGTTTGAGATTTTTGTTCCCTGAAATAAGATTGTATTGCTATAAACTTCCCTCTTAGAATTGGTTTTGATTTAGGTCATAGTGTTTTCATGTGTCTCTAGGAATTTTTTTTACTTCATTTTTTGATTTATTCAGTGATTGTTTAGTAATATATTGTTTAGTCTCCGTGTTTTTGTGGGTTTTTTTTTTTGCAGGTTTTTGTTTTGTTTTGTTTTGTTGTCATGAAACTGATTTCTAATATCTCGGCACTGTGGTTAGAAAAGATGTTTGATATTATTTGTTTTCTTCTTAAGTTAAAAGAGGCTTGATTTGTGGCCCAGCTGTGTTCTATCCTGCAGAATGTTCTGTGCGCACTTGGGAAGAATGTATATTCGGCTGCTTTCACATGGAATATTCTAAAATATTAAGTCCCTCTGGTCTAATGTGTCATTGGAGGCCTCTGTTTCCTTACTGATTTTCTGTCTCAATGATCTGTCCATTGATGTAAGTGGATTGTTAAAATCCCCCCACCTTTATTGTGTTACCGTCGATTTTTCCTTTTATGGTTGTTAGCATTTGTCTTATATATTGAGATTCTCCTATGTTGGGTGCATGTATATGTGCACATATATTTGCAATTGTTCTGTCTTCCTCTTGAATAAATCCTTTGTCACTATGTAGTATCCTTCTTTGTCTCATATAGCCTTCTTTATTTTTTTTATTTTTATTTTTGGCTGTGCCTGCAGCATGCAGAAGTTCTGGGGCCTGGAGTGGAACCTACCTCACAGCAGTGACAATAACATATCTTTAACCCACTGAGCCACCCAGGGAACTTCCTAACCATCTTTATTTTAGAGTCTACTTTGTCTATGAACATTGATATACCAGTATAGCTTTCTTTAGATTTCTATTTGCGTGGAATAATTTTATCTATCCCCTCACTTTTGAATCTGTATATGTTCCCAAATCTGAAGGAACTTGTATACAGCATATAGACAGGTCTTGTGTTTTGATCTATTCAGTCAATCTGTATCTTGTGGTTGGAGAATTTAATCCATTTACATTTAAGGTAATAATCGATATGTATGTCTTTACTCCCATTTTGTTAATTGATTTGGATTTGTTTTTGTAGGTCTTTTTTTTCCCCCTTCCTCTTTTGTTTTCCTTTCTTGTGGTTTGATGACTATTTTAGTGTTGTATTTGAACTGCTTTTTCTGTGTGTGTGTGTGTGTTTGTGTTGTATATTTCTGGTTTGCTGTTACCAGGAGGTTTTCATAACTGTCTATATATACATACATCATACAAGTGCACACAAACCCACACACAAGATTTTTTTAAGTTGCTTGTCTCAATCTGAAATCACTTTCTAATAGCCTGAATTTGTACTCTCCTTTCAAAATTACTGTTTTTTAAAATTTTTACTATAGTTGATTTCTAATGTTCTGTCAGTTTCTGCTGCACAGCAAAGTGACCTAGTCATACATGCATACAACTCTTCTTCTCACATTATCTTCCATCATGTTATATCACAAGTGATTAAATATAGTTCTCTGTGCTATACAACAGGACCTCACTGGTATCCATTCTAAATATAATGGTTTGCATCTGTTAACCCCAATCTCCCAGTCCTTCCCACTTCCTCCCCCTCTCCACTGGCAACCACAGGTCTGCCCTCAAGGTCTGTGAGACTGTTTATGTTCTGTAGATAGGTGCATCTGTGCCCTATTTTAGATTTCACAAATAAGTGATATCATATGGTATTTGTCTTTCTCTTTCTGACTTACTTCACTTAGCATGAGAATCTCTAGTTCCATCCATGTTGCTGCAATTGGAATTATTTTGTTCCCTTTAATGGCTGAGTAGTATTCCATTGTGTATATGTACCACACCTTTTTTTTTTTCACTTTTTAGGGCCACACTCACAGCATATGGAGGTTCCCAGGCTACAGCTACAGATGCCAGCCTATGCCACAGCCATAGCAATGCAGGATCCAAGCCCTGTCTGCAACCTACACCACAGCTCACGGCAATGCCAGATCCTTAACCCACTAAGCGAGGCCAGGGATTGAACCCACAACCTCATGGTTCCTAGTCAGATTTGTTTCCACTGTACCATGACAGAAACTCCTGTACCATATCTTCTTAATGTGCCTGCTGCTTGTTTTTTTCCCCCTCAGTGTTGCTTTGGCAATTCTGGGACTTTTATGGTTCCATGTTAATTTCTGGATTGTTTGTTCCAGTTCCTGTGAAAAATGCCATGGATAATTTGATAGCGATTGCATTAAATCTGCAGATTGCATTGGGTTGTATGGCCTATTTAGTGATATTAATTCTTCCAATCCAAGAACATGGGATATCTTTCATTTCTTTGAATCCTCTTTTATTTCCTTAATTAATGTTTTCTATTTCTCAGCATATAAGTTTTTCACCTCCTTTGTCAGGTTTATTCCTAGGTATTTAATTTTCTGGGGTGCAATTTAAAAAGGTTACTTTTAAGTATTTCTTTTCTAATATTTCATTGCAGTATAGAGAAATGCAAGTCATTTCCGAATGTTAGTCTTGTATCCTGCTACTTTGCCAAATTCATTGATCGGTTCTAGTTGTTTCTGTATGAAGTCCTTAGGATTTTCTATATATAGTATTATGTCATCTATGTAGTGACAGTTTTACTTCTTTCATTCCAATTTGGATACCTTTCATTTCTTTTGTTTGTCTGATTGCTGTGGCTAGAACTTCTAGTACTATATTGAATAAAAGCAGTGAGAATGGGCATAATTGTCTTGTTCCAAACTTTAGTATAAAGGTTTTCAGCTTTCCTCTGTTGAATATTATGTTGGCTGTGGGTTTGTCATAAATGGCTTTTATTATGTTAAGATAATAATGTTTTGTTATGTTCTCTCTCTGCCTACTTTGGTTGGAGTTTTTATCATGTATGGATGCTGGATTTTGCCAAATGCTTTTTCTGCATGTATTGAGATGATCATGTGGGTTCTGACTTTTCTTTTGTTAATGTGTATGATGTTGATTGATTTGCAAATGTTGAACCATCCTTGTGAATGTAGGATAAATCCCACTTGGTGTGCTATATATGGTGCTTCTATATGTTGTTGAATTCAGTTGGCTAAAATCTTGTTGAGAATTTTTGCATCCATATTAATGAAAGATATTGGCCTATAATTTTTTTTTGTAGTATCTTTGTCTGGTTTTGGTATTATGGTGATGGTGGCTTCATAGAACGTCTTTGGGAGTGTTCCTTCTTCTTCAACCTTTTGGAAACGTTTAAGAAGAATGGGTGTAAGTTCTTCATTGTATGTTTGGTAGAATTTGCCTGTGAAGCCATCTGATCCTGGACTTTTGTTTTAGGGAGTGTTTTTCTTTTATTATTACATACTCAATTTCATTTCTAGTTATGGGCTTATTCAGACAATCTATTTCTTCCTGATTCAATTTTGGTGGGCTGTAAGTCTCTAGAAAGTTGTCCATTTCTTCTAGATTGTCAAATACGTTGGTATTTAATTGTTCATAGTATTCTTTTTTATTATTTCTGCAGCATCCAATGAGGTTTCTCTTTTATTTTATTTGGGTTCTCTCTGTCTCTTCTTGGTGAGTTTGGTCAGAGTTTTGTCAATTTTGTTTACCCTTTCAAAAAAACAGATCTTCGTATTACTGCTTTTTTTCTATTTTTTAAATCTCTATTTTATTGATTTTCTCTCTGATGGTTATGATTTCCTTCCTTCTGCTGACTTTAGGTTTTCTTCTTCTTTTTGTAATTCTTCCAGGTGGTAGTTAAGTTGATGATTTAAGTTTCTTCTTCTTTTTTGAGGAGGGCCTGTATCGCTATGAACTTCTCTCTAAGCACTGCTTTTGCAGCATCCCATAGATTTTGTACAGTTGTTTTTCAATGTCATTTGTCTCGAGTTATTTTTTAATTTCCCTTTTGATTTCTTCGTTGACCCACTGGCTTTTTAGTAGCATATTGTTTAGTCTTCAGGTAGTCATTTTTTTCTCATTTCTTTTCCTGTGATTGATTTCTAGTTTCATGCCATTGTGGTCAGAGAAGATGCTTGAAATAATTTCTATGCCCTTAAATTTGTTGAGGTTAGTTTTGTGCCCCAGTATTGAGTCAGTTCTTGAGAATGTTCCATGTACCACTTGTAAAGAATGTATATTCTTTGGAGTGGGGGTGGATGTACTGTCCAGAAAATATCAATTAAGTCTAACTGTTCTATTGTGTTACTTAGGATCTCTGTTCCCTTATTGATTTTCTTGTATAGAGGACCTGTCCATTGATGTGTATGGTTTGTTCAAAATCTCCTGCTATTATTGCATTCCCATCAACCATGCCTGTTAGTATTTTTGTATGTATTTGGGTGCTCTTATATTAGCACATGTATACTGACAAGTATAATATCCCCTTCTTGAATTGATACTTTTATCATTAAGTAGTGTCCTTCTTTGTCTTTATGGCTTTTGTTTTAAAGTCTATTTTGTTTGCTATGACTATTGCAGCTCCTGCTTTCTAGTCATTTCTATTTGCATGAATTATCTTTTTCCATCCCTTCACTTTTCAATTTATATGTGTCCTTTGCCCTTAGATGAGTCTCTTGTGGGCAGCATATTGTAGGCTCTTATTTTTTTTTATCCAGTCTGCCACTCTGTCTCTTTTGATTGGAGCATTCAGTCTATTGACATTTAAGGTAATTATCAATAAAAATGTATTTATTGCCATTTTAAACCTTGTTTTCCAGTTGATTCTAAGTTTTTCCTTTGTTCCTTTCTTTTTTTGATTGGATGATTTCCTTTTATCTTATGCCTGTGTTCTCTTTAGTTTTTGTGAATGTATTTTTTGGTTTTGATTTGTGTTGCTGTTTTGCATATTAACCCCCTCCTATATCTGCTGGCTTTAATTAAGCCCGATAGTCACAGGCTCAAACATATTCTAAAAAAAAAAAAAACAAAAACAAAACAAAACAGATTTTCTTGCTTTCTCTTCCCCACATTTTATGATTTTGATTTTTCTGTTCCTTGTGTTTATTGTCACTTTTACAAATAGGTTTTTTTTTTCTTTTCCCCAATTTAGATCTGTATACTGGCTTAAGTAATTATTTTCCAGCTATGACTTCATCCATCCTGTATCTTCTTAATTCTTTCCTATTTATAGGAGACCTTTCAGTATTTCTTTTAGAATGAGTTTAGTGTTGCCATACTCTTTGGTTTTTGTTTGTTTGAGAAATTCTTTATTCTTTTATTTTAAAATGATAATTTTGCTGGGTAGAGTATTCTAGGCCATAAATTTTTCCCTTTTACGTTTTTGAATATATCCTATCACTTGCTTCTGGCCTGTTAGTGTTTCTGTAGAAAAATCAGCTGATAGCCTTATGGGGGTTTCCTTATAATTAACTATTTGTTTTTCTCTTGCTGCCTTTAGAATCCTCTCCTTATCTTTAACTTTTGCCATTAATATATTTTGGTGTGGGTCTGTTTGGGCTCAACTTATTTGGGGCCCTCTGTGCTTCCTGTATCTTGATACCCATTTCCTTTATCTTTGGAAAGTTTTCAGCCATCATTTCTCCAAATATATTTCCAATCCCCTTTTCTTTCTCTTCTCCTTCTGGAATCCCAATTATGTACAGATTGGCCCTCTTTATATTATCCCTTAAATGTCTTATATTGCTTTCTTGTTTTTTCATTTGGTATTCTGTCTGCTGTCCTCATTGTGTGATTTCCATTATTCTATCTTCCAGGTCACATCTTCGTTCCTCTGCATTATTCATTCTGCTCTTCAGTGCCTGCAACTCAGCTTGTGTCTCTGCAAAAGAATTTTCTAATTTTTCTTGGCTTCTCCTGATATCTTCTAGTTCCTTTCTAAAGTAATCTGCATTACTGTTCATATCCACTCTTAATTCCTTCAGTATTTTCACTTTCTTCTTTTTGAACTCAAAGTCTGATAGACTCTAGCGGTCTATTTCATTGTTTGTTCCTTCAGGGGAAATGTTCTTTTAACTGGGAATGGTTCCTGAACTGCTTCATTATGCTTATAATTTTCTTATTCTCTGAGTTTAGGGAAAACAACTATGTACTTTAGTCTTGGAAAAGGGCTGTATTTTATGGGAGAGCACCCCTAGGTAGCTTGTGAGGGCTTACTGGTTTTTTTGGGGGGTGGGGTGGGGACATGAGGGCTGCTTTGGTTTGGATGCTTGCTGTCTCTTTCCCCAGTGCGTTCAGGCTGTTGGCCCCTTGATGGGGGGTATGCTCATGTATGGCATGTGCATGCTTCCAGGAAGATGGAGGCTGTGGGAAAGGCCTGTAGCCCATGCCTGGTTGCTGGGCCCTTGACAGTGGTGAGGACCCACAGGGAGGTGGCACAGGCTGCTCCTGGTTGCATGGCCCTAGGAAGTGCCAGTGATGCTCAGGTAGGTGTAGGCCACGCCCAGACTCTTTGGCAGTGGCAACAGCAGAGCATGTTCATTCCCAGGTGAGTAAAGACAATGGGTGGCTCTCAGTTGCAGTGCCCTCCTCACCAACCCCTCAGGTTACTGGAACTGCAGGTGCTGTCTATTCACAGACCCCCTAGTGGTTGCAGGCTGTGCCACCTCTGGCGTCTGAGATGGCTGCAGTGGTTTGCCCCTGTAGCCCATGCAAAAGAGCCCCACCTCCCAAGAGCCCATACATACAGAGAGAAGGATAATCCTATGGTGGTCCCGCCCTTCCTCTTCTCGCCCTCTCCAGCAATGGCACCTTGCTTCTCCTGAGGGCCCAGGCCTCCTCCCAGGCTTCCTCGGCTGTGGCACTCTGCCCCCCAACCTGTGGCACACCACGCCCTAGCCCCTCTGGCTGTCTATACACACAGCCAACCCACTTCTTCCCCCCAAACTGATTTCTGGAGCTTGAATCTCAGGCTGTGGTGTCCGGGGCAGTGATGCCCATAGTCTGTGAGGCCCTCTTTGTGCTTTCCCTTCCTTCATCCAGCTGCTGCACTTAACCCAATGCTTTGAGATTCCCCTCCATCCTGGCTGATGTCCCTGTTAGTTAGGTGGCCTCTCGGGGTGCAGATTCCTTTCCTCTTCACAGCTCCCTTTCAGGAGTGCTGCTTCCATCCTGACTTTTTAAATACTTTTTCTCTTCTCTCTTTTTGTCTCTTTTGTTCTACCCAGTTATGAGGAGGGTTTCTTGCCCTTTGTGGAGCTTTAAGGTGTTTGGCCAGCATTCTCTAGGTGATCTGTGCCAATCATTCTGCATGGAGATGCTTTTGTTTGTCTGTTTGTGGGAGAAGGTCAGCCCCACATCTTACTCCTCCACCGTCTTGATCCTGCTCCCAAGATTACTGGTTTTGATATCATATTTGTTCATGGATGATTTCCTATCTGTACTATATGTTTGCCTTTTCTCAGTAACCTTTTCCATGTGTAATTTTCTTATTTTCAGTTGTGGCTTTTTCTTTTCCACCTAGAGAAGTTCCTTTAGCTTTTGCTGTAAAGCTGGCTGTTGTGCTGAATTCACTTAGCTTTTCTTGTCTGCAGAGCTTTTGATTTCTCTGTCAAATCCAAACAAGAGTCTTGCTGGATAGCCTTGGTTGTATTTAGTTGTTCTTACAGTTTTTTGTTTGTTACTTTGTCAGAAACATATTTCTCTGCCATCTCATTTTATCTAACTTTCTGTAAATCTGTGGTCTCCTTTCCACATGCTGCAGGGTTGTAGCCCCTCTTATTTCTGGTGTCTGTCCCCTGATGGGTGAAGTTGATCCAGGGGCTTGCCCAGGATTCCTGGTGCATCGAACTGGGCCCTGCCCCCTGGTGGGTGGAACTGGTTTTGTACCTCTGGTGGGCTGGGCCATGTTGAAGGGTGTGTTTAGAGGCAGCTGTGTGCCCAGCACAACTTTAAGCAGCCTGTCTGCTGATGTGTAGAACTCTGTTCCCACCCTGTTGGATATTTGGCCTGAGGCGTCCCAGTTGGGTGGGGCCAGGTCCCATTTCCAAAATGGTACCTTCTATGAAAGTTTACACCAATGATTATTTTCCTTCCCCCACAATGACCCACAGCCAACCCCTGCCTCCCCAGGAGACCCTCCAAGACCCACAGGTAGGTCTGGTCCAGATGCCTATGGAGACACTGCTTTGCACATGAAACCTCATGTGCACCCTCCAAGAGGGGAGTCTCTATTTTTCCCCAGTCCTGTGGAGCTCCTGCAGTCAAGCTCCACCAAGTGTAAAGCCAAATTCTTTGGGGGCTCCTCCTCCTGATGCCAGACATCCAGGCTGGGGAACACGACATGGGGTTCAGAACTCTCCTTCCTGTGGGAGAACCTCTATGACATAGTTATATTCCAGTTTGTGGGTCACTCACCCAGTGGGTATGAGATTTGCTTATACTGCAAAAAAGCCCCTCCTACAGTCTCATTGTGGCTTCTGCTTTGTCTTCATGTATAAAATACTTGGGTTTTGGTAGTTTCCAGTATTTTTTGTTGATAGTTGTTCAGCACTTAGTTGTGATTTTGGTGTTTTCATGGAGGAGATGAGCTGGAGTCCTCCTACTCCACCAACTTGTCTCCAAGTCCTGAATCAGGAGGATCTCAATCTTAAAAAAAATAGATGCCAATCAATAGATCAACTGCAAGATTACAGATTTTATAATTATCTGACAAAGATTTTAAAGTCATCATAAAAGTGTTTAACAAGCAGTTAGAAACATCCTCAAAACAAATGAAAAAAAAATCATCTCAGTAAAGAAATATAAGATATAAATAAAGATATAAATAAGAAATGAACAGAAATTTAAGAACTGATAAATATTACCAAAATTGACATTACCAAAACTGACAGACTTGAGCTTAACGGAATGTAAAAAATAGAGGAATTAATTAATGAACCTAAAGAAAGAACAATATAATCTGTCTAATCTCAAAAACAGATAAAGTGACTAATAAAAAGGTAAAACTGGAAAGAGCTTCAGAGGCTCATCATACCTATAACAAAAGATCTAATATTGAAGTCCCAGAAGGAGGAAAAAGAGGGCAGAGTGGAAAAAGTATTTGAAGAAATAATAGACATCTAAATTGAATAGAAGTAAAATTATCTCTCTTCATAGATAACATGATATTATACTATAGGAAACCCTAAAGACTCCACAAAATTAAAAAAAAATAAATTCAGGAGTTCCCCTTGTGACTCAGAGGTAACCCAACTAGGGTCCATGGGGGCATGGGTTCAGTCCCTGGCCTTGCTCAGTGGGTTAAGGATCCAGCATTTCCATGAGCTGTGGTGTATGTAGGTTGCAGATGCAGCTCAGATCTGGCATTGCTGTGGCTGTGGTGTAAGCTGGCAGCTGCACCTGCGATTTGACCCCTAGCCTGGGAACTTCCTTATACTGTGGATGTGGCCCTCAAAAAATAATAATAACAATAACAAATTCAGGAAGGTAGTAGGATATAAAATTAACATGCAAAAGTCAGCTGTGTTTCTATACACTGACAGGGAATAATCCCAAAAGGAAATTAAGTAAACAGTTCCAGGCACAGTAGCAATTTTCTCAACAAAGTTCTTAAGAATTACCTTAACCAAGGAGTTACGTTAACCAATGTGTTATGCACTGCAAACTATAAAACACTGCTGAAAAAAAAATTTAAGGAGACATAAACAGATTAAAATCCCGTATTGACTGAAAGACTTAATATTGTTAAGATGTCAAAACTACCCAAACAATCTTTAGATTCAGTGCAATCACTATCAAAATCCCAATGACGTTTTTCTAGAAGTGGAAAAATCCATTCTATAAACCTCAAGGGACCCCAACAGCATAACAATCTTGAAAAAGAAAAAAGTGGAAGACTCACACTTTCTAATGTCCAATTTTACTACATAAGGACAGCTATATAGAGCAATGGAGTAGAATAGAGAGCCCAGAAATAAACTCTCACATATATATCAAATAAACAATTTTTTGGCAAGCATACCAATACCATTCGGTGGGGATAGGACAGTCTATTGAACAAATTATGTTGGGAAAACTAGATATCCACATGCAAAAGAATGATGTTGGACCCTTCCCTAACACCATATGAAAAAGTGATACTTGAATAATGTATCCAACAAGGGCTTTAGTTCCAAAATGTACAAACAATTCATATAGCTCAATATTAAAAAAACGACCCAATCAAAAAATGGGCAAAGAACCTAAATAGACATTTCTCCAAAGACAACATCCAGATGGCCTAAGAGGCAATGAAAAGATGCTCAATGCTGCTAAATAATGAAACAAATGTAAATCGAGACTACAGTGAGGTATTACCTCATACCAGTCATAATGGCCATCATCAAAAAGTCTATAAGGAATTAATGCTTAACAGGGTGTGGAGAAAAGGGAACCTTCTTACACCGTTGGTGGGAAGGGTGTTGCCCTCCCTGGTGAAGCCACTATGGAGAACAGAACAGACATTCCTGATAAAAACTAAAAATAGAGTTACCATATGATCTCGCAATCCCACTTCCAGGCATATATTCGGAAAATACCAAATCTATAATTCAAAAAGATACATGCACCCCAGTGTTCATCTCAGCGCTATTCATAATATCTGAGACATAGAAGCCACCTACATGTCCATCAACAGAGTAATGGATAAAGAGGATGTGGTTCATATAGGGACTATTAGTTATTAAAAATAATGAAATAATGCGATTTCCAGCAACATGCACAGACCTAGAGATTATCATGCACAGACAGCAAAAGACAAATATGATATCCCTGAAGTGGAATCTTAGAGAATGAACTTATTCACAAAACAGAAATAGACTCACAAATTTATGGTTACCAAAGAGGAAGGAAGTGATAAATGAGGAGTTTGGAATTAACATATACACACTACTATATACAAAATAGATAAACAACAGAATCCTACTGTATACCCCAGGGAACTATGTTCAATACCTGTAGTAGAAAAGAAACTCATAGACTTGGAGAACAGATTTGTGGTTGCCAAGGGAGAGGGGGAGGGAGTGGGATAAACTGGGAGTTTGGGGTTAATAAATGCAAATTATGACATTTGGAGTGGATAAGCAATGGGATCCTGCTGTATAGCACAGGGAAATATATCTGGTCACTTGTGATGGAGCATGATGGAGGATAATGTGAGAAAAAGAATACGTATTCTATATATATATTTATATTTGACTGGGTCATTTTGCTATATAGTATAAATTGACACAATGCTATAAATCAACTATAATGGAAAAAATTAAAATCTTAAAAAATATAATGGAAAAGAATCTTAAAAAGGATACAGTAATGCATGGATTAAAGACCTAATATAAGAGCTAAAGCTATAAAACTCTTAGAAGAAAACACAGAAGTAAAGCTTCATGACATTGGGTTTAGAAATTATTTTTTTGGATGTGAAACCAAAGGCACAGGCAAAAAAGAAAATACTGAAAAATTGAATTTTTTAAAAATTAGAAACATTTGTGCATCAAAGAGCACTATCAACAAAGTAAAGAAGCAATCAACGGAATGGAATAAAATATTCACAGGTCACATATCTGATAAGGGATTAGTATCCAGAACACCTAAACTTCAACATCAAAATAGCCCAATTCAAAAATAGGCAAGGAACTTAAATAGACATTTCTCCAAAGAAGATATACAAATAGCCAAAATGCATATTAAAAGATGCTTAACATCACTAATCATTAGGAAAATGCAAACCAAGACCACAATGAGATGTTACATCTTACCCATATCCTAGGACAGCTATTGTTAAAAATAAAAAAAAAAAAAAAACAGAAAACAAGTTGTTGGTATGGATGTGGAAAAACTCAACCTTTTGCATTACTGGCAGCAATGCAAAGTGGAGCAGTCACTGTGGGGAAAGAGTATAGCAGTTCCTCAAAAATATCAAACATAGAATTACCATTTGCTCCAGCAATTCCACTTCTGGTATACACATACAAAAAAAAAACTGAAAGCAGGGGCTTGAACAAATATTTGTACACCAGTGTTCATAACAGGCATTATTGAAAATAGCTAAAAGGTTGAAATAACCTAATTGTCCATGGATAGATGAATAAATAAAATGTGGAAGATACATACAATGAAATATCATTCAGCCTTAAAACTGAAACCACATGGAAGAAGCTTGAAGAGATCATGTTGAGTGAAATAAGCCAGTCGCAAAAGGACAAATATTGTATGCTTACACTTATATGAGGTACCCATAGTCATTGAAAACAGAGACAGAAAGTAGAATAGTGGTAACCAGGGGCTGGAGAGAGAAGGAATGGGTAATTATTGTTTAGGGAGTACACAGATTCAGTTTGGGATAATGCAGAAGTTTTGGATATGGATAGTGGTGATGGATGCACAGCAATGTGAAGGTACACAGCGCCACTGATCTGTACACATAAAAACTTACCTGCGGATTCCAGATGCTAAGTGAATCCAAATATGAAAAATCCCAGGAAATCCACATCAAGATTCATCCTAGTCAAACTTCTGAAAACTAAAGACAAAGAAAATATCTTAAAAGCAGCAACTGAAAAATGCTACCTTGCTGGTAAAATGAGGACACCAGTAGAGTGATACACACACACACACATGTGTGTGTGTGTGTATATATATCCCCACACTTATGTATCTTACATATATCATATATATATACTCACATGCACATACATATAAGGTAAGACCTAGAGCAACCACTTAAAAAAATCTATAAAAATGAATGCATTCAAAATATTACAGAACAGAATTCAAAAAAATGTGGTAATCTACCAGAATGGCAAGAAAAATATATAGAAGCAAAAAACCCAGAATAAACAGAAAACCAAAAAACAATGGCAGACTTATAGTCCTTTTGTAGTGCAGCAGGTTAAGGATCTGGCCTTGTCACTGAAGCATCTTGGATTGCTGCTGTGGAGCAGGCTTCATCCCCTGCTCGGGAACTTCCACATCCTGTTGGTGTGGCCAAAGAATGGCAAACTTAAAACCCTAATATATGAGTGACTACCTTAATTATGTAAGTGACCTATGTAAAAATGTATGTTATCTTAAATATACTAATTGAATGACACAGGTTATTACAGTGGATTGTTTTTAAGGACCCAACTATATGCTGTCTATAGGAAACTAAATATAGTGATACAGGCAGGCTGAAACTAAGAGGATGGAAAAAGATACATCATGAAAACACTAAACATTAAAAGAAAGCTTGAGAGGCTATATTAATATCAGGCTTCAGAGCAAAGCAAATGTTGAGAGACAGAGAAGGTCATTATATAATGAGAAAAAAAATGTCAATTTATGAAGAATATACTTTGCAATCCTAAATGTGTATACACCAAACAACCATTTGCAAATTGTGGGAAACAAAAACTGATAGAACAGAAAGAAGAAACAGACAATAAATAAGCTTATGGATACAGATACACATGGGGATATCATGCCCCCCCACCATCAACAACTGACAGAACTAGACAAAAGCAGGAATTCCCATTGTGGCTCAGCAGTAATGAACCCGACTAGTATCCAGGAGGACGTGGTTCAGTCCCCAGTCTTGCTCAGTAGTTTATGGATCTGGCATTGCCGTGAACTGTGGTGTAGGTCACAGGTGGGGCTTGGATCTGGCATTGTTGTGGCTGTGGCACAGGCCAGCAGCTACAGCTCCAATTCAACCCCTAGCCTTGGAACTTCCATATGCTGCAGGTGCAGCCCTAAAAAAAATAAAAAATAAAAAAATTCCGCCAAAACAAGACATAAACAGAAAAGATATAGAAGTTAACGACACCATCAACCAACAGGATCTGACGTAAAATTCCACCAACAGTAGCAAAATACACATTCTTTTCAAGTACACACACAACATATACCAAGAAGGACCATATTCTGGGCCATAAAACAAGTCTCTATACATGTAAATGTATTCAAGTCATAGGAAGTAAATTCTCTGACCACAATGGAGTTATTAAATTAGATCAATAACACAGTATTTAGGGGAAAAAAAAACCCCAAATCTGTACTTATTAGCTCTGTGTCTGGGACTCAGTTTGTCCCTAGAATTTACCTAGTCTAATTTCCTCATTATTCAAGTGAAGAAACGGGCTCAGGGAGGAGACAGGATGTCTTCAGGGTCTCTCGGGTACTCAGTAAATACGCACTGGATTGACTGATTAAACACAGCAACATAGCAGCAGCTCTCTTCTGGAATAGCTACTCCCATGGAAGGCACAGACCTGAGTTCACCACATCTGTAGCCCCTTCTGCACCTCCCCTGCCCCAGCTCTGCTGATCCCTCCCTCCCCTAGCCCCCCAGCACCTTACATCTCCATCACACACTGCCCTGCTATAATCCTGGCTGTGCCAGCACCCCTCCCAGGGCAAGGGCCAGGTCTTAGTCCATCATAGCTGCCTAGACAGTATTTCGTGAATGAATGGAGAGGTGTTTTCTTCAAGGAAGTTTTGTCTCCCAGGAAGCCAGGTCCTCCCAGCAGATCCTCTGCAAGGTGCAGGGCACAGCAGTCAGCAGGGCTGCTGTGAGCTCAGGCTGGTCATCACAGGCTTTGAGACTTCTGCTGCTCCTTGTCAGGGGCTGGTCGTGGCTCTGGAGCTGCTTGGTGTGTCATAGGTCTGTCTGCTTCCCCATCCTGCTGGGACTGCCCAGTCCCTCCTCTGTTTTCATCCTGAAGTGGGCAGAGTAAGAAAACTTGCTTGCATTTCTTCCCTCTTGTGATCTAATGCCAGAGGTTCTTACCACGCATTCATTTCTTTTCCCTCTGATTTATATCCGTATTTAAATCCTGCTTGGGGAAGTCATTTAATGGATTCCCTCAGGCTTATAGCAGAGAGTATATGAGATCCCTGATAAGCTTAATATATTTTTATTAAAAATTAATAAGAAAGCTATATTGTTTGCAACGTTAAATCATAATTTGATTTGAATTCATTTTATGTAATACATGGCCACAGTGCTAAAATTGCTTTTTTTAAAAAAAAGCTGTGATAAGATTGAAATCAGTCCTGGGGACCCTATCTTTTTACTCCTGAGTGAACCATGCCTGTCGTGGGGCAGACAGTCTGCTTCCATGTCTCGTGTGACATTTAGAGTCTGTGCACGGGGGCACCAACCCCCCGTTGAAGGCTTCAAATGGGTCTTTTGTGGAAGATTACGTGCACGCTCTTTTTAAATGCTACCATTAAAAAAAATAAAATTTAATGGAAAGAGATAAGCTTTTCCCAGCACAGGCCGGCTCCAATTTTATATTTCCTTAATCTGTTTTACATACCGCTGCAGGAAATTAAACCCAAATTGCCCTCTCTGACATGCGCGTGTGTGGCAGTTGGGAGCGGCTGAGAGGGGAGGCAGACACAGAGCTCCGGGAAACAACTGTTCTGGTTTGTCAGAGATTTATGGTAACTTTCGGGTGGGGAGAACAGCCCCTCCTCATCTTGCTGCGCTGGGGGGCTGTGGCCACCCCGGAGAGCCTGCCCATGCTGACAGCAGCAGAGGGGTCCCATCCTACATCTCCGAGAACTGCCGTCCCAGCTCACCTGCAGCCCAGGTGACATCCAGGACAAGGACCAGATACCCTCCTGGCCAGGTCCAGGTTTCGGCTTCCTGTACACTCCACTTGACACACACACACACACACACACAGAAAACATAGGTGCCGTCCTATCTCGCATAGTTCACTAAATCCTACTCCTCCCTTTCTTCTCTTCTTTCTCTCCTTTTCCTTTCCAGCCCACTCATCATGCAGAGAAAATGAGTGTTTGCTTAACAATCGTACTTATGTTTTGGTTTCACCTTCTAGACGAATGATACGGATTTTTTTCTAGACTCTTCAAATTGGTCCTCTGCTCCCAGTTACACCTATTTCCTCTCCGCTTCTAGCCACCCCTGGGGATAAGATCTTCTGATCTTAGCATCTCACATCCTACACATCCGCACCCAGGCGTTGCCCCCAGCCCGCTCTTGCTTCTGGTGCCGCATTCAACACCAATAAGAGAACACAGGACATACCAGACACATCCTGACCAGAAGAGCTTCGTCCCCCTCCGGGTGTCTCAGAAGCCCCATCTTGGAGACCCTCCAGGCCCTCCTTGGCCACTGCAGACTGTTTGTAGGTGGAAGCTGCACAGGGCAGTCATGGAACAAACACTGGACTGAGTCCTGAGCGCTAGATGCTCACCCCAGCCCACCTCTCAGGCCAAGCAGGAGGACACTGGACCAGATGGTCTTCCTGGAAGAAAACAGGAAACAGGCTGGGAGGTGAGGTGTGGAAGTGAGGCCTGAGGAAGGCCAGGCTGCTGCCCTTCCTGGCTCTGGCTCTGTGGTTCCGAGAGGGCTGCGGCGCTAGAAGCCTCCTGCTGACACTCAGGCACCTGCCCTGCCGTGGGATGAGCAGGAATGAAAGGGAAGCCTCCCCATCAGCCACGTGAACTTTGGCTGTCAAGGAGGAGGCCTGATTCTTAAGGTTGGAAGGGAGGAGAGAGCAACAACTGGTTCGTGGCAGGCAGAAGAGCGAGACCTGCGCAGACGGCCAGGCCACCACACTCTCTGCTCCAGCCTGAGACACATGTCTGCTAGAATGGGCAAGGGCTGGGTGCTAAAACTCAGGGGACAGGGGACAGACCCAGGGAGAGGGCTGCTCTTGGATGCATAGAGCCTCAAGGGCTGGACTAGGGTACTGCTGCAATGGGAGTGTTTGTGGAAGAAGCCTGGGCCTACCATGGAAGCAAAGCACCCACTGTTAAGTGGCACACAAAGAGGCAGGGCTGCCTGACAGCTTTTTTCTCCACACACCAGCCCCCATCTCTGCAGGGTCTCAGGCCTCAGCCACCACCTCAGTGGGCTCTGGAAGCCAGATGCCAGCTAGTTGTTCACATGCAGAAGCAGAGCTGAAACCACAGCTGAGCTCCAGGGCCCTTGCGACTTAGGAAGCAGGGTTGAAATCTCTGCCTGTTGCTGCACAAGCTGCTGACTTATGCCTCCACCACCGGCTGCAGGACTTCCAAGTGGACAGCAGGTGCTCCTGTGGCTGGGACCCGTCTGGCCTTAGCAGCTATTTGTGGGTGCCTGCACATAGGGGCTGGGCCGGGCAAGTGTCTGAGATGCCTCCATCCATACCTCCCACAGCAGGTCCAGGTGCATGACTACTGCAATTCTGGTATCTGACCTCAGTGGATCTGTACTGGTGGCCTTGTGAAAACAATATCTGAGGGACGGACACCAGGGCCTACTGCCAGCGTGCCCAAGGCTGAGATGGGGCCAAGAGCAGTGCCAACAGCAGTGTACTCTGTGAGCCTGCACAACAGGTGACACAAAAGAGCACACTAATTGGGGAAGAGCTCTGGAAGAGGAATACTCAGGGGCTCTTCTCCCACTGGGAGTGTGCCAACCCCACTTACTTTGCACTGCAGCTCAGAAATGGATCTGGGGCTTCTACTCAAACAACTAGGGAACAGACCTGGCCCCTGCCAGGTCAGTGACAATGGCAGAGCAAAGAGGAGATGTCACTCAATATCCACTGCAGGTTCTGGCCAGCGTAACACCACTCACACCTCCTATCAAGGGGAAAAAGGCCAGAATACACTGAGGCAAGGTGCAGCAGGCATCCACACTAAAAACCCTTGCCCCCAAAATTATTAAACCCACACAGACTACACAGAGATGCTCCCACATCAAAACAGCCCTCCAAGACCATAATAGATAATTGTTTCTACTAAACTCATAGAACAAGAGAAATATAAGTACAATGAAGAAACAAACCACTCCTAATTACGATTCAGAGAATTCCCCTGATAGGACAATGAAATTGACCTCTTCAGCCTAACAGACATCAATTTCAAAAAGGAGGTAATGAAAATACTGAAGGAATTAAGGACTATTGGTAGAAATGCTGATTACTGTAAACGGGAACTAGAAACTATAAAGAAAAGCCAAGAAAAATTAGAAAATTCATTCATCAAGACTAAAGCTGAGGAGTTCCCGTCGTGGCTCAGTGGTTAATGAATCCGACTGGGAACCCTGAGGTTTCAGGTTCAATCCCTGGCCTTGTTCAGTAGGTTAGAGATCCGGCGTTGCTGTGAGCTGTGGTGTAGGTCAAGGATGCGGCGTTGCCATGAGCTGTGGTGTAGGTCGTAGGCACAGCTCAGATCCCCCACTGCTGTGGCTCTGGCGTAGGCCAGCAGCTGCAGCTCCAATTAGACCCCTAGCCTGGAAACCTCCATATGCCTCGGGAGCGGCCCTAGAAAAAGCAAAAATCAAAAAAAAAAAAAAAAAAAGTTCAGCTGAGGCAATGAATAGCAGAATGAATAGTGCAGAAGAACAAATAGCAAAGTGGAAGACAGAATAGAAATCACCTAATAAGAACAGCAGATAGAAAGCCAACTAAAAAGAAAAAAAAAGAAAAAAGACCTGTGGGATAATGTATTGCAATCTATAGGGATCTTAGAAGGAGAAGAAAGAGAAAAGGGAATTGAAAATGTTATTAGACCAAATAGTGGCTGAAAACTTCCCAAACCTAAAGAAGCAGATCTCCAAAGTACAGGAAGCACAGAGGGTCCCCAAAAAGATAACCCCAAACAGATCTACACCATGACATCATAATAAAGGCAGAAGTTAAAGAGAGGATTCTAAAGGCTGCAAGAGAGCAATGCTTAATTACAAGGGAACCCTGTAAGAGTATCAGCTGATTTCTCTACATAAACACTGCAGGCCAAAAGGGAGTGACAAGATATATTCAAAGTCCTGAAAGGGAAAAATCTGCAGCCTGGGATACTCTCCCCAACAAGATCATCATTTAGGATAGAAGGAGAGCGAGCGAATTTCTCAGACAAGCAAAAACTCAAATACAGCAATACTAAACCTATCCTAAAGGAAATATCGAAAGGTCTTCTCTAAATAGAAGTAAGAATCCAGAAGAAAGAGAAAAGCACAGCTGGAAAGTAAATCACTTAACCCAATACACAGATTAAAAAAAAAAAATCAAAACATTTCTGTGAAAGTGATGACAACCACAACGAAGAGCAGAAGAGTGAACATGAAGATGTACAAGAGGACAGCAAAATCATAAAATGTGCAGAAAGAGAGTAGGAAAATGTAGATTTTTTTTCTAGCGTGTGTTTGAGCCTATATGACTACCAGTCTAAAGCAAGTAAATATAGGAAGGGGTTAACGTATTTGAAAAGCAGGGGAAAACACAAAAACATAAAGTAGATTCACAAAAACCAAAAAGAAGCCTCAGGACCAAAGAAAATCATCAAACCACAAAAGGAAAAAGAAAAGAAAGGGACAAGGAAGAAAATAAAATCAATGGGAAAACAAGATCTAAAATGGCAATAAATACATATGTATCATAAATTACCTTAAATGTCCATAGACTCAATGCTCTAATAAAAAGACACAGAGTGGCAGACTGGATTTTTTAAAAAAGAGCCTACAATATGCTGCTTACAAGAGATCCACTTTAGGGCAAAGGAGACATACAGAGTGAAAGAGAAGGAAAAAGACATTTCATGCAAACAAATGACAAAGTGGGAGCCACAATACTTACACCAGACAAAATAAAACAGGCTATAAAGAAAGAGAAGTGCAGCTGTAATGATAAAAGGAACAATACAAGAAGAGGATATTATACTCGTCAAAATCTATGCACCCAATACAGGAGCACCCAAATGCATAAAACAAATACTAATATACACAAAGGAAGAAACTGATGGGAACACAATGCCAAGGAAAATTTAACACCCCACTCACACCTTGGATGGCACTTCTAGACAGAAAATCAGTAAAGCAACAGAGATCCTAAATAGTGCAGCTAGGCTTAATTGACATGTTCAGAACATTACATCCAAAAACAGCAGAATAAACATTCTTTTTTTTTTTTTTTTTTTTAATGGCCACACCCATGGCATTTGGAAGTTCCTGGGCCAGAAAGTGAATCCAGGCTGCAGCTGTGACCTATACTGTAGCTCTGGCAACTCCAGATCCTTTAACCCACTGTGCTGGGCCAGGGATTGAACCCATGCTTCTGTAGTGACCTGAGCCACTGCAGTCAGATTCTTAACCCACTGCACCACAGCGGGAACTCCCAGAATACATTCTTTTTAAGTACACATGGAACATTCTCTAGGATTGAAACAGTTACATGGATACTAAACAACATGCCTCTAAAAAACCAGTGAGTGAACAAGGAAATTAAAAAGTACCTTGAGGAAAATGGAAATGAAAACATGACCATACACGATCTATGGGATGCAGCAAAATCAGTTCTTAGATGGAAGTTCACAGTGATGCAGGCCTTCTTAAAATCTCAAATAAACAACATAACCCACCAACTACAGGAATTAGAAAAAGAAGAATAAACAAAACCTAGTGAGCAAAAGGAAGGAGATAATAAAGATTAGAGAGGAAATAAAATTTTAATTAAAAAAGAACAGAAAAAAAAAACAGTAAAACCAAGAGCTGGTTATTTGAACCGGTAAACAAAATTGACAAACTTCTGGCCAGGCTCACCAAGAAGAAAACAGAGAAGACCCAAATAAAGTAAGAAATGAAAGAGGAGAATTCACAATTGATACCACAGAAATGCAAAACAATACCTAAGAGAATACTATGAACAATTATATGCCAACAAATGTAACAACCTACAAGAAACAGATTAACTTTCTGGAAACATATAGCCCACTAAAACTGAATTAAGAACAAATTGATAACTTGAACAGACCAATTTCACCAGAAATGAAACAGAATCTACCAAAAAGAACACCCTTACAAACAAACATCCAGGGCCAGAGAGCTTCACAAGCGAATTCTACCAAACTTATAAATAACTTGTACCAGTTCTTCTCAAACTCTTCCAGAAGACTGAAGAGGAGGGAACACTTCCAAAGACATCATGTGAAGCCTCCATCACGCTGGTACCAAAACCAAAGACCTGCCAAAAAAAGAAAATTACAGGTCCATGACTTTGATGAATAAAGATGCAAAAATTCTCATCAAAATTTTAGCAAATTAGAGTCCTCACTGTGGCTCAATGGTTTAAAAACCCAATGTGGTGTCCATGAGGATACAGGTTCAATCCCTGGCCTCACTCAGTGGGTTAAGGATCTGGCATTGCCCCAGCCTGCAGTGTAGGTCACAGATGTGGCTCAGATCCAGTGCCAGCGTTGCTGTGGCTATGGTATAGACTGGCATCTGCAGCTCTGATTACACCCATAGCCTGAGAGCTTCCATATGCTGCAGGTGGCAACCATAAAAAGAAAAAAAGAAAAAGAAATTTAGCAAACTGAATCCAACAACACATAAAGAAGATCACACACCATGACCAAGTGCAGTTATTCCAGGGTCACAAGATAGTTCAACATATGCAAATGAATCAATGAGATAACACCACATAAACAAACAAAATGATCATCTCAATAGATGCAGAAAAAGCATTCCATAAAATTCAACATGCATTAATGATAAAAACTCTTACCAAAGTGGGTACAGAAGGAACATATCTCAATGTAATAAAAGCCAGTTGTGACATCCACAGCCAACATAATACTCAATGGTGAAGTCTTCCTGCTAAAATCTAGAACACGACAAGTATGCCCACTCTTACCACTCCACTTCAACACAGTGTTGGAAGTCCATGGCAATTAGACAAGGAAAATCATAACAGAAAAGAATACAATATATATATACACACACATATATGTAACTAACTCACCTTGCTGTACAATAGAAATTAACACAACATTGTAAATCAACTACAATAAAATTGTTTTAAAAAGACTCCAAAAATGTGTATACATTATATGTATCACAGTGCATATAGTTGAAAATTAAATACAGTATGGAAAAATGAAAAATTTAACATGGTAGCGGCGTGGTAGTTCATCTTTAATACTAGTTAATAATTTTGCAACTCTTCTTAAACCTCTGTAACTACCCACACCCAGCCTAAGCGCTAACCACCACCCCTAAAGATCAGAGCTGGACACTAGGTCCAGCGTGACTCAAGGGGTCATTGTGCTTGCCTCGCACCGCGTTACAAAATCACCCTGGTCTCTTCATCTGTGTCCTCTTCATCTGAGGACTGCAGGCCTCTCTGGCATCCTGGAGTCCTGGGAAACGACAAGGAGCAGGCAGAGATCTAATCCATCTCTCTCTTTTTCCCTGTAGGCTTTTGATATTATGAGAGTGACACATGGCAGAGAGCACAGCCTGATTGAAGATTTGATCCTACTCTTAGAAGAATGTGACGCCAACATCCGAGCATCCTAAGAGAACCCCATTCAGGGAGAGACGGGCTTATACCTTTATTGAATGCCTTACTGAGGTCACACACTCTGTTATTTTGTTTGCTGTGTGAACCTCCCCTCTTGGCAATGCTGTTGTGTGTTTATGTAGCTAAATCAAGGCAGACATATGGTTTGCACACCATGAGAATCCTTAGTTATAGAGAAACACGATTATAATAAATATTAAAAACTTGGTTGAAAATGCCATCTGGCAGTTGTTTTCCTTGCTTACTCATGAGTAATTTTAATGTTCAGTATTTCACATTAAAGATAGAATATCCTATTAAAAGCATAACAGAGTAGACTGTAACTCTCTCCTTGGATAAAAATCAATCCTTTCACATTTGCTTCCAAGCAAAAGCTTACTGCCTATTTTTGGCAAAAAATAAGATTTTCAGCTGTTGTCTTCACTGCTTGTGGTAAGTGACATGTGTGTCCATTATTCACTTCCAAATCCATCTCCAACACAAGAAGTTTTATCCTAAATCCTAGAAAGAAGTCACGTTAGGTTTTCTTCAAAAAGGATAGGCGATCTTAATGGAAAGGAAAAAAAAAATGTCTTTTCCTATGTCTCACGGCTCTTTGTGTAACTCGTTCTGAGCATTTTATAACCCTTCGCATGTGTCACGCTTTTCTTTTGAAATTTTTTTTTTCTGTAATTCTCTATGTTTATGAATCGAGCATATATGATCTGCCTTGCACGAAGCTCCTGCAGGAAGCAGGGTTCTCACACCCCAGCTCAAATCAGGCTTTTCTCCCCCCTTTCTCTCTAGGAGCCCCTGATTCTATGGCATGCTTTTCCACCTTCTGCTTTAGACAAACACGGAAAACCTTTTCTTTTCCCTCCCGCAAAAACAAAGGTAAGTCCTTTCACAGCTCAGTGATGCTGTAAGCAGTTTGGTCCCTCAGGCTTAGCGGAGACACTGGTCGTGGCGGAAGCCACCCGCCGTGACCTGTCTTTCCCCAGTTCTGTTCAGGAGCCTCCCCAACCCTCACAGAGGGAGTGGCACGTCCTCTGGCCACGTGGCTGCACTGCGGCAGCAGCACTGTCACGGTGACACTTGGGCCTCTGATCACGTCGGCAGGAACCAGCCTCATTTGGCAGCCGGGAAAGCTGACTGATGCCTGGAAGGGGGAGCCTACCTGCCAAACGCCTGGTGGTCAGTGATTGCTGAGACGTGCCCATCTGCATGCTGATGAGCCCCTCGGCCACATCATCAGCCTGCCTGGCTCCAGCCACTGTCGAGTACCAGGCGCCTCGAAAGCACACAGTGTCTCTACCAGCCACGGCCCCCGTGTCTATAAGTTAGGAAACTGAGGCCCTGGAGTTAGGGCTCGGGGATCTCTTCTGATTTATTCAGTGACCTTGAGAAAGTAGCTGAATCTCAGTCTTTCTCAGAGACCAGTTCTACCCAATGCCACAAATATTTATGGAATGGTTATTGCATATTTAGGAAAAAGAGATACCAAACCTGAATAAAATGTGCCCCTCGTTGTCAAAATGTACACCGTCTGGGAGAGTATTTGTATTAGGCAGCTCTGATTGCATGATACACGACCCACAAATGTGCTGATTTTGTTCATTATTCTCTATGGCAGCGATGTGGGCTGGACAGTTGCTTCTGGTTTGGCCCAGGCTCCACACACCCCTGGCCCTATAAAGTCCCACTGCAAGGGGTGGAAGTCTGGAGAGGAAGAAGTTGTGGCCATGTGTCCAGTTCCCCATGGCAGCCTTTGCGCTACCAGGGGTAACGAGCATTCAGGGAATCTGGCGAACTCCGCTGACCTTGGCTTGGGCACCTCACTGTCAGTACTTGCTGGTGGGTCCGCTGGGGAAACGAGGATGACTGGGCCACGAAGCTCACTGGGCTGGTCCAGCCTTCTTCACGTGGCAGGAGGGTTCCAGAAACAGTAAGGAGGCAAGCCCCCGGGTGCAAGCACTGTTTACAGCTGCTTGTGTCACACTTAGTCACGTGCCATGGGCTGACGCCTATCACAATACAAGCCTAGAATCAGGGGTGCTTCCAATTCCATTGCCAGAACATAGATCTGCGGAGAGGAAGGCACTGTGGTCCTTGGTGCCACCCACCCCCAGCAGCCTGCAAGCCGTCTCAGTGTTATGGAACATTTAGTGAATCTGATGTCATCCGTAGACCTTCTTCCTAGAGAAACATACACATGAGCAATTTGCTTGTAGGATCAAGGATTCTTGAACTCTCCTATGGCCCATTAATAGACTTCCTGGGGTCCTTCATCTAATAATAATTTTTAAAAAGAGACTTGCTGCCTTTCAAAAACACTGCGTGTTGTATGGGTTCCTCATTTTAAATTCATCAGGAAAAGAAAAAAGCCGTAACAGGTGGAAGGAGTAACTTACATGCCAATGAGCAGCAGTTCCCAGAATGAAATTTATCAGTCAGTGATGATCCCGGATTAAGAGATTTGCCTTCATGCCTCCTAGAGAAAGCAGGATAGGCTTTTAAATCCCTCTCAGGCCACCTCCAGTTTTCTGAGGAAAAACGTTTAAGAGGGAGGGCCCCAGTTTGCACCAACTTTTCATGGAAAGCAAACACAATGGTAAATAAACATTTACCAAACAACTCTACCGCAAAATAATTTTGGGGAAGGAGGAAGGAGATGGAGCACATAATTTAAAATCCATGTCACCCATGGCTGACAATTTACTGCTGCCCCAGTCTCCGCATGTGCTGTTTCATTAATCCACAGTCATTGTAGCGGCGGGCTTTTTTCACATCAGTAACTTAAAGCCATTAGTTGCTCCTCTGGGATGAGAGCACATTTAAACTGAAAAGGAACACGCTGGGCGTAATTTATGGCCGTGCCATGTGAATGCCAAGAGCTCAGAGGAGGAAGGCTGCCCGGCAAGCCTGCTGACTGTGAGAGTTCAGGTCCGGCTTCCTCTAGCCGAGCAAGAGTGCCGGGCCGGTGGAGAGGGCAGCCGTCCTCCTGTGAAGCCAGACAGCCCCAAGCCACAGAGGCTCCTGAGCCAGGATCCATGGCAGGGATCAAAGAGAAATTCCATACGTACAGGCCCTCCTCTGAGTTATGTCTTAAAAATTCTTTCCTGGGAGTTCCCATCACGGCTCAGCAGTAATGAACCCAACTAGTGTCCAAGAGGACTCAAGGATGTGGACACAATCCCTGGCCTCACTTAGTGAGCTAAGGATCCAGCATTGTGGTGAGCTGTGGTGTAGGTCACAGACGCGGCTGGGATCCTGTGTTGCTGTGGCTGTGGTGTAGGTCGGCAGCTGCAGCTCCGATTTGACCCCTAGCCTGGGAATTTCCATAAGCCGTACATGCAGCCCTAAAAAAGCAGGAAAAAAAAAATCAAAAATTCTTTTCTGGCCCAACAACCAGGAAGTGATGGTCACTCCGAGCAGGGGTTCCACGGGGAGATGATTCTGAGCATTATCCGTGATGCATCATAAAATTCTGTGACATGCAATCACTGGCAGCAGCTTCAGAGAAACAGCAGAGGCTTGCTTTGGCCTGAGCTCTGTGAGAGATGGAGCTGATTGAGGAGGCCCAGCAGCACCACCCCCAAAGTGGGACGCTCGCCTGACCTTTCTGAGGTTTGTAAACATCAAAATGCTACTGGCTCGCCGTCAATATATTCAGAACCAATTGAAAATGTATCAACACTCAATTCTCTGCTCTTCATGTCAGCTCAGTTCCAGCATCATGCTCCTACCCTTTGGCACAGAAACTCAGAGTCACGGACTCGTCCCTTGTCCTTGATCAGAGGAGAAATTCTGTCTATTCACCTTCTGAAGTGCTTTTTTAAGTGTCAGCCATTCTTGTCCTCACCCATTCGCAGGCTCTTTGCGGGCCCCAGCACCTCTGCAAAGACTTCCTCGGTGACCGCCTTACTCGCTGCCCCTCCTTTCCCAGTCTTCCATCTAAAGGCCAGTCGTCACCCCAAAACACCTAGCTTGTCATTTCCTCATATAACTCCTCTGCCCAAACACTTACAGGGGCGCCCCACTGCCACGACCCTCAGAGTCTCATCTTCCGACTGGCAAGGATGATCTCCAGCTACCGAATGCCACACTAACTGGTGTCCCTGTGAGCCTGCCGATCCAGCTGGACCACCCCCCAGCCCACTCCAGTCTCCTGGATGATGCCCTCTTCTTTACGGGGTCCTTATTCTCTTCATATTAAGTGACCTTTCTTCTCCATCTATTTAATCTCATTCTCAAAGGTCTAGCCCAAGTCTCTTCTTTTTTTTCTTTTTCTACTTTTGTTTATTTATTTTGTCTTTTGGGGGGCTGCACCCACGGCATACAGAGGTTCCCAGCCTAGGGGTTGAATCGGAGCTACAGGTGCCAGCCTACACCACAGTCACAGCAACTTGGGATCCAAGACACATCTATGGCCTACACCACAGGGCATGGCAACGCTGGCTCCTTAACCCACTGAGCGAGACCAGGGATCGAACCCACAACCTCATGGTCCCTAGTAGGATTCATTTCTGCTGCACCACCATGGGAACTCCCAAGGCTCTGCACTTTCTCAGTGCTCCTAGGGAGTCTACTTTCCACGCCTTTTTAAAATCATGAGTTCACTCTAATACCATCAATTAAAATCCAATACGTGGGATGGCTTTTCATCTTCCTCCTTCCATGTCTGTACTTCTCTCATACACACAAAATAGTTGCAAAAAGTACGACTATGACCACTACTAACAGAAAACCTACCAAGTAAAATTTAAGATTCCCTTCTTTTGGGTCATGCCTGCAGTATGCAGAAGTTCCCAGGCCAGGGATCAAACCCCCACCACAGCAGTAACCAGAGCCACAGCAGTGACAATGCTGGATCCTTAACCTGCTGAGCCACCAGGGAACTCCAAGGTTCATTTCTAGTGTTCTTTATTCTTAGGCAAAAAAGGCTGTATTTTCAACATACTATTTTTAAAAATTATTTGAATTACATTTTCCTGGGTGATTATGTAATCAATCAATTTGATATCCAATTAGATTTATTATTCAACTTTAGGGTTTGCCCCATTGATTTCTGCTAGTATATAAATGTCAATATGTATATTAATACATATTACATATTGCTATTATAAATAATACCCTAATGAAAAACTCTGTGCCTGTGTTTTTGCCTATTGCTAGAGATCTATCTTCAGGGTAACTTCCTAAAAGCGGCAACTGCTGAGTCAAAGGGTAAATGTATATGTAATTTTATTAGTTATTATCAAATTTACATTGAGAGGGGTTATATAATAATGCCTATTTCCCCTCAGCCTTGCCAACAGAGTGGGCTGTTCTAAGCTGGTAGGTGAAAAAAGGTATCTCAATTTAGTTTAAACTTGCATTTTTTCTCATTAGTGAAGTTGGTTGGATGTCTTCAAATATTTAAAGGCCTTCATGAGCTACCTTATATTTTTCTATCAGTTTTTTTAGTTTCTTTTTCTCTTTATATTTAGGGAGATTGTCCCTCTCTAGTATTTAATCTCCCACCTGGTCGTTTTCTTCTTCTTCGTTTCATGCCTACACCTGAAGCGTGTAGAAGTTCCTGGGCTAGGGTTTGAATCAGAGCTGCAGCTGCCAGCCTACACCACAGCCACAGCAATACTAGATCCAAGCTGCATATGCAAGCTATGCCACAGCTCACGGCAATGCCAGACCTGTCACCCACTGAGTGAGACCGGGTATCTAACCTGCACCCTTACGGACACTATGGTGGTTCTTAACCCACTGAGCCACAATGGCAACTCCTGCTTTTTGACTTTGCTTTCGTTTTTGGTCCTGGGTTTCTGTGGACAGAATTTTCAAAAACATTCCAGAAGAAATCTACTCCATGATAAATCAGACTGCAGTTATAAGGCAAAGCACCACCAACCTTCCTCCTATGGTTCTTGATTGTTAACAACTCAAGAGTCAACTGATATTTAAAAATTCATTCTTCTACTACCTATTCTATGACCGTCTCATCTTCAGCCAGCATCAGGTTCTTGACCTTCACTCCTCAACTATCTGGGCTCCTTACTGGCCTTGGCTTTGTATGTTGCTTCGATCTTCATTAAACCAGATATACAACTACTTGAGAGGTACTTCGGAGAACCCCCTCTGTTCAGACATGGTCCTCCTTCACCCCACTGTAGAGCAGCAATTTGAGATCAGCATCCATCTATTCAACCCAATCAGTAATTTGCTTCTTTGCCTGTAGATTCAGAGGCATGAAGAGCCCCAGAGGAATGCATGGCAGTCGCAGTCTCCTTACTAGTGGAGCCACTGCTCTAGTCCCTGGAGGCACCATTCCTCCCTTAGAAAGACACTTAAGGAGAGTTCCTGTTGTGGTGCAGTGGTTGGCGAACCTGACTAGGAACTATAAGGATGCGGGTTCGATCCTTGGCATTGCTCAGTGGGTTGAGGATCTGGCGTTGCCATGAGCTGTGGTGTAGGTTGCAGAGGCAGCTTGGATCCTGCGTTGCTGTGGCTCTGATGTAAGCTGGCGGCTACAGCTCCGATTGGACCCCTAGCCTGGGAACCTCCATGTGCCGCAGGTGTGGCCCTAGGAAAAGACAAAAAAAAAAGATACTTAAACCAGCAGATCCCAAAGTCACAGGAATAGGAAGCAAAAACTCCACAAATACAAACTGTAATTGTAAAGGGAAAAAAATTTACAATACTATATTTGAATATCAACCTCGTATGTTAAAAGTAAATGCAAGTCTCCGAAATTGTTTCCCATGAATACTTTTTTTTTTCTTTTTCTTTTTAGGGCCGCACCCGCGGCATTTGGAGGTTCCCAGGCTAAGGGTCCAATCGGAGCTACAGCTGCCAGCCTTCGCCAGAGCCACAGCAACACCAGATCTGAGCTGCGCCTGCGACCTACACCACAGCTCATGGCAGTGCCAGATCCCCAACCCACTGAGCAAGGCCAGGGATCGAACCCACATCTTTACGGACACCAGTCAGGCTCATCACTGCTGAGCCACAAATGGGAATTCTTGGATAGTTTTAGTTCTCTAATTTTATCTTGTCTCTTTCTTTCTTATTTTCTATTATATTTTTGTTTTACGTTGTGAAAGATTTTCACCATTTTAAGCCCCAATTTTTATGAGTTTTTTCACTTCTAGCACTTTTTAAAATTTTATTGAAGTACAACTGGTTTATAATATTGTGTTAGTTTCTGCTGTACAGCAAAGTGATGCAGATATATATATATCTGAAGAATATATATATTCTTTTTCATATTCTTTTCCACTGAATATAGTTCCCTGTGCTATACAGTAGGACTCTACCCATCCTATATATAATAGTTGGCATCTGCTAATCCCAAACTCCCAATCCTTCCCTCGCCCTACCTCTCCCCCCGCCCCCGACAACCACAAGTCTGTTCTCTAGGTCTGTGAATCCATTTCCGTTTTGTAGATATGTTCATTTGTGTTGTGTTTTAGATCCCACGTAGAAATGCTACCATACGGTGTTTGTCTTTCTCTTTCACACTTCACTTAGTATGATAATCTCTAGGTGCATCCACATTGCTGCAAATGGCATGATTTCATTGTTTTTATAGTTAACTAGTATTCTACCATATGTATATATTCCCATAGCTTCCCTTTTTCCCCCCCCTCGCTGTTCAGGGCTGCACCTGTGGCACACGGAAGTTCCCAGGCTAGGGGTCTAATCAGAGCTACAGCTGCCACAGACACAGGCACAGCCACATGGGACTCAAGCTGCAAGGGTGACCTATACCACAGCTCACGGGAACGCTAGATCCTTAACCCACTGAGCGAGGCCAGGGATCAAACCCCCTCCTCGTGGATACTAGTCAGGTTTGTAACCTGCTGAGCCACGATGGGAACTTCAATACCCACATCTTCTTTATCCATTCATCTTCTGATGACCATTTGGGTTTCTTCCATGTCTTGGCTATTGTGAATAATGTTGCAATGAACATACGGGTGCAGGTATCTTTCTAAATTATACTTTTGTGCAGACAGATGTGCAGGAGTGAGACTGCCGGATCATGTGGAAACTATATTTTTAGTTTTCCATAGTGGTTGCATCAATTTAAACTCCCACTAATAGTGTAGGAGGGTTCCATCTTCTCCACACCCTCCCCAGCCTTTGTTATTTGTAGACTTTTTAATGATGGCCATTCTGACTGGTGTGAGATGGCACCTCATTGTAGTTTTGATTTGCATTTCTCTAATAATTAGTAATAATGAGCATCTATACATGTGCCCATTGGCCGTTTGTATGTCTGCTTTGGAGAAATGTCTATTTAGGACATCTGCCCTTTTTTTGGCAGGGGGTCATTTGTCTTTTTAGGGCCATACCCGTGGCATATGGAGGTTCCCAGGCTAGGGGGTCCAATCGGAGCTACAGCTGCCGGCCTACACCACAGCCACAGCAATGCCAGATCTGAGCTGTATCTGTGACCTACACCCCAGCTCACAATAACACTGGATCCTGAACCCACTGAGCGAGGCCAGGGATCAAACCTGCGTCCTCATGGAGGCTAGTCAGATTTGTTTCCAATGTGCCACGACAGGAACTCCCTGCCCATTTTTTGATTGGGTTGTTTGCTTTTTTGATATTGAGTTATATGAGCTGTTTGTATATTTTGGAAACTAAGCCCTGTCGGTTGGATCATTTGCAAATATTTTCTACCAGACTGTGGGTTGTCTTTTCATATTTTAATGGTTTCCTTTGCTATGCAAAAGCCTATAGGTTTGATTAGGTCTCATTGATTACTTTTGCTTTTATTTATTTTGTCTTTGGGGAGTGATCTAAGAAAACATTGGTATGTTTTATGTCAGAGAATATTCTGCCTATGTTCTCTTCTAGGAGTTTTACGGTCTCATGTCTTATATTTAAGTCTTGAAGCCATTTTGAGTTGTTTTGTGCATGGGGAGGCTGTGTTCTAGTTTCACTGATTTATATGCAGTTGTCCAACTTTCCCAACACCACTTTCCGAAGAGACTTTCTCTTCCCCATTTTATATTCTTTCCTTTTTCCAAGATTAACTGTCCATAGGTATGTGGGTATTAGCATTACTTTAAATTTCAAGAGCTCCTGTTTTACCTTCCAGTGTTCTTTTAAAATACGATACTTTTCTTATTTTATGAATTCAGTTCTTATCTAAAGATGCTAATAATAGTAAGGAGAAGGTTGATTTATTTTTCTCTGCAGAATTTGCTTCTGCCAACTTACCTTTCTCTTTTTGTTTGTATTGTACTCTATCTTTCCTATAATATTTTTTCTCAAATATCTAGTGACCATTGGCTATCCATTTATCATTCAGAGTAAGATTCCTTAAAAACTGTTTGTAGATTTTTTGGCTTCTGATTACAGAGGCCTGAGTTTTGTGGCACAATCCTCTCATCAAAAACAATGAAAAATGCCAGAGGAAAAACAGAAGAATAACTTTGAAAACACTGAAGAGATTAAATCCAGACTAATTTTTGGATAAAAGGCTGTAACAGAGAAGTTATTGAACTACTAGATATCACAACCAAAGCTGTTTGTCCACTAGAGGCATTTGTCAGTGCCATATACTTGAATTTCAGATGCTTTATGGAGAAATGGGGGAAGAAGTTAAGGCTCACAAAATCCCTAAAGTGATAAGACTTAAAAGAGATTCTATTTATATTGAACTGGGACCCCACAAGGCTAAACACTTATTATAAGGGGAAGCAGGCTCAGAGTCTTTGTATTGAAGAATATACATGAAAAATGAAATGAAAAGAGAGGCAAAAAGAAGACCCAGTAACACTAGTGCCTAAGGATCAGAACTTACATGAATTTACTGTCCAAGCAGCAAAGCCTGGGTTGACCACAGAACCTCAGGTTGTGAACTGACTTGAGGCGACTCTCAGCTGATAATGCCCACAAATCTCCGGCAGAAACAAATGAAAAGCCTCAGTGCAGAAGGATACATTTATCCTCAGCCTGTGGGAAATCCCACAAGTCCTTTTTCAAGGTCAGTGAAAGACCTTGAAATCAGGAACTTGAGAACAAAAGCAATATGAACATGTACCAGGAAAGCAACAAACAACTGCTACATACTCATTTTCCAAATTACAGAAACATCATACATGTATTTTAAAACAATTAGGTTCACTATTTAACTACATAAATGATATATTTTTAAACTACAGAGAATGAGGAATAATAAAAAAGTTTTAAACTACAGAGAATGAGGAATAATAAAAAAGTGAAACAGTATATTTGAAAAAGAATCATACAGATACTTGAGATTCAAAAATACTATAGCTGAAATGAAAACTGCAGTGGATGTCTTTGGCAGCTGACTGGTCAGAATAGAAGAAAAAATTTGTGGACTGGAAGATAGTCAGAAGAAATTATCCATAAGGCAGCACAAAAAGAGAAAAATATGGAAAATGGAGTGAATAAGTGAAGATATGAGGAGGAAATAGTAATAAGGTTTACCACACATTTGATCTAAGATCCATAAAAATAGCAGAAGAGTAAGAATACACAGAGACTAGATTTGACCATATAATGGTTGAAAAATTTCCAAAACTAATAAAAGCACTAATCCTCAGATTCAAAGATCCAGTAATTTCAATAAATCCAGTATTTATCATGATAACATGATGAATCACTGTGAATTTAAGAAAAGTGAAAAAAGAGAAAAATTTTAAAGTAATCAAAGTAAAAAAGGCAAATAACCTTAAAAAAAAAAAAAACCCAGTGAGACTCACAGATGATTTCACATCAGCATCACTAGAAGTCAGAAAAAATGGAATGCTGTTTTTCTACTGCTGAAAGAAACTTAACAGTCACCCTACAATGTTGCACTCTGCAGAAGTACCTTTCAATAGTAAGGATGAAATGAAGACATTTAAAAACAAACTCGGAGTTCCTGGTGTGGCACAGCAGAAACTAATCCGACTAGGAACCATGAGGTTGTGGGCTCGACCCTTGGCCTCGCTCAGTGGGTTAAGGATCTGGCATTGCCATGAGCTGTGATGTAGGTCACAGACACAGCTCAGCTCCTGTGTTGCTGTGGCTGTGGTGTAGGCTGGCAGCTGTAGCTCTGATTCGACCCCTAGCCTGGGAACTTCCATATGCCATGGGTGCAGCCCTAAAAAGAAAAAAAGAAAAAAGAAAAATATAAATGACGTTTATTTTTACAAAGAGTAACAATAATGTCTACCAGGGTTAAAAAAATGACATGTGAACATTAGATAACAATAAAAATATATAGGAAAGGAGTAAATAAACTTGAAATATTCTAGGGTTCTTTTATGGTTCAAATTGAGAGTAAAGATTCTGATTAACTTTATACTTGGTAAGTTAATTACACATGTTTTAATTTCTAGGGTAACCACCAAGAGGATACAGTTAGAGTGTATAACACTTAGAAGAGAAAAAGGGAATGATTTTTAAAATATTCAGACATCTCTCAGATAGAGACAAGGGACAGAGAACAAGGAGAAGTAGAAATTTTAAAATAAGAGAGAGTTTTTAAGCACAAAATATTAGATTTAAATCTAAATATATCAGTAATTATACTAAGTGTAATTTAGTAAACAGAGTATATATAAAAAGAGTAAACGTTTCAATTAAAATAATATCAGACCAGATTTTAAAATTCCAATTATATGCTGTTAAAGATAGACATCTAAACAGAGGGATACAGAATTTTTTTTTTCATTTTTGGCCACCCCATGGCATGTGGAGCTCTGAGACCAGGGATCAGATCCAAGCTGCAGTCACAACCTAAGCTGCAGCTCCAGCAATGATTCTTAACCCACTGTGCTGGGCCAGGGATCAAACCCATGTCCCAGTGCTCCCAAGACACCACCTATCCCATTGTCCCACAGTGGAAGCTCCCAGAATTTTAAAGTAAAAGAAAAATGTATGTTATGGACCTCTTCCTATCATGAGAACACCAAAATCACAACTAACAGCTGAACAACGATTGATAAAAAAAAGACTGGAATCTACAAAAAAAAAAAAAGATATCCAAAGACATAAACAAGGAACCATAAGATGGTAGGATTGTCATACTCATAATCAAATTCCATGCCACCCAGGTGGGTGACTCAAAAACTGGAGAATAATTATATCACAGAAGTTCTCCAAAAAAAAAAAAAAGAGAAATCTCTGAGCCCCATGCCAGGCTCCCCAGTCTAGGGGTTCAGGAGCAGGAGCCCCCAGAGCATTTAGCTTTGAAGGCCAGCAGGGCTTGATTGCAGGAGCTCCAAATAACGGGTAGAAGCAGAGATTCCATTTTTAGAGGGCACACACAAGACTTCACATGTCCCAGGACCCAGGAAAAAAGCAGTTACTCCATAGAAGCCTAGACCAGACCTACCTACTTGTCTTGGAGGGTCATCTGGGGAGGCAGGGGTAGGGTTGGGGGGGGAAAGGGGATTTGGCTCTCTCCATGGGGTCATAGCAGACACAATAGGGACCTACATGAACTTTAGCTACAGACAGACATTTTGAGTCTTTGGCACTGAGACCTGGCATGACACAAAATCCTTTATGCTCCAGTGCTGGGACACTTCAGCTCCAAAACCCAATAGGGTGGGAACACAGCCCTACCCATCAGCCAACAGGTTGGTTAAAGACACTGTGAGATCACAGTCACCTTTAGACAAGTCCCTTGATGTGGCTTTGTCCACCAGAGAGCCATGACCCACATCAATCCACCAGTGGGTAGGCACCAGCCCCTTCCACCAGGAAGACTGTACAAGCCTCTAGACCAGCCTCACCCACCAGGAAGCAGGGACCCAAAGCAAGAAAATATGATCCTTCAGCCTGCAGAACTGAGTTCACAAACACAAGTCAGAACCTCCCCTGGGACCAGCTTGTGCCTAGACCTTGGGTGATGAGAGGGGAGTATGTTGCTGGGACACATAGGACATCCCCTACCACTTTTCTGAGATGGAGAAACATAACTAAGCTACTGCATATGTAAAAATATAATTAGAAATGTAAACAAAATGAGACAGTGAAGGAATATGTTCCAGATGAAGGAACAAGATTAAACCCTAGAAGAACAACCAACTCAAGTGGAGATAGGAAATCTACCCAAAGAGAGTTTAAAGTAATGAACATATTATAAAGATGATCCAGGAACTCAGGAAAAGAATGGATGCACAGATCAAGAAGTTACAAGAAGTTTTTAGCCAAAAGTTACAAAACATAAAGCACAACCAAACAGAGCTAAAGAATACACTAACTGAAATGAAAAACAACAGCAACAACACTAGAAGGAATCAACATCAGAATAAATGAGGCATAAGAATGAAAAAAAATCAGTGAGCTGGAAGACAGAGTGGTGGGAGTCACTGCAACAGAACAGAACAAAGAAAAAAGAATGAAAAGAAATGAGGACAGTTTAAGAGCCCTAGGGGTCCCTGAAGGAAAAGACAGACAGAAAGGGCCTGAGAAAATATCTGAAGAGCTAATAACCAAAACTTCTCTTACATGGGAAAGGGAAAGATCACCCAAGTCCAGGAAGTGCAGCATTCCATACAGGATTAACCCAAGGAAGAATACCCTGAGACACAGAGTAATCAAACTGAGAAAAAATTAAAGACAGAGAAAATACTAAAAGCAACAAATAACATACAAGGGAATCTTCATAAAGATAACAGCTGATCTTTCAGCAGAAACTCTGCAGGCTGAAAGGGAGTGGCACAATATATTTAAAGTGATTAAAGGGGAAAAACTTCAGCCAAGAATACCTAGCAGGGATCTCATTCTGATTTGATGGAGAAATAAAGACAAGCAAAAGCTAAAAGAATGCAGGACCACCAAATCAGCTTTATAACAAATACCAGAGGAACTCTCTAATTAGAAAAGAAACAAATACTGAAGGACCTCTCTAAATGGAAAAGAAAAGGGCATAACTAGAAAGAAGAAATTATGAAATAGGAAAACTCACCAGTAAAAGCTAACGTATAGTAAAGGTAGGAAATCATCCACACACAAATGTGCCATCAAAACCAGTAATCCTGAAAGTAAAGTAGGAATGCAGGATATTTGGAATGCATTTGAAATTAAGAGATTGGCAACTTAAAACAAACACACATGTTGCTTCTCAGCCTTTTTGATAAAATCAGGTGTAGTATAGACATACACATATCAAACCTCATGGGAAACAGGAGAGGATGGCAGAATAGTAGGACATGAAGCTCACCTATTCCTACAAATACAGTAAAAATACATCTATATGTGGAATGATTGGGTGCATGTGAAAAAAACTGTTTGGCTGCACAGAAACAGCCTGAAGGGACTAGAGTTTAGGGTGATCACATCTGAGGGTGTTGGCTGAGGAAACCTGGAGGGCAGACACCATTGTTTGGGGCTGTTGGAGAGAAGGAGCTGGATCCATCAGGACAGCCTTGTTCCCTGCTCATGCTCTCAGGTGGTAGGATGCCACCTACTCCAGCTCGAGGAGCCACAGCCTGAGCAGCTGCTGCATAGCAATAGCTAGGGAGCAGCCCTTTGCCTTGGGGCTACAGAGGATGCTCCCACAAGCCTACCAGCAAAGGGAGGGATTGCAGGAACAGCTGCTGACATTGCCAGCTATAGGAAACAGTCCTGAGAGCTGCTTGGTAACAGGTGGGGGTCGCAGAAGCTATTGCTGCTCCTGCCTGCTAGGAGTTCTGTGAACTGTGAATGACTGCCACCTCCCTCAGAGGATTTCATCCCTAGCAGCCACCTGGCTCCAGGAGAAGTAGCATGTTATCTCTGCTCCCTTCATGTGCTATGGGTACACGTGAGCCCCCACCATCCTGGAGAACTCCAGGAATGGACACCAAGTGCTGCATCTACACACCTGCTGTCAAGTGGACCACAAACATGGAAAGTTAGACAAAATAAGACAACAAGGAAATAGCTTTAGGACAAAGGAACAAGATAAAAAACACCAAAAAAAAAAAACATCAAATGAAGTGGAGACAGGCAATCTACCTGAAAAGGAATTCTGAGTGACGAGAGTAAAGATGATCGAGGATATCAGGAAAAGAATGGAGACACAGATGGAGAAGTTACAAGAAATATTTAACAAAGAGCTCACAGATTTAAAGAACAAGCAAATTAAGATAGATACAGCACAATATTTTAAATGAAAAACACACTAGAAAGAATCGACAGCGGTATAATGGAGGCAGAAGAATGAATAAGTGAGGTGGAAGACAGAGTGATGGAAATCACTGCCTCAGAAAAGAACAAAGAATGAAAGGGTTGAGAGTCTGAGACCTCAGACATTAAAGATACCAACATTCACATCACAGAGGTTACAGAATGAGAATAGGGAAAGGGCCAGAAAAACCACTGAAGAGGTTATAACCAATGTGGGAAAGGAAACACTCAAGTTGAAGAAGCACAGAGAATCCCAATCAGCATAAACACAAGAAAGAACACAGCAAGACACATACTAATCAAACTGACAAAAATTAAATACCAAGAAAAGAAACAGTAAAAGCTACTAGGGAAAAGCAACAAATAACATACAAGGGAACCTACATAAGAATAACAGCTGATTTTTCAGCAGAAACTCTGCAAGCTAGAAGGGAGTATTTAAGGTGATGAAGGGGAGGAACCTAAAACCAAGAATACTCTACACAGCAAGGCTGTCATTCAAATTTGACAGAGTCAAAAGCTAAGAGAATACAGGACCTCCAAAACAGATTTACAACTACTAAAGGAACTTCTCTATGCAGAAAAGAAAGAGCCACAATTAGAAACAAGAAAACTACAAATGAGAAAGTTCACTGGTGAAGGCAAACATAATATAAATGTAGGAAATCATCCATTGACAAATATGCTATCAAAACTAGCATGTGTGAGGAAAGGATGAATGCAGAACATTGAAAATACATTTGAAATTAAGACACCAGCAACCAAAAAAAAAAAAAAACAATTATCTACATATATAGATTGCTATATCACAATCTAATGGAAACTGCAAACCAAAAGAAGAACTATAATAGAGACATAAATAAAAAAGAAAAAGCAAACAAAATGCAACACTAAAGATGGTCAGAAAATCACATGACAACAGAAGAGTAAGGGAAGAAAAAAGACCTAAAATAATAAATCCAAAACAATTAAGAAAATGGAAATAAGTAGATACATATCCATCATTACATTGAATGTAAATGGATTAAATGCTCCAACCAAAACACACAGACTGGCTGAATGGATCCAAAAACAAGACTTGTGTATATGCTGTTTATAAGAGACCCGCTTTAGACCTAAAAAGACTGATAGTGAGGGGATGGAAGAAGGTATCACATAAAATGGAAATCAAAAGAAAGCTGGAATACCAATACTCATATCAGACAAAATAGACTTTAAAATATAAGTTAGAAGAGACAAAGAGAGACACTACATAACGATCAAAGAATGAATCCAAGAAAGAGATATAACAGTTGTAAATATTTATTCTCCCAAGATAGGAGCACCCCAATATATACGACAACTACTAACAACAATAAAAGGAGAAACCAAAAAAAATACAACAATGGTGGGGGGCTTCAACACCCAACTTCCATCAATGGACAGACCATCCAGATAAAATATCAACAAAGAAACACAGGCCTTAAATGACACCCAGACCAGACAGACTTAACTGATATTTATAGAACATTCTATCCCAGATCAGTAGGATATACATTCTTCTCAAGGGCACATGGAACGTTCTCCAAGGCCAGATCACACCTTGGGCCACAGATCAAGACTTGGTAAATTTTTAAAGATTGAAATAATATCAAGCATTTTTTTTCTGACCACAACCTTATGAAACTAGAAATCAACTACATGAAAAAAAAAACAGCTAAAAAACACTATCTCCTGGAAGCTAGACAATATGCTACTGAACAAACAATGGGTCACTGAAGAAATCACAGAGGAAATCAAAAGATACTTAGAGAAAAATGACAACAAAGATATGGCAATTCAAAACCTGTGGGACATAGCAAAATCAGTTCTGAGAAGGAAATTTACAGCAATACTATCTTATCTCAGCAAACAAGAAAAATCTCAAATAAACAACCTAACCTTACACCTAAAGCAACTAGAGAAGGAAGAAGCAACAAAGCCCAAAGTTATTATAAGGAAATAAATCATAAAAATGAGAGCAGAGGGAGTTGTGGCTCAGTGGTAACAAACCCAACTAGGATCCATGAGGACACAGGTTCAATCCTTCACCTCACTCAGTGGGTTAAGGATCCATTGTTGCCCTGAGCTGTGGTGTAGGTCACAGATGAGGCTTGGATCTGGAGTTTCTGTGGCTGTGGTGGAGGCTGATAGCTACAGCTCCAGTTCAACCCCTAGCCTGGGAATGACATAGACATTTCTCCAATAAGACATACAGCTGTCCAATAGGCACATTAAAAGTTGCTCAACATCACTAATTATAAGAGGAATCCAAATCAAAACTACAATGAGGTACCATCTCACCACAGTCAGAATAGCCAATATTAGTAAGTCCACGAATAACAAATGCTGGAAAGGGTGTGGAGAAAAGCGACCCCCCCCATACTGTTTGTGGGAATGTAAATGGTACAACCACTAGGAAAACTGTATGGAGGTTCCTCAACAACTAAATATAAAACTATGATATGGTCCAGAAATCCCACTCCTGTGCATACAGCCAGAAAAAAAACCTATAATTCAAAAAGATACATGCATTCCTATGTTCAGAGCAGCATTATTCAGAACAGCCAAGACACAGAAACAACTTAAATGTCTACTGACAGATGACTGTATGAAGATGTGGGACATATATACAATGGAATACTACTTGGTCAATTAAAAGACACCATTTGCAGCAACAAGGATGCAACTAAAGATGCTCGTCCTAAGTAAAGTCAGTCAGAAAGAGAAAGGCAAATACCATATTATATCACTTATATGTAGAATCTAAGATATGGCACAAATGAACCTATCTACCAAACAGAAACAGACTCACAAACATAGAGAACAGATTTGTGGTTGCCAAGGGGGAATGAGGAGGGAGTGGGATGAGGTGGGAGTTTGGGATTAGCAGATACAAACTATTACATTTAGAAGGATAAGGAATGAGATCCTACTATATAGCATAGGGAACTATATCCATTCTCTTGAGATAGAACATGACCGAAGATAATATGAGATAAAGAATGCATATATATATGAATATGAGACTGGGTCACTTTACTATATAGCAGAAATTGGCACAACATTGTAAATCAACGTTACTTTAATAACAATAATAATAAAGGAATTCCCACTGTGGTGCAACAGGATTGGTTGCATCCCTGCAGCATCAGGATGCAGATATGAGCCCCGACCAGGTACAGGGGATTAAACAATTCAGGGTTTCCACAGCTGCAGCATAGGTGGCAACTGCAGCTCAGATCTGATCCCTGGCCTGGTAACTCCATATGCCATGGGGTGGCTAAAAAAGAAAAAGAAAAAAAAACCATGGTAACCATAAATGAAAAATCTGCATTATCTATACACACCAAAAAAAGGAAAAAGGATCCAACCACAACAATTAAATATGGTCATCAAATCACAAGAGAACAAAAGAAGAAGAAAAAGACCTATAACAACAAATCCAAAACAATTAACAAAATGGCATTAAGAACATACATATCAAAAATTATCTTAAATGTATATGGACTAAATGTTCCAACCAAAAGACACAGACTGGCTGAACAGATACAAAAAGACCCATACATATGCTATCTACAAGAGACCCATTCAGTTCTAGGGACACATACAAACTGAATGTGAGAGGATGAAAGTAGATATTCCATGGAAATGGAAACTGAAAGAAAGGTGGAATAGCAATAGTCATATCAGACAAAATAGACTTCAAAATAAAGACTGTTATAAGAGACAAGGACACTACGTAAGGATCAAGGGATTAATCCAAGAAGAAGATATAACAATTGTGAATATATATGCACCAAACACAGGAGCACCTAAATATATAAGGGAAATGTTAACAGATATAAAAGGAGAAATTGACAGTAATACAATAATAGTTGGTGAATTGTAAGACCCACATACATTAATGGACAGCTCATCTAGGGAGAAATAGCAATAAGGAAACACACACCTTAAATAACACATTAGACCAGATGGACTTAATTGACATTTATATAGTGTTCCATCTGAAGGCAGAAAAATACACGTTATTCTCAAGTGCACAGGGAATATTCTCCAGCAGAGATCACAGGACAGGCCACAAGCAAGCCTCAGTAATTTTTTTTTATGGCTGCACCCATGGCATTTAGAAGTTCCCAGGCCAGGGACTGAATTCAAGCCATAGCTGTGACATGAGCTGCAGCTGTGGCAATGCCAGATCCTTTAACCCACTGTGCTGGGCCAGGGATCAAATTCATACCTCCACAGCAAACTTAGCCATTGCAGTCGGATTATTAACCCACTGCACCTCAGCAAATTGAAGAAAACGGAAATCATATCAACCTTCTTTTCTGACACAATGCTGTGGGATTAGAAATCAAATATAAGAAAAAACGGCAAAAAACATGGATACCTGGAGGCTAAACAATGTACTACTAAACAATCATTGAATAAATCAAAGATGAAATAAACAATACATAGAGACAAATGAAAATGAAGCCACAATGATCCAAAACCTGTGGGATACAGAAAGGCAGTTCTATGAGTGAAGTGTACAGTGATACAAACTTACCTCAGGAAATAAGAATAATCTCAAACCACCTAACTTTATACCTAAAGCAACCAGAGAAAGCAGAACAAACAAAACCCAAAAATAGTAGAAGGAAAGAAATCATAAAGATCAAATCAGAAATAAATGAAATAGAAAGAAAAAATAAAAAGGTCAATGAAACTAAAACCTGGTTATTTGAAAAGATAAGCCTTTAGCTAGACTCATCCAGAAAAAAAGGAAGAGGGTCCATAATTAGAAATGAAATTGGAAAATTTAGAAATTTAAAGTTAGAGAATTGGAAATGCAATTAGAAATGAAAAAGAAGTTACAACTGACACCACAGAAATACAAAAGGCCATATGAAACTACTACAGGAAGCTATATGCCAATAATATGGACAACCTACAAGAAATGGATAAATTTGTAGACATGTACAATTTCCCAAGACTGAACCAGGAAGAAATGGAAAATATGAACAGACCAAATACAACTACTGAAATTGAATCTAACTGTGGTTCAAAAACTTCCAACTTCCAGATGGTGTCATGGCTGAGTTCTACCAAACGTTTAAAGAAGAGTTAGCCCCTATCTTTCTGACTATTCCAAATAATTGCAGAGGAAGGAATTCTCCCAACTTCATTCTATGAAGGTACCATTACCCTGATACAAAAACCAGACAAAGATAATATAAAAAAAAGAAAAGTACAGGTCAACTTAACTGATGAACATAGATGCAAAACTTCTCAACAAGGGGTTCCAGCTGTGGCACAATGGGGTTTTCTGTGTCTCTGGAGCTCTGGGACATAGGTTCAATCCCTGGCCCAGCACACTGGTTTAAGGATATGGCATTGCTGCAGCTGTGGCTCAGACCTGATCCCTGCCCTGGGAACGCCATGTTCCATGGGGTGGCCAAAATAGAAAAAAAAAATCTCAATAAAATACTAGCAAACCAAATCCAAATATATCAAAAGGATCATACCCCATGATCAAGTGGGATTTATCCCAGGGATACAAAGATTTTTCTTTCTCTTTTTTCTTATGCAGCTGCTTTTATTCTTGCACCTTCCCTAGGGTAAAAGTAATGCCCATGAAATATGGGAAGGCAGAGGGAACAGGAGAAAAAGCTAAAATACTCAAAGACTGTCATGAGCCTGAGCCCCAAAGAGTTAAGGTACAACCAGCACTCAGTGGAATGGACTGAACATTCAGTGCTAGAGACTTAAGGAGAGTATGACCCTATGGAACCACCATTCCATCAAAACCTAACCCAGTTTTTCTCAAACTCTTTGCTCACAATTATGCTCTCATTCATGACTGTAAGGATTTTTCAATATCTGCAAATCAATCAGTGTGATACACCACGTTAACAAACTGAAGAATAAAAAACATATGATCATCTCAAGAGATGCAGAGAAAGCTTTTAAGAAAATTCTCCATTATTTATGATTAAAAACCTATCTAGAAAGTGGGCATAGAAGGAACATATCTCAACAAAGGCCATAAATGACAAAACCATAGCTAACATCATACTCAATGTGAAACATTGAAAGCATTTCTGCTAAGATCAGGAAAAAAAGACAAGAATGTTCATTCTCGCCACTTTTATTCAACATGGTTTCAGAGGTCCTAGCCATAGCAACCAGAGATGAAAAACGAATGAAAAGACATCTAAACTGGAAAATGAAATAAAACTGTTGTTGTTAGTGTATGACATGATATTATACACAGAAAATCCTAAATGCTACCAGAAAACTACTAGGGATCATCAATGAATTTAGTTAGGTTGCAGAATTCAAAATTAATACACAGAAATCTCTTGCAATTCTATATACTAATAATGAAAGATCAGAAGGAGAAATTAGGGAAACAATTCCATTTACCATTGCATCAAAAAGAATGAAATACTTCGGAATAATCCTGCCTAAGGAGGTGAAAGATCTGCACTCTGAAAACTATAAGATGCTGGTGAAAGAAACTGAAGATGACACAAACAGATGGAAGGACATACCATGTTCTTGGATTGGAAGAATCAATACTGTCAAAATGACTATACTACCCAAGGCAACCTATAGTCATCAAAACAGTATGGTACTGGCACAAAAACAGACATATAGACAGTGGAACAGGACAGAAAGACCAGAAATAAACCCACACGCCTATGGTCAATTAATTTACAGCAAAGGGGGGAAGAATATATAATAGAGAAAAGATAGTCTCTTTAATAAGTGGTGCTAGAAAAACTGGACAGCTATGTGTAAAAGAATGAAATTAGAACATTCTCTAACACCATACTACACACAAAAAAAAAAACTCAAGATGGATTAGAGATCAAATTTAAGTTCAGATACTATAAAAACATAGGTAGAACACTCTAAATTGCAGAAATATTTTTTTGTTCCATCTCCTAGTGTAACAAAAATAAACAAATGGGACCTAATCACACTTAAAAGCTTTTCCACAGGAAAAGAAATCATAAACAAAACAAAGAGACAACCTACAGAGTGGGAGAAAATATTTGCAATAAACAGGGGTTAGGAGTTCCCATCATGGCTCAGTGGTTAACAAATCTGACTAGGAACCATGAGGTTGCAGGTTCGTTCCCTGCCCTTGCTCAGTGGGTTAAGGATCTGGTGTTGCCGTGAGCTGTGGTGTAGGCTGCAGATGCGGCTCAGATCCTGTGTTGCTGTGGCTCTGACATAGGCCGGCAGCTATGGCTCCGATTTGAACCCTAGCCTGGGAACCTTCATATGCCACGAGAGCAGCCCAAGAAATGGCAAAAAGACAAAAAAATAAATAAAAATTAACAAGGGGTTAATCTCCAAAATATATGAACAGCTCACACAGCTGAACATGAAAAAAACTAACAACTCAATAAAAAAATGGGCAGAAAATCTAAACCAACATTTCTCCAAATAAGACCTACAGATGGCCAATAGGCATAGGAGAAATGCAAATCAAAGCTACAATGAGATACCACCTTACACCAGTCAGAATGCTCACCATCAAAGTCTACAAACAATAAATACTGGAGAGGGTGTGGAGAAAATGGAACCTTCCTACATTGTTGGTGGGAAAGTAAATTCATATAGCCACTATGGAGAATGGTATGGAGGTTCGTTAAAAAATTAAAAATAGAGCTACCATATGATCCTGCAAACCCACTCCTGAACATGTATCTGAAAAAAGCCATAATCTGAAAAGATTCACATACATGTTCATTGCAGTAATATTAACAATACCCAAGACATGAAAGCAAAATAAATTACCACTGATGGATGAATGGATTAAGAAGATGTGGTGTACACACACACACACACACACACACACACACACACATGGTGGAATATTACTCAACCATAAAATGGAAAGAAATAATGCCATTTGCCACAACATTAATGGACCTAGAAATTATAATACTTAGCGAAGCAAACCAAAGACACATATCATATGATATCACTTATATGTGGAATCTAAAATATAAATAAATATATATATATACATATATATGCAAATGACCTTTTTTCCAAAACAGCAAGAGACTCATAGAAATAGAAAACCAAGTTATGGTTACCAAAGGGCAAATGGGGGTGTAGGGAGGGATAAATGAGGAGGGTGTGATTAACATATACATACCACTATATATAAAATTGTTAACCAACAAGGACCTACTGGGTAGCACAGGGAACTACACTCACTACTTTGTTACAATCTGTAAGTGAAAGACTCTGAAAAAGTATCTGTATGTATGTATGTGTGTATAAATATATATATATATATATATATATATATATATATATATAACTGAATCGCTATTCTGTATGCTTGAAACTAACACGATATTGTACATAACTACACTTCAATTAAAAAATTTTAAGGGTATGTTATGCACATACTATCAAAAAGAAATCTGGGAGTTCCCGTTGTGGCTCAGTGGTTAATGAATCTGACTAGGAACCATGAGGTTGCGGGTTCGATCCCTGGCTTTGCTCAGTGGGTTAAGGATCTGGCGTTGCCATGAGCTATGGTGTAGGTTGCAGACACGGCTCGGATCCCGCGTTGCTGTGGTTCTGGCGTAGGCCAGTGGCCTGCATATGCCACAGGAGCAGCCCAAGAAATGGCAAAAAAAAAAAAGAAAAAGAAAAAGAAAAAGAAAAATCTGGTATGGCTATTATAATATAATATAATATAACGTAAGAGACTTTAAGGCAAAAGGTATTATTAAACATAGAGATATTAACCAAGGTAAAATGTTGAATCTACCAGGAAAGTCTGACAATTCTATAATTTGTGGGCACATAATAAGAGCATTATTATATCCAAAGCAGAAAATGAACAACATTTTCAATGGAAACAGCCATGTCAACAATCATAATAAGGTATTAACTCATGGATCGAACAAAAAAATTACAATGGGAATATGAACATATCCTAACTGAATGATAACAAAAACTTGTAGGATCAGAAGTAGTTAATCAGATATAAACAATCATAAATATATAAGCCACAAATGTTCTAAAGTCCTTGTATTGTTCAAATAGAAAATTAGGCCAAAAATAAATGAGAACCTATCTCAAGAGCTTAGGAAAAATTCAGAAATTTTACCCAACAAAAGCAGAAGGAAGGAAATGATAAGGATCAGAACACAATTCGAGAAAGTACAAAGCAAGCACAAAATAGAGTGGATCAACAAGAACAAAAAGTCTATTTTTTGAAAAGACTATAAAAACTGACAAAACCTCTGACAAAATTAATGAAGAAAAAAAGAGAAGCTACAAATATCTAGTATCAGAAATGAAAAGAGAACAGCAACTCTAGATGCTTCAGCATTTAAGAAGTAGGAGAATTTTAAGAGCTTTATACCAAAAATATTGAAAAGATAGGTAAAATTAACAAATTCCTAGAGAAATATACCTACTAAAGTTGACTGAAGAACATTTTTAAAAATTTGAAAAATTACACATGCACTGATGAAAAACAATGAACACATGACTCTTTTCAAAAAGATAATGACAAGCTGAGTTGGTTTCACCGTGTATTCCATCAAAACATTTAAGAAAAAAATCCAATCCTTGACAATTTTGTTTCAAGTAAGAGAACTCAGATGTTCTACCTTAGTACCAAAATCTGACAGTACAGAATGGAAAAGTAAAAAATAATTTCACTCAAAAATATAGGTCTAAGAATCCTAAACAAATATTACCAAGCCAAAGGTAGCGATACATAGTTGCTAAACCAAAGTTAGCATAAATAAAAGTGATAATGCATCCAGTAAATCCACTATAACGCATTAGAGAGATGTTACCATGTGACCATCTTAGGATGCACAGAGAAAGCATTTGATAAACTTCAACATCTTTTCAAGATTAAATAAAATCTCAGCAAGCTAAAAATAGAAGGAAACTTTTTTTTTTTTTTGATTTTTAGGGTCTTACCCTTGCATATGGAGGTTCCCAGCCTAGGGGTCTCATCAGAGCTGTAGCTGCTGGCCTACGGCAGAGCCACAGCAATGCGGGATCTGAGCTGTGTCTGCAATCTACACCACAGCTCACAGCAATGCCGGATCCTTAACCCATTGAGCAAGGCCAGCGATCGAACCTGCAACCTCATGGTTCCTAGTCGGATTCATTAACCACTGTGCCATGACAGGAACTCCAGAAGGAAACTTCTTAAAAGGTGAAGGATATCTACAAAAATCTATAACAAGCATCATATTTAATAGTGAACGTTGAAAGCTTGTCTTTATGCGTTGATACGTCCTAGAGCTCCAATGCATAGTATAGTGAATATAAGCAACAATACTGTATTATAATAATCAAATTTGCTAAGAGACTAGATCTCAATTATTCCCATCACAAAAAAAGAAATGATGATCATGTGATGTGACAGAGGTGCTTGCACTACAATGGCCATCATAGATAAATATATCAAATCAACATTTTGTACACCTTAAACATACATAATGTTATGTGTCAAATATATTTGACTTAAAAAAAGGAAACATCCTACCAAGAAATATTTTCTCAGCTTTGTATAAGAGCTCCTAGCCAGTGTCATAAGGCAAGAAAAAGAAATAAAAGATTTAAGAATCATTATTAATCATTATAATCATTATATCATTATTGATATAATGATACAATAATTAATTGTAATATATATTATATAAAATAGATAATAAATATAATCACAAATAAAATAATCACACATATAATCATTGTAATGATGTAATCATTGTAGTGATATAATCATTAAAATCATGTTCTTAAATAATGATTTCTCTCAAATGACATGTATACACATAGAAATTCAAAATAACCTACATAAAAACTCTGAGTTAAGTGATTTCACTAAGTTTCTGGATAGAAAAAGTAATATAAAAAAATCAATCCTATTTCTATATACCATCCGTAAACAAAAAGTGAAATTTTATAAATTATGCCATTTACAAAAAGTTTTTAAAAACCCCTTAAGTACTTAGGAATATACCAAATATGTGTAAGACTGTAATACAACAAAGAAAAATTTAACTTTATGATAAACATCAAATAAAATTTCCAGAGAAAGATGCCAACTTCCTCATTTGGAATACAATACTGTTAAGATGTCAATTCTACCAAAATTGATTTATAGACTTAATATAAATTTCAATTCCAATCGCAAGAGATTTTATTTCATGGAATTTGACCAGCTTATTCTAAAAAGTATAAGAAAGTTCAAAGGCTCAAAAGTGACCAAAATACTTTTGAAGATCAAGGTGAGATCAAGTGTCTCTATTAGACACTGAGATACGTTATAATGCAACAGCGAGCATATAGCACAATACAGCAAACAGACTGCCAGAGCAGCACAGACGCTCTGGAACAGATCCACACTTGAATGTATATGGACACTTGAAAGGGGACAGAAATATCTTACAAAGCAGTGGAGAAAGGACAGTCTCCAATAAGTGGTACAGGGACAACTTGTATGGTGCCAGTACTTGACTATGGTCTCTCAGTCCCATTTTTTGCCCTTTTGTACTCTGCTCTGAAATCTTTGTCTTGGAGCATTTCAAACTATATTTTTCAGGGGTTCCCTTGCCAGCGGTCCTAGTATTAGGTTCTTCCAGTGGTACGTGTAACGGACTATGAGAGGTGGGAGGAAGAGAAGAAGAGGCAGTCCTCGTCCTTCCTTCTTCCCTCCTGCTCTTCCCTGCCTCTCCCACTCTTCCATTTCCTCTCTCCCTCCTGACCTTGATTTTCATTATTTTAGCTTCATGCAGGGTCTCTGGAAATGGCTGCATCTCATTTAGAGACTCACCAAAAGCCAGGATGAATCCTCTTCCACAGCCCTAGCTGCTCCTCCTTTGGTGAACTTAGCACTCCAAACTATACTGGGGAGCCCAGAAGCTCCTGGGCTCTGGCAACACCATTTTCTACATTTGTTTCTCCAGCCTTATGAGTGGTGGCTGCTTTCTGCTGTTACTAAATTCTGGATTATCACATCTTTCTCTTCTTGCTCCCAACACCTTTGCAATCCCTTTCCTGTACTGAGTCTGCATTCTGTTTTCTAGAATGTACCTCAACATATACAGGTGGCAGGTTTAGTGAGATTCCAGGAAAAAACCTGGGAACCAGGGATTTAGTATTGACTTCTTTGATTTTGAACAGTAAAGACCTCACTGCTGATGGAAATAGATACTGTTAGTCTAAAGACTGTAGAGGCATCGTGACTACCTGTGCTTGCTTAGGATTAAAGAACCTATTGAAGAAAGATTTTGCAGAGAAGAGGTTGCTGCTGCACTTGACTGGTATTGTAATGATGCCTATGAAGGCTGTGGTTGGGATAACTTTTTCTATGTCAGAGAGATCAAAGTTTTTAAAAAAAGACAAGCTTAGTATTCTAAAGTCTCATTCAAGATATAATACGAGAGAAATGGAAAACTCCTAGGGCAGTCCTAAGAGGACTTTTTCTTGTAATTATAGGTAGAATTCCATGAAAGTTGATTCCAGGGCCCCACCAAACCCCTTACCTAAAAGATACAGCATTGAAGATATGGAAGAAACATGTTTAAGAAGGGATATTTGTATATAATTGGACAAACCTGACCAGCCTGACTTTCCAAATAGCACTGAGGTTCCTTACTACCGAAGAAAGCAGCTCCTCCTCCCCTGTGTGAGGACACCTCCTTTCCTTCGATGGAAGACCCAGCAGCAATGCCACTGGAAGCAACTGACTTACAATGGATACTCTCCTTCCTCTCCAGAAACACCCTTACCACCTTTCAATACCTGCAGATCCATAACTAGAGTCGGATCTTAAACACCACGTGGGGACTACCCAGCAAGAGACAGCTTATATATCCCGAGGAACACGTGTAGGAATTAAGTCTAAAGTTATCAGGGCAAGGAAGATGGACTATGCAGGCTGAATTTATCAATATGGGCGCACAGAGCAGAGATTATGGATTTAATGTTTTAACCTGAGATCTGTGAGTAGCTAAAACAATGTGCTTGCTTGGTTGACTGAAACCTAGATTAAGTTGCCTCATTCAATGAGGCTGAAGTGTCAGGACGTACCAGGTAGGATGAAGAGGAAAGCATTCAAAAACGTGAGATTAAAAATTGTTGAATGTTCCATCATGTGCTACCACATCTCCACAATCACACAACCTGCAGAAGACACTCCCTTTACTAACACATTCTAAGAAGCGCTACTGAAGGGAGCATTACTACACCAAGAGCACCTTGAAAACCTGAGGTGGTGATGCTCTCAGACTCAGGGATGATGAGTACTGAACCCATTCTCTGCTTTCATTGGGAATGATGAGATCCCAGAGGAACAGGGCTTAACCTCCAGATACAAGGTGGGACTAATTGACCATAATGAGTAGCACAGACAATGTGGCAATCAGAATGTTTTGACTTCAGACATTAATTTTTTTGCAAGGACCACCGGAGCAGTTTGCTTTCACCTGGTCGAGTCAGCAGTACACCTGCACCATTTTGCCTCTGGGCTATCAATTCTCCTGCCAAAATCTAGCCTTCACAGATCCACTACACATGCTAAATTAACCTGGTGTACAGTAAATAGAACATACCTTCACTGATTCAGTGACTCTGTACATGCCAGAGAGTGGGAGACAAAGTTCAGGACTTTACTACAAAAATACAGTTTCTAAGTTATAACAATGTAGAGAATTAGGAGTCTCCTTTTCAAAGTAAAAAATGAGTTATTGCACTTTACAAAACCTACCACTAAGAGAATGGCAGAGCACTTGGTGGACTTCTTTGATTTTTGAGGTGCTATATACACATTTGACTGTGCTACTTTGATCTATTACCCATAAGGCTGTCAGTTTTAACTTGAACCAGGGCAAGGAAGGCTCTGCCACTTAGATATTTGAAGTCTTTGTGTAAAACAGAGACACTGCATGGAACCTCTGACATTCATTCAAAAATCACATTAAGATCCCTAGAGTTTAGGAGCAAAGGCACTTCCTCTTCTGCAGATAATTTTTTTTTGTCTTTTTTTTTTTTGTTGTTGTTGTTGCTATTTCTTGGGCCGCTCCCGCAGCATATGGAGGTTCCCAGGCTAGGCGTCTAATTGGAGCTGTAGCCACTGGCCTACGCCAGAGCCACAGCAACGAGGGATCCAAGCCACATCTGCAACCTACACCACAGCTCACAGCAATGCCAGATCCTTAACCCACTGAGCAAGGGCAGGGACCGAACCCACAACCTCCTGGTTCCTAGTCAGATTCGTTAAACACTGCGCCATGACGGGAACTCCAGATAATTTTTTTTTTAATATAATCAGCATCTGCCTTGCAACAGAGCTACCAGACAAGAACTGGGTGTTATCTAATTCACCAAGATACATACTTAGTACACGAAGATTCAATGTGAAACCAGGTAGAAATAGTATATACAGTTATTAGGTTCAGGTAAGTCATAAAGGCACAAAAAATAAGTTGCAGGAGCAGGTAGCTCAGGTTTCCATTCCTTTAAAAAATTTTTTTTCTTTTTAGGGCCACACCCATGGCAAATGGAAGTTCCCAGGCTGGGGTCAATTTAGAGCTACAGCTGCTGGCCTAAGCCACAGACACTGCAATGCAGGATCCAAGCTGCATCTGCAACCTACACCACATCTCAGGGTGACACCAGATCCCTGACCCACCGAGCGAGGCCAGGGATCAAACCCACATCCTCATGGATACTAGTTGGATTATTTCCACTGCACCACAATGGGAACTCCCTAAAATTTTTTTAATTATAGTTGATTTACAATGTTGTGCCAATTTCTACTGTAAAGTGACTCAATCATACATATCTATACATTCTTTTTCTTATATTATCTTCCGTTGTGGTCTATCCCAAGAGACTGGCTATAGTTCCCCGTGCTATAGAGCAGGACCTCATTGCTTATCCATTCTAAATGTAATAGCTTGTATCTACTAACCCCAAACTCCCAGTCCATCCCATTGCTTCCACCTTCCCTCTTGGCAACCACAAATCTGTTCTCTATGCTGTGAGTCTGCTTCTGTTTTGTAGATAGGTTCATTTGCCACAACACCCATGCTTGTTACAATGCTACCTCCATCAGTCCCATAGGGATTCTTTATGATCAGTTGACAGAGAAAGGAAAAAAAAAAGGGCCTAGTTTACAGACTATTCCTTAAATGATGAATTTGACCAGATGGACTGAATAGATATTTATAGAATCTTCTGTCCAAAAGCAGCAGAATGCACAATCTTCTCAAGTGTATATGGAATATTCTCTGGGACAGATCACATTCTGGGCCACAAATCAAGTCTCAGTAAATTAAAAAAAAACCTGAAACAATATCAAGCATCTTTTCCAATGGCAGCACTATAAGATTAGAAATCAGCAAGAAAAAAACTGCCAAAAAACACATGGAGAATAAACAACATGGTACTAAACAACCAATGGATCACTGAAGAAATCAAAGAGGGTATTAAAAAATGCCTAGGAGTTCCCGTCGTGGCGCAGTGGTTAACGAATCCGACTAGGAACCATGAGGTTGTGGGTTCGGTCCCTGGCCTTGCTCAGTGGGTTAACGATCCGGCGTTGCCGTGAGCTGTGGTGTAGGTTGCAGACGTGGCTCGGATCCCGCGTTGCTGTGGCTCTGGCGTAGGCCGGTGGCTACAGCTCCGATTCGACCCCTAGCCTGGGAACCTCCATATGCCATGGGAGCGTCCCAAGAAATAGCAACAACAACAACAACAACAATAACAACAACAAAAAGACAAAAAAAAAATGCCTAGAAGCAAATGACAACAAAGACACAACAATCCAAAAGCTATGGGATGCAGCAAAAGCAATTATAGAGGGACATTTATAGCAATACAAACCTACCTCAGGACACAAAAAAATCTCCAATAAACAACCTAACTTTACACCTAGAGCAACTAGAGAAAGAACAAATAAAACCCAAAGTTAGCAGAGGGAAAGAAATCATAAAGATCAGAGCAGAAATAAATGAAACAGAAACAAAGAAAATAGAAAAGGTCAATGAAACTAAAAGCTGGTTCTTTGAAAAGATCAACAAAATTGATAAACAGCCAGACTCACCAAGGAAAAAAGAGAGAGGACCCAAATCAATAAAATTAGAAATGAAAGGAGTTCCTGTCATGGCGCAGTGGTTAACGAATCCGACTAGGAACCATGAGGCTGCGGGTTCGGTCCCTGCCCTTGCTCAGTGGGTTGACGATCGGGCGTTGCCGTGAGCTGTGGTGTAGGTTGCAGATGCAGCTCGGATCCCGAGTTGCTGTGGCTCTGGCGTAGGCTGGAGACTACAGCTCTGATCGGACCCCTATCCTGGGAACCTCCATAGGCCGCAGGAGCGGCCCAAGAAATAGCAAAAAGACAAAAAAAAATTAGAAATGAAAAAGGAGATGTTTCAGTGGATATCACAGAAATAGAAAGGATCATAAGACCACTACTAACAACTATATGCTAATAAAATGGACAACCTCAAAGAAATGAACAAATCCCTAGAAAGGAACAATCTTCTAGGACTAAACCAGGAGGAAGTAGAAGAGATGAACGGACAAATCGCAAGGACTGAAATTAAAACCGTGATTTAAAAACTTCCAACAAACAAAAGTCCAGGACCAGAGAGCCTCACAGGTGAATTCTATCAAACATTTAGAGAAGAGTTAACACCTATCCCTCTGAAACTCTCCCAACAAATTGCAGAGGAACGAACATTTCCAAACTCATCCTATGAGGCCACCATCACCATGATACCAAAACCAGACAAAGATATCACAAAAAAAGAAAATTAAAGGCCACTATCACTGATAAACATAGATGCAAAAAATTCTCAACAAAATACTAGCAAACCAAATCCAGCAATACGTTAAAAGGATCATACACCATCATCAAGAGAGAGTTTATCCCAGGGATGTAAGGATTTTTCAATAATCACAAATCAATCTGTGCAATACACCAATTAACAAACTTAATAATAAAAACCATATGATTCTCTCAATAGATGCAGAGAAAGCTTTTGACAAAATCCAACACACAATTCTGATAAAATCCTCCAGAAAGTGGGCAGAGAGGGAACCTACCTCAACATAATAAAGGCCACCATATATGACAAACCCACAGCTAACATCATTCTCAATGGTGAAAAGCTGAAAGAATTTCCGCTAAGATTAGGAACAAAACAAGGATGTCCACTCTCGCCACTTCTATTCAACATAGTTTTAGAAATCCTCCAGCAATCAGAGGAGAAAAGGAGCTAAAAAGAATCCAAACTGAAAAGGAAGAAGTGAAACTATCACTTTGCAGGTGACATGATACTGTACCTAGAAAATCCTAAAGATGGTATCAGAAAACTCTTAGACCTCATCAATGAATTTGGTAAATTTGCAGGATACAAAATTAATACACAGAAACCCACTGCATTTCTATATATTAACAATGAAAGGTCAGAAAGAGAAATTAGGAAAAAAAGTCCCATTTACCATTCTATCAAAAAAAAAAATTACCTAGGGATAAACCTACTAAAAGAGACAAAAGACCTGTACTCTAAGAACTACAAGATGTTGATGAAAGAAATCAAAGATGATCAAATAGATGGAAATACATACCACATTCTTGGATTGGAAGAATCAATATTGTCAAAATGAGTATCTACCCAAGGCAATCTACAAATTCAGTGCAATCCCTATCAAATCACCAATGGCATTTTTTTACAGAAATAGATCAGAAAAATTTTTAATTTGCAAGGAAACACAAAAGACCCTGAATACCCAAAGCAATCCTGAGAAATAAAAGTGGAGCTGGTGGAATAAGGCTCCCTGACTTCAACTATACCACAAAACTATAGTCATCAAAACAGTATAGTACTGACACAAAAACAAATATAGATCAATGGGACAGGATAGAAAGCCCAGAAATAAACCAAAGCACCAATGGTCAATCTATGACAAAGGAGGCAGGAATATACAATGCTGAAAAGACAGTTTCTTCAAGAAGTGGTGCTGGAAAAACTGGACAGCTACATGCAAAAATATGAAATTAGAACACTCTCTAACACCATACTCAAAAATAAACCAAAAATGGATTATATACCTAAATGTACAACTGGACACTATAAAACTCTTGGAGGAAAACATAGGCCAAAACCTCTCTCATGTAAACTGCAGCAAAATCTTCTCAGATCCACCTCCTAGAATAATTACAATAAAAGCAAAAATAAACAAATGGGACCCAATTAAACTTAAAAGGTTTTGCACAGCAAAGGAAACCATAAACAACAAAAAAAAAGACAACCCACAGAATGGGAGAAAATATTTGCAAATGAAGCAACTGACAAGGGATTAATATCCAAGATATACAACACCTCCCACAGCTCAATATCAAAGAAACAAACAACCCACTACAAAAATGAGCAGAAGATCTAAATAGATATTTCCAAAGAAGGACATATGGACGGCCATAAAACACATGAAAAACTGTTCAACATCACCAATTATTAGAAAAATGCAAGTCAAAACTACTATGAGGTACCACTTTACACCAGCCAGAATAACTATCATCAAAAAGTGTAGAAATAATAAATCCTGGAGAAGGTGTGGAGAAAAGGCAACCCTCTCAACTGTTGGTGGGAATGTACATTGGTGCAACACTATATCTTTCATCTGTCACAGAAAATTCTCAGCAAACATCTATTCAACTATTGCTTCTGACTCATTCTCTTGCTTCTTCAGAGACTCCAATATATGTTAGACCTTGTTTCTGAGTCTCCTTGTCTCTTAGCCTCACTTCTATTTTACATTCTTTTGACTTTATCACTTCATACTGGATATTTGCTTCTGAAAATTAGTTTATTAGTTCTTTCTTCAGCTGAGTCTCACCTGCTATTAAACCTAATAGTTCTTAGTTCTTAATTTCAGCTGCTTTTTATAGCTCTTTTTTTAAAATAGCCTAGTTCCTGTACAAATTCTTAATTTTGTCCTTCTTCTTTTTGAATATATTAAGCATACATATTTGAAAGCCTGTATCTGATCATGCCATTATCTGAGCCTCCATGTAACTGTTTGTTTGAAGCATATGTTGTTGTTTTTGTTTTCTTTCATACTGTGTTTATTTTTGTATGCCTGATTATTTTTCGAGTGCTGAACATTACATATAAAAAGTCAGAAATAAGACATAGGAAAATGTTATCTTGGCAAGGCAGAGTACCCATCTTGGATTATCATAATCCAACTTCAAGAACTGAGATGATCTATGCTGAGCTTCAGTCTACTCCAGTTTACCCTCACTCTTAGGGTGCAGCCCTTTGGGGCCACAACCCAAAGTAGAGGGGATTGTCAGGCCCCTGTTGTCAAGCTCTAGACCCAACTTTTGTCCCATGGTCCCATGAAGCTGTCCAAAGTGTTGCTTGGCTTTTCAGCTTCTCAGACTCTTCTGAAGTCAGTGTAGTGGGAAGAGGTGATGCCAATGTATAAAACACCTTCAATAATGGAATAAAAAATACCAACTTGATCTGTCAATTTTTGTTTCATTAAAAGTACTCTCACGTCTATAAAAAGCATTGTGATCATACTGACCTGGTCCCTCCAAGTGATCAGATAAATCATGGGATTTTTTTTTTAGAGTAGAATCACCTAAGAGTGCCTTATGTGCTGTGGCTTTGAAGTTCTAATATTGTCAGGGCAATAGTGGCTCTGATCTCTGCTGTAGAACATAGCGAGGAATGTTGCTGCTGGTGCCTTGTTGGGGAGAGTTGGGGCAAGGACATACGTGAGAATGAAGGCAATGTCCAGAAGGGCCCCTGTGTAGGGCATCCCACTCTGCTTGGCTCAATTCCGAATCAAGGGAGTCACCATGAACAGAAGGAACAGCAGAAGTCCCTGTGGTAGAATAAGGCTGCAAAAAAGCTGATTTGGTTGAAGTTTCCAAATGAGCCTCAGGGATAGACAAAGGCACTAAGGCTGCACCTCTCTAGAGCCAGAGGCATCAGGTAAAGGTGAGCAAGTCACTACTGCACTTGATGCCACGGACGGAGGCAGACAGGTCCCGTCTATCCATCTGTATGGCTCCATCTGCTTCTCCCCAGGGTCTCCCGGTCTTGAGCTGTCTTACCTATAACACAGTTACAAGAGAGCCATCCAAATGCCTAGGCTTTTCCAGGGCTTTCCTGGATTTTGCACATTTACTTTTTTGCCTCCATGAACAATTAAGATAACCCTGAAATTCTAATACTATGACAACCAAATTACCATTTAAAAAAGAAATTAGAGTGAAAAATACCTAACATGTAATTCATCATTTTAATTATTTTTAAAGGTACAGCTCCAGGACCTTAAGTACATTCCAACTGTGGGACAGCCAGTCTCCAAAACACTGTCAAACATCTTGTCAAACTAAAATTCTATACCCATTAAACAATGACCCTTCATTTCTCACTCCCTGCAGCCTCCTACAAGCACCACTCTGCTTTCTGTCTCTCTGAACTTGACTCTTCTAGGTTTAAGTAGAATCATCCTTTTGTGTCTGGCTTATTTCACTTAGCATAATGTCTCCAAGGTTCATCCATGTTGTAGCATGTGTCAGACTTAATTCCTTTTTAAGGCTAACAAATACGCACGTGTGTGTGTGTGTGTGTGTGTGTGTGTGTGTGGTGTTTGTACCAAATACATACCACATTGTGTGTATTCACTCCATGGACATTTGGGTTGTTTCCACCTTTTCGCTATTGTGAATAGTGTTGCTACAAACACTGGCATACGAATGTCTTTTCAAGCACATCTTTCCAATTATTTTATGTACACTCACCAGAAGTGGAATTACACAGGATAATCCTGTGTTTAATTTTTTGAGGCACTGCTGTCCTGTTTTTCACAGCAGCTGCACCATCTTACATGCCTATCTGCGATGCACAATGGGTCCAACTTCTTCATATCCTCGCTAACACCTGCTATTTCCTTCTTGCCTCCCTCATCCTTCCTCCCTTCCTAGTATCAGCCATCCTAATGGGTGAGAAGTAATATTTCACTGTGCTTTGGATTAGCATTTTCCCAAGTGATGAGCCAGAATGCCTATTGTTTGGCCAGATTTGACACTTCAACTGCCTTTATATCTAGACTCAGACTAAAAGTCCTTTGCTAGACCACATGTAGATCTTTGGTTAAAAAGAAGGTACATGCCATCAAAATCAACTGGAGGGGTTGCCGGACTGGCCAGTCTGCGTGCTGAGCCTTGGGATATTTACTGGGAAAGGTTCTGCTGGGAGGCCACGTAACCCCAGCTCAAGGCGTGAGGGGGAGCACCCTTCTCTCAACCCCTCATCATCTCTGAGCTACAGTGATGTTCGCTTCATATACAATGGCCAGAGCCTTTTTACTATTGGAGACAATTGGACATTAATTTTCAAGAGGTGCCATCTTTCGGTTCAATGTGTTTCACGGGTCACATGATCCTCGATTACTAAGGTGACACTTAGGACAATTTTACGGCAAATTGAGTCTCCAATTACAGGCCCCGAAGGGGTCTGCATTAACAATGGTCTGTAAGAACCCAGCAGGGGGCCTGAGCCAGGTTACACAGCAATCAAGGGCGGTCACTAATGTAACATTTCAGAAAGAACAAGAGGAGTGCATTGCTAAGACACACAGGCTGATTTTCTCCTTTCAGAAAAGGAGGGCTCAAATTGCCACAGACACCCCTGGATGATGGAATAATAAAGACAGAATTACTTTTGCATGAACTAGGATTTTCCTGCAGCTAAGTTGAGAAGCATGACCCATGAGGAGTGAATGGAATTACACTTCCTTCCTTTCCTCAACCACTCTGTTTTATTTCTCCTGCAGGCATTTTACTCCTTAGAGACTAGAGCCTCTCGAATAACAGAGTGTGAGAAAGTCCAACAGGGTAATTACCAAACAAAACCTGTAAAAATAATAAGCATCACCCACAGACTAATTTCTGAGATACTTCAGGCTCTGAATGTCCCTGAGAATAGCAATGTGCTGAGTTAGGCAAGATTCTGGAAAGACAGAGAGGTTTCCTACCTTCTGAGAATCTCCTACAGAAACCAGATTTTTTGTTTTGTTTTTTTGTTTTTTAGGGCTGCACCTGTGGCACATGGAGGTTCCCAGGCTAGGGGTCAAATTGGAGCTGCATTTGCCGACCTACACCACAGCCTCAGCTACTCGGGATCTGAGCCATATATGTGACCTACACCACAGCTCACAGCAATGCCAGATCCTTAACCCACTGAGCAAGGCGAGGGATCCAAACTGGATCCTTGCGGATGCTAGTCAGATTCCTTAACTGCTGAGCCACGACAGGAACTCCCAGAAACCAGATATTAATCTTTATGATCATGTGGCTGTACATGCATTTGCGATGACCAATGCGAAACAAAAACAAGAATTAGATAAGAAAATTGACTGTGTCCCATCAAGCAACATTCCCCTGTGATTCAGGGAGCTTTTTCATTCGTTAAGTATGGGGCTATTACTGGATTTTTATGAGTTTTCAGAGAACAATGATGCATCACATTTCAAGCACTTATAAAAACTGTGCTCTGGGACTTTATGGGTCTGTACTTCCTGAGCATAGAGTATGCATTTTTAACTAATATAAAAGATGAAATGTTATCCAGTTCTTTGCAATTCTGACTTTCTTAAATAACTTCAGATTCCCTGTTACGTGACTCCTGAACTCATTTACCCACTGAAATCATGCCTGTTTCGTGCAAGGCCCTGTGCTGGGTGGGTACCGAGAAAAAGACGCTGCAGAGACCCCCAGAGCTCACTGTCGCATAGTGAAGACACAGAGCGGACAAAACAATAATGCCTCATTTTTAGCCACTAAGTATGCTTCTCCTGAGTGCTGAAGACATAGGATGAGCCTTCTAGAGAGTCATCATTGCCAATTCCCAGAAAATCGAGGATATTTGACTCTCAAGAGTGGAGCAGTGGTTAACGAATCCGACTAGGAACCGTGAGGTTGCAGGTTCGGTCCCTGCCCTTTCTCAGTGGGTTAACGATCTGGCGTTGCCATGAGCTGTGGTGTAGGTTGCAGAAGCGACTTGGATCCCGCGTTGCTGTGGCTCTGGCGTAGGCCAGTGGCTACAGCTCCGATTGGACCCCTAGCCTGGGAACCTCCATATGCCGCGGGAGCGGCCCAAAGAAATAGCAAAAAAAAAAAGACAAAAAAAAGCGAGAGGAGACGATAAAGTGAAGAAATGAATGGTTGTGGGCTGAATTCTGCCTTCTCCCAAAGTCGTATGTTGCAATCCTAGCCCCTAGCACCTCAGGATATGACTGTATCCCACAGAAGGCCTTTATAAAACCGACTGAATTCAAAAGAGGCTATTAGGATGGGCCATTATCCTATCTGACTGATGCCCTTAAAAGAGGAAATTCAGACAAAGGGAGTTCCCATTGTCGTGGTCGTGGCACAGCAGAAATGAATCTGACTAGGAACCATGAGGTTATGGGTTCGAACCCTGACCTCGCTCAGTGGGTTAAGGATCCGGCGTTGCCGTAAGCTGTGGTGTAGGTGGCAGATGTGCCTTGGATCCCGCATTGCTGTGGCTGTGGTTTGGGCCAGCAGCTGCAGCTCTGATTCGACCCCTACCTGGGAACCTCCATATGCCACGGGTATGGCCCTAAAAAGACAAAAGACAAAAAAACAAAAACTTACACCAGGGGGGGCACGTGCGTGGACAAAAGACCATGTGAAGAGGCAGCCGGGGGGCAGCCATCTAAGGAGGGGCGGGGAGGATCTCAGAGGAAACCAACCCCACCAGCACCTTGACTTTGAATTTCCAGCCTCCAGAACAGTAAGAAACACACATCTGTTATGTAAGCCTGTGGTGTTTTGTTATGGCAGCCCTAGCAAACCAATATATTAACTATTATTTCTATTGGGTTTTTTGAAACAAACAAACAAAAAACCCCAGAAAAGTGGCAAGCACAGGACAGAAAAAAAAATTTTTTTCCCCATAAAAGTAATGACAGTGTGAAAGTAAATTGTTGACACACGACAAAGTTCCTAAGAGTTTTCTCTAAGTGAGGCGAAGATTCTAATGGAGACAGGTTCACGCTGCAGAAAACGAGGGATGGGGAAGCACTTCCTGAGAGGAAAGCACAGGCCTCCCCGAGGGTGTGGGATATTAGGAACAAGGCAGTGTCCTGCCTTGGGGACCTTGGCGAAATCACCTCTGCTTCCAGTGACAACTGGACTATGCAACATGTGAGTTCACGTCCTACGCAAGCACTCTGTGATTTTAATGTCTGAGGGGCATTTTTTTTTTCCTACCATGAGGTTAAAGGGCAAAGATGACTCAGTCCTGTCCACTAGTGCCAAGCACCCCTGCCCATCCTTTGCCCGCTGTGCTTGCCAGCCGATGGCCTTTAACCCAGTGTTCACCCTCATCTGCATCTAATTGGCCAGCTGCCTCCTGCCCTGCAGCCAGGCCAAGCTCCTGGCAGTCTGTTCCCTCATGTGCCTGTGATCAGGCCTCTTACTCTGTGCCAAAGGCCCCTCTTCCCTCCTCCGGATGCCCCTGGCTACGTCCTACTTTTTCTTCCTGACTTTTCCAAGCATGCCCTCCTTTTGAGCTTGAGCACAGTTCCTCCCCCTCAAAATGCATCACATCCCGATAAATGGATTTGTATTTGTCTTCCTCCCCACGAGACGCCAAGTCTCTGGGCTGCTTCTTTCTCTGCAGCCTCAGCTACTGACACCACGCGTGGCTCATCATGGATCATCGCTGGATGAATACGCCTTAGGAACTGTGGACCAGACACTGTGCTGGGCCAGGTGGAGAGGGATCCTGCCTTTGGGCAGCTCTCAGGCCAAGAGAGGGAGGAAAGATGATAAAATGGGCAACCCCTTGGAAGGAAGGGACAGAGAGGTAAGCTGGAGGTGATGAGGAAGCTCACAGGAGGGCAGGTTTCAGACGTGGAAAGCCTTCCATTAAGATGGGTTGAGACCCTTGGACGTTGGCAACAAGAGCCTTTCCAGGGGCCAGTGTTGCAGACATAAAGGGTTGCTAGACTCTCAGCTCCGTAAGGATGTGGACCGTGCCTGCCCCACTCACTGCCTTCTCCCCAGCTTCCAGCATATCTGACACATTGCGGCAACCAGTAAGTGTCTATGTGATGAGCGCAAAAATGAACCAACAACCAGGTCCTCCTTCCTGTGTTTCTGGCAAATGCTTTTCCCACCTTCCCTCTCCCTCTCTGACTTGTCCAAAGATGTGAGCTAATACTTACCTCAGTAGGGGTGGTGCTGAAGATCAAAAGCCCTAATAAATATGAACGCACTTAGCTTAGTAGAAAGTGGTCTATAAACATGAGTTACGACTCACCGCTGCTTCCCTTCCAAGAGGTAGGGGGGGTGAAGTCAGTGCTGGGCTGGGCTGGGCTGGTAGGGGTTCAGATGCCCTCAGGACCTATGTATGCTCCTGCCAATACACAAAAAGAGACTCAAGCATTCTCAATTTACCATTCTTTAGAAGTTTCGTAGGTTTTAATAAGGACCTTAGAGATTCCTTCCTTGGCAATGAGAAAAGAATAATTCAGGTGCAGTAACGAGGGTTCAGCAGCCACTGCTCCTGTGGGCACTCCTAATGAGGGTTTTTCTTTTTTCATGTTGTGCTCTCCCACAGGGAGCGCTTATTAGAGAAAAAGGAATTCCACGGTCATGGTGGGCGGTAGAGCCTGCGATAGTCGGGGTTCTCCAGAGAAACAGTGCTGGGAGGATGTGTGTACACAGAGGAAAAAAAGGTTTCCATTCACCACGTGGGTCGTGCAGGAGGATGGAAGGGCTAAACCAGGCTTGGATCATGAGTTGGGGCCGGAAGCGGGGCTGTCACTGGAGCCTGAGACGGCTCAGGTGGCTGCCGAGAGGTGCATCCTGGAGCAAGCCCCTGGTCCTGCTTGTGCCTTAGTGACTTGAAACCTGCAGGGGCTGGGGGGTTGGGAAGCGCTTCCTTCTCCCCAAGAGCCCCAGAGCCGAGACGTCCCCAATCCTGTGCTATGGCTTAGGAACTCAGCTGCCAGAGGTCAGGGACAAAAGAGGTGACCTCATGAGAAATGCGAGAAGCCTGAGGGTTTAGGTCGCTCTCTTCTCCGGGCTGGCGCAGCACCCGTGGTCTAAGATGCTTATGCGGGCGTTTTACAGCACAGCCTCCGCTGCCTATTAAAAAGCACGTGATGCCGAGTGGAGAAGGACGGGGTAGATGCTAATATTCTCCCCAGACACAGGCACCGCAAGAAAAGGGACCAGGCCGGATCTAGGGGCTGGCAAAGTCAGCTCAGGTGTTCAGATGTCCAAAAAGGAAACTTGGGGTCGGGGGGCGGCGGGAGCTTGGGGGCTGAGAGAGGCTGTGAAGAAGGTAAAACCTGTCTCCTCTTAGCCTTTGAACCTTTCTCACCTGCGGCCTCCTTGCTACTTCTTAGAGTCCAGGCCCTCGAGGCAGGCCTAGCTTCTAAAGCGAAGACCTGTTCTTTCACCTCCACAGTTCAAACTCTGCAGAAGGATCAGCAGCCCGAGGCTGGCGTCTTCGGATTAGGCAGCACTGCAACCGCCCAGGATCAGGGCAGCAGCACTATCCGGGCGGGGCCAGGTGGCCGGGAGGTCGGGGGGCGCGCAGGCTGCAGCCCTAGTGCCCGCTGTGGACGCGGAGGATGCCCGCGGACCTCTCTCAGCGGACTTCGGTAAACCGTGGAGGGCAAGGCTGCCTCTCTCCTGAGAGGCACGGTCTCAAGCCTCAATTCTCGGTTTTTGAGCGATCCGGTATTCGGCGAAGACCCCATGAACGCCCGGGGCTGGGCGGCCGCACGAGCTGCAGGTGCTCCGACCCGGCAGCTCCGGCCCCGCCCACGGGAGAGCCCGCTGAGGCCCCGCGCCTGCGCAGAGTGGCCCGGGCCCCCCTGAGCCCCGGCTGCAGACGGTGCTGTGCCGGGGCTTCGGTTTAAAGCTTTCAGTATGCATCTCAGGGGTAGTTAGCGTCTGCAGCTTAGTCTGGAGGCGCATCTTGCAGTGGCTAGTCAGCACGCGCAAGACTCCGCGCATACACTCCCCTATAATAAGCACTTTAAATCTCATTACCTGAATCGAACCAGGAGGCTTGTGAATTAATAGCCAAGACATTTTTGGAATTATTTTTCTAAGTAAAATAAGAGAGGTTGAAGACATGCGATCGAGTTGAAAAACCAGCTGGCCCATCCTAACCTGAGGGGCCTATCTGCATCCAGCAAGCCCTGACTTGTTCTCTCCAAAGAGAGGCCAAAGCAAGGCCCTCGGTCTAGTGCGCTCTTGGTCCTGAGTCCCCTCCGCTCAAGGAGGGGCTGGTTGCGCTGCCGGTAGAGCCAGCTGCCTGCGCCCTTTATGTGGGGCTCTCCTCGGACGGGACGGGCTGAGGACAGAGAGCAGGCATGGCTGCAGGGTACCGCGAACTTGTGGGTGAACCAGGTTACACCTGTGGCAGAATCCCATCCGGGCCTTTGTCAATCATCCCACCTGGGGATGGTTTAGGGCGTGGGCATATACAGCCCATGGCTTCTAACAGATGGAGGCCATTGACATTTGCAAATGAATGGATAAGGGCTGAATGAGACCACAGGGCAACAGGCGAGGTCCTGAAGAAGAAAAAGCCTGCCAAATGGGTCTTTGTTCCATCCAATTATTAAAACAAATGCCTGTCACTCTATCCCATACATCTGCTGAGCACTTAGCCAGATTCCGACGTCTTCCTGCATACAGTGTCTCATCCTCCGAACAAGCCAGAGGGACCCAGGCCAGACCGATGAGGCTTCTCTTCTGCAGGGACAAAGAATCTGAGCCCAGAGAGGTTCTCCAACTCCCTCCAAGTCGACTGCAGGAGGCAGTTCTCAAACCAGCACCCAGGCTCGGTGACTCCTTGGCTAAGAGTTAAGATGCACGTCATCGAGTTCCCATCATGGCTCGGAGGTTAAGAACCCAACTAGTATCCATGAGGACGTGGGCCTCATTTAGTGGGTGGAGAATCTGGCATTGCTGTGGCTGTGGCGCAGGCCGGCAGCTGCAGCTCCAATTTGACTTCCATGTGGCTCAGGTGTGGTCCTTAAAAAAAAAAAAAAAAAAAAGATGCATGTCAGAATTCTCAGAGCATTCACCAAACATGGGTATGCATAATGTATATAAAAGTTCCTTTCTGAGAGTGATGACTCAAAACTTCTATCTTAACACTCACTACATGCCCAGGACTGTGCTACATACACACTGGGAGCCGTAGAAAAGATCCACTACCCTTGGAAAAGTTGCAGAAGCCGCCACCCAAAACATGCGAGCTCAGCATGAGGATTATTTTGAGCTAAAGGAGTTTGAAAAATAGCAGAGGCAAGAAGGATGTTCTGATCTCCCCTTTTCTTTCTGAAAACAGGAGAGACAACTCCCACAGGTAAGATACCCTCCAGGTACTAGGCAAAAAGAAACATCCTTATCCTCAGGGATGGGGAGTCAAAGCTGAGAAAAATCTGTGCAAGCAGCCTTATTAAGGTAGCTCATCTTCCTTTAGGCTCCCCACATATTCTGGTTCCACTTCCACAGCTGTTTTTCAAAACATTTAGGTTCTGCCAAGTCTTTGGTTCTTTTCTTTTTTTTTTTTAAGAGCTGCAGCTGCAGCATATGGACATTCCCAGGCTAGGGGTCGAATTGGAGCTGCAGCTGCTGGCCTACACCACAGCTCACGGCAACGCAGGATTCCCCAACCCACTGAGCAAGGCCAGGGATCGAACCCACATCCTCATGGATCCTAGTCGGGTTTGTTACCCCTGAGACACAGTGGGAACTCCTGGTTCTTCTTTTTTTTTTTTTTTTTTTTTTTAAGGAAGGCTCTCGTGGTATGGAAAGCTCATATTAAATTAGTGTGTGTGCTTTCCTCGTGTTAATCTGTCTCATGTCAATTTAGGTCCAAGGCCCAGCCCCTAAGAGGGCCGAGATAAAGTCTTGCCTTTGCTACGTCTCTAGAGCCTAATATTTAGGGACGTATACACATGTCCTACTTTAGGTATAACGGAACACATAGTAAGAACTTGTTGCATCTTACAGCAGGAGGGCGGCCCACGCTGGACCTCCTCGCTATGTATTTGTGGAATGAACAAATCAGTGACTCAATGAAATCGGAGCTGAGAGAGGAAGACATCACTCTAAGTGGGGCCATCAGGGGAGGCCTCTAAGTACTGTTCAGGGGAGGCAATTTAAGACATGGCTACTCTCAGTGTGTGTAAAACGCTAGTAATGTTTTATTCGTCTTGTTACAGCTGTTTCACTTCTAGGAATTTATCCTACGGGGCTTGCCAGAGAGGCCAAAGAGATTTATGTTCAACATGTTTATCATATTATAATTTATCATAGCAAAAAAGTGACAACAGGAGTTCCCGTCGTGGCTCAGTGGAAATGAATCTGACTCGCATCCATGAGGACACCAGTGCGATCCCTGGCCTCGCTCAGTGGGTTAACATCCGGCGTTGTCCTGAGCTGTGGTGTAGGTCACAGATGCAACTCGGATCCTGTGTTGCTGTGGCTGTGGGATTTGCCGTCTAGCTTGGGAACCTCCATATGCCTCAGGTGTGGCCATAAAAAGACCAAAAAAAAAAAGTGAAAATGATTTTAAGATCCAGTAGCAGGGAATTGTAATATGGAATAATGGTTGGAATATTCTGCAGCCAGTTAAAGTCAGTTGTAGGAGCACATGTTCTGATTGGGGAAATAAATGTGCGTGATGGGATTTTTAACGGGTGGAAAGCCAGTTCCAAAAGGGTTATGTCTGTGATTATACAAAATTTGTACAGGTGTTTGTGTGTGTTTATAAAATAATCACAGGGGTTCAGGGAACTTGGGGTTTGTAGAGCTCTGTTAGCCAATGCAAAGCCTTTATTTCCAGTTTTTCTTCTGAGCACACGCAAGGTGGTGTCATGCAGACATCTGGACCCAGGACCCTTGAGGAGGGAAGGGGCCGGAAGGCTGGGCTGAGCAGGGGCAACTTAATTACAAGTGGCAATCAGATGCCACATTGTTTCCCCAGCACGCAGACAGACCTGGACCTGGGCACCCAGAGCAACTTCCTCAGGTGGCTTCTGGGTCAGTCACCTTCCCTGATAGAGAGGCTAGGTGGCTTGGGGGTGGGGGTGGGGCTTGGAGAAGTCTGCCCCTCACTCCTAAACCCCTCAGCCTCCTAGATTCTTCTCCGGCTCTTGGCAAATGCAGGGAGAAGGCTTCTGGGCAAGGGCTTCTGGGCACAGCTGAGGGGCACTGGGGACAGTGAGGCCCAGCAGACAGGCCGAGGGCTGGGCTGCCCTGGGGGCTCCATGGGGGGCGCTGGACATCCATGGGGCAGTGGCGGGGAGCGGGGGGAGTGACCTGCAGAAGGAGCTATGCTTGTTCTCGCTCCCTCCTCCCCCTCTCTTAGAGAGACCTTGGGCCCAAGAAGACTCTTCTGGAAGTGAGGCCTGGCCCAAGGCTCCAAATAGAGGAAAAGGGGTGCACGGTGGGGGTTGGGGGGTGGCGGGAGAAGACTTCACCCTACCTTGAGGGGGACTGTGTTTGCCTGTTTGTAAGGGGGTTTCTGTGATTCTCCCCACGTGGCCGCCTCGAGAGGAGCGCACGCCGGTGGCCACTCTCAAGACCTTCGCCTCCAAGTCCTTCCCCCACAACGAGCCACAGTCCCCCCCCACCCCGTTTTCCCAGGAGATCCCCCAAGAACTGCAGTCAGGTCCGACCCAGATTCCTATGGAGCCTCTGCTTGAGGGGACCCAAGTGCCCGTGAGAGCCTGTGTGCACCCTTGGAGAACGGGGTCTCCGTCTCGCCAAGTCCCGTGGAGCTCCTGCGCACCAGCCCCAGGGCCTTCAATGCCAGATGCTCCAGGGGCTCCGTCTCCCAGTGCCAGATCCCCAGGCGTGGGGACCCGAAGTGGGGCTCAGAACTCTCACTCCTGCAGGTGAGTCTGTGATACAGTCACTTTCCGGTCTCTGGGGCTGCCCCGCCGGCGGGAATGGGGGTGCTTCTATCACGTCGTCGCCCCTCCTTCCGTCTTGATGTGGCCTCTTCTTTGCCTTGCGGAGTAGGATATCTTTTGGAAAGTTTCCAGTCCATTTGGTTGAAGGTTGCTCAGCCTTTGGTTGTAATTTTGTTGTTTTTATGAGAAAAGTTGAGCTCCAGTCCTATTCTGCCATCTCCATCCCGTCTCCTGGTTCTTTGGTTTAAAAAGTCTGACATTTCTGCAGACTCCAGACTCCTGCCCAGGTTTGTTTTCGTTTTTCTTTCTGTCTTTTTAGGGCTGCACCCACGGCATATGAAGGTTCCCAGGCTAAGGGTCAAATCAGAGCTACAGCTGCCAGCCTACACCACAGCCACAGGAATGCCAGATCTGAGCCGCGTCTGTGACCTACACCACAGCTCACGGCAATGCTGGCTCCTTAACCCGGGCGTGGAGGCCAGGGATGGAAGCTCCATCCTCATGGGTACTAGTCAGATTTGTTTCTGCTGAGCCATGATGGGAACAACCAGGTTTTTTTCTGTTTCCCTCTTCTTCTCCCAAGGAGAGGGAATTCATCTAATACTGTTTGAGTACTATGTTCCAGGCTCTGTGCTAGATGCTAGGGATATAGAACAAGAAGAGACACCCATGGGTGCTGGGCACCCTGGCTGCTGACAGGGCAGTGGGGTTACACACAAGCGGGGTTACACCATTTATAAATGGTTTTCTGGAAACAAAGCCTTCAACTGGAAGAGTATATGCAGACGCATCAGATACTGCGGCAGGTCCCAAGTGAGATGGGGTTGAGGGTGGAGGGGGCATTTTCCCCACGCAGACACAGGATCTGCTGCTTGCTTTGGTGTTTATGTCCCTCTAGTCCCCCTGTCTGCAGGAGTGTGCCATGGTGCCATGTGGACAGCAAAAGACCAAAAGGATGGAAAGGATGAAAAGCATTAAAAGTCAGCAGCTGCAGCTCCGATTTGACCCCAGCCTGGGAACTTCCATATGCCTCGGATATGGCCCTAAAAAAACCCAAACAACAACAACAAACCAAAAAAACAAAGCATGAAAAAGCATAAAAGTTATGATGACAATTTAGAGAGTTTAATGGCTTCGGAGACAAGTACACCTAAGAGTTTGGGTTGGCCTCCGCTGAGGGAGGAGCAGGGGGTTAGAAGCAGCTTTAGGTGCTGCCTTTGCGGTCTCTCCTTTCCCAGGAGATGTACAGGGTTAGGCAGCCCCTCCACCAGCTCTTCTGTTGAAGGTGTTGTGTCTAGAAAACCTTAGAGCTCTCCACTTCTTCTTCTTTTTTTTTTTTAGGGCCACACCCACAGCATATGGAAGTTCCCAGGCTAGGGCTCCATGCGGAGCTGCAGCTGCCAGCCTACACCACAGCCATGCCAGATTCAAGCCGCATCTGCGACCTACACCACAGCTCACAGCAACACCGGATCCTTAACCCACGGGGCAAGGCCAGGGATCAAACGTCATGGATACTAGTTGGCTTTGTAACCGCTGAGCCACGAGAAATTCTTAGCTCCCAACTTCTTAAGAACTTGTGGTTTCTGCTACAGTGGCCCAAAGGGAGCCCACAAGGGTCTGATGGGGTCTGGGGACAGAAGAGGCGGGGAGCCGGGAGCTGTGCATGTCCGGGCCAGCTCAGCAGAGTAGGAGACATGGCTTCAGAGCAGGGCTGTGCTTGGAGCTGCCCTCTCTCTGGGGCTGTTAGAGCACATGGTGATTGGACAGATGAGGTGGCAGCATCGGCGCAGGGCCTGGGGCAGTGTCTGCCGTGGGGTGGGGGTGGGGCTGCCCTTCCTCCAATTTCTGACCTTGTTTTTGCTTTCTTACCTGAATGTACCCAGTTACAGGTGAGGCCAGCATAGGTGTGACAGGGACTGTGTGTCCAGCTCCAAGGAAGCTGCAGTGCCAGCCCCAGAGGCCCTGGACTGCGGGAGCAGTACCAGGCCACCAAAACCTCAGCACATCAACACCCAGCTTCTTGACACTTTTCCTGTGTGATCACCAGCCCGGTGACTCCCAGGGACACAGGGCAGTGGCGGGGCTCTGGGACTCCTCCACCCATGCCCACCTGAGCTTCTGACCTTGTTGGGGGCCAGTCCATCCTTGGAAGTCCCTAGAAGCCTGGAAGGAAGTCCTTGGCCCAGGTGTTGCCCTCGTGAAAAGAACCTGCTCTGGGCCTTGAATTGTTTCCCCCGGTTCAGAAGCACCAGCGGGATAGAGGAAGTCATGACTCTGAGTAGGAGAAGAGTGAACATTTAATGCCATCATAGTTTGATTCTTTTTAAACACCAGATTCTTCTTTTGACAACATTTTACACCTCATATGCCACAACAAGTCAGAGATCGTAGCCAGCAAACAATGTCTTTACACTTTTGAAATGGCACACAGCTTAATGAATTCATGTCACCAGTTGTGTGTGTGTGGGGGGGGGGTTGGGGGTTTTTTTTTGGGGGGGGGTTGAAAATGCTTAATTTTCTTTTCCAGACTGTTCTCCAGGTAGCCAGTTCACACTTATCATGACCAAGCCAAAAGCTAACTTTTAGATCGCTATGGGAAGGCCCGTACACAAACCCAGCCTGTTTGCAAATAGGCTGCTTGGGACCTCTCCAGGCACGGGAGAGTCGAATTTCTGACGTGAACAAATGAATTTTCTTCAAAAAGCATAACGGCAAACACTTGTAAGCTAGGAACATACTTTTTAAAACGGCACCAATCGTTTATCCAAACAGTGAATTTAAAACAATGACGTGGAAGACCACCCTTGAATCTCAAATAAGGGTACGTGCCCTTGTTGGTGAATTCGCTGTTTCCGACCCAATAAATGCACTGGGGCAGGCCCTTGGCTCCCCTTTTCAAACTGGCCCATTTCTACAGATTAGCATATTCATATATACATACATACATACGTGACGAGAGCTGAACATCATTTCGCGCACTGTCCTCCCCTTACAGACTCGAAAACTGTGTTCCAGAGAAGCTGGGCCATAGATCCAAAGCCAGAGGACTAGCAGGAGTTAGTGCTCAGGTTTTCTGTCCCATGTGCTCTTGCACCGTGTCACACACCTTCTGTACACATGCACCTGTACCCGCCCCGTGCACACACGTCAGTCCATAGGTGTGGTGTGTGTCCACGCAGCCACACGCTTGGTGTGACAGCCCCTCGTGGGAAGAGTCCAAGATGCTGGACTCGAGTCCCGGTTGGGCTCTACGACGACTCCCTGTGAACTTGGGCCCATCGCTGGCTATTGACGTCAATTTCTTCATCTACAATGACCAGCCCTCGGCTCCTGTACAGAGCTTTCATTTCTTCAAAGCACTTCCCATCGTCTATACCATTTTCTCTTTACATCCTCCCAGAAGGGCAGCTGGCAAGACCCCCGACCTTCCACGGGGAGCCCGAGGCCCAACAAAGTGAAGCAAACTTGCCCAAGGTTGCATAGCGAGCGAGCCAAGAAACCAGGCCCAGGCCTGGTTCACTCCCTCCGAGCTCAAGGCTTTTCCTCCTAGATTTAGCTGCCTCTTGAATGAGACTACTGATCCCAGCCCCTCCCGGCCTCTCAGGGATCCAGCGAAGGGACAAGATGCCTTAAGCATTACAGGTTGTAAGACTCACTAAAGTGCTTTGGTTTCTCCAGAAAAAAACACCTACTCTATATCTAGTCAAGGTAAGGGACTCCAGCTTCCTTTCCCCAACCCCTTTCAATAACTTTGGGGGGTGGAGTGGGGTGTCTTAGGGAAATGTGGGAACCTAATACTGTCTGCACTTGTCCAGACTTTCGTGTTGGACCGACAGGAAGAGGCTGGATCCTCTTTCACTGAGGCTTGAGACGGCTGACGGCCAAGGCCAGTGTCATCAAATTCAAAAGGAAAGGGCTGTTTCCCCTGTAGCTCCTTACTATAGGAAGCCATTCAATTTGGAACGAAGCCCTGTACTTTGAGGATGGGACCCTAATCCCTGCTCTCCTGGTTGATTTCTCTTTCCTCCCCTCTGTCTGCGTCTCCATTCACAGAGCTTGCTAGACTGAGGATGAAAAAGCAGCCACTGACCGAGCCACCAAGCTGATACTTCCCATGCATAGCACTCGGACAGCAGGTCCAACCAGGACGTACAAATGAACCTAAAACACGAGCGACACTACAAAGCAACAGCCTGAGTTTACAAAGAAGCTAGAACTTTTTCATCAATTGAATATGACCAGGTGACCAGGTGGGACGAGGGTTAGCAGGGGGGAGGAGGGAAAGAGTGAGTCTCTTTAGCTGTGGAAGGTAATTTCTCCATGTACATAAGATAGATGTGTGAGTGCCAGGATTTCAGCGCTCACCCTACACATAGGGATGCTGGGAACTGCATTTAGAGACTATTGATTAGATATCAAGGCTGAAGGCTGGGTACAGCCTCAAGCACCACTGCATGTCCGATATTATGACATTGCCTCCGGTTCTGAGCAGGGCCACCCAAAAGCAGAGCGGGTTTGTTTAGGGATGGATCAGCAGCTTCTAAGATTTGGCAAAAAACAAAACAAAACGAAACACTTTCTCCCCCCCCCCCCCCCCGAGAAGATGAGCTTCTTCTGGATTAGAATTATGCTTTTATTTGGAACTGATGAGCAGTAATAGATAGGTATTTTGTCAGGAAGGTGGCTAAGTGACACAATTTGTGAGTTTTTACCCACAAACGTTGACAGATCTTTTGTTGGAGAAGGAGAGAGATTACAATCCAAAGGAATGCTACATTCCACTCCCTGTCCACCCCCCGCTGTCCCCCATGCCCCCCCCCCAAAAAAAATTAGACCATTTGCTGGCAGAGTCAGCGAAACTGAGTGTCATTTTGTTTCGCTGAACAGTGGGCAGCAGGAGCCCTCCTGGGGCAGTCGAGTCTCAGTGTGGCAGTGCTGAAGAGAGTCCCCTGGGGGTAGGATGGACTGCAGTGCCCAGGCAGTGGCAGGCAGGCCCTGGGGCCAGCACCAAGGGATGGCTTATCCAGCATCAATTCATGGAGAACAGGGCTTTCAACGTGTTTCTACGGGCATGGTTTCGGAGGTTAATACGCATCACCTTTAAAAATGAAAATATCTTTTAACATGTGCTCAGAGCATGGGGCTAATATGCCTGCAGGAAAGAACAGTGAGTAAATTCATGAATTCTTCTGGTTTCCATTTTGAACTGAACTCATCTTTAGTCATTTCTGTTCCAACCTGAACCCTTTTTGGAACAGGGAACTTCAAAATATTTACATCATTATTCACTGTGGAAGCCTGGATCCCAGAGCAGAAGAGGCTGATGACACCAGCAACCACGTGTAGAACCAGGTTAAGAAATGCCTGGGCTCTTGCAAGCCTGGCCTCTTTCCCAAGAAACCCAATTCAGACAGCCACTTTCAGACAGGAATGCACTAAGTGATAAAGGCTGATGGATTAACCAAAATTCATAATCAGCCTCAGAAGCTGAAGCCGGTAAAGGGCTCTTGCTCAACATCAACAGAAATCTGAGAACCAGCACAAGATGTGTATGTGTGTGTCAGACTTTTTGAACCACTGCCCTGGATGGTTTTTGTGGCTACAATGAAGTTACCACCACCCTCCAGGAACACAGATTTCAAGCTTAAGACTAATTTATGACAAACAGCTGGATTCCTGCCTGCCAAGTTCCCCACTCGAGGCAGCATGGCACTGTACACCAGCTTTTCTCTATTCCTCATCTTGGGGTCCCCTGGATAAGCCCCACCTGTGTCAACCCAGGACCAACACCTGCATTTGCATCTCAAGGGCTCCACGTTCAGAACAGCAACTAGAGACAAAGCGATACACAGGATGCTCCGATTTCAAATCAGGCAGAGATGAACGTTAGGGACAGCGTCCCCGTGATGGGGAAGGGAACTCAAGGACAAGAAGATCAAAGGTTGCAGTTCTCTGGTGGGGCTTGAAAGCCCAGGATAAAGCAGATTCTCACTCTGTCACAACATGAAACACCATCATGAAATGCAATACAGATTTACACGCAGGAAACAATATTGCCATTTCCCCTTTGGGGCTCTGAGTTTTATTCTGCAGCTAGTGCTTCCACCTCATGCTGAACTACGTGGAGAGGGGGGCAGATTTCAAAGAATTAAGGCTCCCATGTCTCCATGTTAATTTCAAAGAAATACTGTTCTGGTTCTTTCATGTGTGGAGAATGAAATGGAATAATGGGTTCTCTGACATCCCCCCTTTGCCTTCCTAGGTTATCTGTCACCAAAACTAGACCTGAAACAACCTCACATCTGGTCACTGAATGAGGTGTTCTTCACTTGTTAGAACTGCTTCAGAACAGATGACCAGCTTAAGAGTCAACTTACAGGGAAAAACGAGCGCATCATAGCATAAGAATTCATGATATCGTCACATGGTTTAGCAATACTTGGTGTGTTAAGATGTTTGCAGCTTACTTAGGTTAGGAAACAAAAGGGAAAAAAAAGGGAAAGAAAGGAAAAACCCAGAATGGACAACTGCCATGCAAAGTTGTTCTACACTACGCCAATAGCATCCTTCAAGAAGCTCCATGGTATGGCGTCTTGGGAGGGCAATCTGACTCGCTAAGATAGCACTTGGTTTCACTCAACCCTTTTGATATCTCATAAAGTTGCTATGAACATATATAGCAGGTTTAGGCAGGAGGCCAGCTGAAGGGCAGTCCCTCAGAAAGATTCTACTGATCAAGGTTTTACATTTCTGTAGATGTTTACATGGCAAGGTAGCCTGTGGGGGAAGATATGGCCAGGGCGAAAGCAAAGGCTGCTAAACACTAATCAAGTACATTTGTTCCCAACAAAGCCCAGGATACTCACCTTTGACAATCCCCCAGTGATAAGGCTTTTCATGAAGTGGTGTATTTCCAACCAGCAACCAAAGGGATGCCAAAGGGAAAACCCAAACCAACTCAACAGAATGGCCTTCTCTGGGGTCCAGAAGCTTCCACTATGCTGCTGTTGAACAAGTCTATTCACACAAGTGCTGAGACCAGAGGTATGCTCAGAGTCAATGAGGCTGCCCTACAGAATGGAGGTATGATGGGGGAACCCTGCCTCCCAAGGGGCCGGACACACTTGTTAAACTGAAGGGGGAAATGATCCATCCTGGAGTAACTTTTCACCATATTTTAGCCTGTTTCAGTCATCAGATGGGAGCATAGCTTCTGGATGCACCTCTGCATGGGGGCAAGCGCTAACAGAACACAAAGCCAGACTTGTCATCCACAGAACGGGCTTCCAGTCTAGGGGGCTAACTTTCCAAACAAAGCTAATAGAGCCGTCTGTGTCCCGACCTGGCCAGTAAAGGACTGGTGCTACGAAGAGCACAAGAATTCAGTTCCCACTGACTTCAGCTGGGCTTTGCTGACTGCTCGCCAGTTATGCTGGGCTACATGTGTCCCGAGGAGCACTGACAACAAAACGCAAAAGTTCTTTTTCCTGGGGGACAGGCTGGGGACAAGGAGTGGGTTAGCTGGGACTGCCTCCCTTGCCTGAAACAGGCTCATGAAGATATGCTGCATTGGAGGGCAAAAAAGAACAGTATGCTAGAAAACCCTGGGCACCTCCATCAATGGGCAGGCTGCGGGGTCCCTGACCTGGAAGGTAGGAGGACACTGTGAAGTTCCAGAACTGCTATGAGTCACTCCCCTGACCACTCTGTGCCTTGGGTTTCCATGACTAACACAGGCATAATAATCCCTAAGGGAACTGCGGTGGGGGGCGGGGATGAACATCTCTATTTGAGAATGAGGTCCAAAGTTCTTGGAGTCAAGCTTGGTACATCCATATGCATGACACTCTGTGCCCTGGCAGGTGGGTGTGTGATATATGACAGGAAACCGTTCTCAGCCTTCAGGTCCCAAAGTTGAGGGGTCAAGCCTGGTCCTTTCTTGGGATGGAGGCTTTGGTTTACAAGAGGCCTGGAACTTCCTGCATTTAAGCAGCACTCTAGACAACGGCAGAGTTATGCAACCCCACATCCTTCCTTGTCCTCGACAAATACCGTTGGGGTCTCTGAGCACCTGCAGGCCCAAGAAGCTATCTAAATTGGGAAAAATCCTCTGCCCCAATAAATTTGCCAAACTAGAGAACTGTTGCCAAACTGTAGTTCGGTTGAACTAGTCCAAGCTTTCCATCCAGAGCCTTTGGAATAAAAATGAACATGAAAAATGTTGTGAGGGTCATGGAAACCCTGGATTTGTGTGTAAAGGAATCAGGCTGTGGGCGTCAGGATTTGGAGGAAAAGCTATTGGGGGAAAAAAAAAATATCCCATCCAAAGGGTAAGTTGGGCCCAGGTCATAGAGGCTCCTTTCCCCCTAGAGACGCACCCTCTTCTCTCTTTTCTCTCAGGCTCACATACACCTGTGCTGTAACTGACCTCCAGGTCTGCCTGCTGACCCTGCCTCTCCCAGGAGGTGGGATGAGCGGTCACCTCCTGTTCCAACCTTCTTTGGAAACATCCTGGCTTGTTCCGGGAAGTCTCTAGCTTCAATCTGAGTGGCCTTCCCAGCAGAATCATGACAGACAGTTAACATTTATTCATATGCAATACTGATTAGGAAATAGCTCTACAAACACAACTTCCTTAGAAACAGCAAGTCAGAAATAGGATAAAACACCAAGAGAAAACGAGCTGTAAATACATTGCAAAAATGTGTTTTGTTGTTGTTCTGTTGTTGTTTTCATCTCGACTAGCACCATCTGTACACAAGAAAGTAGGAACATAAATGTTTGGATAATCATAAAGATTTGCAAGGCACTTAATCAGTCATTGGGGTAACGTTGTTTTGTTTGAGCTTTTTCCACGGCGATCCCGCGTCCCCCCTCGCCCTTTCTCACGAACCAGGAGAAAAGTGAGGTCCCTTTTGCCAGCAGTTCTTATGTACAAACAAGTTCTTTAAAGTTCCTCAAAGTGCGTTTTCAGTCTCGCGGGGCTCTCTGGTCCCTGGGGCTTCCCATCGTTTCCTCCTCCCCTGCGTGTGTGGTGTTTGCACCTTTCCTACAGAAATCAAAAGAAAACTCGCCTTCCGCTCCACGCTCGCTCCCGACTTGCCACCGACCTTCGTCCTCATTCCGTGGTCTCCGAGCGCCGCCGGCACAAGGGCCCGCCCAGGGTGGCCGGCTGAGGATGGGGAGCGGGGCCGGCGGGCGGGGCTCCCTTCAGCGGCGCCTGGAGGTGACGTCAAAGCAGGTGATCATCATCAGGTGCGCCTTGCAGAAGTTGACGCGGCTCTCCAGGCGCTCCGTCACGCACTCCAGCGCTTCCAGGTACTCCAGGGAATCCAGCTCCAGAACCTGCTCCAAGTCAACTGCAAAGAAGGAGAAGCCTGAGGGGGACGCGGCCGATCCGCCGGCCCCGCCCCCGCCGGCTGCACCTGCGCCTGCGCGGGAAGGCTTGCCACGCCCTCTTGCCCGACCCTCCTCCGCTCTCGGGTGGAGAACGGACACGGGCCCCTCGGTTCTAATGACATTAGACCCCTGACATTTTACTGAGACTCTGCTGAGGGACAGAGTGACATTCAAGCTCCCGCACCTGCACCATCTCCATCACCAGGTCTGAGACACTCCCAGCACCATTGTTCTTTATTAACTAGAAAATCAGTCCATCTTCGGGCGGAGGTGGGGAGACCCCGTTCCTTGCGGGGGGGGGGGGAGTCTCACCTGAATGTTGTTAGCCTGCCTATGGGAAGTCTGACCCTTGCCAGTTAGTCCATACAGCTGTATGCAGCTGCCTCTCTGAGCAGGTGGAGAAACTTGACCCTGTCTCTTGGCACTTCCTAGTACAATTTCAGCTACTCATTGGTAGTTTGGGAAATAGGCTGATGATGTCAATAATTATGATTCTTTGCTCAGAAGACAAGAGGAGATTTAGGACCCAGGTGCCATCCCCAGCGTTCAGGCCTGCACAGAGTAAAAAGTCTGCACAGAGTAAAAAGTCTGTTTTCTTCAGTTCCTCCAGAGCAATTATCTGAGGCCATCCCCTCCTGGTCCCCAGCCCCTACATGGTCCAGTGGTGCGCGGGCAGGGGGGTGGCTGGCTTGGCCCCAGCTCCAGGACTGCTGCAGAGGTCCACCACCCGGAGGGCGGGTGGGGACAGCAGCCAGGTGGGTGGGGGTGGCTCTGGAATCCAAGCAGGAGACTTGCACTCCATCCCAGGTCGGCCACGCCCAACCTCTGCTGGCACAGGGTCCATAAAAGTGACATGAGAACCACAACCGCTAGTCTGCCTACTCTCCTAACCAGAGTTTGGGTGGAGAGAAGAACCAAAAAGAGATGAGGAATGTGAATGCGGTTGGAGAATTTTTAACATGCTATAGGACTGTCAGGGGTTGAAGTTGAGGCTGACCTCTTATAGGTTAGTTAATGGAGCTCCAGAGCAGTGGGGTAGCCTGCTTAGCGTTGCACAGTTAATAAGAACCAAGGCGGGGAAGGGGGCCAGGGACCCTGAATACCAGCCTAATATTTAAAAAACAAAAACCCAAAAGTCAACATACCATACATAACCACATCAGGCTATGTTATGTATGAATCACCTTGAAAGTGGCATCAGATCCCACTGGATCCCAGCACATATATTTATTTCTATGCCAATACCCTACCTATAAACCCACACCTAGGGAATAGCATACTGCCTCATTGTTTTGGTTTGGTTTGGTTTTTTTTTTTTTTTTGGTCATTCTAGGTTTTAATTCATGTTGAAGAACGAATCTGTGTTTGTCCTTTCATGTGGCCCTCCTGTTCTTTATCTTTCTCGGCATCAAAAACATCACTGATTCCTGACATGTACAAAGGCAAGAAGGAAACGACTGTTTCCTGGAAGCATGTACACATGTACTGACGTTAGAGCTGCTCCCATCCTGGGAAAAATGTGACTTTGTAAGATGAAGACAATTTGTAAGCCCGCCTTAGGCATAAACAGCACTCAAAAAAAAAAAAAATGTTAACGAAAACAGCACAAAGGAAGAGGAACTGCTGAACGGGTGCCCCTGGGAACTTGAAGGAAGCACCTGAGGATTCACAGAAGAAGGGAAAGGGTGCATACAGATGGGAGAGACACAGCATTAGGCTCCACGGTTACGCTGTGGCCTGACTTCAGCTAATGTCCTCCTGCGTGTCTTTTCTGCTCCATCACAGCCTAAGATGGAAATGCCCTGGGGAGCGGGGACTTGACAAATCTGTCCAGATTTCTAACGGGGGGCCTACCTCAGGGCATCGTGCAAGCAGATGCTGAGGAATTGTCTCCTGTTGAGGACAGCTTGTTTCATCAGCTCTTCGATAATACCAGCTACTACCTGATCCTGCGCTGTCATCGTGGGCCAGCCATGTAATGGGCACTTGACTGAGAATAACTCGTTCACTCTCACAGCAGCCCTATAAGGGGGTCACCATTGTATTTCCCCTCCTTTTTTTTTTTTTTTGGACTTTTTAGGGCCACACCTGCGGCATATGGACGTTCCCAGGTTATGGGTCGAATCAGAGCTGCAGCTGCCAGCCTACACCACAGCCACAGCAACGCCAGATCTGAGCCACATCTGTGACCTACCCCGCGCAGCTTGTGGCAATGTTGGATCCCTGACCCGCTGAGTGAGGCCAGGGTTCAAATCCATGGACACTATGTCAGGTTCTTAACCTGCTGAGCCGCAATGGGAACTCCTCACCCAGGATATCTTAAGCCCAAGTTCCAGACTCTGCCTGTCATGCTCCCCGCATCGACCTGGGAACACTGGGGAGAGGAAGATGTGATATTCAAGGAACAGTCATGAAGAGAGGGAGGCACGGGGAGGGGCTGGAGGGAAGAACTGTAGCGCAAGTAATGCATTTTATTCCAGAGACTAAGCCATGGAGCATCGGGTCCCCTATCAATGAACTAGCTGGGACCAGATATGAGCTTTATTTTGTGGCAAATGGAACGGTTAGGAACACATAAATAAGAGACAATTGAATCCATCTTTCAAAGAGAGAAAAATTGTTCCGAATGGTTATTAGATGGCTCCTGTCATCCTGGACTTTCTATTAAATGGAAATAACTCTGTGAATGGTTTTTTTTTTTTTCACTCAAAAATGTTTTGCTTGTTTTCTGGGTTCTTGGTGAAGCTTTTCTAGGATGGCACATTCTCCCCTACTAAGACCTCTATAAATTCTTGTCTATTTCAGGCTAGCTATGCCATGTGATTTTGTGGCCTGGGAGCAGATCTGTCATATAGCCTTCATGTCTGGGTGATTGTCTGCTACATGCAGGGGAAAAAAAAAAAAATCTCATTTTCAGGTGCTTTGGACTGAGACATATTAGAAATAATCTTGCAAAAGTAATACTCACTGCCCCACTGGTGCCCCTACCCCTCCCGTCTGCCCCCAGGGGAGTGGGGCTGTGCTCAGCAAAGAGGCTGTCTCCAGGCCAGGGCCTGGGGGGCCCCAGGGGGTTCAGACAGCATCCCTGTCCCTCTCAGCATGGGTTGCCAGCCAGGCCTGTTCAGCTGGGAACCCAACCCGGGAGTGGCACTGATGGGACTTACATTCACTGAGCCACTTGTTGGGATCCAGCATCAAATACTGCTTCGTCGTCTCCAGCTCCTTCATCAGCCACTCGTACTTGGCTCGGACCTCGGCGATCCTCTGCTGGCGATGCTCCAGAATTTTCAGTTTTGCATTGAAGCACATGATCTCCTAGTGCACAGATGAAGGGGAGATGGGGGAGAGGAGAGGGGAAGGGACCTTCAGCTCAAATCCGGCGGCCAGCTCCTCTGGAAAGAAATACCTGCAGGGGCTTCTAGGTCTGCACGAGGGGCGGGGCACTGGGAAGTTTGGGAGGGACCTGGGGGTTGGGGGAGGCTATCACAGGCATTTCTCTGATTTAGAAGGCAGCCGGCATCACCAGCTGGAGCCAGAAAAGCCCGGAAGACCACCAGCTCCCCCAGCCTTTGAGCCTTGGACTTCTGGGGCACCGTCCAAGAGCAGGGGTACCACTGCCGCTGGGCGCTCTTGCTTCGCACCCGCGTTGGAAGCCACTGGGGGTCTGGTTCTACTCTCCCCAGGTTGCCCCGTGGGACCTGCTGCGGGGGGGGGGGGGGGGGCGGCGACTGCCACCGCCTGGCGGGGGGGCCTCACCTTGCCCCCGCGTCGCCGCTGCAGCCGTTCTACGTCGTCGATTTCGTAGACTTTAATCTCGAAAGGTTCCCCGAGGCCCCTCTGGGTGCTGCGCAGGGGGCCGTCCACCCAGCGGACCCCCGCGCTGTTGGCGGGTTTTCTCACGGGGGAGGGGGTGTCAAGGGACAGCGCCGGGATGAGCCTCCGTCTCTGGGAACCTAGGTAGGGGATTTAAGCCCAAAGTTCATCTTTTGGAATTTCTAGCTTTTAAATATAAATATATATATATATATATTTTTTTTCTTTTTTCCTTTTCAGCGTTGCCCCCGCGGCATATGGAAATTCTCAGGCTAGGGTTCAAATTGGAGCTGCAGCCTCCGGCCTCTGCCACAGCCACTGCAACGTGCCAGATCAATGCCTAGTCTGCAGCCTACTCCACAGCTCACAAAGGATCCTTAACCCAGCGAAGCCAGGGATCAAACTTGCATCCTCACGGATCCTAGTCAGGTTTGCTATCCCTGAGCCAAAGGGGAACTCCTAAATATATGTTTTTGATGCAAGAGGGTCGTAGCAGGCCTCTCCGGGGCCAGCAGCAGAGCTGTGTTGGAAAGGATGCAACCTCCCACCACCCACCTCAGCACCTACTCCCTCACAGGGGCACCCGCCTTCACCTCTACAAGCTCAGAAGTCCCCCCTCACCTGTCGAGCCACCTTCGGTCTCCACCTTAAAAACTGTGCACACCGAGTTCCCATCATGGCTCAGCGGAAATGAATCTGACTAGCACACATGAGGATGCAAGTTCCATCCCTGGCCTTGCTCAGGTGGGTTAAGGATCCGGCATTGCCGCGAGCTGTGGTGTATGTCATGGATGCAGCTTGGATCCTGCCTTGCTGTGGCTGTGGTGTAGGCCGGCAGCTACAGCTCTGATTCTACCCCTAGCCTAGGAACCTCCATGTGCTGCAGGTGTGGCCCTAAAGGGACAAAAGAAAAAAAAAAACAAAACAACCAAAAAACAAAACCTCATGCACAGGAATGCCCACCCAAACACACAGGCAGGCCACCTGGAGGACACTGAGAGCCACACTGGCCCCGCCCTCAGCATGGACCCGTGCAGGGCGAATTCCAGATGTTAGGGTTAGGGAAACCCGCTCTTAGTATTGTCGCAGGAGTTTATTTCCTTCCTGGAAATAAGCTCTGAGATGTGCCAGTCTCTACTCAACATGCTTTCTGCTTTGTGAGGGGGCCTGCTAGCAGCCCCCCACTACCCGCCCTCTTCTTCCTCAACAAGAGACCCTGAGTTGGAACAGGACACGTGGCCACCCAGATGTACCCTCTGCGGTACACATGACTGAGGCTCCAGTGTGGTTGAAGCAGAAGTGCCCCGTGCAACAGCCAGAAAGGGACCTGAAGGGGTCATAAGTCTGTCCCCTGCTCCTTTGTCCTGGATGGAACATGGGCCTGCTGACTGGCCCCTGAGATGACGCCCATAAGCGACAGAAAAACAAGAGAAGGCGCCTGGACGCCTGGCACCTGGAGACCTTCGCATGATCGCCTAGGCAGGCTTTTTCTCTTTTTTCTTTAAAAGAACTTTTTCTAGAGCAGGTTTAGGTTTGCAGCTAAACGGAGAGGGAGGTGCAGACAGGATCACCCCCCCCCCAACAGTCTCCCCCCGCCCATCAACATCCCCCTTCCAGGGGAATATATGTTACACCTGCTGAACCTACATGGACACGCTGTTATCCATATGGACACGCCGAGTCCACAGTTAACATTAGGCTTTACTCTTGCTGTTTACATCTCACGGTTTGGACAAATGTATCCTGATGTCTGTCCACCGTGATAGTTTCACACAGTATTTTCACTGCCTTAAACAGCCCTTACACAGACTTTTACAGGAGAAATTAGTCTCTAGATTGTTATTGTGGTTTTCTGCCACAGGTGAAACTAGAACCTAATTTAATTCTCATGGAAGCGGAACCTGAGGTACAAACAGCTTCGGTAACTTGCCGACAGCCTCAGTATTCCCGTTAAAAAAAAAAAAATCCACTGCCCACATGCTCCAGCAAAATAAGAAATATCCGATAATAATTTCCCCCCAAAATGAGTTATGATTAAACACCAAGGACTTGGCTCAATGAATGTGAATGTTCTTTCCATTGTTTTTCTTCCTCCTCTATTTGGGAAGATATAAAACACATAGGGGAGTTCCCTTCATGGCTCAGCAGTCAACGAACCCAACTAGGATCCATGAGGATGCAGGTTCGATCCCTGGCCTAGCTCAGTGGGTTAAGGATCCAGCATTGCTGTGAGCTGTGGTGTAGGTCACAGATGTGGCTTGGATCCTGTGTTACTGTGGCTGTGGCGGAGGCCAGCAGCTGTAGCTCTGATTCGACCCCTAGCCTGGGAACCTCCATGTGCTGCAGGTGTGGCCCTAAAAGAGCAAAAACAAACAAACAAACAAACAAACAAAACCCCACTGGAATCAGAGAGAGTGTGTGGCTAGACTATTTATGATGGCTGTTCTCTAGCTCTCTGGAATCCCCTGCTGGACCAGTCCCTGGTGCCTCCACACGACTATCTAATCCTCTTAATGACAGGGGTGAATCAATCTCTGGGAAGTGAGGAGCCCAGCTGACATCAATCACCCCCACTTTATTTACTTATTTTTTGGCCGTGCCTACAGCATCCAGACGTTCCGGAGCCAGGGATGGAACTCACGGCACAGTGGCAACCTGAGCCGCAGCAGTGACAGCACCAGATTCTTACCTTGATGAGCCACCAGGCAATTCCCGTCCCCCCCCCCCATTAATGGTAGGCACCTTCTGTCTCGAGGTAGCAAAGACCGTGGCCACTGTCCTACTTGCCGTCTGCCACACCAGGCAGGGTGTTGCTCCATGATCCTCTGTGGAAGGTCCCCTGTCCAATACACCACTGATGTCTCAGTCACTGTCTCCAGGCTCCTTCTTGGATCTCGAGGTTGGGTAACTCCAGGCTTGCGGGGTGCAGGCCAGCAGAGATCCCACAGGGATCAGTTGTCCTAGAGCGTGTCCTCTGGAGGACTATAAAAAGCAATCCCTACAAGACTGGCCAGGCCAGGGGTCCCACTGCATCAAGCACCACCTTTTCTGGTGACTGGTGGCATGAGTGAGGACCTGGCTTCCCAGGACGGGGCTTAATCCTTTCGTCCATGTCTGAAGTGGAACTAGCCGCTTGCTTTGGGCATGGTGGTTGCCCTGGTTCTGGCCTCTCTCTCAGTGGGAGGCAGGCCTGGACCCCAGGAAAGGAAGCCTGGGCCTGTAGGTGGTGGTGCTGCCGCCAACAGCTGCATCCCCTGAGGCCCGCCCTTCCGGCAGCTCCTTCGGCCAGTGATGGGCATCTAGGAAGCCAGTTTTCTCCTGGAAAGAAGGTGGCTGGGAGACATGACACCCTCCCAACAGGTTTATCTCGAAGCTAAAGGGAGCTTGATCTAATTTAACTCAGGGCAGAATGCTCTTTGACATAAATCATGGCAACATCTTGTTTGATCCACCTTCTAGAATAAAGACAATAAAGACACACCTAAACCAATGGGACCTAATTAAACTCAAAAGCTTCTGCACAGCAACAGCAAAGGAAACCATTATACAAACGAAATGACAACCCACAGAATGGGAGAAAATTTTCCCAAATGACTCAACAGACAAAGGTTTAATCTCCAAAAATATACAAACAACTTATACAACTCAACAACAAAAAACCAATCAACTCAATTAAAAATGGGCAGAAGACCTAAATAGGCATCTCACCAAAGAAGACATACAGATGGCCAGCAGGCACATGAAAAAATGCTCAACATCTCCAATTATTAGAGAAATGCAAATCAAAACTACAATGAGGTACCACCTCACACCAGTCAGAATGGCCATCATTAACAAGCCAACAAATAACAAATGCTGGAGAGGGTGCGGAGAAAAGGGAACCCTCCTGCACTGTTGGTGGGAATGTAAATTGGTACAACCACTATGGAAAACAGTATGGAAATAATACCTCAGAAAAGTAAATACGGAACTACCATACAACTCAGCAATCCCACTCCCGGGCATATATCCAGACAAAAATTTCATTGAAAAAGACACATGCACCCATATGTTCATTGCAGCACTATTCACAAAAGCCAAGACATGGAAACAACCTAAATGCCCACTGATGGATGAATGCATTAGGAAGATGTGGTACATATATACAATGGAATACGACTCAGCAATAAAAAGGACAAAAGAGTGTCATTTGCAGCAACATGGATAGAATTAGAGACTCTCATACTGAGTGAAGTAAGTCAGAAAGAGAAAGACAGACCATATGATATCATTTACATGTGGAGTCTAAAATATGGCACAAATGATCTACGGACAAAACAGAAAAGATCATGGGTATGTAGGACAGACTCACGTTTGCCAGGGGGCAGGGGGAGGGTGTGGGATGGATTGGGAGTCTGGGGTTAGTGGATGAAAACTCTTCCATTTGGAGCGGATGGGCAAGGAGATCCTGCTGTACAGCACAGGGAACTATCTATCTAATCACTTGTGATGGAACATGATGGAGGATAATGTGAGAAAAATAATTATGACTGGGTCACATTGCTGTACAACAGAAATTGGCAGAATACTGTAAGTCAATCATAATAAAAAGTTAAAAAAATTTAACTCAGAATCGCTCTGTGGTCCCTCCTGAGTTCAGGAAAGAAGGCGGCATCTGCCTGAAGCCTTGGCTAGCTGCTCTTAGAGTCTGGGCAGATGCTGCTCTTAAACAAAGAGATAATGACGTCACCCAAAGTCACATTTGCAGGATTAGGCAGCCCTAAGAACACGAAGGATGCACAGCCCTGTGGTTCTTCTGGAGGATCTGGGAGAACTTGCCAGGGGGCTGCTAGTGGAAGCGCTGGTCCTTATAGCACGTACCCCGTGGCGCTTGGGGCATCTCAGAGGAGTTAGTGCCCTCTCTTCCCCATCCTCCATCCCTCCTCCTCCCCTTAATTGCAGTGGGTTCTGCCCTGTCGAGTGCTGGGCCAGCATCGCTGGCATGGCCTGATGACCTGTCCAGAAAGAAAAACAATGTACTTTTCTCCAACTTCGAGAGATCCACTGGCTGTGAAGGAAAGCTTAAATCACTGCAACCTCAGAGAGTTATCCATCACAGTCCAACAAATGACCCCCCCACCCTGCTCCAAAGAAAACACTGATTCCCACACAAACTCCTGCAGGACCGGGATCCGGGAGCAGCTTGTTTAGCTGGGTGGTTCTGGTGCAGGGTCTCTCATGACTGCAGTCAAGCTGTCAGATGGGGCTGCCGTCATCTGAAGGCTTGACTGGGGCTGGAGCATCCACGTCTAGGCTCACTCACTGTCGGCAGGAGTTTCCATTCAGCGCCCCCATGGACCACTCCACAGGGATATCTATGGCATGGCAGTTGATTTACGCAGAGTACAGAAGAGCAGTGACAGTGTCTTTCACAGCGGAATCTTGAAACTGACATACTGTCACTTACTTCTGCCCCATTCTATCGGACACAGAAACAACCCCCGCTGTGGTATGGGAGCGGATGACACAAGGGGGAATACCAGGATGCAGGGACCACTGGGGACCTTCTAGGAGTCTGGTTACCACCGATGGGATGTGACCAGATGAGAAAATACCAGGAATAAGGGTCTTCCTCAATCTCCCTCCAAAAACCACTCCAGGGCATCCTCCCTTGCCTTGAAAGTGGAGATCACTAGATTGGGGGAGAAAAGAAGACAAGCCTGCATGGAGATGGCCTTTCTCTGGGCTATGAGAGCCTAACAGTAATACCCTGAAGGCTCTCTAATTCCCTTGCCTTCTTTCCACGCCTTTTTTTTTGCAGCCCTCTCCTCTTCCTTGCCGTGTCAATCAATCCCTGCCAGGGTTGGGGAGAGCCTGGGGCTTCTCCTGCGTGTGGTGAATGGCTATCTTGTATTTTCTGAGTGTTCTGCATTTGGTCACTGGTCAACCAATGCCATGGGTGAACTGATTTGGTCCAGATCTTGCACCCACCCCCGGGGAGCCCTCCCCTACAGAGATCCACTGGGAGCCTTACTTGGGGTGTGATGGGGAAAGCAGGGCGCAGGAGCGGGGAACTGGTCAGACGGGAGGGAGTGGAGCTTAATTCCATGAAGGAAGTTTCAGAGGCAGAGATGGTTCTGCCGTGTTGCTGAAAAAGGACAGAGGAAATGATGGAGCCAAAATGCCACATCCTCATTGAGAGAAAATGGACCACAATCCCAGGGAAATGCGAGTTCTTGGATTTTCCTCATGCTCCACCATCGCCACCACTCAAGCAGATGCTCACGGCTTTTTGCTGAGCCCAGCCTCCGCCAGTGACCACCTCCTGCCAGCCTGCTGGAAGGTCAGGGCAGCATCTGCCATAAGGGAAGTGGGGGGAAGCGCCTGGGTTGGGCGACTGTGCCATGGGTCCCCGTGGGACGCAGCCTTAGGTTTGGGAATCACAGTCCTAGACCAGCCTCCCCAGGATGCCAGGTCAGGATTCCTTCTTCTCTGTCATCCCCTGCTGAACAGCCCAGCACTGTGTCTGGATGTGCAGAATTCAGGTATGTTAAACAAACAAACAAACAAACGAGCAAACAAACAAACAAAAAAACCACTCGAGGCTCAAAAACAAATCTGACTAGTATCCATGAGGACGCAGGTTCGATCCCTGGCCTCGCTCCGTGGCTTAAGGATCCGGCATTGCCGTGAGCTGTGGTGTAGGTTGCAGACGCAGCGCGGATGTGGCATTGCTGTGGCTGTGATGTGAGCTGACCGCTATGGTTCTGATTTGACCCCTAGCCTGGGAACCCCCATGTGCGTCAAGGCAAGGAAGGAAGGAGAGAAAGGAGAAAGGAAGAAAGGAAGGAAACACAGACATCAGATGGGGACAGGGAGAGAAAATATCAGTGTTCCTGGATTTATGAGGATGCGGCTGCACTGACGGCCAGGAGAACTTGACCTGAGAAAGGAGATTTTCCCAAGCTGGAGAGGAGGCGGGAGGTGCCCGGCCACTTGCTCGCTCTGGGACTCTCAGCCTCGCACCCTCTCTGCCCACCCTCTACTCCAACCGGCTTCCTCGGTGTCTTAGGGAGCCAATCGCTCTCCCAACTTAGAGTCAAAAAAGGTATCTCATTTGTTTCTAGGTAGAGTCTCTTAGAAACACTCTAGGAATCTTACATCTGCCAACAGTGGGGCTTGCCTTAGCCCCTTCATTAAGCCAGAGATTACAATGTGTCCTAAATTCATCAAAACAAAGTAAGACTGCCCCTGAGAAACACACAAAGCACAGGGGTGGACAGAGTGAACCACTGTGGAGTGAACAGTCACAGATTTTTTTTTTTTGTCTTTTCTAGGGCCGCTCCCGCGGCATATGGAGGTTCCCAGGCTAGGGGTCTAATCGGAGCTATAGCCACTAGCCTACGCCAGAGCCACAGCAACGTGGGATCCGAGCCACGTCTGCAACCTACACCACAGCTCACAGCAACGCCGGATCGTTAACCCACTGAGCAAGGGCAGGGACCGAACCCGCAACCTCATGGTTCCTAGTCGGATTCGTTAACCACTGCGCCACGACGGGAACTCCAGTCACAGATTTTAGTGCAACAGATCTGCCAACTGAACCCAGCAACCCATAGATAACTCAGCACCCAGAGAAGGGAAGGCACAGTATTTGGTGCTTAGAGTGGGCAAGAAAGCAGAGAATAGGCTTAAAACACGGGTCACCCCCAGGGCAAGACATGAGAAGCACATAGAAAAGAACTCAGCTCCTCACAGGACCACACTGTCCGCCAGCCAACCGTGAACTATCCACTGGGTCACGGTAACCTGCACCAGCCCCGGGGCTGGGGACCCAACAGGCTGAGTCAAGTGCAAGTGCAGACCAGGCCTTGCCGGAGCTCACGTCCAGGCAGGGCCAGCCCAGGGTGCATCTCAGAGCCGACACGCTCCCTGGCTGGCTTGCCTCCCAGGCTCTCTAGGTGCTGGCTCACACCCCACCCAGGCCTGCTGCAGTGGGAATGAACTTCATTCAGACTAAGGTGCTAACCTGATTTTCAGATTTCCCTGGCCAGCCCGAGAGAGAAGGAAGGAGAGAGAAAGAAGCCAAGGGGGTAAACACCAGGCGGGCGGTTAAATGCCAGGAACCCTCGGAAGAAGACAGAGCGTCAGGCAGCGTCCACATGATAAGTGATACGGAAAAGCTACTGGAGGAAGGACAGGGCCTCGGGCGGGGATGGGCTGATGCCACCTTACCATCAATGCCCCATCACCAATTTACATCCTCTGAGCAAGTGAATGCCCTCCAGACATTGGCTCCCCACCTAGGCTGGCTTGTCATCACTGCTTCATGGCCAATGGCTACTCACAGGGGAGCTGGCAAGGAACGGTGGATGGATCGATGACAATCCATCAGTAGCAAGCAACCCACAGCTTCTGTCACCTCATCACCCCCTCAGCCAAGACTCTATAGTGACTCTCCATTGCCAACTGCAATAATTCTTAGAGTTGCCAGATGTTCAGGGAAGAACTTGATCTGGGCTTCCGTTTTCTGTCTGTCATTGTGTCCATTAAAAATATTCATTCTCCTTGGAGTTTCCGTCACGGCTCAGCAGAAACGAATCAGACTAGGATCCATGAGGACGGAGGTTTGATCCCTGGCCTCGTTCAGTGGGTTAAGGGTCTGGTGTCGCCATGAGCTGTGGTGCAGGTTGCAGACACGGCTCGGCTTCTGCATTGTCATGGCTGTGGTGCAGCTGGCAGCTGCAGCTCCAATTCAACCCCTAGCCTGGAAATTCCATATGCCACAGGTGCGGCCCTAAAAAGACAAAAAAAGAAAAAAAATCTCCTATGTTGAGTTCATCCCACTCTGTTGTCCATAAGCCAAGTATGTGCTCCCATCACGGCCTCAGCCTGCACTGCTCTCCTTCCTCCTGGTCCCAGCATCCTTCAAGGCCTGGCTCTACCCTAATGTCTCTCTAAGGCCCTTCTCCAACTGCTCTGGACTCTCTTTGTCTAAATACTGCCTACACTTAGCTCTCCTTACATCACTCAGCACTTGGCAATGCGCCTTACTTCATTGCTCTTTGTCTTTTGCCCTCCAACGAGATGACACACTTCTCACATTGGCCTTGTCTTCTACGCGGCCTGCCTCTCCCCAACCCCGCTAGAAACGTCCTCCTCACCAAGCTCTAACAGCACAGAAGAGGCCCGATCAATATTCAACAACTTAAAATAAATCCCATAAGGCGCTCCCCCTGTGGCACAATGAGATCAGTGGTGTCTCTGCAGCGCCAGAACGCAGGTTCAATCCCTGGCCTGGCACAGTGGGTTAAAAGAGCTGGTGCTGGCCAGCTTGCATCTGATCCCCTGGCCTGGGAACTCCATATGCCTCGGGGTGGCCGAAAAAAGGAAGAAAATAAAAATAAAACACATCCCCTTGACTACCGATTATCTTACGGAAAGGAAGCCACAGTCTCACCAATATTCTTTATATTATTTGCATCCTCTCCTACAACGTGAGCATCAGAGAGATTGTGATGGTTCTCTACCAACCCCCTCATTCTAGTTTTACAGGAGAAAACTGGAGTCCAGAGAGGATAGCTATTCCCTAAAGGTCACACAGCCCAAGACCCGACGCCTCCTGCTATTTCGAGCTCAGTCATCCCACTGCACCCATGCTGACAGCAAAGGCTCAATTCCCAGCATCCTCCACCAACACGGCCCTTCAGGGATGGGCCTGGAAAGGTGAACCATCGTGACGTTTGCTTGTTTCCACTGTTACACGTGCTGCGAAGCCCGCAAAGAGCTCAAGGTTATCTGCCCTGTTATCTCCAGTTCCTTTTCACTAAGAAAATAACCGAAGCATTAAAGATTTCCAAACTCAAAAACAACCTCCACTAACAGACAACTGCTTGTCTCCTCTGCAGTTCCAGGTCCCGCCATCGCGCTTGGAATTTCCTTGGAAGAGTTTTATGGCTTCTCTTAAAGAAGTTGCTTCTGATTTATGCTGATCATGTCTGACAGCCAGCATTTTTCTTAGTAATAATCATAAAGGAGACAAGGTCACTTAGCTTGAAAGGAGCATAGCTCTCCTGCCGTATCTGTCGTGGAGCCGAGGATCGAGGTCCTACGCCCTTGGCACTCTTCTTTAAACCCCAACGCTGCCACCGAGCCTGGCACTTGGATCTTACACCAACAGCCTAACCTAACAACAGACCCTCAGAAAACAGCACTTACAAAAGCAGGTACATCAGGCCAGGACACGTACAGAACCTACGCTCCCTGCTCCAGGTCATTATTGTAGCTTTTTCTTCCTCTTGACGCCAATGTCACAGCCAAAGCAAAAAGTCAAAGAAGAAAAAAGAAAGCCAAAGAAAAAAAAAAAACAGTAAAAGGAGTTCCTGCTGTGTCACCATAGGATCAGTGGCATCTCTGCAGCGCTGGGACACAGGTTCAATCCCCAGCCCAGCACAGTGGGTTAAGGACCCAGTGTTGCCACAGCTGTGGCATAGGTCACCACTGTGGTTCGGATCTGAACCCTGGCCTGGGAGCTCCATGTGCCATGAGGCAGCCAAAACAAAACAAAACAAAAAAAAAAGAAAGAAAAAAAAAGAAGAAGAAAGAAAGGAAGAGAGTAAAGATATTGAAAAAAAAATGGATTGGTTGATTCAAAATGTTAATGATAGTACCTACGGGAAACACTCTCTAACACTCAAACCCCCATAAGCACAGAGCAAACATCCCACAATAATCTGGATTGGGAACACCAAGACTGGGCTGACTGCAAAAATAAAGTATATCAACCAGGTATTGGGAGGGCTAGACTTTTGAGGGGATGGGGGGCAAGGATTCTGGCTGAGATAAACCTCCCTGCTATTTTAGTAACTGCTATCAAAACATTTTAATACCCTTGACCCTGAAAACAGGGCACAGCAGCTGTCACGGACTGCTGCATGGCTTTCTGTTCTGCTCTTGTCTTCTTCGGGTTCTGCTCTCAGGGCTGCTGCTGAGACTCAGGGCTGGAGGGCCTGAAGGGGAACAGCACTGAAGCGGATCAAAGCCGGACACGCACACCGCCTGGGAAATGAAGACATCGAAGTCCGACAGCCGTGATGCCTCCCAAACACGCTAGGAGGGAAGCACCCTCAGCACGGTTCGTGATCTGTGATGCGCTGGGGGGACGGGCCATCTGCATCAGAACGCCGAGCACTGCAACACCACCGCCTGGTCCCTTGAGGGTGGTTTCTTTGGTTTGAGGCAGACACATGGTTTAGGATGTGCACCGACCACAGTCCTTACAGTTTTTTTTTTTTGTCTTTTCTAGGGCTGCACCCACAGCATATGGAGGTTCCCAGGATAGGGGTCGAATCAGAGCTGTAGCTGCCAGCCTATGCCCCAGCCACAGCAACTCAGGATCCAAGCTGCATCTGCGATCTACACCACAGCTCATGGCAACTCGGGATCCTTAACCTACTGAGCGAGGGCAGGGATCGAACCTGCAACCTCATGATTCCTAGTCAGATTCGTTAACCGCTGAGCCACGATGGGCACGCCCCACAGTCCTTACATTTGGATTGGAACATTCCAGAGCGGGTGCTGGCCTGTGCTGTGAGAAGAGAAAAGAGCAACCTCACGGTGGAACGAAAAAAACTGTGCAGCAATCAGTGGCTGAAGCAGCTGCAGGGAAGAGGAGGCCTCATTTCTGGGTCTCACCCCATCTTTTAATTTCAAGTAGGCTGGTGGTACCACCACGCTGCAGGGCAATGGTTTCTGAGCACTCTGGGAGAGCCTCCGTTTCCTCGGAAGGGCCACAGTGCGGCTAAAGGCAGGCTAGGAGGGCAGGACCCCAGGCCGCTCTTACTTCAACCAAGGTGCAGAATCACACGCGGGGCCTGCAGGAGACTGCTGCATCAAAACATGGCTCCTCTGCTGGGAGTTCCCGTGGCGGCTCGGCGGGGTATGAACCTGACTAGTAGCCATGAGGATGCAGGTTCGATCCCTGGCCTCGCTCAGTGGGTTAAGGATCTGGCATTGCCATGAGCTGTGATGCTGGTCACAGATGCGGCCCGGATCTGGTGTTGCTGTGACTGTGGCAGCTACACCTCCAATTTGACCCCTAGCCTGGGAACTTCCATATGCTGCAGGTGTAGACCTAAAAAAGCAAAAAAAAAAAAAAAAAAGAGGCCTGTGCCAAAGAATGCGTGAGGGCAAGTTCTGTGAAAGCCACTTTAAGAGCAAAGACGAATCAGCAAAACTCTCAGGGAGTTAAGTTAACTCTCTTGGTTCCTTTTGTCTTCTCTCTCTGTCCCCTCTGTCCCTCTCTCTCCTTTCACCTCACCTACTCCATGGCTACCTGGACCATCAGCTCTGACCTAGGTCCTCTTCTCCTTGCTCAAAACTTACTGTCACATGTCCCCCCAAACTCCAATGATCAAGTCAGTGAGCTTCATATATTAGTTCTTCCAAAGTACTTATTTGCTTTCTTTTTTTCTTTTTTTTTTTTAGAGCCGCTCCCAGGGCATATAGAGGTTCCCAGGCTAGGGGTCAATCGGAGCCGTAGCAGCTGGCCCATGCCACAGCCACAGCAACACAGGATCTGACCCGCATCTGCGATCTACACCACAGTTCACGGCAACACCAGATCCTTACTTAACCCACTGAGCAGGGCCAAGGATTGAACCTGCATCCTCATCAATACTAGTCAGATTCATTTCTGCTGCGCCACGACGGGAACTCCATTATTTGCCTTTCCTCTAAAAGCATTCATGTCAGCTTCAGGAGTGTGTGTGTGTGTGTGTGTGTGTGTGCGTGGCAGGTTTCAGGCCGGCTACCGGTGTGCATGTGTGACTGTCTATGAGTGGGGGTGGGATGGTAGGAAGGGCCGGCCGCACTGCATTTTCAGTGACATAAGGTAGGCTTCATCCCATTCCCTGAGAGTTGCTGCTAGGGTCTAAGGAGGCCTCTGGGTCCTAAGTGTAGTGACACTGACTCTGGTGACACAGATCTCTCCGCAACTAGTCTTGGTCCTTGAGCAGAGAAACCCAGGTGTCTGGGCTGGGGGTTGGGGGAGCCGATGGAGGAAGAGGTTGCTTGGACCCCACAAATGGTGGGTGTGGCGCGGTGCCCCGCAGCGCCCTGCCTTCTCCCAGATGGATGGGCACTCACAGCCTGAAGGCGGAGCGATGCCCAGAGGTTGGGTCAGCTCTGTCCCCAGCAGGTGACAGGCGGGGCTGTCTGACGGGGGCGCCCATCGCTGTGGCCCGGGGCCGCCCTCCACCCTTCACCCTCCGGCTGCCCGGGCCGCGCCTACCTGAGTTGGTGCGCTTCTTCGGGGCCTTGAGGCTGCGGCAGCGGCCGCCCACCGAGCTGCTGTTCTCGCTCATGGAGTCCTGGGCAGACGACGCGCTGCCGGTGGCCTCGCTGTCGCGCATCATGCTCTCGTAGCCGCTGCTGCCGCCGCTGTGGTAGAAGAGCGCCGTCTTGCCCATGGCGGGTGGCAGCTCCCCGCTCAGCACGCTGCTGTTGTCGCTGCCGTGGCCGCTGCTGCAGCGGTGCGGCCGGCGCGGCGGCGTGACCTTGCTGTAGGGCGAGGGCAGCGGGGCGGCGGGCGGCGGGCGCTCGTCGGCGGGGACCGCGCGCTCCTCCGTCTCAGGCCCCGCGCGCCCGGCCAGCCCCCGCGGGCCCGCGCCGCCCTGCAGCAGCTCCGAGATGCGCCCGTTCACCGCCCGCAGCGGCAGCTTGGACGCCAGGCCCGAGCCCCGGCTCCGGCTCAGCGACTGGGTGGACCAGGACATGTGCTTCCCGCCGGGGGCCGGGCCGGAGCTCTGGCCCACCGCCTGCGGCAGGGACTTGGTGGAGAAGCTCAGGGTCTTGGTGGTGGTGGTGGACAGGCTGCGCGCCTTGGGGCTGGCCAGGAGCAGCTTGCTCACGGCGGAGATCTTGGATTGGCTGGCCTTGGGCGAGGCCCCGGCCGACTGCGTGGGGCCCGGGTTGGTGGGCGAGGCCCCGGCGCTGCGGCCCGGGCTCCTCCCGGTGCGGGGCATGGTGCTGTCCTTGCCTGCGTGCAGCCGGGAGCTCATGGAGGACAGGCTCTCGGCCCTCTCCAGCGAAAGGCATTCGTAGTGGCTGACGGTCGTCCTGCCCAGGGAGTTGGTCCTGCTGGCCAGCTGCTCCAGTTTGGCACTGAAGAGCTTGCTGCTGCTGGCATCCTTCATCTTGCCGCTGCTGGGCTCGTCGGGCAAGACGGCCAGGAAGGGCGCTGGTTGGTTCAAGGGGCTGCTGGAGCTGCTGCTGCCCGCGCTGTGCTGGGGGCTGGCCCGGTTCTTCTGGTCCAAGCTGGACTTTCGGACAGGGGGCAGTGGGGGTGTCCCTTTGGGCCGAGCCAGGACACAGTGCTTGGGTGATGCCACCTTCCTTTCCAGGGTGGCCTTGGAGGGCTGGGTGCCGGAAGCCGAGCCGATGCCGTTGGTCTCAGCGGCGCAGTGGTAGAAGAGGCTGTCCAGCTCGTCCTGCCGGCTGCCTTTCTGAAAAGCCCTGGGAAGGCTGCTTGACTTCAGGATTTTGTTGAGATGCCCAGGGCTCTGGGCAGCCACAGTGGGCAGGGCCATCTCACAGCCATCCACGACCCTCCTGAAGTTGTCAGCCACGGGGGAGGCAGATACCTCCCCACTGCTGCTGCTCAGCCTGTCACCTGGGCTGGCCTTCCTGTCCTGTTCTGCTCTGGCCTCAGGCTTTGGGCGGCCTGGGACCGTCTCACACCTGATTCCTTCTTCGCTGGGATAAGCATTCTCTTTCTTCACCTCCTCTTCTCGTTTCAGCCAGGGGTCCTCAAATTTCATCTCTTTCTTGGCACCACTTTCCTTGCTCTCCTGCGACTGGGCCGCTTTGGGGACTGAGCCAACGGTGGCAGCGGACGCCTCAGGCTCTTGGACGTTCCGGGGGCTCATGGCGATGCAGGGATAAACAGTGATGTTGGTCTTCATGGGGATGTACCCTTCGCAGCCGCTCAGACTGGCCCTGTTGGAGATGGTGACCATGGCCTTGCCCAGCGTGGAGATCTTGCAGCCTTTGATGGGAGGGGCTTTGTTGAAAGCGTCCTCCCCCATTTCAGACAAGATGAGCAAATTGTCAGGGCCCGCCTTGGGCTTCTCCTGGCACACCACGGCGGTGTTCTGGACGAATTCCGAGGCCGGAGGATCTGCCATTGCCTCCCCGTGCCCGAAACACGTCTGGGCTATGAAACCGTGGCACGGCGGCTCGCCGTCACTGCCCGTGCTCATCTCACTCAGCCAGGAGCTGATGGAGGAACGCCTGCTCCCTGCCTCCCGGGCTTTCTCCTCCAGGCTCAGCTTCGGGAGGGGCAAGAACTGGGTGATGCTGACCTCGGAGACAGGTGCCACATTTGAGTAGCACTCCAGGTCCTCGCTGACGCTGCCGATGATGCTGACGGGCCGGGAGCCCGAGGCCAAGGCCTGCACAGAGCAGTCGCTGTTGAAGCTGATGATGCTGGTGGGGCGGCCGCTGTCCAGGACGCCACTGATGGTCAGCTCCTCCACCAGCGTGAACACCAGCTCGTCCTCACCGTTCAGCTCCAGGGGCTGTTGCACTGTCACCATCGTGGTGCTCAGGATCTCCTTGGAATCTGGAGACGTGGCCGCCTGCTGGTCGTCATCCACAGGGATTTCCAGGAACCCCTCGCTCCCAGCAGACATGGATTTCTTCAGCACCTGGGGACTCATTCCGACTGGGGGGGTACGTAGCTCGGGCTGCAGCAGGGACTCACTAGATACCATGCCCGAATCCTTGCTCAGGGTGGGCAGGGGGGCCGGTGAAGGCAGGACTCCCTTCTGGGTGTAGACTTTGCATCTCTGGGAAGGAGAGCTGGCTGGCTTGTACTCTGAGGTCTTGGAGAGGCTGGCGATGCCCAGCCTGGGGGAGCCCATCGGGCGGGGCTTGCCTTCCACGAAGCCGCAGGAGTTCAGGCTCTCTCGGCTGCTCTGGAGGCTGGAGCTCTGCACGAGCTGGGAGGAGCCGTGCTGGCTGCTGCTGCTGCTGCTGCTGCCCGGGATGCTCCTGGGTGAGGCTGGGGTAGGGCTGTGGCTGAGCTGAGCGGCAGGGACAGGGGAGGGCTTCCTCTGCACCCTAGAGGCGGGGGGCTCAGCGCCCTCTCTGTGGGTCAGCTGCCCATCTGACCCATCATCTTCCTGATCGGACTCGCAGAGGGGGCCGGCCCCGGCTGCCTGGCTTAACGGGAGACTCTTGCTTGCCTGCTCAGCCCCCAGCTGGGCCGGCAGCTCTTCGAAAGGGAACTTGCTGGGCTCCTCGCTGCCATCGATGCAGTCAAGCCTCTCCTGCAGCTCGGCGAACGTGTTGCACTTGAGGCAGTCCCTCTCTGATTTGCCAGCTGCAGCCTCTCCGGCCTCCGCGGACCGGCTGTCGCCCCTGGCTTTCTGCAGGGCCGGCACGATCGGGACAAAGTCTGGGGGCCCCTCGTTGTCGGTGAGCTCCTTGTCGGAGAGGGCCGTGCCGTTGGGCCCGATGTAGATGACTGTGTCGCAGGACTGCTCGCTGCTGGAGGAGTAGTCGGGGTCGCTGGACAGGTGAGGCATAGCGAAGTCGGACTCCACGGCGGCCCTGGCGTGGAACGGTCTCAGCTGGGTGGGCCTGCGCATTCTGCCTTCCTCACATGAGCTCTCTCCCCCGGAGGAGCTGGAGGTGTACTGGGAGTGAGAACACAACAGTCAGTGCGGGCAGCTCTTCCAAGACAGCCCTTCCACTGAGCCTGACATCGTGGGGCCCCTGGGGGAGGAGGCCACTGGCTCCATCCGGCTCTCAGGACCCCAGTGGGCCGCCCTACCAATGGGCTGTTAGCTAGGGTGTGCCAGGCCAGGTGCCCACCTTTGCACCCATGGCCTCATGCTTGAAGGAAAAGCCCTGTGAGGCTGTCAGGAAGGGAGGTGACCAGCCCACAGCTCCTCTGACCTCCCTAGGGCTAAAGGGTCACCAGCTTGGCACACCCAAGCCATTGGTGACCACCTGTGCCACGGAACATGGGTTGGAAAGACATATTTCTGACCCAAAAAGTTACAAACGGGGATAAAAGGCCCACATATCACCAGCTGGCCATGGACTAGGGTGACTGCAGTCAAGATTATTTTCTCAAATGCTTGTGTCATGCCACCACTGTCCTGGCTTTGCCTCGGCCTGGGAAAATGAGCCCAGTGGTTTCTAGCAGATTCTGAGCATCAGGTTGGGGTTAGTAGACGCAAATGACTAAGGGGGTCTTGCTGTACAGCACAGGGAACGATAGCCAATCACTTGTAATAGAACAAGTGGACGATAATATGAGAAAAAGATATATATGTGTGTATATATATATGACTGGGTCATTTTGCTGTATGGCAGAAACCGACAGAACATTGTAAATCAACGATAATTTAAAAAAATGTATATAAGAAAGAAACCACTGAATTACAAGACCCAGCCACCGGGAAATGCCTCTCAGAAATGCAGGGGATGGAGTTCCCGCTGTGGGGCGACAGGATCTGTGGCGTATTGGGAGCGCTAGGACAGGGATTTGATCCCTGTCCCGGCACAGTGGGTTGAGGATCTGGCGTTGCCACAGCTGCGGCTTAAGCTGTGACTGTGGCTTGGATGGTCCCTGGCTCCAGAGCTCCATATGCCGCAGGGTGGCCAAAAAACAAAAACAAAAACAAAAAAAAACCCAGCAGCAGCAGCAGCAAATGAAGGGGAAGTAGCCAGGTGAGCAAGGAGTTCCTAATCCTCTTTGGGGTCAATCTGTTGAAAACCCAAGGGAGGCCAGAGATAAACTATGAATATGTCCTGTCCCTCCCAAATTGTTCATGGCAAAGTAGCAACCCAATTTCAGCGATCTCAAGTGGGCCCAGCCCTCCCGGGGAGGGGTCCAGACCGGGTGACCCGGGAAAGCACCAGCTTTGGGGTGGGACTTCTGTACGGGCCTGAACGTGGTCCTGCCCCTAGGTGGGTGCTGAGCCAGGCCATCGGCGGCCACGCCCACCACGCCTCTGGGTGCTGGGGGATCAGAACTCTGCAGTTGGCTCTTTCTGACTCAGTTCCGGGGCAGGGCTCCAAAAGCTCCTTCAGGCCCCACACCCCCCCTGCAAGCCCCCTACCTTCGTTTTCTTCTTCTTCATCCGCAGGACTCTGGAGGCGATCTGGATGGTGGACAGGGTTTCCGCGTAGCTCCCGGCGGCGGCCGAGATGTGCGCGATCATGGTGGTGCGGCAGTTCACATTCCCCAGGGACTCCCGCAGCAGCATGGTGAGCTTGCTTTCTCTGCCAACAAAGTGGATTAAGGCTGCATTAGCCGGCCATGCTTCACTTGGGCTGTCAGGGTAGGACTTCAGGCCTCTACATGGCTTCTTGTGGGCAGTGGGTTTTTTTGTTTTTTTTTTCCCATTTTGTTTAATGGCGTACTAATGAGTGCCATCATCTACACAGGGCTATTTGTAGTTGGCAGCTGAGCAAGTGCTTCTAACCCCAAGAATGGAAGTCATGCAAAACATCTCCCTTGGCACGACTGTCCTGACTATGATGGGGACTTGTGTGTGTGTGTGTGTGCGTGTGTGTGTGCATGTGCGTGTGCATGTGTGTGTGTACCTAATGAGACCTGGGAACAGAGATGAGAGGAAGGGATGGAGAGTGGGAGGCGCTGCGGCCGGTGATTTGCCAGGCTGGCCACAGACCCTGCCCTTCTCTGCCAGTTTTTGCACCAGGCCATCCCTGCAACAGAAAGCACGTCCCGCTGTGGCTCAGTGGGAACAAACCTGGCTAGTTCGATCCCTGGCCTCGCTCAGTGGCTTAAAGATCCGGCATTGCTGTGAGCTATGGTGTAGATCCGCAGATGTAGCTTGGCTTTGGCATGGCTGTGACTGTGGCATAGGCTGGCGGCTGCAGCTCTGATTGGATTCCCTAGCCTGGGAACTTCCATATGCTGTGGATGATACCTAAAAAGAAAAAAAAAAAAAAGAAAAGAAAAAAAGCATATCCCCCGCTACGAACTTGTCTTGAAGATCTATGTGTTTATAATACATGCAAAGTATCTTTTGCCAAGGAGTGGCAACTGATTTATTCTTTATTGCCACTGTCTCTCAACTCACCTTTGCACTCGGTGGTAATGGAGAAAAAGGTATGCCTATTCCTCACTATAACTGAGGAAACAGAGATATAAGCCCAAGCACCCACTCAATTGGCAATAGAACGCAGAACTTTCTAGAAGGGCCTCCTCTGGGGACTTTGCAGGGGCTGTGCAGGGCCAGTGCCCTGAGTAGTGATAATGAGGCCCAGGGGTTTACAGATGGTGTTTCTAGACTCTTTAGAAAAGTGATCTGGAGGCTCAGTGGTAACGAATCCGACTAGGATCCATGAGGACGCAGGTTTGATCCCTGGCCTCGCTCAGTGGGTTAAGGATCCGGCGTTGCCGTGAGCTGTGGTGTAGGTCGCAGATGCAGCTCGAAACTGGTGTTGCTGTGGCTCTGGCGTAGGCTGGTAGCTACAGCTCTTATTCGACCCCTAGCGTGGGAACCTCCACATGCCGTGGGCGTGGCCCTAAAAAGACCCAAAAAAAAAAAAAAAGATTGCAGAAAGGACCCCTGTTTACATGGAGAAAGGCGAAACAAGCAGGCAGAGCTGTTGCCTCGTCCAGTCTCAGCTGGGAACGCTTGCATGGGGCGGCTCTGAGTTTTCACTCCTAAGCAAATCCACAAGTGACGGCCAAGGCCTCTGTGTGGATTTGGAAGCGTATTCGCAATACGGCACCCGCCAGTGATTCCAAGGATGGACTGCACAATGACGTCCCTAAGGAGACGTGTGGCTCATCAGTTGCCCTCTGCAGCAGGCACACCCCACTTATTGTGACCCTGTAAAGGCCCGAGGAAAAGATACCAAAGACAGAAGCAACAGAGATAGCATTGTTCCATCAAACTGCTTGCCCTGTGTACGGCCACATGATTCCCCATTCGTGAGTCAATCATAGGCCAATTTTATTTTTTTAAGTCCACATTGTTGGAAGAGGCTGGGGCATGTGGGTTGCTTGGCAACTGGCACTTTCTCTCTCTTTGGAAAGCCAGGAAAACTGCCAGCAAGCCTCTTTCACATGGGCCTCTCTAGACTCTAAAACATACCTTATGGGAGTGAAAGATGGTGGCTACAAGCCTCTTTAATTTTTTTTTTCCCACCTCATCATGATCCTTTCACTTGGAACAAAGACAATTAAGTTGGGGACAGAAGGTGAAAGAAGGGACAGAATACTAAAGGCGGCAAACTGTAGCTTTAAGTCAGTGTCTCCGGCAGGAAAATAAAAAAGACTTGACAGAGTTTCTATGGCAATGGTCAGGACGCTCTCAGACCGGCCCTCTGCACAGAGCCCAAGGTGAGAGCAGGTGCACAGCCCAGGGGCACAGCTGCTGGCCACCGAGCCCCGGGGCCAGGCTGGCTGAGGATTTATCCAGGGGGCCGTGTGGGAGGGATGGGGTGGGAGGGGAGATGAAAGAACTGGTGACAGAGCAGAGGTGACTGGGGTCTGGGCTCAGGACCACGCCATTCTTTCAGGCAGCCCTGTTTTCAGCACATGCATTTCATCTCCCGGCCCAGCTGCACCCGCCTTTTAAAATGATTTTTGGAAAAATGTCTTGCTTTTTAAAATTATGTCAGCATTTACTAGACAAAGCAAGAGGACACAAAAAGAATGGGAACACGAATACAGTTTAATGACTAATATTCATTTTAAAAGGCCACGTCGTAGTTCTCTAGGGGCCGGCAGGCCATACCTGGCCCACTGCCTGTTTTTGTAAATAAAGTTTTATTGGGACACGGCCACGCCCAATGGTTAACATATTGTCTCTGGCTGCCTCCTGTTTCTTGTGAGAGAGAACTGTGGATGTCCCCTCATAGACATGGATCTGTTTTCAAAAATGTGCTGCTCTCAATGCAGATACAGCGAGGGCACAAAATAAAGTCACATGAGGATGAACCACTTAGATTAATTCTTTTTTAATTCTTTTTTTTTTTTAGGGCTGCATCCATGGCATATGGAAGTTCCAGGGCGAGGGGTCGAATTGGAGCTGCAGCTGCTGGCCTATGCCACAGCCACAGCAACTTGGGACCTGAGCCACATCTGTGACCTACACCACAGCTCAAGGCAACACTGGATCCTTAACCCACTAAGCGAGGCCAGGGATCGAACTTGTGTCCTCATGGATGCTAGTCAGGTTTGTTGCCACTGAGCCACAACAGGAACTCCTACATTAATTCTTAGGTAAATGAAAGGGGAGTTCCTGTCATGGCAAAGCAGAAATGAATCCTACTAGGAACCATGAGGTTTCCGGGTTCGATCCCTGGCCTCGCTCAGTGGGTTAAGGATCCGGTGTTGCCGTGAGCTGTGGTGTAGGTCACAGACGCAGCTTGAATCTAGTGTTGCTGTGGCTGTAGTGTAGGCCGGCAGCTGCAGCTCCCATTCGACCTCTAGCCTGGGAACCTCCTATGCCACAAGTGTGGCCCTAGAAAACAAAAAACAAAAAACAAAAAAAAAGAAAAGAAAAGAAAGAGAAAAAAGAAAGAAAGAAAAAAGAAAATGAAAGGAAAGGAGCTTAGTTCATCTAGAAAATTAATTAGAAACTGCCAAACAATCTACAAGAGAAAGACTGCTATGGGCAGCAGACGTATAAATCATACACGTACACACACATGCACCCACCCAGGCGTACACACAGACATGCTCTTTTTAAGAAAAGGGAAACAGTGATTTTGTTTGTTCGTTTGTTTTTTGCTTTTTAGGCCACACCGGAGGCATAGGGGTTGAACAGGAGCTGCAGCTGCCGGTCTCGCCACAGCCACAGCAACGCGGGATGTGAGCCACGTCTGCCACCTACACCACAGCTCATGGCAACCTTGGATCCTCACCCCACGGAGCGAGGTCCGGGATCAAACCCGCATCCTCATGGATCGTAGTCTGGTTCGTGAACCACCGAGCCATGAGGGGAACTCCCGATTTTTTTGGTTTTTAAAGCAATACACCATTGGTATTCAAGAACGGAAACCACACACAGAGAATTCTTACAGGTGTCAGATAATTCAGATCAAGATACCAACCAGTATTTATATGCCAAGAAAACACTGGTATCCCCCCTTCCATTGTTAAGGACATGACCCTGGAACCACCTTGCATTCCAGCAACTATCTGGTTTTCTACCCCTTTCCTGTCAACCGCCAGAATGTTACTGCAGAGCCCCAAACAGAGAGCTTTACACACTGGGCAAGAGTTGCCAGGCATCAGACCAGCTCCAAGAGTTCTCATCTCCGACCGAACACCAGACCCCTGCATCCACCCACTGACCACCAGGGGAGAGGAGAGTTAAAAGGAAGAAAGAACAGAAAGCAAAAGAAGAAGGACAGGAGGCAGGGTAAAGTCATGAACTTGACTTAGTTTATGGCTACTCCACACCCTCGCTCCCCCGCCCCAGCCTCCTTTCCATTCACTTCCTATTGGTCTGTGAACATCTTTTTCTATCCTGCACTGAAGTTTGGCACTTGCTGTCAGCCTCTACGTGCATTAAATTATGAGCCACGGCAGCTGCCGACCCCCAACACCCCCTGAGCAGAGCTCAGAGAGAACATTAGGAGGGAGGCCCTCTGTGCCCTGGGAAAACTGGAAGAACAGGTCTTCAGATAATCAGATGTTTTTAGGAGAAGATTTTATGTGCCCCGTTCTTGCACCTTGCATTCTTGCATCTCCTCCTACCTAGAAAAACACTAACATCCTTCATGGTGATGTCTGCTCCTTGGGACGGGATGAGCAACAAACTTGTGTAAAATGTGTGTGTGCTGCAAGCACCGCCCCCCCCCCCCCCCCGACCTTGATCATATCCTGATAGTCCCCCTTTTCCTCCTTGGGTGGTATTTCAGCCTTGTCTGTAGTTAAGGATAAAGAATGTCACGGTCATCTGAATGCAGTCACCTCCAAGGGTGAGAGCCCGTGAGTCCTGCGGGCAGTGAAAACACGGGATACTGGCCCTGATAGCGGAGAGAGGTGCATAGCAAAGGAATGATGTGAGTTCAGACCTCTTCTGTTCCTGCTCCCTGCCCTTCGTTGCAAAACCTCCCTTATATTCTACCTCCTCCCTCACCGCCTCGGAGCAGTTTCTCAGGGCGACCTGAGATGCTATCTTCCAGCTTCGGTCCTCATTTGGTCCCAAAGAAAACTCTCAACGTTCAGGTTGTGCATTTTTTTATGTTGACACTACTGTGGCCTGGAGGGTCACCAGGGACCTCCCGAGACCAGCCCCAGTACTGGGGACAAGGGTCCCAAGGCCAGCATCTATGGCCAGTGCTCTGGCCAAGGTGGGCGGCATCTGTGCACCTCTGTATCTCTCACGGGTTGTTGTGCAGGGAACAGATTGAGTCACCAGGCCCCCCGGGTGAGGGCGTTTCTCATGCCTCTCTCTGCCTTCTAGGTCCCAAGCAAGTGTGTTTATTTGTGACACTATGGAGTTGTGACAGGTTGAAACACATACATCCACAAGGGAACAATCGCTTCCCTGGCGTTTCTTATTTGTAAGGGAACATTTGCATGTTTGGGAGAAGACCTTACACGCCTTCTTGCCTGAGAAGCCACCTGCTCTGCAGGAGTGGCCTCTGCTCAGTAACGTTCCCCTCAAGGATGCCAACATTTTACGGCGTGAATTTGGGGGGGGGGAGCGTACTGGAGAAGACCCCAAAGCTTGGTTCAGGCCAACCTATCCTGATGGCATTTTCAAAAGGAGTTACATGGAGTTAAAGGGCTCCCTGCTTGGTTTCAGAGACTCCTCCATTTGTACTGCAGATGGTGTGAGCAGGTCTGTGTTGCGGGCTGTTGGGAAGAAGAGTGTGTGATGCTGACGCCCTTGACAGAGGAGCACAGTTCTCAGGTCTTCCAAAGACAGAGATTCCAGCATGCAGAGTTAGGCATTGGTGAAAATTGCACCCTGCGTCTGGCATGTGTGTTAGAGGTGCCTCGGCAGGTGCTGCCGTGCAGCAGTGTGAGAGAACATGAACCCATGGTCAGAGGAGACCTTAGAAGAGGACCTGCACATGGGAGTTCCCGTCGTGGTTCAGTGGTTAACGAATCCGACTAGGAACCATGAGGTTGCGGGTTCGATCCCTGCCCTTGCTCAGTGGGTCAAGGATCCGGCGTTGCCGTGAGCTGTGGTGTAGGTCACAGACGTGGCTCGGATCCCACATTGCTGTGGCTATGGCATAGGCTGGTGGCTACAGTTCCGATGAGACCCCTAGCCTGGGAACCTCCATATGCCGTGGGAGTGGCCCTAGAAAAGGCAAAAAGACCAAAAAAAAAAAAAAAAAAGGAGGACCTGCACAGAACCACCCACTCCCAGCTGAAGGACCAGCCTTTGCCATCCAACCAACATGCCACCTGGTATGACTTCATGCCTTACCTACTCTGAGACCACCTGTTGGTGGAGGTTCCTAAGAGCAGTCAAGGTTAACCTCACTGTTCTCTCTCACTCTGCTCTTTAGTAAACACTGCAGAATGCTCGGCACAAACAGCGCCATCCTGGGATGCTGCTGGTGCAGGGAAACCCCTGAGAGAGACGTGATCTTCCCCATTCCATCCTGCTTATCTAGGGCTGGCACCATGGCAGCTCAACAACTTTGGTGGTACCCATGAGAGGCAGGAGAGTTGTGACAGTACCACTCAACAGGGGCTTCTATTCTAGATGAAGCAGTAGCTGCCCCCACACGACAAGCATCCGTGAGAGCTCCAGAGGGACACTGGAAGGTGGATGGAAAGACCGCTTCCATTAACCAGAGCTTTGACATTGTAGGTATGGGTTGGGGTCAAGGAAATCTGAGCTGTGACGTTCATCATTTACTCCTGTATACACAGGAAGATGCAGTCTGTGGAGATTGGGGCTACGCATCCGTTTGATCTTGGGGATCAGTGTTCTGTTTATCTCACATCCACATGAATTCAGCCCACTTCATGAGAAAGACCAGCTGTAAACAGTGAACAGTCTCGGAATATTTTAGAAGTACATAATGTGAGTTGAGTTTATAGCCAACATAAGGTTTCAAGTTAAAATCCTAACTACTCTGCTTCGATCCCCTTTTACGAGATACATTTGCAATGACTAGAGTGGTTATAAAACATGGGTTCACTTATATAAATGAAGTGCCTTTCATGAAAACTTTGATATTCTTCTCTTGCTTAACAATTCACTCTTTCTTATCTAGAGCAAGAAAAAATTCGACCCCAGTCTAGTCGCTGATCACTCAACTAGAAGAATCTAAATTGCTCAGGATATGTTATTTTTATTTTTTCTTTTGCTTTTTAGGGCCACACCTGTGGTATATGGAGGTTCCCAGGCTAGGGATCTAATGGGAGCTACAGCTTCCAGCCTACGCCGAAGCCACAGCAACGGGGAATCCGAGCTGTATCTGTGACCTACAACACAGGTCACGACAATGCCAGATCCTTAACCCACTGAGCAAGGCCAGGGATCGAACCCGCAACCTCATGGTTCCCAGTCGGATTCGTTAACCACTAAGCCACGACGGGAACTCCTGCTCTAGATGTTTTGAATCTAAGTTCTTCTGAGGAACATACACATTCATTTGAACACTGTAGCACTCAGATATGATATAAGACATGTTAACGGCAATTCATGTAAGAAGAATTACACTAAAAGCAATGAGATCCTGCTGTATAGCACTGGGAACTACATCTGGTCCCTTATGATGGAGCATAATGGAGAATAATGTGAGAAAAAGAATGTACATGTGTATGTGTGACTGGGTCACTTTGCTGTACAGTAGAAAATTGCTAGAACCCTGTAAACCAGCTATAATGGAAAAAATAAAAATCCTTATTAAAAAAAGACTCACACGATAGAAAGTCCACTGATTCTAGGATACAAAGTTGAAAAATAGGCACAAACTTCCAGTTATAAAATAACTGGAGATGTAAGGTATAGCGTGGTGACTCTCATTTATAATAATACTATAGTGCATATTTGAAAGTTGCTAAAAGAGTATATAATAAAATTTCTCAACACAAGAAGAAACATTTTGTAACTTGTAGTGGATGTTAGTTAGACTTATGGTGATCATTTGCAATATACACTAATATCAGATTATTATGTTGTACACCTGAAACTAATATAATATCATTTATCCTTTGTAAAAATGCTTAACTGAGAAATTTTATTTTGTTTTTTGCTTTTTAGGGCCACACCCACGGCATATGGAGGTTCCCAGGCTAGGGGTCCAATCGGAGCTACAGCTGCTGGCCTACACCACAGCCACAGCAACACCAGATCCGAGCCATTTCTGCAACCTACACCACAGCTCACGGCAATGCTGATCCTTAACCCACTAAACAAGACCAAGGATTGAACCCACAACCTCATGGTTCCTAGTTGGATTCGTTTCCACTGCGCTACGATGGGAACTCCATTAATTGAGAAATTTTAAAAAGAAAAAAAAGGAAAAATAATTTTAGAGCCACAGAGTGTTAGAGCTGAAAAGATTCTTAGGGTTCATTGCATTTACTAATAAAAGGACTGCCACCGTTATGTGAGATCTGCTTTCTGCCAGAATTTTTTTTTTTTTAATTTTATGGCCACACACATGGCATATGGAAGTTCCTGGGCCAGGGATTGAATCTGAGCCACAGCTGTGACCTTTGGCACAGCTGATTTCTCCCCTGGTTTCTGCTCACCCCTGTCCTTCTCCATGGATTTTCAAATAATTCTCACGAAGAAAGAAAATGAAGGTTACAAGTGGAATTCTTGCTACAATAAAATACCATTCTTGCTGAGCACCTTCTCTTCAGAAGGTGACCTTTGGCACAGCTGTGGCAACGCTGGATCCTTTAACCCACTGTGCCAGTCTGGGGATCGAACATGTGCCTCTGCAGTGACCCAAGCTGCTGAGGTCAGATTCTTAACCCACTATGTCACAGAGGGGACTCCTTTGCCAGACTATTTTTAATGAGTGAGAACTTACCAGACCCCAGGGCTGTCTGTGTAATATTTTTGAACAGCCTCAAGTTTACCACTTTTCTTCATGGTAATTTAGATAATGTTTATGACTTCTTAGCTCCAGGAAAGAAGGGAAAAGATCCTATATTTATTTTTACTTCGTTTAGCATAATCAAGAGCTAGGAATGTCATCACTTTGATGAAAAACAAAACAACAACAATAACTCTGAAGGCAAATTAGTAGACCTTACAAATAGAAAATAGTAGGTCCATAGGTTTCCCCTGACTCCTGCCAAAAGTTAATATGCTACTGAAGTTTAAGATGCTCTAGAGGGGGTACTTAATGATTCCTTAAGCACTTACTGAACTCTGTAGACTGGTCTATATAGATGCATGCTCATTATTTAATCCACCTGCAAGATTAGATTAGGCGTAGTAATAATGCTTACATGGTTACTGCAATTTAGACTGTAAATACGACTCTGACATTTTTCACATTATCTCAAGTTTTACATCCTTTAAAAAATTTATCCGGCCCAAGTCATTATCATTAATTATCGGTGCTTTGCCACAGTCATTTCTATAGCTCTGTCATTTTTTATAGAGCCTTTGCAGGGGTTTATGACAGCTTTACAAGGGAGGGATAAGGAGATATCTCAATTACATTGCATTATGACCATTACACATCTTTTGAGTAAAGATGAGCTCATTGTACTCTTTGGAAACTTTGCTATTCTTCAGCTTTAAATCATCCTCAGGTTTAGGAGCATTTAATTCCAGTGTCAGAGACCTCTGCAATAATCCAAAAGAGAGTTAGGCCCTGATGGGTGATGGAGATGGAGTGAAGAGTTACATTGTCATGGTAACCCAGAGCCTCTCCCCTGATTTCTGCTCACCCCTGTCCTTCTCCATGGATTTTCAGATAATTCTCACGAAGAAAGAAAATGAAGGTTACAAGTGGAATTCTTGCTACAATAAAATTCCATTCTTGCTGAGCACCTTCTCTTAAGTCTTTCCCACTACACCATCCCCCAACCTCCTATATCACCTAAGTGATCTACTTATATTTTTAAAGCATTCCTATGTTTTTTTCCATAAATTTTAATGTTTATTTCCGATAAGAAGCCTACATGAAGCTTACGTCTGATGTGGCATTTTGATGGTCCCTCTTTCTATAGCTCAGTCTGTGGTCACCCAAAGTGTTGACATTAGAACTGTGCGGAATCTGAGCTTTGAAAATCTGAAAGTGTATTCAGAGTTCTTTCAAAAGATATGTGTTGAAAGAAAGAAAGAAAGAGGGAGAGAAAGAAAGAGAAAGGGGCAGGAAAACATCTGGAAGGCTGTCCTTTACTTTTTTCAAATCTACTCTCCAAGATGACAGAGCAGTGTGGTAACAGGTAAATTATGGGGCTTTTATTTTCCAGCTCTGGAAACCCAGATGAACCCCTTTTCTACCACATTCCTTGAAAAGGCCAAAAGGAGGTTAAATAACATTAGACAAAGAGTCTGGGCTTGACCATTACACAGGAGTCACTGGGCTATAATCACGGCTATTTTCAGTCTCCAGAGTTCAGTTTAGCGAATTCCATGATTTCTCTCTATCAAAATAAAATAAATATGAGCCCCAGCAGTCATTTCATTTGCATTCACTGGACGGGGTTCTGATCTTGTGCACACAGAAGAAAAGGAGTTCTTTTTTTTTTTTTTTGTCTTGTTGTTGTTGTTGTTGTTGCTATTTCTTGAGCCGCACCTGCGGCATATGGAGGTTCCCAGGCTAGGGGTCCAATCGGAGCTGTAGCCACTGGCCTACGCCAGAGCCACAGCAACGCGGGATCCGAGCCGTGTCTGCAACCTACACCACAGCTCACGGCAACGCTGGATCGTTAACCCACTGAGCAAGGGCAGGGACCGAACCTGCAACCTCATGGTTCCTAGTCGGATTCGTTAACCACTACGCCACAACGGGAACTCCAGAAAAGGAGTTCTAATTTCTCTCTGCACAATGAGGGGTGCATATCCGTGGGCACCCCTTGTGCTGTCGGATAACCGTCCAAGAGAGGTTGAAGAACCATCAGCTGGCTCTTAATGTGAAGCCAGTGGTACAGAATGTCACCCTGTTGGGAAGAATTCAGACCAGAACTTGGGAGGATGGATTAAATGATTAAATGTGTCTTTTCTGTGATCTTAAGCTCATATCGCTTCCCAAGCAATGGCTTTTCTTTGATGGCAGAGGCATGGAGATTAAAACAGGATTCTGATTGTCAAGGTCAGGATGAGCCTTTTGCATCCTCTCCCTCTCCCCTTGCTCCCTACTCCTAAGGGATAGCCTTTCCAAGTCTCAGGTGGGGATATGAAAGGGGTTCCAGGAGGAAGAGCGAAGAGCCATTGCCACAAAGTCCATTATGCACCGGGATGGGAGCCTTTGGGTGCCCACGCTGTGGGCAGCAGATGGTATGACCACAGCTCTGGTCCACTTGTTACTTCATAGACTGACAGTCTAGGAGGCCCCCCTCTTATCATATAAAATATGGCAGTAAAGATAAATTGATGGTTTTGAACCTGGAGTTGGGCAGCCAAGTGAGGAGGAAGCTGCAGAATATTCTAAGATGCCTTTCTGCACTGTGGACACTGGCTGTGCCACTCTACGGAGTCCCACTCCTTGAACCCAGGTGGACTTCTGTGCCTCTCCTGCATCTGCGTTCATCCCAGGTTTCAGCCTGGAATGACCTTTACTCTCAGTCTATAGAAGTTCTTCCATATCCAGCTTAATTCACTACCCCACTAATTATTCAGAAAAAAAAAAAAAAAGGAAAAATCTAATAGGACTAGCAACCTGCAAGGACTTGTGACTTTGGAAATCACCTGCCTTTCCTTTTCTTTCTTTTTACTGTGGTACAATATAGGTAACATAAAACTCACTATTTTGGCCACTTTCAACTGCATGGCTCAGCTGGATAATATTCCATTGTGGGGATATACCCTATCTTGTTTCTGTTCGTCTCTTGATGGACGCTTGCATTGTTGCCATCTGTGGCTTATTGTGATGAATGTTGCAGTGAACATGTGTGTGCAACTATCTTTTCAAGACGGCTTTCCACTCTCTTGAGTATATACCTAGGAGCAGAAGTGCTGAAAAACATGGCAATTCCATGTGTAATTTTTGAGGAACTGCCAAACTGTTTTCCACAGTGGTGGTACCATTTTATATCTCCCCCGGCAAGGCACAAAGGTTCCAGTTTTTCCCCATCCTTGCTAAGAGTTACATTGTTTTTTATTATTATTATTTAATAATAGCCTTCCTAATAGATGTGAAGCAATTATTTCACTATGGTTTTATTTGTACTTGTCTAATGATGAATGCTGGAGAGCTTCCTTTCATGTGCTTACTGGTCATCTATATATCCTCTTTGGAGAAAAAGCTATTCAAGTCTCTTGCCCGGTTTCTAATTGAATTGGATTTTGGTGGTTTTGTTGTTGTGGAATCATAGGAATTCTTTATATATTCTGGATCTTAATCCTATGTGGGATATATGATTTGCAAATATCTTCTCCTACTCTGGGTTTTTTTTTTTTTTTCCCCATCCGTTGATGGACAAAAGTACATCATTTCATTTTTTGGTAACCCTTTATCAGTCTTAGATTTTAATTAAGCTTTTTTTGGCATTTGTGGTTCAAAAGCCTTCCAATATTTGGTGTTCCTGTGATAAGCCCGACACTAAGAGTGACCAAAGATTGCTTATGCTATTTTGTACTTAATATACTTGTCCAATATGGTCCTTGTTACCTGCAGACCACTAACCAGTCACCAGCTGGGAAAACGTTGAAAGACTATTGTTAAGCACATGTGCCATGGACTGCCTAGGGATAAACTTCTTTTGAGATCAAAAATAACCAACTTTAAGGATGGTGATGAGGGCACCTCTGTCAGAATGCCTTCTGGGTATCATGTCTGCTTTAAGAAACATGATTCCACAGCCTTCACAAAATGTACCAATTGGATCGGCTCTGGGCACAAAGACCAGTGCCTAGTAATTGGAAGGAATTGAAAGGAAATTACATTTAAGAATGGTTTCCATTACTGGTCCAAGTTGGAGAAAAGATGTGACACAGGGGCCACAGTTTGTACATTTAATGACTTAAGCCCTATAGAGCATGTTTCATTTGGAGCTGCAATTCCAGAGCTAGCAGAGAGCCTCCCTGGATCCTAGGTTCTTAATATATGCTGTCGGGTAAACTACCCCTAAATAGCATATTTGTTTGGCTAAGATTTTCTGCGTATTAGTGCAAAGGAATGAGGATTGGGGCAATTTCTTTGTAACAAGACCCTCCAAAATCCTACCACACAGGGAGCTGCTTCCTCTGCTGAGACTTAACTGCAAGCAGATGACCCCTTGTTGCTATTTTGGAGTGTCTTTTCTACATGCCAAATGTACTGAACTCTACAAGCTAGCTTTATCTGTTCTTTTCACCCATACACCTTCCTGAGACCAAAATGGTTTTCGCTCTCGAGACTTCAGTGCTGTGCTACTGTGGTGCCTATTTTGCGAGAAAATGTTTTACTTTTGAAGGTGATTCTTGAATAGGAACGTGTTATGGGTCCACTGATCCAATCTCAGAAAAATTCATCATATTAATTGAACACCCCTTTCCCTTTCAGTGAACGTGTCCCACTTTGTACAGCAAATCATGTGGTTTCCCTGCTTAGAATGGAGAGAGATGTGTAACAGCAAAATACGGAAAAGTAACAAAAAAGCAATACGGTCGTCTAGGTACCTAAAAAGCCTTTCTTATCAAGTATAATTAAACATTGTGGATAAAATATATTCACCAATGGTACTAAATTCCTTGCTGAGCTTGTAAAAGAGTAAGAGATGTTTAGCTCAAAAAAGTACATGTGGAGTTGGGAATTCCAGAAGGGTAAACAGAACACTGACGTTTTTGCCTTTGCCCTGAAGACATGTGCCAAGCCAAGTGATATTCAAGCTTAGTTTTATACAGCCTCAAAGGGCATGGAAAACAGAAGACCAAGCCCAAAGCCTGCCCAATATGAAGATTTTAATAGGACAATCCCCCTTAACAACAACTGCCCCTTCACACACACAAGAAATATATCTTGAAATATGGCATGGAGAAGAGAAGAAATTTTCCTGAGAGTTTGGAACCAAAAGCTGAAGTGAGGTAGCTTTGCAGTCTTAATTCTCAATACCTGGGTGGCCCCAAATGTCTCATGCTGAGAATCTTATTTAGAATATCCTCAACTGGTAGTAATCCCAGGCATCAAGTAGAAATAAATACAAATGCTAAGATAAACCATTTTTATCCTTGGTCTCAAGGCATTCTCACAAATAAAATGCCAAACGAAAATGAGTGGCTCCCCTGCAAAAATAAACATACAGAGAAACAAAACACCATGAGAAAGACCCAGCAGAAACAACAGATGGCAGAAGGAGATGTTCAAACATAGGTTACAAATAAGTAAAAAAAAAAAATTTTTTTTTGATTAGCAGGTTTAAGGAAATTAAGATCTTTAAAGAAATTTTAAAAATTCAGCAAAAAAAGAGAAATGATCAGGTATGACCAATTTCTTTTCTGGCCATGGTGGAAAAACAGGACTTGGCTTTATCCTCCAGCCTTAAACAACTAGAAATATTAGAAGAAGTGGGTTTTGGATACCTAACAAGAGGCAGCAGAGTTAAATAACCTTTGAGAGAAGGGAAACAAACGAGATGGGTCCTGCATGTGCCCAGCTCCCTGTCCAGGGAGGACTTCAAGGCTACAGAACAGTGAGGCTCAAACAGAACAAAGCAGTTGCTGAAATGAGGAGCAAAAACTTAGAATTTGGGAAGGCCAAGGCAGCTAAAATTAGCAGAGCAAATACAGAAAGAAAGAAAAAGCAGAGCTGGAGAAAAAGAGAGATTCAGTCTTAAGGGGTTGGGAATAATTTGTGTTCAAGCATACAGGAGGGAAAGACCTGCTAATGCACAAGAGTTAGAATCTTCTACTAGTGGTCAAATTAGCCCTAGAGGCTCTGTACCTGCCCTAGCAAAGCTTAAAAGCAAGCCTCAAAAGGAATAAATTATTCCAAACAACGGTGGAAATTACTAAATAATTCTAAAAAAACCCACAGATCGTAAAAGTAATTATGATGAAAACCAGAAAATATTTTGAACTAATGATAGTGAAAATAATCATAATTATCAAAACTTGAAGATACAGTCAAAGCAGTACTTAGTGGGTAGTGCATAGAATTAAGTGTTTTTATTATAGAATAAAAAAGTTATTATAGAATTATTAAGAATAAGAAAGTTATTATAGAATTATTAAGCTAAGTAGCCATCTTAAGATGGGATATAAAAAAAAATAGCAAAGTAAACCAGAATAAAACAGAAGGAAGGAAACAGTAAAGAATAGAAATTAATACAATGGAAAACAAACATACAATAAAGAAAATTACAAAAGCTCCAATAATTAAGACAGTGTGGTATGGGCCCAGGATAGGAGCCCAGAGACAGACCTATACACATTTGGACAATTGTTATGTGACCAAAGGAGCATTATGGATCAGTGGGGATTCAATACATGGTGAAAGGAGGAACTATTTGCAAAATAGTAGAGTTCACACAGAATCCCTATGAATGGATAAACAAAAAGACACACAACTCTGTAGGAAAATAAGCAAAGGATATGAACAAGAGCTATACATAAAAGGAGTAATAATTAACAAACATGAGAAGATACTCAACCTCATTATCCTAAAAGCATGAGAGTCTTACTTCTAGGCACCTGGATTCACACTATGGACAAGATGGTTTCGTTGTCATGAAAAGTTCATCTCACTGCCCTCACATCTGGATGCCTAGGAATACGACCAAATCGATCATAGCAGCACAGCTGTAGAGGCTTCCGAGTTGTCGCTCTAGTGGATAAGGTCTCAAAAATAATAGACGCTCTGCATGACTAGTTGGGACAGGGACACTCTCTCTCTCTTCTTGGCCAACCAACATTATGTAAGGAATTTATGCTCTGGATCCTCTACTTGGACGTCTCTGGCTTGATTAATTTTTTTTTTTTTTGTCTTTTTGCTATTTCTTGGGCCGCTCCTGCAGCATATGGAGGTTCCCAGGCTAGGGGTCGAATCGGAGCTGTAGCCACTGGCCTACGCCAGAGCCACAGCAACGCGGGATCCGAGCCGCGTCTGCAACCTACACCACAGCTCACGGCAACGCCGGATCGTTAACCCACTGAGCAAGGGCAGGGACCGAACCCGCAACCTCATGGTTCCTAGTCAGATTCGTTAACCACTGCGCCACGACGGGAACTCCTGACTCATTTTCTACTCAAATTTACGTAGCCAGAAGGCTTCATATGATGGGTTTCAGTTATATTCACTCCAAACTTTACAGGATAGGTTGAATGCACTAGAAACCCCTTTCTTATTTTGGATCATGGGGCTGGCCATGTGGTTAATCACACGTGCTGGCTCTGGATTCTGCAGCAATGCGCCTGTCCCTCTGTCTGGACTCAGGCTATGACACACTGAGAAATGTTTCACCTTCTTCTCTAATGGATTTGCATCCATTCGCCTCTATTCTTTGCTCCTGGATAAAGACAAGAGGACAGTGGTTGAAAGTGATGAGAAGAAGATGTTTAGCTACCCCTGGATGGTGTGCACACAGAATATATTTTCAGTGGACCAGAGGATGCAGGCTATGGTCACAAAACCCTAAGGATTAAGAGGCCAGTTGGAAGTTCTGACTCACAGACTTGGACTCACTGATACCACATTCTAAGCAACTGAGCTGTGAAGCACAAATTCTAAGTCTGAGCTCCTTGTGTGCTGGCATCTAGACTGGACTGGCAAAAGCGTGATAAAGATTCTGGAGGAGACCTCAGAGACGACTGTCATAGGCGTCATTCCTGCAGTGCTCACCAAATGCCTTCCCATTCATTCATCATTCCATTCATCCCTCTGATCTTCTCTGCACTTTCCAGGTGGAGCCTGAAGATCCTCAAGTCACCCAGGAAGCAAGTGACAACCTGGGGCTGCAATCCAGGTCCTTCTAGTCCTGATTCTGGGTGGTATCACCACACCACATCCCGGGAGATAACGTGGGGGATTGAATGGCCAGGCTCTGGAGCGTGAGTTCCAGTTCTGGCTTACCAGTTATCACATATGTGACGGAGAGCAATTTGCATCACTTTTCTGTGTCTCAGTGTCTTCATCTAGAAAATGGGAACAAATAATAGCATCTACCTCTAGGGTTAGTGTGAAGAGGAAAAGAGAATATTTGTATGGTCTAGACTGGGACTGCACCCAGCAAATACTCCAAAAGTGGTAGCTGTGCTACTTTACTGCTTCTGCACACACTACCCATGGTTCCAAGATCTTGTGAAACGGGGGTCCTTAAATGGGTCTTGAACAGAGGACTTAAAGCCAAAAGGGTGATTCCAACTCCATCCAAAAAGCTTTCAGAGGAAGAATTACTTGATTCTTTTCACTTACAAATTACAGGCGTCTATGAATGACTTTGGTGAGGAGAAACCTTTGGCTTTTGGAAAGGTCAAATGGCATACCACCTTTTCAAAGTGGCTGGCTATTCTCTTCTGAAGGAAACTATCAAGCGGAGGCCAAGATGGGTTTCATTGTTCCAGCAAGAAATCGAGCAGGGAGGTTTGCTTTTTCCAAATGGGACTGTCAAGGAGGCCACAGTGGGGAGAGATCTGGGCTGTGATTTGTCCATTTCCCTGGAGCGGGTGGAGGCTGAATTAACCAGATGTTGGAAAGGCCTGCAGGCCTTTCCTGGGCTTTACACAGGAGAGACTACGGTCTCCCTTATTGCAAAAAGCTGATCACAAGAGTTCATGATGCCCGTCCACACACAGCCTGTCTTTCTTGGCACCAGGGTACATGGTTTTCTACAGGTAGCTCCCAATTTATACTATCGTCAAAAGGTGGTCTGCCATTCCCAAACCTGGGGGCATTAGTCACAGAGGCAACCTTTCCTTAGGGCTCTAATGCATTCCTGGAACTTGCCTATACTCAGGTCCTTAGGGCACCAACCTCAAAGCCATGTAGTAAATGATGATTATAAAGACTTAGTTTGAGTAACTAAACCTCCTAGATGAACTCTGAGACATTTGCTTCTGGCAAATTCTGGACACTTGGAGAGTTTTCACAGTAAATAAGAATCCATATCCAGGAGTTCCCGTTGTGGCACAGCAGAAACAGAATCCGACTAGTAACCATGAGGTTGCGGGTTCTATCCCTGGCCTCGATCAGTGGGTTAAGGATCCGGTATTACCATAAGCTGTGGTGTAGGTCACAGATGTGGCTCAGATCCCGCGTTGCTATGGCTGTGGTGCAGGCCAGCAGCTGTAGCTCCGATTGGACCCCTAGCCTGGGAACCTCCATGTGCTGCAGGTGTGGCCCTAAAAAAAAAAAAAAAAAAAAAAAAGCAAAAAAGAAACCATATCCATATCTAGTATTTATTATGTTACTACCAGAGAAGGCATATTCACAGATGACTTACTGGAACTTTTTTACCTCTTCCTGGAATGTGCTTTATAAGGTGACTTTCAACTGCTTTATCTATGCCTTGCACTATAATTTATGTACTGGTTTCTTCTGCCCAATTGGTCTATGAGCTCCATGCATCAGTCCTAATGCTTAGAATCATACTTTATACATCTTAGATACTTGAGGCATTGTCAAAATAACCCAGTAGAGTGGATATATTTTTGCAATATATCTGATTTAGAAAGTAGGGCTATAGCTTCAGTGCCTTTCCACATCCTAAACAGCTGACATTACTTCAAAAAAGATGCACTTTGTACTAGTTGAGAATGGGGCTCTGATGCCCACCATACAAGTCTTGTAATAGGGAAGAACAAATCTGCCTCCACATTAGCTCTCTTCTGTTGTCTGTGTTGAGTCATGCTGGCTCTGCCCCTTTTGTATAAGAATGTTGCCTATAGCCTGAAATATACAGGATTGCTTATTAGCTGGGATCTGACCTTTAAGAAGCCATTCACATAGAGATACAGTTGCAGAACAGAGAATAACATTTGATTTATGGAGGTTTTCAGGAACACCCTTGACCTGGCTGGCTGTAAGAACTAAGGATTCTGACACCAGATTTGCTACAACTAACCAGGCCCCTCCCTCAATTGCCTTTAACAGGGCTTTGCTGAGACCCTGTGAGGAGTTCAGGGTTTTGGGGGCAGATGGGGGGCAGAAGCCATCTGCCTCCTTGCCTGGCAGTGCAATAAACCTTTCTCTGCTCCCAACTCCACGTTGTGGTTTGTGTGGCCTCGCTGTGTGCCGGACACATGAACCTGCATTTGGTAACAGTCTGGGGGTGGGAAGTAGCCTCCAGGCAGAGAGGCAGGCCATCAAAAGCTGAAGGGAAATTTCTGACTCACATCTGCTACGAAGAGGTGGGGTTTAGACCAGTTTGATTTATTTCCACTTAGTGAAAAAATAATAAGGAACCTGAAGAAAAAGATTTGATCATTATCCTGATGAGCTCAGGTGACAGGAGCAAGATGGATGTAAACAAATAATTAAAATATAACATCAGCGCCTCCAATAAGATACCTGCAGGATGCCATAGGGAGTTAGAGGAGGGAAAGAGCTTTTCTGGAGCAAAGAATTGGAAGGGAGGAAAGGAGATCAGAGGAGGCTTCAAAAGGGAGATAATATCTGAGATAAGCCTTGAAGAATATGCAGGAAGGAATGCAAGACTTTTTAATATTAGAAAATTGATTTATGTAATTTACCATATTACAGAATTAAAGGAGGAAAGCCATGTGATTTTCTCATTAGATGCAGAAACGGGTTAGACAAAATTCGACAATTAATTTTTAAAAAATCACTTGGAGGAGTTCCTGTCTTGGCGCAGTAGAAATGAATCTGACTAGGAACCATGAGGTTGCGGGTTTGATGCCTGGCCTCACTCAGTGGGTTGGGGATCTGGCGTTGCCATGAGTTGTGGTGTAGGTCACAGACACGGTTCAGATCTGGCATTGCTGTGATTAGACCCCTAACCTGGGAACCTCCATATGCCACAGGTGTGGCCCTAAAAAGAAAAAAGTCCAAAAAAAAAAAAATTAACTTAGAAATCCACCAAATAGAAGAACCAACACTCTGAAACAGCCTCCTATAATGGAAAAATCATACATTAACGAAAAGTCTTAGAGTTACATGCATAAAAAGGGATGCACAAAAATGAAATATCGATTGAAAAAAGTAAGTTATAGAAGGGCTAGGGAGAGAGTACATTTTCATATATGTAAAGTTTAAAACCAGACAAAACTAAACAATATAGTTTTTAGTTTTTAGTTTTTCACTGCCCCGTGGCATATGGAGTTCCCAGGCCAGGGATCAGATCCAAGCCATAATTGTGACCTAAGCCATAGCTGCAGTAATGCTGGATCCCTAACCCACTGGGTTCTGGCATTGCACTCACACTGTGGGAACTCCCAGAATTGCATTTTAAAAGCACATTCGGAGTTCCCGTCGTCGTGGCGCAGCGGAAACGAATCCAACTAGGAACCATGATGTTGCCGGTTTGATCCCTGGCCTCTCTCCGTGGGTAAAGATCCAGCGTTGCTGTGAGCTGTGGTGTAGGTGGCAGACGCGGCTTGGATCCTGCATTGCTGTGGCTCTGGCGTAGGCTGGTAGCAACAGCTCTGATGGGACCCCCTAGCCAGGGAACCTCCATGTGCCGCAGGTGTGGCCCTAAAAAGACAAACACAAAACTAACTAACTAACTAAAAGCACATTCTTGGGAGCACTGGGTTGCCGGTTTGATCCCCAGCTCAGCACACTGGGTGCAGTGGCAGCACCCAGGTGGAGACGGTGCCTCGAATCTGACGGCTGGCCTGGGAACTCCATATGCCGCAGGGTGGTCCAAAAAGAAAATGAAGAAAAGAAAAGCACCTTCTGGCAGCGTGTGCAGGGAGCCGATGAAACTAAAACCTCCTCTGCCTTCACCAGAAAGAATCCTCAGAAGGAAGCAGTGGGTACTTGCATGGGCCCTTAGGGCCGTCCTTGGATTTTCTTTAGGAAACTACACAAAATCCTCGCAAGACAAACAACCAACTGCAGTGAGTCCTCAGCGTGGGATTTCCTGCTCAGGGATGACAAGTTCATGAGAGAAATAAGATAAGTGGTTTGGAGGAAAGATCTCAGATAGCACTTTTAGGACGGATGTATTTAACTGTCAGTAAAATTGGCACAAAACTAGGAGGTGCATATGCGTATAAACTGGGGGCCCTCACACACCTCCTTTTATCCATATCTAGACATCCTCAACATTTTTACTGATTTCAGGTGGGGGGAAAGAGAAGAAAGAATGGTAAGGACAAACGAAAGTAAATAGCAATTGGGGTTGTTGCCCCAAAGGAGTATCACAAAGTCTCTTAAGGTCTAATATTCTTCAAATGTAGTATCAAATGTACCAGAACCACCTCTATTTCTCCAGTTCTTTCTTTGTGCATCAAAATGAAATGCAAGTTCCTGTAGTGGCTCAACTACTGACTAGTAGCCATGAGAACTCGGGTTCAATCCCTGGTCTCCATCTGTGGGGGAAGGATCTGGTGTTGCTATAAGCAGACATGTGGCTCGGATCCCCTGTGGCTGTGGCTGGGGTGTAGGCCGGCAACTGCAGCTCCAATTCACCCTTAGCCTGTGGACTTCCATAGGCCACGGGTGCGGCCCTGAAAAGAACAACAACAACAAAAATAAAAATGTAAAAAAAATTTTTTTAAATGAAATTCAGCTCTGTTTTAGTTTAAAAAATTACTAGGTACCTTAGACAATTTGGTACAACCTAACTGCTCCGTGAATATAACTATTTGAAAATTGTTCAATTACACATGAAATGAATTATCATCTCATTTGCATGGACCCCCCAAAAATCTATTAATGCTCAATTGAGCCTGAACCAGTTGTGAAACAGGTGAGAATTTATGGTTGGATACTCTGATTGAAGCGCTATTAATGTTCAAGACAGTTTTTAAATGAATTAAGCCCCAACTCATTTGTATGCTCTGTCCCTTCTCATGCCTAATTGTGCCTAAATCAAGCTCTCCTTGAGTAACCATGTACGAACCCAAGGGCATCTTGGGTTCTCTGTGCATTGGCCCTGAACTAACCTAGAGCCCTCCCCCTCTGGATGTTTTCTTCTGGTGGCAACATGACTTGTGATATGATGATTAGTTATCATGAAAGATAACAATTAGCCGAGGATTCGGAGTCTTGCCTTTGGCTCAGTGGTTTATCATGATTTGTGTCAGGCAGTGTCTACATCATCTAGCGAATGACAGAATGGCTCTGAACAGCTCAGGTGCTTAAGGATGGATGGTGGGAACCTTGGGAAAATGCAGAGGGTGAGAATGAATGGAAAAAGAGTGGGAGTACATGAAGAGAGCTTTGGGATCACCACCTCTGCTGGGACAGCCTTTACTATAATATTTCAGATTCCCTCAGCCTTTTTTTTTTTTAATTTCATTTTTACTAGAGTATAATTGATTTACAGTGCTGGGTCAATTTCTGCTGTACAGCATACTGACCCAGTCATACATATATATACATTCTTTTCCTTGCTCTCTCTTCCATCATGGTCTAGCCCAAGAGACTGGATAGAGTTCCCTGTGCTGCACAGTAGGACCTCATGGCTTATCCATTCTAAATGTAATAGTTTGCATCTACCACCCCCAAATTCCATACACCACCAGGTTCTCTGCAGTGCTGTTCACAATAGCCAAGACATGGAAACCACCTAATGTCCATTGACAGATGAGTGGTTTAAGATGTGGTACATATATACGATGGAATACTACTCAGCCATAAAAAAGGACAAAAGCATGCCATTTGCAGCAACATAGATGCAACTAGAGATTCACATACTAACTGAAGTCAGGAAGAGAAAGACAAATCCCACATCCTTTTTTAAATCCCTCTTTCCACGGTGGGGGTTAAACACTGGTGTTCACATAGTACCAGGTGTAGGACTTGACTGTTATGTCTGTATCTCCACTAGATGGTAAATTGTCTGAGTGGTGATCATCTGTGTTATTCTTGCACACGGAAAGGGGCCCAAGAAGTGTTTCTGAACGAACAGTGAATAAATGCCTAAATGGATAAAAGAACTTATGCATATGCTGCGACATAGTTCTCAAATTATTTCCTGTATGTTTTTGGCAGCCTCCTCCAGACGTGTAACAAAAAATCAGGCACTTAAACTCCTCAGTCAGGTCGTTGGGGCCAGAATGCACCTTGCATTCTGTGTTCCAAGAGTAAGGGACTTACACCCTGTGTTCCAAGAGTAAGGGACTTACACGTTCTGTATCACTTGGGATCTAAAGTGTTAAGTTGAAATCTGTACCATTAAGATCAGCCTTAAAAGTCTCTTTGGAAGGAAAACCCTTCTTCAGTGAAATCTAACACATTCAGGTTTTGCTTCAGTCTTGGAACACATCACTCACTGTGCCTGGCTCAGCACCAGAGGTGCATGGCTTGTATTTAAATTTGTATCTTTAAATATTTGGATCACTGTGGCCAGTGGGCCACACAGACACAATGCAGGGCACGGCAACCTCTGCTCACCCCCAGGCCTGGAGGCCTCATTGACGGAGGTGGTGGGCGGGGTCATTCATTTCCTAAGGGATCCATTCCTTCTCTCTTTGTGCACAGTTCTCAGGGCTGGAGTGTCTTAAACTGAATGCCTGTATCTGACAGCACCCTGGCACATCAGGCACACAAACTCTTGTTGAAAAATGCACGAAGCTTCTATTGTAACAAAAGGTAATTATAATCCATTTGGCCAAAAGAGATGCATACTTTAAAAATCAAGAAACAGAGGAGCTCCCGTTGTGGCTCAGCTGGTTAAGAATCTAGCCAGCATCCATGAGGATGCGGGTTTGATCCCTGGCCTCGATCAGTGGGTTAAGGATCTGGCATTGCCACGAGCTGCGGCTCAGATCTGGTGCTGTTGTGGTTGGGGCACAGGCCGGTAGCGGCCCCTGCAGTTCAACCCCTAGCATGGGAACTTCCATATGCCTTGGGTGCTGCCCTAAAAAAAGAAAGAAAAATCAAAATCAAGAAACAGCTGAAAAGATACGATGGTGCCAGGTCAGTCTGGGTTACAACATTTGGAAATACATTAAAACAATCATATGTTCGCTTTTGACGCGTGTTTCTTTAAAGGGCGAACACAGACCTCCCAACGACACCTGCCACATTTCTGGGGTAGAGAAGGAGTAAGACTGGTTCCTCCAATTTGGCTGGTGGACAATGCAAACTGCAGGAAGAGTGCCTGCGTGTTGGGAGGTGAGCAGTGGGCCGGGTGTAACCACCTGCCTCCCCTGGTCTCAGCTCGGCGTCACCTCCCCCGCCCGTGTCCCACTTCCTCTCTTTTGGAAACCACACGTGTCTGATTTCACGTATTTCTCTGAGAGCCCGGCCTGAAAAAACGTCACAAGGTCCCATTGCGAGACTGATGGCCTTATCTGCCGAGTGTGGAAATGCCCCGAGCTGCTATTCTTAGCCCGGTGTTGGAGGGAGCTCCTTATCTCTGGCCCTGACAGCCTTGCCGTCATTCTCACCTCCTGCCTGTCTCTTTTTCACCTTTCTGTCGACGAAGACGACAGAAGACATCGAAGCCTGTGTGATAACCCCTCCTCTTGTAAAAGGAATCTGCTCACTCCGGAAGACTTCAGCGCACCCCCAGGAACCACCACCAGAGGAGAACAGGGATGGAACCTGTCTTATCGGGGAGCCGTGCCCCGTGTTCAGGCTCCAGCGTGGGGAACGGTCACACCTCTCCTGCTGCAGCCTCGTCCCAACCCACGCTGCAAGGCATCTGAGCATCCTGCCAGCATCTGAGCATCCTGCGGTTTTCCCCATGAACAGGGCACATGAAACGGCTACACGAACTTTCAGGCTCAAACCTGAGAAAGATTCCCGAAACTGAGAAAGAGAAGAAGGGTGTTCCCACTGTGGCTCAGCAGAAACAAACCTCACTAGTATACAAGAGGATGCCGGTTCGATCCCTGGCCTCGCTCCGTGGGTTAAGGACCTGGTGTTACCTTGAGCTGTGGTGTAGGTCACAGACGTGGCTCGGATCTGGCCTGGCTGTGGCTGTGGTGTAGGCTGGTAGCTGCAGCTCTGATTTGACCCCTAGCCTGGGAACTTCCCTATGCTGTGGATGTGGCTGTGGAAAAAAAAAAAAAAGGAAGGAAGAGAAGAAAGCTTTTGACAGAGCTGAGACTGGCTGGGCTGTCCACTGGTGGTGTCCAGAATATGGGATGGGGACTCTGGGGCCCCTCTGGGAGCCCTTTAATGAGGCTGGCTTTCCAACCTGCTACCTCAGGCCCTGTCAATATTTCTGATTCAGTCCTGCCAAGTGGCTTAGGTTCTAGAAGGGTGATTTCGTCCCCATCCTCATCTTCCCTGTTTCCTTGCTGTTGCAATTAGCTGGGAGTCATCCAGCTTGGCTGTCCCATTAAAAAGGCGAGGCCAGGAGACTGACCCTGAACGGACAGCTGGCCACAGCTGGTCCCATGCCTTGAACTCATATGCTTTCACTTATAACTGATGGCACATGTTTCAGCTCTGCAGATACATCTGATCCACTGTCTGACCGCATCTGTTATCTCAAATCCTGATTGAGCAGCACAGCATCCTGGACCCTGTGTTGGGACGTGGTGGTACCAGGAGGTCATGGAGAAGCCCTGTTGCCTACCAGCCGTGTAAACACAAGTCACTCCCGCCTCGTCTCAGGTTCCTCTTCTGTAACACGAGTATGATCAGAGTGGCACTGAAGCCATGAGACTGGTGGCAGAATTAAACACCCCGGAAGCAGGCACAACCAGGGAACAATGACTCCGAGCTGTCGGCATCACGCTGTCACCCAGAGCTCCTGCACGCCCATGCTAGCTACTGGTATGGAGCTGGAGACCCAGCAAACGAGTATTGGAAATGATTCTCCCCTTCTCCCTGTGACCCAGCAAGTCCATAAATTAGGGATCTCTAACCCCTTGGAAAGACCGAGAATAACGTTCCCACCCTTCTTTCCACTCTTTTATTTACTGTGTCAAACGGGAAGAAAAAGATGTGACTGGTAAGGCTGGTAAATATGGCCACAGGCCCATACAGCCCGATGGTATCTGTCTGTCTGTCTGCCTGTCTCCCTGGAGGTCACACGGTCACACACATTCCTCTGTGTGGCTTCCCCGGGGAAGGGACTGTCTGTGGACCCAATTCTGAGTCCTGGGGACTATGCTGGTGGGGGAACAGGAGGAGACCTCCTTTCGCTCTGCCAGGATTAAGCTGATGGAGAATTTTCATTTTCTTGCTTTTTTTTTTTTTTTTTCTTTTTAGGGCCTCGCCTGTGGCATACGGAAGTTCCCAGGTCGAACTGGAGCTGCAGCTGCCAGCCACAGCCACAGCCATGCGGGATCTGAACTTGCCTCATCATGGACACTAGCAGGTTTTGTTTCTGCTGAGCCACAGCGGGAACTCCCAGAATTTTCACATTCAACCATACCCTGGTATCTATGTGGCGACTGGTTCTGATTGATACTCCCGGAAACTGCACATAAAGGAAGAAAGCCTCTTGAAAAGCCAAAGCGGAAATGACGAAGCCTCCTGACTTCCACTCAGGCTTCACACCTGCTACCCGAGAGGGACTAAAACGTCGTCAACGAAGTATAATCTCCGCCGGGGCTCTGCTGCCAAGGAAGATGATTGAGTTGGGGGCCTGACAACCCCTGCTCCCAGGTCAGCGATGCCACGAGGGGGCAGCAAGGGGTCCTCCCGAGAAGACCAAGGATGACGATGTGCAGAGTTGATGCGTCAGACCAGTGGTGGAAGGACCGCTGCTCGAACCCAGGACTTGGGACCCCAACCGATTCCAGGCAGCCTCATGCCTCTCTGAGTGACCAGCATGCTTCTGCAGTAAATCTGGAAGCGTTCCTTTCCTGGTAGTTGATGCCTCAACTCTTAAGAAAATGATAGCCCATCTCTAGAAATTTCCATAATTAAATGTGAAGATCCCACTGGCCAGGGAAGCAAATGGACATGGGAGGGAATGAAGAAAGGAAAGAAGAATGCCCACATCTCATACAGAGGAGACAGGATGTGTCCGGGTGATTTTCTGAACTCGCTTTCTTTGCATCCTAACAGTCATTAAAATGTATAAAAATGGATAGTTTTGAAGCAGCAACACGAAGAATGATCATGGCTGCAGTTGCTTGGCAACCTGAGACTTTGGTTATTTTATTTCTAAACAGGGAACGCTATAAACTGGTATCTGGATTCTGTGCAAATAGTTCTAAATGGATGCTCTCCCCGTAAATCAGGAGGAGATAATACAGCATTAATGTACATTTAAAGGTTGCTAAATATGCATATGTGTGTGTCTCTGTCTCTCTCTGTCTCTCTCTGTCTCTCTCTCACACGCACACACACACACAAGATTCTTACACCAAGCTTCTCTCTATCCCATGCTATCTGAAGCAAATCTGTAGAATTGAGATCCCTTTGCATTTTTTCTGGAACAGATCTTGTTGTAAATAATATGCATTTGAGTCCAGAAGGACAAACTTTTCATCTCCTGTGTGAGTCAGGGGAACAGAGTATTGCAGCCAGGATTCCTTCTCTAGCTTCCCAGACACTGAGTGGGTTTCCAGTTCTGAGAACACAGAGACAACCCAATATCTAAACGGCTGCTGGAAGATGATATTTCTCAAAGCAAAACAGAGGGAGGCCCACTTTCTTCAGAGATGCAGGTCCTGTAAAGGCCTCACGAACCACCTTAGGCCTGCTGGTTGGGGTCTTGCCTGCAGGTCCCGACATCACACCCTCTCATGGATGAGAAGAGGTGTTCACATTCTGAAAATGCTGCCTCTGTTTATAAAATGTCATTTCTCAACAGTCATGGATTGAATTTCAGTCCCCTTTCTTTTCTCTCTTTCTTTCTTTCTTTCTTTCTTTCTTTCTTTCTTTCTTTCTTTCTTTCTTTCTTTCTTTCTTTCTTTCTTTCTTTCTTTCTTTCTTTCTTTCCTTCCTTCCTTCTCTCTCTCTCTCTTTCCTTCCTTCCTTCCTTCCTTCCTTCCTTCCTTCCTTCCTTCCTTCCTTCCTTCCTCTTCCTTCCCTCCCTGACCCCCCGCCTTCTTTCTTTTTTCATTTTTGGCTTCCCTGCTGCCTATGGAGCTCCCAGGCCAGGGATCAGATCTGAAATGCAGTCTCAACCTAAGTTGAAGCTATGGCAACACCAGATCCTCAGCCCACTGTGCTGCGCCAGGGATCGAACCAGAGTCCCAGCACTCCCAAGACACTGCCACAGCAGGAGCTCCCGAATTTGAGCTTCCATGCTGGTTTGATTGAAGTGTGGTGCTCTGATTCTACTTCTCTCTTCAGCGTGACCTTGCTCCCTCCCTCCTCACTGGGGCCACAGGAGGACAAGTGCTCCCGTCCAGACGCAGATGGGGGGCATCCTTTCGTCCTTCTTGAGGGACCACTTCTTTTCTTTTTCCTTCTGGCTGCACCTGCAGCACATGGAAGTTCCCAGGCCAGGGATGCTATCTGAGCCACAGCTGTGATCTACACCACAGCTGCGGCAACAATGGATCCTTAAAATCCACTGCGCTGGGCTGGCGATCGAACCAGTGCCTCAGCAGCAACTTGAGACACTGCAGAGGTCATGCTGGATCCTTAACCCTCAGTGCCACAGTGGGAACTCCTGAATAACCGCTTTTATTCTTTTGCTTTTTAGGGCCACATCTGCGGCACTTGGAAGTTTCCAGGCTAGGGGTTGAATTGGAGCCATAGCCACAGCAACGTGGGATCCCAGCCATCTCTGCAACCTACAACCACAGCTCATAGCAATGCTGAATCCTTATCCCACCGAGGGAGGCCAGGGATTGAACCCGAATCCTCATGGATCCTTTTCAGGTTCGTTAACTGCTGAGCCATGAAGGGAACTCCCAATAATCGCCTCCTGAAGCAGTCCCTGCAGTGGTGTTTGCTTGCAGATGGAAGCTCATGACAACAGACAGCCATAGCCTCCATCTGCTTCTTCAAAGGGAATCAGCTGATTGAGTCCCAGAGCTTGTCAGTGACCGACTGGAACACACAAGGATTAGGTCTTGGTCTGAAACACAGACCAAACACATAAAAGAAAGATATCAAGCCCCACTTCCATCATGGGACTTTTTTTTTTTTTTTGCTTTTTTAGGGCCATACCCAAGGCATTGGGAGGTTCCCAGGCTAGGGGTCGAATCAGAACTACAGCCGCCGACCTATATCACAGCCACGGCAACACCAGATACGAGCCACGTCTGGAACCTACACCACAGCTTAAGGCAACACCAGATTCTTAACCCACTGAGTGGGGCCAGGGATCGAACCTGCAACCTCATGGATCCTAGTCGGATTCGTTTCTGCCGAGCCAGGTGGGAACTCCTGTCATGGGATTGTTACTGTAGAGCCATGCTTCAAATAGACTTGGGAAGAGTATCTCAGACAATGACAACACAAGAGGGTCACAGAAGGAGTCTCCATGACCTCTTCGACGGAAGCCAGGACATGAGAAAATATCTGTTGCTTATATTATACATCAAATGAATAAACAACCAGGTCCTCCTGTGCAGCACAGGGAACGATAGTCAGCATCCTACGAGACACCATAATGGAAAACAGAATGAAAAAGAATATGCATGTATAACCGAATCGCTTTGCTGTACAGCAGAAATTAACACAACAGGGTAAATCAACTATACCTCAATCAAAGAAACATTTTTAAAAAGGTTTAAAAACCCCAACTGTAAAGTAAAAATCTGTTGTTCGGAAACAGGGGATACCATCTTGCTGGCAAATAATCAAATAGACCGTTTGACCCATTAAAGTCATTCTTTCTCTAAGTGGAGCAGATAGGTATAAATGAAGGAAAACTTGAGGCTTAAAGTATTGCGGCATGCTTCTCCCTTACCAGATGAGCTAAAAGGGTCCCAACGTGCTATTTCGAGAGAACTGAGTGGTGGGTAGAATTTTCCATGTCTCTGGAGAGACTGCCGTCCTGCAGATCCCCTGGGACCCAACAGCACTTGAGCCAAAGCTAAGTTCTCCCTGAGAGATTCTCGTGGTGGCTCCTCCAGGGGCCAGGTCCTGTGGTGTGTGCCTGCAACACGGCTTTCCAGCAGGATGCCTCTGCCTATTTTTCCTTATTTACGGCATGGGAAACCTTGGTGCCCAGGAAGCGGGGAGGAAGAGCACAGGGCTGGAATGAGCCATGGGAGGAAACTGGCAAACGCAGTGTCAAAATGCTTACGACTAGGGTAGGTTCCCCAGAGAGGAAACTCCCTGAGGTTAGGGAGCACTTTGTGCAGCCTGTCTGTGCCTCGGGGCGTGGACGCCCTTGGTGGTCCCCCTGCCTTCTGTTCTGCACGGCTTTCTGAATGGTGTCGCCGTTCGGGGGCGCTGATCGAGCCTGTGCTGTGCCATGGCCGAGGCGGGGAAACCCGTTCTGCACCTGCATCGGCCATCTAGAAAGGCAAGATCACTTGCAAAGTCAAAACCAGCTGGGGCACACCTAGGGTGGCCGTGGGAGTGCCCGGGATGGGTAATGAATCCAAACTCACTCTCGGGCTCGTTCACATGACAGAGAGTTGGGCAGGATGATGAAGAGGGACGAGGACAGGCTACATCGCCTCTGCGCATTCCAGTTAATTTCCCAGAAGCAAACACAGGTATTGCAGGTTCCAAGCACGGAACTGTCAGGGTGACAAATGAAGTGGGTTTCTGTGTGTTTGGGAAGGTGGGGGAGGGGCACGAATGTGGAAGTTGGTTTTCCTTTTTTTTTTTCTTCCCTGTAGTGAACAGGAATAAGAGGAAGCTGCCAGGGCAGAAAACCTCCCTGTCTCAGGATCCTAGAGCAAAGACAAGGTTTGACGAGGGAAAGGTGTTTAGTATGCTAGCAAAACGCTGTGTGATGTGGCTTTGGAGCGCTGACTGAATTGATAAGAGAAATCCGGGCCATCCTGCTGTGCCGAAGACCGCCTGCTGTGCAGAGCAAAGGCAGCTAATATGTTACAGAGCTTGATGAGGGTGGGGGGTGGTGGATTGGCAAGGAACCACCAAGGTCTCCCAGGCTGTGAAAAGTGATGCGGTTTAATCCCGCCACCAACTGGCTGTGTGATTTGAGTCAATCTTTGGCTTATCTTCCTGTCCCTCGAAAGAGGGTAGGGTCTAGTTGACGAATCACTTTGCAAGTGGATTTGCAGAACCAAATATTGAATATATGCTGTGGTGGAGAATCTGAAACAATATTACAGCAACGGTCCTAAAGCTCATATGCAATGATGAAAGGACCGGAAGGTCCGAGGGCTGGCAGAACTGCTGCACAAGTGCACTGCAAACGAATGTTTTGGGAAGGACCCAAGCTGGATGGATGGCCAGGCCACCACGTTTCCTGGCACCGAGCCTCGGGCAGCTCTGCAAGCTCCCCCCAGGAGGATGCTGATGGTGGGAGACAACTCCCTGCCTGCGTCTTATGCAGACGCCACGTTCCTGTTCAGTCTGTGCCTCCTTCAGCCATACAAACACGTCAATCATCATTCCCTCAGAGACAGAAAGGGAGGAAGGGACCAGACACAGACAGATGTCTGCAGAGAACAGCGAACGGAGGTTTTTCACTTTGTCAGCCCTCCCAAGGGGGCAGGTAGCTGGTCACTGCAGCCAGCTGATGCTAGATATGTTTAATTTAACAAGAGACCTTGAACTATGAATAAAAACAATTCTCAATGTTTCCCTATATGTTTATAACACACCCCGACGCGAACCAGAAAGAGGTTACTTTATCTAAAGTAAAAGTAATTTCATTTGCTTACATTTGTCCATTCCTCCCACCATCACTTCAACAAATATTTATTGAAGTCATAAAAGCATGTCACTCTACAGAAACAATGTGAGAGCTATATAAGTAAAATACATCATCAGTGACCTCATAAGGTGGGATTTTGAATCGCGCCTACCTCACGGTCTATTAAATTGTCACCAAGAGACATGGTCTCCTTTCTATGGATGGGAAAGCAATGGGAGCCGGGAGCTCTTTCCTTTCTTGCTAAGATCTCCAACCTTGACAGTACCTCGCCAGACCTTTCTTTTTTCCCTTCCTCTCTCTTTCTCTCCCTCCTTTCCTTCCTTCCTTCCTTCCTCTCTCTCTTCCTCCCTCCCTTCCTTTCTTCCTTCCATCTCTACAGGTGGACAAAGACACCTGTAGAGATCACACTGGATCAAGGATGAAATTTTGTAAACCTGCCCCTTGAGGTTTTTTTTTTTTTTTTTTTTTTACTCCTATAAAAGAATCTTCACCGGGCTGGAAAAGCCATTTTCGGGTTTATCCTAGGATTCCAAATTTCGAGAATGGAGGCAGCCAGTATGAACAATCTCTATTGAAGCTCCTAAAGCCAATCTTCCTGGTAGAGAATAAAATCACAGCATGGGTGTCACCTTAGAGCAGAAGGTTAGGAGAACACAAGGACGTGTCCCGAATCTCAGTTACTGTAGAACCAACTCCCTGATTGAGCTTTTCCGTCCCACAACAATAACTTGCATCTTGTAGGATTTTATAGATTATAAAAATGATTCCATGGACTGTGTATTTGTTTAATCCTCATGGCAACTCTGTAAGGTCAGTGTTATTTCCATTTAAACAAGTTAGGATAGGCTCAACCAGATTATTCTTATTGGTTATTGGCTATAGTACTACAAATTTTACAAAACCTGGTCACACACATATCACTCTGAGCCTCTATCCTTGTGATAGAGATAAGATATATAGCTACAGCCCTCAGTATATGCGATGCAAAGGTTCGGATGGCTAGTGAAAGCTGCAGCAGGACCTTGGCAGGGCCTGGAAAAACAGGAGGGCACCCACCTCCCCATCACCACATTGTCCAGTGGCAGTGGGGTGATGGCAGTGAGGGTGGCTCCAGAGCTGGGTCCTCATGGACGCAGATAATATGGCAAGGCTTTGGCTATTCCAGACATAGGAGCAGTTCTAATTTCACTTCCTGGGAGCACATAACAGATCTAGGGAAAGGATCTTGGAAGTGAAATAACCATCTGCATTATCCTGGTGGGTGATACCTTCCCAAGCTTTTTAAGTTCTCCTAAATAGGGTTGCCAGATAAAATGCAGGATGCCCATACAGCTCATTCAATTTGGGAGGCATACTTATACTAAAAGATATTTGTTGTTTATCTGAAATTCAAGTTTAAGTGGGTATCCTATATTTTTATTGGCCAAATATGGCAGCTCCTCCTAAGGGAAGGGCAATTCAACCTACACCCCTTGCTCTCATCCCTGTACAGCATCTGTACGAGGGCGATAATCATTTACCAGGGGCAATCGTGACTGGAGACCTCAACTGAGATAACTTCCTGTTACTACTGACTTGAGAAGCCTAATGTCAGGATGGGGACAAATTTAAGTATTTTCATGGCTTTTGCATTTGGAAGCTCATGTGTACACAACTGTTAGTGAAAGCTGGGCTCTGGCATTAAACTCACAATGTGGTCCAGACGGTTCTTCTAACACCCCCCTCCCCAGATGTCACGGAACTGAGAGCCCCACACCCAGCTCGGCTCCATGCTTACCTCACCCCATTCTTTGAGTAGCAGCGTCACTTACTTGTATGGGATGTGTTTGCTGCCGTTGACGAGAGCCAGGATGACATTGCCCAGGGCGGACAGTGAGAGGCACAGTCCTGAGCCTCCTTCCCGATTTTTGCTAAGAGCTTTCACACAGCTGCCCAGATCAATGAGGTGCAGGCGGCTGCGGCCTCCAGACACTACCACAGGGGAAAAGACAAGAGAAGAAAGAAGCGGTTACGTTCTGGCAAACACTTGTCTATCCTTCATGTAGCTCCTTTGGACATCCGAGGGGAGAAAAAGAGGACACAAAAGGTTGACGTTCAGGACCTAGTAGGAAACTCCCACAACACACAGCATGGTCCTCTTAAATTCTGTCCACTGCACATCACTGACCTTCCAAAACCTACCGATATTCTTACTGTAAATAATTCCGGCAGGTTGAATTGGATGAAATTTCAGAGAGAGGGCTAATGTCTAATAAAAGGAGGATAAACTTTGTACCTATGTGTCCTGTGTGTAGCAGGATTCGGAATACTATACTACACTCTAAAGACCAATTCTAGAGGATACCCCTTGTAAGTGGAAACTGATCAGATTAAAACATGAATAGCCTATAAGGGATGATCTGCTTTGATCATCACAGAGACTGTGACCCAGAGCTCAGCCAGCTATCAGGTTGCTAACCCAAGGTAAAAGCGGGACGTAATGACCAGGTGCAGAGACAGGGAAGACCCAAATACTGGCTGAGTATCTGCCAAGCGCCAGGTGCTGCACATGCATCAGTCTCACTCAGTTGCTATGGTAAAAGCATCACCTTGCTCATGAGGACTTCCACTTCTAGCCTAGATGAAGTAACGGGGACCAGATTATTCCTCCTACATGAAATAACCCCCAAAATATCAAAATGTACAAAACAACCCTTTGCAAGACACGAGATGTCCATCAGCAAAACACAGTCATCTCTGAGATGCTGGGAAACCAGGGAGGTGAGCACTACCCGATTCCCAGCTTACTGCTTTGAGACAGTTTTCAGGCCACACCTCAGAGAGGAGACTCAAGAGGAGGAGAAAGAGCTGAAAGTCCAGGGGACCGAGGTGGCCAAAGCTTACAGGACAGAGTCCTGGGGAGCAGAGAACTGGGAATTTGTAGCAGGTCTCCTCAAGTATTCAACCCAGTACTGATCAGAACAGACATGTGAGGAAACTACCCACGGCTGGAGAACTGACCACCTGAAGAGATGAAAGGTAACAGTGCACAGCACTCGTGTATAACCAGGAATGGGGCTTGCTCCCAATAGCCAGACTGGAAAACCCCAAGATTAACAGAGCATTGGGCAGAGTATTCACAAGGGGCTCACTTTAGCAGTCAGGAACACTTAGCCCTAGACTGAGAATTGACTGGGCCCCACCTTAACAAATCTTAAAAGTTAGACAGTATAGGATCCAACTGTTTCCAAATAACTTAATTGCATCCCTAAACAAAACTTAGGAACATTTGAAAAATATGGAAATGTCCAGCACCCAATCAAAAATAATCAGGCCTGTTCTACATCAAAACTACTAGAACTGATAGACTAATTCAGCAAGGTAGCAAGATACAGGATTAACATACAGAAATCAGCTGCATTTCTTTACACTGACAATGAAATATCACAAAGGAGATGTAAAAAAAAAATAATCCCTTTTAAAATCACATAAAAAAAAAGAATTTAGGATTAACTCTGACCAATGAGGTGAAGATTTATTTTTAGTTTTTTTTTGTCTTTTTGCCATTTCTTGGGCTGCTCCCTCAGCATATGGAGGTTCCCAGGCTAGGGGTCTAATTGGAGCCACAGCCACAGGCCTACACCACAGCTCACAGCAACGTCAGATCCTTAACCCACTGAGCAAGGCCAGGGATCGAACCCACAACCTCAGGGTTCCCAGTCAGATTCGTTAACCACTGCGCCACGGTGGGAGCTCCAAGGTGAAGAATTTATAAGCTGAGAACTATAAAACATTAATAAAGGAAATCAAAGATGTTTCAAAGATATGGAAAGATACCCCATGCTCTTGGATTGGAAGAATTAATATTGTGAAAATGGCCAAACTACCCAAATCTGTAGATTTACAGATTTAATGTGATCCCAGTCAACTTACTCAGGACATTTTTCATAGAACTAGAACAAATAATCCTAAAATTGATATGGAACCATAAAAGACCCAGAATTACCAGAGCAATCCTGAGAAAAAAGGAAAAATCAGGAGGCATGACCCTCCCAGACTTCACACAATACTACGAAGTTACAGGAATCAAAACAGCACGGTATTGGCACAAAAGAACAGACATATGGATACAGAATAGACAGCCCAGAAATAAAGCCACACACTTATGGTCAATTAATCTTTGACAAAGGAGGCAAGACTATATAATGGAGAAAAGACCATCTTTTCAGCAAATCGTGTTGGGAAAGTTGGATAGCTTCTTGTAAATCAATCAAGTTAGAACACACCTTCGCATCATAAACAGAAATAAACTCAAAACGGATTAAAGACTTAAATATAAGACATGAAACTATAAAACTCCTAGAAGATAATATAGGCAAAGCATTTTCTGACACAAATCATACAAATGTTTAAGTCAGTCTTCCAAGGCAATACAAATAAAAGAAAACAAACAAATGGTACCTCATCAAACTTACAACCTTTTGTACAGAAAAGGAAACCATAAGCAAAATAAAGACAACATACAGACTGGGAGAAAATATTTGCAAATGATGGGACGAACAAGGGATTCATTTCCAAAATATACATACAGCTCAAGTAACTCAAAAAAACAAACAAACAAACAAACAAAAAACAGAAAACAAAAAACAAAACCAATCAAAGAATGAGCAGAAGACCTAAATAGACATCTCTCCAAAGAAGACACACAGATGACTAAAAGGCACATGAAAACATGCTCAACATTGCCAATTATTACAGAAATTCAAGTCAAAAGAACACTGAGGTACCACCTCACACTGGTCGGAATGGCCATCATTAAAAAGTATACAAATAACAATGCTGGAGAGGATGTGGAGAAAAGGGAACCCTCCCACACTGTTGATGGGAATGTAAACTAGTGCAGCCACTATGGAAAACAGTATGGAGGCTCCTCAAAAAACTAGAAGCAGAGCTGCCATATGATAGAGCAAGTCCACTCCTGGGCATGTATAAACAAAACCATTGAACAAAACTATAGTTTGAACAAAACTATAGTTCAAAGAGGTACATGCACCTCGATGTTTATAACCAAAAAAAAAAAAAATATTCACAATAGCCAAGCCATGGAAACAACCTAAATGTCCTTGACAGAAGAACAGATAAAGAAGATGTGGTACATATATACAATGGACTACTACTAAGCCATAAAAAAGAATGAAATAATGCTATTTGTAGCAACATGGATGCAACTAGAGATTCTCATACTAAGTGAAGTAAGTCAGAAAGAGACCAATACCATATGATAGTACTTATATGTAGAAGCTAAAATATGGCACAAGTGAATCTAGCTACAATGCAGAAACAGGCCTGCAAAGAAGCAAGAAAATGACACTATAGTGAAGAGATAATTGAAACCAATTCTGAACTGATATAGATATTACAATTGGCAGAGAACGGTGTTAAAACAGTTATGACAGTATTTAAAATGTTCGAAAAGTTAAACAGACATGGAGTTTATTTTAAAATAGGCAAATCAAGTCTTTAGAAATACAAACTATATTGTATGAGATGAAAAATATACTGGATGGGATTAACAGCAGATTAGACACTGCAGAAGGAAAGACTGGTAAATTTGAAGATGTGGCAATAAAAATGATCCAAATGACATAGAGAAAAAATTTAAAACAAACAAATACACAAAAAACAGATCCAAAAAAAAAAAAAAGAGTTCTAGGACATACTTCAAATGTCCTAATATGTGTGTGTAATTGGAGTCTTTGAAGAGAAAGACACAGAGGGTAGTGCAGATAAAATATTTAAAGAAATAATGGTCAATACTTACCCAAATTTAGTGAAAAACATCAACCCACAGATCCAAACAGCACAAGAAACATAAAGAAAAATACGCTAAGGAACATAATAATCAAACTGCCTAAAGCAGGTAAACATAACAACCAAATTGCCTAAATAAATGAATAAATACATAATAATCAAACTGCCTAAAACCAATGATGATGAGAGAAATCTTTTTTTTTTTTTTCCTCTTCTATTTTTAGGGCTACACCTGCGGCATATGGAGGTTCCCAGGCTAGGGATCCAATCAGAGCTACAGCTGCCGGCCTACACCACAGCCACAACAACATCAGATCCGAGCTGCATCTGCGACCTACACCACAGCTCACGGCAATGCCATATCCTTAACCCACTCAGTGAGGCTAGGGATTGAACCTGCAACCTCATGAACTTAGATTTTTTTTCCACTGTGCCACTATGGAAACTCCTTTTTTTTTTTTTTTGGATGTGAGAAATCTTGAAAATAGCCAGAGGGGGAAAATTATGTTACATGTAAAGGAACAAAGATAAAAATGAATACAAATTTCTTGGAAATAATACAAGTGAGGAGACAATGGAGCAACATTTTAAAAGTAGTGGAAACTGTCAAACTAGAGTTATACACCCAACCAGAGTATCATTTTTAGATAAAAGGGAAATAAAACCTTTTTCAGACTTAAAAAGGCTGAAAGAATTCATCATAAAGGCTATACACAAAAGAATGAAGAGCTTTGGAAGTGACAACTATGAGAATAAATATATGATTTCTTCCTGTTATTTAAACAAGCTACTGTTAAAGCAAAAATAACAATATAATGTGTGGTTTATAACACATGCAATATAGTAACAATATAATATAATATAATAGCAATATAATGTGTGGTTTTAACATGCAGAATTAAAATGTTTGACAACAACAGCACAAAGGTTGGAGTGGAGAATTGAAAGGACTCTATCATAAGGTTTTTATTGGACATGAAGTGGTATAATAACACTTAAAAGTAGACTGTGATAACTTAAAGGTGTGTATGACAAATCCTAAAACCATCACTAAATAATAAAGAGTCATAGCTAAAAATCCAACAAAGGATATAAAGTGGAATCATTTAAAATGTCCAATAAATTCAAAAGAAAGCAAATAAAATGAAAAGGAAAACAAAGAACAGATGGGTTGAATAGAAAACCTACAGAAAAATAATACTTTGGGCCACACCATATGAATTATCATATTAAATGTAAAGAGTCTGAATACCATGATTAAAAAGTAGATATTGTCACATTCCATAAAAAAGCAAGACTCTACTATATTCTCCCTATGATGAATGCACTTCAAATACCAAGAAACAATAGGTTGAAAATCCAAGTATGAAAAAGACTATAATATGCAAACAGTAGCTATAAGAAAACTGGGGTGTCTCTATAAATATCAAACAAAAGAAACTTGAGACAAAAATATAACTAGAGGGAAAGAGGGACATTTTTAATGACAAAGGGTACAATTCATCAGAGAGGTCATAACAAAAAATGTTTATGCATCTAATAACAGAAGTGCAAATACATGAAGTAAAACTGATAGAATTGCAAGAATAAACAGGCAAGTCCATAACTAGAGTTGGAGACTGCAAATACCTCCTTGGCTCAGTAACTTATGTAACAAGTAGACAGAAACCCAATAGGAGATAGAAGATTTCAACAACACTATCAACCAACTCATTCTGCTTGACATTTATAGAACTTTCAACCCAACAGTAGAAGAACACATGTTCTTTTGAAGTTCACACAAAACATTTACCAAGATAGACCATATTCTGTTATGTAAAACAGTCTAAATACATCTTAAAAGATTCATATCATTCAAAATATGCTCTCTGACACACTAGAATTAAATTGGAAGTCAATCCAGAAAGTTATCTGGAAAATTCCTAAATACTTTGAAACTCAACAATACAGCTCCAAATAATTTGGAGTTAAAGAAGAAATCAAAATAGAGATTGGAAAGTGTTTTTAAGAGAATGAAAATGAAAACACAACTTATCCAAATTACTGACATGCCCTGAAAGAAGTACCTAGGAGGGAATTTATACTATTAAATGCCTATATCAGAAAACAACAGATGTCTCAAATAAATTACCTCAGTATCCACTTTAAGAAATTAGAAAAAGATGAGCAAATTAAAGACAAAAGAGCAGAAAGGAAATAACATAAAAGTAGAAACCAATGAAAGAAAAATTTAAAAACAATAGAAAAAATCAATCAAACCAAAAGCTGGTTCTTCGAGGTCAGTAAAATTGATAAATCTCCAACACGACTGGTCAGCAAAGAAGGAGAGAAGAGACATAAATTACCAACATCAGGAACAAAAAAAAAGTGGCCTCACTATGGTTTCTATGAATATAAAAAAGACAATAAAGAAACATTATACCAGTAAATTAGACAACTTGAAAGAATGAGCAAATTTCTTAAAACATATAAAGTACCAAAGCTCACTCAAGAAGTAGTAGATAATGTTAATAGCCTTATACTGCTAAAGAAACAGACTCTGTAGTTAACAACCTTTCCTCATGGAAAACAGCACAGTTAGCTGCACTGGTAAATTCTACCAAACATTCAAGGAAGAAATAATATCCATTTTGCACACATTCTTCCTGAAAATTCTCTCCAATTAAATCTATGAGGCTAGGATTACCCTGATATGAAAAACAGACAAAGATATTACAAGAAAAAAATTGAAGACCAATAGCCCTCATGAACACTGATGTAAAATTTCTAAACAAAATATTAGAGAGCCATACTAGAAAACTGCATTTAGGAACATATTAAAAAGGATTTTATAGGAGTTCTTGCTGAGGTGCATTGGGTTAAGAATCCAACTGCAGTGGCTCGGGTCATTGTGGAGGCATGGGTTCAATCCCCAACCTGGTACAGTGGGTTAAAGGATCCGGCACTGCCACAGCTGTGGCATAAGACACAGCTGCAGCTGAGATTCAGTCCCTGACCCAGGAACTTCCATATGCCATGAATGAGGCCACAATTTTTTTTTTAAAAAAAAGGATTTTCTACCATGAGGATTTATCCCTGGAATGCAAGGTTGGTTAACAAAAAATTAATCTATTGTTATAATTTACCATATTAACAAACTAAAAAGAAAAATTATATGATTCTCTCAGTAGATGCAGATACAGTATTTAGCAAACTCCAGCAACCATTACTGATAAAAATGCTTGGCAATATATAAATCAAAGGTGATATCCTCTGTTTGATTAAAAGTGTCTAGGAAAAACATACAGCCAATTGCATTCTTAATGGTATAAGACCAAAAGCCTTCCAAGATCAGAAATAAGACAAGGATGTTCACTCTGAGCCTTTCAGTTCAGCTTTGTACTGGAGGTTCTAGCCAATGCAATAAGCCAAGAAAAAGAAATAAAATGTATATTATTTTAAAAAAGGCACCTTCCCCAAGATGATGCTGTCAGTGATAGAGCTTGGATTCAAACGTTTAAGACCTGTGCTCTTCATTCTATACCACGTGGCCTCAGCCAGTTCTGGAGACGGCAGGGGCTATGAACTGCCTCTTTGTCCCAGGCCCCACTGGCCCAGGGGAGTGTGGCTTTAGCACATCACCCCAGCTCCGGGATCATCTCCCTTTCCAGCCCTCAATCCCCAGGCAGCAGCAGACTCCTACTCCTCAGGCCTCTGGATTCCTACCTTTCCGGGGGTTGGGGGGCAGCTCACACCAGCAGCCCACCTCCTATTGCTCTAGGAGAAGCACCACTCCACTCTGCATGGAGGAAAAACAGCAAGGGTAGAAATCACGACTTCCCAAGGCCATTGTGGAAGCCGGGTCACCTGAGCCAAAGTGGAAAAGGTTGGCTGGGAAAGCTGATGCAGGGGGTGGGATGAGGGTGGGTCTGGGTCCTGGCGGATGGCAAAACACAGGCAGGCAGCATCTGGAATCCATTCACACATCCGGAAACTGCTGCTGTCTGGACCCCAGCCTTGTCTCTGCCCAGCCCACCCTACGCTTCCACACCTAGTACTGAGCAAAAAGGTACAGAGAGCACAGCATTTCAATCCGGGCTCTCCAGTGACTCTGGCAAAGCACCGTCCACATTAAGGATGCTACATTGTGTTTACCTCCAACTTTCCCCAGCAAAAACCCTTAAAAAGAAAGATATAACGTGCAACTTCTCTTTTATTCCATTTTGCATCATGCGAGATCAGGCCACTGGCAGCGCGGAAGGGAAAGAGTTCTTTCTAAAGCAAAATATCATCTGTTTTGCAACCTAATTATATAGACAGGAGAAGCTCAGATATTTCATGCGTGCCGCAGATTAAAGGGCAAAGACAGGGACCAATTTGGACCTTCAGAGTCTCATAGTCCATTTGATGTAATGGAATAAAATGCATAATGTACATGCAGTAAAGGAGAACACGGAGAACAAAAGGCACAGTTTAGACGGCACTGAAGACTAATATCATAAAACACCTATAATTACACCTGCATGACTCAAAAGTGAGAGTCACATTTTAAACAATGGAAAATCGACTTCACTCTATACCCACTGGAGTTTCAATCATCACAGAATTGTGAATTTCACACCTGGTGCTGCATCTGGAATGGTGCAGAGCGAGTGAGCACAGGCCATCTGCTCTTACCAAATATTTCCATTACTACAGGTGGCTGGAGAGAAAGTAGTTCTAGAATCAATGAACAAAACAGGTGTCAATGAACAGCAGGTAAGAAGCAGGTCCCTCATCAACTTTTCAGATTTCCGAGGTCACAGCTGCAAAGTTGAGACCCTTTATTTATATTCTAATATATGTATTTCTTTCTTCTTTCTTTCTTTCTTTCTTTCTTTCTTTCTTTCTTTCTTTCTTTCTTTCTTTCTTTCTTTCTTTCTTTCTTTTTCTTTCTCTCTCTCTCTTTCTCTCTCTCTCTTTCTTTCCTTCCTTCCTTCCTTCTTTCTTTTTTTTTTTTTGCCTTTTTAGGGCTGCACCTGAGGCATATGCAGGTTCCCAGGCTAGGGGTCCAACCAGAGCTACAGCTGCCGGCTTAGGCCACAGCCACAGCAACTTGGGGTCCAAGCTGCGTCTGCAACCTACACCACAGCTCATGGCAACACTGGATCCTTAACCCACTGAGCGAGGCTAGGGATCGAACCTGCGTCCTCATGGATGCTAGTCAGGTTTGCTAACTGCTGAGCCACAGCAGGAACTCCCTCTAACGTGTGTATTTCAAGTCTAGACTTGGACCCCATGAAATCACCCCCATGGCTTCCTCTCCCACAGGAAGCAATGTACAAATGTATCCCACTCCTGAGCCTGCACAACTTACCCAGCTTATGTGCACAGTGCCAGGAAATGCTAAATTCTTCTAAAACCGCTTAATTCCTATGACATTCCTGTAGTGTAAGAATTGGCTCCATTTGATGGATGAGGAAACTGAGCTTCCCAGATGTTAATTAAATCACTCCAGATCTGATAGAAAATTAGTGCTATATCTAAGATGAAAATCCAGAGCGAACCATAAAGCATGTAGAAACTCTTTTAACTCACTTTCCCCTAAATCTGTGGTTCCCAGACTTTGCTGCATGTCAGAATCACCTTGGATCTTTAGAATCTATGGATGCCTAAACCCTACTCTCCCAAGCTTTCTAATTTGATCGCTCTGGAGTGTGACATGGGCATTGGGATTCAGTGAAAAGCTCTCCAGGTGAGTCTCTTGTGCAGCAAAGTTTGGGAGCCATGGTTTTGCCACCTGGCCGGGTTAACCAAGGCCCTACATCACCAGCATCGGACACGCTGCCCACTGTCCGCTGCTTATGACACGTGCTGGCTGCTGTTCTCTAGTTTGTCTCTGCACTTTTGCTCCGAGAGGATGAGCTGTACACTCATCAACAGGGCAACTGAGTTTCCTCTTAAACCTAATTATGCCACTTGTACTTGATACTGCAAATAGAAATATAATCAAATAGTATGTAAACCAATAAAATATGATTATGTAAAGAGAGTTAACGTTTTTTAAAAAGGTGAACTTAACGCTCTGGAAAGATGTGGTTAAAAAGAGTTAATTTTTGAAACAAAGAGGCGGAATTAGGTGTGAATGAGAAATTAGAGACTGGAAAACATTTTAAGGATCTAGAAAGTCTATACCCAGTGAGCTGCGTAAGTGTCTCTTAAGTTCTTGAACGACTCAGAAGAAATTGAGGGAGTTCCTGTCGTGGCTCCATAGTAATGAATCTGACTAGGATCCATGAGGACATGGGTTCGATCCCTGGCCTTGCTCAGTGGGTTAAGGATTCGGTGTTGCCGTGAGCTGTGGTGTAGGTTGCTGACGCGGCTTGGATCTGGTGTGGCTGTGGCTGTGGTGTAGGCTGACAGCTGCAACTCCAATTTGACCCCTAGCCTGGGAATCTCCGTATGCCATGGGTTCGGCCCTAAAAAGACCAAAAAAAAAAAAAAAAGAGGAAGAAGAAACTTAAAGCAAAAAGCAGACCATTATCAACATACATGTAGTTTATAAAAGTCAGAATCTAAAGCTGAAAACTCATCTCATGGCCTTGTATCAGAAGACTGATGAATAAAACACACAACTGTATTTTTAAGCTGAAAACGTTTATGACATGAATGTATTCTTTTTTTTTTTTTCTTTTTATGGCTGCACCTGTAGCATATGGAAGTTCCCCAGGCTAGGGGCTGTATCAGAACTGCAGCTATGGCCCACGACACAGCCACAGCAACCCAGGTCCAAGCCGCATCTGTGATCGACATTACAGGTTACGGCAACAACAGATCCTTAACCCACTGAGTGAGGCCAGGGATTGAATCTGAATCTTCACAGACACTACATCGGGTCCTTAACCCACCGAACCATACCTGGAACTCCACATGTATCGTTTTATATGATCCCCCCCATTTTTTTTTTTTTTTTTTTAGGGCTGCATCTGTGGCCTATGGAAGTTCCCAGGCTAGGGGTTAAATCAGGGCTGCAGCTGCCAGCCTAAGCCACAGCCACAGCCACACGGGATCTGAGCTTCATCTGTGACCTACAGCACAGCTCACGGCAACGCCAGATCCTTAACCCAAGAGTGGAGCCAGGGATCGAACCTGCATCCTCATGGATCCTAGTTGGGTTTGTTAACCACTGAGCCATAACAAGACCTCCTATGTGATCTCCCTTTTTAACTGAACTTTCTCAGTTAACTGACCAACTCCTTCTGACAGCGCTGCATAGAGGGCTTCCCTGCATTCACGCCACCTGATTGCACGAAGGTAACAGAATGGTCTTTTTCTGAAACCACTGCTCTAGGTAAGAGAGAAATCCACTCACTTTAATACACAGCACACGTGCCATCGGCATGACACCCAAGGACTGATGTACAGACACGCTCCTTGGCTGTGGAGGACAGGTGCCAGGGAACAGGGGACTCTGTCCTTAGGGAGTTTGTCGTCAGCTGGGCCTTAGACAAGCCCAGAATGACTGAAACAGATGATAAAGCAGTGGCTTAACCTCTCCCACTTCACATCTCCCTGCTATGGGGCTTAAAAGAGGAAGATATTTCACAAAGGGGAGAATCTGAAAGGTTTATGGAGAGGCAGCTCCAGGGGGAAGTGGGGCATAGACACGTTTTTTATTTTTAATTTTTATTTTATGTAAGGCCACACGTATGGCGTATGGAAGGTCCCAAGCCAGGGACTGAATCTGAGACACAGTTGTGACCCAAGCTGCAGCTGTGGCAATGAGGGATTTTTTTCACCCCCTGTGCTGGGCCGGGGATTGAACCCACACCTCCACAGCAAAGCCAACTGCTACTGTTGGATTCTTAACCCACGGCACCATGGTGGGAACGCCAAGGCTTTTTATTGTTGACGTTATTGTTCCTTCCCTTGCTTGCCTTCCAACAGCAGGCAGCCCTGACTTTGAGGAGAGATTGAGAATAAAAGCATGAGAAGGTGATTGATGGGGTCTGATTGGCGAGGTCCCAGAAGCAGCAGAAGGGGACAGGATAAGGAAGTAAGGAGTTGAGGACGGCAGCCCAATGGGGAAGGCGCGGGGGAGACCGAGGTCCAGGCACAAGGAGATTTCAAAGCTATGAGGACAGAAGCTGAGGTCATAGCCAGACTGACTCTTTCTTCTTAAACAGGAAGCTGGTTGTCTGCTGCAAGTGGTAGAGCGGGGGCCTCAGGCTTGCAGAGAAGGTCGGGAACAGCTGCTCTGATGGAGAGGTTGGGGAGGCCAGGAGACATCACTATGGCAACTCCAGGCTGCACGGTTTGAAATACGGTCTCCTGGCCAAAGAGTTTATTTTTTATGTTTTGGTTTTTTTTAGGGCTGCCTCTGTGGCATATGGAGGTCCCCAGGCTAGGGGGAAAATCAGAGCTGCAGCTGCCAGCCTATACCACAGCCACAGCCACACCAGATCTGAGCCACATCTGCGACCTATGCCACAGCTCACGGCAACGCCACATCCTTAACCCACTGAGTGGGACCAGGGATCAAACCTGGGTCCTCATGGATGCCAGTCAGGTTTGTTACTGCTGAGCCAAAATGGAAACTCCCCAAAGATTTAAAAAATTATATTTCAAATATCTAAAATCATCAAACTGTCACTTCACTCTTGACCAAGGGGGACACAAGAGCCCTGCAGTGTCACCCCCTCTGCCCGGCCCTGCCTCTCTGTGTGGCCATCCTCACGGCACATCATATAGAAGCAACGTTTAGAAGCTTCGTTAGAAGCATCCTCAGCCTTGTTTAGAAGCAATGTTTTTTTTTCCCTAGATCCCTTTGCCCACATCTGCCCCCCCCAAATAATGGATCTCTAGAGTCCTGTGGACCACACAGCCCTGGACAAGGCATCAGTGAGGCAGGCCATTCCAAGACACAAGAAAGAATGGCTGGTGGTCAAGAGCCACCAAGATTAAGGGAAGAGTCCCATCAGCCTCGTAAACAGATCAGCGTCCCTGTTCTTGTACGCTGGTTCATGTGCACACACATGTGTGTGCCTGTGTGCTCATACTGTGCACGCCCAGCCAACCCAGCCCTCAATGGGCCTCTGGGCTTCCCGTGGAGGCAAAACAGTGAACGAACAAACCAGAGAGCTGGTGTCCTTCTTAACTCTGGGCAGTATTTGCTTGCAAGCTTAGATTATTCATCCAAATGATGGTTTTGTTTTTTTTTGTCTTTTGGCCATTTCTTGGGCTGCTTCTGTGGCATATGTAGGTCCCAGGCCAGGGGTCGAATCGGAGCTGTAGCCGCCGGCCTACACCAGAGCCACAGCAACTCGGGATCTGAGCCGAGTCTGCAACTCACACCACAGCTCACGTCAACGCCGGATCCTTAACCCACTGAGCGAGGCCAGGGATCAAACCCGCAACCTCACGTTCCTAGTCAGATTCGTTAACCGCTGAGCCACGATGGGAACTCCCACATGATGTTTTTAAAGCCATCTTTATCAAGAGGCCTTGTACAATTCTGCATCGTGAACGTACTCCACTCAAGTATTCCACTAGCACCATCTTGCCTTGGACTCTTATTTCACCCATCTTTACAGGGAGCAGCTCCTAGGTATTACAGTTTTAAGAGGGTTTCCTCAGTGCTGGAATTCCCAAGGGGATTCTCAAGCCCTTACAGATCTAGCTTAGCAAAGCAGCAGGAGGCTCCCCCGATGGGTGAAGAATCAGCCCCAGCACTGCTCCCCAAACCTTTCAGCCAGGAAGTCTTTTCAGCTTCACCTTGTGCCTCCTGCAAAACTGTGATCCATCAACACCGAATGTTCTTTTCGGTCTTGCCTGCACATGTGGAACACACTTTTTTCTGTCCACTTCTATGTATGCTTGTGTATAACACACACACGTGTGTATAAGATGCAAATGCCCATATATACAGGGTGTGTTTAGTTCTTGCAGCAGAGATTTCTTTGAATCCATCATCTCTGCTTCTAATGGCCAGTTAGCAGCAGATCGCTCTGCTCTGCTTCCCTGTGGGGTGACTGATTAATAAACTTGCCCTTAATTGAGTTCTGGCTGCCAGGTCCACAGGGATTATTACTTATATGTAAATAAACAAAATTTCCATTTTAAACAACACTCCAAATCTCCTCATTATATTTGAAACAGATGTAAATGCACTGAAGCCAAGCCAGCCCTGGAGCGGGAGGCTGTGTGCACGCTGACCTGGCGTCCCTTTCTCACAGGAAGCCAGGTGCTGTGGCAGCAGGTGACACCCCCAGATCCTTCGGGGCTGACCCCCACTTTGGCTTGGATGCCTCCCTTCACTTGGTTCTCATCTCCAGATCCATCAGAAAGTACTTAACGAGGTTTGGGAAGCCATGAGGGGCATTTGCCTTTTAACTGGAATGTATTATTTAAAAGCAATTCCCTTTCACAATTGCGAAAGAGGACGAAGATGGATTTTTTTTGTTAAATATTTAAGAAGCGCCCAGGACTTGTGAAGGGCGGATGTGGGTGGATGGTCAGGGTGGGGGACTGTCCCCGCCTACAGTTTTGTGGACACGACACCTTCCATTCTTAGAGTGGAAATAATTTAATTAACGCTTTCTTTGTCTTCGAGATGCCAATCTACTTTCGGATTCTGAGAGCAGAACCGGGGAAGAAAGTGCAAAACTGAAAAGAAGGTTGTTTTAGCTTTTGGGTTAAAACCCAAAAGATGATTGATTCCCTTTCTCCTGGGGTTTTCGGCCCAGAGCCGCTTGGAAGCCGTTTGGCTCCAGATTGAGACCCTGTGCAAGTCACCCTGTGATGAAAGCACAAGAATCTAGGGCGGGGTTTGATTATGCTTATCCCTGGTGGCTTAGAAGAATAAAATAAACATTTTTCAGACTCCCACAGTCACGCTGCTAAGACCTAACCCAGGGGAAACAACAACAACAACAACAACAACAAACCAGTGAGGGCGGGATTGAAAGTCAGCCCCCAGCTTGTTAGGAGAGCTGGTGGATGAAATTCTGTGACAGATGTTCAAGATCTGGATCTTTTCATCCCTATCTTAATCCCCCATTTCCTTCTTTATGCACGTTTTTCTAAACAGAAGGACTAAGCGTGATGGGAGCCCTTCACTGAGAAACGATCTCCCCCGAAAGACTCCCACTGAAAATCTTCAGCCCAGCCCTGGTCAGACCTTCATCCTCATTCCTGTTGTCAAGAGGGACCTGATGTGCTGATGGCACATCTGCCTGGGTACCAGCAAGAGCCACTACCTCTGGACTCCTAGGTGGCAGCCAGTACAGGAAGCCGAGGCTGCAGGTGGGGCCCGGATTTGTTGCAACTCCGGCCCCTGCGAAGATATATGGTGAGATTTCAGTGCTGGGGGGAGGGAAAGGGCACCCCTTTAGGCCAAGTTAAAACGAAAGGAGCAGGCAGCAGGGCAAGTCAGTGAAGGACGGACACATGCAGCCATATAGAGGCATCTCCAATGCATTGCATTAAGTGAAAGAAGCCACACACAAAAGGGCCACCTATCGTCCACGCGATTCCATTGATAGGATGTTCTGGATGATGGCAAACCTCTAAGGACAAAAGTCTGATGCTGTGGTTGTCAAGGGCTGGCTACTGGGGCAAAAGGGACCTTTATGGGGTGATGGCTCTGTTCTGTATCTTGATACACGACTGAATAGATTTGCCAAAATTCATTTAACGACACACAAGACGGGTAGGTCTTACTAAATTTAAATTATACCTCATAAGTCTGAACTAGACAAGAGCACTTAAGCAGTAGGAACAAGAACAGGGGCCAACAAAGGCGTTGAGAGAGGAGAAAAGAGAGAGCTTCCACTTGTGGGGTGACGGAAGCCCCCAGAGTTAGCTCCAGGAAAACTGGTTTCCAAGTCTTTGGGCAACAAGGAGACGTGGGGACAGACTGGGGAGCCTCTCCACAGACCCAGGCCCCACCTGGAATTAGGTTAACTGATTACCTCTCATTAGTCAATGTGCTTCACAATTTCCAGGCACCAGGGTTAGTCTCCTAACTCAGGGCTTTGGTTTGTTTTCCTAGCATCTAGCATCCTTGAGGCCATTGCTTGGAGGGCACTGGGGGTCAGCTGCCTGTTTGGAAAGCCCCGTAGATGTGGACAGAGTGAGACTCTGGAAGCTGCTGCCTGGTCAGCCCAGCCTGGTGGCCCAACTTGCTTGAGAAAGCCCAGCGAGGTCCACAGATGACTCTGCCATGGCCCAGGATCCCACCTGAGACACGCAGCTAAGCACTGGTGCTCAACCACAGAGCAAAGAGTATATACCGCTTGGCAGTCAAAGAACGGAGCCCTGCACCACGGTCGGTGCCAGCTCTGAAAACAGCCAAGAGGATGGGATGGACTGGGAGTGTGGGGTTGGTAGAGGCCAACTATTCCATTTAGAATGGATCAGCAATGAGGTCCTGCCATACAGCACAGGGGACCAACTATATCCAATCACTTAGGATAGAACATGATGGAAGATAATATAAAATAATATAAGAAAAGGAATGTATGATTGGGTCACTTTGCTGTACAACAGAAATTGGCACAACATTGTAAATCAACTATACTTGCATTTAACAAAAAAACAAAAAAAAAAAGGAAGGAGTTCTCATTGTGGCTCAGGGTTAATGAACCCAACTAGTAGCCATGAAGATGCAGGTTCGATTCCTGGCCTCGCTCAGTGGGTTAAGGATCGGGCGATGCCATGAGCTGTGGTGTAGGTTGCAGGTGTGGCTCGGATCCCACGTTGCCCTGGCTGTGGTGTAGGCCAGCAGCTATAGCTCCGATTGGACCCCTAGCCTGGGAACATCCACAGGCTGCAGGTGCAGGTGTGGCCCTAAAAAGACAAAATAAATAAATACATACAAATTTTTAAAAATTAAAAAAAAAGAGAAATACAAAAAAGAAAAAAGCTGAGAGGGGACTGCATAAGCATTGAGCTGGGTACCTGGCGGTGCTGCTTGCTCACAGAACGTGGCCTGGGCATAGGTTTTTACAGAGAAAGGTCACTGCTGGGCATAACCTGAGGGAGGGAGGGAAGGAGGGAGCCAGAATCTGGTTAGTTATTCAAAAGTCTGATTTACAGACTCTCGAAAACCCATGATTTGTTTCTTTTAGGTCCACACAGTGGATTGAAGCTAGTGATTAATAACACTGCTGGGGTGCTTTGGCAGATACAAGTCGGTCTTTCATGTTGAGTATCTTTAAGGTTTATGAACAAAAAGATACCATCAAGCAGTTGTTTTGCTTTTTTAAATATGTTCTCTCTTGTTCCCATGGCAATTGCATCCAAAAATTATCTTCACCAAGCCAACTCCTTTCCCTTGGAGGTTCTAAAGCAAACTTCAGCCCAGACTCTGCAATGATCTTGAGTGACATATCAGCACACTCTACACTGGGGAGAAGGGTCCACATTTTATTTTTTTTTAATTTATTTTTCTTATTTAAAAAATGTTTATTATAGTTGACTTAAAATGTTCTGTCCATTTCTGCCGCACAACAACATGCCCCAGTTATACGTATATACACATTCGTTTTCTCATATTATCCTCCATCATGTTCCATCCCAAGGGATTGGCTATAGTTCCCTGTGCTCTACAGCAGGACCTCATTGCTTATCCATCCTAAATGGAATAGTTGGCATCTACTCACCCCAGACGCCCCGTCCATCTCACTCCCTCCCCCTCCTCCCTTGGCAACCCCAAGTCTGGTCTCCAAGTCCATGAGTTTGTTTCTTTTCTGTAGACAGGTACATTTGCGCCGTATATTAGACTCCAGACATAAGTGATATCATAGGGTCTTTGTCTTTCTCTTTCTGACTTACTTCACTTGGTATGAGAATCTCTAGTTCCATCCACGTGGCTGCAAATGGCTCTACATTTTAAAAGGTCACGGCTGCCCTGGAGGAGAGGCTGCTCCCCAAAGCGGGTGGGGAGCAAAGGAGGCAGGAAAGGTAGAGAGAACTTACTTCCCCCCTTGCCGCTCTTCTCCATGCGGTACTGGTAGATGTGCAGCGTGAAGAGCATGTGGGAGTTGCGGAGGTCGTCCTCGTCGCAGTCCTGCTGGTTGCCCCTCCGGGAGGCGATGGCAGCGTCCAGGAAGAAGGCCGCCTTCTCTGCGGTGGGTGCCCGCAGCTCGCTCTGGTTCTGCAGCTGGAAGACACAGGGAAGGGCTGAGGCTGCGGGCGGGAGGGTCTGCCCTGTCCATCCTGCATCCTCGGAGGCTGGATGTCCTCCTGGAACCAGCGCCTACACCAGCTTGATGGATTCACCCCTGAAAATGACTGCTGAGCACACGTCTTGGATGAAATCTATTGTCACCAATTTAAGGGGAATCTGTAAACAGCAGGTGTGAAAAGGAAATGGTTGTATGCATGATTTAGAGGGAGCAGGTGTCCTGCCCTGACCTCTGCAGAGGCCAGTAAACCTCTGGAACAAATGCATGTACCTAAGAAAACATTTCAAAGATTAGATTGTTTGGAAGCAGGTAAGTTGCGAAGCGTGAGTTTAGTCCAGACAGTACAGTACAGTGTATCACAAAGGAGTGATAAAACTCAGCTTGAACTCAACTCCCAATTTTTCCAGCTATTTAATTAGAGCCAATTTGAGGCCACCTTTACTAGCATAATTATATATAAGAAGTAAGTGAAAAAGACCTGTAAAAACACCCAAGTACTCGAATATCTCCTCTATAACATTTTTTTTTTTCTTTTTAGGGCCACACCCACAGCATATGGAAGTTCCCAGGCCAACCTACACCACAGCTCATGGCAATGCCAGATCCCACTGAGTGAGGCCAGGGATCGAATCTTTGCGTCCTCGTGGATACGAGTTGGGTTCATTAATTGCTGAGCCATAATGGGAACTCCTCCTCTATATCATTTAAAAGCTATCTTTTTTTTTTTTTTTTTTTTTTGCTCTTTTAGGGTGGCACCCGCAGCATATGGAAGTTCCGAGGCTAGGGGTCCAATCAGAGCTACAGCTGCCAGCCTACACCACAGCACATGGCAATGTCAAATCCCCAACCCACTGAGCAAGGCCAGGGATTGAACCCGAATCCTCATGGATACCAGTCAGGTTCATTTCCACTGCACCACCATGGGCACTCCTATTTTATCTTTAGTTCCTAAATTCATATTCATGGCATAGTCATTAATTCATTAAAGAAACATGGTGGGCCATGTGTCTAAACCCTATGAGATGCCTTGGCAATTACAGTAAAACTTACTCAGAGCAGCATTATCCGTGAGCATTGGACCAGCCCTCCTTTATCAGGTGGGGGTGGGGGGGGAACAAATGCTTCTGATTTATTCAAAGAAATGACCTGAGGTATGTGCCATAGAGTCAGCACACATTTTGACCATTTTCTATCCTGACTCTAACTGTACCTATACTTCTGAACCGTGAGACCTGATATTTGGAACCTGAGACCATCAAAATCCTCAAGCTTCAAAGAAGAGACTCCCTCTGTCATGCTCATTGCTTTATACTTTCTATGGGAGAAAAATAACCCAAAGACTGTTTAAGATTTTTCAACAAGAAGGAAAGAGAATGTTGGTCTCTTTCTCTTTTGCTTGGTCTTTGGTGAGAGCTTTCACCTCTGCGGAACTTCATTACTGGAGTTAGAACAGGGAGTGGAGGAGTTCCTGTTATGGCTCAGTGGTTAATCAACCCAACTAGGATCCATGAGGATGTGGGTTCCATCCCTGGCCTCGCTCCGTGGGGTAAGGATCCGGCATTGCCATGAGCTGTGGTGTAGGTCACAGATGCAGCTTGGATCCTGCGTTGCTGTGGCTGTGGTCTAGGCTGGCAGCTCTGATTCCACCCCTATCCTGGGAACATCCATATTCCGCAGGTGCAGCCCTAAAAAGAAAAAAAAAAAAAGGAGGTTAGAGCATATTTGAACGTCTAGGTAATGCTGGAAGTGGGAGCAGTGGGCAGGGTGACACTGATTCCATCAAAGATGCTGTAGAGGGGTCTGAGCACATCTTAGGCTTCTGAACAGTGGTTCTCAAAGTGTGGTCCCTGGACCAACAGTATGAGCATCACATGGAAACTTGTTAGAAATGCACATCTGGGAGTTCCCGTCGTGGCGCAGTGGTTAACGAATCCGACCAGGAACCATGAGGTTGCGGGTTTGGTCCCTGCCCTTGCTCAGTGGGTTAACGATCCAGCGTTGCCGTGAGCTGTGGTGTAGGTTGCAGACGCGGCTCGGATCCCGCGTTGCTGTGGCTCTGGCGTAGGCCAGTGGCTACAGCTCCGATTCAACCCCTAGCCTGGGAACCTCCATATGCCGCGGGAGCGGCCCGAGAAATAGCAACAACAACAACAACAACAAAAAGACAAAAGACAAAAAAAAAAAAAAGAAATGCACATCTGAAGACTCTATCCTGGGCCTGAATCAGAAATTTTAGAAGTGGAGCGCAGCAGTCTGTGTTTCAATAAGACTCCCAGGTGACTCTGACAAAGACTAAAGTTTGAGAAGCACTGGATTCAGGTTTGTATGCCCACGTAGTTTGCACTCTAATTTGGTTTCACAGCCAAATGGTATCTGATGCATCTATTAAAACCATGAAGAGCCGGGAGTTCTCTTGTGGCACAGCGGGTTAAGGATCTGGCATGATCACTGGAGTGGCTTGGGTTGTTGCTGTGGTAAGGGTTCGACCCTTGGCCTGGGAACTTCCACATGCCATGGACACAACCAACCAACCAACCAACCAACCAACCAACCAACCAACTGTGAGGACCCAATTTCAGTCAGACGTGGTACAGAACTTTGGGAGATGCTGAGAACTAACCAGGCAATCAAAATTGACAATGGGGAGAAACATCTCGGAGGGCTTCCTGGAAGAAGTGACATCTAGCCAATCTCCAAAAAATAAGGAGTTAGCCTGATAAAGAGTGAGAGGGGATGAGGAGTATTCTGGGCACGGGGAACGGAATGTGCAAAGGCCCAGAGTAAAAGGGAGGATGGTTGGTGCCTCAGAGCCTTGCTACTGAGCACATTCAGTCATTGGGAAGCTCATTAGAAATGTATCATCAGGGGCCCCATCCCAGACCTACGGAACCAGAATCTGCATTTTTAACCAGATCCTCAGTGCTTCATAGGCACACTGAAGTTTGAGGGGTACCATGTTCTTAGGGGACCCAAATGTAATTTAAGGAGCGGCAAAGAGGGCAGTGGTCACGGATGATGCTGGAAGGTCATGTAGGGCCTTGCAAACCACGAGGATTCATAACGGAAATGGAAGGATCCGAGGTGCTTTAAGCAGGGGAAGAACACAGTCAGGTGTGAGTAGACACGTGCAGCAGCGGGGAAAGCAATCCCACTTAGGATTAGGCAGGTCCTGATCAAAAGGAACCCCGATCTAAAATGGAAGCGTCTGATACAACTAGAAAATAAAGCCTGTTGCTAGAAACTAGAAGAACTGATTATTCTGGATACGAACCAGGGACCTCCCAGGTCATTCCTACATCTGTTGTCAGACAGCAAAGGAGAAACCTCACGACAGGCCTGACATCCCGAAAAGGCAAACCTGCACTTCTCTTGGCTCCCCTAGTTCCAGCAATTATATCATGGTTCTAATTAGAAAGCACTTATTAGTTTTTCCTACGGCCCTACGAATCCGGCTGTAAACCGGTGCCAGAAACGCAGTTTATAGAGCCATAAACAGCCCCAGTAATGGCTGTTAGCTATTTGTGCAAAGCAGTAAATATTTCGGCTTGTTGTTCAACAAAAGAAAGATTGTACTTTTTTCTTTTTTCTTGAAAGGGGCGTAAAGAAAGTGAATGCAATGCCCCCCACCCCCCCGCCCCCATTGCTCCAACAATTGTGGTTCCTGCTCATTGTCAGTGAGACTCAAGGCACAAATATTTAGGTTGGGCAAGCAGAGGGCCCTGCAGCTGCAAAAGCCATAAAGTTCCAGTCCGCTTTAAAGTAAACACTCGTAAGCCTCCCCAGTGTACATGCTGAGTGAGTCACGGGGTGCACGGCCCCAGTCTCCGAGGCAGGGATGCGCCACCTTGGAGTCAAGCCAAGCCCCAGGAGCAATCACCTGTGTGCCACAGATGGGGTCCTCGCACAGGTACACGCCGGGGGACTGGCCGTCCTGCAGGCTGCCCGTGGCCACCTCCGACAGCAGGTCCCGGAGGTTCTCTTCCTTGCCCCACACCTCCACGGCTGAGATCCGCACGGAGAAACGGGCTCCAGTCTTTTCTTTCCGTTCGTTTATCAGCTTAAAGAGCCAGGAGATGGCACAGGGGATAATGCCGAGGTTCTGCATGGAATCGTCCTTTCCAATCATGGTGTAGGATTTTCCTGGGAGAGCAAGGGAGAAGAAAGAAAAGTGGCTTGAGTGTCCAGGCATCATTCTAGAGTCTCAAGAATAGACGCCAAGGGGAGCTCCCACTGTGGCTCGGTGGTAAAGAACCCGACTAGTACCCATGAGGAAGCGGTATGATCCCCGGCCTCGCTCGGTGGGTTAAAGATCTGGTGTTGCCGTGAGCTGCGGTGGAGGTTGCAGACATGGCTCGGATCCAGCATTGCTGCGGCTGTGGTGTAGACCAGCAGCTGCAGCTCTGATTCAGCCCCTAGCCTGGGAACTTCCTATGCTGTGGGTGTGGCCTTAAAAAAAAAAGCCCCCCCCCAAAAAAAAAAAATTGAGATTACTGCTTTGACCAGAGATCAAGACGACCGAAGTGGCAGTAGGATGAAGTGGGCTTTTGGACCCGGCTTAGAACCAGTGCCACCATAGCCAAGCTGCGGTTGAAAGCTCTGCCCAGGGACACCATTTGGGACTCCCCCAACTACTAACTTATCAAGCCTGTGAGGTGAGACCTGGTGAGCAGATGGCCACAGGTCAGGTTTGAGAAGGCACTTCAGACCCAGGAGGGGCTGCGTGGGAGCCCCTTTCCCAGGTGCTTCAGCACAGGCAGATGGTAGGGAAGCAGGGATGCTGTTGCACTGATCTCCCCAGACCGGGGCTACTGTGGCCTGGGCTTAGCTTGGTGGCTGCCCCTCTGGTTTTCCTATTGGCACCATCCACCAACATGAGTACTTTATGAAGATGGGGGGGGCCCTCTCCACTCCCCGCAAACCCCTGGTCAGGAAATGTAATTTTCCTGCTGGCTTTCTGGGTGTGACCCTGGCCTGGACCAAGTGGGAACAACCCCACCCCTCCTTTGGTTCATCTGGGGGCTCTAAGGCTTTCCTAGATGATTGGGAATCCACTTGGAATGAGCATCTCCGTGTCAGAAGCAGAAATGGTTCTGCATGATGATTCAGTTCAGCATCCGAGGGCTTTGGGCACGAGAGAGAGGGAGGGGGAGGGTGGCTGGGAATCTGGCAAGCAGCGTGACAAAGTAGAGGCCTCACGGACCCAGCTTGGCGTGGCCGAAACAGAACACGCAGCCGTCTGCCCCGTTGACCACAGACTGGATCACCTCTGCCACGGTTCCAGCACACACTTCAGCCTGGCAGACACAAGAGGAGACACAAGCTGTGAGTAGACCATTGACAATGGAAACTTGTGCCCACCTGCCTGGGGTTCAGGCTCTCAGAGCCAGGGGGTTCCAAGATGGGCTGGAAGGGCTCAGGATCCTTCGTACCTTCTGCCTCCCTCGCCTGTCTGAGCCTTACATGCATTAAATGCACACCACCCTCTGCTAATTCCTGGCATATTTCAGCTGCTGTCTCTACAGACCAGGTTGGACTGGGAGCTCAGGGCGCTTCTGTGGACCTCATGTCCTTCCCTGGTCTGCCATTCTGGCCTCCCTGGACAAGCAGTTGAAATTTCCATTTACCCTCTGTCAACTAGATCTTTCTATCACACACACACACACACACACACACACACACACACACACACACACTTAGAGCTTATGAAGTGGGCTAGGCTTATCAGAGGGTAAACTACAATGGGCAGTCTTCGGCCTCTTGCAGGTCTCAGCTCCAATGTGATTTTTAAATCCGGAGCAGGCAGACTCTTGGTGACTTTTTGTATTTCCCCATCGCCGCCCAATAATACCACGCTCTGCACGTGATCAGAAGGTATATTTTGAGAACCAACGTGGGGATCTGGGGAATCTCTCTGGGTAGCACCCGAGGCTTTCACAGCAGCAGGAGGACAAATATCCCTCTGTTTGTGTGCTGTGTCTTCATCTCTGCCTCCGCACTGGAGTCAGATCCGGAAGCGTTCAGAGGGTGTGCAAACACGCGGCTCGGCAGGCATTGGAGGAACCAGCCTCCCAGTGGGAAGCTGAGAACGGCAGCCTTGGCAGTGAATGTAGTTATTCATTCCAGCGGCTCAATGAACCTAAGTGTTCAGAAATCAATTTTCTCTCCTGAACCGAAATTGAAAAACCACACTCCCAACAATTGCCGACTGTTCTGGTGGTCACCGCAGCAACTCTGCTGGGGGGGGGTGGGGGGCGGGTGGCCAGGGCCAGGGGGTGGGGCAGGACCTGGCTGCTGTGGGGACCACAGGATCTGTCACACCCCCTGGACCTAAGCAAGGAGAGCCTGGTGCTCAACCCTGAGATGGAGGCAGTGGAATCTTGATGGAATTTGCCAAAAGCTGCGGAGTCGGGAGAATGAACTCTGCCCACTTCAGACACAGAGTGAGATTGGGCTCAGGAGGCTGAGGGCCCACCTTGAGCCAGATGTCAAAGACACTGCACTAGGTTCAAGGTCAGCGAAGAGAAAGTGGTTGTGTGTGGACCAAATGCATACACATCACAGAATCACCTGTCCGAAGCCTGAGGACACAGAGCTACAGGCGCAGCCTCACGGGGTACAGGGAGCACAGGCCTCCCCTGGCACAGTTCCTGCCCAGTGTCCACTGAGAGGAGAATGGCCAGCGACCTGTCTGTCTGGTGTTTTAGCAGCTGACAATGGCCCCTGGTGGCCCTTTGCTCTCTTTCCCCTTGAGCCTAGAAAAGCAGGGGCCTCCCTGAGCCAACTCCACAGACAGGGCTGGGTGTGCAGGAAGCCATTTACCCACAGGGGGGTCTCAGTCCTCCTGCCCACGCTTCCTGGTGATAATGAGATGTCGGTGTCCCCTTCCCCCACCCCATTCGTATATTGAAACCCAATGTCCAGCATGATGGTATTTGAAGGTGGCCTTTGGGGGTGATTAAGTCATGAGGATGGAGCCCCCATGGATGGGATTTGTGCCCTTGTAAAAGACGCTCCTGCTGTGGCTCAGTGGAAATGAACCCAACAAGTATCCTTGAGGACATGGGTTTGATCCCTGGCCTCACTCAGAGGGTCAAGGATCTGGTGTGGCTGTGGCTGTGGTGTAGGCTGGCAGCTGCAGCTCCGATTCGACCCCTAGCCTAGGAATGTCCATATGCTATATTCAGCCCTAAAAAAAAGCAAAAAATAAATTAAAAAATTAAAAAAAAAAGATTTCAGAGACCTCTTCTTCCACCACATGAGGACACAGCGAGAAGGCAGCTGTTTATTATTCAAGAAGAGACCCTTACCAGACACTAGATCTGCCAGCACCTTAATCTTGGGCTGCCAACCTCCAGGATTGTAAGAAATAAATTTCTGTTGCTTACATGCGCCCCCATCCGTGCTGTCTTGTCAAGGCAGCACAAATGGACTAAGACACCTCCCCAAAGCAGGATGCAGGAGAGGTGTGCCCCAGCCGTGGGCAGTGCTGACTGCCGAGGCCACCTGAGGGTCCTAAGAATGGCTTTTGGGGCTACGAGGGGCAAAGGCTGTTCTTGTTGCTCCTTCAGGACGCTGGTGTCCTTAGAGACCAAGAGAAAGCAAAGTCCATGACTGCCTTGGGCCACGGTGGTGGCTGCTGTTTCACAGGCCAACAGCAAGGGCCTGAGAGCAGAGGCCTGCTCGGCACGCTTTCCTGCTTCAAACACTCCAGGCTGCTCCCTCTTGGGGGCTGAGGCTGGCCAAGCCAGCAGCATGATACTGCTGTAACAGTGACAACAGAATAGTAAAAATCCTTGCATTTATTGAGCACTCACTCTGTTCTGGCTCTGTTCTAAGCACCTCATGTGGATCAACTCAGTGAACTGCAACCACCTCTTGAGGCATTTTGATCTTGCCTTCATTTTACGGATGAGGACACTGAGGCCCAGAGAGGTCGAGTGACTTGCCCAAGGACACACAGCTTGAAAACAGTGGATAAAATGGCGAGACGGCAAAGATACACCACCATACTGAGCAGCTCACAGATTGGTTAATAGGGAAACTCTAGGATGCGTGTCCACTCAGGAAAAGGCCCATGAATGAGAGACTGAATTTTTGCACCTTAATTTTTATGTCTGTAATGTGAAAATATCAATACCTTCCTTTCTAATACCACGGAATTCCAGGAAGAGTCAAACGGGTTCATGGACATGAAACGTCTTGAAAACTGGAAATTTATATAGAAATGTAATTTATAATAATATTGGTAATTTTAACAAAATAAAAGCATTCCGAAGCAAAGGCAACAGTGTTACTGAGCATCCAAGCTCTGGAGCCACGTCTGAAATGTAAGCAAAGACAAACAATAAAAATGGCTCTTTTTCTGGACTGCATCTAAAATTCATGTGTAGGCCACCCTTAATTTTAGGGTTTGCTCCGGAATTCTTACCTTCAGGAGATTTGCTTTTGAAAAGGTTTAACTGTGCTCATTAAATTCTTTGTAGGCCATTTATTAGACTCAAGGTCAGGTGTAGATTGGTAAGCCCATGAGGTGGTACAGCACGCGCACACACACACACACACACACACAGGTCATGCAAAGAAAAACTATAGAACTTGTTCCCATACTTTGTTTTTTCGTGGTAAAACTCTTTGGTGAAAGGACAGGCTCAGCTTGGTGATGAATGGAGGCTATAATATGTGCTAAGTGTGCCTATGATGTAATACAGGTGCCTGTATGAACACCACTACTCCCTCCGCTCCGATGCCACCTGGAGGAAGCTGCACATGGCAGCCATCAGCAACCCTGTCTTCAGGTTCTGCTGTAGGCGATTAGTTACCCAACTGCACACTGTTTTGTATTAATCTTGGAAAAGTGGAAATTTATCAGGAAGGTGCAGGTGTCTGATGCCAACATGCAGGCCAAGTAGGCCACTGTGCACCTATAACCTGGGCAACAGATGTCTACTAGAAGATCCAGTCGCACCATTTCTTTGCAGATGAATTGCACCAGATGGTATAGGTGAATCTTCTAGAAGACATCTGTTCTTCCTGGGATTTGTTCCAAGAGCTTTGGTTTAGGAATCTTGGCACCCTGGACCCCCAAGAAGCCTCCAAATTATACCCACAAGAGATGAACAAAAATGGCCACAACTCTCCACCCCTCCCGGGGTGCCTGCCCTTTGCAACGTGACTTTGCGGCCCATCCAATCAGGAGGTAGAGTGAGCCAATCAAATTCAGCAGAAGGATGTTGTGTCTATCCTGAGCCTAGATCTCAAGAGGCCAGCAAGCTTGGATCCTGTCACTGCCCTGAGAGCAAGCCCAAGGCAGCCTGCTGGATGATCAGAGACAACATGGACGACAGAACAGGTGACCTTGCCAAGGCCATTGTGGGCCAGCCTAAAGCCGGCCAAACATGTGATAACATCCAGCCAAGATCCATAGAGCCATGCAACCCAGACCTCATCACTGACACATGGGTGAAGCAAGTAGGAAGCAGAGGAATGCTCAGCTGACCCAGAGACCATGAGCAATACTTACTGTTTTAATCCACTAGACTTAGGGTGGTTGGTAATGCAGCAATAACTAACACAGTAGCTATCCCAAGCCTCTCTTCTTCCTCTCAGTGCACTGACCCAGGCCACAGGACTGCATGTCAGCCTCAGTTTACCTGCCTAGCACTCCAGTTCCTCCCTAGGATTTGCCCTCTATGGAGCCCTAGAACCCTGCGTAATTCTAACCCAGTTCCTTGAAACATCTTTTCTCTTCTTATATGCTCACATCCAGAAACCCAGGCAAGAGTGGGGTCCTAATGGACCAGCTGCTGGCACCTTGATGCAGCCATTCCTGAAATTCCCAATTCTGCCTGTTCTTTTTCTGCTTCTGTCTGCCATCCACCTGCTATCCCTTCTCTCCAAGAGTATGTTCTGCTAGAATCCTGGCACAAAGATCCTGCCCAAGGAATGACACCAGCAATTCAAAAGGATCAAACTATTCAGTGGAACTCAAACTGGCTTCCAAAAGTTGCTGTGTAGAGGGTAGAACTGACCCATAGGAATGTTCTAGAAGACACCCTCCCAACTCATGCATCCTAGGGAAGAGTTAAAGCTTCTTGAAATTACTCAATATTGCCTGAGCCTGAGGAGGGGTTCTACCCACCTGAGAAGCATCTTGGGGAAAAACCGCATCAAAGGCAAACATCTTAGGAGGAACTTGGTTCCCTCGCTTTGGGAAGGCATTAAGCCCCCCACATGTCAGGGGGTCGTACAAGGTGATTTGCTTCTTCCGTGGGTCCACCTTCAAGAAAGAGCTGGATTCTGAAGTATCTCGAGCCAGCGGGGAACAGATGCGAAGCATGACTTTCACCTGTTGGGAGACAAAGGCAGGAAACGCCAGGCATCAAAACAATTGGCTACTTGAGGCGGGAGCCCTTTCACACACTCTGGAGACACAAGTCTACGGTGTGGCATGGAACCGTCTCACGACAAATCATGATGAGATGCCCAGTGAGTCAGCAGCAGACATCCTCAGTGGGTCGTGAGAAGACTGTTTTGTTTATCAGTAGCAGGTAGACTATTTTGATATGTCTGTGACTTTATTACAGAAATGGCACCTTGAGTTCTTTAGCGTCCTATTAATATAAATAGAAAATTAATGGTACCCAGGTAGCCCAATTACTGAGATGAAACGGTCATCTGGCCTGCCGAGTGCTGGAGGCTGGTGAAGTTCCCTGGAAGCTCACAGATCAATAAAGCACGGACATAAAAGTTAGCCCCGCAATTTACTCCTTGCCTCTCGCGCATCGGGACTCTGAGAGACAAAAACCCACAGTTATGGGTGGCATCAGCAGAGCCCTATGAAATGGCCTGTTTTTAATGGTCAGCATTTGAAAGGTGTTCCCAGGGACAAGAGTGATACGATTTGTTGGAAACATGTTTTTGGGGATCCTGTTGAGCGAGTGCAGAGAAGAAACTGTCATTTCGGGGAATGAAAGGGCATCTCTGTGGGAAACAGGAGGCAGTGCCCTTTGAACCCGCCTCCTCAGTAGCTGAACATGGGCGTTTTTGGTGCTCAGCCCAGCCCACCGCCGAGCAGGATGCTCGTGGGAATGTGCTGCTTGCCCCGGAGTTTGAGAAGCCACATATAGCTCCAGAGGCTCAGGTCCAGGGGCAGCGGCCAGCATTTGCTCCCGTTCCATCTCTTTGTGACTGTCTTGCTGGTCGAGTCCAAGTGCATGGAACACCTGCTTTATAAGGCAGGTACAGAGCGTGGGACTCGGGGTTGCAAGGACACTCAATACACAGAGCAGCAGGGCAGACAGACCCAGAGACAGGACATTTTTGTAATGTAATATAATGTGGCAAATTCTTTTTCTGTCTTTTTAGGGCCACACCCGAGGCATGTGTTCCCAGGCTAGGGGTCAAACTGGAGCTGTAGCCGCTGGCCTATGCCACAGCCACAGCAGCACAGGATCCTTGTCACATCCTTGACCTCTGCTACAGCTCACGGCAATGCCAGATCCTTAACCCACTGAGCCAGGCCAGGGACCGAACCTGCATCCTCATGGATACTAGTCAGGTTCTTAATCCTCTGAGCCACAACAGGAACTCCTAATGTGGCAAATTATGATGCTATGTATAGAGTTATTTTTCAGCTCCTCTTTGTGTCCCACCCTCTTCATCTAATCAATGTTCAGGCTTATGAAATCTCCGTTGTGCCATTTTGGAGAGAGGGATTGTACATTTTTACGTAAAAGCTGTCAAGCATGCAGAAATGCTCAGAGAATACTCTACGCTATGCGTTTGGAGTGAGGGTATCCTCCTGCCCATCCCGGCCTTGGCTGCTGAGGGATGGGAACTCATCTGCAGAGGGCAAAGCTGCCTTGGGAGGAAACCCCAGGGCACTGGGCTCAGCGGATGCCCTGCGCTGTGTCCAAGCTGGGCTCGCTCGCCTCACTTAAGAAAAGTTCTCCGTTGGGAGTTCTCGTGTCACAGCGGAAATGAATCCGACTCGTATCCATGTGGACTTGGGTTCGATCCCTGGCCTTGCTCAGCAGGTTAAGGATCTGGTGGTGCCATGAGCTGTGGTGTAGGTCGAAGATGTGGCTTGGATCCTGAGTTGCTATGGCTGTGGTGTAGGCTGGCAGCTGTAGCTCCAAATTTGACCCCTAGCCTGGAAACATCCATATGCCCTGGGTGCGGCCCTAAACCCGCTGAGCGAAGCCAGGGATGGAACCTGCATCCTCATGGATACTAGTCGGGTTTGTTACCGCTGAGCTGCAATGGGAACTCCCCTAGCATTTTCCAACCGCAGTGTTAATAAGATTGTTTTGTTCGGTTTTGGTTTTTTTTGGCTGTGGCCATGGTGTGTGGAGGTTCCCAGGCCAGGGATTGAACCCATGCCACAGCAGCAACTCAAGCCACTGCAGTGACAATGCCAGATCTTTAACCTGCTGCGCCACCAGAGAACCACAGTGATGAGGTTTCAGAACTCCTGCACTCACAGACAAGAGGCCGTGGGGAGATCACTGCTGATGGATCGGGGAATTAGGGGCGGGGCCTCACGAGGCTCCTGTCAGGGAAACCCCGTCAGGTCTCACACCCAGTCACTGCTAAGTGACAGTGACCATCCCATCTGTCTGCATTGCGTCTGGCAGGTTCTTGTTCCCTGTGGCGAGTTCCCATCTTCTTTCAGTCCTGTTTGTGTCTATAGAAGGACCCTGCTCACATAGCAGGTGTGCCAAGGGCACATATTCAAATGACAACTTTTGGTAGGTGCCTGGGGCCTCCAGGCTTTGCGTCAGCACACCTAGCCCAGCTTCTCAACACTGCAAGCCAAGGATGTCCCAGGCAGAAGTGATGGAGTCACAGGGCCCACTGCTTTTCTATTTCACAATTTCGCATGCGATTTCTGGGGAACTAGAGGGGCTGAATGCAAAGCGTGGGCTAAGCCAGGCCAGGGCCGAGCAGGAGAAGTGGGAGCGAAGGGGCTGAATCAGTGAGTCATGCATCCAGAAGAAAGGCTCTGGAATCTTTTTTTTTTTTTTTTTTGGTCTTTTTGCTATTTCTTTGGGCCGCTCCCGCGGCATATGGAGGTTCCCAGGCTAGGGGTCGAATCGGAGCTGTAGCCACTGGCCTATGCCAGAGCCACAGCAACGCGGGATCTGAGCCACGTCTGCAACCTACACCACAGCTCACGGCAACGCCGGATCGGTAACCCACTGAGCAAGGGCAGGGACCGAACCTGCAACCTCATGGTTCCTCGTCGGATTCGTTAACCACTGCGCCACAACGGGAACTCCCTGGAATCTTAATGTAGTTCTAAGCCCGCAGACTGGCTACAGATCCGAGCCCCTGGTCGGACCACAGAGAGATGGGGCTCTTTAAAAACCCATCGAATTCTGGGCCGAGGGAAACGCCACACTCCATTCTTTGGAATTCATTTAAATAAATGGATTTTTTTTTCCCCTTAAGGGAAGGAAACTGGGTTTTTCTGCTTCCTCTCTTTGCATCATTATTCCTTGAGTCTGGCACTACATGTCCTGATAATCTACTGTAATTAAAGTGCTTAGGTGGGAGTTCCCATTGTGGCTCAGTGGTAATGAACCTGAATAGTATCCATGAGGATGTGGGTTTGATCCCTGGCCTCACTCCGTGGGTTAAGGATCCAGCGTTGCCTTGAGCTGTGGTGTAGGCTGCAGAATGGCCTCAGATCTGGCGTGGCTGTGGCTGTGGTGTAGGCTGGTAGCTGCAGCTCCAATGCAACCCCTAGCCTGGGAACTTCCACATGCTGCAGGTGCAGCTCCTGCGGGTGCAGCTCTAAAAAGACAAGAAAAAAAAAAATGTTTAGAAGATGGTGCTCATGATCTAGAAAGTCCCCCAGACTCCTGGCCGGGACTTGGTGTCCTTGTTGCACACACTGGTAGGCTCTTGGCAACATCTCCCTTGAGCCTCCCTCTTGGTGCTGCCCTGAGTAGCATCAAGGGGACGCCCGCACAGCCTTCATCCCAGCTCTCAGGGTCAAGGGGACCGTCCTTGTCTCCGTCCCAGCGGCAGAACCAGGAGAATGGGATCAGGAAAGCTCCAGAGGGGGGGGAAGGCAGGCCGGACTCCCCAAGATTCGCCTCCCGAAGTGCTCCTGGGTTGAGACCCCACTTTGCTCGGCTTATCTAAATACTCAGCGAGCTACTGCTCCGGCCGGCACTGGCTTCCTGTCCTGCTCATTCATCAGCTCAGCGCCTCCTACAGGATGGCCTGGTGGGACTGAGGGGACCACGGGTTTGTGAGACTCTCAGAGCCTCGCTCCTGAACAGGCAGATGCTCCATCCACGGGAAGGCAGTGCTGATGGCCACACAGCCTTGCGGGGAGCCCCGCGGGGCAGCCCCCCCAGCGCTCACCACTCCATCCACACGGTGACCTGGCCCCTCTGCCTGTCCCTGGGCTCTTCACCGCCTCTCTCCCCACCCAGAGGCTGTCCCACTGCAGGTTCTCTGCAGACTATAAGGTGCAGGGGGCTGGGGGCAAATTAGAGCATCAGAGGGTCCGTCACCAATCAGAGACGACAGATGATGGTGAGGTGGTGGGACGCAGGAATCCAACTCAGGCGTGGCCTTCATTCAAGCTCCTTTGTGGAGCCTCCCAACGAAGGCCCTGGGGAGACACACGTGAAACAGTGGCTGGTCCCCGGCCCGCATCTTGGCCACCGCTAATGCCAGTAAGGGTGAATAGTACTTTTTTTTTCCCCTTCAAGATTAGACGCTGCAGAGTAAATTACGAACCACTAACTTTCAACCAGTTTGCATTCCATGTGTTGACTGTTTACACGGATGTCTAAGTTCACAGAGGTTTTTTGGTTTATTTTTTGCTTTTGCTTTTCTGGGCCACAGCTGCGGCATAGGGAAGTTCCCAGGCTAGGGGTCGAATCGGAGCTCTAGCCACCAGCCTACACCACAGACACAGCCACGCCAGATTCGAGCCATGTCTGCGACCCACACCACAGCTCACGGCAGCGCCAGATCCTTAACCCACGACGTGAGGCCAGGGATGGAACCCACGTCTTCATGGATCCTAATTGGGTTCACTACCACTGAGCCACGATAGGAACTCCGTAACTTCACAGTTTTAAGAATCAGCTCAGTAGCAGTCGGTCCAGGTGAGGTCAGACCAACCCAACCACAGGCACCACACAGCATCATTTCTGCCTCGACCCCGGGGGGGGCTACCCCTTCCACGTCTATTCTGAAGTTTCTAAGACTCACCTGGAAATGGTCCTACAAGGACGTCAGAGGCGCATACGGTGGGGCAACAGAGCGGGTGAAACTGTCAGCAGGGATTCTAGAACCAGAGTCGTCGTCTCCCGAGACAGAAGAGCCGAACTGCAGAGCCAGGGAGCACGGACAGCTCCAGTCCAAGACCCTGTGTCCCCCCCCCGCCCCAACCCCCATGATGAATGTAAGCCGCAGACATAGCCACCATCCTGTCCCTCATTGGCAACCTTCTCTGCCTCAGACAAGAGACAGGAAGGCGACACAGAGTTGACATCCCACCCTGCCTTGGGACAGCTGACAGTGCCTCGGCGCCCCCAGGGCAGAGCAGGAAGCCCTCCCTGGTATCTCCATGCTTGGGTGGGATTCGACTCTTGAGGTAAAAACATGAAAGATCACAAAAGGGCCCCTTGTACCTACAGTACATCTCTCGTCTTATAGGTTCTGAGTGTGCCCGGCACAGACTGCAGTGACCCAGGGACCCCAAGATGGGTTCTTTTCTTTTCTTTTTAGGGCTGCACCCATGGCATATGAGGTTCCCAGGCTAGGGGTCGGATCGGAGCTACATCTGCCGGCCTACACTACAGCTATGGCCACAGCAACACCAGATCCGAGCCGCGTCTGTGACCTACACCACAGCTCAAGGCAACGCCTGATCCTGAACCCACGGAGCGAGGCCTGGGATCCAACCTGCATCCTCATGGTTCCCAGTCGGATTCGTTACCCACTGAACTACGACGAGAACTCCCCAGAGATGAGTTCTCATCCAAACATCACCACCCCTGAGCGGCTGTTCCTCTAAAGAGGGGGCCTCGGTTAATTCACCCTCAAGGGGGCCCTGGTGTGCCACCTTCCTTGAAGGACAGGTGTGGAGAGACTAAGAAATAGACTGCGAAGCTGCACACAAATGTAAAATATTCCCCATGAGAAGGAAGGAAGGAAAGATGGAAGGAAGGGAGGGAGGGAAGAAGGAAAAAAAACAAAGAAAAGGGATGGCGGGAGGGACAGAGAGAGAGAAAGAGAGAAAGAAAAGGCTTCGCATCACATATTATGAAATAGACTTCTACGTCACATGGATGACATCAGAAGCCTTTCTCCTAAGCAAAAATTACTTCATGAACGTACACGTACACGGTGACAAGCGAGACAAAGAATAAAATACGCTCCTTCTTCCTCCCCCCAAATTACATTAAAGCACAGGTACCAGGTCAGGTGCTCACACCTGCATGAAGACTACACGCTCTGCTCACGGCACGGCCTCTGTGAAGGTGAGTAATCCAGGTCAGACTTGATCTGAGCATCTAAATCTAAATGAGGGATTTCCCTGATTTTCTTTCTTTCTTGCCTGTCTTGATCCGATGTGATCCACACGTGCTCCTGTGGTCTACTTATGGGACATTAGCCACTTCAGGAACATTCTCCCTCCCTTCTAAGTAAGGTGATGGGAGGGAGTTCCCGTGTGGCTCAGTGAGAATGCACTGGACTAGGATCCATGAGGACGCGGGTTCAGTCCCTGGCCTCCCTCAGTGGGTTAAGGATCCAGCGTTGCCGTGAGCTGTGGTGTAGGTCGCAGACGTGGCTCGGATCCGGCGTGGCTGTGGCTGTGGTGTAGGCTGGCAGCTGCAGCTCCGATTGAACCCCTCGCCTGGGAACTTCCATATGCTGCGGGTGCGGGTCTAAAAAGAAAAATAATAAAAAGGTGATTGGAGAGATAGGACTCTTGAATAGCATGTCCTTCTCAGCGTCCTCACTTTTCTCACCTACCAAGACATTCAGTAACCTTCCCTATTCTTCCATGGTCAGGACTTTCTGACAAATCTACCGTAAAAGATTCCGACGAGGTGCCAGTTTCCAAAACACACTGCAAGGCACTCAGGGTGTGATTTTCCAGCCATTCTTTAAAAAGGGTTTTCCTCCTCATAATACACTATAAGAGTCTCTTGCCAATCCAGCACGGGCATACTGAAACCCACGCATACGACTTTCCTCCCCCCTTTTGATTAACCAACTGTGCTTGCTGAACCTGCTGAGAGAGAGAGGAAAAGACGCTTTGTCAAGAAGCAAGTTACTATTGGGTTGCATAACAGGAGAAAGTTTAAGCACGTTTCTGGTAAAAGTTCTAGAAATAATCTGAAATGACTTTTTCTAAAGGAAGATCTTGAGGATTTCACATGCCTGAAAGCATCCGAAAGTTTTTCAGGGGACCCTAGAATCATATGCCAAATAGTGATATTCTCGGAGATCTCAGATAACTCCAACCCTAGGTAGTACGGCCAGAACCAAGCAGGTGGTACTCCCCACATTCGCAGAGAGAGCTTTTAAAATTATCTTACAGGGAGTTCCTGTCATGGCCCAGTGGTAAGGAACCCGACTAGTATCCGTGAGGATGCGGGTTCGATCCCTGGCCTCGCTGAGTGGGCTAAAGATCCGGCATTGCCATGAGCTGTGGTGTAGGTCGCAGACGGATCCCATGCTGCTGTGGCTGTGGTGTAGGCTGACAGCTACAGCTCCGATTTAACCCCTAGCCTGGGAACCTCCATATGCCACAGGTGCGGCCCTAAAAAGACAATATATATTCACCTTACAGAGTCATTACTCCATCAAAGCCTAGTTCCGGTTATAGAATCACAGAGTCACATGGAAGGGACTCCAGAGATTCTAGGCATAGTTTTTTCGTTTTGTTTTGTTTTGTTTTCAAGGGATCAAGGACTTCAAAGGGCTTCCTTACCCCCATTTTATTTATTTATTTAATTATTTTGCTTTTTAGGGCCAAACCCATGGCATATGGAAGTTCCCGGGCTAGGGGTCAAATCAGAGCTGCAGCTGCTGGCCTACACCACAGCCACAGCAACGCCAGATCTGAGCCCCGGGTATTAAGACTAGGACGACTTTGGCTTGCTAACCTGACACTTGAGTCAGTGCCTTCTGTTCCTCTCTGATGGGTTCTCTTGGCCACCAGGAATTTCAATATCCCCAAGGGAATCTTTGTGGCCAGGACGTTGAACTCCGGAGCAGTCTTCGCTAACGTTTAGGGTAAACTGAACTTTCATCAAAGCCTGATGTACTCAGTGGATTGGGACCCCGAACTCTGCATTCTTGTGTCCGCCTCACACTATGAGAAGAGAGACGAGGGAGGAAGAGGAAGGAAGCCATCACGCCAGTCAACTTGGTCCCCTGGACCACCTGGTAGGTCTTAGAGATGTGCCTTCTTATTCAAGGTAAAAGATGAAGAAAGTTCAGTAGCAGTAGCACTAGCCACGATGACTCCAATGCTTTTGCCGTCCATTCCTCCAAAAGACCTCCCCAGCCAGGAGAGCATCTGTTCAATTTCACGAAATACACGGGACCTGCACGCACACTGCACCAAGCCCAGGCCAGGGCTGAGGAAGGGGGGGAGGGACAAAGGCAGGACTGGATCTACGAGAAAAGGGAGAAGGCAGCATTTCCACTTCAGATCATTTTCGAGGTTTTGGCTTCGAATTAAAGCAACTTTAGGAGTTCCCGTCATGGCTCAGCTGTAACAAACCTGACTAGGATCCAGGAGGAAGCAGGTTTGATCCCTGCCCTCACTCAGTGGGTTATGGATCCGGCGTTGCCGTGAGCTGTGGTGTAGGTCACAGACACAGCTCGGATGCCCCGTGGCTGTGGCTGTGGCTGTAGCTGGCAGCTGCCACTCCGATTTAACCCCTAGCCTGGGAACCTCCAGGTGTGGCAGAATCGGAGTTTAGGGAGGAAAGAATCAAATAAATGTGAGATTTGCCTAATTGTAGTCTTCTCCACTGTGCTTATGGTAAGAATTGAAAAAACAAAAAAACCCCATGAATTAAGGTATGTACCCATCTTCCAACAATGCTAATCTCCTTGCCTGGAAAGCTGGGGCTGGGGAGAGGGGCTGGGGCTGGGGGTGGGTGTTCTCCCTGTGGCTGGGGGGCTTCAGCAACCTTTAAGGAAAGGCACTTGATCAATAGGGTATACTCCTGCATCTGAGGGTTTAAAAGCCTTTCTAGCATGCTGCGTCTGAAGGAAATGTCAGAAGCATTTATCACGCGCTGGGCTGGATGGTCTGCAGCCGCACAACGCCAGATGAGGAAAGCTAACTTCGCTGCGTGCCCCAGTTATCCTCGCCAGGCCCTTCTGTGTCGTGTGGAATCAGCTTTGCTCAAAGATCAGAAGGCACCGGGGGCTCGATCACGGCTGTTACTGAGAGGGGGTGTCCCCCCCATGGAACGCTGTTGCTGGGCTCCAGCTCACGTGGGGCTGGTTTATCTTGCCATCCTAGTGAACCCACACACTCCCCTCATTGCATTTCCAGACAGCCTGAGCTGCTGCCCTGTCACGAGGCCATGATGCAGAGCTCAGCTTGTTTGGACTCAGAAAACTCAGGCTCCAAAAAATGAGTCGAAGGGACACAGATCAGACAAGCAGTGGCCAGTGGCTCTCCCAGAGTCCTGGCCACATCCCAAACTAGTCTAGTGGGTAGACATCCAGGTCAGGAATCTGGAGCCCTCCATCCATTCATTCCTTCAGCATCCATGGAGCCGAGTACCGTGCCAGGCTCTGGGGTTCTAGAGAACCTAAAAGCCACTTATTGAGTTCCTGTGGTGGCCCAGTGGGTTTTGAACCCGATTAGTATCCATGAGGATGCAGGTTTGATCCTCAGCCTTGTTTAGTGGGTTAAGGATCCAGCGTTGCCGTGAGCTGGGGTGTAGGTCGAAGACGTGGCTTAGATCTGGCGTTGCTGTGGCTGTGGTGTAGGCCGTCAACTGCAGCTCTGATTCGACCCCTAGCCTGGGAACCTCCACATGCCGCAGGTGTGGCCCTAAAAAAGCAAAGCAAAGCAAAACAAAACAAAACCCAGAAACCCACTTCTTGCATCAGGTGAGACAGAAAAGGGTAACAGACAAACCAAGGAGCTCTGAACCGGGGTACCATGAGAACCCAGACTGAAGGGACATTTCCACCAGGGGACAAGGACCAGGAAGGGTTTCCTGAAGATGATCTGTGAGACTTGGAAGAGGAGCAGGGTCATCAAGACACCTCCAGCCGGGGCGTGGGCACGCGAGCGGGTTTGCAGGCAAAGGCTGCTGGGTGCATGGGAACCCTCGAGTAGCCTCAGGGCCTTGAGTCACATATCTCAGCTTCTCTGTGCCTCGGTCTCCTCATCTGTAAAGTGGAGACGGTAATAGTGCCTATGCCTCATGGAAGCTGTTATGAGGATGATACGAGGTGATGCATGTGAAACTCTCCACAAAGAGCCTGGCTCAGGGTAAGGGCTCAGTGCGTATTGTTTATTATTATTATCATTAAAGTATACTTGATCTTTTTTTTTTTCTATTTTAGGGCCGCACCCGTGGCATATGGAGGTTCCCAGGCTAGGGGTCGAATCCGAGCTATAGCTGCCGGCCTACACCACAGCCACAGCCATGCCAGATCCAAGCTGCATCTGTGACCTACACCACAGCTCATGGCAATGCCAGATCCTTAATCCACTGAGTGAGGCCAGGGATCGAACATGCATCCTCATGGATGCTAATGGGGTTCCTTGCCACTGAGGCACGATGGCCACTGCTGGGAGTACTGATTTATGCTTTCACGGCAGTGTTGGCCTGGGTGGGCAGGATGGAAAAGAGGTAAGAGATTCGGCTGGAAAAATAGGTGGATTTCAGATGAGACTTCTTTTCCAAACTAAAAAGTCTGTACTTGATCAGACCACAGGGAGCCACTGAAGGACCGGGGAGGAAAGTAACTGGGATGTTCCCGTCGCTCTGCAAGACAGCGGTTCCAGGGTGCCGATTTCTCCATCCCTAAGCCAGGGCTAACAACACCGCCAACTTTCTTCCAATTTGGACTCTTACCAAGCTAAGGAAGAGAACGCACACTTGAATGGCACAGCATTTTCAGAGGCGCTGACCACTCACTCATTCACTGAGTCTACTGCTGGCTTGTGCAGAGGACAATTGTGTAGTTAGGCTGCTTGCGTGTGTGAACTTGGTGTTAGAAGCAGCCACGTGACCTGACAAGGAGACTAATGAACCAGTCAACCAACAAATAAATATTCATTCAAATGCCAGCGAGCCAGGCACGCTCTTTACCTAGGAAAGCAAAGTTGCCAAAACATTTGCATTCAAGAAAAGCACCCGGACAGATGGGCTTCAGAACTCTCAAGGAGAGAACGCTCGTTGTACAGTAGTTGAACATAAATCCAAGACGTAGACTGCTCTGTGGCAACCGCGGAACAGACCATGTAGTAGTTAGGAAGCTGCCTGATGGAGAAACATCTTTTTTCTCCCTCGTGGAGGAAAATCTGCAGCTTTGGCACCTGCAGCCACCGGATCCCAGATTAGCTCATCCATCGGATGCTGCTTTGTCCTGCACCTTATTCATGCTCCCAGTTAGTGACTGGGTTTCTATTACATAAGAGACACGGCACAAATTCTTTCCTTCCTTCCTTCCTTCCTTCCTTCCTTCCTTCCTTCCTTCCTTCCTTCCTTCCTTCCTTCCTTCCTTCCTTCCTTTCTTGCCACCCCCGAGGCATATGGAAGTACCCAGGCTAGGGGCTGAATCAGAACTACGGCTGCCCGCCTACACCACAGCCACAGCCACAGCCACACCCGATCCGAGCTGCATCTGCGACTGACACCAGAGCTTGAGGCAATGCTGGATCCTTAATGCACTGAGTGAGGCCAGGGATTGAACCCACATCCTCATGGATACTAGTCAGGTTCGTTACCACTAAGCCACGACCGGAACGCCTATATTCCTTTTCTTAAAAATTGCAGTATAGCTGATTTGCAACATGGTGTTAGTTTCAGATGTACAGCAAAGCGATTCAGGTATACATGTGTATATATTGCTTTTTTTCCCAGATTCTTTTCCCTTATAGTTATTAAAAAATATTGTGTATAGTTCTCTGTGCTATACAACAGGGCTTTGTTGGCTATCTATTTTATATATAGTACTGTGTATATATTAATCCCAAACTCCTAATTTATCCATCACTCCCTTTCCCCCTTTTGGTAGCCAGAAGTGGTTTTCCATGTCTGTGGGTCTGTTTCTGTTTTGCATATAAGTTTGTTTGTATCATTTTATTTTGAGAGTCCACATAGAAGTGATATCATATGACACGTCTTTGTCTGGCTTCGTATGATAATCTCTAGGTTCATCTATGTTGCCGCAAATGCGTAGAAAATCCTAAAGATGCTAACGGATTCTTTACTTTGTAAACGTTTAGGAGGCAAACTGGCTGCTTTATGGGCTCCCTAGTCACATTTTTGTTTAAGTAACCACATTCCCAGGAACTGGTTTCATAGAAGCAGCCAAGGCCAAGCTCACGTTTTCTTCTCCAGAACAGCAAACTACTCAAACTGAAACTCCTTGTTGAAAACACAGATTGCGGACCCCCCCCCCCCCGCGCCCCTGCCCCACTGCAGAGTTTGGGATTCAGGAGGTCTGGGTGGGCCTGAGATTCTGCATTTCTAGCAAGTTCCAGTTGCTGCTGCTGGTCTGGGCCTCACACTTGGAGACCCGCTTTTCAGGAGGTATGCTGGTTTCATCCTCACGGAATCTTTCACTCACACTCCACTGTCAATTGGAAACACAACTGATGTGAAGGTTAAATCCTAGGAAAATGATAGATTTATTAACTTTAAAGTTTCTGGTAGCTAAAGAAAGAATGTTTCGGAGTTCCCTGGGGGCTCAGCAGGTTAAGGATGTGGGATTGTCACGGCGGTTGCCTGGGTTGCTGCTGTGGTGTAGATTCGATCCCTGGCCCAGGAAATTCCATATGCTGTGGGTGTAGCTGAAAAAGAAAGAGGGAAGGAAGGAAGGGAGGGAGGGAGGGAGGAAGGAAGGGAGGAAAGAAAGAATTTTTTGTGCTGTCAAAATAAAAGTGGCTTCTGACTCTATTCCATAGTTCTACTTGAGGAAAACTCTTGAGTTGTAATGTGAAATAAGTGCTGTGGGGAGTTCCCGCTGTGGTGTATTGGAAACGAATCCGACTAGAAACCATGAGGTTGCAGGTTCGATCCCTGGCCTCGCTCATTGGGTTAAGGATCTGGTGTTGCTGTGAGCTGTGGTGTAGGCTGCAGATGCGGCTCGGATCCTGCATTGCTGTGAGCTGTGGTGTAGGCCGGCAGCAACAGCTCCAGTTCAACCCCTAGCCTAGGAACCTCCATATGCCGCAGGTGCGGCCCTAAAAAGACAAAAAAAGACAAACAAACATAAGGGCTAATCTTAGAAAGGATCAACAGGTGAAAGAACTTGGAAAAGTAACTCATATCTTGTGTTTATACTTACTTGTTCTGTAATTGTTCTTCCTCTGGAGCTTTTATTACTGTCACGGAAGCATAAACCTCCCACAACAAAATCCAAACCAACTCACCCTAGAAGTTCTTTTATTTCTGTCTTCCCTCGAATAAACAATTATTCAGGATCTTATTAATGTTATCCTTATTAGGAAATCAACATCAGAGGAAGTGAGCGGTGGTTCCAAGGACCTTTTTCCTCGTGGAGAACACAGTCCTGGCTCTGCAGTGCGTGTATGAGTCTACAGACAGGAGTGGGAGCGTATTTGAAGATAGCATTTAACACTTTTGTTGAACAATTTCTGGAATCAACAGGCGTGGCTGGTTGGGTAGAATGGTCAATATTTATTTCACGTGGAAAACAGTTGTTGAAATCAGAAGACTGGGATAATTTCACCAGGAAAGGAGGCTCTGCTTCTGGGTCAAGTTCATCCAGAACAATGGCTGAATGTGATGGAAGTGTTTCAGAATAAACCGGGCACTGGAACCATGTAACCCTCACCTCGTGGCACAGGGCAAATGCAAATGTGGCTTCTTTGGGTAAGGGAAAACTGACATCCTTCCAGCCAGTTTGTCCAGCTTTGACACACTAAACACGAGGAGGGTGATGTAACCCAGATCCAACGTGGATCCCACCGAGGTACCAGAAGATCTTATTCTGACACTCTCCACCTGTAACACAGTCCAGATGGCATAGGGCCCTTGGGTGACATTAGCGAAAGCTCCAGTGAACTCTACTCAGAAGGAACTGATTTAATAAACTCTCATCATGCATGATAAAAACCATGCATCTGTAAGAGTGGAGCAGATGAGACCATGGCAAATTTCCCCCCGAAGGTTGAGTTTAGGGGAGAGGTGTCTGGGTGGGGACATGATGGTGGCAGCTGAGAGAGACACTTGCAGCCAGGGCCTGAGGCTCAGATCTGGCAGTTCCATGCGGCAGTTAGGCTCCAGGCAAAAAGACCAAATCAAACCAACCAAACAATGCTCCTCATTTTCAAATTGCTAAGACAATGAGTGCCTTGAACGAGAGCTTATATTTTTATTTATCTTCACATCCCCAATACAGTGGCCTTTCACCCAGCTGGAGCTCAGTTCTACAGACCAGTATGTTTTTGGTGTTGTTTTTAAGGCCTCACCTGAGGCATATGGAAGTTTCCAGGCTAGGGGTCCAATCAGAGCTACAGCTGCTGGCCTATGCCACAGCCACGCCAGATCTAAGCTGCGTCTGCGACCTACACCACAGCTCACGGAAACGCTGGATACTTAACCCACTGAGCAAGGCCAGGGATCGAACCCACAACCTCATGGTTCCTAGTTGGGTGCACTACCACTGAGCCATGACGGGAACTCCAGAGACCAGTGTGGTTTTAACCTGAGAGTTAGACAGGAGAGACGGAAGTTTCTGGAAATCGGATCTTTCCTGAGCAGCTTCTGGAAGCAGGTTCCAAGGGACATGAATGAAGGTAGGAAGGAGGAGGAAGACTGTTCTATAAATAATAATGACAGATTAGATTAGGGGTTGGAACTGTTTTTAAAGGAAGCTGCTCATGTTCTAAACTCTTGTATTTCCAGGAGGTGCGTAGGAGGTGGTAGCCATGCTGACGGGTGAGGTAGGTGGTGTGTCTGAATTTACAAAATATGTGGAATTAAGTGTGTTTTGATTGCTGGCTTCTCTCTCTGGGGGACCATGGGGGGATGTCAGGCTTCTTTTAGAGGTGGCGGTGGTGGGAAAAGCTGTTGAGCCTCATGCTCAGTGTCCGCACTTGCATATATTTTCCTTTTTTTTTTTTGGTCATTTTGCCTTTTCTAGGGCTGCTCCCGTGGCATATGGAGGTTCCCAGGTTAGGGGTCTCATCGGAACTGTAGCCACCGACCTACGCCAGAGCCACAGCAACTCGGGATCCGAGCCACATCTGCAACCTACACCACAGCTCACGGCAACACCGGATCCTCAACCCACTGAGCAAGGCCAGGGATCGAACCTGCACCCTCATGGTTCCTAGTCGGATTCGTTAACCACTGCGCCATGACGGGAACTCCAATATAGTTTCCATTTAACAAGCATCTCTTGAGGACTTACCCCTGCCTTCCTCTTTGCCACCCCCCCCCCCCTTTGCCAACCTATAAGGTAGGACTTTGGATTGTCCTAGACGAAATATGTTCAAAAGAGCAAAATGGCTTCCCTGAGGTCTCCAGAAAGTAAGTCACACAAACAGGATTCAACCCCAGCTCTGGCTGGGGGTTGTGTACATGTGTCTCTCGACCACAATTGCCTAGCTGGGAAGACCAGGTGAGAGGACTCATACAAACCCTGTAGATCAAGCCCAACCTAGAGCATGTAAATTGTACACCAAACAGACTTCACACTGAGTGTATTTATGGTTGCTCTGGCGGGTTTTATGGACCTCCCTAAAGTCATTTTTCTCCTTGTGCTGCTGTGGTTCGGCATGCCGCAACATATTTCAGCACTTAAAAAAAAAGCACAAGCTATGATTAAGTATATTAAGGGACTTTTAAAACTTAGATTAATGGCCTGATAAGTTGTAAAACAGCTCAAAATTGTGTAAATTTGTATTCAGGGATTTTTCTAAAATTGTAAGTTATTGGCTTGATAGATTGTAATAAGTCCTTTGAAACTGTTCTGCTCTATGACTCAAATCTTTGCTGCATAATTTATTGACGGGTTGAGGAATACAACGCCCCCCTTCGGCGGGAGTGTGGTAAATTCTCAGCTGTGCGGTCCTCCGCTAAGATGATCTGCTGATCACTCTGCAGACACATCGGGCAGGGCTAGGGATGGTACCACGGCCATGCACAGTTGAACGCCCTTCTTCCTTCCGATAGATCTGACTTCCAGAGGCCATAAAGGACTTTGCTCAAGTCTCAGTGGTTGCCTGGATATAACAGGTACATCCAGTGCTAGTACAATGGCTAAGTTATTCCACATGGCTCCCTTGGCAAGTAACTGCCACGTCACGCTTCCTGTAGGTACAGGAGAAATACCCACGACCCAAAGATTAAAGTGTGATGTAGGCAAGATCAATGGTTAGACGTGGTGAACCAGGTACATCAGAGTCCATGCCTCATGCCTCCCCATTAGTAGCTTTCCTGGGAGCAAGGCATTAATCAGCCAGTGGTTGTGGACTCATAGGAACTGAGAAATCCCTAGGACTGAAACCCTAGTCAGCCATCTGAATTTAGGTCAAGGAAAGGATATGGAGGGCTTGCAGAAGAAAACTGACTCCAGGAGTTCCCGTCGTGGCGCAGTGGTTAACGAATCCGACTGGGAACCATGAGGTTGCGGGTTCGGTTCCTGGCCTTGCTCAGTGGGTTAACGATCCGGCGTTGCCGTGAGCTGTGGTGTAGGTTGCAGACGCGGCTCGGATCCCGAGTTGCTGTGGCTTTGGCGTAGGCCGGTGGCTACAGCTCCGATTCGACCCCTAGCCTGGGAACCTCCATATGCCGTGGGAGCGGCCCAAGAAATAACAAAAAGAAAAAAAAAAAAAAAGAAAACTGACTCCAGTCTTCAACACACACACACACTCTCTCTCTCTCTCTCTCTCCTATGTACCTATCTATCTTTATCATTATAATGCTCAATCATGTTATTTGCAATAAAACTCAATGACTTCTGACCAAAGGTGAAGTCTCATCAACAGCTCTGGATTTGAACTTGGGGAAAAACTAGTGGTAGAGAGGCTCATGAACACCCTTCCAGTTAGCGTCATCAACTCTTTCTTTCTCTGCTTTTTTGGGCTGCCCCTGAGGCATATGGATGTTCCCAAGTTAGGGGTCAAATTGGAGCTACAACCGTCAGCCTACATCACAGCCACAGCAACGCGGGGTTCAATCCTTGTCTGCGACCTACACCACAGCTCACAGCAATGCCAGATCCTTAACCTACTGAGTGAGGCCAGGGACTGAACCCACATCCTCATGGATACTAGCTGGGCTCATAACCCACTGAGCCACAATGGGAACTCCAGCATCAGCTCTTATATGTCTCTTGGGTATTGACAACGTATTTGAAGAAATAATTTGCTAAATGGGGCTAAAGAGGGTCAGAAGAGTTGACATCCAAAGGGCGTGCAGTGTGGAAGCCACATTTTAGCATGCTGGCTGGTGAGTGGACCAAAGCTGTGGCTATGCGGTTGTGTCCCACGGACCCAGAATGTGGCTGCTGAGAAAGATGGTCTACACTGAGGAAAAGGAGTACAGTGAGCTCTGAGGCAAACCCCCATCCTAGGTCTGTGTCTAATGGCAGAACAAACTTCATGCTGTTAGCAGCAAAGGAGAGGATCTGAAACAGCCTCTCGTTTTTCCAGCCATGATTACAGCATCAGCAGAAGGAGGGGTGAGGGCAACAAATAGGCTGGAAAATGACTAGGGAGGCAGGGGTGGGAGGGGCAGCCCACAACCAGCCAAGGACACGCAGGAGTGGCAGGAGCAAAAGCCTTTTGGTCTCAGGGAGTGAGGAAGGCTATTTTCAACGAATTATTCTGACCCATGCTGGGCCAATTTTCCTTCGTGCCCTCCAGAGGTACACTCTACTTCTTCTTCTCCATCCTGTGCTGTGCCAGGGGGGTGGGCCCATCGGACCCCATCAACAGACGCTCAGGGTCCAGAGGGAGGAAGGTAAGTCAGGAGGCCTCTCCACCCGTCCTCTCCTCTGGCTCAGAAAGCTGCTCCCTCCCTTCGTTTCTTCGGAGCCAGGGGGATAGGCACTCTGCTGTTAGTGGCCCTGGGTGGGCCATGGCACTAGGCTTTCTAGCTTTCTTCACCTTACCCTACTTTTGAAAACAATCCCTCTCTTCCACTGTTCTCAAAATAACCAATTTGAGGAGTTCCCAGATGGTTCAGAGGGTTAAGGGTCCAGCATTGTCACTGCTGTGGCATGGGTTCAATTCCTGGCCCAGGAACATCCACATGCCCCCCCTTCTGCACCCCCCCCCCCAAATTTGAGGAGTTCACCTTGTGGCTCAGTGGGTGAAGAACCCAACATAGGGTCCATGAGGATATGGGATCGATCCCTGACCTTGCTCAGTGGGTTAAGGATCTGGCGTTGCCGTGAGCTGTGGTGTAGGTCACGGATGCAGCTCAGCATCCACGTTGCTGTGGTGTACACCGGCAGCTGCAGCTCTGATTCAACCCCTAGGCTGGGAACTTCCATCTGGGCCACAGGTACGGCCCTAAAAAGCAAAACCAACAAACAAACAAAACAAAACAATTTGAGTGTGACACTGTTTTCCTATCAGGATCCTGTGGATACACCTGCTTGCTCAGGGAATGTCTTGTTCTCATGCACTTCCCTCGGTTCGCAGGTGGTGGCTGCTCTTTGGAGAAGGGGATGCCAGGGGAGACTCCAGTTCTGACATCCGTTGGCAAAGAGAAGACTATAAATGGAGGAGTTAGGAAGAGGCCACTAAAGATGAAGTGCTGGGTGCGCACATTGGGGTTTTGCTGTAATTGACATTCTTGCCTAAGCGACTGAGTTCTCCCCCGACTGGTGCAGCGGCTGTGCTTGGGGCATCACTGTAACGACAGCTGGTATAGCTCCTGTCCCCCTCTCCCAGCTGGACAAGCATGGCGGCAAGAGGGAGCTCCCTGCTCCTCAACCGCACAGCCTGCTCCCTGGCCAGGAAAGACGCAACTCTTCCTCAAAGAGGAAAACTTTCAGAAACCCGGATCAGCATTAGTGAGAGCCGAGGATCCTTTTTCCTTGATTTGCCGCTATTTTCCCCCTAGGAAACTTCACAGTAGAGATATACATGCATTGTCCTTTGTGCAGTTTCCAGAATGTTCTTTCCTCCCTTGGAAAATGGAGCGTTGGGGTCCACATGCCAATGGCAATGAAACAGAGCTCCCGGAATCAGTCTAGTTTGTTTTTCTCCTTGGATTCTGACCAGGTGGCTGAGAAGGGAAAAACTCCGAAACACAGAGAATACCCTACTGTTCATGCGATGACTCAAAAAAAAGAACTGGGAAACGTTCGGAAAGGACTTTTCTCCAAAGCAATGATTTATGAAAATAAAACCACCTTTGCTGGGAGCATAACCCGAATCTGTTTCCTCTCAGTTCGTTAAGGCTGCTTTTACAGCCTATTGAACTGCCCCCAAAGTAATTCCAGGCAGAAGTTCTACTTCTATTTTGGCATTTCTAGCATCATTTAAACAGAAGACTCAGAGGGTTGAATGAAATGTTTTCTTTGCGGGTAGGCATGGCCACCCAATGAAGCCCAGTGTTTAGAGCAAAGTCATCTTGGACCAGCCCCAAGGAAGCCTGGGAGCCTCGGACAGGGCTCCATACGGGAAAGTTAGACTGTGAGACTCCAGAGCCCCGACAGGGATTTTTTTTTTTTTTTACATTTATACAGTGGAAACCCAGCTTCGTACCAGGCCCCGGAATCACACCCAGCAGGCAAACATCTGCTCTCTCACCTGTGCAATCCCTGGTCACGACCTCTGTCCACCTCCGTCAAAAAGCGGCTCCCCTGGAGCACGCATTAGCTGCCACACTCCTCACATTTAGTGTCCTACATGTCGCCGAAGCCTGTGGCCAGGACAGGGAAGGGACGCAGATTTAAAGGAAAAGAACGGAGCCCTGATGTGTGTTCTGGCTCAGGGAGAAATGCCAAAGACACTGTGTTGAGTCAGAACTTGCACAAGAGGATGGAGATGAGGGCCAGGCTGCATCCCCCTGGCTGAGGACGGAGCCTCTGCCATGCGGCTGGGCCCAGGGCCTGGGTGTGTGGATGAAACACTCCTCCGCCTCTTGGACTTTCTCCCCTAAATCTGTTCTCTCTGGACACACGTCTTAGGATTTTCCAAGACATCCTAGAGGAGGCGAGTCAGTGAGTCACTGGCTCAGGTCCTATGAGCAGATGAAAGATGGGACAGAGGGCGGACAATTGCTCAGGGGTCCGCAAAGCTCTGCCTTGCTCTTGGTTCCTTCCCCCTCCACCCCCCGCCCCCTTCTCTCCCTCGAGAGCAGTGGAAGCTCTCTTGACTATTACTTTCAGCTCTGCGCAGGCTCAGGACTTAATTCTGCTGCCCAGCCTGGAGAGGGTGGATCTGGGAGTCAGGATGCTTGGGTCCTACTCTTGACTCTATAGCAACTGAGCTGCGTGTCTATCTTGAGACCAGTGGTTCTCAACCAGGGGATATTTGGCAATGTCGGGGACATTTCTGTCGGCCACAGTTGAGGGGTGCAATTGGCATCTAAAGGGTAGATGCCAGGGGTGCTGCTAAACACCTTCCAGAGCATCGGATAGCTGCCCACAATGCAGCCACGCAGAATCAGCTGGCTCCCCATGTCATAGTGCTGCTTTGAAGAAACCTTATTCTCACTTTTTTTTCTTTTTAGGGCCGCACCTGAGGCATATGGAAGTTTCCAGGCTAGAGGTCGAATTGGAGCTGCAGTTGCCAGCCTACACCACATCACAGCAATGGGGGATCAGACCCACATCTGCGACCTACACCGCAGCTCATGGCAATGCCGATCCTTACCCCACTGAGCGAGGCCAGGGATCGAACCCGCATCCTCAGGGATACTAGTCAGATTCTTAACCGGCTGAGCCGCAATGGGAACTCCAAGAAAACTTACTTTCCATGTCTGTTTTCTCATCTATCAAGTGAGAAGTTTGGATTGGATCATGTTAAAAAAAAAAATCCTTTTCAAAGACAGAATTCTGAAGGTGTAGATGAAGCATTTGTGGAAGATCATAGGTTTTCTATGAAACCTAGATGTGAATCATGTCATAAATAATGCTGCGAAGGCCAAAATGAATCCCCTGAAATACAGAAGTAGAAACCCGGTGGCTTGCATCAATAATAGTAAGGGAACACAGCCTGCAGCTAAAGGAGTCCTTGATGCTATAAAATTGCCAGAAACTGCACTGTGTCAACAACCTCGCCAACAAGGCATTCATTTAGAGGGCAGGAAAAAAAAAATCTCAGGTTCCAAACCCCAGGCTTCCACTTAGGAGAGTCTGGTGGGAAGTGATACATACAAACTCCTCTTTGTCTAAACAACGTGCCAAACAGAAAAAGGCCAGAGGTGATTCGTGTGGAAATGGACTTTTTAGAGGAGCTGCAATAAAGTAGCCTCTCTCCTAAGCTCTCAAGAAATGTTAGCTATATAATCCATGCAGCAAGGGAGAAAAGGCCTGCAAAGGCGGGGGGGCGGCGGTGGGGGGGGACCTATTTGATGCCCAGACACTCGGGGTGCAGGTGCAAAAGTGGCCAGGAGGCTTTCTGGCCAGGACACAGTGGCACTCGGCTCATGCCGGTAGCTCAGGGCACTTCTCCCATCCTGCTGTCACACAGACAAGGGTGGACATCACAGGTCTTTCTGCAGGACCTCAGAGCTGGCGTTTCTCCCCGCAAAAGTCACTAAATCCCCATAAAGACAGCTGGTGGCAAATGTGATTCCTGGGAGGAGGAGGAGGGAGCGGAGGAGCAGGAAAAAGTCTTATGATGGAGAAAAACTCCAGCAGTGACAAGAGTGACACTCCACGTACAGCGTATAGATGGACGCCTGGAAACGCCAGGCCTGTTTTCAAGGAACGGCTGCCTTGCCCGGAAACACTGGCCTCCTCAGTGATGACCTGGGCTTGCGAGCTTCTGAGCCTGAATTTTTATTTTATTTGTTTTTGTTTTTTCAGGCCACATTTGTGGCAAAGGGACGTTCCCAGGCTACGGGTCAAATCGCTATATCTGCTGGTTTACGCCACAGTCACAGCAACGCGGGATCCGAACTGCGTCTGTGTCTCACACCACAGCTCACGGCAACGCCGGATCCTTGACCCACTGAGCCGAGGCCAGGGATCGAACCCACAACCTCATGGATGCTCGTCGGGTTTGTTAACCGCTGAGCCATGACGGGAACTCTCCCCCGCCCTGCTTTTTTTGAAATCTTATACTTCTGTCTTTAATGTTCAGACTGGGACACATTCTGGCCAGTCGGACTCTTCAAACGTCCAAGTCTGAAAAGGCTGTGTCTTGGAAGCTGACAGTAACCCTGACCTTCCCAGCTGTGTGTAGGTGGCGGGCAGGGCAGGGACCCCATCCCCTCAGCTCCAGGTCACAGAAGGGCCCAGGCCACTGACTCTCCCCAACACCCCCTCATTTCCATAATTTGACAAGAGCCATTCGGGAAAAATGTCACAGAGAAAGAAAACAGATAGTAAAGGCAGCCTCTGTCCAGGCCTGGTTTCCTCCCAGGGACATTGATGAAATTATTGTATTGACGGCGCTGATAATGTTATGGATTTTAAATCTTCATCTCCCCAAGCTCCTCACCCATCTGAGCAAGGCCCTGTGGTGTGAACAAAATCACTCTCTTGCTGGGAGGGTGAGAGCAGGTGGAGGGGGGGGTGTCGACGCCGACTCCAGGGACCCCACACATTTGGGGCTGCAGCACAGAGAGTTCAGAAGCGTGTCCGCAAGCAAGATCTGACTCGCACGTAGTCATGAAGAAGCAGGTGCCTTACTTCTATTTTCTACTTTGAAAAAGACACAAGAAAGACAACCTTCCCAAAGGTTACTCTTCTGTGGCAAGGAGGGTGGTGATGCTGCATGGACTAGGAAAGGCATGTTTGGGAAAAAGCAACCCTCTCCCTCCCTCAACTTCCAACACCCACACCCACGCTGCTGGTATAGACTGTACGCTCCCCCACCCACCCCAGCCTTTGGCACCATTGAAACAAAGGCAAGAGAAGTGGATGGTCCTGCCACCAAACAAAAGAGGCCAAAGGTGGGGTGGCAAGGCAGCCTGACCCCCAGCATCTCAGCCTGGAGGTCCGGATGCAGGATGTCTGGGTGAGTCTGCCAGCTTCCCCAGCCACACCCTGCCAACCACTCTGGCTGTACCAGAAGCATCTCGCCAGCCTCAGCCCCTACTTGCCTGGATATTTACTCAAACTAAATGGTCTCCAAGAACTTCTGAGGTTTGGGCTGAAGTTGGCACCAAACAGGAGTTCCCATCGTGGCTCAGTGGAAATGAATCTGACTAGGATCCATGAGGATGTAGGTTCAATCCCTGGCCTCGCTCAGTGGGTTAAGGATCTGGCGTTGCCTTGAGCTGTGGTGTAGGTTGCAGACGTGGCTCGGATTTGCCAGAGGCCAGTGGCTACCGCTCTGATTCAACACCCAGCCTGGGAACCTCCGTAAGCCATGACTATGGTCCTAAAAAAAATAAAACAATAAAAAAATAAAGTTGGCCCCAATGGAAGCAAGTTAATTTTCATTTTCAGCAAAAAAACTTATATGGAAATTCATCTCTCTTTTTTTTTTCTTAGCCAAATTTTTTTTTTTTTTTTTTGCTTTTTATTAGGGCTGCACCTATGGTATATGGAAGGTTTTTAGGCTCGGGGTCAAATCGGAGCTGCAGCTGCCAGCCCACGTCACGGCCACAGCAACATTGGATCCAAACTGCATCTGTGACCTACACCACAGTTCACAGACAGATCCTTAACACACTGAGTGAGGCTAGGGATTGAATCTGTATCCTCATGGATACTAATCAGGTTCCTAACCCACTGAGCCACAGTGGGAACTCCCTCTTGGTCAGTTTTCAATAAGCGAGAGAAACCTTCTGAATGGGAAGGAGTCAGTGAGACAGACAATCCGCCAAAAGAAAGCTACGCAATAACCTGATGCGGAAGGCACTGATGTTGGGGGGAAAATAATCTTCATTAATTTAAAAGGCATGGTGGCTGAGGCCAAAGCTGGGATGGTCACGTGAAAAACACATATTTATTTTTTTTAGGTCCCCACCTGTAGCATATGGAAGTTCCCAGGCTAGGGGTCGAATCGGAGCTGCAGCTGCCAGCCTCTACCACAGCCACAGCAACACCAGATCTGAGCTGTGCCCGCAACTTACACCACAGCTCAGGGCAACTCCGGATCCTTAACTCACTGAGCGAGGCCAGGGATCGAACCTTCGTCCTCATGGATCCTATTCGGGTTCGTTACCGCTGTGCCACCATGGGGACGCCCGTATTATTAATTTCGATAACATGTGCATCTCTGAGTCCCTCCTGCTGTCATCTCAGGATGTGGCTGGGCACAGCCTTCGTGCGTCGGCTGGGTTCCCAGGACTTCTTTTGTGTCTTTGCGTTTTATTCTGTGTGTGTTTCCATTGGGATAGAAAGGTTTTCTTGCTCCTCAGGCACTGGCAAAATGTCAGGTGTTCTACTGAGATGTATATTTATAACAGGAATTTTAAAAGGCAGAACCAAGGGCTCAGAATAGGAGCAGGAAGAGGTGCTGGCGAGCTCCTCCGCTTCTGAATGAGGAGGCATCCTTTCCACCAGAGGAGGCTGAGCCACTTTTGCACAGCACACATCTCTGAGCCACGAAAGGGCCTTGTGGCTTGATTGGCTTCCCCAGATGGGCGTTTCACAGGGGCCGCCTACACACAAACATAGATGGATAGGCTGTATCTGGACACAAACTTGGGTAACAGAGATGAGAACTGGGGTGAAGGTGAGATAGAAGGAAGAGTACTGCTGAGATGATTCCTTCCAAGGATGAGATTGAGTATTTCGTATCGTAAAGTTTAAAGGTTTTGAGATAAAATTGGCATAACCTAAAATTTCCCAATGTAACCATGTTAACCAGGACAGATCTGGTTTTAAAAGCAGACAATGTTAAAAACTACATTTACTTTTTTTTTTTTTTTTTTTGCTTTTTTGGGCTGCACCTGTGGCATAGAGAAATTCCCAGGCTAGGGGTCGAATCGGAGCTGCAGCTGCCGGCCTACAGCACAGCCACAGCCACAGCCACAGCAATGTGGGATCCAAGCCACATCTGCAACCTACACCACAGCTCGCGGTGATGCTGGATCCTTAACCCACTGAGCAAGGCCAAGGATTGAACCTGAGTCCTCATGGATGCCATTTGAGTTAGGAACCCACTGAGCCACAACGGGAACTCCCTATATTTACTTTTTAATGTGCGTATGTGTCATTTTGTTGTTCGGCAGAAATTATTACAGCCTTGTAAATGAACAATACTACAATAAAACTTAAAAAAAGGATATTGACTGAGCTGTGCACCCGTCACCACCATCTAAATCCAGACTATCTCCGTCACCCCCAAAGAAAGACACACCTGTTCAGTGGTGACTCCCAGCTCCCCCTCCACTGACCCCTTGGGAACCACTAATCCATATTCTGTCTCTAAGGTTCTGAGAACCACGGCGCTTCCAGGGGACTCCTAGTGGCTGCCACAGCCACGTCCCCAACTGTCCTGGGAATGCTGATGGGGGCACAAAGGCAGGATGGCGAGTGTTTTCAAGGTCTGGGCCAGTGAGGGAGTCCTCCGTGGTGTCAGTGATGGTTGTGGGGCCAGCCCGTGTGAGTTCATGCCTGAAAACAGTAGGGGAGCCACAGAAGTGGCCCCAGCCTTCTTTTCAGGGCCATCCCTCAAACAGTGCCAGGCGGTTGTTCCCATGAAAAGCCCAGAACCTCAACACGCTCAGTGTCCAAAGAGGAAAGTGTCATCTACTCCCTTCTGTCTCTGAAGGTGGCTCCTGCCACGGGGGCCACAGCCAACGGTGAAGGACGGTAGGCAACTTTCTGGGCCAAATGACAAACAGTAGGTGAGTCCCGCCTGCCTGGGGGCAAACTGCTTCTATAGGGACTAAGAGTCAGCCTGTCTGCTGGAGCAGGTCCCCAGGCTCTCGCTCTTGCAGCCATGAACCCCAGGCTTTGCATGCCTTTGCCACACTTGCCATACTCAGCAGATAAGAGCTATTCCCCGAGGATGCTGTTTGCACAGAAGTCTCCATTGCCAAGGCCAGAAGCACCCTCCTCCTGTCTCCATCAAGGTGGCGTACACAGGGGAGCCAGCCATGCGCATCCGTCATTTGGACCACGAGCCCTTTTGACGGTAGATTCCTCTTTGAAAGGCTGGCTCTTACAAGTGCCTGACTCTCCCTGGGACATAATTTTTCTGTGTCGATCAAGGCCAGGGGAGGATGGATGTCCTTACAGGGTGGGATCTGCATGCAGGCTCACAATGGAATCTATGGAAATGCCCTGAAGACCAAACAGAAGCCAAGACTTTGAGACAGAAGAGGCCTTAATATCGACTGCATTGTGCATACACAGAGCGTGTCAGAACGACCCCTCTCCTGAGTCTCTGCTTAGCTCTCAAGAATCCAGAGAAAGGGGAGTTCCTGCTGTGGCTCAGTGGTGACAAACCTCACTAGGAACCATGAGGATGCGGGTTCGATCCCTGGCCTTGCTCAGTGGGTAAAGGATGTGGCATTGCTGTGAGCTGTGGTGTAGGTCGCAGATGTGGCTCTGATCTGGCATGGCTGTGGCTGTGGTGTAGGCCAGCAGCTGTAGCTCCGATTGGACCCCTAGCCTGGGAACCTCCATAACAACAAACAACTCCCTCAAGGAACCCCCACAAGGTCCTGTGACCCCAGGACAGGGGTGTGATGTCTCTGGTCCAGATCAACAGCTGGGCAATAAACACCCCTCTAGCTAAACGTCCCTCTAGCCTTTTTCGCCACTGAAAGCTAAGGCAAGACTGTTTAGATGAAAACTTTGGAACAGGGGAGGATGAAAGAGAACAGGGTGTGCAGAGAACAGACTGTATCACCCTCCCCCACAAGCCCGTCCACCTTGCATTCTTAGCGTGTGTGTATGTACGTATGTACGCAGGTATGTATGTATTTTCCTGGCTGCAGGTTTGTAATTAAGGTAGAGTTGATTTACAGGGTTGTGTCAATTTCTGCTGCATGACAGAGTGACCCGGTCATACACGGCCATTCCTTCTCTCATACGATCGTCCACCATGGGCTATCCCATGAGCTTGGAGAGAGTTCCCTGCACTGCCCAGCCGGACCTCATCGCTTTCCCTTTCTTTTTTTTTTTTTTTATTGTTGTTGTTGTTTTTGTCTTTTTGCTATTTCTTTGGGGCCGCTCCCACGGCATATGGAGATTCCCAGGCTAGGGGTCCAATCGGAGCCGCAGCCACCGGCCTATGCCAGAGCCACAGCAATGCGGGATCCGAGCCGCGTCTGCAACCTACACCACAGCTCACGGCAACGCCGGATCGTTAACCCACTGAGCAAGGGCAGGGACCGAACCCGCAACCTCATGGTTCCTAGTCGGATTCGTTAACCGCTGCGCCACAATGGAACTCCTCCCACTTTCCCTTTCTAAATGGAATAGTTTGCATCTAGGAATCTGAAATTCCCCGTCCATCCTACTCCTTCCCCTCTCTCCCTTGACAACCACAAGTCTGTTCTCCATGTCTGTGAGGCTGTTTTGTTTCCTCTAGATGGGTTCGTTTGTGCTACATTTTAGATTCCAGATATAAGCCATAGCATAGGGTATTTGTCTTTCTCTTTCGCCCCTCCTTCACGTAGCATGATCACCTCTAGTTCCATCCATGTTGTGGCTGCAGTAACAAACGGCACTATTTTGTTCTTCTTTAAGGAGCCGTTTTTGTCTGAGAGCCAGCTACATGATACCTCCAGGTTTTGCCGAGCTCAGCCAGTGGGAGCCATTCAGCAAAAAGGCCGGTTTTTCAGAGTCCTTCGTGGCTCATCGCTGAATCATCAGTACGGTTTGGTTTGAAGAAGGGGACAGAACTCTTCCGGTCTAAACCTGTATTCTTGCTGCTGGTCCTCCCTGACGTCACAGAGGCCACAACACAAGGTCAGCATCGGGTTGGGGGTGGGATGGCTCCTTCTGAGCCAGCATCTCTTTCCCCTTAAACCTACTCAGCAGCTCCCGGGCATGGGAGGGACGAAGGGTGCTCCAGCTGGGACTGGGGCTGGAGAAGACAAGTTTATCGCTTCACCACTTGGGAGGGTAGGACTCAGGGCACAGCCTTAGCCACCACCGGACATGGAAAGGGTGGCCAAAGAAGAAGATCTGAAACAGCTTCTTTTTTTTGCCTTTTTTTTTTTTTTTTTTTTTTTTGGCTATTTCTTTGGGCCGCTCCCGAAGCATATGGAGGTTCCCAGGCTAGGGGTCTCATCGGAGCTGTAGCTGCCGGCCTACGCCAGAGCCACAGCAATGCGGGATCCGAGCCGCGTCTGCAACCTACACCACAGCTCACAGCAATGCCGGATCGTTAACCCACTGAGCAAGGGCAGGGACCGAACCTGCAACCTCAGGGTTCCTAGTCGGATTCGTTAACCACTGTGCCGCGATGGGAACTCCGAAACAGCTTCTTTTGTTTGTTTTTTGCTTTTTGCTTTTTTTAGGGCTGCATCTGTGGCATATGGATGTTCCCAGGCTAGGGGTCCAATGGGATCTGCAGTGACCAGCCTACACCACAGCCACAGCAACAGGGCATTCAAGCTGAACCTGCAACCTGCACCACAGCTCACGGCAACTCCCCATATCCTCAACGCTCTGAGCAAGGCCAGGGATCAAACCCTCATCCTCATGGATCCTAGTCAGGTTCATGTCTGATGAGTCCCAAGGGGAACTCCCTGCAGCAACTTCTGAAAAGCCAAAAGCAGTCCCTGCTATGGAAAAGCCCATGTAAGGAAAACTCTTCCGCGAAGGAATAAATCAGGAGCAGGAAGAGCCCTGCCATGTCACAGTGCACCCGGCAGCATCTGGAATATCTCTGGGGAAATGGTCATTGCAGGCCTTTTTGGGTCTGCTTCTTTCCACAGTCTGGTCTGCAGAGACAATAATTTGACTGCGTTGCAAGACAGGGGCCACAAGATTAATCACCATTTGCTGCTCCTGGGAGGCAGGGCTGTGCGCTCTGGGAACCCAGGATAGGGGAGCACACACAGGGTCATTTTAACTCTGACCTTGCACTCTTGGCGCAAGTGTGGCTAGAGAGGTAAGTTTTAGAAATCTTACTATGTCGCCCTTGAAAGCATCGGTTTTGGGGGAACAGAAATCCTCATTACATTGGCCCTTAGTTTCTCCTTTCTTTTGTAATGTTTTAATTCATTTATTTTGCTTTTTAGAACCGCGCCTGCAGCATATGGAGGTTCCCAGGTTAGGGGTCGAATCGGAGTGGTAGCTGCCGGTCTACACCACCACCACAGCCACACGGGATCCCAGCCCTGTCTGTGACTACGGCGCAGCTCACAGCAATGCTGGATCCTTAACCCACTGAGTGAGGCCAGGGATTGAACCCTCGTCTTCATAGATCCTAGTCAGGTTCGTTACCACTGAGCCACAAAGGGAAGGCCTTCCTTTCTTTTTAAAATCTTAGTGCAAGCGATTGCGTTTATTTGTTTGGTGTTTATTCATTCGCTCACACATTCCTCATTCCTATGTCACCTTATGCCAGACAATGAACACACCTGTCATCTAATTTGCCACTAACTGGCAGGACCCTGAAGGAATAGGAGGTGATGGGTGGCAGGTGGGGCCCTGTGGGTGGAGGTTCTTCTTGGAAGTGGGGAGGCAAGTGGGGTAAAGGCTGAACAGAAAGGCCCCACAGCCGGGTCGCCGATTCCACACGTGGTGTGCAAATGGCTCCCGGGCTCCCTGCAGGAAATGCGCAAATCACCTGCGAGAACTAAATCTGAGCCTCTTCAGAGCAAGGCCACAGCAGCAAATGAAACCGCGCCCCTTGTTCCATGTAAATCTATCTCAGAGATGGAATACTGTTGGCAGTGCTGGTGTCACGCCTGGCATTTCTCGCCTGAACAAGAACACACACTAAGGAACAGTGTGCAAATGACTCGTGAGGGTACGTCGTTTGTGACAGTGACATCTGAATTAGTGTGATATTTCCCCACAGTCAACTTCAAAAACTCTGGGCATTCAAATCATGTTCTTTTCATTTTTTTGTCTTTTCTTTTTTTTTTAGGGCTACACCCAAGACACATGGAAGTTTCCAGGTAAGGGGTCGAATTGGAGCTATAGCTGCCGGCCTATACCACAGCCACAGCAACACAGGATCCAAGCTGCATCTGCAACCTACACCGTGGCTCGTGGCAATGCTGGATTCTTAACCCACTGAGCAAGGCCAGGGATCAAACCTGTATCCTCATGGATACTAGTTGGGTTTGTTATCACTGAGCCACGACGGGCAGAGGAATTTCTCACGTCTAATCCTTTCTGCTGAATTCCCAACCTCCCTCCCCAATCCCCACCCGAACTTCCACCCTTCCCAACCCCTGGGCTTTTTTTTTTTTTTTTTTTGGCCGCACCCACAGCATGCAAAAGTTCTCAGGCCAGGGATCAAACCTGTACCATAGCAGTGACAATGCCAGATCCTTAACCCACTAGGCCACCAGGGAACTCCTGCGCTTTGATCTTGAAGGTGGCCACTAGCATGATTAGAAGGTGGTTTCAGGGCCAGGTCTGGCGGAGGAGATAGAGCTTGGAGGTCTGAGTTGCCAGAATGATCTGGTCCCTCCTGAAGCTGCCCCATCAGGCATCTAGAGGGGCAACAGTGAGCACAGCCTCCGTGGGGGAAATAGCTGCAGGGGTGCTGTGAAGCACGTACTGTAGGAGGATAAGGCCGAAGTGTTGGACAAACTCCCATGGCCCCACTGCATCCCTCCGTGACTGAGAAACCGTAGTTTCTGCCTTATTTGTAAAATGCGCTGTGTGTCTGCTATGAGGGCCCGGCGGGCTGAGGAAGCTACTAGGAAACTGCAGAGAACCCTGCATATGCAATCGCTGGTAAGCTGTACACGGCTAGGGATCCGCATCACCCCACCAGAGGCAGCACCAGCTCAGGCAGAGTCACTGGGGGCTAAGACGCTGGAGCCAGAGCTGACCTGTTTGACCTCAATCACATCTCTCCGTGCCCGTGTCTCATCATGAAAATAGGTGATTTGAATTAGTTAATGCGTGTAAATGCATCATGCGTGTAAATGCGCTCACATATTTTTTACGGACTGAAAATTCATGTCTCCCATTGAAACCTTACCCTTCGTGAAATGTTTGGAGGTGTGGCCTTGGGAGGTGATTAGATCATGAGGGTGGAGGCCTTGTGAATAGGATTAGTGCCCTCACAAAGGAGGCTCCAGGAGCTCCCCTCCCGCCTCCTGCCAGGTGAAAAGATGGTCAGCTATGAACCAGGAGGCAGGCCCTCTGCAGACACCAGAACGACCAGCCCCGCGGTCAGCGAACTTTCATCTTGATCAGAGAAACGCATCTCTGTTGCTTTAGTCACCCAGGTTCTGGCATTCTGTTATAGCAGCCCCAGTGAACTAACACAGTATGCAAATGCAGGGTGCATGCAAATGAGTTAATTTACATACATGCCTTTGTGTATCATGTATGTGAGTTGGTCCGTGTAAGTATATTGTGTGTATCGTGCATGTAAGTGAGTTGAGGTATGAAATGCATCACGTACGTAAATGAATTAAGGTGTGCAACGTGCTTAGAACAGTACAATACTCGGCACCGTTAGCGCTGTGTAAGGATCGGCAACTATTATCATCACATCAGAAATAGGAATGCTAGTCCCTTTTCCGCTGGGCTTCAAAAAACAGTGCCGAGTCAGAATTACACGGAGTGGTGCCAGGGGTTCTCTCCACCATGATAGCTGAGCCCTTAGTTATAAAAGCCCTTCCCTAACCTGGTTTGTGTGTGCACATGACCCCCCGTCCTTCTCATTCCAGACTGTTCTTCTCCCGGGAAGGGAAGGGGAGCGTTACACACACCACCTGGCCTCCCTCTGTATCTGTGGCTGCCCAGGCTGCTCCCCACATGTCCAATTCTCCTCCTCCACCAGCCCCGCACTGTCAGTTGGGGTCTGTACCATGGCTGCTGAATTTTTCACAGGCCAAGATCGAGTTGGAAGGAGCTCTGTGCTCTTGGGTTTCAGCACTGCCTCCTGTCTGCCTAATGCCCGTCATGATAAAGAGCCGCCCACGAGCTGGAAAGACCCCAGCACCTAGGGTGCGGTGTGCCTGGCCCCTGGGGGGCAGCACTGTCCCCCCCCCAAGGTGCTCTGGTTTCTTACTTATTTATTTCTCATGTTTTTATTATAGGTGATGTACAATATTCTGTCAATTTCTGCGGTATAGCAAAGTGCCCCAGTCATACATATGCATATTCTTTTTCTCACATTATCCTCCATCATGTTCCATCACAAGTGACTAGATATAGTTCCCAGTGCTACACGGCAGGATCTCATTGCTCATCCACTCCAAATGCAATAGTTTGCATCTACGAACCCCAAATTCCCAGTCCCTCCCACGCCCTCCCCCTCCCATTGGCAACCACAAGTCTGTTCTCCAAGTCCACGAGTTTCTTTTCTGCAGAAAGATTTCTTTGTGCCTTCCATTAGATTCCATACATAAGCGATGTCACCTGGTATGTGGCTTTCTCTTTCTGACTGACGTCACTGAGAATGAGAGGCTCTAGTTCAGGGACTGGGGCCACCCTCCATCACAGTTCCCTGGGCTGCCATCAACAGGCCTCCCATGGGACCCGAGGGGATGATCTGCCTTGTGGCCGAGCTCGGTTCACCCTGGGGGCAGTGATTTTGAAGGTGAGATCCCCAAATCCAGGATCAATCCTCTACAGAGGCCAGGGGAGGCCAGGGGAGGCTGCCCGGGTGGAGACAGGGTCTGTGTGCTGGTCGCTGCTGTCTGAAGAAAACCGTGTAGGGACAGGGATGGGGGGGGCGGTGAGAGGGAGCTGGCATCCCAAGGGAAGGCTGATCTTCAGGGAAGCGGCACACCTGACAGCAGGTAGAACCACCTGAATTCTCACATCAGATTTTCTCCGAGGGGAGAGGCTGACAGCTTGTCAGGTTTGCACTTCCCTGTTCCCAGAAACTTCAGGTGTCCCCGAGAACCTCCATGAACTGACGTGAGATGTCTGGAACCTCTGCACTGTGTGACAGCCACACAAAATCCAAGTTCTCTCTTTGTCCTTCTTCTCATATAATCAGGGACAGGTTATAATCAGACAGAACAAGAGGACGAACACCTGGTGATCTCTGAATTCTAAAACGAATGTCGTGGCAGAATTAAAATAAAGACCAGAGTTCCCTTGAGGCACAGTGGACAAAGGATCTGACATTGTCACCACAGGGGCTCGGGGCACTGCTGTGACACGGGTTCAATCCCTGGCCCAGGAACGTCCCCATGCCGCAGTCATGGCCCCCCAAAATAAATAAATAAATATAATTTTTACTTCATAGGAAAGAAATGAAATAGCAAGTTGCCAGGCATCCCAGGTGTAGCTCAACCATCCAGTCTCTCTCCTCTTAGCAGAAGGAAAGCTCTTTGAAGGCCAGCTCTGCATCATGGGAATATCTGAGTCTCCTTCCAAGAGGGGAGATGGTGACTTGGAGATGCTCAGGGAAGTGAAGTAATAGCCATCTGTGTATTCAAGTGAATACACACCCACAAGAGTGAATAAGATACAGCCCCTTTCTTCCACCCTTGTGGTCTGTCTGGGCACATGCACGGTGCATGGAGGTGGGACAAGGGGGAGGGGCGGCAGGTGGCAGATAACATGGGAGGGATGAGCAGCATTTTTCCATCCTAGCAAATGATGGGGAGATGAGCATTCCGGGCAGAGATGAGAGCAGGTGAACAGACAGAGACAATGTGAAGGCACCTGGCACGTCACGAACATACAACGTGGCACTAAATCCACAGGCAAAATGTTGAAAATATTGATTGAAAAAACAAATAGACTAGGAGTTCCCCTTGTGGCTCAGCGGTGATGGACCTGACTAGTATTCATGAGGACTCAGGTTTGATCCCTGGCCTCACTCAGTGGCGTAGGTCGCAGATGTGGCTTGGATCTGGAGTGGCTGTGGCTGTGGTATAGGCCAGCAGCTGCAGCTCTGATTCCACCCCTAGCCTGGGAACTTCCACACGCCAAGGGTGCGGCACTAGAAAGACCAAAAAAAAAAAAATTAGACTAAACCAAGAACAAATCAAAAACCATTGTTACAGGCCACTTGGTAGTAACAACAGATTTCCTTACTTTTTTTTTTTTTTGTCTTTTTGCCATTTCTAGGGCCGCACCCACAGCATATGGAGGTTCCCAGACTAGGGGTCTAATTGGAGCTGTAGCTGCCGGCCTGAACCAGAGCCACAGCAATGCAGGATCCGAGCCGCATCTGCAACCTACACCACAGCTCACGGCAATGCCAGGTCCTTAACCCACTGAGCAAGGCCAGGGATTGAACCTGCAACCTCATGGTTCCTAGTTGGATTCGTTAACCACTGAGCCACGACGGGATCTCCAGATTTCCTTACATTTCAATTCGAGTACCATGAGCCTGCACACACGAAGGCTTTAAGAAAACACACACTAGCTCCGTGTGCATGCGGAATGATGAGTTGTTTTCCGTATGTAATCTGACAAGAATGCTGCCTCACCTCCTGTCAGAGACTGGAGGGCATCTTCTAACCCTAAATCACCTAGACAGAAAATGCATTAACCAACCCTCTCCGCTCATCGCCTCTTCCCAAGCCCTGGTAAGGGTGACACGGGAGCTGAGGTCTTCCGAGTGACAATATCCTGCCTTGCACATAAATGGGTCCTGCCCAAGCATTATGTGGTTGTGCAAGTGAAGGGTGACTGAAATTACTCAACCAGAATGTGCTGAGGTGGGGGCAGGCAAGACAGGGACACTGTGGGTGTCCTGTCCCTGTCCCTCTGTCCCTCTGACCTCTGATCCTCGGTGAAGGGACATTGATCCATGCCTACTGTGTGTTGGGAGGGCCAGGCCTGAGCGTGGTCAGAGGCAGCACTGCCCTCAGAGAGTTCCCTCAGGAGCGAGTGTGTCTGAATATAAACGGTTTGCACGCCACCGTGATTCATTCATACGAACTAATGGCAGAGGAGCTGCAGGTAGCGCATCAAAGCGTTAAAAATGAAATAAAAGCACATCCTTCCCTGCCTGCTGTGCTATCAGTTGTCATCACAATGCAATATGAATACTTTAGGAATATTGGCGTGTACTCAGGAGAAGGGAATGGGGGAGAGAGCTCACCGGGAAGCCAATTATCTTGCACACACTTCAGCCTTCTCTGCCGTGATAAGCCAGAGTGATGATAATAATAACAGGTATTTTTAGTTCAAGTTGTCTACCTAAAGAATGACTTCTAACGCTTTCGAATGACAATGGGGGGATCCTTAAGGATGGAGACCGTCTTGCACTCGCCTGCGTATCCCCCAAAATAACTAGCGCAGAGCTGGTGCATAATCCAGGCCACGTGCCTTAGGAACGCATCAGTGGACAGATGCCTGCGTGGAGGATGACCGATAAACGGATGAAGGATGGAGTAGGCAAAAGCAGGAAAAAGAATCAAGTGACGATTCTGCTCGAAACGTTCATGTCTGTCCATGTAGGGAGTTGTATCTGCCCGGCCCAAGGCTAAGCCTTTGGTGGGGGGAAGCAGTAAACACCAAGACCCCCCCCACACACACACACAGACTAACAGGGAAGGAGATAAATCAATGAGACAATGCAAAGAAGCAAATGATTAAGGAGAAGACTCTGTACTAGGGGTAGTGACGTGGTCCCAAGCAGCAGAGAAACGAGGGACCTGGCCTGGGAATAGACGTGGGATGCAGAGGAAAGGAGGCATTTAGCCAGATCTAAAAGAGGGATGGGTGTGGACACAGGGGATAGCCTGGGTCATTAGGAGAGGAAATCAAGAGCAGAAGCCAGCCGGGGCGGTGGCGTGATGGGTTCAGGGAGTGCCTGCTCTCCCAGCACCGATTCTCCACAGACCACCGCTCAATCGATACTCCCAACATTCCTCCTTAAACGAAAGGAGAAATGCAAACATTTCTATTGTCACGGAGCCATGTTTTAGACATAGTTTTGCTTCGTTTTGCTGTTATTAGGGCTGCAGCCGCAGCACAGGAAGTTCCCAGGCTAAGGGTCCAACGCCAGGTACCCCCCCATCCCCCGCCTCCGGAGCAGCACCGCCTACACCGCGATGAGGACACTGTCTGTATCCGCAAACCCACAGCACAACTGTTAGGCCGGAGCGGCTCTGGCCAGCTTGGGACAGAAGAGAGAGGCTTGAGACTGTGTAGTGAGTTTGGTTCTGGGGGCACCGATGGAGGAGCCACAGGGGGGGCGGGGGCGGGCAGGACTCTATGAAAAAGCCTCTCGTGTTGCTGAGTGTGAGGGGCGATCAGGCAGCATGGAACCAATCTGGAAGCTCCTAACACACCTACAGGCAGTGTGGAACTAATCTGTAAGCTCCTAACTCACCTACGCAGCGTGGAACCAATCTGTAAGCTCCTAACACACCTACAAGCAGTATGGAACCAATCTGTAAGCTCCTAACACACCTTGCTTACCATCATTGTTAAGCAAGTTGTCATTGGCTCTTTTCTCCCTGAGCCTCAAACAGGAAGCCCGGAAGAGGTTATCTCTGTGGAATCTTGGGGTGGGGGGGATGGAATAGGGGGAAATCTTTTTTGCCTAAGAGTTATTTCCTTCAGCAGCTTGGCCACCTGCACCACCCACCTTTGCCCCTTGAGTTTCGGTAAAAGGACAGAGGGCTTTGGGAATGGCTGACCCCACGGCTGAGCTGAGGGGCCGAGTCAGTTCCTTCTGTCATCATGAACTTGATTGGTGCCTTGGTTGAAATATTTTGAGAAGACACTTGATCTTAGCCAAAAGGCCGAGAAGCGATACATCCTGGAAACATTTCACCATGTTGGTACCGGAAGGTTTTCGGTGAAAAGCAAAGTTTTAAAAACCCAATCAATAAAATAGTTCTTGCACTGTGTGGTCATGTACAGCTGTGAAAGGTTCAACATCGCAGGCTGCTATGTTTAGCACATTCTGCAGCACGGGGCTCGGAGTTGGGGGCGGGCAGACCAACAACCGCGGCTCTCTCATCTGCCCACTGCCGGCTCCTATCCCCCCTCTTTGTTTCCAGAATCCTTCTGATCATACAATGTATACTGGCCATCTCTTTGTGCCAGGCCCTGCTCTGAGTGTTTCACACGTATTAACTTGTCAAATGCTCATTACACGTCTGCTGGAAGGGTCAGTTATAATCACCCCTGTTTTATACCCAAGGAAGCTGAAACAGATGTGGGGAGTCTGCCTGGGGTTCCCCATCTGGTGGATGGAGGAGCCGGGCTGTGGCCTGGTTCCGGACAGCTCCGTGATGCTGTCTCGGCACGCTTCTCACAGAGCCACATGGCTTCAGAAAAGGCCCTGTAAGCAAATGTCCCTGGCTGTGGAACTGCAGCTGTGGTTGCAGGGTAGTAACCACTGGTGAGGCGGGGGCCGGGCCCTCCTCTGCTGCTGCCAGTGTCCTGCCCATCTCCTCTGCCCTCATCACCCCAGAGAGCTTTGATGACATGCGCTGTCCCCCGTAGTGAAAGCTCTAAGGGTATGGATTGCCTCTTTTGGTTCTTGTTCCTCTGCAGTAAGCAAGCCAGCGAAAGTAATACTCAAAATGGTCTTTTAAAGGGCAAAACAAACCCTCAAATGGCTTAAATCTTGTGAGAAAAAAAAAAAAATTGTACTTTAGCCCTATTCCAGAGTAGTGACAACTTCAAGTCAGAGCTGGGTTGGGACAGGATCCCAGCAGGTGACTATTGTGAGCCATGCGGGTGCTTCAGTCCCATTAAAATTCTGTGTCTAGGGAGTTCTCATTGTGGCTTAATGGTTAACAAACCCAACTAGTGTCCATGAGAATGCGGGTTCCATCCCTGGCCTCGCTGGGTAGGTTAAGGATCCAGTGTTGCCATGGGCTGTAGTGTAGGTCACAGATGCAGCTTGGATCCTTTGTTGCTGTGGCTGTGGTGTAGGCTGGCAGCTGTAGCTCTGATTTGACCCCTAGCTTGGGAAGTTTCGTATGCTGAGAATGTGGGCCCAAAGAGACAAAAAAGAAAAAAAAAAGAAGAGATAGGAGGGCTGACTTGCATTCTCTTTGCTCTCTACCATATAAAGTACAGGCTGACTGTCTGCAAACCAGGAGAGCTCTCATCAGACACTAGACCTGCAGGAACCTTGACCCTGGGCTACTCAGCTTTCAGAATGGAGAGAATTTTTTGTTGTTTCAGCCACCCAGTCTATATGGTATTTTTTTTTTTGTCTTTTTGCCTTTTCTAGGGCCACTTCCTATGGCATATGGAGGTTCCCAGGCTAGGGGTCCAATCAGAGCTGTAGCCACCAGCCTACGCCAGAACCACAGCAACTCGGGATCCGAGCCACATCTGTGACCTACACCACAGCTCATGGCAATGCCGGATCTTTAACCCACTGAGCAAGGCCAGGGATCAAACCAGCAACCTCATGGTTCCTAGTCAGATTTGCTAACCACTGCGCCACAACGGGAACTCCTGTATGGTATTTTTGTTATAGCCACCTGAACAGACTAAGACAGCATTACAAAACAGAGCTTAGATGAACTTGTAAAGCAAGAGGCTTTATTGCTTATATGCAAGATCATAGGAAGTCTTATGCTGTGGCTTCAGGAGCTAGAGGATTTTTAAATTAACTCTTATTATTTTTTTTATGGCCAGATCTGCTGCATTTGGAAGTTCCCCAGCCAGAGACTGAATCCAAACCTCAGCTGAGATCTGTATCGCAGCTGCGGTAACGCCAGATCCTTTTAACCCACTATGCCCGGCACCGGGGATTGAACCTGTGCTTCTGCAGGGACCCCGAGCTGCTGCAGTCAGGTTCTTAACCCACTGCGCCACAGGTGGAACTCTGAGGATTTTTATTGCAGAAACCGTTTAACGTTCTAAAGTAAAAATATGTTTTGCTTTTAAGAACGTATCAGAATGATTTTCCTCCTTCATAATGATACATTTTAGTTCAATGAAGCATTAGAAAGAAATTTCAAATGTTTTGTTAACGCTAGTCCGTGAGTAGGCAAGAACAGATTTTCGCACTCGGAGGCACAAAGGACAACTTTCTAATTAACTCAGCAGTTTAGACACACCATTTTTTTTTTTTATGAAACATTAGTATTACTCCCATTTTAACGGGATAATTATAGCAAATCATGATTAACTTTTCTTTCAGCCGTTAGCAAGAGAAAAGACATAGAAAGATAAGATGTTAGAAATGTCAGCTTAAAATATACCTACTATTCCCAGACCCTTAATATCAGTGAATTGTCTCCTTGTGCTGAGCCTGACTACAATGGGGTTTTTGGACAAAGAATGATCAAAAGCCCTATCCTGGCGTTATAATCCATCCTGTTGCCCTTTATTTAATTGAGAAAGTGGCATTTATTCCAGAGAGCATCCCCGCATTCTGTGTCCTGTTTTCACTCCCTTAGGCAGGATGCTAATTAGGGATTACAGGTAGTCCAGGGGGCCTCACACCTGTCCTCCAATTATGGTAGAGGATGACGGCCTTGAAGAAACCCCCTTTGAAAAATCACCTTCTGTCTCCTACACAAGTGTGTGTGTGCGTGTGTGCACACTCACACCTAGCATCTCCGCTTAATATCTCAAAAAAAAAAAAAAATAGAGTCGTAGATTTGAAGCTAAAGTCACAAAATGGGGGAGAAAGCTGAAGAAACACTCGCTCAAATTCTGCCTCAGAGTCTTTCATACTCTTTCACTCCCAAAACTTAAACCTTGTCTTCTCCTCCATAAATGAATTGACAAGGCACTTCATCTTTTTTTTTCTTTTTCTTTTTTAGGGCTGCATCCATGGCATATGGAGGTTCCCAGGCTAGGGGTCAGATTGGGCTACAGCTGGGCTACACAGCCACAGCAATTCAGGATCCGAGCCGCATCTGCAACCTACACCACAGCTCACGGCAACGCGGGATCCTTAACCCACTGGGCGAGGCCAGGGATGGAACCTGCGTCCTCATGGATCCTTGTCAGGTTCGCTAACCGCTGAGTCATGAAGGGAACTCAAGGCACATCATCTTGTTGAGACTCAACCTCTCCATATGCAAAATGGGAGGACTGCACAAGATGTTCTTCTGGAAAATTCCTCAGCGAGGGATGCTGAGGATGTTTGCTCACTGCCGGGGTGCTAACACTAGGTAGCATCTTCTCCCTGATGTCACCGTCCCAGGGCAACTCACGTGCTGAGGAGGAAACGGGGCCAAGGACCCCTAGGTCTTGTCATTGAGACGTTCTCGGTGTTTCTGCCTCATGATAACATTTCTATCATGCAGGATGGATCCTACACGGTGCCGAACGCCCAGTTAGGCTGTTACAAGTATTAAATAGAATTATATTAAAATACTCAACATTTTTTGAGTGTCTTTTATGTAAGCTGGCACTGAAAGGGTACAAAGATGAAAAGACTGTGATTGCCTTTTCTCAATAATTTTACAATCCAGTGAAAGAAACAGAAAAGGATATTTCACCAGAAATGTAAGAAACAACGCTGGCTTGCTCCTACACATTTCTTGTGCAGTGTAGCTGTAGATGACAGTGTCGGGAGGGCTTCATGTCCCTGAAGGTTTTTAGAACACCCAGGAGACACCACAAAGTTTTCGGAAGACCCAGCTGCTCACCTGGTGCAGGTGGCGGAAGTTCAGGGAATTGGAAACTCCACGAAGAAAATGGAGGTAAAATTCTCTTCCTCTTCCTGTCCTCTGAAAGCTACAATAATGGACCTGGGATATGGGTTGACAGGTAACTCCAGGCTGCAGGACCAAACTTTCTCCCTGCTTTTCCGGGAGTCCTTTCCTACATTTTGCAAAGAACGCCAGGAAACGGGTATTCAATACACAGCAATGCGCTCTGCGATCGGAAATCAGCCGTAATTACACTGACATGTACTGCTTACCCTTCTCATTCTCCACCTAATAATGAAGCAACAGAACATGATATCCATGCAACTTGATCAGCTGTATTAAAGGCAGTCATACTGACGTCGCAACGAAGAACAAACACGGTGTGGCTTCCTTTCACACAGGTTCTACCGCGTTTCTGTCCCGTGGCATTGAAAAAAGAACGTCTTCCTAATACTTCCCTTTCTTTGCAAGGATGAAAACTGCTGAACTCAAGAGAGGCCTGGCAGCGGGTGTAGAAAACCCTCTCCATCTCTGAGCCACTCCCAAAGCCCAGCAGCAGCCGTTCTAGTAGCAACCCAGGCAATGCCCAAGCCCCGGTTTCCTGGGGCGCAGCAGCACACTGCGCATGTGCGGCAGAGAGGGCGGGCTCTAGGACAGGTGCGGGCACCACCACATGCACCGGGCAAAAGAAACCTTGCAGGTTAATGCGTTAGGACATTTTCCCCAAGTCTCCTGTCTCTGGGGATACAGGTTGGTGCAAGGGTCTAAATAAGAAAGAAAGGAAAGAGGCAAAAAAAACAAGCTATAGGCACTGAGCCGACTCCACCAAAACCAACCGAGCACGGAAAAGAACTGTCATTAAGGAGTGGAAGGTCACAGGGACTTATTTCCCAGAAGAGCTAACAATTCAATTTACAAAGCTAGCAGGCCAGCTATCCTGATGAACGTGTTATGTATTATTTACAGTCTTTTTCTCTGCACCCCTTCCAGGCACACCAAAATAGCTCACTTTCTACTCTCTGGAAGGTCTGGATGGAGTAATCCCTGGAAGGTGAGTAGTGGGATCCAGGATTTTCCATCACATTTGAATACTTGAAATGAATGTGAAAGGCTGACTCAGACCGTTCCTCTTCTCTCTGGTAAAGCTTCAGGATGAGGAATGGTAGAAATGATAATGAGGACTGTGATAATTTGCATATGATTTAAATAACCTGGACCTTGGTGGACTGGAAGGCATGAAATTTTCTCCTTGATATGACCTGGCATCACTTCCTGAACAGGAAAGAGCTACTTCAGCCATTTCTGCTGAATAAGAGCCACATTCTTCTCTTTGAAAAACTCTTATTTTCATCTAATTTTTCTTACTGAGTTCCTCTTTTTTGGAATCGGAACATATATTGAAGAGGAATCTTGGCTTCTTCTTCCAGCCAAGGATAATTGAATGACTTCTGCTTTCAAAAGTTAATAAATCTGTAAAGGGAATCTACTGAAAAGTACACATGGTTTGACTATTTTTTCTCTGATTTTAGTTTACACACCAAATAAGGGAACGGTTACATTTAAGCTAAATCTGGACAAAACAGGACCTGGTGACATAAGCCAAGTAGGGAGTGTGTGTGTGTGTGTGTGTGTGCACGCATGTGTGAGAGAGAGAGAGAAATAGAGATGTTATTTAGAGAATATATGCTTTATGGTGTAATAGAGGTCAAAATATGAAGTTACCAGGTTTGAAAAGTAGTGCTTTTCAAAATAAGAGGCTTATGACTTAAAATCGAGGACTGTGAGCAAGAGAGAATAATAATGGCTGCAGCTTTTATTGCATAAGAAAGATAATCTGGCCCGAGAAGCAAGTCTGTTTCCTAATCTCAACTCTGAGGACTCCATGGAGTCAGGTACCCTGGGGCTGCACTGTCCAGGGAGGACAAATCCCAGTGAAGCACTTCGGAAATGCACAGATGGAGGGGCACGAGGGGCCAGGGGGATCCAGCATGACAGCTACGCGCAGCCCTTCCTCTACCCAGACTAGGCTGAGTGGGATCCCCAGGAGCAGGAAACTGCGTTTGCAGGTCTGGAGTGGCGGCGGAGGCTGAAGGCCAGGCAGGCATTTTCACGGGAGCCTAGAGTTCAAGGCGATCAGGAGCTACAGCGTCCCCTCCTTTGCAGGCACGTAGCCCAGAGCAGCCAACCGGCTTCTGAGCATTTGTCCCCAGCAGTGGCACTTACTGCAGCCCCCGGGACACAGTGTGTCTACAGACACTCACAGAGTGGATCAAGTATGACAAGCCCTCCTCAGTCTTGTCTCCAGCTCGGGTTTTCCATAATTCCTCGTGTTTCTTTCATCCAATGTTTATGACCTTTTCAAACTCTAAAGAGTCTGTTCTCGGGTGGCTAGCCCCCACCTCTGCACCTCTGAGCGTTTTCTATAAAATTCCCAAAACCCATTTGGGAGAACAAAGGCTGAGTCTTGACGATGCCATCCTTTTGAGGCATTCCTGGAGATTATGAAGGCGGAGAAGGCTCCCTTTCCTTTCCTGCTTTGTGTATGTCCTTCCAGGATTCTTCCGGGAAGAGGAGAATTAACCAGGCAGATTGTCACCATCACCAACATGACTGTCGCCAGTCCTGTTCTCACCTTTAAAAGCATTTATGCCCCCGTGACGGGGCTGCAGCGCCATACACTGAGCGAGTTAACCAGATAATACGCTTTGCTCTAGAAGCTTGTAATCCGACACTAAGAGCGCTGACATTAATCTGTGACACACTAACAAATGAACCTTAAACACGGATATTAATTAATTGTGCAAACAAATTTCATGAAGCGCCTTTACCCATTTAGGAGAGGGAACCATTTTCAAACAGATTAGAAGCATCGTTTACATAAAGCCAGACCCAGGAAATAGAAACAGGAACTAAGCTGCTCTGATCCACTCATCATCTTTATCTATTCGTTAAGAAAGTCTCTACACGACTCACTTGGTAGTATCGTTGCTTTAGATACCTTAAAAGTTAGAAGTACTTTAAGTCCGTGATTCCAACTGTTCCTGAAGTCAGATCGTCCTTCCTGGCACAAGGCGGTGAGATGCCCGAGACCGAGGGTTATGAAGATGAGGTTGCATACGCTGTGGGGCTGGCATTCTGTCTGTCTGTCCATCATGGCAAAACTAGTGCCCAGCCCAGGGCGCTAGCATTTTCCACACATGGAAAATGCTCAATAAATATCTGCTGTGAGCTGAGTACTGCCCCAGGTGCTAGGGAGTCTGAGCTATTTCCTGTGTTGCATGTGTGCTGTTTCAGCTCCAAGTCTCCTGAAGTGTCCTCAGGTTCTCCCAGCACTGTGGCCTCCAGAAAAGCTTCTGCCTCAACAAGTGCCCAGTGGCCAGCAAGGACTCTGGGTTGGGGGAGGGGGTGGGAGGAGGGCAGAGAGTTCCTGCTGGAAATAAGTGGAAGGGGAAGGGGTGGACGGATGAGTGAAGAGCCCCTGACCCGCTGTGTGTCCACCCGGGCCTGTCACTGCCCTTTCCCTCCCAACCATGGCTCTGAAAACGGAAGCGTGTCCTTCTCCACTGGATGAAGGTGACTTGTCCCCAGTTTAATTTTCTACCATATGGCCCCATTACATTCGTGTCTCCATTCATTTTTGTTTGTTTGTTTTGGCTTTTTATGGCTGCATATGTGGCATATGGAAGTTCCCAGGCTAGAGGTCAAATCATAAGTGCAGCTGCCAGTCACAGCCACAGCCACAGCCATGCCAGATCCGAGTCTGTGATCTATGCTGCAGCTCATAGCAACACTAGATCCTTAACCACTGAACGGGGCCAGAGATCGAACCCCCATCGTCATGGATATTAGTTGGGTTCCTAACCTGCTGAGCCACAACGGGAACTCCTCCATTCAAACTTTTAAAGGTCAGGTATTTCCAATGGCAGCCTGGAGAGATGATATAGAGAATAAAACAATTCTGACCTCCAGGCTCGACTCAGGAGGCAATGGAAAATCTCTATTCTCTCTCTCTGGGCCTCAGTTTCCTTGTCTACCAATGAGAGAGTAGCTCTAAACAAACCCACAGAAGCCAGTCCACGGGTCCGAGGAATTCCGTGGGTGGTTGAGGATGAGAGGTGGGGTTGGGCTGGGCTGGAGTTGCTCCCCAGCCCCTCCTGGGGAGGCCCCAGCTCAGGTTACATAATGAAGATGCTTTTGGCAATTCAGTTAAGGATTTCTACTTCAAACGAATGATTTCTATATAGCAAGCTCTTTCTGTTCTATATCAGACTCCACTGTGGTTCTTTAAGACGGTAGCATGGAAACGATGCAACCGAGACAAATTGATGGGGATTTTTCCACATGAGTAAGAACTGCAGTTCCCCCTGATGGTATCGGGGTGGGGAAATGCGAGTCTGGGAAATGGGCCTCCACTAAGTTCAAGCCCTTGGTGCCCCCGTGGCAGAAACAAGGCCTTCTCCCTTCTTGCATTCTGTGAAGGGGGTGGGGTGGGGAGGCGCTTATGGATTTGTTTCCATCACATGACAATGACGTTTTCCAGTAAAAGTAAATGATTACACTGCCTTGCAGACAGCACACTCCCTCCCACTGTCACTTCCCCTCCACTGGGGCCCCCACCCCCATGCTCAGCAGGACAGCGGCCACGGGGCCACTGGCCAGGCAGAAGTCACACCTTGGTCACCTTCTGTGACACCCAGCCTGGTGACCCCACTTCCACGGACAAACTCAGGGCTTTCTAGCTGGCAGATGTCATGCCTTCTCTCTCCTTCAAAGGAGCACATGGGATGGCAAATGAGTCGGAGGGTCCCGTCGTGGCGCAGTGGTTAACGAATCTGACTAGGAACCATGAGGTTGCGGGTTCGGTCCCTGCCCTTGCTCAGTGGGTTAAGGATCCGGTGTTTCCGTGAGCTGTGGTATAGGTTGCAGACGCGGCTTGGATCCCGCGTTGCTGTGGCTCTGGCCTAGGCCGGTGGCTACAGCTCCGATTAGACCCCTAGCCTGGGAACCTCCATATGCCATGGGAGCGGCCCAAGAAATAGCAAAAAGACAAAAAAAAAAAACAAAGAAAAACAAACCAAAAAAAACCAAATAAGCATATGATGGGCCAGCTTTAGTTTACATGTGATTATAATATTAATTGTAGTTAAACCTGGTCTTACACGGCTTCTCTTATTTATAATTAAATTTCCATCTGACCACTTCATACAGTACATGATGAAATCGAGGTTGGACCAGGGCCCTCCAGAGAATTCTGGTGCAAGTCCATCCTCAGCTTGGATCATCCTGGCTGGTAACATTCTTTCTGCTGGTTCAGCCCCTGCCTGGTGCCCTGATCCCCTTGTCTCCGAATTCCAGGGCAGGGGAGTCGGGATGGGGTAAGGAGAGGACAGAAGGCCCTAGGCTTGGGGCCCAGGCCCATGTGAGGATGTATTTGCACTGACCCTTTGAGGAGCCACAGACGAGGCCACTGTTATGCAGGAAGATGCAGGAAGACATTTCTTATGTGGTGCATTTCGAGGTGTCATGTATGTTGGGCTTCAAGGCCCCTTCAAGGAGCTAGAACTCAAAGCCTCTGGCCAAGACAAGAACGACCAGACCCGGATCATCACCCCGCCCATCTCATTGTAATGCCCCTCCCCTACCTTGAGCAACCTGGCCCACTCCTTCCTGCCCCTACTAGGAAAGATAAGCAGCCCACTCCTCCCCCCACCCATGGGGACTTATAAGCCCCCAACCAACCAGCAAGTGTATCCTAAGACTCCTCTTTCCCCAACCCATCAGCATGTCGGCAGGTGTATCACGAGACCTTCCTTCTCCCTCGGCTATAAAAGCAGACATGACCACGAGCTCACCATGGGCTCTCCCTGATAGTCAGGAAATCATCCTGCTATGCTTGCAGCATCTCTCATCTCAATAAACCCTACTTTCCCTCCACCTCGCCATGCTCAAAAAACTCTTCTTTCTTTTCACCAGACACAAGTCCAGAAATTCTTCTTCCAGCCCACGCATGCACAGACCACGACAAATTATGTGGTGCCCCAGGTTGGCTAGAGTCTGGTACCTCTTTAGAATGATGTCATTTAAATATCGGTCCCCATGTACTCAGAAGAGAAGTAGGGTGTCACTCAGAGCAGGAGAAGCGAAGGAGGCTGCCGTGGTGCTTCGATGTCACTTTGTCCCTGATGGTTTAGCTCTGGCCCCAAAGTTCCAAACTCCTCTTAACTAAACCAAAGTCCATGGACCCTCAAAAATGTTTCAGAAGGTAAATTTTATGTTATGTATATCTCACTGAAATTTAAAAACTTAAATATTTTTTAAAAGCCCCGCCATTACTCGGACCCACCTCCTAAGAGAGCAGCTTATCAAGCATCCTTGATGACACAGTGTGGCTCGTGGTGGTACCTTGGCCCTTCCGCACCAGCTCCCTCCACGTGCATCCTGCTCGCTTGGTTTGCTCCATCACCTTCCTTGGCCAGTGATGCTACAGCAGCCCTCGAAGGCTAAGCCCAGGTTGCTGCTCTGGTGCCTGGTTTCCTACTTTACCTCCGGGCCTGGGAAAGCCCAGCGCAACGCCATGGAAAATTCCAGGATGGGATGCTTTCCATTAGAATAAGCATTGCTCTATTCAACAGAACCCAACAATGTAAACACTGTCAGAAAGAGTAACTTAGCGAGCTAGTGGGTGGTGAAACCGGGGGTGGGAGAGTCTAGGAGGAGCTGGGAGAAATCCAGAAAGGAGAAAAGCAGGAAGGAAGAAGGGCAGGGGGTCCAGGGTCACCTCCAGAAGGACCACCAGTCAGGCCACTGAAGACCAGGCACCTGAAATAACCATCTCGAGGGTCAAGGGAAAGGGAATCAGTGACCCATGTGAGTGAAATCTTAGTCCATTCCCTTCAGCAAGACGTGCACCCTCCTGAAACAAGGCACGTTAAGTTGGCAACCAGGTTCTGGCAAAGTCCTGCGTACATCCTACTTCTGATGAAAGTAAAAAGAAAGAAAACAGCCGCCTCTTTTCCAGCTAAATGTTTTTTATAAGTCCCAGTTTATTTACTCATTGAAGAGTAAACCATACGTTACCTCACCCAGATGTTTATCTCAGAAGAATTAAGAGATGATATTTTATTTATTTATTTATTTTTGTCTTTTTGCCTTTTCTAGGGCCGCTTCCCATGGCATATGGAGGTTCCCAGGCGAGGGGCTGAATCCGAGCTGTAGCCGCCGGCCTATACCACAGCCATCCGGGATCCGATCGGCTTCTGTGACCCACACCACAGCTCACAGCAATGCTGGATCCTTAACCCACTGATCGAGGCCAGGGATCAAACCCGCCACCTCATGGTTCCTAGTCGGATTCGTTAACCACTGGGCCACGACGGGAACCCCAAGAGATGATATTTTAAAACGAGGCGATCCCAAGCACAGCCGAGCCGTGTCTCGTGGTAGTGTTCCTACATCTCAGCATAAGGCTGCTCAAGTCTTCCCAGGTCTTTGTAACAATTCAAACTACAGGGAACTATGGCCAATCTCTTGGGACAGACCATGACAAGAAAAATGCATATGCATATACACATGCATATATACACGTGTATATGTATATACATATAAACATATACATGTGTGCACGTGTGTGGCTGGGTAACTTTGCTATACAGAAGGAATTGACACAACATTGTAAATCAACTATACTCAAAATTTTTTGAATGTAAAAAAATTGCATTTCTTAAATCAAAACTATGATGAGGTACCCCTTCACAGAGGCCAGACTGGTCATCATTGAAAAGTCTACAAATGGAGTTCCCGTTGTGGCGCAGCAGAAACAAATCCAACTACTAATCATGAGGTTTCGGGTTCAATCCCTGGCCTCATTCAGTGGGTTAAGGATCCAGCGTTGCTGTGAGCTATGGTGTAGGTCACAAATGCGGCCTGGATCCTGTGTTTCTGTGGCTGTTGTGTAGACTCGCAACTGTAGCTCTGATTCAACCCTAGCCTGGGAACCTCCATATGCCACAGGAGTAGCCCTAAAAAGCAGGAAAAAAAAAAGTCTACAAATAATAAATGTTGGAGAGGGTGTGGAGAAAAGGGGACCCTTGTGTGTTGTTGGTGGGAATGTCAACTGGCACAGCTGTTGTGGAAAACAATATGGAAGTTCTTCAAAAGAAAAGTAGAACTACCACATGATACAGCAATCCTACTCCAGGGCGTATATCCAGACACAACGATGATTTGCAAAGATACATGCTTCCCAGTGTTCACAGCAGCACTACATACAACTGCTAAGACATGGAAACAACCTAAACATCCATCAAGAGATGAATGGATAAAGAATGGATGAATGGATATAGGTCTATATATACTGGACTATTAGTCACAGAAAGAATGAAATAATGCCATTTGCAACAACATGAACTGACCTAGAAATTATCATACGAAGCCAAGTAAGTCAGAAAGAGAAAGACAAATACAAATATCATATGAGATTACTTATATGTGGAATCTAAAATATGGCACCAATGAACCTAGATGAACAGAACAGAAACAGACTCGCAGACATAGAAAACAGACTTGTGGTGGCCATGGGGGAGGTGGAATCGGGGAGGGGAGGACTGGGAGCTTGGGATTAGCAGATGCAAACTATTATACAGAGAATGGACAAACAACAAGGCCCTACTGTAGACCACAGGGAACTCTATTCAATATCCTGTGATAAACCACAATGGAAAAAAGTCACTTTGCTGAATGGGAGAAAAGTACACCACATTATAAATCAGCAATAACTGAATAACTTCTTTTTTTTTTTTTTTTTTTTCCTTATAGGGCCACATCTGCAGCAGTGGAGGTTCCCAGGCTAGGGGTCGAATCAGAGCTGCAGCTTCCAGCCTACCCCACAGCCACCGCAACACGGGATCTGAGGCACATCTGCCACCTACACTATAGCTCACGCTAACGCCAGATCCCTCACCCACTGAGCGAGGCCAGGGATGGAACCTGCATCCTCATGGATATTAGTCAGGCTCATTACCACTGTATTTGGGGGTCTTTTCTTGAATTAATCACCGTTCTATCAAAGAATACAAGGCTATTTTTTTTTTTCCTGCCCAAATCAAAACACATCTCCAATAATTGGAATATTTTCATTTACGACTTCGTACATGTAACCAAAGACAATTTTACGGTACTTCCAACTGAATGCATTTCATTTTATCTCCTTCTCTCCCTTGTCACCTTCTTGTTTTACCAAACAGACCGAGACCGCGTTCTCTTCCTCGCCTTGACGTGGAACCCCCACCCCCAGGCAGCACGCAGACAGCCAGGTGCCTACCTTGCCCAGGCCTGGGGTGTCCTTCACCTTGTTGACAGCCCTCAACAGGCAGGGTGGGGCCGGGGGAGGGGACGTCTGCAGAATCCCGCTGAAGCTGGTGGCGAAGAGCGGTGGCTCGGTGACAGAAGCAGTGGAAGGTCGGTGTTTCTTCTTTTTCGAGGATAGATTTAACTTCTGGGCAGCTCTGGAAGGAAAAGTTCAGAAAAAGTACAATAAAGGAAAATGTATGGTATGATCCCATATGCCAGGGTCAGATATATTCTTTCTCTCTCTCTTTTTTTCTGTTTCTTTTGAGGGCCACACATGTGGCATATGGTTCCTGGGCTAGGGGGTCAAATCCGAGCTACAGGTGCTGGCCTATGCCACAGCCACAGAAACACCAGATCCGAGCCTTATCTATAACCCACACCACAGCTTATGGCAATGCTGGACCCTTAACCCACTGAGTGAGCCCAGGGATCAAATGGCATCCTCATGGACACTATGTTAGGTTCTTAACCCACTGAGCCACAAAGGGAACTCCCCATGTTCTTTCTCTTAAAGAACCCCCTGGTACTTATTGCCCCTAAACAGTTCCCTCTTCTTCCTCCCAGTGCCTGGTGGTAGCCCCAGACTGCAACAGAGGGAAGTCAGGGAGCTGCCCAAGGACACAGCAAAGCCACAACCCTGCCTGCTTCCGCAACCACGATTTACAAAGAATTGTTTGTTATCCACAGACACTCAGCTAAAGCATGAATAGAGCTGGTCACCTCTGGAGATAAACAGCACCTATTAGGTTAGTCCGTCCATAACTTCTCTGGATTTAACGCAACTACGTGAGACCTGATGAGTTTTGTTTTGTTTTGTTTGAGAAACACTAACACCTTGTAAAATCCAAACCAGTCTGAGGAACAACCACATGGTGACCGCTCCAGGCAGGCAATGTACATGGCTGTGGAAGAAAAACATACACCCCAGGGCAGTGGGGAAATAGAAAGTCAAGCTGTTTTAGAAAGCTAACACCCAATCTGAATTAATTCCAGCCAAGGTGTAGGGTGCTGAGACCAGGGGCTGCTCAGATGGAAAACAGGCTCTTGTGAAGGTTGGTCTTGCACTACAAAGTGCAATTCACGGGCAAGCGCAAGGGTGACAGAGTTAGAACCAACGGAGGCAGCAGAAGAGGCAAATAGGGACAGGTGGGGGGAGGGTGCCAGCATCATTAATGTCATTGTTTTTCACGTCACATCTTCCATCTTTCAAATGTCTGCAACACCTAGAACATGATCATCTGATCATCTTATCATAGCGCATCGGGGCGGCTGAGGGCAAAGGCATTTCACGAACGACCCTGTCCTCGCTTCTGAATTCGTTCTTGGTGTTTTCAAATGAGACTCTTGTTCTAAGAATTTCAGTCCCCTTATTAGTAAACCTTCTAGCTGCTGCTTAAAACAAATGGGCTACCGTGCCCTTATTTTACAGATCAAAACCTTATAATCCATGCTGCGTCCTTACCAATTGCAGAACAGGTCACAAGCAGCAAGACAGGTCAAAAAGATGAAACCAGCATTGTTGGCCCCTCGCCCTTCCCCCTGCCTTCCGTCTTAATATCTGAATCTTCTAAGATCTGGACGGGTTAGTTTTAATTTGGTATCAGTCATTCCTAAGCTTCTGAGAAATCCCCTGAGCTGCAAAATGGCCAGTGCACACATACAGCAAATAGAATTACCCCTTCAGAGCCTATTTTTTTCTTAGCTGTAAAACTGAACATCTATTTCACAAGAGTGAAATACAGAGGAATGAGGTACAGGAGGCATAACGGAGACGGACGGAAGGAGACTGCAACAGTCCCAATGTCATGTGTCAAACCTAGGGAACCCTATAGTGACTCTACTATAGTCTGATGAAAAATGAAGGGCACTAGAAGGAGAAGTCCACAATACTTTCTTTTTTCTTTTTAGGGCCCCACCCGAGGCATATGGAAGTTCCCAGGCTAGGGGTCTAATCAGAGCTGTAGCTGCCAGCCTACACCACAGCTCATGGCAAGGCCGGATCCTTAATCCCCTGAGCAAGACCAGGGATCGAATCTGCGTCCCCATGGTGACTAGTCAGATTGTTTCTGCTGAGCCACCAAGGGAACGCCCACAAAGCTTTCTTTTTTCAATCAGCAAAAAGAAAAAACTAGGAGTCTTTTTTCCTTGTGCTCTCATGGCCACTCTTGCGGATGTTTTCCCTCTAAAATTACGGGTGAAGTGGGATTGTTCAGTGACTGGTCGGCTGCGGCTCTTGGTAGTTCCCAGGTCTATTCAAGTCGCTCCCTGAACAAGTGGTGAATCATCCAGAGCTGTGTGTCCACATCCCCAGGCTTCCCACCCTCCCCCACCCCTCTGCCCAGCGACCCCGTACTGCTTGCAGGCCAGGCTGCCTGAGACAAAGGAAGTCAGGAAGGAGCAGAGGGCGGGGGTCTGCGAGGAGCTGAAAGGTCGTGCTCAGCCATGCACACAGGACTCTCGTGCGTGGTGGCGAAAGGACCAAGGACTGGCTGCAGTTCCCAATTCCATACTGGCTGGAGGTTCCCGGGCCAAAGGAGGCCACAGAAAAGAGAAGGGAGTGACACTGAAAGGCAGCTTAGGAGAGCAGTAGCCTGCTGGCATTTTCTTCCTTTTTCTAACTCTACTACCCATGCTCACATCCTCCCCCAACACAGACCTGGCAGAGGAGGAAAAGGGATCTCAGACCTTTCCTGCTACCATCTTGGTCTGAGCCATTAACCTCTCTTGCCTGGTTCACTGCAATAGTCAACTAACTCGTTACCATCTCTGCCACCTCCCACTGCACTGGCCCAATTTACTTCCTCCCTGCCTCCCTCCCTTCCTTTTCTTTCTACTTTTTCTTTTTACAGCCAAACCTGTGGCATATATAAGTTCCCAGGCTAGAGGAGGAATCAGAGCTGCAGCGGAAGCCTATGCCACAGCCACAGCAACGGGGAATCTGAGCCACATCTGCAACCTACACAGAGCTCACGGCAACCTCGGATCCTTAACCCTCTGAGCGAGGCTAGGGATGGAACCGGCATCCTCATGGATCCTAGTCGGGTTCATTACTGCTGAGCCACAAGGGGAACTCCCCTCCCACTATGTCTTGTTGGAACTTTGGAACTCCAGAAACCACGAGAGATAATACACTGTCCCTGCTGCTCCAAGGCACTAAGTTTTGGGGTAACTGGTAACACAGGCACAGTGGATGATAGACCACCCACTCCCAATCTTCTAATTCCACTGAGTCTGTGGGCCTCGCCCACCCACCCTCCACCATGGCACTCATGCTCTTCTAACATAGTAGATGCTAACTGAGTCACCAGGTTTATTATCTATTGTCTCTTTCCTTTCTAGAATGTCAGTTCCAACAGGGCAGCAGGTGCGTATGTATTTGCTGAATGACTGAATACAGACCGAAGGAACGGGGGACATTTAACCTAGAGAATATAAACCTGGAGAAGGAAGAAGGAAGAGTCTTTTAAAAAAAAAATCTATCTTTAAAAAAATGACTAAATGATATGTGGCAGGAAGTAGTTTTCGAGCAGGACTACCAGATAATTTCATAGGCCATCATTTTGAATCTCAGAAAACTTCATGAGAAAGAGAAAAACAGTACTCCCCCTTAAGAGGTCCTGTTGTGGCTCAGCAGTAATGAGCCCAATGAGCATCCATGAGGATGCAGATTCCATCCCTGGCCTCGCTCAGTGGGTTAAGGACCCAGCGTTGCCATGAGCTGCAGGGTAGGTCAAAGATGTGGCTCAGACCTGGCATTGCTGTAGTGCACAGGCTGGCAGCTGTGGCTCTGATTCCACCCCTGGGCCGGGGACCCCCATAGGCCATGGGTGTGGCCCTAAAAAGACAATTTTAAAAAAAAGGATTTGCCACATTGTATTAGAAAAACATCCTATCTCTGTCTTTCTGACCTGCTGCTCTGTGTATTACAGGTCCTTGCATCTCCAATTCAACCCCTAGCCCGGGAACTTCCTTATACCACAGGTGTGGCCCTAAAAAGCAAAAAAAAAAAAAAAAAAAAATAGTACTCCTATTTAACAAAGACATGAGTCAAACCCAGAGTCTTTTGAGTATCCGACCTAAATTTGAAAAGGTACCAGGTAGATAATAGACAGGTACCTTCAATTCTGGTAAAGTTTCTCATGTACATAAAGGGCCTAGCATAGCACCTGGCATCATCACTGTCGTCATTACAAGTATTACTATCGAGCCTTAGTTTCTGCATAGTTAAGACAGAGCAAAAATATTCCCCACCTTTATAGATATGTTATGAAAATTAAATAAGAGCACATGCAAAGGGTTAGGAACACAGCAAGTACTTACACTAGCTGGCACATTGAAGAAATATGATAAGCAGTGGAGCTGAGACTGAATCTAGGTCTATATGCCCCGTATGGCACAGGATCATCTCTGAATAGGCAGGTGAGATGTAAAGGCATGGGTGGGGGCGGGGGGAATTTATAAGTGAAAAGGACAGCTTTCGAAAAATTGGGGTAACCCCTTAGTGATGGGTCTGCTTCGTGAAATAGCTTTTATCGCTGCAAGTGTCCAAGGAGTGGCGAGAAAACTACTTACAGGGACTATGGGGGAGATAAAAGCATGCACTGGGAAACATCAAATGATTTCCGAAATGTCTTCCCATGTGGAGCTTCTGAAATGATTTCTGGAAGCTCTCTTCCACTTAGGGAGGCTGCTGTTGGCTTTGATGCAGAAAAGCAGTAATACCCAAATTATTTTCTTCTTAAAACATGTTCCTAAAATAAACGTAATCGGAGAGATCCAGAATTTAGAAACGAGCCGAAGTCACATTTTAGAGCCATGTGTGTTGTATAAGAACACTATATTTCAATTTCAGTGTCATCGTCACCAGCTATTTGATCTCCATTCTATACGTTCCAATTTCTTAGAAGTCAGCAGCTTCTGCTCTTTTGATACAGCACTTCAGTGACACGCTGCAGATAGGAGAAGGCAGAGGTACAGAAATCATTCATGTCTGTATTACTTGGTGACATAGAGGACAAGCAGTCAGGAAAGAATTGAAAAAGTGAAGACATTTTGGCTAGAAGTGTCTTGGGTGTAATTAAGGCCTTACGTTCTTATTTCACAGGGAGACGAACAGAGGAGTGGGTTGTTTTAGAAGAAGTCAAAACAACACAAACTTCATCTAAAAAGCTATTCATATGTCTCATTCTTACCAAGGATAGCATCACCTTTTTCCTAGAGCTGTTCCCTCTCGCCTACGTCTTTAAATATCCACGGGCTTCAGAGTTCCCAATGGTAACGAGCCTGATTAGTGTCCACAGGGACGTGGGTTCAATCCCTGGCCTCACTCAGTGGGTTAAGGGCCCTGCGTTGCCATGAGCTGTGGTGTAGGTCGCAGATGCGGCTTGGATCACACATTGCTGTGGCTGTGGTGTAGGCCTGCAGGCAGCTATAGCTCCAAGTCACCCCTAGCCTGGGAACTTCCCTATGCCGCGGGTGTGGCAATAAAAAGACAAAAATTAATTAATTAATTAATGTTCTATGGACTTCATTTAATTCTCAGGGGGCCTCTCTAGCAGGATGAAATGCATCTTTGCTAAACATCTATAAAGAAAGTGGTGCCATGCCGAGCATTATCAGGCTGCGGGGAGAAAAGCAATGCTGGGAACTTGGCAAGAATTTAAACCTGGTAGCTCAGTTCTTCCCTCTGGCCTCTGCCTTTTCTCATCTCCCCCGCAGGAGACAGCGTTCCTGACATATCAATGTGACGGCATCTGAATTCAGGAACCCGTTTAGAATTGAGATGACCTTCATATGGGGTCAGTTCCTTGTTCTCATTGGCCAGATCTACCTGGATCTAAATTAAAAAAAGAGGGAAGTAACTAGCTAGTGCATTTAATTGGCTTCGGTTGGGGAGAGTCTTGGCCTCAAAGATACAGATCAAAGGGGAAACTTACGGGGCTTTTCTGACCTTTTTTTTTTTTTTTGCACTTGGGGGATAGACTCTTCAACCTCTGATTGTCAGAATTACACAGTGTTTAAATGAGAGGCCCTTCATTCTTTTTTTTTTTTCTTTTCTTTTTCTTTTTAGGGCTGCACCTGCGGCATATGGAAGTTCCCAGGCTAGGAGTCGAACCGGGGCTGCAGTTGCAGCCACAGCAATAGCAGGTCCGAGCCACATCTGGGACCTACATCACAGCTTGTGGCGATGCCAGATCCCCAACCCACTGAAAAAGGCCAGGGATTGAACCTGCAGCCTCATGGAGATGCTGGGTCTTTAACCCGCTGAGCCACAACGGAAACTCTAGCCCTTCATTCTAAGTACATTTCATGAGAAAGAAATTGTCTTCTACCTCCCTTGGTGTCTAGGGATTACTAAAATGTTGATCTAACAATATTTTTCTTTTCTCTTTTTTCCTTTTTTTTTTTTGTCTTTGTAGGGCAGCACCTGTGGCATATGGAGATTCCCAAGCTAGGGACTAAATCAGAGCTACAGCTACCAGCCTATTCCACAGCCACAGCAACACCAGATCTGAGCCTTGTCTGCCACTTACACCACAGCTCATGGCAACTCCGGATCCTTAACCCACTGAATGAGGCCAGGTATCAGAACCCATGTCTTCATGGATACTAGCTGGGATTGTTACTGCTGAGCCACAACGGGAACTCCTGACCTAACAATGTTTTAAGAATTATTAGCTTCATGAAGAATGGCACTTTCCTTTGGGAATAACAGGCAGGACTATCCAGCAGCACAGTTGTTTTTGAAGGGTTTTCTCTATGCTGTGAAAAGTTCTAGGCACCCTGTGCTGTTCACCACATCCTGAGAACACTTCATCCTGTGACAAGTTCTAGGCACCCTGTGCTGTTCCCCACATCCTGAGAACACTTCATTCTGTCTGAGCGGCTGTTCTACTGTGCGACGCCTGGACAGGCGGTTCAAAGGTTCATAAAATTCAAGAGCTCATTCAGGCCCCACTAAATTGGACCTGGGCAATGGATTGGTGAAATAGCCACTGAAAAATTGCTCTCGAGGAGGGCAGGGGGAGGCCCTCAGAACTGCCACATCTGCTGCCCAGGGAGGGTCCTGACCCAGGAGGGGGATGAAAGTGGTAAAATCGCCACCGTCAGCATATAAAGGGCGATCCAAGCTGCAATTTAATGTGACAGCGGCTGGGGCTGCCATGGGCTACGACGGCTCACGTGCCATTATAAAATACTCCACTGCTCGGAGGATGAAGACTGTCTGATGGTGAGCAATGACAGGACGGATCACAGCAGCTCCGAGGAAATCCACGCAGTCAGTGACACGGGGGTCGAAGCAAAGAAAACAGATTATAGTTAGGGAAGGTGTGAGACAAGAACCAGGGGTCTGAGGCTGAGCTTCTGGAAACCGTTAAGATCTTCATCTACACGTGTAAAGAAAAAATCACTTATTTGTGCAATCTAAAACATGGCCCATGGCATTCCCACTATGGCGCAGTGGAAATGAATCCCACTAGGATCCATGAGGTTTCAGGTTCGATCCCTGGCCTCGCTCAGTGGGTTAAGGATCCGTGAGCTGTGGTGTAGGTCGCAGACACAGCGAGATCCTGCATTGCTGTGGCTGTGGTGTAGGCTGGCAGCTGTAGCTCTGATGCAACCCCTAGTCTCGGAACCCATATGCCGCGGGTGCAGCCCTAAAAAAAAAAAAAAAAATGCGCAGATGATCCTATTGACAAAACAGAAACAGATCTCTGTAAAGGAGAGCAGACTGGTGGTTGCCAGGGGGAGCGGGACAGGGGAGGGATGGACAGCAGTTCGGGGGTTGGGGATGCAAACTGTTATGTTTGGAATGGGTGGGCAATGGGGTCCTACTGTCCAGCACAGGGAACTGTGTGTGATGGGACCATTTTGTTGTACAACAAAAACTGAAAAAACATTGTAAATCAACTATACTTCGACCAACCATCAAACAACAGCTATGCTTCATGTTGCAGTGGCGCCCATTTGAAAATGTTCTGGGGAGTTCCCGTCGTGGCGCAGTGGTTAATGTATCCAACTAGGAACCATGAGGTTGTGGGTTCAATCCCTGGCCTTGCTCAGTGGGTTAAGGATCCGGCGTTGCCGTGAGCTGTGTGTGTGTAGGTCGAAGATGCAGCTCGGATCCCGCATTGCTGTTGCTGTGGTGTAGGCGGGTGGCTACAGCTCTGATTCGACCCCTAGCCTGGGAACCTCCATATGCCACAGGAAGCAGCCCTAGAAAAGGCAAAAGGACAAAAAAAAAAAAAGAAAAGAAAGAAAGAACCAAAGTGTTCTGGCCCCACCATGAAGCGTGTGGGTCCTTTTGGAAACGTGCCAAGCAGGGAATAAAGAGCAACCTCCTCCGCCGTCTCCATTTCCTAATTGGCTGACACTGAGGTCATGTCCATGTCTCCTGAGACCGAAAAGCATATGGGTCTTGGGGTTTTTTTTTTTTTCTGATTTTTATGTAAATGATCCATTTCATTAGTGCAAGAAGATAATTCATGACATGACTTCAAATAAAATGTTTACTGCGAGGAGGCAACACACGGCTGACCGTTAACCTCAGACAGTCTTGTGTTAAAACACTACAGCCGGGCGCTATTATCATTTGAAAACCGATTGATTTTTCCACTCACGGCACAGTATTAACCCCTAGTGATCAGCTCTAGGCATTTACCCTTATTCTTCTTAAAAAGGTACCTGTCCATCACGGCTTCTCCAAGTTGCCCTCACCAACTACTCAGTGATTGGTCCTGAGAGTCCACGTCTTAGGCTTTAACACGTAATGAGATGCTCGCTTTGCAGCGTGGGCTTTGCTTCTGTACGTTATTAGCGTTGCCTCCTTTGCTGCATGACGAACTCACCGAAGGTCAGCACCCGTTCCCTTTCTTCTGTAGCTCATTTCCTGCCCCAGAGCTTTGTACTTTGGTGAAGGGAAGTGTGTGTTCACTCAGAGCTTCTCGATTGATCCAGCCTATGGAGTTACCCCAACATAGGCAACATCCCAAGACTACGTATCTGAAGTCCTCGAAAAATGCTTAGATCTTGGAATGTTTTACTCTTTCTAAAGCATTTTCCCCATATCATCACAACGACCCACACTCAGTGCCGTGAGGCAAGCAGAGAAGGTATTTGTACCACAAACTGCAGATTTAAAAAGCAATGAAGGCTCAGAAGTTAGCTGACTGTATCCACAGTCAGAGGACTAGTGATTCTCATACCTGTGATTAGGAGTTGCGTTTTCTGCTTCTAGACTCAGGGCCGTGCCGCTCCCTTGAGCTATTATGCAATTTGATAATAGAAGCAGTTATTTCATGTTATTTGGGCAACATAAAACCAAATGATACTCATTCGCCTCATGATGAAGACAAAAAAAGCAGTTGCACATTTTGGTAGGTAACTCCAATCAAATCATATATAAGCATTTACCAATTACGGATCTAGTTGCCTAGCAACACACCTTCATACCGCAGGGGGCAAGTGTCTCAGCTGAGTGAGTTAGGTCAGGCCCAGGATTAGGCCGGGAAAGGCAAATTATATGAAAGTGGCTTCGCTGTTCCTACACCCACAACTCTTGAGTGACTCTTTGCATGACAATAACAACAATATAACAACGACCGCCACCACTGGTCATCTTCCATACCAACCTCCGCCACCTCGTGCCTCTCCCTCTACAGAAGCAAAAAGAATGCTGGAAGCTGCTTAGAATACATCTCAGTGTTCTGGAAATTCAGTCCATCCATCCGTCCATCCGTCCGTCCATCCATCCATCCATCCACCCATATTTATAGAATGACAACTACGTGCAAAAGAACTATGCAGTCAATAGGCAATGCATGTCACTCATGTCATCGCTGAGTCACCCCGCAGCTGCTACGTGTTCAAGGGTCTACTCCTAAATCGCCGAGATGAGAAGAGTACACACCATCCAATGTGACCGAGAACTTTCTACTGGCTGCCCAGCCACCTTGGGGAAGCTGGAAGCTCTCTCTGAACTGTGTTATCTGGGTAGCGCACCACGTACTCATGCCTAGAGGTACAAATGGGTAAAAAGCAAAATTTGAAAGCCACACTGTTGGTAAATGTTGCTAATCCATTCATGTCTGGGTTTTTCACAGAGTGAGAATATTATGGATAAATGAAAATATGACTAAAGGTAAAAAAAAAATAATGTGATGAAAAGGAGCCCATTATAAACTAATTTTTTTTTTTTCTTTTTAGGGCTGCTCTGGTGGAACATGGAAGTTCCTGGGCACTGCCAGCCTACGCCACAGCCACAGCAACACCGATCCAAGCTGCCCCTTCGACTTAGGCCACAGCTTGTGGCGATGCTGAATCCTTAACCCCCTGAGCAAGGTCAGGGATGGAACCTGCATCTTCACAGCAGACAACGCTAGGTCCTTAACCCACTGAGCCACAATGGGAACTCCATAAACTAATTTTTTTTTTTTTATAAAAGCTATTCAAAGTAAAATCTTCTCCTTTGTTGAAAGCCAGGTATCGAGGAAAGTGCTGACCTGAGCTCTTTATGTGAAAATGGAAACACTTTCATACGACCAAATAAAATGCAAGATGTTTAATAATGAAAGAGTTGGCCCTTGGCATGGAAAAGCTAAACAGGAGTACCAAGTACGAATAGGTTATTTCCTGACTGTGGAAGTCTGGATTTTAGGAACGCTGTGCCTGAGGCAGAATCTCTGCCCTGCGGAGGCCCTTGGCCTTGGTTTCTGATGATGGGTCTGCTGTGGTCTCTCTGATGTTTGGTTTCTCGGGGCTCCGGTAAGCTTCCCCAGTGTCTATTGGGATTGGAGCATTTTAAGAAAGACTCTTCTGCATGTCTAGCGGGGGGATTAGGCCTTTTCAGCTCATTATCCAGCTCAGCAGTCCAGGGTCCCCCATGCTCTTCTCACCTTGGGTCACATGGCAGCAGGATACCAGATACCGCGGCTGATCTCGGCAGCTCCCTTTATTTTTTTTTTTCCTTTTCTAGGGCCACTCCCACGGCATATGGAGGTTCCCAGGTTTGGGGTCGAATCAGAGCTATTGCTGCTACACCACAGCTCACGGCAACACCGGATCCTTAACCCATTGAGCAAGGCCAGGGATCGAACCCGCAACCTCATGGTTCCTAGTCGGATTCATAAACCACTGCGCCACAACGGGAACTCCTCAGCAGCTCCCTTTAATATTGTATGTGTCGGGGGCTTAGGTGGAGCTCCTTCACTAATGGCCTTGATGCCATCTGCAGGAAGCTGGGTGCCAGGGCCCAAGAGAAGGTTGGGGACCTCTACACCAATGAACTCAGTCTCCCCCAGGACTTGACACGTTGCTGCCTCACTCTTCAGGCAGCCCGAGGACACGTGGGCCTCCTTGTTACTCGCTTCTGTTTCTGTGTGTCCAGCATCCCAGGAAAGGCAGAGCCGGACACGGCCAGGACAACGGGCTCCAGGTCAAGACCGAGAGGAAAACACGTCAGGAACAGGGAAGCTCTGTTTCTGAGACTCAGTGACCTCAGGAAGATGCAACTTGCTTGAGCCATCATCGGTCTTTCATATTTTAAGAGAAAGCACGCCATTCCTTTCAAGGACACTGGAAGATACCAAAACGTACTCTCGACTGATATCTAATATAACGTCTAAAGCAACATCCTGCCGATTGGTAAGCTGCCTCTGATGGCTTGTGACTCCGCAGCTGTCTGCTTCTTATTTCCTCACGACTCTCCACGCAGACGTGCAAGGCTACACCTTCTTCCTGCCTGTTGACCTGAAGGGGTCAGGCACACGTGGAAAACCTTTACCAGGGAGGGAAAAAGTTTAACAGACACAGAGGTCTGGAGGTGACCGCCAGGGCACTCCGCTTGCAGTGTGCTGACTACAGATGCCATGGACCGAGGCCACGTGAAGGGAAAGCAGCGGGCAGGCCGGCTGCTCGGACCCTGGGAGACACAGCCTTGCATGCTGTCTGACCCGGATGCGGTGGCGAAACACCTGGCTTGAGGACCTAGCCCAGCTGCACCCCGATTCTCCCCCCTCCTTCTCCTGTTATGGAGCCTGTGCCAAGCCCTGGTCATGGTCTTCCCAGACTCCTGACCTGGCGTCCTGATCTCCTGGATCTTGGCTTCTGCTTGCCCATGTGACTTCTGCTTAAAAGCCCTCTGCTCCAGCCCGGGTTGGTGTCCCTGGCTTTCTTCCTTATTGGCACTGAGATCGTCCCACAGTTTTCCCTGCGCCGCTTCTGACCTTCTGGTTGTTGATTGCATCTGACCGGATGCTCCAGGTGTGCACATCTGTACGTCCCCAGACTGATCTGCACAACCCAAGGCTGCTTCGCCCCAGGGAAACCAGGTAACTCCTAACATCCTCCAGTGCTGGACCTTTGCCCATGGGCTCAATGAATAAATTAAAGGAACTGTAGACACCGAGGCCATCAGACCCATGTCAATGCAAACAGAAGTTTACAAATCCATCCCAAACGAGATGCGTGGTGACTATGGTTAGTTTCCAGTCCCGCGATCTTTCATAAACGTAAATAATTGAGAACTGGCCGGTCTTCGTAAATGAAATTGACGAAACCATGTATCTGCAATCTAGCTATTTCAGTTGCCTATAAATATAGACAAAGAAAAAGACGACAATCATAGGCTAATTAAAGCCCATCCCTTGTGAAACGCCAGTGCCTGATGTTTCTGCTGAGAAATCTTTCCCGCTAATGTGATAATATATATGTATGTATATCTACTACCCTGCAAGGAATAGCCAACTAAAATTAAGATTCCTTCAAGGGATAAGCATATTCTAGAAAATGTGATTTCAGGAATCTAATGAATCTAATGTTCTTTTCATTACATCGCGCTGCCTTTTAGATGCGAACTCCAATAGTTTCTAGTTAAACCATTTATACATATGCTAATGTAATGTTAAAAGGAAGAAAGGCCATGATCCACCATAAACGGATAGTCCATTTAAAAGCCAAGGGTGACCACTAATTCCGTTTTCCTTCCTATTTTCCTTCCTTAGCTGTTTGGTAGAAACTTACCTTGAAAAGCATATGAAAGTGAAAAGAAGTGGTGTTGTTCACACTTAATGTCTTTCTGTTAAACGAAACGGGCTTTATTCTCCCTTGCCCATATTGTGATCATGTGAAATTAAAAACTGACACGGAATCACATACTTCAGATACAATTTGCTGCCTGAAGCATCGAGCGGCTCTCAAGGTGTGGGCAGAGAACATAAAGCCTTTAGTCCGCACCTCTTTGCTCCCTACCTGTAGCTCTTTTGGAGCAAAGCTAATTAATTATCAATGCCGAGTGACACACTCTGCGGTTTGGGGGCTTCTTGGTTAATTACATTGGAATACGTTAGTTTCCTTCGCTAAAGGAAGTAATTTTTTTTCCCCTTCGATATCAATATTTCTTTTTATTTAACAAATTATTTGGTATAGTTGAAATCTGAGGAAATCATTAAGTTATTGCAAAGAACAACAATTTGCAACGGGTCTCTGCATTAAAAAAAAAAAGACGTATAAACCAGACACAGCAGTGGCTCAGAGCACCTGCCACTATGCCCTCTGTTGCACAACTAGTTAGCCCCAGATCCAGGGAAGTCTTTTAGACTGCTGGTACCCCAGCAGCCCCGCTGGAGGGAGAGAGGGAGAAACTCACATCCCCTCCTCTCCTATTTAATCTTCTGCCAGGTCACTTGGGAAGGAGTCTCTGCAGAAAACCAGGGCGAATCACACTGCAACAGAGCCCACTCGCCACAGGCACAAAGACTCCAAGCAGAGGAAGGGCGGTGGCTTTTCGTTTCAATAAAGTAGAGGACTGATCTCCATGGAACAGATGGAACGAATGAGAGATTACTCCAGAGCAAAATCACTTGGGAAAGGAGAAAGAATCTATAGTAATCGTGGCCTATTAAGACTCTAGGGACTGATTCACTCCTGGGTTTCAGCACCAAAAAACAAATGAAAAAACTATAGGGGCATTTTTTTGTGTGATTGCATCAAGATTGCTAACAAAGACCTATCTTTTACTTTTTGTCGAGGATACGTGTTTAGTTGACTATTTCTGCAGGTGCAAGGCGGTTATGCCGTGAAGCAGCCTGAGAAGGGAATAGGAGGTGCTGGGTGCCCCTCTCTGCTGTCGGGACAAGGGCTTGACCTCTAAGAGCGATGCTCTCCCTCTCCCATTCTCTCTAATGCTGCACCTGCGGGTTTGGGGGGCTGGACACACACCCAAAGTGTGTGTGTGTGTGTGTGTGTGTGTGTGTGTGTGTGTCTATGTGTAGCATGGGCAGGGAAGAAGAAGGTGAGAAGGACAATAATTTAAACAATACAGAGGGAGTCTCTGTTGTGGCTTAGCAGAAATGAATCTTTTTATTATCCATGAGGATGAAGGTTCGATCCCTGGCCTCGTTCACTGGGGTTGGGAATTTGGCGGTGCTGTGAGCTGTGGTGTAGGCTGGCAGCTATAGCTCCGATTCGACCCCTAGCCTGGGACCTTTCATATGCCACAGGGGTGGCCCTAAAAAAGCAAATAATAATAATAATACGGAATAATAAAAAAGATACTACAGTAGATTCCTCCCAAATAATTCACATCTCTCTCAGCTACAGTCTTTATTGCATTCTTCATAGTTACTTTTTGCCTTGTGGTTAAAAAGAGAAGTATTTTTTCAAAAGAATTATCCAGCAATGAACAATTAAGCTGGTATGAAGAAAAAATTATTTTGCAATAAATCACAGGCAACATAGAAATTGTCAAAACACAATGACAATTTTGTTCACATTTCTTGGTTCACGCCATAAAGCAACATACCATGCCGAAGTGCACAGTTAAATGACTGTTTAGTTTAGCGGGCCCATTATTTTCAGGGAGGTGAAATCTAAAATAACTAACCGTACGCTTTTTGTGGGGTGTCTCCTCTTAGTTATTAGAATCCTAAGTCAAAGGATCGCCCTGTTTGCAGAACTGGGAGCATGATTGCATTCAGCAGCCATAGCGGGTTCAAGTACGACCTCACCATTACTGACAGATCGTTAATTATAACTACAGGTTTCTCACACTCCATCCTTGACTAGGAATAAAAGCCCTCGCTCTGATGTTATTAGAAGGAAAATGACACTTACACACTCACAGAGTGCCTAGGAACAGATGCTGTGAAAAGACAAAAATAGCTGCTCTGTAGCGCAGAGTATCATCCAGCTGCGCCTGTGCACGGCGTCTAGTACAGCCCGACTGAGTGCGATTCGTGCTGTATAACCAATCAAAAGATCCATCGTCTTCTCGTGGATTCCTCCGTTGACGCAACAGGTAAGCGTCTACCAATTGCTTGTAATTTCAGTTTTTATAAATTGAATCTTATTTCACATTGATTTCTATGAAAACTCCAGAGACATTTTCTCGTTATGAACGCCATTCAATTGAGAGTGGCTAAAACCCACTTTATCTTTACATTTCTGGGCTTTCTCTCCACTCTGTCAAACAAGTCACTAACAATCAATGCAAAGAGGCATTGGATGCTGTATTTAAAGATGCACAGAGCTGACTCTTAGCGCACGACTAATTGCCAAGAAATGGTTAAGAAATAGATCAGCTGGTTCACTTTTTACGCTTGCCTTTGACTCCATAGACAGAAATCACTCATTTTCAAGAGGCACGATCTTGGTTTAGAGCTTCCCTTAGCGTATTTGGATATAAAAGATATTTGGTTTCGTTTTTCAGATTGGAGAGTCTTCCGCATGAAGATGGCAACTCGCGGTGTAAGAACACATGAGACAGCCTAAGGCAGTCCAGAGTAGAATGAAAAGAGAAGGTGGCTCAAGAGAGACCCACGAGAACCCCTAACATTTAATGAGTGGATGGAAAAAGAGGAGGTAGCAAAGGAGACTGATGCGGAGCAGCCAGAGGGGTGAGGGGAAGACAGAACTAATGCTCAAAAATGTTAATGCTACTAAGAGACCAAAAGACAGAGAATGAAAAGTGTCCATTGGATTAGAGTTAATCGATTCATCATGGACCTGGAACAGACTCAGAGGAGAGCTGGCATACATTTCAACAGGTTAAGAAGTAAATGGGGGCTGAAGAACTAAAGATAAGGAGGTCTACACTATTGTTTTAAGATATTAAACGTTAAGAGAAAAACTAGGAAAGATTGTATGTTGAGGCTTTATCTAAATGCCTTGAATTGAAGTATGACGCTAGGGTATGGCTTTGTTTTTATAGAGGTTGAGAGACGCGTCCTTAAAAAACATTTCTCTGGCTTATAAAAAATAAATAGCTTTCATCTTATTATCCAGGCATTTATCTATTCATGTTATTCTGCAAACACGGATGGCACACCTACTCTTTGCAGGTTACTATGCCATTATGTTCCCTACATAAGGATCCCCTTAAAAAAAAAAATCTCCGGGAGTTCCTGTCATGGCTCAGCGGTTAACGAACCTGACTAGGAGCCGGGAGAATTCGGGTTCGACCCCTGGCCTCGCTCAGTGGGTTAAGGATCCGGCGTTGCCATGAGCTGTGGTGTAGGTCGAAATGCGGCTCAGATCTGGCGTTGCTGTGGCTATGGTGTAGACTGGCGCTGTAGCTCTGATTAGCCCCTTAGCCTGGGAACTTCCATGGGTGTGGCCCTAAAAAGCAAAAAAAAAAAAAAATCTCCAAGAAAGACTAGGAGTCTCCAGACAGACTCTGTGTCAAGTTATGGGAAGAGAATAATATAACTCAATATGAAAAACACAGCCTTTGGAGTCAGAGGGACTTGGTTCAACTCCTGACTTTGCTACTTCCTTGGATGTATATGGAGATAACAACGCCCCCTGCAGGGGTCGGCCGTGAGCTTAAGGAGCATCGTGGATGGGAAGTGGCCATCGCGGGCTTCCCTTCTGCCTTCCTTCTCTCCCCTCGACCCATTTACTTTAGTTTCCATACAATTCGGAGCCGAATTAACATCCAATCGCAAGAACCCTCTTGATGCAGAAACTAGTCCCTCTCTCTCTCTCTTCCCTAACAGATCTCCAATCTGCATATTAGGATCTAATTTATTTTACAAATATCTCGTATTATAAATCCCTTCAATCATTCAGGGAAGGGATAAGGTATAACTTCTTCACTTTATTATTTTTTAAATTTTTTGTCTTTTTAGGGCCACACCCATGGCATACGGAAGCTCCCAGGCTAGGGGTCGAATTGGAGCTGCAGCTGCCAGTCTACACCACAGCCACAGCAACGCCAGATCTGAGCCGCATTTCGACCTACACCACAGCTCACAGCAATGCTGGATCCTTAACCCACTGAGTGAGGCCAAGGATCAAACCTGTGTCCTCATGGATGTTAGATTTGTTTCCACTGAGCCACGATGGGAATTCCAACTTCTTCACTTTAAATATGACTGTTCTGCCACTGATGGATCTTCTAGGTGATTTTTCTCACACATTTATCAGGGCTGCTAAAAGCAACTCACACCTAACGTCATGCTATGTAATAAGGCATTTAGAATGGATAAGCAATGAGACCTTACTGAATAGCACAGGGAACCATATCCAATCTCTTGGGAAGGAACATGATGGAAGATAATGTGAGAAAAAGAATGTATGTATATGCATAACTGGGTCATTTTGCTGTACAGCAGAAATAGGCACGACATTGTAAATCAACTATACTTCAGTTAAAAAAAACACTCTATTAACTATACTTTTGGTTTAAAAAATATTGTAGTAGTCAATTCTTATAGTTCTTTTAAAGTTCAATTAGGTGGGTCAACATTAGTAAGGTGCAAATCTGTGATTCTGGATTATTAGAGGACGAATGCTCTGTCAAGTCAATCTAGACTAGAAAATTCCAAGCTCTTTCAGGCCTGTGATTTCAACAGGCCTCCAGGAATCTCTGAGTAGAGAAAAGAGTTATAGAAAGAAAGCCGTGTGATTCAATAGATGCTTCAGCAAATATTGATTTAGCATTAAGGACTTGAGGATGTCAGCATTCCCTCAAGAGGCAGAAAGGAGAAACAGTCCAGAGCATAGTCTGTGGAGCCAAGTTGTCTGGGGTCAAATCTTCTTTCTGACACTCAGAGCCCTGCGAGTGTCGCGTTCCTTAACCTTCCTGGACCACAGCTTCCTCTGCTGTAAAACAGGATGCAAGAGTGGCCACCTCATGGGGTTGTTGTGAGATTCAGATGAATATATATTCTTAGAACATATGTCTTAGGGACAGTTCCTGGCCCACAGTAAATGCTCAGTAAATGTTTGCTTGTGACAATTATTGTTATAATAAAATATTAATACGAAAGCTGCATTGTAAATGTTTCTTTTTTAGAGATTCTTTCCCATAAGCATCTTAAAATATAAACCATAAGAAGCAAGGCAAAAGAGATGCCCCGGTTTTAAGCCCAGCTACATATGGAGTCAACTTGGAACACGGTCCACCAGGGCTTATCGATATTGCAATGGACTCTACGGTATTGAATCTGATGTGTGTGATTCCTCGGCATCTTGAATGGGAGATTTGGTTGTGCTGTTGGCTGGGAAGCCTTATTTATAGCTAAGAAAGGTCAGAAGAGATGATGATATAAATCAATAAATTGAGGTTCTCTATAACCTTAAATCCAATGTCAGGGAAGTCTCCATCCATGCATTTGCTTTGGCCTGAAAACCACTAGCTGAGTATATATTCTCATATCAACCATGCGTCTGCAGCTTTTATGTGCTGGAGACAATAACTTACTTGGCAGTTGCTCCTCATGCCAGAATGACCAGGAGAGGAAAACCAATTTTCACCCTCATCAAGACACATTAGGCAGTGTCCTGGGGCACTTAGAAAAATGAATATACATGCAAAACCAAAATGTGTTAAGCAAAGTAACAGATTTGTTTAAATTGGCCCACAATTTAAATTGGGTCTAGACAGTATGTTACTGCACTGGAAATAAGTTATCTCTGCTGTCTAAAGGCTGAAAGAATCTGGCTGCCATGTCTTTCACATCAGCCAGGTATCTGCCCGTGCGGTCTCTGATCAAGATGAGCAATAGACCAAAAGTGGGACCTGCCATTCTGCTTCTAAATTGGCTGTGATTACTGTGTCTTCCTCACTAAACACTCCATAAAGTCAGGGGCCATGTCTGTCTTTCCTACAGTTGTGTTCCCAACATTGCCTAGTTCATAGTGAGCTTAGGTGGATATATAGATGGATGAATGGATGGGTGGATGGATGGATAAATGGATGGATGGATGGATGGATGGATGGATGGATGGATGGATGGATGAATGGATGGATGGATGGATGAATGGATGGGTGGATGGATGGATGGATGAATGGATGGGTGGATGGACGGATGGATGGATGGATGGATGGATAAATGGATGAATGGACGGGTGGATGGATGGATAAATGGATGGATGGATGGATGGATGGATGGATGGGTGGATGGATGGATAAATGGATGGATGGATGAACAAATGGACAGATGGATGGAAGGTTGAAAAGATGTACAGAGCTGACACAGAATCAATAACAATGAAGAAAAAAGTCTGAGTCCCTGTCTTTCTGACAGGGGCAGCCCTCGTTCCCACATGCTCCCCCGAAGAAGAGTTTGGAAGCATCAGTCTAGATGCCAGTGGTTTATATTTAAGGATTCCTCTAGCCCAGACGTTCCACAAAGCTATGCGCTGGAACATATTCTGACATATATAAGCTTCTAAGTATCTTCCAAAACAGGCCTGTCAGGTTCTATTAACAAGTTCTTCAACATCTGTGGGAAAGGTGATTGTTTTTATTTTTAGGGCAGCTGCAATAAGATTCTATTTATTGCTTTTTAAAGAGTTTGGCAGAGCCTAACCTGAGAATTCCCAGATTCATCAGCAGCTCTGCTTCTCTGACTCTACACCCACACCCTCACCCATCCTACAGTGTTCCATAAAGAAAGACACTTGGTCAGAGACGACACTTAATATCGCCAGCGCTCATGTAAGTTTCATGTGGACCAGGGATTTGGTTTCTTTCATCTCTTGCCCAAAATGGTGCCTGATACACAGCAAGTACTCAATAAACACTTGTAGAATGAGCTTATGAATAAACAGACTGTGGGGGGGGGAGGTTAAGTTTTGCCGGCTTTTAAATGATGATAATCCATAGACTATTTGGTAGGGTGGGATTTTGCAGGCTATTACATGCATAAGACTCATATAACTATTGTGTTCATGATGAGTTTGTGTCCAGCATTTGCTGTCGTGAGCCTTTGGGGGAGGGATGTTTTTGACGCTGCCTGTTGAAGCAAATATCCTCACTGGGTCTTCCATGAGTTAAAGGTTGCTGCTGTCTGTTTTATAAGGTTAATTCCCAAAGCCGTTTGATTATAGATGATTCTTTGGTCCACTTCTGACCTTTAGAAACCATTTGCTACCAGACCAGCAGGGGAGGCCTCTCTTTCTTTCCTCCAGAGGGGGCTCCCAGTCCACATTTTCTTGGCCTAATCCCTGGGGTACTTCTGATGAGCCATGCCTTTAGATACGGCTCACATTTATTGTTAACTAACTATGAATCTGATTAAAAATAAATAGATGCTTGTCACAATCATATTTTCAAGGTCATTAAATCAATAACGTTCTTGTACTGGAGCTATATGTGCTTGTTAGTCTGTCAACAAATGGCGATTTGACAATAGGATTTTAATCCTGCTCTGCCTTTCCCGCAGAATAAAAACTTGCTGAAGTCAAACACTCAATCTCACCTGCTTTCCCTTTATTGGAGGCTCAAAACTTCTTAACTAAAACAAATGTGACTAAGTCGGAGTTAATAGAGCAAATTCTCCATTTCAGGACATTTCCCTCGAAAGTAATTTTCCATCTTCTGCACTTTCATCACGCTCGCTCTCACTGTATTTTAAAAATAACTTCCCGTTTATATTCTTTGCACTCATGTCTTCCCTCCTCACAAAGCTGTAAGCTCCTGGAGGGCCCAGCCTGGTATCTTACCCAAATATTTATCCTCCGTGTTGCAAGGATGTTATGAACATTTGTGAATGAATTCATGGGACTTCCCATTGTGGCTCAGTGGAAACGAACCCGGCTAGCATCCATGAGGACACAGGTTTGATCCCTGGCCTCGCTCAGTGGGTTAAGGATCCAGCAATGCCGTGAGCTGTGATGTAGGTCACAGACGTGGCTGGGCTCTGGCATTGCGGTGGCTGTGGTGCAGGCTGGCAGCTGTGGCTCTGCTTCAACCCCTAGCCTGGAAACTTCCATATGCTGCAGGGATGGCCCTTAAAAACTAAAAAATAAATCAAAAATTAAAAAAATTAGATATACATATGGGAAACTGTTGATAACATCACAGAGATGGAAATTTGGACAGATCTAGTCACTGCTGCCAAAAGTAAAATGCTGGCCATGCTTTTTTTTCATATTCCCATTTATATATGTTCATGCAACTCTTTTCCTATCCCAAGTGCCACATTGCAAAATTTTTACCCACACTTAGTAACCCAAATACCCAGAGAGAAAGTCGGGGGCGGGGGGCGGCGATAAGACAGCAGATCTTTAAAGAGCCGTCAGTGCAGGTCTGCCTCCGCACGCTCCACGCGCCAGCTTTTAGTCCTCAGCATCCAGGGACAGTCTGGCAACTGGAACTCTGAGTTCAGCTGACGAGAATGTGCACATGACAGTTTGGGCTGTCAGAGAGCTTATTACCTAAGTGAGGAGCTTACATATTTATGAGCTGCCATCTCAGATTTGTGGCTTTGCAGGGTTCCTCCATTTCCCTTTAGATGGGCCAGGCGGGCCTTGCAGCCTCATCACTTCGCCCCCCATGTCCACCCCCACACCAGGATTTGGCAGGGAGCTCATTTGAGGAGACATCGAAGGTCCGGGGAAAGTAAGAAATGAGCCTACGCGGCTCTGGAGAGGTGAAGAATAGACCCACAGGGAACTCGGTCTCACAGCCAAGGCAGCGGCGGTGGGGCTGTTCCCTACACATCTGTAGAGGTCCGTATGTGTGTGTGTGTGTGTGTGTGTCCCTGCATGTGTAAAGGCACGCTCACAGAATGGCCCTGTGTCACCTCTTGGCCATCTTATGGCTCTGCATCAGGACTGGCCATCGAGAATGACTGTTCCTATGAAATGCGCTTTCTTTGCTTCCTGAAAAATACATTTTCTGAAGGAAAAACAAACCGGATGCCACAGAATGGCTGTTTCGTCATAGACCAGAGTTCAAGCACGACCCCCAGCAAGAGGGCTGGTGAAACGCAGCCAGGACCCACCTAAGAGGCTGGAATCCAAACTCGGGCTTGTCAGACCCCAAAGCACCTGCTGTTCCCTTGCCTGCGCTGCCTCCACGATGAGGCCAAGGAAGGAGGTGCGGTGGACTTTCGGGGCCTGAGACCCCTTCCCTTCCTCCTCCTCTGTCGCTCTGAGAACCCCCTTCCCTCCCCTGTCCTCCCGGGGGGAAAAGGGGGACCAGTCATCACTCACTCACATGCTGGAGAAGGAAGGCCCCTCCCGAGGCTTTCAGAGTCTTATTTCTCATTTGCTGCTCCCAGTTTCTTTCTTTCTTTTCTCTCTCTCTCTCTCTTTTTTTTTTTTTTTGCTTTTTTGGGCCACACCTGTGGCCTATGGAAGTTCCCAGGCTAGGGTCTGAATCGGAGCCACGTCTGTGACCTACACCACAGCTCACGGCAATGCAGAATGCTGAACCCACTGAGCGAGGCCAGGAATCGAACCCGAGTCCTCATGGATGCGAGTTGGGTTCATTCCTGCGAAGCCACAGTGGGAACTCCTCGTTGCTCCCGGTTTCAAACACCAGAGCCTCTGGCCCACGAAAGCTTGTCCCACTTCCACGACAAAGAGGGGATCCTCACTCCAAAGACAGCACACAAAACAGAACGCCGTCGTCTTTCACTACAACTGGTGAATCCTGGCATCTGAGAAACCAGCTGAAAAGACTGGTATGAAGGTACACTGCGCTTCCTACAGTCTTAAACCCGAAGCACGAACGTACTTAAAACCAAAGGCCCTCTCTCCTCATCCGCGCCTTCCACGTGCATCCTTTCACTTTCCTCTTCGCTCACCACCTACTCAATCTTCTTTCATTCATGCATCCATTTCACAGGTGGTCACTGAGCAGGGTCCTGGTCCTGACACCAAACGTCCACCTTTGGACAGAGGTGTCCTCCCCCGGTGATGACAGGACAGCAAGGGAGGCCGGGGACGTGAAGCCTTGGGGGTGGGGGTGCCAGAGAACGGCAGAGGTGGTGGGGGGCCCTGACTCAGCCCAGGCGATCAGGGTCGCCCTCGTGGAAGGAGACAAGAAAGGGATTAGCCAAGAGCAAGCAGAAGAAGTGCCAGGCATGGACGGAGGCGTGGCGAGCCACCGAGTCACCTGCTTAGGGACAGGGGCTGGAGCACGGGGAAGGGGTGAGGACTTTCTCAAGGCCACACGGCGATTACCGCCAGCGCTGGGACTAAACATCCACGGCTTGACTCCTCCTCCAGGTCCCTACTGAGTCATTCCCTCCGTCTGCCCCAGGATCTCTGTTGCCCAGGATGTGGGTCCTTCATGGAAAGTGTCTGACCCACAGGCGCGCTGCTAAAGGAGAGCACAGGACGGCGTCTTCCCAAGGACAGGACCAGGCGCCATCCTAAGCGCCACCTACTATCACTGAATTTTTGCAAAACCTGATGAGATGGGCTGCGCATGCGCGTTAGTGGTGCAAAGCTGAGAGGGGCTGCCAAGCGTTGAACTGTGCAAGGTAACTGTGGGCTCTGCCACTTTTTTTTTTTTTTTTTGGTCTCTGTTAGAGCCACACCCATGGCATATGGAAGTTCCCAGATTAGGGGTTAAATCAGAGCCACAACTGCCAGCCTACACCACAGCCACAGCCACAGCCACGCCAGATCCCAGCTGTGTCCGCAACCTCCACTGCAGCTCGAGGCTGGATCCTTCACCCACTGAGAGAGGCCAGGGATCAAACTCGCATCCTCATGGATACAAGTCAGGGTCTTAACCCACTGAGCCACAACGGGAACTCTGCATTTAGATGCAATTGAACAGCAGTCTCCCGTAGACTCCTAGAGGAAGGAAGCAAGAGAAAGCTTCCGGACAGAAGGCAGGTCCTTCCTCTTCCCAAGAAAGGGTGCAGAGCCATTTTTTCACCCAGAAGCTTTCTTCTCCAAATTTACCGAGGACACCTTTCTCCCTGGCGGTCTCGCCAAGGGAAGAGCGGGGTAGAAGAAATTAAGGAGGGGTCCGCTGTGTCAACAGGCCACAGCTCTGCAGCACAACACACTGGGGACATGGGCTCTCCCTGTGGTACAGGTGAGTGGGGAGGAGCTTGGGGTGAGAAGGAGAGTGACAGACATAAAGCAAAAGTCTACCCTGCAGACAGAGGGCACACACGAGACGCGGGGGGACTGGTCTGATAAGGAAAGTGGGGAGGACCCCGCTGGAAGCTCTTTTCCTTGGCGACAGATCTGAAGACCCGACTTGGTTTTAGAACCTGCCTTAAGCTCCTGCCTTGTCGGTCAGAAGCAGCGGGCAGGGAAAAGGGCGATCTGAGCGCCCGCTGTCAGAGAAAGGGGCCGCTGAGCCGAGTGGAGGGACGGGCACCTCGAGCCAAGCTTTTCAGCAGGACCTCTGGCCAAGGTGAAGGCTTCATTCCATCTGTAAGGTTATCGATCAGTTCAAGCCTATCTTAACCATCTGGCTTTATCAACTAAGACCTTCAGGGCACTTAACAGAACTTGGCTTGAAACTCCCCAGAGACAACCGACCTCCTTTCCCTTTTTCTCTCTTCTTCCTCTCACCTTGACGCCAGCATCTTTTTTAATTGCTCAGCAGTTTTACAGATGCCAATCAGCCGCCTCTCGCAAAGACCGCTTGCAGGTGCCAGTGCTGCCAGCCCGCTTGCTCACTCACCACAGAAAAGCACTCTCCACCCTCCACGAAAACCCTGCCCCGGGCAGGGGATCGCTGTGTCTGCAGAGGACACACGTGAGATTTCTGGGGGCTTTGGCACTGTTCCCAGGGGGGGACACTTCCGAGGCGTGGAGAGCCTGGGCTGGGCAGAGAGGAGGAAGGTGGGGTGAGGGGCACAGGGAAGGGAGCTGCTGGCTCTGCGCGAGCAGAAACTCAAAGATGTGTCTTACTGGTTTTCCTTCCTTCCTCTTGCCTTTCCTTTCCTTTCTTGCTTTTTAGAGCCATACCTGCAGCATATGGAGGTTCCCAAGCTAGGGGTTGAATCGGGGCTGCAGCTACTGGCCTATGCCACAGCCACAGCAATGTGGGATCCAAGCTGCGTCTGTGATCTACACCACAGCTCACGGCAATGCTGGATCCTTAACCCACTGGGCGAGGCCAGGGATCGAACCCACATCTTCATGAGTACTAGTCAGGTTCATAACGGCTGAGCCACAGTGGAAACTCGAGCCTTTCTCTTCTGTTTCTGGAGAAATCTACCTCCTTTGCTCAAAGTCTAAAAGCAGCAGGAAGGAATTATCTCCAGGAACCCAGGAATGCTACGATCAGTATCTGCTTTAACAGGAGACCAAAACCAAGAATGGGAACTGGAATGTGGGTAAGAGAATTATTCCATTTCTGGTCGGACTTTGTTTTGAAGTGATTTTTTCTCTTCCCTGCCTGTTTTGCTTTAGGTTTTTCACTCCCCCTCCCCGTCCCCCCCCCCCCCAAACCTCTTCCAGATGCGTGAGTCTGACAGAATCCATATACACAAGAAACCAAAACAAAACAGCACAAGATTGAAAGCATTTCCCGTGAATCAACCAGTTCATGGGCAGAGGCACTCACGTGACCCTGCCAACATGTGTTTTCTGTCTAGGATTTCCCTTGATAACAAAGGACATATTTGCAAAGGCGTGGCCCTGGGTATATTTGGCCAGCGGGAATCGGAGAAGGGTTTGGGGATTGAGTTTGGTTTTGAGGCTGGTCCCCTCAGGTGCTCGGGGGTACAGCCTTTTGAGGTTGTTAAATGCCAATCAATAAAGTTAGGAACACTTTGGGTCAGGTTTGCAAGATATGATCTCATTCAATGGCTCACAGAACTGATTTAATATTCAGGAATCAACTGAGCTCATTCAATTCCCAATTTGGCAGCCCTGTGTGCTGTATTACAGTACTCTCTCTGTCCGGAGCTGGGCAGGGCGTGCTAAAGGGAACCTTTAGAAGGGTCTTTCATGAGGGTCCAAGACTCAGAGAGCAGGTTGGGGGCTGGGAGACAGGCTGGGGGATGGGCGAGTAGGAGGGGAAACAGCCCCGCCTGGGGTATGCATGTGATGAGAGCAAGGCAAAAAAAAAAAAAAAAAAAATCCCTCAGAAAAGCTCTTCACGGTGTCCTCGCTAGAAATCCTGCTTCCAAACCGAAGCAAGTTTGAAGAAACCAGACGTAGCTGTAATTACACGACTGCATAGACTCTAAAAGAAAAAGTTGCACGGGTGCGTTAAAAAACATCTGCCATCTGTTTGGATGTTCTTACCTAAGTGAGTTATGATCGTAAATGTTTCCTTTAAAGGATTTTTCTTTTTTTTTTGAATCGAGAAAGTTGAAGTTACTCTCTCGATACAAAATTAGCCTCGTTTCACATTTCGAAGAAAAAGCGCATCATATTCTGTGATTTCCATGCCTACTCTTTTAGAGAACTCTTCCTTTCCCCTGTGAAACGAACTGATTTTGGTCTTCAGGTGACCTGTCTCCCCACCCCCCAACCCCCACCCCAGCCCCCTGTGCAAGTAGTGGAAATTAAGTGCTTAAATCAAGCCCTAGCACAGAAAAATGGAACCACGCCTGACTGGCATCACCTGGCGTGACTAGCTTGCACATCACCAGGGCTGTACTACCCTTGGGTGACCCGACATTCTGTTCTAGGATGGGGGGGGGTGTTCTGTCTCCAGAGAGGCTGAAATGGAGGGTAAATATAGTCAACATTGAACATTGGGGAGGGGTGAGGAATCCATCTCTTCATTAGAAAGAACCTGTTCTGAAAGCCATGGGCTAACTTCATTTTTATGATCCGGTGACGAGAGCTCATTTCAGTTCTGTCTCTGATTCTAAAAAGGAGCCCACGTCAAATTTTTTAGCACGTCTGAGTAAGTCTGATTATAGCAATGAGTGTCAGTTCAAAACCCGGGTTCACGTATCTCCCGTTTTAGCCACATCTCTCCAGGGAGGTTTGTAGATTCTCTGTCTGTAGTTTGTGTGTTTCATCTGACACAGCTAATGCATTCTGCAAGTCAGCTGCGCAAGGAGAAAGCTCACGCAATCTGGACCCTCCTAACTTCTCCATACTTTACACATTCTATTTTCACTTTTCTCGAAAGGAAATTCACTGAAAAAAAGTTAAATAAATAAATTTAAAAAAGAGCCACTAAGACAGACCATCTAACTACAGGAACATACATAACTGTTACTTACGCCGCCTTCCAATCCATCATCACTGATAAATCATGGCTAAATAATCAAGCGCAGAATCCATTTCTTCAAATCAGTTAATAAAGAGCTTCTCTCAAATGTCTCTTGCAGGTCTGGGGCCATCTCAGGAGGAAGTGAGAGAGTGCGAAGGTGAAAGAGAAAAGGCTGGAAAATTCTCAAATCCATGGGGGTCTGGGAATTCTCAGAGCAGACCCTGGTGAAACATTCCTGTGATTCCAGCCTTTGGCTCAACCAGGATCCCGGCCTCCCTGCGCATCCAGCCACCTTCCTGCTCCAGCTCAACCCCTGCTCCAACATTGCATTTCCCTCCAAGAACCCTGCATTGATGGAAGAGGAACTCCCGGGATCCTGCCAATCGGTGCAGGCTAGCACGCTCCTCGGGGGAAGCTGCACCAGTTTCTCTCTTGTCTGCTATCTGAGAGAGAGAGAGAGAGAGAGAGAGAGAGAGAGAGAGGGAGGGAGGGAGGGAGGGAGGGAAGAGCAGAGGCAGGGAGGGAGGGAGAGAGAGAAAAAAGAGAGCAGCTTTACGAAAAGAGAGCAGCAGAGACAGAAACACTTGCTAGAGCTCCTGTTAACCCAGAGTAGCTTAGGAATTTTCTGAGCACAGCAGCTGCAAAACAGACGATCAAAATCAAGTGTTTCGAATCTTTAATTATACATCCATATACACATTTGGTGCAGACAAAGCCGAAAGAACCAAGATTCTGGGTCTGTGTAACTCTGCAAATAAACACTTGTAGACAAACAGATGCAGGCATACGTCCCCACGAGAATTGGATCTACGTGCATACATGGCAGTGACAATGTCGAGTTGCACAGGTTACGTGTCTTAAAGCTACTCAAATGCTCTCGGTGATGGAAATGCACATCAGACAACAGCATCCCTGGCCTCTGATGCCACCCCGGATCATACCTTCCCCAGCTTTTAAGGGTGGGTCCCTGGTTCTTTTTTCCTGCCCACCCCCCCAAAGGAAGACGGAGCAAGGCGAGGCAGGGGTTTTTGGTGTGACTGTCAACTTTGTCTGCCACGCTCCTTTGTTTGGGATGCTCCGAAGACAGAGCCTGGCACAGACGATGCCCAGGGGAGGGAGTGGTGTGGAGCAGGGATGAGAGACACCAAGTGGGCTCTGCAGATGGCACCGGGATGGCTGGAGGTAGGTGAGGATGAAGAAGCAACAGCAAGAGAGGAGCTGAAGCAGGCGGCTGAAGCAGGCGCCTGAAGGTGGACAGCACGAGACCAGCTCCAACCACTTCCTGAAAGTTCTCTACAACCCTGCCACCTCCGTGCAAGGAATTCCTTCACCACGTTTCTCCAAGTGGCATTAGAAAGATCTGGTGCTCAATGCAGGTCCTGGGACCCTACCCTGAAGATTCCGATCGAGACGGCAGGGACCAGAATCTGCATGTCCACAAGCCCCACCGCAGAGTCTGAGGCAGGCTGGGCTTCCTCAAGATCCGGGGCTTCATCAGCACTGAGTGAGTTGATGAGTGAAGAAGAAATGGAACGAAATAAGAAGAGATCCGAATGGGACACCTGTGAGAACGCCAACACCGATGGAGAATGGGGGACAAAACTGAACTGCAAAGGAGCAGCCGGAGTGGCCAGGGGGGAACCAGGAGAGAGTGGTGTCACAGAAACAAAAAGAGTTACAGGAAGGAATGACCTGCTGCTTTTCAGACATGCCCTGAGACCACTCGCGCCGTTGCCCAGAATTCCCTTCATCCCCAGAAAACCATCATTTCTGCTTCCACCCAGTCCAAAGTCTCATCCTCTTAGAAGCCTCTCTGTCTCTCCCAGGTATAGGTAGTGGTCCCAGTCACATTCTGTTGGTCTTTCTTATTTATTTATTATTATTATTTTTTCTGCCTTTTCTAGGGCCATTCCCATGGCATATGGAGGTTCCCAGGCTAGGGGTCGAATCAGAGCTGTAGCCACTGGCCTACGCCAGAGCCACAGCAACGCAGGACCCGAGCCGCGTCTGTGACCCACACCACAGCTCACGGCAATGCCGGATCCTTAACCCACGGAGCAAGGCTGGGGATCGAACCCACAACCTCATGGTTCCTAGTCAGATTCATTAACCACTGAGCCACGATGGGAACTCCTGTTTGTCTTTCTCATTGCAAGTACCTTTATGCATTGTAAATACTTAGCGACCTGCTCTTTCTTCCCTAGTGAGTTGTTTTATGCAAACCAATGATCTCTCAATCCTTGTTTTACTTGTATCCAATTGGATGCAATAACAACCTCCCCAAGTTTTGGGTACAAAGTAGGCACCAATAAATGTGCATTACTACAAAGTAGGCTAAATACAATATAAGAATATTTCTTAACTGGGCGTGGTTGTTACATAGATGTTTGCTCTACTGAGCATTTATTTACATGTCCTGTATTATTTTGTATGCATGATACACTTAACAATAAAGAAAAAAGTTTAAGTCATAACATCTGGGAGTTGATCTAAAAAATTAGGACTTAGTGAAGAATAAAGAGAAAAAAATGCAAGTGCGAACCTAAAAAGGAGGTTAATAGGGCAAACTGTACAGAAAGCACGAGAGTGAGGTGAACCCAGGGGGATGTGTGATACTGTGGAGGTGGTTTTTGATAAACTGATGTTTATGGGGGTTCAGAAAGGTGTTGCATGTGCAATCAATGTTGGCAAAGAGATATCCTTACAGAGATGGGCCACATGAAGTGGGAGCAGAGCTTGTACTAACTCTCCTGAGAGAACCACTTGAATTGGCAAAGAACAAAATCTTCCATTTACTTGGCTTAAAATATTTGGAGGAATTATAAATTAAAAGTTAGGAATTACACTAAAAGTTGAATGGATGGATGGATGGATGGCATGCTAAGGAAAAGGGCCTGAAACAACTCAATCTAAGGGGCATTTTCAATGCTTTTAAAATAGTTTTAAAGTTTTTAAAGTGTTTCATTTGGAATCAAGACCCCATGTACAACAGAGGAATCGTAGCTCAAAAAAGTGAAATTGCTTGTTCTTGGTCCATAGCTAAAAACTTCCAGAACAAAATCCAGAATTCAGTTTAAGCCCCAACAGGTGAAAATGGTCATTAAACTTGGTGAAACAGAGATAGAAAGAAAAAACATCTTAAGGGTCCATCTTGAAACACAAAGGAGAAGCTATGTTAAGGACTGGTCTGTTTGCCAAAACATTTGTTCAGCAAGCATCACACTCAACCTGATGGAGTTAGGACTCTCTAACCAGAAGTTTGAGGTGGCCTGGCAGATGGCTGGAAAAGCCGCCACCACTGCCTGCCTCGCCACTCTCTCTTGTGTTCATCAGTGGTCATGGGTACTGGACATGGAGATGTGCTTTCTAGATCTTTCTTCAAGGGAGGGTTTGGTGCCCCACTTGTGGGCAGTCCGCCTCCAGCTGTCAGCTCTTTTAGGATTTGCCTTAGCTACAGAAAGCCACTTTGCCAGAGAGCCTGGCCTTCGCAGGATGGCCCACATTCAATGACTGATGGAGGGTCAAGCTCCCCGCCCCCCGTTAAGTCCAGTCTGGTCACTATGACGACGGCCAGTGATGCTCAGAGCATCCCTGTGGGGTTGACAGAGGCACTGTTGGGCCTGCTTGACAGTTTGACATTTTCCTCTCTACAATCCTGCTGTCTGCCTCCTCATTTCTACGGGTTTCACCTCTAAAAAACATCCTACATGGCCAAGTCCATCTCTGCATTGGCTTCTAGAGACCTCAACCTGCAGGGCTGTGGGGTGAAGCGGTGGTACCCTTGCGCTCTGCTTGAGTTTTACTACCAGCAGTCTACACACACACACACACACTCACACACACACACACACCTCTAAGGACGTCGAAGCACCAAGTCAGTGACAGCTGATTCCTCCTCCCTCCCCCAAATTATCTCCAGGTCTCAGTTTCCTCATCTAGAGGAAATCAGAGGCTGTAGAGCCCTGGGGCCTCCTGGGTGGTTCCAGCAAGTCAGGGCCCCCCACAACCAGCGTAGCTCTGCTCTGTTTTATTTTGTCTTTGTAGGGCCGCACCTAAAAAGACAAAGGAGGTTCCCAGGCTAGGAGTCGAATAGGAGCTTCAATGGCCAGCCTACACCACAGCTGCAGCCACAGCGATATGGGATCTGAGCCATGTCTGTGACCTATGCCATAGCTCACAGCAAAGATGGATCTTTCACCCACTGAGCAAGGCCCAGGATGGAAACTGCATCCTCATCGACACTAGTCAGGTTCATTACTGCTGAGCTACAAGGGGAACGCCTCTGCTCTGTTTTATATGTTACAGATTTCATTGAAAATTACCACTTCAGGAAGCTCCCCTTGTGGCTCAGCAGGTTAAGGACCTGACGTAGTCTCCGTGAGGATGTGGGTTTGATCCCTAGCCTCGCTCAGGGGGTTCAGGATCCGGTGTTGCTGTAGACTGTGATGTAGGGATCCTGTGTCACTGTGGCTGTGGCAAAGGCCTCGGCAGCAGCTCTGATTCCACCCCTAGCCTGGGAACTTGCATATGCCAGGGTGCGGCTATCACATAAATAAATAAATAAATAAATAAATAAATAAATAAATAAATAAAACTGGGGCTTTACAGGGCAACATTTTTGTGAAAAATGCTGGCTTGCATGACCCCATAGACACCTCCCATCTGTAGCATTCTAGGATGCTCCAGCTGTCCTCTGAGGACATCAGAAAAGGAGAATAACAATATGATACCTAAGGCCATCCTCTGATTTGAAAAAACAAATCAACGCACACATAAAGACAAGATTAAGAGATAGACGCCTCTAAGGCTAAATTCTAGTTTATCGGACAGATAAGGAATATACATGATGATGGAAATCAGAGTTTCCTGGAGGATTTAGACAATTTATTAGTTTGGGGGGCTATCAGAAGGATTTAAGATGAGAAAGTGAAGGAAAGAGTTTTCAGTTAAGTGAACCAGATTCCCTGGTCTCCTTCTGAGCCCCAAACTCGGTATGTCGTATATATGACTAAGCTTATCTTGGGGGACACAAGAAATTACACCCCACTGTTTCTGCAGGAGGGCCGAGAGAGTGGTTTCCATATTTCCTCTTGTAAGAAAATACTATTCCAATGAAAATGATGGAAGAGAAAAGAAGTCCAAGCTGCTAAAACTCATGACACTTTTTATATAAGAATGTGTATAGTCACATGCAAAGAAGAAGGTTTAATGGTTATCCTATTGTTATAAGTAATGAAAAAAAAAAACTCTAAAAAAGAGTAATTCCAAAATTACCTGTGTATTTCCCTGTGGGAAATAACAAACATATGAAAATCCTTAATCATTCAAAGACTCAGATTAAAACGAAGCACGGACAGACGTTCTGCTAATGGAACACAGAGATGGTTAAAAAGTAATTTGTGTTCCTTGATGCGCTGTGCCACCAAATCCACATATTTTATGAATGTTTATATTTGGTAATTATTTTGAAGATCCGTGTGATTTGGAAAAGAAAGATTGACGTCGGAATAAGAGGACATGATAATATGTACTGAGAGTTGTACACGGAGTCTGCTATACAATCCTCTCCATCTTCAAACTCAATTGTCCACAAGTACGGATCCCAAGTCACGAACAAGAAAACCCTCCCTCTCACTATTTGGAAAGCCAGGCATACGGGAGCCTAGAATAATGTATTAAAAAAATATTAAATTATATAATACATACTTAATATATTAAATTACACATGAAATAATAATATATACATTAATAATATAATACATAGCATAAAAATATATAAAATAGTATATATTATAAAATAGTGTATTAAATATGTATTAAATATGTAATATATTATATGTAATATATAATATGTAATATATTATAACATAGTACATTAAATATGCATTGAATATATAAAACATATGGTTTTATATATTAAAATTAACATTTATATTTGTGTAATTTATTTTATAAATTATATTTTATATTTTAAATATAAATTATTTAATTTTATGAATTATACTTTATATTTTATATAAATGTAATATAATATAAACTATAGAATATGTATTTAATGTACATTAAATTATATATAAATATATATACTATATATTATATATACTATAATAACGTTTTATATATATGTATGTAAGCAATAACACATACATATGTGTATGTGTGATATTGCTTGCATGTCTCGAGGTTAAATCATTATGCAGTCCATCTCTCAGTAGGAAATTAAGGACTTGCTCATTTAAGATACTTAAATCTGATAGTTTCCTTGGCGGCCCCCTGGAGTCTCCCGTGCTCCGCAGAGAGAGGGACAGCCCAGACCACAAGTACCAATTTAGGCGAGAAGAGGACAGAGGGAAAAAGTAGAGAGAGAGAAAGGAGGGCAGGAGAGCACACAGGAAGGTAGGTGGAGGGAGCCAGCACCCCGTGGGGCTCCCGGGCACAAGCCTTTGTGCACCCACCATTTCTGGTTTTTAGGGAGTAGACTTCAGCCCAAGGGCAGGTTCAAACAGTCACTCATCAGGGAAGGGAGGGGGTGCAGAGACCCGGGAGGAGCCCTCAAGAGACGACAGTGCAGCCTTGGGGCAGGGTCCTGGCTCCTCCTTAAGGAATATACAGAACAATAGCTTTGATTCTTTTCTTTTTTTAAGTATTTTTATTTATTTATTTATTTATTTATTTTAATTTTTTTTTTCCCACTGTACAGCAAGGGGATCAAGTTATCCTTACATCTATATATTTTTCCCCCTACCTTTTGTTCTGTTGCAATATGGGTATCTAGACATAGTTCTCAATGCTACTCAGCAGGATCTCCTTGTCAATCTATTCTAAGTTGTGTCTGATAAGCCCAAGCTCCGGATCCCTCCCACTCCCTCCCTCTCCCATCAGGCAGCCACAAGCCTATTTTCCAAGTCCATGATTTTCTTTTCTGTGGAGATGTTCATTTGTGCTGGATATTAGATTCCAGTTATAAGTGATATCATATGGTATTTGTCTTTGTCTTTCTGGCTCATTTCACTCAGTATGAGATTCTCTAGTTCCATCCATGTTGCTGCAAATGGCATTATGTCATTCTTTTTTATGGCTGAGTAGTATTCCATTGTGTATATATACACCACATCTTCCGAATCCAATCCTCTGTCGATGGACATTTGGGTTGTTTCCATGTCCTGGCTACTGTGAATAGTGCTGCAATGAACATGTGGGTGCACGTGTCTCTTTTAAGTAGAGTTTTGTCCGGATAGATGCCCAAGAGTGGGATTGCGGGGTCATATGGAAGTTCTATGTATAGATTTCTAAGGTATCTCCAAACTGTTCTCCATAGTGGCTGTACCAGTTTACATTCCCACCAACAGTGCAGGAGGGTTGCCTTTTCTCCACAGCCCCTCTAGCACTTGTTGTTTGTGGACTTATTAATGAGGGCCATTCTGACTAGTGTGAGGTAGTATCTCATGGTTGTTTTGATTTGCATTTCTCTTATAATCAGCGATGTTGAGCATTTTTTCATGTGTTTGCTGGCCATCTGTATATCTTCCTTGGAGAACAGTCTATTCAGGTCTTTTGCCCATTTTTCCATTGGGTGATTGGCTTTTTTGCTGTTGGGTTGTATGAGTTGCTTATATATTCTAGAGATTAAGCCCTTGTCGGTTGCATCATTTGAAACTATTTTCTCCCATTCTGTAAGGTGTCTTTTTGTTTTCTTTTGGGTTTCCTTTGCTGTGCAAAAGCTTTTCAGTTTGATTAGGTCCCATGGGTTTATTTTTGCTCTAATTTCTATTGCTTTGGGAGACTGACCTGAGAAAATATTCATGATGTTGATGTCAGAGAGTGTTTTGCCTATGTTCCCTTCTAGGAGTTTGATGGTGTCCTGACCAAGGAGGTAAAGGACTTATATGCCGAGAACTATAAAACTTTAACCAAAGAAATCAAAGAAGATGTAAAGAAGTGGAAAGATATTCCATGTTCATGGATTGGAAAAATCAATATTGTAAAAATGGCCATACTACCCAAAGCAATCTACAGATTCAATGCAATCCCTATCAAATGACCCATGACATTTTTCACAGAACTAGAACAAACAATCCAAAAATTTATATGGAACAACAAAAGACCCAGAATCGCCAAAGCAATCCTGAGAAACAAAAACCAAGCAGGAGGCATCACTCTCCCAGACTTCAAGAAATATTACAAAGCCACAGTCATCAAAACAGTGTGGTACTGGTATCTAAACAGACAGACAGACCAATGGAACAGAATAGAGAACCCGGAAATAAACCCTGACACCTATGGTCAATTAAGCTTTCACAAGGGAGGCAAGAACATAAAATGGGAAAAAGAAAGTCTCTTCAGCAAGCATTGCTGGGAAACCTGGACAGCTGCATGCAAAGCAATGAAACTAGAACACACCCTCACACCATGCACAAAAATAATCTCAAAATGGCTGAATGACTTAAATATAAGACAGGACACCATCAAACTCCTAGAAGAGAACATAGCTTTGATTCTTTCTGCAGAACTGAAGCCCCCAGCAAATGGAAGAACTACTTGATGAAGGATTTTTCATTCCAGGAAGAAGGAGGACCAGCAGAGCCAGTCCTGGGGCCACTAAACACCAGCTTTGAAAGACAATGCAAGCTTGCCTCTACCTGGATCTTTATCTGCAGCCTTAGGTCCACACCCCGAACTATAAAACCACCTCCTTCCTAATCCTCTCCAAGGGAGGGCACAGTCTTTAAGGCATTCGCTGCAGCCCCCTTGGCCTGGCAAAGCAATAAAACTATCTTTTCTCTCCTTCCCCCAGAACTCTGTCTCCACATTTTTCTTCAGCAACAGTGGACAGGGGCTAAATTACGGCAACAGTTGGAGAAGACACCCTGGTGCAGACACATCTGTCCGGGGAGAAGAGGGGGCAGTGGCGAGGGTCAGCTCCCAGAAAGATCCGGGCCCAGGGCGTCTTCTCTTCCCTCAGTGGAAGCTCTGATGTCCTGGCCTTGTCCTCACCAGCGCTGCTCAAACAGTGCGCAGCAGGGACAGGACAGCTCTGAAAGCTTGGAGATTGGGGTTTTATTAAGTAGCTTCTAAAAGGGGTGTAAGCAAATGACCCAAACAGGATCAGTTTCTTTTCCTTGGGAAGTCTTCCCACGGGCTGCACCCCACCTCTCAGGACAGGGGCACAGGTCCTTCTCCAGGACGCCTCTGGCTAAATATCTGGGGTGAGCCTAGGAGGAGCCACCTGGCAGCAAACCCCACAGTACAGCTAAGTCGGCCTTGGAAAACTTTGAGGGCCTTATAGGAAAAGAGATGGGGAGTTCCTGTCATGGCTCAGCGGGTTAAGAACCTGACTAGTATCCATGAGGATGTGGGTTTGCTCCCTGGCCTCACTCAGTGGGTTAGGGATCCAGCATTGCCACTGAGGCAGAACACTGACTCAGGTGGTCAGTGTAGGCACTTGGGCTTTGATGCATTCTTTGATACGACTATTGATGAATATTTGTGGCTTAAGGGCTCCAGGGAGTGACATCCCCACAGGCCTTGTTTACTGTAGGGAGTGTGTCTACCCCCAGATGGACATGAATCCCTAGCCCCCTGAGACTCAGTTTATGGGAAGAAAAGGGCAAAGAAACCATGAGACTTATGGGGCATTTCCACCGCTAAGACCCCTATTGGACAAGGACTGATACAGGAAACTGGGCAAGGTCAATGGGAGAAAGCCACATCTTTCTGGATCCCATGTTGGTATCCCCCCATCTTTAAGGGATAAAAACCCCTATCAGACAATAGAGGGGGGGGGGGCTCTTCTCCCCCGTCCCAGCTGTCCTAGGAGCTATTTGCTTTCCTATAATAAAGACTTGGCTTGCTTGCTGCCTGTGTGTTTGCAAAGTTCATTCTGCAACTGCCTTAACAAGTACCCGGATTCCAGTAACATCTTTCTGGCATCGCCATGAGCTGTGCTGTAGGTGGCAGGCGCAGCTCAGAGCCCACGTTACTGTGGCTGTAGCTCAGGCTGGCAGCGGCAGCTTCGTTTCGACCCCTAGCCTGGGAACCTCCATATGCTGTGAGTGTGGCTGTAAAAGGAAAAAATAAAAAAGGAAAGGAGAGGGACAGTCAAACCTTCCTAAGGCAAGGCAGCCACCCTGCGGCAAGGCCAAGAGCAATCTCCCAGGTTCTCACTCGAAATCCATCCATCTCTCCAGGGGCTGAAACCCCCATCCGCATGAGGCTTCCTTCATGGACCATGATTCACTTTCAGATAAGTGGGGCTGTGATGCCTTGATCTTCCATCCCATGAACTGAAGAGAAGATTTTTATCCCTCATCTAAAGAACTGAGGAATTCGCTCCATAGAACAGATTTGAGACCAGAGATCTTTTGTTGAAAATAGTCAGAACATCAAACATGGTGTCTTTTTTTTTTTTTTTTTCAAATGAAAGGTCAAATACCTCTACTATTTAGTTAGATCTGTGTGGGGAAAAGGAAGCGCTTTCAAGAATGTAAATGCCAAATTTGGGAAAAGCTGGTATCTTAAAAATGCACTCGACCTGTGGTATATACAGGGGTAGTAGGCACTACCCACAAAGAGCGTGAAAATCTTGGCCCTTTATAATAATTAGAAGTTTAACTTCATATCATATACAGCCAAATGGAGATGAAAGCTGGGAGTTAATTAAATATACACATGAGGAAAAATAACATATGAAAATCTTGATGTAATTTTTAAAAGACTAATTAGGACAATGCATGTGTAGTTTTGTTTTTTAGTTTTTTATTTTTTTACTTACTTTTTTTTCTTTTCAGGACCTCACCTGCAGCATATGGCAGCTCCCAGGCTAGGGGTTGAATGGGAGCTGCAGCTGCCAGCCTACATCACAGCCACAGCCACACCAGATCCAAACTGCATCGGCAACCTACACCACAGCCAGATCCTTAACCCACGGAGGGGGGCCAGGGGCCAAACCTGCATTCTCGTAGATAGGCTGGTTGGGTTCTTAACCCACTGAGCCACAAAGGTAGCTCCTACATATTTGTGTGTGTGTGTGTGTGTGTGTGTGTGTGTAATTTTAAAAAGAGTTTAACACAAAGGTCTTTTCTATAATTAATATAGATAAGTTTTCAGGGAGACCACCCTCATGACGAGAAAGGATTTGGTACCCACTGATGTCCTGGATTCTTTAGACACCCCATCTTTTTACCTCTCTTTCCTTATCCAGAGGCACTTTCTTCACGCTCAGATACTGTCTGTGATCATAACTGTTATGCTCATTCATTCATCATCCATTCAATCAGACAAATACATACCAAGTGTCTGGAATAAGACCAACCTAGCTGTGATCTTATGGAGCCTGCAGTCCAACAGACACTAGCCCTGGTTTTCCAGAATAATTATTGCTGCTACTTTCGAAACATAACATCTCCTTCCTCCACCTTGTTCTTGAAAAGATGTAAGAACATATGTATGTTTTACCTAGTTTTTCAATAAATTTAAAATCTCTTGTCGGAAGAAAGGCTCTGATGACCTTCCGTGTCAAGTAGTTATAAAACCACAGGCAAAATGACTTTTTTAAATCTGAAAATCAAAATGCAGTTCTCTGTCCCAGGTCTGGAGTTGGTCTCATCTGAAGGGCATCCTACCTTAGTTGGCTCCTCAGTGGCCAAATTCTCAGAGAATCACAGCGATGTACAGCTGGCATCCTATGAATGGGCAGCAGTACCACAGGTACCATATTATTATCAGGGAAACACAATGCGTGCGTGATGAAGCAATTGCTAGTTCCAAAGACAGAAGTGGAGCAGCCCCAAACTGAGCAAAAGGCTTTACAATCCTCCGGCGGTGTGTTGGTCAAGCAACAGGATTATTTCGAACTGCCACACGCCTCTAGCTATGTGGCCAGTCTTAGAAGAAAGGCGATGGTCGATACTTCAGGTCACAAAGTCTAATTCTGCTGTGAATTCTAACTACTAGCCCAGTACAGCATCCCTCTAAAAATGCATCTCCATGATACTTTGTATGCTAAAGCAGGATTATCAGCTCTTTAGATGCCAGAGCAAGAAGAAATGCTACTCCACTTGCTTCTAGAAAATCATAAAACAACAGGCAACAAAGAACTCTAGCCTCAGAGTCATCTAGGTCCAATCCCACAGCACAGCTCAAAACACACCACCACCGCCACAAATACCGAGCAGCACTTGCTGCGTGCCAGGCTCGGTCTGAGGGCTTTCCGTGTGTCCATTTGTTTCATTTGCCTCACAACTCTGTGTAGGACACCACATTATTATCTGCATTCCACAGCTGTGGAAATGGAAACAAAAATAAGTTAAAAGCTTTTCTCCAGGCCACATGGCGAAGAGGCTATGCTAAGCTGTGGACCCACTCAACGTGGTTTTAGCATCTCCTCCATCCATCATTACGCTAGATGGCCTTGCAGAAATGACGGAAATTCTCTACGCTGGCTGCTCTTGTGTCTGTGAAATGGGGATAATAGTACTAAGCACAAGGACTGCCAGGATGTCTAAGATAAAGCATCTGAAAGTGCCTGGCGAGCCCAACACATGTGTTTGGTCTATTGTGGGCAGTGTTCATCCCTCCCCACTGGGCTAAGGCGTTCATGCTTCCTCTGCCCGTCCTTCTGGGCTCTGGTGATGTGATGTCACTAAGTCCTAGGCTGTATGTAAGGACTCCTCTTTGGTTGTCATGGGATGGAGGTGGCATCAGACTGGAGCTCCAGAAAGAGAGGCGCTGAAGCTGCTGCAGGAAATGCCCCTCACCCCTGACTCCTGTGTGGGATACGAATCGAGTCATTCATCATGTTCCTGTTCAGCATCGTGCCACCCTGAGCTCCCTTCCCAGGTCTTTGGAATGCCTCGTCTAATTCAGCATGGCCTCTCAGGTTGGCCAGGAGCCAACCCTTGCCCGTGTGACGTTCAAAGGCTACATGAGCCACCTTGTCTTGCATGTTCTTCTGAGAGTTTGGAAGGAACTCCGAGTCAGCTTTTGACAAGTTATTGGCAAAAGGAGAAGCAGCTCCTGCCAATTTGCTTCAGGCACCGAGCATGCAAACAGGTATTATACCAGGTGTTATTAATGTGTAATTTACAACCACCCCAGTGTTCAACCTATTGTTGCGGTTACACAGTGTTACAGGTTTTGTGCTGTATAATGTATTTTTTTTTTTCCACTTCAGAAAGCTCAGAATGTGTGAAGAACTCAGTCCTCAAACATGAGCTGTATTGATAGCAGGTGAGTCTTCTTTGGGAATCAGGACGGGGGCCCAATGATCAATATCCTTTCTTCAAATCACATAATCACTTTATTTTTATTTTTTTAGGGCCGCACCTGCCACATGTGGAAGTTCCTAGGCTAGGGCTCGAATTGGAGCTGCAGCTGCCGGCCTACACCACAGCCACAGCAAGGCAGGATCTGAGCCAAGGGTGTGATCTAACCACACCTCACAGCAATGCTGGATTCTTAATCCACGGAGTGAGGCCAGGGATCGAACCCGCATCCTCATGGATCCTGGTTGGGTTTGTTAGGGCTGAGTCGTGACGGGAGCCCCCGTAATCACTTTATAGAGCTGAATCCTGGGACACATGTCAGTTCCAGGGCTCAGCAGGTCAAGCTCATGAGTATGAGGTCAGCCCTACTTTTCCGGTTCTCCAAGGTAAGCCGATAACTTCATCCCAGGGCATCTCAGTACCAGAAGGAATACCTGTGTGCTCTGCTCTGGGGCTCATAGGATGGACCGACGAGTCACGCGGTCCCCTAAACTGCCATATTCTCAGCAAGAGTGGGGGCCGTCCTTAGACATGCTACTGAATGCCATGCAGCCACCCAGCCCGAAGCAGAGTGTGCACCAAAGAGTCAGAGAATGGCAGGGGGGTGGGGGGGGGAGAGAGTGGTGCTCCCACCTTGGCCAAGCTTCAGCAGAGTCTTGAGGGAGGGAGAACACCCCCCCCCCCCGGAAAACGGCCACGCTGTTTACCTTCTACCCACTGTCGCCTCCTGCACTTCATTGGGCATCAGTCCTACCAGCCAGAACACCACACGCCAAACCCCCCAAAACAAGCCTCCTGCCCAGTTTCCCATCCCTTGGGGCCCAGGATATCAACTGGTTAATCTGAAAACTGTGCAGGAAATAAGCTAGTTCCAAGAAACACGTGCTTTCTGAAGCAACGCTGTTGTCTTTGCCTGGTGGGGGCCCTTAATTTATCGGTAGGTAAAGTGTAGATATAGAAAATCTGAATGGAAACTTTTCAGGTCACAGAAATAAAACCACTAACAGTTACCTATTTATCTCAGAGCCAGCCATGCGCCACCCCCACCACTGCCAGCTGCTTAGCCAAGTTAACCCGTCCAGGAAAAATAAAATCAATCCCTATCTTAATTCCCACGGAATATGGCAGGAAAAAGTCAGTACGAAGTAGGGACTTTATCTTTGTCAGACTTTAATTCTAGATTCACTCTGTAACCACATCACTTAGCCATCTCAGCTGATTCATTTAACCTCTTTATACTCTGATGATGCTGGATTAATCTAGATTATTTTGGTACAGTGTTGTGATTCTCTCCAGGAAAGGACACACCTCCCCCTGCAACACACATACACATGCTGCTATTATTTATTTACTTCTACCTTTTTTTTCTTTTGCTTTGTAGGGCTGCACCTGTGGCATATGGACATTCCCAGGCTAGTGGTTGAATCAGAGCTGCAGCTGCCAGCCTATGCTATGGCCACGGCAAGGCCGGATCTGAGCTGTGTTTACAACCTACACCACAGCTTACGGCAATGCTGAATCCTTAACCCACTGATCGAGGCTGGGGATCGAACCTGCATCCTCATGGATACTATTCGGGTTCGTTACCACTGAGCCACAACGGGGACGCCACATGCTGCTCTTGTTTAGTGCTTCCTTGCCTCTTTAATATGGGTCACGGCCATGGACACTTACTGAGAAGTGTCTGGAGTATGGAGCTTCCACAGACTGTTCTCCTTGAGCATCAGCTCTGAGAGCACCGGGTAGAACAGGCAGGTGCACGCTGGAGTATGGAGCTACCACTGATAAGAGATACTTGATAGAGATAGAAACTGGTAGAAAATGCAAGCTGAGTTCTTTCTGCAGCAGTCATACCAGCTTGGCAACCTGCTGCCTCCTGAATGTGACTATGTCTGCTAGCCTGACAGCACACCTGCTAATCCTTCTCTTCCTTCCTCTGTCACACATACAAACAAAACATCGACTTTTCTACCCCGGCCTTTACTCCCTGGTGGAGGGGAAGACGACTGCAAGTCCGTAGAGGAAGCGTAGGTGGACGGGGGAGAGGACTGAGGGGGGATCAGCGTGCTCCTGCCTGTTCCACCCGGTGCTCTCAGAGCTGTCCCCTGCAAAGACAACCACCACCAGGCAATGGCCAGGGCTGGCCCTCAGACCAGCAGCCAGTGAGAGCAGCTCTTAAAATTATTGAAATTCCAGGGTGTGTGAAGGTCTCATATTAATGACTACATTATTGAGAGGAAGAAAACTTGACATCCACCAGATTTAAGCTCTCTTTTTTAGGAGGAAAGCCCAACCAACACGACTGAATGCCATCAGATGTAGCTTCAAAGCAATGACCGCCCTGCCTAAACGCAGGCTTGCAAGAAGACCGCCAATAGCCACACTTTGACCTCAGTTTTGCTGGTGGTGGCAGTTTTCAGCATGTTCTTTCTTAACCCCATTGCTTGTTTTTTTTTTGGTCTTTTTGCCTTTTCTAGGGCTGCTCCTGTGGCAAATGGAGGTTCTCAGGCCAGGGGTCCAATCAGAGCTGTACCCGCCAGCCTATACCACACCACAGCATCTTGAGATCTGAGCCACGTCTGTGACCTGTGCCACAGCTCACGGCAATGTCGGCTCCTTAACCCACTGAGCGAGGCCAGGAATCAAACCCACAGCCTCATGGTTCCTAGTTGGATTCGTTAGCCAGTGAGCCACGATGGGAACTCCCCTGTTGCTTCTTAAGTGAAGATTTTTGCCAGTTGGTAAGATAACATCCCGCTAGCTGCTAATGAAGCACATGGAGCCCACATGCAGGCTGACGCATCATTTGGGTGCCCCCGAGGTCTCATTCAATTTCCAGCCTCTCTGATCCCATGAAAGCCATTGGGTCGCAAATATTAGAACATAAAGTCTGGCAGCCCAGGCTCTCATTCCTCCCTCGGCTCCCAGGACGACGTCTACCTGGGAAGGAGACACACATGGCAACTGGATGGTTGCTAAGCGATGCTGGACTGTTGAGAAATCGCCTGGAAATCCCATGTGCATTGTTTTCATATTTTGTATTCTCGTATTTTTTTTTTAAGGCTGGATGAATATAATGTGATAGAATGAGGGTGTTTTCAAAAGAGCTTCATCTAGGCATCGCTTTGGGTTTAATGACTGGGAATTTCACATGAAGCAATGGCATTACTACAAATATCTCCCTTCTTGTCACTGTCAGCAATTTACAGTGTACATGAGGTGATATACACGGGAGTTGGTATTAACGTTCCCTATAGGCAACGTGCGATAACCTTGTAAATACCTTAATCAGGAAGATACACTTCAGGGATGATTGGTTAGGGCTTCATAGATGGAATATCCATTATCGCTGAATTTCCAAATACCGTCTAATTTCCACTGAAATTTCTTCTGCAAACCATGGCTTATTTATCAGGGGACTGCTTAATTTCCAGACACGTGGGGACGTTCCATGTTCTTTGTCGTTGACGTCTTAGTTTCTCTTTGGTCAAAAAAAAAAAAAAAAACCCAAACTGCATGAATTTAGGTCTTTGAAATTTGTGAAGACTTGCTTTCTGTGCCAGCGTGGGGTCAATTTCAGTAGTGTAGGAAAATGTACTGTGACAATGGTCTAGGTATTATCAATCAGGTCAAGTTAATTAATAGAACTTGTTCAGATCTTCTATAACCTTACTGATTTTTTTTGCCTGCTCTATCATTTCTTGAGAGAGCAGCCTTAAAGCCTCCCATTATGATTATGGATTGGTGTGTTTACCTTTTTAAGTCTGTCAGATTTTTGCTTTTAGGTTTGGAGCTATGTGGTTCCATATATATAAATTTAGGGCTGTCGCTTTCACGTGGATGGCTCTTTTTATTACAATAAAATGTTCCTAGTTAACTTTACTGATGATTCTCCCCTGAAAGTCCTCTTTCTCTGATGTAAGTAAAATGACACCGGCTTACTTTGGTTGGTATTTACAAGGTCTGTCTTTTCCCATTTTTTATGTTCAATTTCTCTGTGTCCTTACATTTAAGGAGTGTTTTTTATAAGCAGTATGTAGTTAAGAGTTTTTGGTGATTGTTTAAATGCAGTAGGTCAATAACTATCTTTTAGTTGGAATACGTCATTTCCACTTAAGTCAATGACTGATAGGTTTGTGTTTACGGCTAATATCTCAGACTTGTTTTCTATTGGTCCACTTGCTTTCACTTCCCTTTTTTCTCCTTTCTTCCATTCTTTTAGATTATTTCAGTCTTTTTCATTTGATTTTCCTGGCTCTATATTATTTTACTAGTTATTCTAGAGATTGCAGTGCATGTTTTTGACTTCTCACAGTAGAGTAAAATTATAACTCTCAGTCCTTCCAGATGTTGCCGTGACCTTGTAACACTTGAGCTCCATTTAGCCCTCATCCACTTTTTGCATTATCTGGGGTCATACATTTAGTTCTACATATAGACTCCCCAAGACTTCATTTCGGTTGTGTTATATGATCAACATGCATTTATATTTGTCCATATATTTTCCCCAACATTTTATTCTGAAATTATATATTTGCAAACAAAAATACATTTGTAGAGTGAATATCACCCTTATTCAGATTCTCCAATCAATATTCTCTGTTTGCTTTTACATACCTATTCGTCTCTCCATCCAGCCATCAATCTATTTTGTCTTTCGAGGGCCGCACCCACGGCACATGGAGGTTCCCAGGCTAGGGGTCCAATTGGAGCTGTAGCCACAGGCCTACGACAGAGCCACAGTCATAGCCACGCGGGATCCTAGCCGCATCTGCGACCTACACCACAGTTCACAGCAATGCCAGATCCTTGACCCACTGAGCGAAGCCAGGGATCGAACCCACATCCTCATGGGTACTAGTCAGATTCATTTCCGCTGAGCCACAACAGGAACTCCCCATTATTTCATTTTTTTAAGTTCAAGAATTTCCAATGTGTGTTTTTACAAATTCCAGTTTTCTGATGAAATTCTTCACCATGTCACCCAGTTTCTTAAACACACTAATCACAGTTATTTTAAGGTCTAGGCAAGATAACACCAACAAGGGGGGCACTTATCAGTGGGGATCTTTTTCCTATGCTTATTGTTTTCTCTTGGATCTGTTTCCTGGTATGCCTTCTAATTCTGTATTGAAAAAATGTAGGGACTCTTAAAAACACTCTCTGGCTCCAGTGACCTTATCCTCCGGTAGGCAGAATGAGGGTGACCGCCCCGACCCAATCAAAAACGTCCTGCCTTTTTGTATGTCTTGGTCTGCTTTGGATATACTGCTACACCTAGGGGGTAGTTCTCTAAGGAACCCAAAGTGGTATCTGCTAGTGCCTCTTCTCCTTGATGGGCTCTGAAAGCCAGTATTTTTTAGTTAGCACTGCAATGCTAAACATTCTTCTTTTCAGTTTTTTTTTTTTTTAATCTAGCTCCTTCGTCTCTTGTTCTGTACAGCAATATTTGTCAAAGGCTGCAAACAGGAATATACTGGCATATTTAGCTCCCTTTTCTGGAACTTCCTTCTCTCCAGGATCTTGACCTCTCAAGTCCTGCCTACTTTGGCAGCCTTGAACTCAAATTCCCATGACATCGCCAAAAAGTCTGCTGCATCTCGGCAGATGACCTGAGAGAGAAAAGCATCTTTTTTTTTTTTTTTGTCTTTTGTCCTTTTAGGGCCTCACACACAGCATGCAGAGGTTCCCAGGCTAGGGGTCTAATCGGAGCTGTTGCTGCCAGCCTACACCACAGCTCACCAAAACCCTGGATCCTTAACCCACTGAGTGAGGTCAGGCATCAAAGCCGCAACCTCGTGGTTCCTAGTAGGATTTGTTTCCGATGTGCCACAAAAGGAACTCTGTGAAAAGCATCTTCTCAACTCTCTTTAGTTCCCTCTTTCTCAGATCTTCGCTCCTCAAGTCCTACTGCCCTGGCAACTCTCTGATACCACTCTGGCTCAGGAGGGGCCTTCCTCAATCTGGCAGCATCTGAGATCAGCTTCTGTTCTGACTGGTCAGTGCCTAGGACAGTCCAAATTATTATCTCAGAGATTCTAAGTGCAAGGGAACAGTCCATAGGCAGTTACTACAGTTGGTTTGGCTATCTTTATCACCGGTCAACAGCAGAGGCATTAATAATTAGAATAATGAAAGTTAGAAATGATTTTTCTATGATGACAATGGTTGCGTCGAGCATATGTGGATGGGCTAGAAATTACATGTAGGTCTTCTTGCTGGTGCACCAACAATGCATGAAGAATCCAGCAAGCCCCATTAACCTGTAGATTAGAATTCCAAACGGTCCATTGTGCCATTGGTCTAATGGTCCAATGGTCCGTCCTTCCAGATCCTTCCAGGAGGATTTTTTTGGTCTGACTTTGAATCATGCCATCAGCACAGAACCATACTCACTTCTAGTGCCTCTTTTATGTAAGATGCTGTAGGTGTGTGTGTGTGTGTGACTAAAAGGACAGGGATTATCAAGTTTACAAAACAGACCGTATAAATTTTTTTGGGCCAGCTTGCTAATACATGTCTGTAACTGTGGTGCCATTTCGTGTAAGATTTATTTTCTTCATAACACCACCTAGAAATGTTTTGTGAAAGGAAACCTATGGCCCCACTTACCTGGAACTATGGGATGCTAACATTTTTCACAAACTGGCCTCGGTCAGTTTGGCAAATATCCTTTGCTTCATAAGTCAGTGCAAAACTTGAGCGGCCGTGATGGCCTGCTCATTTTCTCTGGCTTTCCAGCTTTGTTTTTCTTGTAAAATATCATAGTATGGTACTCTTGGCTTTTCCACGTTCTCTCATTAGCCCTAGTAGCACACAAGAGGAACTGAGGTTCCTGAAAGGTCTTTCTAAGTTGACGGGTGAATCGTATTCAAGAGAATTGAACTCTTTCTTCTCTCCATTTGAGGAAAGCATGCAGAGCTTGTAATGTATTCTTAAGCAGAAGATACATTACAGAACCCAAATATGCGTCAACGAAACACCTCAAGAACCTAGGGAGGCCACCAAAGCAGCTTTTGTGAGCGCAGACACCAAGAAGGGCCTGGGCACAGAGTATCAAGGGATCTTTGCACTCTTAAGCTTGGCAGGACCTGAGATATTTTTCTAGTCTATTTATTATCTCCATCTATCAGGGCAACAGGTCAAGGGACGTTTGGTAACTTAGCGGAAATTCCTCAGGAGGTAAGGTTTGCCCCAGAATTCAGTTGACCAGATTTTAATCCACTGTCTGCTCAGAGCTCCCTGTTTTGTGTGCTCTAGAATGAGCTCCTAGAGGCCAGTGGCTCCTGCTTTGGCTACGGTAACATCACCCAGGGCTGGCTCTTATGGTCTAGCCCACGTTAGGTCACCCCATACACCAAACCCTGCACGGAACTTTTAGGTGACCAGCTGGCTTGGATATGAGCAGAAGGCCATCGACAAAGTAAGTAGAAGTTTCTGTGCGAGCGTCACAGGAAAAAACTGCAATCAAGGATGTGGGATACTTTGAATTCTGACTATCCCGATATAGTTACTGCCTTTTTGGGAGAGAAATATGAAAAGACTGTTGTCAATGACACCAAGCAACTTATATGTGAGCCTTGACCTAATTTTTTTTTTTTCTTTTTAGGGCCACACCTGCAGGATATGGAAGGTCCCAGGCTAGGGTCTGAATTGGAGCTGCAGCTGCAGGCCTACACCACAGATATAGCAACGCAAGATTCGAGCCACATCTGCAACCTACGCCACAGCTCACGGCAACCCCAGATTCCTGACCGACTACGTGAGGCCAGGGATTGAACCTGCATCCTCATGGATTCTAGTCGGATTCTTTTCTGCTGCACTATGATGGGAACTCCTCACCTAAGTTTTCCGGGTCCTTATCTCTCTGGTTGAAATTCATTTCATTCTCTGGATAATTTTGCTAGAGAATAAATATGCTGTCTCAAAACACACACACACACACACATTAAACCCATTCAGTTATTTCTCATGAGACAAACATCAATCTGAGGCATAAAATGAAAGAGGAAAAATTCTTCATACTGAAGAGGGGGATATGTGTTCGAATTTCCTATAAAAATAGGGAATCACGGGGATCTGATTTATTTGCCAACATGACAGATATTTTGAAACACCACTGACTTGGTCTGTTTTTATTTCCCCAGCTACAGCTGAAGTTAACAATGTACTTCACAGAGAAATCACAGGCACACGGGGTTGTCGATAGAAAAGTTCCCTTACAGCAAAAACCACTCAACTATCTCTCATCACACACACCATTTCCAAGGATGCAATATTGAGGAAGAAAACAAATCCAAAAAGTAGAATTAATGGAAAAAATGGGCCACTGCTTTTGATAAGCCGCTAATATGAAATGGCCTGGAGTTGCCATTGTGGCTCAATGTAAACAAACTCAACTAGGATCCATGAGGACGAGGGTTCGATCCCTGGCCTCGCTCAGTGGGTTAAGCATCCCGTGTTGCCGGGAACTGTGATGCAGGTCACAGACGTGGTTCGGAACTGGCGTTGCTATGGCTGCGGTGTAGGCTGGCAGCTATAGCTCTGATTTGACCTCTAGCCTGGGAACCTCCGTACGCCATGAGCTGTGACCCTAAAAAGCAAAAAAAAAAAAAAAAAAAAAAAAAAAGAAAAAAGAAAAAGAAAGAAAGAAAGAAAAGGAACTGTGTACTTTTTTTTTTTATTAGAAGTAACCCACTGACAGGCCAGAAGCACAAATAAGGACAATGTAATAAAAATTTGTTCTACAGAAGCCCAGATGGCATGTGGTCCACAAAGAAGTCGCTCATGGATTGTTTGTGAATAATCTAATATGGGAACAGCAGCTTGAGTTTCATCCTTCCTCTCTGCTGGCACTACCCACGGCAGACATCACAAATCAACCGCAGATAGCACTGGGTCCTGCCGGGTTCAACACCCAAGGTAGAGGCCAACATTGGATTACAGGGGACAAGTAAACTGCAACTAACTTACTATTCCAGGTGGTCAAACAATTCAACATACAGCAGTTCAGTTGGTACACGTGCCAGCTTTATACACAGTCCATCATTGATTAGCAAGCAGTGCTTAGGCATTTTACGTAACCTCCCTGACCCTCTGTCTCTTCCTTCTGTAAATCTGGGATGTTAATCGTATCTACCTCAAAATGTTTCTGTAAAAAATAGCTAAAAATTAGTGTAAAGTTCTTAGCAAGGTGCCAGGCACACTGTAAGCATTCCATGAAGGTTCGTGATTATCGGTGGTAATAAAAAATATATGAATAGCGTTAGCAGCATCTAAAGAAACGGAGAGAGGCTCTCTGTTAAACAGAGTCACACCATGTCATACTGTGACACCTTCTGAGCAGCAAGTTTGCTTCCTCCTTCTGACCACCCTGGGTGTTACATACTCACATCCCAAAGAGGAATCAGAAACCGGGAACTCAACCAGCTTTGCTGTTTTAAAAAATTTGCAGACGTAGCAAATGCTAAAATTAAATCTTCCAAGAGGGATGCAGTGCTATGTTTAAAAGGTCCTGAATCTGACTGTCTTGGCAAATGACAGGCTGCAGTGACACTTGCGGATTTACTTCCATGAGATATAAATATCTTCCCTATATTTGCCTCATGAATCCAATCCATGTTGATTCATGACTGACACGCGGCTGCAACTTAGCAAAGGATGCGGCATTCTCGTCTCTGCTCTTGAGGGTTGAAGAGGATGCATGAGTCCTCCCTAGGCTGTGTTTCAAGAAGTTTGCTCAAGAAAATGCCTACCGTTCAGGAGGACCGCTTTAGGGTGGACAGATTTCTAAAGATCAGTGAGTGGCCTTTACCTAGATCCTCAGCGAAGAGGTCTGGCTGCCAGAGTGTAGAAGCTGCATGGGCTGTTCCTGTGTCTGACAGTGACTCACAGGAGGTAAGCGTCTGCTCTCCTGTCCATAGAAATCCACAAGATGCACTGCCAGCGATGCCAGCGTGCTGGAACCCAAGGGGGCCTCCGAGACGGAGGGTAGAGGTCGTTTGCAAATAAAAGAGCATGAGGCTCCCATAAGAGTCTCCAGAGGAGCTTTCACCTTATCAGTATATTCTGCATCTTCCAAGTGTAAATCGAGGCTAAGGCCTAAAAAATCTTGTCCGGGCGCCTCTGTTATTAAAGGCTCACTCCCAGAATTAACCTCTTTGAGATCTGCCCTCTGATTTCAGTGTCTGAAATGCAAATACAGCGCCACTTCAGTGCCTTGAGATAATTATAATAATCTGCTTGAAGCTACAATGCTTTACTCTCCTATAAGTCTCCATGACAGCTCAGAGCCAAGACTTTCATTCATCAAAACCTAGACAGTGGATGGATGGGGCCATGGGACAGGAGGGATGGGGGCTGTGGTTCGGATCTAATCCCAGGAATGGACAGACCAGGAGGCGCCTTCTCTCCTGGGCTGCGAGGGTGATGCCCTCTCCAGAGGCTGTTCCTTCAGGCTCAGACAGAGGTGTGACAGATGCCACAGCCAGGGCACCGCCCCCTGGCAGCCTCTGATACAACCCTCTGATACAACGCCCGACACTGTGACGTTGAGTGTTCATTTGGTTAGTGTTTTCAGGGAGTGTACCTTCTGTTTGGGTCTGTGGACAAAACTGTGGCCAAAAGGCAGGTGGGTGAGACGATTACTGCTCATTTTTCTCACCATGGTTAGAGGATTTTTTTTTAAAGTTAAGTGAGCCTAAGAGTGGCCACTAAAAAATAAAAAAAACAAAAATGAAGAGAGAAGGCACTCTACCAATGGCAAGTTTTCATGCTTTGAGAAGACAAAACAGACAGTCAATTTAAAAATATGGGTTGGATACAATGGAATATTACTCAGCCATTAAAAAGCATGAAATAATGGTATCTGCAGCAATATGGAGGGACCTAGAGATTCTCCTACTAAGTGAAGTTAGTCAGACAGAGAAAGACAAATATCCTAGGATATCATTTATATGTGGAATCTTTAAATGGATACAAATGAACTTATCTGCAGAACAGACCCAGACTTACAGACTTTGAAAACAAACTTATGGTTGCCAAAGGGGACAGGTTATAGGGGATGGACTGGGGGTTTGGAACTGGCATATATGCGCTGTGGTATGTGGAATGATTGGTTAACAGGGACCTCTATTATAGCCCAGGGAACTCTACCCAACATCCTATGATAATCTAGGTGGGAAAAGATTCTATCAATATTCTGCGATACTCTACAGCACAGGGGACACTACCCAATATTCTGTGATCATCAACATGGGAAAAGATTCTAAAGAGAATGGATGTGTGGACGTGTCTAACTGAACCACTTTGTTGTCTGGCAGAAATTACCACCTTGTAAATCAACCGTACATCAATAAACCTTGGAAAAATGAAAAAAAAAATATATGGGTTAGAGGAGGGAGTTCAGGCCTGAGGACTCTGTACCAGCGGTCCTTTGACTCTTCCCGTTTTGTTATGAATCCAGTCGAACAAAGGAGTGATCTGATTTGAGGGATGCTTTGCCTCGCTTTGTTGACACATCACTACAAGCACAACTTGTAACAAAGCTAGAAGAGTCGTGGCTTCGTAAACTTCACAGGGGAATAGGCTGAGCGGCGTGACGCTTCACCTTGTATCAGGAGAAGGAGAAAGGGAGCTCCGCAGGCTCCTCCTGGGAGGGGGAGGAAAGGCCAAAGCCACCCGCAAGGTGCCCGTGAAGGAACACACTGCAAGGGCAGGCTGGTGGCTTCTCCAGGCCTGTGGCTTGGTTTGACACACTACTGTCACCATCTTGAATGTCACCATCTTAATCTTTTTTTTTTTTTTTTTTGTCTTTTTAGGGCCATGCCTGCAGCATATGGAAGTTCCCAGGCTAGGGGTCAAATGGGAGCTGCAGCTGCCAGCCTCCACCAGAGCCACAGCAACACGGGACCCAAGCTGCGTCTGCAACCCAGACCATAGCTCACGGCAACACTGGATCTTTAACTCACTGAGAGAGGCCAGGGATCGAACCCACATCCTCGTGGATCCTCGTTAGGTTCATTACCGCTGAGCCACAATGGGAATTCCAGTTTTAATCCTTTTGTCTTTTGTCTTTTCTAGGGCCACACCCATGACACACAGAGGTTCCCAGGCTCGGGGTCGTATCGGAGCTGTAGCTGCCAGCCTACACCACAGCCACAGCAATGCAGGATCCGAGCTGTGTCTGTGACCTACACCATAGCTCATGGCAATGCCGGAGCCTTAACCCACTGAGTGAGGCCTGGGATCGAACTCACAACCTCATGGTTCCTAGTCAGATTCGTTAACCACTGAACCACGACGGGAACTCCCAGTTTTAATCATTTTTGAACGAGGGGCTCCACATTTCATCTTGCACTGAGCTCCGCAAATGATAGAGTCGACCCTAGCCGTAGCACTTTTCTCCTTTAGATATGTAACCTACCAATCTGTTAAATGGGCTACACTTAAAAATCTTCAATTCCCATGTCAAAGACCACTTGAGAAATACATGCTGTGGTCATATGTACGTGGTCACAAAGAGGTGGCAGAATATGAGCTGCATTGGTGAAATACTTCAAAGAACTCTAAACATCACCCTCGCCACCCTCCAGCTCAGTTTTCTACTGAGTTTTTAGCTCAGTTCATTCTGGCGTCATGAAGGTTAATTATGGGGATCCAGCCCTAGGCAGCTAACCCAGCCCTCAGGCCTGGGACTCTAGACTTTGGGGCATGAACTTGGGCTCTTGGGTTTATTCCTGTGGCCTGTGTGACCCTGAGCAAGCAATTCACGAAAGCCGTAACTTCAGAGCAAAATAATAACTACTTTGCTGCATTATTGTGAGCATTAATGAGATGCCAGGAATTAAATTACCTTATGCGTTTTAAAGTTCTGTATAAAAACCGCATTTATGGTAGTCTCTGCAATCTTCTCTTTCTCTTTTTTCCTTGAATCATCTGCTCAAGTTTATACTTTGCTGCAAGTTCTTTCTCAGAAAAGATTTATCAAGTTGACAGATGCTTTTCTTCCTTCTTTTGCGCCAAAGATGACCCTCGTTTTTTAAAAAGGCAGGCCTCTTTTTCTGGAGTTTCTCAGTGACTTTACAAAATACTCAATGAAGCAGCGTTTAGCCCAAATGGAGGACCAGGATGAAACAGGAATGCATTATAAAAAGAACTTGAAAAAATAGGCACTTAAAGAGATGCAAAGTTTCTTTGCTTTGCCTACATTAACCCTTGAGAAAGCATACAGGCTTCTATTTTTAATCAGGGTATCTGGATTTCTTTAAAGCTCCTTTAAAAGGTCAAGCTTAAGTAAATGCCAGTATATTTAAAATAACAGCGGGGAGGAGGTTGCTGCAAAGAAAAATGCTTTTATTTTATTTATTTATTTATTTATTTTTTGTCTTTTTGTTGTTGTTGTTGTTTTGTTGTTGTTGTTGTTGCTATTTCTTGGGCCGATCCCTCGGCATATGGAGGTTCCCAGGCTAGGGGTCGAATCAGAGCTGTAGCCACCGGCCTACGCCAGAGCCACAGCAATGTGGGATCCGAGCCACGTCTACAACCTACATCACAGCTCACGGCAACGCCGGATCGTTAACCCACTGAGCAAGGGCAGGGACCGAACCCGCAACCTCATGGTTCCTAGTCAGATTCGTTAACCACTGCGCCACGACGGGAACTCCGAAAAATGCTTTTATTTAATGAGAAGATAGAATGAGGAGTTCCCGTCGTGGCTCAGTGGAAATGAATCTGACTAGTATCCATGACGACGTAGGTTCGATTCCTGGCCTCACTCAGTGGGTTAAAGATCCCGTGTTGCCGTGAACTGTGGCATGGGGTCTCAGACTCGGCTCTGATCCCACGTTGCTGTGGCTGTGGTGCAGGCTGGCAGCTGTAGCTCCAATTCAACCCCTACCCTGGGAACTTCCATATGCTGCAGGTGTAGCCCTAAAAAGACAAATAAATACATAAATAAATAAATAATAATAAAAATTTTAAATTTCTTTAAAAAGATAGAAGCGGTATGGAATCTTAACTCCTGCCTTCTTTCATGTATTCATCACAGCAATAGAGAAAACGTCAATGCCACTTGTGAGAAAGGGCACAATACACCACCTCAGAGTCTTATCCCAAAGGACCTGAGATCACAGAGCAAGGCTACACAGGGTCACCAATTGATAGGAAGCTGCAGAGTTTCCTCCTGAGGCTACTTTTTTTTTTTTTTTCTTTTTAGGGCTGAACCCACTGCATAAGAAGGTTCCCAGGCTAGGGGTCCAATCAGAGCTATAGCTGTTGGCCTACACCACAGCCACAGCAATGCCAGATCCGAGCCACATCTGTGACCTACACCACAGCCCATGGCAACACCAGATCCTTAACCCACTGAGTAAGGCCAGGGAGCAAACCCACAACCTCACAGTTCCAAGGCAATTCCTTTCTGCTGCACCACAACGGGAACTCCACTCCTAAGGCTACTTTCATTTTTTAATACATTTTTTTACTGTGGTAAAACATATACATATAACATAAAATTTGCCATTTGAGCTATTGGAAGTGTGCATTTTAGTGGCATTAAGCACATTCTCAATGAGGAGCCACAGCTACCATCATCGACTTTCAACACCTTTCATCTTTCTGCACTGAAAACCCATTAGGCAACAACTCCTCCCCATTCTTCCCCCAGCTCCCAGCCACCACTCTTCTACTTTCTGTCGTCATGACTCTGCCTACTCTGGATACCTCACATCAGTGGAATCAGACAGTAGTTGTCCTTTGGTGGCTGGCTGGTTTCTCTTAGTGTGATGTTTTCAAGATGCATCCATGTTGAGTCATAGGTCAGAATTTCCTTACTTTTTATGGACAAATAATATTCCACTGTTGGGTACACCACATGTGGGTTATTCATTCATTCCTCAGTTGATGGATACTTGATCAGCGTTATTTTTATTTCTTGGCTTCTGTTGGAAAATTAGACTTAAGCTAACCAAGTGTCTGCTTTTTTTTTTTTTTGTCATCCTACTTAATTCAGAGAGGAAAAGCAACGCTTAGGGCCCCCGTCACACAAAATATTCTAAATTGCTGGAACAAGAGCCACAGCTCCAATCTTTGAACAGTGACTCAAAATCTATTTCATTGTGCAACAGAATTTCTCTTCCATCAGTCCACGCTGTAAGCCAAATATTCCAGAGAGGGATCGATCCCAGAAACTGCTTGGAATAGCACAGTGACCGGACGATGGGAATATAAGTTGGTACAACCACTGTGGAAAACAGTATGGAGGTTCCTCAAAAAACTACAAATAGAGTTGCTGTATGATCCTGCTCTCCCACTCCAGGGCACCTATCCAGAGAAAACTATAATTTGAGAAGATACGCACACCAGTGTTCATTGCAGCACTGTTTACAATAGCCAAGACACGGAAGCAACCTAAGTGTCCATCAATAGAGGAGTGGATCAAGAAGATGTATATATACAATGGAGTATTTACGCAAAAAAGAATGAAATAATGCCATGTGCAGCAATATAGATGGACCTAGAGATTGTTATACTAAGTGAAGTCAGACAGAGAAAGACAAATGTTATATGATATTATTTACATGTGGAATTTAAAAAAAAAGGATACAAATGAACCTAGCTGTAAAACAGAAACAGACTCACAGTCTTGAAAAACAAACTTATGGTTACCAGAGGGAAGAGTGGGGGTAGGGATGGACTGGGAGTTTGAGATTGGCATATGCACACTGTGGTATATAGAATGGTTGGCCAGAGTTCCCGTTGTGGTGCAGTGGTTAATGAAACCGACTAGGAATCAGGAGGTTGCGGGTTTGATCCCTGACTTTGCTCAGTGGGTTAAGGATCCGGCGTTGCCATGAGCTGTGGTGTAGGTCGCAGATGAGGCTCAGATCCCGAGTTGCTGTGGCTCTGGTGTAGCCCGGTGACTATAGCTCTGATTCGACCCCTGGCCTGGGAACCTCCATATGCCGCGGGAGCGGCCCAATAAACAGCAAAAAGACAAAAAAAAAACCTTAATTAATTAATTAAATTAAATAAAAAATAAAATAGAATGGTTGGCCAGTGGGGACCTGCTGTATAGCACAGGGAATATTCTACCCAATACTCTGTGATAATCTATACGGAAAACAATCTAGAAAGGAATATGTGTATATGAATAGCTCAGTCACTTTGCTGTACAGCAGACATTAAAATTATCACATTGTAAATCAACTGTGTTTCAATAAAACTTGAAAAAAATAAAGGTATTAGAGAAGTCACACAGTGTGTGATGACAGCGCTATGAGGCACATCTGACTGATAACCAAGGTTATGGCTTTCATTCACTGTGTATGGGCTTCAGATAAAAGCAGTTCCATGGCTCCATCAGGTGCTGGGAGCCCATCAGCCCTGGGAGGAGAGCAAAGATCCATAATGTGGGCCGTCTCATTAGCCCTTTCTCTAGTGAGGTAAGATTGAGACTGCTGCCCCGAATGGGGTGCAAAATTACACCCCAGAATGATGAGCACTTGATAAGGGGGCACAGAGGGGTCAGAGGGGAAGGGAAAGCAAGAAATGATGAGGGTGGAACTCGTTAGAGTGGATGCAGAAAGAAAACCAGGAGAAATAAAAAGCAGCCTAGGGACTGTCACTCTTGACAAAGCTCTGTTACGTGCAGAGCATCGGCAAGAAGAAGGTATCAGAATGAAGAAACGATGTGGGGAAAAATACAAAGATGGAATGAAAAAACTAAGTTATAGATTTTTATACCAATACTTGACTAATATATTACTTAGAGTCTAAAAGAAAAGCGTTTGCCATTTAAAAGAAAAAGAAATACCCTTTCTGATGGAATTTCAAGTAGTTGCTTTGTGTAATGAGATTTGGGGATTTCTACACAAAACCTGGTAAAATTAGCAAAACGGATGTTCCAGCACTGCTATTACCGTCTCCCTTTTAACCTTCTGGTCGATCCACTGTTGTGACCTCTGCGCATGCTTCTTCCATGCCCTCAGTGATGCCACCTGTAGCAACATGCTCAAACTTGCCTGGCACGTCCTCCACAAATTAATTAGCACAACTTCTTAACGATGTAATCTTTAATCCTGCACCCGCCCTGCTCCCCCTAAGACAGGTGTTAAGTATCTGTATCTGTGGTAAAGATGCGAGGTAAAAGAGACTGTGATCCATAATGTTGTAAATTCTTCAATTAAAAAAAAAAAAGAAAGAAAGAAAGGAGAGGAGTTCCCGTTGTGGTTCAGTGGGTGAAGGACCAGACATAGTGTCCATGAGGATGCAGTTTCCGTCCCTGGCCTCACCCAGCAGGTCAAGATTCCAGCGTTGCCGTGAGCTGTGGTGTAGGTTGCAGACATGGCTTGGATCTGGCGTTGCCGGGGCTGTGGTGTAGGCTGGCGGCTACACCACAGCCTGGGAACCTCCATATGCTGTGGGTTAAGCTGTAAAAAGGAGGGAGAAAAAGGGAGAGAGGAAAAAAAGGCTGATGTTCTAGGTACGTGAGCCAGTTCCGGGAAAAAGTTCGGGGCTTGACCTCTGGGGCTCTGGATTTCAATCCCAGTGAGGTGACCTTGGCTCACTCTCTGGATCTTACTAAGCTTCAGTTTTCTCACCTGTAAAAGGGGACACTTAATAGAACCTGTGAGGACTAAAAGAATGATGCCCTTAGCCACGATGTGAGACAGAGTAAATGTTCTATATATGTCAACTATTATTTTTTCTTTTTACAGCTTCACCCATGGCATATGGAAGTTCCCAGGCTAGGGGTCAAATCAGAGCTGCAGCTGGCAGCCTACACCACAGCCACAGCAACACCACATCTGCGACCTACACTGCAGCTTGCGTCAATGCCAGATCCTTAACCCACTGAGTGAGGCCAGGGATCAAACATGTTTCCTCACACAGAGACAATGTCAGGTCCTTAACCCAAGGAGCCACAATGGGAACTCCCTACATGTCAACTATTAATGATTATTTTTATTATGATTGATTCCGAGGCAGCCTCTCTCCATCAGGCTCTTGGATTCTACATGAAACATCAGAGCCCAGACACTCATGAAACCTCCCCCTAAGATCTGGACTAGACCCAAAAGAAGATGACCCAGAACTGTGGCTGGCACCTGGCTCCCCCGCCCCCTCCCCCCGGGCCACAGGAAACTATGCCCGGAAGTGTAATTAGCATATGCCACCGGTGCTAGAGGGGAGGCTTTCTTCAAGGACTTGGACTCACTTGCGTGGATGAGTGTCATAATCCCGGAAGGCATGCACCTGCTACCCTGATGCATCACACCATACTCCCAGCCCCCAAGGCTGCAACTTTGCAGACTAAGTGTGCATTCATTAGTTTCGTGTGTGTGTGTGTGTGTGTGTGTGTGTGTGTGTGTGTGTGTGTATCTTTTTAGGGCCGTGTCTGCAGCATATGGAGGTTCCCAGGCTAGGAGTTGAATCAGAGCTGCAGGAGCAGCCTACACCCCGGCCACAGCAATGCCAGATTCAAGCCATGTCTGCGATCTACTCCTTGACCTACACTGCAGCTTGTGGCAATGCCAGGGATGGAACCTTCGTCCTCATGGACACTGGTCGGGTTTGTTACTGCTGAGACACCAGGGGAACTCCCTCATTAGTTTCTTAGAATTGGATTTGATGGCACATGCCTTCCTCTGAAATCCACAAGTGCCCCCGAGTGAACCATTCGTTGCCGGGGACACCAGTTGTAATCATCAGCCACCCCAGGCAGGAACAGGCCCCTCAATCAAGTGAGTTTCCCCCTGACCCCTCTCCCATCTCCATTCCACCTGATCGTGTCTTCTCTTCTCTCCCAGAGAAGATGTCAGGCAGATGGACTAGATCATGTGCGCAGGGAGCCCTCAGGCAGTTTCTTCCCAAGCCCTGCAAAGAACCTGGTTAATGATGTTTATATTCAGCCTTCTGCATCGTCATCTAAAGCAATATGCATCTCTGAATATACGACCACCTGGTGAGACGTGGCATTCCCATGTTGGTTATAAAGGATGACTCCCTGGGTACTCTGACTTAAAAATATATGTCTCTGCCGGTCGAATTGCCTTCCTGGCAATCCCCACTCTTGGTCTGCAATTCTCGAATCAAATACACTGCCCACTTGTCATCTCTCTCTGCCTTCGCCGGGGGCCTCATTAGCGAGGACAGTAAAAACGCATGCAGTTCTGGGAGGAGTGCAGTGTGGCCGGACGCCTCTGTGCCGCTGGTGAGATGGGAAGGCATGCTGTCACATCAAACTGGTGATGCCTCCAAGAGATAAGGGACATTCATCAGGTCTGGGGGCGAGACTCCCCAGCCTAGAGACTCTGGGGGGTTCTGGAGAAATCAACAAAGCTCCAGTGGGACTCATGGCAACATGTGTGTTCCTCTCTTACAAGAATCATCAGCACATGGCCCCAGCTGTCCCCAGTCGTGGAAAAAGAAAAATCTCTTCCTTATCTTTACAGCGAGTGGACAGGAGGTCTGACGCTCCAGGAAAGAAAGGATTTTCAACTATGAGCTTCACGTAAAAAGAGCAAAGATCCGGGAATAGGAATAAGCACTGCTTCCCTTCTGCAGCCTGGAGACCCGAACACGAGAGCAATCCTGGGGCATAGAACATGGAGTGATTTCGGGCCACAGAACACAGAGCGATCCCGGGGCACAGAACACCGAGCGATCGTGGGGCCCAGAACACGGAATGATCCCGGGGCACAGAACACGGAGCAATCTTGGGGCACAGAACACCAAGCGATCGTGGGGCACAGAACACGGAGCGATCGTGGAGCACATACTGGGTCTCCTTGTTCAGGGACAAGTCCCCAGCCATCACCCGGGGGGAGGTGTTCAAACACGGGAGCCTGAAATTTTTTCTTGTCCTTTTCCCACTACATTTGAGCATCAGGGCGTTTCAGGAGTTCCATTGTTCTCTAGACAGATTGACTGAAACATGGGAATGGGCCCCGAAACAGCTCCGTGTGCCAGCTGAGCTGGTGGCTGCGGGCCTTCTCAAAGCCCAGGGAGGGCCACAGAGCTGTTCAGAAAGCCTCTGCCAGTTATCCCTTATGGAGAAACCCACACGGCGGGAAAGATTAGAGAAAAGCCATTTGGTCCACTGGTGGTTCTAAGCAGATGCTTCTTCCTAGGCATGAATATTCCAAAGATAGCACTTAGAGGTGATATTTTATTTTATTTTATTTTATTTTATTTTATTTTATTTTATTTTATTTTAAAATAGGGCTGCACCTGCAGCATATGGAGGTTCCCAGGCTAGGGGTCCAATTGGAGCTGCAGCTGCTGGCCTACACCACAGCCACTGCAACCACCGGATCCGAGCCACTTCTGAGACCTACACTGCAGCTCGTGGCAATGCCAGATCCTTAACCCACTGAGTGAGGCCAGGGATGGAACCCACACCCTCATGGATGCTAGTCAGATTCTTAACCCGTCAAGCCACAACGGGAACTCCACAGGGGATCTTTTATTTATTTAATTTATTTATTTTGCTTTTTAGGTCCGCACCCGTTGCATATAGAGGGGTCGAATTGGAGCTGTAGCCACAGCCACAGCCATAGGTAAGACTTACCCATCTGAGTGAGGCCAGGGATCAAACCACAACCTCATGGTTCCTAGTTGGATTCGTTTCCGCTGCGCCACGACAGGAACTCCCAGTTCCTTCCTATTTCAATGGGAGTTTCTCAAGTTGTGATCCTGCCCATGAACCCTGGTTCTATCAAGAGCAACATCCAAGTCTATGGCCTCTCAAATAACTGAATATAACTCCTACCCTCCCCCTCTCAGTTTCCTCCAAGTTCAGCCCCACCCCCACCTCAGATCTAAAACAATTCCTTGGAGTTCCCATCATGGCTTAGTGGTTAACGAATCCGACTAGGAATCATGAGGTTTCAGGTTCGATCCCTGGCCTTGCTCGGTGGGTTAAGGATCCGGCATTGCCGTGAGCTGTGGTGTAGGTTGCAGATGCGGCTCAGATCCCGAGTTGCTGTGGCTCTGGTGTAGCCCGGTGACTATAGCTCTGATTCAACCCCTGGCCTGGGAACCTCCATGTGCTGCGGGAAGTGGCCCTAGAAAAGGCAAAAAGACAAAAATAAATAAATAAATAAATAAATAAATAATAAATAAAACAATTCCTTGCCAACACGGTTTCTGTACCAGTCAGAACCACGTTTGCCTCTAATGGATGAACTCAGTATTTGGTCAGTGAGCTACCAAGGTCAATGGAGCTTTTGAGCAACCTCTGCCTTCTGCTGTCAAACTCGTTTCTCCACAGGGAGACAGTGCGAATTAGTCAAGTTAGGTAAGGTTCTCACAGTGGGGCGATAATGTCTCGACAACACAACCATTCCTACTCCTTCGTACCGATCGGAAGCTGGGGTGTACACAGCGAACAGGAAAATAACTGAAACTCAGAAGGCACGATGAGAACACCAGAGGTTTCCCGCAACAGGATGCTCATGCCTGCAGGTGCTAACAAATGACTTCTGTGCATCTTCCCTGGGTGTCGGTGGCGTCACCACATTCCATGTGCATGTCTAGGGAAGCTTCTCTTGATGTGTGTTTTCAGTTACAACATGAGCTCATTGTTGGAACTCAATAAGCAGGAAATATGACGGCTGCCGGTGCACGTTTATGTGATTTTGTCCTTAAAATAAATGGGAATCTTCGTGATCTTGCTCCATTTCATGGTTCTAAATACCATCTCTATGCCAATGACTCCCAAATTTAGATCTCCAGCCCAGACTGTTTCTTGAACTGCAGACGCATTTATCCAGCTGCCTGCCTGTCAGCTCCCTTAGACGTCTATGGGACATCTCAGCCTCCGCACAGCCACACTGAACTCTCTGCCTTCTCATGCTTTTCTCACCTCCCTTAACGATAACTCCGTGGTCATAGTTGATCAAACCAGAAGCCTTTCGGTTCCTCTTTTTTTTTGGAGGGGGGGGCCTTTTTGCCATTTTCTGGGGCCACTCCCGTGGCACATGGAGGTTCCCAGGCTAGGGGTCTAATCAGAGCTATAGCCGCCGGGCTACACCACAGCCACAGCCACGCCAGATCTGAGCCACATCTGCGACCTACACCACAGCTCACAGCAACGCCGGATCCTTAACCCACTGAGCAAGGCCAGGGATCAAACCCGCAACCTCATGGTTCCTACTCAGATTCGTCAACCACTGAGCCACGACGGGAACTCCTGGGTTCCTCTTTAGAGCCTCACTTTTTCTCACTCTAAGCAGATAGTTGACTGGCTACCTTCAAAACACACCCAGCATCTGGCCAGGTCACCATCGCTGTTCCCACCCTGTTTGAGCCACCCTCCTCTCTCACCTCAATCACTCTCGTTGTCTTCTGACTAGACTCCCTGTTTCTACTCTACAGTCTTATTAACAAGGTAGCCAGAGCGATCCCCAGATATGTTAAAAACCTTGCTGCGGGAAGTTCCTGTTGTATCTCAGCGGTAATGAACATGACTAATACCCGTGAGGATGTGGGTTCGATCCCTGGCCTTGCTCAGTGGGTTAAGGATCCGGTGTTGCCATGAGCTATGTGGTGTAGGTCGCAGACACGGCTGGGATCTGGTGTTGCTGTGGCTGTGCTATAAGCTGGCAGCTGCAGCTCTGATTTGACCCCTAGCCTGGGAACTTCCCTATGCTGCAGGTGCAGCCTTAAAAAAGAAAAACAAACAAACAAACAAACAAACAAAACTTGCTGTGGTTCCCCATCTTACCCAGAAAACAAAACCAAAAAAGTTCTTCCACTTGCAGGCACATACCGAAGAAATACAAAACATACGCCCACACGCAATGGGCCCCCGGTGTTGACAGCAGCGTTATTCACAAGGGCCAAGTGGAACCGACCCAAATGTCCGTCAGCTGATGAATGGGTAAATAAGAGGTGCCATGTCCTCGCAATGGAATGTTATTTGTCCATAAAAAAGGACTGAAACTCTGATACAGGCTACAAGGGGAGGAGCCTTGAAACCATTATGGTGAAAGAAACCAGACACAGCCGCTCACATAGGGTAGAATTCCATTGAAAGGACATGTCCCGAATAAAGCAAAGCCATAGACACAGAAAGTGGATTAGTGGTTGTGAGGGGCTGGGAGGGGCAGTGGGGAGGGGAAGGGATGGCTTACAGGGTACAGGGTTTCTTTTGGGGGTGAGGAAAATGCTCTGGTGGTGGTTGCACAACTGTGAAGATACTGAAAACCAAGGGGATAAATATTATGAGTGACATTTCAATTTTTATTTATTTTTATCTTTTTTGCTTTTTAGGAAGGCACCCACGGCATATAGAAGTTCCCAGGCTAAGAGTCAAATCAGAGCAACAGCTGCCACCCTACACCACAGCCACAGCAGTGTGGGACCTGAGCTGCGTCTGTGACCTGCGTCACACATCATGGCAACATCAGATCCTTGAGTGAGGCCAGGGATCGAACCTGCATCCTCGTGGATACTAGTTGCGGTTTGTTAACGCTGAGCCACAACCAGAACGGCCACTTGTCAATTTTTAGAGAAGGGAAAACCCTACCAAAGGCCCCCAGGTAGACTCTGCATCATCTGAGCCTCCCAGTTGCTCTCTGGCTTCCTCCTCCCAGGCTCCCCTGGGGCTTTTCTCCAGACGGTCCGGACTCCTTGCCGTCCCATGAACGGGAAGCCTTTGTGCTGGTATTCCCTCTGCTGGGAATGCTTGTCTCTCAGAGGCACACAGACACTTGCTTGGTTAATTCCTTCACTGCCTCTGTGTCTTTGCTCAAATCTCACCTTCCGACGGGTCTCAGCACTTTCATGTAAACAACAACCTGTGCCATCCCACTCCTGACACCCGCTCCTTTTTCCCTTTTTTTCCCATAGGGTTTAGTACCTTCTAATAGAGCCCCGACTGACTGACTTATGTGTGTGGCTATGGTCTGTGTCTAAGCTCCCTGAGGGTAGGAATCTGACTTTGTTCACTGGTGTGTCCCAGGTCTCTGAGACAGTCAGTGCTCCACGCATAGCAGGTGCTTAAAAAGTACTTGCTGAATGAATGAATTCTGTATTTTGAGCTTCAAAAATGCACCTTCTGGGAGTTTCCGTTATGGCGCGGTGGAAACAAACCCAACTAGTATCCATGAGGATGCGGGTTTGATCCCTGGCTTCGCTCAGTGGATCGGGGATCCAGTGTTGCCGTGAACTGTGGTGTAGGTTGTAGGATCTGGCGTGGCTGTGGCTGTGGTGTAGGCTGTCAGCTGTGGCTCTGGTCTCATCCCTAGCTTGGGGACTTCCATAGGCTGTGAGTGCAGCCCTACTCCCCCCCCGCCCCCCGCCCCAAAAGCACCTTCTAAGTCATGAAGTAGAACATTGATTTGGAAAAAAGAAATGGGGCTGAACTAAGAGGGCATCAGGTACAAGTTAACTAATCCCATGTAATTGAAAAATAATGCCAATAATTAGCTCCAGTTTGCAGTTTAATTTTACAAACCAAGGGCCTGCTAACTGCTTTGCTTTGCCAAAGAAGTATTGGCTCGCTCTCAAAAATACCATCTCCAATACCCATGTGAGATTTCTCTTTCTACCTCTCCTATCAGTTATTCCAGATGAAGAATGTTTTTTGTCTGTTTTTCCAGGCGTATGCCAACGCATGCCCTCCGTTTCCCCCTGACCTATGGAAGTGTATGTTTTGTCTACACTCCGGCTGGCTGCTGATTTACTTTTCCATTATCAAGTGTAAGAAGCCCTAGTAGGAATTTAAAGTAGTTTCTTAGGAGCAAAAAAAAAAAAAAAAAAACCATAAACGTGCCCTTCACTGAGGGTTACATTATTATTGAGATTAAAAAAAAAAATCGCATAACATCAAGTTCATCGAAAAGTGTACAACTAAGGGGTTTTGGGGATATTTGTTCATCACACACCAAAAATCTGCAACTATGCGTGGCAGTGAACATTATTTTATTGTGAGTATTTCACCATATGTCCATATATCGGATCATTATATACATCATAATGTATCATACAGTATATTATAATTATATATGTGATATATATCACATCTGCAACTCACACGATGTTTTATGTCAATGTTGAAAAAAAGGTACACAGTGAGCGGTTCTCAGATGTGTGAAGCCACGGTCAACTGAAGAACATTTTCATTACCCCAAAAAAGAGGCATTCCCCATTTCCCACGACACCCCCCTATTCTGGAATTTTTTTTTTTTTTTAAGTGCTGCACGTGTGGCATAGGGACATTCCCAGACTAGGTGTCAAACAGGAGCCCCAGCTGCCGGCCACAGCCACAGCCGAAGCAATGCCAGATCTGAGCCGTGTCTGCGACCTACACCACAGCTCATGGCAACACCAGATCCTTAACCCTCTGAGCGACCAAACCCACATCCTCATGGATCATAGTCAGATTTGTTTCCACTGAGCCACGATGGGAACTCCTGGACGTCATTCCTTTTTATGATTGAATTTTATTGAATGCGTATATCATTTGTTTGCTTGTTTTTAAATTTTTTATTGGTGTATAGTTGACTTACAATGTTGTGTTAGTTTCAGGTGTAGAGCAAAGCGAATCAGTTACACGTATACATATATCCATTCTTTTTCATATTCTTTTCCCATATAAGCCACCACAGAGTGATGAATAGATTTCCCTGTACTGTACAGCATGTCCTTGTTATCTATTTTATTTTTATTATGATTACTATTATTTGTGGTCTTCTTAGGGCCACATCAGTGGCATATGGAGGTTCCCAGGCCAGGGTTTGAATTGGAGCTACAGCTGCCGGCCTACACCACAGCCACAGCAACACAGGATCTGAGCCACGTCTGCAACCTACCCCACAGCTCACGGCAATGCCAGATCCTAACCCACTGAGTGAGGCCAGAGATGGAACCTGCAACCTCATGGTTCCTGGTTGGATTCATTTCCACTGCGCCACGATGGGAACTCCCTAGGAGTTCTTTGTGTTTTGGGTGTTGTGCAAGAGTTCTTTTGGTAGTCTGCATACCAGACACATGTCGGATATGGGATTTGTAAATATTTTTCCCATTCTTCCCATTGATTTTTATTCCCAACCACCCAATGACCTTTTGACAACACCCCCCCCCCGCCAGGACCGACCCAAGGACCGACCCCAGGACACCCAGGGGTGCCCCTACAGCCTTCTCAGCAAGGGCAGCAGGGGTGCACAAAGGCACCGTGCAGCCTGCCATTACCACTTGTCAGTCAATCAAGGCTTCCTCAGCAGAGCTGGGGGACAGCAATGATACCCCTGATAAACAGGCACGAGTATGAGCTGATCCCTATCCACCCGGAGTCTGCGCAGCTCAGTTCAAGATGCCACCATCTGGACAGGGCACAGCAGGTGGCTGCACCAGGGCCAACCAGGGGACCATCATCCAGGGAGGGAGAACAGATGGGCAGAGGTGTTCATCAGAGTTTTTAACTTCAAATGGGCACCTAGCATTCTACTCCATGCAAGTGTGACCGAGAACACCCAATTCACAAGGTGTTGTTTATAGGAGCAATGGAAACCTTTTACCAAAGAGAATTATTTTTACACAATATATTCCAATAAGAGTAGAGCTGCACCGAGCAGCGGTGACTAAATGGGTCCCTTGCCCATTGCAAGGTCTCTGTTCTCTTGAGCTGGGCAACCCCTGCCACCCCTTGGAACCTAGTCTAAAAATCATTTAGTGACCTAAAAAGTCTCTTTTAGTAAGAAAATTCACAGTGAAATCCTATTTGTTGTAAAATTTAAAAAAAAAATACCATCCCAAAGTATTTAGAGCTATCCACCCAGACAGTAATAGTAACTGCTGGGATGATAACTGTTTAACTTTTTTTTCTTTTCAGCTTTCTCTCCTCCCCCATCTCTTCCCATTCCCTCTCATTAAGGATGGATTAATTGTGTCATTTTAAAAAGCACGTGGAAGAGAACGTGCTCCTGGTGCAAATTTTAAAAGGCTCTTCTCCACTGACAGGGCTCACTCACCCAGACTGCTACCACCCCAGTCATGGCACCACATCACTCAAATGACTGTGACAGGCATCGGTTATACGTCCGGATGCCCCACATGTGTCATTTCAAGACCATAAAATATTTAAGGTCTTCAGGCAAGTCGAAGACATCAATGTAAAATGGAACACATTAAGAACTATCCTATAAAAGACACATCAGAAAACCATGGCATATTAGTCTTCCAAAACAACTGGTTTGCATCTAACAGTACAGACTGGAAGAGGAAAAAGATGGTTATTGGCCCTCTTTGGTCCAATGGTCCTCACTGAGCAAGCCAAGGAGGGAAGGTGATAGACACGCACTCGCTTGGCTGATCCTCTTACTCTTACCCCCCCGCCCCGGCCCCCGCATTTCTCTGCAGTCTTTACCATATTTTTGCAAATGGCCTCTTATTGTCAGTGGTTGACTCTTTCCCCCTAAATAAAGAGTTGCATGAAAGCAGGAAGCAGAGACCTGAGTTGCATGAAAGCAGGAAGCAGAGACCTGAGGAGACATCACAGGGCTCTCTACATAGAAGCATAAGGCTGGGCTCCGTGACCTTCATCTCAATAGGGAAGACTTCTCCTGCACCTGCTTGCAGGTGGCATCAGGACAATCACTTTCTGCATCCACCCTGGAGGAGCCTGGTTTAGAGAATGAGACAGGCACATAAACTAGAATTTCAATGTAGGTTCATGGAGCTCAGGAGGGCTCCCTAAAGGAACCATAGCCTTGAAAGGTAAGGAGGAGTTGACTTGTTTTAACGATCTGAAGTGAGCCCAGAGATAGAGGGCCCACTAAGGCAGCCGCTCGCTTCTCTATCAAGTCTCTTTGGAAGAAAAATATTACCTAAGATCACTTTTATTAGCATAATAAAGTTCTTAGAGCCAACAGGCTATGGGTGAAAGTTTTATGTGCAGGAAAATAAATGCACCTATTCATTCATTTATGCACTCAATAAATGCACCACGAATACCTCCCACGTGCAAGGCACGTGTGCTTTTATGCACATCTTCCATGTAGAGATGTGCCTGGAATTCTCTTCCACTAGATTTTTTGCCCCGATTTCACTGCAGCTTTTTGACTGCCAGATATTTTCTCATTTACTTATTGTCTGTCTCCCCTGATCAGAATGTAAGATCTATGAGAGCAGGAAGCTTATCTTCATTGTCTCATTGTACTCAATCACCTAGAACCATGCCATGCACAGGCTCGATAACTGTTTGCTGATATAACTAATTAGTTAATTCATGAATATGCATATCATATATCTAAACAGAAAATGCCTACACGCAGCCCTAAGAGACACAGAGCTTTAGACGACAAGAATTCGCTCATGAGTATGCACTTTTATTACTAGAGATAACATATTTCAATGCAGTAAGATAAACTTTTTTGTTACATAAATAGATATTAAAAACACTGTCATGGTGTTTGTCAACATACTAATGACTTTTGTCTTAACTTTTGCATCTTCGTAGGTGCCTTTTAGCCACCAAGAATTAAAAAATAACTGTCAAAAGCTGAACAACCATCTTTAGTAATCATTTTTGCAGTGTCCCACTTGAGAATATAAACAATAAGCTCAGAAGCCAATACAAGAATGGGCTTCGGCTCTCTCGAAAATGTTTCCAGCTAAAGAGGAACAGAAGGTATCTTGAAATTCTGGAGCCAGTTATCAATCAAATATATATAATATATCTATACGAGAGAGAGAAAGAGAGAGAGAGAGAATGAGAGACCACAAATGAAATTGTGCTGGAGAATACAGAAGGAAATGAGTATCTGAAAGTTACAGAGACATGATTGCAAATGATGCACCAACAGGCAGAACATAACCAAACATCGTAGGAAGGTCACCTTGTGCATCAGGAACAGAGACTATGGCGTCAAAGTGGTTCTAGGCTTCAGACCACAGTGCTTTCTGAGCACGGGCTGCTTTGCCAGCCCTTGTTCATTCTTCCTTTGTAACTTGAATCCATTGCTTTCTTTTCATGGCTACCTGATCCAGATTCTCAGCAACCCCAGCCTTGACTACAGCAATAGACCAGGTCATCACCACTCTGCCTAATCCAATAGCACCGCCAGGTTAACAGTAAGTCAGAAAGAGAAAGACAGGAATTCCCATCGTGGCTCAGTGGAAACGAATCTGACTAGCATCCAGAAGGACACAAGTTTGATCCCTGGCCTCGCTCAGTGGGTTAAGGATCCGGTGTTGCTGTGAGCTGTGGTGTAGGTTGCAGACACAGCTCAGATCTGGCGTGGCTGCAGCTGTGGTGTAGGTCAGTGGCTACAGCTCCGATTTGACCCCTAGACTGGGAACCTCCATATGCTATGGGTGCAGCCCTAAAAAGAGAACAAAGAGAGAGAGAGAGAAAGACAAATATCATATGATATCACTTCTCTCTGGACTCCAATATATGGAACAAGTGAACCGGTCTACAGAAAAGAAACACACTCATGGGCGTGGAGAACAGACTTGTGGTTGCCAAGGGGGAAGCGGAGGAGTGGGATGGATGGGAGTGTGGGATTAGTAATACGAACGATTGCATTTGGAATGGACAAGCAGTGAGGTCCTGCTGTACAGCACAGGGAACCATACCTAGTCACTTGTGATGGAACATGATGGAGGATAATGTGTGTTTATATATATATCTGGGTCACTGCTGTACAGCAGAAATGGACAGAACATTGTAAATCAACTATAACAAAAAAATTAAAAAAAAAAAAATCCTTCAGGCAGCTCCCCTGCCTACAAGATCTAAGACTGGATGCCAAGGTCCTTTCCAATAAGACCCACCTTCCCAATAAGACCCACCTTCCCAACAAGACCCACCTTCCCAACAGAGACCCCTGGACTTAGCAACCCAAACTCCCAACTACCAGAGGGGATGGCAGGAAACACCCTCAGCTCATCCAAATCCCACTTGGTTCTTTACCGGCCGAAGTCAAAGCCCTGAAGATTCTCTCCCAACTCTAATCCACTGTCACCTCCACTTCCTTTGAATTCCTTATAGAAATTCCCTTCTGGTACTATTCACTTGCCATGCATCCAGAGACTGCTTTTTGGATCTATTTAATTTGCATGTTTTATTCTTTTTTCATGGAGCTCTTGAATTCCTAAAAAACAGAGACTAGATTATGTCCCCCTCATAGGGCATAGCCCAGGACTACACACATTGAAGGCAGACAGTAAACAAACAAACAAAGAAACAATTCTTGAAGCCACCTGGGTTTGGGACGGGTTGCAATAGGGCTGTAGATTGTGCATTTCATTGAAATAAACATGCACAGTGATAACACCAATCAAACGAGGATAAAGAGGAGCGTAAGCTTTTCTAAGTCTACGTGCCAGTTTCTAAAAGGTTTGGCTAGGGCAAGTCGCTTGAAGGTGCTGCTAGACACTCTTAGCTGTGCTTAGCCCCACCTGGAATTCAGGTAACCACAAAAAACAGGGCTTGGTTCTGGAGTAAAGGGTAACTGATTAAGCCAGGTAGGGAATGTTAATAATACATACTAAATATTAATAATACATACTAAATGCCCAAAGACGATGCCAATCAATTCTGCTACCCTCTTACCCCCCCCTTTAATGGATCCCACCAATTCTGCTACCCTCTTACCCCCCCCCCCTTTCTAATGGATCCCACCAAAGGAAACTGAACCACAAAGTCTCCACATTAAAGCCAAGTTAATGGCTTGATTATAATTGAGAGGAGAGGCAGAGCCTTTTCAAGTCAAGGCAGGCCATCCCTTCCTGGCATTCTCCCCTGAGGACCAGTATTTGTGTGCCACAGACAGGAAGAGCGAATGGTGAGAGTTCTACACTGGAACCTGGGCTGGGGTTAACCTCTGGGGCCATGCTGGTGGGAGCAGGAGGGAGGTCACTGGGTCACTTCCTTACCGCTCAGTTGGGGAAAGGCTTACAGCATCGACACCCCTCTCCTCCTACCCCAAGTGATATTAAAAGACAAAGCAAAACAATACACACACACACAGAGCACCCTACATATACAGGGTGTATGCATATATTAAAATATGTTTTTAAAAAAGGCCTATTTAAAAATACTTTAGCAATAGTTTCACTTGCTAAAACAATAAGACGTATTTCCCCTGCAAGAACCCTTAATTTAACAGTCTGGTGCAAACTGCTAAAAGAGCCTCGCTTGCAAAAATCAAACCCAGCCATAGCGTATAACTGCGCTGTTATCGGCAGTCCTACTCCTAGACTTTATAACTTTTTAATAAAAAGAAATGTCACTCACCTCAATAACAAGCTTCCCCCCACCCCACGCACCCCCCTTCCCTCCCTTCCTCTTTAAGGTATAGGAATTTCAAACAAGAGCTGTCTAAACCCAAGTTCCCTCTTGTGGCAAACAGCTCCCTTCTTTTCAGCAAAAGCCTCCTTATTTTATGTATTTATTTTTTCTTCATTCTTTTTCTGTAACCTCTTTAGATTTTCATACAAATGGCATGTGACTCCTGGGACATTTTGCCATGACGTTCCACTCTTGGGAGAATGAAATACTACCATGCTGATGGGCTGCCCCCTCCTCTATAAAAAAGAGGCTGGACCGAGGTAATTACTTCTTCTGTGTTGAGAGTGCAGACAAGGGGGTCTGGGGAGGCAAGGAGGTCTCGCTAAGGGCACAGAGGGACACGGCTATTCTTCCTCCCTGGTCTTCTAGGACCAAGGACCTCCTCTGCTGGCTTCTCCATCAGTAGCGCAGGAAAGCTGGTCTTCCTGGAGGGTAAGAAAGCCCTCACCACGGCGGATGGGGAAGGGGGAAGGCAGAAATGAAACTGGCGTGGACATTTCTGATAACTCCAAGTCATGAGAAAGGAATGCAAATAATTCTAGGTTGGTGCGACCCATCCTCATCCCCCACCCCTCTTCCTGGGAAAGTTCAAAGGTACAGGTGACTCTATAGGTCAAAGGGCAAATGCTTCAGGAGCGTTCAGCCTGGTTCTTGCTTGCATTTCACGAAGGTCCTGGATCTAACGCACGAGTTAAACCATTACTAATGAGAGCCACTACCAGTTTTAGGCGACACTGATTAAAAGAGCAGTCTGGTGGGACTGATTAGGAATTCAGACCAACGGTTTCCATTTGGGATCCAGCAGGGGGGAAAAAGAACAGGGAAATAGAGGCCTCCTCCTTTCATCTGCAAACTCTCCACTACCAAACACCGGTGTGCTCCAGCAAAAACGGAAAACCTTTTCTCAAGGAATCAGATTTTCATCTCAAACCCGCACAGCAACCAAAACCCACATCGTAAGACCTGAGGCATAACAGGCATTGCCACCTACACAAAACTCCAAGAAGCATTCATCCCTAATGACAAAACTGAAGACACAATAAAGAGCTTGTGCCACCCTTTGTAAAGGTTTGAAATTGAGATATCATGGATATATCATATTATATTCGTTTCAGATATAAACAGTGATTCACTGTTTGAATATGCTGTGAAATGATCACCGTGATAAGTCTAGTTAATATCCCATACCACGCATAGTTACATCATTTTCGTGATGAGAACTTTTCAAATTTATTCTCTTAGCAGTCTCCGAATATGCAGTACGGTATTATTAACTAGAGTCACCATGCTGTATGTTACACTGCTGTGACATTTTGATAACTGGAAGTTTGTACCTCTGACCCCATTTCCCCATTTTGGACCCCCCCCCCCCCCCCGCCCCAACCTCCCTGCCTGTGGCAAACGCCAATCTGTTCTCTGTATCTATGAGCTTATTATTACTATTGTTATTATCATTATTATTATTTTTAGATTCCTATGTAAGTCAGATCAGACAGTATTTGCCTCACTTATTGGACTTATTACGTAGCATAATGCCCTTAAGGTCCATTTAAAACTGTAAAACCGGGGAGTTCCTGTTGTGGCTCAGTGGTTAACGAATCTGACTAGGAACCATGAGGTTGAGGGTTCAATCCCTGGCCTTGCTCAGTGTTGCCGTGAGCTGCAGTGTAGGCTGGTAGCTACAGCTCTGATTGGACTCCTAGCCTGGGAACCTCCATATGCCATGAGTGTAGCCCTAGAAAAGACAAAAAGACCAAAAAAAAAAAAAAAAAACCCCACCTGTAAAACCAGAGTTTCCTGTCATGGGTCAGCGGTAACAAATCCAACTAGGATCCATAAGGATGCGGGTTCGATCTCTGGGCTCGCTCAGTGGGTTAAGGATCTGATGTTGCTGGGAGCTGTGGTGTAGGTCATAGATGCTGCTTGGATCTGGTATTGCTGTGGCTGTGGGGTAGGCTGGCAGCTGTAACTCCGAATTGAGCCCTAGGCTGGGAACTTCCGTATGCCATGGGTGTGGCCCTATAAAGCAAAACAAAAAACAAAACCCCTAAAGCCCTGCAAAACCCAGACTGGGACTTGAACCCACATGCTGGGACTCTAACCCAGCCAAGACTCACATTGAGACGTGAACTCACTGTTGTTCAATTAAAATCACACACCTGGTCTCAGGACTTCTTGAAGTTCAGGTTCTTTATGCCTCAGCATGGAAGGAATTCAGTGAAAGGCAAAATGATAGGTAAGAAGTAGATTTATTGAGAGAGACAAAGTGTGGGTCATCTCAGAAGGTGAGAGGCCTCAAAATAGGGGGTGGTGAGTTTTTATAGGCTGGGTCCTTTCATAGGCTAATAAGTGGGAGGTTTATTACAGCTATTTCCGGGAAGGAGAGGGGAGCTTTCTCGGCGCCTGTGGGTCTGTCATTTAGCTAATGGATCACATAAGCAAATAATGAAGCTCAAGGCTACGGGAAGTCGAGCCTTCTGCCATCTTGGACCTAGGTGGTTCTAACCAGTTTCTGTTGTGTCCTCAGTGGCGATGCATTTCTCTTTTAAAGGTCATGTCTTGCCACCTTCCCTCCTGTTTCACCTTCACTTTGCAAATGGAAAGCTTTCCTTCTTTTTCATGGCCAAATAATATTCCACTGTGTCTGTACATATATATATATATATCTGTACATATGTACATATGTGTATACACACACACACACACACAGAGCACATCTTTATCCATCATCCACTGATGGGCGCTCAGGTAGTTTCCATATCTTGGCTATTGTACATGATGCTGTAATGAACAAGAGGGTGCAGATATCTTTTTGAGTTGGTGTTTTCACGTTCTTCAGATAAATAGCCAAGAGCAGAACCTTGCTAGAGCCTATGGTCGTTCTAGTTTTAATTTTTTGTTCTGATTTTTTGTTTTGTGTTTTTATTTTTAAGTTCTCTTTTTAAGGTTTTTCCTAGTGGCTGCACCAATTTACCGTCCCATCAGCAGTGTGCAAGGGGTTCTTTTTCTCCATATCCTTCCCAACACGTTATGTTTTGTCTTTTTAATAATGGCCATTCCGACAGGTTTGAGGTTATATTTCATTGTAGTTTTGACTTGCATTTCCCTAATGACTGGTGATGCGAAGTATCTTTTCATGTACATGTTAGCCATGTGCACGTCTTCTTCGGAAAAATGTTTATTCGGATCATCTGTCCATTTTTAAATTAGAGGTTTCTTTTCTTTTCTTTTTTTTTGCTACTGAGTTGTTTGAGCTCCTAATATATTTTGGATATTCCCCCCTTATCAGATATATGATTTGGAAATATTTTCTCCCATTCAGTGGGGTGCCTTTTCATTTTGTTGATGATTTTCTTTGCTGTGCCGCGTGCATCAAATTGATTACTACTTTTTCGTCCATTCTTTCATACCACCCATCAGGTGGTATAATTCACATTTAGCAGAATTTATTTACTATTAGCCCAAAATGTTGGTGACCAGGTGCGTCCTCAGATAATTACAACTGTCCAAGGTTCAAAGCTTCCTAATTTCCAGTCTGACCTCGCTTGAGCACAACCAGCCATTGTCACCATTTTAAGTAGAGTGATGCATTATTGGGCCCAAGACCCTAAGTGAGTTTATTAGCTATATGAATGGAAAACTAAAGCTGAGGGTTAGATAGGCCTTCTTCTTAAAGTGAATGCCAATCATTTAAGGAGCCAGAAAAATGTTAGAGCATTTCTGAGAAAAGGCCAGCAAACACTGAAGTCAAGAGCCTTGCAACTGTCCGCCACACATTTGCCTTGCATTCAGTAAACCAAGGAGAGGAAAATGTTTTTGGTTTCATACCTTTCCTTTCCTTCCTATGGTTGATTTTATGTACCTTGTAAATCCCTGCCAAAGATTTTCCTTTGAATAGCCATCACTTTATTTTTTATTCTATTTATTTATGTATTTAGTCTTTTTAGGGCCACACCTGTAGCATATGGAGGTTCCCAGGCTAGGGGTCAAATCGGAGCTGTAGCTGCTGGCCTACACCACAGCCACAGCCACAGCCACACTAGATCTGAGCTGTGTCTGCAACCTACACCACAGCTCACAGCAACGCTGCACCCTTAACCTACTGAGCAGGGCCAGGGATCAAACCCACGTCTTCATGGATACTAGTAGGGTTTGTTATTGCTGAGCCACAATGGGAACTCCCTTAAATACCCGTCACTTTAAACACTCCCTTGAAATAACATCAGGTTGTATTCTGCTTCACCTGATCCTTCCTTCTTCAGGGCTTATTTATTCCTTTGTTATGCAGAAACAAGAAAAGAAGCACATGTGACCTGTGTACCAGAGTGTCGGCCATTTATATATTCAGCTGTTACAGGCTTCAGGGAGAGCACACGCCCAAGGTTTTTTAATCTAGAAAAAAAAAGCTATTCCTATCCATCTCAATCAGGAACTCTCACCTGAGGTCCAGAGATGGGCTGAAAGATATGCAGAAACCCCCTAAAAACATATGCAGCACTTTGCAAGTCTGGGCATTTTTTCAAGGAGCAGGCCTATTGTTCTCATCGGATGCTTGTGCCGGGCGGGGGAGGGGGGGGGGTCTTCCGTTACACCCTCTAGCTTCCCAGATGTCCCCAGCGTGTCCTCCTCAGGGCCTGAGGTGGACGGATGCAGGCTGCGTAAACGGACAGATTGCCTCCTGGTTCCGGGATGATGGACCTCTCAGAAGGAGATGGGACAGGACAGGGTGTGTGTGCCCCAGTATCCAGAAGACAGGCACCCAAAGCTGTGTCCTCAAGAGAACACCCATATCCAACCTAGTCAATTAAGTCCAAAGCAGTTCTCTGATCAGAGGGGGCCAGGGGAGCAGAGGGGCATTGAAGGTGGGCTTTGGCTCTCAGCTCTTGACGGGGTCCTCCCTCTCCTTGCACCTCAGGGCTGCCCACGGTAAGAGCACTGCGTTCGCAGCTCCAGGAGCCTCTGCGGTTTCTCTACCCCTGCCACAGCTTCGTAAACAGCCTCCCTTCAACTATTTATCCTAAAGACTGTGCCATCTGTTTTCTGCCAGGACCTCAGAAATGTTTCAGACGTCGATGACTTTCAACAGCGACAGATATTTATAGGTTAAAGGAATTTGTGTACATTTGAGGGACAAAATAAGGCCATGTGCGGTCACGTGGATGGACCTAGAGAATCTCATGCTAAGTGACGTGAGAAAGGGAAAGGCAAATACCATATTACATCACTTACACGTGGAATCCAGACTATGGCACAGAGGAGCCTATCTGGAAAACCAAAACAGATCAGGGGCTTGGCGAGCAGATGTGTGGTTGCCGGAGTGACAGGGGAAGGAGCGGGATGGACGGGGAGCTTGGGGTTGGTGGATGCAAACTGTTACATTTGGAATGGATGGGTGCTGGGGCCCTACTGTGCAGCACAGGGACCTGTGTGACTGGGTCACTTTGCTGTACAGCAGAAATTGAAGAAACATTGTAAATCAACTACAGTTCAATTAAAAAAAAAAATTTGAGGGAAACTGAACCTAGAGAAAACTCGAAAGCGAGTCTCCAGGTAACTGGGCAGAAAATCCCAAAGACATGGGCTGTGTGGTTCCTTCCATCCTTGGGCTGATGCACATTCTCTACCTGCCCCTACCCCCACCCCAGCGCCTTTATATGCACCCCAAGCCCCGGGTGTGGGTGCTCTTACTGGTACACCAATGCTACCTTCCCCTCTCATCTGAGCATGAGTTTAGGTTAAGGGGTGACAGCTGCTCCCAGGCAGTTTCCTTAGGTCTCGCCTGTGAGACCACGACAGCAACAGTCCCCAGTTCACAGGCTGCTGGAGGAAGAGATGAGGGCACGCAGGGAACCTGCAGGCCCACTGCCGGGGCAGTGCCCGCAGGCTGGGCTCCCATCAGTCAGCTGGTCCCGACCTTGTGTCCTGCACCTGGGCTGCTGTCCTCTGCTCCCCTGGCCCCCTCTGATCAGTGAACCGCTTTGGATTTAATCGACTGGGTTGGATATGGGTGCTCTCTCGAGGACACAACTTTGGGTGCTTGTCTTCTGGATACTGGCATGACCAAAGAAACACCTGTGCTGGGCACGCCCATCCACACACCTGCACACACACGCACTCACAGGTCAGGCGAACTGGAACCAGTCAGTTCTGTCTGACCCACTACCTCCTAAGGCATCGAACCCCTACTCACGGCTTTTAGTTTAGTTTAGTTTAGTTTAGTTTTATTGGAGTAGAGTTGACTTCCAATGTGATGCTGGTTTCAAGTGTACAGCAAAGTGATTCAGATATATTTCAGATATATATATATATATCTCTCCATTCTTTTTCAGATTATTTTCCCATATAGGTTATTACAAAATATTGAGTAGATTTCCCTGTGCTATACAGTAGGTCCTTATTACTTATCTATTTTATTTTATTAGTAGTATTTTTTTGTCTTTTTAGGGCCACATTTGTGGCACATGAAGGTTCCCAGGCTGGAGGTCGAATCGGAGCTGCAGCGGCCAGCCGACGCCACAGCATCTTGGGATCTGAGTCACATCTGTGACCTACACCACAGCTCATGGCAGCACCGGATCCTTGACCCGCCGAGCGAGGCCAGGGATCGAACCTGTGTCCTCATGGATCCTAGTTGGGTTGGTTACCACTGAGCCATGATGGAAACGCCCTCTATTTTATACATAGTGATGTGTATATTTTCACCCCAACCTCCTAACTTATCCCCCACCATGCTTCTCCTTTGGTAGCCATGAGTTTGCTTTCTAAACCTGTTGAGTTTGTTTCTGTTTTGTAAGTTCTTTTGTACCATTTTTTGTTGGATTCCATTCGCGATCTCCTGTGATAACTGTCTTTGTCTGACTTCGCTTCCTACGTGATCACTAGGTCCATCCGTGTGCTTTTAAAACAACCGGCGCTGTCTCTGATGGATCAGCCAGAGCATGTTTGGATTCAGAGACCAGCACACTTGTCTGAAGATGCATTTAGAGCTTGGTGTTTACTTCCTACGACTGAGTAGGCTCCTCTCCTCTGGCCCGGGCCAGGCGGACAGGAATGGCCAGAGGTCTGAGGAAGAGACTAGACAGGGTGCGGCCGGAATGACTGAATGTGGCAGAGTCTATGCACATTTTCCGGGGGCGGGAGGATGTCATGATTTTGAAAGCTTTGTGGTACAGCAATAAAACATCAATAATTGAGGAATGAATCATTAAAAAAAAATCATTGGAATTCCCATTGTGGCTCAGTGGTTAATGAACCCCACGAGGATCCATGAGGACACGGATTCAGTCCCTGGCCTTGCTCAGTGGGTGAAGGATCCGGCATTGCCGTGAGCTGTGGTGTAGGTCACAGATGTGGCTCGGATCCCGCGTGGCTATGGCTGTGGTGTAGGCCAGCAGCTACAGCTCGAATTCAACCCCTAACCTGGGAACTTCCATGTGCTGTGGGTACAGCCATAAAAAGACCAAAAAAAAAAAAAAAAGACAAAAAAATCATTATGGCCAAGGCTTGGGCCACAGACCTCATGGCACAATATCTGTAGAAAACGTGAAATGTGGATTCGTCTCTGAGGTGTGTGTACTTGACGGAATCCTAGGTTGACCTAAACCCCAGTTTCCTGTGACAGTCACAGTACGCTCCGTACCCTGGTTCCCGCCTGCTCTTCTCCCTTGAATCACGATCATAGGCTGTTGGTCCCCAGAGGTGGGCCAACAGTAGCTGCACCACATGACGGTGACATGTTGGGCTCCCACGTTTGTTTTTTTTTGTTTTTTTTTTTTGTTTTTTTTGCTTTTTAGGGCTGCACCCACAGCATATGGAGGTGCCCAGGCTAGGGGTCGAATCGGAGCTGCCGCAGCTGGCCTATACCACAGCCACAGCCACACCAGATCCGAGCCATGTCTGCGACCTACACCACAGCTCATGGCAATGCCGGATCTTTAACCCACTGAGCGAGGCCAGGGATCGAACCCGTGTCCCCGTGGATACAGGTCAGGTTTGTTTCTGCTGAGCCACGACAGGAACCCCTCTCCCAGTCATTTCTGTAGCCATTGAGGTGCACAGAAGTCCGTGAGGAACTGACCAGAGAACCTCCTGTTCTCTGGCAGTGGAGAAAGATTCTTGGAGGCAAAAGCTTCCAGGTCCGTGACTTCGCTTCAGCCTCCCTCCTGAGCATCCCACCCCCAGCTGCCTGTTCCAGCGAGGAAGAAAAAAGCCCCCACAGGACTGAGGCCAGTACAGGGATACCCGAGAGAACATGAGTCTGCGGGTTCGGCCGTCTGCCGCACCGCCACAGGATCCTGACTTGGCTGCTCCTGAGCGAGGCCATCTGGCAAGTTCCCTAACGTCTCTAAGCCTTGGCCCTCTCATCTATAAAAAGGGGAATAATAATCCCACCTCCAGGATTGGCACGAGCCTTGGATCAGGGATATTAGTTGGGTTCATTATCACTGAGCCACAGTGGGAACTCCCCCAAAGGACTTTTCAAGAATCTTTCTCCACTGGAATTCTCTGAAGGCTTTTTCTTTCTGCTCTAAGGGGGGGCGGGGGGGGGGGGAACCTCTCTGCAAAGAGCTAAGTGGCAAATATTTTCAGTTATATGGTTTCTATCCAGCTACTTGATTCTAGTATTTTAGAGCCCAATCAGCCACAGATAATCCATGAGCAAGCGGAGTAGCTGTTTTATGATGGAATTTTATTTTTCACAAAGAGGAGGCTTCAGGCTGGATTTGGTCCTTGGGCCATACTTTGCTAACTGCTGTTGTTTGTTTTGTTGTTGTTTTTGTTTGTTTGTTTTGGTCTTTTGTGGGCTGTACCTGAGGCCTATGGAAGTTCCCAGGCCTAGGCTAGGGGTCAAACTGCTATTCTAAGAGAAAAATATTCCAGAGAGACCATGATAAACTCATCCTGCTTTAAGAAAACCCCAGGGGAGTTCCCATCGTGGCTCAGTGGAAGCGAATCTGACTCGTATCCATGAGGACGAGGTTGGATCCCTGGCCTTGCTCAGTGGGTTGAGGATCCAGCATGAGCTGTGGTGTAGGTCATAGACACAGCTCGGATCTGGCGTGGCTGTGGCTGTGGTCGAGGTCGGCAGCTGTAGCTCCAATTCGACTCCTAGTCTGGGAACCTCCATATGCTGTGGGTGCGGCTCTAAAAAGACCAAAAAAAAAAAAAAAAAGAAAGAAAAAAGAAAACTCTGAGGCTAACTCTGGAGAGAATTAATCCAGGGCATTTCTTGACTTCCTCATTTTGACCATAGGTCACAGGCAGAAAAAGGAATTAGCAGGAGCGCGAGAGACCTTGAATCCTAGATTTTCCACGAGGCTGCAACCTGGCTCCCAAACCCACTTTTCAGAGAGGTCCACCCTTGTACGTGCTGTAACAGAGCACAGGAGCCCAGCTCAGATCTGCAGGGTCAGATGTTTACCCCCTTCTCACATCTCTTCCTGACTTTGCTGCGTTCTTTAGTTCTCGTACAGTTCAGGTGACCCCAAAGTACCCAGTCATTCTTTTATCGACTCAGTACCTAAGGTCCTTCATGGCACATTCACTCCCATATTTCACCCCATCCTATGCAGCGCCTGGCATATAGAGGGTAGCCCAAGCCCGCAGTGGAGTCGACGTTGCTGCCTCTCGTGGAAGGTACAGGGTGTGTGGCTTTGGTGGCTCTTCGTATATTCCAACGTAGATAAGGCTGAACACAAGGAAGATCACATAAAACCTGGAATTCCAACTACTGCTCCGAAGGCAGTTTAGAAAGATCCGAAAAATAGCTGGGGAGGGATGGAGGAGGAGTTAGAAACCCAACCTGAACAAAATAAAACCAAACCAAACGCAAAACCAGCTGAGTGGACAGCTGGACCTTGGCAGAAGCCCACCTGATGCGCCCACTGGGTGTGGTGCTTTTCCAGCACGCGGGATGGAAATAACAGGCTGTTTGCAAACAAAATGCAGAAAGAGGAAACGCTCCATCTAAAGCTATAATTAGCTTGTCAGCGCCGTGTGTCTATGATGTGTGTACAGAGAAATGCATTCCCGCTGGCGACCCTCCTCTTCCACCTCTGCCTCCTCTTTCCAACGTGCACTTGAATAATAATAGGGAAATCAGTGGAAATCAGGCTTCAGCCACCCGTTCTGGAAGCCTGACTCCTGACATGGACCTCTCAGCTGAGCTCGAGGGCCACGAACGGTTTCATCAGCAGCCAGTCCAACCACTGATGGAAGTAATAACCCTAGAAAATTATAGCATAGGGAGATTTAATTCCATGCCCTTATTTACAGGCTAAGGACGCGAACATCTCTTCTAACCGGGCTGGCGTCATGTGTGATGAATGTTCAAACGTGACTGTACCCGTAGCATTCTCACTGAAAACTGCAGCGATTTCTCATTAGTCCGTGAGAACCCCGGGGCAAAGAATCTGGTCAGAAGACTGAGGCGCCTGTTACCATCAAATGCAACAAATTCATCCTGAAAGTTTGGCACTGAGAATGGGGATTAAAGCGCTGCAATGAAAACTTACATGTACCAGATTATATCCATTACAACCCCTAAAAATACGATTTGACCTTTCTACTACAAGCTGTCTGCCCTAGACTGAAAGAAATTATTTTGTCCTTTTTTTTTTTTTTTTTTTTTTTTTTAGGATTGCACCCACCCATATGGAAGTTCCTAGGCTGGGGGTGGAATTGGAGTTACAGTGGCCAGTCTACACCACAGCCACAGCAACGCGGGATCCGAGCCTCGTCTGTGACCTACACCACAGCTCACAGCAACGCCAGATCCTTAAGCCAATGAGTGAGGCCAGGGATCGCACCCACATCCTCATGGATACTAGTCAGGCTCATGACTGCTGAGCCACAAGGGGAATGCCTAGACTGAAAGACATTGAAAGCACAGGAAGATGTAGCTTTATGCCTTTCGCAACACACAGGTGGAGAGAGAGACACTGAACAGAGACAACGTGGCCAGCTCGCTGGATCCAGAGCCTGGGAGCATCACCGATCCGTGGACTTTGCGGAAATTTAGTAACCATCTGCTTCTTCTTCCTCATCTGCACAACAGTGACACTCTAGTAAGACGGCTTCCTTCTTCGGAGGTTTCCTATGGACTAAATAGCTAGTGTGGCTGTGGCTGTGGCTGTGGCGGAGGCTGGAAGCTGCAGCTCTGATTCGACCCCTAGCCTGGGAACTTCCATAAGCCATAGATGAAGCCCTGAAAAAAAAAAAAAAAAAAAAAAAGCTGGTGTCTTTGTACCATTATATACACAGCCTGGGTGGCATCTTTGCACGACTTGGAGCATAGCCTAGTATGAAGACACAGGGCTTGTGAACTACACTGTCTGGGTTTGAAGGGGGTACTGTCACTGGCTACATGACCTTAGTCAAGAGCTGCAAGTTCTCTGTGCCTCAGTTTCCTTGTCTGTAAAGTGAGGTGAGGAGTAAATGTGTTGAATCACATTAAAAACTTTTGGAACATTTCCTGGCCCACAGGAACCACTCAAAAAATATTAACTGGTGTTATTTATGTAAATGTCCACAGGAAAGACTCAGGTGTTTATACACTACCTTAAAAACCTAAAAATAGTTTAGCGGTTTTTAGGAAAAAAAAAAAAAAAAAAGGAGATGCCCATAGCGATGACGTTGCAATGCTATTGCTACCCTAGAGAAATGCACCAACAGATAGAGTCAATGACATTCACTACAGTACTGGTTGCAAGAGCACAATATTGGAAGGACACCCAATGGGAGAGTGGATAAGTAAGTTGTGCAATTTCCATATGATGGAAGAGTAATAAAATGTGGAATCCCCCAAACATACCTTTGAATGAGAAAAGAAATGTTGCAATAGGAAACTTATAGTACAGTCCATTTACAAAAGGGCTAAAAATATAAAATAATACTTCGTGTTGCCTTCAGATACATGCCTGTGTCACAAAGGTATAAAAACATGCATGCAAATGAATAGCACCAAATTCAGAATAATAGCTACCTCTGGAGAAGAGGAATGAGAGAGACGAAGGAATACAGGCACATCAACTATTCTGTGAGGTTTTATTTCTTAAAAAACATGATAACACATGAAGATTTGATGAGTCTTTCTGTTAACATTTTGCTTAAGTCGAATATTGTTTCATTTGAAAAAAGTTCTGAGCTCTCCTTTTGTTTCGATTTGCATTATTTGTTCTCTCTGATGTTTTGCTAGCATGAGGTCATGTATGTGCATAGAGTTTATTTTCTTCTCTTCCATCTTTCTTCTCTTGGGCAATTCATTAAAAAATAATAAGTTCCTCATTATAACTGCTAACAGACTAAAAATTCTCATTCAGCTTTACTAACCAACATTGCACATCAACAACATATTTAGACAATGAATCATTCGCTCATTAAAAAGTATTTAAGTAGCCCCTTGTATGGATAGCTTTGTTCCAGGCACAAAGGTTGATAAATGATAACAGGATTAATTACGAAAGGAGACCAGCTATGGTAGCTTCATTAAAAATTAAAATATTTTGGTAACTTAGTTGATACTTTACAATAATAGAATTTTAGAGGTCTTAAAAATCACAAAGGAAAACCCAAATACTCTGATGGAAGGATGTGAAAGATACAGAAAAATGTAAGCAGAAGAATTTAGACAGCTGATGAAGACATGAAAAATATTCAACTAAATAAACAATAACATGAAAAAATTAAATTGAGATATTTTAAGCCATCCAATTTGCAAAGGTATTACATAACGACCAATGGGTCAATCCAAGTAGAAGATGGAACAATTGTAAATATATATGCACCCAACATAGGAGCACCTCAACATCTAAGGCAACTGCTAACAGCCATAAAAGGAGAAATCAACAATAACATAAAATAATGGAGGGCTTTAACACCCCACTGACAGCAATGGACAGATCATCCAGGCAGAAAATCAATAAGGAAACACAGGCCTTAAATGACATATTAGACCAAATGGACTTATTTATAATCATTCCATCAGAAACTAACAGAATACACATTCTTCTCAAGTACACATGGGACATCCTCCAGGACAGATCACATGTGGGCCACAGATCAAGCCTTGTAAATTTAAGAAAACTGAAATCACACCGAGCATCTTTTATGAGAACCACGATTTAAGGATAGAAATCAACTACAAGAAAAAGACAGCAAAAACAAACAAACAAACAAAAAACCCCCAAAAAACATGTGGATACTAAACAATATGCTACTAAACAACCAATGGATAACCGAAGAAATCAAAGAATACCTAGAGACAAACGAAAATGAAAACACAAGGATCCAAAACCTATGGGATACAGAAAAATCATTTCTAAGAGGGAAGTTTATAGCAATACAAGCCCACCCCAGGAGACAAGAAAAATCTCAAATAGACAACCTAACCTTACACCTAAAGCAACTACAAAAAGAAGAACAAACAAAACCCAAAGTTAGTAGAATTCTTTCTAGAAATCATGAAAATTAGAGCAGGAGTTCTGAGGATGTCGGCTCAATCCTTGGCCTCGCTCAGTGGGTTTAGGATCTGGCATTGCCGTGAGCTGTGGTGTAGGTCACAGATGTGGCTTGGATCCTGTGTTACTGTGGCTGTGGCAGAGACCAATGGCTACAGCTTCGATTTGACCCATAGCCTAGGAACTTCCATATGCCATGTGTGTGGCCCTAAAGAGACAAAACAAAACAAAAAAACCCCATAGGAATAAATGAATTAGAGACAAAGAAAAAACAATAGGGAAAAATATTAGTGTAAATAAAAGTAAAAGCTAATTCTTTGAGAAGATCAACAAAATTGATAAACCCTTAATCTGACTCATCAAGAAAAAAAGGAAGAGAGCTCAAATCAATAAAATTAGAAGTGAAAAAGGGGAAGTTACAATGGACATCACAGAAATACAAAGGATCATAAGAGACTACTACAAGCAACCATATGCCAATAAAAGAGACAACCTAGAAGAAACAGCCAAATTCTCAGAAAGGTATAATCTTTCAAGAGTGAACCAGGAAAAAAGAGAAAATATGAACAGGTCAATCACAAGTAATGAAATTGAAACTGTGATTTAAAAACTTCCAAGAAACAAAACTCCAGGACTGAATGGCTTCACGGGAGAATTCTATCAAATATGTAGAAGAAAGTTAAAACCTATCCTTATGAAAATATTCCAAAAAATTGCAGAGGAAGGAGCACCCCCAAATTCACTCTTTGAGGCCCCCATCACCCTGACACCAAAAACAAAGAAGCCCCCAAAAAGAAAATTATAGGCCAATATCACTGAGGAATATAGATGCAAAAATCCGCACACACAAAAATACTAGCAAAGCAAATCTAACAATACAGTAAAAAGATCATACATCATTATCAGGTGGGATTTATCCCAGGGATTCAAGGATTTTTTCAATATCCACAAATCAATCAGTGTGATAAATCACATTAACAAACTGAAGAATAGGAGTTCCCACTGTGACTCAGCGGTAATGAACCTGACTAGTATCCATGAGGATGCGGGTTCAATCCTGGCCTCACTCAGTGGGTTAAGGGTCCTGTGTTGCTGTGGCTGTGACACAGGTCAGCAGCTATAGCTCTGATTTGACTGTCAGCCTGGGAACTTACATATTCCTTGGTGTGCCCCCCCCCAAAAACCCTGAAGAATAAAAACCATGTGATCATCTCAATAGATGCAGAAAAACTTTTGACAAAATCCAACACCTATTTCTGATTAAAAAAAAAAAACCTCCAGAAAGTGGACATAGATGGAACCTATCTCAAATAATAAAGGTCATATATGACCAACTCAGAGCTAACAACATTCCCAATGGTGAAAAGCTGAAATAAAGAATTTCCACTAAGATGAGAAATAAGACAAGGATATCCACACTTGCCACTTTTATTCAACATAGTTTTGGAAGTCCTACCCATAGCAATCAAAGATTCAAAAGGAATAAAAGGGAGTTCCCATCATGGTGCAGTGGTTAACAAATCCAACTAGGAACCATGAGGTTGCGGGTTCGGTCCCTGCCCTTGCTCAGTGGGTTAGGATCCGGTGTTGCCATGAGCTGTGGTGTAGGTTGCAGACTCGGCTCAGATCCAGTGTTGCTGTGGCTGTGGCATAGGCTGGTAGCTGCAGCTCTGATTCGACCCCTAGCCTGGGAACCTCTATATGCCGCAGGAGCAGCCCAAGAAACAGGAAAAAGACAAAAAAAAAAAAAGGAATAAAAGGAATCCAATCTAGAAAAGAAGAAGTAAAACTGTCACTGTTTGCCGATGATATGATATCATACACAGTAAATGCTAAAATGCTACCAGAAAACGATTAGAGCTCATCAATGAATTCGGTAAAGGTGCAGGATACAAAATTGATAAACAGAAATTTCTAGCATGTCTGTAAAGTAACAATGAAAGAACATAAAGAGAAATTAAGGAAAAATCTCATTTACCATCATATCAAAATTCCTATAATAACCTATCTAAGGAGGCAAAAGAACTATACCTTGAAAACCATAAAATGCTGTTGAAAGAAACTGAAGAAGACACAAACAGATGGGAAGATAATACCATGCTCTTGAATTGAAAGAATCAATATTGTCAAAATGACTATACTACCTAAGGCAATCTACAGATTCAACACAATCCTATCACATTATCAATGTCATTTTTCCTAGAACTAGAACAAAAAAATTAACTTTAATCAGAAACACAAAAGACCCTGAAGAGCCAAAGTAATACTGAAAAAGAAACATGAAGTTGGAAGAATCAGGTTCCCTGACCTCAGACTATACTACAAAGCTACAGTCTTCAAAACTGTCTTATACTGGCACAAAGATAGAAATATAGATCAATGGAATAGGGTAGGAAGCCCAGAAATAAAACCGTGTACCTATGGCCAACCAATCTACAACAAAGGAGGCATAAATACACAGTAGAGAAAAGACAGTCTCTTCAGTGGTGCTGGAAAAAGTGGACAGCTATATATAAAAGAAGGACATTAGAACACACTCTAACACCATACACAAAAACAAACTCCAAACAGATTAAAGAGCTAAAATAAGACTGGATACCACAAAACTTCTAGAGAAAAACATACGCTGAACACAAACCACACCCATATCTTTTTTAAATCCACCTCCTGGAGTAATGAAAATAAAAACAAAAATAAACAAGTGGGACCTAATTAAACTTAAAAGTTTTTGCACAGCGAAGGAAACTCTATAAAAAAAAACCAAAATGACATCTCACAGAATGGGAGAAAATATTTGCAAATGAAGCAACTGACAAAGGATTAATCTCCAAAATATACAAACAACTTATGCAACTTAATTAAAAAAAAAACAAAAACAGTCAAAAAAGTGCAGAAGATCTAAATAGACATTTCTCCAAAGAAGTCATATGGATGGCACACACACAAAAAAGAAAAGATGCTCAGCATTGCTAATTATTAGAGAAAAGCAAATCAAAACTATTACGAGGTATCACCTTACATCAGTCAGAATGGCCGTCATCAAAGAGTCTACAAACAATAACTGCTGGAGAGGGTGTGGAGCCAAGGGAAGCCTCCTACGCTGTTGGTGGAAATGTAAATTGGTACAACAACTATGGAAAACAATATAGGGGGGGATCCTTAAAAAACTAAATATAGAACTACCATAAAATCCAGCAGTCCCACTCTTGGGCATCTATCCAGAGAAAATCGTAATTCAAAAAGACACATGTACCCCAATGTTGATTGCAGCACTATGTACAAGAGCCAAGACATGGGAGCAACCTAAATGTCCATCGACAGAGGAATGGATAAAGAAGATGTGGTACATATACACAATGGAATGTGACTCAGCCATTAAAAAATGAAATGATGCCATTTTCAGCAAGATTGCTGGACCAAGAGACTATCATAGTTAAGTGAAGTCAGACAAAGACAAACGTCACATGATATCACTATACATGGAGCCTAAAAAGGGATAGAAATTAACTTATATGCAGAACACCAACAGATTCACAAGCTTTAAAAACAAATGTATGGCTACCAAAGGGGATAGGTGGGAGGGGGGCTGGATTGAGGGTTTGGGATTGGCGCAAGCACACTGTGGTCTGTGGAGGGACTGGCCAACAGGGACCTGCTGTATACAGCACATGGAACTCTACCCAGTGTTCTGTGATCATCTGTGGGGGAAAAGTATCTGAAAAAGAACGGATACGTGTACCTGTGTAGCTGAATCACTTTGTTGTACAGCAGAAATCATCACAACATTGTAAATCAACGAGACTTCAAGAAAACTTGAGAAAGAAAGAAAGAAAGAAAGAAATGAACTGAAATGAGTCAAAAGGCAATTGCGAAGAAATCTGAAGACATCCTTCTAGGGTTTCATGATTTTTGCCTAATTTTTTACGATGATAAAGCATCTAACGTTAGAGGTTTTTTGTTTGTTTGTTTGTTTTAATGGCCACACCCATAGCATATGGAAATTCCTGGGCCAGGGATTGAATCCAAGTCGCAGATGTGGCAATGTTGGAAACTTTAAGCTACTATGTACAACAGGTTGGGTTGAAACTCGTGCCTCTGCAGCAACCTGAGTCACTGCAGTGGGATTTTTAACCCACTGCACCACTGGGAGAACTCCAAGAGCTTTCACATTTTTTTTGGGGGGGTCTTTTTAGGGCCGCACCCGTGGCATATGGAGGTTCCCAGGCTAGGGGTCTAATCGGAGCTGTTGCTGCCGGCCTACCCCACAGCCACAGCAACGCCATATCTGAGCCTCGTCTGTGACCTACACCACAGCTCACAGCAATGCTGGATCCTTAACCCACTGAGCAAGGCCAGGGACCGAACCTGAGTTCTCATGGATGCCAGACAGATTTGTTTCCGCTGAGCCACAACAGAAACTCCAGCTTATGCTTTTTGATGACACAATTTTATCAAACTCTCTGGGGTTCCACAAATTTCCTAGGGAAATTTTTTTTTTTTTAATTTTAGTAATTCAGTATGGGTATAGGTTCAGGAAATTGAGCACTTATATACTACTGTTGAACAATTTGGCATTATGAGTCAAATACCTTAAAAACATGGATGCACTTTGACCCAGTGATTCTCCAGCTAGGACTACACAGTAAGGAAATAGCAGAAGATGTGCACGAAGATTTATGTGCAAAGATATACATCACAGCACCATCTATCATAGCAAGACACCTAAACATGAAACAATATATATAGGGTTTTCATTAAATAAAATATTAGCCACATAATAATCTGCAGTCTTTGGATATACCTGTATTTCAATTTATATTAAATGAAACGGACAAATATTCAAGCGACAACATTAGTGGAGAAAGCCGGATACAACACTGCATATATGCATAAAAGCATTTCTGCAAAATGACGGTATGCATTGGAAGAAACACTAAAAAGCCACTAATGAGGAGTTCCCGTCGCGGCGCAGTGGTTAACGAATCCGACTAGGAACCATGAGGTGGCGGGTTCGGTCCCTGCCCTTGCTCAGTGGTTTAACGATCTGGCGTTGCCGTGAGCTGTGGTGCAGGTTGCAGACGCGGCTCGGATCGCGCGTTGCTGTGGCTCTGGTGTAGGCTGGTGGCTACGGCTCCGATTAGACCCCTAGCCTGGGAACCTCCATATGCCGCAGGAGCGGCCCAAGAAATAGCAAAAAAAAAGACAAAAAAAAAAGCCAGTAATGATTACGCCTTTATGTATTTTTCAAATGTTTTCCAATGGGCCAGTTTTATAATCGGAATAAAACGCAAATGATCAGATCATTATGGACAATGAGACCTAAAAAGGACCCTTCACTTTTATAGATGGGGAGAGATTAGGGACAGTCACAATCTCAGTGGCCATATCCATTCTGACCTGCAGCGGGGGGATGCCCTGCGGGGGGGCCCCAGAGAAGATCAGTAAAGCTTCTGCTTGGTCCCCCGGGGTCCTGGCTGAACAGAACTGCCAAACTCTGTGACCTATCGCTCGGGGCATTGTTCATGCGCTCTCACTTCTGGAATATTCATCTACTTGTTATCCAATCAGGTTTGACACAATGAGTGGGAAAAGGCCGCTAAATAGGTATTTGATTTCTCTTGACATCGCCACCTTAATTATTTGCTTTATAATGTACTTGGCAGCTGTACATAGAAAGTAACATAACATGGTGTGTAGAAAGTAACATAGCATGGTTTGTAAAAAGTAATTGATGTGCAGGGGTCCCGAAATACCTGAAATCAATGAAAATCAAGACACTGACAACCAAGGCAAACTCGGTACTGAGCCAGCCTCAGGCAGAGGCACAAACAGTCCAGCCAGGAGGGAACAGAATGTGCCCTCACAGAAGGCTGATGAACAAGCATTTAATATGTCAGTGCTTTAAAAAAAAAAAAAAAAACCCACACAGGTTTTTGTGTGAACATGACGTTTTCAACTCCTTTGGGTAAATACCGTTCACACAAAAACCTGCGCGCAGATGCTTCGAGCAGCTTTATTCATATTGATCAAAACTTGGAAGCAAGCAAGACATCCTTTGTAGGTGAATGGGTAAACAAACTGTGGTATAACCAGCCAACGGAATATTACTCAGCTCTAAAAAAGAAATGAGCTAGCAAGCTACGAAAATACACAGAGATGATCTTAAACGTGTAATACTCAGTAAAAGAAGCTCCTCCTGTATGACTCCGACGATGACATTCTGGAAGAGGCAAAATGATGGAGACAGTAAAACGAGCAATGCTTGCTGGGAGTCAGGGGAAGAGAGGAATAAATGGGCAGAGTGCAGCGGGGTTTTAAAGCAATGAAACCATCCTGTATAATTACTACAATGGTGGAGCCCTGTCCTTATACATCTGTCCAAACCTATAGAAGGTACAAACACCAAGAGAGAACTGTAAGGTAAACTATGGACTTTGAGGGGTGATTATGTCACTGTCATTATCATCAGCATTGATGTCATTATCAATGATGTGACCCTACAGGTGTCCATGTAGCATCACCCCTCACAACAAATGCACCCCGCTGGTGCAGAATATTGCTAGAAGGGCAGGGGTACAAGTGTGGGGTTAGGGGGTGGGTGGGGACTCTCTGCTTTCCACTCAAGGTTTCTGGACCTTAACGCGCCTCCAAAAATAAAGTCTATTAAAAACAAACAAAGAAAAAAAAAAAAGCGACACCCATACACCATCTAGTACTTATTTCCCCTTGAACTCAAACATCTGTCCTCAACAAGTTTATCAGCATCTAAAGCGGAGGCTCTCATTACAGAGTGGCGAGGAGATATCTAGGCATTCATCCACGCTGGAAAGCCAAGCCCAGCTTGAGAGGTATTTTCATTCAAAGAGAGTTCCCACCATTCTTACAATAGGAACGAGATTAAAAAGGAGAAAGCAAAAACGACTGGGGGGGGAGGGGGCAACCTTCTCTTCGCGAGCTGCTGGCTCTCCCGATAGAGAACTAGGGCAGTTTCTAGGGCAGATCAGATCCTTTCCATTGAGGTCTCCTCAATGGTTTTCTCAGCGTTTGCCTGAAGCAGGGGCTTGCTGACAAAGCGCATTGTATGCAGCCTCCCCCGTGGACGGTGTCAAGGGAGAAGACCAAGTTTTGTTCGGCCAGGGCTTTCCTGCTCTGTTAGTGATGCCTCTGAGCACCCTGGCAGGAGACAAAGGGAAGAAAACCTGATGGACCAAAATGGGCTTCCCGCCCCCTACCCTCCACCCCCTTCGCATAACAAGACGCGCAGAGAGAAGCATGAATGCATTTGGGAGGGGCTGGGAAGGCCCGGAACGGAGGCATATTTAATTTCCACCCGTCTTGGGGTTCGCCTCCCTGAATGCTCCAAGATGCCGACGCGAGACCCACTTAGCAGAAAGGTAAGAAGGCCGTCTCGAATGCTGCGGACCTGCTTGAATGGAGCCAGGTTGGTTCATGTCGGCACCGTGAGGTTATGGCCAGAAGGACAAAAGGGAGAGAAAGGAGACCTGCTCTGTACAATGCAGCGAAACAGCTCCCTTCTCCTCTCATTCAGCTTCTAGGAGCTCAAAAAGGAGGCCCCGGATCTTGTCATTAAAACCCAAAACTGTCCCTTATCAGTAACTCCAAGTACGGCCCTAAGCCCTTTGCACACATGACTGCATTTACACACAGGATGCCTCTCACACACTAACTCATTTACACACAGGATGCACACAGCACGTGCCTACAGACATTAACTCATGGACATACGTGGTGCATTTGTGTTCCATTTTCGTCCACCCGGGGTAGCCGTAACAGAAGGCCAAATGTCACTGTACCAGGGATCAGAGGGCAGAGAGCAGCAGGGACAGGGCGCCTCCCGTGTCACTGTCCTGCCCGCCCCCCTCAGAACTCCTCGGAGGCTGAACAATAAGAATTCCAGCCACCGTGTGTTTGCATAACCACGTAACGCTTGGGAAGGACGCATTTATGCACAAGGCAGGACACTGTCACTCAGAAGACCTCAGTCCCAGGGTCTCACGTCCCCGGGCCGTGGCAAGAAGTAAGAAGGGGAAACAGAAGAGATCCAACTCTGTAAAATGCAGCCAAACAACTCCTTTCTTCTCTCCTTCAGCTTCTAGAAGCTCAAAGAGGAGGCTCAGGATCTTGCTGTTAAAACCAAAGTTTCGGAGTTCCCGTCGTGGTGCAGTGGTTAACGAATCCGACTAGGAACCATGAGGTTGCAGGTTCGGTCCCTGCCCTTGCTCAGTGGGTTGACGATCTGGCGTTGCCGTGAGCTGTGGTGTAGGTTGCAGACGCGGCTCGGATCCTGCGTTGCTGTGGCTCTGGCGTAGGCCGGTGGCTACAGCTCCGATTCAACCCCTAGCCTGGGAACCTCCATATGCCGCGGGAGCGGCCCAAGAAATAGCAACAACAACAACAACAACAAAAAGACAAAAGACAAAAAAAAAAACCAAAGTTTCTAGCTTTTTGAGTAGGCTGGCCTTCCGCCAGCTGGCATCCTGCACACTGGCGTGAGTTCTGGCTCCACGTTCGGGGTACCATGTTCAGCCCAGAGCTCGCTCCACTCTGCCCATTCTAAAACCTTGGGGGTGGTGTGTGTGTGTGTGGCTGTGGCCCATGGGATACTTATTCGCTGTAACGGTGACTTACACAATTTCAGCATGACACCCTTTCCACGTGGAAGAATACTGAGGCTGCTCCTATGTCAGTACTTCCAAGTCAAGCAATCCCCATTTTAACTTACTAGGCCTAATTATTGCAACTCCTTCCCACGCCTTTGGGCTTCAAGTTCATCACTGGTCAATGGAGGACTTGTCAGAATCTCAAGATGCCCCCTCCAGTTTGTGATTCAGCCACATAGGTCAAGAAGCATCACGCAATTCAGACGACACTGCCATGTTGTTAAAAAGTGGGTCTCCCCCAATCCCCAAGTCTTCAAGAAACCGCAGCGACCCAGGAAGATGTGTCATGTACCCACAGCTTGTCAGCGTCTCTGGCACATGGTTCTCTACGGCTGGGGGCTCAGGTGTCTCAGTCCGAGAAGAGTCCTTCAGAGTTCACATTCTTTCGCCCAAATCCCAGCACAGAATACACCCGCACAAGAGGCCTGATATCCCTGAGCTCCTTCTTTTCTCAAAAGATCATCACAATAAAGTGAATTTTATTTTTTATTTTTTGTCTTTTTAGGGCCACACCCACAGCATGTGGACGTTCCCAGGCTAGGGGTCGAACCGGAGCTACCGCGGCTGGCTTACACCACAGCAATGCAAGATCCGAGCTACATCGGTGACCTACACCACAGCTTATGGCAACACCGGATCCTTAACCCACTGAGCGAGGCCGTATTGATACATTTCTCTTTCCTCATCAATAAGTAGTAGTCTGGCCATACCTCGCATGTATAACCATGAAAAACACTTACACAAGAAAAGGTAGATTCCGTGTAGGGTACAGCCCCTCGCGGTGAATCCATTAGCAGAAAACATTGACAAATCACATAAGAGAACAAGTAGACTATAAAAAGCATCTCAGGGGAGGTGAACGTCCTTGAGACAAACTGTCATTTGAAATGCATGGTTTCGTCTTTTGTTGGATAACCTCCCCCCTTTATTCAACCAAGGGTTTGAAAGTAATCTTGATTATTGACGTCCATAATTCAGTCTAAAATGGAAAGTTCATTATCACGTCCACCTCCTGTTTTGTCGAATGGAAAAAGCTTGAGGCTAAGCCAGGTGTTTAGTGAATGCACTCCCCCCGCGCGCGCGCGCGCAGTAAGTTATTTGATAAACAGTACAGAGCGGATGTGTATGTCAGCCACAGAGAGAGAGATAAAAATGGAGCTCTTACGGCCCATCGAATCAAGAGAATTAGGACAAAAACGCAGCCTCTCCTGGTCCCGCTACAATGGAAGTGATTACTCGACATTTCATAAACAAATGGGATTTTAAAGCTATCGAAAGCCTCCTCCAAAAAAAGTTATTGGGAAAATGCATTTCCCTTGTGGTGGATCCAGCTTGTTTCTTGACTCAGGCTTGCACACTGCACTCACTGATTTTTAGAAACATCTTGCCTCCCTTCACCCCAATTACTTCCATATGACAATCCACGGGGATGCAGGGCTCAGTGAAAGCAAAACCCTTGATGTGGACGCATCTGCAGGCTCCAGCCTCTTTCTGTTTTCGTGATGATGGACTGTCTGCTGCTATATTCATTTTGGTTCAAAATCCACATGAGGTTATCCTGAACTTGCAGATCCAAAACCGCAACACAGGATCACTCCTCAAGAACAGGTGTGCCAAACTGAATCATCTCCTCATTTCAGGCACTGAGGGTTCTTTACTCTGAGAAGATGTATCGTTTTTTATTGCATGAAGGATTTAATAGCTGCGAGATGCTTCCGGTTTTAAAAACCGCAAGGCTAGTCAAAACCTAGCAGACCTTACCATCTGAAATCCATCGATGTTCAATAAATCTATTTTTCAATGATGGGAGAGCATGAAGTTATTAAAATTTAAGGTAGCTCTGTGTGTGCAAGAGAGGATTCAACACTTTATAGGTTGCGGTGTCAATTTTGAATCTGAATGACAGCTATCTAACTGCACACCAAGCTGAGAAGTGCCCTGGGCTGTTTCTGTAACGGAGAGAACTCCCGGGTCTCCTGCAGGCTTCTGAGCATCAGCCAAACTTCCAGGAGATCTGTACTAATTCCTTCTTTCTAAGATTAGTCCTTATTAAGAGTTATGGTCTATCCTCCAAGAATATTTTATAGTACTCTAAGTATACTAAGTATATTCCCTTTTTTTTTTTTGTCTTTTTGTCTCTTTAGGGCTGCATCCACAGCCTATGGAGGTTCCCAGGCTAGGGGTCCAATCGGAGCTACAGCTGCCAGCCTGCATCACAGCCATAGCAACTCCAGATCCGAGCTGCATCTGCGACCCACACCACAGCCCACAGCAATGCCGGATCCTCAACCCACTGAGCAAGGCCAGGGATCGAACCCGTAACCTCATCTCCACTGTGCCATGATGGGAACTCCAGTATATCCTTATTTACTTAGTAGATACCCAAAATAAAAGATACATTGTGCCGAATGAATTAAAACATCAGGGCTACACCATTACGCATGAGCTCCTTGGCACGATCACCTTCCACTGACCTTGAGGAGAGAGGACCAAACACAGCTGTAGCGTGGAGCTTACCAGCGAGGCACTGGCTCCAGAAGAGCCGGCCTGGTCCACCCCATGTGCTGTAAGGTGAAGGAGCAAGTAAAAGAGCTGAGAGTCGCAACTGCAGAGCACACTACCAATCAATCAATCAATCAATCAATCAGATGATACCCTAAAATCTATTAGCGTCCATGGTACAACTATCTTAATGGAGGAGGCCAGCGGCTGTAGTCAAAAACTGTACCTCCTTCTAGAAAAGAGAATGGAATTTCCTTCCCCGGTAATGGAATCTCCTTTTCTCCTCCAGAACCCAGTCAATGTGGAAACTCCCTAGTGATCCTACTCCTGATTTGTCTTTGTAGGAAATGGGAGGGGCTGGAGTTCTACTTGGATGTTTTGTAAACGGGGAGACAGCAGGCTTTGCAGTCGTCTCGACACCCCCCTCCAGGAGACACACCATCCCCATAAGAGTTAACTGCTTTGCAATAGGTTTTTTGGTTATTCTTACAATTACTCTTAAACCCAGAGGTTACGTTTTATGTTTCTCTAATTAAACTCTAGAACCTACAGACTTAGCAAAAGGAGGTGCCTTTGGGAGGTAAACATGCACCTGGGATCCCAGGCCTGATTCAGTTCTAGGCCTAATTGCCTACATGGCCACTTTGTTTCCAAGGCTACAGATGTCTGGGACTAAATCACAGCTCCTTCTGTGTTCCTTAACTAGCACTCTAAATTTAGCTGGGCTGCCTCTACAGATGCAACCAAACCCAGAGTGTATCTTAATGTCTTTATCTGAGAAAAAGGCATGTCATGAGCATAAATGAAATTGTAATAGTGCTGCTTAAACTAGCTCGGTCCCCGGCACTCATGTCGAGTAATTTTGCACGTTCATGGCAACATCATTTACAATAGCCAAGACATGGAAGCAACCTAAATGTCCATCGGCAGATGAATGGATCAAGAAGACATGGTACAAATGATATATACGTATGACTGGGTCCCTTTGCTGCTGTACAGCAGAAATTGAAGGAACACTGTAAATCAAAAACCGCATTTTAATAAAAAAATTTTTCAAATTTTTTTAAAGGGAAAAAAGATGTGGTACATATATACACAGTGGAATACTACTCAGCCATAAAAAAGAATGAAATAAAGCCATTTGCAGCAACATGGAGGGACTTGGAGATTATCATACTAAGTGAAGCACATCAGAAAAAGACAAATACCAATATGCTATCATGTATATATGGAATCTAAAATATGGCTAGTTTCATGACCTTTTTTCCCCTTTTATTATGGAAATTTTCAAACATATACCCAAACAGAACAGTCTATGTATCTATCACTGTTTCAAAAATTATCATCTCATAGCCCCTTATTCTATGTATACCCCTTCCCCCAACATATCTCTCTTTTTCTGCATTTCTTCTTGTGAAGAAAATGCCATGATCATAACATTTTGTCTGTAAATATTTCAGTGCACATATATAAAGGATAAATACACTTAAAAACTATCATTCCATTATCATTATAAAACATTTGATTTTATATTTTCCTTCCTTCATCCCTTCCTTCCTTTCTTCCTTCCTTTCTTCTTTTGCTGCCCAGTAGCATATGGAATTCCCTGGCCTGGGATCAGATCCAAGCCACAGCTGCAACCTACACAACTCCAGCAATGCTGGATCTTTTAACCCACTGTGCTGGGCTGGGGCTCGAACCTGCATCCTGGCTCTGCAGCGATGCCGCCAATCCTGTCGAACCACAGCAGGAACTCATCATAAAACATTTAAATTCATTACCTGTTTAAGCGTTCGCCCCCACCCCTTTGATGGTGCCCCCTGGGCTGGGCTGCCTAGAAGACTAGGCTCACATAATCAGAGAGGCAGGATTCCACTGCAATTCCTCATGACCACCCTCGGATCTCACGCTCGACGCCCTCAAATGGACCAAGGAGAAGGAAGATCCGTTCTTGTTTCTACTCAGTCACAACTTTAAAACCACGATGTCCTTGGCATCCAGAGTCCTCGGTGTTGATGGTGGTGACAGATGCAACGTGAGCTAAGGACAGAACGAGATCCTGCTACAAATGACATAGGAATTTGGTCTTCATTTCAGCTGGGATAGTGTGAGGAAACCCCATGCCCCCCAGCAAAAAGTTGATATTTCTTTTAAAGGGAAGACATCTGTATCCACTTAAAATATTATTGCTATGGGGTCACATGCTACAGAATCTTTTTTTTTTTTTTTCACATGCAGCGATTAGTTTTGAAGAAGGACACACACGGGTCAGGAATCTGCGGCTCTTCAAGTCTCAGCATGATTTGGGGGGGGGGGGGGGCTCTGTCTTGGGCAATCCCCACATTTTATGTTCCCGATCCTTTTCCCACCTCGTAAGAGGACATGGACATTTACGTAGGAAGAGCCTCCTTTCACTCCCAAGAGATCAGCCTTGTCAACACGAACGTCACCCACCATGAAAGGAAGGAGCCAGCATTCCGTCCGTTCCATGCTGACGTGGGTGGAAATTGGCTCACCAATCAAAGGCACCTGAACTTGGTGATGAAAAGACACTGTTTCCGGAATTCAGGAAAACTGATGCTGCATCTGTGGAGATACAGCTTAACGGTGTTGCTCAAGACCTCAGGGGTGCCTGCTTCAGCTCACTGCTGCCTTCCTTGGTCATCAGTCCCCTCCCCCGCCCGGTGGGCGTGACAAAGGGCAGGAACCCCGGGCCCCTCAGTGCTCTTTGGGCATTTTGTGGGCTCCCCTTCAGGGCCCCTCTGCTTGGGACAGTCGGCACCTGCTGCTCTTTTCCAAAGGCTTGTTTGGGGGCTGCTGGAGCCTACTTTGCCTGCATGCTGCCCAGCTGGCCGCATTTACTGCTCTCCTGCAACCCTAATAGGTGGTCCAGGAGGGTGACAGCCCAGGTCTGCTGCCCAGCTCATGCCATCCGTGAAATGTAACCCACACAGCCCAGAGCCCACTAGCAGGACCCGGCTGACACTGAAAGCCACCCTCTGCCTGAGGGGGGGCTGCATAGACACACCCCTCTTGGGCTCCCTCTTTCTTTTTCCTTCTCTTCCGCCTCCATTCTTCCCCCAGACCACGTTAATCAATCACTTGCTCAGGACTCCTCACTTCAGAATATGCTTCTGGGAAACCCCACCTAAAACAGCAGGTCACCTGGCCCTCCCATGAGTATTCTGAGTATCTGAATATTTGGAGTATTCTGGAACACGTCACCCATTCTCAGCACACACGTGCACAAGCGCCCAGGGAGGACAAGCAGGTGCGGAGCTCTTTCACGCACAACAGGCAACTCCTTCTCTCTTCTTCCATCGTTGCAGCAAGGTGGCACAGAGCAAAAGCCACCAGGCACGGGCATCTCAGCTTGTTAGGTGCAGCAGTGTAACCCGGCTATGTTTCTCAAAGAGTCCAGCGCTCTGGTTTCCATAGTGTGTAGTACTTAGTCTTTTTTAAATGGTGACAGCGAGTTCCCATTCTGGCTCAGCGGTAACAAGCCCGACTAGCATCCATGAGGACATGGGTTTGATCCCTGGCCTCACTCAGTGGGTTAAGGATCCAGCATTGCCGTGAGCTGTGGTGTAGGTCATAGGCGCGGCTCAGATCCTGCACGGCTGTGGCTGTGGCATAAGCCGGCAGCTCTGCAGCTCCAATTCAACCCCTAGCCCGGGAACATCCATGTACTGCAGATGTGGCCCTAAAAAAAATTTAATTAAAAAAACTAAATAAAATGGTGATAATCCCTACCTCACAGTTATGAGGACTAAATGTGATAGCCTGGCAGGTAGCAGGTGCTCCGATGGCCTGCTGAACCTGCATCTGCATTCCAGTGGGGCCCATTCAGCCAGAAGTGACCCAAAGGCCATCTAAGGAGCCAGATGCCTCTGCAGCCCAGCTCCTCCTCGGCAGCTGTCCGCCTGTGCCTGTGGATTCTTTGCACTTCCAGGGACAGGAACCAGATGCTATCATAACGGCGTGAAAAAAAATGGTCCCTCACCACGACAAAAAGGCCCTTGACGGACGTTACCGAGGCTTTATGAGCCATCAAATGCAACAGCTGGATAGTTCCACAGAATGTTTCCACCCAACGACTGTTAAACAGCAGGAGATATTTTATTATCTTTTCCCCTCAGTTTAATGTGTTGTTCACCTTCTGCCGGGACGGTGAGCCTTGATGGCCCATAGCCACAGAAAAATATAAGGACAAGCTATTCTTGTTGCTCTTCTGGGGTGGCCCCTGGTCTCTCCTTACTGGCAGAATCGCATGCTGGTTACTGGGCAAACCAGAACCCCTGCTCCCAGGAACCAACAGATGGATGTGGGCGGAAGACAGGAAGCTGGAGAAGTGCCGATGGTGGTGGGCATCCGAAGATTATATGTTCAGGAGTTCCCGTCGTGGTGCAGTGGTTAACGAATCCGACTAGGAACCATGAGGTTGCGGGTTCGGTCCCTGCCCTTGCTCAGTGGGTTAACGATCCGGCGTTGCCGTGAGCTGTGGTGTAGGTTGCAGACGCGGCTCGGATCGCGCGTTGCTGTGGCTCTGGCGTAGGCCGGTGGCTACAGCTCGATTCAACCCCTGGTCTGGGAACCTCCATGTGCCGCGGGAGCGGCCCAAGAAATAGCAACAACAACAACAAAAAGACAAAAAAAAAAAAGAAGATTATATGTTCATAGCAAGCAAGAAGCCAGCAACAGAGAAAGACTCTTTAGCTATGGCTGAGATCAAGACATCTTGAAAAACGTCACGGTGTTTTTTTTTTTTTTTCTAGCCTGTATCCTTCGGTTTCTTTTACAAAGGAAACCTGGCAGCTGGGTCCTCTGGGGACCATCAGGCTTCCGGCATCTTCATTTTCACATGTGAATCCCTGCATTTCCCAAGCCCACGTCCTCCCTGGTGACGGACTGGACAGTGGTGCCTCGGTGCTCTGGCGGCAGATACCAGCCGATGGCTCCCCGGGATCCAAGCAAACAGATGGCTGGAGTTCCGCAGTCCCGAAGCAGTACTTTGCAATTCTGCACGAAGCCAAGGAGAGAACGCCAGGCCATCACCTGTCCCCTTGCTGAGGGACTGCACTGATCTGGCTTTTTATTCCTTCCTGTCTTGCCTTCTTTTGGGCAGGAAACAATCCACGTGCAGGGAGGAGCTGCCCAGCATCTGCTGTGCTGAGAGAACATCCGACACCTCGGACACCAGCCTGCCCACGAGTCTGCCTCCAAAGGAGAGGGCCCGTGCTGTGTGCCCAAGCCAGACATGCCCGTGGAGCTTCTGCATCCTGGCCCACTTTCAGCCAATTTTATGCATTTCCATCAGCTGACTTATTCCTTGAGAAAAATGCTCAGGATACTGTACCCACTCTTTACAATGCTGTAGAAGGGAGCTCCCACTGTGGCTCAGCGGGTTAGGAACCTGACTAGTATCCATGAGGATGTGGGTTCAATCCCTGGCCTTGCTCAGTGGGTTAGGGATCCGGTGTTGCTATGAGCTATGGTGTAGGTCACAGACAGGGCTCAAATCTGGCATTGCTGTGGCTGTGGTGTCGGCTGGCAGCGACAGCTCCGATTCGACCCCCTAGACTGGTACCTTCTATATGCCACAGGTGTGGCCCTAATAAAAAATTATAAAGATGCTGTAGAAAAGTCCACTTCAGAAAGAGATGAGAACCGTCGTGATACAGGACCGGACTCCTGAGGCAGTGAGCTGAGAACTGCATGTCATCCTGCACGAGAGGCAGGTTGTTAACTAACCTCCGTGGTATCAGAAGTTGGGGATTTGCTCCCAAGCCCCCTCCCAGCTCCACTGAACAGCTTCCAACCAGCCTCGCCTCTGGAAGGAATCCGGACCTACAGGTTGACAGTCTTGGTCGGTACCACATCTCAGGATGTGGAGGACAGCTTGTTTTGTTTTTCCCTCAGGCTGCTTCTTCCCAAGCTTTAGAGCTAACTCAAGATTTTTTTTTTTTTTTACTCAACATTGCATTTTATTTAAAATTTTTTATTTTTGGAGTTCCCGTCGTGGCACAGTGCTTAACGAATCTGACTAGGAACTATGAGGTTGTGGGTTCGATCCCTGCCCTTGCTCAGTGGGTTAAGGATCCGGTGTTCCTGTGAGCTGTGGTATAGGTCGCAGACGTGGCTCAGATCCCGTGTTGCTTTGGCTGTGGTGTAGGCCGGCGGCTACAGCTCTGATTCGACCCCTAGCCTGGGAACCTCCATATGCCACAGGAGCAGCCCAAGAAATGGCAAAAAAATAAAATAAAATGTTTTATTTTTAATGATTTTTATTTTTCCATTATAGTTGGTTTACTGTGTTCTATCAATTTTCTACTGTAGCAAAGTGACCCAGTAGAAAATTGGGACACACACATTCTTTTTCTCACATTATCCTCCATCATGTCCCATCACAAGTGACTAGATATAGTTCCCTGTGTTCTACAGCAGGATCTCATTGCTTATTCACTCCAAGTGCAACAGTTTGTGTCAATTAACACCAACCTCCTCGTGCATCCCACTCCCTCTCCTTCCCCCTTGGCAACTACAAGTCTGTTCTCCATGTCCATGAGTTTGTTTCTTTTCTGTGGAAAGGTTCATTTGTGCCATATATTAGGTTCCAGATATACGTGATTATCATATGGTATTTGTCTTTCTCTTTCTGACTTACTTCACTTAGTATGAGAGTTTCTATTTGCATCCAAGTTGCTGCAAATGGCATTATTTTCTTCTTTTTAATGGCTGAGTAGTATTCCATTGTGTATATGTACCACATCTCCTTGATCCATTCATCCGTCAATGGACATTTAGGTTGTTTCCATGTCTTGGCTCTTGTGAACAGTGCTGCAATGAACATACGGGTACAGGTATCTTCTTCAAGGACAGTTTTGTCTGGATATATGCCCAAGAGTGGGATTGCTGGATCAGATGGTAGCTCTATATTTAGTTTTCTGAGGAACCTCCATACTGTTTCCATAGTGGTTGTACCAATTTACATTCCCACCAACAGTGTAGGAGGGCTCCCTTTTCTCCCCACCCTCTCCAGGATTTGTTATTTGTTTGCTTGTTAATGCTAACTCAAGATTTAATGAATAATCTACACACATGTCAAACGAGCTACTTGATTCTCTCCTACATCACATCTTCCAGAACGAGATTGTCCAGTCACCCACGTGCAAATGGAAGTTCCTCCACAACTCCTGATGGTTTTAGCTTTCCTCTTGTATTTTAAGGCGTACTTATCAAAGCTTCATCAGAACGTCTAGGTTCAAACAGTTTTCTAGTTTGTCCCAGGGTAAGATGGCACCTTTCATTTTGTTTCCAACTTTCTTTGTGATAATGCCCAACAAATGTTTTTTCTTTTTAGGGCGGCAACTGCAGCATATGGAAGTTCCCAGGCTAGGGGTCAAATTGGAGCTATAGACGCCAGTCTATAGCCACAGCAATAGCAATGTGGGACCCAAGCCATGTCTGTGACCTACTCACAGCAACTCACAGCAATGCCAGCTCCTTAACCCACTGAGCAAGGCCAGGGGATCTAATCTGCATCCTCATGGATACTAGTCTGATTTGCTTCCGCTGTGTCACGACAGAAACTCCTCCAACAAATGTTGTGCGTGTTGGTTTCCTGGTCATAATCTCAGACTGAACCTTCAGGCAACCACGTCTTTAGGTTTTTTCTTGGGCCGTTATCATCCGTTTCTCAGAGATCTCCCATCCCATAGGAGAGTTTGAATTATTCTACCTGGACTGTGTCTTCCTGCGCTCATTTCTTCTTCCGTTCATTCCACCTTGACGATATCTTATGACCGCGAAAAACTTAGTTTGGTGCACAAATTTGGAACTTTCCCGTGGTACTTCTTCTCTTGATCCCTGGAAAGCGAGGTTCAATCAGGCCCGTTCAACATGCTTTCCCAGGGGTTCCTATTCTTAACACCTTCCCTTCCAGAGAAGATGATCATTTAGTCCAACCCTTCGTTTACTGTCTAAGACCATTCTCTCTCCATCTCAAAACACATTCTCTCGTGCCAAGAAAACTCAGTTACGTAGTGTTAGTGAGCTATAGCTGATATATGATAAACTGTACATGATTCAAGTATACGAATCGGTGCATTTTGTCACATGCACACACCTGTGAAGCCATCACGAGATAACAGACACACCCATCACCTCTCAAAGTGTCCTCAGGTCTGTTTGTGGTCTGTCCCTCCCTCCCCACCCCCATTCCTAGTCAACCAATGCTATGCTTCCTGTCATTATAGATTAGTTTGTATTGGCTACCATCACTTATCAATGAAATCATACCGAATGCAGTCTTGGTTTTTTTTGGGGGGGGCGTCCAGCTTCTTTCACTCTCTATAATTATTTTGAGGGTCATCCATGGTGTGGTGTATACAGAGAGTGTGACGATTCTGAGCGATGGTCCTTTATATGAATAGGCCACATTTTGTTGATCCATTTAGCAGCTGGTGGACACGTGGGTTGGTTGCAGTTTGGGGTTATTATCAACAATACGGCCAGGAATGTTCACGTGCAAATTTTGTGTGCCTAAGCTTTTCCTCAGTAAATACCTAAGGATGAAGGGCTGCAGGTATACGGTATGGTAGTGTAATATCACTTCTATCGCTTTGAGTGTGATACATTTTCAAAGGCTTTCTGAAAATCGAAATAAAGTCTCTTTTTCCTGTATGCCTTTTCTCAAAAAAGGGAACCGTGGTTCTCAAAAAACAAAATTAAGAAGTAACAGCTGGGAGGGGGGGTGCCCCAAAGGTGTACCTGAACTTACTTAGGACTTTCCGCTCCAGGGCTACTCAATCGTAACCTCTGTGAAGCGGCATGCAGCAGCTCTCTGGCCCAGGTGACAAGCAACCCCTCAGGGACAGGAGGAAAAATAATTTCCCCACTCTTGGACGCGCTGTGGTGTGCAGGTGCTAAAACATTTAAGAGGCTAATCAAATGCATCCCACCAGCTCTCCTGGGTGCTTTATTTGAGGACACAGAAGAATGTACGGCTCAGAACGGAATGGAAAATAAAGAAGACGTTCTTGTGTTTTGTTTCTGATGCCGCTGGACTTGTTTTTTGAAAGTTATGGAAAATAACAGACCCAAACACAAAGGGAGAGACTGAAGATGGCGTAACTAAAGAGAAACTTCAGAGGAAAAAGATAATGGGGCCAAATTCTCAGTGTCTATACTTGCGGTAAATAACTCCCTCATCCTAAAACACGTTTTAAGCAAAAGGTCAAAAGACACGGGTGAATCATTGCTTGGATAGCAAAGCTAGTTGGGAAACTCTGTTTGAGCCATCGTCCCCCTCCCCATGCCCCTTGCATGAAGTGGCCAATCACAGAATGAACAGAGAGTAACTTCGAAGCTGCAGGTGTATGGGAAAGAGACTTGGTATTTTAAATGTATGAGCTCTTGTAGCAATGGATGTTAAGTTAGGATTTTTTTCCCCTGAGCGTGTAAAGAAATCCTAGTGATGTTTCCATTTACCACAACCTCCCTCCCCACCAACTGAGCAGGATCGAGTCTCCATAAATCAATCTTCTTCACGTGCCTGGATTTAACAAAAATAAAGAACATGCAACGTCGTAAACCCACCACCGAACTTCGAGATTGTGGTCGGCCGTGAGGACCACAGGAGACGCCTAAAGATTAGCGATATCTATTTTTATTTTCTCTATCCTTAGTGCGAAAACTAAACCCAAATGCTCGGCGTCTTAAGCAATAGATGGGATACTCCAATTTATCCAAGAGACGTAAGGATTAAATTACACCTGTCGGCAGGTGGGGGTACTGAGGCACAAAGGATGAAGATGGGAGGTGGGCAGAAGGAGGGAGGGAGGGACACCCTCTGAGGACCAGCAGGCACATCTCCATCACCCGACTGCCCAGAAACCAGAGCCGGGAACAGCTTCAGCAGGTCTCAGGAGGCACCGGGCAAATTGCACAGAACGGAAAGTATTTTCAAGTTAAGCGGCGTACTGATTCTAGATGTGACGGTCAACCTGGCTGGGCTATGATGCCCAACTGTTTGCTCAACCACCAGCCTAGATGTTGCTGTGAAGGGTTTTTGTTTGTTTTTTGTTTTTCTTTTTTGGCCGTCCTGCAGCTTATGGAGGTCCCAGTTAGGGATCAGCTCCAAGCCCGCAGCTGCAACCTACATTTACACTGCGGCTAGATCCTTCAATCCACTGTGCTGGGGCAGGGATCGAACCCACGTCCTGGAGCTGCAAAGATGCCGCCAACCCCTTTGGGCCACAGTGGGAATTCTGAAGTTTTGTTTTTTGTTTTTTTTGTTTGTTTGTTTGTTTGTTTTGCTTTTTAGGGCTGCACTTAGTGGCATATGGAGGTTCCCAGGCCAGGGGTGTTGAATTGGGGCTACAGCTGCCAGCATACACCACAGCCACAGCAGCATCAGATCCTCCCCTGAGCGAGGCAAGGGTTTGAGCCTGAAACCTCATGGTTCCTAGTCAGATTCATTTCCATTGCACCAGGACAGGAACTCACGAAGATTTTTTTTTTTTAATGTGATTCACGTTTGAGTCAACAGACTCTGAGAAAGGCCAATCCCCTCCATCATGTTAAAGGAAAAACACTCATCTCAGGAGCACAGCACCCAGCGGGGCAAAGTCCCTCAAGGCGGAGGGACCAGTAGGGCAGGAAGAGCTGGCTTTTTCTCCTGCCCTGAGCTCAGGCTTTTGTTCTGTGTTGGAGACTCTTTCCCACAGGGGAACTCGGTGTCCTGGGACACAGGTAGAACCCCCTCCCCCGGCCCAGGAGGGATGGGGGGTCGGTGAGGGGGCTGGCAGAAACTCCCCATGGCAGACCCCTAACGCTCCCAAGACACACTCGGCAAATATTTCCTGCACCCTAGCGGTGTTCTAAGAGTCGAGGATGCAACAGTGGAACGAGAGAGACAAGTGCCTCTTTCCATGGATCTCGCATTCTCGGAGGGGAGACAGAGAGAGAAAGGCTAAGACAACTTGTGATAATAACACATGTGATGCAGTCATTGCTAACGTCCAAACAACCTGAAGCCTCAGGGTGATACTGGGGCTTCCCGTGTACTGCTCTGGCTGGACCTCCACGCTGTATATAACTGTCCAGTGATGGGACTGGCTGTCCCTCTGGATGGAGAGCTCCCTGATGGCAAAAGCCCTTCTGTCATTCTTGGTATCTAACAGAATGCCTGGCCCACCACATGGACTTACCAAATGCCTGATGGCTGAAGGAAGGAACGGATACTTGAATGGATGCATGAATGAATGAATGAGGATGTATTGCCAGTATCTCAGGCTGGGTTTCCCTCGAAGCAGCCCTGGACAAGGAGGAGGATGCTGGTAGGTTTAATGGGAGGGTGATTCCAGGAAGCGGTATAGAGGGAGTGGGAAAGTGAGGCAGGGAGGGAAAGAAGTGACCAGAGGGGCTGCAACTAGGGCACCTGAGGCTTGGTGTTGCCTAGGAGACCAGGGAGACGGGGCAGATTGGCCTCAGTGTTTATCCTGCCAGCCTCATGTGGGAGCTCCCTCCAACAGGATCACCTCCCCTGGCAATCTGGCCTGACCCACTCTGGAGGGCTGTGGGCTCCGGCAGCCAGAGAAAACCTGCAGGCAGTCATAAGCCCTGGACCTTAGGAACTGTGAGGTTGTGTTCAGAGAAGGGTGAGCAGAAGGACATGGAGGCGTGGGGCCAGCAGCACCTGCTGCAGCCACTACATGCATGCAGTGAATTCCTGGAGGACCTGGAGCCAGTGGTGCGTGAGGGGCCTTCGGGGACAGTGGTGTGCGAGGGGGCTTAGGGGACAGTGGGAGAAAGGTGGTTCTGGCAGTGGTCCTGACGGGCCTGGTCAGACCTGATGACACAAGGTTTAATAATCTGATGCTTTGCTTCTCTGCCTCTCAGTCTTAGCCTCATGCTTGCAGCGCCTCAAGGGTAGAAACGAGGAATTTTTTTTTTTTTTAATTTTTAAACGCTTGTAGGTGATGAGAGCATATAGAAGGACTTAAGACTCTTTAGTTTTTTTTTTTTTTTAATCATCCTTAAAAAGTGCCCCTAAAATTCTGTAGAGCCAGTTTCAGGAACACTCCGCTTTCCCTACAAGGGCCACCTCGCTACTTTAGACTGAGCACCGAAGAGACGGCTACGATAACAAATGAAAATTTATTTCAGGAAAATGAAGCGCATTTATTTTTTGAAGCTCCTCAAAGACTAGAAATACATGTCAAGTGATGGTTTATAGGTTCTCATTGTTTTATTCCAAGTGGCTCGCTTGGTGCTGAGTACCTGCTTTTTACTACAGACCCTGAGAGAGTTTCTCTTTCTTTGTCACTGCCCAGGAAGGCTCTTTCTTTGCTAGGGTTTAAACTCTGGACCCTGAAGGCTTTGGGTTTGGAGGATGCCAGGAAAATGACACAGCCCATTATTTCTAGGCTTGTGAAATTATATTTCCCAAATTCCAGGGTGCTCCGTGAACAACGAGCACACCAGGTGCCAGGAAAGGCATCTAATGACAGCGCGATGCTACAATCATCTTTGCATCAGCTAAATAAAAAGATTTTATCATCGCCATCATCAGAAATAGTGTTCTTTGGAACCTAGCCACGTTGAAATCGATCATGAAAAATATCCCCTTCATTTTTTTTTATCCATCGGAATTCTCTTCATCGTTAATACCAGTCCCTGGAATGACAATACCTCTGAGCCTACACATCCCACGGTTGCTTTTAAGTATTTCATTCCTTCGAGACGCAGGACAGACCCACGTTTTCAAGCACGGCCGATTCATTCGTTCAACACCCTCGAGCTGCGCTCCTCTGTCGCAGGCGATACGAATGCCGTATGGGGCTTAGACCCAGTTCCCGTTCTTATGAAATCTCCACTTCAGTAATCAGCCAGAGGGAAGAGAGAAATTCATTATTTCCATTTTAGAGGCAAGAGAATAAAAATCCTACCTTGAGGGATGTCGCTCAGTTACAAGAAGCAGGGGCTTCAATGAGGTCTCAGCATCCTTCAGCTCTATTTCCCATCAACGTGGCTCTCAACGCCGCCTTCCTCTACCCTCAATGAGGAGCCAATTTCTTAGCTGAGAGACTGCCCCTCAGACTGATGTGTGTGTTCACCCCGGACCCGATGCCTCAGCACACAGAGCCTCTCTTCTCAGTGCCACACGGCACAATACATCTTTAGTTTCCTTGATGTCTTCCACGTGACTCGATCCCCAATGCTTTACATGCTTCACGAAGACAGCTATCGAATTAAAATAATAAATCAAAGCACGGGACGGAACACAAAGAGGTTTATTCAAGGGAGGAAAAGACAGGTTTTCCACGAGACCGGAGAAAAAGATGGAGAGCCTGACTTCATTTGTCCTGGTCCTATAACTCATATAACTCTTTCCTCTGTTGTAACTCTTTCGGTGATTTATTGTCCCAGGCAGTCCCCGTTGTCCCATCCCTACGAATCCTCACCTTGAAAAGACAACCAGCTATTTTACATTTTCATATGCATCTCAATTTCCCCACAAGGCCTTTTTCCACGCTTTGTGATGGTGTGACGCCCTCCGCAAACATCCTACGTTTAAAAGGATAATTGAAATCCTAAGCGTGCAGTTTGAATTGAGTGGGAAAAAAACGGGAACTTCTCAAAGAAATTCAGTGGAGGACAACCTGGAGACTTCAATGCCCATCGCCCTTTTAGTCTGAGATTCATTTTTCAGAGAAAAAATGTTATTATAGTTGATTTACAATGTTCTGTCAATTTCCCCCTCCAGCAAAGTGATCCAGTCACACATATAGATACATTCCTTTTCTCCCATTATCCTCCATCATGTTCCATCACCAGCGACTGGATATAGTTCCCTGTGTTCTACAGCAGGACCTCATGGCTTATCGCCTCCAAATGCAATAGTTTGCATCTACTCACCCCAGACTCTCCATCCATCTCACTCCCTCCCCCGCCCCCTTGGCAACCACAAGCCTGTTCTCCAAGTCCATGAGTTTGCTGCTTTTCTGTAGATAGGTTCATTTGTGCTGTATGTTAGATTCCAGATATACGTGATATCATATGGTATGTGTCTTTCTCTTTTTGACTCACTTCACTTAGTATGAGAATCTCTAGTTGCACCCATGTTGCGGCCAATGGCATTATTTTGTTCTTTTTAACGGCTGAATCGTATTCCATTGTGTATATGTACCACATCTTTTCAGTCCATTCATCTAATGGACATTTAGGTAGTTTCCATGTCTTGGCTATTGTGAACCGTGCTGCCATGAATATAGGGATTCACTGATTCAACAGATATTCCTCAGACTATAGGCATCATGTGGGATGAGGGATGTGGAGACAGAAGAGCTGTGATATTAAGCAGGGAGGTCAGGGGAGGTCTTGCCATTAAGTGGCATTTGAGCAAAAATTTGAAGGAAGGAAGGGCTGAGCCAAGCGGGTATCTGAAGAAAGAGGAGAGGGAAGAGAACGAGCCAGGTCTGGGAGGAGGGAATGGTCTTGGCAATTTTTTGCAGAAAAGCAAGGAGGTCGGGTGCCTAGATCAGAGGGGGCAGGAAGGAGGGTGGAGAGGAGGGCAGATTATAGAGAGACCCTTGCAAGTCACTGAAAACAAACAAACAAACCTTAACTTTTGTACTGAGTGAAACAGGAAGCACTATTTTAGTAACTAACACAATTAGAAGAATAGAGTAGTTGATCAAAATGTTTCTTCCTAGGGTTTCTGTGATGTGCTTTGCATTCATTCTCTACTTTGGTCTCATGGATCCTCCTCCTGTTGAGACTTCCTGATTGCCCACCCATCACAGCCCGTCTTGAGCTTGGAGGTAGACAGGCATGGCAGCTAAAAGCGTTTGTTCATTCATTCAACAAACAGTACTTAGGTATTCTCTTAGGTGCTAGGGCTCCAGCCAAGAACAAAGTATCTCTCCCCTTCCAGAGCTTCCATTCTGGCTTCTGGGCTCTGGAATCAGGTCTCTGGGCTCAAGCACCTAAACACCTGCTACTCATTGTCTGACCACAGGCGAGTTACTTCACCAATCTGAGCTTCAGCTTTTACCTCTAAACAAGGGGGTGATAAGAGGGCCAACTCACAGGGCCTTCTGAAGTTTAAATTTGTGTAAAGAACTCAGAATAGGTGTTCCCTGGTGAGGCAGTGGGTTAAGGATCCTGTGTTGTCACTGCTGTGGCTTGCTCGCTGCTGTGGTGTGGGTTCAATCCCTGGCCTGGGAACTTCTGCATGTGATGGGCATGGCCAAAAAAAAAAAAAAGAAGAACTCAGTATCGTGTTGGCATACAGGAAACATTTGACAAAGGCAGGCTATTCTTTTTTAAAATGAGTAGAGTACTAAGGAAAGGAAACAAGTTACAGAGGTATTGCAGGAGAGTGGGAGTGGAAGTGCAGACGAGGAAAGATGCCTCAGATAAATAAAGTAGATAAAGTCTCATCCTTTCCCCATCCATCTGCTCCTGCAGGACACACGCAGGTCCTTCCTTTGTTCTTTGTGAATTGACTCCACACCACTTTATCCTCCCTCTTCTGCCCCCAGTTTAAATCGAGACGGGCTTAACAAAAAGAGAATATTTCCCCCCTTCACCTCTATTTTATTTACTGTGTGGGTTCATTTTCCCTGTCAGTGTCATGGCAGAATTCCAGTTCTCCACATCTGAGTCACCACCAAGCGATACAGTCACGGAATTGTTTTGTTTTTTTTTTTCTTTTTAGGGCAACACACAGGCTAGGGGTCGAATGGGAGCTGCAGCTGTGCCCTACAGACCACAGCCACAGCAATGCAGGATCCATGCTGCGTCTAAGATCCATACCACACCCGCACAACTTGCAGCAAAGCCGGATCCTTAACCCACCCGCTGAGCAAGGCCACGGATTGAACCTGCATCCTCACAAACACAACATCAGGTCCTTAACCCACGGAGCCACAACAGGAGCTCCTGCCATGGAGTCCTTAACTGCTCCTCTATTTCTCCCTTTTGTTTTCTTTGTTGTTGTTTGAGGGTTTTCCTAGGGCTATAAAACGAGAGAAAGAAACCCTGCAAAGATTTAGGAGTGTGTCATCAGCTATCTGGAGCCCGAAAGAGAGGACGCTGAGTTTCCGTGCGGGTCCCTGGGGTTTTCCATCACCAGTGGGGCCTGGCTCATTCCAGGCCAGGCTTTAAGAGCCAACTGTACTCATCTGCCCCTGAGAGGGCACTTTTTGCTCCCCGAGGCGTGATTCCTGATCCTTACAATGGCTGTGGAGGTCCTAGGTAGTCATCAGGCGGGATTACGAGGTGCCATGTGGATACACACTGTAAAGGTAGGCATGACTCAAGCCACCCATCAAACGGGAATGTTGTGGAGTTCCCGTCGTGGCTCAGCAGAAATGAACCTGGCTAGTATCCACGAGGACACAGGTTCAATCCCTGGCCTTGCTAAGTGGGATAAGGATCCAGCATTGCCGTGAGCTGTGGTGTAGGTCGCAGATGCGGCTTGGATCTGGCATGGCTGTAGCTGTGGTGTAAGCCAGCAGCTACAGCTTCAATTTGACCCCCAGCCTGGGAACCTCCCTATGCTAAGGGTGTGGCATAAAAAAAAAAGGTGGGGGAGGGGGGAGGTGTTGTGGAGTTCCCACTGTGGTGCAATAGGATCATCACTGTAGTACCAGGATGCAGGTTCGATCCCTGGCCAGGCGCAGTGGGTTAAAGGATCCAGCCATGCCACAGCTGCAGCATACATCACGACTGCAGCTTGGATCTGATCCCTGGGCTCAGATCTCTATATGCTTTGGGGTGGCCAAAAGGAGAGGGGGGGGAGGGAGTTCCCGTTGAGGCGCACTGATTAACGAATCTGACTAGAAACCATGAGGTTGCAGGTTCGATCCCTGCCCTTGCTCAGTGGGTTAAGGATCCGGCATTGCCGTGAGCTGTGGTGTAGGTCTCAGATGTGGCTCGGATCCTGCGTTGCTGTGGCTCTGGCGTAGGCCGGCGGCTACAGCTCTAATTCGACCCCTAGCCTGGGAACCTCCATATGCCACGGGAAGCGGCCCTAGGAAAGGCAAAAAAACCAAAAAAAAAAAGGAGGGGGAGGGGAGGAATGGTGAGAATTCACTGGATTTCCCAAGGAAGGTAGAATGCCACCCTTTTCACAGAAAGTGTCCTCTTAACATCACATCTAGGATTTAGACGACATTCACACAGAACCAGCACATTTTCACGAATCCTCACCCTAATCCCATGAAGCAGATGTGATGATCCCTGTTTAACAGGAGAAACTGAGGCTTATGAGCGAGGTCGAGTCCGTTGCCTAAAGTCAGAGTGTCGGTGGCAGGCTGTGGATTCAACCGAGGGCCACTCCATCTCTCTCTTCACTTTATCCAATACTCTTCTTCCCCTCCCCATGCATCAGTAAAAAAAAAAGACATTCAAAGTGTACAGTAAGAACCAGAATGCCAGAGTTCCCATCTGACTAGTATCCATGAGGACTAGGGTTCGATCCCTGGCCTCGCTCAGTGGGTTAAGGATCCGGCGCTGCCACGAGCTGTGGTGGAGGTTGTAGACGTGGCTCGGATCCCGTGTTGCTGTGGCTGTGGTGTAGGCCGGCAGCTGCAGCTCTGATTCAACCCCTAGCCTGGGAACTTCCATATGCTGCAGGTGCAGCCCTTTAAAAAAAAAAAAAGAATCAGAATGCCTACCCTGAGAATATTTGACAAGAATCTCTGGGCTCCTTCAGGCTCACTGGGACTGCTTTGCCTTCAAACATCCACACCAAGGGAAGAACTGGATTTTCAACGGAGGCAAAGCTGTACAAAAGACTCCCAGAGGTTGCGAGCTGATTGCCAGCATCTCAAATGGCCATTGGTCACACAAAGGACTTAAGTCCGAAAATACCGTCGCTTACACGTCCCCAGCAGCAAGAGATGACAAGGGGTGGCAAACGCTGGCCGTTCTCTTCGGTAGAGATCACCAGCTCAGAAGCCTGGGTCAAGCCATGAGTGTGCTTCCGTTGTGCTCTGCACACCCCAAAAGAGAACAGTCCTGAAGGCTGCCAGGGTGGCCTATCAGTCGTTAGGCTTATAAGTCTGGGTGTTTTTGGATTTGTTTTGAACACAAAGGATAACAGTGTAGAGACATGGCATTGCGGCCACTCTCGCTTGGTGCTTTCTCTGTCTCTCATAAGCAATCAAGGATTCACTTCTTCACACAGCAAACACTTGAAACCACCTCCTGGAGCCCCTGCGACCCGAGAGTACTGAGTACACATGCGGCGCCCTCTTGATGCTTTCCTCTCATATTGCCACTGATGTGTGTTGCAGCGAAACCACAGCCACATAACTGATTCCCTCAACACTCCCTGCATCGTATACACGAGTGCAAGTCCCTTCTTTTCTAAGAAGTCCACGAAAAGTAAAGCTCTGACCTGCTGAGAATAAATAAGAAACTCAGAGGGTAGGCATTTGGTTTCCACATCACGCCTTCAAAGATCGCTCCCCCAAAGCTGTTTAACCCCCAGAAGAGGGGCAGGAGCAGCTGGTGCGACAGGAGCCCATTCTGCCCTTTCATGCAATCGAGAAAAAGATGCCCAATTGGATAAACGGAGCCCCGCGGGAGGAGCCTCGGCTCGGCTAGGAGGTGGAGCCAGAGTTAAGCCCCACCCACCAGCTGAATGGTGCCCTTGTCTCTGGGGCAAATGGCCCAGTTATGCACACCAGCCCTGCGCACACGTGCTCCAGAGGAGGTCCAGTGGCAGCCTCACAGCAGAGGCAGACAGGGAGCTAGATGGGGAGGAGAAGAACAACCAGGGAAAGGGGAGCGTCAGCATGAGGCCCTAGAAGGAGTGAGGAGGCAGACGGGGGTACCAGATGCTTTCATGAAAACAAAATGAGAACGAGGAAAAATACAATCATTGTAGACAGAAGTTCCACAATATGAGCTCCCAGAAGCTCTTAGTATTTTTTTTTTTTTTTCTTGTTAGGGCCACATCCATGGCCTATGGAAGTTCCCAGGCTAGGGGTCGAATGGGCACTGCAGCTGTGACCTACAGACCACAGCCACAGCAATGCAGGATCCAAGCTGCATCTGCAACCTACCATGCAGCTCACCCACGGCAGTGCTGGATCCTTAAACCACCAAGCAAGGCCAGGGATTGAACCTGCATCCTCATGGATACGAGTCGGGTTGGTAAACTGCTGAGCCACGACGGAACTCCCCAGTTTTGTTTTTTCGTTTTTTTGGGGGGGTTTGGTAGAAACGTCATTCTATCGTAATGGACATGGTGCTGGAAATGAACTTCCAATCAGGAAAACTGGAGGCAGAAAGGCTGCCCCGTTTCTCCACAGTAAGTCAGCATCTTGTAGACCCTGCAAGATCGTGTAGACTCTGCTCCGTTTTTCTCCTCCTGGATCACCCAAAACCAACTGTGGTGTATTTCGGACAGTTTGTCTCTCGTAATAATTGTTGATGTATTTCTAATGGGAAGATGTGGGCATCCCTAAGGGAACTGTACCCGATGGAAAACAAAAGAACCATGAGCGGACTCACACTCCTTCTCATCCTTCTTTGACTTAATAAGCTCCCTGCAAATAACCAACTACTCCCATCATGTGTCAGCCTGCACAGGGACTCAAGAATGCCTTTGCGGCACAGGATTACGTATGAAAAGCATCCTCCGTAGCCGGTGGAACAGGTACTGTTTGAGTTTGCTATCGCAAGAGTGTGGAAGTGGCTCTTAAGCAGGACCCTCTCTGAGGAGTAAGAGCTGTGTGTACAGCAGCACGTGTACCCAAAGCACCAGGAACACGCCCCACGGAGGGGGACACGTCTGGGGGCAAGGCCTTGGAGTCAGGTGTTGGCTTTCTTGACTCAGCTGAGCCCCTGACCCCCCAAGCACTCAAGCTGCTCTTAGTTTTCTTTTTTTTTTCTTTTCTTCTTCTTTTTTTTTTTTTAATCTTTTTAGGGCCGCACCAGAGGCATGCGGAGGTTGCCAGGCTAGGGGTCGAATCGGAGCTGCAGCTGCCGGCCTACACCACAGCCACAGCCACACGGGATCTGAAATGCATCTGTGACCTACGCCACAGCTCACGGCAACACCAGATCCTTAACCCACTGAGCAGGGCCACGGATGGAACCCACATCCTCAGGGATACTAGTCGGGTTCCTTACCAGTGAGCCACAACAGGAACTCCTGGTCTTGATTTTAATGCCCAGCGACTTCTGGCCTCTTAGGTGACACGACGAATGGGCTAAGAGCAGAGATGGAAGAAACTGCACAAGTAGAGATGGACAGAAATATAGTAACATCCCTAAGAAAAGAATGACCTAGAGATTATCTAAGTAAGTAAAGTAAGTCAGAAAGAGAAAGACAAAGACCATATGATGTCACTTATATGTGGAATCTAAAATATGGCACAGAGGAACCTAGATGAACAGAACAGAAACAGACTCACAGACATGGAGAGCAGACTTGTGGTTGCCAAGGGGGCAGGGGAGAGAGTGGGATGGACAGAGAGTTTGGGGCTAGTAGATGCAAACTATTCCATTGAGAAGGGATGAGCAATGAGATCCTGCTGTGTAGCACAGGGCGCTGTATCCAAGCATTTGTGATAGAACATGATGGAGGGTAAGAGAGATGACGATGAGAAAGATGAATGTATGTATATGTCTGATGGGGTCACTTTGCTCTACAGCAGAAATTGACAGAACATTGTAAATCAACTATAGCTAAAAGATTTTTAAAAAAGAAAATAGGGCAGCAAAAAAAATTGATATAATTTAACTTGAAAATTTCATTTGAATTTGGTAGAAAGCAATGGTCTTGCAAGGGTTGTGGGCTAAACGTAAGACGTGTAAACAAAAAATATTACAATCAGAAGCAGCATCTGAATGGAGTTCCCGTTGTGGCTCGGTGGTTAATGAATCCAACTAGGAACCATGAGGTTGCGGGTTCGATCCCTGGCCTCGCTCAGTGGGTTAAGGATCTGGTGTTGCTTAGTGAGCTGTGGTGTAGGTTGCAGACGAGGGTGGGATCCCGCGTTGCTGTGGCTCTGGTGTAGGCTGGCGGCTACAGCTCTGATTTGACCCCTAGCCTGGGAACCTCCATATGCCACAGGAGTAGCCCTAGAAAAGGCAAAAAGATTCAGAAAAAAAAAAAAAAAAAAGAAGTAGCATCTGAAGAGAGGACTGAAAACCCAGCAAACAGGGGACTCTATAGCACAGGGCTCCTCCGAGGATTAAGGGAGACTCTGCATATTCAGAGCTCAGTAGAGTGAGTGATGCATACAGAGTGTTCAGGAACCATCAGCCACGTTGGCCATGGATGTGGCAAAGGGTGCCACTTGTATATGAAATGAAGTGTGCTCAGCCCAGGTCCTGAGAGCCGGCCACCCTGTCATCACCTGGAGCTGTGGGCAGCCCCGGGCCCTGCAGACTCAGGGTGGTGTTTCCATCACACAGTCAAGCAGAAAGAATTGGGAAGTGGTGAGCACAGACCTAAGGAGCTGACTCAGCCCCCGAACCCCTAGGCAGAGAGACACCCCTCTTCTTCCGCAGAAAACCATAACCACGAATGTGGTTCCAGTCTGGGCACCAGATGTCATCCTTATTAAGAGCCACCCAGGAGATGCCTGGTGGTCTTGCAGTTAAGGATTCAGAGCTGTCACTGTGGTAGCTCCAGTCTGATCCTTGGTCCAGCTTTTTCTGTATGCTGCGGGCGCAGCGCCTCCCCGAATTAAATAAATTTTTAAAAAGCTGCCTTTCCTGTCACTGCATACAGCTTTGCCTGAGCTGAAAGAGAAGGCTCCTCGCATAGGGACTCAGTTTTCTGTCTGACAACGCAAGCTGGGCTGGGCTGACTTCTCATGTGGACCTCTGGGGACCCACGGAGGTGAGGTACGTGCCTGGTTCCCTCTTGACAGCGTCGACTTTGAGCGGGTCATTCAGCCCCCTGCTTTTGGTTCCCAATGGTGACAGGGAGGGAGGCAGGATTCCGCCTCCATCTCTGGGAGGTTCGACAGCCCAACTATTATTCATCGAGAACAGCAGGGCCAACAGGGTAACAGGTGCAGGGAGATATACATACACATATACAAAGAACGCGTCTTTGTCCCACGATACTTCCCCCCCACCATACACTGTGACATACACCCTTTAAACACAAACCATGTACCTAAATTTTTTTATTTTATTATTTATTTATCTATATATATATTTTTTTACCAGACCCAAGGCATATGGAAGTTCCCGGTTCAGGGACTGAATCCAAGCCACAGCTGTGACCTATAACACAGCTGCAGCAGCGCCAGATCCGTAACCCATGGCCCCTGGGCTGAAGATCGAACCCCCACGTCAGCAGTGACCTGAGCCACCACAGAACCAGTGCAGGGTCCTTAACCTGCTGTGCCACAGTGGGAACTCCCAAACCATTTCCTTTTTCTTTTTTTTTATTTTTAAGTATAGTGGATTTCCAATGTTGTACCAGTTTCTCCTGTACATCAAGTGACACAGTCACACCCATATATTATATACACTCCCTTTCTTATAGTATCTTCCATCATGGTCTATCCCAAGAGACTGGGTATACAGGTCCCTGGGCTGTGTGGTGGGACCTCATCGCTTATCCATTCTAAATGTCACAGTTTGCATCTACTAACCCCAAAGTCCCCGTCAATTCCACTCCATACCCCCCCGCCCCTTCGGCCAAAGTATTTACTTTTAATGCCTTAAACCATTAAGATCTAAGTGCCGTCCGAGTTCACTACCGAGAAAGCAATTACAAGGATTTAGGCAGCCCTGTGCATCCTTTCCGGCTCTCCCAAAGCTCATACCACAAGCGCTTGCAATTCTGAAACCTGGAGTCTCTGTTTATCGCTAACGTCATTGGCAGGGCCTCTCCCAAGCAACACCATCGGCCTGCTCTTTTGGGGTCTGCCTCGGTGTTTCCTTTCTACCCCTCCGTGGGCAAAGCAAAAGTCTCGGGACGACCGTCTCGGCCTGTCCCTTGCCATCCTTTCCTCTGCTGTTTGTTCACCTGTTTGTAAATCCTCCTCTGATTGTCGGGGAAGCTGGCCTCCAGCTCCCCACCCGTCCAGCATGCAGGCTCTCCCAGCCAATCGCCTAGTCTAGCTCATCTCAGCATCCTCTCCTTGAACCGACCACACTGCTGGTCTGCTGGCAGCAGGAAGAGTGTTTTCCCTAAACTTGGTCCCTTAGGCTCACTGCCCTCATAGTTCTTCCTGCTTCAAATCCTCTTTCTGGTTTTTTTTTGGGGGGGGGAGGGGGGCGGGTGGGCTGTGAGTCAGTCAATCTGTAAAAATCTCTGGATGGACTCTGAACAAAAGGCATTTCGGCATTTCAGGAGATCAGCCCCCATCTGAGCATTGCATGTTCTCACCAGCAATGAGGCCAGGTAGGCATTCCCTGCAAGCTTGCCTTCCCTCGGTGACGGGGACCTCACCCGCTCCTGAAGCAGACTGAACTGTGAGCAAGTTCTCTGTTCTGAGCTGGGAGAACGCTCCCTTTCATCATTAGGTTTTTTTGTTTGCTTGTTTGTTTTCTCTTGTCTTTTTAGGGGCGCAGTCACAGCATATGGAGGTTCCTAGGCTAGGGGTTGAATCAGAGCTACAGTTGCCAGTCTACCCCACAGCCACAGCGACGCCGGATCCGAGCCGCATCTGTGACCTACACCACAGCTCACGGCAACTCTGGATCTTTAACCCGCGGAGCAAGGGTTAAAGGGATCCAACCCACATCCTCATGGATACTAGTCAGGTTTGTAACCCCCTTAGCCACAATGGGCACTCCCCCATCGTTAGGTTTTATTCAGCCTTGGCCCACATACGTGAGTGTCTTAGGCAGTCATCCAAGTCCTGCTTTTACTTGATGGGCCGAGAGACAGCTGGGGGCTCCCTTCTCCGGACTAAACCTGCCAGGACGTAGCTGCCGGGGTTCTCCCCACTTTAAGTCACATCCTCCAGCGAACAGGTCCCAACAGCGACCCGGGTCCTGGGATCATCTGTGCGTATGGCATTCCCTCATACTCCCTTCCGTCTTGTTATTCTCTCCTTGAATGGCACGGCTGTGAGCTCCCAACCAGCTTTCTCAGTGGTCCCAGACAACACAGAAGTTCAAGGCAGAGCTAACACAACGGCCTCTGTTGCCAGGCGGCCACCGCGCACATATCTCCTGTCACTTCCTATACATTCATGGTGGCCCAGTTGTTCATAGCACAATTAACACGGCACCTGGCACTCCTGGGCATCAATCCAGAGAAAGAGACTCAAAGAGACACATGTCCTGCAATGTTCACTGCAGCCCTATATACAACAGCCAAGACACGGAAACAACCTAAATGTCCATCAACAGAGGAGTGGATAAAGAAGATGTGGTACATTCACACAAGGGAATATTACTCAGCCATCAAAAGGAAAGAACAGCAGTTGCAGCAACATGGATGGACCTAGAAATTATCATGCTGAGTGAAGTCCATCAGACAGCAAGACACCAACATCAAATGCTATCACTTATATGTGGAATCTGTTCTTTGCAGAACAGATCCTGACTCACTGACTTTGAAAAATGTATGGTTTCCAAAGGAGACAGGTTGGGGGGGTGGGGGATGGGCTGGAGGTTTGGGATGGAAAGGCTATAAAATTGGGTTGTAATGATCACTGTACAACTATAAATGGAATAAATTCATTGAGGAATAATTAAAAAAAAAATGACACCCGGGTACAAACAGACCCTCCACAAACCCCACGTGCTGCCTTTACTGTGTCTTAATCCAGAATATCAGCTCTCTGGTCCTCCTCTCACTTGCTCCTTTCCCAGTCGAAGCCCCTTCCTCATATCTGTGCTTTGGCTGTCACCATTCCTAAGGACAACCAGAAAAGCCAGACGGTGGCCCTGCTTCCTGGCATACTTGTCAGGTCCATAGTGAATTACCGCTTGTATAGCACATACGTTATAGTTTACAATCATCTTGGTTTGTTTGTTTGTTTGTTTTGTCTTTTTAGGGCCGCACCCGTGGCATATGGAGGTTCCCAGGGTAGGAGTCGAATCGGAGCTACAGCTGCCACCCTGCACCACAGCCACAGCAACGCCGGATCTCTAACCCACCGAGCAAGGCCAGGGATTGAACCCGCATCCTCGTGGAAACTAGTCGAGTCCGTTATCCACTGAGCTACAACAGGAACTCCTAAATTACAATCATCTTACTCTTCAGAGCAGCCCCAGGGAGCAGGCATTTCTCCTCATTTTATAGATGAGGACAACTGAGGCCGACATCGAACTCCCAACCAAGGAGATGTTTGATCTCCTGTTTGATGCTATTCAATCATCCTGCTTATTCAGGAGCTCACAGACCTCAGGGAGAGAATGTTTCCTAACGTGAAGTTCCAAGTATCAAGGACAGCATGAGTCACAAAGGAAAAACTGGAGGAATCTGGTCCCTATTTATTTCTGGCTTTGCTATAAACTCCCACACAGTTTGACTTTCCCGGCTCTCATTTCCTCCTTCATAAAATAAGCAGATCAAATCAGACGGTCCCTGAAATGCTCTCCCGCTCAGCTGTCCTTTGTCGCCTGCCCTGTCTCTGCCATGTTGCTAAAAGTAGGCAGAAAACATTGCTGAAATACCTTTCTTTTTTATTTCTCATTTTTTTTAAGTTTCTAAAATTAGCTGGATCGTTATGAAACGGTCCAGCTAGTCTGTCAAGAAGGAAGACAACTGTCATCTATGTCATCGTTCTTTTTTTTTTTTTTTTTTTTTTGCTTTTTAGGGCCACACATGTGGCACATGGATCCAGCAATGCCAGATCCATAACCCACTGAACAAGACCAGGGATCGATCCCACATCTTCCGCGATGTTATTCAGGTTCCTAACCTGCTGAGCCACAGCGGGAACTCCCAATAGATCATGTGTAAGCAGTTCATTTTCTGTAATGAGACGATAACTCTGGAAACACCTGCCGGGGTGCAGACCGTCTTTAGAGCCCCAGAGTCTTAGAGCAGAGGTCCTCAACCCAGGCGACACTGGCAACCTCTGGAGACGTTTTGAGTTGCCATAGTGATCTAGTGAGTAGAGGCCAAGGATGCTGCTAAACACCCCACAGGCTTAGGACCAGTCCGGAAGCACTGGGTTACCTGGCGCAAGATGCCAGTGGGGCTGAGGCTGAGAAACCCCGTCTTAAAGATGAAGCCAAAGAGCAGCCCCAAACTCTTCTTGCAGGGACGCGACCCAGGTGGGCACACCTGCAAGAACCAAGAGCCTTACCTTGCAAAGAAGGACGCGGCCACGGAGGTGCCCGCGGAGGTCTCGCTGGCCACGCCGGAGCCCTGCGAGGCGGGGACACCGCAGGCTGAAGGCTTGTCCGCATTGTAGCGATTCAGCACCGCCTCTGTCAGGCCCTCCCGGCCAGGCTCTGTCATCAGCTGGGAGATCTGGCAAGGAAAAGAGACCATGCTCATTACGTGCGGCTCAGGGCATCTCCCGACCAGCACCTGCAGCATCTCTGCTCTGGGGTCAGGGCCAGAGAATGGGGGGTGGAGAGGCTGGCTGTGAACATGCCCCCGTGTGCTTTCAATGACATGCAACATGCACACAGTATGCATAGGTGACGCCTAGGGTTTCTCTAAGGCCATCTCCCAGCCTTTGAGCCGGAATACCTCCTTATTGTCATTCAATACAATGGAATAAAATGATCCCCTGACATTCTAAGTTCCAAATGAAGTCTGTGCCTTCCCCTCTATTAAGAAGGCAGAAGCTATTATCCACTATTTGCAGCCCACGAGCAGACCCGGAAGAGCAAACTGCTGCTTCCCAGAAACAGCCCCAAGTGCTGGCAAATAGATGAGGTGGCATAGATGCCATTTTACGAAGGGAAAAGTGAAGCCACTAAGAAAGAATGTAAGAAATTAGACAAGACACTATTTGTTATTATTGTTGTTTGCTCTAGGCAGGCAGCAAATAAATGACGATGCAGAGAAGTTCCTGAAACTAGGTTCAGCCCACCATGAATTACCAAGGGTTTTGCTGTTGTCTTGTGTGTTTTTTGTTTATCTGTGGCGTTTAGGCTGTTTCAGCAGCTTTCATTTTCCTATTGGCTCATTAAGATCAGTGGCTTCCATTTTATCGGCAATAATTGCCTTGATAACACAAGTTCTAGTGGATGGCGCTGGGTCCACTTTGCCTAAATCCACATAATACCCTGTGAAGAACCACAATTCTGGGCAACGTTAGATACTTGCGTAGAAACATAGTCTGGGAACGTGCTAATCCCATGACAAATATAATAATTATGCAGACAAGGCTAAGTGCGCTATTTTGAAAGCCTGATACTTTAAAACTTTCGTCCACTTGTAGAAAGGAAAAACTGTTTTGTTTTGTTTTGTTTTAAAGGAAACTTTAGCTTGAAAAAAAAAAAAAAAGTGTCTCCCACCAGCTCGAACCTCTTAAATGCTGAGTGGAAAATGTTCCTAATTGTCTAGAAAATACAAGTGCAATCAGGAGCAGCACCCACTTTGAGCAGCCAGAGGGCCAGGGAAAGAGGCCCATTTGTTAACCTTTGAACATAAAACATTTGTACTTTTCATTATTCGAAGAATAGCGATTGCTCTGAGCCCCACGGACTTGAAACTCTGCTCTGCTTAAATTCATGTGCTGACTTGGAAAGTCCTGGCATTATTCTGCTGTAATTCTGCCAACACACACTTTCTTATTCTCATTCATTCAACGCATTGTAAGGAAACTCAACCCACATTCAAGAAACCCGACAGGAGGCAGCAAAAGCAGCCAGGGGCCTGGAGGACTTTCCCTCACTGGCAGGAGCTGATGCCCAGGCAGAGGACCCGTGTCACCTCTCCTGGGGCTTCCTCTGCTGCCCGGGGCGGGGTGGGAGCTCCCCTCAACCAGCTGCCACTCTCCCTGAGGTGGGAGGCAGCCTGGAGGGGGTAACTGACATAGCGGGGACCCGGCCATGGCCATGCACGCTGCTGTCACCATGAAATGACACTGATGATGCACCAGTGTGGTCCATGACGCCCTCCTGGGCAGCGTCCAAAAACAAAACCCCCAAATCCACAGCACCATTTCATCAAGATCTAAGAGACACACACTGATTTTAACACACAAAGACATCTGAAAAAAGCCAGTTTTTTTGTTTGTTTGTTTGTTTTTTAGGGCTGCACTCATGCCATATGGAAGTTCCCTGGCTAGGGATCAAATCAGAGCTGCAGCCACCAGCCTACACCACAGCCACAGCAACACCAGATTTGAGCTACGCCTGCAACCTACACCACAGCTCACGGCCACACCGGATTCCCAACCCACTGAGAGAGGCCAGGGATCAAACCCTCATCCTCATGGTTACCAGTCAGGTTCATTACCATTGCACCCCTATGGGAACTCTGCACCATCTCATGTTCTAGATGCTTGTGTTTCTTCCTTTGCATTACTGTCATTCTTATCTCAAGTTTGGAGGGAAGGGAGGGCAATTCTTCTGGATAGTCCTGGCAGGTGCCGGGCAAACCCACGAAGAAGCCACCAGGATGTGTGGCCAACAGCAAGATGCCCACCACAGAGGCACAGATTTCTGGGTGATTCCCGATTCCTGAATCTGGCCCAAAATGGATGTGACAATCCCATGAGCACGTGGCTTTCAACAGCGTCACCTAGCAAATGAATTTCAGTGCACTGGCCTCCTTAAAAGCGAGCTATTGCCTATCTTATGCCAAACAAGCTTGGATCCCCAACTCTTAAAGACAAGAGATGAGTGGACCTGCAACACTCAAATCTCTAACCTCTAAGTAGAATTACTTAATAAGAGGTTGCTTTTAGAAATTAGAATTGCAGAAGGTTTTGAGCTAGAAGGGGAGTCAAGATCATCTTCTTTTTTTTTTTTTCCGTCTTTTGTCTTTTGTTGTTGTTGTTGTTGTTGTTGTTGCTATTTCTTGGGCCGCTCCCGCGGCATATGGAGGTTCCCAGGCTAGGGGTCCAATCGGAGCTGTAGCCACCGGCCTACGCCAGAGCCACAGCAACGCAGGATCCGAGCCGCGTCTGCAACCTACACCACAGCTCACGGCAATGCCGGATCGTTAACCCACTGAGCAAGGGCAGGGATCGAACCCGCAACCTCATGGTTCCTAGTTGGATTCGTTAACCACTGCGCCACGACGGGAACTCCAAGATCATCTTCTTTGGCGTTCCTATTGTGGCTCAGGGGTAACGAGTCTGACTAGTATCCATGAGGATGTGGGTTCGATCCCTGACACTGCTCAGTGGGTTAAGGCGCTGGTATTGCTGTGGCTGAGTCATAGGCCAGCAACTACACCTCCAATTTGACCCCTAGCCTGGGAACTTCCATATGGCACAGGTGTGGCCCTAAGCAGCAAAAAAAAAAGAAAGAAAGAAAGAAAGAAAAAGAAAAAAAGAAAAATCCTTGTGTTTCTATTTCATTTGACTATTGGGATATAACAGTAGTTTCCCCTCCCTATCACCACCAAAGTGTAGCATTTGGGCTCCACTCTGTGCTAGTTCAGGAATCAAGAGGGCCTCTTTTTTAGACCATAAATTCATTTGCTCATTTATTCACATCGACAGTCACCTACTGGGTACTCAGTACATGCCAGGCACTGTGGCGGGCATATGTGCCAACATTTCTTACAGTCCCTGTACCTGCAATGTTTACTTCTTTTTTCCCTTGAAAGTTGTGTACAATTCACTAGCTCACTGCTGTCAATATCTTTTACAAAGGTAATCCACCAAATAGCTGGCTTAATCAACTTCTCTCTGTTATCTCTGTTGACCCAAATCTTTATGATGCTGAAAAAGAGTGGAACTAGGCTTGCTCTGAATATGTGTAGCCATGGCTGCTTTAATTGAAAAATTAAAATCATTTCGATTCCAGACTATTCTGAGAGAGAGAGAGAGATAGCCCCCTTATCAGATAAGCTATGATTTTTTTCCTACACATACTGGGGTGTAGGCTTCAGAGTGATGGGTTTTGATGGAGCTTTTCTTATCGTGCTTGTTACCAAGGATTCTGTCTTCCTCAACGCTTCAAACTACACATAGGTCGTAACTGAATTGTTCCACAATAAAGGAAACAAAGAAATTGTCTCCAGGATGACATTCAGCTATTAAAGAACCGTTCCCATCCAAATTCTTTCTGTGGCTGAGACCATGACAGCTGGTCACTGAACTGGCCATACAGCAGAGAAGGCTGGTCCCTATCTAGGATAGTGCCATCGTCATTAACAGAATAAAGTTGCTCTCACACTTCTTTTTTTTTTTTGTCTTTTTGCTCTCACACTTCTTCTTCCCCTTACAAGCCTCATGTGAAACAGTCAACATTAAGTTGGGCAAACACACTATTGTTCCCATTTCGCAGATGAGAAAACAGAGGCTCAGAGGAGTTAGGTGATTTGTTCAAGCCTTTCAGTCATTAAATAGGGAAGTTTCAGATGGAAAAGCAGGACTTGGACTCCATTCTTTATTTATTTATTTTTAAATTATTAGGGAGTTCCTGTTGTGGCTCAGCAATAAGGAACCCGCCTGGTATCCATGAGGATGTAGGTTTGATCCCCGGCCTCGCTCAGTGGGTTCGGGATCCAGCATTGCCGTGAGCTGTGGGGTAGGTCGCAGACGCAGCCCAGATCGTGAGTTGCTGTGGCTGTGATGTAGGTCGCCAGCTGCAGCTCCGATTCAAACCCTAGCCTGGGACCCTCCATAAGCCATAGGTATGGTCCTAAGAAGACTAAATATACAAAGAAAATGATGATAAGATCGCACCTCATTACTGAGGTGTACTACGTAACCTGGGTACCTAATAGACTTGCACGATTACAGGGAGCAAATTTTACTTAATCACTGACCTCAAGAATGAGAAAGAACGCTAGACAGAAAAACCTGCAGTCGGCCAAAGACACGTGCTCTCGCTCCCTCTCCAACTCACAGGTGGTGTGTATGCAGAAAGGGCCCTGTGATTTGGTAAAGGGGAGTCTCCAAAATGTGTTTTTAGGCACATCCGTAGGTCCAAGAGGTCCTCCGGGAACGGGAAGGAGGGAAGGGGTTGCGCTTCCCCGCCTTTGTCCAGGCTGAGCAGCCACAGGCAGAGGCTTGAGGGGATCCCGGGTCACCCCCCAACATGTGGCTGAAGGAACGTGCCCCCAGGGGGGCCCCCTGGCTGCAGCTCCCGCCACGCCAACAGCAATGAATTCACCTAAGGGGGAATTGCTCCAGCCCTCAGCTTCCCAAGCCAGAGCTGGCTCTCAGGCACTATAGCCCCCGATGGCTGGATGTGAGAAGCTTTCCTTCCATGGTCATTCTGGCGACAAAAGTAACACCTACCACCTACCCCCCACCCTGCATTGCCTACCCCATCCCCCGCCTACTTACTCAGCAGCACTCACTCAGTTTTATTCCCGGGCAGCGGCCTTTCCTACCAGTGGTGCCCACCCCCACCCCCACCCCCCACCTTCTAAAGCAAGTCTCTCGGAGAGACTTCTTTTTTTTTTTTTCTTTTTTTCTTTTTTTTCTGTGAGCTATAATGAAGGCTCTGTTCTATAAAAATCTACCAGGAAGCCTTGGCTTTGCCAAAGGGCGAGGAGATGAGCCCTGATCCCCCAACCCAGGACCCCAACCATTCTCCAACCCCACAGCAGCCCCCACCTCTAGCTCCCAGACCAGGCAGGCAGCATAGGCATGCGAGATGGGGCTGAAGCCTGAGCCGTAGTGGATCTGCCCTCACTGTGGTCCTGCAGGAACTGGATTCTAAGAGACCAGTGGTCAGAAAGCTGGGGCTCCAGGGGAGAGCATCGAGCTTGGAGGAGCCAAGACTGGACCCCAATTTATGTGATTCTGAGACATTTTCTTTCTGCCTTCCACCCTCAGTCCAACCGCTCTGTCTAACTGTCCCCTTGCAGTGGCTCTTGTGGTCCCCTCCCCAAAACCCACGGTAAGAGAAAAAAGCTCAAACAGCAGGAGGCCTGGAACTTTAGCTTCATTGCACAGTGTGCAATCAAGAGCCTTCTCTTCAGAGAACCCCGCTTTACCTCTGCGTTCCAGACGGCTCTGAATTAATTTTTTCTCTCACGCCCCTGTGAAAGCTGCAAGACTCTTCCTGGGAACATTGAAATTCACAAACCCCAATCTCTTCATCTAACACATTTGAAAGACATCAAGTTCTGGGGGAAAGGATTTGTTATCTTGATGATGTGTGTATGTCACAGTCTAGAAATAGCCGCTGAAAACCTGTCAGGGGGTCTTAAGCACTAACTTTGGGCAGGGGGCCGGGGGCCGGGGGAGGCGGTTGGGATGACGACTAGATTTTCACCACAGGCTTTTGTTTGGTTTAGTTCTGATTAAAACCTGCTGTCAGCTCTCCAGCTCAGTTACACGGGACCATTTCACTAGAGCAACAGTATCTGTGATGTTCAAAACATCACATCTCTCAGGGTGGTGAGCAATGAAACACAGGACAGCAGCAAAGGAGCCAGGCACGGGGAGGGGGTGCCTGTGTGTGCACATGCGTGTGATTGTCCATGTGGGGTCTTCAGTGCGCGTCCAAGTCCCCTCCCCACCGTTTGTCTGCACGGAGAGCTGCTGCTCACAGACCTCATTGATCAAGCTGCTTGCTCGCTACATTCTCATCTCAGGCAAGACTCATGTCTTTCAGCCACACTTACAGTTTTTGCAGGGATACCTCAGCATGAGGAGCAATGTACTTGCCCACAAAGAAATCTCGAGGCTTAAATTCAGTTACGATCCCGACCACAGCACCGAAAGATATTTGGCTGTTATCACCCAAGGGTGTTTTCCCATCACCAGCCACAATCTATAAGCCATGGACCTTTAATTTCCCCACTGACAGGAAGGACTCCGAGATCTCCCAGAGGGTGTCAGCATGAAGGGTCATCTTAAATGGCATTACTGATCCAGAAAGCCTCCTCCCTTGGACTTGACACCAACAGTATCCATTTCCTGTGTTAAACAGCATCTCTGGACGGCAAATGCATTCGACTCAGTCTTTACATCTAATGATATTATGACCCCAAATTCCAGAAAATAACATAGAAAGCATTTTCTAAACAGACTCACAGACATGGAGAGCAGACTTGGGCTTGCAGAGGGAGAGGCGGAGGGAGTGGGATGGAGGGGGAGTTTGGGGCGAGTAGATACAAACTGTTACATTTAGAATGGATGAGCAATGAGGCCCTGCTGTACCCCACAGAGAACTATGTCCCATCCCTTGTGATGAAACATGATGACAGATAGCATGAGAAAAACAGTGTTTCTAGATGGCTGACTGGGTCACTTTACTGTACAGCAGAAATTGACAGACAATGTAAACCAACCACAATTAAAATATTTTTTTAGGAAAAGCATTTTCTCTTAGGCAAATTGGGGGACAACTCCTTCCTTGTTTTTGTTGTTGTTGTTGTTTTAGGGACGCACCCACATCACATGGAAGATCTCAGGCTAGGGGTCAAATCAGAGATGCAGCTGCCAGTCTATGTCACAGCCACAGCAACACAGGATCTGAGCCATGTCTGGGACCTACACCGAAGCTCACGGCAATGCCAGATCCCTAACCCACAGAGCAGGGCCGGGGATCGAACTCATCCTCATGGATACCAGTCAGGTTCATTACTGCTGAGCCACAGTGGGAACTCCTCTTGTTACTTATTACTGGCACCATTCCTTGCTGTTTTTATGCTTTTGCAAATAGTGATGCTCAATAAATGTTTTCGATGTGTGTTAGCACAAACCAACTCCCAGTTGTCCTGAAAAAGCCTGGAGACAGCTAATGTTCACCCCTGGTGTAGTCTATGCTGTCAGCTGCTGCAGTCCTAAGGAATTAGAATATCCATTCCAAAAGCCCCTGCGAAATAGAAATGGGAGACGCAAATCGGGAAGGGACAAGGGCAAAAAATGCATCCGCAAACCAAAGATAAGCAACTACGGCCCATCACACAGACCCCCTATTTCAGCCACAGGACACGGGCAGCTGATGGGGGTCCACGGAATGGCATCTTCCTCCACTCATCAGGCTGCAGTGCGATGCGCCCACATTAACTTTCTAGTTTTTCCTCGTGTCAGAGAGTGGGGGGAGGGGGGAGTTTTGCCTTCTTTTCTGTATCCAGTCTTCCCTTCACCGCAGGACTGTCCATCACCACGTGACTCACTTCTGGGGCCAATCCTAACAGCATCCCCAGAGGGCCCCCTCCCCGGCGCCACCCACCCCCATGGTCCCAGCAGGCTCCCCCAGGGGAGGAGCTGCCCTCTGTGACCCAGGAACAGGGCAGCACAGCAGAGTCTTGCTGACAGCTATGGGCACATGTCACTCCTTCCGGGGACCAAATGCTTCATTTTACGAGTTATGTTCACATGGCCCCGGCAGGCAGAGAAACAAGAGGGAAGCACTGGGATGGCTCCGAAGCCAAAAGGAGCTTCTCTTCTCTTCGGTGTGTCCCTGCAGGTGGAGGTGGGCAGCCCGCAGTGCCACCGTGCTCTTTTCCCGTAGTGCTTTCTGCTCCTGAGGATCCAGCAAAGTCGATCCCACTTCACCTCTCATCTCACCCTGCCTGTCTGTCCTTCACCTGGAAGCCAGACCCACCCAGGACTCAAGTGACACTCAAGCGACATATTGGTGGCTCCCCTTTTGGGCGCAGGGTAAGCAGGATGCTTACCTAAGCAGGATATTCAATGGGGGGAGAGCTGACATTCTAAGACAAGTAGTTGTTTTTTTTTTTTTCCTTTTTAGGGCCACTTTCGCAGCATGTGGAAATTCCCAGGCCAGGGGGTGAAATGGAGCTACACTTGCCGACCTACGCCACAGCCACAGCAATACAGGATCTGAGCCACATCTGTGACCTACACTGCAGCTCGAGGCAACGCCAGATCCTTAACCCACTGAGCAAGGCCAGGGATTGAACCCACATCCTCAAGGATACTAGTTGGGTTCTTAACCTGCTGAGCCACAATGGGCACTCCTCATAAGACATGTTTTTGCTTAGAGGTCTCACCAGATATTGCAGCAAGTTAACTACAGCTGGCTCTTTTGGCTTGAAAAAAATCTACTGAAAACTAAGACAATAATATGGATCTTCCCCTCATCTCATTTAAAGCGATTTTATTTAAAAAAGAAAAAAACCTGGGCGTTCCTGTTGTGGCGCAGCAGAAATGAATCCAACTCGTATCCATGAGGATGCTGGTTTGATCCCTGGCCTCACTCAGTGGGTTAAGGATCCAGCGCTGCCATGAACTGTGGTGTAGGTTGCAGACGTGGCTCAGATCCTGCGTTGCTGTGGCTGTGGCGTAGGCCGGCAGGTGTAGCTGCATTTCAACCCCTGGCCTGGGAACTTCCATATGCCACAGGTGTGGCCCTAAAAGGAAAAAAAAAGAAAAAAGAAAAAAAAAGACACCCCCCCCAAAAAACAAACAAACAAAAAAACACATGCAGTTAGTTCCCTGGTGGCCTAGTGGTTGGGATTCTGCATTGTCACTGCTCATGGCTTGGGCTTGATCCCAGGCCCAAGAACTTTCCCATGCCGTGGGCGCAGACAATAAATAAGTAGATAAATAATTTGAAAAGCCTAAACAAAAACACAAATAATGTATGATTCCACTTATCTGAGGCACCTGGAGTAAATCCATGAAGACAGAAAGGAGAATGGTGGTGGTAGCCAGAGGCTGGGGGAGGAGGCAGTGCGGAGTTAACTGCTTAATGGGCACAGAGTTTCAGTTCGGGAAGATGAGAAAGTTCTGGAGGAGGATGGTGGTGATGGCTGTGCAACACAGGGTCAAACTCAGTTATCTGAGTGTACCTGAAAGTTCTGAGCTCCCAATGCAATGCCCAGCATGTAAGTAGAGGCCCAAAGTATTTCCTGAATGTTTCTAGAATTGCTTGAATAAGTAGCTCAAGGCTTAGAAATTGTTCTGGTGCACAGGCCTCTCTTCCAGAACAGAGCAGAGGTGGTGAGATGTACGAGACTCATCTAAGGAACCAAATAGTCTCTATCCAGAAACTTCAAACGGGAAATTTTACCTTATGTGTATGTGACCAAAATAAAAACCAAAAAGGAACAAAACCAAACCACGCCAGCAAAGGGTTAATTCCCTTCCGCTTGTCCCAGGAGGCCTGCACCTGCTTTGTCATTTTAGAGGGTGTCATGAGGACTCTGGGTGTCAAGGCCTATAGAGTCAGAGAAGGGGGCCACGACCACCAGGAACTCTGAGGATGAGTCTGCAGCGTGGTCTCAGGGACAGAATCCCATCAGCCTGTGCCTCGGTCTGCAGGAGGCGGGGTCTGCCTCCAAGAGGGGCGGGGTCTGCCTGCGGGAGGTGGAGCCTGCCTCTGGGAGGCGGGGTCTGCCTGTGGGAGGCGGGGTCTGCCTGTAGGAGGCGGGGTCTGCCTGAGCCCTTAAGGAGGAAGGAACAGGAGGGAGGAAATGGGTGAGCAGGAGAGAGGGTTGGGGGGAGGGATGCTGAAGAATAACCTCAAGGAACCCAGGCCCTGGATTAAGCCTCGGTTGATTTTTGTCTACTTGGGCCCTCCTTCCTCATCTTCCCTCACGCCTGCAAAGTCACCCCCCAGGCGGTCGGTAAACATCCTTTCCATGAATGCAGTTCCAGAGCTGGGTTGGCTGGGATCCTCTTCCACGCTCACTGCTGATTTTTAGGCATTTACACGCAACTGTTAATTTTCCTGAAACGGGCGGTGCCATCTAACGTGAAGCTAGTCCAGGGCCTGGCCAGTCCTCACCACCCACAGGGGCACAGATCCCCTCTAGGTGCTCGGCTGGCCTTGAGTCAGAGAAATAAACCCGTCCCCGCGCCGTCCAGCCACCCCTCCCCCGGGCCGCACCAAGGGGCTAGGATGGGATCTTATGAACCAGGGCTGGATGTTTGATTACCCTTATTATCTTAGCTTGCTGTGGCTATAAATTTTATTAGGGGCCATAAAATTATCCATCCACGGCATTTGACTCCATGACCTCTTGCAAAAGAGACGTCCACACGCGGGAGCTCTGCCGGGGCTGTTTTCCTCCCCTTCGTCCCGGTTCCAACCCCGTCCCCCGCCCTGTGTGATGCGCCTCAGTAAACAGAAGAGGCTGCTGGGGTCTCCTGATAACCCTTGTTATCAGGGCTTAAATCTGGCCCCCTCAGCACAGGAGGACTGCTCTCTTTTATTCTTTGTGTTGCTAGAAGGTAAAGGGGCAGGGCCACCCAAAGGCTTTAGAGAAGCCTGAGATGCAGGATTCAGCAAAAGGCCAGGGGCATTTCCAATCTTCCTGCAAATGTCTTCCTTCTGTGATGCGTGGCTCAAGGCAGAGAACATGCTTTTAAAGTCTACTTAGAACAAATGATAAAGCCTTACTTTCCAGCTTAGAGTGTTTCTATGTATAGATACAGAAAAACAGGGAACAATAGGTTGGACGATTTAATTTACATTAGTCTTCATAATTTAATGGAATCCTCAATTACATTCTGTGGGGTGGTTTGGTGACATATTCCAAGACACAGAATGATACCAGGAGTCCAGTGACATGATGAGATTGGCTTCAGCCTGAGAGAACACTGTGGAGCGACAATCAGGTGTCCTCAGAGAGCTTAGTCATACCCCATACTTTTTTTTTTTTGTCTTTTTGTCTTTTTCTAGGGCCACACTCTCAGCATATGGAAGTTCCCAGTCTAGGGGTCCAATCGGAGCTGTAGCTGCTGGCGTACACCACAGCCACAGCAACACAGGATCCGAGCCGCCCCTGCGACCCACCCCATAGCTCACAGCAATGCCGGATCCTTAACCCACTGAGCAAGGCCAGGGATTGAACCCACAACTTCATGGTTCCTAGTCGGATTCGTTAACCACTGCGCCACGATGGGAACTCCTCGGTACCATTTTTGAACCACGAGCCGGGTTCTGCTCTAAGAGCTTTATATCTGTGTTGCCATGGTTAATCCTGACACCCACCCCACAACTGTCAGCAAATAATAGCTTCAACTCTGCCACACGGAAAAACCCCGGAGCAGGGACGGCCACTGGGTTTGCTTTCTTTCCCTCCTGGAGTTCATCTTGCTCTGGTCCCATCATCCAGAGAACTGACAGCTCTTCAGGACGGCCGCCCCATTCAGGAAATGTGTTAACAGGCAAAGCACTGGTGAGGAACAGAGCAAAGGAACATTGGAGTCATTTCTCAGCAGGCACACAGGCTTGCTCTATTCCGCGTTCCGTGATTTTTTATGACCCACTGAAAGTAAAATCCAATGGTCTGCATCTTGATGTAACTGATTTGACTTTCAATGTGCAACTAAGCAAACTCGGACCCAGTGGAGCGGGCGAGAGGAAATCACAGCCCTTGTCAACCAAACGCAGGCATCAAGGTCAGGCTGGAGACAACTCTTAGGTTGACTCCTAAGACCTGGAAGAACGAACCGCTTTATTTCATGTATAGAATCACCTGCGGCAGCTTTTTTTTTTTTTTTTAAGGGTCGCCCTTGCGGCATATGGAAGTTCCCATTCCCAGCCTAGGGGCTGAACTGGGCTGCAGCTGCCAGCCACAGCCACAGCCATAGCAATGCCAGACCTACACTGCAGCTTGTGGCAACGCCAGATCCTTAGCCCACTGAGCGAAGCCAGGGATTGAACCTGCATCTTCATGGATACTAGTCGGGTTCTTAACCCACTGAGCCACAGCAGGAACTCCTGCAGCTGCTCTTTTATTGGAGGAAGTTTGCATTGATCCTCATCCTGAACACTCAACCAAGAGCCTCACGAAGCAGGCCCTGTACCCCCTTCCCCACCTGGAACCGCCAGGGCCACCCCTTCAGGTGGTCCCCACACCTGCCCTTCTGTCAGAGCATTTGTTTTGTTTTGTAACCGCCTGTCACTGTCTCTCTTCCCACCTAGACGGCAATCCTTGTGAGGTCAGGGACCAGGTCTCACCCACTTCCTTCTGACCAGCACAGCACAGGGTCTGGAAACGGACGAGTATCTAAGAAACACATCAGCTACTAGGTGAATGTACAAACACATGCAAATAAAAACGAACTTAATTTAGTTGGGGGAGGGTTGCTGAATTTTATTTGTTTTTTGAGGGAGACTTTCACCTTGTTTTAAAATGTTTGAACAAGTCACATAAAGCTTTATTCAATAAAACTAAGGTTTCTCAGCATGGACTTCACATGATATAGTGGTGAGACCAATGACTGGAATGGGACAAAGAAAAGGCCAACAGAAAACAAAGAGACAAAGGGACAGAGACAAAGAAAGAAGAGAGAGGGAGTTCCCCTGGTGGCGCAGTGGTTAACGAATCCAACTAGGAACCATGAGATGGTGGGTTCGATCCCTGGCCTTGCTCAGTGGGTTGAGGATCAGGTGTTGCCGTGAGCTGTGGTGTAGGTTGCAGACACAGCTCGGATCCCGCGTTGCTGTGGCTGCGGTGTAGGCTGGTGGCTACAGCTCCGATTGGACCCCTAGCCTGGGAACCTCCATATGCCACAGATTAAGCCCGGGAAATGGCACAAAGCCAAAAAAAAAAAAAAAAGAGAGAGAGAGAGAGAGACAGGAGAAAGGGGAAGAAAGAGAAAAACAAAAATAAATTACATAAAAAGATTTTTAGGAGTTCCCCAGTGGCCTAGTGGTTAGGATCCAGAGTTGTCAGTGTTGTGGCTTGGGTTTGACTCCAGGCCCAGGAACTTCCACATGTCATAGGGACAGTAACCAACCCCCCCCCCCAAAAGAAGATTTTTCAAAAGGAGGGGAAAACAGATGCTCTCAGCCAGTGTGAGTATGAGCCTGTGACAGTCACAGCTGGGGAGCTGGAATTCTCTGGAATATTGGGTGAGCAATCCTAGGAATATGGTCTCCAGGAGAGATGGAAACAAGCTCAGAGACTGAAGGGCCACTGTCTGCCCCAGCTCTTCTCAGAATCAGGAGTTCCCATCGTGGCTCAGCAGTAACGAACCTGACTAGTATCCATGAGGATGTGGGTTTGATCCCTGGCCTTGCTCAGTGGGTTGAGGATCCAGTGCTGCCATGAGCTGTGGTGTAGGTTGCAGACACGGCTCAGATCCTATGTTGCTGTGGCTGTGGTGTAGGCTGGCAGCTGCAGCTCTGATTCGACCCCTAGCCTGGGAACCTCCATATGCCTTGGGTTCAGCCCTAAAAAGACAAAAAAAAAAAAAAAGAATCAGACAAGAGTCAGGTACATGCAGAACCCTGAGGTGCTTGAAGACAGAATGGATGAGGTAAGAAGCTTAAAGACCCATGCCACCAAACTGAGCCATTCTCTTGCCCTTTTTTACAATAAAAAGTATGGTTCTAACGTCTGAGGGAAAGGTCTTGGGAGTTTTGAATACCTGAATACGTGCTCATTTTTTGCAGAGGGCGTGGTTTATGACATGTTTCCAAGGGAAAACATAATGAGATGAAGAAACGGAACATGAGGTTACAGAACTGGTGCCGCGTGTACTTCTAATACAGGTGCTGACCCTCCTGTCCATGCTGACGGGGCTTTGTCTGCAGAGGGCGTCGTCGCGCGGCCGTGGGAAGCAGCCCCTTGCCGGGAACAGCCCTGTTCTTCGCCTAAGTGGCTGGCTAATACTTGGAAAACTTTCAAGAAAACCAGGAATTGAAATGGCCTGGAATTGGAGTTCTCACTGTGACTCCTCAGCAGGTTAGGAATCTGGCTAGTATCCATGAGGATGTGGGTTCGATCCCTGGCCCTGTTCGGTGGGTTAAGGATCCGGTGTTGCCATGAGCTGTGGTGTAGGTCACAGATGTGGCTTGGATCTGGTGTTGCTGTGGCTGTGGTGTAGGCCGGCAGCTGCAGCTCCCAAGCGACCCCTAGCCTGGGAACCTCCCTATGCCACGGGTGCAGCCGTAAAAAGCAAATAAATAAATAAATAAATAGCCTGGAATTTAAATTGCACATTCCTTGCAGGCACCTCACTTCCTCCTATTTTCCTGGAGTTCTTGTGCGAAAAAGTCAAGAGGGACCTGGTGACAGCACTCTGCTATAAATGGCCCACCTAGTTCTGCAGAACAGCCAGTTCACTAAATGCAAAAGCAACCTCGCGTTCTGGGCCAAACCGAGAGGATGCTGTTAGGCACCTAACACACAAAGGCTTGTACACACACACACACACACACACACACGCACACGCACACGCACACGCACATGCACGCACGCACGTACGCGCACAGACACACGTGAACGCACATGCCCTCAGGATGCCGGGATGGAAGAAGGGAGAAAGGCTGGGATGTGCAACTGCTGGAACTGTGACCTGGGAGCCCTGAGGACAGGGGACCGCAGCGCCCCCCAGCACCAGGAAACAGGTTTGCAGCCCTTCAAGGAAGCTGCCCCCAGTGAGGCTGTCTCTAGGTGACAAGGTTCATCCTGCTCTGCCTCGGCCAGCTCAAACCACAACCGCAAAGGAGAGATGCCCACGCTGGAGACAGGCTGGCCCAAGCGGAACTGCTGGCATAATCCCAGTGCCTGCGAAAGGCAGTGCCGGGCATCGGGCCCTTGGTAAACATTACGCTGAATGAGAGGCACCAGCTCTGGGCCCGGCTTGGAGGATGACAACGTGAGGGACTCGCAGCAAGTCGCCTCCCCTCTCTTTGCCCTCATTTCCCAGGAACAGGAACTCCTGAGTCTGGGATGAAATGAGATAACACAGCTGCAAGTGCTTTGTGGGCCCTCCAGTTGTAATCGCACATAAAGCAGGGACGTTTAGAAATGTTTCTGTCTCATCTTGAAGCGTGTCCCTAATTTAGCATCTGTGTGGGCTTCATGCAAAAATATATACATATGTCAATGACAACAAAACAGAAACTCTTCCCCAGCGTTGTACCAAACCCTCAATGGGGAACAAGGGACCGATTTTGTCATAGGGTCAATTGTTGGTTCCAGAGAGATGCCCAGGTTTTCAAGAGTTCAGCTTTTTTTTTTTTTTTTTTTTTGTCTTTTTAGGGCCATACCCACAGCATGTGGAGGTTCCCAGGCTAGGGGTCCAATCGGAGCTGTAGCCACCAGCCTACACCACAGCCACAGCAACACGGGATCCAAGCCGAATCCGCAACCTACACCACAGCTCATGGCAACGCCGGATCCTTAACCCACTGAGCAAGGGCAGGGATCAAACCCACGTCCTCATGGATGCTAGTTGGGTTCATTAACCACTGAGTCATGATGGGAACTCCCTCGAGCATCCAACTTTGAACTGACCTCACATCCTCTTAACCAATGGCAGAAACGCCAAATCCTCCACTAGCAATTTTCACAAGAATATTTCAGTGGAGCTGGAAAGGTCCTCAGGGAGGGTCTGGGCCAACGCTGACGAGTAAAAATGAAGCGCCCGCGGCCTGGATGGGTGCGGGGAGTTGTCCAAAGGCACACACCTGGTGCGTGGCACAGCCAGTCAAGGGCAGCACTTATTTACCTGCACATCCAAAAACGAACAATAGGGTGGCAGAACTCTAAAATGACCGCAGATCCCTGAAATACAGAGAGAGTGAGTCCGGGCCTGTGGTTCAGCAAAAAGCCGGGGGCTTCGTTCTCGCCAAAGAGCCGGCTGTGGGACCTTCACGATGTGCATGAACCTCTCTGCAACGTGGCCTCCAACCTCAGGGATCTGCCGTAAGGAACAGGAACCAAAAATGCTCCCCAGCATCCTTCTCCTCAAATAAAAACAGCGTAAGACTCTAAACCAATGCTTCAAAGCCCTCATTGAAAAGCTGCTCGGGAGTAGGCAAATGTTTGCGGGCTGACCTAAAATAATCCTGGGATGAGGTCTAGCAAGTCTCCCTTCCTGAGCTTCGCACCGCTCACTCTAGAAGGCTGCTAATTTCTGTTTTTGTCTCATTCCTACCCGTCCAGAATTCTGAGAACAGCTCAGCAGGGCTGCTTCCTGGGAAACTCTGGGTCGTTAATCCCAGTCAGGACAGATTCTAATCCCATCACCAGACCCAGAACAAACTGCATTTGATGGTTTTCCAAACCAGTTCACCCAGGGGCTTGGGATGCTTAACCCAATGCATGTATTTACAGATGCGTGTGTTCACTGTGTATGTCACTGGTAAAAATAACACTGAGAATGCTTTCCAAGTTGAATAATGTTTGTGAATCCCTTACATCCCTAACCCTGAATTCTCAAATCGAGGGCTATTTTAAAATCCTGGGCCTCCTGTGTTATAAAATGAAATTCTGAAATCAACCTTGCTGTTGTCAGATTTCTCCATATGATTTTCTCAGCACCTCTCTGCCTTTATTCGTTTACTTATTTATTTATTTTTGTCTTTTTAGAGCCACACCTGCGGCAGGTCGAAGGTCCCAGGCTAGGGGTTGAATTGAAGCTGCAGCTGCCGGTCTACACCACAGCCACAGCAACACGGGATCCAAACCCGAGCTTCAACCCACACCGCAGCTCACGGCACTGCCAGATCCTTAACCCACTGAGCCGGCCCAGGGATCGAACCTGCGTCCTCATGGACACTAGTCGGGTTTGTTACCGCTGAGCCACAAGGGGAATTCCAGCACCTCTTTGCTTTTAGCATCATCAGCAAAGAGACAAAGACTTTCTCTGTGATTAAGTTGTATAATCCTCCCATGTCTTCCCTCAATAAATACCTACTTTTTCTCTTTGAGCTCCAACATTCCATCCAGTGTCCTAATTTCTGCCCTTGGTGGTTCTGCTCAAATTTCTCCCCTGTACATTTAAGATGTTGGTTTTCTATTCTGTTGTGCGTGCTACGGCTGTTCCCAAAGCTCAGCTATACCTTCCAGTGGTTGGAACTTTATAATACAGGTCAGGCCCGGCAAAGTCAATACCAACCGACTTATCGTGGGCCTATCAAATTAGATTCCCCTAGCTACCATCCCAGAGCCAGCAAGACTGGCAGACCCCCCGACACCTCTGGGATCCCAGCCAGCGGGCTTTCTTCGCACACAGAGTTCATCTCTCCCATAGCTGCCCTTTTGTTACAAACCCTGAGTCCCTGGGGTCCGCTATTTAAAACAGAGCCGATCTTTTGGGATTCTTATCTTCCATACACACTTGAAAAGCTATTCATCCAATCCCGAGTTAAAAGACTACACTGTATTAACAATTCCCCTCGAATGGAATCCTTCTCCTAACACCCTCTGGAGAGAAAGCAACAAACTATCACCATCCCAGCCAAGTCGGTTTGTCATCTTTCCTCGACCCACTCACTGAACCTTGGCTGGACCCCTCACACAGGGGAAGGATGATGTCCACGGGGCTTCCACGAGTGGGGCAACCGTACAGACGGACCGGGTTCTCAGATCCAGAGCAGGGCCATCACCGAAAGAAGCAGGTGGCCCCGAACTATGATTTTTTTTTTTTCAGTACAAACCGAGGCTGTGTGGAGGTTGTAGTCACCGCTTAGAAGCATGGCCAGTGACATACCCATTTCGGAAGGTCAGTTCCATGTCGGCAGGAAATAAATCTTGTCCTTGGGCTACCTGTACAACCCTGAACCACCTGCTTGGAGTAAGTACTGGAGACTCTGCTATTTGACTTGCTACAGGGCTTGCCACCAGCATGTTCCTACAAAGTTGGCATGAGCCAAACAGCATGCAGGCATTTTAGAGTTAGCTCAAGATTGAGTAGATTGATTTTTTCCCCCCAGAGCCTAAGATGAAGCCAAAGTAAACAAGCACATATACATGTGCACACACACACACAGAGCAATGCTGTGGAGCAGTGTCTTTGAAAAAGAATGAAAACTACTCCTCTGGGGGAAAGAATGCTAAGAAAAAAAATCGTGTATGACATACACAAAGACATGTTGGGGAATCAGGAAACCTGTCCACGGAGGAAATACATAGAACAAAGAACTTCAAATTAGGAGTTCTTGTTGTGGCTCAGCGGTAACGAACCCAACCAGTAGCCATGAGGAGGTACGTTCGATCCCTGGCCAAGCTCAGTGGGTTAAGGATTCGGTGTTGCATGAGCTATGGTGTAGGTCGCAGCCATGGCTCAGATCTGGCGTGGCTGTGGTTGTGGTGTAGACCAGCAGCTGCAGCTCCGACTGGACCCCTAGCCTGGAAACTTCCATGGGTGCGGTAGGTGCAGCCCCCCCCCCAAAAAAAGAACCTCAACTTAGATTGGTCCTAAAAGGGACACATCCCAGGAGTGGGGCTGCAGGAAGTTAGGGGTGCTCCTTGCTCCATAGCCACCTTGAAAAGCAATCAGAGTAGCCAGGTCTCCAGAACAGCCCCAGCATAGATCTCCTGAGAGCGAGAGACAGCCCGGACGCCTGGAGGAAAGCTTTCCCAGGTATGCGGGTTTGGTGTGTGTATACTTCTACTATGTAGAGTCTAAACCTCTGCAGCCCTCTGATTACAAAACCGCCACTTCATTAATGTCCTAGACAGACCAGAGCCCACAGTGAACCTAATGTGTACCACTTTCTCAGCTGATTTCTTAGATAGTCCTGAGTGCTATGCATCTATGACAATCACATAACATTCATTTTTCAGCCTCATGCAACTAAAACCTTTTCTTGCGGAGTGCCTGCTGTGGCTCAGCCAGTTAAGAACCCCACATGGTATCCATGAGGGCGCAAGTTGGATTCCTGGCCTCACTCAGTAGGTTAAAGGATCCAGCATTGCCTCAGTTGCAGCTTGGATCTGATCCCTGGCCTGGGAACTCCATATATCCTGGGGCATCCAAAAATAGGGAAAAAAAAAAAAAAATGGAGTTCTGTTGTGGCTCAGAGGGTCACGAACCCGACATAGTATCTGTGAGGATGAGGGTTCAATCCCTGGCCTCAGTGGGCTAAGGATCTGGCATTGCTGTATCTGTGGTGTTAGGCCTGCAGCTGCAGCTCAGATTTGACACCTAGCAGGGGAACATCCATATCCCACCGGTGTGGCCCTAAAAAGAAAAAAAAAAAAATTCTTTTTCTTGCTATTGGCTCCCAAACACATGTATATGTGTCAAATCCTGTTTCCTGAATGTTGGTTCAGGAATCACGTTTGCTTGTAGATTACAGACTTACTATCAGTTTTTGACTGGTCATGGGGAGGGAAAAGGCAGTATTTATGAAAGATGCTTTATCTTTAAATTCTAGAAAAACGTCCCTCCAATCCAGGTCACCACGGGGTTCATCTGCCACCTCCAAGGGTCAAACATGAAAAGGCCGTGTTGGGATAAAGAGGCGTAGGCCCCTCTCTGTCCAGCGGGCCTGCCAGGCCACAGACAGGCGGCCCTCAGATGAAGGTACCCTGTTTAAAGGCGCTTTGTTCCGTGTGGGCTTTGTTTAAATCCCAGAGTGGGAGACGACCCACAATGAGCCACTTGAACTTGTTGCTCTGTAAGTCTCCAGCTGAAATACAGTAAGTGGGAGTTCTTTCAATAGCAGTTATGCAGGCCTTTTCAAAACTGCATTTGAATACTCCACAGCTACCAATGGGGAGGCTAACTGCTCAACAACAGGCTTGAAAGCCAATGGCAGCCACCCCCCACTCCCACCCCCCGCCACTTTGCCCCTTTACCGGCCAGGCCTTCAGGGGCTCCCCCAGGGGCAGTGCAGCCTCAGCCATCCCCAGGCGTCTGTGGCCTGGAGACCCCGTCCTGGGAGACCCAACCCTCTCGTCCTATCTGACTGATGCTATTTGCACTGCTGCTTATCTATTCGAAGCTGGAGTAATAAGAACAAACTCAGCGAACCTAAATTGGTCCTTTGTTTGCCATTATCATAAAAATTTTATGTAGGAACTAATAAAATCCTGCTTTACGTGCACAGCGACATGGGTTTACACAGGCAATAATATCCAGCAAGTTATACCCATAAATTCAGTTAGAGACACTTTGGAATAAATATTTTATCTTCCCCAGTGTTTTTGTTTACTGAAGGGAAGGTGTGAACACAGAAGTCTACGACTCTTTACGGCTTCTAAGGGCCCTCAGGACTCCCCGAATGATTCTCCATGAGACCAGAAAGGTCCTTTCAGGACTTTCTGGACAATTGTCATCATTTTTTAGCCTCCTAAGGGCTCAGGACTAATCATTCCTCCAATCTCAGTAAATGTGAAGCCTTTTACAGAGCTTTCAAAAGGAAATCACTTTTTTTTTTTTTTTTTTTCCTTTTCAGGGCCACACCCGCGGCATATGGAAATTCCCAGGCTAGGGATCAAATCAGAGCTGTAGCTGCTGGCCTACACCACAGCCACAGCAACGCCAGACCCGAGCCGAATCCGCAACCTACACAGAAGCTCATGGCAACGCCGGATCCTTAACCCACTGAGCGAGGCCAGGGATCGAACCCACATCCTCATGGATACTAGTCGGATTTGTTTCTGCTCTGAGCCACGAAGGGAACTCCCTGAAAAATAAATCGCTTCTGAAAGGAGTTCAGGATGTTCTTAGAAATTTCAAGCAAACAAAAAGATTTCTCTTCCCAACTAGGATACTGAAGAGCAGGTTTACGACAGATGGAATTAAAGAAGCTGTAATGAAATCCGAACCTAACTCCCACCCCACCCTCCCCCCCAAACTGGATCACTGGATATTTTAACTCTTCCTTCAGTAATGCGGTCTCGACTACTCTGGATGACTTGGAAGGGGGTGGGGTGGGGTGGCACTTATATATTCTTTCATTCCAGATCTACACTGTCGAATAGCATATAATGGAAGCCACAAATGCAGGTCGCATATGTCATTTAAAATTTCCTAGTAGTCACATTAAGACTGTAAAAAGGAACAGGTGAAATTAATTTAAATAATATAGTTTTTGTAGCCCAATGTAGCCACAATATTGTCATTTTAACCTGCAATCAATCTAAAAAATCTTATTAATAAGATATTTTACATTGTTTTTTTCTTGTCCTAAGTCTCGGAAATTGCATGAGTATTTTACTCACGGTACAATTCAGCTCATACCAGCTACATCTCAAAAGCTCAAAAGCTACACATGACTGACGGCGACCTTGCTGGACCGCAAGGGTCAAAAGAAACCTTGACTGGCCCAGGAAAGTTAATTTCAAGGAAATTTCATTATTTATGTGATTGCTTTTGTACCCCGTGGGCACACCTCTCCGAGATTATAATTGTGAATCTAACGTCTTATAAATTCAGAAAATACTAAAACTACATGTCATTTTAAAAGTCCAATTTTTTCCTGTCTATAACTGACAGGAAAACAGGCAAAGGTAAAGTAAGCCAGGTGAAAAGGAGAAATATCTAGGACTGCCAAAAAAAAAAAAAGTGTATGTGTCAATAGTTATCAGAAGTAAGCTAGAAAGAGAAAATGTTAGCACAGCGTTCCTATTGTGGCTCAGCAGGGTAAGAACCTGACTTGTATCCATGAGGATGCGGGTTCAATCCCTGGCCTCGTTCGGTGGGTTAAGGATCCAACATTGCTATAAGTTGTTACAGATGTGGCTCAGATCCTCCGTGGCTGTGGCTGTGGTGTAGGCTTCAGCTGTAGCTCCGATTCTACCCCTAGCCTGGGAACTTCCATATGGCAAGTGTGGCCGAAAGAAAGAAAGAAGGAAGGAAAGAAGGAAGAAAGAGTTACCAACTGGACCCTCCACTAGCCTTCAGAGCTCCCGAAGTCTCTTAATTACAAACCACAGTGACGTCTCTTCTGCATAAAACTGCGACTTGGGAAAATGAGAAGCTAAATTTTTTTCCATTTAACTTTTTTCCCTCAGAGAAGTTATGTACCAGATTCCTGGAGCCTTTAAAAAAAAATGCTATTTTCTATGGTTCTTCTACCACCCCTCGGTTTCTTAGAGTAGCTATCTAGGTCATTTTTAAAGTGAGAGATTAACCCCAAAAGTTGGTTGTGTAGCTCTGATGTTTTTTAAAAGTAAGTTTTGGCAAATGACTCAGTTTCTCTCTGGTTAAAGCTGCCATTTAAAAAAAAAAAAAATCCCTTCAGTAACTCCAAGTCTGTGTTGTGTCTTGCAAGTGTTAGGCAGAGTTTTTACGGGATGTGTTATTATATTTAATAATGCATTCCGATGCATGTTGGACGAGCTGTTCTGGAGAGCAGAGACCAGAGTTGCTGAACAAACCCTTTGCTGAGCTCACCAAAGCACTGCCTGCATAGAGATGCTTAATTATCCCAAGTCGGCTGCTGTCGACTCATAAAATTCTCGAATGTGCTGGCTGAAACGAGAGCTCTGAGCAAAGGCAAAGGTATTTTTTTCCTGTTCTCCGATTCATAGGAGTGTGCCGTCTCAAGATAAAACAAAGAATCTCACAAGGACCTCTTTCCCTCCTCCTGGATGAAGGAGAGACCTTCTCGGCAGTAAGTCAGATTGGCAGTGGAGTTTGAGGATGATCTCCACGTCTCTGGTCTGTTTTGGTGGGTTTCAAATCGGGGTTTGGGAGGGAGAGGTTGTAAGACGGGATTGTGATGATGGTTGTACAACTAGGAACATAATAAAATGCACTGCGTTAAAAAAATTTTAAAAATTGGGGAGTTCCCGTCAGGGCGCAGTGGTTAACGAATCCGACTAGGAACCATGAGGTTGCGGGTTCGATCCCTGGCCTTGCTCAGTGGGTTCACGATCTGGCGTTGCCGTGAGCTGTGGTGTAGGTCTCAGACGCGGCTCGGGTCCCGCGTTGCTGTGGCTCTGGCGTGGGCCGGTGGCTACAGCTCCGATTGGACCCCTAGCCTGGGAACCTCTGTACGCCGCGGGAGCAGCCCGAGAAAAGGCAAAAAGACAAAAAAAAATACATAAAATAAATAACAAAATAAAATAATAAATCAAATAAAGTCAACCACGCATAAAATGCACACTCCAAGTTCCTGAGCCCCTCTCCCTCCCACTGGCATTTTCTACAGAATGGGAGTAGGTCCATTCTATAGACCAACCTGTATCCTTATGGATGCTCCTCAGATTTGTTTCTCCCGAGCCATGCCAGCAACTCCTGCACTCTTTTTATTTTTTGCAAATTTTCTGTAAGTTAAAAATGATTTCCAATAAAAAGTATAATTCGTTGAAGAGTATATACACGGTGGGAAAAGAATTCTTCTGAGCTGAATTTTAAACCACCTAAATGTCCATTGACATATGAATGGATTAAGAAGATGTTGTACATATATACAATGGGATACTACTGAGCCATAAAAGAGGACAAAATAATGCTGTTTACAGCAACATGGGTGGAACTAGAGACTCTCATGCTGAGTGACGCAAGTCAAAAAGAGAAGGACAGACCATATGATGTCACCTATATGTGGAGTCTAAAATAAGGCACAAATGATCTAACCACAAAACAGAAAGATCATGGACATGGAGGATGGACTCGTGTTTTGCCCGGGGGAGGGGAAGGGAGCGAGGTGGATTGGAAGATGGGGATTAGTAGACGCAAATGATTGCATTTGGAGTGGATAAGCAATGAGGTGCTGCTGTAGAGCACAGGGAACTATATCCAGTCACTTGTGATGGAACATGTTGGAGGATAATGTGAGAAAAAAGAATGTGCATATATGTATAATTGGGTCACTTTGCTGTACAGCAGAAATGGACAGAACATTATAAATCAGCTATCACGAAAAAATAAATTGAAAAAAATGATTTCCAAAAAATGTAGAATTCTTCAAAGAGTGAGTATACATGGTGGGAAAAGAATTCTTCTGAGCCGAACTTTTCTTGTAGGAGTTTACGAGGGGGCAGTCCCGGGTCCTCTCTGCCTAATTCCCACAGCGAGCTTCTGGACTTGACTGTGGAAGATGCTAAGAGATGCCTGGATCCCGCCCTCAACCCGCCCTTGGCTCCAGCTAGAAGCTTGAGTCCCTGTTCCATAGCGACTTCTCCTTAGAGGGAATATGGGTGCTCCGCTGAGTCCCATTTGAGTCCAGGTGTCCTCGCAGTCTCATTTCCATGGGGAGAGATACAGGAGGAGTCTGCCAATGGCTAGAGCCATCCTCACAGCACCTCTGAAAGCTGATAAGATGCCCAGTAAGGCGATAACCACAGGCTCCTTGGAACTCAACTGCCAACAGTGCCGCCACCAACAGCCAGAATTATCAAGGTGCAAAGTACCTGTGGGGACCACCTGGGTCACAGAACAAGAAACTGGTTCCTGAAGGCATTTTTACTGCTTTCCTTCTCCCCACCCCCTGAAAGCTGACTTCCTTTGAAACAAACCACCCCTTCAGTTTAACGCCCCAAGTCAAAGAGAAACATAGAAGCAGGGCAGGGCCAAACCTTAGAGTCAACAAACCCACCCTCTCCCCTGATGCAGGGGTCATTTTCAAGCTAGTGGGGCACTCCGCCCCTTCTGAGGGTCCTCCAGAGTTGAGACAGGAAGCTCCCTACTTTGCAAGGCAATACATCCCGTGACTGGATAACTGATGGTTAGAAAGTTCGGCGTTGCAGTCAGCCCAGAACTGCTTCCTTTGAAGCAGAGAGTGGAGGACCTTCCTTCATCAGCACCTTGACGGCAGGCAGACCAATTAATGGATGGTCTGTGCACTGGCTCTTTTTCTGTCCTTAGGGGCAATGAAAAGGCATCACTGACTCCTCCAAGATATAACATCTCAAGCACTTGAAGACGCTTTCATGTCCGCCTCTGTCTTCTCCTGTCCAGTCCCAAACACTCCAATTCCCATGACTATGCCTCACACTACAGGTTTGTTTTTTTTTTAATGTGTGTGCTCTTTATTTTTTTTAATTTTTTGTTTTATCAAAGGCTAGTTGATTTACAAGATTGCAATAATTTCTGCTGTTCGACAAAGGGATTTCAGTCATGTATACACACAGAGCCATTCTCTTTCAGATTCTTTTCCCACAGATTATCACAGGACAGTAGGTAGAGTTCCCTGTGCTATACAGCAGGTCCCCATTGGCCAATCATTCTATATAACTCGGGGTGCATATGCCAACCCCCCAACCCCCAGTCCATTTCTACCCCGGCCACCTGCCCCTTTGGTAACCACAAGTTTTTCAAAGTCTGTGAGTCTGTTTCTGTTCTGCAAATACATTCATTTAGATTCTTTTTTTAAGGTTCCATAGATAAGTGATAAACCTCATGAAAAGATGCTCAACATTGCTAATTATTAGAGAAATGCAGATCAAAGCTACTATGAGGTGCCACCTTACACCAGCCAGAATGGCCATCATCAAAAAGTCTACCAACAATAAATGCTGGGGAGGGTGTGGAGAAAAGGGAACCCTCTTACACTGTTGGTGGGAATGTAAATTGGTGCAACCGCTATGGAAAACAGCATGGAGGGTCCTCAAAAAACTAAAAATAGAACTTCTGTACGATCCAGAAACCCCACTCATGAGCATCTATCCGGAGAAAACCATAACCTGAAAAAAATATATGCACTGAATGTTCCTATTTACAATAGCTAAGACATGGAAGCAACGTAAATGTCCATCCACAGAGGAATGGATAAAGAAGATGTGGTACATACACACAATGGAATATTACTCAGCTATAAAAAGGATAAACATCATATGACCTCACTCATTACAGTTATGGGACGTGGCTAGTTACTGTCACCACCCTTCCTTCACTCACTCGCAACTCATTGAGTTATGTATTCCTCTGCTTCCAAAAGGAAAGTGTCATTTCAAAAAAAGGGAAGCACAAGGAGATTACTCAAATAGAGGTGCTCTCATCATGGCTCCGTAGTAACAAATCCAACTAGCATCCATGAGGTTTGATCCCTGGCCTCAATCAGTGGGTTAAGGATCTGGCATTGCCATGAGCTGAAGTGTAGGTCGCAGACATGGCTCCGATCTGGCGTTGCTGTGGCTCTGGCTTAGGCCAATGGCTACAGCTCCGGTTCAACCCCTCACCTGGGAACCTCCATATGTGGCAGGTGCAGCCCCCCCCCAAAAAAAAAGAAAAAGAAAAAAAAGAAATGATCATGTGGAAAACAAGGTCTAGAAAGATCTAACATGCCAAACAAAAAGTTACATGGTTTTTCTGCTGATTTAAAAACTTGATCCTATTGCTCCTATTGCAAAGGGGAGGAGGGAGACATTCTGAGCTGGAGAAAAGGGGATGCCCCGTATCCGGGACAGAGACTCTGTGAGGGGTTTTGTGGACCAGGGACACTGAGCCACCCAATGGGTGGCTACTCAAAATTCACAGCAAATGCTGAGCCAGCTGCTTCTTGTCGTAATTTCTCATGAAAGCTTGAAGGTAGACATTCAAGACACAATTCAGTGTGATTACAGACAGGGTGAAATTGATCTGGTCCAAATAGGTAAATACCTTCTTCCGGATGTCAACCTAGAACAGCTGGATAATTTGTAAGTCATGGTCGGATTTTTTTTTTTTTTTTTTGTCTTTTTAGGGCCACACCCGAGGCATATGGAGGTTTCCAGGCTAGGGGTCCAGTCAGAGCTGTAGCCGCCGGCCTACGGCAGAGCCACAGCAACACGGGATCTGGGCCATGTCTGCGACCCACACCACAGCTCCATGTGGCAATGCTGGATCCTTAACCCAGCTGGATCTGGCACTGACAGAGCCACAGCTTGGATTCCGTCCCTGGCCCAGGAACTTCCATATGCTGCAGGTACAGCCACTTTAAAAAAAAGGAAAAAAGAATTCTTTTTTTTTTTTTTTCTTTGTAGGGTCACACCTGGGACATATGGACGTTCCCAGGCTAGGGGTCAAATGGGAGCTGCAGCTGTCCGCCTAGGCCACAGCCACAGCAACACCAGATCCTTAATCCACTGAGCAGGGCCAGGGATCAAACCTGCCTCCTCATGGTTTGTTACCACTGAGCCATGATGGGAACTCCAAAAAAAAGAATTCTTAAGAGGCCATAAATTGTACAAGGCCAATAGAAAGCAGCTGTAACACAGTTTTGGGATCTGGAACCCAGATAGTAAGTCAGCAGACTCAAGAAAGATGAGTCTCAAGCCAGTGATGGACAATCTGCAAACAACCCAGTTTATACCACCAACCGTTAAGAGGCTTAAAAATTGATGGCAGCGCGGGAAGCAGGGGTGATGGAGCCAAGCTAAAGGGATTTGTTAATCTCTGTTTAAGGAGGAGGAGTTAGGGCTCTAGATCCCTAACTCTGCTCTGAGTGGCTACACCTTCTCACCCCGGCCAAGGCTAAAGGTTTATTCTCTGAGAGGCGAAAACCCAGGGTCTCTAGACTGCAACCCACCTGGCACAGTTAGGTGAAGGGAACTAAGAAAGGAACAATTCAATCCAAGGTCACATAATGAAGTGCAGATCTCCCTTGTCTTCTTCCTCTCGGGTCCCAAATGGCACTCACCAGCTAGAAGAATCTTTTCTGGGGGATCTGAACAATAATAAAATTTTTTTTTTCTTTTTAGGGCCACATCTGTGGCATATGGAAGTTCCCAGGCTAGGGGTCTAATTGGAGCTGAAGCTACCAACCTACACCACAGCCACAGCAACACCAGATGGTTAATCCACTGAGTGAGGCCAAGGATCGAACCTGCAACCTCATGGATACTGTCGGGTTCATTTCCACTGAGCCACAATGGAAATTCCAAGAAATTTTTTAAAATGTCTCTTTCAGGCATTTTACAAGGAAGACCATACTTTCGTGCCTCAATCAAAAATACGGTCAGCCAAGGATCACCAAATATTTGGGGAAAGCATCTAATACGAAAGAGTTAAAGAAATAAAGCCATCTCTAGGAAAGAGAGACTGTAGAGAAAGTAAAACAAAAACAGAACAAAACAAAACCCACTCTCAGTAATATTCTCAGAGAGGTGAAGACATTATATCCATAAAGCAAGAACAGAATGTCATTTTAAAAAGGAAGATTTAGAAGATTTAGAGAAGAACAATGATAACAACGAAAAGAAGCACTTGGAAATTAAAGGTCTCTTGGAACCTCAAAACATGACAGCAGAAATGGAAACCTTAATAAGATAAAATTGAAGAAATCTTCCAGAAAATATAGGAAAATGAGAAAGCGTTTGGCAGATAAAGAAGCAAAGATAATTTTGTTTTAAACAAGACCATGAGACCAAATTATAGGAACTCCAGAAAAAATAAACCAAAAAAAAAAAAAAAGGAGGGGAAGAAAACTATTAAAGAAATACTATTTTAAAATTTCCGGAGTTCCTGTCGTGGCTCAGTGGTTAACGAATCCGACTAGGAACCATGAGGTTGAGGGTTTGGTCCCTGCCCTTGCTCAGTGGGTTAACGATCCGGCGTTGCCGTGAGCTGTGGTGTAGGTTGCAGATGCAGCTTGGATCCCTCGTTGCTGTGGCTCTGGTGTAGGCCGGTGGCTACAGCTCTGATTCGACCCCTAGCCTGGGAACCTCCATATGCCGTGGGAGAGGCTTAAGAAATAGCTAAAAAGACAAAAAAAAAAAAAAAAATTTCCTAGGAGCTCCTGTCATGACTCAGTGGTTAATGAACCCTGCTAGCAACCATAAGGATGCGGGTTCGATCCCTGGCCTCACTCAGGGGGTTAAGGATCTGGTGTTGCCGTGAGCTGTGGTGTAGGTTGCAGACATGGCTCGAATCCCGTGTTGCTGTGGCTGTAGTGTAGGCTGGTGGCTACAGCTCCGATTGGACCCCTAGCCTGGGAACCTCCATATGCTTTTTGTCTATGCTAAAAAGACAAAAAAGAAAAAAAAAAATTCCTAGACTAGGCCAACATGAGATTATAGACTGAAAGGTCCAAAAGGTGCCAAAACAATGGCTAATAACAGAGCACACCAAACTATATCTGTCAAATTTCACAACACTGGGCTAAAAGGCTTCTTAAGAGAAAGACAGAAACAGAGAGATATATGATCAAGACTCAGACTTTCAACAGCAACAGTGGCAGGAAGCTAAAAGGCCATTAGAGAGATGCTTTAAGAATTCTGAGGGGAAATGACTTCCAGCCTAGACCCTGTTACCCAGGCAAAAATCATGAATCAGGTTTCAAGACAGAATAGAGATACTGCAGATCCAAAGTATCAAAAAATTGACCTTTCTTGAATACTTAAAGAAAAAGTAACCATAGTTATACAGGTCAGCTGCAAATAGCCTTTATATAACATAGCCTTATATATTAAATATATATATTATATATAAATATGTATATCTCTCTCATACTTATAGAATATATTATATATCAATAATAATTATTAATGCATAATCAATATATTATTAATATATTGTTTGTATACATAATTATATAATATATGTAAATATATTTTTAAAGCCATAAGATAGCCTTTATAGTAATAATAATTGAAACAAAATTATGACAGGTTGATAGAGCAATGGGAAGACAAGAAGTGGCTTCTTGGCGGAGGAGTGGGCTGGGCGGTGCTGCAAGAGAATTAAACCCTCGTGTTTCTCGATGCCTGGACAACAGGTCAGTGATTCTCACACTTGTTGGTTCCAGGAATCACTTACAATCTTACAATTATTGAGGATCCCAAAGAGTTTTTTTATCATACAATATTTCCGTTTTTCCATTTGCCTAGTTTTCTGTGTATTTATCACTAATTCAGCCCCAAACTCTCCTCCGTGTTCTCTAACTCTGCCCTTAAAACACTCAAAAATATTAGCTAAAAAGACCCGTACATCTTTCTCAGGAATTCTCTCCCAGATTCACGACCTGCAGAGTCCGGGCAGATGGTTCTCTCTTAAATCTATCAAAATTCATCATTTTAGAAATTAAACTAAAATTTACTATATATACGTATTTATTTATTTTAAAACAACTATAAGCCCATTCTATGTTAGCATAAATACCATATTTTATGAAATATATTTGCCCGCTCAGGAGTTCCTGTCATGGCTCGGTGGTTAACAAACCTGACTAGGATCCGTGAGGATGCAGGTTTGATCCCTGGCCTCGCTCAGTGGGTTAAGGATCTGGCGTTGCCATGAGCTATAGTGTAGGTCGCAGACACGGCTCAGATGCTGCGTGGCTGTGGTTGTGGTTCGGCTGGCGGCTGCAGCGCTGATCCAACCCCTAGCCTGGAATCCTCCATATGCCACAAGTGTGGCTCTAAAGACCAAAAAAAAAAAATATATATATATATATATATTTATGTTCTCAAATTAAAAACTGTGATGTGATAACTGACATTGTTTGCATTTCCCCAAATCTCTTTAATGCCTGGCTTATGTTGCTTTTGCTTATGTGGATTAAGTCTGGGTAGGTTGTTTCAGTTGAACATAGGAAGAAAATCCAAACTCATACAGGTATATAGTTGGTAAGTGGAGAACTATTTTAACAAACTTTTCAGATAATCATGGGCATTCTTCTTTGATACTATACTGAAAATGGACACATAGTGGTTTCTTAAAGGTTTGTTGAAATGAGAAAACTGAAATTAAGCTGATACATTACATTACTCTCTTGTGCTAAAATCCATTAGGCTACCTTACACTTTGGATGGATATTATGTTACAAGATTTTATAACATAATGTGTTAGTCCTGTGGAAAATATTGGTTTGCTGAGTTATACATCTCTTCCAGATGTTGATACATTCCATTATACAATATCCAAAAAAAGTCACATTTGTTCATATTGCCAGTGATCTTATCTGAAAATTCTTTCAGGCTCATGGTGGCAAAATTCAGTTTTCCAAAACTGGAGAAAGCTTCAATTGAAAGCTCAATTTTATCATTAGTGAACCAGCTCTGTCCATTATTTCCCTCTAAGCGACAAGCTCTTGCAATCGTTTTTGAGAAAATGTCTGCAAAATACTCAAGTGTGAATAACCATAATCCGTCAGTCATTAAGTAAAAATGTATTCCATGGGGGTAAGAAAAGGCCAGTAACTTGCAACTCAGACAACTGCTTAAGTGCTTTTTCTTGAGACAAGCCCTGCATGCCTCTGAAGTACCTCCCATTCCAACACACAATTTTATATTTAATAAAATTAATCATTCCTATTGCTTCATCAAGGACATTCTGAAATGGAGACACACTTAAAAAAAAAAAAACAACCTCCAGATGTGTGATGGTGAAAAATACAGTGACTAGTGAATCATGCAAACAAGTCGACAGTTTCACCCCCCCACCCCATGGCCTTTGTACCATCAGAGCAAATGTCCACACAATAGAAAAGGCAAAGATGTCTGAATATTACATAAAAATCGCTTTGAACTTATGGACCCAAAGAAAGGATCTCGAGACTCAAATGTTCCACAGAAAACAGGTTGAGAACTGCTGTAACAGGTAATCTAAGACTAACCAAATAAATAGAGTAGGAATACAGGAACGATATGCTATGGAAATAGATATCAATGAAGCTCTACAAGCAGGAACTGCCCACTGCATTCCCAGTGGTGGACTGGTGGCTTTCCTATCAAGTCTTGTCAAATGATTTAACTCTTTTAATGTAGATGCATGCATAACTTTAATTTAAAAAAAACAAAACTAAACTAATAAAAAGACATTTTTAAAGAAAATCTAAACATTGCAGGTAATTTAAGCATTCTTCCAAGACACAATTTACTGCTTCAAATACCCAAGGGATTGGAAAACCATCAATGGCTAATGTATAATGTACAATGGTTATGTACAATGAGCTTGAAATATCATTTTGTTTTTAATGGTGATGTAACATAAGCTATAGCCAGAGTAGTAAAGGAGATACATTACAGCTTATTCCCATGCTTCCAGGAGAGTTGTGTGCTTGTGTGCATGTGTGTATACAAGAAGATGAGCTTTTTGGACAGTGTGACCGCTTGAATTATTAAGCACTAGATGTAACAGAAATCTTTACCCAGAGTTCCCTGTTGTGGCTGGATGGTAATGAACCCAACTAGTATCCGTGAGGACGAGGGCTCAAGCCCCGCCCTGCTCAGGGGGTTAAGGATCCAGCGTTGCCATGAGCTATGGTGTAGGTCACAGATGTGGCTCAGATCTGGTGTTGCTATGGTGTAGGCTGACAGCTGTAGCTCCCATTGGACACCTAGCCTGGGAACCTCCATAGGCCATGGGTGTGGCCCTAAAAAGACCAAAAAAAAAAAAAAAAGAAGGAAGGAAGGAAGGAAAGCAAGCAAGCAGGAAAGAAAGAAGGAAAGAAAAGGAAAGAACTCCTTCCCCATCTGAGTGGGAGTGACATTCCTTGGAGTAGGCTTTCTTGCTGACTGCAAGCCTCACTCCAGAGGGTCACTGCCTCCCTTCCCAAGGCTCCCTATTCTGGAGTCAACCTACAGAGGGACAGGACCCACTTCGGACTCAAGGCATCGAATGCCTATCTTCCCTCCTAGAATTACACAGACATAAATGGTCGATGCGAAGAAACATACAATTCTGGATGAATGGAATTGAAAGGTCGGATTCGTCACCATGAAGAAAGGGGATGTGAGGAGGGCTGGAGCCCTTTTCCCATGAAGAATGACCAAGGTTCCACCCTTCTACGAAGACTTGGACCCACTCCTCTCTAAGAAGGTGGGAAACGGATGCGGAAGGAACGAGGAATGCACTGGGTCCCTCAGCTTACAGCGCACATGCACTGGACCAGATGAATTAACACAGTCATTAGCTCGGCAGTTTCCAAACATAGCGATAAATGCTAACAGCATCATGTGTGCAAGGCAAGAGAAAAAAGAGCAAATCTGGGCAAATTAGGACTGTGACATTTATGGGACTAGGCATTTAAAGTAGCCGTTTTTTTCCTTCAGTAATTAGAAGTGCATGATTCTCAAATGAAATAGGTGACTATTCAATACAGCATTTTCTCCTTTTTTTAAAAAAAGGGGGGGAATGGTTTTTTTTATGGCTTTTTAGGGCCAAATTCATGGCATAGGGAGATTCCCATGCTAGGGGTCCAATTGGAGCTGCAGCCCTTGGCATATGGAGGTTCCCAGGCTAGGGGTCCAATGGGAGCTACAGCTGACAGCCTACACCACAGCCACAGCAACACGGGATCCCAGCCGCATCTGCGACGTATACCACAGCTCTTGGCAACGCCAGATCCTTAACCCACTGAGTGAGGCCAGGGATCGAACCTGAGTCCTCATGGATGCTAGTCAGGTTCATGAACCACTGAGCCACAACGGGAACTCCATAGAAGTGCAAGACTCTCATAGTCACTTTAGCCTTATTGTTCAAGGAAAAATATTTCAATCTGCGCTGCTTCATAGACTTTTTTACTTCTTCAAGAAGGAGCCATCCAGAATGTTATAATGTACCTACATCTTCTCAGAGAGTGGTTTTTTATACTATGATAAAAACACTAAACTGTTCACAATCATGAGCCTTTTCCCTGTAAGATTAATTCTCACCAAATACTTTAAAAAATGAACTTCCCATGCCAGAACCTCTCAGTCACAACAGTTTCCACGCCACACCTCCAGTCCCTCGGAGATGGGGGTGGCCAATTCGTCAGGAAGAGAGGAGTGTACTGCTCCCTATCTGAAGGGGGAGGCATGGAACCAGAGCACCTGTCTGCTCCAGGATTCAAAACAGCTCATCCTTAGTCCGAAGTTGGGGACTGCAGCCCAGGACCCTAAACACTTCCTGGGGGGAATGACGGCAGGGTGGGTGAAGTGGATGAGGGAGAAGAGAGAGGCTGGCACTTAGTCTCTGACGCCTGCCCATTTCCCCCCCCCCTCCCCACCCCCATCCCCCAACTCCCCCATCCCCCCCCCTCCGCTGCGCCACCACTGCCACCCAGCATGGGGGGGGGGGCGGGCGTCACACCCAGGGCAGCCCTGGCTGGTGCTAATACCTGCACACAAGGGACACAGGGCAGGATTTCCGAAGGTGGAGCCAAGAGTAGTCGGGATAAGGTACTCTACTTCCTCCCAAAATATTTCACTGGCTCTGGGTTTCTGGATCACTGCTCAGTTAAATCCAGAGCTCCCCTAATTCATAGCTTTGTAAAGACCCAATATCAAGAGGCACTTTTCCAGATACCCAGAGGGAGATCCTATCTGGCTTCCACTCTGTTTGTCCCCAGCGTGGCATCTGTGCTTCTGCCCTGGCACTGACCCCAGGCTGACCCACCTCAGAGAGCTGTGATGCCTGAAGACACAGACAAAGCCTCACTCCCCTAATGTCCCAGCCCCTGACACCTGGCATATTGTGAGTGTCTCAAAACATGGAATGAAGGAAAACACCGGCTTGCGTCTATTCTTCAACGGAACTGTCTTTCTCCTCTCAGGACCAGGAATTGACAAAATGATGGGTGACATTTGTCATAGGTTAAGCTGATGAAGTTATGCATCACTTATCTTATCAGCGGGTAGTCTTAAAAAAACAAAAACAAAAAAAGGAGGTTGTTTCAAGGAGGAAACGATGCTAATACAGGGTGTGAAGCCAGTTGGCGGGAACCCTGTGACCCCTGCTGTGTTTATGGACACCAAGATGGGATGGGGGAGGGGGAGGGCAAGATTCTTCTGCGTTGTGGGTGGTCAGAAGCCAGCTGTCCTCAGAGCTGCAACCCAGCCAGGTGTCAGGAGACCCTGGAGCCCACCATCAAGGGTAAGGGTCATAGCGCCAGCCCCCCATCAAGGCCATGGGAGTCACTCAATGCTGCTTTTCAAACACTGCTAGCTGCCCCCGCCCCCCACACACAACTGTACAGGTAAAGGAGAGCCAATAAGAACAACCAAGTCATCCATCTCTGGCTTCCTACACCAAGACATGCTGACAACAGGCAAAGCCCTACCCCGGCTGTCCAATGCACTGTGCTTTGCATCCCCAAGAACAAGTATGGAGCCTGACTCAAAAAATGTTTGCAGGAGTTCCTGTTGTGGCGCAGTGGTTAACGAATCTGATTAGGAACCATGAGGTTGCGGGTTCGATCCCTGGCCTTGCTCAGTGGGTTAAGGATCCGGCATTGCTGTGAGCTATGGTGTGGGTCGCAGACGCGGCTCGGATCCCGCATTGCTGTGGCTCTGGCGTAGGCCAGAGGCTACAGCTCCGATTGGACCCCTAGCCTGGGAACCTCCATATCCCGAGGCAGCAGCCCAAGAAATGGCAAAAAGACAAAAAAAAAAAAAGTTTGCAAATGGATGAATCAATGGATGCCTGAACACAGCGTGGTGATAACATAGTGACACTGCTTTCCATGTCTAGGTACAGACAAGGCAGAATGGTACAGCAGAGAAGACACTGAATGAGAGCCAGAAGACCTGGCTTCTGGAAGAGTTAGCTGCTCCCGCTTGTCTCACCGCCTTGCCTCCTCCGTACCCACCTCCTGGATACAATGCGAACCCCAATTCATATCTCTAACCCTCATTCACATCTGCTTCTGGACCAGGGGTGGCACAGGTACCCTGGAGCCCATGTGTTCAAACCTGAACGCTTTCCTTTGTCTTCTCTCAGCCTCGTCCCTCCAGCCTTCCCTGAACTAGTGAACAGCTCGTCATCGTGCAGCACCAACACAGAAACCCAGGTGTCCTCCTCAGTTCTCCTCTTCTTTAACCCACAGCCCTCCAGGTCTTTGGGCTTTAGACTAAGTATCCGTGAAATCGGCCATCATCCCTCACCCAAGCCCTCTGCGACTGTCTTCCTCCAGGTCCCATCACCTCCCAAGGCAGCCGTCTGCCCACTTCTCTCTCTCTCCTGTAAGCAGTAGTACTGCTCCCCTGCAACTCAGTGAGTCATGTCTGCATATAGTGTCTCCTTGCCTCACTACCAGGGCCCGGGACGTAGTGCGTAGGGAGCGACCCCACACAATGCCCATTTTCTTTGCCATCTTGGTCCTCTGCCTCTCCTCCAGCTCCCCAACACACCACCCTCACGATGTCACTGCGCCTTCGCATATCTGCACTTCATTCCATCTTCTGGGGATCCTGACCCCAGATTTGCCTTTCTAATAATAACAAGCAGGGGTGTAGACTCGGGGTGCTGTGATGCAACAGCGCTCCAGAGAGTTTAAACACTTGTCTCTAATGGGTACTGCACATTTACAATATACTTGTATTCAGTGGATGACATTTAAATAGATACTATGTTAGGAACACACATACCTTATAAAACATTGAATGGTTACTGTAATTAACACATTTATACCCACTAACCCCAAATGCTGCATTGGTTCATTTTCCACTGAGCCTATTATGCGGACAGCAGCTACTTTTAAGAGGTAAAAAGGTTTGTGATATTTAAATATGTGACTTCCTTTTTAATATCTCTATTTTCATTCCCATTGACTTTTCTGCCAAATATTTTCTGTAAATTACTAAGAAGGACAGAACCGATTGGTTTTCTTTCTTTTCTTATGTGTGTGTATGCAGGGGCACAGGTGCGGGGTTCTCAGGTTAGAGGTTGAAATTGGGCTGCAGCTGCCACAGCCACAGCAATGCCAGATCCTTAACCCACTGAACCAGGTCAGGGATTAAACTCGCATCCTCATGGATACTAGCCAGGTTCGTAACCTGCTGAGTCAAAATGGGAACTCCTAGCCTTGCCTGATCCTTGTTGTAAGCCCTTTTATTTCCTTTGCCCACCCATTCTTAGAGATGCAGATAAACTGCACTAAAATCAAAATATAAGGGTAGAATGAGGGGGAAGGCATGAATAATTTACCACCCAAATAACTGTCCTAGAACTCTGGAGAGGTGATTGTGAGAGTGAAAATTTTTTAAAAAGGAAGAAAGAGAAAGAGGGAAGCATGTGTGGTCGAGATGAGGACAGTGGGGACTGGGGACTCATAACTAAATAAGAATCGTCAGGCGAGGACTCACTTAATATTAAAGCCAGAAAAAATCGGAACTCCCTCATCAAGTTCAGTACTAACATAAAACTTATATTATTATGACCTTGTGGAAATACTATCGACCAAACTTTTTTTTTTTTTTTTTGGTCTTTTTAGGGCTGCACCCGGGGCATATGGAGGTTCCCAGGCTAGGGGTCCGATTGGAGTGGTAGCTACTGGTCTACACCACAGCCACAGCAACGTGGGATCTGAGCCACACCTTTGACCTACACCGCAGCTCACGGCAACACCCGGATCCTTAACCTACTGAGTGAGGCCAGGGATCAAACCTGCATCCTCACGGATACAAGTCAGACTTGTTTCTGCTGAACCCTGACGGGAACCTCCCACACTTCTTGATTTCAACAGAATGACTAAGTGCCTGCTGAATAAAACATTCGTTGACGAAAATTTTCAGAGTTGAGAAATGTGGGATTCCTCTGTGCAGGCAACATCTCTTTACACTAATTTGTACCACCGCATCCTCGTCTTTAAAGTGAGAATTATGGCCTCCTGACTTCAGAGGACTGTTATGAGGCTTAACTGAGTGGAAACAAACAAAGCAGGAAGTGCTGTGCCTGGCTCATGAGGAATATTCAGTGTTAGCTGTAATGAGGAGTCTTCTTTCTTTTTTTTTTTTTTTTCCTTTTTGCCTTTTCTGGGGCCACTCCCACAGCACATGGAGGTTCCCAGGCTAAGGGTCTCATCGGCGCTGTAGCTGCCAGCCTACGCCAGAGCCACAGCAATGCAGGATCCAAGCCACATCTGCCACCTACACCACAGCTCACGGCAAAGCCGGATCCTTAACCCACTGAGCAAGGCCAGGGATCGAACCCACAACCTCATGGTTCCTAGTCGGATTCCTTAACCACTGTGCCACAACGGGAACTCCGAGTATTCTTATTTCTATGAAACTGAATCAGTGATACGCACATAGAGCCCCTAAGTTCAAAGACAGTGAACTTGGTTAAATGTGCAAAGATACCAAACCAAATAAGGATGAGCACCCCAAGGGGAGAGTGTGACATGTTAAAGCTCAGAGTAGCCTCTGTTCACAGGTTGACAAAGCTGAGAGCAGGATGGAACTCCAGTTATCCACTTGGGGTCATGAAATAAGCAGGGGAAGTGGGTGTGGAAGTAAGGTTTGTGGTCCCCAAAGCAAAAGCCATTTCCTTTTTCTTCTTTATTTTTTTTCTTTTTAGGGCCACACCCATCGCATATGGAGGTTCCCAGGCTAGGGGTTGAATGGGAACTGCAGCTGCCGGCCTACACCACAGCCACAGTAACACGGGATCTGAGCCATGTCTGCAACCTACACCACAGCTTACGGCAACACCGGATCTTTAACCCCCTGAACGAGGCCAGGGATCGAACTCGGATCCTCAAGGAGACTATGTAGGGTTCTTGACCTGCTAAGCCACAACAAAAACCCTGCAAAGCCCATTTCAATGGCTGAAACACTTGCTGCCCGTTTTAGTCATCTGGCCACAGGCTCTGGAACCACCATGTATTACCTCCTTGGTAGCAAGCGGATTTGCAGCCTGTTTTCTGGAACAGTAAAGCTTCTAAACTGCTTCTGTTGGAGGCCAGTGCCTCCTGCTTCCCATTTTTCCCCCCAAAGCCCCAGCCACCCGTGATCTTATCTGCTCCTTACCTGTGGACAAGAATTTTCATTTCCCTGCTCTGTCCCTCTCTCACCTCCTCGGGGACTCAGCAACCTGGTGGCTGCTTTTAAACGGCCAGTTTCACCAATACTGACTAAGCACTGGATTTCAGAAGAGTGTTTGGAGGGAGCAGGCCACCCACCTCACAGCAGCAGGTGACCCCTCAGAGCATCCCAGCTCCTGATACCTACCGAAGCATTCCCTCCAAAAGGCTATTTCGATGCAAAGGTACCATCTGTCCTCAGAGGAAAGCAAACAAACAAACAAAAACCTGTTGCCTTCAGCAAAAACTCCAATACACAACCTCAGCTGAAATGGATTCTGAATGAATCTTGAAGCTACAGGGGGGCCCCTGAGACATGGCTGTGATCAAGAGAGTCGTCACTTCTTGGCAACGCCAGATCCTTAACCCACGGAGTGAGACCAGGGATCGAACCCTCGTCCTCATGGGTACTAGTTAGGTTTGTTTCCATTGAGCCACAATGGGAACTCCCTCTAAGCACCAGATTTTAATGAAATTTTACACACACATACACACTCATACTTGGAAAATGAGATCCCACAATGGGAAATTCTATGAAGTGGACCCACATTGACTACTTATAGAGCATGGCCCTCTGCTTTTCCTTCCTGCAGCCTAATAACACACTTAAAGGAGAGGTGGACACACCTGGAACCACACACACACACACATCTGAAAAAAGTGATGCAACAGGTGAATCCAGGAGACTGAGGCATCCCTGTATCTGAGCTTGGTTTCTAGCGCTCATGCCACAGACATGGCTCAGATCTGGCATGGCTGTGGCTGTGGTGCAGGCCGGCAGCTGCAGCTCCCATTTGACCCCTAGCCAGGGACCTTCTATGTGCCTCAACTATGGCCCGAAAAAAAAAAAAAAAAAATCTAATGCTTAGAACCTAAAAAAAAAAAAAAAAAGAATGAATGAATGAACCTAATCCTTAAAACAATCTTAGGAGAGAGATGGACTTCCCGTCGTTAGCTCAGCAGTAACGAAGTTAACTAGTATCCATGAGGGCACAAGTTTGATCTCTAGTCTCGTTCCATGGGTTAAGGATCCGACATTGCTGCTGTGAGCTGCGTGCGGTGTAGGTCGCAGACGCAGTTCAGATCCCGAGTTGTTGTGGCTGTGGCTGGCAGCTGCAGCTCCCATTCAACCCCTAGCCTGGGGACCTCCATATGCCACAACTGCAGCCAAAAAAAAAAATAATAATAAATCTAGTGCTTAGAATTAAAAAGATGCTGAAATTTCGTGTATCAAACTGTCACTCAGCTAACAAGCAGGTGAGCCAGCCCTCACAAGCAGACCTGCATGCTCAGTCCACTACCCAAAACCCAGTTCCATTTTCACGGGAGATCTCGGCCCATAAGGTCCTTGCTAAAGAATATGTGTTAGGACATTGAACATAAACACACACTGCTCTGTTAAATTAAGACCACACTGTTGTGAGTCAGAAAGAGAAAGACAAATACCCTATGATATCACTATTATGCTATCTAATAGGTGGAATCTAAAATACGGCACAAATGAACCTATCTACTGAACAGAAAGAGACCCACAGACACAGAGAACAGACTTGTGGTTGCCAAGGGGAAGGGAGTGGGATGGACGGGGAGTTTGGGGTTAGTAGATGCAAACTAGTATATTTAGAATGGATGAGCAATGAGGTCCTGCTGTACAGCCCAGGGAAACATATCCAATCTCTTGCAACAAACCATTGATGGGAGATAATATAAGAAAAGAAATATATATATATACACACACACACAAACACATATGCTGCGTCACTTTGCTGTACAGCAGAAATTGGCACAACGTTTGTCCTTTAGTAAAACAAAATAATTAAATACAAAAAAATGCCACACTATTGACAAGGAACGGCTCTATTTCCTTTGATCAACCTTAGGCAATTAATATAACTTCTGACGAGAGTCTCAGTATGAGGCGTGCTCAGTCCCTCTCTCAGATGAGCTAGAATACGTCTCACTAGGTGGCAGCATTGCTTCCAGAGCCTTTTGGGCTTGTTTTTGGTCCATCTTTGTCTCAAGCTCTGTCCCCAAGGGCCTCCCCGCTCCCAGCAAGAAGATGTAACGCAGGGCATTGCTTTCCACTTTCCACAATGATGCCCGGAGCAACACCACGTGAAAGTGGCCTTGGAAGCCCTAGTGACTCAGAATGGCCTGGAAGAAGCATCGGCAGGTGTGTTGTGGGTGGCCCACACCAGCACCCGGAGGGTTGGACCCATCTAGGGGACTGGGCTCTTCCCTCCCCGGAAGGGCTAGGGGGCAGGGGCCAGCGCATGGGAACTCTGAATCCCAGCTCCTGCAGGTTCAAGCTGCGTGACCTTGGGTGGGTCACTTGACATTCTCAGCCTCGGTTTGTCCTCTGTAAGTCACATGGGCAGCGTTCCCATCTGCCTTCCCCTGGCAGCTCGGAGGTCGGCTCTTTTAGCAGAAAGGGAGCCTGTTACGAACAGACTAATGGGTTCAATCTTCTCCTAGCTCCTGCTCCTCAGAGCCCCAACCACAGGGACGGAGGCAAATCAGCCTTGCTCAGGGGATGGGAATCATCAGATTGGCTCCGATTAGTCACAGCCTTGAATACAGACATGGCTGCTGCTGTGTTGGCCTTTCCCAGGGTACCTTTTCCTCCCAGTATCTCCATCCTTCCCAGGCACTCAGATAAGCCACTGAAGGAAGTTCACTGTCAGAGACCACTGGTACAGCCATACTGCACAAAGTGGGCTCCAGAGTCCTAAAAACGCTTCCTCAACACGTAAATGACTCCCTGGGAAGGACTTAGGCATATGAAATATCTGACTCATTAACCATGAACTCATCTTCACAAATACCCCTGTAAGATAGAGGCATGCTGATGTGTCATGCTAAAGACTATTAGCACAGGAAAAAAAAAAAAATCTCCATTTAAAATTAATTACAGGAGTTCCCCTCGTGGCGCAGTGGTTAACGAATCCGACTAGGAACCATGAGGTTGCGGGTTCGATCCCTGGCCTTGCTCAGTGGGTTGCCGATCCGGCATTGCCGTGAGCTGTGGTGTAGGTTGCAGACGCGGCTCGGGTCCCGTGTTGCTGTGGCTCTGGCGTAGGCCGGTGGCTATGGCTCCGATTAGACCCCTAGCCTGGGAACCTCCATATGCCGCAGGCGCGGCCCTAGAAAAGGCAAAAAGACAAAAATAAATAAATAAATAAAATAAAATTAATTACATACCTGCCTGAGGTGGGGTGGGCAAGAGGCAGACTTCGATTTTCCAATTTATTGAAGATCCCCAATTATGGATTACTTTTCAAAGAAAGCCTTATTTTATAACAAAAGATCTAAGTGAATAATAAGAAAACAAGGGCATTAGGTCTTACCAGTGCAAACTGAGGAGAGGAAAAGGAGCCTCAGCTTGCAAGGAGGCTGTTTCCAAGTGTTCCTTCAATGGGAGTCATGAACCAGGACTAAATAACCTGATATTTCAAATTAACTCCAAAATAATGAGATTTTACTTTTGCATTATTATTATTATTATTATTATTATTAGGGCTGCATCTGCAGCATATGGAAGTTCCTAGGCTAGGGGTGGATTGGCGGTGCAGCTGCTGGCCTTCGTCGCAGCCACACCAGATCTGAGCCGCATCTGCGACCTATAGCACAGCTCATAGCAATGCCGGATCCTTAACCCATTGGGCGAGGCCAGGGATTGAACCCACGTCCTTATGGATCCTAGTTGGGTCCATTACCACTAGGGAACTCCGTATTAATTTTTTGACAGGCAGGAAGTAGGTTTATGAATACAGGATGCTGGTGAGGGATACAGACGACAGGGACGGGGGCTCTGCCCAAGAACGAAGTAAGAAGCAGGCTTCTTAAGGGAGGTAGATGTTTCATAGACAGAGTGTCAGCCAGCTCGGAAACGAGAGTGGCCCCCAAACAGGGGGTCTCTTTGACATTCCTGTAAAGGCCACCCCTCTACTATTCTGTAGAATTTTAATGATTCCTGTTTATATACTCCCATCCCCTTCTCCTTTAAAACAAATGTCTTCAAAGATGGAGAAAAATGGGTCCATGGGCTTTTCAATATTGCATCAATTTAGTCACTAATGGTGAAATGAAATCATCCCGTTTAGAATATGTCCTTCTCGTGTAAGATGCGATGCACATGTAGAAAGTTGGTTTCTGGTGATACAAAGAGGTGGGTGACATTGTCTGAGTTGCTGAGTAACACGTATTTCATGAGCATGATTCCGCTTTATAGTTTGGATCCTGTTTTTTCATCCACCACTGGTTCTTATACTGGAATCTTTTCCTAGGCCCTGAATCCATTCAGTCTTAAGTCTGGGGAACCTGAGTTGACTGAGAGAAGATGGGGTCAGCACAGCTCAAACAAGACGTTAGTGTTTAACATACATCACCCAGCATAAACCCCATAACAGCTCTGCAATGGACCACTTTGCAGAGGAAAAAATACAGATGCATAACAATTAAGAAGCTGGGAGTTCCCACTATGGCTTAGTGGCAACGAACCCAACTAGTATCCATGAGGACACAGGTTCGATCCCTGGCCTCGCTCAGTGGGTTAAGGATCTGGCATTGCCGTGAGCTGTGGTGTAGGTCACACAGATGCAGCTCGGATCTGGCATTGCTGTGGCTATAGTGTAGGCCGGCAGCTACAGCTCTGATTCGACCCCTGGTCTGGCAATGTCCATAGGCTGTGGGTGTGGCCCTAAAAAGACAAAAACAAAACCCACAAAACAAAACAGTTAAGAAACCTGCTAGATGCCACACAGTGAGCAAGGAGGAAGCTGGACTTTTATTTCTGGTGCATGAGCAGCAGGTCTTGCATGACCTAGCATCTAGCCCCTCATTGTTTGAGACTCAGATAAAATCATTGATAAGTATCAGCCTCAGACTTGCTAAAAAATAAAATATGTTTACTTTGCCATTAAAAAAAAAAAAAAGCAGTAGGGAGGTGGCGGGGGCGGGGGGGGGGGTTGGGTTGGGAGCTTGGGGTTAGTAGATTAGTAGATGCACCAAGGACAGCGCAGGGAACAATAGTTACTGTCCTATGATAAACCGCGACAGAAAAGAATACAAAAACGAATGTGTGTGTATATATGTGAGTCTGTACATATATATGTAGGGATGTATAACTGAATTACTTGGCTGTACAATAGAAATTAATACATTTTAAATCAACAATACTGCAATAAAATATTTTTTTTTTCTTTTTATGGCCCTACCTGCGGCCTGTGGAAGTTCCCAGGCTAGGGGTCACATCGGAGCTACAGCTTCCTGCCTACACCACAGCCGTAGCCACGCCAGATCTGAGCCAAATCTTCAAGCTACACCACAGCTCATGGCAATGCCGGATCCTTGACTCACTGAGCAAGGCCAGGGATCGAATCCACATCCTCATGGATGCTAGTTGGGTTCTTAACCCACTGAGCCACCGTGGGAACACCTACTCTACTTCAATAAAATATTTTTTTTGAAAAGGCAGGAGCCGTTGTAATGTATTGCTTAGCTCAGAAGGTGGGTGTTCCGTAGCACCTTTCCTCAACTCTGCAAAGAAAGGCAGAGTTCTGCCTGAGGAAACCAGGCCTGGGCAGGATGGTCCACATGGGAGAGTCATGAGAAGCTGTCAAACAGAGTCCACACCCAGGGAGTCTTCCCTCTGTCCCGACTTCTTCCCCCCGCCCCCCGATTCCCTCCCTGCACCCCCATCCCCAGCTCCGCCCTCCACCCCAGCCCTGCCTGGGGGAGCGATGGCCTGGAGGAGTTGGAGGACAGGTGGGCAAGCCAGCTTCCCTCCCCCTGAGCGACGGTAGCCCCATTGCCCCCGCCCCCTGCCCCTCTCCCCCCACCCCATCCCCACGAAGGACGGAGGGGAGAAGAAGACACACTGCTTTAAGCCTCAGCACCTTATTCACTATGTCTAGCCTCTTCTGGAATGTAGAAATATTTCTGAAGAAGTAAAACAAAACCACAGACCATTCCACCAATAGAGCCCAAAGGATCGGCTTGGGCAGAAGGAAAGAAAGCGAACCTTCCCTGCACTGGTCCCATTAGGTCCTCCTCCTCGGCGTCTGCTGAGCTACCCCAGGGAGCGCTGCAGGAGTGCGATTTACATTTCCACCTACGGTGGTGAAAGCACAGCTGACTTTAAAGGTGTTACGCACTTCAGAAGAGGAGGGGTGGTTCTTCCACCAAAACCTGCACGTGTGACCTTTTGTTCATTTCATCCCGACTCGAGGGGTTCGCCATCTGCATGGGGGTGCGTGTGGACGCGACGCTGTCCTCACTGTCGTTGCCCTTTGTATCGTTTCCCTGTCCCTTACAGGTCTCCATTCAAAGAACAGAATGAGGAGGCTCCACGGCTGACCAGCTATGAACACCTGCACCTGCTCCTTTTTCGGAAGTGCATCAGCAGAAGAAGCAGGGTGGGCTCACCTCCTCAACGCACCTCACCTTTCACCCACCTGCCTGCCATCCACTAGCCTCCATCTCTAGGCGGTGAGAATACCCCTCCTGACCCCCGCTTCATGTCCCCTCAGAGCCTCAGAATGTGACCTTATTTGGATCGAGGGTCTTTGCAGATGAAATTAGTTAAGGATTGAGATGACAGCATCATGTATGAAAGAGGGTCCTGAATCCAAGGACTGGTGTCCTTACAACAAGAGGAAAGAGACACAGAGAGGAGAAGGCCGTGTGGAGACAGAGGCACAGACTGAGACAGCCACAGCCAAAGACACCTGCTGGAAGAGACAAGGGAGCATTCACCCCGAGCGCTATCAGGGGGAGCGTGGCTGTGCCTGTGCCTTGGCTGTGAGCTTCTAGCCTCTTGAACTGTGAGGACAATAAATCTTTGTTGTTTTAGGCCACTTAGTTTGTGGTCATTTGTTACGGCAGTCCTAGGAAGCTAATATACCATCTGTCTATCACCCATCTAGCTATCTGTCTAGCATACAGCTATCATCTATAGCTATCGTCTTGCAGTCATCTATCTATCACCTATCGATCTATTTATCATCTATCTAGCTATCATCTACCAGGCTATCATCTATCAACATCTCATCTCTCTGTCATCTATTTATTATCTATTATCTGTCTAGCTATCATCTATCTCTCATCTCTCATCTATTATCTATTATCTGTCTATCACCTATTACCTATCCTCTAGCTATCATTGATTTTTTTTGTCTTTTTTTTTTTTTAGGGCCACACCCGTGGCATATGGAAGTTCCCAGGCTAGGGGTTGAATCGGAGCTGTAGCCACCAGCCTACGCCACAGCCACAGCCACAGCAACTCCAGATCCAAGCCGCATATGCAACCCACACCACAGCTCACAACAACGCCAGATCCTTAACCCACTGAGTGAAGACGGCCAAAGGGACGCGAGCCAAGGAGTGCAGGTAGCCTCTAAGAAGCCCGTTTTAGATGTCAGATTTCCCGAACATGACAGAGTAGAGAATAAATGTGTGCTCTTTTATGGGGCTAAACTTTTAGAAATGTGCTTCAGCCGCAGTAGCAGTCTGCATTCACTCACCAAAAGCATTCACTCACCGAAACCTCATCGTTCCTAGTTGGATTCATTAACCACTGAGCCACGACGGGAACTCCCGCGATCATCTATTGACCTATTATCTATCGAGCTATCATCTATCATCTGTCAATCATCTATCTACCTATCATCCATCTATCTACCTATCTGTCATTTGTCTATCATCTATTTATCTATTAGGCTCTCTACATCTATCCATCTATCTATATCTGCCATCTATTATTTATCCTCTAACTCTACCTCTCATCTATTTATCTACCTATTATCTATCTGGCTCGCTACATCTATCCATCTATCTATATCTGTCATCTATCATTTATCCTCTCTCTCTACCTGCCATCTATTTATCTACCTATCTATCCATTCACCTATCATCATTGTTCCCTTCCCTGTACTTCTTGCACCACTGCCAGATAAGTTGTTCTTTAAAGCTATGGTTCTTTGCCCTGGCAGTTCCAACCAAGGCCTGGGTCCCACCCAAGATGCTCTGATTTCATGGGTCTGGGGTGTGGCTTAGACCTTGGTATTCTTCTTTAAAGCTCCCGAGGGATTCTCATGTGCAGCCAAGGTTGAGCATTCCTCCATCATCCTGCTGCGAGACATCCAGTGGCCGCCTTCTGCTTACCAAGCCAAGAACAGATAGCCACTAACACTTAACGTTCTGGTCTATGGTAATCGAGGTGGTTTCCAATTCATGTGAACCTTCGAAACACCAGATGACATAAGAATCAACATGGCGGGGGTCCGGTGAAACCCCTTCCTTCAGGTCCCCAGACCCTACCGAGAAGATAAGCTCTGTCTACAGAAACTCCAGCCAAGTCCCTCCACTCCCTCCTACCCTATCCCGCTCCCTGGGCCTGGAATGTTTTCTGCAGTGTCAACAGTACGAGACCCTTACATGGTGGTAATGACTAGCTACCGATGGAGAGTGGCTGTGGCGTGCGTGTTATCACAAGGCTGTCACAACAGGGACATCTGAGACAATTGAAAACCAACTGTGCAGTGTGCGTAACCTCTCATTCTGCGGAGGCACCCAAATGAAATAATCTGACTTGCTAATGTCCTGTCTGATCTCCGGGGTAATGGAGTTGGTGGGGTGGGATGAAAAGCCCACGTTCCTGGCCATCCTGCAGGTTGCCATAGCAACTGCTCGGTCTGCACACCTCAGTAGCTTCTCCTGCCATGCTTTTGGTGAGTGAACGCAGACTGCTACTGCGGCTGAAGCACATTTCTGAAAGTTTAGCCCCATAAAAGAGCACACATTTATTCTCTACTCTGTCATGTTCGGGAAATCCGACATCTAAAACGGGCTTCTTAGAGGCTACCTGCACTCCTTGGCTCGCGTCCCTTCGGCCGTCTTCAAAGCCAGCACGGTGGCATCTCTGCTCTCCTGACCTCAGCCCCATCCTCCTGTTTTCTCTCTCTGACTCTGATCCTCCTGACTCTCTTTTATAAGGACCCTTATGATACGGTGGACTCGCCAGATAATCCGGATTATCTCCCTACCTCAGGATCCTTAAGCGCATCATATCTGCAAATCCTCTTCGCTATGCAAGGGAGCATATCCTTAGGTTCCAGGGATCATGACCTGAACGTCTTCGAGCAGCCCTTATTCAGTTTGCCATCCAAGGAAATGACCAGATTAAAAAAAAAAAAAAACTATTTTTGAAGCTTTCTGATGAGGTTTGGGTGGTCCCTTCAGACCATGGTCCTGCCCTTCTTGATAAGAGGTGAGGACCCTTTGGGAAACTCACCCCCAGCACCACATCCTTGAGAAAGACTCTGTCCATGACCAAATATACAAATGGATTCCTTTCCTGCTGCTCAGGGTTGGTCAAAATGCATAAAGAAAAATAACGCTCCTTGGGTCATCCATAAAGAGGAGAGAACAAAAAGCCACCATGTTAAAAGATCTTTTCAATGTCCTAATTTGTCAGAGGGTGACAGCCTAGGCCAGTGGCCTGGCTGGACAGAACTGCTGCAATCGGGCAGCAAACGGGCACGAGGACTGGTCCAAGAAAGGCTTGTGCCTATTTCAGGAGCCGGCGGCTGAGCTGTGAGGGCTGCAAGGAACGTGAATGGGACCCTCCCATCCTGACACACTGCACACTCCTCCCCTGCTCCTTCGTGAAAAGTGGCTCCATGAGGAAGGAGCATGTGGGCACCTCAACCCTGTATCCACGTGCTCCTGGGTCCACAGATCCATCACAGTCAAAGCCTCTGAGTACTGGAGCTCCAGCGAGCCCCAGAGTCCGCCTTCCTTCTCCAAGGGCTTGGAAAAGTCCTCCATAAAAGGGTGGGTACCAAGTCCCCCCAAGGCTACCGACCTCTGAAGAGCGAGGTCTACGGATTGCAGAGGTCCCTTGGTTTGCCAGACCTTCAGCTGTTCCTAGGTTAGTGCCACTGTCACCTCTCTCTTGCCCTGTTTTCAAACACAAAACCCAGTCATGCCTTTGCTTATGAGGCACAATTAATTCCTAAAGAGATAAATGAGCCAATCCCACATGGCCTCCAGACAGAGTTCGTCTAGAATTACCTCCCACATTGATTCCAAAGGATGCTTTTTTTTTTTTTTTTAGGGCCACATCCGAAGCATATGAAAGTACCCAGGCTATGTGTTGAACTGGAGCTGTTGCTGCTCACAGCCACATCAACACGGGATCCGAGCCACATCTGTGACCTACACCACAGCTCACGGCAACGCCGGATCCTTAACCCTCGGAGCAAGGCCAGGGATCAACCCAAATCCTCACTGATCCTAGTCGGATTCGTTTCCGTTGCGCCACAGTGGGAACTCCCCCAGTGGATGCTTTTTGAGATAACTTTTATCAGACACATTTTCCTTCAAATGGAGGAATGCACATGGAATACTTCATCATGTTAAGGGTACATTATGGATTTATTACTTAGGTGTTAATCTAACATCTTCTTGAAAGTTCTTGACAAGTTCGATTTATCAAAGTCCTATGAGATAATGTTCTTCTACCCTTTCAAATGCCCCTGTACTGAGTGTGACACCAAAATGCCACCTAGACTACTGTCACTGCATCGAAGGATTTACTGACTATTCATTGAGATACTTCAGCTTAAAGATTAGCTTGGAGCCAATCAACTGGTGCTTTCAACCAAAAACCTTGAGGTCTGGGAATTCCCATTGGGGTGCAATGGAAAAGAATCCGACCAGTATCCATGAGGACACAGGTTCGCTCCCTGGCCTTGCGCAGTGGGTTAAGGATCCAATGATGCTGTGGGCTGCGGTGTAGGTTGCAGATGCAGCTCGGATCCCAAATTGCTGTGGCTGTGGTGTAGGCTGGCAGCTGCAGCTCCAATTCGACCCCTAGGCTGGGAACTTCCATATGCCACAGGTGTGGCCCTAAAAATCCAAAAAAAAAAAAAAAGAGGAAGAAGAAGAAGAAAAATCTTGAGATCTGAATGGGTCTTTAGGCCTGGCATTCTCTCCTAAATCTAGGTAAAGGTCAGTCAGGAGAAAGAGTTTTAGTGTCTCCTTGACATTGGAGCTTTCTCTAACAAGCAACCACTTTTGTGCATGTTAGTTGCTGTGAGAGACATGAGAAAAAAAATGAATCTATGTCCTCAGTGAGCAAAAGACATCAAAGTGAAAATCAGGAAACTCTTCCCAAAAGAAACTTCAAATCTCTCAGCCTGGGATTTCTCCTCTGGCGAATGAAGAGTGTTGAGATAGAAAGCTGATATTGGTAGCCCACTTTATAGCTTATAAAACACGTGCTTACTTTTTTTCTTAGTTGTTCTTCATACACTCTAGCAAGGGAGGGACTTCATTGGCACGGAAATAGACTAAGGGACTAAACTGAGGTTCAACAGTGGGTGGAGCCAGGAGCTTTGAACCAGGCAGGACCATCTCCAGATCTCCCACCATGATGCAAAAGGCCACTACCATCCTACCAAAGTGGATTCTAACACCAGCAGTCTGTGACTACGAGTATTATGGGTAAAGACTTCCTTTAAGTATTTACCATAACGCATGTAAACCAGGCAAAAGCAGTTGCCGCTCAGAAAGAGGTAATTAATCTGTGGTGAACGACAAGAAATTAACCCAGACGTGTCTTTTCAAAGTCAACACTCATGTGATCAAATGAAGGCTCTAGGGCATTTTCTGCTACCCACTGACTTCAGGCAGAGTTGGGTCTAGAATTCTCTCACACCTTGATTGCAATGGATGTTTTATGAGGAAGGAGGATCATTTTTAGATGCATTTTCCCCCAAATCGAGGAAATTTGAGGGCCTTTCCATGCATACGTATAGATTGAGTTAAATGTCTGCCAAGTTCACAGAAGAAAATCTTTCTTCGAAAGAGTCTGTGCAAGACTGTGCAAAACGTATGGTTTCCAAAGGAGACAGGTTGGGGGGTGGGGGAGGGTGCTGGGGGTTTGGGATGAAAAGGCTATAAAATTGCGCGGTGATGATCACTGTAAACCTTGCATGTAATTCATTGAGTAACAAAAACATAAATAAATAAAACGAGGGCACTGCCTATCAAAAAAGAAAAGAAAAAAAGAAAGAGTCTGTGTTATCAACTTCTATGAAATGCATTTGCTCTGATATTTGAAGGAAAAATGCTCTTTGTGGGTTGTTGGCCATTTGGGTATAATCTCGTTGTCTTCTAAATTACTGTTTTTCTCAGCTCCCTGGAAAGATTCACAAGAGGTGTCACCCTGCGCACCCAGCCTCCCTGCACTTAAATGGCAGAAGAGCAGGACTTCCCGTCGTGGCTCAGCGGTAACGAACCTGACTAGGATCCATGAGGATGCCAGTTCCATCCCTGGCCTCACTCAGGGGGTTAAGGATCTGGTGTTGCCTTGAGCTATGGTGTAGGTCGCAGACGTGGCTCGGATCCCGAGTTGCTGTGGCTGTGGTGTAGGCCGGCAGCTGTAGCTCTGATTTGCCCCCTAGCCTGGGAACTGTCATATGTCTCCGGTTCGGTCCTAAAAAAGACTAAAAAAAAAAAAAAAAGAAGACAGACGGGCAGTGTCCCCTTTGCCCTTGTTCCTACAGGCTCCAGGCCTGTGACCGTGGAGCAGCACCCTCGACAGCAACAAGTCTGGATGCTTCTCTGCCCGGGGAAGAGCCCTGGCACTGAGCCAGAGGGCCATCTGCTCCGCGGGGAGGGAAGCGGGAGTGATGGACAGCAGGAAAAGAGAGGTCGGCTTTCAGGGCAGTCAACCATCTCTGCCGAGCTGGCTGGACTGTGAACTGCAGGATATTGACTGCGGGGAGATGCCCGTAACAGGAGCCGTCCAGTCTAGCCAGACCCAGAGCCCCCATCCCCAGGGCATCAGAATGACACAGGGACACTGGTTCACAGCCAGGCACCAAATCTCTTGATCCCAGAGAGATTTCCTCTGATCCCTCTAACTATTGCTCAGGGGAAATGCAGGCATTAGTCCATTCCAAGTTGGAGAGAAGCAATCAAATTTACCCAGGACAATAGCAAAGGGATGGCTTGCATGGATCACCTGTGTGCATCTGGCTTTGGTCTCATCAATCCACTCTTGCTCCACGGGCTGGACTGCAAGCCCTTCTGCATGTTCTCAAAGCATCTGGGCATCCATCTATATGCACTCCACTCCTCAGCTAGTAATGCAGGGTCCCCCTGCTCCCCTAAGGACCACAGGACAGAAGCCTGGGTTTTAGCCCATGGCAAAAGCCCCTCCCAACACACAGCCTGTGTGTGGCACTTGGTGGAGCATAATAAACATATGTTATTGTACAGGAGATTCTTTTTTTTTTTTTTTGTCTTTTTAGGGCCACACCCATGGCATATGGAGGTTCCCAGGCTAGGGGTCGAATCGGAGCTGCAGCCACCGGCCCACACCACAGCCACAGCCACAAGAGATCTGAGCTGTGTCTGCGCCTACACCACAGCTCACGGCAATGCTGGATCCCCAACCCACTGAGCGAGGCCAGGGATCGAACCCACATCCCCATGGATCCTAGTCAGGTTTGTCAACCACAGAGCCGCGAAGGGAACTCCAGGAGATTCTTTTTCATCTGAAGTGGGGGAAGGGGAAAAGAGGGAGAGGAAGAATTATTGCACAAACTTTTAAAATGTACCAATAGTCCCTAATCTTCCTTTTAAGCAGCATCTCCAGCTTTCTCCCCGACAAACACACTCTTTCCCCACACTCTGAATATTTTCTAGGAAAGCATCAGTTCCAAGCTCTTGCGCCCGCACGCATCAGTGCTGTGCAGCAGCTGCATCTTCTAACTGGCACCTGAGACAGGTTACAAGTGTCTGGGGCCCTGGAAGGTGAAATGTGAGTTGTCTGTGTAACCTGAGTCTGTGGCTAGCACAACCCTGGATGTGTTGAAAATATGACCTGGGCGGAAGGATGTGCACAGAGCATTTTATTTATAGGAGCAAAACCCTAAACTCTGATAACTGACGCTTGGTTACAACAGGACATCCTCATATAAGGGCTGGTGTTTTAGAAGGGACTGTTGGACTACCATTAAAGATCACATTTTAGGAAAAAACCTATAATGGCATGGGAAAATGCACCTAGTATATTAAGCAAAAAGCAGATCAGAGAATTGAATATAATCAAATTTTTAGAAACTGCATGAGTCTAAAATCCTGGGAGGAAATATACCCAAGTGGAAGGTGGTCTATTTCTAGGTGATGTTGATTTTTTTTTTTTTTAAATGGCCACCTCCACAGCACATGGAGGTTCTCAGGCCAGGGATATGATCCTAGCCTCAGGTCCAACCTGTGGTGCAGCTACAGCAAACGCTGGATCCTTTAACCCACTGCAGGGGGTTAAAACCTGTGCCTCCTCAGCAACCAGAGCCCTGAAGCTGAATTCTTAACCCCGTGTCACATGCCGGGAACTCCTGAGGTGATTTTTTCAAGTGTTAATCTTTTCATAGTTTAAACATTTTATTCTACAACAGATGTATTGCTTTTTCTAATTTTCAAAATTGTATACTTTTAGAATCACAAACCCGGAAAGCACAGTATTCAACATTGGAAAGAGGCTCCTTTTTTTTCTTCTTTTTTTTTCTTTTTTCTCTGTCTTTTTAGGGCCACAGCTTCGGCATATGGAGGTTCCCAGGCTAGAGGTCAAATTGGAGCTACAGATGCCGGCCACAGCCACAGCCACAGCAACGCAGTATCTGAGCCTTATCTGTGACCTACACCACAGCTCCCAGCAACGCCAGATCCTTAACCCACTGAGCAACGCCAGGGATCGAACCTGCATCCTCATGGACACTAGTCTGGTTTGTTAACCACTGAGCCACGACGGGAACTCTGGAAGAGGCACTTCTGTTCCTGCTCTCGACGGATATGTTCAAACATTAGACTATGAGGCCTCCCCCAGGGTGCCATTGGTTCTTAGTCTTTTATATCAACAACCCAGAAAATTCTGTCCCAAAGCGGCATGGCAGCCAGACCCCACAGGTCAAAATAGGAGTCCTTTGCTTTGTCCCTGTCTGAGAAGAACCGTATCCGGAAATGATGTTGGAAGGACACTGCTCGGGGGTAAGTTAAGATTGCGGGAAGCAGGGCTCGGACCCCCGTTCTCCTGGGCAGGGGACAGCCGGGGCTGGCCTGGCACCAGCTGTGAGGCCACAGGGCATTATCCCATTTCTCAAAGCATCCTGTTCCCCACTTGTAAAAAGAGGGTCTAACATCCACCAAGCCGACCTCGCAGGTCTGTCAAAGGGGTCCAATCAAACAACGTGCGCCCCCTCTTTTGTAAACACCACCGCGCCCGGAAGGGACCCGTCTGGCATCCGGAGAACACTCACTTCTCCAGATAATCATCCAGACTCCCCGCTTTCTTTCAAGATATCAAGCGAAAGCATCTCTGCCCGCTTTTACACTCCAGAAAAGTCACCAGGAATTTTATCAGTCACCTCGAACTCATTTGCTGTTTCCCTGGGCCTTGGCCCCGTGTAACGAAAACTATGCAATGTGTCTGCCCGCCTTGTTCCTGTTTTGTCCTGGGCGCATGGACAGATTGGTTTTCCCAGGCTCTCCGGAGGGAAGGTGGGACCAGGAGACTGGATTTTTGTCCCTTCTGGGCTGGGCCTCCAAGGCCCCCTGGGAGATCATCCCCCCACCCCCCCCCACCCCTTCACTTCCTGGCTGGTTGCACAAGATCTGGAGCAAGACTCTGAGGCCTCAGGAAAATGGTGACATGCTACCTGGAGAAGCCAGAGTCCCAATATCGCAGGGGAAGGCCACCCACCACCCCACCACCACCCCGTCCCATTCACCCGGGACACAAGTGAGAAGTAACTCGAGACCCTTTGTCGCATCAGTTATCTCCCCTGATTAATACACGCTGTGACCACGGCCACCTCTCCACCCTGGAGCAATAGTCCGTGCTTCCTGCTCCTGCCCCCATGGGTGACGCAGGGGACACTGAGAACACTCAATCCTCATCCAAAGGAAAACTCACTTGAGAAAAATTAAGGCAATTCTTTTAGATTCCTTGGCAGATTTCAGACCTGCTTTCTTATTTCTCTAGGGAACTTGAGAGTGAGTAATAATTTATTTACTTCTTCTTTTTTTTTTTTTTTTTTTTTTTTTGCTTTTTAGGGCTGCACCTGTGGCCTATGAACGTTCCCAGGCTAGGGGTCAAATTGGAGCTGCAGCTGCCAGCCTACACCTCAGCCACAGCAATGTGGGATCCAAGCCACATCTGTGACCTATACCACAGCTCACAGCAACACCAGATCCTTAACCCACTGAGCAAGGCCAGGGATCAAACCTGCCTCCTCATGGATACTAGTTCATTACTGCTCAGCCGCAGTCGGAATTCCCAGAGAGTGTGTGAATGCTAATTTAAATAAGTGAAGAGAAAATATAAGAAGACGGAAGGGTTCCCACTGTGGTGCAATGGGATTGGCAGGGTCTTAGGAGCACTGGGACTTGGGTTCGATCCCCTACCCAGCACAGTGGGTTAAGGATCCAGTGTTGCCGAAGCTGCACTTAGGTCCCAACTGCAGTTTGGATCTAATCTAATCCCTGGCCTGGGAACTCCATACGCTTCAGGGTGGCCCAAAAAAGAAGAAGAAAGGAAAGGGAAACATATATTTGGTAACCTAATCCTGCAGTATTTTTAGGTGAGTTGCAAATAGAAAAGGGTTACGGTCCATCAGGAAGGAAGAGGTTAGGGAGCCTGCCTCTCTTTCAGATGGTACAGACATCCAAATAGCGCTAGCTTGGATCACTGGTCCCGCGTATATTTTATCTCTTTTTAGCATTGTCCCTCAGGACCACATGGAAGCATTAGGCTCTGAGTTGGGGAGCTCCCCATGGCACAAAGGAGAGGTAGGAGGCGGTGCCCCACTTGTCTGCTTTGACTGAGGTCCACCTTGCTCTTTCTTGCTGAGGCTGCTTACCTGGTAGGGGTACAGGGTGACCCCGTTGGTTCTCGACAGGGACCAGGTGCCGTCCAGGTACTGGTGGGCCTGGATGGCCACCGAGTTGAGGATGTTCCCGTTGCTGGGGCTGGTGGCCATCTGGAGACTGACCTTGGCCTGGTGGGTGGGGGAGCCACCCTTCTTCTCCGCGCCATTGCTGACCCCGAGGCTGTTGGGTTTGCCACCGTGCTTATTGGTGACGAAGGCTGTGTAGTTGGAGGAGGCATAGGAGGCGGGCACAAAAGCCCAATCCCTGGGCTGCTGGAGCGCCCCCACGTGCCGGGACCCCACCAGAGCAGGGAGGCTGGAGAGCGGTGGGGGCGAGCCAGGGGAGCCGTCGAAGCGCTCGCTGCCAGCCGCCTGCTCCAGAGTCAGCACCATCTGGATGGCCTCCTGCTTCAGCTGGTTCAGGTGTGTGGCACAGATGTCACAGCGGTTGTCTCTGTCATTCCAAGCCTTCCGGATGGTGTTGGGGACCTGGAGCTTGTCGTGAATCACAGCTGAGAAAGCAGGGTCCTGGAGAACACACGAGCAAAAAAAAAAAAAAAAAAAAGGAGAACCTATCAATCAAAGGCTGGTAAGTGCAGCTCAGATGCCTGGCTTATGAGCTAAGCTCTCCACGTGCCCACAGAGTCTGACTGACTGACAGCCCGCAGAAACCAGGAGCCAGACTGGCTGAAGAACCACTAGTTCATAAACACATTTGACAAAATGTAAGATTTTTTTATAATGAAGTCTTCAAGGAATTTAAAAAAAAAAAAAAAAAGGAGTTCCCATCGTTGTGGCTCAGTGGGTTCAAAACTCAGCTAGGATGCATGAGAATGCAGGTGTGATCCCTGGCCTTGCTCAGTGGGTTAAGGATCCGGTGTCGTTGTGAGCTATGGTGTAGGTTGCACATGCAGCTGGAATCTGCCACTGCTGTGGCTGTGGCGTAGGCCGGCAGCTATAGCTCTGACTGGACTCCTAGCCTGGCAACTTCCATATGCCATGGGTAGGGCTCTAAAAAAACAAAAACAAAAACAAAAAAGACTTCTAAGCATCCTCCTTACCAGGCCAATCACATAAGAGCATTCCAGCTTCTTCTCCTCCTTGTGTCCCCTAAAGAATCACAGCTATCCTGGATGTTCCCAAGTGTCCATTAAGCGGACACAACAGTTGTTCAGGCCTGGAGGGCCAGGGGAGCTCACTGTGGCCCCCTGTGAACCATGAGAAGGTGGTAGCAGGTGGAGGTACACCTTGGGACCCAGAACAGAGATTCTATTCTAAGAAAATCTTGGCCTCATCAGCACTATGTGCTACGTGCCATTGGAATAAAACCAAATGAAACAGATTCTGGCTCAGAAAACTCGCCTCTCCAGCTGCCCAGCAAACCCCTACAGAGTCGCTGTTGACCAGCAGCCCCATGACAGTATCTGATACCCTCATCTGTGCAAAGAAAAGTATCTCCTTGACAAAGAGTGCAAGACCTATTTCCCCACAAGCTTCCTCTAAAACTGTGAAAAACTCTTTGGCTCAGAAGCCCCTATCGAAAAGAAATGAAGATAATAAGGATGATTTCTTCCACTTGCTCTACTTGAGTTTTTCTGTTTTGTTGTAGGGCTGCACCCGTGGCACACAGACATTCCCAGGCTAGGGGTCGAATCAGAGCTACAGCTGCCAGCCTGCACCACAGCCACAGCAACGCCAGATCTGAGCCATACCTGTGACCTCTGCCTCAGCAATGCTGGATCCTTACCCTGCTGAGCGAGGCCAAGGATCAAACCCCCATCCTCGTGGAGACTCTATCAGGTCCTGAAGCAGCTGAGCCACAGTGGGAACTCCTACTTTAATTTTTACAGGAAAGCAGGATGGCACACAGAAATAACGCTCCGTGTGTTCATTGGGCATCACAATATTGGGGTTCTAGTTCCAGCCCTGCCACTAATTATGTACGTAATGACCGCAGACAAATTACACAGCCTCACCGAACCTCTCATCCGCCACACAAGGCCATGGCCTGTCTTTGTTGTAAGGTCCTTCCGATTCCGTGACTCTCTTTGCAGGGAAATGGGGACATACTTCATATACGGCAGAGCCCCTATGCTCTTTGAGGGGGCCTGATGGAACGTGTGAGATGCAACAACTTTTGCAAGTAATGGACACGGTTTATCGCAAGGACTTTTTCTTAGGACTTAGATCCTCCCGCCTAAAATCTTCCCTTCTGAAACTGGCTACAGCTTTTATGGGGTGGAAACCCCATCAGGGCTGAAAGGGGTCTGCAGAGCTGCGGGTGACGGGGGCAGCGTGGGGCAGCTGGGGCGTGGGGGTGGGGGCAGAGAGATCGGCGGCAGGAGGGTCACTGTTAATTACAATCCACCTTGACTGTGGGCTCCAGCGTTTTGTTTTCCCTGCTTAACTACCCTGAACAGCTCCTCAGCATGCACGGATTAATTGATTAATAAATCAAGAGGCCACTTTACAGGGCAGCAGCGAGGAGTGGCTCAGGAGGCAGAAACTCAAGACAGTCCCGGAAAATGATGGGAAACAACAGGAGGTCAAGGTTGACCAAGTCTGGCCGACAAAGGGATGCAAACCACCCGAGACGTGCTCGTGGCATCCTTCTCAATGACAGCCGCTTTGTCCTGAGTCTCTGACCAAAACTCGGCACCCCTGGGACCCAAAGGCGCCCCCGGAGGGATCATTCCAGAGCCAACGATCACCTCTGTTTCCAGATAAAGAAACCGAGCTCTGAAAGGGTTAAAAGCTGGGACTTCTTAACCCAGACTGCTTGGCCACAAGTCCATGATTTTTCACTTCAAGAACCAAAGAGCCAGATGCATCAATGAACTCATGATTTTGCACAGACAGGGAAGGTTTTCTCCCACATTCATCTGCAAAATGGTCGTTGCTCCAAAAGGAACTATTTGGGTCCCCATATGTGCCAAAATAGATTGTCTTGGGTTTTTTTTTTTTTCTTTCTTTATGTATTTATTACATAATGAGAATTTTCTCCCATCAATAAATGTCCCTTGAAAGTGTGATTTCCTAAATGACCACATGGTATTTTATCCTTTGGTTGTTTCATAATTTATTTCTTCTTCTCACGTCGGCTACGTAATTAGAGGCAGCATGAAGTCAGAGAGGGGCATTCAAGAGCAAGCGCAGCCCCTATTTGCAAGAATCAAGACATGGAAACAACCTAAATGTCCATCAACGGAGGAGTGGATCAAGAAGATGTGGTACATATACACAATGGAATATGACCCAGCCATTAAAAGGAACGAAATAGGAGCTCCCATCATGGCACAGTGGTTAACGAATCCGACTAGGAACCATGAGGTTGCAGGTTCGATCCCTAACCTTGCTCAATGGGTTAAGGATCCGGCGTTGCCATGAGCTGTGGTGTAGGTCACAGATGCGGTTCGGATCCCACGTTCCTGTGGCTCTGGTATAGACTGGGGGCTACAGCTCCTAGCCTGAGAACCTCCATATGCCACGGGAGTGGCCCAAGAAATGGCAAAAAAAGACAAAAAAGCCAAAAAAAAAGACTAAATAAATAAATAAAAGGAACGAAATACCAGCATTTTCAGCAACACGGATGGACCTAGAAACTATCATGCTAGGTGAAGTCAGCCATACGATGAGACACCAACATCAAATACTTTCACTGACATGTGGAATCTGAAAAAAGGACAGACGGAACTTCTTTGCAGAACAGATACTGACTCACAGACTTTGAAAAACTTATGGTCTCCAAAGGAGACAGGTTGGAGGGTGGGGGGATGCGCTGGGGTTGTGGGATGGAAAGCCTATAAAATTGGATTGTGATGATCATTGTACAACTACAAAGGTAATAAATTCATTGAGTAATAGTAAAAAATAAATAAATAAAAAAGAGCAAGTGCAGCCCATGGCATAGGCTTTCAAGCCACCGAACTATGTGGTGTTGAGAAACCCTCAAATTAATTGCTTATTGAGAATATCTGGGTTAACCAGTTACTGGAAGAAGTATTCCAGCAAGAAGACCACTCCCATCCAGACATCTCTGTTTCTTTCAGATCCCTGTGGAACCTGGACTTGACTCTGACATTGGCCACGGGAGTGGAAAAGATAACGCCCACTCCACGAAAACTGCCTGAGCCCGGTGCTTTTCTCTTTCCTCTTGGTTTTTAGGACTCTCCCTTGAAGCAGCACCTTCCTCCCGCAGCCTACTGCTATTTGCGGCTCAGCTTCCAACAAGAAACAAATAATGCATGTGGGCCAACATCATGCCAGGCTGTGCAGCAGGCTGGGGATCTTGGGACGACCACAAATGGCTCCTGTTCTCTCTGAGTTCATACTCCAGGGAACCCTCTTGGTTGCTGGACTGCCAAATGCCGCGTCCCTGAGCTGCCACCTCTCGCCCCAGGACCAATCAGCACAGACCCAGACACACAGAGCCCGGCGCCTCCCTCCCCATTCCTGGGGAGTTGACAAAACCATCGTGAGACGGCAGCTGAGCCCACCCTCAGGATGGCCCCCCAGGCGGCCAGGAAGTGGCAGGGCCCAGGACCCGCTGCTGTCTCATCAGGAGGAAAGCAGAGACGGCTGCCTTAATGAGCCTGCAACTGCTGAGTGACGGCAAAGACCTGTTCCCTAAATGAAGCCCCCCTGGATCTGAAACCTTTTGTGAGTTCTTTCATCAAAAGGCCCCAGTAAGACAAAAGCTACATCTTATGGCAACAAAAATCCCTCTTAAGGGCAGGTCCACACACTAGAAATATTTTAGTGCAACTCAAAACTTCAAAGAGGAATGGTCAGCAGACACAGCTTCTTGTAAGTGCTGGAATAAAGAGGACACTGCTTAGAGGGAGGGTATACAAACAGGAGAAAAGAGAAGGCAAAAGGCGCTGGGATCATGGATGCCTCACGCTTTCCTGACATGGACCCAAAAGCGCTGCCGTGGCCCCAGAAGATGGGCTTGGGGGCAGCGCCCTGCGATTCAGCTGGCACCGCAAGAAACCTGCACCCAGCAGAGGAGTGAACTAAGCGTGTGGTCTGGCATGCTACCTAGGGCACCAGCTTCCAACCCATTCATCTTGTCCCAGCTCATCCTGTGACTCAGAAAACAGCCAAATGGGAACAAAGGGGATCCGTGCACAGCTGAACCTTTTATTTTTGTTCTTGGTTTTGGAGGGTGTGTGTGTGTGTGTGTGTGTGTGTGTGTGTGTGTGTGTGTGTGTGTGTGTGTGTGTGTGTGTGTGTGTGTGTGTTGTGTTGTGTTGTGTTGTTTTTAGGGCCACACCTGCAGCATATGGAGTTTCCCAGACTAGCGGTCGAATCCAAGCTGCAGCTGCCAGCCTACACCATAGCCACAGCCACGCCACAGCCAAGCCACATCTGTGACCTACACTGCAGCTTGAGGCAAAGCCAGATCCTTAACCCACCGAGTGCGGCCAGGGATCGAACCCACCTTTTCACAGAGACATCAGGTGCTTAACCTGCTGAGCCACAATGGGAACTCCCAAATCTCTGTTTATGGAGTCCTCATTTTTATTGTGGCACCTTTGAAAATGAGCCAATGGCACTTGGGCAACATTTTCATCCTAAACCTTCAATGTAAGTGTACTGTGCTCAAAACGCTCTCGTCTTTGAAAATGAATACAAAGTTATTTTTACCGCACATGTGCCAGGAAGAGGAATGCCAGGAAACACTCAGGGAACCGATAAAGGTCCTTCGAAGGAAGGGGACGGATAAATGAAATTAACATTCAGACCCTCACATCTGCCCACTTACCAACTGCGACAAAAGAACCAAGAGAATGCCAGAAAATGGTCTTCCAATCCCGAGCTTCTGCTAGGGGCATGTCAGGGAAAGGGGTGTCCTGCCGCATCCTCTAAGGGTCTCTCGAGGCTCAGGAGACTCCTGACTGACTCCCATGTCTTCAAGCAGGCGGCTCTAGGGGGTCGCAGCGGAATCTCTCTTCCCCGGCCCAGGGCATCAAGCCCACAGCTTCCACAACCATCTGTGTCCCAGTGCCTGGGACTTTGCCACCTGCGCCCTGCCCGGCCTTTCTCCTAAATGCTGAGCTCTCCGGGCCCCTGGGAAACATCACCTGCATAGCATCTCTTCCAGGTGTATCGTCCATTAGATTCAATATTCAAAAGTAATTTTGACAATACAAAGTTAATTTTATTTCCCCTTAAATCCATCCTGACTCCAATAGCCACTACTGAAGTGAACAGTATCATCCTTACAGGCGGCCAGGCTAGAAACAAAGAACCTTCCTTATCTCCTCCTTTTGTCTCAACCCAACACTGAGTGTGATGGATGGAACGTACTCCCTCAAAGCTCTTGAGCTGCCCGTCCTGTCCGTGCCACTGCCCTGACAAAGCTCGGACCACCTGTCACGTCATCAAGGTCTCCTCCCTGACTCTAGCCTTGACATCAAACCAATGCCCCCACCCCACCAAAAAAAAAAGGCTTTAACTAAATGCACCTCTGATCAGGTCATTATCCTGCCTTCCTATACTTTCATTTGGGGAGCTCTCTTATTATCTGGAGCTTGGTTTGGTTGGTTGGTTGGTTTTTGCTTTTTTTAGGGCCACACCCACACACCCCCTAGTTCCCAGGCTAGGGGTTGAACTGGAGCTGCAGCTGCCCACCTACCCCACAGCCACAGCAACTTGGGATCTGAGCCGTGTCTGCAACCTACACCACAGCTCATGGCAATGCTGGATTCTCAACCCACTGAGGGAGGCCAGGGATGGAAGCCACGTCCTTATGGATACTAGGGAAGCCACAACCAAACAAACAATAATACAGTTTTCCAAGTGCATTTGTTCTGTCAGCTAAAATAGCCTCTAATGTGGGGCATCCATGGATCCCCTCCTGCCACCTGACTCTTCCTTGAACCATTAGAACTGTTTCTCCATTTTCTTGCCTCAACACACAATCTACTTCTTTTCTCTAAGTTCCCAAGAAAATAAAGTTTGGTTTTCTTTCTTTTGACGGCTACCTCTGCAGCATCTGCAAGTTTCTGGACCAGGGGTCGAATCAGAGCTGCAGCTGCCAGCCTACAGCACAGCCACAGCAACAACACACAGATCCGAGCTGCATCCGTGACCTACACCCCAGCTTGTGGCAATGGTGGATCCTGAACCCACTGAGCAGGGATCCAGCCTGCATCCTCACAATGTTGGGTCCTTCACCCACTGAGCGAGGCCAGGGATCGAACCTGTGTCCTCATGGATGCTAGTCAGATTTGTTTGCGCTGAGCCACAACGGGAACTCCATTAGTGCTGATTGTTAATCAGGGCTTCGTGTCTCAGTGTCTAACGCAGGAAAGACCGTGTTTACAGAAATTCAGTGCTTCCGAAGATGCCGATGATGGTGGCAGCAATGATCCGGGGCTTGCTTACGTGCAGGAGGATTTAGCCCGCACTTTTGGAATTAAGAGGGGCAGGGATGGCAAAGAAGAGAACTTAGGCTCCTCAGTTAACCAGCTCTTCTATCAGGGGAAGTTGGGTGTTCTTCAAAAGAAACCAAAATAAGAGCGGGTCCCCGGAATTCCTGAGCTGGCGAAATAATCCAAGAGTCGCTCCCTTCCATGGACGTGGAAGGACGATGCTCTCATCTGAAAAGTACCCCCCGTTTCTCCCTCAGGGATGGGTGATGCTACAGAGGGGGTGCTGATGGTTCCAGTGGAATCACAGAGCTGTCACCTAGCCAGGGTGGCCTAGGACGCTGTCAGATTCCACCCAGGAAATAAAGAGAAAGAGAAACTGACTTCACGGGAGCCAAACTGTCTTCAAACCAGAGGACGCTGCTCTCCAGCCTATCTCTTGGCCCTGGGATCCACTCATAAACAGATGAAGAACTTAGGATGGAAAGTGGCCTCTTCACACCTCCTTAAAGTGCTTCCCTTGAGGTTAAAATTCATGTTCAATGCGATGCGAAAATGAAGTGCTGGGCTTTGCAAATGGGAGATACTCATCAGAATTCTAAGATGACACACTAAAATTTCACCTAGATTCAATGTAGTTTTTATGCATCGGCTCTAATGTACCATCAAGTGGCAAGTGGATTTCTTTTGTTTTCTTTTCTTTTCCCTTTTTTAGGGCCTCGCCGGCAGCCTATGGAAGTCCCCAGGCTAGGGGCTGAATCAGGAGCTGTGTCTCTGACCTACCCCACAGCTCACGGCCACACCAGAACCTTAACCCACTGAGCGAGGCCAGGGATCAAACCCTCGTCCTCATGGATACTAGTCAGATTCTTACCCTGCTAAGCCACAACGGAAACGCCTGGATTGATTTTCAATCTGTGTTTGCATTCACGTAAAGCTATTACGACATCTGCTAATGATCTAATTATGAAATTGCCTAAAGTTTCTTTTTCCTTTCATTGATGGTTAGGCATGAAACATGGCAGAAATGCACTTAGCCCTGTTTTCTTGGACTTACTACGAAAAGATAAAGTTACCTAAAATTTGATGTCTGTTGCTGTTGTTTTTAAATGCTGAAATGTTAGCAGGTAGGCTCTGTTGGACCATAAACTACAACCAACAAATAACTCCTGCTAGTCACCCTGTGACAGAACCCTTGGGACTGGGGGGTTTTGACCACGTGATATGCTTCAAGCTGTCTTCTCAGACATTTCTCTGTGTTGCTCGTGTGACCCTGGCGGACAGGCAGGGTGACTTTCCCTCTGTCCCACGGACGCCCCTGCACGTCCCTGCCTTGGAGCCTTTGCTGAGGTTCCTGCTCTGAGGATAATTCCCACTCTGCCTTGTAAACTACAAGAGAGGGGGGTGGGGCAGGGGAGGGGGGGTAATGGCTGTGTTCACTATTGGGACAGTTGCATGGGTACAGACCAATGACCAAACGTATCACATCGGACGCTTCAGATGTGTACTGTTTACTGAATGTCAATCATATGCCCGTTAGCAAAAAAAAAAAAAAAGTCTTTCTCCATCATAAGGTCTGACTTCCAGGAGGCATGGCATGGCATGGCTCTGGCCTGAGTGATTCTCATCGCTTAGCCAACACTTCCGTGTTGGTTAGAGTTGCACCTGCTCTATCTCTGCCATCGTGTTAAATTCCTTGGGGGCAGAAACCATGCCTTCATTGTAACAGTCATGCTACCTTCTCCGCTGGCCCCCTGGAGTCTACTCAAGACAGCAGCCAGGGTGATCCCTGTTAAGGCTTCCATCTGATGCTGGCATTCCTGGGCTGAAAATCCTCCCCAGGCCCCCGCCCGGCTTCCCTCAATGTCAAAGTCTCTGCATCGGGCCCCCACGGATCGGGCCTCCTGCTCCCTCTCCGACCTCGGTGCCCGGTCGCTGCTCCCCGGCTCGCTCCGCTCCAGCCACAAGAGGCTTGGTGCTGCTCTCCCCTCACACAGGGACAGTCACTGCCATCTCCTCGGTGGCTCTGCACTCTCGTCTTCCTTCCGCAGGGAAAACTTGTCCCCACACATACATGCCTGTCACATACCACCTTCAAGGTCCTCAAATATCACCCTGTAAATGAGGGCTCCCCACCCCCAATGACAAGGGCACCCCCTGCCCCCGGCATCGCCAACCCCCCTTCTCTGCCTCTCTTCTCTCTCCAGCATCGTCACCCTCGAACATAGAGTGATGGCGTCTGTTCACTGCCTGTATCCCTACAAAACTAGATCCATAAACCAGACCAGAGCGGGAGCTTTCATCTGCTTGTGTCACTGCGGACGCCCTAATGCCTAGAACAACGCCTGGAGGACGGCGAGCGCTCAAGGAAATATGGTTGAGTGAGTGAGCGAGGGCGTCCGTGTTCAGGGTGAGGGGTTCCCACATGGACTGGCTTCATCCTTCTTATGGATGATCACTTTTTGCTTCATACGAAAGTCTTTTCCTTTCCTTACTCTTCTCCGTGCTGGGTTTTCATGTCCTCAAGAGGATGGGGAGAGCTGGCTTGTTCTGCCATCATCCCCTGGGGCCTCGTTTTTCCAGGGGTCCCTTCAGGACCCCCACCCCCACCCCTGCAGCAGAGGCCCTTGGGAAGCTCCTCACAAGGCGGATGCCGGGCCCCCTCCCAGATCCTCCGGATCAGCATCTCGGGGGAGTAGAGCCCTGGAGGCATTTTGACAAGCATCCCTGAGGTTCAGTGATACAACTTCGTGGAGGGAGGGATGAGGGAGACAGGGATGGCGAAGGGAGGGGAGGGGGACAGAGATGGGGGAGGGGAGGGAAAGGGAGGAGGACTGAGATGGGGGAGGGGGACAGAGATGGGAAGGGGAGGGAAAGGGAGGAGGACTGAGATGGGGGAGGGGGACAGAGATGGGGGAGGGGGCAGAGATGGGGGAGGGGAAGGGAGGAGGACTGAGATGGGGGAGAGGGACAGAGATGGGGGAGGGGAAGGGAGGAGGACTGAGATGGGGGAGGGGGCAGAGATGGGGGAGGGGAAGGGAGGAGGGCTGAGATGGGGGAGGGAGACAGGTATGGCGAAGGGAGGGGAGGGGGACAGAGATGGGGGGGGCAGAGATGGGGGAGGGGAGGGGGCAGAAATGGGGGAGGGGAAGGGAGGAGGACTGAGATGGGGGAGGGGGACAGAGATGGGGGAGGGGAGGGGGCAGAGATGGGGGAGGGGAAGGGAGGAGGACTGAGATGGGGGAGGGGGCAGAGATGGGAGAGGGGAAGGGAGGAGGACTGAGATGGGGGAGGGAGACAGAGATGGGGGAGGGAGGAGAAGGGAGAGGGGTCTTTCCGTCCCAAATACCAAAAGCAGTGCACGGTTTCCCGCAGACTCTCCGCCACACCCAATGGACCGCAACTCCCCTGAAAACCTCAGTGCTGGGGATGCCGCTTTTTCTGGACAATGAGAAGTGGCTCTTGGGGCACAGCCCGGAGATGGCAGGTATAAGCAAAAGTCTTTTCACTTTCTCTCCCTAATCCAGTGGTTTTCACCCCCTGCTGACTCTGATCCCTAGGAGACTTCCAGAAATATCTAGAGATGTTTTTTTTTCGTTATCACACCCGGGAGGGGGTTACTGACATCTAGTGGGTAGAGGCCAAAGATGCTGCTAAGTTATCTTCTGATGCACAGGGGACAACTATCGTGACAAAGAACGACCCAGGGCCAAACGCCGATTGTGCCAAGACGAAAACCCTGGCCTGAGCCCTCTGCAGGACCGAGAGGTGGGTGTTTGAAATGCAGAAGCTGCAAACAGCATTCTTTTGTTCTTTTCATAACTGAGTAGTATTCCGCTGCGTATGTGTACCATATCTTCATCCATTCATCTGTCTGCAGACACTTAGGTTGTTTCATGCGATGTACCTCCCTCCGTTTCTCCTAAGTGTGGAGGCACCGAACTCCAAAAGGCACAGTCTCTGTGCTGACCCTTGGGTGGTGGCTGCCCAGTGGGCCGGGCACAGTGGGTGTGGGTAAGTGAGCCGAGGGCGCCCCCCAACTCTTGATTCCCCCCCACACACTGTGGCGTCTAGGTCCTGGCTGCAGCCCCCAGCCTCGGACATCCCTTCCATCTGCATCACATACCATCGCTGACACACCCTGGCTGTTCTCAAGAGTGTGGGAGAAAGGCTGACGTGAGACCCAAGCTTCCATCCTGACCACGAGAAACTGCAGGTCTGGTGAGTGGTTTCAGTGGCTGCAGTGGAGCTGGTCACCCAGAGCTCTGCCGCCTGGCCCCGGGGGTGAGAAGATGCAGCTGACGTTGCTATGACAACAAAGTCACTTCAAGCCTCCGGCCAGATTTCACATCATGATAGATTTGCAGGTTCCCTCTTAGGGAAGGAAAGCCAATGCCATGCTAAGAAAAAGTCACCACTAAGATGTAATTTGGTGCCATTTTAGAGAAGACCAGAGATGCCTGTGTTCCTGCAAAAACCACACGTATGGGGAGTTCCTGTTGTGGCTCAGTAGTAATGAACCCGACTTATTCATGAGGATGTGGGTTCAATCCCTGGCCTGGATCAGTGGGTTAAGGATCCAGTGTGGCCGTGAGCTGTGGTGTAGGCCGGCAGCTGCAGCTCCAATTCGACTCCTAGCCTGGGAATCTCCGTATGCCATGGGTGCGGCCCTTAAAAAAAAAAAAAAAAAAAGACACACATGCTTATGTAGCACAAACTCTATGCCAGGTTCCCACCTGGTTAGGTTTGGTGAGGAAAGTCACAAATGCTTTGGCCGTAAGTGCCTCCAGCTAGAGGAGACCCTGAGAGGACGGGGATCCGACAGGACAATTCCCCTGCCACGTGTAAGAGAATAGAGGTGACATCCCTTGACAGAGAGAGGCCTGGAAACATCTGACGGATCTCTCACTCCCCGTATCTCCTAATAGGATCTGCGCTTGGGGGCCCAGACCGTAACCATGCATCCTGAGACACCTGTCTGCCCGCTTTAGGTGGAGCAGATTCAGCACAGAATAGTCGGCAGTACTTCTGACCCGTCTTTCTTCTACAATGATCTGTAGTGATAAACTCTGAACCGAAAAGTCCCTGGGATGAGCACAATCGCAGCAAAAGCTCTGAACGTGGCAGGATGGGAGGGCTGGGGATGCAGGAGGCACAGGAAGCCTTGATCCGGCCCCTCTGCCAGCTTTGGTTAATAACACTCATTCCTGAGAAGCTGGCTGCTGCCAGCTCTCTGCAAGCCCACAGTCAGAGAAGCGGACAGCCAGCCTGACGCAAGCGTCAGCAGAACCAACCGAACTCGGGACTTGGTTATGAATATCTGAGCTTTGGTACAAGCTTTACTGTCTTCCAGTTTCATGGTCGTGGCCAAATCACCGAGCCTTGGCTTCCTCATCTGAGATACGGATAATTCTATTCCTCAATGCTGATGTAAGGCTTTAACAAGAGCATAGGCATACATGCACTTGGTGAAAAGCTCTACAAATGTATTACAAACAATCAGGGCTTCCTACTTTTTTAGGGCCACACGAGCAGCACATGCAAGTTCCTAGGCCAGGGATCAAATCGGAGCTACAGCTGCCAGCCTACACCACAGCCACAGCAACACCAGACCCAAGCCGCGTCTGCGACCCACACCAGCAGCTCATGGCAATGCCGGATCCTTAATCCACTGAGCGAGGCCAGGGATCAAACCTGCATCCTCACAGACATTCTATCAGGTTCTTAACTCATGGAGCCACCACGGGAACTCTGTACTTTTGTTCTTAGCTCACTTATAAGTCAGGCAAAGGGAATCCCGTGAAAGCCAACTACTTAGGCAAAAAGGACTCTCAACACTTTTTTTCTAATACTAACTACGTGGTCAGGAGGCCAGCCGCACAAATTTTACAAAATTGGTCTGAGACAACCCGCTGGATGTATGATTTGATGCATGCGTCTCAGGGACACATCCCCGCTGAAGTTTCGCAAAGCTTGCTCTCAAAGCACTGCACAATTGTGCTCAAGTTTCAAATCCAGATGCGCTCCGTATTAACTCCACTGTGTTTCGGTGCTGAAAATAGAGCCCCGCTGTGGACGGTGGTTTGATTAATACCAGCTCTTTCTGCATTATTATTTACAAAGCAGAGCTTCGGTTTCTTCTCCCACAAACAGTATAACCTGATTTATTGTTAACTAAGCCTGACCACATTTCTTGGAACCGAATGCATTAAGCAAATATTATGGAAGCCTTATGAAAACCTTAAAACCTTAGGCAGTTAAGAGCGGCGTGGGCTGTTTTTAGGGGGAGGGGTTCTTTCGAGTAAATAATTCAACGTTAATGAGAACCGTGGATTGCAGAGGTTGAGGGAAGTCGTAAAATGGGATTATTGAAGTTTCTCTTTTATTTTTATTTATTTATTTTTTGTCTTTTTGCCTTTTCTAGGGCCGCTGCCACAGCATATGGAGGCTCCCAGGCTAGGGGTCTAACTGGAGCTGTAGCCACCAGCCTACGTCAGAGCCACAGCAACGTGGGATCCGAGCCGCGTCTGCAGCCTACACCACAGCTCACGGCAATGCCAGATCCTTAACCCACTGAGCAAGGCCAGGGATCGAACCCGCAGCCTCATGGTTCCTAGTTGGATACATTAACCACTGCGCCAGGACGGGAACTCCCGAAGTTTCTCGTTTAAAATACTGCGGCGCTTTAACAGAGCCATACCCCGTTCGTGTGGTTATTTACATTATCTCTGGCTGTTACCATCAACTGAAAACATGCTGTAAAACCTTCTGGAATCTTTTACTACAATTTCAGGTGCATTGATAAATGTCATAAAACTTAAGGGAAGAGGAAGACACGTAGACATTTCTTATTTTATTCATTCTGGTAATATGAATCCATTTCTTTTTTAAAAATGAAAACCATGAAGTTCTAAAAGGCATCAGTTGGGAGTTCCCCTCGGGGCTCAGCAGGTACGAACCTGACCAGTATCCACAAGGATGTGGGTTCAATCCCTGGCCTCACTCAGCGAGTTAAGGATCCAGCGTTGCTGTGAGCTGTGGTGTAGGCTGGCAGCGGCAGCTCCGATTCGACCCCTAGCCTGGGAACCTCCGTGTGCTGTGGGCGGCCCCCCCCCCCAAAAAAAAATAAATAAATAAAAGGTGTGTGTCCATGCATTTCCTGTGATGGCATCATTTGTTCACTCAATAGCTCTGTATTAAGCACCTACTGCATATCCTGCATTGGCAAAAGAGCAGAGAACAAAGCTGGCAAATCTCTGCCATCTGGAGTTCTGTTTTGGAGAAAAACGAATAATGAGCAAAAACATGTTATGTCCCATGGTGACTGGTGGAAACCAAAAAAGCAAGGTGGGCCAAAAGGGGACATTTGGGGTTGATGAGGGGCTGCCCTTTTTCACAGGAAGGTGAACAGAGACTTGAGGGAAGCAAGGTCGTGGACCCCAGCAGGCACCTTGGGCGGGCATCCAGGAGGAGGATGGGCACGCCCGTGAGAGCCCCCAGCGCATGCCGAGCTCTGCGAGGAACGTGGCTGAGTGAGGATGCGGCTGGGAGCCCATCCAGGCCAGAGTCCAGGGCCGCAGCCCCGGCGAGAGGCAGCTTTAAAGAGAACACAGCATACAGACAGCGTCCAAAGTCATGGGACTGGCAGAGGTCACAGAGGAAGCTAGGAAGTGAGAACAGGGACAAAGTCTGAGGACGCAGCGCTCCGGGATCTACGGAGGGGAGATGAGAGGGAGCCAGCAGAACAAGCTCGGAGAGCGAGACTCAGGACACGAGGTGGATTCAGTAGTTGAAGAAGGAGGAAAGATCGAATGGACTCCACGGCACAGACGAGTCCGGTACAAGGAGGGTTAAAAAGTCACCAAGGTTAGTCCGTAGGGCGAAAGGCAACACTTCTCCTCTCTTAGTTTCTCCCTCCGCGAAATGAAGATAAGCGGCTTAGGGGAGTTGGTAGGTGTAACATACAACAGTGTCTGGAGTAGCAGGTGGTTCCGCAGGTACTGGTTGAATGAATGAATGCGGCACAATGATCACATCCCAAGGAGGGTCTATCACACCGCACCTGTCGTCCATCTATCATTATTTTTCATGGGCTTTGCAAGAGCTTTTGAATGAGTGGTGGCAACTAATGGCCGAGTGGAGTGAGCGCAGAAGGGGTGGGGCTGAGAAACGAGACAGGATGCGGAGTAGTTTTTAAAAATAACTTTGCAGCAGCAATTGACAGAACATTGTAAATCAACTATAATAAGACATTTACGAAGTAAAAATACAACAAATATATCTGCTGCAAAGGGAATCAAAGAAATGGAACAGAAGTGGGGGATATGCAGTCAAGAGAGCTCAAGTGGGTTTTTTTTTCTGTTTTTTTTTTCTTGCTTTTTAGGGCTGCACCTGCAGCATATGGAGGTTCCCAGGCTAGAGGTCGAATTGGAGCTACAGCTGCCGGTCTACACCACAGCCACAGCAGTGAGGGATCTGAGCCGCAGCTGTGATCTACACCACAGCTCACGGCAACGCCGGATCCTTAACCCACTGAGCAAGGCCAGGGATTGAACCTGCATCCTCATGGATACTAGTCGGGTTTGTCACCCCTGAGCCACAGTGGGAACTCCAGCTCAGCTCTCTTCAAGCTGGGAGCTGTAACAGCCTGCCGGTGGTCTAAAAGGAGGGACCCCAAAGAGAAGGAAGGGATGATACAGAAAGAAGAGGAAACCACGGGCGGGTGTCCCTGAGCCAGTCAGCGGAGTGGCCTCTGGAGGCGAATGGCCTTAGAGAGTGATACAAGTTCACACACAGCATCAGACCGGAGAGGAGAGAAGATGGACCAAGAGTGGGAGCATGGGGAAATTCAACCGAGAAGGAAGATGGAGGAGGAGGCGTCAGAGGCTGGAGAGAAAGAGGAGGGGCTAAAACCGTGGACCAGGGGAGTGGAGAGCAACTAGTTACCAGCTGGGACCAAGCGCCTGCTTGAGGTTAATGGTCAGAAACTGAACAGATTCACCATGGTTTTGAGTTTGACCTGACCCAGGACCCGCTGGGCAAAAATGGACAAAGCAGGTGGAGAACAGGATTGTACCGAAGATGCTGTTTTGTAAGGAGAGTGGGGTGAAGAGAGAGATGAGGAGAGGAAGGAAGGAGGGGAGGAAGGAAAAAAGGGAGGGAGGGAAAGAGGGATGGAAGGAAGGACGGACGGACGGGCACAGTAGTTCTGGTTAAAGCAGGGCAAAGCCAGAGGTCCCCCTGCCCCCCGAACCCCAAGACAGCCCAGAGAGTCCACCAAGGAAGCCCCTGGCCCTTCTCTGGATGTTGGGAAGCCTTCTGGATTTCTGTTCAACACCTTCAGCAGCTCTGACCATACAACAAAGGCTTTCTTGTTTATTCTCTGGCTCTCACCTCATCAATCACAACCACACCTCTGCCAATTCCTCTCCTTTGCAGGTGGAACACTGCACTTTCATGAATTCTAAGTCCACACCTCGTGCCCCAATACATCTGTTTCTCTTGAGACTTTGTGGCCTGTCAAAAATGTCAAACACTGACGGGAAAAATAAACTGGATCTTGAGGCGGCCATGAATGAGGTCGTTATCAATTAGGGCAAAGAACTGATGCTGAATGTGAATTCCAAAATGACTTCTCTCCCACTTCTACTGCTAAAAGCCCCCCCCCAAAAGTCTTAAGTTTATGAATTTAGCAAGAACTTTGTGAAAAATATGTATATTCGTAGTCTCACGAGCTTCCATCACACTGATTTGGGCAGAGACCTTAACGTGTACAGGATATTAATTATCCCGGCAGAGCAGAGGCAAATGCAGACGTCATGAATACATGTGTGATGGTAGGAAAAAGTGGATTTTACAGAACTTTTTAATATTCTTAACAGTTTTTATACAGTAAAGTCATTGGCCAGCTCCAACCTTAGATCTCAAACGATCCCCAGATAAAATGCACTAACTATTTCTTCCAACAATTCACACGAAAGCAACGAAGAGAGGAAAGATGCCATAAGCAGAGCAGGGGTGAAGTGTGGATGCCTGGAATCTATGTTTACGGCTGTTTCTCTCCAAAAGAAACGTCCATCCAAACTCGGTCTCCGACTCTCGCCAAGTCCTCCTTCAAGGCAGTGGCCCCCTCTCTCCGTCTCCTTTTTCTCCCCCCGGCTCCTCAAACAAAGGTCTCATTCAGCTGGATCGCAGCCTCCAGAGTAGAAACACTTGAGTTCCACTCCTGGGAAACGGGCCTGGATGGCAAGGAAATTGTGCCACGGTCCCGCCGTCAGCCCGTCGGGAAAAACAAGGAAAAGCAAAACCAAACCAAACAGGGTCCACTTCAGAAGACAGAAGCAGAATGCCCCACCACCACAGGCAGAGGAGCCACCGTGGGGGAGAGACCCGCTTTTCTCGGTCTGCACACCCCCCGACCCCCGGCTTGAAGCCTCGAGGCTCTCAAGTAAACGACAACTTGATTTTTTGAAAAAGTAACCTTGCATAATCATGCCATCTTTCACAAAACACGACTTTTACATAAACGATGACCATCTCTGCACTTGTCTGGGCTCCTGGACACAGAAAACGATCTGAATGACTCAAACGCCTTCGAGCCTTGAATTTCTCCATCGTGCAATGGTAGCTGGTCGTGAAAACCCCACTGAAGGCAAGAAGCTCTTTATGTGGTCAAATGGGTGAGAATTTTTCAACAGGCTGGGACGACTAATGCACACAGAAGCCTGACGTCCACCAAAGGCTCAGAGGCAATCAAAGCCCTTCTCCCCAGGGCCCGGGGGGTGCTTCCCGGTCGAGGGCCCCTAGGGTGGGCTCCAGAGCACGGGCTGTTCTTATCCTTCATCTAGGAGGAAGCAAAGGATTTCTTTCTAACTCAGGTTGTCGACGAGAATTTGAAAATCCAGAACGGAGATGAAAAGAAAACCTCCATCCGGGTAGTAAAATGCCACGTTAACCCTGGAGGGAGAGATGGAGCCAGCGACGCAAAGTGAGGGAAGGCTCGGGAGCGCGCCATTCCCCCCACCCAGCCAGTGGCCAGTCAGGCAGCAGGGGAGAGAGACGCATGCAATCTGGCTGCTTTCAAATAGAGGGAGGGACTTCTCTTTTTTATTAAAGCCGAGTTGATTTGCAATGTTGTGCCAGTTTCTGCTGTACAGCAAAGTGCCCCAGTCACACATACAGATGTCTTCTTTTTCTCATCTTTTCTTCCATCACATTCTATCCCGCAAGATGGGATATAGTTCCCGAATGAGCAGGACGTCATTGCTTATCCATTGCTTATCCGTTCTAAACATAATAGTTTGCATCCACCAATCCCGAACCCCCATCCATCCCACTCCCTCTCCCCTCCTCCTTGGCAACCCCAAGTCTGTTCTCTATGTCTGTGAGTCTGTCTCTGTTTTGTACATAGATTCATTTGTGCCATATTTTAGATTCCACGTAGAAGCGATATCCTATGGTATTTGCCTTTCTCTTTCTGACTTACTTCACTTGGTATGATAACCTCTAGTTGCATCCATGTTGCTGCAAATGGCATTATTTTGTTCTTTTTTATGGCTGAGTAGTATTCCATTGTGTATATGTATCACATCTTCTTCAACCACTCAGCCGTCAATGGACATTTAGGTTGTTTTCATGTCTTGGCTACTGCGCATAGTGCTGCAATGAACACAGGACGCATGTATCTTTTTTGTAGTCTTTTTTAGGGCTGCACCAACAGCATATAGAGGTTCTCAGGCTAGGGGTCTGATCGGAGCTACAGCTGCCGGCCTACGCCACAGCCACAGCAACACCAGATCCAAGCAGCATCTGTGACCTACACCACAGCTCACGGCAATACCAGATCCTTAATCCACTGAGTGAGGTCAGGGGTCATACCTGCATCCTCATGGATGCTAGTGGGGTTTGTTAACCATTGAGCCACGATGAGAATTCCACACATATCTTTTTGAATTATAGTTTTCTGGATGATGTCCAGGAGTGAGATTGCTGGCTTATATGGCAGTTCTTTTTTTTTTTTTTTTTTTTTTTTTGGTCTTTTTCTAGGGATGTACCTGTGGCACATGGAAGTCCCCAGGCTAGAGGTCTAATCGGAGCTGTAGCCACCGGCCTAGACCAGAGCCACAGCAACATGGGACCCAAGCCACATCTGCAACCTACACCACAGCTCACAGCAAGGCCAGATCCTTAACCCACTAAGTGAGGCCAAGGATCAAACCTGCAACCTCACCATTCCTAGTTGGATTCGTTAACCACTGAGCCACGACAGGAAATCCCTTTTTTTTTTTTTTTTGTATATGGCAGTTCTATATTTAGTTTTCTGAGGAACCTCCATACTGTTTTCCATAGTGGTTGTACCAATTTACGTTCCCACCAACAGGGTAGGAGGGTTCCCTTTTCAAGGAGAGACTTTTCATGTGCAGAACTGTCATCTGCTGTGTGGAAGCAGGTTTAAGGACAAGCCCGTGTCCCTGCAATTGTCCCTAAGTCCCTGGAGATCTTGCCTTCTCTGGAGTTCTCATCGTCCCCAGCGACAGCTCCCGGGAACAATCTGGAAAACCTTCCCTTTATTTTACAGGCTCTCTAAGAGCACAGACACAGCTCCAAAGCTCCCCGAAGAGGACTCCCCCTCCACCCCGGGGACACTGAGTGACTTTGAGGGCACACTCAGTGTTTTCTCAGCCAAAAGAACAACGAGGGCATCCAAGGAGAAGACGATGGATCCTAACTGCAGGAATGAAGAAAATAAAGCACGGAGATGCAGCAGGAACGGCCCACTCCATCTCCTGAATGTGTCTCAAATTCACTTTCCGTATCCACTGCTGTCCCCATCCTGTCATCGAGGCCAGCGTCATCTCCCACCTGGCTGACTGCCATATATCTCCCCATTCCACATGAGCTCCCGTCTGATCTTTCAACACACAGCAACTAGAGTGGGGTTTTTCTGAACCTCAGGAATTTCCCCAGCTTCATCCAAAGCCCTCCCAGAACCTGTCAGGCCGTCTGCAATGGAGCTCCTACCTCTGTCTCTCCTCCCTCTCTTGCCATACGTATCCTTCACACCTTGGCTAAAAAATAACACATCCTCAGAGACGCTTTCTTGCCTGCAGACGAGGTCTGGCCCCAGGCGGCACCCTTCTGTCTCAAGACCCTTTGGGTGCACTTATCACAACGGTGATGGCAGAATTCATTGAGTCATTTGTCATTCGGTGTCTCTTCATTGGAATGGAAAGTGCACGAGAGCAGGGTCCCGTCTACCTTCCCTCTGTATCCTGGGGTCCAGCGTGTGGCGTAGGAATGCCACTCGTCCTTCTGAGGGAATGAGTTACACAAACAACCAGTGTCTTTGGCCCAGGCCATTCAGGAACGAGTCAGGGATGGGGCAAGACAAAGGCAGGGCAGGTGCACTCGCATCCCAATACAGACTCCCAGGAGAGCAGCACAGAGTGTCATTTTTGCTATGTTCTCTCAGTTTCACTGAAACGGCGGGGAGAGGAATTCCACAGGCAGGGAGGCTGGTCAGACCCCCCCCCCCGCCCCCCAACCCAGGAAGGGGGGATGACAAAGGCCTGAGACCTGGGCCCTGGTGTTCTCCCTGACACTGCCCAAATGGGGTGAGCAACCTGCTGTCCAGAATAACTCAGGGGGCCTCGGAGCGCCCAAATCCACACTCAGCAAATCCACAGCACACAGGCCATTTGGAAACTCTCCACAGACCACACGTGTGTGGATTTCAGTGTGACTCTAGCAGGCCCTCGAGTGTCGCTGCTACAGAGTTCCTCAAAAATGACCAAATGTCTTGTGTATTTTAAAAAGAGAGATGACCATATAACTTTGTAAATATATGAAAAATTATCGAATTGTACACTTGCAAAGGGTCAATTTTCAGGAGTTCCCATTGTGGCTCAGCGGGTTAAGAACCCGACAGAGTCTCCCTGAAGATGCAGGTTGGATCCCTGGTCTTGCTCAGTGGGTTAAGGAGCCGGCATGGCCACAAGCTGTGGCCTAGGTCACAGATGCCACCCAGATCTGGCGATGCTACGGCCGTAGCATAGGCCTCAGCTGCAGTGCCGATTTGACCCCTAAGTCCATATGGCTGGAACTTCCATATGCCGCAGGTGTGGCCGTATAAAGGAAAAAAAAATTAAAAATAAATAAAAGTGTCAGTTTGACTGTATCTCAATTTAAAAGCACTCCCTTCACCATCCCAAATCCAAAGTGTGCTTTAGCGCTCCTTTTAATGATATGTATACATCCTTTACCCATCAGAGTCTATAATCTCAGAAGGCTATCTTCCATAACGAATACTGGTTCTTGGTATGCAAAAATTAATAAAATAAAGTGAAGTATATCAGCTAGGCTGAGCAAGGAGCACACAGACGTCAGAACTAGTAAAAGCTAACACGAATGCGGTAAGGCCACATCAGCACAGAATAATAAATCCGTGTGGCTGCCTTCACGGGAGAAACTTTCTCCATTCCATCAGTGGCAAGGGCCACAAGAATTATCTGAAAGCAGATTCCACCTAGAAAAGATTCTATATTCTAAGAAGTATATAATATTTCCTGCTATTGCCCTCAAACTCCAGTACCATGCAAATATCCCACAAGACCCTATGTGACCTAGGCTAGCTCATCACTGAATCCTTCTACAAAAGCTGAGTGTGATCAGAGGTCCCATTGTGGCTAAGTGGTTAAGGAACCTGACTCGTCTCCATGAGGACACGGGTTGATCCCTGGCCTTGCTCAGGGGGTTAAGGATCCAGCATGGCCGTGAGCTGTGGTGTAGGTCGCAGATGCAGCTCCGATCCTGCGTGGCTGTGGCTGTGGCGTAGGATGCCACAGCTCTGATTGGACCCTTAGCCTGGGAACCTCCTTGTTAGGTGCGGCCCTAAAAAGACAAAAGACAAAAAATGTTTAAAAAGCTGCGTATGATCAATATGCCTCCATTCCAGGAGCGATGGAGAGGACACTGAACGTGCAGCAACGTCTCTAAGGATGATATTGCTCTCCCCAATGTCTTTGTCCTTGAGCCAGAGGTCACCTCACACCAGCAGTTGCGTGAAGCAGGAAGAAGAATGGCGATTGGACCCCAAGTCTTTCACGGAGCTATGGAGCTACATTTGAGAAGTAGAGAAAACGCGGGGTGCTTGGCAGTTGGTTGTGCTTGTCATCACAGGGAAATCTGGATGTGCACACACGCAGCGATGTGGGTCACTCAGTCACACACGCAATCAGCTGTACACAAGAGCAGAAACTGACCTCCAGGAAGAAGCCAACCTCGAGATCTGGGATCAGCCAAGTTTTTCTAGAAAAGACCGACAATAAATATTTTGGGCTTTGCAGGCCCCATGGTCTCTATTGCAATGACTCACCCCTGCCGCTAGGGCACAAAAGCTGCCAGAGACAATATGTAATGAATGAGGCCCCCCCCGCCCCGTTTCCAATAAAACTGTATTTATAAAAGCAAGCAGCAAACTGGTGGTGGCTCACAGGCCATACTTTTCTGCCTCCTGGGATGGACAGTGGAAGCACATGCTTTTTAAAAAACAGTTATTTAAAGGAGTAAAAGGATGCTTGCTAAAAATTAGAGACACCCCCTTGTCTTCTTATAGTGAATGAGATGTGATTTATGCTTTGGATGATTCAGGATCTACGATACACATGAATTATTTTCATACCACGCTACATCACGTGAGAGGTGTGAACGGTCAAGTGTGAAAGGCCGTGTGCCCTAAACCAGCTGGTCCCAGGAGGCCACCCAGAGATTTTCAGGTCTGTTTTGTGTCTTCGCTCCTCCTGTCAAGCTGTCAGCCATCACTTTGTGGCTTTTGTCCCTGCGATTAGCTATATCTTCTGTTTGCCATTTCTGATCTGCTCCAGGCCGAGAACAGCATCTAAGCCTGACTGTGAAGGACCTAACGTCTCTCTTGTGTATAAAGAAACATGAGCATGAGTCTAGCCCTTTGGACTAGGTTCTAACTCCACCTACCTTACATACTCACGGTTGTTAGATAAATGACTTACAGGTGTGGTGTTACTCTCGTGTGTGTGTGTGTGTGTGTGTGTGTGTGTGTACACCTACCTCTACACACCCATTCATAGTCATTTCTTTATTCATTCAGCAAACATCTATTGTATCCCTCTATGCTTGGGATCCATGAATGAACAAAAGCTTAGAAAACCCAAACACACACACACACAGAAACAAAAACAGCTGTCAAGGAGCTTATAGTATAGCAGTGGGAGATGGATAAGTCTAGAAGATCATCTGTCCTAAAGTAGAAATGGATATAAATTGATATAAATTCTGTAGTATATTCATATTAAATATATTATAAATTTTAGTAAAACATATGGCACTTTTTTTTTTCATTTTAGGGCTGTACCTGTGGCATATGGAGGTTCCCAGGCTAGGGGTCCAATGGGAACTACAGCTGCCGGCCTACACCACAGCCGCAGCAACGTGGGATCTGAGCCGCATCTGCGACCTACACCACAGCTCACGGCAATGCCAGATTCTTAACCCATGGAGCCAGGCCAAGGATCAAACCCATGTCCTCATGGATGCTAGTTGGGTTCTTAACCCAATGAGCCACAAGGAGAACTCTTAACAGACACACACTTCCCAAGTACTTGTAGGTCGTCAGGTTAAACGACTAGTCTTTAGTTACAAACCTTCTAAATTGCCTCTCCCCACCGCCAAAGTTAAAGTTACTCCTACCTGACCAGAAAGCCCACTCACTCCAATTTTCTCTCCCTATCTCATTTCCTGCCTCCCTCCTCCCGGGCTCGCCCCCCCTGGAAGGGAAGGTCAGTCACAAACCAGCCAGAAGACCTAACACACTCCCTGGAATTCCAAGTGGTCGGCCTGTTCCTGGATCATTTGAAACTGCTTCTGCAACTGCTAATGAGGCAATAAATTCCTGTGATCTGGGAGGGGAACCCCAAATCCTAGCACAGGTTTCCGTTTCATTTACAATGGACTCCCTAGCAAAGGGCCAGTCTTTCCAGTTTAATGACGGTGGCCTTGTGGTCCCTGAGCACTTCAGGGAAAGAAAAGTTGAGCACTCACAGGGTGTCCACAGCCTCCAGGTGAAAAGGGCCCCCAGACGTGTTGTAAATCCAGCAGGTGAACAGAAAAGCTGGGAAATGATGGCACCCCGAGGGCACTCTGCAGAAGCTCTCCCTAGGCCAGTGCCACAGGTCTGCCCCCTACACCCACAGAGAAGAAAATCATCTTTACAGAGAGAACATTTCCTGCCAGTCCGTGGAAAAAGGAAAAACCACATCCCTCCCCAGAGCAGGTCAAGGTCACCATGACCGTCACCAAGAGGCCAGATGAACCATCAGCAACCAGGAGGAAGTGCAGGTCAAGGGCATACAAAGAGCTGTGACCCATGGCCCTGCCACATGCCCCCGAGTCCTACACATCAACCCACCAGTCCCCGTCCAGCGCTCCTTCTTTTCACGGCCCTCCAGCCTCCTCTCCTTTTCCTTCCTCTTCCTGGACCAGAGGATGGTGCTTCTTCTAGGAACACCCTGGCAGCAGAAAGGCAAGAGCTACCCAGAGCAGGGCAGAAGTCACTGTGGAGGAATTTTCTTTTCCTTCAGGAATAGGGCCTTCCAGCTCTGACGCCCTGCCCAAGCCTCTCACTCACCACTAACTCACTCCGTGCCAACCACGCGCTGGTCACCCAGATGTGCCTGGGGTACCAGGCCTGAGGAGGCCAGGCAAGGGCACGCTGGGGCTGGGATTGGGTTGAGGGACTACCAAGGAGGTCAAACACATGGCGCCCTGGTAGTAGGGCCCCCCGGGCACGGGGAACACCCAGCTCCATCCTCACACTTAGCACAGGAGGGCCAACTGGGATGCAGAGGCAGAGACTGGGTGGAGACACAGAAGTGGCCATAGCCAGCAGCCAGGAGAGGGCAGATGCACCGCTGGCCCTGGCCCCATTGCTTCTGCCTCCTACTTTCTTTCTTTCCTTCTTTTTTTTTTTAGGACCGCACCTGCAGCATATGGAGGTTCCCTGGCTAGGGGTCAAGTCAGACCTACAGCTGCCAGTCTACACCACAGCCACAGCAACGCAGGATCCAAGCCACATCTGCGACCTACACCACAGCTCATGGCAACACCAGATCCTTAACCCACTGATCGAGGCCAGGGATCGAACCCATATCCTCATGGATATGGGTTTGTTACTGCTGAGCCAACGATGGGAATGCCTCTGCCTCCTACTTTCTTTAAGGATAACAGAAACGATAGGCTACTGGGACATGGTGGGGACTCCGAATTGGACCCAGTGCTTACACGGCTTGGGGGATAAGCTTTGGAATCAAAGATCTGGGTTCACATCCCAGTTCTGACACCAAAAACGTGTGGCCTCGGTCCAGTTACTTCCCTCTTTGCACTTTGGTGTCCGCATCCCTCACACCGGAAGGGAAGGAACACCTGCCTCCTCGGGTGACGGGAGACTGCTGATGGGAATCATAAGGGGACTCCGGGAATACTTGGCAGGGGTCGACTCGGAGACGGCTGCAAAATGACACTCTCAGCCACCCACGACAAAGTGTCCTGCCAGCTCACTCCTCCCTCTTGGAGGTTGTTCCTGCTGCCTTGCCTGGCCAGCATCCATATTCCTCTCTGAAGATGACCCTTCTCTGCCAATCCTCCAGGGAGCCATGGAAAGGGCCATTCGTCTAGGAAAGGGCCGGGGTCGCGCTTCTGAAGGCTCCTGCCAGGTCCCTGGCTTTGGCATCCTTCCTGTGCCCCCCCCCTCCCCCCCCCTCCCCCACCCCCACCCCCGCCCCGGAGACTTCTCACCTACGTGTTAGAGGAGGAGGGGCTGAACGGGTAGGAATTTCACTCTTTGCCAAAGACATCTGCTCCCAGGGCAGTAAAGACCCAGGTGGCACTGTTTGAAGGCAAAGGACGGAAGGGCAATTACCCTGCCGTTACTCAGCCAGGCTGCAAGGACTGAACAGAGTTCGTTAAGACCAGGAAAGAAGGTTTTAACAGCATTCCTGGGGACACGGCATAGGCGCAACACACAAATTCAGTTGGTAGGCATCTAGGGGGTTCCTTGCGCTGGGTCAGTGGAGAGGTGAAGGCTGCCTGGCAGAATTCAAGGTGAATGGAAGGGGGACAACAACCGCTTTCCCTGCAGAAGAAAAACTTGGAGGCCCTCACGGACTCCCACGCACGTTTCCTGGGCCTTAGCACACAGGTAACCAGAGCCCACCAGACGTCTCTTTCCTGCTTCCTTCTGAGTCCCAAATAAGTTCCCCAGCCCACCTCTGCCCACTCTCATAGGGGAGACCTTTGTTTGTTTGTGGGCTGTACTCCTGGCATATGGAGGTTCCCAGGCTAGGGGTGGAACTGGAGCCGCAGCTGCTGGTCTACACCACAGCCGCAGCAATGCTGGATCCGAGCCGCATCTGCCACCTATACCACAGCTCACGGCAATGCCAGATCCTTAACCCACTGAGCGAGGCCAGGGCTCGAACCTGCATCCTTATGGATACTTGTTGGGCTCGTGACCACTGAGCTACAACAGGAACTTCCTCATACCATTTTGTGATGGCTTCCTGTTGGCCCCTCGCCTATACTGTCCCGTCCTGCTGGGGATTTTCTTTGCACAGACCCACTCTGAAAACATTCACTCCCACTTCTGAGCTCTCCCCATATCCCTGCTATCAACCAACACAACCAGCCCCCACACAGAGGCGAGGAGGCAGTGGGACAGGACAAAAGCCACAGACACTTCTCCCAAAGAGCAGCCACTTGTTGAGCCATAAACGGTAGCCAATGACAGCTGGGAGCTAGCGCAGCAGCCGGGACTCCTGGCTGTCCTGTGAGAAGCACGGAAAGCATAACAGACAGACCTAAGGGCCCCATCAGCTTTGTGTCTTTGTATTTTTTTTTTTTTTTTTTTTTTTAGGGCCGAACAGGCAGCATACAGAGGTTCCCAGGCTAGGGGTCTCATCGGAGCTACAGGTGCTGGCCTACAGCACAGCCACAGCAACTTGGGATCTGAATCTTATCTGCAACCTACACCATAGCTCACAGCAACACTGGATCCTTAACCCACTGAGCAAGCCCAGGGATCGAACCTGCGTCCTCATGGATACTAGTTGAGTTCGTTAACCACTGAGCCACAACAGGAACTCCCCCATCAGCTTTGTGAAACCTGAAGGAGCTGCAGCTTCCAGGAGCCACTCACGGGGGCGTCAGCAGGGGGCAGGATGGCTTGTGCCAGGCTGGAAAGGGAGGAGAATGGTGGAGGGGCTGCAAGTAACCCAGGAAGGATGAGCAACCAGACAAAAGCCCCTTCAATAAAGAATCTTCCAGGGAAAAAGGAAATTTAACAGCAAGTGCTTACTTCGGACAATCAGAGGCTAAAGAAAGAATTTATTTGAAACTCAAATGCAGATCTAGGGAGTGAACACTTACTAACAGTGAGAGCCCCTGTTCTGCCCTGAAATGTTAGACCCACCTCTCGCCAGACCCTTGGGAGATGATGGCAGGGCTTGGGTCATTTTCGGTCACCGGCCTGAATGAATTGACAACCGTTCAGAGAAAGGTTTACATACACGTTCTTCCAACCACCCAGAAGCCATCATCCTCAAAAGAAGATTCCATGGTAGCAGAAACCAGCTCTTAATCATACACCTAATAAGGAGTTCCCGCTGGGGTGCGGTGGGTTAAGGATCTGTCTGCAGCAGTTTGAGTTGCTGCAGAGGTGTGAGTTCCATCCCTGGCCTGCTATGGTTGTGGCGGCTTGGATTTAATTCCTGGCCTGGAAACCTCCATATGTCGGGGGTGCAGCCATTACAAAAAAAAAACAAATTCCTACCCTTTAGTGTTTTCCTAATGTGCACTTTTTTGTTGTTGTTTTAATCTTTTTAGGACTGCATCCTTGGCATATGGAAGTTCCCAGGCTAGGGGTTGAATTGGAGCTGTGGCTGCCAACCTACATCACAGCCACAGCCACAGCCACAGCGACACGGGATCCAAGGCTCAGCTCGGGCAATGCTTAACTCACTGAGCGAGGCCAGGTATCGAACGTGCATCCTCATGGATCCTAGTAAAGTTTGTAACCTGCTGAGCCACACTGGAAAGTCCATTAATGTGCACTTGAAACACAAATTCTTTTTTTTTTTTTTTTGTCTTTTTGTCTTTTGTTGTTGTTGTTGCTATTTCCTGGGCAGCTCCCTCGGCATATGGAGGTTCCCAGGCTAGGGGTTGAATCGGAGCTGTAGCCACCGGCCTACACCAGAGCCACAGCAACGTGGGATCCGAGCCGTGTCTGCAACCTACACCACAGCTCACGGCAACGCCGGATCGTGAACCCACTGAGCAAGGGCAGGGACCGAACCCTCAACCTCATGGTTCCTAGTCGGATTCGTTAACCACTGCGCCACGACGGGAACTCCTTGAAACACAAATTCTGAGTGAAAAAAAATCCCTGCATTTCCTTCCTAACGTAAAAAGTAAAGTGCATGATTGTATTACTATACATTAGATAACAGTGTATGGCGACTGTCATACCATGGCTCTCTATCCACCTTTCATCCATACCCAGTTATTGATCTAAAATCTCACAGTCAACCAGGCCTCTGTGGAAAAATTGAATCCTTCCTCTGCAGCTCCCAATCAAGGGACAGTCCCCAAGCTTATGCTCCAGCTCCCCAGAAACCCTGTCTCCCAGACACAGTGATATAGGTGGATGCCACAGACGGCAACTTATTTCCGGATGGATGCAACGTTTGGGCAAATTTGGTTACCTCAAATTTTCTTCATCAATTTCCAGATCTGTAGGAGGTTAGTTGAAGGCGTGGCTGATGGAGGGCTTTCCTTAAGAGCCCCTTGTTTGTGCTTACCTTTATTTTTATTTTTATTTATGTTTTACCTTTTTTTAGGGCCACACCTGCGGCATACAGAGGTTCCGAGGCGAGGGGTCTAATCGGAGCTGTAGCCACCAGCCTACACCACAACCACAGCAATGCCAGATCTGAGCTGTGTCTGTGACCTAACCCACAGCTCATGGCAACACTGGATCCTTAATCCACTGAGCAAGGCCAGGGATCGAACCCGCAACCTCATGTTCCTATTTGGATTCATTAACCACTGAGCCACGATGGGAACTCCTGTTGTTACGTCTAAATATAAAGAATGGAGGGCTAATCTGCTCCAGCAACCCCACCCCTGGGTAGATACCCAGACAAAACTTTCCTTCAAAAAGATACATGCACCCCTATGTTCACAGCAGCACTGGTTGCAATAGCCAAGACAAGGAAACAACCTAAATGTCCATCCACAGATGAATGGATTAAGAAGATGTGGTACATATACACAGTGGAATACTACTCAGCCATAAAAAAGAACAAAATAATGTCATTGGCAGCAACATGGATGGACCTAGAGATTATCTAACTAAATAAAATAAGTCAGAAAGAAAAAGCAAATACCATAGGATATCACTTCTACATGGAATCTAAAATACGGCACAAACGTACCTATCTACAAAACTGAAACAGACTCACAGACGTAGTAGAGAACAGATTTGGGGTTGCCAGCGAGGAGGGGGGAGGGAGTGGGATGGACAGGGAGTTTGGGGTTGGTAGTTGCAAATGATTACATTTAGAATGCATGAGCAATGAGGTCCTGCTGTACAGCACAGGGAACTAGATCCTATCTCCTGAGATAGACCATGATGGAAAAGGAGATGAAAAAGAGTGTGTGTGCACGTGTGTGTGTGTGTGTGTGTGTGTGTACAACTGAGTCACTTTGCTGTACAGCAGAAATTGGCACATTGTAAATCAACTAGCCTTTATTAAAAAATCAATAATTAAGAAAGGAATACGGGGCTATAATTTCTCTGAACGGGGGGCCCTGTCACTCCTCAAAGTTGGTTTATAAAATTCTTTTAACATTCATCTTTTAGGACCCCCACGACCTGGCTCGGTGCTTCTCAGAAACCTTGGGGCATCTGTGCACACCTGTCCAGGGCCTGACTTTTCTAGCAAGGACGGGATTCCAGGCTCTCCGTCACTCACAGCAGAAGGAGAAGCTCTGTTTCCGTTACCCCCAAAGGCCCTGGCCCCTTCCATGGCTACATCACAGCGCCAGTTCTCACCGGCCCTGAAGCACCTCTGCATTCCTGCCCTGAGCTTCTCCCTCCTGGATGTCAGCATCTCGGGATGTCAGCATCTCAGGATGTCAGCATCTCGGATGTCAGCATCCCGGGATGTCAGCATCTCGGGGCAGTTTCACATCGTACCCGGGGCTGCCTTCTTCCAGGATGCTACAGAGTCCCTATTCTCCCCCGCCCCGTTCCTTTCGCTCCTTTGCTGGGTTTCCCCCAGCTCACGACCAGCCTGTCTTTTTTATCACTTAATTGGAAATCATGAAGAGACCGAGGGAAGAACCCAGACCTCATCGGACACCCTCGCTCCCCCTCCCCCAACGCCCCTTCCGAGATGCTCATCTCCACACGAGCTGCGGGGCAGCCTTCCACCAGCCTCCTGCCAGCAGGCCTGTCCAAAGCCGTCTGCCTGGGATTCTTTGTGGCGGATTTCCTATGGGGCTTCACCCCTGCTCCTCGCCAGCCCTGCCTGAGGGGCCCCAGCCACACCTCTCTGCTCAGACGGCAGGGCACCTCAACTCGACCCCCTCTGTGGGTCAGCCAGGGGTTGGCGGGGCGCTCGGTCCTCCGACAGCAAGCCACACAGGGCCTGGGGGCCAGAGAGAGGACTGGCCCCTTCAGAAAACACAGGCTCCTGTCACTGTCGCTGCCGCAGCTCTGGTGGCCGCTGTGTCAACGGTCCCATCCCTGGCTGGGCTGGCCCCAGCATGTCCACTGACATGGGCATGGCCAAAAAAAAAGAAAGAAAGAAAAGTACCTCCCCTCTAAAAAAAGGAAAAAAAAAAAAGAAAGAAAGAAAGAAAGAAAAACTCCAGCCTTGTTTTTGTTGACCTAAGGGGAAAGGTGATTTATTTATACCCAGGACCAAATAGAGGCTTTCCCAGAAGCCAGAATTAACAGTTAGAAGGTAGTGGTACCAAAATAACTGAAGATCTAGAAAACTACTAGTGGCCTAGAAAACAACTAATAGTGCTATTCTTGCTCTCCAATTTTGTACAAGGGTCTTCCAACTTTTTTTCTGTACACATAAAATAACTAATTCTCCCTCCACAAAAATGAGATTATATTTTACTTGCTTCCTGGTAACTTGCTTTTTGCATGAAAACAACCATATATATACATATATATACATATATGGTTTATATATTAGAAAAAAAGAAAGAAAAAACCCAGACTCCTAGTATTAAAATCTTGTTTTCGGAGCTCCCATCGTGGCTCAGTGGTTAATGAATCCGACTAGGAACCATGAGGTTTCGGGTTCCATCTCTGGCCTCCTCAGTGGGTTAAGGATCTGGTATTGCTGTGGCTGTGGTGTAGGCTGGCAGCTACAGCTCTGATTAGACTCCTAGCCTGGGAACCTCCGTATGTAGCAGGTGGAGCCCTAAAAAAAGACAAAATAAATAAAATTTAAAAATCTTGTTTACGGGGAGTTCCTATCGTGGCACAACAGAAATGAATCAAGTATCCATGACGACGTGGGTTCGATCCCTGGCCTCACTCAGTGGGTTAAGGTTCCAGCGTTGTGGTGAGCTGGGATGTAGGTGGCAGATACAGCTCAGATCTGGCATGGCTGGGGCTGGGGCGTAGGCTGGTGGCTGCAGCTTCAATTCAACCCCGGGCCTGAGAACTTCCATATGCCACAGGTTGGGCCCTAAAAAGCAAAAAAAAATAAAATAAAAATAATAATAATCCTGTTTTGGTTGTACGGATGGTATACACATCATTTCATTGTCTCTTGGCCAAGGTTTTAATTAGCATTTACAGTAACACTACCCAATGAACCCACAGGTCCAACGAGCGAGAGCGTGGGGGGGGACGATGGTGAAATGGACAGAGTGGGGAGCACAGCAGGGACGCCATCCTGGCCTCAACCATCCAGCCCTTGGGAAGGAGACGGGGAGGGGATGGAACCGTGCCCTACCCCAGGCGGATGTTCGGGACTCCCAGGCCCCCCAGGTGCTGCCCCCTGTAGCCCACAGTACCTCATCTGCGTGGGGTTCAAATCCCAAGAGAACCAGAAGTTTTACAACCAGGGTCAAGAGTAACGGGGGATTCCTGTACAACGCCTCTGCCCTTGTAATTCCCCGCGCCCGCCGGCGATGACGGCTTCTTCCCTCCCCGCCTTGTGTTAGTGACAGGTGGTGGGCTGACAGCCCTTGAAAATCAGAGCTTCTCTGAGGCCTTGGCGATGCCGGAGCTCCAGTGAAGCCCAAGCCTGAGAGGAGTCCACGGGAACAAATCAGTCCCCCCTGAGTAATGGGCTGCCGGAACACTTCCCTAAAGAGGGGCGGCCACCTCCTCCCCTCCCCGCCTTCACAAAAAGGAAAAAAAAATCCCAGAAATGGTGAATGCTTTTCCAACATACTGCGGCTCTGAGAGCCTGTGAATTCAGCTGGTTTTTTTCCAGTGCTATCCAGATGCCCACATTTTAATCCACAATCAAATGCCTTTTGCGCAGAACTGAAAAATGACAGAAAATTAGAGAAAATTACGCTCTAATAGATTATAATGTATTAATATAACACCCAACGCGTCGCGGAGGTGCGCAGACAGAGAGCTGTGAGAGGAACATCCTGCTCCCTGAAGAATGAATAAAATACCCTGGCTGATTCCCAGCCACGGCTCATCCACCCATCTTCACCAGCTCCTCACCAGAGACAGCTTGAGGGGCCTGGTACCCTGGCGCCCATCCTTAGACTAAGAAAGCTCCCCTCCCCCCAAAAAATAAGTTACAGGCATTCCCATTGTGGCTCAGTGGAAATGAACCCAACTAGCATCCATGAGGATGCAGGTTCGATCCCTGGCCTCGATCAGTGGGTTAAAGATCCGGCGTTGCTGTGGCTGTAGTTCCGATTCAACCCCTAGCCTGGGAACCTCCATATGTCACAGGTGTGGCCCTAAAAAGAAAAAAAGACCAAAAAAGAAAAAGAAAAAAAGAAAGACCCTGCCAGCATGGGGACCCAGAAGAGGGTGGTCCCAGCACCACAGGGATGCCTTGACCCTACTGCCTCGTGGGCTGGGCCTTTATGAACCAGCTAGTGGATCACCACACCCTTGGTCTTTGCCAGGAGGAGCCTCGTGTCGGGCAGTGGTCACAGTGCAGCATGTAAACCACATCACAGATGCAGCACGAATTCAGGCCAGGTGCTTACCGCTCCCGCAAAGGCATGCGGTGGTGCCGCCGGCTTAACATCTCCGGGTAATTAACAAATAAAATGAAAATCAGATACCCCAAAGAGGAAGCTAACACTGTAAAATTACAACTGCTCGCCCATTATCTTGGTCTACTTTGGAGATATATTTACGACTAAGAATAAATAAATTGAAGGACAGCAAAACAGAGCAAACAGAACTCCTTGAGTCCTAGGAGAATCCCTTGTTTTTCTGTTGGGACAGAGACTCAAGAAGGGAATAAAGGACCCCACCCCCGCCCACCCCATTTTGACAGGCGCCAAGTGGCACAGGCGTGAGTAAGCCCAGGTCTTCAGCTCCAGGTCCCCGCCACCCCCCTGTCAGGCGAGCCGATCACTCGGGTCCCCCTGCCCTTCCTCACGTGTCACTCTCCTGACAGCTGTGACAGGACCAGACAGTCCTGCTCACTGCCGCTCTTCCCTCCAGCCTGGCTATCAGGTTACTGTCATGTGTAGGATAAAGACACTTCTCCAAACCCAAGTTAGCTCATTCTCATCTTCTGGAAGTCGCAGGTCCCTAAGATCTGATAAATCCCATTTAGCCCTGAAAACATTACCTTCATAAAAATGTAAAATGCTCATTTTTTTTTTTCCTTTTGCCCTAGTGTCTTAAGGTACTTGGGATGGACATTTAATGGAAAAACTGGAAAACATGTTGATGTTTTGCTGTCATCTTAGAAGAAGAGATGTGGGTGGCTAGATTCTACAGGGTAAATGCCATGAAACAGGGGTTCTAGAGTTCCCATTATGGCTCAGCGGGTCAAGAACCCAATGTTGTCTCTGTGAGGCTGCGGGTTCGATCCCTGGCCTCAGTGTGTAAAGGATCCGATGTTGCCATGAGCTGTAGCCAAGGGCTCAGAGGCTGCTCAAATATGGTGTTGCTGTGGCTGTGGTGTAAGCCAGCGGCTACAGCTCCAACTCGACCCCTAGCCTGGGAACCTCCATATGTTGCAGATGCAGCCCTAAAAAGGAAAAAAAAAAAAATTGGAGTTCCTGTCATGGCTCAGTGGTTAATGAATCCGACTAGAAACCATGAGGTTGAGAGTTCGATCCCTGGCCTCGCTCAGTGGGTTAAGGATCCGGCATTGCCATGACCTGTGGTGTAGGTCACAGACACGGCTTGGAACCAGCATTGCTGTGGCTGTGGCATAGGCCGGCGGCTACAGCTCGGATTGGACCCCTAGCCTGGGAACCATATGCTGCAGGTGTGGCCCTAGAAAAAGCAAAAAGACAAAAAAATAAATTAATTAATTAAATAAAGTAAGAAACAGTGGTTCTTGACTCTTCCAGGGTCGCAGTGCCCTCTGAGATCCGGGGAGGTGGGACCCTTTGGACCCCAGGTCCAGAGCCCCTGCTGTATCTTCCAGCAAATGCAGCCTTGTAGAGATAGCCCAGCTCAAAGTTGGGAAGAGGGAGAGCCCAGAACACAAGGGGGGGAAACAAAGAAGAAAGAAAAAGCTGCAAAACTAAAGGTGGGATAACCGGCCAGAGTAATTCAGGCTCATTTACACTCACTCTTCCTGCCCTGATCATCCGAAATGATATTGCTCTGGAAGAGAAGCTTCTCTGATTCGAACCCTGGAAGCAGTGCCATTGACCTAAGGTCGGGAGTAGGGTGGGGTAGGAGGGGATAAAATGAGAAAACCTCACGGGCAGGCTAAAGGAAGCTTCTGCTTCAGGCCTGCGGGGGGCAGAGGTCCCTTCTGGACCCTGAGGCTGGGGGGCCCTGTACTGTATTTATGGGTACGTCTGCATTCTTTCTCTTTGTTTCTTCCAGTTGCATTGAGATACAAGTGACGTGTGCCAGTGTGTAAATTGAAGGTGTAACAATGTGAGGATTTGACATACATGCATATCACAAAAATGCTTCCACAAGCAGTTTAGTCAATATTGCCTTTTTGTCCTTTTTTTTCTTTTTTGGCTGCCCCACGGCATATCGAGTCCAGGGGCCCGGGGGTCAGATCTCAGCCACAGCTGCAGCAACACCAGCTCCTTTTAGCCCACTGTGCCGGGCCAGGGATCGAACCTGTGTCCCAGCGCTCCTAAGACGCCGGGAATCCGCTTGAGCCACAGCAGGAACTCCTGCATTCTTGTTCTTAAAGGTCCCTCAAGTTGCATACATTGCATAAGGCTTAAGGTCTCACAAAACTTGCTTCTGCCCCTGGTCCCAGCATCACGGTAACCATCCCAATTTTAACTTCTTCAGATTTATAAAGAGTGGGAAGAGAAAGCGAGACATTGAGGAAAACCGCAAGACAGAAGCTGGCTGAGAGATGGATACGGAGCTGAGAAGGAGTCCCACTAATCACTGAGCCTCTTGGGGCCTGATTCTTGACCTGAAAAAGGTGCAAGTGGACTGGAATCTGGCCCGAAGAGATTGTCAAGTCACCTTCCATTTCTTATCTTTCCCTTTCTCTTTTTTTTAGGGCAGCTGCGGCATAGGGAAGTTCCCAGGCTAGGGGTTGAATCAGAGCTGCCAGCCTCCATCACAGCCACAGCAACACCTGATCCTTAACCCAATGAGCGAGGCTGGGGATGGAACTCGCAACCCCGTGGGTCCTATTCAGGTTCATAACTCACTGAGCCACGACGGGAACACTGTCCCCTTCCTCCCCATTTCTAAGGGGTTTCCCACGTATTGATAAATAGGTGGATTTTTCCAACCATGAGTGTAATTCTTAGGGGCAGAGAAAAGCCTGCTGGATCTGTGCAACCCACAAGATTGTCCTGAATTAGAGAAACGAGGGCCATGGAAGGCCAGCTGCTGCCAGTCCCCACCAGCTGCCTCTCCTTATGCCAGGTCCACAGCCAAAGCTTTGGCACATGGGCGGACTCTGCTTGGCCTCTTTAGGAAAGCCAACATTTCTGAGCACGAGGAGGCCACAGGAATTGAAACAGAAAATGGCCCAGAACCTGTGCTTGGCTGCCCTGGAATAAATCCAGCAGCCCCTGGAAATTGAGTGGTTGGGCTGACAGGGTAACCGCCTTGGTGGGAAAAAGAAAAGGCCCCTTCATTGAATGTGTGAGGAGCTGAACACATTCACCACTGTCCAGAAATGCTACCTGCTAAGTAACCCTAAAGAACCCACCTACTAAATCACATTCCTGCTCTTTCAGTCGGGAGAGTCCTAAGGGCTTCTTTTCTTTCTCAGCAGAGCACCAGTGGTGACCACGAAAACGAAGTCAGGAAAGAAACCGCTGCTGCTTGATGACTTTTATTTGCATTTGAAACACATCAGTTAGATTTGCTGCAACTGTTGGAAACCCCGCACCCCGCACAGAACACACCTGACTTGTAGAGAATTCATACTCAGACTTAGGGAGGCATTTCTCATCTTTAGAGAGACACAAAGAGTTTGGGGGGCAGGGAAGAAGGGGTCTGTGTTCCTCCTGCCCATCTCTGCATCAAGTCCAGTTTACCAGATACTTTTTTTTTTTTGCTTTTTAGGGTGGCACCTGCAGCATATGGAAGTTCCCAGGCTAGGGGCTGAATCAGAGCTACAGCTGCCGGCCTACACCACAGCCACGGGCACAGCAACACAGGATCCGAGCTGCGTCTGTGACCTACACCACAGCAATGCCAGATCCTTAACCCACGAAGTAAGGCCAGGGATCAAACACACGTCCTCATGGAAGCTAGTTGAGTGCGTTAAGCACTGAGTCACGACGGGAACTCCCTTCATTTTTGTTTGTTTGTTTGTTTGTTTGTTTGTTTTCAGCATCTCCCTCGCATTTCTCTCCATTTCCCAATACGCAAGGGAAGGGCAAGGCAGGCAGGAGTTTCCAAGTAGCCCTTTGAGGACTAAGAGGTCATGATCTAGCCTGTGATAGCAGTTCTATCACCCAAGACCCAACCAAGACCCTACAGCTGGCCTTGTGCCTGACACGAGGAAAGCTGTGCAACACTTCACTGGTTGAACTGAAGCTCAGAGTCCCAGAATCAGAAGTCCTGGGTGACACGGATTCTGAAGCTTACCTTTAGGATGTCCTGGGCAGAGGGACAAGTGGAAAGACCTCTATCAAGCATCGAAAAAAACCCAAATATTTCAGACATCTATACATATCATGGCTATACCTACAAAGTGCAGAGATATATATAAACCTGTAGATAAGTGGAATTAACATATGGAATTCTGATTTCTTTAAGGTCCTTTTCCTTAGCTGGACAGTAAACCCAACCAGTTTGTCACTTAGTCAACAGAAAGTATAGGAGAACTTTTAGCCTCTTTCCAGATTTTCATGTTTTTTTAATTAAACACCCAGGGTGTGTCAGATGTGATGCAGTAAGCAACATCAATTCAGAGAGAAACAACACATAACCAGTGGATCCCATCCCACTGTGGACAAAACATACATGACCAACCCGAATAACACAGCGTGGACGTTGAACTATATGAAACTGCCATTTCCACGGTCCAAAGTGGTGAACCATGGCGATTTCATATGATTCGACTTCAGACATGAAATGATCGCTATGGGTTTGCTGATGAGGGGATGATTAATTCAACCTCGAGTATGTGTGTAAGGAGGGGAGCAGCAGGCATCCCTTTTCTTCAGGAACGCGGATCTTGGGTTAACAAGGCTGCAAGGTCACGGCAGCCATGTGCTTGAGGCAGGCTGCCCCCTGGTAGGGATCTCAGGGTACCATAGACTCTGCAGGGCTCCAAAGAGGACACGTCTCAGGTCAAGGGAGACAGACCAGGGACCTGGGCGCTAAGCTCAAGAGACCCAGGAAGAGAGAAAAGAAGAGACGTCCCCTGGGAGTGCTCAGCTGCGTCTCACCACTGCAGCCTAGCCACGTGGAGACCATCTCTCGGCACCCCCCCCCCCCCCGCCCTCCGCATGTGCCCCTCAGCGCTCCCCCCCCCCCCCCGCCTCTTTGCAGAGGGGTTTTTTCTAAGACTTTTGTGAACTTTGCATGAAACACTAGCACTGTTTATTGCTTCCACGGAAAGAATTTCCACCTCCCCAGCCTGTACACCTCAATGTTCTTTAAGAACTGGCGTGGATGTCTTAAAGATCAGGGGGCCTAAACAATATATCCTTTTTTTTTTGCCCCCAACAACTCTGTCCACCCTATGGGACCTATCCCAGATCTGGAAGTGTGTTTCCTATCAGCCCAGATGGTGCAGCATCCAGACCAGCTCCATCCACACTGTCTGCTTCCCACTTGAGCATCGTCCTCAAGGGCGCACCGGAGGACGTGAATGAATGAATGAATGAGTGAATAAACGGTGAGATGGGACTAATGAATCAACAAAAGCACAACCACATGAATAGGTGGTACCTTAGAGAATGGGGGCTTTTTAGAGCCTTTCTTCAGTAAGAAATGGACACGCTTTCAGGTAGATTGAAAGACATCAGCCCGAGGAGTTCCCATCGTGGCGCAGTGGTTAACGAATCTGACTAGGAACCATGAGGTTGCAGGTTCGATCCCTGGCCTTGCTCAGTGGGTTAAGGATTCCATGTGGCTGTGGCTGTGGTGTAGGTCGGTGGCTACAGCTCCAATTGGACCTCTAGCCTGGGCACCTCCATATGCCACCGGAGCAGCCCTAGAAAAGACCAAAAAAAAAAAAGACATCAACCCGAACAGAACCTTCCTGGGAAATTTCACCCAATAGGCACAATTGTGGTTTAGAGGAAGACATGCCATCAGGACAGACCTTTCTTCAAAAGGCTGATTTCTCGATTTTGGTTAATGAATTTCTTGAAATTTGTCCAAACGTGTCCCCACTTTGATTACAAAAGCACTTAAAAGTGTGATCTCTGTCTACACGGAAGGTCTTTTTCCCATACTTCAAAAGCCTGGTAACTGTATCAAGTTTCAGGAAGAATGACCACTTTTATACGATGAAGGCAGAAACATTCCCTTTCTGAGAGACTGTTGGGAGGATTGGGGTAATGCCTACAAAAGAATTCTGAAAAACTATAAAGCATAGGACACACACTTTAGGTATATGTACACGCACACACACACACGTATGTGGATATACACACATATGTGTGTCGAACCTTAATAAGCTATGTGTACAGACAGAACAAGACAGTAACATATACACATGCCTTAAAAAGTAAACACTAATGCTAAGATGCTTTTCACCTGGACACTCGAATAAGAGCATAAACTTCTATACTGAGAGCCCAAAACTCTCAGTAGGTGTTGCCTCATTGGTCCTACATCTGGGCCAAGCATCCTGTGACTGTCCTCATTGTACAGACGTGGCAAAGGAGATCAAAAGAAATCAAGTGACTTGCCCAGGGTCACCCGAATCTGTTCTCAAGAAGTGACTTAGGAGCAAACTGGAGAAACTTTGACCCACAACCTAGAGCCGTTTTCTACTAGACTATGCTGCCACCTAACTGACAAGGTTAAAACCACCCCTATTCATGACACCAGCCCTAGAAGAGCAAGCCTGAGCCATCAGTGCATCCATGGCTATCTGATCCTTAGTTATCTTATCTTTGGTTATCTTTTATTTTTTTTATGTTCATTTTTTTAGGGCCGCACCCACAGCATATGGAAGTTCCCAGGCTAGGGGTCCAATCGGAGCTGTAGCCACCAGCCTACGCCACAGCCACAGCAGTGCTGGGTTAGAGCTGTGTCTGCAACCTACACCACAGCTCATAGCGACGCCAGATCCTTCACCCACTGAGCAAAGGTCGAACCCACATCCTTATGGATACTAGTTGGGTTTGTTACCCACTGAGCCACGATGGGAACTCCCCTTGGTTATCTTTTTAATAAGGTACTCAGTCCTTGTTAAAAAGCAAGAAGGCTTTCTATTTACTTATTTTTGTCTTTTTGCCTTTTCTAGGGCCGTTCCCGCGGTATATGGAGGTTCCCAGACTAGGGGTCGAATCGGAGCTGTAAGTGCCAGCCTACACCACAGCCACAGCAACTTGGGATCCGAGCCACATCTGCGACCTACACCACAGCTCACAGCAACACCTTAACCCACTGAGCAAGGACAGGGATCCAACCTGCAACCTCCTGGTTCCTAGTCGGATTCGTTAACCACTGAGCCACGATGGGCACTCCAAGAAGGCTTTTTAAATGTTTAGGAAGCTTCATCCTCTTGCCACTAATAACTGTAAACAAGGACCACCCAAGTGAGAGAGATCCCCACGATAATGAAGAACACCAAGCAGGTGCATACGTTACGGGATGCATATTCTTCGGTCTTTTCTCCATTGCAAAATGACTTTGAAATACAGTCTCTTCCACCAACCAACCTTACGATTCAATCCTTTCAAGCAAAACCATCCAACAAAACCACCGTGTTGGTTCTGCCTCTGGTAGAACAGGCGTTTGTCTTGTTTTATTCCCGGGTTTGGAACGAGAGGGAAATGAGATCTGAACTTCGGGTCTTGGCTCCCTTTACCGCCCAGTGGCTCCACCTGGGCCCCTAGAGCTTCTAGGAATCAAAGGTGAGTTTCAAGGTAAGTCCCCGACTTCTATGAGGACCAAATCCCCGGCCTTGACCCACCGTCGTCTGAGCCTCTCTGTGGCACGGCTGTCTTTCCTGCTGAGGCCCCTCTTCGGGGGCACTAGCCAATCACGGCTAAATTCAGCAGCACCTCAGATGGAAATAAAGACTGAGCTTTCCTTTTCTAGTCTCCTCTTGTCTCCACTTGGACAAGGCTTTTCCTCTTTCTCAATCACTACAGTAAAATTCTCTCGTAAAATAGCTTTTCCAAGAGAGTAAGGCTATGCTAGAAGATTAGGCTATGCTAGAAGATTTTGCTGATTTTTCCCAGAGAAGCAAAATTCTTGATATATGTAAACAGTGTGTTGTATTAAGCAAGAACATTCTAACCAAGAGATAAGTCTATTCCAATGAATGATAAGAACAGGCATAGGAGAGGATGGTGGAAAAAAGAAGGCTTCTTTATGTACATGTATTCATGAAAACAACTGAACTCAAATAGAAAGAAACAGTACATGTTTGCTATTCTTGTCCATATAACGAATGAAGGGAGGAGTTCCCATAGTGGCTCAGCAGAACTGAACCCAACTAGTATCCATGAGGACTCAAGTTCGATCCCTGGCCTCGATCAGTGGGTTAAGGATCCGGCGTTGCCGTGAGTTGTGGTCTAGGTCACAGACATGGCTCAGATCTGGCATTGCTGTGTCTGTGGTGTAGGCTGGCGCCTGCAGCTCCAATTAGACCCCTAGCCTGGGAACTTCCATATGCCGAGGGAGCGGCCCAAGAAATGGCAAAAAGACAAAATAATAATAATAATAATAATAATAATAAAAACGCAATGTCATGCCCTGATTAAAGAACGGCAGGAACAAATATGTTTTCTAAAGTGTCATTAGACACCATGATAACACTGAGCCTGTCTTTTCATGCCTCTAAATCATTCCCACTTGAGGGGTCCTAAGGTGCAATAGAAAAACCTCATGGACTCATAAGCCTGAGCCCCAAAACGCTTCTGCTCACATATCCTCGGAGTCACAGGCTGCATTCTAACGCCCCATCTCCTCTGCTCCAGCCTGTCTTCAGCCTGGGCCAGAGACCCCATCAGCCGTGAATCACAGTATTAAGTTACTCACCAGCATCCTGGGGAAGCACCTGCAACACTACCCAGGGCTCAGCCCCAGGAACTTGTGGATACAGTACTTTGGGGAGGACAGAGATTGTGAGATGTCCACAAGGAAGACAAAGCTGAGAGATCGTGGAATGTTCCGGAATCCAGATACAGGCAAACATTCGATCAATGCTCTCTTTTGATTTAAAAAAAAAAAAAAAGTGTTGTAATTATTTTGCCAAGCACGGAAGATGATGGAATGATGAAGGAACCTCAACGATGATTTTTAAAAATCACTTGATGCCAAGTCGTTTTCACGGCTGTTTGTCAGGCCTGGCACGTGGCCAGCGGCAGGAGACTTCCTGAGGAATGCTGAGCAAGAAGTGGCCCCGCGAAATGCCACGTTGTCACCCGCCCTGTGGCAGACTGTCATTTATGCGAAATGGTGACAGCTCAGAAAAGTCTCAGAAGTCAGAGGTCCCAGCGGCCTGATCTGGACCTGAGTGTTATTATCCAGCCCCATGACATTTGCTCAGCTTGGGTTTTGCTCTTTGTTGTTTACATCCTGGCAGTGATAACTTCAAGGAAAAGAATGCCCACAGCTCTGCTGAATTTTTCTCCTCGGGGCTACAGCCCTAGCCATACCATGATGACATCAAACTCAAAAGCCGGGCCATCAGAAAGCCTTGCCTGTTTGCCCCATCCTAGTGAAGGGCCCTTCCAGGCTACAGACCCCTGCCAGCTTTAGCTGCCCCTGGATGCCTACCCTCCCTTCCCCATCCACCCCCAGGGCCTATCCATAGATCTTTGCCTAGCTCCTATCTCTTGCTGAGAAGAGTACGCTTCTCCTAGGTCTTGTAACTTCTGAAGGAGTGCTCCATCCTCTCCTTGAATGCCCTCAACCTCAGAAAGCATTTTCCTATAAAAGAATCACTGCAGGAGTTCCTGTTGTAGCTCAGCAGTAACGAACTTGACTAGTATCCATGAGGATGCAGGTTCGATCCCTGGCCTCGCTCAGTGGGTTAAGGATCTGGCATTGCCGTGAGCTGTGGTGTAGGTCAAAGACAGAGCTCCCGATCCAGTGTTGCTCTGGCTGTGGTATAGGCTGGCAGCTGCAGCTCCAATTGGACCCTAATCTGGGAACCCCCATACACCGGGGGTACAGACTTAAAAAGAAGAAGAAAAAACAAAGAGGCCCTGCTATGAAAGATCAGCCTCCAGAAATGACAATCTCAGCTTGGGGACAATTCCAGCATAGCTCTGAGTTACCCACAGCTCAGGGATCAAGCTGATGCTAGTGGGCGAGCCGGCCTATCAGGCTACACACCTCCTATTGTAAGGGGGCCCCTCGGAGAGGCAACGGGGTAAACAGTCCAGCCCCAGAGGGATACTCAATGGGTGCCAGCAGAACTCTCCCTGTCCAGAAGCTTCCTCTTGCTGAGACCAAGTGGAATTCACACCTGTATTTGCCAGCCATCCACTGACCTGCCTTTTTCGCCCAACCAGTGACAAGTGTTGATATTGTTTAATTGATTTGTTTTGTCTTTTAGGGCCGTTGCCTTTTGTGGGGACCTAATAAATATTTGCTGAGTTGACCCAGAGGTAAATGCTAATAGGCTTCAAGATCTCCTAGATCTCTTCTCAGAATTTTTAGTGCTCATGACAGAGGTGACACAAGAGGAAAAACAGTCAATCTGCCTCCACATCTCTACTTTTTTTTTTTTCTTCTTGTTTTTCTAGGGCCTCACCCTCGGCGTATGGAGGTGCCCTGGCTAGGGGTCCAATAGGAGCTAAAGCCTCCAGCCTACTCCACAGCCACAGCCACAGAGAATCCGAGCCGTGTCTACGAGCTACACCACAGCTCCCAGCAACACCGTATCCTTAACCCGCTGAACAAGGTCAGGGGTCAAACCCGCGTCCTCAAGGATACGAGTCAGTTCGTTAACCCCTGAACCACGACGGGAACTCCCCATCTGTATGTCTCCATCAGCCTGCCCCTGGAGAGAGCTCTGGTGCTAATCCATAAATCAGGTGGGGTGTAAGCTTTATGGTAGAGACACTGGCTTGCTTAAATGGGTTAGATTCCCGCCTATGCCCCATAGTGTTCAGGGCCGTAGAAGATAGAAAGATAAAATCTGGTGGCCAAAGGTGTTCCTGTTGTGGCTCAGGGGGTTAAGAAACCAACTAGTATCCATGACGATGTGGGTTCGATCTCTGGCCTCGCTCAGTGGGTTAAGGATCCAGCATTGCCATGAGCTGTGGTGTAGCCCAACAGTGCAGCTCTGACTCGACCCCTAGCCTGGGAACTTCGGTGTGGCACAGGTGCAGCCCTAAAAGCAAAACCAAACCAACAAAAATGGTGGCCAATTCCACTTAAGCGAAGTTTCTTGGTTTCGCTTTTTTTCTATGCACCTGAGAAACTTCCAACTGCTGGCAAGAAAAGCTAACAAGCCAGCATCTGATTGTGCTCTTCTGTCCTGCACCTGCTCCAGAGCAGCCTCTGGACACCGCACCAGGGTCCAGAGGAGCTCAAGGGAAAGGACCAGAAAGGACTCAGGTCTGGATGGTCCCACCCCTGGACATTTAAGGAAGCCAAGTCCCTTTCTGCTTGTCATCGTCACCGCGTCGAGGGCCACGGATCTCCCTGGCCTCCTCCAGCCCTTCGTCATCCTCCTTCCGAACCACGGCCCAGGCTCCATTCCCTTCCTTTTGCAGTCACTTTGTTCCCTAAGATGATGTTTAGGCGACGAGGCTGTTTCCCAAACAAATGGCCTCCCTTCTAGCTCCAGCCTCAAGCTTAGAATAAACAGATCAATCAGTCCTGAGGGAAAGCAACCAGCCCTGAAAAGCCACAGACAATGAGCTCTCTGGGCTTTGCCGACCAAGAAAAACATAATGGCTCTTAGGGCCCCCTTCACATTGCTACTTGTTTGCTGGAACCTTAGAATTTCTAGAGCTGGAAGGGACCCTGGTTCCACTTCTCCCACCTACAGATCAGAAAAGGAAGCCCAGGCATTTAAGAGCTTTGCATCATGTAGGATTGAATAGCGAGGATGCCTATTTTTCAAGGAAGTTTCTAGAGGTATCTTCCTCTTGTTGAACACCAATGCACGAAACAACATGGCAGCAAAATTCCAATCCAGGAGAACGGGAAATCCACATCCCCCCCGAAATGTTGAGATCATCTGTCACCACTGCATAATAGATCCATCAGGACATCCACCAGCTGGCCTCCGGGGCCACCTGGGCACCAGCCATCTTAAAGGAAACGTGCTGGAAACAAGTGAAATGCAGATGACCTGGTTTCCTTGAAGGTCACCCCAGGGGTCCTTGAGCACGTCTGTGTGCGTCAAAAGCCCCACGGCAATCACCCTTTTTTGGGGGGGGTGGCCACCTGTTGCATGTGGGAGTTCCCGCAGCAACTCAGGATCCAAGCCACATCTGCAACCTACACCACAGCTCAGGGCAATGCCAGATCCTTAACCCGCTGAGGGATCAAACCCACATCCTCATGGATACTAGTCAGGTTCATTACCGATGAGCCACGACGGGAACTCCCATTCACACTGTGATTTTTTTCAGAATGGGGCAGTTATATCCAGGCCAGCACAAACACTGCTCGGGGGTCACATGTGTCTGGATATTTTTGAGGGGCGACAAATCAATTGTTACTTAATACATGCAGGGCTAGGAAAGAGTTTACAACTTTTTGGAAGCAAATTCTATTGGATAAAAAATAACAAAAGAGGTTGATGACTGTTCAAACATCAAGCTAGATTTTCATCTCAGGAGAAACGGTGGAGAATTTTTCTATTGAGCCCAAATAGAGTCTCATTTGGGGAATAACTTTCCTAAATAAGCAGCAGCCAGGGAACTACAATGTACTCAGCCTCCGCAAATGCAATCAGACACTAACTGGTGACATGCAAGAGGGCTGTGATCTCATAGGTGACATTATACCACCTACGGTCATGTTTAGAGTACCTATTTAGATCAGTATTGGGTTTGACTTTGTGGAATTAATGATACACACTACAGTGGGAAGCTACTTTTTATTGGGATAAGATAAAAATTAAAAATTTACCATTTCAAATTTTTTTTTTCTTTTTACAGCCACACCTATAGCCTATGGAAGTTCCCAGGCTAGGGGTTGAATCAGCGCTGCAGCTGCTGGCCTACGCCACAGCCACAGCAACACTGGATCCTAGCTGCGTGTACAACCTACACTGCAGCTCACAGCAACACCAGATCCCTAACCCACTGAGCCAGGTCAGGGATCCAACCTGCATCCTCACGGAGACGATGTTTGGTCCTTAATCCGCCAAGCCCCAATGGGAACTCCCATTTCAACTCTTTTTCAGTGTGCAGTTCAGTGGATGAAGCGCATTCACATTGCTGGGCGGGCAGCTGTCACCCCCATCCATCTCCGGAACATTTTCATACCCCCAAATGAAATTCCATGCCCATGAAACAATAACGCCCTCATCCTCGCCTTCCTCCCCGCCCCCGCAGCCACCGCTCAGCTTTCTGTCTCCATGCACTGGACACCTCTAAGGACCTCATGTAAGAGGAATCATACAGTCCATCCTTTAAACAATAATTTTAACGGGGATCGTAATCACGTCATTCAGGTACCTGCTGACACGTCACCATTAATTATGTATCTTTACATGACGTTAAACCTTGGAGGAAAAACAGAAGTTGATTTAATATTGGAAATAGAAGGTATTTCTACCACGTTTAAGGAGAAACAGAGGGAGGTAAGACAACAGACCCACCAAGGGTCTCATACAAATGTGCACAGACACTAAGAGCAGGGGAAACAGCGGTCCGAGCCCCCGAGTCGCCATCTGGATCCTGACTTACCCCCCTTACTTGAAGACACACTGTGAATCAACTATAATTTTTAAAAGAAGGGGCAGGAGTTCCTGTCGTGCCTCAGCGGTTAACGAACCTGACTGGTATCCATGAGGAGGCAGGTTCGATCCCTGGCCTCGCTCAGTAGGTCGAGGATCTGGTGTTGCTGTGGGGGGGATGTAGGTCGTGGATGCGGCTCTGATTGGACCCCTAGCCTGGAAACCTCCATACGCTGTGGGTGTGGCCCTAAAAGACAAAAAATAATAATAACAAAGTTTTTAAAATTTTTTCAAAAGGGATTCAGATAAGTGACCAGGATACTACTCTGCAAAGATCCAGTAGCTAAAGAGAGGGGCTGACAGAGCCCAGAGAGAGGGGCTTAACCCAGGCAGGAGGGGCCCCGCCTGAGCAGAGGATAAGGAGTGGGAGTGGCCTGGACCGGAAGAGCGGGAGCTCGCAGGGGCGAGCGGAGCTGATGGAGGCCCGGCACCCCCGGATGGATGCGGTGTGAGCAGTGGTGAGAAATGAGATTGGGGGGGGGGGGGGTGTCAGGGGCCAAATCAGGATGGGCCTGAGTTGCGTTAAGGAGTTTCTTTTTGTTTTGTTTTGTTTTTTTGTTCGGGTCTTTTTAGGGCCACACCCAGGGCATTTGGAGATTCCCAGGCGAGGGGTCGAATCGGAGCTGCAGCTGCCCGCCCACACCACAGCCACAGCAACGCGGGATCCCAGCCACATCTGCGACCTACACCACAGCTCACCGCAATGCCGGATCCTTAACCCACTGAGCGAGGCCAGGGATCCAACCTGCGTCCTCATGGATATTTGTCCGGTTCCTTACCATTGAGCCACAACGGGAACTCCCACAGAAAGTTTAATCAGGAAAATGGTGTCCATGAAACAGGAACCGCCATCCTTGAACTACACGCACAGAGCTTTAGGAGAGGCTGCATGATGGTCCCTATCAGTTAAATACGTCAAATAGTTCCCTCTTCCCGCACAGGCATTTCCAATAGTGTGCAAATGTTCTCTGAGGTCTGTGACGTGCCTGTTTGTCGAGAAGGGTCCTGCTCCACAGGCCAGACCTTTAGGCCAGTGGATGGAGTGGCAGTCATTGCTGGTGGTCACCTGCGATGCCGGCTTTCCTCTGTGTGTCCTTCTGTTCAGGACACACAGAAGGCAAGATTCCCCCCCACCCCCACCTGGGCCCTGAGCCCTGGGGCAGGACCATGCAATTGATATTACATTTGGGCTGAAGCATTAAAAGCCAATGTGGGAGTTCTCATTGCAGCTCACAGGATTAAGAATGCAGGTTCGAGCCCTGGCCTCCCTCAGTGGGTTAAGGATCCAGCACTGCCCTGAGCCGTGGTGCAGGTCACAGACGAAGCTCGGATCCTGCATTGCTGTGGCTATGGTGCAGGTCGGCAGCTGCAGCTTGATTCTACCTCTAGCCTGGGAACCTCCATATGCTGCGGGTACAGCTGTTAAGAAAAAAAAAAAGGCCAACATGCAACTCTTCTGTCCCCCTTTCCCTGCCTCAGTGCACCCCTGAAGGTTCTTGCTGACATGGGGGGGAAGTCCCAAGGTGAAAGCAGTTTGGAGACTCAGAGGGCGATGGCCCTGGAGCGTCACCTGGACCCACAGGGGACTTTGTATAAACAAGTGAAACCACTGGAACTTCATCTTCCCACAACGTCACCTGGCTCATCCTGACTAATGCAGGCGGAGTACAACATAAATCCGTCTTAAACCTGAACTTCATTCTGGTATAAATACTTTATCTCTGTTACTACTCTGAGGCAGCCGGGTGGGGTGAAGGGGCATCACGCTTGTCGCCAAAAGAACGGGGATCTAGTTCTGACTCCGCCGCCCATCAGCTGCACGCACTCAGGCAAATCTCATAAGCACGCAGAGATCACTTTCTTCCAGAAAAAAAGGGGAGCAATACTTGGAACAACTTGAAGAGTTGGTGTAAAGTTTAAAACCAAAAGGGACAATGAATGTGAAAATGCCATGCAAGGTACAACGCGGGGGATCATTTTCTGACAACGGCAAACCACAGTGTCCCGTGGGGGAGAAGGGCAGGAATGAGTTAGATTTTTTTTTATCTCCCCTCCCCCCTCTCCCCCACAAAAAAAGTCGGGGGGGGGGAGGGCAAAAGACCTCTTTAGTCACTAGATTACAACTCTCATTTTGTAGCTTACATCATTTCAGGTGTTTTGAAAGCGCATGTGAAAGCTGATTATCACATGCAGCCTCAGATAATTTCCCCCGAGAGCTCAACGCATTAAAATATATATATATTTTTTAACTCCAACAAGCTGGCACGAGCCATCAGTGGTATCCTTGAGACATGTGTCATCACGTGGCTTTGATCGGAACCTGGGTGTCAGTCGGAAGTGATGTGTACCTGGTGGGAGGGGAGGTGGCAGAAGGGACCAGCCAGGAAGCAGTCCATCGGGGTCCTCCCCGTCCAGTGCCCATCATCCCCCGATGGCCATCTCCACATCGGAGGGTGACCCAGGTGTGCAGACAGGGACTGGGCTCTTTACAGCTTGAATGAGGTGTCAGCCCACCACCCCAGGAGACCCTCCATCTGCCACACCTGTAACCTGCCCTGAGTTCAGGGTGATTCAGAGGGAGCAGGTAAGCCTAACACCCCAGAGGGCAGGTGGGACACCACTTTGGAAGAGGAGACGATGACCAAAAGGTCACCAGCCCAGGTGTCAGCAGGAGCTTTATGGCGCAGGGACCTGTATGCAGGTGGCTCCAGACCCAGCCGTGCTGCCACGGTGCTGAGGGTCTCAGGCCCTGCATGGAACAGTGCTCCTTCTGAGCTGAAGTTAGGATCACAAGACAAACTGGATAACTGAAGAGGACAAACAGGCTCTAAGCGTGGCTCCCACACTGGAGAAGCTCCTCTGAAGGTCAGCAGGCTCAAGACCCAGGAACAGCCAATGCTTCACCCTTAGTCCAAAGGCAGGAAAAAAAAATAGTTCCCATCATGGCTCAGTGGTTAACAAATCCAACTAGGAACCATGAGGTTGCGGGTTCGATCCCTGCCCTTGCTCAGTGGGTTAAGGATCCGGCATTGTCGTGAGCTGTGGCGTAGGTCACAGATGCACCTCGGATCCTGCGTTGCTGTGGCTGTGGTATAGCCCAGCGGCTACAGCTCCGATTCAACCCCTTGCCTGGGAGCCTCCATATGCCATGGGAACGGCCTTAGAGAAGGCAAAAAGACAAAAAAAAATGATGTCCCAGCTCAAAGGCAGTTGAGCTGAGGGAGTTAAAGTCTAACTCACAGGAAGGTCCACCTTTTTGTTCTATTCAAGCTTTCGACTGATTGGACGAGACCCACCCATATTGGGGAGAGTGATTTGCTTTAGTCAGTCGATGGATTGAAACGCTAATTTCATCCAAGACCACCCTCACAGACACACCAGAATAATGTTGGACCAAATATCTGGGCACCTGCAGCCAGACAAGTTGACATATGAGAGGGACCCTCGCAATGCCACTGGCAGCTTGATCAGCACTAATAACCCTTGCTTCCCAGGCATTCCTGACGCCACTAACCACTCTGCCCCTCAGCGGTGCTCCCTGCACACGGTACCCACCACTCCCGAGCGCTGCATCCTTGGCTACGACGCTCTGCTTGGTCCCCCTCCCCACTCCTTCGAGACGAGGACCACATCCTCAAGGAAAAGGCTCTCGGGCATCTGTGCTGGAAACAGCTCTTCTCTTCTGAGCAACTTGTTTGCTTTTATCTTCAGGGCCCTAAACTGTGCCACTGATCCCTTTTCCCTGTCTACCGAGAAACTCATGACCAGATCCCTGGGCCACTTCCAGAGAAAACTTCACCCCAGTAGCCTGTATTCCATGTGCTGATCCTACTTTATTTTTTTTATTTTTTGGAGGGTTTTTAAAATTTTTTGTCTTTTCATTTTTTTTCTTTTTTTTTTGTCTTTTTGCTATTTCTTTGGGCCGCTCCCGCGGCATATGGAGATTCCCAGGCTAAGGGTCGAATCGGAGCTGTAGCCACTGGCCTACGCCAGAGCCACAGCAACGCGGGATCCAAGCCTCGTCTGCAACCTACACCACAGCTCATGGCAACGCCAGATCGTTAACCCACTGAGCAAGGCAAGGGATCGAACCCACAACCTCATGGTTCCTAGTTGGATTCGTTAACCACTGAGCCACGACGGGAACTCCTGATCCTACTTTAGATTTGAACTTACTATTCCAACCCTCCCCTTCCCTTCATCTTCATGTCCTCACCTTGTCCCTTTTTTATGCCTTTTTTTTTTTTTTTTTTGGCTTTGCTTTTTAGGGTCGCACCTGCAGCCTATGGACATTCCCAGGCTAGCGGTTGAATCGGAGCTACAGCTGCCGGCCTACCCCACAGCCACAGCAACATGAGCTTCAAGCCGCGTCTGAGACCTACACCACAGCTCATGGCAACACCGGATTCTTAACCCACTAAGGGAGGCCAGGGGCCGAACCCACATCCTCATGGGTACTGATCGGGTTCCTTACCACTGAGACACAGTGGGAACTCCTCCACCGCAGGTATTTCAGAAAGACACCTCCGGTTTATTTTTGAATGAGGCAGGTACAGCTGTAAATAAGACAGCTGCCTGTGTGTCCACATCCCCACCCCGGTTGTTTCACCTTCCTCTCTCTCCCTTACCCAGTGCTTGTCCTTTTCCCCAAGCTGCTGCCGAATGAGAGGCTCTGCAGTCTGACCGTCTGTTAAATGCACACCTGCCCATCCACAACGTCCCAGGAATCACCTAACTTCACAAAGACCAGACCACGCTGCCTCCTCTCCTCCTCGCAGAACCCGAAGAATGTGGTGATGAGTGCCACTCCGAACCTGTCCTCCCCTTACCCAGAAGCTGATCTACACCGACTCAGAGGACCGTGAAGGGGCCGGAACGTGGACTCTGAATGTTGGAAACCACCATTTTGGCCTCATGAGTTACCCATTAATGAGATACCGCCTCGCACGGGTTACAGTGGCCATCATGACACAGGCTACAAATATCATACACAATAAATGTTCTATATAAACACATCTAAATAAATATGTAATAAATAACATAAATGCTAGAGAGGGTGTGGAGAAAAGGGAACCCTCTCACACTGTTGGTAGGGAGGTAAACTGATGCGGCCACTATGGAAAACAGTATGGAGCTTCCTCAAAAAACTAAAACTGGAGTTGCTATATGATCCAACAAGCCCACTTCTGGGCACATCCCTAGACAAAACTATCACTGGAAAAGATACACACACCCTATGTTCCTAGCAGCACTAGTCACAATAGCCAAGGCATGAAAACAAGCTAAATGTCCATCAACAGATGAATGGATAAAGAAGATGTGATACATATACACAGTGGAATATTACTCAGCCATAAAAAAGAATGAAATAATGCCACTTACAACAGCATGGATAGACTTAGAGGTTATCATAAATGAAGTAAGTCGGAGAGAAAAAAAAATACCATGTTGTATAACATATATAGAATCTAAAATATGACAAAAATGAACATATTAATGAAACAGAAACAGACTCACAGGAAACAGACTCGTAGTTGCCAAAGAGGAGGTGATGGGGGGTGGGAAGAATTGGGAATTTAGGAATAGCAACTACAAACTAGTATATATTGGAGAGATGCATGACAAGGTCCTACTGTATACATAGCACAGGGAACTATATTCAATATCCTTTGATAAACCATAATAGAAAAGAACTTGAAAAAATACATAAAGTTATAACTGAGTCACTTTTCCGTATAGCAGAAATTAACACAACATTGTAAATCAATGATACTTTAATAAATTTTTTAAAAAGAGTTAACCATGGACAACAAAGTTTGAAAGATTAGCTACTTAAAGATGTCTGGGGGAAGATAACAGTTACTTCCAAAGAAGGGGCAGGAAAATGGGATTTGGGAGGGAAGAAAGGACTCAATGAACTGTCTTTGGAATGTTTTTCATCAAAAAGGAAAAAAAAAAGTCCAAAGCCAAATATGGCAAAATGCTAGCATTTGTGAAACATGAGGAGTGGGTTCATGCATCCGTATATTTGAAATGTTTCTTTTTTCTTTTCATTTTTTTATCTTTTTAGGGCTGTACCCGTGGCACATGGAGGTTCCCAGGCTAGGGGTCCAATTGGAGCTATAGCCCCCAGCCTGCACCACAGCCATAGCAATGCCAGATCCAAGCCATGTCTGTGACCTACACCACAGCTCCCGGCAACGTCAGATCCTTAACCCAATGATCGGGGCCAGGGATCGAACCCGCATCCTCAGGGATACTAGTCGGGTTTGTTAACCGCTGAGCCATGACAGGAACTCCTGAAATGTTTCTAAATTAAGATATTTCCTTAAGTAATTCTTTCTGCCTTTTTCTTTCTTTCTTTTTTTTTTCTCACTTTTTAAGGCTGCATGTGCAGCATATGCAGGTTCCCAGGCTAGGGGTCAAATTAGAGTCCCAGCTGCTGGCCTACACCACAGCCACAGCAATGCCAGATCCGAGCCACGTCTGGGACCTACACCACAGCTCAGGGCAACGCCAGATCCTTAACCCACTGAGCAAGCCCAGGGATGGAACCCACAACGTCATGGATACTAGTAGGTTCGTTACCACTACGCCATAACGGGAACTCCGAAGACCTCTACTTTTAAACAAAGATGCCCAGAGAAAAGCAGCTTTTGATTGAGCCTGAATGGGGACCAGGGGCTTAGCACTCGGGACCAGGAATCTCTGGGGCCCACTCCTTAGCAGGAGCTGAGGAACAGAAGCAGATACTAATTTACTTCCCAGATCACAATTCCTTCTTGCTGAAATGGAGTGAAGTGTTTTCACAGAGCTTCTGGCATCCTATTCCCTCTTTGTCATGATCCCACACACGAGACAGTTTTGTTTACAACTATGAAGTGCCGCCAATCTCCTCAGTGACAACTGCACCCAGAAAAAGCACATTACCTCATCTGACAAACTAAAGCAGACGATAAAGAATCTTACGGGTGCCGCCAAAAGCTAATTGACTCTCATTTGAATAGTTACCAGGGTGACAGAGAATCCCCTGCACAGAGTTTTAAGAGAGTTTCCAGAAATGTCTTTCCATGTTTGATCACTCATTGTTCTTGAAAGACACGCGTGAAAGAGGCCATAAAGACAGTGCCATATCCAGAATCACTTTGAATCATTTCATAACCCATTCATTCCATTGAGGGATCAATGTTTCTTAGGTACCAGACAGATAAGATCAGGGGCCAGTTGCCAACACAAATAGGCACACTCCCTGGCCTTAAAGGTTCTCCATCAGTTGTAGATAAATAGGACAAATACAGAAATAAAACAGAACACAAGGCAGACTGTGCTTAGGGCTGCAGAAGAGGGTGGAAGGGAACATCTCTCTGGAAAGAAGACACATCCAATTTGACAAACTGTGACATCTGAATAACATGTAAGGTTTACAAGCGTATAGATGAAGGAAGAAAAATGTTCCACGAAAATAAAAAACTTTGAAAGTCAATCCATGGAGCTTGCCCATTCTTTTTCTTTCTTTCTTTCTTTTTCTTTTTCTTTTTCTTTTTTTTTTTTTTTTTTTTCCTGCTTTTTAGGGCCATCCCTGCAGCATGTGAAGGTTCCCAGGCTAGGGGTCCAATCGGCGCTGCAGCTGCCAGCCTACACCACAGTCACAGCATCGTGGGATCCGAGCCACATCTGTGACCGACACCACAGCTCACGGCAACGCTGGATTCCCAACCCACTGAGCAAGGCCAGGGATGGAACCCCGAATCCTCACGGAGACTAGTCGGGTTTGCTTCTGCTGAGCCACAGTGGGAACTCTGAGCTTGGCCATTCTTTAGAAGACAACGGATGAAGTTTAGAGCACAGACGCACGTCTGTAATTTCTATCCTCCCTTTTCAAACAGCTCTACTGAGATACAATTCAAATCTTACACAATTCACCAAGTTAAAGAGGACAATTCTGGGTTTTTAATATGTTTTCAGGGTTGTGAAGACATTGCCAAATTTATTTTATTTATTTATTTTTTGTCTTTTTGCCACTTCTTGGGCCGCTCCCAAGGCATATGGAGGTCCCCAGGTTAGGGGTCTCATCGGAGCTGTAGCCACCGGCGTACGCCAGAGCCACAGCAACGCAGGATCCAAGCCGCATCTGCAACAGATGCGGCAACGCCAGATCCGTAACCCACTGAGACGGGAACTCCTAGACATGGTCAATTTTAGAACACTTTCAACTCCCTAAAAGAAACTCCAGGAACCCCCATTGTGGTGCTATGGGATCATCAGTGTCTCAGCAGTGCTGGGACACAGGTTCTATCTCGCACAGTGGGTTAAGGATCTGGTGTTGCCGCATCTGTGGCATAGGTCAAATCCGACCCCTGGCCTGGGAACTCCATAGGCTGAGGGGTAGCCAAAGAGGAAAAAGGAAAGGAAAGAAATTCCATACCCATTAGTTGTCACTCTCCACCCCAGCCCCTGGTAACAACTTATCTGTTCATTTTCTCTACAGATCTGCCTCTTCTGGACAGCCCATAAAAGCGGAATCATACAATATGTGGGCTTTTGTCTCTGGCTTCTTTCACTTACCATGATGTTTTCAAAGTCCATCCATGTTATAGTGCGTATCACTATTTCATTCCTTTTTATTGCCAAATAATATTCTTTTCCATGGATTTCCACATTTTGATTAGCCATTCATCAGCCAGTGGACATTTGGGTTGGTGCCACTTTTTGGATTTTAGGTTAACGTTTTGCTATAACCAATGTTATAAGCATATAAACACGGTTTCTATAACATAGAAACATTGTCATATGCTATAAATTGGCAACAGGAGTTCCCCCTTGCAGCTCAGCAGTAAGGATCCTGACTAGTATACAGGCAGATGTGGGTTTGATCCCTGGTGTTCATTCACTGCCACAAGCTGTGGCATTGCCGTGGCTGTGGTATAGGCTGGCAGCTGCAGCTCTGATTCGACCCCTAGCCTGGGAACTTCCATGTGCTGTGGGTGTGGCCAAAAAAGAAAGAGAAAAGAAATTTCATACACATAAAAAGATTTAAAAAAAAAAAAAAGCGCTCAAAGACAAAAAAAAAAAAAATTGGCACACAAGTTTTTGTGTGGACCCTTTTAAAAAAAATATTTCTCTTGGTTATATGCCAAGGTGTGGAATTTTAGGGGCACATGGTAATGGTATGTTGAACTTTTCCAGGATCTGTCAAGCTATTTTCCACAGTAGCTGCACCATTTTACATTCTCAGCAGCAGTATAGGAAGATTCAGAGTCTCCATATCCTTGCCAACAGTTCATATTGTCTGTCTTTTTTTTTTTTCTTTTTTGGACAAACCCACAGCATGCACAAGTTCTGGAGCCAAGGATCGAACTTGCGCCACAGCAGCAATGATGCCAAGCCCTTAACCTGCTGAACCACCGGGGAACTCCTGTTTATCCTTTTAATTCTGGTCATCCTAGTGGGCATGAATGATACCTCATTGTAGTATTTTTTAAAAGTTTTATTGACAGATTGTTGATTTATGAGGTTGTGATTTTTCTTTTCTTTTCTTTTGTTTTTTTTGCCATATCTAGGGCCACTCCCGCGGCATATGGAAGTTCCCAGGCTAGGGGTCCATTCAGAGCTGTAGCCGCTGGCCTATGCCAGAGCCACAGCAACTCGGGATCCAAGCCGCGTCTGCAACCTACACCACAGCTCACGGCTATGCCGGATCCTTAACCCACTGAGCAAGGCCAGGGATCGAACCCGCAACCTCATGGTTCCTAGTCGGATTCGTTAACCACTGAGCCACGACGGGAACTCCAAGGTTGTGATCATTTCTGCTGTACTGGAAAGTGATTCAGTTATACATACAAACATCTATTCTTTTTCAGATTCTTTTCCCATGTAGCCTTTCTCTCGCTGCAGGTTTGACGTGCACTTTCCTGGTGGTTAAGAAGGTGGAGCCTCTTCTCATGTATTTATTGGCCATTTTCTATCTTCCTTGAAAAAACGTCAATTCAAATCCTTTATGCCTTTTTTAATGGGGTTGTCTTTTTATTACTGAGTTGTAAGCGTTCTCAATATATTCTGGATACAAGTCCCTTATAAGATAAGTGATGTGCAAAATTTCCTCCTATTCTGCCAGTGGTTTCTTTACTTTCTGGATGGCATCATTGGAAGCAAAATGAAAAAAAAAATTTTTTTTCGTGTAGTCTAATTATTCTTTCTTTTGTCGCCTGTGCATTTGGTTTCTCTACATATTTGGCCCAAATACTTTTGATGTTCCCTTGGTGTGACAGGTTTGTAATACCCGCTTTTATAGCGAGAATAGAAATAGGATGCAGTCAGTCCCTTTCCTAGCACCCTGGGGGCTTTTTAAATTGGTAGTTTAGAAAAGTTTCCACAGTCTAGCTTCTGGCTCTCTAGTCTTTCCCCCACTAGGCTCCAACGTTCCCCCACAGGGCAGGATACGCACATCCTGATGCCAGCCCTGGGCACTGGTGAGCTGGCGCCATGGACAGGAGGACAGTTCCATGCAGGAACCCCCGCGATAATATCACCAAACACAGACATGACCAAGGACCACACAGGACATAACCGCAACCTGGAAACTAAATGTACCTCCAGGCCAACTGCACACCAGAAGGTCAAAAAGACCCATGGCTTCTCCACCACCCCTGACAGGGGGTGTGAAAAGGGCAAAATTGGGTGTAAAAAGGAGCACCCTTCACCAACGGTGAAGTGGTCTGCAACTTCGAAAACCTGAAAAGCACTGATGGCAAAGATCCCAGGCGCCTCGGAAGTGGCCTGTGCTGTGGGGGGCCCTAAAGCTTAAACTTCATTAATTTAACCCTAAGTCCACTCCGTGTACCTTGTAAGAGAGAGGGACTGAGAACAGAAGCACAGGGAGCCGTCTCTACTGAAAGAACACAAAGCATAAATAAAACCAACAGCAGTTCCTGCCGTGGCTCGGCAGGCTAAGACCCCAACTAATATCCACGAGGATGTGGGTTCGATCCCTGGCCTCGCTCCGTGGGCTAGGGATCTGGCATTGCCACGAGCTGTGGTGTAGGCTGCAGACATGGCTTGGATCTGGTGTTGCTGTGGCTGTGGTGTAGGTCAGCAGCTGCAGTTCTGAATCAACCCCTAGCCTGGGAACTTTCATATATCGTAGGAGAGGCCCTTAAAAAAAAAAATCAACAGAAAGGAGAGAGCATAAAAGCTAGAAAGCAGAGTGCCCCAGATAACAACGACAGCGGTTAATATTTATTGAGGGCGTCTATGTGAGCAGCTTCTAAGTGCTTTCTACACACTTAAGACTCACCGTCGCCCTATGAAAGAAAACCTGAGAAGGAAAACTTTTTCCAGAATGGAAATATCATCAACAGTGTCAGACACTATGTTAAAAAAAAAAAAAGTAGTTCCCATCGTGGCGCAGTGGTTAACGAATCCGACTAGGAACCATGAGGTTGCGGGTTCGGTCCCTGCCCTTGCTCAGTGGGTTAACGATCTGGCGTTGCCGTGAGCTGTGGTGTAGGTTGCAGACTCGGCTCGGATCCCGCGTTGCTGTGGCTCTGGCGTAAGCCGGTAGCTACAGCTCCGATTGGACCCCTAGCCTGGGAACCTCCATATGCCGCAGGAGCGGCCCAAGAAATCACAAAAAAAAAAAGACAAAAAAAAAGTCAAAAATAATGAGGGTCCACAAAAGAGCTTAGGCATTGGTGATCAGGTTTGGTCCCCAGGCAGGTGTCGGTCACACTTGATAGAGCAGTTTCAGGACAGCGGAAGGAATTTACGACCAATGGCAAAAGAGTCAGGAGTGGGTGGGTTGTGAGACCACGGATGTGGCAAGTACGGATTTTTCTTTCAAAAAGTTGGTCATTAGATGGAGCATCTGGACAACCATATGAGAGGCTCGCGGGATCAGGGGACAATTGCTTTTCATGTCAACTTGGGGCTGTCTGTAAACGGATGAAGAATCAGATGCAGCAGAGAAAGGAGGAAAGAAAAGTCTATCCAGAACCGCAGAGGAGATGCATGGAGGAGAAGGGCTACTTCTCTGCAGGGTCCGTGAAGGGAAATATTTCTGAGGAGTCCAGAGAAGACTCCCAAAGGATTCCACCTCCATTTTGAACCACTGAGACTCCCCTCAATACAAAAATACCCTCCTGACCCCTCATCCTTTCCGGCCCTCCATTCTTGAGCCTTCTTCTGGTCTTGTTTAGCACCTGGCTTGACCGGGGAGGAGGGTGGGATCCTGCGTCTCCCAAGCAGCCTCCATCACACCCAGTGGGACCATGCCAAAACTGAGCCCTCTGCCATCAGAAGACTGAAATCCTTCTGAAATCCCATCAGACTTATTTGTTTACCAGTGCTTTTCCTTTCTCCAAAAAGACAGTGCAAAATGTGCTACCTGAGTAGGTAGCTGGTCCATCCCGCTGGAATATTTTTGATTCTTCTTTTGTGACCTGTCCACTGCAAGCTTCCCTGGGGACCCCCCCTGGAAGTGGGGGAGACTGCAGAGCTGGAGAGCTTTCCAAGCAAATTATTCACTGGAGAAGCATCGCACTGGCTCCGTGGTGAAACCGGCACCTGCCAGGGTGTCTTTTCAGTTTCACGCTCCCCCCCCCCCTTCATGTGTTGTCACACAGCAGGACAGGATGTCACTTCACGGTACATACAAAAGCCAGGGATGACTCCAAAGCCTCCGGACTTGAAGGGGCAGAAGGGCCTGGCTGCACTGCCGTTCTGGTACAGCTCAGAGAAAGAAGTGGCTCCTCATTTCAGTTTGGGGGGGAAGTCACATTTCCTTCCCAGCGCTTGAAGTTAATATAAGAAATCACCACTACTAGATACTCCTCCAGTGTGCAAGCGATCCTGACCCAGATGCAAACAATGAGCAAACCCAAATTAATTCTGCGCAGATGGAGTAAATACACGAAGTCAGCTGAGGTACTGGGGTCAAGGTGAGAACCAAAAAGGCTCTTCAGGACCTTTCCGTCTGACAATATCCATTTACAGTTAAGGAAACGTAGGTCCAGCGAGGGAAGGACACTTGCTCACGGTCCCCGAACATGCGAGAAGCAGTGAGACCAGAACTCAACTTTCTTGGTTTATTCTATTTTTCCTGATCCCCATACAGACGGCCATCCCCCTTCTCACAGATAGGTCTTCGTGTTCTGGAAGACATCACCACAATTCCCTGGCATACTGGGGAAAACCCTCGATGTTTCTTGCTTTTTCCATGACACATGAAAGGGGAGGGAGTCAGGAGTTCCCGTCGTGGCTCGGTGGAAAAAAATGACTAGGATCCATGAGGACACAGGTTCGATCCCTGGCCTCGCTCAGTGGGGTAAGGATCCGGCGTTGCTGAGAGCTGTGGTGTAGGTCGCAGACGTGGTTCGGATCTGGTGTGGCTGTGGCTGTGGTGTAGGCTGGCGGCTACAGCTCCGATTCGACCCCTAGCCTGGGAACCTCCATGTGCCGTGGGTGCGACCCTAAAGAGACAAAAAAAGGAGGGGGGCAGGGGAGGGGTCAGAGTGATAAACTAGTGATTACCTTCCTTACTGCGGAATTCATGGGACCACCTACCTTCGATCCAACATCTAGACAGTACCACGTCCAATTTATGGTTCAATAAAACTGGATGCTCTCACATGACTCAATTCATCTGGACATGTTTGCATACTACCAACCATCATGTTTTAGAAATCATTTCAAAACAAGGCCTTCAAATCCTTTAGCCATCACCGGCTTTCTCTCCCAGCAAGAGACTGTTTATGCCCAAAAGGCCGGCAAACCCTTTACGGCATGACAATAAAGTTACATGAGCTTCTTCTGACTACTACTGATAATAACATGCTGACAGACATACTCCTGTTGCTACGATTACCCATCAACAAACAGGCCCTTGACTGTGAAGCAGCAATGGATTGATAGTGTACCAAGCGTAAATCCAAGCCATACGATGGAAAATGACAGCTTGAAGATGCACTAAATCACAATAACAGATCAGGAGTTCCCACTGTGGCTCAGTGGTAATGAACCCAACTAGCATCCATGAGACCACGGGTTCGATCCCTGGCCTCGCTCAGTGGGTAAGGATCCAGCGTGGCCTGAGCTGTGGGGTTGGTCACAGATCTGGCTTGGATCTGGCATTGCTGTGGCTGTGGTGTAGGCTGGCAGCTGCAGCTCCGATTCCACCCCTAGCCTGGGAACCTCCATATGCTGCGAGTGCAGCCCTAAAAGACAACAACAGCCAAAAAACAAACAAACAAACAAAAAATCAAACAAAATGCCTCAACTTTGGAAAACTTAATGAAATGGTAGATTACTGCCATTGCTATTCCGGTTGATTAAAACATCCTAGTACCCTTGCAGGGAACACAGGAGAGGGACTGGGCGACCAAAACAGAAGTGGATCCTGAGGACACAGAAGGGGGGACAAACGGGTTCATCCACTGAGCATCTTACTGTGCTAAGGGTTCCATTTTCACATGCCTTGACAACTGTGGAATGATCTGGAGGGCCCCATCTTAACGTTTATTTTTATTCTTATTTACTGTCTTTTTAGGGCCACACCCATGGCACGTGGAAGTTCCCAGGCTAGGGGATGAATCAGAGCTGCAGCCCCGGCCTACACCACAGCCACAGCAATGTGGGATCTGAGCCGCGTCTATGACCTACACCACAGCTCACGGCAACGCCGGATCCTTCGCCCACGGAGCGAGGCCAGGGATCGAACCCGAGTCCTTATGGTTACCAGTCAGGTCCGTTGCCACTGAGCCATGATGGGAAGGAACTCCACATTTTCTAGTACATCAGCAGGTGGTGTAAGGCAGAAGCCTTGACCAGGAACTTCTCTGCGATCCAACTCAGCTTCGTGGGTCACCAGCGGGGTGTTAAGGCTTGAACCAGAGTCACAGAAGCAGCCAACCATGGAACCGATGACAGCACTGCAACAGTTGCTGATCCCGGCTTCAGAGAATAAGGGCCTACACATTCCGACGCGGGGCAAGGGACAGGACAGCCTGGGATGCCAGCCTCAGTCCTCCAACCCTATTAAGTCCAACAGCCCCCCTCCCCCACCCCACATCCAACCAGGCAGCACCGCCAGAATGTGGCCACTTTATTGCACTGCCTGGCTGTCCATTTATATAAACACACAGCTGAAGAGAATCCAGGACTATCTCCAGAGGAGAAAGCCCTGCTTTTGTCTGACAAAGCTGCTCTGACCCCCAAAGGAATGCACGATAGGAAATGAAAGTTGGACAGAAAATCAATTCCAACAGGAAACAGGATGATCCCTGCTCCAGCGCAGCTCCAAGATCTATCACTGTAATAACCCAGAGCACCGTGCCCACGAGCCCCCACCTCCCCTCTTGCACAGCGCAGGAAGGGGGCATGGGAAAAGCCCTGGCCAGCTGGGGCAGAGGGCCCACCTCACAGCCAGAGCAGTTCGCCGTCATTGCCACAAGGTTTAATTCATTTGGGCCTCTCTGATTGCAAGGATGTCGGTCGTGTTTTAAGAGGAACTTGAACTTGGAAGTTCCCGTTGTGGTGCAGCAAAAACAAATCCGACTAGGAACTATGAGGGTGCGGGTTCGATCCCTGGCCTTGCTCCGTGGGTGAAGGATCCGGTGTTGCTGTGAGCTGTGGTGTAGGTCACAGATGCGGCTTGGATCCCTAGTTGCTGTGGCTGTGGTGTAGGCCGGCGGCTGCAGCTCTGATTTGACCCCTAGCCTGGGAACCTCCATATACTATGGTTATGGGCCTAAAACACACACACACACACACACACACACACACACACACACACAGAGGAACGTGTACGAAAGACATGAAAAAAAAAGGAGAAGAAAGAATGAATGGGCTATTTCTGAAATTTTGATTGAGCCGATCAACCTGCTGTCATTCCCCACAAGAAGAAACTGGTATCCTCAGAGGCTCCACTCAACAAACAGTCACTGAGCTCCTGTTTCAGCAAGCACTGGGCAAAATGCCAGAAACAGAAAGACGTAGAAGACACACTCGCTCCGCTCTGAGCCACACCAGAATTTCAGTTGGGCAGGAAAACCTGGTGTTTTTCCCCCAAATTACTACAAGTCTCCAGAAGGCCTCACACAAGTGGATTTTGCAACACCTGCTATCCTCTAGTTCCTTTGCCAGGACAGCGGGAACCCAGTTCAGGAGGCCAAAGCAGGTCCTATATCTGAGCCTGGGCCTCCCTCTCAGGGTGTTCCCCCCCCCCAAACTGCCAACTCTGACTCACTTTGTCCGTCTATTAAAGTGGGTTAAGTTCCCTCGTGGCTTAGCGCTCATGAACCTGACTAGCATCCATGAGGATGAAGGTTCGATCCTTGGCCTCGCTCCGTGGGTGAAGGATCCGGTGTGGCCATGAGCTGTGGCCTAGGTCACAGACACTGTTCGGATCCCACGTTGCTGTGGCGGTGGTGTAGGTTGGCAGCTGCAGCTCCCATTCAACCCGTAGCCTGGGAACCTCCACGTGCCTTGGATGCGGCCCTTAAAAAGCAAAAAAGAAAATAGTAACAGTAAGAAAAAATAAAGTGGGTCAAGAGCAGACTCTTGTCACGAGACTTACTAGACAACAAAGAGCATGAAAGGGGAATTTGCACAGTTCAAGGGTTCACTAGGACTTATTTAATAAAAGACAAAAATGACCTAGGAAGTAGTTTGAAAGGATGGATGATGCTGAAATGATTTACACCAAATTGGATGTTCTTTGCCAGTAGGTAGAGTGGGACGGTGGGAAGAATTCTGGATGTGGACCCAGAAGATATAATATCCAGATCCAGCTCTCGTCAATGTCAGCTGGGCAACCTAGGGCACATTACTCAACGTCTCTGGGCCTCAGTTGCCTCCTACGAAATGAGGATTCCCTGATCACCTCCTCAGGACTGGGGTAAAGATGGAAAGAGTTTATTTATGTGCAAAGTGTTTTGAAAATACAAATATTAATTTTTATTATTTTTGTTATTGCAGTATGTTTTTCTTTTTTTTTTTTTTTTCCTTTTAGGACTGTGCCCACAGCATATGGAAGTTCCCAGGCTGGGGTTGAATCCAGAGCTGCAGCTGCCAGTCTACACCACAGCCGCAGCAGTGCCAGATATAAGCCGGTCTGCGACCTACACCACAGCTCACGGCAACGCCAGATCCTTAACCCACTGAGCGAGGCCAGGGAGCGAACCCACATCTTCATGGTTCCTAAGCAGGTTCTTTACCTCTGAGCCACAACGGGAACTCCCTCTAGTATGTTCTTCTTATACTACATATACAATGAACTTGCCTTTCCTGGGAAAACACCATCTGATGATGGAAAGCCAGGCAGGTAAGGAGACGTCTACCTGGGATCAGCACTTGTCTTCTTATAACACATCAAGCGGGCGAGCCAAACTTGAAAAAAATAAATCCAGAACTGAATATAAATGTCAAGTGAAAGCCATTCAATTGACCAGACCGGCTGGAAAAAGGATTTTCTTTACGGGGCTGGGCTCTGGGCGGGCACAGAGGTCCAAAGGTAGCAGAGGCTGGCACTGACGCAAGAATAATAAGAAAAAGAGGGAAAATAACGCAACTGTTCAAACCCAGCTCCGGGAAGGCGGGTTCCGCTCAAAGCCAGGCGGGGAGGCAGGGAGGCGGGTTAGGAACCCAAACAGGTTTAGTCATCAATCCAAAATCACAGTTGTGAAAACCACATAAAATGCCATCTGGCCTCCTGCATGGTGCGGAACATGAAGCAAGGCAGCCTTCCAATACACATGTTCTCGTTTCTCTGAGAACAGCTCTTCGCATTACCCGATCGACTGTGAAAGCATCACCCGGCTCCCGGCCCAGCGTTCCCGCCCCGGCCGGCAGGCTCTGCACACCAGCGAAGCGGCTCACGCACCGCAGGCAGGCTGTGCATCCCGGGCTTCCTGCCTTCCGACACCCGCTGGGTGAGGCGGGGGCTCTTCTGCTTTTCCCAGACCGTTTCCGTGTCCTCTTGCCTTCAACACGTGTTTTAAGTAGCGCTGACGATGCTCCGGGAAATTAGTCTGTGTGTGGGGCAAAGCACACACGCCGTGATCTTCCTCCTGGTCACCATTTTCAGGCGTGCACATCAACGGCAGTTAAGCACGTTCGTACCGTTTTGCAAGCATCACCGCAATCCGTCTGCAGAACGTCGTCTTCATCCCAAAGTGAATCTCTGCACCCATTAAACGATAACCGCCCGCGAGCCTCCTCCTGGCCCCTGGCCACCTCCAGAGTCTGCTTTCCAGCCTGAGGAACTTGCCTATCACATAAGCGGAAGCGCACCGTGTTTGTGCTTCTGTATCTGGCTCAGTTAGCATCATGTCCTCAAGGTTCATGCTACCTGCAGGAGCATGTATCAGATGTGCATCATTATCTTTTTGTCTTTTTAGGGCCGCACCCAAGGCATACGGAGGTTCCCAGCTTAGGGGTGGAATCAGAGCTGCAGCTGCCAGCCTACACCACAGCCACAGCCACAGCAACGCGGGACCCAAGCCACATCTGTGACCGACACCACAGCTCACAGCAACGCCGGATACAAGCTGCATCTGTGACTGACTCCACAGCTCATGGCAACGCCGGATCCTTAACCCACTGGGCAAGGCCAGGGATCGAACCCATGTCCGCGTGGATCCTAGTCGGGTTTGTTAACTGCTGAGCCATGACGGGAACTCCAAATTTTCATTATTTTGAACACTGCATAATACCCCATTGTGTGTATTTGTTTATCCATTCAGCCATCAAAGCGCTCCGCAGACGACTTTTTGTACGATATCAGCTCACTTGAGGTGAATGAAGGTCAAAGTCGGCTCTGCGCCTTCCAGATTCATGAGCATACAGGAAATCTGCCTTCTTGGCATCCGGCCTCCCACCCACCAAGCTGTGAATTTGAGAAGGAAAAGAACCATGTCCCCATCTGACACGGTTCCCATTCCTGCGAACCAGCAGCCTGATGCCTAAACCATGATAGGCAAGTGATAGATGCTTCACAAGGGAAGGTATACGCCTTGAGAGCAGATTTTTCTTTCTTTATCTTTTTACGGCCACACGCATGGCATATGCAGGTTCCCAGGCTAGGGGTTGAATCAGAGATACAGCTGCTGGTCTACACCACAGCCATAGCAACGAGGGATCAGAACCACGTCTGTGACCTACACCACAGCTCAGGGCAATGCTAGATCCTTAACCCACTGAGTGAAGCCAGGGATGGAACCCGCATCCTCATGGATATTAGTCTGGTTCCCTATCACAGAGCCACAATGGGAACTCCGAGAAGAGCTTTTTCAGAAGGCTGAGGCTACTCTTTTACTCCGTCATTTTCTAGGAAAAAAAAAAAAATACTGTCCAATGGATATTTTCTGCTAAGGAAGGCTTCCATTTTTGTGTGTGTGTGAGTCTAATTTTTTGAAGGCAGAATGTATTGGATCCATCAAATTAAGAGGAAGTTTATGATCGTGGAAAGAATACAGGACATGCGTGGAGTCAGAAGATAAAGGATTTAAATCTCGCTCTGGCTCTGACGTTGTGACCTTGGTTAAGTCACTGGACCTCTCTGAACTTAAGTTTCATCACCTGTAAAATGGAAATAATAATAATTGTCCCCCCCCAAAACCGAACCTTAATAAAAGGTCATTTGTGCAGTTTACTGTGCATAAGGTCACTTGCTTGGGTGTATAAACACTCTTTTTCTGTTTGTTTTTTTAAGGCCACACCTGAGCCACATGGAAGTTCCCAGGCTGGGATTGAATCAGAGCTGCAGCTGCCAGTCTACACCACAGCCACTGCAACACCAGATGCAAGCCACATCTGCGACCTACACCACAGCTTAAGGCAACGTTGGATCCTTACAGGAACCGAGGCCACATCCTCACAGATACTAGCTGGGTTCATTTCCACTGAGCCACAATGGGAACTCCTAAACAGTCGTAAGCACGCTAAGAAGTTAAAACATAAATGAAGTCACCAGGTAGCACTTACAAGTCAGGCGCAGAACAAGTACAAAATTACATGGAACTGAGGGGAGGCCGTAAAAAGAACGTCGGAAAAGCTGAGATCTGACTGAGCCCTTGAGGAAAGCAATGGGCATGAATTACCAGGGAGGAGAGGGGACGGAATTCTGGGCAAGTGACATAAAGACAATAAAGATGAGGAAGTGCCAAACCAGTAGCTGGACAGGGAAAGAGAAGGTAGCCTTAGCTACTCAAGGGTTCTGTTCCTGACCCAACATTCTCAGCAGCCCATCAAGACCTGTGCCAGCAGACGCTCCCCAGTCTCGAGGCTCCGGGGAGGTCCTTCCATCAGAGGTCCACGGGGCTAAGGCGGGTGCACAGCTCTCAGACCCAGCCCACTTCCTGACCGCATCTTTGGGCCCTTCTGGTCCCCATTTGGATTCTCCCCCAAACCTCTGACGGTCCTGCTTGAAATGGCACTCTCCTGCAATCACGGAGAATCAGGACGTGTCCATAAGGGCTGTCAACTCTAAAGATGGTTCTCCAGCACGGAGCTGAGAGAAGAGACTTCGGCCAGCAGCACAGCACTCCTCTGCTCCTTCATGGGGACACCACACACGACCCCTTCCCTCTCTGTTCTCTGAGCTTAGGGTCCATTTCTCAGCCCAGAAAGAAAAAAAAAAAATGACAACACATCAAAACCTCCAGGACCCAAAGGCTTCCTTCCCCCCAAACCAGAGGTCTTGGCAGCAAATGGAGCCCATGTCAATGCATAAACGCAAAGGCTACAGATTGGCACACCACCAAACCAAAAGACTGATTGGCCGCCTTGTGATCAGCACGCGACTCGATGCCGGGGGGGACCAAGCTGAGCCATGGAGAGGCAGAGACGTCTCCACGAGTTCAAGTCTGAACCAGAACTGTCTCAGGCAAACGTAAATTCCCAAAACCTCTTCACACTTACTCAGACCGCCTTATACCCCAAGCCATCAAGTCAAAGCAAATCCACCCAAGCCATTCTTTGAATCAGGTCCAAAAAATGTCTCTCAGGCACATCCAGTCGACTCAAAAACGAGACAGGACTTTTTTCTAAACGTACTTAATGGATATCTCTCTTTCGAGTACTTCAAGTCCTTGAAAAGTAATGTTTTCCAAAAAGGGACTTAAGAAAACACTAAAGAGAACCATTATCTCCAATGTCCAAATTGCCTCTGGGAAGTTCCCTCTCATTACCCCCTTTACAGCCTGCCAGTCATCCAAACGTGCCAACATCCTTTCACGTGCGTTTCAACATGAACTGAAAACAACGCTTAATGGGAGTCAGAGGAGACCCTGCGTGAGAAGGAGGCTTCCATTGCATTATTTCAGGAGATGGGGTGCTGGCTCCATGGCTAGCATTCTCTGCCTCTCCCTTAAGTCTGACCACAGTCCCTTATCAGTTCAACTTCATAGGACACCAGGCCCGTGTCTACACCACGCAAATGACCAGGTGGTTCAAGCAGTTGACTGGTTCGGTTAAACATCCATTAGGAAGCCGATTGAATTGACCATGTGTTGAAATGTCTCATTAGTTCCGTTAAAATGTTAAACCAATGGTGTGTATAAACATTTCCTCAGAATGTATGGAGTTGTAGTTAATGTTTGAAAAGGGATGACTTTTTCTATCTCCCAAATAACTGTTTGTAACATGTCTAGGCGGCATTATTTATGTCTTGATTGGTGTGACATACTGCTTGGGGCTCTAAGGCTCTGCCATCTTTCCCCGTGAGGTGCAGGAGGCCAGGATACAGTTAAGAAATTATCAGAGCTGTCAAAAACAAGCATCCATACGACTCACACCTGGTCTTCTTAAGAACTTTATTCCTTTAAGACCCAGTTTCAACCTTTTTCCTCACCTCCTCTCTCTCTTCCCTACATAGGAGACCTGAAAGAGAAATCCAATCATTTAAAGGAAAGAGCAAATGCCTGATTCCATTTTATGGTTTTTTTTTTTTTCTTTCTTTCTTTCTTTTTAGGGCCACACCTTAGGCTTATGGAACTTCCCAGGCTAGGGGTCGATTTGGAGCTGCAGAGACTGGTCTACACCACAGCCACAGCAACACTGGATCCAAGCCACACCCACAACCTATGCCGCAGCTCAAGGCAACGCCAGATCCTTCACCCAATGAGTGAGGCCAGGGATCAAACCCACATGCTAGTTGGGTTCATACCCCACCACTGAGCCACAATGGGAACGCCTCAGTTTTATGTTCCATGCTGTTCACGAGAGAGAAGTCTTAACTCTGATAAGTCAGCTCATTATTTATCAAGCAATTAAAAAAGGAAAAAGAAAACGTGTAGAACTTGGGGGATCTACCCCACTCCTTCAAAGATGAAAAAGGTCAGCCATGCAGATTCACTGTTGAGAGGACCATATGCACTAATTAGGCTCTGACCCCTGGGTTCTTTCCTTGAGACGAGAGGAAGCGGGGAAGGAAGGCGAGGGGAGTGAAAACGGAGCCTGGAGACTCTGTGGGAGGTTTCCAACACAACTGGACTGCCTGACATTTCTATGGCTCCTTTCTCTGCGAACGTCTAAGTGTTTTATGAACCTTGCCATAGGCTTCCTGTCCACAGCCCCGCAGGATACAGAACAGGGCTGCCATTCTGGGCTGTAGTCCTTCAAGGAAGAACTCAAAACTGTCCAACTGCCTTCTTTCTCAAGGGGACTCTGCCCACGGGAAATCAGAGTTTTAACACGCAAATTCAGAGACTCTTCTTCATACTGATGCTTCTTCCAAGAAGACAGAGCCGACTGCCTGAATTCAATTTTAAGCATGTTCCCAAACAGGAATCAAAAGAAAGAAAACTTCCTTCCTTGTTGCCACGCTTTTACCCCAAGAATCTCTTCACCTCGCAGAGCTATCCATCTGCTGCGAAGCTAAATTCTGTCTAGAAAGCCCCAGAAGCCACCCAGGCTTGGAGGGACCAGGAAAATCACCCAAAAGACTGGGGCACACAAGGTTCACCTGCAGCCAGAGCAAAGCATCCAGCCCCGCGACGCCGTACTTCCGGCACAGTGCCCCCCCACGCGTGCGAGCGCAGCCGCGGGTCCTCAGCATCCTGGCCGCTTCCAGGTCCCCACGCTGAGGAGCCACCATCCAGACCACAGGACATCGCCGAGCAGAAACAAGAACAAAAAAAAACGGGACAGCCCACGCAGAAGACAGAAAGAAAACAAGGTTTTTCTTAGCCCTGGGGATGGGATTAAAAAAGATTAAACACACACACACATCAGGTTTGAGTCGAAAGCCTCTCTAAATTACATTTCTTGGATTTTATTACATTATCTTTGTGGCACAGTTATTAAACATTAAAGATAATGACTCCATTCTGCAAGTAACCCAATATGGAACATGATTGATAAGCAGAACATCTGGGCTTTAAAAAAAAAAAAACTCTGAATGTCAACGTTTAGGAGCAGGGACAAGACAGGAGTGGCATTCAGGCCACCCAGTGAATGAACCCTTGGCCAGAGAGGGGCTGACAGTGTTTCATTAGGCAGAAGCTGGCTGGACACACACACACACACAGCTGGAAAGGGAACTCTGCTTGCAAGACAGACCCTTGGTTCATAAACTCCATCCGCAGAGGTCAGTCAGCTACTCCCAGGACACTGCAAAGCTGGGGAAGCAGGGCTTAAAGACGATCCCATGACAGGCAATGCCCGCTTCACCCTGAACACCAGGTGCCCTGAGGTGATAAAAGGTTCTGATAAGGGCCCCCCTCGCCCCCCCCCCGCTTTTTTGTTTGTTTGTTTGGCTTTTTGGCTTTTCTGGGGCCGCTCCCTCGGCATATGGAGATTCCCAAGCTAGGGGTCTAATCAGAGCTGTAGCCACCAGCCTATGCCAGAGCCACAGCAACACAGGATCCAAGCCGTGTCTGCAACCTACACCACAGCTCACGGCAACGCCGGATCCCTAACCCACCGAGCAAGGGCAGGGGCCGAACCCGCAACCTCATGGTTCCTAGTCGGATTCGTTAACCACTGCACCACAGCAGGAACTCCGGGACCACTTTTTTTAAAATGATCCCCAATAAAAGGATTTTATTTCATTTTTAACTCAATGAATTTTATTACATTTATAGTTGTACAATGATCATCACAACCCAATTTTATAGGATTTCCATCCCAAACCCTCAGTGCATCACCCCCACCTGTCTCCTTTGGAAACCTTAAGTTTTTCCATGTTTTTTGTTTGGTTGGTTTTTTTGCTTCTTTTTTAGGGCCGAACCCTTGGCATGTGGAGGTTCCTAGGCTAGGGGTCAAATCGGAGCTGTTGTTGCCTGCCTACGACACAGCCACAGCAACGCCAGATCCAAGCCTTGTCTGCGACCTACACCACAGCTCACAGCAATGCTGGATCCTTAACCTACTGAGCGAGGCAAGGGATCGAACCCACAACCTCAACAAAACCTAAGTTTTTCAAAGTCTGTGAGTCTGTATCTATTCTGCAAAGAAGTTCATTGTGTCCTTTTTTTAGATTCCACATGTCAGTGCTAACATATGACATTGGTATCTCACTGTCTGACTAATTTCACTTAGCATGATAATTTCTAGGTCCATCCATGTTCCTGCAAATGCCATTGTTTCGTTCCTTTTAATGGCTGAGTAATATTCCATTGTGTATATGTACCACATTTTCTTGATCCACTCCTCTGTCAATGGACATGTAGGTTGTTTCCATAGCCTGGCTATTGTATATCGTGCTGCAATGAACACTGGAATACATGTATCTCTTTGAGTCATGGTTTTCCCTGGATAGATGCCCAGGTGTGGGATTGCTGGATCGAATGGTAATTCTATATTTAGTTTTCTGAGGACTCTCCATACTGTTTTCCGCAGTGGTTGCACCAATTTCCAATCCCACCAACAGTGTCATAGGGTTCCCTTTTCTCCACACCCTGTCTGGCATTTACTGTTTGTAGGCTTTTTGATGATGGCCATTCTGGGCAGTATAAGGTGGTACCTCATGGTTGCATTTCTCTATTGAGTGATGTTGAACATCTTTTCATGTGTCTTTGGCCATCTGTATGTCTTCCTTGGAGAATGGTCTGTTTAGATCTTCTGCCCATTTTTTGGACGAGGTTGTTTTTTTGGTATTGAGCTGCAGGATAAAAGGCTTTTAAAACAAAGTGGATCAGCTTCTTGAGCCCGTTGGAGGACTTTGGCAGCTACAGGGAGCTCCCCGGACCCCTCCCCTGAAGGGCAGCTAAGATGGAATGAAGAAGGAGGAGGTGATCGCAGCACGTCACCCCCACGCCCTTCCCCTCACGTCCAACACCCACAGGCTGAGCGGTCACTGTGGGGCACTGGGGTCCGAAGGACCCTAAAAGTGCCCATGAAAGATCTAAACAAACACTACTGACAAAGGTTATCAGTAATGCGTGTGAATTCCACTTCTGCTTTCTTCCCAACACCATCCCTCGGGGGGTGATGTTTTGATGGTGGAGAAGGGAAAAGTTTTTCTACCCTGTCTTGCTCTCCTCTCCCCTATTCCCTGTGCAGCCCAGGAAGGTGTTTTGTTTTGTTTTGTTTTGTTTTAAGTGAATTGGGTCCTATCTCTCCACTGTCTAGGACCCTTTGACAGCTTCTATCTCTTGGGAAAAGTGCCTGCTGTGCCTGGGAGATCAGCTCTTGCACCCTCCTACCCACCGCCTCCCAGCTCCAGCCATTCCGTCCCTCCTCCCAGATCCTCCAGGGTCTGCTCTTCCCTCCCCCGGGCCCTCCCCGGGCTCTCCCTCCCTGGATGTGGCTCTGTGTTGCCTTCTCTGGCCCCTCAATGCCCCAGTGTGAGCCATCTCCGAGCCCCCCCTTGAGTCTCATCTTCAACATCACATCAACATCGCCAGGCCAGCTGTCATCTCTTCCCTTCCATCCTCTGTGTCTTAGTACCTAATCGCACTCATAATTTCTACTCAAATACCTTCACCGCTATAGGACATGAATTATGTTTTACTTGCTCACTTCTATATGCCTCGTGTAGAGTCTGGCTTCTACTAGGTGCTCAGTAGGACAGGAGGAGCCCAGTAAATAATTTGTGAATCGACTAGGAGGATCTGGGCACCCACAGGGCAACACCGAAGCCCGAGTACTTGGGTAACAGGGCTGAGCGGCCAGCTGGGAGCGGGAGAAGGATGATAAAAAGAATGTGGGATGGAACCAGAGAGAAATGCTTTCTTCTTTGAAACATGCTCCCAGATTTGGGCTCAATCGAATACTCCTCAGATTTAATTCAACTCATTATTATTATTTTTTTTAATCACTATCTGCCCAGCCTGGTAGATTGTTTGCAAAAATGTCCTCAGTTTTTCTCTTTGGTGTATCCCTGCCCTGCCTCGGTGTGATGCTGCAGCTCCCCACCGCCCTCCATTAAAATGCGAAGTCTCAAAAAATAAAAATAAAATAAAAATAAAAATAAAAAAGGAGTTCCCGTCGTGGCGCAGTGGTTAACGAATCCGACTAGGAACCATGAGGTTGCGGGTTCGATCCCTGCCCTTGCTCAGTGGGTTAACGATCCGGCGTTGCCGTGAGCTGTGGTGTAGGTTGCAGACGCGGCTCAGATCCCGCGTTGCTGTGGCTCTGGCGTAGGCCGGCGGCTGCAGCTCCGATTAGACCCCTAGCCTGGGAACCTCCATATGCCGCGGGAGCGGCCCAAGAAATAGCAACAGCAACAACAACAACAACTACAACAACAAAAAAGACAAAAAGACAAAAAAAATAAATAAATAAAATAAATAAATAAATAAATTTAAAAATGGGAAGTCTATTCCCCCCTTTAAATCTAGAATGGCCTTGGTGGTTTCTTTAGCCAATAAAATACAGCAGAAGGGGCACCGGAGCAGTCCTACGCTCAGACCTCAAGAGACCATGGTCCTGGAACCCTGCCCAGTTGCCTCTTGCACAAATCCAGGTTAGCTTTTTGGAAGATAAAAGATCACAGGCCCCCCCCACTGACCTGGAAGGCTGACCACAGACACACGAGGGAGGCCAGCGAAAAGCAGAAGAACTACCCAGCTGAGCCCAGAATCATGGCTAAATAAATGTTACGTCACTCAGTCGTGGAGCATGTGCAGCAATGTACCTGACACACCAAGTAGGCACTGGGGATGCAGACACGACTGATGTACAGATGGAGAGCCAGGCACTACTCCCATTCATTCCTTCACTCAATACACATTATATTGAGCACCTAATGGAACGCCAGGCCCGGTATAAAGCTGGAGATAACAGGGGGATAAGAGGTATCATACCCCAAGGAAAAGAGAATAGAGACAATAAATAGACAATTCCAAAACGGAGTGGGCGAAGTCCTAAGACAAGGGTAAGGAAACCTAACAGAGTTGGAGGTAAGATCGAGGGTAGATGGGGGGTGGGGAGCAGTTTGGGGAGACTTCCCATAGAAAATGTCTCAGAAGAGCCACAAGGAATGAGTACATTTAGCCAGGAAAAAAAAAAAACAGAGAGGATTGTTCTAGGAAAGGGGTGATACTTTCAATCTGTATCATTTGTTGCTCAGAGAGGAGGACAACACGTATTGTGTTCATCTCCCGATGCAGTTCCTCTCTTTACGAGTCTTTTGAATGAACTGAGAAAAACTCTGGGAAGAAACTCCCACCTCTCCTGCAGAATAACTGGCAATGTGAAACCTATGACTCCGGAAATAGAGTTTTAATTGAACACCCTCCCACACTGCAAAAAGGAAGGGAAATTTTTGCAATCGATGGGAAAGGAAAACAGAGAAGCTCTCAAGATGAACTTATTCAAGGAGGGGAAAAAAGAAATGTTTAAGACTGCAAAAACTCATGGGAGCCACAAAGCCACCATTTAAGTTCGCAGTTTTCACCCCCGATGTCACATACCACTGCTGATCACAGCAATTAATTAAAGTGGGTGCGTCTGGCTCCTTCTGATTTTCTGCTATCAGCCATAGAGCGTAGCTGCTCATAAATGTTCATTAGATGAGGTTTTTTCAAGTCCATATACATGCTGAATAGAACATCACAATAGTAATAATTGAATGGGGTAAGAGAAGGGTTCTCCAATGTCTGGATTCTTGGAGTGTCGGGAATTTCTTCAATGATAGTCTTCTATTCAAGGGGGAAGAGATGCTTTCAAATCCCACCCATAACCCCATCTATGATTAAGCCAAAAGTCAATTTCATTGCACTGGATGAAGAAGGTTATCTGACTTAATCAGTTGCAGTGAGGATTCCAAAATTACTGTTGCTTCAGAGAGAAACATTTTATTTCTCAGCAACCTTTAGCTGCAAATCCCAACAGCTTTTCTATGTAAGTCATGTATAAAAAAGTAGCACAGATCTTGGACGCAATCAAATACAAGGGAGCCCACTGTGTTAGCGGCCTCTGTCATCTACACAGCAGGTACAAAAATATAGTTATACACTTTGGGGTGTTTTGTTTTGTTTTGTTTTGTTTTTGCCTTTTTCTAGGGCTTTGCCCACGGCATATGGAGGTTCCCAGGCCAGGGGTTTAATCGGAGCTGTAGCCAACGGCCTACGCCTGAGCCAGAGCAACGTGGGATCCGAGCTGCGTCTGCAACCTACACCACAGCTCACAGCAACGCCGGATCCTTAATCCACTGAGCAAGGCCAGGGATCGAACCTGAAACCTCAGGGTTCCCAGTCGGATTCATTAACCACTGAGCCACGACGGGAACTCCTAGTTATACACTTTGAACTGGCTTTCCTCTTCTTAAGAAAACTGCCTTCCCAGAAGTAGCAACAGTAAACTAAAAACATGGTATTCAGTTGTCCTGGATGTCCCAGGTCTTTGAGTAAGAAATCAAGACCTCGGGGTTATTCTTGTTGCTGTTCATTACAGGGAGGCTGTGTTTCTTTGCAGATCTAGCTCTATGTGGTATACAGCACTTCCTCCACGAAACACAAGGAAACCAGACATAAATTAGAATTGACTCATTCAGACAATCTGCTCAGAACCTGGCCATCCATGTGATACTGTCTGTCGAGGAGTCCTACCGGCCAACTGGTCTACCGCTGTCAGGCAAGCCTTCATTCATCTCCGACGGACTCAATCCTCAATTTCGTGGTACACGTCCCTATTCTTCCTCCACATGCATGCCACGTTTTGCAGGGACATTTGCTCAGTCCTCTTTCGTGACAGCTATAATTTCTCATTGAGATTATGTTCTGGAGGCATTTAGAAGAGATGATTACATTGAAGGCCGTATTATCCTCAATCCATTTGTGCTGTCCGTCCTTCCTGTCTTATGCCGGTTGCTAAAGAGATTAGTGTGAAATGGGGCTCCTGTCCTAAGGGGTTAATAATTTTACGCTGCTCACTCTCCGCTGAAGTCATCATCGGCTGTGTGTGAAATCACATTTTTCTTGCTGTGAAAACGACTGTGATGCTTGGAATGGGACATCATAGCTTCAGGTGGGAGATGAGTTGCAAGAGCAGATGGACTCCTAGAAAATACAAAAGGTTCTTCCCAGGAGTGATGCTTCATACTAACACAGAGTGGGAGGAAGGGATGGAGCTTGAAAGAAAGTAATTGGGGACATGGAAATGGACGTTGTCACTGGAGTTTCTGGTTCTTTCTTTGATTAGTCCTTTTATCCTTTCAAAATCCTTTAATAGTATGATTGGGCCTTTCCAAAGATAATTATCGACACCCAGAAGCTGGTGGGAAAAATAAAGATGGGAAGAAGACAAGGAACAGCCGCTTCTCAAGAAAAGCCTACGGTACCATTGAAATTAGGAATTCCTTGCTCTTCCTTGGGCCTGTGTCAATAAAGAGACAAGGCACTAGGACCGGCAGGTCAAAAGCTCTGGCTAGTGATGCGACCTCTGTAATGTGCCCAAGGTTCGGTCCATCAAAAGACAGGATGCAATCATCTCCTAAACGGCCTTGAAAATAGAGCCAAATCCCAATAATTTGGGAAGAAGAAAAGAAAGCACACTTACATAGATTTTGGAAAAACTAGAAATAAAGTGACAGGTAAACAGAGTCCAGTTTTAAGACATGAAAGTTTTGCTTAACGTGAAAATCTAATGACAGCATAACAGAAATCACCAAGTGTGTAAAATGAACCATATGAATCCTTAAACTTTTTTGTGGTGTTTGTTGTTTTTGTTTTTGTTTTCGGTTTTTTTGCTTTTTAGGGCTGAACCTTCGGCATATGGAAGTTCCCAGGCTAGGGGTCCAATCAGAGCTACAGCTGCCGGCTTATTCCACAGCCACAGCAACGTGGGAGCTGAGCTGCATCTTTGACCTACACCACAGCTCATGGCAACACCAATCCTTAACCCACTGAGTGAGGCCAGGGATAGAACCCACATCCTCATGGATCCTAGTAAGGTTCCTTAACTGCTGAGCCATAAAGGGAACTCCATTAACTTTTTTTTTTTTTAATTTTATGGCCCCACCCAGGGCATCTGGAAGTTCCCGGGCCAGGGATTGGATCTGAGCCACAGCTGCAGCAACACCAGATCCTATAATCCACTGCACTGGGCTGGGGATCAAACCCATACCTCTGCAACGACCTGAGCTTCTGCAGTGGGATTCTTAACCCACTGAGCCACAGCGAGAACTCCCCTTAAACATTTTTTAAAAATAAAAATTAAGTGAAATAGTTTAAAATACATAGGGATCACCATAGAGGAAAAATAGTTTCAGACATGCAAAGTTTCTACTGTGAAATGTGATTTGAGGGGGAAAGAAAAAAAAAAAAAACCTTCTGAAAAGCTGTAAGAACATTCAAAATTGCTGACATTTCAAACATTTTGGAAAATTTTTATAAAAATAGATAAACAACAAGGACCTACTGTATAGCACAAGGAACTATATGCAATATCTTGTAATAGCCTTTAATAGAAAAAGAATTGGAAAAAGAATACCTCTATATACCTAGACATCTCTATTTCTAGATATATTTATTATATAACTGAATCATTCCTCAGTACACCTAAAACACTGTAAATCAACGATACTTCAATTTAAAATGTTTTACCTTGCCCCAGCTCCTTTTATAAGTGAAGACTCTCTAATTTACGAATAGCCACCACCTAACTTATCTTTTTTATAAATATGCCAAAAATCTAGATATCTTAAACATGGATAAATTCCTATTCCAGTAAGTTTCTGCGGAATTACGATATGGTTCAACAGTGGCTTAAGGAGTAATATCCAAAATGTGTTGGTTTGGGTTATGTTTTACTTTCTCCTACCCATTCCAGCCTAAGAAACCCCAGGTAACCTACAGGAACTCTTCACACGGTGACACTCTGACCTGTGAAGAGCAAGAGTTAGGGTCTGAAGCTGCCATGCAACTTCTGCTCACAGGAGCCCAGCCCTAACACAGCAGAACAGGAGGAAGCAGTGGTCCCTTTGAGTTAGCATGCTTCTGATTTTCTTTCTTATTTTCTTTTTTCCTTTTTTATTTTTTGGTCTTTTCTAGGGCCGCACTCACGGCATATGGAGGTTCCCAGGCTAGGGGTCCAATCGGAGCTGTAGCCACCGGCCTACGCCAGAGCCACAGCAACTCGGGATTGGAGCCTCGTCTGCAACGTACACCACAGCTCACGGCAACGCTGGATCCTTAACCAGCAAGGCCAGGGTTCGAACCCGCAGCCTCATGGTTCCTAGTCAGATTCGTTAACCACTGCGCCACGACGGGAACTCCCCGATTTTCTTTTTTAAATTTTAGGAAACATCCTATCTGGAATATCCCACCTGCGAGACCACAGGAGTAAAAATGAACATAACTTGAGTGATAAGGTCAACACTCGAGATTTAAACTTTTTAAAAAAAAAGGTCTTCTTGAGGTCTAGTTGATTTACAGTGTTGTGATGATTTCTGCTGTACAACAAAGTGATGCAGTTATACACAGACACACATCCATTCTCTGAGATTCTTTTCCAAGTCTCTGAGTCTGTTTCTGCTCTGCAAGTAAGTTCATTTGTATCCTTTTTTTAAGAGCCTACATGTAAGTGATATCATATAATGTTTGTCTTTCACTGTCTGACTTCACTTCATATGAGAATCTCTAGGTCCATCCATGTTGCTGCAAATGGCATTATTTCATTCTTTTTTATGACTGAGTAATATTCCACTATATAAATGCACCACATCTTCTATATCCACTCCTCTGTTGATGGACATTTAGGTTGCTTCCATGTCTTGGCTATTGTAAATAGTGCTGCAATGAAACTTGGAGTGCATGGATCTTTTCAAATTATGGTTTTCTCCAGAGAGATGCCCAGGAGTGGGATTACTGAATCATATGGTAGTTCTAGTTTTAGTGTTAGGAAGATCCTCCATACTGATCTCCATGGAGGTTGTACCAATTTACATTTCCACCAACAGTGTAAGAGGGTTCCCTTTCTTCCACACCCTCTCCAGCATTTAGTGTTTGTAGATTTTTTGGTGATGACCATTCTGGCTGGTGTAAGGTGGTGCCTCATAGTAGTTTTGAGTTGCCTTTCTCTAATAATTAGCAATGTCGAGTATCTTTTCATGTGTGTCTTTTGGCCATCTGTAGGTGTTCTTTGTAGAAACACGAACGAAGCAACTGACAAGGGATTAATCTCCAAAATATACAAACAACTCATACAGCTCAATATCAAAAATACAAACAACCCAATCAAAAAATGGGCAGAAAATCTCAATAGATTTAAACTTTTGAGAATAAAACTCGAAGGAGCACAGATCCACACATACTGACAAACGTGAGGAAGAGCGCTATCCCTGGTAAACTGAATTATTATTCCAAATTCTTTACCTGTATCTGCCATGCAACTTTGCAGTTGCTTCCACTGGAGGCAGAATTTATTTCTAACCCCACTGGGGCCACGTGAGTTGCTCTGGCCAGTGGAATGCAGGCAGGCATGAAGCATGCAAGGCCTAGACCCTAAGAAGCCTGGCATCTTTCTGCCCAGCAGCCTTGCACTTCAGCCCCTGCCATGAGAAGAAAACACTCTCCTGCTCTACAGACAATGAGAGCCACATGGAGCAGACTGCACCAGCGCTCCCCTGGGCACCAGGCTGAGCTGAGCCCAGCTGGACCAGGAGACCTCAGCTGATCTTAGCTGACTTCCCAGGCACAGGAATGATCGTAAATGAAATGATCGTGGGAGTTCCCATTGTGTGGCTCAGTGGCTTACAAACACGGCTACTATCTACAAGGATACGGGTTCGATCCCCGGCCTCCTTCAGTGGGTTAAGGATCCAGCTTTGCCATGAGCAGTGGTGTAGGTTGCAGACGCAGCTCAGATCTGCTGGGGCTGCGGCGTAGGCTGGCAGCTGTAGCTCCAATTCGACCCCTAGGCTGGGAACTTCCACATGCCACAAGTGTGGTTGTGGGAAAAAAAAAAAAAAGGAACAAAAGTAAAGTTATTAAGTTTTTTGTTTGGGTTTCTGTGTTTGTTTGTTTGGCTTTTTAGGGCCATACCCAAGGCAAATGGAAGTTCCCAGGCTAGGGATTCAATGGGAGTTGTAGCTGCCAGCCTATACCACAGCCACAGCAACCGCAATCTGAGGCACATCTGTGACCTACAGCACAACTCACGGCAATGCTGGATCCTTAACCCACTGAGTGGAGCCAGGGATCGAACCTGTGTCCTCATGGATACCAAGTGGATTCGTTACCACTGAGCCACAACAGAAACTCCTTTAAGTCACTAAGTTTCGTGGCCTATTGTCATGAGGCACCATCGTGACAACAGATAACCAATACCTGTTGTACTTCTGTGTTACTGTGTACCAAGCCTGATATTTTTAGACGTGTGGGAATCCAGATGAAAGAACTCCACAGAACACAGGATTCCCCAAAGGTGGACACTGTCAGTGGGTGAATGAGCACAAAAATCTGCCCCACAGAAGAAAATCATGGACAGACACACTTCTCTCAGACGTGGCTCCAAATGCAATGGATGAAAGGCAGAAGGTCTCATCCAAAGTTGGGGTTGGAATCAGAATTTACACTGCCTGAATGTCCTAAGCCCATCCCCCAACCCCTGCTGCCACCAATTGTAGTTGACATACCATATCCAAGTAGCTAGAAAAATAAAACCAACTACTTTCTGGAAGAAGGTCATTTAAACCCAAGACACCAAAATTCCCCAGCGGTAAAATTATAAGAAACATGAATTCCTCTCTAAAAATTGACCATAACTAAATCAATACAGATCATTTTTTTTTAAGTTTCAAAATGCTCAACTTGCAGAAAAATACATACTGTATGATTCCATTCATATAAAGCTCCACAGAAGGAAAAACTAAACAATATCTTATTTAAATGTATCACATATGGCAAAAGCTATATTACTATCAAGGGGTTGATGAGCACTAAATTCAGGGAGTGGAGAGGAGAAGGTAAAATGAGACAGCATCATACATGGGCTTCAGGAGAACTATAATATTCCATAAACCAACTCGACTTTAATTTTTAAAAAGCTATCTTGCAAAAAAGTGTACTATGGGAGTTCTCATTGTGGCACAGTGGAAACAAATCCAACTAGTACCCATGAGGTTGCAGGTTCCATCCCTGGCCTTGCTCAGTGGGTTAAGGATCCGGTGTTGCCGTGAGTTGTGGTGTAGGTTGCAGACGCAGCTCAGATCTGGTGTTGCTGTGGCAGTGGTGTAGACCAGCAGCTATAGCTTTGATTCAACCCCCAGCCTGGGAATTTCCATATGCTGTGAGTGTGGCCCTAAAAAAAAAGCCAGAAAAAAAAATGAGTACTGTATTATTCAATAAATCAACTAGACTAACTTTATAAAAGCTAACATGAAGAAAGAATAACATTCTATTTCTTAGGCTTGGTGGAAAGGACGTGGGTTTCTATTCACTGCTCTTCTTGGAACTTCATATTTCTCCTACACGCACTTCTCTGCAGCCCTGCTTTATAATCAACATCAAAGCAAAGAGAGAGCCAGGTTGCCAAGGTCCCGTACTGCCTACAGCCAAGTCTGGGCGCTCTCAGCGCTACACGGCCAACAAGTTTCTCTGCAGCCCCTCAGGCAGCCTTCCTCCTCTTTTCCAAGAGAAGAAAAAGCAGGGGGTCTGAGGACTTGCCATCAAGATTCTGGGGAGCCTATGGGATGCTAAGACCTGCCTGGGCAGGGGCGGGGGGGTGGGGAAGGGGAGCAGTCAGCTTTGGCTGGAGGTCCACAGGGCCACGGCTTCATGCAGGTGGAGTCACAGCATCGGGCACTAACCCCGCAATGCCTAAGCCTCCGTGTGTGAGCAGGAAAGTCCACGGATGAACAGGAGGGCCTGAGACACAGCCAGGGCAAAAAAGACATCGGCGAAGTACGAGTTCTCCCTGGACAGGTGCAGCTCAGGGATGTCCCGCTTCCCCACACAGTGCCACTTATGGGATCAGAGGTAGCATGTCACCACTCTCCTCCATCTCCCTCAAGAAGGTCACCTGCCCCCTGTGTACGGCAGAGGCCTCTGGGGAACCAGCTCCCAGATGTGCTGAGAGGAAGCCGGGTCCTAAGCAGCAGGAATCAGAGGAGAGCTTGGGCTGAGGGCTCAGAGGGCAGTGAGTTTGAGATGCATTATTAGCCCTGCCTGGGGATGCTTCTCAGGATGCTCCCTTGTTAGCTCCTCAGTCACAACATTCCCCAGAGATTCCATGAGTCTCCATTTACAGGAGAAAAACAAAGAGAAGTGAACTTAGAGCTCAGGTGTGCGGCAGAGCAGGGCTAGATCTCACAGCCCAGGCATACGGGTCCCATGCAGAAGCCTCTGTTCTTTGGAGGAAAGGAACAGAGGGCGAGAAGCCACAGGGAATAGAGTGTCAACAGCTGGGGGCAAAAAGAGATCAAGCAAGTTCTCACACAGGGAGCCCCCGTCACCCTTTTTTTTTTTTTTTTTAGGGCTGCCCCCATGGCATATGGAAGTTTCCAGGCTAGGGGTCAAATCGGAGCTGCAGCTGCTGGCCTACACCACAACCACAGCAATGCAGGATCCAAGGCAAGTCTTCGACCTACATCACAACTCACGGCAACGCCAGATCCTTAACCCACTGAGCGAGGCCAGGAATCGAACCTGCATCCTCCTGGATACCAGTTGGGTTCATTACCACTGAGCCATGTCAGGAACTCTCCCATCACTCATTTTTATCTCCTCCTTTCCCTCTCATAAATGACTACATAGTACGCATGCTATTTTCTACAGTGGATTCTGGAGAGAAAAAGAAAGGTCAGATTCAGGAAAGGATTGGCAGGTGCCAAACAGACAAGCCGGAAGCTGCTTCGGGTCAAGGCTATTGCTTTGGGGCCTGACATTCTGAATGCAAAGGAATGAAATAAAGGGGCTCTGAAAACGGCAAGTGACGTCAAATCAAAGTGACTGAATGACGTCCGCGACTTGAAGAGAGGACCCTTTGGCAGCAAAAGCAGCGCCAAGAAATGAAGAGTCAAACGGTACCCGCTGATAATGGATGAAATGAGCAAGAGGATGCTGAGGACACGCGGGAACAATACGAGTACATTGCTCTCAAATGCATGCATGGCGGAGAGTCTCAAGTGCGATCTCAGTGGCAGGGCTCCGGGGGAATCAGAGCACGCACGAAGGTAGCTTTTCCTCTGGCTCTTAGCCACCTGTCTCTTCTCCTCTTTGACAATCATTTCCTGCCTGCCCACTTTCCCCACCCCCAGCATTTCCTAACTTCACCCCCTCCCTTCCTACTTTTTACCCTCTGCGCTTTGCCGCAGGTAAACATGAGCCACTGGCCTTGCGTGGGAATATCTGCAGGATCTCGGTCATGAGAGGGGAAGGAGGTGGTGTGGGGCAGGGAGGCTTGGGTGGAGTTCACGCAGAGAGTACGAGGCGGGCGTTCCGGGGAGACCCCGCAAGCCCAAGTCAAACTTGCCTTGTGGCCACGCTGCCTGCGTGCTCCTCGGGCAGTGCAGGACTGCCCCTCAATCAGATGTCAATCAAACTAGATAAAGTTTCCGTTGTGGCTCAGTGGTAACAAACCCACGAGCATCCATGAGGATGCGGGTTCGATCCTGGCCTTGTTCAGTGGGTTAAGGATCTGGCATTGCTGTGAGCTTCAGTGTAGACCAGCAGCTGCAGCTCTGATTTGACCCCTAGCCTAAGAACTTCCATATGCCTCGGGTGTGGCCCTAAAAAGCAAAAAAAAAAAAAAAAAAAAAGTAACTGCCGTTTAAGCAAAGTTTACTCCACACCAGGAATTTTCAGTCATTAGAGCTAACATGCTGGTTATTCTCCTTGTCCAAATAAAGTCAGAAAACCCGATGCTCAAGGTCATACAATTAGGAGGCGGGAAAACTGGGGTCCCAAACCTGGCCTGACTGCAAAGCTCATTCTCGTTTCATATTTGGGTAACACGTCTAAAAAACAAATTGCTTTCCAAAGTCTTGATGCCAAGTGACAGTCCTCCCAGCGTCTGAGACACCTGCTGGCCCGCCTCCCTCACCTACACTTGATAATGTCCGATTCCTATATTTTTCTCAATCGGGCTGATATCAAATGGTACTGCATTTTGGGTTTAATTTGGAATTTCTATATTCTGATGCTTAGGCACCTTTTTCGTATATTTATGAGCTCGTCCTTTTTCCCCTTCTCTGAAATGCCTGTTCAAGTCCTATTCCCATTTTCTTTTGAATTATCCATCTTTTTTCTTATATATTTGCCGTATGCTAGGTAGTCATCTTTTTTCAGTCATATATGTTGCAAATAATTTTTTTGAGTGTAGTTTTTAAACTTTCTAGTGTCTTTTGATACTGACATGTTTTAGTTAAATAGAGTCAAATTTATCAGTCATCAAGTTCATGGTTTGTGCTGTTTGTGTCTTCTTTGAAAAGTCATTCCTGGAGTTCCCGTTGTGGCGCAGCAGAACACGACTCATATCCATGAGGACCCGGGTTCAATCCATGGCCTCACGCAGTGGGTTAAGGATCTGGCCCTGCCATGAGCTATGCTGAAAGTTGCAGGTGCGGCTCGGATCCCATGTTGCAGTGGCTGTGGTATAGACCGGCAGCTGCAGCTCCGATTCGACCCCTAGCCTGAGACCCTCCATATGCTGCAGGTGCAGCCCTAAAATGCAAAAAGAAAGTCTTCCCTACCCACAAGGTCATAAAATATCTTCCAGTATCCTCTCCTAAGCCGTTTCGAGTTTGCTCTTCACTGTTCAGTCTTTAATCCACACAGAATCATTTGTGGATGGTGAGGGCAGGGAGCCGACTTCACGGCTCCCCTCCTATACGATGCTCAGGTTGGCTCAGCACCATCTACCACTCGAGCCTTCCTCTCCCACTTTTCCACAGCGCTGCCTGTCGCAAACTAAGTTTCCCCAGGTGCCGCACTGTTTCTAGTTCTCTAGTCTGTTCAGGAGTCTGTCTCTCCCAAGGCTTATCCCGTGCTCCCTTAACTATTTAGATAACTTTACAGAAGTCTCCCTGTGCCTCCCAACTTTCATATAAAAAGGAGAATCAATGCGTCACACCCTCCTCCCAAAGGCTGTTGTAATTCTCATTGGAATTGCACTGAATGAACCTCTAGAGCATTGTGTGGGGGTCTGACATTTTATGAGAGCAAGGCATCCTATCATGAACATGGTATTAGCTCTCCTTTCATTTAGAATCCTTAATGTGTTTTTTTAAAAAAAAAAAAAACTCTTTTTTTTTTTTTTTAATGGCCACACCTGCAGCATATGGAAGGTCCCAGGCTAGGGGTTGAATTGGAGCTGCAGCTGCCGGCCTACACCACAGTCCCAGCAATGTGGGATCCCAGCCTTGTCTGCAACCTACACCACAGCTCATGGCAACGCTGGATCCTTCACCTGCTAGCGAGGCCAGGGTTCGAATCCGAATCCTCATGAATCCTAGTTGGGTTCGCTCCTGCTGAGCCATGACAGGAACTCCTAGAATTCTTAATGTCTTAATGAAAACATTTTATTATTTTCTCTGTAGAGATTTCAGGTACCATCTGTTAGATTCATTCCTTGGTACCTTTCATTATCAAAGTATTGATGAGGTAAATAAATACAATTTAATTTTGTAAATTGGTTTTGAAGCCCGAAGTCTTGATAAATGCTTTTATTCATAATTTATTTATAAATTGGAGAGGTGACTTTTCATACAAAATCACATCTGCAAATAATGACAGAGCTTTCACCTTTTTTTTTCTTTTTTTTTTTTCTTTTTATGGCCACACCTGTGGTATATGGAAGCTCCTGGGCTAGGGGTCGACTCAGAGCTGCAGCTGCCAGCCTACACCGCAGCCACAACAACACTGGATCCGAGGTGCATCTGCCACCTACGCTGCAGCTAGAGGCCACGCCAGATCCTTAACCCGCTGAGCAAGGCCAGAGAGCGAACCTATATGCTCACAGAAACAGCGTCGGATCCTTAACCTGCTGAGCCCCAACGGGAACTCCCAGCACTTTTACCTTAAGAACCATAATTTGAAAGCAGCTGGCAGGAGACCAGGACGGGCAATTCCCATTTTCTCCGAATTAGACGTTAACAGGACACAGGGAAGAGACTGCAGTGAATTCCAGTTTCTCTACTTGTCCCACAAGAAAAAGAGATGCAGTAATGCGGAGCAAGGAACATGCATGTGTGACACAGATACATGTGTCATCTTACTGAGAAAGACGATCAGAATTAATGAAGATCCACTGTATACCATGCCATTCTTTGCCCACACTGACTCATCTAAGAATGCTGGTGACCGGGGAAGAGACAAAAAAGAAAAAACTGGGGCTGAGTATCTGTTTAAAGCTGCCGTCAAGAGCGCAGACGTCTTTGGAGACAGACGCTCTAATGCAAAGGCCAGGCCCTGCTGTTTCATACCAGAAGGATATAATGAAATACATCTTGAAGACAGAAACAATGCACTATTGTGTCGAGCCAAGTTTTGGCCAAGATCTCCGGTTTGCATGTGTTTGTATTTAGAGAAATAAATCTGCCTTAACAATTCTTTAATCAGTGGCATAATAACTTAGAAGCTGCCATCTGTGAGTTTAATCATCTCAATACTGGGGGGGAAGAAAAAAAAAAGAAAAGAAAAACAACAATGACGATCCTGAGGGAAAAGCCTCGGCATCAGAAAGCTGGGCAGACACAGGGAGGCTGCGGCTACAAGATGACAAAAGAACGAGTCGGCCCAATTCCCTAGCATTGTGACATCTGCTAACTAATGCTGCTGCTCTGCGTTCCAAATGAATTTTTGGCATCACCCAACATGACTGATGCTTGATTCTTAGAAGAGAATCCTGCACAACAATGATGGGGTTTTTTTTTCTTTTCTTTCTTTTTTTTTTTTTTGTTTTTTGTCTTTTTTCTTTTAGGGCCGCACTCGCGGCATATGGAAGTTCCCAGGCTAGGGGTGGGATCAGAGCTGCAGCTGCCAGCCTACAAAGCAGCTCACAGCAACACCAGATCCGAGCCTTATCTGTGACCTACTCCGCAGCTCATGGCCACACCAGATCCTTAACCCACTGAGCGAGCCAGGGATTGAACCCACATCCTCACGGATACTAGTCCAGTTTGTTACCACTGCAAATCTCCCTGCAAAGTCCTTGATTTATACCCGGACAACTGCTCACGACAGCATGTTCATTCATCACGCAGGCCCTGGTGCAAGAGGGAGGAGGGAGCACTGGAATGCCGAGAACCCAACCTGGGGCTTGACACGGTGTGCAGGAAAGAGGCATCACTTCCGGTGCAAGCCCCTCACTTTTTCTCCAGATCACAGCAAGCTGCAGGAGACCTGAACCACCAGGGTAAAGAGACACAGTGGGTCAGGAAAGTGACAGGTCAGAAGAAGTGACACATTGCAGATGACCAGAGCAATCCAAGCATGGCCACTAAGGAGGGGTCCCCCGGCCATCCTGACTCTCCTGCTGTACCTGCTGTACTGGGGCTACAAAAGCAGGGCTGGTGAGTCCGAAGCAGGCTTTTTTTTAGGGCTGCACATGCAGCATATGGAGGTTCCCAGGCTAGGGGTCCAATCGGAGCTGTAGCTGCCCGCCTACGCTACAGCCACAGCAATGCCAGATCTGAGCCGTATCTGCAACTTACACCACAGCTCACGGCAATGCTGGATCCTTAACCCACTGAGCGAGGCCAGGGATCGAACCCGCAACCTCATGGTTCCTAGTCGGATTTGTTTCTGCTGCACCACAACGGGAACGCCTGAGGCTGGCTTCTAAAGTTCCCTTGTCATGCCACTCCTGAGTGCTGCCTGCTGGGGAACCCTGACCAGAAGTAAAAGATGACGATGGTGATAATAAGAATAGCAAACGCTTAGAGGTTTTATTTTGCACCAGCCCTGGTTCTGAGTGCTTTAACATACACACCCGTGAACCAGTGAGGATGCCGTTCTCTTCCTGACTAAACCCTGAACACGGCTTGAGATGTCAGCTGCCGATGGTGCGTGTGTACAGGGAATGAACATCTGTCTTCCGTCCTTCTAAAACTTCCATCCTACCTCCGGAGCCAGGCTCCCCAGACACCCCACTAGGAAATCATCCCCTCCCTGGAGACCCTCTCTGGAAAAGAAATTAAAAAGCCAAGTTCAAGCAGGCATCTCTCAAGAGTCGCCAAAGAGGTAAAGAAGTAGCTCTTACCGAGGAAATACAACTGTACGCAAAGCAAAATTACAACAAGTCCAACTGAGCAGCCCCCGGCCTCTGCTTCAGTCAGTTCCTTCTGTGGGGGGCTGGTCCCCACGCTCCTGACCACACGGATCCCTGTGCATTTCATGTGTGTAAATTATAAGGAGGAAAAGAGGGGCTCTCTGCAGGCGGGACCACGCTGCCTGCCGGCACGAGAAGTGGTTGTAATGACGGCCCCACCTTGAGTATTTCACGCCCCAGTTCAGACAGGATATTTGGAAAATGTTGGCCGCCCTTATCGGTGAGCAAAGGAGCCTAAGGCAAAAGCTGTGGGGAGACAGGATGTTAATGGTAGCTCCAGAGGTGATCCACAGCTTCCAGAGTTCAGGCTCAGCAGCTGAAGAGCCATCGAGAAAGTCAGGGGCGGGACTTCTGATTGTGGCTCAGTGGTTAATGAATCTGACTGGGAACCATGAGGTTGCAGGTTCGATCCCTGGCCTCACTCAGTGGGTTAAGGATCCAGCGTTGCTGTGAGCTGTGGTGAAGGTCACAGACGAGGCTCGAATCTGGTGTTGCTGTGATTGTGGTGTAGGCCAGCAGCTGGGGCTCTGATTCAACCTCTAGCCTGGGAACCTCCATGTAGAGAAAGTCCAGGGTTAACTGCTCAGACGGCACAGTTAGTCAATCAGCCATCAGCAAGCATCTGGGGCCTTCGCAGCCTTGGGGTACGTCTCCTCACCCCTCGGAAAGCAAATAAACAGCACCCATCCCACCACGCTGCACCCCAGCCACCCTGCACTTCTATACACTTGACAGAGAAGACTCATCCTTTTTTCTCTCTCTCTTTTTTTTTTTGTCCTTTTTGGGTCACACCTGCAGCCTATAGAGGTTTGCAGGCTAGGGGTCACATCGAAGCTGCAGCTGCTGCTCTGCACCACAGCAACAGCAGATCCCAGCTGCATCTGCAACCTACACCACAGCTCATGGCAATGCCAGATCCTTAACTCACCGAGTGAGGCCAGGGATCAAACCTGCATCCTCATGGTTCCTAGTCAGATTCATTTCCACTGCACCACGACGGGAACTCCCCAAAATGCTTCTCAATATTACAAGAAACTTGTTTCCAGGTTCCCAGGAAGTGATGTTTGCATTTAGTGGACAGATACAACCACAGCCCAGAGGCCTTTCTACCCGTTCGCAGTCTCCAGGGGCTCACTTCCTAGGTCTTATTCTCTCGAAGCCAAACACCTAATCTGAGGAGGGTATTTAAGCTCATGGGAACCAACCCTAACGCCCCTGCCCAGCAACACCTGTGCCTTCTAGGAACAGGGCCCCAGTCCTTGTCCTACAGGACAAGGCGGTGGCAGCCGTTGGGGCCAGGGAGAGATGACAGTGGAGGGCCTGTGTGGTCTTGTCCACCTGTCGGGTCCCTTCCCTGGGTAGCACTGATCAGAGCTGGACATTTGAACAGAACTAAGCTGAGAAAGAGCTGAAGGAAACATCCAATCCAACAATGCCTGTCTCTTAGTGACAAGTGGAGTGAGGCCTGGGACGGAGGTGTGACTTCCCCAGATGCGCCTGCCCAGCGGCAGAGCTGAAAGTCTGCCACCTCCACATGCACTCCTCTTTCTGTTACCCAATGACCCCTCCCACAGAGGGGGCTGCTCAGGTTTGGCAGCGGAAGGACTGTCGCACACGTTCCGCACGCCTCCCCCAGGACCACATCCATGGCATGTGGAGGTTCGCGGGCTAGGGTTCAAATTAGAGCTGCAGCTGCAGGCCTACTCCACAGACACAGCAATGCCAGAGCCGAGTCATGTCTGCAACCTACACCTGAGCTCATGGCAACACCGGATCCTTAACCCACTGAGTAAAGCCGGAGATCGAACCCACATCCTCATGGATACTAGTTGTGTTCTTAACCTGCTTAGCCATAGCGGGAACTCTGGTTGCAGAAGTGATTGACATGAATCTGTGGCATAGAATGAGGGGTGCCTGTGATTTCAGCGCAGTCTGGCTCTTACCTGCCATGCCATCGGGCATGTCCACATGCCACAGGCTAAAGCAGGTTCAGGCTTGGGGACAGTGGAGCCAGCCCAGAGGGCTGAGTGACCTCCCAGACGCATGGCGAGTCAGCACTGACACTGGCCTCAGCCCCAGCTGCCATCCTCACCCCCATCTGCAGTTTCCACTGGCTCTGATCTCACGCTGCCCCCACCATCCTGCTCCTGCAGTGGCCCGTCACTGTTGTCCTTGGCCGACACCCGTGTATTGTTACCCAAGGCCCCAGGTCAGACGCTGTGAGAAGACACCTGGAAGGAGACACCGCAGCTCCACGCAGAGCAGGTGGAATTTGGAAAAGGGCCAGTTGCGAATCACGGTGAGACAAACTTTCATTTTAGTCTCTCTCTACTTGATGGCTCCCTGTGTTTACCTGCTCTGGGCTGCAGGTGAGCGAGGAATGAGCTTTGATCCGGCTCCAAACCCAACACTACTGCTTGCCCCTGGCGGTGAGCGCAGGAAGCCTGGCGAGCTGGGCAGGTCAGGGGTGAGTGCCCTGCCTTCCCAGGAAACCCCGAGACCCCTCCCTGTGCGCTGTGGCCCCGAAGTTCACATTTCTCTTGGCCCAGGCTGTTTATGTGTGGGTCCTGCCCCTCAGCAGGATGGATGCCCCCCCCCTTCCCGGGACACGGGGTGGTGACCGGGGGGAGGAAGTGACGATGAAAACACATGCTGTACAGCACAGGGAACTGTACCCAGTCATGTGTGAAGGAGCATGACAAGAATATGAGAAAAAGAATATATATGTGTGTATATGTGTGTGCATGTGTAACTGGGGCACTTGGCTATACAGCAGAAATTGACATGACATTGTACCTCAACTATAATAAAAAAAATTTTTTTAAAGAAGCTCAGCCTGGGAGTTCCCGTCGTGGCTCAGTGGTTAGCGAATCCGACTGGGAACCATGAGGTTGCGGGTTCGTTCTCTGGCCTCGCTCAGTGGGTGAGGGATCCGGCGTTGCCGTCAGCTGTGGTGTAGGTTGCAGACATGGCTCAGGTCCCGTGTTGCTGGGCTGCGGTGTAGGCTGGCAGCTACAGCTCCAATTCAAACCCTACCCTGGGAACTTCCATATGCCACAGGTGCAGCCCTAAAAAGACAAAACAAAACAAAACAAAAAAACCAAAAAAAAAAAAACAGGTGTCATTCATGTAACAGTACAATCATGGACCCAAATATCAATAATATCCCTGGCCTATGGCAATGGTGATCTAGGGGCCCAAATTTTGTCACTGATTCAATGGCGATTAGAAGAGAAGGGATCTTAGATTTTATCAATAAGAAAACCGAGACTTGGAAAGGTCAAACAGCTGGATCAAGGTCATACCACTGGGAAGGGGCACCCAGCTCCAATGGGCTTTACGGAGGGTGGGGTAAAAGGGATGTTAAGAGCAAAGCCAAAAAATATACAAAGAAAAACTGACTTAGGATGACTTTAAGTGACACATTTAATCTTCTTAGGTATCACCATTTCTACTTTGCTAAGAAACATTTCACTAACCTGAAACATTCACTAACCTGGAGCACCGTAAAGAAATGGGTTTTGTGAAACCAGAGAAGCACCACGTCTAATAATTCAGAAATTGCTACTCTGGAGGGAAAAAAAAAAAAGAGTGAAAGAGCAAGAAAGGAAAACATTAGAGGTGCCACCTTGTTGAAAAGAAAAAAAAAAAAGGAACTTCACCGTGAATAAAGATTTTAATTTTTTTTAAAGAAAAGGTTAGATTTTTACCTATGTAAATCATTCTGCGGATGCCTTTGAGAATTGTTTTTCACCTCGTCAAAACAGGAATGTCTCAAAAGAAGAGAAATTGCTTTTCATAAGAAAGCTTGGCAGCCCCATGTCCTGTGCTCCTGGTACAGCAGGAAGCCACCGGGTCAGCTCACTTGTGGCCAGTTGGTTGTAAAAGGCTGTGTAAATATATCGAGCAGAAAAAACACAAGACATGGCTGTATAAAACGCCTTTGAGAAAGAGGATGTAGTACCAGAGAGGGTTCTTTATTATTCTTATTTTTGTCTTTTTAGGGCCAAACATGCAGGACATGGAAGCTCCCAGGCCAAGGGTGGAATCAGAGCTGCAGCTGCCCGCCTACGCCACAGCCATAGCCACACCAGATCCTTAATCCACTGAGCGAGGCCAGAGATCAAACCCTTGTCCTCATGGATACTGGTGGGGTTCCTTACTGCTGGGTTATGATGGGAACTCCAGCGAGGCCTCCTTAAAGGAGAACCCACAGAGTTCTGTAGCGCAACAGGATCAGCGGCATCTTGCGAGCGCGGAGATGCAGGTGCAATCCAGCCAGTGGGTTAAGGATCTGTCATTGCCGCAGCTGTGGCTTAGGTTGCAACTGCAATCCAGATCTGATCCCTGGCCCAAGAACTCCATATGCCACAAGGCGGCCAAAAATGGAAAAGAACAAAACAAAACAAAACAAGGAGCACTCACAAGCCTGACCACGTTTCTGATTTCCTTCTGAAGGAGTCACATGCAGCTCCCATGGAAAAATGTGGCGTGAGTTTTCAGAGACAGCTTCTCCAAAGGACACTGGCTGTGCTAAGACACTTAACTGATTTTGATGGATGGGGGAAGGTGGCGAAGAAAAGGGGTGAGACCTTTGAAAATGGGACGAGTGTTTTATTTTTGTTAAGAAATATACTTGCAGTGTCACACGCCAAATACCAAAAGGGTCCAACAGTTCCAAACCTAACCCGGGCATTGTACAAACCCGCATAAACCCTGATAGATGTGAGGGCAGCTGCTCTGAGAATCCACCACTGCAGAGGTGCCAGCCCCATGTAGGGCATCGAGAACAGCTCCTTGAAAAGGTACATAATCCTGGAGTTCCTGTCGTGGCGCAGTGGTTAACGAATCCGACTAGGAACCATGAGGTTGCGGGTTCGATCCCTGGCCTTGCTCAGTGGGTTGAGGATCTGGTGTTGCCATGAGCTGTGGTGTAGGTTGCAGAGGCAGCTCAGATCCTGCGTTGCTGTGGCTGTGGCGTAGTCCAGTGGCTACAGCTCCGATTGGACCCCTAGCCTGGGAATCTCCATATACCGAGAAAGTAGCCCTAGAAAAGGCAAAAAGTCAAAAAATTTAAAAAAAATTTTTTAAAGGTACGTAATCCAGTAATAATAATAATAATAATAGCAGGGAATAATCTGAAATAACAGGGAAAAATATTTCCTCCCCAGGTTACTTCTTCCCCCAGAACTAAGAACGTGCCACCTGTATATGTACTTTGGGAGATCTCTACAAATGTCTTTCAACAGAAATTGCCCAGACCTAAAAACCTGAGCTCATCAGTTCAGACAGGATATGTTTCAAAGATAAGTCATCATTCAAAAAGAATGTGTTATTTTTCCTTTTGCAAAAAGGAAATACAGCCCCCCCCCCTTTTGTTAATTTTCATAGAACTGCCTTTACCCCCACCCTGTAAAGCACGAGGAAATTCCAGCTTTTGCTCTGGAAAGTTACAAAACCTGGTTAGCTTAGGTGCAATGTCTAGTAGAAATTATTGCGTCTGCCTCATGCCTAGCACTCCTAGTTATGCTACCGTAGGTATGTAAGGTATGTAATTTTACGAAATTCTAGAAGTAAAGTTAATCATTAAAACCCACTGCTGGGGAAAAACGTAATTGTAATGTATACATGTAAGGATAACCTGACCCCCTTGCTGTACAGTGGGAAAATAAAAAATTATAAAAATAAATAAAAATTTTAAAAAACCCACTGCTAAAGTAAATGCTTTAAGTCACCTTCTTGATGAATATTTAAAGAAATAAGAAATGTCCCTAATATTAAAGGAAAAAGTAGGACTTAGAATTCCATACACAATACAATCAAAAAAAAATTTAATCTGTATACACAGATTAAAATTTAAGAAGAAGAAGAAAAACTGAACAGTCCCATAATCATTTTTAGAAATGAAATGAGTGGTTAAGAATTGACACAACAATCCCCATGTCAAAATAGTTTTATAGGCAAATTCTACTAAATTTAATCAATCCAATCTTCTGCAGACTCTTCCAGCAAACAGGAAAAAAAGGAACCATTCCCCAACTCATTCAACAAAGCTATGACAACTGAAACTGAACCAGATAAGGACAGTATAAGAAAAGAAAACTATAGGCCACATTCACTCATGAACACAGATGTGAAACTCCTGAACAAAATTTTAGTTCAGTCAAACCCGGCAATATTTTTTTAAGAAATAAAGATGGCAGTTCCTGTCATGGCTCAGTGGTTAACGAATCCAACTAGGAACCATGAGGTGGCGGGTTCGATCGCTGGCCTTGCTCAGTGGGTTAAGGATCCAGCGTTGCCATGAGCTGTGGTGTAGGTTGCAGATGCAACTTGGATCTGGCGTTGCTGTGGCTCTGGTGTGGGCCAGCAGCTACAGCTCCGATTCGACCCCTGGCCTGAGAATCTCCACATGCCACAGGTGCGGTCATAAAAAGACAAAAAGCCAAAAAGGAAAGAAAGAAAGAAAAAAAAGAAAGAAAGAGAAAGATGATAACAATAGCATCCTTAGGGCAAATATTATAAGAATAGCTTAACATTATGAAATATCTTTTGAGTTCCCTGGTGGACTAGTGGTTAAGGACTCGGCATTGTCACAGCTGTGCCTCAGATTCAACCCGTGGCCCAGGAATTTTCACACACTGTGGGAGTGGAAGCATAAGAATAAGGAGGAGGAGGAGAAGAAGAAGAGGAGGAAGAAGGAAGAAGGAGGAGCAGGGGAAGAAGGAGAGGGAGGATGCGGAGAAGAAGAAACTCTCTTACAGTTGCTCCCCCATTAAATATTAAGGGCAAAAATTACAATTACCTCAATGGACGTAGAAAGACACTTTATTCAACTCAATTCCCATTTATATTTAAAAATATTATCAACCTAGGAAAAAGCTTTCTTACCTTGACAAAGGACATCTACCCATATCACACAGCAAACATCATATCTAATGGTTGACTACTAGACGCACTCCCTTAAAAACTTTAGAACCAGGATGCCCGTGATCACTATCCCCATTCATCATAATCCCAGAGAACTTAGCTAGAAGAGTATGACAAGAAACATCAAGAAGAGGACCAAAGAAAAGAGACAAATAGTCGTGACTGCAGATAAGATGATTATCTACACCGAAAACTCAAAAGAGACTCCACAAAGTATTAGATTTAATTCCCCCCGGCTTCTTGCATATCCCATTAGTATGAGAACCTACTGGAGAAGTGGATAAGGAAGTCCCTAGGATGGAGGTAGGCAAGGATATTTACAACATTAAAATTATAAAGCATTGAAGAAAAATAAATATTATTACTTTATGAGAGCAGACAATATACACAGAGTGGGAGAAGATCTTTGAAATGAATATATTTAACAGAGCAGACCTAAGACTACTGTCCTGACAAAGGACTCCTTCAAGGGTGGCCCTCGGTTGGCAGCTGGGAACTTTGTTTTCAGGAGGGTTCCCACCACTCCCAGAGCTGTTGAGAGTGGCTCGTGGTGCCTAATCTGTTTGTTCAAACATTGTGGTTGATGCTGAACATGTGCGTTCCCTCTGGGAGTCTGGAATGCCATAGGTGCTGGGCAGAGGGTGCCTTTATGACCAGAACCCCCGGAAAACCTTGGGAACCCTGTCTCTAGTAAGCTTCCCTGTGAGACAGCACTTGACACTGGCTGTCACGATTTGATGCCGGAAGAACTAAGTGCATCCTGTGTGACTCCACAGGAATAGAAGCCCTGGAAGCTTGTGCCTGGATGTCACATCACGTGGCTTTTTCCTTTCCTGATTTTTCTTTGCGTCCTCTGGGTGTACTAAATCTTTCCCGTAAGCCTTTATTCAAAGTCCTCTGAGCTCCTGGTTATTGTGTCACAGGGGACCCCTGACATCATAACCAACAAAGATGCACATTCAGATCGCCTAAAATTCAGTTGCACCGATGGCTATGAAAAAGACAAGCAATGAATACAATGAGAAAAATGGGCAAAGGAAATGAACAGACTATTTTTAGAAGAGAAAAATCCCACAGCTAATAAAACTAGGAAGAGATGAGCAATCCCACTAGCAATGGGAAACTCAAAGTAAAACAATGAAAACACCCTTTCATCCTCATCTGACAGACAAAATTTCAGAGTCTGAAAACACAGAGCGATGGTGAGATTGTAGACAGACCACTGTGGAGAACAGTCTGGCAACATCTGGCATAGCTGAGGTCATGTGTTACCCTGTGAGCCCACACGGTATGTGAGCAAGATACATGTGATGTGGTTAAGGCACGGGGATGTTTCCTGTAGCATCACTAGTCTTAGTGACAAGTTGGAAACAACCTCAGATCCATCAAAAGAGGAATGCTAATTAGTTATGGGATAGTCATTCATTACAAGTTATGCAGTTAAATATACACAATGGAATACTACTCAGCCATAAAAAAGAATAATGCCACTGGCAGCAACGTGGATGCAACTAGAGATGCTCATGCGAGGTGAAGTCAAAAAGAGAAAAGACAAATGCCATATGATATCAGTTACATGTGGCATCTAAAATATGGCATAAATGAATCTATCTACAAAACAGAAACAGACCGTGGACATGGAGAGCAGACTTGTGTTTGCCAGGGAGAAGGGAGAAAGACAGGGATGGATTGGTGGATGCAAACCATTGCAATTAGAATGGATGGGTAATGGGGACCCTACTGCACAGCATAGGAAACTGTGTACAGTCTTTCAGGTTAGAACATGATGGAACACAGTGTGAAAAAAAAGAATGTGTATATGTATATACACAACAGAAACTGAAGGAATGGTGTAAATTAACTATACTTTAATAAAAAAATTTTTAATGAGGAAACTAAATCTGCAGATAAATCCTGAAGTTTTCATCAAGTGAAGTAAGTTCTCGATAGGTAGGCAGAGTGTGCTACCATTGCGAATGACTCTGTGTGTGAATGCCTTTAAAATACACACACCATACAGTAGTGATTGCTCCTATGGGATACTCCCACCTACAAAGCTATGTAGGTTTCCATGAAAGCACAGATGAGGTCAATTTCCCATCATCTCCAGGGAAGAAGACAGAGCAGTGGAAGGCAATGTCTTCAACAATAATGCCTTATTACATGAAAAATGCATCTGGGAGGTCCTGTCATGGCCCAGCGGTAACAAATCCAACTGGTATCCACGAGGACGTGGGTTCGATCCCTGGCCTCGCTCAGTGGGTTAAGGACCCGGCGTTGATGTGAGCTGTGATGTAGGCCACAGACACAGCTCAGATCCTGCGTTGCTGTGGCTGTGGTGTAGGTGAGTAGCTGTAGCTCTGATTCATCCCCTAGCCTGGAACCTCCATATGTGGCAGATGCGGTCCTTTTAAAAAAAAAAAAAAGGGGGGGGGCAATGCTAAATATGGAAGACTGCTACATGGATCATATCCTATCATCTCCTATAGATTTAAATATTTGAAATATTTCTCAATGTTTTCAAAATGGTAGCTATTTGGAGGATAGTACTCAACACAGATAGTTATAAGGCATTCTATGAGCTGGGAAAATGGGATTTCTTCAGTTTCTCCGTAGATCAGTTTATCGATACACTAGTTAAGGTTGCTGTCAGACCAAATGTATCATTCTACCTGTTCTGTACAAACTCCCAACCAAGCGATCCTTCCCAGATCCATTCTATAGATTCAGTATCTAAAATGAAATTGCGTCAACATATATCCACAAAGCAGGAAGCTAACATATGTCATTATTATAAGACAGGACGTCCATTTGGCTACTGAAACTCATCTTGCTATGTCTGTGTTAAAGATGCCCCTTGGAGTTCCCTCTGTGGCACAGAGGGTTAAGAATCCAACTGCAGCAGCTCCGGTCATGGCAGAGGTATGGATTCAATCCCTAGCCCTATGTTCCCAACCTCACAAGTGGGTTAAAGGATCTGGCATTGCCACAGCTGTGGCTATTTCAATCCCTGGCCTGGGAATGCCATATGCCATGGGTGTGGCCATAAAAAAAAAAAAATGTCCCTTTGCTTCTTCCTTCACTGCTCCTCTCGCCTTCCTACCTCACAAAGCTACAGCAAAATCACTTTCTTTGTCCTAAGTTCAAGCATCGCTGTCCACAGTAATCTACAGAAGTTTTTCCAGAGACATAAAGTCTCCATAAAACCTTCTTCAATAAAAAGAGAGAGAGAAGAGTTCCCGTTGCGGTGCAGCAGAAATGAACCTAATGAGTATCCATGAGGATGGGGGTTTGATCCCTCAGTAGATGAAGGATCTGGTGTTGCCATGAGCTGTGGTGTAGGTCACAGATGCAGTGGTATCCAGCGTTGCTGTGGCTGTGGTGTAGACCGGCCGCTACAGCTCCCATTTGACCCCTACTCTGGGAACTTCCATATGCAGCGGGTGTGGCCCTAATAAGAAAAAAAAAGAAGAAAAAAAAAGACAGAGGAAGAGAATAGAGGATTAAATCTATTCACATCCTAACAACTGATTTCCACTTGGGGTACAGACGGATTTCCACATGACTTCTTTGACGTGTCATTTAGTGTTTATTTCCACAGGAGAAGACAGGTCAGAAATATTGATGAACATCTCAAAGAGAAAAGAGAAAACAAGCAAATCCACGAATAACTCAGTTTAAAGTGCGTTATGGGAGAGAATCGCGTGTTAGGCTCAAGTTTTATGAGAGGGTTTAACCCAGAAGAACCACCAAGGGTTATCTAAGCCTGGATCCCTGCTGCGAAGCACACAGCAGCATTTCAAGCTCATTACAATTCAGTCCTTGGCACTGACCACTTTCCTGACAGTGGAGCATGCAAATCATGCAAAAGCAAGCACGCGTCTTTGATCATTGCTAAAAATGGGTGATTTGGGGCAGTATTAGTCCCAAGATCGGGAAGTAGCCTAAGTTCAGTCTTTGGCCAAAGTAATGCATCTTCATATGAAAAGCTGTTCTAATACAGTCATGGACACACAGTGAGAATTTAGCGGAATCTGAGCAACCTAAGAGCTGCTTCTTCCCTCTTGCAGGCAGGCAGGCAGGCAGCAGAAGGCAACTGAGTACCAAACGCTGGCTCTCAGTCCTCAGCCGACAGCCCCTGCAGAGGCTCCTTCCGTTCCCGGGCCAGCGCTCTAAGTAGGGTCCTAAGTGGGTCTCAGCATCTTCATCAAGGTGCTTAGCTATTGGGGGTATAAAAGTAGGCTATCGGCACTTCTACCGCAGCGAGATTAAAAAGCAAGGCATCTTAGCCGAAAGCCTCAGACTCGCCCGGGATGTTAAGAGGATAATGAAGCCATTTGAATGTTCACGGCAGTGTGTGCGCCGCTGGTGGTGTGACTAATAGAAGAGGTTTTTCCTTCTCCTCCCGCCCCGCAGTGAGACCGAGCACTGGAACCGGGGCTCACGCGGGCTCTGGGGAGCTGCGGACACATCTGCCCTGGCACCTCTGTGCAGAAAGATGCCGGAAATGCATCAGAAAGGTGCATGGCACAAAAAGCCTTCTGCAGAATGCGGATATAACAGAGGCGGCCAAGGTGGGGGCGCCTCCTTGCATCCTCTCCCTCCTTCAAAAAGGTTAGTCAGCTGTTCTCGGGCAAGGAGCCCGTCCCTCACTGAAGGGCTGCTATTTCCTCACCAGGGAAGTCCTACTGATTTTCATATTAAATGCAAAACCCAATGGCCACCGACAAGGTTCCTCCCAGCCTCCCCCTGGGTCCCTCAGGCCATGGACCGTGACTCCCAGCCAAGCACGCCCCCCCTCCCCGCCCCCGCACCCCATGTCGGCCTAGGGCTGCACCTCCTCCCAGGGCCCTTCTCCTCAGGGTTCGCCTCTCTTCTCTCCCCATCCACCTGCCCTGCCTTAAAAATTCGCTTACGTGATATTTCTCCAATCAATTGCATTTGAAAATATTTACTAAAATCCTATGCAGCCACCACAGTGGCAGACACTATGGGGATCCCAGAAAGAAAATCGTTTACACTCCAGAGCAATCTGTCTGTGTCTTTACTCTTGGGCCTCTGAGCACCTGTGTTCTATATCAGTGTCAAGGCGGTGATGCATTGCTTCTTTAGGTGGGTGGGTGGGTGTGCGTGTGTGTGTGTGTGTGTGTGCGCGTGCGTGCGTGCGTGCGTGCGTGTGTGTGTGTGTGTGTGTGTGGTGTGTACTGCCCTAACAAACAAAAGCTTTTCGTGCACCATCTATTTTCAGGTCTCTGAAGAAGCCAGCAAGCACATAGCTCTGCCTACAACAGAATCCCTTTGTCTTCTCACCACAGAAAGGGGCCCACATTTCGTTTTATGACGCACTGAGAGTCACGATACTTAACAAGGCTGCTGGCACGGACATCTATCAGGCAAAGCGGATCTCCCAGTGACCGTGGGGGGCGAGGTGGGGCTGTCTCTGTCTGCCTGTCTGTCTCCCTCCTAGAATATAAACTGGCCAGAGTCCTAAGCAGGGTCCTGGAGACTCCCTTCTGTGGCCAGTGTTAACCCTTTCCTTGCCGATTGTGGGGAGGTCTCAGAAGTTCTAGAGGAGTGGCCTGGGTGGTGGGTGGTAGGGACTTGGTATCAGGACAGCAGCTACTGACCAACAGATAGTAATTCTTTTTTTTTTTTTTTTCTTTAGGGCCACGCCCATGGCATATGGATGTTCCCAGGCTAGGGATCGAATCCAAGCTGCAGCTGCCGGCCTACACCGCAGCCACAACAACGCAGGATCTAAGCCACATCTGCGACCTACACCACAGCTCATGGGAACGCCAGATCCTCAACCCATTGAACGAGGCCAGGGATGGAACCCACATCCCCGTGGATTCTAGTCGGGTTCGTTACCACTGAGCCACGACGGGAACTCCGGTATTTCGATATTTTAACAACCAGTGTGCCACCCACATGCATGCCAGCTAAACAACCATTCTGCTGTTGATGCTACTATAGATGACGGCGATAAGGACAAGGATGTCGCCCACTGCAGAAGGAGGGATGCTTCCAAAGAGCAGAACCTCAAGTCACTAAGTGACCCGGGCTAATGCTTAAAAGGTGGGACTTCCAACAACCAACCTAACTTTTAAAATGTACAGAAGAACTGAACAGACGTTTTCCCAAAGAAGACATACGACGGCCAAGAGGCACGGGGAAAAAAATGTTCCACATTGTCAAGCATCAGGGAAATACAAATCAGATGAGACTGTGTGAGTCAGGGGGGTCAGGCTGTAGACGAGAAGACAAATCACGGTCACAAGGAGGTAGCACCTCACACCTGTCAGAGCAGCTGTCATCAAAAAGAACACAGACAACCAATGTCAGGGGGGTGCAGGGAAAGGGGGCCCCTCACGCACCATTGGTGGGAATGTAAATTGCTGCAGCCACTCTGGAAACAGTATAAAGTTTCCACAAAAAACTGAAAACAGGAGTTCCCACAAAAAACTGAAAACAGGAGTTCCCACTGCGGCTCAGCAGAAACGAATCTGACTAGCATCCATGAGGACTCAGGTTTCATCCCTGGCCTCACTCAGTGGGTTAAGGATCTGGCATTGCCGTGAGCTGTGGTGTAGGTCGCAGGTGTGGCTCAGATCTGGCGTTGCTGTGGCTGTGGTGTTGGCCGGCAGCTACAGCTCTGATTCCGCCCTTAGCCTGGGAACCTTCATGATGTGCCCTGGATGCAGCCCTAAAAAGACAAAAAAAAAAAAATTAAAAATAGAAATACCATAAGACCCAGAAATTCCACTCGTGGGTAAATAGCCAGAAAAAAATGAAAACAATGGTTCAAAAAGATATGCAGCCCAGTGTTCACAGTAGCATTGTTTATAATGGAAGCAACCTAAGTCTCCATCAACACAGGCATGGATAAAGAAGATGCAGACTGTGTGTGTGTGTGTGTGTGTGTGTGTGTGCGCACGCGCGCGCGCGCGCACATACAATGGAATACAATGGAAGGTTACTCAGCCATAAAAATAAGGAAATGTCACCATTTTCAATAACATGAATGGACTTGGAGAGAACTACGCTTAGTTAAGTCAGTCAAACAAAGACAAATACTGTACAACATCACATATGCATAATCTCAAAAAGTATAACAAACCAGTGACTATAACAAAACAGGAACAGACTCACAGAGGTTGAGAACACACCCGTGGTTCCCAGTGCCGAGAGAGAAGGGAAAAAGGGCAAGACAGGGCAGGGGATTAAGCGGTACCAACTAATACTTCCAAAAGAAATAAGTTACAAAGATCTATTGCACAGCAGAGGGAACACAGCCAATATTTTATAATAACTATAAATGGAGTATAACCTTTACAATTTCTGAATCACTATGCTGGGCAGCTGAAACATATGGTACATCAACTGTATACGCCCCTGAAAACAAAAATAGAATAATAAAAAAACGAAAGGTGGAACTTCATTGGGAGGGGCTTTTTTTAGGGACATTTTATTGAAGGCAAACAGAGAGAGAAAAGCACACGCAAACCACGTTTCATCAAATTTCACAAAGTAACACCATTGAAAAAAACCCAAGTTTTTAACCCATCTAAGTGCATTGCACATAACCAGTATCCTTCACATGCACGTTCCCAGGCACTGCTAACCCTCTCCGAAAGCAATCCCTACCCCTTACATTATCAAGTCGTTTCCCCTGTTTGGAATGTCATATAAAAAGAAACCCGGAGTTCCCTTGTGGTACAGTGGGTTAAGGATCCGGCATTGTCACTGAAGTGGGTCCGGTCATTGCTGTGGCAGGGTTTAACCCCTGGCCCAGGAACTTCCACAGGCTGTGGGCACGCCCACAAAAGAAAGAAAAAATCTTGTAGTATGTATGCTTTTATGTCTGGCTTCTTGGAGGGGCTTTTCTGTTCTTTTTTCTTTTTCTTTTTTTCATCTTTCTGTCTTTTAGGGCCGCACCTGCGGCATATGGAGGTTCCCAGGCTAGGGGTTGAATTGGAGCTATAGCCACTGGCCTACACCACAGCCACAGCAACACCGGACCCAAGCTGCGCCTGCAACCTACACCACAGCTCTCAGCAACGCTGGATCCTTAACCCACCGAGCAAGGCCAGGGATTGAACCCTCAACCTCATGGTTCCTGGTCAGATTCATTTCCGCTGCGCCACGATAGGGACTCCCCCTGGGAGGGGCTTTTCAAGAGTGACCCCTGACAAGTGAAAATTCCAAGGCTGCACCTTTATACACAAGTCCTTTATTGTATAAACTTAAATCCGCCCATGACAGATTCAGAAAACTACACAAAGTTACACCAAACCTTCCAGAGGTCTGTAGTCTGCAGGCTGGAATGAGGGGTGTGAATTAGGAGTTTTCCAGATCCCTGCCTTCTGCTCAGAACCATTCACACAAGTGCTGGGAAACAGGACTCTGTCTTTGCATCACTCGTCACGACAGGGTGACAGCAAGGCCCAGCATTCCTGAAACTCCCCATCCTGGGACGTGATTCTGGGATGACAGCGAGGGCTCTGATCCTCAGGAGGCCACCGCCCTGGCAGGGCAGGGACACAAACTGTGATGCACGGACTGATGGCAGTTGGGAACAAAGGCCAGACAGACAGACCCCAGGCGAAGCCGAGGACAGCTCTGGTTCTGCAGACTCTCAGTCGTGTCATCCAGACCTAGCTGCTCAGCAGCCAACTGTCTCCGTCACGACTTTCTCAGTCTCTCATCAACACCAGCCCTGCCTCCCCATACGCTGAGGTTCATGTGCCCCTGGTGTGGGGTTCTACATCTTACATGCACAGAAAGGAAGAATGGAGAGTTCCCATTGTGGCACAGCAGAAACAAATCTGACCAGTATCCCTGAGGATGTGAGTTCGATCCCTGGCCTCACTTAGTGGGTTAAGGATCCAGCGTTCCCGTGAGCTGTGGTGTAGGTTGCAGACGCAGCTTGGATCCTGTGTTGCTGTGGCTGTAGTGTAGGCAGGCAGCGACAGCTCTGATTCGACCCCTAGCCTGGGAACCTCCACATGCTGCAGGTGCAGCCCTTAGAAGCAAGCAAGCAAGCAAGCAAAAGTCAGATATAGTCTGCTGCCCAAACTGGATGCCCCGTAGGACCTAAGAATGGGAAACAGTGGAGACGCTGGTTCCATGGGAGGAGGTGGGGTCCCCGTGGCCGGGCCAGAGTCCTCCAGCTCCAACAGGGCGCAGAGGAAGCAGGATCTCTCTGTCTGGTTCTTTCTCCTAGTCCCAGGGGCTCTCTCCCACCCCCACCCTCCCTGTGCCACCCGGCCACAGCCTCTATCCTCTCCCAGGCAGCACCCACTAGTTTTTTGGCTTCTTCCTTAGAAGGCGTCTTCTGCTCCTGGTTTCTCTGAACACACTCCCGCTTCCAGCTATGGGCCTTGCTATCCCCTCACCTCCTGCCCTAGAAAACTTAGTACACTGTGAGCCCCCTTTTGATGTTTGAAAGTTCCCCCTAAGAAAAGAGAACTCTCCTGCACTGTTGGTGGGAATGTAAGCTGGTACAACCACTATGGAGAACAGTACGGAGGTACCTTAGAAAACTATCCATAGAACTACCATATGACCCAGTAACCCCCACTCCTGGGCATATATCCAGACTTTCCTTGAAAAAGACACATGCACCTGCATGCTCATTGCAGCACTATTCACAATAGCCAAGACATGGAAACAACCCAAATGTCCATCAACAGATGATTGGATTAGGAAGATGTGGTATACATACACAATGGAATACTACTCAGCCATAAAAAAGAATGAAATAATGCCCTTTGCAGCAACATGGGTGGAACTAGAGACTCTCATACTGAGTGAAGTAAGTCAGAAAGAGAAAGACACATACCATATGATATCACTTATATCCAGAATCTAATATACAGCACAAATGAACCTTTCCACAGAAAAGAAAATCATGGACTTGGAGAACAGACTTGTGGTTGCCGAGGGGGAGGGGGAGGGAGTGGGATGGATGGGGAGCTTGGGGTTAATAGATGCAAACTGTTGCTTTTGGAATGGATGAGCAATGAGATCCTGCTGTGTAGCATTGAGAACTATGTCTAGTCACTGATGATGGAGCATGATAACAGGAGAAAAAAGAATGTATACATGTATGTGTCACTGGGTCACCATGCTGTACAGTAGAAAAAAAATTGTACTGGGGAAATAACATGAAAAAAAATTAAAAATTAAAAAATTTTAAAAAAAGAAAGTTCCCCCTAGAAGGGAAAAGACTAAATAGAAACACAAGAGTCTGAGGGAAGTGGTACTTTTCTGTAACGATCACAGGCACACACACGCATGTGCTTACCTGTGCATTTACACCAAGATGCACCTTCTTCTGGACACACCCCCAAATAATGCAGATATCAAAATGCCAGGATTTGTGACACAGAAAGTTAATTCTACTCATCTGAAATTGCAATTTTTTGAGCATTTCAACGTTAAGGCACTTTCACGTACTAACGTGGTGATGTTGCAACAGCACCATTAGTTACCATGACGACGCGCTGCCTTCCTCCTCCCCCGAGAAATAAAAAATAAAGGAAACGTGGTCGTGAAACCTGCATGAGCGGACTCAGGAAGTCACTAGGCACCAGAATAACTCCTAGGGTATCAAGGAAGGCGGTATGACTCTCAACAGCAAGAAACTCTTTATGTGGGCAAAGAAAAGTACCTCACCAGGAAAGATAACTTTTGGGTGGAAAAACCCCGAAAACATTCAGGGGATCATCGTACTAACCACAAGCCTAATCGATGGATCCAAAATTGGTCCCAGTTACCTATCAGGGCATTTCCACTAAGTCTGTGGGGCAAGTCAATGCAAAGAAAGAATTCCTCAGCTAGTAAATCATTACAAATGTAGCTCTTCTGGGAAGTGAAGTAGATGATCCTTTTTATTGGCCTCATGTCGACAGCTCCTTGATTTGCCATGTGCAATATCTTTACTTTGCTTGGGATTCCAGCTAAATATCTGCAGAGATGAAGAAGGACAGGAACGCATCCTCAGCGGGGGAACAACCCAACCGCGGCAGGAAGCAGCGGCATCTCCTCCCACCCCACCTCTCTTGCACTCATCGTCCTGGGCTTCCAGGTCACCCGGGCCCTTCGAAGATCAGGGAAATACAATCAATGGACTGGGAGAGGCAGGGAGAAGTGAGGCAGAAAATGAAACCCTTGCAGCACAGGGTGGAAAACACGCTTTGAGATAAGAAGCCTTATCTCCACAGGAAGGGCTATTCCAAACCATGTCCGCAGACAGTTCACCGCTGCCCGGTAAGTACAGACATTGCAAGGAAAGCACTGAGCATCTTTTACTGCAGTTTGAAGGTAAAATACATCTGCTGTTTCCAATCATAAAAAACAAGAACCGGGGGCTGATACTGTGTATGTCGTCAGGTTTCCTGTTTCATTTTTCTAGTAATTCATTCTGATTGTATTTTACAAATGTATCCATAGGCCACATATTGGAAATGATTAATAAAAACTGGTCCTTCGCCACAGACGGTAAGACGGATGTTGGGTGTTGCCGGGTGGTGCAGCGAAAATGAATCCGACTAGTACCCACGAGGATCTGGGTCTGATCCCTCGCCTCGCTCAATGGGTTGGGGATCCAGGGTTGCCATGAGCTGTGGTGTAGGTCACAGATGCGGCTCGGATGTGGCATTGCTGTGACTGTGGCATAGACTGGCAGCTGCAGCTCTGATATGAGCCCTCGCCTGGAAACTTCCATATGCTGCGGGTGTGGCCCTAAAAAGCAAAAAAAAAAAAAAAAAAGATAGGTGCTTTGCAACTTTCAAATGATGACTTTCCTATTTGCACAGACTCCCCAGAATAACCCAAAGGAAAGCACTCTGTTCAAACTACCAGCAAAAGATTCTGCCAGCAAAGACTGGGGCGGGGGGGGGGGGCATGAGCGGGAGGAGGGGGGGATGTATTGGTTCCTAAAAAGCTGAAAGTAGTCAACTGTGAGTCCCATGATGGTGTTTTGCCCAGATGGTCATGGGCCCCTGGGCCCCTGCTTCAGCATCACAACTCACCAGGGCGCAGTTTCCCAAAGCCAGGGAAACAGGCTTTGCCACCGCCAAGTCATCACTGGCACCGTCACCCTCCCCCACCCCCAGGCTTCCTGGATGCTGGAGAAGCACTTCCCCATCATGAAAACGCCATCCAGATGGCCTCCAGGAACCCATGGCACCTTGAAATTGGCGGCAGGAGAGCAGGCTTGCTAACGGAGAAACAGGACTGTGCCATCTGTCCATGACGAAGGGAGGTTAAACACCGTCTCCTACAGGTTTGGTCCAAGGATGGACTTCAGAGGCACACGGATAAGACTGACCTGGAGGTCACGTCTGTCTTTGTTCGAGTCCCGGTGCTGGCAACGGACACAGCACTGGGGGCAATGGCCTAGGAGGAGGGAAGGAGGGAAGGAGGAGGAGGGAGGGAGGAAGATAATCATCCAGCCATGGTGTCATTTCAGGCGCCACCCTCTTCACCTCAGAGGGATTCAGCCATCCCAGGAGCCACAGGAGCATCTGGGATCACTGGCACTGACCAGGGGCTCCAGAACCACCTCTGCCTTAAGTAATCCTGGGCAGGTCACTTCATGGCCCTGAACCCCATTTTTCCACCTGCAAGATGAGAATGGTGAACTGTGTGATCTCACGAGTTGAACCAAGCAACACGCAGTTATTCGGCACCTACCATGCGCTCTGAGCAACACAGATGGGTCCCTGCCGATGATGGGTTCATAGCCTAGGAGACCTGCTAGTCCCTGGCCCTAGCGCTAGCCTTTTAAGACCGTGTCTGGTACTCGTATTTCTACCCTCCAAGGTTTTTAGATTTAGTTTTTGTTGTTGTTGTTTGTTTGTTTTTGTACCAAAAATAAGAAAGTACAGGGAGAGGAATGGACGGGGAGTTTGGGGTTAGTAAATGCACCTTGTTACATTTGGAATGGACAAGCAATGAGGTCCTGCTGTACAGCACAGGGAACTATACCCAGTCTCTTGGGACAGACCAGGATGGAAGATGACACAGGAAAAGGAATGCATATACATATACATGTGGGTGTGGGTGTGTCACTGTGTCACTTTGCTGTAAAGCTCAAACTGGCACCACATTGTGAAATGATCAAAGCATACTGCCGGCCTGGGCCACAGCCACAGCCACAGCCACACCAGATCCGAGCCACGTCTGCGACCCACATACACCCCAGCTCATGGCAATGCTGGATCCTTAACCCAGTGGGCAGGGCCAGGGATCAAACCTGCAGCCTCATGGATACCAGTCGGGTTCGTCACCACTCAGCCATGATGGGAACGCCAAAAAAAAAATTTTTTTAAGCGTTCAGGAGACAGAAAAAAAATAAGTACAAGAAACAAGTAAGTGTCATGCATTACACAGAGCAAGACAGTCTGTAAGAAAACTCACTACAAAACAAAACTCTAGGAGTTCCCGTCGTGGCGCAGTGGTTAACGAATCCGACTAGGAACCATGAGGTTGCGGGTTCGGTCCCTGCCCTTGCTCAGTGGGTTAACGATCCGGCGTTGCCGTGAGCTGTGGTGTAGGTTGCAGACGCGGCTCGGATCCCGCGTTGCTGTGGCTCTGGCGTAAGCCGGTGGCTACAGCTCCGATTCAACCCCTAGCCTGGGAACCTCCATATGCCACGGGAGCGGCCCAAGAAATAGCAACAACAACAACAACAAAACACCTACGCAAGTGACAAACCCTGTATTTACGTAAATGCCTTCAAAGTGCAACCTGGCCCCCGTTTAGCAGGGATCCTCACACCACGTACTCCGCTGTCTTTATGTACAAAATCGCAACACCAGGGCAATCAATACTCCGGGGACCCTTCCTTTCTCTCCTCTAATGGAAATTCAAAAGCAAGTCTTACTTAACTGATGGAATTTTCACTTTGAACAGCAAAGGACATCTACCTCCAATTAACTGTGGTCTTTAAGTCCAACTCGGAAGTCAGAGAATAATGATCTAATTCATTAAATGCCAACATACGTCAATATTTCCCTTGAACACATCACCTCGGCAAAGAAAAGTACATCGGTTGTTCCTGCACCGTTGGTGGGAATGTAAATTGGGGCAACCGCCAGGGAAAACAGCACGGAGGCGCCTCAGAAAACTAAATACAGAACTGCCCTATGACCCAGCAACCCCACTCCTGGGCATATACCCGGACAAAACTTTCACCAAAAAGATACACGCACCCCCCACGCCCATGTTCATAGCAGCACTCTTTACAATAGCCAAGACGTGGAAACAACCTAAATGCCCATCCACAGAGGAGTGGATAAAAATGTGGTACATAGACGCAATGGAATACTACTCAGCCACTAAAAAGAACAAAATAATGCCATTTGTAGCAACATGGATACAACTAGCGATTCTCATACTAAGTGAAGCAAGTCATAGAGAGAAAGACAAATACCATGTGATACCACCTATCGGTGGAATCTAAATTAGGGCACAAATGAACCTGTCTACAAACCAGAAAAGACTCACAGACATGGAGAACAGACGTGGGGGGGGGGGTCGAGGGGGAGGGGGAGGGACAGGGATGGCCTGGGAGTCTGGGCTTGGTGGATGCAAACTCTTACACTTGGAATGGACAGACGAGCCGTGAGGACCTGGGGTGCCATACAGGGAACTCTATCCAGTCTGGGACAGACCATGATGGGAGGTAATATATTAAAAAAGAATGCAGACATACACGTATGGGTAGGTAGGGAGGGAGGGAGACAGGACTGAGTCACTTTGCTGCACAGCAGAAATTGGCACAACACTGTAAATAAACTATACTTTAATTGAAAAGAGAGAGGGGGAAAGGAAGAAAGAAAGAAAAGCACGGCAGACACCCCTCCACAGACAACTAAACACAGTGCAGGGAGCAAAGGAGGGAAACCCCAAAATCACTTGACACTTGGTGGCTAGTTCACCAGACAGGAGTGGAGGGAAGCCCACCTCTCTCCTGGGAAGACTCCCTTCTGAAGGACAGGGAGCCCACAGCCACGCCTGCCAAGCAGGCCTGAGTGCCACCAGGCACCCAACAGATTGGCCCCTAGGCTGGCGGAGGGCAGCGGCCCTCTTAGAAACACGTCACAGCAGGCTGGTGCCTGGAAGAGGTGCCCCTGCGGAGTCGAAGCTCACCATCCCAGCGCAAACCTCGGCATCCACAGCCGAACAGATGAGAGCTCTTCTCCCCAAGGTCCCTCTTTTTCACTGCAAACCCCCAGGAAGCACCAAAGCCCTGAGCGGTCCCCCGGGGACCTGCTCCCACATGGCCCGGGAAACGAGGCCCTCTGAGCAGTGAGGCTCGCCTGCTGTGCTGGGCAACCTCCCCTGCCTGCTCTTCCAGCTCCCAGAAGCAGGTGGGGTGGCCAGGAAGCACTGGGACCTGGGAGACCTCCACGGGGTGGGGTTGCGGGGGAAGGCAGGCTCCCCGCCCACCTGGCCACCCACGCTCCAGGGCTGGGGCTAGTCTGTGTGGGGTGTCAATGTGTGTGAGAGAGAGAGAGAGAGAATATGTATGTGATTGTGAGTCTGCGTGCAAATGTGGGTACTCCCAGCCCTGCAGGGGTGCTTGAGGTACCCCGTATTACTGGCTATTTACTTAAATGCATCAAACAAGAGTCCAAGAGCTAGAAGGTTCTGATGCGGAAAGGCTGTGTTTAAGTCCGCCGTTTCCATTAAGCTAATGGTATTTATATCATTTGGAAATTAACCCTTATTCATTGAGGCTTAGCAAGGATCTTAAGGATGAATACATCCATTTAATCTCAGAAACCTGAATTTTTTTAGGTAGGTGTTTTGTTTTTGTTTTTTTTTAATGGCCACACGTTCGTCACAGGGAATTGGTGATCCCCTGCTAGGGCTTCAGTTGGCGCTGCAGCCACCGGCCTATGTCACAGCCACAGCCACACTGGATCGGAGGCACATCTGTGACCCACATTGCAGCTCGCAGCAGCGCCAGATCCTTAACCCCCTAAGCGGGGCTAGGGATGGAACCACGTCCTCATGGATACTAGTCGGGTTCTTAACCCACTGCACCACAATGGGAACTCCCCCTTTTAGGTAGTTTTGCCACTTGTTTTGTTCAAGTCACCAGTTATGGCTGAATTTAAGTCATCTCTTACTGGATAATGCTCATCCTCTAGTACCTACTCCAGGAAGAAGTCATTAGTACAATATTCCTTGACTTCTTGTATGATTCAAAATCCTTTCTTTTGGAGTTCCCACCGTGGCTCAGGGGTTAACAAATCCGACTAGGAACCTGGCCTTGCTCAGTGGGTTAAGGATCTGGCATTGCTGTGAGCTGTGGCGTAGGTAGCAGACACGGCTCAGATCTGGCGTGGCTGTGGCTGTGATGTAGGCCAGCGGCTGTAGCTTCGATGAGACCCCTAGACTGGGAACCTCCATGTGTCGAGGGTGGGGCCCTAAAAAGCAAAACAAAAAAAAACCCCGAAAGAATGCCTTTTCAGTTACACATTTTTTTTTTTTTTTTTTAGGGGGAATGAGAAGCCAAGGACTGGGTGGTTGCCTCTGCGGGTCTGGGATGCTGATTTTCCCACTTACACATACCCGAAGCGCACAGTCGTCTCCGCCTCCTAGTAACACTTCAGGAATATGGCTTATGAGTGTAGCTTTATTTGCTCTCCTTATTTATCTTTATAGAGACCAGCAGGAACATGATTAGAGAAATTTGGAAAACAATAGAAATTCAGACTTAGGTGGCAGTCCTTTTAAGTCTAAAGTAACACTTTAATTACAGAATAATCAAACTCTTCCTTCCACCAGGACTTTCACTGGCCCATCACTTACAGACGATGGTGAGGCTAACAATGCTGGTAAAACACACACATACACACACACATCAAAGAACAATAGGATGGCCAAGACCAAAGTGCCTATGCACCATCAGTGCACAGACTCGGTTTGCGCTAGAGAATAGCTCAATTATTATTATTTATTTTTATTTTTATTTTTTGGTCTTTTTAGGGCTGCACTCAAGGCATATGGACGTTCCCAGGCTACAGGGATCCAACTGGAGTTATAGATGCTGGCCTATGCCACAGTCACAGCCATGCCAGATCCAAGCTGCGTCTGTGACCTACACCACAGCTCATAGCAACGCTGGATCCTTAACCCACTGAGCGAGGCCAGGGATCAAACCGCGTCCTCATGGATACTAGGCAGATTTATTTCTGCTGAGTCACGACAGGAACCCCAGGATAGCTCTATTCTTAACTATGAACGTTTACACGTTCAAAGCTGGTAGGACAGTGAGCTCCAGACTATGAAGAATTCTGAACTGTGCCTCCTTTGAGAACTGTACCTCTATCACTCGAGACAGAGAGCGCACACAGCTCTTAAAAGAGCATTCGAAGGAAAATCTGCAACTTTCCTAAAAATGCAATTCAGGAATTTGACAACATATACATTCAGAGAGGCATGGGTAAGATAAATCCCTCTGGCTGAGCTGTGACCTTATTCACTTTTGTCAAAGCCCTCGGGCTTCTTTTAGGAGCCAAGACGCAGCGATGCCGGAGTCAGACAAACCTGAGCTTCTACCCCACTTCCACGGCTATGAGGGGGGATGACCTCCAGGAGTAAAAGCAATGTTGTGAAGTCCCAGTTGTTAAATGAGGGTGCAATTATCTCCTCAGGTTACCGCAAGGATTACGTGTGAAATAACAGATGCAAATCACGGAGCACTATTTCCTGCACACAGCAGGCACTCAACAACTGTGGGGGTTTTGTTGCCATTATTAATATTATTACTACTCTCGCCTCTCGCCCTAATTTTCACTAAAGGAAACTTTACAACTTGGAAGGAGAAATGGACCTTTGTCTGTTCGTTCAGAACGTGCAGGAAGCTATGGACCTAGCGAGGGCACTTACAAACACCTAGATACAAAGGCGATTTCAGTTACGGAAATAAAGATAGAGAATCACAGCGCTGAGAAGCTGCTAGATGGTAGAAGAGGCGAGGGAGAGGAAAGAGACCGGTCTTCCCATCTCCTGATTTGCTACAGAATCTCTGTTACAAAGGAATAGGTGCTTTTGATACGATCCCACCAGTACACATGGCTTTTGAAAGCAGGTTTAAGAATTTCAGGTCATGGATAAATACAGAGTTAAAACAAAACAAAACAAAAAACTCAAAAGGATTTTTTATTTCTTGCTTTTTTTTTTAGGGCCACACCTGCAGCATGTGGAGGTTCCCAGGTGAAGGATTGAATCGGAGCTCCAGCTGCCAGCCACAGCCACAGTCACAGCACCTGGGGATCTGAGCCACGTCTGCAACCTACACCACGGGTCATGGCAATGCAGGATCCTTAACCCCCTGAGCGAACTCTCGTCTTCATGGATACTAATTAGGGTCTTAACCCACTGAGCCCCAACGGGAACTCCTCAAAAGAGCTTTTAAGAAAATAACCCAAATATCATAAAACTTGCTACATTTAGGTAACACTGGGTGTAAAATTTTAACCCTGTTCCTCCCGTTCTCTTCTCATTATTGATTTTACGTTCCCTCTGCGGAGCAAAGCAGGGAGCAGCCTGAGACCACAGTGCCTTTGCACCTGAGGAATCCAAGATCCACCCAACCACCATCCACGTGCCACTGGAGGGGTAAGAAGGAAAGCAGAGAGCCTGGGTACAGATGTGGCTGGGCTTCCCTGCCATGGTGGTGTTCCTACTGCGGTCTGCCAACGGCATAAGCAAGGTTTTGCTTCGCTGATGGCTTTAGCAGACCTGAAATCCTCTAGCTTGTGGAATAAAGGATTTTTTGGGTTTTTTGGATTTTTTCCCTTTACCATACAGGGCAGTAAATAGCCGCTGGTCCACTCACAGAGGCATCCGTCCTTCCTTTCAGATCTGCCCATGGTTCAGCTCAACCAGGACCTTGATAAATAATGTTGCCTGGCACTGCAAAAGCAGTGTCCCTAGGATATGTTAAAAGTGACACAGGACTGGCCAGCACTCGGGGGAGTCAGAGTTTACAGCCTGCTGTTCTCTGGAGTTCATTCAGGACAAACTGCGTGGCTTTCAAGAATCTGAAAAATGTCACCTGACACACCAACGGCGGTGTGGAGCCGGATGTCTGCGGGGGAGCCTCACTAACCCATTTCCTTCCACCACGGTTATGGGCAGAGGGTGGGTCTCCCGACTTTCTTACGAGCAAATTCAAAGCTTAAACATCGTGATAACCAGGGGGCAGCCTGGGACGCTGCAGTACCCTCCTTGTCTATCCCAAACTCCAGGAGATGCTCCGGGGAGGACCACACCCGGAGGGCAGAGATTCCCAGGCAAGTGTGGCCAAGACAGAAAGGGCGCCCCCTGATGGTCGGGCAGATCTTGCTTTCGGTCTCGGCAAATACGGAGAACCCAGCCGTTGGCGCTGCAGTCTGAGAAGCACCGCTCATTTGCAGGCCTGAAAAAACGAGTTCGTGTCCTCGTTTCCACTTTCACCTCTTTTCACTGTAGGGGGGGATTTGAGGAGGAAAAGCTGACCCCGCTGGACAAAGCCTGGATTCCAGATCTTCCCCGGTTTTGTCCAAAATTCCTCCAGGTAATAAGGACCCCAGGCTCTGGGCTGGGGTTGTCCTGGTTGGGAATGTGCCCCTCGCCCCCCACCCCCACCCCACCCCCAACCCCCACCGCCTGGTTTGTTGTGACGATCCAGGGAGACAAGCACGTAGGTTGGGCGAGACCACTCATATGGCGCCAGGAGCCCCCCATCCCACTGCTTTTAACACGACAGGTTCAGTGAAACCCTAAACAAATGTGCCTCGTTCCTGTTATGAACCCCTTGCCTTTTTAAAGGGAAACTAGACCATATGGTTCAGATTTCACTCATAAATAAAGCAACATAATGTTTGTTCGGTAAAAAGCTGCTTTCTGCTCTCATTTTTATGGGTCTTTTTATCCCAAGTCCTAAAATAATAACAGTAATAATAAAAGCTAGCTCTGTTTCACGAAAGGGTAAATAAACACAGGCTTCAACCTTTCTGTCCCCTTTGGATGAGAGGCCAGGGTGCCTCTGGTCACAACTACAGGAGACCTCTCTCTGGCCTCAAGCCACCTGCACAGGACTCGGAACCTTGGGGGAAACTGCGGCTGGGAATGCCAGGGCTTAGGTGGGGAAGGGAAGCCCAAGGGAAAGGAGCTGTTGATTCCCAGTAGGAATTGTGAAATGGCAGGAGCCTCGGGCCCATTGCCTCTTCCCTGATGCAGCCAGTGTAAACAGCAGAAGCCCGTTTTCTCCATTGCCCCTTCTGTGGAAGGTCAGAGATGCTCTCTGTAGAAATCAGGAGCTTCAGGAGTTCCCGTCGTGGCGCAGTGGTTAACAAACCCGACTAGCATCCGTGAGGATGCAGGTTTGATCCCTGGCTTTGCTCAGTGGGTTAAGGATCCGGCATTGCCGTGAGCTGTGGTATAGGTCACAGGCGTGGCTTAGATCCCGTGTGACTTGTGGCTGTGGTGTAGGCCGGCAGCCGTAGCTCTGATTCAACCCCTAGCCTGGGAACCTCTATATGCCGCGGGTGCAGCCCTAAAAAGACAAAAAAAAAAAAAGAAATCAGGAGCTTCAGAAGACTGAGATGCACAAGACTGGACAGTGACATAAAGCCCTGTGGGAGTTCCTGTTGTGGCTCAGTGGAAATGAATGGGACTAGTATCCATAAGGACAAGAGTTCGATCCCTGGCCTTGCTCAGTGGGTCGGGGATCCGATGTTGCTGTGGCTGTGGTGTAGGCGGGCAGCTGCAGCTCCGATGGGACCCCTAGCCTGGGGACCTCCATATGCCGCGGGTGCGGCCCTTACAAAAAGGCTATTATACTTGCGTACATTGTGGTGGGGATTTAAATGGTAAACTACTTTGTGGTAAACTATCTGGAAGCTTCTTGCACATTAAACATATACACCTACACTGTGATTAGTCCAATTCCATGCCTAGGTATTCACCCCTAGAGAAATAAAAACATGCGCACAGAGATTTGGAAACCATAGCCCGTAATGTACCCACCCAAGGACCATAACGTAGCAACAACATGATGGCCGGAGAGCCCCAGGCTTATTTGGCAGATCCGGAGACGACTGGCTCACCGCTGAGCATCACACAGGCACAGCGAGGGACTGGAATCACGCACGGGGCACTTTGGACGTCCAAGGCCAAAACTCCCAGGGGGCAACACACAGAGCCCGGACCCACCTCCAAAATCGCACACGTGACCCACGAAGAGGCACGAAGGAGAGCTGTTCCTGTGCAGAGGACACTTAAAACGTCTTACTATCCACCAAGCATTTCCGAGCTCCCTCCCCCTCTCACTCCCTACCTCCTCAATAATCCCCTCCTCGAAAGCCAAGCCGCCGGGGGTGGGGGGAGACTCATCCGAGCTCTGCCTCCTGTCTCCTGGCTTGGCGGCCCTGCAGTAAAGCCTCTTCCTTCTGCAAGACTGTGGCCTCTGCATTTGGTCTTTCCCTTGGGCAGCAGCAGGTAGCAAAGCCCACCTGCTCGGTTACAAGCTGTACAAGAATGTACGCAACAGCTTTATTCATAAGAGTCAAAATCTAGAAAGAAAGCAGCTGTCCATCAGCAGGAGAATAAGCAACCTGGGGTATATTCACACAACAGAATGCAGCTCACAATAAAAAGGAAGACGCTCCCGAAACAGCAACACAGTACATCTGAAGTACAGAGTTAGCCCAGCTCAGAGCGTTTGGTCCCAGGATCACTTAGCACTCTAAAGTACTGAAGATATTCAAACGCCTCTGTCTGTGTGGGTCGTGTTTAGTCGTAATGGAAATTAAAATGAGGAAATTCCAAGAGTTCCCTCTGTGGCGCAATGGGGTTGGCACTGCCTCTGCAATGCCAGATGCAGGTTCCATCGGTGTCCCCGTGCAGGAGGTTAAAGGATCCTGTATTGCCACAGAAGTGGCATAGGTTCCAACAGTAGTGCAGATCTGATCCCTGGCCTGGGAACTCCAAATGCTGTGGGGTGGCCAAAAAAAAGAGATTAAATTCATATGTATGTGTATATGTATATATATATATATTCATATATGTGTGTGTATATTCATATGTGTGTGTATATATATATGTATTCACATATATATAAACTCATTTAAATTAAATAAGCCTATTATAAACTATGTATTTTTAGGAAAATAATTATACATTTCCAAGCAAAAAAAAAAAAGCTCTTTTTAACATTTTAACAATCCCTAATGTTTGACTATAGGTCAGATCTCATATCTGCTTTTGTATTCCGTCATGTAAGTTTTTGTGGATAAAACATATAAAGAAAAGTCAGCGTCACACAGAGAAGTGGTTGGAAAATGGAGGAGTATTTTAATGGTCTCAGATAATTAAGGCTATTCGACTTGAAGACAAACCAGAAACTCACAAGTGATGGGTTGTTTTTTTTTTTAATTTATTCTTCGAGACTTAGTTTTTGAGGTGTAGTTAATTTCCAAGGTTGTGTTAGTTTCAAGTCTGTAGGAAAGTGATTCCGTCACACCGTATGTATCCTCTTTCAGCTGCTTTTCCATCATAGGCAATGAGGGTCGTTTCCTGTTCTGCATAGTAGGGTCTTGTTGTTTACCTATTTGATACACAGTAGTGTGTGTCTGTTTATCCCAAACACCTAATTTATCTCCTCAATATACACTTTTGGTAGCCATAAATTTGTTTTCTATGGGTCTATTTCTGTTTGGTAAAGAAGTTCATTTGTAGCATTTCAGATTCCACAAGTAAAATCATATGGTATTTGTCACTGTTTGACTTCGCAAGTGTACTTTCTTAAAGGTCATAGTTTCTTAAAGGTTAGTTGTCATCTAGAAAGACATCATTAAGTTTTTCCTGCTATATGGAAATGCAATAGTCAGTCCATTTACACTTGGAATGCAACTTTTATCCATGTCTGATGTAATATCACACACAGGCTATTTGGAAAACAGGATTCCAGGATTCCCTGAGTTATGCAGCATTTCCAAATGGTGATGCATGTCATGGCACAATCTTTCAAAAGCCACATGTATTAAAATCAGTACCGTTCTCATCAGCAATGCCTTTAGGTGTTGGGAAGCCACCAAACTAATGGTGACACACGTTTCCAAAATTCTAAGGTTCATCTGAGAGTTTACATTTTATCAATGGTGACAGAGACTATGAGTAATTTCTCTTTTTAGTTTATTTGTTTTTCTTTTGGGGGGCTGCACCTGCAGTATGTGGAAGTTCCCAGGCTACGGGTCAAATCGGAGCTGCAGCTGCAGGCCTACACCACAGCCACAGCCACACCAGATCCAAGTCATAACTGTGACTTAGCCAGAGGCTTGCGGCAACGCTGGATCCTTAGCCCACGGAGGCAGGCCAGGGATCAAGCCTGCATCCTCACCGACACTATGTCAGTTTCCTAACCCACAGAGCCACAAGGGGAACTCCACCATTGGTTATTTCAAGGGCCACGTTCACTCTCTCTGCTGCAAACTCAAGTCTAAACCAAAATCTGTCATTTCTCTTCCAGGTGAAAATGATGTCTCATTAAAAAACAAGCCAAAAAAAAAAAAAAGCACTAGCTCAGCTGGCGACTCAAAGAAATGGCACACGTGTTCCTGGTGGCAATTGTGGTCCCATGGTGCTGCGGTAGGACCCCTTTTGTCCCAGAATACCAAGAGGACACATTCTCAGGAGCCAACATCTCATAAAGTTCATCATTTTTCCAGCTTCAGCAGGGGCACGCTTAGACAATACTGGCTCCTTTTTCTACAGGTGCAGGTGAAGAACGCAACAACTTTCCCCCACTGCCTTTGCATCCCCAACATAATGTCAACCATGGCATAAAGGGCAAAGAAAGTCTCAGTGTTATTATGAAGTAATTGCAATATCCAGACCCCTTGAAAGGGTTTGAGAGACTCCCTGAGATCCACGGAACCCATTGTAAGGACCGCTAGGCTCTGAACTTGAAAGGAGTCTCACACCGAAGGGTATACATCTCATGATTCCATTAACATGCAATTCTAGGGCAGACGGAGAAGGAACCTAGGGTGGGAACAGCCAGAGCAGTGGCTGGCGTAGCAGGGTGGTGGGAGGGGCCTGGCTGGGGAGGGGCCGTGAGAGGCCCTTTCTGGGGGGGGTGTCTCTGACACTCCGAGATGCAGCAGCCAATAAGAGAGATTAATGAAATCTGGAGCTGGATCATTCCCTGTGCTGGCACCTGGCCTGTGCAATGTAGGGATGTGAGCAGCATTTGGCCTCCGCCTTCTATCGGCTGCTCCTCCTGCAGACATGGCCAAAGGGTCCCCGAAGGCAAAATCAGCCCCACTGAGAACCCCTGAATGGAAGAGAAGGATGGATGGCCATGTGATAAGGCAAATACAGTAAAATGCTAATGGGAGAAACCAGATGCTGAGGGCCCGAGGGTTCGCCGTGAATGAAATCCTTCAAGTCAATGCTGAAATTTTTTCATATTAATATCTGGGGGAGGAGGTCCCATCATGGCTCAGTGGAAATGAACCTGACTGGTATCCATGAGGACACAGGTTCGATCCCTGGCCTCCCTCGGTGGGTCAAGGATCTGTTGTTGCCGTGAGCTGTGGTATAAGGGGCAGACACGTCTTGGATCTGACGTTGCTGTGGCTGTGGTGTAGGCCAGTGATGACAGCTCTGATTTGACCCCTAGCATGGGAACCCCCATACGCCGTGGGTGTGGCCCCTAAAAATACAAAGTAAATAAATAAATAAAATCTGGGGTGAAAATGCGATCATTCTGTTGTAGATCTGAAACGAAAATAACGTTATAGGTCAGTTATACCTCGATTTAAAAATAGATACAAAGGAAGTTATTTGCAGCACAGAAAGGACTCAGAGACTTTGAAAACCTTACAGTTACCAGAGGAAGGGGCTGGGGGTGGGGGGATGCACTGGGGCTTTGGGACTGGCCAACGGGGAGCTGCTGTGTAGCCCTGGGAACTCTACCCAGTATTCCGTGATAATCGATGTGCGAAAAGAATCCGAAAAAGAACGCATGTGTGTACATGTGTAACTGAAGCACTCTGTTGTACAGCAGAATCACAACTTTGCGAAACAGCTGTGCTTCAGGAAAGCCTAACAACATAACATAGTATTCCCGTTGTGGCTCACGAACCCAATTAGTATCCATGAGGATGCAAGTTCGATCCCTGGCCTCGCTCAGTGGTTAAGGACCCAGTGTTGCCATGCGCTGTGGTGCAAGGTCACAGACGCAGCTCGGATCCCAGGTTGCTGTGGCTGTGGCCTAAGCCGGCAGCTGTAGCTCCAATTCAACCCCTAGCCTGGGATGAGATCAGATAAAAATTCGCCTATATTTCCTCTCGGTCCTTTCAGAGTTTTACTTTCTGCCACCAACCATTTCATCCCTCTGGTGTGTATGCTGGTATGCAGTGTTATTTATTCCAGAGCCATTTGTTATGAGACTCTGTCTCCCCTAAGTTGGCATCTAATAGTTCTAAACTATTACAACATAGCTCTTCCTAAAGATGAAAGATCTGAGAACATTCTCCAGATTTAGGCTCTTCACAACTTGGGAGAATTACTGTTCAATGTCCCTGGGTCCCCGTAGCTTTCTAAGTGCACTTTGTGTCCCTTGGTCTGAACGCTGACAGACCGTCGATTCACTGACGCACAGAACAGCCAGACCTAGAACCCAGAGCTCCCGACTTCCCGGTGCTTCAAAGAATAATAAAGGCATTTTTGAGATTTTGCTGGAAAGCCCAACACTGACTCTTACAACGATTGAGCTGTTTCGTAAGGCTGCCTGAGTCCATCAGGTGAAAAACTGAACGTAAATGCAGCATGAAGTCGTGAGAGCAGAAGCAGATCAAGAAAAAAATTGTTTCACTTCCCTTCAAACTTGAGAAAAAGTCGAGCCACCTCTGACCCAAGGGCCAGCAGGCTTGTTAGAAATACTGCTGAATGGAGTTCCCATCGTAGCCCAGCAGAAACAAATCCAACTAGGAACCATGAGGTTGTGGGTTCAATCCCTGGCCTTGATCAGTGGGTTAAGGATCTGGCGTTGCTGTGGCTTTGGCATAAGCTGGCAGCTGTAGCTCCAATTCAAGTCCTAGCCTGGGAACCTCCATATGCTGTGGGTGTGGCCCTAAAAAAGACGAAAAAGAAAAAGAAAGAAATATTGCTGAGTGCTTTCAAGAATGTGAAAATGGTTTCCAAAGATGCTGTTGTTGGGAGTTCCCAGCGTGGCTCAGTGGAAACGAACCTGACTAGTATCCATGAGGATGCAGGTTCGATCCCTGGCTTTGCTCAGTGGGTTAAGGATCCACTGTTGCTGTGAGCTGTGGTGTAGGTTGCAGACGTGGCTCAGATCTGGTTGCTGTGGCTGTGGTGTAGGCTGGCAGTTGTAGCTCTGATTTGACCCCTAGCCTGGGAACCTCCATGTCGCAGCAACAGCAACAGCCACAGCCACAGCCACAGCCACAGCCACAGCCCTAAAAAGAAAAGAAAAAAAAAAAAAAAGCTGCTGCTGGTTCTGCTCGTCTGTCCCTTTTCTTTCTTGGGTCTGACTCCACAAGACTTGTTGCTGACATTAGCTCCCGAGTTTGCTATGAGTGTTGCTGCCATTCTGAAAATATTTGGATAGAGACTGCACATTTTTTTTTTGTCTTTTTGCCATTTCTAGGGCCACTCCCGCGGCATATGGAGGTTCCCAGGCTAAGGGTCCAATTGGAGCTGTAGCCGCTGGCCTACGCCAGAGCCACAGCAATGCGGGATCCAAGCCAAGTCTTTGGCCTACACCACAGCTCACGGCAACACCGGATCCTTAACCCACTGAGTGAGGCCAGGGATCGAACCCGCAACTTCATGGTCCCTAGTCAGATTTGTTAACCACTGAGCCATGACAGGAACTCCAAGACTGCACATTTTTTTAAATTGGAGAGGAAAAACTTAATCTCCCAGTAACCAATTTTCATAGACACATGTGACTCTGGAGCTTAGCTGGCAGCATGTGCCTCCTCGGATACCGGTACATGCGCAGGCACTCACTAGAGGTGGCGCCAAATGGGGCCGTCCTGGCTGGTGTCTGGCTTTTACGGGTTCCGCTAATCCCTGGGGCTGGTTCCTTCCCAATCCCCTTCTTTTCCAGGCTTCAATTTGAACATCTCGCAGACAAAAATCGAGGACAGTGGAGCCCGTGTGAAACTCATTACCGAGGAAGCTCAGGCTGTGGTTCCCCGACCCCCCCACCGCCAGGTCACACCCACCCCGGTCCCCAAACCCACACCCTACACCCTACAGGCCTGCAATTTCCATTGTGTTTGGAATTTCTGTGGCTCTCTGGAACAATGCTGGTGTTGCTGGTCCTTAAAGAAAACCAGCTGCAAAATCTCAACCCTTTATTTTCCCAAGAACAGTTATCATGCCCCAAGGAACGGATCGCCCGGAGCCCCCACCGTGGTGCACAGACACACACAAACACACACACACACTTTACTGGACAGCACGCAGCCACACGTCTTATCCTCCGGGACCCCTCCCCAGAGAGGGATGCGCTCCATCAAGAGCTGCAGCTCTGTGGGGAATCCTTGTCCTCCCGCCACCGCCGGGGCCGCCACTGCCATCAGGATGAACTATTGTGCTAAAATTTTACACCCGCTTCCTTACCATGGGCCGATCCAGAACTGGGAGCCCACCTACCAAGCTGGGAGCCCAGGCTTCCCAAACCCAAGGTGAGAGGAGCACTGGAAAGGGCAGAGGATGTGGACACAGTAGCCCCTGGAGCGTTCCATCGCTTTGGTCCCTTGACCTCTCTGAGCCTCTGTCCCTGCGTTTGTGAAAAATGGAGCCAGAAATAATCTTTCTGACCTTAAAACCCCACAGGGTTCCTGTGAGAAAGGTGAACACATATGAAAGATTTGAACTGAAGGGTTTTTGTTTGTTTTTTTGTCTTCTTAGGGCCGCACCTGCTGCATATGGAGGTTCCCAGGCTAGGGGTCGAGTCGGAGATGTAGCTGTGGGCCTACACCACAGGCACAGCCACGCAGGATCCTTAACCCACTGAGGGAGGCCAAGGATTGAACCTGCGTCCTCATAGATGCTAGTCAGGTTTGTTTCCGCTGAACCATGACGGGAACTCCTACACTGAAGGTTTATACCTTCATATTACTGTTCATCTAAATTGTCAAGGGGAAGACAAAGAATTTGATTGATTGATTGATTGATTGATTTAATTGCTTTTTAGGGCCACAGCTGCAGCATGTGGCAGTTCCCAGGCTAGGGGTCAAATCCCAGCCACATCTGCAAACTATGCCATGGCTCATGGCAACGCTGGATCCTTAACCCACTGAGCGAGGCCAGGGATCGAACCCACATCTTCATGGAACTCCAAAGAATTTTTTTTTTGTCTTTTTGCCATTTTTTGGGCCACTCCCGTGGCATATGGAGGTTCCCAGTCTAGGGGTCGAATCAGAGCTGTAGCCGCTGGCCTACGCCAGAGCCACAGCAACGCGGGATCTGAGCCGCGTCTGCGCCCTACACCACAGCTCATGGCAACACCAGATCCTTAACGCACTGAGCAAGGCCAGGGACTGAACCCCAACTTCATGGTTCCTAGTTGGATTCGTTAACCACAGAGCCATGGTGGGAACCACAGAGCTCCGAAGAATTCTTAAGGAGGAGAGCTCCACCCTGTTCTTCTTATTCTCTGCTCCCACCCCCACCCCCCAATTGTTCACTGGCCTTCCGTGCAAATTGGACAACATGCTGCTGAGAGAGACGCCAGAAGCTCCAGGGGAAGAACCTGGCAAGGGGCCTCGGCAAGGCCACCCCGGCAAGCCTCCTGCGAAGGCAGAGGAAGGGGCAGCCAGAGTCTGGGCTGCTCAGAGCTGCTCAGAGGAGAAAGGACGGAAAGTGCATGAACCCCAAAACCTTCTGACACCCACCCGGGCCGCCTCCGTGGCCTGGATGAGGAGCCACTACAACCAGACAACCAGCTCTGATTGGGAAGGGGGGCACCTGTCAGGAAAAGCAATGATGGGGTGAAAACTGAGACGACGCAGCTGGTGCACTGGCTGCTCATGCAAGTAGGTGTCTGCCATTCCCGCCATGACTGCTTTCACCCCCCTCAGACAGACATAAAGAAATCCAGGGTCGGATGCTTGCCACCGTCAGGAAAGGGAAACTTCCTAGAAAACAGTGCGGATGCAGGACGCTCCCTCCTGGCACACGCAGTCTCGGGAGGATCCCTCTGAACTGTGATGGCAAAGGCAGAAGAGCAGCGGGAGCTGGGAAAAGGGTTTCAGGTGTGGCCGAGAGGAGCCTGTCAGACCTGCAAAGCGCAGGAGTTAAGAGCCAAGAATTTTTAGTGGTTCTTTCTGCCCCAAGCTTTCTTTAAAGGCTCAGCAGAGTTCCCGCCGTGGCTCAGCGTTAACAAACCCAACTAGTTTCCATGAGGACACAGGTTCGATCCCTGGCCTCGCTCAATGGGTTGGGGATCTGGCGTTGCCATGAGCTGTGGTATAGATCGAAGACAGCGGCTCGGATCCTGCGTTGCTGTGGATGTGGTGTAGGCCGGTAGCTGCAGCTCCAATTCGACCCACTAGCCTGGGAACTTCCATATGCCGCGGGTGCAGCTCTAAAAAGAAAAAGAATAAGGCAGGCTCATTCTATTTATTAATTCATCAGTTTGGAAATATAAAGCCCTAGGGCAAGGTACAATGCATGTGCGCTTATTAAATTCTTAGCTAGAGCCTGCATGTGAAGTGCGCCGTCCATCCCCAGGCAGCCCCACCGGCAGGGCTGGCACAGCGAGCTGCAGAGCTCCCTGGGCTCTCCGGGGCTGCAAGCAGGGGCGAGGGAGGAAGCTGCTCTTGCTCTCCTATAGATAATCAGTATTCTGATCTCTGGCTGGCAGCGTGAAAACCATCAGGGCCCACACCCAACATGCTCCTGCTGTTTCCCACTGGCCCTCTTCTGTGCTCCTATCTCCCCGAGGGGCAGAAAGGCAAGCAGGGAGAAGAGCCTTGGAGATTCCTTCTGTTTTCACTTGAGCTCCCCCCAGGCCTGGGGAGGGGGTGGCTGCAGATCCTGTGTCTCCTCACTTTACACAAACCGGACCAAGGGGTCTGTGGTGGCTGCAGGCACCCCACCAAGAAGCCACAGCTCGCTCCGCCCCCAGGGCCTGACTTCACGGCTCAGGTGACATGAACACGCAGACAGAAAGCTCGACTACCCAAGACTCACAGCCTCGGAGTCCTGGGGGGTCCCCGCCACGGCCTCAGCCCTCTGTCCCCTGCACGGCACATGTGTGACCTACAAGTGGGCTCTCTTCGGAGGCACCGTGCAAAAGGCGCAAATCAAAATGGCCAAATATTGTGTCACCAAATTGGGATTTGGGGAAGAATGCTGGATGAAGTCCAAGTTCTGCCACCAGCTGGTTAATCTCGAGCAGCTCACTTATTCTCCGGGTGCCTCTGGTCCTCGTTCATAAAACTGGGCCAATATTAAAACCCAACTGGGAGTTCCCATTGTGGTGCAGCGGAAACGAATCTGACTAGGAACCATGAGGTTGCGGGTTCAATCCCTGGCCTCGCTCAGTGGGTTAAGGATCCGGCATTGCCGTGAGCTGTGGTGTAGGCCGAAGACGTGGCTCGGATCCCATGTTGCTGTGGCTGTGGCTGTGGTGTAGGCCGGCAGCTGTAGCTCCGATTCAACCCCTAGCCTGGGAACTTCCATGTGCCCCGGGTGCAGCTCTAAAAAGCAAAAAAAAAAAAAAAAAAACCAAAAAAACCAAAAACCCAAAAAACAAACCTAACTGGCAAGGTGGTGATAACCAATGTGATGGGAAGAAAGGCAGTGAGGCCAGCCACTACCATCACAATGAGACATGGGACGCGTGTGTGGGCAGGTGCTCGATGCCGGGCAGCCAGTACATCATCACCATGAAGTGTGAGCAAGTCATGAAGCCACTCAGAGCTTCAGTCTCCTCATCTGCACATGGAGGTGAGCATCTCCACGCGGGCTTCTTGGGGTCTGGGGTGTCCTGGGGTGTCCATGCGCTACAGTGTTAAATGCATGGGCGGTCACGTTCAAAGGAAAGGCGGCCACAGAACAGAGGGTAAGAAACGTCTCGGAATTAACGATCTCTCTACGCAACACAGAATTTCCTTGGTTTCACGGCTAAATTGGATGTGGCTTTTTCTTCTTTGAAACCATGTACACCTTTGTCCCCTTTGGAGTTCCATCGATTTAGAGCAAATGGGGCCTCCGTCGGGGGCGGGGGGTGGGGGGGGGGACTGGCCATCACACCATCATCCCCAGAGGAGCAGACAGCAGCAGAGGGGGCGGGGGTCCCCTGCCCAGACAAATGTGCTTCCCATGGCAGGGGCGCCTCTGAGCTGGGTCAGGAACGACAAAGCTCCCCTGCCCTTTCAGAACCACCAGGAATATAGTGATATCGTGGGCTCAGATCTGAAAAAAAAGGCAAGAGGGAATCATTTGCATGCTACACAGTTAAAAAAAAAAAAAAAAACACCCCTGCAGTCCCGGTAGAGGCAGGAGTATAGTCTCCCCTGAAGGTCACCAAGCCTCACGAAGCCCTTCGACACCCTGACTTGGTCCAAAAGAACCCAGCTGCCAACGAACCAGGCTCAGCCTCTGCATCACCCCTGCAGGGCTGGCTCAGGCGGATCTCCAGGGGACCGACTGCCCCCCCCCGACGAGACAGGGTCTTCTTCATTTACAATCCAGAGACTCTAAAGCACCCTCTGCGAAAGGCTACAATAAATCCATTTTTCTTGCCTGCATACAATCTAGATTCAGCCACTTAGAGCATCTTCATAAACAAGTTACTCATTCAAAGGAAAATAAATGAAATGTTTTGCCTTGAGGGACAGTTTTGTTTTTAAGAGTTGGGTGCTATGGTGACAGAGGCAATATTCTGCCAGGGTGTGAATTGCCTTTTGTTCTTTCTCAGGAGCTCCCCAGGACCAGGCCCCCGCAGGGGCAGGGTGGGGTAAAGTGTTATCCGTAGCTCTCCGAGTTTACCCTGCTGGTGAGCCTACGTGCGAGATCTTTCCCTGGCTCCTCCTCCTTGTCACAGATACACCCGCTCTTGCAAGGAGCTTCGTGAAAAGAAATGGTGGCTTCTCTTCCTAAGATGCCCCTGCAAGGTTAGGTGACGTGTTATTATTTTTTTAAGTAAGTAATGCCGATAAAAATGAGACTCAAGGAAAAGGGATTCCTTTGAAAAAAATAATAACGCGTAATGTAACTGATGCTGCAGTCTCACTCCTTTTATTATGCTCTCTTGAAAGGAGGATGAGGTCGTGTCGAAAGCGTGCCGATCTAAATGATGAAGGCAGAAGGCACAAATTCAAATTCTCCAAGTCCAGAAAGACACCAATGATGTCTCTAAAGAAACACAGAGAGACAGAAACGAGGAGTTCTGCTGCGGCTCAGTGCGTTAAGAACCTGGCACAGTCTCCATGAGGATGGGGGTTCGATCCCTGGCCTCCCTCAGTGGGATCCCGTCTTGCCATAGGCTGTGGCGTAGGTGGCAGATGCAGCTCAGATCTGGTCGCTGTGGCTGTGGCAGAAGGCGGCAGCTGCAGCTCTGATTTGACCCCTGGTTGACCCCTAGCCTGGGCACTTCCATATGCTGCAGGTACGGCGGTAAAAAGAAAAGAAAAAAAAAAAATACAGAGATGATGCACAAAGGACCAGTTTCTACTCTCTGGGCTTTTTAGGCCCAAAACACACCCTCAGAGGACCCTAGGACTTTCTGGAGTAGAAATCAGGCCCAATTCTCTATCCTGGAGCTCCATTAGCTCAACACCCAGGACAGGGCAGACACCGTGTAGACGGCATGAGCAGGTGCGTGCGTGCGGGAGTGAACGAACCAATGAAATGAATCTGCAGAGAAGGTAACGCCTCCTCTGGCTTTTGGAAACAGAAAAGAATAAAGAGGCGTTCTCCCTCCTCAAGGGACAGTACCCCCTCTGTGGCTAGCACGGTCCCCTCTCTAGTCACAAAGACAGGGGCTGTCCCGTACACAGGGAGCTCCATTGCTCAGAGGAACCTTTAAACCCCCTTCGCAGGATTCCTTCCCAACAGCGGCACAACGTGCCAGGGACCTGAGGGTCCTCACACCCTGTCTCGGTGGCTCCTGGCGGGTCACCGGGGAGCCTTCTGCTGGTGCGCTCCCCCCCCCAGCACCCCCAGTACACCACACAGAGGACACCTTTCCCTACAACCTGAGACAAGCCACGCAGACACAGCAGGTGAAGAGTTTTCCTGGGAAAAGGAGGAGCCATGAAAGGGAAGGAAAAAAGAAAAAGACGTGCTCGGAAGACAAGAGACAAGCCCGGCACCCTCCTCACGAAGACTTTCCATACGCAGCCCCCGGCACGGGATCCCTCCCTCTTCGGAACTGAATTTTGCTGTTCAGCATTTCTCTTTCAGCGCCTACCACAGTCTGTCTTACCGTTATCAATGTATTTGCTCTCTCTTCCCAAACTCTCCGTAAACCGTAAGCTTCGGAGGGTCGGGACTGCATCTTACTCATCGTCCTATTTTTTTTAGGTCATGCGGGAACATGACTGGCTCTTAGAAAATATGGATTGATGTAAATTAAGCTGAAATTGAGAATGAAAGGAGGACAGAAGCAAATCCGAAATGATGAGAGGGTCTGGAAAATTCTTGGAAAATACGACTAAAGCTATGTGTCCATCATTTAAGAAAAGAATAAAAGGAAGAATAAAAACAAAACATCACGTACGGTCACCAAAGAGGAGACACTGGGGGAGGGATGGCTCGGGGGGTTGGGGGTGGCATAGACACACGGCTATGTACAAAACCCATCAGTGACAAGGACCTATTACCTAGCGCGGGAAAATCTATTCAACACTCTGTGATGGCCTATATGGGGAAAGAATCTGAAAAGGAATGGCTGTATATGTACATGGACGTATGAAAATCATGTATGTATGTATGAAAAGGAATGGATGTGTATACATCAGGTGTATATGTATGGTTGATTCACTTTGCCATACACCTGAAACTGACCCAACATCCTAAGTCTCCTATACACCAATAAAATTTATTTTTTAAAAAATCAATTAAGATACACCAAAAAAAGATGAGAACAGTAAAACATGAGCACACCAGAAAGTGGAGGAAATAAAAATGCTAAGTTTCCTATTTTCATATCAGAATACCACAGCAAACCCATATATACTGATATTGAAGATTTCTAGTCCACATGACCTCAGAGGCTAGAGAAGAGAGATTTAAAATAACATCTGGGAGTTCCCGTCGTGGTGCAGTGGCTAACGAATCCGACTAGGAACCATGAGGTTGCGGGTTCGGTCCCTGCCCTTGCTCAGTGGGTTAACAATCCGGCGTTGCCGTGAGCTGTGGTGTAGGTTGCAGACGCGGCTCGGATCCCGCGTTGCTGTGGCTGTGGCGTAGGCCGGAGGCTACAGCTCCGATTCAACCCCTAGCCTGGGAACCTCCATATGCCGCGGGAGCGGCCCAAGAAATGGCAAAAAGACAAAAAAATAAAAATAAAAAATAAAATAACATCTGAAGCAGAATGAGATGGGAGTAGTATACGCACAGGTGTGCGATGGCGGGCAGCCATTACTGTTCACAATCAGGTGTGACAAGTGTGTGTGCAGGTGTGCGGTGGCGGGCAGCTATTGCCATCATTACCATCGAGCACGTGCCTTGAGCCAAGCCATGAAGCTGCTCCGAGCGTCAGTAGCCACATCTGAAAATGGAGGTGAAAATCTTTACCAGGCAACCACTGGGGATTCTTGGGGGACCAGGGGGTGTCATGAGAAGTAATGCATGTGCTACAATGTTAAATATCTCTGTTACAACGTTAAAAGGAAAGATTACAACCAAACAGATGGTAAGAAACCTCTAAGAATTAAAAAATGTTCTTCTCAAAGAAGTCAGAGTAGAGAGGTTTTAAGAGGCAGAGCAGCATGCGCCAGTTCATTCTGGTCCCATAAGAACAACAAATACTCCCGGTGGGAAAAGACTTTTCAAATTTCTTTTCGGTTGCTAGTCAATTCTGTTCAACTATCACTTGTTGTTGGGGTTCTATCAGGCAGGAAAAAAAACATACGAGGAGTTCCTGCTGTGGCACAAGGGGATCTGCAGCATGTTGGGAGCGCTGGGCCGCAGGTTCCAGCCCTGGTCCGGCACAGTGGGCTAAGGATCTGGCGGTGCTGCGGCTGTGGTTTGAGCTCCGGTTTGGGTCACAGCTGCGGCTCGGATCTGATCCCTGGTCCAGGAACTCCATATGCCACGGGGCAGCCAAAAAATTAAAAATAAACATATTATACTTGGCCTAGAATGAAATGATAGGTGTGTGCTGGGGGGAAGGCAAAAAGGTTTTGTGACCACCTGAGCTGCATATTCGTCCAGATGCTTCACTTTACAGAGAAGGTTAACGAGCCACCTCTGCTGTTCTGCTCCCCCTTCGTGCAGGACATGAGCTGCCTTACGAAGCAGGGACAGTGCCAGGCCAATGCCCTGGGGACAGGGACTAGGAAACAGAAGCTGCGCTCCTAAAACAGGGTCTGGCTTCTAACTTAGACCAGAGCTGCGCAAACCTGTCAGGCGTGTAGGCAGAGGGGGTACCATCTCGGGAAGGAACATGCCCAGAGACTACAAATCAGTGACAGAGAGAACAGCTTCCTGGGTGGGGCATTCCTGTGACACCTGTGGTCCGGATCCTGCTCCCCGAGATGGTGGTGGGAGACGGCTGCACGGCGGCCACCGTGAACCCAGGTGGACCTGGGACCCTTGGGCCCTGAGTTAAGGGGCTCAAAGGGGCCCCCCAGCTGTCAGTTTCCACCACATTATAAACCCAGAGGTGCTCGTACCATCTACAGGTCCTGCGTGCCTTGGAAACAGATGTTCCCCGCTCACAGAATTCCCGCCCCTGGTCCCTTGAATGCATCTCTGATGTCGTGGGAAGGGGACGGAAATACAGCGGGAGTCCTAGGACTGAGGAGACAGGAGCAAACGGCACTTTAGATGGCAAATTCGAGAAAAACTTGCATTCCAGGATAATGACCATGACCTCAAGGTGGCCCCGGGCTCTGTCCCCAATCAGGAAATCCTGCGGTCAAGTTGAGGCAGCGCGACAGTCATTATCTAAATGAGGAGGGCAGGATGGGTGGGTCAGAGGTGCACTGCGGGGCCACACGTGCAACCACGCTGTGCCGATGCTTCCTAGTGACGAAGAAAGGCTATGAGGACTTTGCAGATGATTGACAGCCCAGGGTCCAGCGCAGGACAGCCTGCTCCGCACATGGAAGGCGGCCAGGCTCTGTTATCCAGCCTGGATGCCTTTCTCCCCCCCGGGTTATCCATCCCTTCCTTCTCGGCACCGCACGAGGTCCGCCGGGGGTGGTCTCTTCCATCCCTGATCCCCGCCAGGGGTCCCTGGCAGCAAAGCGTTTGCCAAGGCCTCTTCCAGGAAAAGAGAAAACACAGTCTAAGGCAGAATGAGGAGTTTCCACTGCGGCTCAGCGGTAACGATCTCGATGAGTATCCATGAGGTTGCAGGTTTGACCCCTGGCCTCGCTCAGTGGGTTAAGGATCTGGCATTGCCGTGAGCTGTGGTGTAGGTCGCAGATGCGGCTCGGATCCTGCATTGCTGTGGCTGTGGTGCAGGCCAGCAGCTGCAATTCCAAGTCAGCCCTTAGTCTGAGAACTTCCAGAGGCCGTGGGTGTGGCCCTCAAAGGCAAATAAAATAGAATAAAAGCAGAATGAGCAGAAGAAATGTGAGCCCCTCGGAGGCATTATAACACATGCTGTTTACTTAACCCAGCGGCTGATGAGAAAAGAGAACGCCCGCCCCACCAGGCTCTCCACAGAGGAGACGCCCAAAGTGATGGCGGGGCCCCCCTCCGATCGCCCCCATCGCCCCGCCTTTGGGGGTTAATTGCGGTAACTGAGCCCCTTTAGGACCCGCTTCATTTTCCTCCCCTGCAGAGGTTCGCTCTGAAAAACCTGAGATTGACCTAAATTGTTCTGAACCAAAAATAAATCCAAATTGATGTAGGTTAATTGACAAAATGAATTAAGTAAATAAAAAATACTGCCTGGCTACGTGAGGGGAGAGGTTCTCCTCGCCTTAGAAAAACCTCACCGATCTAAAGGCTATTGGCCGACAGACCTAAAAATGCGTGGATGTTGTTTATTAACTTGAGCTTTAACCTAACTGGGTCAACTCCCCACTCAGGGTTCGCTCCATGGAGAACACCCATAAATGACGGCTGGAATCCTCCTGTGATCATAGCCCTAGAAAATGCCAGCTGGAGAATAATCGTATTCCATGCATGGGTCTTAAGTGCCCATGAAGTGGCTGGGATGCCTCTAAAGGGTGACCCCATGATGAGTAGCCACGGGGTGAGGGGGAAACGAGGTGAGCCAGGAGCTCCCTCCTGCCACCGTGACACCTCTCCGGTGACTTCACACAAAGTTACACCAAGTGTGCAGACTTTGCGCTCCCAAACCAGGGCAAACTCTGAATTCCCGCCAGCAGGACAGCTGAACACAGCCAACCAGGCCGCTGCCCTTCCAGGCATCCAAGGACTGAGGCCAAGTCGGTCCATCCAGTGGGATGCTCACCGGGGCAAGGCTGCGTCCCAGGAGGAGGAGGAGAGACACCTGCATTTGTTCTTCCCTCTGAACTCACTCCAGAATCACGACCTATCAGTCAACGGGGGAGAAGCATGGGAGAGGGCTCTAGAAGGGGGGCGGCGGGGGGGGGAACAGACCAGAGAAAGGAACCTAAAGGGTTTCTATCCATCCCAGGAAGAGAGGAAGCAGCACTAGAGAGGTAGCGGGGGTCCCTCAGGGACCCAGCATTTCAAGTCTCAGCCCCACCACCTCCTATGCCATCACGGGCCAGTCACTTCGTCTCTAGGCCCCGACTCCCAGCCTTTGCAATGGAGACAAGCAGTATGCTCCTCTCCCAAACGGGGTGTTGGGAAGGTGCTTCCGAGATGCAAAGTTCCAAATGCACTATTTCCAGGCCCTGGCCCGGAGGTCGCACCATTGCCCACTTCCATGGGAAGCTCCCAAGCAGACTCCCTTGTCCAGCGGGGGCGGGGAAGTGTCCTTGGGGCGGAGCTGAGGCATCTGCCCCTGGCCTCCCGCTGGTCCCCAGGCCTCGTGCCCCCTGCTGAGTACCCCTTCCCCATGGGGTGCCTGCTGAATGGCAGGTACACGTGTTTGACGTGGTGTGGGTGCCAGCCACAAGCCAGACTGCGTTTTCTAAGAAACGGAAAAGACCAGACCCGCTCCCCAGAGAGGACTGCAGGCTTCCCCATGGGGAGTTCCTGCTTTGTCTGTAGGTCCAGTAAGGGAAGGGGAGGGAAGAGAAAGGGAAAGAGAGCTCTTTTTCCTTGATGAAAAGTTACCGTGAACTTTGCCAGAAATACAGAGGGGCAGAAAATAGCATAAAATGAACGTGTGTCCACCATCTGGCCAAAGGGCTAAAAGGTGACCATCACCGCCAAGGCTCTCTCCAGAGGTGTGTCCCTGAGCAGGCCCCACGCAGTGCAGGTGCATGGGGAGAGGCCCAACTCAGACAGAAACAGGGGTCTACCATCCCGCTCCTCAGTTCCCACGCCTTTCCACTGCCCTGGGTTTCAAAGCTGGCTTCCAGAGCCAGATCACTTTTTTTTTTGGGGGGGGGGGTCTTTTGGGCCGCCTCTGAAGTATATGGAGCTCCCAGGCCAAGGATCAGAGCTGAGCCACAGTCATGCCCTAAGCTGCAGCTGTGGCAACACCAGATCCTTAACCCACTGTGCCGGGACCAGGGATTGAACCTGCGTCCCAGCGCTCCCAAGATGCGGCCGCCTATCCCACTGTGCCACAGGGGGAACTCCTGCTCGTCGTCAGGTCTATCAAGAGGTGGAAAGCCAGACAGCTGTGGTGAGGAGGGAGCTGGCCCCACCCTGCGGAGGGTGGCTCTCGGGCAGGGAGAGACTTTCCACTGCATTCCTAACTGGGACAGCCTCAGGCCACACAGGGCCTCAGACAGCTATCTGGGGACCCTGCGGGGTGGGCTGCCATCCCACACCCAGCCAAGCAGCCCCCGGCTTGGCTGGAAGCTGGGTCTTTTCACTCACAAGGGAATACTGCATTTGGCAACAGTCTTTCCCTTTGGGGCCCCACAGCCGGGAAACATCACCACCAGAAAACACACAGCCCGTACCAACACTCCCTTGGTGTCAGCTTTAAAACGGCATTCGTCCTTGGGATATCATTTTGGTCTCGGAAAACAAAGCAAGCTGTGGTCTGCGGAGGAGAAGGGAACATCAGCAAGTGGAGAAGCGCAGAGGGTGGGCTGGGGAGGCCGATGTGTCTTAGCAAAGCATCTCCTAGGTCTGAAGGTTTTTCTGGGGAAGGAGGGAGAACCCGGGGCTCCGAACCAGGAACAGCCTAGCTCCTGCCGCATGCACAGAAGTGTCTGAGAGCCGAGCGGGGAAGTGCCCGGGGGGCCCGCGCTGCAACCCACCAGGTTCCCCACGCAGGACGGAGACAGAAAGATCCCACGTGCACCACCTCGAGGCACCCTGGCACCGTGGGTCCAGCCTCGCCCGCCCTTGTGATCACGTCCCCTGGAAACGCTTTCGTTCTCCAGCTTGGGTGCCACCCTGACCCTAGGTCCTCAGAACAGAGATGAAACCATGCTGAACTCTGCTGAGGAAGAAAATAAAATGCCCCCAACAAGAAAATACTGGTTCTTTATTCAAGGTAGTTCTCTAAGAGTCCCTTTCCTCTGATGATCCTCCTTCCTGCGTGGCTGTGGCTTTGGCACACCCTGAAAGCAATCCAAAAACCGGACCCCGCCCTTCCTCCCATCTTCCACAAAAGCCCTGGGCTCTACCACGCTCTAGCAATGACCTGCCATTCAAAACCCCCTTTTGGGGAGTTCCCGTCGTGGCACAGTGGTTAACAAATCCAACTAGGAACCATGAGGTTGAGAGTTCGATCCCTGGCATTGCCCAGTGGGTTAAGGATCCAGCGTTGCTGTGAGCTGTGGTGTGGGTCTCAGACAAGGCTCGGATCCCGTGTGGCTGTGGCTGTGGTGTAGGCTGGCGGCTACAGCTCTGATTAGACCCCTAGCCTGGGAACCTCCATATGCCACAGGAGCGGCTCAAGATAAGACAAAAAAAAAAAAAAAACCTTTTTTTTTTTTTTCCTGCTACACCTGCAGAAGTTCCTGGGCCAGAGACCAAACCTTTGCCACTACAGTGTCAATACTGGACACTTATCCTGCTGAGCCACACGGGGACTCCTCAAAACCCTTTTAAAAGCCTCACGGCCAGTCAATCAAGTCCCATCTTCAGCCTGGCATTCAAGAACCCCATGACTTGCCTCTAACCTTCCAACTATTTCCCTGCACATAACCAATTCTCAGTCAAAGCCAAGGGCACCCTGCATTGTTTCTTACACGGATGCATGCTCATTACCTGAATCTACACTCTGCTGTCAACACCTCCTCCATCCTCCAGGCAGCCTCTCCAGGAAGCCCTCCCGGCTCACCCCACACAAATGAGGCACTTTTATTGTCTAAGTCCCATCTCTCCTTCTGTCCCCTCCTGGGAGGTCTCATTATGTGCTCTTTCCTTTTCTGGCCCATATCTGTATCTGCACGTGTCCTCTCTCCTCCATGAGATTAATCCCTTTGCCAATATCCTCTAAATGCCTACTGTGTTCTAGGCTCTGCAGAAGATCCAAAGACAGGACAGGGAAGACAAAGTCCTTGACCTCAAGAAGCTTACAATCTGGTTGGGAAATAAACAGTGACAATGGCGTTCAGCACAGCCCTGGAGGGGAGCAGTGGGTTTCATCTTCCTATTCCCCGAGCGCCCCTCACGGAGCAGATGGCCACAACGAAACACACCAAGGTAGCCACAGGTTTTGGTGATAAGCATGCTGAAAGGAAGGAGCTTGGCTAGCCAAGTTCTTGGTCACCCATACATGGCATTCATAATACATTTTTTTTTTAGGGCCACATCCACAGCACACAGAAGTTCCCAGGCTAGAGGTCAAATCAGAGTTGCAGCTGCCAGCCTACACCACAGCCATAGCAACACCACATCCTTAACCCACTGAGCGAGGCCAGGAGTCAAACCTGCATCCTCCCAGATGCTAGTCAGATTTTTAACCTGCTTAACCACAAGAGGAACTCCACTTGTCATCTTTTTTGATGTGACACTGAGGGAAACAGTAGCCTGTGGCCACTCCAGCAAGCCCCCCTCTCCAGCCGTACCTCCACCCTTAGCCCAGAAACCTTGCCATGTACCCTAAAAATCAACTCAGCTTGGAGATGCTGGACCCTGGGTGGGAGGAAGCGAAGGAAAGCAGTAGCATCTTGTAAAAAGAGTTCTTCCCTTTGCCTCCCCAGCCCCTTCCTCAATTACACGACCACGAGGACCTTCTGAGCCTGTCCCTTCTCCCCAGAAAAGCAAACATACACCAGCGGCCAGCTAGAGGAGGCGAACTCAATGCAGCTCTCCAACAAGTCTGTTTATCTTGCATCCGGAGAAAGAGAACCACCCCGGAAATTGACCAACGTGTGTCAACGACAGAACCCAAGGGCCCGGTGCCATTGATGGGGGGAGCTAAATGTAAATTACAGCTCCCTGAACTCCAGTGAACTGGCTGTCAAGTGGGACAATGAGCTAAAAGACGTTGTTTGGAGCACCTCATTAATAACATTCAAAATTGTTTTCTGCAATTATGTGCAATCATTGGTTATTCTACCCCGAGCCAAGAAGAGTCCCCCGGCCAATCTCTCGCTTTGGTTGCCATGGCCAAGAAAATGTCCCTGGCACAGAGGTGAGAGTGGGAGAGGAGCCCTGCGATTAGCGAACAGAGAATTATCTGTGGAGAAAAGAGCCGAAGAAGGAAACCAGCAAAGGGTCTCGTCAAGGCAGGGCTCCAGCTGCAGAACCCACCCTCCCTGACTCCTCCATCAGCCTCCCAGAAGGTTCTGTGGCCAGAAAGCCATCGGAAGGGCTACGCCTCCTCTGCTGCTCCCTCCTGCAGCAGCTCCTCAGTGCTTTACACTTTCCAGCGGACCCCACAGCGTCTGCACCCGGTAAGGAACTGACTAATGCAGGACAGAAAGGTATGCTTTTCTTTACCATAAAGGCTGGTCAAAATGTGATGAGTGAGGGAGTTCCCGTTGTGGCTCTGTGGGTTAAGAGCACAACTACTATCCTTGAGGACTCAGGTTTGATCCTTGGTCCCGCTCAGTAGGTGAGGGTCCAGCATGGCCGTGAGCTGCGGTGTAGATCACAGGTGCGGCTCGGATCTGGTGTTGCTGTGACACAGGCCAGCAGCTGCAGCTCCGATTGGACCCCTAGCCTGGGAATCTGCATATGCCATAGGTGTGGTCCTAAAAAGACCAAAAAAAAAAATGATGTGTGAAAAGTGTGTGTGTGTGAGAGACAGAGGAGCTGTGTGGAGGTAGGCATCATTTTCTCTACTCTCCCCTTCTGTGTGCCAGCACCATTCTAGCCTTCAGGGCCATGGGCTCCTCCCTCTGAGGGGCTGGGCTGAGACCCCATTTAAGTGTCAAAAGGCTATAACCAGACAAAACCATAATTCAAAAAGATACATGCATCCCTATGTTCAGTGCAGCACTAGTCACAACAGCCAAGACATGGAAACAACCCAAGTGCCCATCAGCAGAAGATTGGTTTAAGAAGACGTGGTACATATACACAATGGAATACTACTCAGCCATAAAAAAGACTGAAATAATGCCATCTGCAGTGACATCAATGGTCCTAGAAATGATCATACGAAGCAAAGTAAGTCAGAAAGAGAAAGACATATACCATATGATATCACTTATATGTGGACTCTAAAATACGACACAAATGGGAGTTCTCTTGTGGCACAGTGGGTTAAGGATCCTACGTTGTCACCGCAGTGTCTCGGGTCACTCCTGTGGTGTGGGTTTAATCCCTGGCCTGGGAACTTCTGAATGCTGCAGGTGTGACAAAAAAAAAAAAAAAAAAGTCCCTTGGGCTCTTAATTCTGTAGCCTGCCTGGTGTTATTATAGATGATTTTAGATGCTTGGTTCCTTTCTATATTTTCCACATTCTTTATACTGGATACACATCACTTTTATGAACAGAGAGATTTTAATTTCCTGCTTAAACATAATTTTTTATAAATTAATTTTCATTTATTCATCGATTTTTGGCCGCACCTGCGGCATGCAGAAGTTCCCGGGCCAGAGACGGAACCTGCGCCCACCGCAGTGACAGTCCTGGATCCCTCACCCACTAAGCCACCAGGGAGCTCCCAAGATATTTACTTTTTAAAGAGCAGAGCAAGAGGGAGCAGAGGCAGCTGGCAGTCAGAGGGTTCCTGGGACTCTGCCAGCCCGGCCATGGGGCAGGCTCACCTGAAGCACAAGCGATTAGCACAGCTGGCATCAACAGCAGCGTCACCATCCAGGGTTAGAGCCCATGGGTCCAGACTCTCTTCGGGATTCTCTCAGCCTGCTCCACCAGAGTCGCATCTTATTCCTTGAGGAAGCCGCTGTAGTCACTATCTGCCTCCTTTGCTACATGTGACCGCGCCTTAGCCCACTCCCCAGCCTGAAGTTGTGCTTCTATGGTCAAGTTCATATTATTGCATAAAGAAAAATACATTGTTTATTTATTTATCTTTCTTTTTTAGGCCCGCACCTGTGGCATATGGAAGTTCCCAGGCGAGGGGTCCACTGGAACTGCCACAGCCACTGCCAGGCCAGACCCAAGCCTCATCTTCGAATTTCACTGCAGCTTACGGCAACGCCAGATCCTTAGCCCACTGAGCGAGGCCAGGGATTGAACCTGAGTCCTCATGGATACTAGATAGGTGATTAACCCGCTGAGCCACAACGGGCACTCCAAGAAAACACAGTATTTTGATCCAACAATTGCTTTTCTCTTCCCACACCTCTTGCCCCACTCACCAGGAAAACTGACTTAGAGATCACGTGAGATGTGCATCCTTTGTGCAAAGACAGTGGGGGTGCCAAGGACAGGTGCAAGCAACACAAGACGTGAGGACCACGGTGGGTGCAGGCACGAGGAAGTGCCCAGACTTCCCACCCCACTTCTGTACCCAGGGATCCCACCTCTCCGCACCTGCTCAGATGATTTTGCCAGAGCTCTGCCTTCAGCCTTTGCAGGAGCCAGAGAGGGAGCTCGGGCACCTCTGCTTCAGGACACGAAGCCGAAGCCGAAGCCAACAGGCAGTGCCTACGGCAGCGCTCAGCAAAACTGAGCTCCAGCCACCTCGCCAGGCCCTCGGAGCACAGCAAAGTCTGGGTTCGGCCAAGTTTCCTCAGGCAGGCTGCTTGGCTCTGTTGGCCCCGAACAAGATACAGAGGCAGGGCCATCTTGGAAACATGGGAAGGTGTGCTGGCGTCTACACCAGCAACGTCCCAGGGCTGTGTGGCTGTCCCAGGGGACAGGAGCAGTGGTCTAATTACTGAGGAAATGTGGTTTGCATCCACATCATTCTTACGGTAATTGGTGTTGCTGGTTGAGCATATTATTGTTATTATTATTGTGTACTTCCAGCGCTATTTCCCCTGGCTTCTTCGAAGACGCAATAAAGCAGTATGAGTTCTGCGCCTCGGTTGTTTGATCCTGTAGGATAAACAGGAATTAGTATGCATTCCACTTTTCCATAATAATCGCTATGAATTACAGAAATAATTCTGGCATCCTCTGCTAAGAATAAATGGCATTATCAGAACAATAAACTAGAGGGATGGTCCTTTTAACAGAATCCAGTACCTCGGCCTGCATACAATCGGTGTGTTGGGGAGGCTGCAGGCTCCAAGATACTCCAGTGGCCGGAATTTACAGCAGATGCTAAACAAGCACACTGACTCCTTTTATTGCCCCAATCAGGGCTGTTAATGAACAATTACGAAATCCTTCACCAAAGAAAGTCCCGTACAAGAAAAAGATAAAAACTTAGAAATCTTAAAGGGAACTAGTCGCTTTGAGGTTGAGACAGAGCCATGAGAGGGATAGAAGGGAGCCTTACAACACAGGAGATGCATTTCACTACAATTTCAAATTTGTAGTTTCTAGGATGATACACTAAGTTCTGTTTATACGTAGGGCTCTAGCTGGAATATCCCATACTGTGAACTCTCACCATCCAGGAAGCTCCAGCGGGCTTTGGGTTTGTCCCTCCTTCCGAGGCCGGAAGTATCTTCCAAGCCCCTCAAGAGACCCCCGTCTAAGTCCCCACGCATTGTTTTCTTGTTTCACTGGCACCTGAGCCTGGCACGAGAGTGATACCGAAGGATATGTAAACCGAACCTAAAAGACCTGTGTAAAGACGTGAGCTAATTGCTGACTCCCTGCAAGCTACGTGTGCACAAGCGTGAAGAGCACGGGGGCTCACCCTCCTCCAGGGAACTGGATTCAGTTCCCAACCACATTCAAGGAGCTCTGGTTATGGCCATCATTAACAAGTCAACAAACAACAAATGCTGGAGAGGGTGTGGAGAAAAGGGAACCTTCCTGCACTGCTGGTGGGAACGTAAATTGGTACAACCACTGTGGAGAACAGCCTGGAGGTTCCTCAGAAAACTCAATCTAGAACGACCTTATGATCCAGCAATCCCACTCTTGGGCATGTATCCAGACAAAACTTTCCTTGAAAAGGATACATGCAACCCATATTTGTGGCAACCCTATTCACAAGAGCCAAGACACGGACACAACCTAAATGTCCATTAGTTGAATGAATTAAGAAGCTGTGGTATAAATACACAGTGGAATACTACTCAGCCATAAAAAAGAAATCATGCCATTTGCTGCAACGTGGATGGAATTAGAGATTCTCATACTAAGTGAGGTAAGTCAGAAAGAGAAAGACAAATACCATATGATATCACATCTATCTGGAATCTAGTATACGGCACAAATGAACCTTTCCACAGCAAAGAAACTCAGGGACTTGGAGAATAGACTTGTGGTTGCCATGGGGGAGGGGGAGAGAGGTGGAAGGAGTGGGATGGACTGGGAGTCTGGGGTTCATAGATGCAAACTATTGCCTTCGGAGTGGATAAGCAATGAGGTCCTGCTGTAGAGCACAGGGAACTATATTCAGTCCCTTGTGATGGAACATGATGGAGGATAATGTGAGAAAAAGAATGTGTGTTTATAGGTATGACTGGGTCACTCTGCTGTACAGTAGAAACTGACAGAACACTGTAAACCAACTCTAATGGAAAAACTAAAAATCATAAAAGCAGCTCTGGTTCATCAGTTTTCATGCACGGTTGACCCACAAGCTCCTTCACTACCTAAGTTCACAGGGCAGCACCAAGCCTCCTCTACTTCTCTTTGGCTCTGGCCGTTGGAAGATGACTGTGGCCACAAAGCATTCAGAACATTTTCAGATTCACGGGAATAAATGACACAAGTGGAGAAGCCAGGACACGCTGCCAACGGCCAGGTGTGAAGAGAGAGGCGGTGCCCTCAGGGCGAAGGGGCTTTCCTGCTGCACCTCCAGGAGGGGCTCTGGAGGCAGCCAGGGTGGAAACTGCACCTTCTTCTAAGTCCACTTCCAGAGTGCCCTCTGTGACGCAACAGGATTGGTGGCGTCTTGGGAGCGCTGCGATGCAGGTTTGATCCCCGGCCCAGCACAGTGGGTTAAGGATCTGGTGTTGCCACAGCTGCGGCTTAGGTTGAAACCTTGGCTCAGATCTGATCCTTGGCCCGGGAGCTCCATACGCCGAGGGGTGGCCAAAGAAGAAAAAAAAAAATCTACTTCCTGATTCAAGATAAAAATTTTTCAAATTTTTAAAAATGGACAAATGCTAGTTGTGTGAGAACTGGGGGGTCCCAGTAATGCATTGCACACACAACCACAAATCTCTGCTCCATGGTCTGTTGCGACCACTTGAAATCCTTGTTAGGGCACTTCCCCAGCTAAAATTCAAGGTACACATCTTGAAACACCATAGGATGATCCACAACTGTTGAGTGAAAACATTTGAAAAATTAGGAGGGGGAGTTCCCACTGTGGCACATCGGGCTGGGCAGTATCTCTGTAGCACCAGGACACAGGTTCAATCCCCAGCTGGGCACAGTGGTTAAAGAATCCAGCACTCCTGGGGCGTAGGATACTCCACATGCCACGGGGCAGCCAAAAAAGAAAAGCCAAAATAGATGGAGGATGAAATGATACATATACGTTAAACATCTACCGTGTCAGAGATCATCCTCGCGGACAGCCCGTGCAAGAAGCAACTATTATTATTATTATGTCTTTTTTTTGCCGTTTCTAGGGCCCCTCCCTCGGCATATGGAGGTTCCCAGGCTAGGGGTCTAATCGGAGCTGTAGCCACCAGCCTATGCCAGAGCCACAGCAACGCAGGATCCGAGCCGTGTCTGCAACCTACACCACAGCTCACGGCAACGCCGGATCCTCAACCCACTGAGCAAGGCCAGGGATCGAACCCGCAACCTCATGGTTCCTAGTCGGATTCATTAACCACTGAGCCACAACGGGAACTCCAAGAAGCAACTATTACTATGCCCATTTCTCTGATGGGCACCCAAATCAGCTGCCTAGTAACTTCAACCCGCTTTCACATGGAGAAACTGACGTCCAGCCAACTTAAGCAACTTTTCTAAGCTCAGACGGCTGGATCGGGAGTTGCACCTTCATCTGCAAAGATGTCAAAGCCCAGGCTCTCCCCGCTCCTGCCCCACCCCGCCAACCCAATCCATCCGGGTCGGCCAGTGTCAATGGACTTTTCCATCATTTTCTTGGAGTAAATTTAGTTCGGGTCGGGGTGCACCAGAGCCTACCCCCTTCTGAAGGGAGGATGGTGGGAGGGGGTGCGAGGGACCAGGAACATGGCTGGAGCCCTCTCTGCCGACAACAGTTCCCAGGTCCCACCGAAGGTGCATGATAACAGTGAGTGGCGGCCTGCAGGAAGGGCTTGAGGGGAAACGTGGTACAAAGGACCAAGTGGTTCCAAATGGGATAATTGAGTACATATGGCCTGCCTAGCCATCCTGCATAAAGCCGCTCTGTAATTCTCATGCCCCAAGGCCGACATAACATAGACCAACAGGCCTCCTGCCTTTCAATATTCAGGCAGACTTATAAAACAGCAGCAACCTAAACAAGAGCAACTTTAAAACCCTGACAGGAAATAAAAGGCTTCTCCCTGAAGCAGAAAGCAAGCTGCCTTCTCGGCTACAATCATGCCCCTGTGGTGAAAAATAGCTGGGGGTGGAAATTCTCCCTATTAAACAAAAATCCCTACTGAAGCATGCAAAATTAGCCATGGATCCCCTTCCCCGACACAGCCCTAAAAAGGGCGGCTTGTTTCCATTTGAGAACCTACTTTAAATAGTTGATAATGACTTCTGGTAATGCTGAGCTTTGATTTCTTGAGGTTGTGATTCTAAGGAAGTGGAAAGCGGGTTAGATGTTAAAGCAAAGACGTAAGACCTAGAATTACAAGCCATTTATTGCAGTTATCCTCTGCCTCTAGGTGGTTGTCTTAAAAGTTATAAAGGTGCAATTATCCAGGTGGCTAATAACCTTTCTGAATTCCCAGGTCCAGTGGTCATGGGAGAACGCACGGGCGGGGCTGAACGTTAAAGGCAAACGGGACGAATCTGCAAACGCCAAGCATTCAGAACCCAGTCACCTCACCACCCCGAAGGGCCCCCAGAGATCTCTGCAGCCTCGCTACTAACACAGCTTCAGAGGGGAAACTGCGTTTGCTCTGTTGCCACAACTGTTTCATTTCCAGCATAATATTATCTACATTCTAACAGCTATGTTCTTTCAAGATGGAACTGACCTGGCCTCTTGGAATGTTTAACTTGTGGTAACTTGAAAATGGGGAGGTGAGACAGTGGTGATGCTGAGACTGTATTGCACTCGGGGAGGTGATCCAGACCCACGAGCCCGGGTCTCAAGCCCGGCTCCAGGTCTCAGCCATGTGGCCTTTCACAGGGTCGCTGTCCTCTTCAGCTGCCCCTGGTATACAATGAAGACGACACGCCTCCTTCTCAGGTTCTCATAGGGATGATCCTGGGCATAGGGGGTGGGAGTAAAACTTTTTCCTAAAGCCCTGTCACCTTTCCCACAAAATGAGAGTCAAGAAGCATCGGCACAAGGCCTCATAAAGACGCCTCTTACATAAGGAGGCAAATTTCACCCTATTTGAAAAAGGCCCCACACCACAGCCTCACCAAACCAGCCAGCCTACACATCCGCATTCTGATTTCGAGAACGCTTAGAAAATTCTACTGCCCCCAAAGCAGCCCCGGCCACATCTGAAATCAACAATTAGAGAGTCATTCCTTTTGATGAAAACTCTGATTTCTGTGACAAAGCAAGTTCCCCTGGAAGAAATGACAATAATCATTCAAGCCTCAGTCAGCCCTTTACAGGGACAATTTTTCATCCTTTTCTGAAAACGATAAACAAAAAACATGGACATCAAGGCAACAAGGAGCTGAAGGAGGAATGCGGTGGGGAGCCGCAAACAGAAAGAGAAGGCATACTTGGGAGGCTGGAGAAATGTATGAGCAAACATGTACATTTCCACACACAAAGATATTGCCACTTTCTCTTGGGATAGCGATGGTGCTGCATTACTTATGTTCCAAAATATTTAGGATTTCAGCCACAACATTCCTTCCTCAGAGTCCCCAGGGCTGCAGAAGAAGATTTAAATATTTTGTCTCCGAGATTATCGGGGCTCTAGACAAGATCAACCAGACTCAAGAGACCAGAGAGGAAATAAAAAAAAGCAGTGCATGGAATTAGGTTCTTCACTGAACGCCATGTGCTGCTACAATCGTCTCTCAATCCTTCCTTGAGCATCCGGGAAAACGAGAGTCACGAGAGAAATGAGATGTGGGACTGTCATTGCCCCTATCCTGAAATTAAAAATAAACAAGCCAGTAAAAAAAAAAACAAAAACAAAACAAACAAAAAAAACAACCCGGTAGGATCAACAAGGCTGGTCATTCCTTATGGGGGTTAGAACCATCTTGCACACATGACACGTGACAAGTGTAGACCCACGAAGGGTTGCCGTTGATTTATCACCGAGAGACTGTCAGCTCTGTGGAGGCAGAAGCTGGGTTTGGTTGACTATCAAAAACACCTTTGCTCAAGTGCACGACTCATGCTGCTCTTCAATAAATATTTGTGGATTGTGTGAATGAATGAACAAATGGGTGGATGGATGGATGGACGGATGGATAGATGGACGGAATGAGAGTTTATGGAGCAGACGATTTAAACCTAGAAACAAAGGAGCAGCCTGAATTCCCCCCTGCTCAGCCACCCACTACCATCCAACATACACCTCCGAGCCCTCCCAGCCAAAGAAGGAGGGCAAGAGGGAGGTGTGTGTACCAGTATATGCCATGGGGGAGGGGCGGGTATTTTAAATTCACTAATATTTTTCCCTCTTTTTTTTTTTAAGGCTGTAGCACCTGCAGCATATGGAGGTCCCCAGGCAAGGGGTCCAATCAGAGCTACAGCTGCTGGCCTGCACCACAGCCACAGCAACACCAGATCTGAGCTGTGTCTGCGACCTACACCATAGCTCACGGGCAACGCCAGATGCTTAACCCACTAGGCGAGGCCAGGGATCAAACCCCCATCTTCGCGGACACTATGTGGGGTTTTTAACCCACTGAGCCATGATGGGAACTCCCTCCATCTTTGTTTATATGAGGACCTGCCACTCTACCAAACACAAGATATTTAGATTTCCAGCTGGTGAAAAATGAAAGGGATGAAAGTCTGAGGGATCAAACCTGAGTCCGCATTGATCCCTGGCCTCCCTCAGTGGGTTGAGGATCCAGCATTGCCATGAGCTGTGATGGAGGTCGCAGACATGGCTCGGATCCCACATTGCTGTGGCTGTAGTGTAGGCCGGCAGCTGCAACTCCAATCGGGAAGCTAGCCTGGGAACGTCCATATGCTGTAGGTGTGGCCCTAAAGAGACAAAAATAAATAAATAAATAATGAAATTACAATAACCTTTGAAGTTAAGTATTTTGATCATTCCCATTTTACAGAGGGGGAAGCTGAGGCACAGGTAACTGGTCTGCATGCACACAACTAAGTAAGCGCCTGATGTGAGACTTGAACTTGGACCCTGCTCTCCCGATATGAACCTCCTGAGAGCGCAGGCCCTGGGTCTGTGGCTCACCGCTGTATCCCAATGCCTGGCAAGCGATGCCTGGCGAGCGCCTGAGCGAGCAGCATGGAATATACACTCATCAAGTCCATGCGGAAGAATTAAGGTAAGAGGGAGGAAAGGGGAGAAACTTCCCGAAACAGAATCTCATTCCTTAGCTGCTTCTTTCCCACAATTTGATTAAAGGCGTCTGCTTGAGAGAATGCCGGCCGAGGCTGGAAATCCCTGCCTGGGAAATAATCAAATGCGAAACAAACATCCTGGGGAAATTCAGGCATGGCGAATTCAGGAGGGCACATCATTCTGAGGCCATGGGGAAAAACACACAGTGATTAGCCTGCAGAAGGAAACGTCAGCTGCTGGTTGTCTGTAAGGTCAATGTCATTTACTTTGCTTCTGAGGCATTCGAATGTCAAAATCTCTCCATCGCTTTAAAGTATAAAAGTCTACTTCCACAGGGGTGCTTTAACTTTGGGCTCTAGTTTTATACTGTTCTTATTGTTCACAATGAACATGAGTTACTTTCATACATTTTTAAAATCAAGTATGACGAAACAAATCTTTAAAAACATAACTCAGAGTTCCCGTTGTGGCTCAACGGGTTAAGAACCTGACTGGTATCCATGAGGACGCGGGTTTGATCCCTGGGCTCGCTCTGTGGGTTAAGGATCCCAGTGTTGCTGTGAGCTGGGGTGTAGGTTGCAGACACGGCTTGGATCCTGTGTTGCTGTGGCTGTGGTGTAGGCTGGCAGCTGTAGCTCCAATTCTGCCCCTAGCCTGGGAACCTCCATATGCCCGGGGTGCGGCCCTAGAAAATACAAAAAAAAAAAAAAAAGAAGAAGAACGTGATTATAATTCTATTGAGCTAAAAGAAAAGATCAGTCTTCACAGCCCGGTTCAAAGAGCTCTCCTCTGGAAACGTAATAACCTGGGGATAAAGCAAGCCCCACCCCTCCTCAGATCTTCCCGGCTGATGGATGCTATTCAAGGCGAGGGATGAAGATAATAAATGGTTTAAACTGGGCTACACACCAGTTCATTAAAAAGAATATAGGTTCTCCTAGAAGGCCCACAGTTCCTAGGAGGATTACAGCATAAAAGCAAGAAGGCTGCGCAGAACTTCCTCCTCATCGCACAGGCCTGCAACGGCTTGAGCATCGAGGCTGGCTATTCATTCACAAATATTTGTTAGGGGCCTACTAAGGGCAAGGAAGGGATTAGGTGCTGCTGAGGAGTCAAAGAGGAATAAGATACAATCCCTGACCTTCAGGAGTCTCAAACGTGCCTGATTCTACACATGCAGAACAGAAGCAGCTAAAAGATGTCCTTATCTTAAAAACCATCTTTTCATCAAATGCTGAAGGAGTTACAGTTTGCTTCCCTTGAAGAGTTTACTATCTGAAAGGAGAAAATAAGATGGAATATAAACAACTCTGGCACCTCATAGGTTCTGATGAAAGAGGGACTAGGACCAAAGCCCATCAACGGAGGGTGTGCCCAGAGCCACTTGGAGGGACTGGCTGTCACTTCCTTAAGAGGGTGGTGTTGGGAAAAGTTCTGCTGGAAGCGCAGGGCTGTGATGGGTAGAAAGGGCCCAGGACAGGGTTCAAAGTCAAGGAAGAGGCACACAAAAGAAATTCAAAGGTTTGCGGTAGAGCAGAAACGGACAGAACATTGTAAACCAACCATAATAAAAAATTTAAAAAAAAAAGAAATTCAAGGAAGAATCTTTTTTACCTTACCTTTATTTTTAATTTCCAGAAAAAAAAATATAATTTGGGCATTATTATAAAAACCAATGTTCTTCATTCTAATTTTTCTTTTTTCTTTTTTTTTAATGATTTCTATTTTTTCCATTAGAGTTGGTTTACAGTGTTCTGTCAAGTTTCTCCTGTACTGCAAGGCGGTCCAGTCACACATACATGTGTACATTCTTTTTCTCACATTATCCTCCGTCATGCTCCATCACAAGTGACTAGATACAGTTCCCAGGGCTCTACAGCAGGATCTCATTGCCTATCCACCCCAAAGGCAATAGTTTGCATCTATGAACCCTGGATTCCCAGTCCACCCCCCCTTCCCCTTCCCCCTCGGCAACCATAAGTCTGTTCTCCAAGTCCATGAGTTTCTTTTCTGTGGAAAAGTTCGTTTGTGCCGTATATCAGATTCCAGGTAGAAGTGATATCATATGGTATTTGTCTTTCTCTTTCTGACTTACTTCACTTAGTATGAGAGTTTCTAGTTCCACCCATGTTGCTGCAAATGACGTTATTTTGTTCTTTTTTATGGCTGAGTAGTATTCCATTGTGTATATATACCACATCTTCTTAACCCATTCATCTGTCAATGGACATTTAGGTTGTTTCCACGTTTAAGGGGAAATTTGAGGTCTGTTAAGCTACAACTGTCTGGATAGGCTAGAGCAGTGGTTCTCAAAGCAGTGGCAGTCAACCTGTCAGCAGGACAGGTTCTCAGGCCTACCCTAGACCACCTCTGGGGCTGGGGCCCAGCAAGCTATGCTTTAACAAGTCTTCCAAGTGATTCTGCAGCAAGCTCAAGTTCAAAAGCAATGGGCCTCCAATACAGTACACACGTAGGCAATGAACCTTGGAAAGGAACTTACACCAAGTTCACTGCTCAATGGCGCACCAGTGAAGGGTTTTGAGAAGATCAGTGATACCTTAAGAGCTATGCTTGACAAGGTACTTGAAAAACACATTGAAAGTTGTATTTGGAGCCATGAATGGAAAGAAGATGAACTTAAGAAGACCAGGTAGGGGGCTGGGGTCCCAAGGTAAGAGACAGATGATACCATGCTGAGCACTGCTGAGTGGAAATCAACAGGATTTGGATTTGGCCACAGAGCATTTGCTGGGGAGCAGACCCCAAACCCCAAATATTCTATTCTGAATCCCACTGCCTGGGAGCAGAGAGGTTTTGGTAAATCGCCATTGGTTTAACCATTATGGTCTTGTCATCTAATTACTGTGTCCTATCTTTTGTGTGTGTGTGTGTGTGTGTGTGTCTTTTTAGGGCTGCAACCTCAGCATATGGAGGTTCCCGGGCTAGGGGTCTAATTGGAGCTGCAGCTGCCTGCCTACACCACAGCCACAGCAACTCACAATCTGAGCTGCATCTGAGACCTACACCTCAGCTCACAGCAACGCCAGATCCTTAACCCGCTGAGCAAGGCTAGGGATCAAACTGCAACCTCATGGATGCTAGTCGGGTTTGTTACCGCTGTGTCACCATGGGAACTCCCCATTGTGCCCTATCTTTAATCATAATACATAAGATTCTAAAACCTAACAAAAGAATGATAGAAGCAAATAGTTCTGGATCCTCTTGCCACAGAAAGACATCCTGAAAGGAGCTCGAAGATGAGCTCAGGTTCCAGGCAAGGGCTCCAGTCTCTCCGTTTCCCATAATGGAGTCAGTGGTGACAAGCCCATGACTCTTCCCCAAGGTACCTCCACAGGCCTTGCCTGCTTCCTCAGGGCTGACCAGGGACCCTGGGGGGCAAGGACCATCCATCTGAGAAGATCAAAGGCAAGGATTTAAGACATAGTACCCATTCCTTAAAAAAAAAAATCCCAAGTTCAGGTTTTCGTGACCCATTTCTCCCAGGGCATTCAAGAGACGTGTCGCTCAGAGACTACAACCCTCCCTGGACCTCTCACAGCCTTGGGTGGAACAAGCTTACCTCTGCTGGGCACCCTCTATTTAAATGATGGTGAGGAGTTCCCGCTGTGGCTCAGTGGGTTAAGAACCCGACATAGTCTCCGTGAGGATGCGGGTTCGATCCCTGGCCTTGCTCAGTGGGTTAAGGATCAGGAGTTGCCATGAGCTCTAATGTAAGTCGCAGATGTAGCTCGGATCCCGTGTGGCTGTGGCTGTGGCAGAGGCCAGCAGCTATAGCTCCAATTGGACCCCTAGCCTGGGAACCTCCATATGCCGCAGGTGCAACCCTTAAAAGAAAAAAAAAAAAAATTTAAATACATACATACATGATGGTGAAACAGAGGCAGAGCAAAAGAATAACGATATTCCCACCTGAGACACAGGAAGACTTCCTCAAACTGGGTGCCAGATAAACAGTAGGAAAACAAGCATAATTTGAAGATGCTGCAGGCATAAGTTTTGTTCGCTTGAGTCAAAGCAACGCACAATAGAGGACTGTCTACCCAGACTGTAGGCGGAGAAAGGACACCTGTGGGTAGGTATACACATCAATACCAACCACACAGCAACACGAGGGTGGCTCATCGAGGGCCTTCTGTTACGGAATCACACGGGTTCCACCCCGATCACACGGGTTCCTCCAAAAATCCTTGCAGAGCCCACACGGAGCAGTGACCATTGAGGCCTCCTGAGCAGCTGCCTTTAATACCAGTCCCTTTTCCACTTTTCCCCACATGCTAAATGCTCTGGAGTCTTACATACTAATAGAATATTGACTCATAGTCAATTGTCTATTGACTAGACGATAACCGTGGTCAGTTAAAATCAGCAACCCTCTCCCAACACAGACACACCACAGAGAGAGGAAACTGCTGTTTCTATTGTGGCCAGATGTGGGCTCTTCCAGAACACACCAATATTTGATGACAAGCGTCTTTACTCTTCTGGGTAATAAGCGCCCAGACCAACATTTTTTGTCTGAGTCAGTTAAGGCTTGTTAACACTCTCGGGCTGAGATGTCAGCTTCGAAAGTGGAACACGAAATGTTCTGTTTTTTCCATACACTGAGCTCCCAGGGTCACAATTTTACCAGAATCTTCACAACTCTAGTCCCGCGTGACATGCTCAGAGATGGCCTCCCTCTCCGCAGGGAGGAAGGCCTCCCTCTCCTGCATCAAGCCATCTGTGCAAAGCCAAACTCCAAATCAGTTCCAAAACAAAGGGTGAATTTTCTGAATGCATTTAGCATGAGGATGCGGAGTCTTCTTCAAGCTAAAAAGGGGCAGGAATGAGGCTCAAAGAGATTGAAACTTTACAGAGATGGAACGACCTTATTTCTCTTCCTACAAAAGTCACATGACCCAGCATCCTGCATGGACTGCTGTAACAATTATGTTACTATTATCTGGGTATACTCAAAAGTCACGGAAAAGTCAGAAATGCTTTTTTTTTTTTTTTTTTGGTTTTTAGTGCTGCACCTGTGGCATATAGAAATTCCCAGGCTAGGGATCGAAACAGAGCTGCAGCTGCTGGTCTACACCACAGCCACAGCAATGTGGGATCTGTGCTGAGTCTACGACCTACCCCACAGCTCACACCAACACAGGATCCTTAACCCACTGAGGGAGGCTAGGGATCAAACTCGCATCCTTATGGATACTAGCCAGGTCCATTACCACTGAGGCACAATGGCTGGAACCTCCAGAAGTGCTCATTTTAAAGCAAGAAGAAACTTTCAAGTGCAGGTAGAATTCTCTAGCTTCACAAAGCTCAGATCCTCAAATGAAAACTGGTCACAGCCCTCCCTCTGCCCCAAAGCTCTCTGCCGCTGATTTGCTGGAAGCTTCATCAGACGCCAGCCCTAGTCGCTCTATACTGGAGTTGATTCCTTCATCAAGTGCGTACAAACCATCAAGAAAGGCGGCAGAGGGGTGGAGACTCTGGAGTCAGAGTACCTGGGTTTGAACACAGGCTCTTCCCCTTTCCTGACTGCCCTGAACCTCGGCTTCCTCAACCGCACAGCAGGAACCACAACGGTACGACTGTCACAGGATTGCTATCAACCTTGTGATACAACTCACATGAAGGGCTGAGAAGAAACAGGACCTGGCTCTTAACAGGCTCGATGTATTGCTTCTCTAAAATGAGGGAAGAAATGTGGAATTTAAAAAAAAAAGTTATTTAAAAATTGAAGCATGAAGTGTCCATCGTGGCTCAGCGGTAACGAACCCACCTGGTATTGAGGAGGACACAGGTTCCATCCCTGGCCTCGCTCAGCGGGTTAAGGATCCAGCGTTGCTGTGAGTTGTGGTGTAGGTCACAGAGGCAGCTCAGATCCCACGTTGCTGTGCCTGTGGTGTAGGCTAGTGGCTGTAGCTCTGATTGGACCCCCTAGCCTAGGAATCTCCATATGCCACGGGTACAGCCCTAAAAAGAAAAAATAAATAAATAAAGCATAAGCTTTCTTTGTACAAAACTAGTTGAAATCAACTGTATCGCACCTGACCAAGAGCTCAGCAAACAGAATGGCATGAAGAAGTCAATTACACCAGAGCTGACAGGTGACAGGCGACAAACTCAGGCCTGGTAACTTATCTTTCCCCTCCTTTTCCTTCTTTTTTTTTTTTTTTTGGCGTTTTAGGGTCATACCCATGGCATATGGAAGTTTCCAGGCTAGGGGTCGAATCAGAGCTGCAGCTGCCAGCCTACACCACACCCACGGCCAATGCCGGATCCTTAACTCACTGAGCAAAGCCAGGGATCAAACTCGAGTCCTGATGGATACTAGTTGGGTTTGTAACCCACTGAGCCATGATGGGAACTCCCTCCTCTCCTTTTCCCAAAAGGAAGGGGTTACTGTGGCCTGCACGGGGCCCTAAAATAAACACAGACCTTCCCTCTCTTCTGGAAGATTACACTATTTTAAAAAGTCATGAGTACAGATGCTCATTCAGCAGGATACAGTTTGAAAACTATGTAACTTCTCAGAGGATGGTTTATACAACAGAGAAATGCCCAAAAAAGGATATGTGAGAATGAAATTTTTACATAATGAACACAAATTTGAGTGTTTTTTAAAGTAATACAGGTCCTTTGTGAAAAATTTATAAAATACTTTACAAATTAGCAGCCATACACCTTGCTCTGTTAAAAATTTAGCACCACTTATTTTCCCCTGAAAAGCTTTTAATTGTCTAGACCAGGACATACCCCATACATAATATCACATTCTGCTTTTTGTTCACTTAGCATAATTATACCAGGAGCGTGTTCCCTGAAACACTGCAAACTTTTTATAAATGTCATTTTGAATGAGCACATGGCGTTGGATCAGATCAATCATAATTTACTTGATCATTTTCATAATGCGGAATCAGCTGTTTCTTTCCAATTTTTTATGATCATAAACAATGTTTGAGGAAATAACTGTGCATTAATCCTTGCGGTTGTGATTATTCTCTTTATAAGAGAGATTCTTAGACGTGAAACTACGAGGTCACAGGCTAAGGATAATTTTAAGGCTCATCAAACGGCTTTCTAAAAAAGCTGTCCTGATTTACTCTTTGCTGTGAAGGAAGATCACATTTTTTAAAATCTTCACTGAGTTGGATCAAAAATGGTATCTCAATGTTGTTTTTATTTGCATTTATTTGATTACTAATGAAGCTGAATGATTTTTGCCATAGTTGTTAGCCATTTGTGTTTACCCTTTTGCAAAGTCTGTTCATTAACTTTGCCTCTTTATTTATTGAGATCTTATTGCTTCCAACAATTTGTACCAAAAAAATTGTATCTTCAGTATATTAACACTTTGTTGTAATTTTTTACATGCTCTGCAGATTTATTTTATTGATCAAATGTCCAGCAGTTTCCTAATACACAGTTTATTTATTTATTTATTTTGTCTCTTTGTCCTTTTAGGCCTGCACCCATGGCATATGGGGGTTCCCAGGCTAGGGGTCTAATCGGAACTGTAGCCACCGGCCTACACCAGAGCCACAGCAACGCAGGATCCCTATCCCACTGTGCAAGACCAGGGATCAAGCCCGCAACCTCAGGGTTCCTAGTCGGATTTGTTTCTGCTGCGCCAGGACGGGAACTCCCCACAGAGTTTAATTTTTATGTAGTCAAACCTCTTCCTATTTTCTCTTGGGATAACCTTCCACTCTTTCTTGTCTCTTTTTTAAATTGAAATATATTTGACACATAACATTGTATAGGCTTAAGATGCAGCCTTTCATTCTTCTAAGCTTAGAAACTTCTCCATCCTTTGATTAGATAATCACCTATACTTTTTTTTCTTACATTTAATTCTCTTGTCTATTTAGAAGTTATTTTAGGATATGGTATTTTAATTATACGTTGAGGACCACAGTAACAGTAATTTAATGGAACGTTTGGATAATTATTAAGGTAATTAAGTTAATAGTTATGTTGTAAAATTAATTAACAATGTTTTCAAAAGAACAAATATTGCATGAGGTGCCCTAGAGCAGGCACATCACAGAGACAGAAAGTTAGCCGCCGCTGAGAGGGACGATGTAGTGGGGAGTTACTGTTTAAGGGGTACAGAGTTTCCCTTGCAAAAGATGAAAAAGTTCTGGGGAGTTCCCATGTGGCTCCGTGGGTTAAAGAGCTAGTGTTGTCAGGGCAGCAGCCCTGGTCGCTGCTGTGGCACAGGTGATCCCTGGCAGGGAAACTTCTGCATGCCATGGGTGCAGCCAAAAAAAAAAAAAAAATTAACACCTGGTGTGACCTAGTTCCTAACTCATCATCATGAGAAGAGATGCCCAACTCATCAACAAAGACGGCTGATAATAGATCAAGATAATAGATCAAGACAGTGGCCATAAACAACCAGGTAGGCCTTACTGGGATGTAGCAGCTGATTATCTGCCCCAATTCAGGGAAAATTTTGTCCACATAACCAACTGTCACATCCCCTCACCTTCAGAAGTTTATGTGGCACACTGACAAATACCATCCAATTCTCCTTTTCTTTGGTCAGCCATGGCACCACCCATTCATGGCCACGCCTTACAGTTAAGTTGATTCTGAGTTTCTCTCATCATAATGACCCAGTCATATCTTCCAGTGAGCACATCCTGGCTGTACACACTCATCTCTGATCAATCATTTCTTCCGATGAGTTTGTTGGAGGGTTTTCCACACATGGGTAACATCATGCATTAGGTGTTGATTTTGCTACTTTCCTTGTTAGAAAGTTAATTTCTTCCCAAATCTTGGTGGCCTTACAACATAAAAACCCAGGATCTCAAATAACACATAAACAAATATTTATACATAGTTGGTATTTATATTTCATAGGGAAACGGAGGCATCAGGAGACTAAGGGAAATGGCCACTTCCTTCAAATCAAAGAGGGCTTTACAAATACGCTGATGTTTCAGGGATGTCCAGGAGAAATGTAAGAAAGGCACTTTGGGAAACTTATAAGAAAAGACATCTTAGGTACAAGAGGAAAATGGGTCCAGGTATAGGAATTAGGAACCGATATTTTCAAAAGGGGCAGAAATTGCTCTTGGGAAATTGAGAGTCTCTTTGCAGTGTCGTCTGTGCCTGTGGCTGACTTTTGGGGCGTTGCTAATGGCAACTAAGAAGCCCCTGCTCTGTGTCCTCCCATCGAGAACCTGGACCACATGGCAAGTCATTCTGGACAAAGATCCAGAAGATGGTCTTCAGCGGAAAGTTACCAAGTGGCCTGATTCTGACGCCTAAGAGGAGGAAGGGTTCAGAGCAAGGGAGCCTTAGATCTGAGCAGCTGCCCAGGAGCCCCATCCGCAGAGGGTTCCAACACCCCTGCAACACCAGAGAGGGCGGTGCTCTTCCGGGCCCCCAAATTCTAATTTCTCAAGCATCTCATGGGAGGGATGAGGTTTATTACCTTTCATCAAGGGGCTCCTTCACAAAGAGACCCTCAGCCACTATCTAGAAAACCCCAACCCTGCCACAGCCTTAGGCCCACCAAGCCCAGGTACCCCCCAACCACACCTTTTTTCTTTCTTTTTAGGGCCACACCCACAGCCTATGGAGGTTCCCAGGCTAAGGTCGAATCGGAGCTGTAGCCGGCGGCCTACACCACAGCCACAGCAACGCCAGATCCAAGCCTCATCTTCAACTTACACCACAGTTCATGGCAATGCCGGATCCTTAACCCACTGAGCGAGGCCAGGGATCGAACCCGCTTCTTCATGGATACTAGTCAGATTCTTAACCTGCTGAGCCACAAGGGAACTCCTGCTCAATCACATTTTTAAAGACAGTCCAGCTGTTAGTATCAAATCTGATGTAAACATTGCTTCCTTGCAGCTCAACCATAAGGAGTGAGAAAAACTTTAAATTACATGTAGCTATTTTGTTATGAAAGTGTTACGATGTGCCTGGCCCAGGGAACATCATTATCTTTTGGGTTTTATTTTTTAGCACAAATGACACTGAAAAGGACAACCGTGTTAACTTTCCAGAACGGGAATGACGTAAGAAGAGACGTTTAGGAGTTCCCGTCGTGGCGCAGTGGTTAACGAATCCGACTAGGAACCATGAGGTTGCGGGTTCGGTCCCCTGCCCTTGCTCAGTGGGTTCACGATCCGGCGTTGCCGTGAGCTGTGGTGTAGGTTGCAGACGCGGCTCGGATCCAGCATTGCTGTGGCTCTGGCATAGGCCGGTGGCTACAGCTCCGATTCAACCCCTAGCCTGGGAACCTCCATATGCCGCGGGAGCAGCCCAAGAAATAGCAACAACAACAACAACAAAAGACAAAAGACAAAAAAAAAAAAAAAAAAGAAGAGACGTTTATTATCTATATTACCCATGAAATTTTTTTGCATAAGATTTTACCACAGTGGAGTTCCTTTCATGGCTCAGCAGTTAATAAACCCGACTAGGATCCACGAGGATGCAAGTTCGATCCCCGGCCTCACTCAGTGGGTTAAGGATCCGGCGCTGCTGTGAGCTGTGGGGTAGGTTGCAGATGCAGCTTGGATCCTGCATGGCTATGGCTGGGGCGTAGGCTGGCAGCTGCAGCTCTGATTCGGCCTCTAGTCTGGGAGCTACCATGTGCTGTGGGTGCAGCCTCCCCCCCAAAAAAAGGATTTACCATATTAACCATGTTGAAGTGTATAGTTCTATAACATGAGGGATATCCCCACTGTGTGTTACCATCCCCACCATATATGTTCTAGTGATATTACTGTGACGTATAATCCATTCACCCATCCGTGGACGCCTGGGTTGCTTCCTCTGTGCGGCTGTTGCGAACAAGGCAGCCGTGGTCATGGACGTGCACATATATGCCTGAATCTTTGCTTTCCATTCTTCTTGGGTGTATACCCAGAAGGGGAATTGCTGGGTCATATGGTAATTCTGTGTTGAATTCCCATTTTCCACAGCGGCTGCACATGGGACATTTCCACCAGCAATGCACAACAGCTCGTAATTTTAAAGTTGAGACATTTTTGTAAGTGGAATTTACTTCGGAGCTAGGTTCTCCAAACGTATCCCTCGTGTGCAAAGCACAATGGGAACGTTAAGACGTCTCTCCTAAATTGAACTATTAAACCACACCCAAACCTGACAGTAGGAAAAAATGACCCCTGGAACAAACAGAGGCTCTTTAGAGAGAGAGGTGGGTTTCTGCTTGTCCCTGCCCTGGCTTCACTGCCCACCCACCCAGTCGCCCAGTTCATGAGCCACATCTGTGTTCTACAGTGTCTTAAGTGTGCCTCTGGATTCCTATTTCACTGCTTGCCACCCTCACCCAGAGTCTCATCCCTGAAACTGGAACTTCTCCACGCGCCAAAGAGTAATCCTCACCCACAGTTTTCATTATCGCCATCTCAAGCTCAAGAACATGAATGAATTCCACAGTCTTGGCTTAATGGTGAAGATGGTCCTTAACCAACCTACCCTATAGGGTGGCTACTAAACATTCTAGTAACTATTTAATAGGATGAGGAGGAAGAGGAGGAGGAGGATGTAGTAAGCCATGAAAGCTAAGTCACCATTTCATCACCTCCCAACATAACTGCCCACTCTCGCTCACAAAACTGAAATGCCAAGGGCCTTCCGGGCCACATTCTCCTACAGCACAAAGGAATGTGTTGAGTATTTGGGCAAGAGGGGAACCCGAATCATCAATTTTGCTGCCTCTCGGGCTGCTCAAAAGCAAGCGAGCACAGAGACACTCCCCTTCATCAGCCAAACCGCCAGTTACCCGAAGGTCTTACCATCTTTTATTTTTGCAGAAGTCAGTTGTGGTCAAAGTACTGGACCTTTTTCCCCACACTGTCACAGTTCTTTGGATGATGATGATAATGACATCACGTTGCGGAGACACTTCTACCACCGCGGTTGGTTTTTTTTTTTTTTCCCACGGCCGCACGTGTGGCCTATGGAAATTCCCGGGCTAGGGGTCAAATCAGAGCTGCATCTGCGACCTACCCTGCAGCTGGCAGCAACGCCAGATCCTTAAGCCATCGAGCGAGGCCAATGGGCATGTTTGATTTTTGTCTAAAAGGTAACCTAGGACACGTATCACGACCTCCCCTTTACAGAAGACCCAGCTGGAGGTAAGTCACGGACCACAGGGCTCTCAGAGCAGAAATGAGACCAGAAGCCCTAGATGTCCTGGCTCCTGACGGCGTCACCTCCCACGCTCAACTCCTACTACCTTTGAGGGCCACGCTCTAAAAACAACTCCTGTCAGCCATCAAGTTGTCGAAACGCCTTTTATGCAGTGAGGCTGCTTTATCCCAGAGGATAACCTACTAAAGCTTGTTTCGCTGGTTTCATCGGCAGCCCCAATAAGACAGAAAGTGAAGACACTCAGGAAGGGGCTCATGCGATGACACCTACCCCGAAGTCAGGGCAGCAGGGCCCACTCTTTGCCAGACGAGCCCTCACACAGCAGCTCCAGAACCTAACTCCATTCCTGACGTACCAGTGACAACACTGTTGCTGCTATTGAGAAAACGAGCACACATGGGAAGGGAGAACCCATGGTGAGAAAATATAAATACCAGACACACACGGAAACGGGGGGGCAAATGGAGGAATTCCTGATGTGGGTCATGAAGCCGCCCACAGGAACGACAGTCCATTCCTGTGACATAAGGCATGTGTCAGCCCTCAGGCTCTGTCAAGACCAGAGAGACACCAGGGTGCCGTGGGCTGAGGACAAAGCTGACACTCCGAGGAAAGAGACAACCCGAGATGGGATGTTTAGCATCCCTGAGTCCCAAACCAACGTGCGTCTCCGGATACGGTCCAGACTCTGCCCTCATCAGTCTTGGAGGCTGGAACCCCAGGTCTTAGGAAGTAGCGCCACTGCTGAGTACACAGCAGGCTCTCAAAGATGCGGGTCGAGCTGCATTTGAACTGGCTGATTTGCATAATCCCGGAGAGATGAGACCAAAACATTGGCTCTGAAAATTACCTGTGGATTGGAGTGTCCTGGATTCCGACCTAGAATCATATGGTTTCCCCTTGAACTGGGATGCAAATACCCAGAATGTTTTCTGCTCTGGACAGACTTTCTCCACTGCAGACAAGAGACATGTTCAATAGGACATCTCTATCTGCAGCAGCAGGAATCAGTTTCTATCAGCCCTCTCAGGCTTAGGAGGAAGAAACCAAACAGCCAAGTTTGCTTAAAAAACAAAACGAAACAAAAACTATCCACGGTGCATTGATACAGCCTCTGCTCCCTGGAAAGTCAGGTGCCGGCACACTTCCACGTATAATGAGTTTCTGAGACATCCATTTCAGCATTTCAATGGCACCAAGGAGAAACTGCTCTCTCAAGGTAAACCACGGATAAATCATTTCGTGATGAGAACTGAAGCTGCATCTTTAATTTGTTGCATAAACTCAGGAGTGTTAAATAATGGCCCTTTTCTTATGTTTATGCACAAGAGACAAATACATTTGATTTTTCAATACTTTTCCCCAAGATTTTAAAATCAAATGGTGGGAGTTCCCATCGTGGCTCCGTGGTATCAAATTCTACTAGGATCCCTGAGGCTGCAGGTTCGATCCCTGGCTTCACTCAGTGGGTGAAGGGTCCAGCGTTGCCATGAGTGTGGTGTAGAATGAATGTGGCTCAGATCTGGCATGGCTGTGGTGTAGGCCGGCAGCTGCAGCTCTGATTTGACCCCTAGGCTGGGAACCTCCATATGCCACAGGGTGTGGCTCTAAAAAGACAAAAAAATAAAATAAAATAAAAATAAAATGGTGGACAGAAGAACATTAAATGTGAACCGGCTTCCCTGGAGAAGGGACAGAGTGTGTACTTGTGTGCGTGGGTGAGTCAAGTGTGTGGCTAACACATCATTACTCTCCACTGTCACTCAAGTCACCGTAGGACGGAGCTATTTCTGGCCATGTGCCCAAAGCAGCTTGAGACCGGCCAGGGGCTCGAGTTACAGAGTCTTAAAGTTCGTTTTGACAGGCTACCACTCAATTTGCTTTTACAATTTATGCCTCAAGAGGGAATAGACTAGGAGGTCACCGTATCTAGCAACTTCCAACTTGTGTCACTAGTCTTGGTTTTTTGGTTAAAAAAATATATATATATGGCCAGTATCACACCTTGCCCCCAAATCATATCTGATCCTTGGGGGACTTGGGAGGAAAACCAAAGCTATGCTTAAGAAAACGCCTGTGCCTTCTGCAGAAGGGTGAGGGGTCGGGTATTTAAAATAAATAAATAAATAAAAACCTAAAAACAAGAGTGGAGACAGCTTTAACAAATTACATGACGGCCCCCCAGCAAAAAAAAAAAAAAAACCCTCATCACTGTCTGCCCTGCTGACAGCTCGCTTGGCAGGCTGCCCTGGTGTCACAATGACTTGATTGTGCCGTGCCACCAGGCTGTCTCTCCACTGGCTCATTTGTTTTGTCACCTCTGATACTGGTCAAGAGGTCACGATTTCTTCTGCTGAGTGCCAGGGTCCTGGAGTCCATCTCCCAGCTCCAAGCTGCCTGTGTGACAGTTCTCCCACCCCTCAAAGATGTGCTAGAGATTTGGACAGGATCTCCACACTGCCCGTTCCTGTGCCAACTCTCACGTCAGGCTCTGCAATTTTGACTCTACCCAGCGTGTGACGGCCACTGCGTATGTACCGTTGAAAATAAGGAGAAGGGGGAGTTCCCACTGTGGCTCAGCCATTAACAAAACCGACTAGTATCCATGAGGATGTGGGTTTGGTCCCTGGCCTTGCTCAATGGGTTAGGGATGCAGTGTTGCCGTGAGCTGTGGTGTAGGCTGTAGACATGGCTTGAATCTGGCTGTGGCTGTGGTGTAGGCTGGAGGCTACAGCTCCAATTCGACCCCTAGCCTGGGAAGATTCTAAATCTACCTTGCTGAAACCCAAATGAGTCTGGAAAATGTTTTATTGCAGGAAAAGTAAATAATTTTAACTCACAATGGATCACAGGCCCAAGTTGGACCTAAAACTACAAAATTTCTTAGAAGAACCTCTAAGAATAAGTCTTCACCACCTGGGGTTAGGCAACGATTTATTTAGATGTGACACTGAAAGCACAGCAATAAAAGAAAAAGTGATTAAGTTGGACGTCATCAAAAATAAAACTTTTATGGAGTTCCCTGGTGGCACAGTGGGTTAAGGATCTGATATTGTCATTGCTGTGGCTTGGATCACTAGCCTGGGAACTTCGGCATGTGATAGACACGGAAAAAAAAAAAAAAAGCAAAAACATAAATAAAACTTTTGTGCCTATATCATCAAGAAAGTGAAAAGACTGGAAGAAAATATTGGCCCGTTATGTATCTGATAAGGGACTTATATCCAGAGCACATAAAGGACGCTTATAAATCAGTAACGACCACAACAGTAACAACCACAAAAACGCTAATTAAAAAATGGACACTCTCCCTCTCTGTGGGGAAATTTGTACCATATCCTCTCATGGATCTCTGCCTGCCCCAAGAGAGGAACAAGGCTGAAAATAATTTTCTAGAACTGTGCTTTGTGATTTATAAATACCTTGTGAGGTTTTGCTAAAAAAAGAAAAAGGAAAAAAAAAAGACACTCACAGATATGGAGAACAGACTTGTGGTCGCCAAGGCAGGGAGGGTGGGGGGGAAGGACTGGGAGTTTGGGATTAACAGATGCAAACTATTACACATAAGATGAATAAACAACAAGGTCCTACTGTGTAGCACAGGGAACCATATTCAATATGCCGTGATAAGTCCTAATGGAAAGAAATACACATGCATAACTGAGTCACTTTGCTGTACAGCAGAAAGTAACACAGCATTGTAAATCCGCTATACTTCAATACAATTTTTAAAAATTTTAATGAACAAAAGACTTGATTAGACGTTTCTCCAAAGAAAACACAGAACGGGCCAGAAACACATAAAAAGATGTACCACCTCATTAGTTATAAGAGAAATGCGCATCAAAACCACCTCTTCACACCCACCAGAATAAAAAAGACAGATGGTAACAGCTATTAGTGAGGATGTGGAGAAAGAAATCCCTATCTATTGCTGGTGGGAATGTAAAAGGGTGCAGCTACTCTGAGAAACAACTTGGAAGTTTCTCAAAATGTTAAGCATTAGAGTTGCTCTAAGAACCGGCAATTCCACTCCTAGGTATGTACTCATGAGAGAAGAAAATCTATGTTCACACAAAGGCTGATACGCCAATGTTCATAAGAGCTTTTTTCATGAGAGAAAAAAACTGGAAATGACCCAGAGTCCTCAGTTGATGAAGGAGCATGTGCCCATCCACACAATGGAATGCCCTCTGGCAGGAAAGGGACGAAGGAAGCTCTTTTTTTTTTTTTTCTTGTCGTTTTAGGGCCATACCCATAGCATACAGAAGTTCCCAGGCTAGGGGTCGAACCGGAGCTGCAGCTGCTGACCCTACACCACAGCCACAGCAACGCGGGATCCAAGCCACCTCTGCAATGTCGATCCCAGCTTACGGCAACACCAGATCCTTAACCTACTGAGCCACTGAGTGGGGCCAGGGATAGAACCCGAATCCTCACAGACACTAGACAAGTTCGTTTCCGCTGAGCCACCATGGGAACTCCTTGTGTTTTTTTTGTTGTTGTTTTCTGTTTTTTTTTTTCCTGTGTAAACTTTACTGCTACATTTTTTTTCTGTCCTGAATGCTCTTGAGCTAATGGGATACAATCTTGAACATTTACACCATTATGAGATCAAGAGGGGTTGCCCAGAGCCTGGGCAGTCAATTGGCATCCGTGCAAATCGATAACCTGCTTTCAGATGAAAGCAGTCAGGCCCCATCCATCCTCGAACCAAGGCCACTGAGCCATGAGCCCGGCTCCTCCCAGGGTGAGCGCTAATTGCCACTTGGACAAAGCCAGGGGCCACCTCATCCAGGTGGTCCTTTAGGGGCAAATGACTATAAAAAAGGGACAAGACGGAGGGGGAAAAGCAGGGTAAAGAGGTTAAACAGCACCAAAGTGACTTAAAGGGAAGGGGGGCGGGCATTTGAATTTGTGTGTGAAAGAGATAAAGAGAAGAAACTTTAACGTGGCAAGGATGGCTCAGAGCGCTGGCAGCTTCCTCTCTGGCACAGTTAATTGTTGCCTCTGCCCCTCTGACGGGCTGCAATGGGGGGGGAGGGGAGGAGAGGGCAGCTGCCACCCCCACCCCGTCTTCCCCACAATAGAGAAAAGAATCTGCTCCTTGACTCCAGAGGACCCCAAACCCAGCTCCGGTCAAGAGCGAGTGTGTGCCTATGTCTGTGGTTGGGTCCCTCTGTGTGTTTGTCTTAACATCGCCATGGCGACCCCGAGCCCCTGAACTGCACAGCTCCCTGCGCCGAAAAAGGAACACAGACCCGGGACTGCACTTTTTAAAAAGTGACTACAAAGCCCTTCTCCCGGCCACTCCCCCACACCCTGCAGCACCTGAAGGTTCAGACCCGGGAGAGAGACGGAGTCCTTCCCACAGTTAGAATCCGGGAGCATCTGACTTCCCAGCCCATTTCACAGGAAAATAAAACAGTTCCAAGGACAGATACTCCTTTAAAATCACACAACAGGGAGTTCCCATTGTGGCTCAGCGGAAACGAATCCCACTAGTATCCATGACGATGCAGGTTTGATCCCTGGCCTGGCTCAGTGGGTTAAGGATCCAGCGTTGCCATGAGTTGTGGTGTAGGTTGCAGACGTGGCTCAGATCTGGCGTTGCTGTGGCTGTGGTGTAGGCCGGCAGCTGTAGCTCCGATTTGACCCCTAGCCTGGGAGCCTCCACGTGCCTGCCGCGGGTGTGACCCTAGAAAGACAAAAAAAAATTAAAAATAAACAAGCCCTTGGAGAGAAACCGCGCTGGAAGGTCAGGGCTCCTCTTCTTTTAAAAGGCAGCCCCACATCCACGATGACAACTCCAGGGCCCAACTCAGTATCCGTACCTGAAAGTTCCCAGCTGCTCACAAAATGCCCAGCACACAGTAGGTGCTCTAAATATCTCTGCACTGTTCTTAGAATCATTTGAATAAGAAACTGTCCTGGTGCACAGGTGTCTCTCCTGGACCTGAGCAGAGGTGGTGAGATGTGACCTCCTAACGGACCAAGCAGTCTCACCCAGACACTCCAGCAAGCGCCGGGCCCCTTGGTCTCTCCCGAGACGCTCCTCCCTGAGGGGGCGCCCCATCCCCGGCCCACCCCGCCCCCACCCCGGCTCCACAGGGAACCCCCTCCCCCCTCGCCGAACAACAGCTACCCCCCCCCACCCCGTGGCAAGGTCTGTCCCCGCTCAGAGCGCAGGCGCCAGGGGTTCTGGAAAGCACTTCTCTGCACCCGGTGAAGGTGAAGGCGCGCTGTGCTGACCCGAAACACACCCACCCTGCCGCCGCCTTGTCCATCACCCGGGGTCGGGGGGGCGGGCACACACACACACCACGTAAACCACACACACACCACATACACATATACCACACACATACACACACCAAACACACCACACACACACACCACATACACACATACACCACACATATACACACACCACACACACATACCACACACATACACACCACACACACACTACACATATACACATACACCACACACACATATACACATACACCACACATATACACACACACCCCACACACATACACACCCCACACACCCCACACACAGGACGCACACACATACACACACCACACACACATACACAGCACACATACCACACACACACACACACACACACGCTCCACACACACACATGCACGCACGCACGCAGCAAGGCAAGCAAATCAAACCCAAAAGGCCGTGAATCCAACCCCTTCACTTCACAGAGAGGGAGCTAAACGGGGGCTCCACGGAGGGGGCACCCACACGGCAGGCCGGCCGCGGAGGATGCCGGGAGGCGCCCACAGAGCCCGGGTCCTCCATAAGCTAGACGCTGCGCCTGCTCACCCTCTCTCCCAAGGGGAGCCCCGAACAGGCTTACTCGGCACTCCGCCGTCATTAAGAGACTCCTCTTCGGGGGACCTGGGGGCCGACCAAGCCAGGGGCAGCTTGCTTTCCAAGTGAGGGCGAGAGGCCCCCTCGCAGGGCGTCCGGGCAAAAGCCACAGCACGGGGCCCACGGAAGCCACGCGGGGCCCTCCGCCAGCCACCCGCTCCTCCCCCAAGGACCCGCGGGTCACACGCGCCACGCCAGGCTCTATGCGGGAGGAAAAAGAACCCACCCAAGTCACAGACAGGCGCGCCTGCAGTCCAGAGCACCCAGAGGACCTGCTGGCCCATCCTGTCAGCCCTGTTGCTTCCCCTGCAGCCGAAGGCACAGGTAAAGGAGGCGCTGACTCTCCAGGCCCTGGGTCCTGGGTTCCAGCGCGAAGGAACCGACCTCCCCTCCCCGCCTGCCTGGCATCTCTGAGGCAGCAGTGAACATACGACTTACCATACAACACCTGTCAGACCTGCCCACCGTCTGTGCCTTTACTGTCAGCCTCACTTCGAGAGTGTGCAACTTAAGGAGTTCCCGTCGTGGCTCAGGGGGCTAAGAATCCGACTAGGCACCATGAGGATGCAGGTTCGATCCCTGGCCTCGCTCAGTGGGTTCAGGATCTGGCGCTGCCGTGAGCTGTGGTGCGGGTCGCAGACGCAGCTCGGATCCTGTGTTGCTGTGGCTCTGATTCAATCCCTAGCCCTAAAATGGGGGAGAAAAAAGAGTGTGCAACCTAGGATACACAGTATTCTATGTAAAATAGCTTAACAGCAAGCAGGGAATTCTATTCAATATCTTATGGAAAAGAACCCCAAAAAAGCCCAGGATATATAAAAGATTATATATAATCTGCTTATATATGTATAAAAATATGTTTATAAGCAGATATGTATATAGATATATATTCATGTGTGTGTATATGTATATATATATATATACAGACATAAAAATATATATCTGTGTCACTTTGCTGGACACCAGAAACTGACACAACATTGTAAATTAACTAATTTCAATAAACAAAAAAGGAGAAGAGTGTGCAGCTTCATGAAGGGAATTACAGGGTGGGCGCAGACTGCACCAGGTCCAGGGTTTTCTGGCCCCTGGAGACAGACGTACGTACAGCAAATACAGGGGAAGCAGGGAGAAGGATCCCAGATACTGGCTGGGATGCAGAGAGAGAAGGGGCCAAAATCCCACCAGAGACTCAAAGGATGCATCTTTCCTAAACTCTCGGGTCCCCTTCCATAGGGTATGACCTTCACAGATCTGAAAGCATTTCTTCCCAAATAAATCCTTTTTGAAAAACAATGCCAAGTGTCTCTGAGGGAACAAACACGGAGATACAATTTCTCAGGATAAAATTTCTCCACTCTAAATAAAGTACTGGTTCCATGCTTAGGGCTCCTCTGTTTACCTCTAGACAGAACGAGAAAACAATCAGAAAGGAACAAAGGAAAGAGGCTTCTGAGGAAACATGAATACAATAAGAGCTCTTCAAAGTTGGATCACGGCCTCTTTGTTAGTTTCTCTTTTTAATTTTTTATTTTATTTTATTTTTGCTTTTGAGGGCCACGCCCATGGCATATGGAGGTTCCCAGGCTAGGGGGTCCAGTGGGAGCTGCAGCTGCCTGCCTACACCACAGCCACAGCAACGTGGGATCCGAGTCTCATCTGCAGCCTACACCACAGCTCACAGCAACGCCAGATCCTTAACCCACTGAGCAAGGCCAGGGACTGAACCCGCATCCTCTCGGATACTAGTCGGGTTTGTTAACCGCTGAGCCACGAAGGGAACTCCAGCCTTCTCCAATTCTTCACTTCGGACCTGCACTCTTTTTTTGGTGGAGCTGAACAAGGGTAACTAAGATTTCACCTTTCTGAAAGCTGTAGCAGGGAAAGAAAAAAAGGATCTTAACCTAGGCCCACTGTACACTCTACACGCTCCCATGTAAGGTGCACACAGGTGGGAGCCACATGCAGCCTCTATTCCAGGAATATCCGTTTATGTCACTGGCATTTTTGCGTTAACATTAACAGAGGTTAACAATGCCTTTTACAAAAACATTCCAGAAACTAAAACCCCATTCCTGGATTTCCCCATGCCTGTTTCTAGCCACTATCTAGTGTGTATGTCACCCTCCCCTGCTCCCTTTCTCTGCTGAAACGCACTGGAGTTTGGAGGCTGTTAGGCTCCGAGTCGTAATGGAATATGTCACCTTTCACCTCTGGGTCACAATACTGAATCTGGGCCACATCAGCAGCATCTGACAGCGGTTACTGTACCACCTATGGCCTTGCTTAAGACAAAAGCCACTGTTCTAGCTCTTCATCCTGGTAGGAAGTCTCCACCAGGAAGGGCAACAAAGAATGAGCAAGAGGCCCCCCCAGACAAACTCCCCATCAGCCAGAGTCCACGAGAATGGTGTGAACAGGTCCTCTGCAAGAAGGGCTTAGCAGCTTCACGGTCTGAGGACTGTGGCACCTCATCCCGAATAAAATTCCCTTTCCTCTACCTGCAAAGTGCCAGACATCTGTCAAAGAGCAGAGATTTAAAAAACCCCTGAAACCCCAAAGTTCAGAGCAGCGCTGCTCCAGAAAAGGGCCGGCAGGAGTCTTGGGCTCTAACTTGACCTCCCTGGTGACACTGATCAAATATCCAGGGGCCAGAACAGTGCCTGGCACGGAGCAGAAGCTATACAGGTAGTTATTGCATGGTTGGGGGAGAAAAGGTCCCTGGCCTTTCTTTCGATGATGAAATGAATTTGAGACACAGCGCCCTCCACCCAGCCATGACCTTCCTGAACGGGAGGCTGTGGGAAAGAAGGCAGAAAGTGGCAAGGGTCCAGGACAGTACCCTAAAGAAAGCCGCTATATAAATACAAGACTATCTTAATTTATCTGATCTTTCAAAGGGTCCGTTTGGTCTAACTCCAAAAAGGCCATACACGCAAAATGTGTTGGCAAGTTTAGAAAAGTGACGCTGCCATTGAACATATTGCTGCCAAGTACCCAAGCAGCTAATAAGTCATTCCGGGGGCGTTCACTGCAAAATGTGCAAGGCAGTTATAGCAACGTATTCATAACTATTATGCAGGGTACCATTCAACGCGCTGCCCTCACAAAGATTTATTGGCCAGCTTCATGTGTTTGCCCCGTGATGACAACTGCCCGAAGAAGACTTTTCAAATGACTCTAGGCATAAACAAAACAGTTGCTTTGCATCACTGCCTGCAGAAGAGGAGAACTGGGGGTCCCGCCCATGACCCATGCCATGGACAGCAAACGCAGCAGGAGTCACTGATGGGCACCCGGCTGGCCTTGGCCAGTCCTCTCTTCCAAGGCAAGTGGAAGTAAGAGAGGAAGATGGGGCAGGGGGAGGAATAGGTGTCCTGCATCCCTCCACAGGCCACTCACCTGGCCCAGCCCTGCACTATCTCCCCCTCTCCTTCCCCGCAAAGAACCATCATGGGCTGGCAGGGAGGCAGCAGGAGTGAGGATGCTGAGACACCTAACCTCACAGAGTTTTCCCATCTATAAAGTGCGGACAGTAACCGTACCCCAGTCCCAGGGTGGTTGTGAGGCTTCAATGTGATATTGCACTTAATGCGCTTAGGAGCACCAGATGGTTAGATCAACAAATGTTACCGGGAGTTCCTGTCGTGGCACGGTGGAAACGAATCTGACTAGTACCCATGAGGACAAGGGTTCGATCCCTGGCCTCGCTCAGTGGGTTAAGGATCCATCGTTGCCGTGAGCTGTAGTGTAGGTCACAGACGCGGCTCACGTCTGGCGTTGCTGTGGCTGTGGTGTAGGCTGGCAGCTGCAGCTCTGATTCGACCCCTAGCCTGAGAACCTCCATATGCCTCGGGTGCGGCTCTAAAAGACAAAAGACCAAAAAAAAATGTTACCACGTTTGCCCCAAAGGAGTCCTTGCTGGACCTCCTCCCTGATCAGCAGACACCTTGTCCTCACAACACAACTTTGTGACACAGTTTATACTGCCGTGTGTGTTGCTGGGGGAGGGGGGGGTGAAATTCGCAATACGTAAAACTTACCATTTTAAGCATTTTTTAAGTATCCAGTTCAGTGGCATTAAGCACATTCTTACGGTGATGGAATTGTCACCACCATCCATCTCCAGGACTTTTTCATCTTCCCAAACTGAAACTCCTTACTCATTAAGTAACACTCTCCATTCTTCCTTCCCTGCCATGGCAAACACGATTGACTCCATGACCTTGGCAACTCTAGGTATCTTATGTAAATGGAATTTGTCCTTTTGCTTTTTGCTTTTTTTTTTTTTTTTTTTGCTTCTTAGGCTGCACCTGAAACATATGGAGGTTCCCAGGCTAGGGGTCGAATCAGAGCTGCAGCTGCTGGCCTACGCCACAGCCACAGCAACCCAGGATCTGAGCCATGCCTGTGACCTACACCACAGCTCATGGCAATGCCAGATCCTTAACCCACTGAACAAGGTCAGGGATCGAACCCCGTGTCCTCGTGGATCCTAATCAGGGCCATTACCGTTGAGCCACAACGGGAACTCCCTGATATGTCTTTTTGTAATTAGCTTATTTCACTTAGCAGAATGTCCTCAAGGTTCCTCCCTGCTGTAGCATGTCAGAGTTTCCTTCCTTTGGAAGGCTGAATAATATTTCATAGTGTGTACACACCACATTTCTGTGAATCCATTCATCTGTTGATGGACACTTGGGTTGCTGTTATGAATATTGTTGTCAAGAATGCGGGTGTTATACTGCTGTCTTGATGTAGTACCTGGTGTCATCATTTGGTGTTTTTTGTTTTTGTTGTTGTTTTTTGCCTTTTAGGGCTGCACCCGGGGCATACGGAGATTCCCAGGCTAAGGGGCTAATCGGAGCATAGCTACCAGCCACAGCCACAGCAACACGGGATCCGAATCATGTCTGCAACCTACACCACAGCTCATGGCAATGCCGGGTCTTTAACCCATTGAGTAAGGCCAGGGATCGAACCCGCAACTTCATGGTTCCTAGTCAGTTTTGTTTCTGCTGTGCCAAGACGGGAACTCCATCATTTGTTAAAACTAGAATACAGGAGTTCCCGTTGTGGCTCAGTGGATTAAGAACCCAACGTAGTGTCCATGGAGGATACAGGTTCAATCCCTGGCCTCTCTCAGTGGGTTAAGGATCCAGCGTCACTGTGAGCCGTGGTGTAGGTTGTAGACACGGCTCAGATCTGGCGTTGCGGTGGCTGTGACACAGGCTGGCAGCTGCAGCTCTGATTTGACCCCTAGCCTGGGAACTTCCATGTGCTGCTCTAAAAAGCCAACATGAAAAAGAAAAAAAAGAAAAAGCCTCCTGCTTTCCTTGTTACTCTACACTGAATGACTTGAAACCAGCTTCCTGCACTTCTCTCACTCCTAATGGAGGCAGTTCCAAGCCTTTACAAGGAGAGGATTTATCCTTCCAGACCCTTCTCCGTCCTCGATATGATCATGTGTCACCACCTCGCCCACCAGGCAGCAGAGGCCAAGTGGCATCAACTGAGCAGGATCAATTATCGGGTGGAGAGAGAGCCTCAGTCTGCAGGGCCAGTGTCGGGAAGTAGCCCCAAGCTGCCCCTCAGCTGAGTTCTGACGGAGCCGATGCCTCGTCCCTGAAACCCGGGACCCCATCCAGGCACCCAGTGGGCATCCCCACCTTTTCTTCCTCCGCCAGACGAGAAATGGATGCAACCGCATTCAATTCAGCAAAAACAAGGACTATCAACTAACAAGAAGTTCAAGTCCCTCTAAACTGGCCAACCCACAAATCTTAGATCTACTCTGGTAAAGGAGCTGCTCGCACTCTGATTCCTACAGCTTTCGCTGGAGGCCCTGGCAATGGGTCGGCAACCCTGCCACTGCCCGGTAGTAACCCCGGCACCCCCTAATGTCCCCACACACCTCCACCATCCCCTCCTGTCCCTTCCCTCATCCCCCGTAATGTTCTCATTACCCAGCAGTGGAAAGGAGATCATTTTTCCAAAAGGCCAGAACTATTTGGAGAGTTCGTGTATTCACAAAAATAATTACTATCTACTGGGTAAAATTACTAAGATGTGATGACTGTGCTCCCAGGGTTTAGAGTCAAGGAGATGCACGTGGCAGACATAAATCCTACTAGAGCCTGACAGAGCATCAGGAGCCCCAGGTTTTCTGGGCAAGCCTCCTAAACCTTTCCCTGGTGCTGCACTCACCTTCCTGACCACCATAAAGGGGCCTTATGGAGACTCGCTAACAAGGACGCATTCTCCATACAAAAAAGTAAATCAGCACAAGCCTCTCCCACAAAGGCACCTGCAACCAGCAACTTCCTTCCCAGTGGCTGCTTCACACAGGAAGCAGAGAGCTGATTAGGCGCATGAAAACCATGCCTTTGTATTTACACTCACCACCCTGACTGCAAAAAGGGCTCATAAAGCCATCATTAGCAGACTCCCAGCTCCCAGCCCGCCAGACAGCTTAGCCATCCTTCTGTGCTGAATGCACACCCCACTTTATTAGCTGCCTTGACCTCCAATAAAAGCTTCGCCGAACAGTGTCTGAGACGTGAGACAGGATGTCTACCATGCCATCAACTCATAAGCTTCCTGCAGGGCTCCTGCCAAGTGTGCACACGGGCGTGCATGTACACACACACACACAGCCCCGTTAGAAAGACTTCTCATTAGAAAGTTTCACAAATAAGTACATGAGCACACTGGGGGGAACGAACAAGAGGAGGAAAAAAAGGATATGGTGTCTGAGAGCATCATCGAGGAAGACACGGAGCGGATGCGCGGGGCTGCAGGATGCTGCGTTACGGCTCCCTTAGTGCGCATGCACCGAAGGAGAAGGGCGGGGTAACGAGTGGCTTTCCTGCCGCTCTTCTGCTCCAAGCCCGCTCCCACCACACCTGCCCAGAAGGCCTCATGGGCTCTGCAAGGCCAAATGAAGTCCCACTTTTAATGTCTGTGCGCCCTGAACGGTGTTCAGAAGACAACACAAATATACGTGATGGTAGGTGAAAAAAAGAGCTGGGGAAACTTTTCACAGAAAGCAGTTTCAAGAGGCCACCTAAGCTAGTGCTAAAGATGAAAAATAAAACAGATAATGACTGAATGGGCTTCAGTGACTCAGCATCAGCCACCTACCAGCTCCTTTGCAGACCACAGCGTCCAAATGACAGGACTTCTACACCCCCGTGGTGGGCAGGTGGCTGTGCAGACCTAGGTTACTGGTCTGCCTAACCATGGCCTTGCCTAAACAATTGAAGGAGAAATCAAGGGGGCAAAGGTATTCCTAAAATTTGAAGCACGGAATTTTTTTTTTTTGTCTTTTTGTTGTTGTTGTTGTTGCTATTTCTTGGGCCGCTCCCGCGGCATATGGAGGTTCCCAGGCCAGGGGTTGAATCGGAGCTGTAGCCACCGGCCTACACCAGAGCCACAGCAATGCGGGATCCGAGCCACATCTGCAACCTACACCACAGCTCATGGCAACGCCGGATCGTTAACCCACTGAGCAAGGCCAGGGACCGAACCCGCAACCTCATGGTTCCTAGTCGGATTCGTTAACCACTGCGCCACAAAGGGAACTCCAGAAGCATGGAATTTTTTTAAGAATGATGACCAAAATGTTTGGAGTTCTAATGTTTCTATACTACCACCCAGGGAGAATGCCCCCGAGGTATTTCTAAATCCTAATCAGTACAGCAGGGGTTTTTTTAAGGGGAGGATGAACTATAAGCAGTCTCTCTTTCTATGGCAATACTCTTTCTCTGACATCCCCTACCAAATTGAGCTTATAAAACCAAGCGTCCTTTGGTTTGCCCAAGTTCATTTCTGCCTCCACACAGAGAAGACAGTAAACAGCTTCATTAAGAAACAAGGAAGAGGAGTTCCCATCGTGGCGCAGTGGTTAACGAATCCAACTAGGAACCATGAGGTGGCGGGTTCGGTCCCTGCCCTTGCTCAGTGGGTTAACGATCCGGCATTGCCGTGAGCTGTGGTGTAGGTTGCAGACGCGGCTCGGATCCTGCGTTGCTGTGGCTCTGGCGTAGGCCGGGGGCTACAGCTCCAATTGGACCCCTGGCCTGGGAACCTCCATATGCCGTGGGAGCGGCCCAAAGAAATAGCAAAAAGACAAAAATAAATAAATAAATAAATAAACACACACACTAACAACAACAGAAAGCACAAAAAAAAAAAAAAGAAACAAGGAAGAATCTTGTTGGTCAATTCATGATCCAAATTCCAAAGGCAGAAACATCAACCATGGCAGTGCCAGCGCATACCTTCACCGGGATGGCACACAAGGGGGGACCCGCCTTGGCTGGCTGAGTGGGAGGCTCACGGGTGTGGCAACCCACCGAACAGCTTTGGGCTCCAGGGTCCAGCCAGAAATCCATCTAGGACTTGGACAAGCACATGCCTATAGAACTGGGGGACACGGACTGGACTCCATAAAGTCTGAGGGCTTCTCTCCAGCTCCAGAGACTCACAGGTTTGGAAGGAGTTTAGAGACCACCCACTCCACGGAATCCAGCCCAAGCTGACTAGGTGACGCTGCCAAGGCCACAGCTAATTAGTGCCAGAGGCGGGACGGCACTTCAGCACTGGGGACTGCAGACAGCCTCCAATGTCTAACAGCTCCCCAGCTTTTATCTTGTGTTTCTTTCACCCGTCTTTTGTCCTTTCTCCTTCTCCTCCCATCTATCTTATTCCTCTCATTCCATCCTTTCCCCCAGCCCTCAGCCCCCTACTTGGCTTGGTGGACAGAAGTGATGCTTCAGTTCACAGCTGTGGGTCCACAGGGAAGACCTTCAATGCCACCTCCTAATCAGCAATGCTCAGAATCAAGACATCTTTCTACCAAGAGACACACAACTGGGAGTTCCCATCGCGGTGCAGCAGAAACGAATCCAACTAGGAACCATGAGGTTGCAGGTTCGATCCCTGGCCTCGTTCAGCAGGTTAGGGATCCGGCATTGCCATGAGCTGTGGTGTAGGTCGAAGACACAGCTTGGATCCTGCGTTGCTGTGACTGCGGTGTAGACGGGCAGCTGCAGCTCCAACTCGACCCCTAGCCTGGGAACCGCCATGTGCCACGGCTGTGGCTGTAAAAAGAAAGAGAGAGAGAGAAAACAATGGTGGTTACTAATGGTTTGCCTGAATTCGACTAAATTTTCTTTACAGCTCTAGTTAGCGCAATAGCTTCTGGTTGTCCGTGGTGGTGGTTTCTAATCAGTTAATAACTAAATCTCCTATTGCTGCATGAAACCACCAGTTAGATGGAATGGGGAGCAGGGAAGCAGTGATTACACCTCTAAAGAAAGGAAGCACTATAAATAAGACGACCGTGTTGCATGGGAAAGTGGAGCTGCTCATCACTGCTAATTAAAAGATGGAATTACTTCACAGAAAAATCTCAAGCTCTATAAATTCCTCTGTTATCTTAGGAAAAAAATCCTGAGTTAGCAATTACAAATCCCAGACATCAGTCGGATTAAAGAATTACTCAGCGTTTACCTTTGTCACCCCTGCGGTGGCAAAGGGGACTGAAATGTAGTATTTGCAGTGCACGCTTGAAAAACAGAGCCACTTTGTGTATAAGAAGTATCAGAGATTTTAAAGCCATGCTGTGTGGAAAGCTAAAACGTTTAACAAGGACTTGTGGTCAGCAAAAACACTGAGCTTAAACTGCATTAAATAGAAAAGATGAGTTAAGAAAAGAACTAGTCCTTCGGCTGTAACCTAGTCTCTAACACTTAAGATATATTTAGATAGAGTTCTGCTTATCAATAAGAACTAACTCTACCCCCAGAGCCTTCTGAAATGTTTACCTACAGAGCAGCCTAGGAATATGGGCTCTTTTCTATTATAAGAGTTTACAAAAACGCTCTCCACTCCGGTCGGCCCCCCAGCTCTGAGAGGTGACATATGTGCAGGAAATACTGCTGGGTGGGGGAGGGTATCTTTAGTTCCAGACTTCTCCGCAGAGTCTGGACGGCATCGACGTGATAGGATCAACAACGTATAACCCCAAAGAAAACTGTCTGAGAAAGATAAAACTGGATCGGGAGGCAGATAAGCCCAAATTCCTGGGCTGCGCGGAGCTGCCCATCGCAGGCGCATGCGCCGCTGTCACCAGGCTTGTCCCCTCTCCCTCCCTCGCGGACCGAGTAGGCAGGGATCGTCCCTGGAGGGGGCATCTGAGAGGAGCCGGGCTTAAAGGGGCGATTTCCGTCTGTGCCAGGGAATCTCCATCCATCTTTGCGGCATCTCAACCAAAAGGAGAAGCTCTTCTCATCCACGGAACTCTCCTAAATGATCCAAGCAGCCTCCCCACACGAGAGAGAATAAGGGAGAGGCTTTATCCCCTCGGAGGTGAAGAAATGGGAAAGGAGATGAGCTGAATGGTTCCAGGTCCCCTGACAACTGCTTTTCCACTTTGGTGTCTGATCACTGGCAAAAGGAAAAAGAAAGTGATAGAGCCAAAGGAAGACAGAAAAAGGAAGGAGAGGAAGAGAAAAAGGAGGAAGGAAATGGAGAGAGAGGAAAGGAAGGAAGAAGCCACTTCCTGTGGAAAGTCATTGGGATAAAATGAAAGTGATGGTCGCCGGGGAGGGGCCAGGGGAATCATCTCACAGTTGCCCCAGCTCCTCCCAACAACCGTGGCGGGGCCCCAACATTGCCCCCATCCTCAAGGTGAGAAGGACCAGGTTCAGAAAGGCTAAGGGACTTGCCCAAGGTCACACACTAGTGATGCAGCCTGGTTTTGCACCCAGGTTTACTGACCTGGATCTTCATTTTTAAGGTCCTAAGAGCCTCAGAAAGAGCCCAAGAGTCTCTCTTAACCTCTTGGTGTCCTCAACAGCTCTGATCTGCCTCAGATGTCCTCGTATCTCCAGCACTCTGGATGCACTTTCATTGCCTGCCTTTCTCCAGGGTGCCAGAAACGTCTAACAAAGATCCCCAACGACCTCCTGTTTCTTCAGTGGAAACCTCAGTCCTACCTCCTTGATCTTTCCAGGTCTCTGACCTTTTTATCACCTCTGCCTTCTGAAGCTCACCCCTCCCGGAGTTCCCATGATACCCCTCCTCCTATTCTCCTCCTCCTCCTCGGCTGGCCTCTCCTGGATTGGTCTTCCTGGCTCCTCAGGCTGTCTGTCCATTTGATGGCAGTGGGTCCCACAGCTCCACGCTTCACGATCTGTCCCTCTCTGCACATCCTCCGTGAAGTGCTTACCCCATCTGTGGATTCCACCACCTTCTTCGTGCTGACACTTCCCAGATCCATGGCTCTAGCTCTGAAACCAATCTAGAGCCTTACCTGGACCCCACTGGCACCTTCCACTTCAAGCTCCACAAAGCCCAAACCAATTTTTTTTTTTTTTTGGTCTCTTTAGGGCCGCACCTTAGCATGTGGAAGTTCCCAGGCTAGGGGTCCAGAGCTGTAGCGGCCAGCCTACACCACAGCCACAAGCAATACGGGATCTGAGCCGCACCTGCGACCTGCAGCACAGCTTGCAGCAATGCCAGATTCTTAACCCACTGAGCGAGGCCTATGTCCTCACGGATACTAGCCAGGCTCGTTACCGCTCGCTCAGCCATGGCAGGAACTCCCCAAACCAATTTTAGTTATCACAGCCATCCCTGGAAATCAGATCTACAAAAACAAACAAGCGGCCTATATGCTCCATCTCAGTGAATGGCAGCACCACCCACATACCTGCCCCAGCCAGAGATCTGAAAGAAGGCCTCATCTTCCCCCTCTCCCTCCTGCCCCGCTGCTCAGCTGCCATCTGTCACAGGTTTTCCATGTACAAGATCTGTCAGGTGCAGGCTCCCGCTTCATTCCCACTGCTACTGCCTTAGTTGGGTCTGCACCACCTTTCACCAGGCCACTGCGACATCACCCTTCCAATTCATCTTCCTTCTTAAATGAATATGTGATCATTTCACTCCCTACCTGAAAGCCCTTCTATGGCTGCCCACGGCCGATAGGATTATTCTCAGACTCATTAGCCTGCAAGGCTTTTCAGCCTCTCCCTGCCGACTCCCCAGCCTGTCCCTCACCCACGCACACACTGTGTTACACCAGGGATACTGAGTCCGAATAACCTCCTTGTGCCTTGGGTTGACCACTCCCTCTGCCTCGAATGCTGATGCTTCACCATGTTCGCTCGCTAAGCTACTCCCCCTTCCAAAACCAGCTCGAGCCCCGCCTCTCCGTGCTCCCTAGCAGCCTCTGCAGCCCATGGCCTGACATGGAATACGCTGCACCTTTAATTATTTGGTTCCTTGTCTGTCTCTAATGCTAGACTGGGAGTTGCTCCAGGGTGGGAATTAGTCTTTTTCACATCTTGGTTATAACGTGGCAGAGAACTGTGACTGGTACATGAGTGGGAATCAAAAATGCTTACGGCGGAGTTTCCGTCGTGGTGCAGTGGTTAACGAATCTGACTAAGAACCATGAGGTTGCGGGTTTGATCCCTGGCCTTGCTCAGTGGGTTAGGGATCCTGCGTTGCCATGAGCTGTGGTGTAGGTTGCAGGCGCGGCTTGGATCCTGTGTTGCTGTGGTTGTGGTGTAGGCTGGCGGCTACAGCTCAGATTAGACCCCTAGCCTGGCAACCTCCATATGCCGAGGGTGCATCCCTAGAAAAAGACAAAAAAAAAAATGCTTATGGCGACAACTGAAACGAACACATTATAAATCAACAATACTTCTTTAAAAAGGCTATGGAGAAAGATATACCATGCTCGTGGATTGGAAGAGTTAATATTATCAAAATGGCTATACTACCCAAGGCAATCTACAGATTCAATGCAATCCATATCAAATTACCAAGGACATTTTTCACAGAACTTGAACAAAATACTTTAAAGCTTGTTTGGAAGCACAACAGACCCACGATAGACAAAAACATCCCGAAAAAGAAAAATGGAGCTGGAGGAATCAGGCACCTGAACTTCAGACTACACTACAAAGCAACAATCATCAAAACCATATGGTGCTGGTACAAAGACAGAAATAGAGATCAGTGGAACAGGATAGAAAGCCCAAAATTAAACCCATGCACCTACAGCCAACTCATCTATGACAAAGGAGGCAAGGATATACAATGGAGAAAGGACAGCTTGTTCAATAAGTGGTGCTGGCAAAACTGGACAGCCACATGAAAAAGAATGAAATGAGAACACTCCCTAACACCATACACAAAAGTAAACTCCAAATGGATTCAAGACCTAGATATGAGACCAGACACTATAAAACTCCTAGAGGAAAACATAGGCCAGACACTCTCTGACATAAACGACAGCAACATCTTCTCAGATCCACTTCCTAGAGTAATGACAATAAAAACAAAAATAAACAAATGGGACCTACTCAAACTTCAAAGTTTCTGCACAGCAAAGGAAACCCTAAACAACACAAAAAGACAACCCACAGAATGGGAGAAAATCTTTGCTAGTGAATCGACTGACAAGGGATTCATCTCCAAAATTTACAAACACCTTCTGCAGCTCCATATCAAAAAAACAAACAACCCTGTCAAAAAATGGGCAGAAGATCTAAACAGACAATTCTCCAAAGAAGACATTCAGATGGCCAAGAAACACATGAAAAGATGTTCAACATCACTCATTATTAGAGAAATGCCAATCAAAACCACGATGAGGTACCACCTTACATCCGCCAGAACGGCCATCATCAAAACGTCTACAAACAATAAGTGCTGGAGAGGGTGTGCAGAAAAAGGAACCCTATGACACTGTTGGTGGGATTGTAAATTGGTGCAACCACTGTGGAAAGCAGTATGGAGATGCCTCAGAAAACTAAACATAGAACTACCATTGGATCCAGCAATCCCATGCCTGGGCATCTATCCAGAGAAAACCATGACTCACAAAGACACATGTACTCCGATGTTCATTGCAGCACTCTTTGCAATAGCCAAGACATGTCCATCAACAGAGGAGTGGATCAAGAAGATGTGGTACATATACACAATGGAATATGACTCAGCTATTAAAAGGAACGAAATCCCAGCATTTTTATCAACATGGATGGACCTAGAAATTATGATGCTAAGTGAAGTCAGCCATACGATGAGACACCAACATCAAATGCTTTCACTAACATGTGGAATCTGAAATAAGGACAGACTGAACTTCTTTGCAGAACAGATGCTGACTCACAGACATTGAAAAACTTACGGTCTTCAGAGGAGACAGTTTCGGGGGGTGGGAGGATGTGCTTGGGTTGTGGGATGGAAATCCTGTGAAATCAGATTGTTATGATCATTATACAACCACAGTTGTGATAAATTCATTTGAGTAATAAAAAAAAAGTGAATGAAAAAAAAAAAAAGAAGGAGTTCCCGTCGTGGCGCAGTGGTTAACGAATCCGACTAGGAACCATGAGGTTGCGGGTTCGGTCCCTGCCCTTGCTCAGTGGGTTAACGATCCGGCATTGCCGTGAGCTGTGGTGTAGGTCGCAGATGTGGCTCGGATCCCACGTTGCTGTGGCTCTGGCGTAGGCCGGCGGCTGCAGCTCCGATTCGACCCCTAGCCTGGGAACCTCCATATGCCGCGGGAGTGGCCCAAGAAATGGCAAAAAGACAAAAAAAAAAGGAAAGAAAAGAAAAGAAACAGTGTGCCCCCTTTGAAATAAATAAATAAATAAAGTGATCTGTTGAAATTCAAAAAAAAAAGGCTATGGAGAAGTTCCCATCATGGCTCATGGCTCAGCGGTTAACAAACACGACTAGTATCCATGAGGACATGGGTTCCATCCCCGGCCTCGCTCAGTGGGTTAAAGGATCAGGGATTGGCATGAGCTGTGGTGTAAGTCACAGACAAAGCTCGGATCTGACGTGGCTGTGGTGTGGACTGGCAGCTACAGGTCCAATTCGACCCTAGCCTGGGAACTTCCATATGCTGTGGGTGCGGCCCTAAAAAGACAAGAAAAATTTTAAAATGAAAAATAAATAACAATAAAAATGCTGATGGCTATGAATATGAAAGCAAAAGTAATAAATATTAGTAAACTGAATCTAGCGGCATATTTAAAAAATACACTGTGACCAAGTAGAATTTATTATGGGAATGCAAGGATGGTTCATTATTAGGAAATTAACAATAATTTGCAGTATTAACAGATCTAAGGAGAAAAACCATACGATCATCTCCCTAAATGCTGAAAAGACCTTTGGCAAAATGTAACACGCATTCCTAATTAAAAACACTGAACAGTAAAGTCTGAAGTTGGGAAGCCTGACTCCATCAGCTCTGTTTTTCTTTCTCAAGACTGTTTTGGCTATTTGGTGTCTTTTGTATTTCCATACAAATTTAAAATTTTTTGGCTCTAGTTCTGTGAAAAATGCCATTGGTAGTTAATAGGGATTGCACTGAATCTATAGATGGCATTGGGTAGTAAAGTCATTTGAAAATGTTGATTCTTCCCATCCAAGCACACGGTATATCTTTCCATCTGTTTGTGTCATCTTCAGTTTCCTTCATCAGTGTCTTATAGCTTTCAGGGTACAGGTATTTTGCCTCTTTAGGTAGGTTTATTCAAAAAGATACACACACCCCAATGTTCACTGTAACACTATTTACAATAGCCAAAACATGGAAGCAACCTAAATTCCATCAAAAGAGGAATGAATAAATTAGATGTGGTTCATATATACAATGGAATATTACTCAGCCATAAAAAAGAATGAAATAATGCCATTTGCACAACATGGATGGACTTAGAGATGATCATACTAAGTGAAGTGAGCCAAAGAAAAATATCATATGAGATCACTAGTATATGAAATCTAATAAAAATGATACAAAAAAAACTTACAAAACAGAAACAGACTCAAAGATTTTGAAACCAAATTTGTGGTTACCAAATGGGAAACATGGGGTAAAGAATAAATTAGCGGGTTGGGATTGACATATACACAATACTATATATGAAACAAATGGACAAGGACCCACTGAACAGCACAAGGTAATCAACTCGATACTATGTAATAACCTATATAGAAAAAGAGTCTGAAAAGGAATGGATGTATGTATAACTGACTTACTTTGTTGTACACCTGAAATTAACACAACTTTGTAAGCCAACTATATACTCCAATAAAATTAAAAACAAATCAAAACAAACAAACAAACAAAAAAACAGAGTTCCCATTGTGGCGAAGTGGAAACGAATCCGACTAGGAACCATGAGGTTTCGAGTTGGATCCCTGGCCTCGTTCAGCGGGTTAAGGATCTGGCGTTGCTATGAGCTGTGGTGTAGGTCAAAGACGCGGCTCGGATCTGGCATTGCTGTTGCTGTGGCTGTGGTGTAGGCCAGAGCCTACAGCTCCAATTTGACCCCTATCCTGGGAACCTCCATATGCCACGGCTGCAGCCCTAAACAGACAAAAACAAACAAACAAAAACCCACTAAATAAAATAGGAATTGATGGATACTTTCCTTAACTTTAAAAACAGCAGAGAAGAGTGATATCTCCATTTGCAGAGTACCAATTCAGAAACTAATATATTAATAGAATTGAATAAAGTAATAAGATATAAAATTAATAAAATATTCTTCTTATATGTCAACAATTATCAATTCGAAGAGATAATGGAGGTGAAAGGCTCATTTATAACAGCGACAAAAGATACAGTATCTAAAAAAAATTAACAAGAAAGATGCAAAGCCTATAAGAGAAAAACCTTTAAAATCACTGAAAAGTAGAGGTGTTCAAATGAAAAGGTATTCCATGCTCTTGGGGAAAATTCAAAGTCCTAAAAAGGCCAACTATTCCCCATGTCAGTGTATAAACTTAACATAGTCCCGATTTTTTAAAAAAATGTATATATAGAGTTAGGCAAATTGACTCTAAAATTCATATGAGAAAACAATCAGGAAGACCAACCAGGAAACCACTAGAAAATAAAGGCATTCTTTGGGCGGCAGAGAGGCAACTTTACCAAACAGTGAAACATGCTACAAAGTTTCACTAACTAAAATAGTATGGAATTGGTACATGAAAAGACAGGTAAACGGGACATAACAGAAGGTCCAGAAAAAGACCCCAGTAAAACTGGCCTATGATAATGGTTATTCCAAATCAAAGAGGGAAAGACGGATGTTTCATTATTTTTTTATTTTTTATTGTTTTGGCCATACCTGCAGCCTATGGAAGTTCCCAGGCCAGGGATCAAACCTGAGCCACTGCAGTGACAACACCAGGTACTTAACCCGCTGCACCACCAGGGAACTCCAAGATGGGTGTTTTAATAAAGCATTTGGGGACAATTGGATAGATGTCTAGAAAAAAGATAAAATTGATCTATACCTTTCATTGCACATCAAAATAACCTCCCAATGGATCAGAGGTATAACTATTGAAAAGGAAACGTTATCAATATTTTTTTTAAAAAATAGGTGAATTCCTTTAAAACCTGGAAAAGATGGACAGACAAGCTTTCTAACCATAATTCAAAACCGGATTTTCTTAGCTGGGTTCTAGAGCATGCCAAAGGCGATGGTGAGCAGGATGATGGGTACGAACTGATTTACTCTTTTGCTAAATATTTTTCAAAAGCAATTTAGGAAGAGACATGTATTTCCAGTCCTTTTGCACCAACGCAAATATACTTTAATATACTTCTGACTGGTGCCTGTGAGTACGAAAGGTCAACGGGAGCCCATTCTAGACGATGCTTCTACGCCAGAGTAAGACCACACGGGAGATTTCTGGGCCGGAGGAAAGAAAGATTGTTGTCATCAGCCTGTGACTCAAGATCGTGGTCAAAAGGAAATTAGTTATGTATTCCTGAAAAAAGACTGGGAACCCTCACAGACACCAGCCACTTTGCAGCCTCTGCTGGCTTGGAGCTGAGTCTGGCAGCCACGCTGAGGGTCCAGCTGAAGCCGGCATCCTCAGGAGGTCCCCACGGGGGCCCCTGGGCAGGGCTTTTTACAAAGGGCTGCCAAGAGAGTCAACCGAGTGAACATAAATACAAGGAAGTTCCTTTTCCCCTCCCAGTACATTGCAGATGAGAAACTACTCCGCTCAGGATCCTGACCCCCTTTTTCCTCCCACCCGCACCCCCCCCCCAGCCTGACAGTGAAGACACCAGTAAAAATAATCACAACCTCGTCCCTCAAACCAGGGTCTCCCACTCGGGCGCTTACACTAACAGTGGGACAGCATCAATGACCTCGAGGCAGGAGCACGCTTGGATTTCTCTGGTCCTTACGTCTTCCTTCCTGCTTCCTTTGGGGACCTGAACCACGTCAATCACCTGGAACTCCACGGTAAAGAAATCAAGTTCTTCTCCATTTTGCTATCTGAGGTTTATGTATTTAGGTATACATATATACATAAATATACACGTATATGTATATATGTATTATATATTTACATGCATGTTATATATACCCATGCATATGTATATAAATATACATGTGTGTATAGACATGCACATGCATATACATACATGTATACATAGAAATGCATGTGTATATAAATATACATACATGTATACACATACATATATATCTGTGTGTACATATATGAGACTTACATTTTTACATATACATGTGTGTGCACGTATGTCTGTGTGTGCGTATCTCAGCACAGTGTCTAGCACGAAGGACGGTAACTGCTGGCCATTTATACTCATCGTTATGGCCATCGCCCATTACTATGCGCTGATGAATGGTTCAATCTGTGATCCAATGCCAAAGAGCAACTGATGCTGCCTATTTTATTGACTTAATCCTTCCAAAGGCTGACAAATTAGCAGCCTCAGTCATTTAAAAATCACATTTCTAATGCAATAATCCTATCTGCAATGAGTGTGGGAGAAGTTACTATGGGCCGGGGATTTTTACAACGGGAATAAAATCACTATAAAAACTGACCATGGTGGTTCACAATTAAAAGTCTGGTACAGTAAGATGCCAGTATTCCATAGCTTGCCAAGGCTTAAAGAAGAGATTACTGCTCACGGTGTATCTACTGGGAATGTTTTTATAATCCCTAGAACATTTCAGAATTTTTTTTTAAGATAGCAAGGGTCATCCCTCTTATTTATGTGTCTTTTTAGGGCCGCACCCACAGCATATGGAGGTTCCCAGGCTAGGAGTTGAATCAGAGCCACAGCTGCCAGCCTACACCACAGCCAAAGCCACGCCAGATCCAAGTGCATCTGTGACCTACACCACAGTTCATGGTAACGCCGGATCCTTAACCCACTGAGCAAGGCCAGGGATCGAACCCACATCCTCATGGATACAAGTCAGGTTGTTACCAGTGCGCCATGACGGGAACTTCCCAGAACTGTTTTAATGATAAATGCTACAGGACCTTTTCATTACTGATATCATCTATTAGTTGATCCCTTATCTAAAATACACTTCGAATGGAAAAGATTCAAATGAAGCTTTCTGAAAACAGCCACGCATTCTTAGACGATTTCAGATAGAATTGTCTCAATTATTAATTCAAATTCAATTACTTGAAATTCAGCATCTATTCATAAAGAGTCTTACATTGGCTTCTAGGGGACCTTTTAAACGGAGTTATTTCTGGAACTAGGAAAATACACGAAAAAATATATATTGTATATATGTGCGTGTGCACACACATATGTGTGTGTGTGTGTGTATATATATATATATATATATATATATATATGCATTATATATATATACACCCAAGTCTAGACTTACTTGGGCCCTGGCTATTTAGAGTCCATGTTTGGTGTTCTTAAACCCCTCTGACACATTCCTTTCTTTCATCTCTCTGCTTTCTGGCCATTCTTCTCAGTATATCTGGTTAATCTTCCTCATATTTGGGGGTATAAATGGACCCAGAGTATGTGACCAGGGAAAATTCAACTAGGAATGTAGTTCTGGACTGTTTTTTTTTTTTTTTAACACAAAAGAAGATTTTCTTTTATTGAAATGACTTGGATTGAAAAGATTTTCTTGGAGTTCCTGTCGTGGCGCAGTGGTTAACGAATCCGACTGGGAACCATGAGGTTGCGAGTTCGGTCCCTGGCCTTGCTCAGTGGGTTAACGATCCGGCGTTGCCGTGAGCTGTGGTGTAGTTCGCAGACATGGTTCGGATCCCACGTTGCTGTGGCTCTGGCGTAGGCCAGTGGCTACAGCTCCGGTTCGACCCCTAGCCTGGGAACCTCTATATGCCGCGGGAGCGGCCCAAAGAAATAGCAAAAAGACCAAAAAAAAAAAAAAAGATTTTCTTTTTATGGAAATGAGCAGATGTCTGATAACCTTTTGCCAACCTGGAACATTTCTCCTTACTCCCGGGAATTCTTTGGGGCTGCTGTTTCACAGGGCTGACACCGTCCATGGAACAGTTTCTGTCCCAGAGAGCTAAATGATCTAGGAGAGCCCCAAAATGGGAGATTCGTTCCCTGGCCCCTATTTCTGGCTCGGTGCCTCGACTGTGTATAAAACAGGAAGGATGCTCTTGCCCATGGACGGGCAATGGTTTTATATTTACACACTGGAACACGGCCGTAGGCAAAAGGCCCGATTTCACTTCCAGTCCCAGCACTTTACAAAGCCACATTTGTCGTCGTATCTGACCACTTCTACTTACCAGCCCTAGAAAAGAAATGATAGAAACGCAGTCAGAACCTTTTTTACCGACGGAAGGAATAAAAGTCAATTTGAGGTGCTGACAATCAGCCACCAGGCAAAAATCTTGACTCACTCGGGTCAATCTGCTATTTGAAAGGAAGGACCCAGAGGACCACTAGGAGTTACTGGAGCTCACAGGTACCCCTTGTGCATTTCCAGAGCCTGTTTTTCTCCCCAAATCTGCATCTACTCTTTATCTCTTTCCGGAAACCCCAAACTCCATGCATGGAAAACAAAACCCACTTTCACCTTTCTCTCTGAGCACCTCCCCCAACCATCTGCATCTCCTCCCATTTCCAGTCTGGGGTGTGGGGGGGGGCACCGGGGGGGGGGAGCGGAAACAGTTAACGCTACCCCCAACCACCTGGTTACCTAAGCTAGAAACCCCCAAGTTCATGTCACCTTCTGCCAAGAAGCCTCACTCTCCAGGGGACGTGACTAATACTGAGAATACTCGGGACAGAGTGGTCACTCCTCGGGCCACCAGAGCCACTGTCGAACTCCTAGGACCAGCCTGACAGTCCCGCATGGGCTCACCAGGACTTCACCACCCCTCCTTCCCCAACTGTCCCAGAGACAAAACCGGGGGGATTCAACAGGGCTTACTAACCCCCGATGGGCACAGAGTGAGACTCCACATGGCAGTATGGTATTTCGGAAATATGCTGACAAAATCAGAATCTGAGAGTGGATAAGGCTTTGTAAGAAAACCCCTAAATTCTGTAAAACATAAATCCTGCAGAATCTTGTCTAGTTAATAATAATCAACCTACATGTCTTTCTCTAAAGATGAAAAGCACTTTTCAAACCTTCTCGAAAATAATGTTTATGACAGGCTAACAGTCTGATCTATTTTTTTCCTTACTGAATTTAAGGGGAATGTTAAAAACACAGAGAAATACTAATATACTCAGCGTCACAAAATAAATGGTAGAGAAAGAACTAAAGCCAAATGTAATAATGAGGTTCCGAAGGTGCTATTCTGCCTTAGACTTCTATCTTTTTTTTTGGGGGGGGGGATATCTTTATAGGGCTGCACCTAGAGCATATAGGAGTTCTCAGGCTAGGGGTCAAATTGGAGTTGCAGCTGTCAGCCTACACCACAGTCACAGCAACACCAGATCCAAGCCACGTCTTCAACCTACACCACAGCTCATGGCAACGCCAGATTCTTAACCCACTGACCAAGGCCAGGGATCGAACTGGCATCCTCGTGGATTCTAGTCGGGACTGTTATCGCTGAGCCACAACAGGAACCCTTGCCTTGGACTTTTAAATGCCCACCTGGGAGATTCTTAGTACCGCACCGTAGATCGTGACATTCTCTGTAAGAGTCCCCCGCTACCGTTAAGCATCGTAAGTGAATTACAAAGATATTTTTGCTAATTACCCCTCAAAAACATGTTTTTATCTTCCAGACCCTTCCTCTTCCAGGTGAACTACATGTTGGAGTCACAATGACATATCTTGTTCAAATGCAGCTTCATGCCTTCTGTGCCTGAGGGCTACTGAGGTCCACAGTTTGCTCACAGATGTGGCTCTGGGAAGAAGCAAGGCCCTGCGTGGAGTTACATGCCCCCCCCCCATCCTTGGTGCTGGAGGGACAGGACATTTGATTGGTTACAATGTTGCAGCCTTTAAAGGTATAATGGAAACATTACCTAATCTGAGGGTACCAATGCCTAAAAAAGAAAAACACATCCTAAACTTATTGTTCCCACAGGCAGATACAGTGTTTGTAATGAAAGTCATGGCCCCGTCTGTCATGTCTAACCATGAAGTCATTCAAGTGACCCTTTTGAGTTTTTTCTTTTTTGGCCACCCCTGGCCAAGAATCGAACCACAGCAGCAACCTACGCACGACGCAGCAGCTGTGACAACACAGGATCTTTAACCCACTGTGCCGAACTAGGGCTTGAACCTGTGTCGCAGCACTCCAGAGACACCACTGATCCCGTGATGCCGCAGCGGGAATGCCTCACGCGTGTTTCTGACTAAATCTGGTGCTCTCCCCTGCACCAAATGTCATGTTTCACGGTGCTACATCACATCTCAAACTCCAGGCAGATTCGTGTGAGGGCTTAAAGTGACCCTATGTGACTGTCCCCAAGATGGACAGCTCTTCTCTGAATGTGCCTGGATCACCGTACGTTGGCTGCAGCGCATTGCGGTTCCTCGGGAGTCAAAGCATCTTCTGGAGCCATCACTCTGACAATGGAATCAGTGTCCCAGCATCACTTTTATTTTATCAAGTAAATAAAATAGGCAAATTATATCAAACTGCCTCCTACAGCCCGGTGAATGAATTTTCCAGGCTGCTTCAACAAAACCAAAGCACTACTTTGTCACATGACTTCCAAAACATGATGGACTCGTTTAAGTTTCAACATGTGTTTCTTTTCCTGTAGACTTCCTCCCCCCCCCCCCCCTTTTCATGAAAAGGGTATATTTTAATTTACCTCTGCACACAAGGGGCATTCAACAACACAAAGAAGCTATTGTAAGAACAGGTCAGCAAGAATGTTCTAGAATAACTTGGTAGGCTGCAACTTATCAGGATTGCCAAAAATTGGATGTTCTATCTTTAAGAACCAAGATTCCCCCAAATTTATCAGATGATTGAGTCTGCTTATACAGGCTTACAGCACCCCACGCTCTTCCTCTGTAGCAGTCACCAAAAACGGAAAGAAATTATAAATTGTGCGTTGTGTGGTTCAAGTCTGTATCCCGTTAGAATACAAGCTCCACGTGGACGAGGATTATATGCACCTGTTATTTCACTGCTGTGCCCGACACTATTGCTGAATGCAGTAGAGAATCCAAGAATATTGATAAATGCTCAAAAGAGTGGATAAATCTGTGAGTGAAGAGACAGTATCAAATTGGAGGCTAGAGCATGCTAGGGTGATCCAAGCTTTTAGAGTCCCTGAGATTTATTCTTGGGGGGGGGGGGGGGTCCTGAAAGATTATCAAACTGCAAAAACGGCGCACTGACAACAATCCACAGGTTAATGATTCCTGAGATAAATTCGGGATTCATAAAACCAGTCTCTTGGCGGCGGCAATTTTCCACATTTAAAATTTTACCACTTCTGTGGGTATTTGTTTAATTTAACCCCGGGCCTACAAAAATATCAATGTGTGTGTGTGTTTGGATTAACAGAAATGGCAAGCAGATGTAGTTACTCCTCAACTCCACAACTCAGAATCACAACATCTCATTTCAAAACACGCAGAAACGCCACTGAAATCGGAAAATGCCACTGAACAGTGTCAGAATTCTCCGCTGCAATGCGCGCCGTTTTCTGGATATTTCCTTCTCGCCCCTGATAAAGCCTCTTTGAAGTACAAGAGTAAATATTATCATTTGATAGTACTTGGGCCCAACAGTGCAAATACAATTGCATTGTATTACCCTCTGCGGGCTCCAAACACACACAACGCTGGCAGGGTTGCTAGGGACGAACCAAGGTGCTCAGTCCTGGAACAGGCCAGGTGGTGGCCCCGCTCCCAGGAGCGAGACACCCCTTAACCTTCCTCAGACAGACACCCAGAGGTTAAGGGGCAATGCTGGCTTTCGGAATATGTGTTTCTGTCTTGGCGGTCCTGGGAAGGAAAGACCATAAACAAGCAGTGGGAAAAGCCAACAGCTAAACAGCAGCCTGCTTTACCAGTCCCCCCATTTTTGTAAAGGATCACGGACGCAGGTGGGAAGGAAAAAACCGAACGTGGCGGCAGAAAGGAAAGAAGCCCAGTAGCTGGTGTCAGCATGTCCCCGGCCTGCCAAGCGGCAAAGATCTGAGGACGCGGGGAAAGGGGGTCTCCGTCTGGGGGGCGGGGAGAAAGGCAGCACCGCGTGGGTCCAAAGGGGCGGCCCGGCGCGTACAGGGGGGCACAGAAAGGGTACTCTGAGGGGTGGAGGGCGACAGGACCAATAACCTGGAGCCGCCCGGGTGGACGGCGAGGCCTGGAACCTCCGACGCAGCATCCAAGCTCTGCGCCCAAGGGCAGCCTGGCGGGGGAGATGCGCGGGGTGGCTCCCGGGGCGGGATGCCCCAGCCGAGCCAGCGCCCCCTACGGGGCGGAGCAGCGCGCAGCGCCTCGGGTCCCCCACCCCAGACGGCGGCGGCGGCGAGGCGCCCAACCGTTGCGCGGCCGCCAAGGTCCTCGGCCGCTGCCCCGCCGCCCGCCCTGCCCCCTCCGGCGCTCACCTTGCCCGGGAAGGGCCCGGGGAGGAGCAGCTTCAGAGCCTGCCTCTTCAGCTCCACCAGGCGGGCGTTGCAATTCTCGCACCAGACGCCGCGGTCCGAGCCGGGGGAGGAGCCGCCGCCGCTGCCCGAGCCCGGGGAGCCGGTGCCGAAACCCGGCGAGCCGCCCAGGGAGCCGGGAGAGCTGGTGCCAATGCCCGGGGAGGCGGGGCCCGGGGAGCCCGTGAAGGAGCTCGGGGACGAGGTGCCCGAGCCGGGGGACGGGGTCCCGGACGAGCCGAGCGCCGAGCCCGCGCCCTCGGGGGTGGGCCGGCTCCCGGCGCGCGACTCCTCGTAGGCTTTCCGGTACCAGCTCTCGGGGGAAAAGGGCGCCGCGGGCTTGGTGGGCGAGCCGACTTCATTCACCTGCGGGGGAGACACGCGGGTGTCAGGGGCCGTAGGGGGCTGGGCTCCGGCGCCCCGACCCAGGGCCGCCCTCTCGCCGGCAGCAGGATCTGCGCGTTCCGCGCCTTCGGGTCCGCTCGGAGCCCTGCGACCAAAACTGCCTCCACCTGTCTGGTTAATTGCCTTTAAGTGAATCCCCGCCGCCCAGGTGCTCCCGGGCGCTGGGATCAGGAGGAGAGGGACTCACTCGCTCATGGGTTTTCAATGGTTTCTGCAGGAGAGCCCACCAGATTCAGCTCCCCGCGCTTTTGAACCCGGCACTCAGCCCAGCAGGAGCCCACGTTTAAGATCCTGTAAGATGCTGGGGTGGGGATCGGTGGGGGGGGTGACTTCTGGATTTGTATTCATTCAGGATACAGCCCTCCTGATCCTGAAGGTAAAATGAAAGGTTCTCCTGGCCCCGGGAAAACGATCCCTAAGAACGACAGAGAATTCATGCAAAACCCTCTCATTCAGCTTAACTCTCCTTGGACGTGCAGGAATGCTGCAAAAGTTAGGGATGTGGGAAAGGGAAAGAACGAGAAGGCTGCAAAAATTCCGAGGGCAAGGGGAGCATGCCGGCGTCCTCGCGGGCAGACCCGCCTCCGCGTGCACGCCGGGAGGGCCGGGCCGAGGCGCCTCTGCAGCGGGAGGAGAGCCCCCGACCGCCCTGCCCTGGCCGCTCGTCACCCAGGAAGGGGGACTCGGGCTGGGATGAGGCAGATAACGCGTCTCCGCCTTATACCGTCAAAACTTACCCCGTATTTCTTGCCCCTGGTGGAGACTGCAAGCCTCTCTTTATTCCCAGCTACCGAATTCATGGTGGCTTTTCCAGAAGCGAGGGTCTAAATGTTCCACCAACGCTACATCCAAAAGGTCCTCCAACCCAGAAGGGTGCCCAGTCGTCGCGGTCTGTCTCTTGGCCCTCGAGTCAAGATTTCTTGGGGGCGGGGAGGGATAAAAGCAGATGGACCCAAGAAGTAACAACACTAATTTGCAGAAGGGTTGGAGTGCCTGGTTTATTCTTCTCTTCAAATAATGCTCTTCCTCCTCTTCTGCCTCCTCCGGTCTCACACGTTGTCTTTTCACGGTCACATCCAGATAACTGGCATTTCCTTAGCCTAGTGAGTCCTTTTCCTCCACGACGAAAAAGAAGAGCACAATCGGGGCACACAGCAGCTGCACAGGAGATGGGCGAGCCCCCGTCTCGTCTTCGCGGGCGAGCAGGCTATGGGAACTTGTCTCCTTCGCGGAGCTTGGTAACTGAGTTCAAAGAAATTCTCCCAAAATATAAAGATCCAGATGGGGAGGAGCCTCGGCGCGTCCAGGAGCCAATATCCGCCGGCTCGTTTTGCCTGACAGTTGCGCGAGGGCAGAGAGGGGCGCGGCGTGGCCCGGCTGCCGTCCGTGGTCAGGGAGCGCGTGTGCGCCGGGGCGCAGCGCGGAGACTCACCAACAGCGGCCCCGCCGGGGAGCCAGCCGCCTGGCTGCCGCCGCCACGCCGGCCGGGATCCATTTTATGCTGCGGCGCTCCTGCCTGACATTGCGAGGCGAAGAGCCGGGGGAGGAGGGGTTGTAAATCTTGCCGGCTGGGGGGGAAGTTGCTGGTGAGCCGGGGTCCAGGGCTCTAATGAAACAGTACTGCATGGAGCTGGGGGCAGCGCAGAGCGAGCGCGACGGGACAGAAATGCACCCGAGCCTCCCCGCCCCCAAGTTCTTTCTCTTCCTGGCAAGGCTTGCAGTTCTGCCTTTGAAACGCCGTGCAAGAGGGATTGAGTCACAAACAAGTCCACAAATATGCCGGGTCCTCCCCCCGCCCTTTGTTCTCCTAGACCTGCCCTGCAAACCTTTTCTGGAATTGCCCTACCAAGCCCGGCCGGCCAGGGGACCACCCTCCCAAGTGCAGCGGGAAAATGGGGCCTTCGCCCCCCGCCCGCTCGCGCCCCCGGTGTGCGCGTGCCTGGCCAGCCGCCCAGGGCTGGGATGCGCGAGCCCGGGGTGCAAGCGGGCTGCTGCTGACCAGGGAAACTGAGGGACTAGCCACGCTGCATACGCGCAGCACGGACGGCGCGGGCCTGAAAGGGGGTGTGAGCGAGCTGGCCTTGGCCTCGCCTTGGCCCCGGGGTCCGCTCGGCCCTCCTCTTCTCGTCTTCCAGCGCGCAGGGGCCGGGAGCACACGGTCGTAGCCCTTCTCGGTCCCTCCTTGGCCCCCGGCGCAGCGCCCCGAGAGCAAGAAGCCAGCATACGCCCGGCTCCACATAGAGCTGCTCCAGGGTGTCATTTTTCATCCCTGGAGGACATTTCTTCTGGTGAGCCGGCAGGTCTGTTTTGTTGTGACCTTTAATTAACACCCCGCGAGACGCCTCTTGAAGCACGGCCGGGTGCGGGGATCACGTGAGGTTGTAATGGCATCTCTGCGCCAGCCAGAGACCAGGCCGAGGGGGTAGGCGAGGGCGCAAAGGACGCTTGGGGCTTTCCACTCTCCAGCTTCCCTCTGAGGTATGGAGGGGACAGGAAGACAACATTCTGGGGTGCTGGAACCCTGGGGCAACGCCCCCCACAGCTTGCCTTTCTCAGGAAAATTCCTTCCTTGCCTCCCCCGCGCTGACACCCAGCCACCCCTCCCGCTGCAGCCCTTGCGTGGGAATATTTCACAGCCACCAAGGCGAAGCAAGAAGGTCAAAACATAGATGTCGATAACAGTGTGGAAGTTCCCATTACGTTCCTAGTTCCTGTTTAAAAGTGATCATATCAAGAGCAGACCTGAGGGGCCAGGTACGCCTCTGAGTAGCGTTCCCCACCTCTGAATTCCGCCGAGGTGCCGCGGAAAATAGCATAGCCATTAGCTCCGCGCTGCTCATCTGCAGAAAAGCAGCGTGTGTGCCAGGTGAAATGGACGCGCCAGTGAAGCCCCGGAGAGGGGGGGGGGGGGCACGTGAGGTGTCGAGAGCATAGGGGAGCTGCGAGATTCACCTTGGAGACCGAGAAGACCAGAGGTGGTCTGATTTGCATCCCAAAGTAGCTGGGGCTCCGAAGGGTGTTTGGTGAGCTCCGAGCGCCCTCTGTTGATCGAAGTTGACAACCGGAGGCCCTGCAAGAGGGTTTGATTTGAGGTTTTTTAAAAATGGACGTAAAATTGTATACCTAAAATCCGTGAAATGCACGAATTTTAGGTATACAACTGTATTCATTTTGACAAATGTACGCTCCCAAGTAAGCCACCACTTCAATCAAGGTGTAAATTTCCATCGCTCCAGAAAGTTCTTTCCTGACTTTTTCCAGGTGATCCCTGGCCCTCATACCCAACCACAGCTCTATCACCATAAATTAGTTTTGCCTGATCTTGAAGTTTTAATTGATAAAATCCGTGCAGTCTGTAGCCTTCTGTGTTTGAGGTTTTTGAGCTTCATGTTGCTGCGAGTACGGATCTGTTTACTGTGTACTGGCTTTTCGTTCCTCTGTGATTTCATCCTTCTTTGGCCTTTTAGCTTTAAGGATTATAATATGCATCTTTAACTTATCATGGGCCACTTAGGGTTAACTTTGTGCCGCTTTACCTAAAATATAATAGCCCTGCAACTGTATAATTTCACCTCCCTCTTTTGTGCTACTATTTTGATATATTTCATAATCTGCAAACACTATGAAACCCAGAATACAATCCTACCAATTTTACTTTTAAAAATATGCTTTTAGTGAAACTGGAATGTTTTAAATGTATAAGGCTTTTTTATACTTACCTAATCTTACCATTTAAGGGACTTTTCATTATTTTCCTATAGAACCAACTTTCCAAATGAGTCATTTCCTTTCAGACTGAAGAACTTCCTTTAGCATTTCTTGTACCAAGGGGCTCCTGGCAACAGATTCTCTCAGCTTCTGCTTATCTGAAAATGTCTTAATGTCACCTTTGTGTTTGAAGAATAGTTTAACTGGATGTCGAATTCTTGGTTGACAGTTGTTTTTCTTTCCACCCTTTAAAGATGTCACTCATTGGAGTTCCCATTGTGGCTCAGCAATAACACACCAGACTAGTATCCATGAGGATGTGGGTTTGATCCCTTGCCCCGTCAGTAGGTTAAGGATCTGGCATTGCTGTGAACTGCAGTGTAGGTCACAGACATGGCTTGGATCTGGCATTGCCAGAGCGGAGATGTAGGCCAGCAGCCACAGCTCCAGTTCGACCCTTAGTCTAGAAACTTCCATATGCCATGGGCATGGCCCTAAAAAGCCAAAAAAAAAAAAAAAAAGGAAAGAAAGAAAAGAAAAGATGTCACTCTTTGCCTTCTGGCCTTCCTTGCTTCTGATTAGAGGGAAAAATTAATTCTCAGGGGAAATCCCTCTTTATGATGGGTCCTTTTTCTCCGGATGCTTTGAGGATTTTTCTCTTTGCCATTGGTTTTCAGCAATTTGGCTATGATGCTCCTGGATGTGGTTCTCTTATGTTTTTATCCTGCTTATGGTTTGAATTCTAGGACCTGTGGCTTGATCTTAAGTTTTTCACCAACTTTGAGGAAATTACAGCCATGATTTATTCAATTTTTTTTCCCTGCTCCATTCTCACTTTCTGGGACTCTAATTACATGCATATTTTTATGCTCTTTGAATTGTCCCATAAGTTACTGAGGCTCTGTTAATTATTTTGATCTTTGCCCCTTTATTCTTCAGATTGCACTGATCCTTTATTAATTTCACTGACCTTTAGTTCTGCTGTGTCCAGTCTCCATCAAGCCTTTCCAATAAATTCATTTCAGATAGCGTATGATAGTGTACTTTTCTCTCTCTCTCTCTATATATATATATATACACACACATGTGTATTTATATATTTTACCATTTTTCTGTTTCTTTTTCCTTTCAATCAGTGAACACAGTTATAATGACAGCTTTAAATTTCTTGTCTGCACATTCCAACATCTGACTCACCTGGAGGTCACTTTCTACTAACTGATTTTTCTCTTGACTGGGAATCACATCTTTCTGTTTCTTATCATATCCAGTAAATGTTACCTACATGCTAAATACTGTGGATATTACATCATAGAGACACTAGATTCTGTTCTCTTCTTTTGAAGAGTATTGATTTTGTTCCAGCAGGCAGTGAAGTTAGTTTTGGGTCACCTTAAACTTGCAGAGGCTTGGCTTTATGCTTTGTTCGAGCATTCTATTTATGTTTTTCCCTTAGATCTCAGAAAAACTTCCTTAGTCCTGAAACTTGTTCTTTATCCCTAAAGTATGGGCCTTCTGGATTTTCAATGACAAGTCTGAAATGTTTGCCAGGCCCCTCTAACTTAGAACTTAAAATTCTAAGCTCTGCTCCCCTATAGGAATAGCAGCTGAAATCTCTGCTCAAGTCTTTCACTTCTAAATACTCTTACCCCAGGACTTTGTGTTCCATGTATGCAAAATCCAAAAATATAAGCCTATGATTTGAGGGAAATTGAACATGGATATTAGGACTGCCTCATGCTGGCTCTCTCCTTTCCAGGGTTTTTCTCCTCCCTTTCCAGCTACAGCCCTGAACTCTACCATGTAATGCCTCAAACCAGTAAGTTTTCATCTTGAATTATAGCAACCATGCCCAGCGGACTGGGAAAAAACATGTCGGGAGTTCCCGTCATGGCTCAGTGGTAATGAACCGGATTCGTATCCATGAGGACATGGTTTGATCCCTGGCCTTGCTCAGTGGGTTAAGGATCCAGCGGTGCCATGAGCCCTGGTGTAGGTCATAGATGCAGCTCAAACCTGGTGTGGCTGGGGCTGTGACTGACAGAGGCAGCTTTTATTTGACCCCTAGCCTGAGAACTTCCATATGTGGCCCTGAAAAGAAAAGAAAAGAAAAAAGGTGAAAAAACCCATGTCACTCCTTTCAAGGACTGAAAAATCCTTGACTCCCTGCTAGTCTCTGCCTATTTTGGCCACTCTCCATTAACTTTAAATAGGTTTGTGTTATTGTTGTCGCCCAGCTTGTAATTGTTTTCTTTGGCAAATTTAATTGTATATAAAGCACCCCCTAATTTTAGCTTTATGGTGGCTTTTTCAAGGTAAGCTTAGGTTTTTAGAATTCTTGGTATCTCAAGGGTTTTTATTCTGTAAGTTAGTAGCCTAAAGAGTTAGTCTTTAAAGAAATGAGCCATAATTTGATCTTCTAACTGAAGTTTTCTAACAATGCAGCCCAACCCCTCACTGATAGATAGAAATCAGTTCAGTTCCAGACCACTGCAATAAAGCAAATATCACAATAAGGTGAGTCACAGGAATATTTTGGTTTCCCAATGCATATGAAAGTTATGTTTACACCATAGTCTATGAAGTGTGCAGTAGCATCATGTCTAAAATACGTACATTTCTTACTTCAGAAATACTTTATTGTGGAGTTCTCTGGTGGCTCAGTGGGTTAAGGATCTGGCATTGTCACTGCTATGACAGAGGTTTAATCCCTGGCCTGGGAACTTCCACATGCCATGGGCAGAGCCAAAAAAGAAAAAAAAAAAAACCTTTTTTTCTTTTTTGTCTTTTTTAGGGCCACACTCATGGCATATGGAGGTGCCCAGGCTAGGGGTCTAATCTGAGCTGCAGCTGCCAGCCTACACCACAGCCATAGCAATGCCAGATCCAAGCCGCGTCTGCAACCTACACCACAGCTCACAGCAATGCCGGATCCTTAACCCACTGAGTGAGGTCAGGGATCGAACCCGCAACCTCCTGGTTCCTAGTTGGATTCATTTCTGCTGCGCCACGATGGGAACTCCAAAAAAAAAAAAATTCTTTATTGTAAAAAAAATGCATCATCTGACAGCACAAGGCTACACACCTTCAATATATGGCAAAATGCATTATAACTGAAACACAATAAAATGAAGTGTGTTTGTGTATTTCTCACACCTTCATATTTGAGGATGTTAATGGAATTATTTCAAGATTTAGACAAACCAAAAGAATGTACACACACACATATTTACACACATACATGGGTCACTATGCTACACAACAGAAATTGACATAATACTGTAAATCAACTGTAATTTAAAAACAAACAAAAAACCCCACTCATTTTATGAATGAAAAAAATTCCATGCTAGCTTCCAAAGGTCCAGAGCATCTATAAGCAGCAATTTATTTACTCCATTGATATCGCTGGGTGAAAAACTCTCTCCCTGCCATAGCCACAAGTACAAACTGCAAAGAAACAAGCAAAAACGTTAAGGTACATGACCTGGCTAAGAATGAAGTTCTTATTCCATATTCCTTGTTGTTTATTTACGAAACAGATATAACTTCTTTGGGAGTGTTTCACGGGACTTTTATACTTTTAGAAAACACAGCTTAGCTTTCTCATTATCGATACCTCGGGGGTAAGTAGCTCGTAAAGTTTATAGCTAAGTTATAGTATGTCCTTGTGTTTTTGAAAAATCTAAAAGTACGAATCAGAAATAAAAAACCAAAATCAGACTGGCAACTTGTCATTGCTAAGCAGAGAATAGACTATAGTGTTTGTCTTTTGAATAATTTCCATATTGGTTTAGGCACCAACATGCCAGCAGAGCCAGTGGTGTGCATGTGCCAGAGGCGCCTGCATTTCTCCTTGAAAGAACATCAAAGCAGCTTACACTGTCCATGTGGTGTCTTGATGAATATGCAAACAATATTTGCATATGATCTACTGGTGTTCTGGGAAGCCATATGATCATGTGTGGGCTGCCAGAGAGTCATCAGCAAGCTGATAACTCTTTAATTTGTGTGCTTGGCCGCTATGGTAGAGTAAGAGAAGGGTGATCAGCCTACGAGCTAAGGAAGGCGCTCCACTCTTGGACAACCATTCAATCATTCATCATTTTATCTTCCCAAATTCCTTTCATGCTAAATTCCAAGTTTGATTCCAGAGGTCATACAGTTCAGAAGATAAAGATAGACAAAGGGTATGAACCAAATCTGTGTGGCTCGAGTGATTTTTTTTTTTTTTCCCTGGCTTGGAGGTTGGGGGAGAAACGAACCTCTAATAAAACCAGAGAGGAAGCTCAGCCAAGGAGTGGGCTCCTATTGACACTGGGCAGCAGGTGTGACAACCACGGCTGGTGCTGCCCTTACCACAAGTAGCCTGCGCTGACAAGGGACCGCTGTATCCTGTGCCTCACTGTTTGTAATAGTGAAGGAAGGCACACAGCTTTCCTGTGCATCACTAGGGGATGGTTTTATAACTTAGAGCGGTCAGGCCGTGGATTACCATGCAGCCATAAAAACATTTTCTTAAAAGAATAATTTTAGGGAACCAATGGAAGGATGTTGATGATAGATTGTCAAGCATAAGGATTTATATTTTTACAGTATAATAATTCAGTAAAACCAGAAGAGAATTGTATGTACAGCAGAAAAAAAAAAAAAAAAAAAGACTAGAATCTAACCTCAAACTACTAAGAGAGCTCTCTGGGAGTTACCAATTCTACGGTTCTGAGACAAAATTAACAGTGTTATTAAGAAAAAGGTTACTAAAATTAAAAAAGGAAATTAAAGCAAGTTTCAGTTTTTAGGAAATGGATCACAAGGAGCTAGAGAGTAAAGGTGTTTGTGTCCCACAAATATCCATGACCATGAATGTTCACGCGCGCGCGCACACACACACACACACACACACACACACATATGCACCTGCATGCCCGGGCAAAGCAAGGATACAAAAACAAACAAACAAAAACCATAGCTGGAGGGAGCTCTCAGCAGTAACAAACCCAACTAGTACCCATGAGGACTTGAGTTTGATCCCTGGCGTTGCTCAGTGGGTTAAGGATCTGGAGTTGCTGTGAGCTGTTGTGTAGGTAACAGCCATGGCTCAGATCTGGTGTTGCTGTGGCTGTGGTGTAGGTTGGCAGATGCAGCTCCAATTCAACCCAGGTGAGACATAAAAAGGCTGTGAAAGTCTAGGACATAAAGTAAAACCAAACCACTACAGATCTAGTTGATGCCTGAGCCGATGACCTTATAATGGAGCTGGAGAAGAATATCATTTTGTGCTGGGAAACGTTTTTATTTAAAATTTCTAAAACAGCAGTCAGAGGAAAAAAAAAAAAAACGGGGGAGTTCCCATTGTGGTGTAGCAGAAACAAATCCAACTGGGAACCACGAGGGTGCCAGTTTGATCCCTGGCCTCACTCAGTAGGTTAAGGACAAGGATCTGGTACTGCTGTGAGCTGTGGTGTAGGTTGCAGAGGTGGCTCGGATCTGGTGTTGCTGCGGCTGTGGTGTAGGCCGGCAGCTGCAGCTCTGATTCAACCTCTAGCTTGGGAACTTCTGTATGCCGCGGGTGCAGCCCCAAAAAGCAAAATAAATAAATAATTAAAAATAAAACAGCATTCAGTGTAGGAGCAGAGCAGGTCAGCAGGACAAAGGAAACATGAGTCAGAAGTCAGAGAGAAAGGTGGGATATTCCCCTGAAGGGGCCCTTGCAGAAGGGATTTTGACTTGACCTTGAAGGGTGGATCACAGATTAGGACAGGGTAGGAAAGACACCAGGCAAGAGACAAACACCCAGAAGAAAAGGACAGACAGGTCACAGGTGAGCTCTTCTTCCAGAACTCAGAGTGCCTGGTTGGGATGGAACCACGTCCTATAACTGTTGGAATGTCAAGTTTAGGAGTTTGAACTTCCGGCAATGGAGAACACGGGGGCAGGGGGCGGGGGTTGAGTAAGTGAGGAACGCTGCCAAGGCCACGCATGACATTCATCTGGTAGGACTTCGTGAAAAAAAAAGGTTGAAGCAGCCTTTCCAGTGAGGAGGCCAAAGGTGATGGGAGACCTTAGAACTCAGGGATTTAGGAAACAAACAGCCTAATCTAAAGACAAAAGACGTGGACAGGAGTTCCCGTCGTGGCGCAGTGGTTAACGAATCCGACTAGGAACCATGAGGTTGCGGGTTCGGTCCCTGCCCTTGCTCAGTGGGTTAAGGATCCGGCGTTGCCGTGAGCTGTGGTGTAGGTTGCAGACGTGGCTCGGATCCCGAGTTGCTGTGGCTCTGGTGTAGGCCGGTGGCTACGGCTCCGATTGGACCCCTAGCCTGGGAATCTCCATATGCCGCAGGAGCGGTCCAAGAAATAGCAAAAAGACAAAAAAAAAAAAAAAGACGTGGACAGTGTTTCATCAAAGATGCTATGTAACTGGCTAACAAAATACAGGAGACACTGCTCAGCATTATTAGTCATTATGGACATGAACATGAAAAGCCACAATGGGACACCACGTCACAGTCGCTGGAAGGACTCTAATCGCAAAGGCAGACACTGACCGCTCTTGTTGAGGATACGGAGAACTGGGAACGCGCATCCATTGCTGGTGGCCAAATGATGTGGCCACTTTGGAAAATAGGCTATCAGTTTCCCAAAAAGTTCAGTGTAACATTACTGTACTAGCCGTCATGCCCATTCCCAGGTATCTACCCAGGAGAAATCAAAACACATGCCCACACGAAGACGGGTGCACAAAAGTTCATAGCATCCTTCTTCATAAAAGCCCCAAAGTGGAAACGGCCTAAATGTCCATCGGCGGGTGATGGAAGCGAGAGCATGGGGGATAGCCACACAGGGGAACGTTATTTAGCAATAAAAAGGGAGTGTTGATACATGCGACAACGTGGATAAACTCCCAAACATTAGGCAACGTGAAAGAAGCCAGACATGAGAAAGCACATACTGTATGATTCCATTTCTATGAAATGTTCAGAAAAGGCAAATCTGTGAGGACAGAAAGATTACTGGTTGCCTGGGGCTGAGGGTAGAAACAGGCATTAACTGTGGGCATGAGGGATCTTACTGGAGTGCTGAAAATGTTCTGAAACAGGAGTTCCCGTCGTGGCGCGGTGGTTAAGGAATCCGACTAGGAACCATGAGGTTGCGGGTTAGATCCCTGGCCTTCCTCGGTGGTTAAGGATCCGGTACTGCTGTGAGCTGTGGTGTAGGTGGCAGACACGGTTCGGATCCTGCATTGCTGTGGCTCTGGTGTAGGTCGGCGTTGACAGCTTCGATTCGACCTCTAGCCTGGGAACCTCCATGTGCCGCGGGAGCGGCCCAAGAAATGGCAAAAAGACAAAAAAAAAAAAAGAAAAAAGAAAATGTTCTGAAACGAATTTATTGTGATGGCTACACTACTCGATAAATTTACAAAAAAAAAAATCTGCACCTTTCACTTCACTCTGCACTGAAACTAACACATTATAAGTCACTGTATTGGAGTACATTTGTTTTATACTCCTATAAAATTTTTTAGAAAGTGCAAACTTAGGTAGAGTGAGTATTACTTTATGAATATATCTCACTAAAGCTGTTTATTTTTATTTTTTATTTTTTGCTTTTTTTAGGGCCGTACCTGTAGCACATGGAGGTTGCCAGGCTAGGGGTTGAATCAAGAGCTGCCGCTGCCACAGCCACAGCCACACAGGATCCGAGCTGCGTCTGCAACCCACACACACAGCTCATGGCAATGCTGGATCCTTAACCCACGGAGTGGGGCCAGGGACTGAACCGGCATCCTCATGGAAACCAGTCGGGTTGGTTACCACTGAAACACAACGGGAACTCCTAAAGCTGTTTTTTCAAAGGGATGAGGGAGGTAAAAGAAAGGGTGAAAAAGCTGGGCTTGGAGACCAAACAAATGAGAAGAGTAACCTGAGTCAAGGGTAATTTTCAGGGTGTGAGTGAAACAGCATTTTCAACCCCAAGGAAAATGGGAGGAAGATGATGGGTTGATTCAGAAAAGATGTAGCCACCGTAATCCAACTGCCTTTTCCCTCTGAAGCAAAATTCCCAGAGAGAGGGTTAACCTGTGTGCCCACATCCGGAATTCTGGCAGGTCCAGCAGGAACCCATAGGGCCTATCAACATGGATTGGAATGAACCCGACCCTGGGACGAACATCAAAAATATTGGCTGATGGCTGGTGGAAATAGAAGAGTCATGGAAAAAACTGAGAATAGGTACTAAGAAAAAAACTGTGACACTAGGATCTCTGTAAGGAGCAGCCAGGGCAAGGTCACTGTGGCTGGGAGGAGGGAGGGAGCATCAGCAGGGCCAGGATGGCTGGGAGTGGGCACCAGGAATGAGAGTCACAGTCAACCACAGGGGGTGATGGGCAGAGAGGCACACACAGCCCCGGGAAGAGCTTCTGAGTTCGTGGTGGAGGACAGGTAGCCATGTGAGGATCCTGCTTGAGGGAGAGGGGAACTTGCAGGAGATGTGTGATTCCAGGAGTCCCTCCAGTGAGAGCTTGAAATCAAAACCAGGTTTCCCAACCAGTGCTGCGGTTGCCCGTACCCGAGAGGGCCGTCTCCCAGCTGTGTGGTGCCTGAGCCCTGGGCACCAGCCTGAGCCGCTTCTGGTTCTCTGAATTGCTGACGCCTCCACTTTCACGGCGAACACTCCCTCTGCTGCCCCCCCCCCTGATCTCACCAGCTACACAAGCTCCTCCATCACCAAAGACATCCTCTCAGTTCTATTCCTGCCAGAAAATCAGTAGTTCTGATCTACTTGCAACTCATGGGGTGGAAATGCAATGTGATGGATGGATGGGTAGATGGATGAGTAGGTGAGTGGGTGGATGGATGGGTGGATGAATAAGTGAATGGATGGATGGGTGGGTGGATGGATGGGTGTATGAGTGAATGGATGGAATACGTAGGTGGGTGGATGGATGGATGGTTGGGTGGATGGATGGATGGTTGGGTGGGTGGATGGATGGGTGGATGAGTAAATGGATGGAATACATAGGTGGATGGATGGGTGGGTGGGTGGGTGGGTGGGTGATTGGGTGGAGACATTACCTTGGAAAAAAGAAGGATCAGGTGAGAGTAACTGGACAACACATGCTCCTTGGTGGGGAAGGCGGGGCAGTTCACACTGCTTCTTACACAAGGGTGGTGACGGAGATCAAGGTATGGTCCTTCTCATTACTTTTCTATCATAAAAAGAAACCACAGGGTTTAAATGCAACGCCTCCTTTAAAAGCCCCAACATAGGTAAGTGTCAGAGAACTCAGGAGTTAGGTTTCCACAGCAACATTCACGTGGCCACCCAACTACTGTTAAATAAACGGAATTAAGCATTTCTATTGCCTTTGACACTCAGCCACATGCTAAGCAGCCCCTTTACTGGTTTATAAGTCCTTGCAGCCGCCTGTGAGAGAGGCAGCCTCCTCACTCCCACATTAAGGAGGAGGAAACCACATCCCAGGAGAAGAGTGTTGATGTGTCCAGGGAAACTCTGGGCGTTTAACTGGCTAATCTCACTCTCCACGGAAGAGCAGGCAGCAGGGGGAAGGGTCGATCCTAGGTCTGCCTGAGGTGCACAAGGAAGACCAATCGATAGCAAGGGCCTCCTGTGCGCTAGGTCCCACTGCTGAGCTTTTTCAAATTGCTGATAAGGATGGAGCCACAGGCAACTAAAGGAGCAATAGGAAAAAACAGAGGCTTTAATGTCATGAGTGGAGAGGATACAAGGAAATCCTGTGTAGCCTCCACTGAACTGGTCCCGCATATGGTCCATTTCACTATCTGCCCAGGACTCTGAACATATACTAAAGAAAGAAAAATAGGAGTTCCCACTGTGGCTCAGCAGGTTAAGAACCCAACTAGTATCCATGAGGATGCTGGTTCAATCCCTGGCCTCGATCAGTGGGTTAAGGATCTGGTGTGGCTGCGGCTGTGGCTGTGGCGTAGGCCGGCAGCTGTAGCTATGATTTGACCCCTAGCTTGTGAACTTTCATATGCTGCAGGTGCAGTCCTAAATAAAAAGGGAGAAAAAGACAAATATTCCTCCAGGGATTCAGAAGAATGAGGGGCCATAAACACCCAGGCCTTACAGAGCAGAAGCCAAGCCCAGCAGCCATGACTGCCCTGGGAGAGCTCCACCTGGTGGACAGATGAAGAGACGCCCCCAGAGGTGATATTTTATTTTGCTAAAGCTCTTTCTGCAGCAAAAGCTAGCAAAGCTCACCTCGCAGGTGCACACTGGTGCATGGATTACAACCCAGGGCCCTAAGCCACAAAGTATGACTTATGACCCACAGTCCCAAGGCAGGGAGGCTTGAGGCCTTAGTTGTCACCTTAATGAGTGACCTTTAAGGGGGAGTAAAGGGTGACAAGTGTAATACAGAGCTGAGCTAAATTGAGAGGTGTTGCCAACACTCCGGGGAAAAAGGGAAATATTGTGTGAAAATGCTAAGTCTCAAAAGAGAAAATAAAAAGCACAAGGGCAAGCCAGAAACATCACACCAAGAGTTCCCGTTGTGGCTCAAGGGGTAATAAACCCAACTGGTGTCCATGAGGATGAGGGTTTGATCCCTGGCCTCACTCAGGGGGTTAAGGATCCAGCGTTGCCATGAGCTGGATTTTTCAGTCATTATTTTTATCATGAAAGCCTACACTGCCTTAGCTCTTGTCTCAACTCATCACTCTTAAACCTAAATCTCCCAGAACAAGGTGTATTTCTGTCTTTGTTCTCATGCCTGGAAATGGACTTACTGAAAAACAGTCTTGTTTTTACCATAGTTTTATTTTTAGACTTTATAGATACTCCAGTTGCCTGTATCTTCACCCTTAAGCACTCACTCTTTCAATTGCTTGTGATCAGTGACTCCATTTGTCTTTTGGGCTATAAGACATTCAGAAGAGAATGCAGTGCTCGAGGTAAGGTGTTTGTTTGTTTGTTTGTTTTGCTTTTTTGCTTTTTAGGGCTCCACCTGGTATATGGAGGTTCCTAGGCTGGGGTCAAATCCGAGCTATAGCTGCCAGCCTACACCACAGCCCCACTACAATGCGGGATCCGAGCTGTGTCCTGCAACCTGCACCACAGCTCACCGCAACGCTGGATCCTTAACCCAATAAGCAAAGTCTGGGATCGAACCCGCATCGCCGTGATTACTAGTGGGGCTCGTTACTGCTAAGCCACATTGGGAGCACCTTGGAAACGTGATCCTAACCTCAAAAAGGAGAGATCGTCAGCCAGAGCTGGAATCCAGCCCTAGAACCATCAGTCCAGCCCCTGTTCACAGAGAATATCTCAGAGCCAGTCGTCTTCCCTTTTTGTCTTCCCCTTTTTCCCATTCCTTGGCGGGGGTGATGGTGGTGGGGTCCCCACGGGGCTCTGCCTGGGGTCTCGTCCCACACCATCTAAGTCTTACTGGGAGCTGGAGGTGAATCACCGGCAGCTCAGAGCTTGGGGGGCCCGCTTTGTCTAGGGCACTGGTCCTGGGGTAGGAGGAGGATACGCAGCGGATTCATCCCAGCCTCGGGAGCGGCGCTTTCCAGCTACATCTGCCCCCGGAGACTCTCACTGCCCTCCTGGCGGCGAGCCCTCCCTCCCAATCTGGGAAGATGGATCCACGCAACAAACTCATCTGCGTGACCTTCACGGGCCTCCAAGAGCCGCCAAGCTCTGCCACTTCCCTCCGCAGACCCTAACATCCAACCCAGCTCAGCCCTGTTTCTCCCGCACGCCCTGTGCCACCTGTCACCCACGCACCTCCCGCCTACGCCTGGAATGCCCTTCTGCCTATCTGCACATACGCAGGTCTCCCTGCTACAATGTCCAGCCGCCACGCCACCTCCTCCAGGAAGCCCCCCGTCTCTGATCCTTTCACCCCAGGCACTAGCTTCTCCGAATCCCCGTACCTGCCTCGCGGGGGCTCCTGTCCTTTCCTCTGTCTAGCAGACCGTGAACTCTCCAAGGGCACCATTCAGTCACCTTGTTTCACAGGGCCTGACATGTGTCTTTAGGATTCAGACTTTGTTAAATTAATGAACAGGTAAGACAGTCATCTTTGTGAGTCAAATATACAACCAGAAAATCACTCGGTACAGGGACTCCTAGTTACCTCAGTATCATATTCGTTTTCTGGTTCTGTGCCTATGGCCTTTCATTTGTATGATCAAGTACAAAATCTAAAGAGACAGCAGAAGAACATAACTTTTGTCACAGGTTTGTGTCACAAGTCAGGTCCTCAACTGCCCTGTTTCTTCTTCATCCTAGTCCAAATTTTCTTTTTTTTTTCTGCTTTTTAGGGCCTCACCCATGGCATATGGAAGTTCCCAGTCTAGGGCTCAAATCAGAGCTGCAGCTTCTTGCCTACACCACAGCCGCAGCAATGGGGGATCTGAGCCGCATCTGTGACCTACACCACAGCTCACGGCAACGCCGGATCCTTAACCCACTGAGCAAAGCCAGGGATAGAATCCACATCCTCATGGATACTAGTCAGGTTCTTAACCCACTGAGGCACAACAGAAACTCTTACTCCAGACTTGTGTGTCTTTTTTAGGGTCCCACCCAGGGCACATGGAAGTTTCCTGGCTAGGGTGGAATCAGAACTACAGCTGCTGGCCTACACCACAGCCATGGCAACTCGGATCAGAGCCGTGACTGCAACCTATACCACAGCTCCTGGCAACACCAGATCCTTAACCCACAGAGCGATGCCAGGGATTGAACCCCCATCCTCATGGATCCTAGTCAGGTTTGTTACCACTGAGCCATGACAGAAACTCCCAGATTTTTAATATCTTACTATTGGTCCATTCATTTTTCTTTTTTTATGAAACAAAAGCAACCTTAAATTTTGTCTAATACCCTTGAGAAATTCTCCCTCCCATTTAAGTCGAAACAAGGTTAATGAAGTGCCGCAAGTTGAACAGTGTCACCCAACAGGGTATGTCCAAGTCCTAATGCTCCCCCATCCCCTGTGAATATGACTTCATTTGGAAACAGAACCTTTGCAGAAAGGGTTTAAGGAAAGGATCTCAAGAGGAGATCATCCTGGGCTTGGAGTGAGCCCTAAATCCAACGACTGATCTCTGTATAAGAGAAAAGAGGGGTCTGAGGCATGCAGACTCAGGAGAAACGGGGTTGGGGGGGGAAGAGGCTGGCGGCAGCGGCATATGAAGGCGGAGGCAGAGACAGAGTGATGCTGCCACAAGCCAGGGAACTCCCGGAGCCACTGAAAGCTGGAGAAGACGGAACAGAGGTTCCCTCAGGAATCTCTGGAGGGAACGTGGCTCTGTCAACACCTTGCTGTTGGACTCATGGCAGAACTGTGGGCGGATGGATGCCTGCTGTTTGGAGCCGTCGAGTTTGTGGCAGTGTGTTATGGCAGCTGAAGGAAACCAATACAGTAACTCTTTGCATCAGCAAATAACACCCAAACCCAGTTTGTTTAGCCAGCCTCCTTGCTTCCTGTTCCATCTAAAAACAAACACAAACATCTCCTTTTCCTCATCATACTTGCCTTTCCTCTGTCCCACCCCCCGCTTCTCAGTCCCTCAGTGTGGGCTGCTATAAAAAACGGTCTGTATGGAGTTCCCGTCGTGGCGCAGCAGAAACGAACCCGGCTAGGAACCATGAGGTTGTGAGTTCAATCCCTGGCCTTGCTCAGTGGGTCAAGGATCCAGTGTTGCCGTAAGCTGTGGCATAGGTCACAGATGTGACTCAGATCCCCCATTGCTGGGGCTGTGGTGTAGGCCAGAAGCTGCAGCTCTGATTCGACCCCTAGCCTGGGAACTTCCATATGCCATTGGTGCAGCCCTAAAAAAAAAAAAAAAAAAATGTCTATAGACTGGTGGCTTAAACAGTAAATATTTCTCTCTCACCTTCTAGAAGCCAAAGTCCGAGCTCAGGGTGCCAGCTCGTGGGATTCTCGCGACTTCTTCCTGGTTGCAGACTGGCAACTTCTCCTTCTCACAGAGTGGCAAAAGGGCAAACGAGCCCTCTGACCTCATATATATTAGGGCATTAATCCCAACCACGAGGGTGCCATCTTGCTGACTAATCACCCCCCAAAGACCCCAACTCGAGAAACCGTCACACTGGGGTTGGGTTTCAGCATCTGAATTGCTGGGGGTGGGGTAGGGACTTGCATTCATTCCTAACAGTCCCCCTTCTGTCTTCTTCTGCTTTTTAGTGTCTCCTTCTGGTTTGGGTACCACTATTCCTAAGCTCACTTTGCCATGCGGATCGGGCTTCTGAAAGCCCCCCCGAAAGCCCCCAGTGATGAATGCTGAATTTACACGGCCGTGTGAGAGCTGAAACCTCTCATTTGGAGCAAAAGCCACAGAAAATAAGCTAAAAGCTACTCTTTATGTCATTACAGAATCTTAGCCCATTTCCACCCCATTCCCTCGCCTTCCACCTTGTCTTTTCTTTGAGGTCATCATCTTCCCTGATAACCTGTAATTTCAGTCCTTCTCCATGTGCATTCCGGTTGGTCTTTGGGGAAGTTCTCATTTGCCAGAGTAGAAAGACCACACGGTCTTTGGGGAGCCTCGGGGGCACAAGGGGTGATGTGCTGGGAAGGTGACAGAAGGTATCAGCCTGCTTCCAGCCCGCCCTCCGCAGAAGGCAGTAATCAGAGGAGAAAGAACCATGGAGAAATAGGAGATTTCTAATCACTTTCTTCCCGGGCTCCTCGCTTCCCCAGAGCCTGTGTTATTCCTGGACCTCTGCCTTTCTCTCCCTGAGCCAGACAAGAGCTCAGGGAATGAAATGGGAAAATGTCCTAGCCATGCCTGGAGGGAGTCATCTAATGAGGCTCTGTGTTTCTTCTGCAAAACACCGCTCCCAATTCACCTTGTGTGTGTGTGTGTGTGTGTGTGTGCGCGCGCGCGCGCGCGCGCATGCAAGTCTTCTTTTTGTGTCCTTTTATTCTTCTTTATTGAAGAAATACATGTAAAAAATTGAAAATTGAATTAATGTTGGAGTTCCCATTGGGGCTCAGTGGGTTAAGAACCCAACCATTATCCATAAGGATGCAAGTTCGATCCCTGGCCTCACTCTGTGGGTTAAGGATCCAGTGTTGCCACGAGCTGTGGTGTAGGTCACAGATGTGGCTTGGATCTGGCGTTGCCGTGGCTGTGGTGTAGGCCGGCAGCTGCAGCTCTGATTCGACCCCTAGCTTGGGAACTTCCATATGCTGCAGGTGCAGCCCTAAAAAGACAAAACAAAAACAAAAACAACACACACCAATATCACCAAGATTCATAGCAGCATCCTGCATGGTAGCCAAAAAGTGGGAAATACACAAATGTCCATCAACAGATGAGTGGATAAACAAGACATGATATATCCATACAATGGAATATTATTCTGCCATAAAAGGAAGGAAGCAAGTGCTCCAGCATGGATGAAACTTGAAAACCTTATGCTACGTGAAAGGAGCCAGACGCAGAAGGCCACATAGCCTATGCTTCCATTTATGTGAAATGTCCAGAAGAGGCAAATCCACAGAGGCAGAAAGCAGATTGCCGGTGGCCAGGGGCTGCACCGAGGGGAAAATCAAGAGGCATGCTGATGGGCACTGGGCTTCTCCCTGGGATGATGAAAATGGTATGACATGAGATAGGAGCGATGGTTCAATACCCCTGTGAAGATACTAAAAACCACTGAACTGTACACTTGAGCAGGGTGAAGGTTTCGGTGTACGAACTATGTGTTTTAATGAGCTAATATTCCAATGTAAGTTGTGTGCTGTAAGGTGTTACTAGTCAGTCATTCCCAACCCGCCAACCTTCAGTTAAGCACCACCGCATGCACCCCTCTGTCAGAGCACGTCGACGCAAACTGTTGGCATGAGCGATGTTCGGTGTTGCGGTGAATGCACAGAAAAACAAATTGCCCCACGAGGAGCGATGCAGAGAGGGGCTCAAGCATTAAGGAAGCACATAGGTGCATGTGTAACTGAATCACGGCTGTACAGCAGGAATATCACAACCTTGCAAATCAAATATCCTTCACCAAAACTTGTAAGAAATGGAGAAAAAAAGAATTAAGGACTCAAACAAGTAGATCAAGAAGTGACAGGCTATGAGCCTCTGAAGTGAGGGCACCAGAAGGCAGGACCTGCTGGTTTTCCTCCTGTTAAGAAGCTTGGGTGCCAAGGAGATGTTTGCTAATGTATCCACAGCCTCCAGTACCTACTTTTTTGGGGGGTTTTGTTGTTGTTGTTGTTTGTTTTTTGCTTTTTAGGGCAGCACCTGTGGCATATGGAGGTTCCCAAGCTAGGGGAATAGGAGCTGCCGCTGCTAGTCTACACCACAGCCACAGCAACATGGGATCCAAGCCATATCTGTGACCTATGCCACAGCTCATGGCAATGATAGATCCTTAATCCACTGAGCATAGATCCTTAACCCACTGAGTGAGGCCAGGGATTAAATCCACATCCTCAGGGATACTAGTCGGGTTCGTTCCTGCTGAGCCACGACAGGAACTCCAGTCCCTAGTTTTGGTCAAATGTTCACCTCTTCCTTACGCAGCTCACACACTGCATGAAATGTCTCTGGTTCTAGGGGCCGAGTATTGCCTCAGAACTAAGTTGGTTGGGGATCGCTCCAAGACGGACTTACTTATAAAGTCCGACTAAAACGCACTAAGGTTCCATGACTGGGGATGCCAACAGCACTTCCTGGTGATCTAGCTCTGTGAGCCAAAGTCCAGAACCGCCTTCAGCCACCTTGAGACTATGAGGGAAGAGGTGGTTTGAAAACAGAGCCAATCCACACAAATGAACCTTTCAACAGACAAGAAACTCATGGACTTGGAGAACAGACCTGTGGTTGCCAAGGGGAGGGGGAGAGAAGGAGGTGGACTGGGAGTCTGGGGTCAGGGATGCAAACTATTGCCTTTGGAGTGGATAAGCCATGAGATCCTGCTGTGTAGCACAGGGAACTCTATCGAGTCACTTGTGAGGGAACATGATAGAGGATAATGCGAGAAAAAGAATGTATCTATGTGTGTGACTGGGTCACTTTGCTGTACAGTAAGAAATTGACAGAACACTGTAAACCAACTATAATGGAAAAAATGAAAATCATTTAAAAAAAGAAAGAAAATGGAGCCAATCCAAAGAAAGAGAAGCAAGACTCAGATCCTAATGCTGCCATATGAGCCCCGGATCAAGCTTCATCTAAAGCTTTGCTATTGGGTTACTCAAGCATATACGCCAATCAATTCCTTCTTACAGGTTGAGCTTTCTTTCTTTCTTTTTTTTTTTTGTCTTTTTGCCATTTCTTGGGCCACTCCAGCAGCATATGGAGGTTCCCAGGCTAGGGGTCTAATCGGAGCTGTATCCCTGGCCTACACCAGAGCCACAGCAATGCGGGATCCGAGCCACGTCTGCAACCTACACCACAGCTCACGGCAATGCCGGATGGTTAACCCACTGAGCAAGGGCAGGGACTGAACCCGCAAGCTCATGGTTCCTAGTCGGATTCATTAACCACTGCGCCACGACAGGAACTCCAGGTTGAGCTTTCTGTTACTTGGAGCAGGGGAGATCCCCTCTAGAGTCAGGTGATAATGTTTGAGAGGACACAGACTGTGCAAAGTACATCTGACCATTTCCCTAGTACATGACTGGTTTCTTTATCTTATAAAAAGGGGCATAAAACCTAAAAATTGTGCTTATGAAATATTTCTGTGGTTTGCACAATGATTAACACAAATCGATAAAGATTTCAAAACGAAAGAAAAATGTCACTGAGAAAATTAATTTTGTTTTCCCTACATATTTTGAAAATACAAGTCTCTGCTTCACAAATCCAAGTGCAAGCTGGATTAACACCATTCCCGTCAACGCACGCGCCATTTGGTTTCTGCAGAAGGCCAGGTAGGTGCCACGTTGTTTGGGAGTTTACCAGGCTGCGAGTCAGAGTGGTCCCAGCCCAGCATCGCGCTTAACCTGAAATCCACTCAGAGCTCGTTCTTCCTCACAGTTAAGGTATCTGCCTCGAAGGAACTTCTCATCCCAGGAACCAGCTTGGAAGCTTTTTACATGATGTGCTAAGTGACAGGAGTCTCTGAATCTAAAATGGAAACAAGAGGAGTTCCCGTCGTGGCGCAGTGGTTAACGAATCCGACTAGGAACCATGAGGTGGCGGGTTCGGTCCCTGCCCTTGCTTAGTGGGTTAACGATCCGGCGTTGCCGTGAGCTGTGGTGTAGGTTGCAGACGCGGCTCGGATCCCGTGTTGCTGTGGCTCTGGCGTAGGCTGGCAGCTACAGCTCCAATTCAACCCCTGGCCTGGGAACCTCCATATGCCGCGGGAGCGGCCCAAGAAATAGCAACAACAACAACAACAAAAAAGACAAAAGACAAAAAAAAAAAAAAGAAGTACTTGCTAGAATACAGTGTAGACCTGCCCACCCTTTCTACTCCCGTTACCAACAGGCCACTGGGATATTAAGGGTTTTAGGAGCTGGAATCCTCCATGCCCACAACAACCAGAGGCATGTGCTGGGCTCGTTGCCATCAGCAGCTGGAGGACACCCCGTTCTCTGCCCTAAGGGCCCAGTGCCTCACTCAGTGAGGGACTACGGCCCTCTCCCAACGGAGGAGCGGGTCAGCTGCCCCAGGCAGGCACAATTTTCTCCATATACAATGTCTGCTATGAATGAGAGATTTCTAAACAGCCCTGCAAGGTGGTAACTACGGTTTTCCAAGGTCTCCGGAGGAAGCTGGAGGGTGAAATTCAAGGGGAGGCAGGAAATTTCACAGCCTTCCTCACCAGCCCAGCCCCATCCACCTGCCCACACAGGGGTCTCGGCCTCTTTTCTTTCCTTCAAGATTTATGGGTGGGCTCCTGGAAGACACCGGTCTGCAATTGCAATCTTTAAAAAAGGCAGTCTACGTGCCATCAGTTGTTGTAATTCATTCTCATCTATTTCTCACAGCAGATCTTAGCTATTTTTGACTCTAGGATCTTTCATTTGCCAATAAAATGTAAATATGGAGCAGGGAGTTCCCTGGTGGCGTAGCAAAAATTAACCAGAATAACCAGCATCCCTGAGGATGCAGGTTCAATCTCTGGCCTCAGTGGGTCAGGGCTCCGGCATTGCCCTGAGCTGTGGTGTAGGTCACAGGCGCAGCTTGGATCCTGCGTTGCCCTGGCTGTGGTGTAGGCTGGCAGCTGCAGCTCCGATTTGACCCCTGGCCTGGGAACCTCCATATGCAGCAGGTGCAGCTCTAAAAAGAAAAAAAAGAAAGAAAGAAAGAGTAGCCCATCCCACAATTTCAAAATGATTCAGATTTTGCTAATTCAGTTTTTGCTTGAATAAACCTCCCCCTGCCTAGCTGTCATTAGTTCCCATTTGAGGTGTATTTAAAACTAAGCGGATGTGCTTTAGTCTCTCTGTTATCATTTACCACTGAAAGGAAGCCAGTTCAGGGACAAAATCTGTATGTAAATTGCTTAACACTGGATATCTTTGGGAGCTTCTCAAACCCCGTGGAAAGAATGAAGAAAAACAGCAATTTTCTTTACAGGGCTTAGAGGCTTTTCCGCTGTATTTCTGAATGTCAGATAAGATCGTTGTGGGCTTTCTAAGCATTAGCCACAAGAAGGGAGATAAAAACAAAAATACTTTGTACCACACAGCAAACAATAAAGAGCTAAAGAGCCAGGATTTTATTATACAGTTCATCCATGTATTTAGTTGATAAACTATTTCTCCAAGACCAGCTTTTATGTTATTTTGACAACATTCGTCTTTGTGTCTATAGATGAAGACAAAGAACGGTTTTAGCCAGATACTCAAGGTGGCTGAAAGCTGTAGAAAAATACAGATAAAGATTTTCTATTTATGGTACAAAACAGAAGCAAGAAACCCAGGCATTTTCTTCTGCCCCCAGTGAATTTCTCGTTTTTGACGCTGGCACCTGTTTGGGGATGCAGAGCTGGCTGCCTCCGCAAGTTTTGTGCCCTTGCAGGGCCTTTTCTCTACCTAAGTCAACCTCCCTCCCCGCCACCACTCATCTGGGAACCTCCTACACATCCTTGAAGACACAGCTCAGATGTCACCTCCTAATTTCTAGACTCCCCGAGCCAGGGCAGCTGCTCTGTCTTCTGTCCTCTAGCAGCTCTTTAACCCTCACTTGACCATGGCATTGGCCCTTAGGGTTGTGATCCCCCCAGTCCCCCGTCTATCTCCCTCCTATACCGCAAGGCCCGAACGGGCAGGCTCTGTGAATTCTTTTTTTTTTTTTTTTTTTATGGCCCTGGGCTAGGGGTCAAATCAGAGCTGCAGCTGCAGCCCTACTCCACAGACTGTGGCGACACCAGATCCTTAACCCCCTGAGACAGTGAGGCCACTACGGATTGAACCTGCACCCCCACAGACACTAGGTCAGGGTTGGTTTTTTTTTTTTTAATTTTTTAAAATTAAAGTGTATTTGATTTACGATGTTGTGTCAATTTCTGCTGTACAGCAACAGGACCCTGTCATACATATGGATACATACCTTCTTTTTCTCATATGATCTTCCATCGTGTTCTATCATAAGAGATCAGATATAGCTGCCTTTGCTGTACAATAGGACCTCATTACTTCTCTGTTCTAAATGTAATAGTTTCCATCAACTAACTCCAAACTCCCAGTCCATCCCACTCCCTCTCTCACTGCCTTGGCAACCACAAATCTGTTCACCATGTTGGAGTCTGTTTCCGTTCTATAGATAGGTGAACCTGTGCCATACTTTTTTAACTATTATTATTATTGCTTTTTTAGGCCTGCAGCTGTGGCATATGGAGATTCCCAGGCTAGGGGTCAAATCGGAGCTACAGCTGCTGGCCTGTGCCACAGCCACAGCAACGGCGGGATCTGAGCCACGTCTGTGACCTATACCGCAGCTCACAGCAATGTTGGACTCCCCACCGAACGAGGCCAGGGATCGAACCGGCATCCTCATGGATACTAATTGGGTTCATTAGCATTGAGTCACAAGAGGAACTTCAGGCCTCACCATTTTAACAGTTGGTCTGATTTCCATGTCTGAGGGCTTCACGGGCTTCTCGCCTCCAAGCCCTGCAGGAGGACGGTGAACTGCTGCAGAGCTGGCACCTCTCCCCCGTCCCACCAATGTGAGATGAGAGCTGGAGGAGAAACACGCCAGCTCTCTCACCCCTCAAGTGCGATCCATCTGAAATGACTCTGCTGGTTCCCCAGCAGGACTCAGCTCCAGTTACTCACACTGGTAACTGGCTTGATTAACACCCCCCTTACTGGTTGACTTTCCTTCCTCATCTCCCGTCCCTACTCCCATGGTATCATTTCCTGGATCACCTCCCAAACAAACCAAGGATCGGAATACTTGTCTCAGAGCCACTTATAACAAAACCTAGGCCGTGACCTCATCTATTTAGAAAGGCATGTCTTGAAGAAGATGAAGAATGGATTGGAATGGGTGGAGCTAGAGGGAGAGAGTTAAGAGCCCACGGCAATTATCCAGGGAGGAGACGAGGAGGGCTGGAACCACACTGTATGATAGGAGTAGGGTGGAGGGGACAGACCCCAGAGGCAGTGAGGCAGGTCCTCAGGGACGGATGCATGTGGTCTGGGTTGGCCAAACAAGACGGTGGAGGAGAAGGAGGTTTTGCTGCATATGAAGGACCTGCAAGACGTGTACTGGCATAAGTTCTACTAAAAGGGTGGATCTGAGGAGTTCCGTTGTGGCTCAGTGGTAATGAACCTGACTAGAATCCATGAGGACATGGGTTCAATCCCTGACCTTCCTCAGTGAGTTAAGGATCCAGCACTGCTGTGAGCTATATGTAGGTCGCACACACGGCTCGGATCTGGCATTGCTGTGGCTGTGGTGTAGGCCGGCAGCTGCAGCTCCATTTTGACCCCTAGCCTGGGAACTTCCATATGCCATGGGTATGGCCCTAAAAACACCAAAAGAAAGAAAAAAAGAAAAAAAAAGGTTGGATCTCGAGGTTTACGCCTGGAAATTCTTGACTTGTAAGTGGTACATAGGATGATGGAAAAGAATGAGGCCACATGGTGAGAGGATTAAGGAAGAAAAGCTAAGACTAGAATCCTGGGGACACTGATATTTAAGAGTGGGCATAAAAAGAGGCACCAGCCAGAGCTAAGAAGTAATAATCAGGGAGTTCCCGTCGTGGCGCAGTGGTTAACGAATCCGACTAGGAACCATGAGGTTGCGGGTTCGGTCCCTGCCCTTGCTCAGTGGGTTAACGATCCGGCGTTGCCGTGAGCTGTGGTGTAGGTTGCAGACGCGGCTCGGATCCCGCGTTGCTGTGGCTCTGGCGTAGGCCGGCGGCTACAGCTCCGATTCGATCCCTAGCCTGGGAACCTCCATATGCCGCAGAAGCGGCCCAAAGAAATAGCAAAAAAAAAAAAAAAAGAAGTAATAATCAGTCTAACGTCCCAGGAACAGCTCGGACCCCAAGTTGCCGTGGCTGTGGCATAGGCTGGCAACTGCAGCTCTGATCTGATCCCTAGCCTGGAAACTTCCATATGCCGTGAGTATGGACCTAAAAGACCAAAAAAAAAAAAGATGGCAGAGGAGTAGGATGTGGAACTCACCTTCTCCCACAAACACATTAAAAAGAAAAAAAAAATTACATGGACAATGATTCTCACAGAGTCTCTACCAAACACTGCAGAAGACTTCAGATTTCCAAAAGGGCAAGAAAACCTCCACATGACTGGGTAGGACAAAATGGAAAAAAAAAAAAAAAGAGAGAGAAAGGGAAAGGAATAGGGATGGGACCAGATGGAGGGAGCTGTGAAAGAGGAAAGAATTCTGGACACTGAGAGGCCCCTGACTGGCTGGGACATCAGCTGGGATGGGAGTGGTGGGGGGAGCCTCAAAGCCTTAGGGGCAGCTGGTCTGAAGAGGGCAAAATAGAGAGAGCTGCACAGGGGGTAGGTACCACTGCTGGGCACACCACAGCCTGAGACTGGGTTTTGGAGGTCACTCTGGGGAGGGGACTGGAGCTGGCTGTGTGGAAAGAGTCTGAGGGGCTAGGGAGTGGTGCACCATAGCTAAGGGAGTGTAGGAGGAGGCCTGGGCCCAGAGAAGCAAGGTGCCATTGTTGGGGAATGTGAGAGCAGGGGGAAGGCTCCATGTAAGCTCTTGGGCAGCAGCGCACCTCTTCTGTGGCCTATGGGTGCGCACAAGCCACCACAGCAATCTCAGACCCCAGAGGTAGGTGCAGCCCACCACTGCTGAATGTCCTGTGACTGGGCATTACCCGCTGTCCCCACCACCCCAGGGGTCGCCACTGCAGCAGAGGCCCTGTGATCCGGCACCACCTGAGGCCCCACCTCCCCTGAGGTGCACATGAGACCTGCCACCACTGCCTCTGCAGAGGGCCCTGCAATCCACCACTGATGCTGCTGCTGCCACTGCCAAGGGTGCCTGTTGTCCCCACCACCCTGGAAGCAGGCATGGGCCATGCACCTGCACACCCCCTATTAAGAGGATAATGGCCTACACACACTGAAGAGAGAGACTGCAAGCAACCAAACCAAAAGCACACCAAACAAAATAGTAAACCCACACAAGATACCCAGGGACGCTCCTGTGTATAAATAGCCCTCCAAGACTGCAGAAGCTAATTGTTTCCCCTAAACTCATAGAGCAAGAGAAATATAAGCAAAATGAAGAAGGAGAGCACTATTCCCAGTTGAAAGAACAGAAGTGTCCTGAAGGATGAAACAGTGAAACAGATCTTTTCAGTCTTTAGACACCAAGTTCAAAAAGGCTATGGATTATAGTATAGATTACTGCAGAGTTCCCATCATGGCGAGTGGTTAACAAGTCCGACTAGGAACCATGAGGTTGCGGGTTCAATCCCTGGCCTTGCTCAGTGGGTTTAGGATCCTGCATTGCCGTGAGCTGTGGTGTAGGTTGCAGATGAAGCCCGGATCCCACATTGCTGTGGCTATGGCATAGGCTGGCGGCTATGGCTCCGATTAGACCCCTAGCCTGGGAACCTCCACATGCCACAGGAAGCAGCCCAGAAAAGGCAAAAAGACAAAATAATAATAATAATATAGATTACTGCATTAATGATAAAAGAAAACTATAAGGATCCTTGAAACTATAAGGATCCTTGAAACTATAAGGATGAGCCAAGAAAAATTAGAAAATTCATTTGCCAAGATGAAAGATAAGCTAAAGGCGATAAATAGCAGAACAAATAAGGCAGAGGAAGAAATAAGTGACTTGGAAGGTAGAGTAATGGAAATCACCCAATCAGGACAGCAGACAGAAAGCCAGTGAAAAAAATTCAAAGCAATATAAGAGATCTATGGGGTAATATAAAGCATGCCAATCTATGCATAAGGATCCCAGAAGGAGAAGAGAGAGAAAAGAGGGTTGAAAATGTATTTGAAGAAATTATGGCTGAAAAATTCCCAAATCTAAAGGAGGAAACATATCCAGGTACAGGAAGAACAGAGGGTCCCAAAAAGATGAACTCAAACAGACCCACACCAAGACATAATAAAAATGGCAGAAGTTAAAAATAAGTGGAGGATTCTAAAGGCCAGCAAGAGAAAAACAAAGTTAATTACAACGGAACCCCATAAGATTATCAGATTATTTCTCTGCAAAAATACTGCAGGCCTGGGAGTTACCATTGTGGCTCAGTGGTTAACGAATCTGACTAGGAACCATGAGGTTTCGGGTTTGATACGTGGCCTTGCTCAGTGGGTTAAGGATCCCACGTTGCTGTGAGCTGTGGTGTAGGTTGCAGACACGGCTCAGAGTCCTGCATTGCTGTGGCTCTGGTGTAGGCCAGCAGCTATGGCTCTGATTCGACCCCTAGCCTGGGAACCTCCATATGCCGTGGGAGCAGCCCAAGAAATGGCATAAAGACAAAAAAAAAACAAAAAACCTGCAGGCCAAAAAGGAGTTGCAAGATATAGTCAAAAGATCTGAAAGGGAAAAAAACTGCAAACCAGAATGTTCTACTCAGCAAGATTATCATTTAAAATAGCAGAAGGAGTTCTTTTGTGGTGCAATGGGTTAAGGATCCAGTGCTGTCACTGCAGTTGCTTGGGTCACTGCTGTAGCATGGGTTTGATCCCTGGCCTGGGAACTTCCACATGCTGTGGGTACAGCCTAAATAAATAAATGATAGGAGAAAAAAAATAAAGATTTTCTCAGAAAAGCAAAAATTAAATAAAGAATTACAGCAATACTAAACCTATTCTAAAAGAAATATTGAAAGGTTTCCTCTAAATAGAAAAGAAGTAAGAATATATAGGATGGAGGAAATCACAATTAGAATGTAATTACTTAAATAAGCCAATACAGAGCAAAAAGAAAATATTTGTGAATGTGATGATAGACACAAGGAACAGAAAAAGAATAAACATGAAGGTGTAAAAAAGGACATCAAGATCATAAAAATGTGGGGAAGAGAGTAAAAAAATCTAGACTGTTTTTTAAAGATTGTGCTTGAGCCTATATGACTATCATATAAGAAGGGGTTAACATACATGAAAAACAGGGCAACTGCAAACTAAAAAACAAACAAAAGATTCACAAAAACCAACAAGAGGACACAAGCATAGAATAAAAGGAAATCATCGGACCACAAAAACAAAAAGAAAGGAACAAAGAAGAAACACAGAATCAACTGGAAAACAAGGTTTAAGATGGCAGTAAATATATATGTATCAATAATCACCTTAAATGTCAATGGACTAAATGCTCCAGTCAAAAGACATAGAGTGACAGACTGGATAAAATAAACAAGAGCCTACAATATGCTGCCTAAAAGAAACCCACCTTAGGGCAAAGGACACATATAAATTGAAAGTGAGACGTTGGAAAAAGATATGTCATGCAAATGGAAATGAAAAGAAAGTGGGAGCCACAATACTCATATCAGACAAAATAGACATTAAAGCAAAGGCCACAAAAATAAAGAAGGACACTATTTAATGATAAAAGAACCAATTCAAGAAGAGGATATTACACCCACTAGCACCTAATATACGAACACCCAAACACATTAAACAAATACTAACACATAAAGGGAGAGATTGATGGGAATATAATAATAGTAGGAGACTTCAACAGCCCACTCACATCAATGGACAGATTTCATAGACAGAAAATCAATAAGGCAACAGAGATCTTAAATGACATAATAGAACAGTTAGACTTAATTGATATTTTTCAGTACATTACAACCAAAAAACCCAGAACATTCATTCTTTTCAAGAGCACCTGGAACATTCTCCAAGACTGAATACATACCTGGGCAAAAAATGAACCTCAACACACAAGAGTACAGAAATTATTTCAAGCATCTTCTCTGACCACAACAGCATGAAACTAGAAATCAACTGCAGGAAAAAAAAGTGAGGAAAAAAACCGACTAAATGGAGACTAAACAACATGCTACTAAAAAGCCAATGGGTTAATGATGAAAAAAAAGGAAACTAAAAAATACCCTGAGAGGAGTTCCCGTCGTGGCGCAGTGGTTAACGAATCCGACTAGGAACCAAGAGGTTGCGGGTTCGGTCCCTGCCCTTGCTCAGTGGCTTAAGGATCCGGCGTTGCCGTGAGCTGTGGTGTAGGTTGAAGACGCGGCTCGGATCCCGCGTTGCTGTGACTCTGGCGTAGGCCGGTGGCTACAGCTCCGATTCAACCCCTAGCCTGGGAATCTCCATATGCCGCGGGAGCGGCCCAAGAAATAGCAACAACAACAACAGACAAAAGACAAAAGGCCAAAAAAAAAAAAAAAAACCAAATATAAACAAATGGGACATAATTAAACTTATAAGCTTTTGCACAGCAAAGGAAGCCATTTTAAAAAACCAAAAAGACAACCTACGGAATGCGAGAAAATATTTGCAAATGATAACAACTGAAAAAGGCTTAATTTCCAAAATATAAAGAACAAAGGATACAACAAAATGAACAACCCAATTGAAAAATGGGCAGAAGACATAAATAGACATTTCTCCAAAGAAAACATATAGATGGCCAATAGGCACATGAAAAGTTGCTCAACATCCCTAGTTACTAGGGAAATGCAAATCAAAACTACAATGAGGTGACCTTACACCAGTCAGAATGGCCATCATTAGTAAGTCTACAAAAAACAAAGGCTGAAGAGGATATGGAGAAAAGGGAACCCTGCTACACTTTTGATGGGAATGTAAACTGGTACAACCACTATGGAAAACAGAATGGAGGTGCCTCAGTAAGGTAAAAACAGAACTACCATATGATCCAGCAAGCCCACTCCTGGGCATCTATCCAAATAGAATTTTCATTCAAAAAGATACGTGCACCCCTATGTTCATTGAAGAACTATTCACAATAGCCAAGACATGGAAACAACCTAAACATCCATTGACAGATGAATGGATACAGAAGATGTGGTACATATACTCAATGAATACTACTCGGCCACAAAAAAAAAAAAAAAGAAATAATTCCATTTGCAGCAACATGGATGCAACTAGAGATTATCATACCAAATGAAGTCAGAAGGAGAAGGACAAATACCATATGATATCATTTATATGTGGAATCTAAACTATGGCACAAATGAACCTACCTACAAAAGGGAAATAGATGCACAGACACAGAGAACAAACTTTTGGTGCCAAGAGGGAAGGAGGGAGGGAGTAGGATAGACTGGGGGTTTGGGGTTAGTAGATGCAAGCTATTACATTCAGTATGGATAGACAATAAGATCCTACTCCACAGCACATGGAACTATAACCAATCTCCTGGGATAGACCATGATAGAAAAGGGTATAAAAAAATAACATATGTGTGCATATACATATATATATATACACACACACACACATATATCTATGTGTATGACTGAGTCACTTTGCCATACAGCAGAAATTGACATGACATTGTAAATCAACTATAATAAAAAAAAGAAAAGCAAAATAATTAAAACAAAATCAGAGCCACCTAAATGTCTAAAACTATGGGAATTTTTAGCAAAATAAAGATGAGAGTCTACTTGATGTAATATTATGCAGCCAAAAAAATAAATAAAGCTTATGAAAAAATCATGGAAAACTGCTTATGACATTTCAAGCAAGCTGGAAAAAAAAGTTTATTCTGATTGCAAATATGTAAAAGCTGTATGTACAAAAGACTAATATGTAAATTGTGTTATATTAATGTGGTGATATTATGAATGCTCCACCAATTCTGTTTTCTAGATGCCCTATAATACAGTTATATTAATTCGATAATTTAAATGACCTATTTGAAAGAGAAAAGTGCAGTTTAAGCTCAATTTTAAGGAAAAAAAAAATCAGCAAGAAAGGAGAGAATCTTGAACGAGTATGCCTTTGAATGCAACAAGCACCAGTGCTGCTGTGAATTCATATAGGTTAAGGCCAGGAACAGGTTCCAGGCATTACCAACTGCTATGTCAATGGTGACCTCAGCACCACCTTGAGTAGAAAGATGGAGGCGGAAGGCAGACTGCAAGAGCCTGAGAGTAGAGCAGGTGCAGGTGTGAGTTCAGAGGGTACAGGACCCTCTTCAAATGCTGGGCAGCGAAGTGATCAAGAGAGAGAGACCATGGACACTGGGGGACACGTTCAGGGGAAGGTAAGGTGTCTTTTTTTCCTTTCTTTCTTTCTTTTTTTTTGCTTTTTAGGGCTGCACCCATGGCATATGGAAGTTCTCAGGCGAGACGTTGAATCCAAGCTACAGCTGCCAGCCTGCACCACAGCCACAGCAATGCCAGATCTGAGCCACATCTGTGACCTACACCACAGCTCACGGCAACGCTGGATCCTTACAGTGAACGAGGCCAGGGATCGAACCTCATGGATGCTAGTCAGATTCATTAACCACTGAGCCACAACGGGAACTCCAAGTTATGTGATTTTCTTATTTTTCAATAAATATTTTAACATATAATTTAAATGTTAAATGCCAAAATATACAAAAATACATGCATGTATTTGTTGATTATTTAATGTGTTTAGGAAAGAATTACATTCAGAATTATTATGAATTCTTGCCTTGCTAATTTATATAGTTATTCTGAATTATCTTTTTCCCCATAACTCTATGATGTTTGAAACCTGTTTTATCAATCTGCGGCAGCTTTATTAAATTAAATCCAAACACTTTGCTTCCACCTACATTAAAGATAAGATCCATTGTGACAGAAATAGCAGTGTAACTGCTAATGCAAACACTGTTATTGCCAGAAAATAATAAGGTATGAAGAATGTTATCTAATGCAGCCTCAGCTGCGTATGTGCCAAATGGGGGCTTACACCTCTAATAAGGACACAATTTCAAGCCCCACCTGTAACACACACAATTACAAAAATAAAATGCCTGGTTTTTTGTTTTGTTTTTTTTTTGTCTTTTTGCCTTTTCCAGGGCCGCTCCTGCGGCACATGGAGGTTCCCAGGCTAGAACCTTGGGGGTTTAGGGTTAGGAGATGCAAACTATTACACTCAGTATGGACAGACAATAAGATCCTACTCCATAGCACAAGGAACTATAACCAAGCTCCTGGGCTAGACCATGATAGAAAAGGGTATAAAAAAATAATGTATGTGTGTATATACATATATATATATACATATATCTATGTGTGTGTATGACTGAGTCACTTTGCTGTACAGCCCTAGAAAAGGCAAAAAGACAAAAAAAGAAAGAAAGAAATATTTTGTTTTTGAAAAATTAAAGCAGCAAAGCCAACCGCTGGATCCTTGCTTGTGCAAACCCAAACAGTCCTTGAAGGAAATTATCTTAACTAGAGGAATTCTAGCATATACATGCAAAAGCAAGGGTATAATTTTTTTTAAAAAAAAATCACCATTTCACAGCTCCTACTAAAGAATATTATAGGCCAGCATTGGGGAAAGGTCAATGGGGAATGTTATATTGGTTGTATCACACTGACAGCAACTGAACCTGAGTGAGTGATGAAGAAACAATTCAGACACTACATGCCTCCTGCAGGAAGGTAATAAAAATACACCACCTCCAATGAAGTTGATATACAAAAAAAGCAAAAAGAAAAATAAACCTGACTTTGAATTTGATCAGGCCCCTAGACATAACAATGGGTCTATAGAAAATTCGGGGCAGAGAGGAACATGTCAAACGCCACCACAGAAATGCAATCAGACAACCCAAAATGTGGGAAATAGAACCAGTATAGAACCAGGGTTTTCAACAAAACAATGGCAAGAACAAAAGTGGATGAGAGTGTTAAAGATAAAAAGACACAGTTTATCTGGAATCTATTACATGGCACAAATGGATCTATCTACAGGAAAAAAAAAAAAATTCATGGACTTGGAGACCAGATTTGTGGTTGCCCAAGGGGGAGGAGGAGGGAGTGGGATGGACGGGGAGTTGGGTTTGTAGATGTAAGCTATTGCATTTGGAGTGGATAAGCCATGAGGTCCTGCTGTAGAGCCCAGGGAACTATATCTAGTCACTTGTGATAGAACATGATGGAGGATAATGTGAGAAAAAGAATGTGTTTCTGGGTCATACTGCTGTACAGCAGAAATTGACAGAACATTGTAAATCAACTATGATAGAAAAAAATAAAAATCTTAAAAAAAAAAATAAGACACATCAGGGGTGGGGCCAGTGGCGCAAAGGATAAAAGACCCACCAACCACATGCAATGTATCTGACTGCAATGACTTTGGCTCCCGATTGGAATAAACCACTAGTGAAAAGACTTTATCAATAGACAACTGTGGACATTTGAACAATGATGGGTGTGTCAAATGATTTTAAAGAATCATTGTTAAAATTTTTTTGTGATGATAATGGTTTCATGGCTGTGTGGGGGAAAAAAGATGCTCACATATCAGAGCCCTTAGAGGTGTGATGTCTGGAATTTGTTTTGAAATAACCCAGCAGGGGTGAAGGTGCAGGTAGAGGGAGAACAGATAAAGCAAGACCAGCCGTAAGTTAGTGGGTGATGGTCCACGGGCGTCCATCTAGCCTGGTCTTTCTGTGTTGACATTTCTTAACCACAAGTCCTTCTGAAAGCACCTAAGCCGGTGATCAGTCCCTTGCAAAGGCAGTTCCAAGGCAACTTGAGCTTGGATGGGCTGCATCCAGAGGCTCCTCCCTCATGTCGCTACCTTTCCTTCAAAGCAAGTGCCCCCTCTCATTTCTACCGTCCCCATAAAGGCACTTGAAACCAACTGGTCGTGGTCTCTGGTTCCACATATTCAGTGTGCTGTCATGGTCCCCCCTACCCCCCACCCCTCTGCCACCGCCTGATTTTACTCTCCTATCCCTGAACCCATTCTACCACTTTAGGTCTATTTTTATGGATTTTAGACTAGGAATGTGATTTCTTTTGCAGTCACTTTCTTGCCACCCTCCAGCAGCCCACCCTACACACAACCCACATAGCCATACCCTTGCCACCTTTTCTTCAATGGATCTAGCTCCTGGTACCGGGGATTCCAAGCCAAGCACTTCACAGACCTCCTCAGTCTGGGCCCACCCACCCTCCTACCTGTCGAGAGGAATACCTGTGGCCCTTCTCCACATCATGGATATAGACCACCAGAGTAAACCATCTTTCTCATATTCTGATGGGTCATAGATACAGACACGTGTCGAGCTTTGCTTTTACCACTTTTTACTGCTTTTTGGGGGGGAGAGATGCAAAAGTTCCTGGGCCAGGAATGGAACCCAAGCCACAGCAGTGAGAATTCCAGATCCTTGACCCATTGAGCCACCAGGGAACTCCCTTACCACTTTTTTGAAAAGTCTGTACTGGGCCTGCCTCTTCTGTATTTTTTTTTTTTGGTCTACCAATAAACAGGAAATTAAGGCAACCAATAAACCCTTTGGCCTCTGGGATGTACAAGTCACTTAACACACTGATCAGAACAGCTGATTCAGAGGCTCTATGTGCATGGCTTTCCAAATAGACAAGACCTGCTTTGATCTGAAAAACAGGCCCACACTTTTTGGCCTCAGGGTCCAGCTGCATTCTCCAATTTTAACTTCTAGATTAGGAACTCTAGGTTGCTCATCAACTGCCCTAAAATTTTTTCTTTAACTTAATGAATTTTATTGTATTTGTAGTTGTACAACCATCATCACAACCTAATGTTAGAACATTTCCATCCCAAACCCCTAGCCCATCCCTCCCTCTCAACCTGTTCCGTTTGGTAACCATAAGTTTTTCAAAGTCTGTAAGTCTGTTTCTGTCCTGCAGATAAATTCATTGCATCCTTTAAGATTCTACATATAGGTGATAGCATATGTTTGTTTCTCACTAACTTCACTTAGTATGATAATTTCTAGGCCCATCTATGTTGCTGCAAATTCCATTATTTCATTCTTTTTCATGGCTGAGTAATATTCTGTTGTGTATATGTACCACACCTTCTTTATCCACTCCTCTGTTGGACATTTAGGTTGCCTCCACATTTTGGCTATCGTATATAGTGCTGCAATGAACATTGGGGTGCATATATCTTTTTGAGTCATGGCTTCCTCTGGAGAGATGCCCAGGAGTGGGATTGCTGAATCGTATGGTGATTCTATTTTTAGTTTTTTGAGGACCCTCCCTGCTGTTTTCCATAGTGGCTGCACCAATTTGCATTCCCACCAACTGTTTAAGAGGGTTCCCTATTCTCCACACCTTCTCCAGCATTTATTGTTTGTAGACTTTTTGATGATGGCCATTCTGGTTGGGGTAAGGTGGTGCCTCATAGGAGTTTTGATTTGATTTGAAATAGAGATTTCTTTGGTCACCATTTACTCAGTGAGTTTAGTGTCTGTGCACCACTGGGTAGAACTGTGGTGGGAAACTGTGCAGAACTTACAGGGGAGGGGGACCTGCGAGTCTCTAACAAACTGATCTGTCCTTCCTCCACTTACTGTCTGATAACACATCCCTAGAAAAGGCCACTTTGGGCCCTGATTTCAGGTCACTAAAAGACTGACAACAGGTCATTAAAAGCTATAAATACTGTATGAGATGAAACGTCACTACACCCTACACCCAGGAAGCGCCCAGAAGCCAAGCTGAGAGGCTTCCACTGACCAAAGATGGGCACAGAGAGCATCGGTAAGAATAACTATAATGGACTGAAACATACCAAATACTCCTAAGTTTATCATGACACTAAAAAGCAAACAAAAACTCACTGATCACCATTAGAGAATGCTAGGAAGCCCAATCATTATTTTGAAAATTGATAAGGGAAAATATTCAAACATTTATCCTGCCTTTCTTATTGGACTATACTGCTGGGTTACCAAATAGTAGATAAGGAATATTTTCTCTTTTTCTTTTTTCTGGACGCACCTGTGGCATACGGACATTCCCTGGCCAGGGATCAAATCCAAGCTGCTGCTGATGGGAACTCCTCAATCTTGTTTGACTTCTAATTCAAATAAAGTGTTCTTTTAAAGCCACTCATCAGGAGTTCCCATCGTGGTGCAGTGGTTAACGAATCTGACTAGGAACCCTGAGGTTGCAGGTCGATCCCTGGCCTTGCTCAGTGGGTTAAGAATCCGGCATTGCCGTTAGCTGTGGTGTAGGTCGCAGATGTGGCTCGGATCTGGCATGGCTGTGGCTGTGGTGTAGGCCAGAGGCTACAGCTCCGATTGGACCCCTAGCCTGGGAACCTCCATATGCCGTGGGTGAGGCCCTAGAAAAGGCGAAAAGACAACAAACAAACAAAAACATAAAGCCACTCATCACATTTCTGGGGAAATTGATCCTTTGAACACTGGATGTTTGATACTATCAAACAACTGTTATTCTTCTTCTTCTTCTTTTTTTTTTTTTTTGGTCTTTTTGCCTTTTCTAGGGCCGCTCCTGCAGCATACAGAAGTTCCCAGGCTAGGGATCTAATCGGAGCTGTAGCCACTGGCCTACGCCAGAGCCACAGGAACATGGGATCCGAACCGTGTCTGCCACCTACACCACAGCTCACGGCAATGCCGGATCCTTAACCCACTGAGCAAGGCCAAGGATCGAACCCGCAACCTCATGGTTCCTAGTCGGATTCGTTAACCACTGTGCCACGACGGGAACTCCTAAACAACTGTTATTCTTTAGAGGTAATAACAGTATCATGGTTGTGTTTTTGTTTTTTAAGAATCCCTATCCTTTTTTTGCTTTTTTTTTTTTTTTTTAGGGCCACAGGTGCAGCACATGGACGTTCCTCGGCTAGGGGTCGAATCAGAGCTATAGCTGCCAGCCTACACCACAGCAACGCCAGATCCTTAACCCACTGAGCAAGGCCAGAGATGGAACCCAAGTCCTCATGGATACTACTCGGGTTCATTTCTGCTGAGCCACAATGGGGACTCCCAAGAATCCCTATCTTTTAAATACATATGCTGAAAAGTTTTGGCTGAAATGAAACCATGTCTTGCCTGCATTTCAGAACAATGAGGAGGAGGGGATACGGGCAACTGGCGGCAGCGTGGGCCCTGAGCTGAGGCCTGTTGAGGAAGGAGATGCTGCGTGGGGCTCGTGGCCTTGGTGCTAAGACCCTCTACGAAAACACGCGGAATGTCGCTTGAAAACAGGAGGCCCCTCTCTGCCTGGCAGCATCACTGACAGAGTTGTCATTTTGTGGTTGCTGGTGTTATTCCTGATGTTAAACAAAGACCACAAGAAAAAGAATTCCTCGGCACCCACCCCCTCAAGGGGGCAAACCTGCTCTGAATCCCGGAGACCAGGGCTTCCTTTGCAAACAGGGCAGAATCAATAGGACTTTTTTTTGGAAAGCCTTGACACAAACAAACAAACAAGCAAGCAAACAAACTGCTGACCTGGTGGAGAGCACCACGGGCGCTGGACAGCAGGAGGGAGGCCGGCCCGTGAGCAGCCGGGCAGGGCTTGGTTCTAACCTCGCGAGTGTGGCAGCGGCAGCGCTGTTGGCTGGGGAGCAAGTGGAGAAGAAAAATCTCTCCTCCGCGGTCTGGCTTTACGCACAGCTTCCTCTACTGCCGTTAACCCGAGTTCTAACAACCCTCTCATCAGTGTGTTCCCTTTAAACAGCTGCTGAGAAAGCCCTGTTTTTAGAGGATGTGCTCAGGTGCCCATAGGTTTCCAAGCACGGGTCACCCTCGTTTGTCATTTGATGGCCTGAGAAGGTGACAGGACTCGTCAGGGGGTGACTGGCGGTGATGACCATGCCTGAAGCCAGTTTTGATGGTCGATGATTGTCACGTTCTTGGTAGAAACTGTTCGGTGTGAGAGGTACCCTGTAAACGTCCCGGGTCTTGCGTGACACGAGGTCAGCCGTGGGCTCTTCAGAGCAGGACTGGCCAGTAGGGGCTGAAGCCAGACTTGATTTAGAGAAACAAGACCATGTTTCAGGCACACGAGGGTGACAGCTGCACTTGACACCTGAGAGTCACATATTATCCGTTCATTCCTTCCTGAATGATTATAAAGCTAAGACCCCTTCCCTCCCAAGGAAAAGAACCCCCAATCTCCTCCTGCTTAAATTGAGACACACAATTTCTGTGGGCGGGAGGGGTTGTTTTTTGTTTGTTCTTTCTTATAGCACACCTGCAACATATGGAAGCTCCGGGTCAGGAGCTGAATCAGAGCTACAGCTGCCGGCCTATGCTTCAGCCACAGCCACGCAGGATCTGAGCTGCATCTGTGACCTACACCACAGCTCATGGCAACTCTGGATCCTTAACCCAATGAGCAAGGCCAGGGATTGAACCTGCATCCTCACAGAGACAGGGTCAGGTCCTTAACCTGCTGAGCCACAACAGGAACTCCACAATTTTTGTTATTGCCTTACTTTGGGCAGCCACTACACTGACTCATCTAGCCCCTTCAATTTGTAATGCAGCCAAAAGCAAGACCAATCAGGCCCTGCCTCAACCCCCTTCCACTCAGATAAAATGGCCAACAGGTTTTTAAAACAAATTCAGAAATTGTGGGGATCATGACAGTTCACGTGATGAAGGGGGATTTTTTTAGATTTCACAAGCAAGTAAAAAAATTAGAGCTGTCACTGAGCTGGACACAAAATTATTTCCTAATCTAGGTGAATCCAATTTGCCTCAGGGGTCTGAAAGATCCCAGAAAAGAAACGGGTGAGAGTCTAAACAGAGGCCCCGAGTGGCTCCGGGGGATGGGGTCACCGGGAGCTGGGCTATCACGTTTCGCTGGGTGTCTTTGGCCGTTCTTCCTCTTCCCTGTCTCTGTCTGGGTTGCCCCTACGTTCAGTTCTCAGAGCCCTCCTCTCCCCTAGCCACAGCCCTCCTAGGGGGTCCCATCCAACCCTATGAGGGCTGCACCTGCGGCATATGGAGGTTCCCAGGCTAGGGGTCTAATCGGAGCTACTGCTGCCAGCCTCCACCACAGCCACAGCAACGCAGGATCCGAGCCTCAACTCTGCAACCTACACCACAGCTCACGGCAATGCCGGATCCTTAACCCACTGAGCGAGGCCAGGGATCGAACCTGAGTCGTCATGGATACTTGTCGGGTTTGTTACCACTGAGCCAAGACGGCAACTGCTACAGCTGTTTTTTCAAAGTGATGAGAAAGGTAAAAGAGAGGGTGAAAAGGAGAGAGAAATTTCAGGACTGTCGGCACTCCGTCAGCTGGGCTTGGAGACCAAACAAATGAGGGGAGTAACTTGAGTCAAGGATGATTTTCAGGTGTGAGTGAAACAGCATTTTCAACCCCAAGGAAAATGGAAGATGATGTGTCTTTTGTCTTTTTAGGGCCGCACCTGCAGCACCTGAAGGTTCCCAGGCTGGAGGTCAAATTGGAGCCACAGCTGGCGGCCTACACCACAGCCACAGCAACGTGGGATCCTAGCTGCATCTTCGACCTGCACCACGGCCCGTGGCAATGCTGGATCCTTAACCCACTGAGCGAGGCCGGGGATGGAACCTGAGTTGTCATGAATCTTAGTCGGGTTCTTTCCCGTTGAGCCACAGCAGGAACTCCCCAACTCCATGACTTTAAACACCACCTACACAGTGACGGCTCCAAGGCCAGTCTCTGCCGCGGGCTCCAGGCTCGACAGCCACCCGGGAGGTTTAATCCACTTCTCCAGGTCAGCATGACCCCCGACCCTCCATCCCCCTGAAACCTTAACTAACGGCACCCAGTCCCTGGGGCCAGAACCCTGCCGTCTTCCCTCACCTGCCTCTCCTGCACTCACATCTAATCCATCAGGAAAATTCTTTTGATTCTACTTTTCAGACGGTTCCCCCATCCAACCACTTATCCCCACATCTACCGTCATCACCCTGGTCTGAGACACTGCCGCCCACAGGTCAGCCCCTCGGCTTCTCTTCACATGGAGCAAATAGCCAGGCGTCTCTCCCTGCCTCTCCCTTCACGCAGCCTGCCGCAGCCCAGGTAGCCTCCTGGCTGCTCTTTCGGGCTGCCCAATGCGTGGCATGTGATGTCCTCGCTGCAGGAATGCTCATTCCCCGTGCTCCCTGCTGGCTTCCAGGGCACTGGTCACGTGTCACCTCCTCAGAGGACACCCACAGCACTCCAGCCAGAAGGCGGCCCCAGCACTCTCTTACCCTGCCTTTGCTTTGTTTTTCTCCACAAAGCTTGTCCCTACATGACAGGTACGTCTAGTGACTGGCTGCCTGTCACCCCAAGGAGAATTTAAGTTCCATAAGGGCGGGGCTTTGTTTACTACAGCCGTTCCTAGCACAGAGTATCACCAAATAAATGCTATGAGATGAATGACATTAAAAATACACCTCCTGGAGTTCCTGCTGTGGCTCAGCAGTAACGAACCCAACTAGGATCCATGAGGACATGGGTTCGATCCCTGGTCTTGCTCAGTGGGTTAAGGATCCAGTGCTGCTTTGAGCTGTGGCGTAGGCTGGCAGCTGCAGCTCCGATTTGACCCCTCGCCTGGGGACTTCCATATGCCGCAGGTGCGGCCCTAAAAGGCTAAATAAATAAATAAAAGATTTAGCATAGAGAGAAAATATCTATACTCATCATTCAATAGATATTTACTGAGCGCTGTGTAATGGTAGGTACCACTCATCAAGTAAGTGCAGGTCGCGGTTATGCTCAGAATGACCCTGCACGGTAGCTATGAGTAGCTGGGCGACAGAGTACAGACATGTCAAATGACTCTTCCCAGGTCACATATCCTGTACCTGGCCCCGCTGGGATCCAAAAGCAGTCCCTTTAGCCCCCTAAGCCATGCTGTACTTCTCTTTTAGCAAAAGCCTCAAGCCATCCCGTTCCGGAACATTTCTCTCCCACCCAGCAGGCAGCAGCAATACCGCCAATATGAGCACAGAAGCTATTTTTGGTTCATCCGTTAACTTCCTCCGTGAGGTCCTCCTTGAGTCCCACCGGCAGAGCTGGCTGCTCTCTGCTCTGATCCTGAAGCGCTTTGCAAGCACTGCTTAAAACTACTGCGTGCTAGAATTACTTGTCTCTCTCCCCCACTGACTGAAGTCTCTCAAGGACAAGGACTGTGGGCCCCAGAGCAGGGTCTGGCACGGGGTAGGCATTCAAAAAAGTGTTAACTGAATGCGCAAATGCAGCAAGTGGGGAAGCACGCCCCCGTCCCATGAAGGTGGCGGTGGAGCAGACGGCCAGTCGGCCCCTGTTCTGGTTTTGGTGACTGTCCTTCACTTCTCATTTGCACGTTTATTTCCCTGATTCCTATTTCTTTGCTTGAATATCTGGGACGCCTCCTGCTGGCGGTTCTGTGCGACAGTGGCTCATTCTCACCAATCGCCTTCTCCGAGTGACAGACCTTGGGAGTGAAAGTGCTGCACTGGGCTCTGCCGGCCGCGCTCTGCTTTGCGGCCTCCGTTTCCCAGCAACCAGAGGGCTTCTTGCTTCTGTCCCGCAGGAAACAATCCGTGTGGCTCAAGTCTGGTGCCGCCTGGAGCTAATCCGATTGACTTCTTCAGTGCACATTGTCATGAGCCTTTTAGGAAGCTCAAGTAATCAGCGGAAGGCAAGTTTCAAAAAAAAAAAAAAAATCAATGAGATTATTTTTCTATCACACTGGCAAAATTAACAAAAAAATGCTGAAGAGGGTTTGGGCTATGAGAATAATTTTTCTCTGAGAGAGCTTGAAAACCCATTAACAACAGGCTTTTTAAACAAGTGCCCAATTCTTTTCCATTGACCCCATAGTTCTACATTGTTGGTGAGAATGTAGCTGGTGCAACCACTGTGGAAAACAGTATGGAGGTTCCTCAAAAAAAAAAGAAAAAGAAAAAAAGAAAAGAATACTAATAATCTAAGCAGCAGTGAACTTCCAGAAAATGGCAGGGTTACAATTCTACTCCAGGGTAAAAACCATGATAGTCTAATTTCATTTGATGAGAAGCAACTAAGAAATACTGTAGGAGTTCCCATCGTGGCTCAGTGGTTAACGAATCTGACTAGGAACATGAGGTTGCGGGTTCGATCCCTGGACTTGCTCAGTGGGTTAAGGATTTGGCGTTGCTGTGGCTGGTGTAGGCGGGTGGCTACAGCTCCCATTCAACCCCTAGCCTGGGAGCCTCCATATGCCGAGGGAGCGGCCCTAGCAAAGGCAAAAAGACAAAAAAAAAAAAAGAAAAGAAAGAAATACTGTAAATTATCCACAAGACTGGCTGGAACATAGATTTACCTTTTCCGTCACTAACAAGAAGTCTGCCTAAGTAAGTATCATGCCTTAAGCAGGTAACCAGGCTTGGAACCAAGTCCCCCCAACTTACCAAGGCATTTAAATCTAAGCATTCAGAACACAAAAGCAACCCTGGACATTTTTAAAGCTATACTTCAAGTCAGGTAATCCTCAGTCCATACTTTAATTCCATAAACATTGTGGAATTAAACATTGTGATAAACACTTAGAAGCCTCTTTCAAGATTTCTTACTGAGTAACTGAACACTTCCGAGGGAAGCATCAAGAGATATTTGGCACTTTGTACAGCCACTCAAATAAAACTATGTCCTGAATTTTAAAATACGCTGTTTTTATCTTTTTCTCCAAAAAACTAGAGGTGGCCCTGAGTTTTCAACATTGTGAATTTTTTTTCAGAAAAATAAAACACTATTTCTTCAAAGGAGTAAGAATTTTTTCCAGTAGGTGAGGTGAATAATTCCTGGTGCCCTAAAACACCATGACTGAGGGCAGTTTTTTGGTTTTTTTTTTTAAGAAGAAAGATTGCTATACGCAATCTCACTATAGGTATGTATCCAAAAGAACTGAGGGGAGGATCTCAAAAAGGTATCTGCATGCTCATCTTCATGGCGGTATTACTCCCAAGAGGCAAGATGCAAAAACCACGCAAGTGTCCCCCGAGGGATGAATGCATAAACAAAATGTGGCATGTACATATCCGGGAATGTTATTCAGCCATTAAAAGGAAGGAAACTCTGGAGTTGCCACTGTGGCACAGCAGGTTAAGGATCCAGCTTTGTCTCTGAGGCAGTGTGGGTTTGATCCCTGGCCCAACATAGTAGGTTAAGGGTCCAGCGTTGCTGCAGCTGTGGCGTAGGTCACAGCTGCAGCACGGATTCGATCCTTGGCCTGGGAATTTCCATATGCTGCCAGTATGGCCGATAAGAGAAAAACACAGGAGTTCCCGTCGTGGCTCAGTGGAAACGAACCTGACTAGCACCCGTGAGGACACAGGTTCGAGATCCTTGGCCTTGCTCGGTGGGTTAAGGATCCAGCACTGCCATGAGCTGTGGTGTAGGTCACAGACGTGGCTTGGATCCCGTGTTGCTGTGGCTGTGGCATAGGCTGGAGGCTACAGCTCTGATTTTGCCCCCTGGCCTGGGAACCTCCATATGCTACAGGTGTGTCCCCCCCAAAAAAAGACCAAAAAAAAAAAAAGAAAGAAAGAAAACAGAAGAGAAAGAAAACTCTGACACAGGCTACCTGATGGATGAACCTTGAAGACACTATGCTAAGTGAGATAAGCCAGTCACAGGACAAATACTGTGTAATTCCACCTACGCGAGGTCCCCAGAGTAGCCTAACTCACAGAAACAAAGGAGGTTGGTGGTTGTCAGGAGCTGGGGAGCTGGGGGAGCTGGTGCGGAGGTGGTGATGGCAGAGCATTTCAGATGAGCAAGATGAGAAGTCCTGGAGATCTATTTCACAACGACCTGAATATACTTAACACTACCGAGCTGTGCACTTTAAAAATGGTTCAGATGGTAAATTTTGTGGTGCCTGATTATTATTATTTTTTTTTTAGGCCCACACCCGAGGCATATGGAGGTTCCCAGGCTAGGGGTCAAATCAGAACTACAGTCGCCGGCCTACACCACAGCCACAGCAACTTGGGATCCAAGCCTCATTTGCAACCTACATCAAAGCTCACGGCAACACAGGATCCTTAACAACTAAGCAAAGCCAGGGATGGAACCCCCATCCTCATGGATACTAGTTGGGTTTGTTATTGCTGAACCACGACAGGAACTCCCTGTACTATCTAATTTTCACAATTTTTCTTTTAAAAGACAAACCAGTCTCCTAAAACTTCCTAATTCCACAGTCTAGATACAAAGCAGCCTCTGATAACACCCTGAGAGCAAATCTCCTGCTATCTTTCCACCTGTACCTCAAGCAACTCACCGCCCTCATCCCACAGATTAAATCATTACCTACCCACGTGCCCATCCTCTGTCTATACGCAGGCAGCAGGTCTGTCTGTCTCTCCCTTCCTCCTCCTCTCCCTTTGCTCCTTCCCTTCCTCCCTCCCTTGCTGGTTTTCTGTAAATAATCATTTCTGTCACACTTTAATCTTTAAAGAATTTTCACTTTAATTATCTCATTTACACACCAGCCCTGGAAGACAGGTGTTCTTTCTGCTTTACAAAGAAGATGCAGAGACTCGGCAATATTAAGTCTGTACCAATCCCCTAACCACCAAGTGGCAGAGCCTAATTCTAAATCCCACACTTTCACAGTATTACACGGCCTCAGACAGTGGTTCTTCCACTATAGGGTACATAAGACTCCCCCGAGAATGCCTGAAAATGTGGGTTCCTGGACCCCATCTGCAGGGGTTTGGAAGGGGGCCCAGGAGTCGGAATTTCTAACAAGCACCCCCCCCACTCCCCCAGATGCTTCTGAGCAGGTGATTGGTAACCTACACTTTGAGAAACACGCAGGCCTCGGAGACAGTCATGCCTGGCATGAGGCGGGGCACGTATGACCATGAGGTCCTCTGTTTATTTAACCTCCCCAGACAGGCAATGGAGTGACATCTTCTATAGGGAATTGGCTATATAAATAAGGTACTTTGTTTTGTTTTGGTCTTTTTAGGGCCGCACCCATGGCACATGGAGGTTCCCAGGCTAGGGGTCAAATCAGAGCTACAGCTGCCAGCCCACACCACAGCCACAGCAACTCCAGATCCAAGAGCCATGTCTGCGACCTACACTACAGCTCATGGTAACCCATTGGGCCAAGCCAGACATTGAACCCGCAACTTCATGGTTCCTAGTCGGATTCCTTTCCACTGAGCCACGACGGGAACTCCCAAGGTACTTTCTCAAGTGGCAGCAGTTAGAAAAGGGAAAGGAAGGAAAGCAAGAAGGAAGGAGACACACTCCACTCCACAGAAAATAAGCCTGCCAGTGAAAATCCCAACCGGCCTGCTTTCTTGGACATTCTTTTTCATCTCTTACCATTTGACATGTGGACATCTGGTCTGTGCAAAGGGGACTACATCTGCGCCGCTTTTGGAAGGTTTGAGAAGAACTACAGTTGGGCTCTTTACCTTCCAGACAGAGCTGATCCTGAGTGAGTCACAGGTCAAGCGGGGAGCAGGGCGCAAGGATCTCCAGACTGGCAGGCCTGCACCTGAGCTGAGTCACACAGCCCAGAGGTAAGAACAGACCCCTTTCTAAAGCGGGCGGGCTCTGCAGAGGCTGGAGTTAGGAGGTCAACCAAAGTTTCTGGAACATTCTTGCCAGGCACATGCCACTATGATTTAAATTAGATGCTGAGGGCTAAGGTGAGGGAGAGGTAAAAGGTGAACTGCAGTGGTTAGAGCATAAGAGAAATGTTCCTTTTGCAAAAATGCCATATTTATTCTGCAATGAGGAGATTTCTGTAGGAAGCCGGCTGCCTTAGAAAAACAGCCAAATTGGTGCTAAAGATTAAAAACGAATCTTATTCCATTAAAGCTAACTCTCAGGATGACTAAAGAGAGAGAATTTCCTTGAGATAGGACGTGAAGTTTGTCATCAGTCAGAACTTCCGAACGGATTCTAGAAAGTGAGACCCCGGGTTGGGGGGGGATCCCCAATCCAGAGGCAGCCTTCTGCGATGGGGGCCCCCCCTTGAAAGGAGCCCATGAGGTCACTAGTTATGAAGACACTGGGCGAATTCAGCAGCCCGGATTTCCCAGGGGTCACGCGGGGGTCACACCCCCAGGGCCCTGGGCTTAAAGAAGACAACCAGGAGCCGCCCTGTGAGCTCCCAACAAGCCTGTGCCTGGGCCTTGGCAGCGGACACCAGCACACGCTTCCAGGCTACGTGTTGGTGCTGGCCGCCGCTGCTGAGCGCTCTGCCCTGGGGACACTGTCACCTGCAGGGTGCTTCTCGTCTCTGGCACCCTCCCGCCCGGCTGCAGTGTGTGGCCTATCACACACGGCTGGTCTGTGAACGCTCTGGGGTCACCAAACCCCCTTCCTTCTGCTTCTCCACCCTGGCCCCGGCCTGCGGGCCTGTGGCTCACACCCCTGTCCAAGGGATGATCCTAAAGTGCTCGGCGAAGCGAGTGATCTCACCCGGCACAATCGCGGGGGAGGCTGGCGAAGGGAGAAACGACTCTCAGAACTACACTCTGCGGCTATTTTCCATAAAGCTCTCCGGAACCGATGAGTCCTCGCCAGCGCTCGTGCTGGCCTGCTCTCTCTCTCTCTCTCTCTCTCTCTCTCTCTCTCTTTTTTTTTTTTTTTTTTGCCTTTCTAGGGCCGCGCCCGCGGCATATAGAAGTTCCCAGGCTAGGGGTCGAATCACAGCTGCAGCTGCCGCCTACACCACAGCTCACAGCAATGCCGGATCCTTAACCCACTGAGCGAGGCCAGGGATCCAACACGCAGCCTCATGGATACTAGTCAGGTTCCTTACCACTGAGCCACAACGGGAACTCCCCCCACCATCATTTTTATTCAGTTTTTCTAAATGGGATGACCGCATATTAACCACCTAAACGGGGACCCTTTTAAGAGGGAGACCTATTAACAAGTACACTGGGAGAAGTGCAGGCTGAGATGACTCAGGGTAAACCTGGACGTATGCTCCACCCTACTTACAAAGCAGATAAGCTGGACCACGACAGCAGGAGAGGCAGAGTCCCAGCCGACCCCCGGTGACATTAAAATATGAACAAAAAAGAACTGTTACTGGAGTTCCTGTTGTAGGTCAGAGGTAACGAACCCACCTAGTATCCATGAGGACGTGGGTTCGATCCCTGGCCTCGCTCAGTGGGTGAAGGATCCAGCATTGCCGTGAGCTTCGGTGTAGGTTGAGGACATGGCTTGGATCCCATATTGCTATAGCCATGGTGTAGACCGGCATCAGAAGCTAATGATTCAACTCCTAGCCTGGAAACGTCCACATGTCGCAGCTACGGCCCTAATAAAAAACAACAACAACAACAACAAAAACCTCTTACTGTAGTAAGCCACTGAGATCTGGGGTTGTTTGTTATCACAACATAACCTAGCAAGCTGGTGAGGACAACCCCTTAGAGCCTGTCACTTCTCTGTTACCACCTCAGTGCAAGGTGGGGACATAGCATCACCTGTCTCACTGGGCAGCTGTGAGGATTAAACGAGCTAATATGTGGAGCACTCAGATCAGTGCCCAGCACATGGCGAACAGCCTGTATGAACTATAATAATAACAGAGGAGAATGAAAGAGCATTCTAAGAGTACCAGGAAGCCAAATGTCAAGCAAATTATGCTTTTCCTCGGGAATGGCAGCAAAGCCAGCCCCCTCCCGCTCCCTCCACACGAGCCATTTGCCCCTGGAGGTCCTGAGGCCTGCCCCCCTCTCTAGCTGGTAGGCTCCTCCTCTGTCCACAGCTACCACCTGGACCCCACAGACCACCCCTTCTCCGACTGCTTTCTTGTGAACGAACGAACGCCTCCACTCCCTTGACCTTTGGTTGCGTCCATCTCATCCAGGTGACAGACCTTAACCTGGAATCAACATGCTCCTGAGCCTCAGTTACCGAACAAATCCTCCAGGATTATTTTTTTTTCTTTGTCTTTTTAAGGCCACGCCCACGGCACTTGGAAGTTCCCAGGCTAGGGCTCGAATTGGAGCTGCAGCTGCTGGCCTACACCACAGCCACAGCCACGCCAGGTCCAAGCGGTGTCTGCGACCCACACCACAGCTCACAGCAATGCCGGATCCGTAGCCCGCTAAGCGAGGCCAGGGATCGAACCTGCATCCTCATGGATACTAGTCGGGTTGGTAACCGCTGAGCCACAATGGGAACTCCCTTCTTAAATCCTTAAACACACTCTTGTTCCACTCTTTCTCCCACTTCCCACCAGAGATCTTTCCACATCTTCCCATGCTTCTCAAGCCCTGTACCCTGCCACCTGCCTCACTCAGAAAGCAGCTAGAGGCCACCTGGGAAGGACCAGGTGAGTCGGCTCATGGCTCCGACCCACCCAAAGCCAACCCCATTTCACTCAGGAATCTGCCCTCGCTCCCCTTCTCCCGGCTCTGCCCTTTGAAGGTCAAAGTGCCCACATGAGGCCCACCCGCCAAAGACAAGTCCCTCAGCCTGCTGGCTGGCTGCAGCCCTGAGTCTCCTCTCACTGCCGTGTACCTGTGCCCTGTGCTCGACTTCCTCACGTCCCCACTCAACTATGTACCCTGTCACTTCTCCAGGGACAAAGCTCATCCATGAACCCTCTGCTGCCGAGCCTAATGGATGTCTTCTGGCCTTTAATTCAGCTCAAAATCCCCACGACATTTGACACAGCTGGTTACGGCCCCCTCCTTGTCACTGGCTTCCAGGATGCTTCTCCCCCGCTTCCCCTCCTGGCCGGTTCCCCCTCCCAGGCCCTTGTGGCCCCCCTTCCTCTGCTCCCCCCAAGGATTGTGGTTCCCCGTGGCTCCCCCAAGGGCCTCTTCCCTTTTCTTCCCCAGGCATGAACTACTGCCTAAAAGCTGAGAACTCCCAAATCCAGGTCTTTGCTCAGATGTTCCTCCTAATGACCCAACTGATTACTGAATGTCTCCCCCTGGGCGTCTCCCGAGCTCCTCAAGCCCCAGGTCAGGGTCGCCCCCCCACCCCGACGTGCTTCTCGGATTCCTCATCTGAATGAATGACACTATAACCCATGCACTGTCCAAGCCAGAAACCTGGCACTCATGCCTGCCTTTTCCAGTCTAACCAACCAACAGGCCAACCCCTGGTCTCCCTACTGCCAGCCTGCCCTCTTCCAGTCCATCTCCAAGCTGCGTACAAATGGCCTTTCTTTCTCCATGATCTTCAGCAAAAAGTCCAAACTCTAACACTACAGCCTTAACCGTACACCTATCCCAACAGCCTTAATGGTACAGCTCCCGTCTACCACTCCTATTTCACCTCCCGTGCCCCCAAGTCTCCTACGCTCCCAACATACCAAACTGTTTTAAACTCCCATGTTCCCATAAACATGCACCATGTTTTTTTTTTTTTTGTCTTTTTGTTGTTGTTGCTATTTCTTGGGCCGCTCCCGCAGCATATGGAGGTTCCCAGGCTAGGGGTCCAATCGGAGCTGTAGCCACCGGCCTACGCCAGAGCCACAGCAACGCGGGATCCGAGCCGCGTCTGCAACCTACACCACAGCTCACGGCAACGCCGGATCGTTAACCCACTGAGCAAGGGCAGGGACCGAACCTGCAACCTCATGGTTCCTAGTCGGATTCGTTAACCACTGCGCCACGACGGGAACTCCAACATGCTCCATGTTTAATGACACCTCTGGATTTGCTGGTACTTGTTGCTCCTCTTCTGAAATACCCTGAGCCCTGCTGCCCACTCCACACAAGGACTCATCTTTAAGTCAAATGCCACCTGTTCTGGAAAGCCTTCTCTGCTCACTGGAATCTTTCATCTCCCAGAAAGCTCCCCATGCCAGGCTGAGTCGGTGGCGCTCGTGGGCACTTCCACAGCTTCCTGACGGTGCCCTGTCTGAAATGTGGCTGCCGGATGACCTGCGGGTCTTCCTCACTGACTGTGATCCTGACTAGTTAGGGGCTGGTTCACAGTGAAACGCCAGCTCCCGGGACATGAGCTTCTCATTCTCAGTAAATGTGTTATGAATAAATGCACAGTGATCAAGTCTCTTCAGCAGCAGCCCCCTGCATGCCGAGGAAGAAGAATCACGGGCAACATTAACGGATTATAGGAATATATATGTACCACGTATACAAAAAAATCAGTGTGTGTGTGTGTCTAAAAGAATATACCAGTTACAGATGAGCATTCTTTTTCCTTTACCTTATTCTCCCCTCTGCTTTTCCATGTGACTCTTCGTACCTCAGATAAGTTTATTCTGCTCTTTCCACAGCTGCACCTCCCGCACACCAGAAAATTTCTCAAGATTCTTATTCAGTAGTCAAGACAATATTCTCATGACAGCTCTTCTGAATCGGCAACAATTCGAAAGACCGGAAGAGAACGACCACGCCCTTACGTTATCCATTTCCAACCCATCTTCTTTTCTCAAGATTCAATTAGCTTAACTCCTTTAGCTCTTCCATAATGGCAACATGCTAGATGAGCAAATTTAAATTTTTACCCTAAGTCACTCAAATAAGCTTTGTAATTGGCTCTCGTAAGCTAATAATTAATATCCATTTCAATAACTCTCCTTCCACGTTCTGATGGCTGAAGTGTTTGTTGTTTTAAAAAGATGTTGTCATCGCATTGCCATTTTCAATCTGTAGTCATTCTGCCCCCTCCCAAGAGCTTTATATGCCAAACTTGCGGTTATTCTGACCATTCTTCATTTTGTCAGCTTAACTAATTTGAAAGTAACCTGTGTTTTATTGTAGGAAATTGACAATCCATGGATAATACTATAAAATCCTTTAAAAAGTTTTTAAATAATTAGCAATTTGTCATTCCATAGAGGCTCGCCATACTAAATAAATGTTTTAAATTGTTATGATCACCTTTAAAAAACAAAGTATCTTGAAAAGATGTTCAGCATCACTCATCATTAGAGAAATGCAAATCAAAACCACGATGAGGTACCACCTTACACCCGCCAGAATGGCCATCAACAAAATGTCTACAAACAATAAGTGCTGGAGAGGGTGCGCAGAAAAGGAACCCTAGTACACTGTTGGTGGGATTGTAAACTGGTGCAACCACTGTGGAAAACAGTATGGAGATGCCTCAGAAAACTAAACATAGAACTCCCATTTGACCCAGCAATCCCACGCCTGGGCATCCATCCAGAGAAAACCATGACTCGCAAAGACATGTGTACTCCAATGTTCACTGCAGCATTATTTGCAATAGCCAAGACATGGAAACAACCTAAATGTCCATTGACAGAGGAGTGGATCAAGAAGATGTGGTACATATACACAATGGAACATGACTCAGCCATTAAAAGGAACGAAATACCGGCATTTTTAGCAACACGGATGGACCTAGAAATTATGATGCTAAGTGAAGTCAGTCATACGATGAGACACCAGCATCAAATGCTTTCACTGACATGTGGAATCTGAAAAAAGGACAGACCGAACTTCTTTGCAAAACAGATGCTGACTCACAGACATTGAAAAACTTATGGTCTCCAAAGGAGACAGTTTGGGCAGTGGGAGGATGTGCTTGGGTTGTGGGATGGAAATCCTATAAAATTGGATTGTGATGATCATTATACAACTCATTGAATAAAAAAAAGAAAGTATCTTGAGACAGTTATCACAAAGCATTAATTGGCATATGTATGGATTATAAGATAAAGTGTGAAATTAACAAGGACAAGGAATTCTTAAAATGCTCCTTTCAATCAGAAATGAAGTCTTTAGGGTGTTTAATTGTCATCGATCACCATCATTGGTATGTAGTCCTTGTAGTGAATGGAATTCGATTCGGGATCAATCGCGGCAGACAGCATTTCTTCCATTTCCTCCTGAGAAAAAGGCTCACCTGGGAGGGAGAAGAAGGACACTCATCACTTACAATCCTCCGAAGTTTCTTCTTCCTCGTGCCACTGGCCTGCTGAGCTGCCATGGAGTCCCCCCCCCCCGCTGGCTCTCCCTGGGACCATAAAGCCGGCAGGCACATCGTGACAGTTCAGAGCGTCAAAGGGCAGGCTGTTGTACCCCCGGCAAGTTTTGGAGTTATTTTTCCCTTGCAGATATCATAACTCAATATGACAGAATCAACTGTTGCAGCCAAAACAGCAGGAGGATGTAAAAACATCATGAATGAGGTTGTTTATTGACTTAAATGGCTAAAGCTGCCAAAGGATTAGCCTGAAGTCGCAGGTTTACAGAGGGGTTAATCATTATACTTAGGAAGGAGACGAAGAGAGAAATGCTGAAGAGCAGAGAGCAGAGGCTTGAAACTCTACCACTATCCATGAAGAGTTTCCAACCAGCAGGCCAGCTGAGTGATCCAGCTGCACCCTGGTCAGAGGCCATTCACCAGCCTTTTGAATACAGTCTTTGTTAGAGTTTGGCCCAGCGTTGCTGTCAAACGAAACCAAGAGTTGGGTAGAAAATCTGTGGGCCTTAGAGGGACTCAGATGACTGCTGGAGGCCGGCTTAGGATCTTGATTGCACCAAGATGCAAAGCAAACTCAGCAAGAACGTTGGAAAGGCTGTTGTCTGTTTAAGACAGAACTTTGTCCTGGTAGTAAATGAACAGACAGAAACACCCACATCGCCACCTCACCCCAAAAGAGTCTTAATCCAAGCAGGTAAATTACCGAGGCCTGAGGATTACCTACCTTCCGAGTTTAGGTTACCTGCCACTACAAACTTCAGTTGATAATATGGAAATTGTGCAGGTGGGGCTTCTGATAACAATGAGGACAGTATCACCAAACAAAGGGGAGGTGGGAGTTCCCATTGTGGCTCAGTGAATTATAAACCCAACCAGTATCCATGAGGATATGGGTTTGATCCCTGGCCTCGTGCAGTGAGTTAAAGGATCCAGCGTTGCCATTAGATGTGGTGTAGGTCATGGATGCAGCTCGGATCTGGCATTGCTGTGGCTGTGGTGTAGGTCGGCAGCTATAGCTCTGATTGGGCCCCCTAGCCTGGGAACCTCCATGTGCCATAGGTGCAGCTCTAAAAACAAGGAAAAAAAAAAAAGCAAACAAACAAACAAACAAACAAAACCAAGGGGGGAGTTCCCGTCATAGTGCAGCAGAAACGAATCCCACTAGGAACCATGAGGTTTCAGGTTCGATCCCTGGCCTCACTCAGTGGGTTAAGGATCCGGCATTGCCATGAGCTGTGGTATAGGTCGCGGATGTAGCTCGGATCTGGCGTTGCTGTGGCTCTGGTGTAGGCCAGCAGCTGTAGCTCCGATTTGACCCCTAGCCTGGGAACCTCCATATGCTGCAGGTGTGGCCCTGAAAAAGACAAAAAGACAAAAAACAAAAAACAAACAAACAAAGAAACTAAGGAGTATGTGCTGAGTTCTTCTGAAATCATGCTTATATCCTAAGGAAAGAAAGAATGTCTAAAATGCTTTAAAAAGACAAATTCTGCATCTTTCTTATAAACTGAAGTTAAATATTAGATCCACTACCAATGAATTTTGACAGGTACCATATAAGTCCTTATGAGAATAATGACAACAAACATTTATTAAGAACTACTCAGGAATGGTGAGAACTGTTGTCTCCACACTGCACACAAAGAAAAAAGGCAGGCAGGCCCCCTGGGTGAGTGCTGGAACTGGGGTCTGCACGCCCCACGTCCACCTCAAGGTCCGTGAACTCAACAAGCACACGCTCCTGCGGGGAGCAAGGCCTCGCTCACAGTGACATAGGGAAGGCGGTTGCTGCTTCCCTGGACAAGGAAAGAGATGAGCAGGGTCCGATGAAGGATGGAGGGAAAGAGCGCAGGGATTAAAGGCATAAGCTTGGGAGCCTGACTGCTTGGGTTCAGCTGCCGGACGGTCTCGTTAGCTTTAAGGTCCCAGGCAAGTCACTCGAGCTCTCTGTGTCCCAGGGTCCCTGTCTATAAAACGGAGGGGATAATAGTACGTATCTCATAGGCTTGTTACGACGATTAAAAGTGTTACTATTTGAATGGCCTTTAGACCACTGCCTGGCACACAGGCAGCTATATGTGCTGTTTAAAAACTGTTTTTTTGAGATCACCCCTGCTGCCAAACACTGTCCAACACAATACACACACCAGGATGCGTGTGGATTCTGTCCGGGAGGAACTTGAATCAATGTGATTTATTACGTTCATCATACAATATCCTGGGTGTTTGGAACGCATATGCTCAAACGGATTCCTAGTCTGTGCGTCCTGTGAAAAGCTGCACTGTGTCTGTATCCGCTGCAGCCTGTTCCCGATTCCCGGATTTCAGTCCGTAGCATCAGCACCACAGCCACCGTCCAAGCCCGAGCCTGGTCCTTTGACCCAGCTCGCATCTTTGTCCCCTGCACCTGCCACGCAGCATAACCTGGGGACCCTGCTGCAGATGGTCCTATTGGATCCAACCCTTCTTTCCGTTCCCACGGCTACGGCCACAGTCCCATTCAGCCCTTGTTAGGGTCCTTCAAAGTGCTCAACCAGCCTCCTGACTGGTCTCCCCAGTCTAAGCTCTTTCTCACTCCTCTGACAAGCCGACTGGCAGCAGATCGGCCTTTCCACAATCCCTCCTGTATCACGTGACTCACCTGCTCAAAACCGCACAATGCTTCTCCACTGCCCTCAGGATGAATTCTCAACTCCTGCACCCAGGCCGCCACTATCTAGTCCCAGGAAACTTGTCCAGATTCACTGCCTGCTGCTGGCCAACAAGACTCTCTGGGCCCGCTCTTCTCACACGCTCCTGAAATAGCAAGGTCATTCCTACCTTCCAGTTTGTGTTCATCCTTTTCATCCATCTAGGTCTCCCCGAGTCAGCCCATTCGCCCATTCCACATTCATCTCCTCTTTCATTCATTCATTCATTCATTCATTCAACAAACATTGCCCTGAGACTTAATATGTGTGGGGTGCGATCATGCATAAGATTCTACCCCTGCTCTCAATAACTCACCCACAGAAATTCTACCATCTTAAGAAACCTATTTTCTCTCTACATCTTCCCAGATAAAGCTTTCCAGGCTGGCCCAGCCCACATGGATCCTGTGACACTCACTTTTTTCTATTGTCTTGTATTCTGTCTTTTTTTGTTGTTATGGCTTATGGAGGTTCCCAGGCTAGGGGTCAAATCAGAGCTATAGCCGCTGGCCTACACCATAGCCACAGCAACACAGGATCCGAGCTTCATGTGTGACCTACACCATAGCTCATGGCAAATGCCGGATCCCTAACCCACTGAGAGAGGCCAGGGATCGAACCTGCCCTGCTAATGGAGGCTCGTCAGATTCATTTCCACTGAGCCACGACGGGAACGTTTGTCTTGTATTTTGAATTGTTTTATAAGTTGGTTTTATTTCCTCCAATAAAACTATAATATCCTTGAGAAGGGGGGCAGATCTTCCTATCATTGGACTCAGTGTCCCTCACCCACACCCAGGAGGCACACCACACTAATGATATCGATGGTCTTAGCCATTGCGACTAAATTCATATTGTCTGATATAACCTAGGATTTACCTCCTTGAAATTAATCCTTAGGCTTCGAAACGTACCATTGCCATCAAAGTTAATCCCTAAGGTGATTTTAACACTGTCATGAATTCTTGGGCAGCAGCTCTGACAATCATGTCACTCTCACCCTCACCCCTGGGTTCTCTCAAGCGGTGGATCAGGTCAATGGCCCGGCCAGTGGCACACGGAGACACAGTCTTGGTCTTCCCTACGCATCACCCTGCACTTTTTTTTTTTTGTCTTTTTGCCTTTTCTAGGGCCACTTCCGCGGCATATGGAGATTCCCAAGCTAGGGGTCTAATCAGACCAGTAGCCACCGGCCTACACCACAGCCACAGCAACTTGGGATCCGAGCCGCGTCTGCAACCTACACCACAGCTCAGGGCAACGCCAGATCCTTAACCCACCGAGCGAGGCCAGGGATCGAACCCGCAACCTCATGGTTCCTAGTCAGATTCGTTAACAACTTCGCCACGACGGGAACTCCCACCCTGCACTTCTGATCGGCTCCAGTCATCAGCAGCTCCCAAGCATTCCGGACTCGTCTGTGAACTAGTCACCTGAACAAAGAGCTCTAACCTTATATGGGGAAAGGGGAGGTGATGGATATGAGAAAGCTTTGGAGAGAATGTAGACATTCAGGCTACTGACACTCAGGGAAAACAAATTTACACATCAGCCTAAGCAGAGTGAATTCCTAAAGGAAATAAGTTGACATATACACATTTGCAGGTAGTATGTATACGTGTGTGTGTCCATGAGGATGCGGGTTTGATCCCTGGCCTTGCTCAGTGTGTTAAGGATCCGGCGTTGCCGTGAGCTGTGGTGTAGGTCGCAGACACGGCTCAGGGCCCACATTGCTGTGGCTGTGGCGTGGGCCAGGGGCTACAGCTCTGATCAGACCCCTAGCCTGGGAACCTCCATAAGCCACGGGTGCGGCCCTAAAAAGACCAAAAAAAAATTTTTTTTTAATTTTTAAAAAATTTTAAAAGATAAGTAATAAACCACTCTCACCTTCTTCAGTCATATACTTGATCAGTTCTTCCTTAGTAAGAAATCCATGTTTAGCTGGATCTAACACCTCAGGGGAAAGGAAAGACAGATTTGTATTTTTTGTTTGATGAATAAATTCTCCATGATGAATTTTTCATATAAATATAAATATGCATATAAAATATGGAGCTTACATACCTCGAAAGCTCGAAGAAGGATATCTTCTGGAATTGGCCTGTATCTAATTATGCAATAAAAAGAGCAAATACCACATTATTTAGCTCAGTCGCTACATAACAAATGATCACATTTTTTAAAAAGCTGCTAAGATACTAGGATAATATTTCCATCACTGAAATATTTTTTGGTTTCTAGATGATAAAGTTGAAAGTACTCCATACCCACAGGGAATACTTAGTTAAAAATCAGTGGCATGTTTGATATTATCTATTTGCTTTTTTCATCATTATGGAAATCACTCTACTTGGGAACCAAATTTCTACAGTAAACCAACTACGGTAAGCTAATGCTATGCTCTCTCTAGAAAAATAATTAGGGTTAATTCTTATCCATGATAATTTGAAACAGAAGGTAATAAGAATGCTGTTGATTTATGCTTTTTGTAGCTCATTTCTCCTTTAATTATACTTTACTAGTTAATACTGAAGTGGTGGATATTTTTGAGCACATATCAGAGATACAGAGAAATATTAGAAGGAAGCTCTCTTATGATAGGTACTGGGTGAGTACAATACACCAAGTGAAAAGGCCAAGTGCTGTGAAATTAATGCAGTTCTAATCATTACCTCACCTTAACAACTGCCCTGACTTTCTTACCTTCTTTCCAGCAGTACTTCAGTCATCACGGGAAGAAATTTTTCATATCGAATGTAGCCAGTGGGTTCTTCCTCCTCTACCTAAACATTCAAATAAAAAAGTAGGAAATCCCGTCGTGGCGCAGCAGAAATGAATCCGACTGGGAACCATGAGGCCGTGGGTTCGATCCCTGGCCTCGCTCAGTGGGTTAAGGATCTGGCATTGCCGTGAGCTGTAGTGTAGGTCACAGATACAGCTCAGATCTGGTGTTGCTGTGGCTGTGGTGTAGGCCGACAGCTACAGCTCTGATTCGACCCCTAGCCTGGGAACCTCCATATGCCCTGGGTGCGGCCCTAAAAGGACAAAAGACAAAAAAGAAAAAAGAAAATAGCCACTTACTGGAATTCCGGTTGTGGCTCAGCGGGTTAAGAACCTGACTAGTATCCATGAGAATGCGGGTTGGATCCCAGCCTCCCTCAGTGGGGGTTAAGGATCCCATTCAACCTGACAACGCCCATGTGCCAAGTGCCAGGGATCTGATCATGAGCATACTTGGGCATGGCCCCCATTCACAGAGTTTACATTCTGGTAGAGGAGATGCATATCCATCCAAAACCAAGAAAGCTGAGTGTCTAATATAAGTCCCTGCGAGCACCATGAGGTAAAGCGGCCTGGGTCTATTAGAGCACAGAATAAAGGAACCTTTCCTAGGCCAAGTCATCAGAAACAGCGTTCAGGAAGAAACCACATCTGAGTTGATTTACAAAGAAGGAGTAGAAGGTGATCAGACAAAGACAGCAGGGAAGCCACTCCCCGGTAGAGACACTAAGACCCCCGGTGATGCACTGGGGGCCGGGAGGCTGGAGCATAGCGAACAAGAAGGAGAATGCTTTCAGAAGAGGCTGAAGAGAGAAAGAGGGCCAGACCAGCAGGGCGTTACCACCCGTGAAAGTGACTTTGTTATCCTAAGACACTGTTACCCTAGGTCACTGAGATCACCCAGAGATGTGGCCCTGAAAGATCACATTGGGATCACCTTGGTTGTGGGTGAGGTGGCTCCTCAGTCCTCTCAGCAGATATGATAAGGACTTGGATTCGAGTGGTGGCCGTGGGGAGAAAAGCGGACGGTTTCAAGAAATATTTAAGAAGTAAAACACAGAGTTCCCACTGTGGCTCAGCAGCAAGGAACCTGATCAGTATCCATGAAATTGCGGGTTTGATCCCTGGCCTCGATCGCTAGGTTAAGGACCCGGCGTTGCCGTGAGCTGAGCTGTGGTGAGGTCACAGACACGGCTGGCTGCTGCAGCAGCTGCAGCTCTAATGTGACCCCCAGTTTGGGAACGTCCATATGCCACGTGTGTGTGCCTAAAAAAAAAAAAAACAAGAAGAAGTAAAACTAATAAAACCTGGTGCTGCATCTATTACAGGCAAGGAAAAGAAAAATGAGAAGTCGGGGACCACTTTCAGGATTCGGACTTGCACGAAGGGGATGGAGTGATGCTCTTCCCTGAGATAAGGGACACTGGGTAAGGCACCAGCTCAGGGGACCAGTCACTATCTCTAGGACCAAAGCACAGAGCAAACATTGTAACACTTCTGAAATAACTAGATGGTCTGTGGCACATCGTTATATCGCCACTAATTAAGAGAAGACTACCCCTAGGAAAGAATTTTGGGGACCCAGCTCTATTAGATGAGAATGAGAAAGACTCACGCCCTTAAGGTTCAGTTTTGATGGCGTGGCTGAACAATACACGATTGATTTTAACTTTCATGTCAGGCTATTTACGAGGAACTGTAAATTTTCCACTCCCTTTCAAAACGCCTATTAAAAGACTCATATATCCCAATTTAACAGTGGAGATTTCAAAAGATTTATTCTTTGAACAAAAAGTAAGAAATCTATAGGTGCTGCTAAGTGGAACACGATGTCACCAAATGACAACTATTTTTTAATGTTTATACTAGATTCTCACCTAGTATGAGTGTGGCATGCGGACTCCACTATCAGCAAAAAGTGTCATCCATCTAATGACAGAACGATGTGTTTCAGAAGTTCTGAGCCCATCAATACATCAGCAATTGATTTTAGCTGCCCCTAGACCCAAGGCAAGCATTTTTGCAAATTAACGTTCATCTGGCTTTGACGTGCTTGCGTAGCACTCTGTAACTCCCAACCCCACAAGCCTCTTAAAAATAAAACATCAGTCTCATGAGACTGCCGTTGGAGGGATACTTTCTCAATTAAAATGTTGAATTTCTCTTCTGATTAGTCCAGAAACTGACTCCAGAAGCTAGAGCAATGATTTGCTTCTTTCTCCCCACCTCCCAACAAACCACTGCAAGACAAGTAGTCATTGTCCTTGAAAGATCCAAACTCTTTATTTTATGCACCTCCTCGTCAATCTACACACTGTTTTTAGTTTTTCCAAAGGGAGTGCAACTCGATAGCACTCTCTCCTTCATGTGCGGAGTCACAAACACATCCAGGGTGCCTCATCACGCCAACCCCCGGCCCGCAGCGCCCACACAACTTCCATAAGCACTTGGTGCTCCGAACATGGGCCAAAACTCTGCAGATCGTGGTGGCCTGATAGCTCTGTGGGAGCCAAAACTGTACAAAAATAATAAGTGAAAGCAGCTCTTTGATGAATGAGGATAGCAGAAGAGGCACACACACTCCTTGACCTTTTTTTTTTTTTTTTAAGAGGGATCATAAACAGAGGCCTTGTGGTTAAAAACTATGAAGAAAAACATGTCAGTCCATCTTCAACTTGGGCTTATTGTGAAACTCTATGACTCAATACTGTCCTCTACAGGCCACAACTAATTCACTCTTTTGTACTAGGAGATGTATGAGCAATGGCATAAAAACAATACAATTAACGAAAAGACACATGTACTCCAATGCTCATTGCAGCACTATGTACAATAGCCAAGACATGGAAACAACCTAAATGTCCATCGGCGGAGGAGTGGATCAAGAAGAGGTGGTACATATACACAGTGGAACATGACTCAGCCATTAAAAGGAACGAAATACCGGCATTTTTAGCAACACGGGTGGACCTAGAAATTATGATGCTAAGTGAAGTCAGTCATACGATGAGACACCAGCATCAAATGCTTTCACTGACATGTGGAATCTGAAAAAAGGACAGACTGAACTTCTTTGCAGAACAGATGCTGACTCACAGACACTGAAAAACTTACGGTCTCCGGAGGAGACAGGTTGGGGGGCGGGGGGATGTGCTTGGGCTGTGGGATGGAAATCCTGTGAAACTGGATTTGTGATGATCATTATACAACTACAGATGTGATAAATTCATTGAGTAATAAAAAAATACAATTACATATTTCTAAATACAGCATTAATGAACTATATAATATATACAAGATATTTATACTACAAAAGTTTTCAAATATTTAAATTCACTTATTTCAGGCTAGTTTTTTTAAATTTTTTTTTTTAGGGCTGCACATACGGCATATGGAAGTTCCCAGGCTAAGGGTCAAGTTGGAGCTGCAGCTGCCGGCCTACACCACAGCCACAGCAACACAGGATCTGAGCCTCGTCTGTGACCTACACCATAGCTCACGGCCACGCTGCATCCTTAACCCACCGAGTGAGGTATTTCAAACTAGTTTTAGATTTACAGAAAAGTTGCAAAGACAGTACACAGTTCCCATCTACCCCTCCCCAGCTTCCTCTATTATTAAACCTTACAGCTATAGCTGGTTCATTGTCACTACTAATGAACCATTTTGATGCATTATTATTTACTAAACCTCAGGCTTTACTTAGATTCCATTGGCTTTTCTAAAAGGCACTTTAAAAATATGGCACATTTCTCCATCATCAAAAAGAAACAAGAGGACTGAACGGCAGAAGCTGATAGAATGTTGTGGATCAATATAATAAAAAATTTTTAAAAATAAGAGAAAGAAGAAGAGTAGGGCAGGATACCACTCCTGGCCATCTGGAAATGGGTGAGAAGAGAGGAGAATGAGATGTGGTTCTATTTTTTCTGGTGTAGGACAAACTAGTTAACTTTATGAAGCCATGAGTCAGAAAGGACAAAAACACTGCTTTCTAGAAATGTTATGCAATGATGACTCAGTGATTATTTAAACCCACATATATTAAAATGCCTGTAAGATTTAATAGAAAATATCAAATGATGAACTATTTTCATAGTGTATATATATATATATATATATATATATATATATATATACACATATATATACATACATATAGAGAGAAATGGAGTTATGGGTTGAGTTACACCCTCCCAAAATGCATATGTTGAAATCCTGACCGTTCAGTATCTCAGAACGTGACTTAGTTGAAGAGAAGGTATTTGCCGAGGTAATCAAGTTAAAATGAGATCATTAAGGTGGGCCTAATCCAATATAACTGGCATCCTTAAAGAAATAAGATTTGGAGCGTTCCCGTCGTGGTGCAGCAGAAGGGAATCCGACTAGGAACCATGAGGTTTTGGGTTCGATTCCAGGCCTCGCTCCGCGGGTGAAAGGATCCAGTGTTGCCGTGAGTTGTGGTGTAGGTCGCAGATGCAGCTCGGATCTGGCATTGCTGTGGCTGTGGGGTAGGCTGGCAGCTGTAGCTCCGATTAGCCCCCTAGCCTGAGAACTTCCACATGCCATAGGTGTGGCCCTAAAAAGCAAAAAAAAAAAAAAAAAAAGGAGAGAGAGGGAAAGAGAAATGTGGACACAGAGACAGAGACACATGTAAGTAGGGAGAACGTACTTGGGAACATGAAGATAAACCATCCACAAGCCAAGGAGAAAGACCTGGAACAGATCCTTCTCTCATGGCCAACAGAAGGAACCAACCCTGCCAACATCTGGATTCTATCCTTGAACTTCCAGAGCTGTGAGATAATAAATTTCTCTTGTTTAAGCCACTGTTGATGGTACAACAGCTCTAGCAAAATGTACATATGTATACATACATATATATACACACACACACTTCCATATACACATCCATATATGTATGTACATTCTAGATATGTGTGGCAACTTTTATTTATTTATTTACTTTTGTCTTTTTGTCTTTTCTAGGGCCGCTCCTGCGGCATATGGAGGTTCCCAGGCTAGGGGTCTAATTGGAGCTATAGCCACTGGCCTACGCCACAGTCACAGCAAGGCAGGATCTGAGCCATGTCTGCAACCAACACCACAGCTCATGGCAATGCCGGATCCTTAACTCACTGAGCAAGGCCAGGGATTGAACCCGCAACCTCATGGTTCCTAGTCGGATTCGTTAACCACTGTGCCACGACGGGAACTCCTGTGTGGCATATTTTGATCCATAGACTTTAAATCATTATCATAAAGCATAAGTCCCTATATTTATCAACTGGAGATTAGTGAAGCAAATACTCAAAATTGAGAACTGATTTTATAGAATTGAAACAGAGAAAATGATGCAGTTCAGACCTGCTTTCTCCAGGAAAAAAACTCAATTAACCAACTTATAAGGAAATAAATCCAAGAAAGAGTCCCTAACTCACAGTAGACATGTTTGGAAAGACTAGGAATTCCCGGCCATTTCTTCACTCACGGCAAAGTCACACAGGAACAACCACCTAACTTCTGTATGGTTAAGTTCTTGCAAGAAATTCGATAATGCCCTCTCATAGAAAACACCACAATACAGTTACCCTGTTAGGCCAAGCAGAATTTAAAATATTCTCATTAAGGAGAATGAAATAGCAACAACAACAAAAAATAAAATAAAATAAAATAAAATATTCTCATTAAAATTCATCCCCTAGCATCTGCGTTTGTAAAATACAGGGAGGACAGTAACATCCACTTTCCATGGCGGTAGGAAAGGTCACATGAGATATGACATAAAGGTGCTTCGTGGACCTTGAATTATTATAATTATCTTATTTTTATCAATAGCGTACACACTTATGATTCTTTTTTTTTTTTTTTTGGTCTTTTTAGGGCCGCACATCTGGCATAAGGAAGTTCCCAGGCTAGGGGAGGAATACACTACAGCCACAGCAACACAGGATCTGAGCCGTATCTGCAACCTACACCAAAGCTCATGGTACTGCCAGATCCTTAACCCACTGAGTCAGGAGTCCGGTCAGGGATGGAACCCACAACCTCATGGATACTCTCTGGGTTTGTTACCGATGAACTCCAAGTACTTTGGTTCTATATTGTGTAAGGACACCTGCTCCTAATAAAATCAACCTCTGGTTCGAAAACTTGGGACACATCCTCCTTGACCCCCACATGGACCTGTCGTTACAGAACTTTGAGCCCTGATCCCGCCTCCTGTCTGTAAAATGCCACGAGGAAGGGGGCGGGCATGAACTCAACTGCTCGGGCGTATCTACCCTCGCCCGGCCCCCTGCCTAGAAGATGGGCACGGAGATCGGCAGTGGCAATGCCTCCGCCTCTGCTGTTCCCCCACTTGCCTCTTTGGGCCCAGAGGAGAGGGAGGGGTGCGGACAGCCACCAGACACCTCCCTCCTCTACAAAGGACAAAAACAAAACAAAACAAACATTTTGGGTTACAAGCAAACAGGAAGGAGGCAAAGGAAGTAAAAAATCTAGTTTGTTTCATCTAAGAGAAAGGCGAGTGTGCTGAAAAGGAGGTCATGATTGGAAAGGAACCGTGGCAGCACCTATGAAAGCAAAAGAAAGAAAGCCTCTTGGCAGGAAGATCCCCCAGCTTAGCCTTCAAGTATTATTTATTTATAGCGAATTCATCTGTTTTTTTGGCTGCACCTGCGGCATGCAGAAGTTCCGGACCAGGGATCGAACGCGTCCGTGCCAGAGCATTGACAACACTGGGTCCTAAACCGGTAGGCTGCCAGGGAACTCAGACAGAGACTTCATCCTGACGGCATGCTAGCAGATGTTCGTCTCAGATACCCGGCTTCTCCTCCTCTAAGCCTCTAAGTCTAAGAACTGTGGTGGCACAGGCGACCTGAGGGAAGCACACTGCTTTCCTGCTACACAAAGGGGCCCCCTCCACAAGGCCAGCCCGGTGCCTTCACACAGTCCACAGCCTCTTTGCAGCCTCCTGCTCAATACACAGAAGTCTCAGTAAATGTCTAAATACTATGGGATTTTTTTTTTAAATCAATATTTAAGTCTCAAAGCATGAGGCATATAGTGTTTCTCACTCTGCTTTGGCAAAAGTCAATTTCCTTCCTCTACTTTGCATCTGAGGAAATTTGGGCACAGGGAGGTGACCTGCCCTTCTTGGTGCTCAGAATAAGTCAGGTGTTCTGATGGGATCACAGCCCAGAGTTCCTTCCCCCATTCCCACAGTGAAACCATCAGGCCATCTCTTTTCTTATCAAAGCATGTTTTATTTTAATACTGAACTCACTGAACGGGCGCAGTAAAACACAGTGAAAATTCACTTCTCCCCAGTGCCACACAATCAAGTCAATAAACTGAACTATTTCATGCTCCACAAAAGCCAGATAACACCAGGAGTTAAGATGGTTTATAAGCACCTACATTTCATCTAGTTCCAGGTCACCAAGTAAGATACACATATGAGTTTTGGTTTTTGTTTTAGTTTTTTTTTTTTTAACTACTTAGCATAAAAAATATCTCGGCCATGAGATATTTCAAGTCAGACTTGAATAGCACATATACAAATTTTTTTTTTTTCCAGCCACGCCTGTGGCATGTGGAAGTTCCCTGGCCAGAGATCCAACTCTCACCAGAGCAGTGACAACACCCCGTCCTTAACCAGCTGAGCCATCACAGGAGTCCCTGCACTCCTTTGACATAAATCATGTTTCAAACCCAAAATAAATACAATTTAGAAAATATCTACTTTCGATAGAAGAAAATAATAGCAAAAATTCATTGGTATTTGCCAATTATATGATCTTTACAAATGAAAAATCTTAAGGCCACCTGCTTTAGAAAAAGTTTTGACTCCAAACATTTCAGAGGCTGTCGTGCAAAAACTGGGATATGTGATCCTTTGGGTTGGAAATCCCTTTCTTATTACTGGAAGTATCAAAAAGGTCTGAGTCATCTTTTGGCTGGACTAGCAGAGACTGTAAGAAACAACAGGTGACTAAACCATGTAATCGATAAGGTCCCTTCCAACTGTGAGTTGCTACAATTTGAAGAGATGCAGGATGCAGTGGCTGTGAAGCCATTAACTTCCCTGTTACCCTCTGGGTGTGGAGTGGGTAAGGGGCTCCAGCTATGCTAATTGTTTCTGACTCTTTGGTGGGTGTCAGTTTCTCTCCACCCGGGCCCTGGATGTCTGTCCTCACCCCCAGTACAGCCCTCTCCAATTTGACAGAGGCAGTAGGGCGGAAGCAACTGTCCCCACCAAGGTACGCTTCTACCCATTTATATCAAAAGCAATTATTTAAAGTTGTGTTGCAATAAGATTGGAGGAAAAGCTCTAACCCGGGTTGAGATTTGGTAAAGTTTTGGTCGGCACAATAACTATCTGAACACTGTATACACCTTATTAGGTGCACCGGTATAGTTAAAATCATGGGAGTTCCCACTGTGGCTCAGCAGAGTAAGAACCCGACATAGTGTCAGTGAGGATGCAGGTTGGATCCCTGGCCTCCCTCAGTGGCTTAAGGATCTGGCTTGCAGTAAGCTGTGGTGTAGGTCGCCACAGATGAGGCTGGGATCCGGCATTGCTGTGGTTGTGGTGTAGGCTGGCAGCTGTAGCTCTGATTCGACCCCTAGCCTGGGAACTTCCATATGTCACACCTGCGACCCTTAAAAAAAAAAAAAAAAAAATTTCTGACATGTTAATTTAAAAAATATCACTATTTCTACATTTATGTATTTTTACATTTTATGTAACAATTTTATTCAAACTCTTAGTGTATCTTCAACAAGACTTCCTGTGTCTAAGAGTTTGACTATTTTAGATACCTCTTGCAAGTAAAATCATGAAATATTTGTCTTTTTTCTGACTAGCATTTTCACATGGCATAATATTGTCCAGTTTCATCCATGCTGTAGTATATGACATTTCTTAAATGTTAGTGTTTTGGGAGTTCCTGTCGTGGCTCAGTGGAAACAAATCTGCCTAGTATCCATGAGGACTCAGGTTCCATCCCTGGCTTCGCTCAGTGGATTAAGGATCCAGTGTTGCTGTGAGCTGCAGTGTGGGTCACAGTTGCAGCTCAGATCCTGCGTTGCTGTGGCTGTAGTGTAGGCCGGCAGCTGCAGCTCCAGTTAGACCCTTAGCCTGAACTTCCATATGCTGTGGGTATGGCCCTAAAAAGACAAAAAAAAAAAAAATTAAACGCACGTGTATTCAAATTTTTGATGTTCACAATTGTTACGATGTTCAAAACTATTTCGAGTCAAGTTAGGGTGGGGCTTCCAAAGAAGTTTTCTTGTGCCTTTGTATCCTTGCTCAAAAACTATTTGCTGAATGGATGATTACAACAGTTTTAAAATACGTTAAACTTAAAATACGTTAAACTTGGAATTTCTACAAACTCGGAATTACTGTAAACTTGGAATTTCTGAGCACATGAATCAGACCTATTATAAAACTCTTCACTCAAGCAGCACTTTGTAAATCTGAATTTCCCTATTTGCTACTATTCTGATACCTGGTCTTACAAGTAGAGTCTAATGACTGTGTTAAAACTGTGTGAAGTCTCAGAGGCAGGAGAGAAAGTGCAAGAAAAGCAAAGACAAATAACATTCTGTATTCCCACCAGCAATGCGTTTGAGTTCTAACTTGCCAGCATTAAACATTTTCAGACTTTCAAACTTTAGCCATTCCAGTGGATGTTGTAGTGGTACCTTATTGTTATTATTTTTTCCGTCCTTTGTCTTTTTAGGGCCACACCTGCGGCACATGGAGGTTCCCAGGCCAGGGGTGGAATCGGGACTGCAGCTGCTGGCCCACACCACAGCCACAGCAACGCCAGACCTGAGCCGCGTCTGTGACCTGCACCACAGCTCACGGCAACGCCAGATCCGTAACCCACTGAGCAAGACCAGGGATGGAACCTTCGTCCTCATGGACATGGGTCAGATTCGTTTCCACTGAGCCACGACGGGAACTCCTGTAGTGGCTCCTTATTATCCCCAATGACCAGAGCTAATCATCATCTCTTATTTGCTGATTAGCCACTTACACATTTTCTTCTATAAAATGTCTATTCAGATCTTTACCTATTTTTAAAATTAGGTTGACTGCTTTCTTTATATTAGTTGAAACAGACATTCATGTATTCTGGACACACGATCAGATAAATTATTTTTCAAATACCCCCCACATCTGTGACTTGTATTTGTTTTTAGCTCTGTCGTTTGATGAGCAAAGTTTTTTTTTTTTTTTAAGATTTCTAATACTGATCAAATTAATCACTGTTTTTCCTTTATGGTTCATGCTTTATTGTGTCTTAATTAAGAAATCTTTGGCTAACCCTAGAAGTTATTACAGCTTGAGCTCTCATGTTCACTTCTGTGATCCATTTCCAATTAAGTTTGGGGTATGGCGTGAAAGAGCGCCGAAGTTTGTTACCTTTTGATTCAGACACCCGTTTGTGCCAACACTACTTATTGAAATGCTTGTCCGTTTTTCATTGCATCACCTTGACACCTTTGTCAAAGATAGAAGGGTGGTGTTATTTCTGGATTCTCTAGTCTGCTCCACTGATCCACACGTGCACAAGTGTACACAGTGTCACACTGGGCACGATACCACAAACTACGTGTACAAATATCACACAAGCCCGATTGCTGTACCTTCAGAGTAAATCTTGCTAGTGTAAGTCCAACTTTGCCCTTTCTTGCCAAAATTATTTTGGTGGCTCTAGGTCCTTTGCTTTTCCATCAAATGCAAGATTGATTGATTCCATGCAAGAATCAGCTTGTAAATTGCTTCAAAAAAGTTTGCTATGATTTGGTCGAAAAGGTGCATCTGTTGACCAATCTGAGAAGAACTGCCACCTTTACAATATTGAGCTCTCCAATTCACAAGCATGTATTGTGTGCATTAGTGCAACAGTGGTGAGCAGAGCTGCCTTCCACAAACGTGTATCCATCTGTTGATTTAGACATTAATTTCCCTTTACAGTGTTTGCTGACTTTATCACCTTTCATTAAATGTATTCATTATATATCTTTTTATGCTATTGTAAATGGAACTGTTTACTTCATTTCATTTTTCTGATTGTTAATTTCTAGTTCCTAGAAATACAATTAATTTTGTATGCTGACTTCGTAGCTTGCGACCTGGATAAATTCACATAATTAGTTCTAATGGCTTTTTGGTGAATTTTTCAGTATTTTCTAAATGAACAATCATAGTGTTTGAAATAAAGCGTTTCACTTCTTCTTTTCCAAACCATGTATCTTTTGTTATTGTTTCTTGCCTTGTTGCACTAGCTAAGACTTTCAAGCACAATGATGAATAGGAGTGATGAACATAGGCATTCCTGATTTTAGGCGGAAAGCACGAGCTTTCGCCACTGAGTACGATGTTAGCCTTAGGCTTTTTAAAGATGCCCTTAGCCAGGTTAAGAGGATTCCTTTTATTCTTAGTTTGCTGGGTACTTTAATTTTTGATGGGTGTTGAATTTTTTCAATGCTTTTTTTGTATTTATGGAAATGATCATATAGTTTATCTACTTTGTTCTGTTAATGTTGTAAATTACATTAATTGGTGTTAAGCCAACTTTAAATTCCTCGGACACACCCGACTTGCTCATGATGTGTTAGCCTTTTCAACATACTGTTGAAATTGACCTGGTAAAATTTTATTTGGGGTTTTTTGCATCTGTGTTAATAAGGTCCACAGTTTTCTTGTAATATGATTGGTTTTGGTATCTTCAAAAAATGAGTTGGAAAGTGTTCTTTCCTATTATATCTTCAAAAAGATTTTTGGATAGAACTGGCACTACTTCCTCCATAAATGTTTGAGAGAATTCACCAGTGAAGTCATCAGAATCTCTGGTTTTCTTTGCAGGAAAATTTTTCACTGTAAGTTTCATTTTGGTAATTGATATATAGGGCTATTCAAATTCTCCGGTTTTTCTTAGGTCAGTTTTGGCAATTTGTGTCTCTCAGGGAGTTTGTCCATTTTATCTAGGTTGCCAGATGTATTGGCATAAAGTTTTTTATAATATTTCCTATTATCCTTTTAAAATGTCTAGAGGAGGAGTTCTCTTGTGGCGCAGCGGGATAAGGCGTTATTACTGCTGCAGTTTGGGTCACTGCTTGTGGCATGTGTTCAACCCCTGGCCCAGCCACAAGCACTGTCAACAACAACAACAAAAGTCTGAAATAATAATAATAATCCTTCCTTAAATCTTTTTTTTTTTTTTTTTGCTTTTTAGGGCCACACCCGCAGCATATGGAGGTTCCCAGGCTAGGGGTCTAATAGGAGCTGCAGCTGCCAGCCTCCACCACAGCCACAGCAGCTCTTCAGATTGGAGGGGCGACTGTGACCTACACCACCTAGATGTTTAGCATTATGTAGGTTTGATTTTCTAAAAGTATTTGATACATACAAATATCTGTGTGCTTTTTTTCCTCTCAATTATTTGGAAAACTTCAAAAAGGGGAGTCATACACAAAGCTTTCTAAGCATATTGCTAGATTTAATCTGAATAAACTGCGTTGTGTACAAGTACAGGAAAGCATTTAGTGAGTTTAGACAGCTCAGCAATCCCTATGGGTCTATAACTGTTCTGAATATCTGTAATTTTCACAACTTGCGTCAATGCACCAAAGACAAGGGCAAAGACAGAGTGAACGCTGGGAACTGAACATCTCCCGTGGCCAACTGCCCAAACCAGGGGGGGCATTTTGGTAGAGAGCCACCTACAGAGCAAGCAAACCCAAAGATGCACTGAGTGCCCAGCCAGTAACAGCTGGTTCCTCACAGTTATTCAATTTAATCCTCATACAAACACTACGATATTGGCGCAATTCCATTTGCACATGTGGAACCAGGTCTTGAAAGATTAAGTGGCTCTGCAAAGGCCACATGACTAAAAGCGGTAGTTAGGGAATTGGAATCTAGATCTCTGGACATTAGACGTAGTTATTTCTTCTACCTTCACCAAGAAATCTACAGGTCAGGAGTTGGCAAACTTTTTCTGTAAAGGGCCAGACAGCAAATCTTTTAAGCATATGCATAAGACCGTATGCAAATCATATGGTCTCTTAACTGCTCTTATGGTGAGTAAACAGCCATAGACAATGAGACGTATATGAGTCCAGCTGTGTTCCCATCAAACTTCATTTACAAAAATGGGTGGAGGATTAGATTTAGCCCGGGGTTGTAGGGGTCGTAGTTTGCCAATCCCTGCTACAGCTTAAAGATACCCGCAAATCACGAAGGCATTAGGCTCTATGGTTTCCCCTTTTCTGACTTTCAGAGGCCTTTTTTCACTACTGTTCCATTTACTCTACTCGATTACATGCAATAATTATGATTTCACTCTAGGTTCATCTTCCAGTTTCTATCACTTACACGGTGCCAACTTTCCTTTCCCTAATAAATTCTAAATGTGTTCATTAACACTTTAAGGGAGTGATCAACACCTTGTTATAAATTGTGAGGACCAGTGCAGAAAAATAAGATTTTTTTCCCTCTACTCAGTAAAAACAGCTTTACTAGATCCTAAAATGGAAAAACAATTTCCTGCTTTATTGCATATTTTTAAATGCTAATGGAAAATTGGTACTGCTTTTTAGTTACCAAAATGCTAAGGTGGAGCAACAGTCATCTTTCTAACTTTCCACCTGCTTTAGGATTCAAAGCATGTCTTCTTGCATTCTGTCATTTTTCTTGGAAGCAGAGTCTGAAGTAGGTATTATTAGGAAGACACTGATTCTCACAGAGTCACATTCCCTCTCTCCTGTGTAACGCTAAACAAGCAAGCACAGGGCTGGGTGCAAGGAATAAGGACATAAATAAAAACACACCTCCTTGCCTTTCTCCTTATCCTCTGTGTTGACCCCTGGCCTCCACCAAAAGCCACATATCTAGATAAGCAGTTCTGAAAAGGTTCTTCTCCTGGTGGTAGCTTATTCCCCCTCAAGCCTCTGCCTTGTTGAACTGAAAGCTGTACTTGAAATTAGATCAGACACTTTTCTGGAAAACCCAACACAGCATGAAGCTCTCTGGCCTTGGGCTGCTCATCACTGCCTTACAGAATAAGTCCTTCCAGCAACACATCTACACTGTTACAAATAATCTTTTTCCTTTTTAGGGCCACACCTGTGGCATATGGAAGTTCCCAGGCTAGGGGTCGAATCGGAGCTGCGGCTGCCGACCTACACCACAGCCACAGCAACGCGGGATCCAGGCCACATCTGCGACCTACACCGCAGCTCACAGAAATGCCAGATCCTTAACCCAGAGTGAGGCCGGGGATTGAACCCACATCCTCATGGATACTAGTTGGGTTCTTAACTGCTAAGCCGCAACAGGAACTCCTTTTTTTTTTTTTTTTCTTTTGGCCATGCCCACAGCATGCCAAAGTCCCTGGGCCAGGGATCAAACCTGCACCACACCAATACCAAAAAACAAACAACCCCATCAAAAAATGGGCAGAAGATCTAAACAGACAATTCTCCAAAGAAGACATACAGATGGCCAAAAGACACATGAAAAGATGTTCAGCATCACTCATCACTAGAGAAATGCAAATCAAAACCATGATGAGGTACCACCTTACACCAGCCAGAACGGCCATCATCAAAACGTCTACAAACAGTAAGTGCTGGAGAGGGTGTGCAGAAAAAGGAACCCTATGACACTGTTGGTGGGATTGTAAATTGGTGCAACCACTGTGGAAAGCAGTATGGAGATGCCTCAGAAAACTAAACATAGAACTACCACTGGATCCAGAAATCCCATGCCTGGGCATCTATCCAGAGAAAACCATGACTCGCAAAGACACATGTACTCTGAGGTTCACTGCAGCACTCTTTGCAATAGCCAAGACATGTCCATCGACAGAGGATTGGATCAAGAAGATGTGGTACATATACACAGTGGAATATGACTCAGCCATTATAAGGAATGAAATACCAGCATTTCTAGCAACATGGATGGACCTAGAAATTATCATGCTAAGTGAAGTCAGCCATACAATGAGACACCAACATCAAATGCTTTCACTGACATGTGGAATCTGAAAAAAGGACACGATGAAGTTCTTTGCAGAACAGATACTGACTCACAGACTTCGGAAAACTTACAGTTTCCAAAGGAGACAGTTTGAGGGGTGGGGGGGGACGCACTGGGGGTATGGGATGGAAATCCTATAAAATTGGATTGTGATGATCATTGTACAATTATAAATGTAATAAATTCATTGAGTAATAAAAAAATTATAATAAGATGATTCCCAAAAAACCCTGCACCACAGCAGTGGCCCGAGCCACAGCAGTGACGACACTGGGGCCTTAACCTCCTAAGCCACCAGGGAACTCCCCAATAATCATTTTTAAAATTCAATCTCAAGTTCGTTATTATGCTTACTGCTGGTTCTGAAAGTTAGTTTTATTTCCCCAAATAAATTCTGTACAGTCTCTATTGTTCTTATTCTTTTTGAATGACATTATTTACTATATTGCCTTCATCTGTCAATATTCTTTCCACATATAGTAAGTTCCCTGTGTCTGCTGATCTTTCTTCAACTAATGATAAAGAGTGTAAGATCTAAAGAGAGGTCCTTCCTTGATCCTTGGTATTACTTGCTCATAGCCATTTCCTTCAGATCTGATAAGAATTCTTGCATATCTTGCTGATTTGCTCATTTGCATATAGCCATCCTAATGCCTTCACTGAGCAGATGCAGTTGTTTAGGGCCTTTTTTGCTTCAGGTAAGGATTTTTTATTTTAATCACAAGAAGCCAGAGTCTCCCAAAGAGGCTGCTGGATGAAACTTCCTTAGCATTACTCACCTCTGCAATCAGATCATGGAGCTCTCCTTCACTAGGGCAGCATCCTAAAGACCTGATAATTGTCCCAATCTCTCTGGGGGAGAAAGAAAAAAAAAAAAGTAGTCAAGAGTTTTAGAACAGAAACTCTGGGAGTTCCCGTCGTGGCGCAGTGGTTAACAAATCTGACTAGGAACCATGAGGTTGCGGGTTCGGTCCCTGCCCTTGCTCAGTGGGTTAACGATCCGGCGTTGCCGTGAGCTGTGGTGTAGGTTGCAGACGCGGCTCGGATCCCGCGTTGCTGTGGCTCTGGCGTAGGCCGGTGGCTACAGCTCCGATTCGACCCCTAGCCTGGGAACCTCCATATGCCGCGGGAGCGGCCCAAGAAATAGCTAAAAAAAAAAAAGAAAGAACAGAAACTCTGAAAAGGCAAGTGCTATATTTCTCTAGATTATTTCAGAGCAGGTGTAGCACAGCAAACAAAGCCACTCGGTAAATACTGCCTCCGGAGGAGGGAAGATCCTTTCTGGGGAAAGGAAAAGGCAGACGAGTGAACCCAGGAGAGAAGAAAGAAGTGTTTGTGTTGACTGGCAAGTGCCTGAGCCAAAATCAAAACATTTTAGAAAAGGAAAAGAGGAGTTCCCATTGTGGCTCAGTGGGTAAGAACCTGGCTAGTATCCATGAGGAAGTGGGTTTGTTCCATGGCCCTGCTCAGTGGTTTAAGGATCTGGCATGGCTGTGGCTGTGGGATAGGCCGGCAGCTACAGCTCTGATTAGACCCCTAGCCTGAGAACTTAGATATGCCACAGGTGCAATCCTTAAAAAAGTAAAAAAAAAAAAAAAAAGAATCCAATTACAGTGGCTCTGGTCACTGTGGAGGTGCAGGTTCGATCCCAAGCAGTGGGTTAAAGTATCCAGTGTTGCCAGAGCTGTGGTATAGCTCGAAGCTGTGGCTGGGATTTCATCCCTGGCCCAGGAACGTACATATGCCATGGGTATGGCCATTAAAAAAAAAAAAAAAAAAAGCCCGGGGGGGGGGGGGGGAGGTGGCGGCGGTGGAAGGAAGGGAAAGTAAAAAAATAGAGAAAGAAATGTCAGCCCCTTAGTAAGGGTCAAATATGAGTCATCAAAATGTAAAGCACAGAAAAAGACTGACATTGTTTTAACAAAAAAGAAATGTGTAAATTTTAAATATGTCCAGATATTTTTGAGTATGAAGGAAATTGCCATTAAAAGATTGTAAAATTGGGTAGGAAATATAGTAGGCACTCAATAAATGTTTCTGAATGAATTAAAAAAAAAAAAAGTAAAGCACAACTGTTGGCAGAGTAGCCTCTCAATTCACATGAGTTATGCTCCCCCTCCGCCACAGTAATGTAATTAAATTCAGCAAAAAACCCTAAGAAAAGTATAAACGGTATTCAGTACTCCCTGGATACTGAGACAGGGAATTTATAGCAGATTATTAACTATTTCCACTTAACATGATTACCAATGAGTGATCTTTTGAATGTTAATTTCACAAACATTCACTTAACTACAACATTGAACTGTGCCATTCTGGCGAATATTGGTGGCATTATATTTCCTTCCTACTTTACTGCGAAAACATTTTTAAATGAGAATTTTTAAGTTCTTCACTTAAAAGCCTTCAGGGTGAGCATCAACTTAAGAGAGAAACCTCAAGTCAGTATCCGTGGACGACAGGATTCTTAAATGTTCCCTGACCGCTCTGAAGGCCAGCGAAACGTGTAACGTCTTCCTGTCAGCTCAATGTCACATCTCCCTGAGCACCGTGGTCTCCACGCTTCTGTGCTGCTCTGCCCGTCCACATCCCTCACTGAGGCAGGATCTGAACGGGATGCTCTTACGACAAACTAAAAACACTTTATGAAATTACACCTCCTCTCAAGAAGCCCCCAAAGATGGCTTCTTGAAACTGGCTAGCATCAAAGCGGTAATGTGGTACCGTAACGGCACATTGCATACGTTAGCAGTTAAAGAGGAGGGGACGATGGAGTTCCCGTTGTGGCGCAGTGATTAACGAATCCGACTAGGAACCATGAGGCCTTGCTTAGCGGGTTAAGGATCCGGCGTTGCCGTGAGCTGTGGTGTAGTTCTCAGATGCGGCTCGGATCCCGTGTTGCTGTGGCTATGGTGTAGGCCGGTGCTACAGCTCCAATTGGACCCCTAGCCTGGGAATCTCCGTATGCCATGGGAGCAGCCCTAGAAAAGGCAATAAGACAAAAAAAAAAGAGTAGGGGACAAAAAATACATTTGCTAAGTATTCAGATTTCTCCCCTCTAACCTTCCAGTCCTTCTGTCACACGAATCAGAGAACTGCTTCAACTCCAGACACGGAAAGACAAGAATAAGGACTGCCTGAATGCAGAAGCAAAGGGAGGGAAGGAAAGGATGAGAGAGCTTGGACGCTCCTGCAGGTGAGACACCTCGGGGAGCAGAGATGGGGAAAAAGAGAACTCCAGGCCCGCGCCGTGTAAGGCAGTAGCCACGCCTCCATTGACCTCTGGAGCGCTGGAAATGGGACCAGCCCAGATGGAAATGGGCTCTGAGTGAAAAACAGACATGGATCTCAAAAACTTAATAACTTAATAATTTCAAAATCGATTACATGTGGAAATCATAATATTTTAGACATACTGGTTTAAATAAAACATACTGTTAAAATTAATTTTTCTTTTCTTTTTAGGGCCACATGTGCGGCACATGGAGGGTCCCAGGCTAGGGGTCAAATCAGAGCTGCAGCAGCCGGCCTGCACCACAGCCACAGCAACACCAGATCTGAGCCTCGTCTGCGACCTAAGCCACAACGCCGGATCCTTAACCCACTGAGCAAGGCCAGGGATTGAATCCATGTCCTCGTGGATACTAGTCGAGTTCTTAACCCGTCTGAGGAACAGTGCAAATGCCTTCTTTTCCTTTTTTTTATATGGCTACTACAAAATTTTAAGTTATATATGTAATACTCCTTTTGAAGAGTATTTTTCTAGGGAGCAGCTGTCATCATGGTTCAGACTTTGTGAAGGCAGGTACATAAAGAGAAACTAAGAATTACTCGTGCAGGGTTGGCAACGCAGTCAAGCCCCCCCTCCCCCCGCCCGGTGCCACTCTCAGAAACTCTAAGCCATATTTAACTGAAGTCCTTTGTCACTGACACAAGAGTCTCATGTTCTCTGCCAACACACATGAAACAGTAGCAGGCTAACCCCCTAGCTGGTGGGTAGGGTAAAGTCGGGGTACAGGCTAGCCATGTACAAGGATGGAAAGCACAGGAGAAAACCCAGCTGGAGACACAGGTCTGGTACCCAAGCCACAGGAGCAGAAGAGCTCCTTTGAGCAGGGCATCTCGGCTGGAGAGACGATGCCCCTGGAAGAGCTCAGGCGCCCGTGCTGAAGCAGTGGTCCAAGGCCCAGGATGCTGGGGAGACCCAGAGAAGGGGAGCCGGGCGTAGGCGGAGACTTGGGAGAGGCTTGTGTCCCGGAAGCTACGTGGGAAGACTGAGTCATGCGTGGCATCGAATGCTGCTGAGAGGTCAAGCAAAGCGAGCTCTGAGCAACGACTGGGTTTAGTCAAGAAGAAGAACAGCTGTAGTTTCAGACCTAGGAGGTTTCAGGTGAAGGAGGGGGAGGAATTCCGTTATACTGGGTGCCGGTGGAGGGATCCACGAGGGGGAGCGGAAGAAGGGACGTCAACGAGGATTTTTTTTTTTTTTTTTAATATAAGACCAGAAAGATGTGAGTCCATTTTAATACTAATGGGAATGGGCCGCTGCCAACGAGAAGGCTGAAGAGGGCACTGTCCCCTGAGCAGGTGGGCTTCCGGAGGAGGCAGGAAGGGCTGGGCCAGGCGCTCTGTGCTATGTCCCCCCAGCCATCCGATCTGAGGCCCTGCCACCTGCAATCTGCCACCTTTCAGGGGTGGCTCCACGCTCCACGTCCCCTTAACGGACCCGTCACCCCTTCCTCCCTTCCGAGCGCATCCAGCCAGACTGCCTCACTGCTTTGGCAGAGCACAGCACGCAAAGCCTAACGAAGTCTTCTAAGCATCGAGCAGCTTCTCTCTCTCTAGTCCTGAAACTCAGAGGCCTGTGATGAAGAACAAGGCAAAGACCCTTTGGCAGATGAGTCCACGGTGGCCTAAAGAACAGGACAAAAACTCAAGAGCTCGCCTGCACGCTAATGACAGGGCTGCCAGCTCCCCCACCGGCGCCTGTGGAAAGCTCATCTCTCTTCCTCTGGGCCCTGGGCTCTGGACGCTGTGCTCGGGATCCCCGTGGCTGAGCTGGACACAGAGAAAGGGGATGCTGTCCCCGTCTTCAGGCCTGGACAGCGCCGCAGCACAATGGTTTTCCTTGCCCTTGTTTTTCCTCAGGACAGCAGCAGCCTTGGGGTCCTGGGGCAACCTGAGAGAGGACAAGAAGGAGCCACCCAAACTGCCAAGGCTGAACTTTCCCTGGTCTGGGCATGTGGGGAGATAGAATCTGACTGGATTTAGACAAATAAAGAAATGGGACACAGGAGTTCCCGTTGTGGCTCAGCAGCAATAAATCTGACTAGTATCCATGAGGACGCAGGTTCGATCCCTGGCCTCACTTGGTGGGTTAAGGATCTGGCGTTGCCATGAGCTGTGGTGTAGGCTGGCAGCTGCAGCTCCGATTCCACCCCTAGCCTGGGAACATCCATATGCCACATGCACAGCCCTAAAAAGCTGAAAGAGAAAGAAAGAAAGATAGATGTGTCCCATTTAAATAAATAAATAAATAAATATTAAAAAAAAAAAAAGATGGGACACATCTTGTAACCTCCAGCCTGTTGTGCACTTCATCTCTGTAACCCTCCTTTGGGGCCTGGGAGTGGCTGATGAGACGTTCCCTCGGCGCAGTCCAGGCAACGTCCTCTGCTGAGAGGGGTGGGGAGGCAGAGAGGCCACTTCACCGTTCCTGGGCTCCTTCCCCCCACGCCCCCCCACCACCCTGCCTCCCCAGGCAGCCCTACTTCCAGATGCGAGCCCTGCACTGGCGCTCACGTTCTAAACCCCGAGCTTTACCTGCTCTCCCGGACACTGCCTGCCTGCCCCTCCAGAACCCTCTCCATTCTTCTCCGGCTCCATCTCCCCGAGGGCCTGACCTCTGCTGCTGCCCTGGCTCCCCTGCCCCCTGGCTTCCTGTGGCAGTTGCTCAACACAAGGCAGATGGCTGCAGTTTTCTGTTGCTGAGTCACAAACCGCCCAAAAGGTAGGGGCTTAAACAACCATAGGTTCTTATTTTTCACAATTTGGTGGGTTGGCTGGATGGTTTCTGCCCTGGGCTCCCTCGAGCTGTGTTTAGTCCTTAATTCGTCTACACATATGGTTGCTCAACATTCTCCAGTCACCCAGGTTCTAGAAGACAGTCAGACTGCCATTATCATCGTCCTGGATTCTGGGCCCCTTAACCTTCCATCCTGCCTGCGCTATTGATCCATAACCCCGAGCATCTCTAGTTTTCTCTTTCCTGTTCCTGCAAAGCTGGAAAAAATAATTAACCCAAAAAGCCATAGCCCACTACAAATTCACGCCATCCAGCATCAAGGTCCTGGATGTTGCCTGGAAATCCTTTCTTTCACCTCCTGTTGGTTCCCTAGCAAATTCCTCCCCAAACGGCTATTCTGAATCCTCTCTTGCCTCAAGCTCCAAAGCACTGACCCCCTGAATCTCAGCAGAAAACCCTGTCACCTAGGTCCCTGACCAAATGAGAACTGCTGAGCTTGGCAGCATCACTGACCCCCCCCCCCCCCCACCCCCGACCACCCGCTTTGTCAGCTCAAGCACATGTAAACCACCAACATGGACCTCTCCTAGTTCTCCGGGGACAGTGCCCCTCCTGGCTCGCAGACGACCGCCTTCTTTCCGGGCCCTCACGTGGTGGGGGGAGAGCAGGTTCCAGGTTCCCTCTCCTGCTAGGGCCCTAATCCCATCATAGGGGCTCCCCTCTCAGGCCCTCATCTAAACGTCATCACTTCCCAAAGGTCCCACCTCTAAACACCATCACACTGGGCTTAGGGCCTCAGCATAGGAACCTGAGAAGGACTCGAACACCAGTCCGTGACACCGCCTTTGCAGGCTCTCCCCTCTCACCGCGGAACAAGTATGGACATATGTCCCTGATGCTCTCGACTCTGGGGAAATAAAAAGCGGCCTTCTCAATAAAGCTAACCAATTTTTGTGTTTCTTCTAGTCTTGCTTCTTCTTTTTAACACACCTGCCTCTCTCTCTCTCAGCATCTTCTTTATTAGTTTTTATCAGTTGCTCCTCTTTTGTAAAAAAAGGAGCCGTAAAGAAGTTTGGAAAGAAAGCTGTAAAACATTCACCTATCTTCTTTATCTTGAAAAAAATTTCTGGAGGGGCCCTACCACGTCCAACCATTTGATTTCTCAGCTTCCGTTCGCTATCACAATACTTCTTATCTTGCAACTGTCAATTCCATTTCCCACCCCTGCACTCCATGCCTGACCCCTCTGCAAAATCCTGCCACCACCGGCTCTCTAAACACCAGTCAGTCCAGGTCTCTCTCGGCTCCCTGGTTCCCTGTGACCCACCCTTCTTCCTATGACCCCCTCCAGTGCCCCTGCCCTGGACCCCTGGTCGCAAGACAATCTCAACTGTTAAAAAAAAAAAAATATAACAGAAAGCTAAGAGAATAGGAAGGAGCTTAGATTTGGACAAAAAGACCACTGGGGATCTTAATAATAACACGTGCAAAGGAGAGAGGAAGAGAAGTCCCCCTTCGAAGGGCCAGTGGGAAGAAAACTGAGCCCACAAGTGCAGAAACACAATTGAGGAGAAAGCTCAGTTCTTACTCTGTGCCAGGCACGGCTCCAGCACAGCGTGGCTATCAACTCGCTTAATCCTCACAACCCAGGAGGTAGGTACGACTACTATCTCCATCTTACAGATGAGGAAACTAAAACCCAAAGACGTTTACACAACTTGCCTGGGGCCAATCAACTATACTTACAAAAGTATAGTTGATGGACGATGGAGCGTTAATTTCTGCTGCACAGCAAAGTGTATATGTGTGCGTATATATATGTATGGAAGTCCATATAGACAGATACACGTATATATATATTCTTTCTCACATTCTTCCCCGTTACGGTGTATCAGAGGATACTGAACACAGTTCCCCGTGCTCTACAGTAGGACCTTATTGCTCATCCAGCCTATATATATATGATCACTTGCATCTGTAGAGCCAGTAGAGTAAAGCAACGATTTCTTCAGGACAAGGAGCTGTGGAGAAGTCTGATGAAAGCGCTAAGCAGACCATGGGGATGAGAACAGAAACGAAGTCTCTCAGAATGTGAGAAAAGTTCATGAATTAGCTTTCTGGCTTAGGAATGGACATCTCCTCCAGGATTCCTAAAAAATGGACTTAGCATCTCATTCTTTTTTTTTTTTCTTTTGCTGTACCTGCAGCATTTGGGAGGTTCCCAGGCTAGGGGTCGAATCAGAGATGCACCTACCGGCCTTCACCCCAGCCAGAGCCATGCAGGATCCGAGCCACGTCTGCGACCTACACCACAGCTCACGGCAATGCCAGATCCTTAACCCACTGAGCGAGGCCAGGGATCGAACCCACAACCTCATGGTTCCTAGTCGGATTTGTTTCTGCTGCGCCATGATGGGAACTCCTCACTCATCTCCCTTATGCCAGGATCATGATCTGTATGGAAGTGAGAAAAAACATCTCCTCAAAACAGCTTATTTTACAAAGGAGGAAAACGGCGCCACAGAAATGTCAGGTAATTTCCCCAAGATGCTAGTCAGCAGTGGAAATGGGGTTCAGACACACACAGGCTGGAATCCACACTCTTAACCACTGCACACAGCTGTTTCTCAGACATCTCAACAGAGCATTTAGTTAGACTTAAAGGAGAACTTCTCTATTATAAAAAGGTGCTTCTAAAGAAAGCTGTGGATGTGTTACCCCACGGGAGCCTTACAGATCGATCCAGGGATCACAGACTGATGACCCAAGGAACAAATGAGGCTCTCGGACACTGTTTTGTTCAGCACAACACTGGTTTGCTTTATTTGTTTAGAGAGGACATACCTGAATATCATGAGAAATATCTTATATTTCTGACTCACACCATTATATTCTAAGCCTGGTCCATGTAGAGAGCTGTGTTTATCACTCCTGGAAAATATCAATTTTTTACTGTTTAGGGGTCTACCCGCAAAATGCAGAGGAGGAGCCAAATGACTTTTTTTTTTCTTTTGAGAGCTGCACCTGCAGCATATGGAAGTTCCCAGGCTAGGGGTCCAATCGGAACTGCAGCTGCCGGCCTACCCCACAGCCACAGCAACACCAGATCCGAGCCACATCTGTGACCTACACCACTGCTCACGGCAATGCCAGATCCTTAACCCACTGAGTGGGGGCAGGGATTGAACCTGCGTCTTCGTGGATACTAATCAGATTCCTTTCCACTGAACTACGACGGGAACGCCCCCAAATGACTTCTTAAAGTTCTCCCCAAGTGCTCTGATTCTAGGATTGTTTTTAAAAACACATATACACAAAACCTGTGGTTTATGTAAAAGAATGTTTTTGTTCTCAGAAGATATATGTTGGAATATTTCAGGGAAAAGGTCCCAGTGTCTACAACTTACTCTCAAATAGTCCCAGCAAAATGAAAATAATGATAAAATGCATAAATACGTACATATGGAGAGAGGGTACGCAAGCAAAAGCAAAAACATGGCAAAACGTTAAGAACTGGTGAATCTAGGCGAAGGTACACAAGAGTTCAAGTGTACCATTTAGAATTTATCTGTAAGTTTGAATTTTTTTGAATAAAAAGCTTTTACTAAAAAAAATAAGTAGGAGTTCCCGTCGTGGCTCAGCAGAAACGAATCCGACTAGGAATCATGAGGACGCAGGTTCGATGCCCAGCCTCGCTCAGCGGGTTAAGGATCCAGCATTGCCATGAGCTGTGGTGTAGGTCGCAGACGCGGCTTGGATCCCACCTTGCTGTGGCTGTGGTGTAGGCTGGAGGCTACAGCTCCAATTTGACCCCTAGCCTGGGAACCTCCACATGGTGCAGGTGCAGCCCTAAAAAAAAAAGTAACTTTCATCCTCAGTAATCAAAACCAAAGTAGTAAGAAATAATAATAGAAATTCTGCCTTGTATAAATTATTCATAAAACAATTTGCTCTTGGGGTTCCCACTGAGGCACAGTGGGTTAATGATCCGGTTTGTCTCTGCAGAGGCTCCAATTCTATCTTCCACCTAATGCAATGGGTTAAAGGATCCAGCTTTGCCCCAGTTGTGTCTCGGATTCAGTCCCTGACGGGGGAACTTCCATATGCATGGGTGTGGCCATTAAAAACAACAACAAAACAACACCAATCTGCTCTTTTGTGTTACCCTATTTTTAGCATTTGGGTTTGAAAAGTTGATTATTAAAGACGTCTTACCCTCGGTTTCACAATAAAATATACTAGTAACAACACTTATACTCAGTACTTTAGAATTGAAAATTGAAAATTTGGCAACACTAGATAAAGCTACAAGATTTTGTTTCATGAAATACAAGTGGAGGTGACACTGGAGATCAGCCCTCTGCTCTTGCTGGTAAAAGAAAAACATGAGTGGGGGGAGCGCTTTCCATCCCCAGACCAAACAACGCGAAGGCAGCGCAGGGAACTGCTCCTGTGGCTGCAGGATTAAGGGCTGGTTCTTGTGATTCTAACAAGCACTGGGCTCAAGATCTCTAAAGATAAGCAGCCAGTCCATCGGCCTCTGGCCGAGCAGGCAGCTCAACGGGGAGGGTCCTTCTATGGCAATCAGGTGACTGCATTGCCCAGTGAAGGCCACAAAGAAGAAAACAATGCAAAGGCAAAGGAGGTGGAGAAGCGAGGTGATGCTTAAATATTCAGCGCCCCTTCCCCTCTCGTGTGCTCTTGCTTCAAATGATACCAGATGAGGTGAACATATTTCAAGAGGCCTCCCAGGTTCCTAGAGTCCCCGGGGAGGAGAGTAAAGGGAAATTACGGCAGAAGCAGAGGACTCGGGGCTTCTCTCATCCTCCCATGTCCTGAAATACAAGGCGAGAGGCACCAAAGGCCAAATGATCACATGAGCTCCTCTCACATTACATATAATTCTAGCGCCAAGACTATGAGACGCAGCAGAAGGGGTCGGGGGGACACTGAAGAACTCCAGATGGAGCTGGATGCAGCTGAGATCCTGGCCATTCTGGAGGCAATCATATTGCTGACACTCAGCCTCACCCCCTGTAAGGCTCTTCTTGAAAGTGAGCGAAGAGGAGTTCCTGTTGTGACTCAGCCATAACGAACCTGACTAGTATCCATGAGGACCCAGGTTCAATCCCTGGCCTCGCTCAGTGGGTTAAGGATCTGGCGTTGCTGTGAGCTGTGGTATAGGTCGCAGATGCGGCTTGGATCCCGTGCTGCTGTGGCTGTGGGGTAGGCCGGTGGCTATGGCTCCGATTTCTAGCCTGGGAACCTCCATATGCTTCAGGTGCTGCCCTAAAAAGAAAAAAAAAATAATAATAAAGGTGAGCTAAGAAAAACACCAGAAATGCAATAAAGAAATGGCCAAAAGAAGACCAGGCCATCAATTTTTTAGAAAAAGATGGGGGTCTGGAAAGGAAGAGATCTGAAAAGTATAAGAAAACACTGAAAGAGGTGAAAATACAGTTTTAGGAAATAAGGAAGAGAAATCTCAAAGCTTAAGATGAGAACTTTTAAAAGATTTTTGGAAATAAAGTATTAAATGGGAACTGGAAAATGAAATAAAAAATTGAAAGAAGAAAGCAACTGATAAAATTATATATAATATGAAGGCTGATTAACCTATTTAACTTACTACTAAGTGAGATTTTGAAATTGATGGAAATTTATTTATTTATTTTTCTTTTTACAGTCACACCTGCAGCATATAGATATTCCCAGGCCAGGAGTTGAATCAAAGTTGCAGCTGCCAGCCTACACCACAGCCATAACAACACCAGATCCAGAACTGAGCCCCATCTGTGACCTACACAGCACCTTGAGGCAATGATAGGTCTGTAACCCACCAAACAAGGCCATGGATTGAACCCACATTCTCAGAGACAACGTCGAGTCCTTAACCCACCGAGCCAAAACAGGAGCTCTGAAAATTATTTTAACATAACCTTTTAAAACTAATTAATACTATTAATAATAATAATTTTAAACTAATTTAATATTAACTTATTAAAGCACTTAAAATTATTAGTCACTTTTTTTTTGTCTTTTTGCTTTTTCTAGGGCTGCTTCCCGCGGTTTATGGAGCTTCCCAGGCTGGGGGTCGAATCGGAGCTGCAGCCACCGGCCTATGCCAGAGTCACAGCAACACCAGATCTGAGCCGCGTCTGCGACCTACACCACAGCTCACAGCAACGCCGGATCCTTAACCCACTGAGCGAGGCCAGGGATCGAACCCGCAACCTCATGGTTCCTAGTCGGATTTATTAACCACTGCGCCATGACGGGAACTCCTATTAGTCGCCTTTTAAAAGAACTATTTAAAAATACTGAAATTGACATAGTAAAATAAAATAGTTTTTAAGTTTTAACAATTTCTTCTAAAGTCTTTCTCTCAGGGTTTTGGAAGAGGGAGAAGGCATAAACAAACTCATTGGTGGGAGTTCCTGTTGTGGCGCAGCAGAAACGAACCTGACTAGTCCATGAGGTTATGGGTTCGATCCCTGGCCTTGCTCAGTGGGTTAAGGACCCAGCGTTGCCGTGAGGTGGGATGTAGGTCGAAGACGGGGCTTAGATCTGGCGTTGCTGTGGCTGTGGTGTAGGCCGGCGGCTACAGCTCTGATTCGACTCCTAGCCTGGGAACCTCCATATGCCGTGGGTTCGGCCCTAAAAAGACAAAAAACAAAAAACACCCTCATTTGTGTACATAGTGTGAAGGTATTTAACTGGTTCCTCAGGAGGAAAAGCTGTGGTTGGGAGCATTTGCATCTCCATCCTGCAAACAGGCCCATCACGGCCAACTTCAAGCTCCCAACCTGACGTCACATGAGGCAGAACTGGGAAGAGATGCAGGACAGCACACCACCGCATGGCACCCCACCGGGCGGGAGACAGAGACCATCTCCGGAGCATAAGAAAGACTAAAACATGGTAGAGTAACCAGGGCTTGCTAAGTCTTGACCATTTGTTACCTTTGTTATTTTTTCACTGTTACTGAAAATATTTATTTTGCATTTTATACAGAACAACCTGAAAAAGTACAGAATGCTTCATGAGGTGTGTGGCACACTAATTTCTCTGCACCATTAATTCTAGTTTTAGTCTAAGTGCTGCCCAAGACAGCACATTTGTTTTTCATATAATTTACTGGTAAGTTTATATGCCGTATTTTTCTTTAATATAAATGTGGTTTGAACAGTGGCTTGCAGAATTGCTGAAAACTTAACCACTGGCTCTTGTGAGCTGGTTACAAGTCTGCGCACTCCGGCTCGTGCACACTCTGATCCCCTGAGTCCCAGCTACTTCATTCAGACAGGTCAAGTGACTGCCACCTCTAGACGGGCATCTCCTGAACAACCAGCACACTTAGGACCAACTCACTTAGTGTTATACACAAAACAGAAATGGAACACAATCTCTTTTGTTTGTTTTGTTTTGTCTTTTTTCCATTTCTTGGGCGGATCCCGCGGCATATGGAGGTTCCCAGGCTAGGGGTCTAATCGGAGCTGTAGCCACCAGCCTACACCACAGCCACAGCAACACGGGATCCGAGCCTTGTCTGCGACCTACACCACAGCTCACAGCAACGCCGGATCCTTAACCCACTGAGCAAGGCCAGGGATCAAACCCGCAACCTCATGGTTCCTAGTCAGATTCATTAACCACTGCGCCACGACAGGGACTCCTACAACCTTTTAAAAAAAAAAAAAATCAAAAAATCTTTTTCCTCTGGAAAAAATTTTTCTTCCTCTTAATTTTATGGGATTTAAAAAAAATTACCAACACCTTAATTTTGTTAGGGCTATCACAGAAAATGAAAATCAACTTTCATTTAAAGTCCTTAAAATATGGGAGTTCCCATCATGGCTCAGTGGTTAACGAATCCAGACTAGGAACCATGAGGTTGCGGGTTTGATCCCTGGCCTTGCTGAGTGGGTTAAGGATCCAGTGTTGCCGTGAGCTGTGGGTCGCAGACGCAACTTGGATCCTGCATTGCTGTGGCTGTGGTGTAGGCCGGCAGCTATAGCTCCCGTTCGATCCCTAGCCTGGGAACCTCCACATGCCAAGGGTGCGGCTCTCGAAAAGACAAAAAGACAAAATAAATAAACAAACAAATAAATAAAGTCCTTTTTGCAGAGACAATTCTTTTGTCAGAGTAGAGTTCTCTTAGATTGATAGAACAACAGCATTTTTGGTTAAATACTAAGAATGTGTTCGCACACCTGCACTATATACACAGTAGTATACATGGAGGTGAAGTCATTTCATAAGAAATGAATCACAGTAAGGTGGCCCAATGGTGGTACTATTATTTAATTTACATACAGCAATTAGACCACTGAAAAGGTTTGGCCAGGGGCCCCACGTTCAGTGAGTGCAGTATCTTGTTCCTGACACAAGATGGAGCTAGCGGCACTGAGCTAGATCGTGAGTCTACAGTTTATGGGCAGCCTAAGGTCAATTCACGTTGCCAAGGGGGCAGGACAGGGGCGGGGAGTGGGATGGACCAGAGTTTAGGGTTAGTAGAAGCAAATAATTACATTTAGAATGGATAAACAACAAAGTCCAACTGTATAGCACAGGGAGCTACATCCAATCTCCTGGGATAGACCATGATGGAAAATAATATTTTAAAAGAATGTAATATATATATTATATAGGACTGAGTCACTTTGCTGTACAGCAGAAATTGGTACAACACTGTAAATGAACTATACTTTAATTTTTTTTTAAAAAAATCACAAAGTGAAGACCTGATTCCAGACAATTGCAATTCTAAGAAAAGAATAAACAAAATTATATCTCCTCTATGAAATAGCTGATACTTGGCTAAGTACGAGAAAATATTTAAGGTAATACAAAATTTTATGAGATGAACAAAGCAGGATTTGAAGATGATTTTCATTTATTTAATAAATATTTCTTGAGCGCTACCATGTTCCAGGTACAACAGAAAACAAAATGAAGACCTTGCTTTTATAGAGGCATTCTTCACAGATTAAATGTATTTGGGCAAAGTCATGAAATGAAGCTGAAACAATGGCAAATCTCCTTATTTAACAGAACTGCTCTGCTCCAAAACAAAGGCTTCTTTTTCCCAAGTCACCTACAATCGAGGATCATTTTTCTACTGCTAAAATGTTTTTTGAAAACCTTCTGGTTCTACCTTATTACAGTATTATTTCTTACATATTCCTATGTGCTAAAGTTTGCAGCTTCTAAATGAGGAAGTCTGGATCTCCTGTGTATTCACAGAAAAAAGTTTCCATAAAATATTGGGCATTGCTGGAGTTCCCGTCAGGGCACAGAGGAAACAATCTGACTAGGAACCATGAGGTTGCGGGTTCGATCCCTGGCCTCGCTCAGTGGGTTAAGGACCCGGCATTGCCGTGAGCTGCAGTGTAGCTTTAGATCCTTCGTTGCTATGGCTGTGGTGTAGGCCGGCAGCTATAGCTCCAATTAGACCCCTAGCCTGGGAACCTCCATATGCCTCAGGTGTGGCCCTAATAAGAAAAAAAAAGGGCATTACAGACAGTGATATCATAAATAAATAACTTAATGGCATCTTTGCTTTTACACCTGCTATGGCTCAGGCACTTCCCTAAGCGCCGTGGGTACCATCATGAATTGGATGGGCCAGGTCCCTACTCTAACCACGGAACTCGCCATCAAGTAGAAGGTACACACACACACACATACACACCCACACACAAATAAGCAGGAGATGATTTTAGGCGGTGAGAGAAGACATCACAAACACCACCGCCATCACAGCTGCACTGGGTTACTGGAACTGCCACGACAGAGTACCCCAGACCGGGCGGCTGAAACAACAGAAGTTTATTACCCCACAGTTCTGGAGGCTAGAAGTCCAAGGCCGAGGTGCTGGAAGTGTGGCTTGCAGACAGCCGACCCCTGCTGTGCCCTCTCCTGGTCCTTCCCCATGCACGCATCCCTCATGCCTCTCTGGGTCCAAATTTCTTCTTTTTCTACGGTCACCCATCAGGATAGATCAGGGCCTGCCCTAAGGCAGGCATTTTAACTTCTCGTCCAACTTCTCGTCCTCTCTTTAAAGATCTGATCTCCAAATAAAGATCCCATCCTGAGGTGCTGGGCACTGGAGACAGGACTCTGGGGGAACACAATTCAGCCCCGGCACGAGAGTCATCGTGATGGTGACACTCCTACTACCAGCTTCCTCTCGGATCGACGTTCTTTCGTGCCCGGACCACGGCCAGAGCCCTCACGTAGTCCGTCTGTTTTTGCGCCTGACAATCACCTCAACCCATTCTCCTCACGGCAGCTGGCCCGAAGAGTCTTTTTAAAATGGAAATCCCAGCGTGCAATGCCTCTGCTTAAACACCTCCCGAGGCTCCCTGCTGCACTTGAGAATCTAAACTCCTTTTCATGCCCATCCGCTCCACATAATTTGGCCCCTGCTGGCCCCTCTGTCTTGATCTTATACCACCTTCCCTGCAGCTACACCGTCCTTGCGGCTTTTCTCTACCACACGAAGCCCTTCCCTTCTCAGCCCACCACGGGGCTGGCTTCTAATCGGAAAGATCTTGACTTAAAATTACCTCCAGAGAAACTTGCCCTGATCAAAATGTTTCAAGTGTTCCATCTCACATCTAACTCCTCCTCCTTCTCTAAGACATCATCCTCCTTTATTTTCTTTGGAGCCCATTTGATTACTTCATCCTGTCTGACTTACTTTATCGTGTTTATTACTATGTAAAGCTCTATCTATTTAACCGTTTGCTTGTATATCGTCTTCCTCTTCCTTCTAAAATACAAGCTTCGGAGTTCCCCTCGTGGCACAGTGGTTAACAAATCTGACTAGGAACCATGAGGTTGCGGGTTTGATCCCTGGCCTTGCTCAGTGGGTTAAGCATCTGGCGTTTGCCATGAGCTGTGTGGTGTAGGTCGCAGACGTGGCTCAGATCCTACGTTGCTGTGGCTCTGGTGTAGGCCAGTGGCTGTGGCTCCGATTAGACCCCTAGCCTGGGAACCTCCATATGCCACAGGAGCAGCCCAAGAAATGATAAAAAGATAAAAAAAAAAAAAAAAGATAAAATACAAGCTCCAGAAGGACAGGGGCCTTTCACTGCTGTATTCAGCAACAAGGAGCTCACACCTAACAGGGACTCAGTAAATATTTGTTGAATAATGAATGAATACTTTTCTACACATTGACTCATTTAATTCACACATCAATCCATACTATAATCTCCAGTTTTACTGAGAGAACTCTATAAACTATAATGGGAAAAATAAAAATCATTAAAAAAAAAAAAACCTCCACCTTAAAAATAAGATAACTGGGAAGTTCTGGTCATGGAGCAGCGGAAACAGATCTGACTAGGAACCATGAGGTTGCGGGTTCGATCCCTGGCCTCGCTCAGGAGGTTAAGGATCCAGCGTTGTCATGAGCTGTGGTGTAGGTCGAAGACGTGACTCCGATCTGGGGCTGCTGTACAGGGCTGTGGTGTAGGCCGGCAGCTGTAGCTCTGATGAGACCCCTAGCCTGGGAACCTCCACATGCCAAGGGTGTGGCCCTAAAAAGACAAGAAGACAAAAAAAAAAAAGGAAAGAAAGAAAACTGGGAGTTCCCGTTGTGGCTCAGAGGTAATGAACCTGACTAGTATCCAGGAGAATGAGGGCTTGATCCCTGGCCTCCATCAATGGGTTAAGGATCTGGCATTGCTGTGAGCTGTGGTGTAGGCTGGCAGCTGTAGCTCCCGATTCAACCCCTAGCCTGGGAACTTCCATATGCTGTGAGCGCAGCCCTAAAAAGAAAAAAAAGAAAAAAAATACAATAAGATAAATAAAAATTAAAAATAAGAAAACTGGAACCAGAGAAGTCGTTTGATCCACCCTCGAGGAACATAACTAGTTTGGAGCCAAACTGAAAGCTGGTCCCCATCCTCGGACACCTGAGATTCTGTCTCTCACACTCCTTGAAATATCTTTTTCGAACAAATCATGGTGATTAGTGTAATTTGGGATGAAAAGTAGTGACAAAGAAAAAGACTCAGATGCAGATCAGAACCACTATGCCTTTTGGATATTTCTCATGGATGTTTTGGTTATAACGAGGGTTTGATGAATGTTTATAAATTAATTGACTAAAACATTTTTCCTTGTTGTAAAGGTCTAAATAATTCCAAATTCAACACTGCCAAGTGGCCACTCACTGCCCAAAGAAAACAAACAAATAAAAAGCTCCTGGAGTTTCCTGTTTAAGCAATAACACTGAAACATTTTAAACTACAGTCATCACGATTACGGAGAAGCTCAACCCATGGATGCTAAAATTAGTGGACAAGGTTTGAGGAGAAATAGGATGTTTGCAGAGTCCTGAAGCATCTCCCCAAGATATCTGCAAATTACAAAGGGGAAAAAAAGAACTTTAAAGTGGAGAAACCTGAGGTTAACATTAGCCAAGAGACACATCAATATCAAGTACCTCTTGCCATGGTGCACTGAGAAGGACACAAAAATCACAGGATTCTTGCCAAAAATGCATTACCTCAATCTATGCATGCAAAAACATCTAACAAACCCAAACCGAGAGACAGTCTACAAAATCACCGAGCCAGGACTTTTCACAAATACCAAGGTCATGGAAGCCTGAAAGACTGAGGACGTATCACAGAACGGAGGACCTAAAGAGACACAGAAACTAAAGGCAACATAGGATTCTGCATCGGACCCTGGAAGAGAGGAGGGAGATGAGTGGAAACGCTGGTGCAAAGCACTAGAATCTACAGTTTTTCATGGTCTGGAACAAATGCTAAGCTCTCTTATCTTTTATTTTTTTAAATTTTTTTTAGGGCCACACCTGCGGGATATGTAAATTCCCAGGCTAGGGGTCCAATCAGAGCTGCAGCCGCCGGCCTACACCACAGCCACAGCAACACCAGATCGGAGTTGTGTCTGCAACCTACACTGCAGCTCAAGGCAATGCCGGATCCTTAACCCACTGAGCGAGGCCAAGGATCGAACCCAAGTCCTCATGAATATTAGGTGGGTTCGTTACCACTGAGCCATGCCGGGAACTCCACAAATGTTAATTTCTTAACTTTGATAATTGAACTATAGTTCTATAAGATGTGACCGTCAGGAGAAGTGGATACACAGAACACTCTACTATTTCCACATTCCTGTAACTCTTAACATTAATTTCAAAATGAAATGTTTTTTAAAACACTGAAAAAGATTAAATTTTAAAACAATGGCATATTAAGTTCCTTCTTTTTTCTATGGGCAAAGAATGGAGATTTCTGGCTAATCAGATATTTTTAAAGAGTTAGTACTTTTACATATTAGGGATATTAGCCATTTGCAATATAATATTTTCACAAACTGTCATTTGTATCTTGATTTTTTTTTAATGTTTTTTTTTAAGCTTGAAAAAATTTTATGTGGCTGAAGATGTCAATCTTTTTACTTCTGGATTTTATTTTGAGTCCTTTTCTTGACTCCAAATTCATAAAGGAATTCACCCATATATTTTTTAATACTTGCAAGATTTTTTTGCTGCATATAGACTTTATTTTGGTATACAACCGGTTGTACAGATTTAATTTTATATTTTTTCAAACGGATATCCAGGTGTTAGGTCTATCTTCTCCCCACTTAGTGGAAATGTCTCCTGTATCATGTGTTCACTTTCCACTGGCCCTTGGGACTATTTCTGGATTTTCTGTTCTAGTTCCCTGGTCTGTTACGCCACACTTGTTTAATTGTAAAGGATTTGGAGTATGTTTTAATACAAATAAAACTAAACTTACCTCCTTGTTCTCCTTCATCAGTGTTTTCTTAGCCATTCTGCTTGTTTCTTCATGTGAACATTAAATACACTTGTCTAGCTCCAGAAAAGATTTGTTGGTATTTTAACTGTGTTTGTGTTAGGTTTATAAGTTAATTTAGGATTAGTTGACATCTTTATGATTTCAAGTCTTCCTATCCAAAAACACAGTATGTCTTTCCATTTGTTCACGTCTATATTTTTCAGATTTTCCTAATGTAACATTGTACTTTTTGTTATATTTATGTCTATAAATTTTAGCTTTTTATTGCTACTGTATGGGTCTTATCATGCATTATATTACCTAACTGATCATGATTTGTATGGTTGAAGGCTTTTGAATTCTGTGTATTAACTTTATTTCCTACAACTTTATTCAACTTTCTTCTTCTGTGCAGTAATTTTTCAATTGATTTTTTTTTGGGGGGGGGGTTCCAGCTATGTCATGATTTCATACCTACAAATAGAGGCCGTTCTCTATCTTCTGCCTTTCCTCCCTTTTACCATTTCGTGTCCAACACTTGTACCTCGGTTACTACCTGTCTAACTGCGCTGGCTGAGGCTTCTGGTTAACACGGAGTAATAATGGTGAATGCGGATATTCCTGTTTCTGATTTTAACTGAAATGCTGATTATCCTTCCTCACTAAATAAGAAACTGGCTTTGAGGCTGAGATAGAGATATTTCAAGTTAAGGAAATAGTTCCTCAAGATCTACTTTGTTGAGGGTGATGGCTAATTTTATGAGTCAACTTGACTGACTTTAAGGGCTGCCCAGCCGGGGGGCTGGGGGGGGACGTGTGAGGGAGTCTCGGGAATTGAGCATTTGAATGGGTGGACTTAGTAAAGAAGATCGCCCCCACCCAGCTGGATGGGCATCATCCAATCTGCTGGGTTCTGAAGACAACAGAAAAGTGGAAGAAGGGCAGGTCTGTTCTCTCTGCCTGAGCTGAGACATGCATCTTCCTCCGGTCCTTGGACACCCATGCCCCTGCTCAGGCCTTGAGGCTCCGAACAGGACCTACACCACAGCCCCCCGAGTCTTGGGCTTTGGCCTAGGACTTACACCCCAGGCTGCCCTGGTTCTCGGGCCTTCAGGCTCAGCATGAATTACACCACCGGCTTTTTGAATCTCCAGCTTGCAGATGGCAGATCATGGGACTTCTTGGCCTACATAATTATATGAGCCAGTTCCTATAATCTCCTCTCTATATAAATATGTGTGTGTGTGTGTGTATATATATAAAATGATGAATGTGTGCTGAAATCTGCCACATGCCTCTTGAGTATCTACAAATATGATCCTATGCTATTTCTTCTCAGAGCTTCTAATATGATGCAATACATCATAGAACTGTTCATTCCTTCCTAAAATCAATCCCATTTTGCTTTAAATGTGCTGTTGCAATATGTTGCTAGTATTTTATTTGTCATTTTTGTATCGATGTTCATCAGTAAGATTGGGCTTTTTAATGCAATTAAGTTTGGGGTATCAATATTATATGCACTTCAAAAAAAAAGAATTTGGAAATTTGCCTTCTTTCCTTATTTTCCAGCAGAGATTAAGTACCATTGCGACTAAAATTTTCTTAGATTCGACAGAATTCTTTAGAAGCCTCTTCATGAGAGAGTCCTTTGAAAACATGCCTACTGAGTCTGCGGAAACTCGTATGTTTAGGTTTTCTGCCTTTACTGGGATCAGTTTTTTTGTTAGTTTTGCTTTGCTTTTTACTTTTGGCAATTGACTTTTTTTGTTTGTTTGTTTTGTTTTTTGTTTGTTTGTTTGGTTGGTTTTTTTGGTCTTTTTGCCTTTCCTATGGCCATATCCGGGCATATAGAGGTTCCCAGGCTAGGAGTCAAATCGGAGCTGTAGCCACTGGCCTACGCCAGAGCCACAGCCACAGCAACGTGGGATCCGAGCCGCGTCTGCCACCTACACCACAGCTCATGGCAACGCCGGATCCTTAACCCACTGAGCAAGGCCAGGGATCGAACCTGAAACCTCATGGTTCCTAGTCAGATTCATTAACCACTGAGCCACGACGGGAACTCCAGCAATTGACTTTTTGTACGTGAATAATTCAGTCATTTTTTAGTATATTCACAATGGTGAGCAGCCATTAATGACCACTTGTGATCCTAGAACATTTTCATCACCCTGGAAGTACCTGCATCCCTGTTAGCGGTCCTCACATTCCCCCCCGCCACCTCCTCACACGCATTAATCTACTCTCTGTCTCTATAGACCTGCCTATAACCTGTGGACATTTCATATAAATGTCATACAGATTACAGCTTCCCCTGCTGGGCTTCTTTCACTTAGAAGAATGCTTTCAAGGTTCATCTATATTGTAGGATGAGTCTCTGCTCAAGTGTTGGCCCAAGGTCCTGGATTGGTGTGGTTTTAGCTTCCCAGCTGATTCTAATGTGCACCCAGCACTAGGAACCCCTGCTCCAGTCCACATGCCAACCTACCCACCATCCTGTAGCCAGCTTCCTTTCTAAAAAACCCAAGTCTAGGAGTTCCCTTGGGGTGCAGCGGGTTAAGGATCCAGTGTTGTTACTGCTGCAAGCTCAGGCCTCTGCCGTGGCTCAGGTTTGATCCCTGGCCCAGAAACCTCCACATGGCATGGGCCTGGCCAAAAAATTAAAAAAAAATAAAATCAAAAACCCGAGTCTAGTCTTAGCACTGCTCTACATGTATGGATTCGTACTGGCTACATAACCAAATCCAGGTTCCTCAAGGCAGCAGTCACTCACTGTCTGGCCCCTAACCCACCTTTACATATTCATTTCCTAATAACTCCGTACAACCAGTCATATACGTTCTGCTAACTTATTGATGCTGTATATAGACAAAGACAATGCTGTACACATTGCAGAACCCAAATATTAAATGTATTTGTCTTCAGTAAGTTTATTAATTAGGAAAGGCAAGAAATATAAGTTTTCAGTTAAAAACATAATATTTGGGAGTTCTTGGTGTGGCTCAGTGGAAACAAACCCGACTAGTACCCATGAGGATGCAGGTTCAATCCCTGGCCCCACTCAGTGGGTTAAGGATCCAGTGTTGCCATGAGCTGTGGTGTAGGTCGCAGATGTGACTTGGATCTGGCGTTGCTGTGGCTGTGGCATGGGCCAGCAGCTGCAGCTCTGATTCAACCCCTAGCCTGGGAGCCTGCATATGCTGCAGCTACGGCCGTAAAAACAAAAAATAAAATAAAATAAAATAAAATAAAATAAAATAAAATAAAATAAAATAAAGTAAAATAAAGTAAAATAAAATAAATATTCTTAGAGTTAGGTTGGCAAAAGAAAGCCTAAAATGAGCTCTCAGAGGAAGGTTGGAAACTATAGCAAAATGCATCAACAGTTTCAGGAAAAAATAGATATTTGAGACTCACTTCTCAGTAACTCTAAAAATGAAACAGAAGAAGGCGATGGGTTAGGAGCCTGTGTGGCTCAATGCCTTTAAATTAACCAAAAGCTGATCTGCATTATAGCGCTGGTTTCATTACCACCTTATAGAGTGGCACCGCCTCTACACAATTGTTTTTGAACTTTTCAAAGATGAAAATAATGAATTCCCATGCTCCTTGGGACCTGCTGCTGTAACCAAATCCTTTCCTTTTCAGAGCCACTTGAAAAGAACCTATACCAGTCCTATCTTTCTTCCCCCACCCCACAGTGAGAGAACAGTTTAGACACTGTACCTCATTATTTCTGTAGATGAAATGAACGGAGCGGCATTCACTCATCTAGAATATACAGAACACTGAACTGAATGCTACCACTGAATATAGTGAAGACGAAAGTACTTGCCCTGTGTGCAAGGGGAACCACTTTTACCCCTACTGTCCTCCAACTAAATTTGGGGTGATTTCAAACAATGTGTCCAACATCCACAGCTTGTGATTTGTGGAGGAAGTTTTTTGTTTTGTTTTGCTTTTTTTTTTTTAGGGCCACACCTGTGGCATATGGAGGTTCCCAGGCTAGGAGTGGAATCGGAGCTGTAGCTGCCGAGCCACAGGAACACTGGATGCTGGAACTGGAACAGCAACATCAGATCCGAGCTGTGTCTGCGACCCACACCACAGCTGACGGCAATGCCGGATCCTTAACCCACTGAGCGAGGCCAGGGATCGAACCCACAACCTCATCGTTCCTAATCAGATTCCTTAACCACTGAGCCATGACGGGAACTCCTAGAGGAAGTCTTAAAGGGAGATATTCTTCATGTCCTGCTTGACTGGAGTAGCTAAACAATGACGGCTGTTCTTCCACACCCTTTTAGTCCCCCTCTGAAGGGGCCATCCTACCAACCAAGGGCAGCCTAGGACACAGCTTAGTAAGATATCTAGGAGCCTCAAACCCGTCCTTGGGTTCCTGTAAAGAAAATTCAATAATGACCATAGTTGATAATGGCAACCGTTGCAACTCCAACATCCAGTGGCATCCCAATATTTTCACAGAAGTGGCTTCTGTTAATTCAAAATGAGTTTTCTGGATCCATAGATGGCTTTCCTCCAAAAAAAACCCATTCAGGGACCCCCGCTCCTTTCTTCCTGTGGCTCCCTCGTTTTCCGTACCTGACTCCCAACATCCCTCTGCTTGCAGGTATCAAGCTAGAAGGGGAGAAGCCTGAAGGATCCCCCATGGAGGCGTTTGTGAACCAGCTAAGAAGTGGCCCGCACCACGTCCACCCACAGCCCGTTGGCCAGAACTCAGTCATAGGCCCCAGCCTCTCTATCTGCGCGAGAGCGTAGGAATTACACTTTATGCGCTCAGAAAGAGAGGAGACAAACTGGACTACCCAATCTCCACCATTGTCAAGCTCCGTGACATGAATCCCTAGCACCACCAAGGAAGGCGGCGCTAAGAAACCCGTGAGTTTATCACAGAGTTCCACCTGGCCTAAAAATTCGGTTGGAATGGCCTAATATTTGGCTCATACAATCTCATCAGGACCAGAGGATAACTGTACCAGACAGGCAGGAAAGTACCTGACAAATCCAGTTCTTCTGAGAGTTCCTTTATGTCTAGATGCTTATGCTTTGTACCATTTGATCTGCCTCCCTGAGTACAGCTGCTTTAACCGGCAATGGTTATATAACCAAAAAATGATCCTTCTCCACAGGCCTACAAAAGAGAGGCCTATGAGGTTGTCCATTGTAAGAGCTCTGCTCAACAGAAGCACCCTCTACTCAATACTGACAAATAACCAAAGCAGACTTTCCTCTCTTCTTCCTTGGAAGTTTTATTTTTATTTTTAAATTATTATTATTATTATTTTTGCTTTTCAGGGCCGCACTTGCGGCACATGGAGGTTCCCAGGGTAGGAGTCAGACCAGAGCTAAAGCTGCCAGCCTACAGCCACAGCCACCATAACACCAGATCCAAGCCGTGTCTGCGACCTACACCACAGCTCACAGCAACGCCGGATCCTTAACCCACTGAGCGAGGCCAGGGATCGAACCTGCAACCTCATGGTTCCTAGTCGGATTCATTTCTGCTGCGCCACAATGGGAACTCCTTCCTTGGGAGTTTTAAAGGGAGACATACAGAGAGGGATGCAGATGAGAGAGAGATGGAAGAGGACTAACAGAGAGAAAGCAGGAAGCAGACTCAGAAGGCATCAGAAGCCATGAGTAAGCAGAAGCAAAGGGATAGGAGACACACAGTGGAGGTTAAATTAGTCAGCAGGAAAGTAGGAAGAAGAATCTGGAAGAGGGGGAATAAAGAATACGAGTAAAATCACCAGGATGTTACGCTACTAGAGTTGACGTGGAGTCACAGAGCAACTGCTGAAATACTAGAGTCCTGTTTCCCCTTCATGGCACAAAATGTTGTTCCAGTGCCTCAAGGGGCTTGAATGCCACTGCAGTACGTTTTTTGCTTATTCCTTATAAATATAAGAAATAATTACTGTTTATGTCACTTATTTCTAAATAGATCCTTATGATACACCTGCATTAACTGAGAAAATCTGAAGATGATTTGGCAACCTGAAAGAGCGCCACCAACAGAACGAGGAGCGGAAGCCAGATTTCCAAACATGCCTGTGGCCGTCTAAGCACACGGTACTGCTTCTTGGGTTTGTGTTCCCTTGAACTTCCAAAGTTAATGAAAATGCTCCCACAAACTGTCCTGCCATGCATTTGCATTCAGTCTTCCACATTTAATAATGCTGAGTTTTCAAATGAAACCAACATGTGATTTCCTATGTTAAAGAGAACTAGGAGTTCCCGTCGTGGCGCAGTGGTTAACGAATCCGACTAGGAACCATAAGGTTGCGGGTTTGGTCCCTGCCCTTGCTCAGTGGGTTGACGATCCGGCGTTGCCGTGAGCTGTGGTGTAGGTTGCAGATGCGGCTTGGATCCCGCGTTGCTGTGGCTCTGGCGTAGGCCGGTGGCTACAGCTCCGATTCGACCCCTAGCCTGGGAACCTCCATATGCCGCGGGAGCAGCCCAAGAAATAGCAAAAAGACAAAAAAAAAAAAAGAGAGAGAGAACTAGTTGAGGATGCAGGAGTATGAACTTAGAAGCCACAGAGGGTACACACCCAGAGGCCACAGGAATTATGTGCCCGGAGGCCCCAGAAAGTACACTTCCTGAGACCACCAATACTCAGGAGGCCTCTGGCTCCCAGTTTTTGGAGACCTACAGCAAAATTGGCACCTGATCTAGATGATACAGTAAATGCAACAAATACCTACAATCCAAAGTCAAGCAAAGCTGACCTCCAAAAATATAAAATACAAAAAGGGTCTTCTTTATCAAAACAGGGCAGTCAAGTACCCTGAAGAGGGCTGCCTGAACCCAAGTGCTACTTCTCTGTCATGGTGCCATTTCACTAATGATCTTCTACAGTTTACTGGGGTACCTAGAGCCCCGCACCCTTGGTGCTGCCCTCCAATACAATCAAACCAATACATGCATGCATTCTGCTAAGATTAACGGCAGAACTACAGCCATTCCAGACTCCTGAATGCCACCCTGAAGCCCTAAAAATGAACTTCATCACAAGTCTGATTTCACTCCATGACAACAATATCATATTCTGAAAGCACATAACAATTTGAGCTGAAAGTGGGGGGGGGGGTATAAGGTAATAATATGTATGCATTTCCTTATATATGCATAGCATATTTCTGGAGTGACCCTAGAAATTAGCACTTTAGTTGCTAATAGTTTGGAGGGGTTTTGAATGGCTAGTGGAGGGACTTTTCTCTATACTCGGTTCTCTTTACATTTTTAACCATGTGAACATACTATGTATTCAAACATGTTTTTAAAAAAATTTTAGTCCTCCTTCCTGATTTTTCTCTTCATATCCTGTAATTGTTTAAGATCCGCCTCTCTCTCTCTCTCAAATCTTACTTCTCCCTTTGACATCTTTTTTTTTTTTTGTCTTTTTGCCATTTCTAGGGCCGCTCCTGAGGCACATGGAGGTTCCCAAACTAAGGGTCAAATTGGAGCTGTAGCCGCCCGCCTACACCACAGCCACAGCAACACTAGATCCAAGCTGCGTCTACGGGCTACACCAAGTTCACGGCAACGCCGGATCCTTAACCCACTGAGCAAGGCCAGGGATGGAACCCGAAACCTCATGGCTCCTAGTGGGATTCGTTAACCACTGCACCACGACGGGAACGCCCTCCCTTTAACATCTTTAACAAACTTTTCTTCCAATCTCAGTTGGAATGAGTTTCTGTCTTTGTTCCAGCTGCTATAACAAAAATGTCATAAACTGAATGCTTATAAACAACATGTGTTTATTTCTCACAGTTGGAGGCTAGGAAGTTCACGATATGGTGCAGGCAGATCTGGTGTCTGGCGAGAACCCGCTTCCGAGACAGCCGTCTCCTGCTGTAACCTCACGTCGAGGAAGGGAGGAGGCAGCTCTCGGGTCTCTTTTATGAGGCCACGAATCTCAATCCCGGGGGTTCCACCCTCACGACATAATCACCTCGCCACCCCCAAATACTATCACACAGGGGATAAAGATTTCAACATGCAAAATCCTGGGGGGATACAAACTTTCAGAGCACAGCAGTTTCTTATTTGCCTCCTCCTCCTCCTGTCAGAATTCAATTATGGAGACGGAGATACCCTATCTCCCAACAGCAACAATAAAAATCTTCCTCTTTAAGAAAAGGTGAAAAAGAACTTGGGCTTACAGGATTTATTTTTTGGGCATTCTAGGACAAGAATAAAGATTTTTTTTTTTTTTTTTTGGTTATGCCCACAGCACGTGGAAGTTCCCGGGCCAGGGATAGAACCTACACCACAGCTGTAACCAGTGCCACAGCCGTGACAATGGTGGATCCTTAACCTGCTGAGCCACAAGGGAACTCCGGGGATAGTCCGGGATAAAGTCATTTTTTTTTTTTTTTAAAGGCCACACCTGCAGCATATGGAAGTTCCCAGACTAGGGGTTGAATTGGCACCATAGTCCATGGCCTACACCACAGCTCGCGGCTACACCAGATCCTTACCCCACTGCGTGAGGCCAGGGATTGAACCCGTGAACTCATGGATACTGGTTAAGTTCCTTAACTGCTGAGCCACAACGGGAAGTCCCGGGATAAAATCTTTGAACAATTCCACATGAATAATTTTAGCCCTGATGCAAAAGTAACATCACATCACAAACAACCCAAATTTTCAAAATTAGGACAGATATCAAATTATGGTATAGTCACACAATGGAATGCCTTGAAGCCATTAAAAATGATATAAATTTATAAAATGTTAATCAAGGACAACGTATTCGAGTATAAGCAAAAGTTTTAAAGATGAAAGAACTCAGGGAAAAATATCCATGAGCACTGTCTGAAAAAAAAAAATTAACAAGAGAGGAGTTGCCATCGTGGCTCAGTGGTTAACGAATCCAACTAGGAGCCATGAGGTTGTGAGTTCGATCCCTGCCTTGCTCAGTGGGTTAAGGGTCCGGCGTTGCCATGAGCTGTGGTGTAGGTTGCAGACTCAGCTTGGATCCCAAATTGCTGTGGCTGTGGCATAGGCTGGTGGCTACAGCTCCAATTAGACCCCTAGCCTGGGAACCTCCATATGCCACAGGAGCAGCCCTCAAAAGGCAAAAGCCAAAAAAAAAAAAAAAAAAAGAAAGAAATTAACAAGAGAATCTAGATAACAGAAATAAATCAAAATAAAGAACTCAAGGAGTTCCCACTGAGTTTCAGAGGGTTAAGAACCCTACATAGTATCCATGAGGATGAAGGGGGTTAAGGATCCAGCATTGCCTCAGGCTGTGGTGTAGGTCACAGATGTAGCTCAGATCTACTGTTGCAGCGGCTATGGCATAGGCCTCAGGTGCCGTCCAATTCAACCCCTTGCCTGGGAACTTCCATATGCTGCATATACAGCCATAAAAAGAAGAAAAAAAAAGTATACCTGAAATAAACTAGCAGATTGAAGGAGAAAAAGTAGAAGGAATTTTGAAAGTGCTACCACATTTACCTTCTACAGCAGGGAGTCAACTGACCCTTGTATATTTGAAATGAGTAGTTTAAAAAAAAAAACACATACATGCAACGATTACAACCTCTTAATGTTTTTCTTGCAATCTTTTCTGAATATAAAATAAGTAATGTCTCTCATGACTAACAAACACTGAGATTCCACAATTTCTTCAATTTAAATTAATGTTTTTCTTGTGTTTATATTTCATTTTTAGAAAGCATGATCATTGTGATCTTATTTTTATAGGAATAGTCGCTTGCTACATTCATTTAGTAAGTATTTATTGGTCATCTACTACGTGCCAAACTCAGATCTAGGTGACGAAATACAGCAGTGAACAAAACAGACAGAATCTCCGGCCCTGGGAGTTCCCGTTGTGGCTCAGTGGTAACAAACCCAACTGATATCCATGAATTCGATCCTTGGCCTCGCTCAGTGGGTTAAAGATCTGGCCTTGCCATGAGCTGTGGTGTAGGTTGCAGGCGTGGCTCAGATCTGGCATTGCTATGGCTGTGGTGCAGGCCAGCAGCTGTAGCTCCGATTCAACCCCTAGCCTGGGAACCTCCACATGCCTCAAGTGTGGCCCTAAAGAGCAAAAAAAAATCATAGTTCATCAAAAGAGCTATTACAAACAAATCAATCTTTTACAAAGCAACTAGAAAGTGAGATGGTGAAATAACAAGATATAAACCACTCTTTAAAAATATTTTTATGTGCAATTGTGAAATAGTTCAGATAAAAGTACTGAAAAAAAAATTAAAGACAGCCATATATCCAATACCAAGATTTAACAGAAGTAAACATTTTGCCACATTTAAGCAGCCAAAGTTCCACTGTCCATCTCTTCTCCCTCCATTTCAGATATAACCACTATTTGGATAATGTTTATCACTCTCATGCATGTATCTGTCTAAGCAAACAATAGCCTATCACTTTGTGTGTTTAAAATTTACACACATGGTATCATAATGTTCACTTCCTTTTGATTTTTTTGTTTGTTTGTTTGTCTTTTGGGGCTGCACCCTCGGCATCTGGAGGTTTCCAGGCTAGGGATGGAATCAGAGCTGCAGCTGCCGGCCTCCACCACAGCCACAGCAACACCAGATCCGAGCTGCATCTGCAACCTACACCACAGCTCTGGCAATGCCGGATCCCAGACCCAGAGTGAGGCCAGGGATCGAACCTGCATCCTCATGGATACTAGTTGGGCTCATTTCAGCTGCGCCACAACAGGAACTCCCCCTTTGGCAATATTTTTAATTTAACATTGTTTTGGGACTTTATCAAAGGTACACATGCAGTCTTAGTTCATCCTAGACTTCATTTGCATGTGAGAAGTATCGCTGTTTGAATAAACCCCAGTTTTTATAATTCACTCCCTATCAAGGACTCTGTGGGTCCAACAATGCCATTCCTCTTTTATAATACACTTTCCATTCCACAAATGCAGACCCATTTACCTCTGTAGTTTTGCAAAAGCTCTTAGAGTGATGTTAAGCTTTTTCAGATGATTGTTTGGGGAAACTGTCCGTGCAATTTCTCCGCCGGCGCTCACACTTTTCACTACATGATAAAAATAAACTGTGAAATGTTGTATTAATGTCTCTTCAAAAGTAGTGCCAAATGTGAAGAAGTGGAAGTAATATTTATGGCACCTCTGGTCCTCTTAGGAAGAATTATTTCTAATCCGTTACAAAAAGGTTTTTTATTACGTACTTCTTACTGAATTTTAGGCAAGACCTAATACACTCAAGGTTCTTGTCAAATGCTTAAGAAACTTGAGTCTCCTTATCAGTAAAACAGATGAATACAAGGTGGTGTGTTCCCAGAGACTCATGCTGAGTTGAGATGAAAGCAGTCAAAAGAGTCTCCACTTTAGCAAGAGGATACCTGGGGCTGCTGGACTGGGTAAAGTTTGCCTAAAAACTAAGAAAACAAGAAAAAATTAGGAGAAAACGGAATTCCCATCATGGCTCAGCGGAAACGAACCTAACTAGCATCCATGAGGACGAAGGTTTAATCCCTGGCCTTGCTCAGTGGGTTAAGGATCTGGCGTTGCCGTGAGCTGTGGTGTAGGTCCCAGACTCAGCTTGGATCTGGCATTGCTGTGGCTGTGGTGTAGGCCGGCAGCTATAGCTCCAATTCCACCCCTAGCCTGGGAAGCTCCATATGCTGAGGGTGCTGCCCTAAAAAGACACACACGCACAAAAAAAAATAGGAGAAATCTCTTATAGATGAGGCTGGTGTAAAGTAAACACAGAATAGTCTGGGATACTAATAATAAGGTCCCTCTGCAAAGGCACTGAGGCTTAGGAATGGCATAGATGGATGCGGTTGGAGAAATGGACAGACCAGCCCTTTTACACCAGGATTGGACCCTACATCATCTTAGCTTACCAAATTCTTGAGTATCAATCTGCTCTGGAATTGATTAAAATGGAGTGTTTCAAAATATAGATGCTGATCTAAACTTACATACTTTTCAAAATTCATTCATGTTTTTTTCATTTCAGTACTCCTAACACTCTTGTGGCTTAAGTGGTACAAATATTTCTTCAAATTTATAAATAAGGAAAATGAACTAAAAAGAGGTGGCCTATTTTAAAAAATCATTGATAGAGGCAGCAACTGACTCTACCGACTTTCAGTGTACTTTTAGTGTTAGAAGCAAAAATGAAAGGACATCGGAGTTCCTGTCATGGCTCAGTGGTTAACAAATCCGACTAGGAACCATGAGGTTGTGGGTTCAATCCCTGGCCTTGCTCAGTGGGTTAAGGATCCAGCGTTGCCATGAGCTATGGTGTAGGTTGCAAACGAGGCTTGGATCCCGAGTTGCTGTGGCTGTGGTGTTCGCCAGTGGCTATAGCTCCAATTCAACTCCTAGCCTGGGAACCTCCATATGCCATGGGAGTGGCCCTAGAGAAGGCAAAAAGACAAAAAAAAAAGAAAAGAAAAGAAAAAGAAAGAACATCAATTACAAAAGACTAGATACATTTGTGAATAAGATTAGAGCTATTTTCAAATTAAATTTGTCAGCTACATGGAAAAATTAGTGTCCTTACTTTATAGGCATTTATTATGGGGTATGCTTTATTGTTTACCAAACTAGCTTTATTCAGGGTAACAAATTTATTCTATTAAAACTACTTTTATGACTTTTGTTTGTTTCCAAAAATTAAATCCATACTCAAAAAGACTGTTTCCAAAAATTAAATCCATACTCATTTGACTAATTTTTTTCTAATTTCTAAATGCCTGAAAGTAAAAGTAGTCAAAAAAAAAAAAAATAGATGGAATAAATTTCACACACTAAAGCTAAGATCGTTAATATATAAAAAGATAAATTACTGAATGGGAAAAATGAGGAAAGGTCATGAACTGCCAGTTTAAATAGATGGAAATACAAATTGTCTTTTTGTTTATTTTTGCTTTTTAGGGCCACACAGGCGGCATATGGAGGTTCCCAGGCTTGGGGGCTAATCGGAGCTACAGCTGCTGGCCTACACCACAGCTACAGCCACGCAGGATCCAAGCCACATCTGCCACCTTCACTGCAGCTCACAACAATGCCGGATCCTTAACCCACTGAGCAAGGCTAGGGATAGAACTTCATGGTTCTCAGTCGGATTCATTTCCACTGCGCCACAACGGGAACTCTACAAATTGTCTTTGGACATACAAAAAGATGTCCAAAATTAGGGAAGTAAAAATTAACCCTGAGTTCCTAATTTTCACACATCAGACTGGCAAAAGTCCTAAAGTTTGATATTGAAACTGTACAAGGGAGTAGAGAAACAAGCATGCTCCCATAACGATGTGAGAAACTATACTGTCAAGATAGCAACACCTAACCAAAAATATTCCTGCACTTTGACATATTTCCAAGAATTTATCCTAGAGAAAAAGTCTTAATTTTGCAAAACAACATGCATGCTCAGATATTTTTTGCACATGGACTATTATAGAAAAAGCCTAAAAACAATCTAAATATCCATCAATGAGTGATTAATTCTATATGTTTTGATTCATCCACAAAATGCAATTAGAAGCTCTTAATGTACTAAAAAAGAATAATCACCAAGATACATTTATAAGTGGAAAAAGAAAAGTACATAGTGGTTTAATAATAATAATAGCTCACCACTTACATAAAAATACACAAACATTCTGCAACTCAATGTTACAAAACCAAGCAATCCAGTTTAAAAATGGGAAAAGGATTTAATAGGCATTTTTTTCCAAAGAAGATGTAAAAACGGCCAATAAGGACATGAAAATATGCTCAACCTCATTAATCATTAGGGAAATGCAAATCAAAACCACAAGACTCCACTTTTGACCCATTGGGATGGTTATTTAAAAAAACAGAACAAGTCTAGGTGAGGATGTGGAGAGATTGGAACTCTGTGCTGTGCTGGCGGGAATGTGAAATGGTACAGCCACTGCGGAAAACAGTACAGTGGTTTCTCAAAAAATTAAACAGAGACAACCAAAGAATTAAAAGCAGGGATTCGAAAGGGTAGTTGTATATTAACATTCATGGTAACATTATTCAAGCAGCCAGAAGCCGGAAACAGCCCAAATGTCCACGGACAAATGGATGGATAAACAAAATGGGTTCTATATGCACACAGGGGAACAGTATTCGGCCCAAAGGGATGGAGTTCTGGGAGTTCCCATCATGGTGTAGCAGAAACGAATCCCACTAGGCACCGTGAGGCTGCGCATTCGACCCCTTGCCTCGCTCAGTGGGTTATGGATCCAGCGTTGCCATGAACTGTGGTATGGGTCCCAGATGCGGCTCGGATCCTGTGTGGCTGTGGCTGTGGTGTAGGCCGGCATCTACAGCTCCAATTCAACCCCTAGCCTGGGAACTTTCATAGGCCGAAGGTGCAGCCCTACAAAGACAAAAAAAAAAAAAAAAGGAATTCTGATACATGCTACAATATGGATGAACTTTGAAGACAGTATGCTAAATGAAATAAGCCAGAAACAAAAGGACAAATATTTTATAATGCCACTTGCATGAGGTACCTAGTGTAGTCAAACTCCTGCCGACAGAAAGTAGAATTGTGGCTGCAACGAGCTAGGGAGAGGGGAGAAGGGGGAATTATTATTTAAAAGGTATGGAGTTTCAGTTTGGGAAGATAAACAAGTTCTAGAAATGGATGGGCAGTATGGGGCATGTACTTAATGTCGCTAAACTATATACTTTAAAACGGTTAGATGGCAAATTTTATGTTATGTATATTTACCACAATAAAAATACACACACACACACACACACACACTTGTATTTGGAAGGACTATCTCTGGAAGAATGAGAGAAACATAATAAATCTTGCCTTTAGAAAAGGGACATGGACAGCCAGGTGAAGAGACCTACCTCTCACCACAGATTCTTTGTACATTTAGAATTTTACCTCATGTGTATATGTTACCCACTCAAAAATTTAATTTTCAATCACATATTAATTGAAATCTGAACATAAGAGCAGGAAAATGTATATAAGTCAAAATGTACTCTATTCTATGTTTCATAGGGGGCAAAATAAAAATACCCTAAGTAATGATATTGAAGACCTGCCTCAGAGTTCCCACTGTGGCTCAGTGGGTTATGAACCTGACCAGTATCCAGAAGGATGCGGGTGTGATCCCCGGCCTTGCTCAGTGGGTTAAGGATCCGGCGTTGCTGTGAGCTGTGGTGTAGGTGACAGACATGGCTCGGATCTGGTGTTGCTGTGGCTGTGGTGTAGGCTGGCAGCTGCAGCTCCAATGGACCCCTAGCCTGGGAACCTCCATATGCCACACGAACAGCCCTAAAAAGAAAGAAAGAAAGGAGAAAAAAGAAAAAAAAAAACCTGCCTTGATGTTTTTCAAGATGTAACCTTCAAAAACAATAACCTTCAAAAACTTCCAAACATGGAAAAGACCATAAAATATCAAAACACAGCACAGATATAAGTAAAAAGTTCTTATGAGAGTACAATATAACAATGCTAATCCAGATTAAATTGAGGAAAACAACTCTAAATTATTTACTTTAAAAATATAAAGCAGGAGTTCCCGTCGTGGCGCAGTGGTTAATGAATCTGACTAGGAACCATGAGGTTGCAGGTCCGATCCCTGCCCTTGCTCAGTGGGTTAAGGATCCAGCGTTGCCGTGAGCTGTGGTGTAGGTCGCAGACGCGGCTCGGATCCCGAGTTGCTGTGGCTCTGGCGGAGGCTGGCAGCTACAGCTCTGATTCGACCCCTAGCCTGGGAACCTCCATATGCCGAGGGAGCGGCCCAAAGAAATGGCAAAAAGACAAAAAAAAAAAAAGAATATAAAGCAGAATAATAATACTAGCTAATATTGTTCTAGGTTTTTAAATCCCAAACTAATTTGTCCCAAGTTAATATTGTTCTAAGAACTTTAAAAATGTCCATAGACAAGAGTGATTCTCAAACTTCTGGTCTCAAAACCTTTACTCAAAAATTATTCAGAGCCAGAGTTCCTGTCGTGGTACATTGGAAACGAATCTGACCAGGAACCATGAGGTTTCGGGTTCGATCCCAGGTCTTGCTCAGCGGGTCAAGGATCCAGCGTTGCCGTGAGCTGTGGTGTAGGTTGCAGATGAGGCTCGGATCCCATGCTGCTGTGGCTCTGGCGTAGGCCAGTGGCTACAGCTCCGACTAGACCCCTAGCCTGGGAACCTCCATATGCTGAGGGAGCGGCCCTAGAAAAAGGCAAAAAGACAAAAAAAAAAAAGAAGAAGAAGAAGAAGTAAATAACTGTTTAGTAATTTGGGGGGAAAAAGTCTATTTAGGAGTTCCCGTTGTGGCTCAGCGGTAATGAATCCGAGTATCCATGAGGATACCGGTTTGCTCCCTGGCCTCGATCAGTGGGTTAAGGATCCAGCGTTGCAGTAACCTGTGGTGTGGGTCTCGGATGAGGCTCAGATTTGACCTGTAGCCTGGGAACTTCCACATGTGGTAGATACGGCCCTTAAAAAAAAAAGTCTATTTAGACCTTCACTTTTAATCACATGCCAAAATAAATGCTAACTGTTTTCATAAACAGAGGAGGCTGCTGAGGCTGGGAAAGCCAGGACCAGGCCTTATTCAGCATTGTATTCCCACAGCCTCTCCCAGGGCCGAGGCACAGCTGCCCCAAACAGAAGAAACTAATTTGAGTTTTATCTCTGCTGCTAGTCCATTATTCCATCTTGAGCAAGGCATTCTGCATCTCTGGCCTTCATTTCTGATTTATTACGAGAAGAGAGCAGTGATACCAGCAGCATGAGAACACCCACAGTAAACTTTAAAGTCCTATACATATTAGCAGAAGGAATAAAGACTAGAAACTGCATTTGGCCACATTGCTACCACTCAGATATGCTGAGCATTAATATTTGAATGCTAAAAATCTGCCAATTTTCTTGGTAGCTTTATTTTATAAAGCAGACAATTTAAGTTGTAAGAATATACACTTTTCCTCAGGGCCTCAGTAGAATTATTTTAATTCTGAATGGGAAAAAGATGCAACACTGGATCCTTAACCCACTGAGCAAGGCCAGAGATCAAACCTGCATCCTCATGGATGCTAGTCAGATTCGTTTCTGCTGAGCCATGATGGGAACTCCCATATGTATGTATTTTAAAAGCAAATTCTATTCACTCATTCAACAAATTTTACTGAATGCCAGCTATGTGTCTAGCACTAAGCTATAGCAGAGTCCATCTCATTCACAGCATTTCATCTGTAGGTTAGAACAGGCAATGTGCATATATATTCTTTCCCCCAGATTATGAAGAATAAGCAACAGTATTGATCTGAAGCAAATGTCATTAGCAAAGACCTTTTTTACAGGGCACAGGAATGAACCCTCATCTACTTTATAAATTGTATTAGCAATTTAGAATTAGAAGAAATCATTTCCAAACCTCACATCCACTGTATTATTCGACTCATGGTCAAACACTTCAAAAGCTTCTTTGATTTTTTTGTGAAATTCTGCTACTGCTATCTCTGCGAAAGGAAAAGTAAATAACAATTAATTCACTCTAGAGATCTCAAAGAATGGAACAGACTTTTTTTTTTTTTTTTTTTGCTTTTTAGGGCTGCACCCTTGGCATATGGAGGTTCCCAGGCTAGGGGTCCAGTTGGAGCTACAGTGCCAGCCTACACCACAGCCACACCAATGCCAGATCCAAGCCACGTCTGCGACCTACAACACAGCTCGTGGCAACGCTGGATCCTTAACCCACTGATCAAGACCAGGGATCAAACCCATATCTTCATGGATTCTAGTCGGGTAAGTTAACCACTGAGCCATGAGGGGAACTTCTGAAGCAGACATTTTTTTAACTTCAGCATAAGACATAAACAAGAAAGTGCCAGAGTTCCCGTCGTGACTCAGGGGTTAATGAATCCGACTAGGACCCATGAGGTTTCAGGTTCAATCCCTGGCCTCGCTCAGCGGGTTAAGGATCTGGCATTGCCGTGAGCTGTGGTGTAGGTCGCAGACTCAGCTTGGATCCCATGTTGCTGTGGCTCTGGCATAGGCTGGCAGCTACAGCTCTGATTTGACCCCTAGCCTGGGGACCTCCATATGCCATGGGTGCAGCCCTAGAAAATACTAAAAAAAAAAAAAAAAAAGTACCAAAGGTGCACTAATCTCAAGTTGGCAGCTTACTGAGTTTCCACACAGGTATATACGCAGAGCTGAGCCACTACCCAGATCACGGTATAGAGCGTTGCTAGCACCAGCCTATCTGCTATCTCAAGTAGTCTGGGTAGATCCTAGTCTAAGAAGCAGAAGGAATCCAATGCCACGGAGACTGTGTTTCTCTAGTGTGTCCATGGGTCCTGCTTTACTCTATGCCCGAGGAGGGCTGGCGTTGGAGGGTGGGAGGCACACAAAAGAAACATGACACTCCCTTAAAGAGCATTCAAAGTAGTTTCGAGACAAAAACTTACATGAAGCAATTAAAAAGTCATTTATTCGGTAAATATTGATTAAGTACCTACTATGTGCTACACGCTATTCAAAGGCTACAGTTACAGGAAAGAACAAAACAGACAAAAATTCCTGCCTCCATGGAGCTATTTGTTGAGGCAAGAGGGAAATATATAATAAGCTTACACATATCTGATAAAATCCACACCGGAAGTCAAATGATGCTGGAAAAAAATCAAGGAAGGGCCATAAGGGGTGGTGATGTGGGGAGAACTGGTTGGTGTGACGGCTTGGGAAGGCCCGCCTTAGTGATGAAGTGACTTCGGCACAGATGCGAAGGAGGAGAAAGAACCAGCCTTGGGAATATCTGCTGAGAGAACAGCAAAGGCAGCGCGGTAGGAAATACGGTCAGAAAGGTGTGAGTTTGGGGGTGGGGACAGACGCTGCGAGGCTCTGGGGGCACAGTAAAGATAAGGGCCCTGTGCTCTGAATGAGATGAGAAACCACTGGAAGGTTCCAAGCAGCCAAGGGTGATGGCCTGGCTGCTCCCCACTTTGGCTATCACGTGACGAATACACTGAAATGGGACAGTGGGAAGCAGAGAGACCAGTTAGGAGGCTGCTGCAACATTCCAGGTGAGAGGATATTGCACTCACTGTCTGCAAAATGAACAGTTTTTCTAGAAGAACTGGAAAGGGGAGTTCCCGTCGTGGCGCAGTGGTTAACGAATCTGACTCAGAACCATGAGGTTGTAGGTTCGATCCCTAGCCTTGCTCAGTGGGTTAAGGATTCCGCATTGCATTGTAAGGTGTGGTATAGGTTGCAGATGCGGCTCGGATCCCAAGTTGCTGTGGCTGTGGTGTAGGCTGGCGGCTACAGCTCTGATTAGACCCCTAGCCTCGGAACCTCCGTATGCTGTGGGAGCGACTTGGAAAAAAAAAAGGACAAAAAGACAAAAAAAAAAAAACTGGAAAGGGAGAGATTAAGGATGAATTTAGATAATTAATTTTAATTGTGATACCACCAAACTGTAGAAAATGGGGAAATTTTTAAGTCCTCATATTCCCTTTACCCTGACAGAACCACTCTTCGTTTTGCCGTACTTTCCTTTCTTCATACATAATCTTTTATATACAGTATTTAACACCTACCATTCATTCACACAACAAAATTTACTGAATGAACACATGTACCAGTTTCTGTGGCAGGTGCTCACCCACATTTACCACCAGAGAGGTTAAGTATCTCATTTTTAGAAAAAAAGAACTCGGACTTCCCGTCGTGGCGCAGTGGTTAACAAATCCGACTAGGAACCGTGAGGTTCGGGTTCAGTCCCTGCCCTTGCTCAGTGGGTTAATGATCTGGCGTTGCCGTGAGCTGTGGTGTAGGTTGCAAATGCGGCTCGGATCCTGCGTTGCTGTGGCTCTGGCGTAGGCCGGTGGCTACAGCTCTGATTCGACCCCTAGCCTGGGAACCTCCATATGCCACGGAAGCGGCCCAAAGAAATAGCAAAAAGACAAAAAAAAAAAAAAAAGAAAGAAAAGAAAAAGAAAAAAAGAACTCGAAGCTCAGAGAGGTTAAGCAATTGGCCCAAAATCACAGAGCTACTAAAGGGCAGAGCTGGACGGAACCCAGATCGTCCTCACGGGAAGGATGTTACTCTCCCCTGCTCTCTCCCCCACCTAAATGACTGCGAGCACCCATAGTTTAAAAACTAACTCCTAACTACTTCACTCAAATGTTATATTTTTTTCCATGGAGTTCTCTTGGGGCACAGTGGGTTAAGAATCCAGTGTTGCCACTGCCGTGGCTTTGGGTCTCTGCTGTGGTGTGGGTTCGATTCACATGCCATGGGCAGGGCAAAAAAAAAAAAAAAATTTAACGATGATTGATAAAAATTCAATAAAAAAGAACAAATTCTTTTTTAAAAAAGAAGTTATATTTTTCCAGGTTGCCACATAACCTACATAACCTTGCATTTTTAACAGTACCAAAGCAATTAACTATTGATATTATTTCTTTATTGTAATAAATGACATAGCAGCAAACTTCTAATTTAATAAGCAAGCACTAAATATTATCTCCGTATTTGAATTTACTGCGATGCTTAATGAATAGTGATGATTAACGCTTGTTTACTGCTTTTCGTTTCTATGCTATGACTTGTCAGTTTCTCTTCTCTGCTCATTCCTACTGGGAGCTTCCATTTTGTCTTAACAGCTCTTTAAATAACAGACTTAAGCCTATGTCATAATTACTGAAAACAATTTTCCAGGTCAGCTGTTTTGCATCTGTTTTCCTAAAATGAAAACAGTTCCATCTCCTTTGTGATTACGGAAGAAAAAAAAAAAGGAAGAAGTTTACATTCAGTAAAATCCACTTCAAATCCTGCCATGCAGAGTTAACGACTCTTAATGTTGTCCTCTAATCTAATTCTTTACTCAACGATAAATTGTGAACATCTTTCATTCTCGAAAAAAATTTATACATTATCCTTTTTAGTACTGCTGGATATTCTACTATAGAACCTTACCGGAATGTATTAAACCAACTCCTTAATTGTACATACTTAGGTAGTTTCCAATTTTTCGTTGATATAATAATTCTGGGGTGAACCACTGTGCCCAATTCATCTTGTGCATATGTCTCATTAGCTCACTGAAACAAAATAAGTTGAATGCAATTGAATCTGTGTTGGGTATTGGGAAGGTTCTTATTAGTCCTAAGAGTACCTTGGGAAAAGCTCAATGGTTGTAACACTGCCACTGCACAAAGCTGATGTTGCTTTTTAAACTGGAGATTATTTTTAAAAGTACTTTACCTTTTATTTTTAGGTAGTCACATCTGTTGCGATTTCTTCTCATCCTTTTTTTTTTTGTCTTTTTGCTATTTCTTGGGCTGCTCCTATGGCATATGGAGGTTCCCAGGCTAGGGGTCGAATCGGAGCTGTAGCCACCGGCCTACACCACAGCCACAGCAACGCGGGATCCGAGCCACATCTGCAACCTACACCGCGGCTCACGGCAACGCAGGATCGTTAACCCCACTGAGCAAGGGCAGGGACCAAACCAGCAACCTCATGGTTCCTAGTCAGATTCGTTAACCACTGCGCCACGACGGGAACTCCTCTTCTCATCCTTTTTAAGTTTAGAAACGTATCCTTTGAAAACAGCACCAAAACCATCCTTTTTCTACAGGTTGGGTGAATACTCAATTCTATTTTCTTCTACAATTTAAATATTTACCCTTTAGTCCATCTTAAATGTATTTTGCCATGATTCAAAGCAAGAGATTAATTTCCGATCTTATTTTAGTCATTTCTAGTTTACTAATACGCACTTGAATTATTTCCTCCTACTTTATAATGTGTTATGTCTACGTGATAGAGCCTACTTCTATTGATCATCTAGTCCACCGATTCCATTCTGAATTGCATTTCTCCTCTTAGGTCACTGCTACCCTATTTCACTTGTGACCACTGTAATTGGGCTTCCTTTTAGGAATGCTCATTAATATTCTCACTAGTGTATTCTTCCCAAAGGAAATCTAGAAATCCAAATAAAATTTAGAAATTCCAAATAAAACACTCTTGGGAGTTTTTCTGCTATTGCAATGAGGCTACACACTGAGAAAGAATTAACATTTTAAAATAATTTTCGGGAGTTCCTGGTGGCACAGTAGCTTATGGCGCTCTTAGTGCGATGGCTCAGATTGCTGCTGTGGCGCAGATTCAGTCTCCAGTCTGGGAAATTCCACATGCTGCAGGTGTGGCCCAAAATGTAAAAATTAATGAATTAATAGTTTTTACATTTAAAAGATATATATTAGATATATAGCTCTTTTATATCTCTAAATTCAATGTTGATATATTATGGTTTTCCTCATACGTCACATATGATTCTCTAAGATTATGTCTCAGTATTTCATGGATTTTATAGATATTGTGAAGGAATCTTTTCAGAAATCTTGGAATTTCTTGAAGTTGAGGTAAATACTGATTTTTAAAAATTTGATATTGGGAGTTCCTGTCGTGGCGCAGTGGTTAACGAATCCGACTAGGAACCATGAGGTTTCGGGTTCGGTCCCTGCCATTGCTCAGTGGGTTAACGATCCGGCGTTGCCGTGAGCTGTGGTGTAGGTTGCAGACGCGGCTCGGATCCCGCGTTGCTGTGGCTCTGGCGTAGGCTAGTGGCTACAGCTCCGATTGGACCCCTAGCCTGGGAACCTCCATATGCCGCGGGAGCGGCCCAAGAAATAGCAAAAAGCCAAAAAAAAAAATTGATATTGATCTTGGAGTTCCCATTGTGGCTCAGTGGAAACGAATCTGACTAGACCATGAGGTTGCAAGTTTGATCCCTGGCCTCACTCAGTGTGTTAAGGATCCAGTGTTGCCATGAGCTGTGGTATAGACTGCAGACGCAGCTTGTTTGGCATTGCTGTGGCTGTGGTGTAGGCTGGGAGCTATAGCTCCGATTCAACCCCTGGCCTGGGAATGTCCATAAGCCCCAGGTGTGGCCCTAAAAAAAACAAAAAATAAAAAATAAAAACAAATAAATAAATAAAAATTTGCTATCAATCTTATATCCATCAATTTCCTGAAACTTGTAGTTACAATCCCTTTTCAATTGATTATTTTGTATTTTCCTATAACACATTTTTGTGTCTTTCCAAAAAGTATTAATTTCTCCTTCATGACATATGACAGTGGTTAGAACTACCAAAACAAATTTAAATCATAAAATGATGATAATTCTTGCTTTTTTGGAAGATTATTCTATAGATTTGAATACTAGTCTTTTACAGTAAACATAAGGCTGACTTGTGTTCTAAAATAACTATTACTAATAAATCTAAAGCAGTATTCTTCCATTCCTATGCCTACGTTTTAATATTAAGAATAGTTACTAGCTTTAAATAACCTCTTATCAATATTTTCTAAATTTTCTAAAATGTGTGGGGGTTTTTTTGTTTGTTCGTTTTTGTCTTTTGTCTTTTTAAGGCCGCACCTGCGGCATGTGGAGGTTCCCAGGCTAGGGGTCCAATCTGAGCTACAACTGCTGGCCTACACCACAGCCACAGCAACGCCAGATCCAAGCTGCCTCTGCAACCTACATCACAGCTCACAGCAAGGCCGGATCCTTAACCCACTGAGTAAGGCCAGGGATCGAACTTGAAACCTCACGGTTCTTAGTCGGATTTGTTTCCGCTGCGCCACGATGGGAACTCCTAAAATGTGTTTTGTTTCACACTTGTTCCTCAAGGTGCTTCTCGATAAAAGGCTTCAGTAAACAAAAATGCATGGGAAACTGTGTATTTTGTTCTCTTGGGGATGTACAATGCATATTAGTATATTAAAGTCTTTGGGATGTTCTATAGTAAATAATTTTTTTTTTGTCTTTTTGCCTTTTCTTGGTCTTGCTGCCTCGGCATATGGAGGTTCCCAGGCTAGGGGTCTAATTGGAGCTGTAGCCGCCGGCCTACATCACAGCCACAGCAATGCGGGATCCGAGCCACATCTGTGACATACACCACAGGCCGTGGCAACGCGGGATCCTTAACCCACTGAGCAAGGCCAGGGATTGAACCCGCAACCTCATGGTTCCTAGTTGGATTCGTTAACCACTGTGCCACGATGGGAACTCCCAGAAATGTGTTAATTTTTAAAAATTTATTTATTATTATTTTTAATGGTCACACCTGCAGCATATGCAAGGTCCCCAGTCAAGGCCTGAATCTGAGGCACAGCTGTGACACCAGATCTTTTAACCTACTGTGCCAGGCTGGGGACTGAACCCAACCTGAGCCTCTGCAGTCAAATTCTTAACCCACTGCACCACCACAGCAGGAACTCCCAAGAAAAGTATTAATTTTAATGAAGCATTTTCCAAATTTACTTGATCACAGAATCTCCTTTTTCCAATTGTCATGTGTCAGGAATAAACGATGCTTTACCTGATATTTGGAAATTCCCTAACTCAGAAATCCTCACCCACTGGACGGATTACAAGCAACATCTCAAATTAATTATCCTTTCATCTCTCAATGCTGGATTGAGGTTGGGGAGTTGAAAGCATCTATTCCAGGGCTTCCTAAAAGGAGGGCCAAAGCAGTATGGGACTTGGTGGCATGCCCCGTGGTCTACACAGGTGGCAAGCATAACAAACGGTATCAGGTACCCACTGCTCTATATTTCCATGAGGTGATCTACCTCCGGGGCTCCTATTTCAGAAGACAGAACTCAAATGCACCACTGCTCACCAAGGACAAGAAACCAACCCATGGAGCTACCAGAGTAGCTTGTTCCACATGCCCAAGGAACATTGTATGCAACAGTGTGTGACCAGTTGGGATTGAAGGGGCCCGTGACTCTAAGAAAGAGCCCCAAATCCTTATCTGCATATATATTGACTTGGCCAATTCTATCCCTTTGCAGCTGATGTGCCCTTTTAGTAGCAGCCAAGTTGCTACAAGGCTCTAACACACACATGTTATATAAATTAAATCTTCACCATTATTTCAAAAAAATTTTTTTGGCCTTTTTAGGGCTGCACTCACGGCATATAGAGAGGTTCCCAAGCTAGAGGTCCAACCGGAGCTATAGCTGCAGCTGCCGGCCTATACCACAGTCATAGCAATGCCAGGTCCAAGCTGTGTCTGCGACCTACACCACAGTTCATGGCAACGCCAGATCCTTAACCCACTAAGTGAGGCCAGGGATAGAACCCGAATCCCCATGGATACTAGTCGGGTTCGTTAATGGCTGAGCCATGATGGGAACTCCTTCACCATTATTTTTAAGTAACTAATATGAGAAAATTCAGCTGGCTTAAAAAACCATTTGCATTATATCACAAAATTTTCTAAATTATATCTGTCAATTAAAGGATGAGTTTTTGACAGAAAGAGACTCATAACCACTAGAGAACAAACCAGTGGTTACCACTGGGGAGAGGGGAGGCAGGAAGGGTAAGACAGGGGTATGGGATTAAGAGACACAAACTACTAGGTACAAAATAAATAAGCAACAGAGTTTTATTAGACAGCACAGGGAAATGTGCCATTATTTTGTAATAACTTTATGGTTGTATTTTTTTTTTTTTTTTAGGGCCAAAGGTACAGTATATGCAAGTTCCCAGGCTAGAGATCAAATCAGAGCTGTAGCCGCTGGCCTTCACCACAGCCACAGTAACACCAGATCAGAGCCAAATCTTCGACCTACACAACTCACAGCAACACTGGATCCTTTAACCCACTGAGCAAGGCCAGGATCGAACCCACATCCTCATGGATACCAGTTGGGTTCATTATCGCTGAGGCACAATGGGAACTCTTGTGATAACTTTAAATGGAATATACCCTGTAAACACTGAATCACTCTGCTATATACCTGAAACTAATATAATACTGTAAATCCACTACAGTTGAGTAAAAAGGGATGAGTTTTTGAAATTATAATTTCAACTGTTTTAAATTTTTTAGTGGTTGAGAAAACCACTTTTATGTTTTTACACAAAGTTTCTCATTAGTAATAAACTATCAAAAATTGAGGAGCTCAGGAGTTCCCGTCGTGGCACAGTGGTTAACGAATCCGACTAGGAACCATGAGCTTGCGGGTTCGATCCCTGGCCTTGCTCAGTGGGTCAAGGTTCCGGCGTTGCCGTGAGCTGTGGTGTAGGTCGCAGACGCGGCTCAGATCCCGCGTTGCTGTGGCTCTGGTGTAGGCTGGCAGCTACATCTCCAATTCGACCCCTAGCCCGGGAACCTCCATATGCCGCAGGAGCGGCCCAAGAAATGGCAAAAAGACAAAAAAAAAAGTTGAGGAGCTCATATTTAAAAATCCAATCAGGAACTAAAAAAACTCATCCCTCACTATCCACAGGGAGACTGGTTCCAAGACCCTCGGATACCAAAATGCGAGGCTGCTCAAGTGCCTGTATAAAACAGTGTAGGATTTTCATACAACACACACACACACACACACACACACACACACACGTCTCCCATATATGTTAAATCACCTCGAGATAATTTATAACAGCTAATACAATGTAAATGCTATATAAATAGTTGCTGAGTGAATGGCAAATTGAAGTTTGAATCTGAAATTGAAAGCTTAGTATTGTAAACAACTCTATACCCAACTCTGTACCTGTATTAAACTATTGTTAATATGGAGTTCCTGTCGTGGCACAGCGGAAACGAAGCCAACTAGGAACCATGAGGTTGTGGGTTCGATCCCTGGCCTCACTCAGTGGGTTAAGGATCTGGCCCTGCCATGAGCTCTGGTGTGGGTCACAGACGTGGTTCGGATCCCGCGTTGCTGTGTCTGTGGTGTAGGCCAGCAGCTGTAGCTCCGATTCCACCCCTAGACTGGGAACCTCCATATGCCGGGGGTGCAGCCCTAAAAAGCAAAAAATAATAATAATAATAACAAATAAACTATTTCTAGTATTTTGCCATTTTTTTCTTCTGTCTCTAAGCAAACTGCAGACATTACAATTATTCATCCCCAAATTCTTCAACATGCATCTCCTACATAACATCAATATAATTATGACATCATTAAAAATGAACAAAAATTCACTAAGATCATCTAGTATCTATTCGATGTGAAAGTTCTCAAATTGTACCATAATGTCTTTTAATAGCTATTTTTCCAAGCTAAACTGTAATTAAAGTGTATGTACTACCTTTGGCTTTAAAATTTTTTGATCCCCGTTAAATTCAAACAGTTCTTCATCCTTGCCTAGTCTCCTATTCCCCTCTAAAATTAGCTTGTTGAAGAGAGTAGGCTATTCAACATCTTACAAAATGTTCTACATTCTGGGCTTAACTGATTGCTTCCTTGTTTATCCTCATGTGAAAAACTGCTTCTCCTGGAGCTCCCTGGTGGCCTAGCGGGTTAAGGATCCGGTGCTGTCACTGCTGTGGCATGGGTGTGATCCCTGGCCCAGGAACACACACACACACACACACACACACAACTTAACCATTAAGTTTCATTCCCCAGGGACATACCACCTGCTACTCCTTCTCAGTGCTGTTTTCTACTGATTCTCTGATCACTTTCCTCCAAATGCATCATCCCAACGAATCCAGCTTTTAGCAACTCATTCTCCCAGTTCTGTTTGCCCATCAACGCCTTTTGAGTTTGCTTACTGAAACTGAATTCTTTTGAAATCGGTCTCTCTCCTTCCATTTCCACTGCCACTGCTTGGGTTTAGACCCGCATCACCTCTGGCCAGGATGAACGCAGACACTTCTGTCTTTTTGCCTTTAGTCTCCTTTCCCTCCATTTCCATTCCAACCTACAACCACAGCCCACAGTTTGCTAGGATAATCTTTCTAATACAAAAATTTGCTCATATGACTCTCTCGTTTAAAATCTTTCAATGGGGCGTTCCCTTGTGGCTCAGCATGTTAAGGATCTGGCATTGTCACTGCTGTGGCTCTGATGACAGCTGTGGTGCAGCTTTGCTCACTGGCCCAAGAACTTCCACATGCCACAGGCACTACTTAAAAAAGAAAAAAAAAAAATCTTCCAAGGTTCCCAGGGTCTTTCTTTTCTTTCTTTTTTTTTCTTTTTTTTAGGGCCACACCCACAATATATGAAAGTTCTCAGGCTAGGGGTCAAAATGGAGCTGCAGCTGCCGGTGCACACCACAGCCACAGCAACGCAGAATGCAAGCCGCATCTGCGACCTACACCACAGCTCACGGCAATGCCAGATCCTTAACGCACTGAGCGAGGCCAGGGACTGAACCCACATCCTCATGGATACTAGTCAGGTTTCTAACCTGTTGAGCCACAATGGGAACCCCCAAGGTCTTTCAAAAAAAAAAAAAATTCATCCTTCTTAATCAGGTACACAAATCCTTTACAAACTGAGCCCTTATCTATCACAAAAATGTCATTTCTTTCTTTCTTTTTTTTTTGTCTTTTTTAGGGCTGCACCTGCTGCATATGGAGGTTGCCAGGCTAGGGGTCCAATTGGAGCTACAGCTGCTGGCCTATACCACAGCCACTGTGGTATAGGCCAGCATGTGGGATCCGAGCCGTGTCTGTGACCTACACCACAGCTCACGGCAACACCAGATCCTTAACCCACTGAGCGAGGCCAGAGATCAAACCCGCAACCTCATGGTTCCCAGTTGGGTTTGTGAACCACTGAGTCACTATGGGAATTCCAAAAATGTCATTTCTTAACACTTTCTCATACAGATTCTCACATTGGAAATCCCCCCTTTTTTTTCTTTTTTTCTTTCTCTCTCTCTCTCTTTTTTTTTTTTTTTTGCTTTTTAGGGCCTCACCCGAGGCATATGGAGGTTCCCAGGCTAGTGGTGGAATCAGAGCTACAGCTGTCGGCCTACACCGCAGCCACAGCAACAACCAGATTTGAGGTGCATCTGTGACCTACACCACAGCTCATGGCAACACTGGATCCTTAAGCCACTGAGCCAGGCCAGGGATTGATTCCACATCCTCATGGATGCTAGTCGGGTTCATTAACTGCTGAGCCACGATCGGAACTTCAGAAGCCTGTATTCTGAAAACTATAAGATGCCAATGAAAGAAATCAAAGATAATACAAACAGATAGAAAGATATACCATGTTCTTGGATTGGTAGAATCAATACTGTCAAAATGAGTATACTACCAAAGGCAATTTACAGATTCAATGAAATCTCTATCAAATTACCAATGGCATGTTTCACAGAACTAGATAAAAAAAAAATTGTTTTTCCTTTGTATAGAAATACCAAAGACCCCCAATAACCAAAGCAATCCTAAGAAAGAAAAATGGAGTGAAGGAATCAGGATCCCTGACTTCAGAATATAATATAAAGCTACAGTCATCAAAATAGTATGGTACTGGCACAAAAACAGAAATATAGATCAATGGAACAAGAGAGAAATCCCAGAATTAAACCCAAGCATCTATGGTCAATTAATCTAACAACAAAGGAGGAAAGAATATACAAAGTCTCATTTAAACCTAACCCTTGGGGTTCCCCTCGTGGCTCATTGGTAACAACCCGACTAGGATCCATGAGGACACAAGTTTGAGCCCTGTCCTTGATCATTGGGTTAAGGATCCAGCGTTTCCATGAGCTATGGTGTAGGTCATACACAAGGCATGAATCCCTGAATTGCTGTGGCTGTGGTGTAGGGCAGCAGCTGTAGCTCTGACTTGACCCCTAGCCTGGGAACAGCTCACAGCAAGGGAGGCCAGGGATCAAACCCGCAACCTCATGGTTCCTAATCGGATTCTTTAACCACTGAGCCACTACAGGAACTCCTTTTATTTTATTTTATTTTATTTTATTTTTTTAACAAGCACATTTTGTAATAGAATTGCAATATAAGTCAGACTATCTTGTATATTTTTAAATATATTGTGTGCTGATGAAAGGTGTATTCATTTTGATAAAATAAGAATCTCAGAAATATTTTTAGGAGTGTCAACAAACAGGGACACTCTTCAATTGTGTCTTCTCCACTTTCCATGCATTCTTATAGGTATTTATTAAATATTAATTTTTTTTTTTCCTTTTTAGGGCTGCACCCATAGCATATGGAAGAGTTCCCAGGTTAGGGTCAAATCGAAGCTACAGCTGCCAGCCTACACCACAGCCACAGCAACGTGGGATCTGAGCCGTGCCTGCAACCCGCACCACAGCTCACGGCAATGCCAGATCCCCAACCCACCGAGCAAGGCCAGGGATTGAACCCGCATCCTCATGGATACTAGTCAGATTCATTTCCGCTGCACCACCAACGGGAACTCCTTGATACTAATTCTTACCTGTGCTTTTAAAAACTATATCCTTTATATTAACTTTTGTCAATTTTTTTCTCTTCCTTAAAAAGTAACTCAAAATATTAAAAAAAAAACAAAACTGTACTACAATGCAGTTTCGGAAAAGAATCTAAAAGGATAAGTTCAAGCCACGACAGGAACTCCCTCTTTAAGTAATTTTAAATTTTAATACATCATGATAAACTAAACTTTTCATGATATGCTTGTCATTCCTACAGTAGAAAAATTTGTTTCCAAGATATAAAAAACTACAAACATATGAATTATAACCAAAACATTTCACTAATTTAATGCATTAAGTACACACTCTCGGGGTCTTAACACTTCATGGTGTGGACTAACTACCCAATCGATTTGTCTAATTCTAAGGCCTTTCTCACCCAAGAGACGGCCCTATATCTCTACTATATACCCCACCTCCTCAACTCAACCTATCCAAACTGGAACCAATTCTCTATCAGAACTTTCATCCATCCACAGATGGAGGGTCTGTTGAATTACAACTGCCTGTGGACCATTTGCTCATGCCACTGGTTCTTAAACAGGCTAGTCTGATTTCTCCATCACTGGCCAATTCTCCCTTTTTCTTTAGATCCCTTTCTCAGATCACAGGTGGTTTCATTTCAAATCAAAATCTAACAAAGGTCATGCTCCCAAATAACATTCAATGAACGATGAATGAAAGATGACCTTGGAGAAGACACAGGTAATGGAGTGAAGGCCGGACTGTAAGGGTGAGACAGCAAATGAAGAAAATGACAAGTGATATTTCTTGAACTGTTTGAAACCTGGCTTTAGGTATCTCTGTTTCTTTTGCGATTTTAGCAAAGAAAAAGAGAAAACACAATTGAAAGAATGGCACAACTAAGAGAAATATTTAGAGATTTGAGAATGTGGGCAAAAAGGAAGAAATGAGTCAAGACAGAAATCTGAAGGTAAAGGTTTTTATTGCCTACAATCTTACACCTTCAGGAAGTTCCCGTCGTGGTGCTACAGAAACGAATCTGACTAAGAACCACGAGGTTGTGGTTCAATCCCTCGCCTCGCTTATGGGTTAAGGATCCGGCATTGCCGTGAGCTGTGGTATAGGTCGCAGATGGGGCTCGAGTCTCAAGTTGCTGTGGTGTAGGCTGGCAACTGCAGCTCTGATTGGACCCCTAGCCTGGGAGCTTTGATCAACAAAGAGCGAACTAGAGAGAGAACTGATAAATGACAATAACAAAGAAAGAAGGTGAATAAGATGGAACCAATTTCAAAGAAAGAAGATCGATAATTTGGAATTGGAAGTGGGCTGATTCAACTTACTACTCGAAGACAAAAAGATATGGGAGAATGAATAGCCCTCAATTCAAGATGGCCCCCAAAGAAGTAGTATTCCAGGAAGAAAAAAAAGAGCCAAGGTTAATTTAAGTAAAATAGACGTGAAGGATGTTCTATAAAAAGTCTATTTACTTTAGAATAAGTCTGCGGTTCCAAAGGACTTCAAGGAAAGTGATGAGAAGTCAAAAGGATGAGAAAGGACAGGTAAAGAAGGTCAGAGCTATATGAAGAAGGGAATACAAGAAAAGATGACTGATCAGAGCTGTCCACATAAATGAAAGTCAAACGGCTACTGTGAATGTAAGTATACTGAAGAAAATTCATATTTAGGAGTTCCTGTTGTGGCGCAGCAGTTAACAAATCTGACCAGGAACCATGAGGTTGCGGGTTCGATCCCTGGCCTTGCTCAGTGGGTTAAGGATCCAGCGTTGCTGTGAGCTGTGGTGTAGGTCGCAGACATGGCTCAGATCCCGCATTGCTGTGGCTCTGGCAAAGGCTGGTGGCTACAGCTCCGATTAGACCCGTAGCCTGGGAACCTCCATATGCCGCGGGAGCGGCCCTAGAAATGGCAAAAAAAAGACAAAAAAAAAAAAGAAAATTCATATTTAAATATGAAGGCAACAGTCCTATGGACTATTTATCTGCTCTTTTACCTAAGGCCTCCCAAATCTTTTTTCTCAAACTTAGGTTCAAAATCTATGTTCTCTGCTGAATTCTTGAACAACTTACTTGATCTTTTTAAGCTTCAATTAGGGGTAGCAGTTCCTTTTAGGACTGTAAACACCAAGTGAACACGTGGCTATCTACCTCATGGCTTAGAACCTGTAGGCACTAATAAATGTTCACTACACTATGAAATTCTTAAAGGCAAGAACACGGTAAACAAGCTCCAGATGACTCCCTCTTGATTTTCACACATAGGTATGCTTCCGTTTCACATTACATCAGGGATGGTCATGTGACCAACAGAACACTGCAGAAGTACTGCTACGTCATTTCCATTATCAGGCTTTTATCTTAGTCTCTCCCTCTCCCTTCCTCTCTCCCTCTCTCTTCTTCTCCCTCTCTGTGTCCCTCATGCTCTCTCTCACCCCCTCACCCCTATTCCCTCTTGCCCTTAAGATAAGAAATGGCTTCTGGGCAAAGATCAAATTTGGGGCACTGCCAAGAAAACACAGTCTGGCATGAAACAAAATATGTGGCTGTAAAATCCTTTGTTGAGGCCTCAGAAAGATCGAATATGGTGTTTCAGGGCACCACTCCAGCTAGCAAAACAACCTCTAAAGAGTCTGAAGGTGTCTCACAGACCCTTTCAATCCAAGAACAGGGCTTCAAAAAGAGCTTAATTTCTCTCAGTGGTCTCAGCAGAAGGCCAAGGTAAAAAATGGCATCTTATCTCAAATTTGTGGATGTGGTGCTTTTTTTTGGCCACACCTTCAGCATGAGAAGTTCCAAAGCCATGGATCAAACCTGCGCAACACTGGAGATCCTGTCCTGGCGCAGTGGTTAATGAATCTGACTAGGAACCATGAGGTTGCAGGTTCGATCCCTGGCCTTGCTCAGTGGGTTAAGGATCTGGCGTTGCCGTGAGCTGTGGAGTAGGTCACAGACGCGGCTTGGATCCCGAGTTGCTGTGCCTCTGGTGTAGGCCAGCAGCTACAGCTCAGATTCGACCCCTAGCCTTGGGAACCTCCATATGCTGTGGGAGCAGGCCAAGAAATGGCAAAAAGACAAAACAAACAAACCTGTGCCACAGTTGTGACCCAAGCCACAGCAGTGGCAATGCTGTATCCTTAACCCACTGAGCCACCAAGGAACTCCTATGTGGCTTTTATCTAATGGGCAATCAGATTCATAGGAGACTCATGAAGATTTTAAGAGAATTATATTTGCAGACATACTTCCAGCTTCAGAGTTCCCATTGTGGCGCAGTGGTTAGTGAATCCAACCAGGAACCATGAGGTTGCGGGTTTGATCCCTGGCCTTGCTCAGTGGGTTGAGGATCCGGCGTTGTGGTGAGCTGTAGTGTGGGTCACAGACGCGGCTCAGATCCTGCATTGCTGTGGCTCTGGCATAAGCTGGTGGCTACAGCTCCAATTAGACCCCTAGACTGGGAACCTCCATATGCCATGGGAACAGCTCAAGAAAAGGCAAAAAGACAAAAAAAAAAGAAAAAAGAAATACTTCCAGCTTGGACTGAAAGGAAACAGTAAAAAATGAAAAAGTCTTTGCCTCCCCAAAATTTTATTGATAGAAAACAGATTAGAAAACTGATTACCTGAAAACATTCGCCATCTCTCATAAAAGTAACGATGATGCAGACAATAGAACCAAAAGCCCAGAGGGCTGAGATAAAAGCCACCTAGATTCATTTCCAGACAGTAGGTTGAAACCCTAATCAATAACCTTCCATGGAGTTCCCGTTGTAGTGCACTGGAAATGAATTCGACTAGGAACCATGAGGTTGCGGGTTCAATTCCTGGCCTCACTCAGTGGGATAAGGATCCAGTGTTGCTGTGGCTGTGGTGTAGGCCGGCGGCTATAGCTCCGATTAGACCCCTAGCTGGGAACCTCCATATACCTCAGCTACAACCCTAGAAAAGACAAAAGACAAAAAAAAAAAGAAAACAAAGAATTCAAGGTTTGAAAAATTATTTTGGAAGTAGTATAAAAACTTTTACTCATTAAATATATACTGAATGGTGCTCCACTGTGCTATTGTCCACACTTCAAGGGAAATATGGTCCAGCTTAGCATTAAAATGAGCTGGGAAGGTCTTGTCATAGTTTGTAAGGTTACTGTAAACAGTTTCTACAAATTTTCAGAAAAGTTTTCCTTGATGATAAAAGGTCATCAAGCCTAAAAACAGTGCAGTCACAGGCATGTCTATAAAAAGATGTCTCTCAAGTGCAGTTTATGGTTTGAAAGAAAGTTTATTGCAGTTTTCAGTTCCCATCAGCTATTTCTCTTTCTGGTTTTTGGTGTGGTTTAAAACACACACAGTCACAAAATGTAAAGGGCCTTTTATAAAATCCAACTGCCTCTTTTTCCTTAAATTAGTTGGTCCAGAAAGTCAATTTTTTTTTTTTTTTATGGCCACACCTGAAGCACATGGGAGTTCCCCGGCCAGGGATCGAATCTGAACCACCAGTGTGACCTATGCCACATCTGCAGCAATGCCACATCCTTTAATCCACTGCACCAGGCTGGGGATTGAACCCACACCTCTGCAGCAACCTAAGCCACTACAGTCAGATGTCAGATTCTTAACCCATTGCACCATGGCAGGAGCTCCCAGAAAGTCAATTTTAACAGCTTTTTTTACTTTCTGCACTATAAACACCAGAGTGACCAAAAAAAAAAAAAAATACTCATTTACTGATTTTAACTAAATGATAAGACTTACATGATTTTCTAAAAATCCGCAGCATTAATATAAAAGTTTAAAACAGCAGGTAATAGCATAAGCCATGCCTATTACTAACTACATATGCGATCAAACAAGACCTGCCTGCTACTAGCTACATATTACTAAGAACACAGTCTTATCATTATTCCAATAACGTGACATTTTGGAAAATCAAAACTATAGAAGCAGGAAAGAGATCAGTTGTCAAGGGTCTGAAAGAAAGGAGGCGATGCTTGAATAAGTGATGGAAGGTTTTTAGGGAGGTGAAACTATCCTGTAGGATATTTTAACAGTGGATATATGATGTCGCATTTGTCCAAAGTCACAGAACTTTATATAACACAAAGCAGGAACCTTAAGGTACGCCAATTAAAAAGCAAATCATTTAGGAGGTAGAGGCATTCCCAGGATGGGATGCAGATTGAGACCTAAGGAATTGTGTTATAAATGTATGAAACACTCTCACTGAAGGAAAGGGTGGAGGAAGGATGGTGACCTGCATAACTTTAGACACGAGTGGGCTCTTTAAGACTAAAGACAGGAGCAATGGCACATAAGCACTGTCCCCTAGTGGATGCAGCTGTTTCCCATGGGGCATGAGTTAAGAGTTCTGAGACTGCTCTACGTGTATGCTGGAACCGAACACTAAAGTAAATGGACAGTGTACAGTGGGAGCCAAGTTGCTCACTGACAGAGTGGAAAATTGCTGATAAACCACAGTAGGAGGTTAGAGGGACCCATATGATAATGGATTAGAACTGGAGATAGCACTAGGAACTCATGTTCAGCTTCATATTGATACTGATGGTTATACACATAAATCTTGGTTCTTTTTTTTTTCTCCTTTTTCAGCCACACTCACGGCATATGGAAGTTTCTGGGCCAGGGAGAGAATTCGAGCTTTGTGACCAACACCACAGCTACGACAATGCTGGGTCCTTAACCCACTGCACGGTGCTGGGATTAAACCAGAAATGCCAAAAAGATAAGCCGGATCCTTAACCCGCTGCGGCACAGCAAAACTCCAAAGTTTTATGAATGTGTGTATAAACACGTGTTAGTGTGAATACATACATTTCCTTGCTCAGTCAGCAGGGAGCACCTAAAAGCAACAACACCTCTATAGCAGTGAACACACCTAGAACCTAGATCCTTGGTTTCCTTTTTTTTTTTTTTTTTTGCTTTTTAGGGCCGCACCTGCGGCATAGGAGGTTCCCAGGCTAGGGGTCAAACTGGAGCTACAGCTGCCTGCCGATACCACAGCCACAGCAACATCAGATCTGAGCCATGTCTGCGACCTACACCACAGCTCATGGCAAGGCTGGATCCTTAAGCCACTGAGCTAAGGCCAGGGATCGAATCCGCAACCTCACGGTTCCTAGTCGGATTCATTTCCAGATCTTGGTTTCTAATACCATTCTTCAATAAAAGGAACCAGGGCTCTTCGCAAAAATGGATGATATTAGGATGGGGGCAAGAAGTATAAAGAGGAGCCCAAAGTATCCTGTTGCCAGAAAGTATGAAAGTGATTTAAATTTTTTTAATTTTTTTAATTAAAAAAAAAAAAAAAAAAACACTGACATTGATGGGCCTATTATCAAAGGGACACAGGAGCCAACTGAAAGAACTCCCAATGGCCAAAGCTGGAAGAATTTGAGCAAAAAAATAAAGTAGAACTGGACTATAACCCAAAGTAAAAAATAAATATCCATGAGTCTATACTGACATAAATGAATGACTGAGTAAACAAATAAAGAGGAGAGGTGTTCCCATTGTGGCTCAGCAGAAACGAATCTGAGTAGCATCCATGAGGATGCAGATTCGATCCCTGGCCTCGCTCAGTGGGTTAAGGATCTGGCGTTGCTGTGAGCTGTGGTGTAAACTGGCAGGTACAGCTCCAATTGGACCCCTAGCCTGGGTCACTGGTGCGCCCCTGAAAAGTCGAAAAAAATAAAAAATAAATAAATAGAAAAGTATCCTGTGCAGAAGAATGCCAAATAATTTCTGTAGATTTTCTGCCCTCGAGAACACAGAGCATAACTCCCCACGTGTTGAGTATGGGCTGTGCACAGTAACTTTCTACCAAATAGTACAGCAGGAAAGGGACGGAAAAAAGAGTAACTGTACAGCAAAGAAGCCTAACAAACACTACGCAACTCAGGTACTGCGGGTAGACATCACCAGTGACATAGAATATATTGATGCCACATACCCTTGATATGCTGTGAGGAAAATGGTACCTCTGCAGTCTTTCTCCGCAAATTCCATAAGCCGGGTCTAATCATGAGAAAAACATCAAACATATTCCAACAGAGACACATTTTATAAAACTATGGACCATTAATCCTCAACACTGGCAAAGTTTTGATATCAAATATCAAAAACAAGCAAAGTCTGAGAAACTTTTACAGCCACGAGGAGTATAAGGACACATGACAAACGAAATGTAATGGACTATGCCCGACGGGAAACTGGAACAGAAAAAGGCATTAGGTAAAAATCAAGAAAATCTGAATAAAGTATGGGCTTTAGGTAATAAAAAAAGATTATTAACATCTTACTGTGGAAAAGATTTGCCACCATTGCTAGGTAGCAGCACAGTTATAATGGATAAAATTACAGACTCTAGCACCAGGCTACCTGGGTGTAGAGATCAGATCCACCAATTATCACCTCTGTAACCCCTTTTTTTTTTTTTTTTTGGTCTTTTTGTCTTTCTAGGGCCACACCCACTGCACAAGAGGTTCCCAGGCTAGGGGTCTAATCGGAGCTGTAGCTGCCCCCCGCCTATACCAGAGCCACAGCAACTCGGGATCTGAGCCGCATCTGCAACCTACACCACAGCTCATGGATCCTTAACCCACTGAGTGAGGCCAGGGATCGAACCTTCAACCTCATGGTTCCTAGTCGGATTCGCTAACCACTGAACCACGACAGGAACTCCCAGGACTATCTTACTATAACAAAGTTGTTCTAAAAACTACTACCTGGGAGTTCCCATTGTGGTGCATTAGAAACAGATCCGACTAAGAACCATGAGGTTGTGGGTTCGATCCCTGGCCTTGATCAGTGGTAAGGATCCGGCATTGCCATGAGCTGTGGTGTAGGTCGCAGATGCAGCTCTCAGGATCTGGTGTGGCTGTGGCTGTGGCGTAGGCGTAGGCGGGCAAGTAGCTCCAATTCAACCCCTAGCCTGGGAACCTCCATATGCCTCAAGTGCAGCCCTAAAAAAAAAAAGGCCACAAAAGCACATAGCAGATTTCCTTATTATAAAGTAAATGTAACTACATATAAATAAATTTATAAATTATATACATATATAAATTAATATATAAATATAATAAAATGCCTTTTATCAGTGAGATCTCAGAGGCAAGTTATATCATTATTCAGTAATTCCTTTTTTCCTTCTTCCCATATTAGGCACTACCAAAGCTAACAATTTGACATTAAATATTTTTTTTTAGCAGTGTAAATGCTAGGGCTAAAAATTATCTATTATACAATGCTAAAATCAAACCATACAAAGAGAAAAGTCAAAACAAATTTACATTTAGTTTCTTTTTTTTTGGTCTTTTTGCCTTTTCTAGGGCTGCACCCATGGCATACGGAGGTTCCCAGGCTAGGGGTCTAATTGGAGCTGTAGCTGCTGGCCTACACCACAGCCACAGCTACTCGGGATCCGAGACGTATCTTCGACCTATACCACAGCTCATGGCAACGCTGGATCCTTAACCCACTGAGCAAGGCCAGGGATGGAACCTGCAACCTCATGGTTCCTAGTTGGATTCGTTAACCACTGCACCACGATGGTAACTCCCTACCTTTAGTTTCAAAAGAATAAATTAATGATAATAAATACAGAGGGAGCTATCTTAACCAAAATATATGTCAAACTGCCTTAAAAAACAGAGAAATTTTTAAACAAATAGCATAGCTAAGTTTTTTTCTAAAGCTGTCTTTATAGACATTTAAATATTTAACTAGGTACTCAAAACTCCGCCTACAGAAACTAAGACAAAACAACAGGCCCCAGGAGGAATCCTTACCATGAGAACTGTTTAAAACACACAACAAAGGAGTTCCCGTCATGGCGCAGTGGTTAACGAATCCGACTAGGAACCATGAGGGAAACCATGAGGTGGCGGGTTCTATCCCTGGCCTTGCTCAGTGGGTTAAGGATCCAGCGTTGCCGTGAGCTGTGGTGTAGGTTGCAGACGCGGCTCGGATCCCGCGTTGCTGTGGCTCTGGCGTAGGCCGGTGGCTACAGCTCCGATGAGACCCCTAGCCTGGGAACCTCCATATGCCGTGGGAGCGGCCCTAGAAAAAGGCAAAAAGACAAAAAAATAAAATAATAAATAAAAATAATAAAACACACAACAAAGGAGGTAAAGAAATGCATTCCAGGGAGTTCGCATTATGGCTCAGTGGATGAACTGGACTAGTATCCATGAGGATGCAGGTTTGATCCCTGACCTTGATCAGTGGGGTAAGGATCCAGGGTTGCCATGAGCTGCAGTGTAGGTCACAGACGCAGTTTGCTGTGGCTATGGTGTAGGCCGGCAACTGTGGCTCTTATTCAAACCCTAGCTCTGATTCGACCCCTAGCCTGGGAACTTTCGTATTGCTGGGGTGTGGCCCTAAATAAATAAATAAATAAAATAAACTGAACTGTATTATCTTCCTAATTTAAGTGTTTCAGGAGTTCCTGTTGTGGCTCAGTGGGTTAAGAACCTGACATAGTCTCCATGAGGATGCAGGTACAATCCCTGGCCTTGCTCAGTGGGTTAGGTATCTGAAGTTGCCGCAAGCTGTGGTGTAGATGCGGCTTGGATCTGGGGTTGCTATGGCTGTGGCACAGGCCTCAGTTGAAGCTCCTATTCCATCCCTAGCCTAGAAACTTCTAAATGCTGCAAGTGCAGCCATAAAAAGAAAAAAAAATTAAAATGGCCATACTACCCAAAGCTATCTACAGATTTAATGCAATCCCTATCAAATTGCCCATGACATTTTTCATAAAAGTAAAACAAATAATCCTAAAATTTATATGGAACCATAAAAGACCAAGAATTATCAAAGCAATCCTGAAGAAAAAGAACAAAGTAGGAGGCACAGCCCTCCCAGACTTCAGATAATACCACAAAGCTACAGTAATCAAAACAGTGTGGTATTAGGATCAGCAGCATCTCTGCAGCACTAGGACAAGCTCAATTCCCAGCCTGGCACAGTGGGTTAAAGGATCCAGTGTGGCCACAGCTGCAGCATAGGTTACAACTACAGCTGGGATCTGATCCTTGGCTCAGGAACTACCTGTCCTGTGGGGCAGCCAAAAAAGAAAGAACCAAGCAAACAATAGCATGGTGTTGGCACAAAACCAGACATATGGACCACTGGAGTCGAACAGAGAGCCCAGAAATAAACACCCACACCCACGGTCAATTAATCTTCCAGAAGGGAGGCAAGAATATACAATGGGGTAAAGACAGTCTCTTCAGCAAATGGTGTTAGTTGGACAGCTGCATGTAAATTGGTGAAGCTAGAACACATCCTTTAGCCATACACAAAAATAAACTCGAAATGGCTTAAAGACCTAAAACATAAGACGTGACACCATAAAACTCCTAGAAGAGATCACAGACAAAACATTCTCTGACACAAATCATACCAATGTTTTCTTAGGTCAGTCTCCCAAGGCAACAGAATTAAAAATAAATAAATGGGACCTAGTCAAACTCACAAGCTTGGGTATCGCAACGGAAACCATAAACAAAATGTAAAGCAGAAATGATCACAACATTGTAAATCAACTATACTTCAACAAACTTTAAAGAAGGAAAAAATCATACATAATAGAAATGTTATATATGTGTACTATATATGAGAGAGTGATAAAAATGTGGCAAAATGTTGAAATTAGTGAATTTGGGTAAATGGAGTGTAGGAATTCTCTATACTATTCTAATTTTCCTGTAAACTTGAAATTATTTCAAAAAATCATTTTACAAAATTATTTTTTAAAATAGTTAGTGCTGGGAATTCCCTGGTGGCCTAGTGGTTAAGGATCCAGCATTGTCACTGCTGTGGCTCAGGTTACTGTGGTGGCATGGGTCAAATACCTGGCCTGGGAATTCCTGCATGCTGCAGGCATGATCAAAAAATATACATATCCAGGAGTTCCCGTCGTGGCACAGTGGTTAACGAATCCGACTAGGAACCATGAGGTTGCGGGTTCGGTCCCTGCCCTTGCTCAGTGGGTTAAGGATCCGGCGTTGCCGTGAGCTGTGGTGTAGGTCGCAGACGTGGCTTGGATCCCGAGTTGCTGTGGCTCTGGCGTAGGCCGGTGGCTACAGCTCCGATTCAACCCCTAGCCTGGGAATCTCCATATGTCGCGGGAGCGGCCCAAGAAATAGCAACAACAACGACAACAAAAAAGACAAAAGACAAAAAAAAAAAGAAATAGCAAAAAGACAAAAAAAAAATATATATATATACATATCCAGTATGATAAGGTAGTCGAAGAATAAAATATCTGATCTACATATCCAGTATGATAAGGTAGTCGAAGAATAAAATATCTGAATTTAAGATCTCAGAACTGGAACAATTCTAGATGATGCAGTATACGCTTTGGCCCTGGAAGTGGGCACCTGAAGTATAATGGAGAGAAAATCACTGAAACTGAGGTCACATTTGAAAGTTTCCCTCTCATTTCATTATATTGCACAGTTTCTATGAAATTTCATTTACTGATTTCACCTGAAGTTTTTTAATCTCTAAATTCCTTTCACTCTTCTTTTGAAGATTTTAGTGCTTATACTATAACGTAGTTACCAATGCACATCTACTAACCAAAGAGAGGTACATATCTTCTCGTCCTCGTTACTAATGAAGACCTTAATTTTTATTTATTTATTTAGCTTTTTTAGAGCCGCACCCGAGGTATATGGAGGTTCTCAGGCTAGGGGTCAGATCAGAGCTGTAGCTGCCAGCCTACGCCACAGCCACAGCAACACAGATCCGAGCCGCGTCTGCAACCTACACCACAGCTCACAGCAAGGCCGGATCCTTAACCCAATGAGCAAGGCCAGGGATCAAACCTGCATCCTCATGGATCCTAGCTGGGTTTATTAACTGCTGAGCCACGAAGGGAACACCACGAAGACCTTAATTAAGAGAATTTCAAATCCCCATCTCTTTGACATCCTATTAGACATACTACCACTTTCCCGGTTTATTATCTTGGGTCCTACACAGAAGTATTTAATGTATGTGATAATATTACATTGAGCACAAATGTTAATATTTCAGCTATTGTATCAAAGTTAGTAATAATAATAATCATAATGGGAATTCCCGTCGTGGCACAGTGGTTAATGAATCCAACTAGGAACCATGAGGTTGAGGGTTCAACCCCTGGCCTCGCTCAGTGGGTTAAGGATCCGGCGTTAAGGTCGAAGATGTGGCTCAGATCTGGTGTTGCTGTGGCTGTGGTGTAGGCCGGCAGCTGTAGCTCCAATTGGACCCCTAGCCTGAAAACCTCCATATGCCTCAAGTGCGGCCCTAGAAAAGACAAAAAACAAATAAATAAAAATAAAGTGATCCTGCAGTCTTCTGCATGGGTGGAAGGGAAGTTAGCACCTGTTACTCCAGGGGATGAGAGAGCCAACTGTGTGCCTTATGACTTTGATCCAAACCTCCTATATTTAGCCTCACTCCATACACAGGCCTTCAGAGATGGCTCCTGCCTCCACTCTCAAGCCTTTCCAAGGTTTTACAGCTCTGCGTGGTTTGTTTCCTTTTGGCTCCCTCCTCTATAGGCTTACTTTTATTTTCTTTGGTTTTGCGAAGTTAGTCGCCATTCATCCATCCATTTAATAATTTATTATCTCCTCTCCTAATGTTGTTTTAACAAACCACTAATAAGTCCTCTCCTATTCTCTTTGTCAGTCTACGCCTTTTTAAAAATTCCCTTACTGTCATTCTAGTGGGGTTTCAGGAAGGGTAAAAATAAACATTTGCACTCAATCATCATGTTGAAGTGGAAGTGCCATTCCAGCTTTTTAAATGATGAGGTTGGATTAAATATGTAATTTCCAATCTAAGCACCTACGCAAATGCAATGAAGGTACTCTAAGATATTTTCAATATTTTTAATTCTCTTTTTTTGCTTTTTGAGGTTGCACCTGCAGCATATGGAAGTCCCCAGGCTAGGGGTCTAATCGGAGCTGTAGCTGCCGGCCTACACCAGAGCCACAGCAACACAGGATCTGAACTGTGTCTGCGACCTACACCATAGCTCATGGCAATGACAGATCCTTAACCCACTGAGTGATGCCAGGGATTGAACCCACACTTCATGGCTCATGATGGGATTCGTTTCCGTTGAGCCACGACAGGAACTCCTATTTTCAAAATTTTTAGAAGGTTAACAGAAAAATACATTTACTCAAAATAAGACCATACAGGGTGGCATTAAACTTCTTTACTCAATGTGTTATTCCTGGTTCATTTATTCCTTCAATAAATATTTACAGTGTGACTACTACATTCTATGATTGTTCTAAATCCCACGGATTTAGCAGTAAGTGAAATAGTCTCTGACCTCACGGAGTTTCTACTATAACAGTAGAAATAAACATAAGCAAATGTGTGTCTTACTCTGATCAGAAGCTCAGATAGGTATCTACGTATCTTTCATTAATTACACTTTTTAAAAGAAATGAATGCAATTAGTACAAAAGGATCACAACAAGATACTCATAGAATTTAGAAATTAAATGATGTTTTAGGAGTTCCCGTTGTGGCTCAGCAGTTAACGAACCTGACTAGTATCCATGAGGACAAGGGTTTTGATCCCTGGCCTCGCTCAGTGGGTTGGGGATCGGCATTGCCATGAGCTGTGGTGTGGGTTGCAGATGTGGCTCAGATCCTGCATTGCTCTGGCTCTGGTGTGGGCTGGCGGCTACGACTCCGATTTGACCCCTAGCCTGGGAAGCTCCATGTGTCGCAGGTGCGGCCCTAAAAAGACAAAAAATAATAATAATAATATTGTTTAATAACTAGTATATAACTAGTAAAAACCAACAGATATGAGATTAAATGAAATCATTTTTCCAAAGGGAGTGGAAGGTGGGGATCAAAGCTGTGTCAAAACTTTTTTTTTTTTGTCTTTTTTGGCCTTTTCTAGGGCTGCTCCTGCGGCATATACAGGTTCCCAGGCTAGGGGTCAAATCGGAGCTGTAGCCACCGGCCTACGCCAGAGCAACAGCAACTCGGGATCCCATCCGCGTCTGTCTGCGACCTACACCACAGCTCAGGGCAACGCTGGATCCTTAATCCACTGAGTGAGGCCAGGGATCGAACCCGAAACCTCATGGTTCCTAGTCGGATTCATTAACCACTGTGCCACAACGGGAACTCCAAAACATTCTTTTGTTATTGTTTTTCAGCCAAGCCCATAGCCAGGAACCCAAGCCACAGCAGTGACAAGGCCAGATCCTTAACCCACTGTGCTATTAGGGAACTCCACAAGATTCTTAACACAAGACATTCACTGAATATTCATTGTGGCATTATTTATAGCACAGAAAATCTGGAAATGATGTAAATATCCAACAGTCAGGGAAAGCTTAAACGCATTTCATAAATATAATCAATGTAGCTATTAAAAATAATGTTTTTCAGAAATATGACAGGAAAAAGTGCTTATGATAGTAAGCAGAAAAGGTGGACATAAAACTATATACAATGTAATTTCAAATCTATAACAAAACAAAATATAAATCTGCCTAGAAAAAAAACCATAAGAAAATATATTAAAATGGCAAACTTTGGAGTGCCTGTTGTGACTCAGTGGGTTCGATCCCAGGAAGATAAGGATCCTCAGTGGGTTCGATTCCCAGCCTCACTCAGTGGGTTAAGGATCCAGCATTGCTGCAAGCTGCAGTGTAGGTCACAGATGCAGCTCAGATGCTGAGATGCTGTGGCTGTGGCGTAGACTGGCAGCTACAGCTCCTATTCAGCCCCTAGCCTGGGAACTTCTATGTGCCATGGGTTCAGTGTCAAAAAGACAAAAAAAAATGAAGTAAAATAAAATAAAATAGCAAAATTTAGGAGTTCCCTTGTGGTGCAGCAGATTAAATATCCAGTGTTGCCACTGCAGCGGCCTGGAGAAAAAAATGGCAAACTTTACTCTAGATTCTACAGCAATGGTTTTTAATAACATCTTCATCCTGTGTTAACTTGCTACAAATGCAGATTCTTAGCCCCTCCTCACACCCCGCACTGCCCCCAAATTCTGAGCCAGGTGCCCAGCCACCTAGGGTTTAACTAGCCAGCCAGGTGATATACTGAAGTCTGAGAACTACTGCTCTAGATAATGAGATCATGGGCGAATTTTTCCTTCCTTTTATGTAAAATTCCACTTGACTTCTCTGTGGGGTATAGCGGCTAAGAACGTTGGCTCTAGAGTCAGACTTGACCATGAGTCCTTGCTTCAGCACCCAGCTATGTGACCTTGGTGGCATTGCTTTCCCTGTTTTTCAAGACTTAAAACATTTAAGTCCACTAACTCCTGGTTTACGTGATTTCTGACAAGAAGCCTAGGTAGCCTAGCCTGTGTTTTTTTCTGGCTTCTTTCAGGATTTTCATGCTACCTTTGGTTTTCTGCAGTTTGAATATAACCTACCTAGGCATAGCTTTTTGGTATTTATCCTGATGGTGTTTGCTTAGCTTCTGGGATCTAGTTTGGTCTCTGCCATTAATTTTGGAAAATTCTTGAGATTACTTCAAATATTTCTTGTGCTCCATTCGTTGATTCCTTTCCTTCAGGTAATTCCAATTATGTGAAATTTTTTTTTTTTTTTTGGTCTTTTGTCTTTTTAGGGCCATTTACCCGCGCATATGGAGGTTCCCAGGCTAGGGGTCGAATCGGAGCTGTAGCTGCTGGCCTACACCACAGCCACAGCAACGCGGGATCCGAACCGCATCTGCAACCTACACCACAGCTCACGGCAACGCCGGATCCTTAACCCACTGAGCAAGGGCAGGGATCGAACCCGAAACCTCATGGTTCCTAGTCAGATTTGTTAACCACTGAGCCACGATGGGAACACCTTTTTTTTTTTTTCCTCTCTTTTTGAATTTTAAATCTTGAAAAAAATTTCCAGTTCTTAGATGCTCTGGTTTTCATTTTTGTTTTTCTTTTTTTCCTCTCTGCACTTTTTGTTTGGGAGGTTTCTATTGACATCTTCAGGCTCAATGATTCTTTCCTCAGCCACCTTGGGTCTGGATGGGACCGTCAAAGGCATTCTTCATCTCCGTAACGTGCCTTTGGTCATTTCCCTTTCTTCCTTAGAGTTTTCATCTCCAGGCTTACAATATCCATCTGTTCTTGCATGCTGCCTATTTTTTCCATTAGAGCCCTTAACATATTAGTCATAGCTCTTTGTTTTGTTTTGTTTTCTTGTCTTTTTGTCTTTTCTAGGGCCCGCGGCACATGGAGGTTCCCAGGCTAGGGGTCGAATCGGAGCTGTTGCTGCTGGCCGATGCCAGAGCCACAGCCACGTGGGATCCGAGCCGCGTCTTCGACCTACAGCACAGCTCACAGCAACACGGGCTCTTCAACCCACTGAGCGAGGCCAGGGATTGAACCTGCAACCTCATGGTTCCTAGTCGGATTCATTAACCACTGAGCCACGACGGGAACTCCAGTCATTAATCTTAAATTCTTTATCTGGAGTGCCCATCGTGGCTCAGCATTAACAAATCCAACTAGTATCCACGAGGATGCAGGTTCAATTCCTGGCCTCGCTCAGTGGGTAGGGGATCTAGCATTGCCGTGAGCTGTGGCGTAGGTCACAGACGAGGCTTGGATCTGGTGTAGCTGTAGCTGTGGTGTAGACCAGCAGCTGTAGCTCAGATTTGATCCCTAGCCTGGGAACGTCCATATGCCACAGATGTGGCCCTAAAAAGAAAAAAAAATGCTTTATTTAATAATTGCAAACTTTGTATCCTATATCTCAGTCTGGTTCTGATGCTTGCTTTCCCTTCAGGTTGTTTTTCTTGCCTTTTAGCTGCCTTGTGATTTTTTGTTGAAAGCCACACACGAGGCATCAGATAAGGAAGTGATCGAGGTCATCAGCTTTATGTCGATTTGATTCAAAACAGGGTGTGTTTAAAGTTTGCTGTAGCTGGACATGCCAGATTCCTCTGAGAATTCCTCCCTAAATACAGTTTGCATCTTACACATCTTTCAGTTGTAAGCCGCTGTTCTTGTACTACAACCCTGTTGTGGCGTTGAGATGTGGGTGAAGAAAAAAGCATTCTACAATGTCTACAATTCACTTTGTATCCCTATTTGTTGCACAAGTAGATTTTATCCGTATCTCCAAATTTATAAATAATTTTAATAAAAATTTCCAAATTGCTGTCCAAAAAACAATGACAATTTTTTTTAATTTTTTTTTTTTTTGGCTTTTTAGGGCCACACCGAGGCACCTGGAGGTTCCCAGGCTAGCACTCAAATCGGAGCCACAGCTGCCAGTCTACACCACAGCCACAGCCACACAGGATATGAGCCCCACCTGTGACCTACACCACAGCTCTCGGCAAGGCTGGATCCTTAAACCACTGATCGAGGCCAGAGATTGAAGCTGCAACCTCATGGTTCCTAGTCAGATTCGTTTCCTCTGTATCACTAGGGGAACTCCCTTTTTTGTTGTTGTTGTTTTTTGTTTTGTTGGGTTTTGTTTTTTTGTTGTTTTTGTTTTTTTGGCTTTTTAGGGCCGCACCTGCGGCATATGGAGGTTCCCAGGCTAGGGGTCTAACTGGAGCTGTAGCCGCCAGCCTACACCACAGCCACAGCAACGCCAGATCTGAGCCACGTCTGCGACCTACACCACAGCTTATGGCAACACTGGATCCTTAACCCACTGAGTGAGGCCAGGGATTGAACCTGTGTCCTTGTGGATACTAGCCGGGCTCGCTAACCACAGAGCCATGACAGGAACTCCACCATTTTACTTTCTGTCTCCAGAAATTTGACTACTCTAGGCACCTCATGGAAGTGGGATCATACAGTTTTTGCCATTTAGTGACTGATTAAGTTCACTTAGCAAAATGTCCTCAAAATTCATCCATGTGGTGTACGTGTGAGAATTTCTTTCCTTTCTAAGGCCTGCTAACATTTTTTGCCCACACCTGGGCACACGGAAATTCTGGGCCAGGGACTGAACCCACACACCACAGCAGTGATTCAAACCGCAGTAGTGACAATGCCAGCTCCTTAAGCATTAGGCCACCAAGGGAAACTCCTGAATAATATTTACTTTTTTTTTTTTTTTTTTGCTTTCTAAGGGCCACACCTACGGAATATGTAAGTTCCCAGCTCAGGGTTCAAATCGGAGCTACAGCTGCCGGCCTGCACCACAGCCACAGCCACACCAGATCCAAGCCGTGTCTGCGACCCACACCACAGCTCACAGCAATGCCAGATTCTTAACCTACTGAGCAAGGCCAAGGATCGAACCGGCCTCCTCATGGATACTAGTCTTAGATTTAAGTGTTTCTTAACTCTTAGATTATACGTCCTGCACACACCAACAGCTACTCATCCCCAGAATGCACCAAGCACTTTCCTTCCTATTTACTCAGCACCTTTTTAATGCTAGGCATTGTGGTAGGTGGTGAAGGAATAAAGATAAGATACAGTCCATTACAACATTATGAAACAGTCTTAATTATGCCCCCTTTACATGCGAAGAACCTGAACATCCTTATCCTTAGGATAGCATCTTGGCTAAGAGCAGACGAGCTTGAGAAAGCTGTAATTCAAATCTTACTCCAAAGCTCACATTTCCTTTTTTTTTTTTTTTTTTTTTTTGCTTTTTAGGGTCACACCTGCAGCAGATGGAAGCTACCAGGCCAGGGGCTGAATCGGACCTACATTGCCGGCCTACACCTACCTACAGTCACAGCAATGCCAGATCCAAGCCATGTCTTCGACCTACACCACAGCTCATGGCAACACCAGATCCTTAACCCACTGAATGAGGCAGGGACTGAACCCGCAACCTCATGGTGCCTAGTTGGATTCATTTCCACTGTGCCATGACGGGAACTCCAAAGCTCACATTTTCTATTCCACACTGTATATTATGAACAGTTCACTTTTTAAAAAATAATATTCACCTGTAATTTCTTTTCTACTTTAGATTTCCAAAGGTTGGGTTTTGAGAGGAATGGCACAATACAGGGGAACAAAAAACATGCATCCCAATGTTTACTGCAACATTACTTATAACAGCCAAGATACAGAAGCAACCTAAATGTCCATGGACAGAGGACGGGATAAAGAAGATGTGCACATACATACAACAGAACATTACTAAGCCATAAAAAAGAAGGAAATAATGCCATTTGCAGCAACATGGATGGACCTACAGATTATCATATGAAGTGAAATAAGTCAAAGACAAATATCATATGATATCAACTTATATATAGAATCTATAAAAATGATACAAATGAACTTATCTGCAAAACAGAAATAGACTCGCAGACTCATGGTTACCAAAGGGGAAAGAAAGGTGGTGGAGAGGGACAAGACGGAGGGTTTGGGATTGACATATACACAATACTATCTATAAAATAGATCATCAACAAGGGCCTGCTGTACAGCACAGGGAACTACACTCAATATTCTATAGTGACCTATGTGGGGAAAGAATCTGAATAAGAATGAATATATGTTTAACGGAATGACTGCTGTATACCTGAAATTAACACATTGTAAATCAACTATACTCCAATATAAAATAAAAATTTTAAAGTTTAATTTTTTTTGTCTTTTATCTTTTTTTGTCTTTTTGTCTTTTTGTTGTTGTTGTTGTTGTTGCTATTTCTTGGGCCGCTCCCTCGGCATATGGAGGTTCCCAGGCTAGGGGTCGAATCGGAGCTGTAGCCACCGGCCTACGCCAGAGCCACAGAAATGCTGATCCGAGCCACGTCTGCAACCTACACCACAGCTCACGGCAACGCCGGATCGTTAACCCACTGAGCAAGGCCAGGGATCCGAACCCGCAACCTCATGGTTCCTAGTCGGATTCGTTAACCACTGCGCCACGACGGGAACTCCTGTCTTTTATCTTTTTAGAGCCGCACCCAAGGCATATGGAGGTTCCTAGGCTAGGGATCTAATCAGAGCTATAGTTAACGCCTACACCACAGCCACAACAACGCAGGATCCGAGCTGCATCTGCGACCTACACCACAGCTCACGGCAACGTCGGATCCTTAACCCACTGAGCAAGGCCAGGGATCCAACCCACAACCTCATGGTTCCTAGTCGGATTCATTTCTGCTGCGCCGTGATGGGAACTCCTAAATACAACAATATTTACTGAATTTCTACCCTGTGTTATGTACCTGCAAGACGAGTATAAAGAAGTGATCCCCACCCTCCTGGAGCTTATAAGATGATGGACAAAGGCTTCAGAACTATCCTTTTTCTTATGCATGACTCCGTGCTCATCAAGCAATTTAGGAATACAAATTTGCCCTCCCCAAAAGCTTAATACCCATAAAATGATATACTATATCGCAGAGGTCAGCTTTCTGATCATTGTATCAACATACCTCTACTTAAATTAGTAACTCATCATTTGGGTTTACACCTCACTCTTCATGAGTTTTTTTAGCTTGAGTGACTCCCCAAAGACTGATCGATTCCAATTAACTAGTTACATGTAATATCTGAAACTTTACAGCTGAGAATCAAATATAGGGGTAGAATGTGTACAGAAAGATGATATCAGGGAGTTCCCGTTGTGGCACAGCAGAAATGAATGCTAGCAGACTAGTAACCATGAGGTTGTGGGTTGGATCCCTGGCCTCGATCAGTGGGTTAAGGATCCGGCCTTTCCGTGAGCTGTGGTGTAGGTCACAGACGAGGCTTGGATCCTGTGTTGCGGTGGCTGTGGTGTAGGCCTAGGAACCTCCATATGCCAGGAGTGTGGTCCTAAAAAAAAAAAATAAAGATAGCAGCTAATGAGTCTCTAGTTTATCCTCAGTCAACATACTTTTATTTCATCATGCTCTTAAAACTGCAGTTATAGGAGTTCCCATGGTGGCTCAGTGATTAACGAATCCGACTAGGAACCAAGAGGTTGCAGGTTCCATCCCTGGCCTCGCTCAGTGGGTTAAGGATCTGGTATTGCCGTGAGCTGTGGTGTAGGTCGCAGATGCGACTCGGATCCCGAGTTGCTGTGGCTGTGGTGTAGGCGGATGGCTGCAGCTCCGATTTGACCCCTAGCCTGGGAACCTCCATATGCCACGGGAGCGTGGCAAAAAGAAAGAAATGGCAAAAAAAGACAAACACACACACACACACACACCCCAAAAAACCCTGCAGTTATAGTTAACTCATAAAACTTGTAAAGAGCAAATGAGACATACCATGTAACCTTCTCAACCTTTAATGTGCATGCGGATCACAAGCAGGAATGTTTAAATGCAGACTCTGACTCAGCAGGGCAGGGTCAGGGACTGAGCTCCTTCCTGTGGGATAAACTCCTAGTGATGCCCAGGCTGCTGCCCACAGCAGGAGGAGGATAGAACACACCTGGCACAATAGCTGCCACACAGGCTGCTCAGCCCAGCTGACTGTTCCCTCCCATTTATGGATGTCTTATCTCCCTTCCTTGGAAGAAAAAAACTGTTTTTTTTTTCAATCTTTGTATATCCTCTAAAATTTTAACCTAATCAGAATGCTTACCATATGATAAGCATTAAATACAAGTCAACTGAATGAATGACATCCAACTTTTAGGAGTCATTACTTCTAGGTTATAGATAAAATTGTTTCTTCCTTTGAATTTATTTTTTTGGGGGGGATGCACCTGCAGCATATGGAAGTTCCCAGGTTAGAGGGGTCCCTTCTGAGCTACAGCTGACAACCTGCGCCACAGCAATAGCAATGCCAGGATGCCAGTGGTATCTGCGAACTACACCACAGCTCACCAGATCCTTAACCCACTGAGTGGGGCCAGGGATAAGAACCTGTATCTTCATGGATACTAGCTGGGTTCGTTTCCTCTGAGCCACAGGGGAACTCCACTTTGAATTTATTTTAAATAGAAAAGTACTTTTGAAAACTGAAAAATCAGAAAAGCTTTCATTCTACTTTTTTAAGTGAAGAAAACTATTCAGGGCATAATCCAGTGCATTTTCTCAGGCTGAACGAATCCAATCTTTTAAAAAATCCCTAAGTAGTGTTTACTTATCTCTTAATGATTCTTCCATTTTTGTAAATAATAACTTAAATAAAAGGAAGTCAACTGGTTTTCTGGGGGAGTTTTAAAACTAATATAAAAAACTATTTTCTTAGGATGTACCTTATACTTTTAAAGCAGCACAAGAAAATTATAAGGATATTTTAGGGAAGGTAACATCTGTAAAATAAGTCTGGCTTTTCAGACTAAGGGTACCAGTAAAAAAAAAATCAAATAGTATTACTGCTATCTTTGGCACAGTTTCGTGTTCCTCCACGGATTTTCTGTGATCACCATAACAAGTGACTAATTCTTAAGGCTGCCTTCTACACTTGTAAATACTACTTGTTAATCCAATTTCACTTGGTTCCACGCTGAGAAAAATGGTATGTTGACATGATGTTTCAAGCACTCAGAAGAACAAAGGTGGAATGTTATTTTCATTTCTAAGATGTTTACTTCTACAGTTTCGTGGCTTTTTTTTTTTTTTATGTTTTTGCGATGAGTTCCCCCAATTACCAAAATTAACGGAGGATGGTAACCGTTTTTATCACACCGCCGAATCAAAACAACGTTAATAGTCTGGCGAAACACACCCATCCCTCCGAGCCCTCCGGCGACAGGACGCCGGTAGGGCGCGTCCCGCCTCTGCCCGCCGCGACCGCGACCGCGACCGCGCGCACTGGGTCCGCTGGTGCCGCCGCAGAGGCCCGGCCGGCGCGCGGGGCTCCCTCAGGTCCCTGCTGGAGTTGGCTCTTTCCTCTTTATTAAATCTGTTTTAGGATGTTTGTTTAAGACAAGCCACCACGCGGGTGGCGCACCAGCACTTGGAAGCCTGTGCGACGGAGCGGCGGTGACCTCGAGGCCGTCCTCCCACATCCCCGCTGCGGAGGCAAAATGGTGGCCGCGACCGCCAAGCCGGCCGGGCCGGGCGGGGTTTCGGCGCGGCCGGGGAGGCGCCCCCCCGGACTCTGGCGGCCAGGTCCCTCCTCACCCAGGCCGCCCCAGGGGCCCACGGCCTGAGCGGTTGCCGGCGTGGCGCCTGCGGCCACGAGAGCCTCGCCGAGGGCCTGGAGGCGGCGTCCCTGAGACCGTGGACAAGGACGCCATTATGGCCCGGCCGCCTCCGGAGGAGCCGCGGCCCCAACCCGCGCAGGAAGCGAGGCTCGGCCTCGGAGGAGGGGCGAGGCGGAGGGGGGCGGGAGGGCGGAGCGGCGGGGCGGGGAAGCCGGCAGGAGCGGGGGAGGGGGCCTCCCCTCCCCTGCCGGGCGCGCGGCAGGCTGCGGCTGAGTCTGCCTCTCGCTGAGGGCGGGGCTCCAGAGGCAGAGGAGACCCACCCCGTCCGGAGCTCCTCCGCGCGGCCCGGGGTCGCGGCGGGCGGTGAGGGCCGGGCTCCCGCGGCGCCTCTTACCTGTGCCTTCCCTCTCTCTGTCGTCCGCCATCTTGTTGCGGCGCCGTCGCCCGGGAGAGGCCGGTCGCTAGGCGAGGTCGCGGCATCCCGGCCCCCTCCTGCCCCACGGCGAGGCCGGCCCGGAGGATGGGCGTCTCCGAGTCCCAAGGGAAAAAGACCCTGGAGCGGGGGGGTGGGGTGGGGGGGGAGCTCCGAGCGCGCGCCCTCCCGGTTCCCGCCACGACCCTCTGACGCCCTGGAGGCCGGAAGCCTCGACGCGCCCCCCGCGCCCCGTCCCTCACATCATCCTCCTCCTTCCAGAACCGAGGCCTGAGCCCAGATTTCTCTGGCTTGGAGGAAGTATTTAATAATAAAGCCTGGAACCCCTCCTGTTCTTGTCTCTGATCATTTGGGGACATCACGGATACACTGTACTCCTCCTCCCCTCCAGTTCTTTGGACCTGGCGTTGCTCGATTTTTTTTTTTTTTTTCCTACTGCAGATTTTTAAACGCAGCTGGAGAGCTGGGTGCAGAGCTCAGCTCCCGAGGGATGACAAAAGCAGCCCGCCATCCCGCCGCCTCCGCTTGGCGTCCGCAGGCCACGGAGGGGCCGGACCTGCCCCACCTCCTGCCCTCGGTTTTCTCCCGTCCAGGACTCGCCTCCCGCTCCCAGAGGCGGCGGCCGAGAGCTGGAGCTGGAGCTGGGATGGAAAACTGGGCCGGCGCGGGAGGAAACCAGAGCCATTAGGCTGTTATTACTAGGAGGAGCGGAATCTCAGTCGAAAAACATGTGTAAAACAGGCGCAAACATTTGCGTTGTCAAGGCTGCGATTTCGGATACAAAATAGAAGGTTCTCATAGCAACAAAAAAGTACCCCTGTTATGCTCACGGTTAGTAGGTGGAAATGTTCTTAGGTGTGAGATTTGACCAGACCACCCGTTAAAGGTACCCAGGGAAAGTTTGAAATCAAGCGTTTCTGAAACTTTGAAGCTGTAGCATGATGGGAAATTTTTCTCTTTTTAAGGGAAAGCGTACTAGAATGTTTTCTTTCGAAAATGATTTTTGAATAATATCCCTAATGGTGTAGTTCAAGAGAATATATATATTTAAAGACGAATTTTAGGTGATTTTAAGTGCATCTGTGTACTCATTTATGTGATTTTATGTGAATGTTTATAAACCGTTAGCTAAATATTGAGGCCATCAAAATAAAAGATATCAAACGGTTTTATCACCTGAGTTTTTATGCTCCTTTTATTCTAGTTCTGTAATCCCTTAAAACCTTAAATTGACTAATATTCTTTGTTAAAATATTTTTTTCTGTAGAAGATATTCATGTGGTGCTCTGGTCATTCCCTTTGAAATTGACTAGAAACAACTGAATCATCACAAAATGGCTCATATCTGAAGATAGATTCTTACATGGGATATAATTGTGAACAGCTGAAAAATAGGGGAAAGTAATCATTAGCATTCATGTATATTTAAATTTCATAGTCATTATGGTCTAGTTATATGTTTTAAAAGACCCCTCTTTCCATATACATGATGAAGGTCTTTGAAATAAATGTGGAAAACCCCAGCTTCAGGTTCTCTACAGGCTCAGATGCTGCTTTCAGTTTTCTTTTTCTGGAATGCCTTTCCCTCCTCTCTCTCTCCCCTCCCAGTATTCACCCCCCACAGACACACATTTGTCCTCTCCCTGTCATCAGTGACATCCCTGAAGGTCAAGTACTTGAAGCTTTCCCTGTCAACCCTTTCCTCGGAGGTGCCCTACTGGTAAATCCTCTTGCAGTGATTTGCAATGACTTTGTTTATTTCTTTCCACCTATCAAAGGTAAGCTCTTGAGGACAAGTTGTGCTTTATTTGTCCATATATCCCCAGTGCCTCGAACAATTTCTCCATGTTTGAAATAATGCCTTTTTTTTTTTTCTTTCTTTCTTTTTGGGGCCAGACCCAAGGCATATGGAAGCTCCCAGGCTAGTGGTCACATTGGAGCTTCTGCTGCCGCCCTACTCCACAGCCACAGCAACTTGGGATCTGAGCCGAGTCTGCAACTCACACCACAGCTCACAGCAATGCCGGATCCATCACCTGATGATTGAGGCCAGGGATCGAATCCGCAGCCTCATGCATCCTAGTTGGGTTTGTTACCACTGAGCCACACAGGAACTCCCAGAAATAATGTACGTTTTTAAAATTAGGGCAGGAGTGGAGTTCCCTTCGTTGCCCAGTGATTAACGAACCCAGCTAGTATCCATGAGGACAGGAGTTCGATCCCTGGCCTCGCTCAGCGGGTTAAGAATCCGGTGTTGCCGTGAGCTGTGGTGTAGGTTGCAGACCCGGCTTGGATCCTGCATTTCTCTGACTGTGGTGTAGGCGGCAGCTGCAGCTCCAATTCAACCCCTAGCCTGGATCTCCATATGCTGTAGGTGAGGTCCTAAAAAGCAAATAAATAAATAAATAAAATTAGGACAAAATTTAGTCTTCTCAAAGACTTAATGGGAAACAAACTATTATTTAGATTATTTCAAGCCACGTTAATCTGTACTTCTCCGAACCCAACAGCACATTTAAGACAACATTGTTTCTCTAAATTTAAATGATAAAAAAATACTTAATGTATGTTAACTAACCCCTCCCTCCCCAATTAGATTTGAAGACTGGAGCCCAACATATAGACCTTTTATTTATTTATTTATTTATTTTGTCTTTTTTGTTGTTGTTGTTGTTGTTGCTATTTCTTGGGCCGCTCCCACGGCATATGGAGGTTCCCAGGCTAGGGGTTGAATCGGAGCTGGAGCCACCAGCCTACACCAGAGCCACAGCAACTCGGGATCCGAGCCGCGTCTGCAACCTACACCACAGCTCCCGGCAACGCCGGATGGTTAACCCACTGAGCAAGGGCAGGGACCGAACCCGCAACCTCATGGTTCCTAGTCGGATTCGTTAACCACTGCGCCGCGACGGGAACTCCAGACCTTTTATATACACACAGTATCTGTCCCAACTTGGGACACATACTAGGAGCTTAATATTTTCAATTGACTAATTGGCTGATTAGTCCTAAAAATAATTAGTCTGGAAAACTTTCCACAAAGTGAAAAAAAAAAATTACCATCCAAGTGACAAAAGCTACCTACGCCAATGTGTAAATACAGACACTACACTGATGCTTGCTGGAGGTTTCCACTTTTCTTTGGTTTTGGAAACCTGACCTCTGATTATATTACTCTTTCAATGCTTTTTAAACATTATTAGCTTACTTTGGGCAATAGCAAATTAATTACAGCTATATTTCTTTTTCCTCAGAATATATTTCAATATAGATTGGATGACTTTGTAATATTATTAATATTTTGCTGCTAAGGAATTCTTTCATTTAGAATTTCACAGTGTTGTTTGTTTTTGTTTTTGTTTTTTTCTGGAAATTCAGAATTGAAAAGTTATTTTTGATCCCCTGCATGGATGTTAGACAAGCTTAGGTCTAAACCAGAAAAGCGAAGGCAGGAGTTGCCATTGTGGCTCAGCGGGTTATAAGAACCCAACCTTGTGTCCTCGAGGGTCGGGGTTCGATCCCTGGCCTCTCTCAGTGGGTTAAGGATCCCATGTTGCCGTGAGCTGTGGTGTGGGTCACAGGTCCGGCTCAGATCCCGAGTTGCTGTGGCTGTGGTGTAGGCCTCACTGCAGCTCTGATCTGACTCCTAGCCTGGGAACGTTGAGATGCCGCAGGTGTGGCCATAAAAAAAAAGAAAAGAAAAAAAGAAAAGCAAGGGCCAAGGGCCTAGTTTCAGGCAGTGATACTTAATCGATTATTCAGTGGGGCCAGAGGGATATGTACAGGTTACATCTTTTTACATGTTTGAATTTATGGCGCATTAAATCTGTTCACACGAGCCGATGTTCTGTGCCCATGAGGGACACAGAAAATGTTTCTTCTGAATACGATTGACTCAGTTACCTAAGATGTGGATGAAGTTCGAGGGATGTAAGTGGTGTGAATGATAGAAAATGAGAGTAAAACAAATCTTCAAAGCAGTTGTACTTCCCCAGTATGGAGATCATTGAAATCTCCTTGGACTAGGAATAATTTAAAAAACAAAACACTGGATTTTCCTCAGCCATCACCCTGTATGCCCTCATGATCCTAGCCAAGACACGCAATCTCTTTAAAACTTAGTTCACTTAGAAAAACAGAGATAGCAATGTCCAAACGCCTTCGAGTTTTCCTGAGACCCAGTAGATGTAACTGAAAGCTCTGCAAAGTTTAAAGAGGCGTCCCCGTCGTGGCACATAGGAAACGAATCCGACTAGGAACCATGAGGTTTCGGGTTCGATCCCTGGCCTCGCTCAGTGGGTTAAGGATCCAGTGTGGCTGTGGTGTAAGCGGCAGCTGCAGCTGGGAACCTCCATGTGCTGCAGGTGTGGCCCTAAAAAAACAAATTAAATTAAATTTAAAAGTTTAAAGAACTTGTGAGAAGATCTACTCTTTCCGTGAGAAAGAGCATTTAGAGTCAAACCCCAACTTCTTTCTTGAAATTCAGCCTCCACCTGGAGAGTTTGCTTTTCCGGTGCTTCAGCTACACGACTGGAAGGTGGTCTGACCCACGTGTTACACAGGTTACTACCAGAATCTGTTGCCTGCCTGACATAATGTAGCTTCCATGATAAGAGTTTCATCTTAAGTTTGTGGCCCCCTCCTGGTTTCCACCTTACCGTTTTTTGGGGTTTTTTTTGTCTCTTTATGGCCCCACCTGTGGCATAAGGACATTCCTGGGCTAGGGGTAGAATCAGAGGCCTTTGGGAACTCTGGACTTACACTGCAGTTTGCGGTGGGTCCTTAACCCACAGAGCAAGGCCAGGAATCGAACACACATCCTCACAGACACTATGTCGGGTTCTTAACCTACTGAGCCACAACGGGAACTCCTACCTTACCATTTTAAAATCTTTTTTTTTTGTCTTTTGTGTTTTTAGGGCCACACCCACGGCATACGGAGGTTCCCAGGCTAGGGGTCTAATCAGAGCTATTTCTGCCAGCCTACACCACAGCCACAGCAACACCAAATCCAAGCCGTGTCTGCGACCTACACCACAGCTCACAGCAAAGCTGGATCCTTAACCCACTGAGCAAGGGCAGGGATCGAACCCACAACCTCATGGTTCCTAGTCAGATTAGTTTCCGCTGTGCCACGACGAGAACTCCACTATTTTAAAATACTACCAAGCATGCATGGCCTTAAGTACATTTAGATTCCTTGGGCTCTAGACCCAGGAAAATGAGAGCAGGGGAGTAACTTCTCCGGTCTACTTCCAGTTTTCCTATAGAAACATCCCTTCCCTGGATAACATCAAATGCCCAGGAGTTCCCGTCGTGGTGCAGTGGTTAACCGATCCGACTAGGAACCATGAGGTTGTGGGTTCAATCCCTGCCCTTGCTCAGTGGGTTAAGGCTCCAGCATTGCTGTGAGCTGTGGTGTAGTTTGCAGATGTGGCTCGGATCCCGCGTTGCTGTGGCTCTGGTGTAGGCCGGTGGCTACAGTTCCGATTCGACCCCTAGCCTGGGACCCTCCATATGCCACAGGTGCAGCCCTAGAAAAGGCAAAAAGACCCCCCCCCCCAAAAAAAAAGAATGCCCGGCCTTTCAAGGAAGGCACTTCTACCTTCCCCCTACTCATAAGGCAAGAAGTCTACCCTGCCATCTCAAAAGGAGAAACTTATCAGAATACCGCAAAATAAGGGTATAGTTTCATCACAGTTAAAATAATAAAAATAGGAGTTCCCATCGTGGCTCAGCAGTAATGAACACAGTCAGTATCCATAAGGACTCGGGTTCAATCCCTGACCTCACTCAGTGGGTCCCTGACCTCACTCAGTGGGTCGGGAATCCCGGCGTTGCCATGAGCTGTGGTGCAGGTCACAGACGTAGCTCGCATGGCTGTGGCTGTGGTGTAGGCGGGCAGCTGCAGCTCCAATTCGACCCCTAACCTGGGAACTTCCATATGCCCTGGGTGCGGCCCTAAAAGTATTTCGTATACAGTGTCTTCTTCAATCCTCATGAAGCTGATAGTATTCTAGTTTTACAGATGAAAAAGCTACATCTTCACATTAACAGCCCGTTTAAGGTCTCAGAGCTAGCAATCTAGTTCTGATTCCAGAGCCACTGGGCTATACTGCTTCTTTATAAATGTAAGATATAATTATATTCTATTCAGGAACTTGAATATTTAGAGAAGAATGTCAAGGGCAAAAATGCTGGACAAAATTTGTTACATTCCTCCCTTTTTTTTTTTTTTTTTGCTTTTTATTTTTTAAGGCCACAAGTGCGACCCCAGGCTAGGGGTCAAATGGGAAGTTCCCAGGCTAGGGGTCGAATCAGAGCCACAGCTGCCGGCCTACATCACAGCCACAGCCGCACTGGATCCTTAAGCCACTGAGCAAGTCCAGGGATCGAACCCAAGACCTCAGGGATACTAGGCGGGCTCCTTACTGCTGAGCCACAATGGGAGCTCCCCTACCCCTCCTCACCACCTTTTTTATGGCTTCAAAACAACCAAAGCAACTGGCCAGAGACTCCAAGGGACTTCAAAGGAACCAGACAATGGCACACATGTCATGGTCCTTTGGACAAAGAATTAAGCTGCAGGCCTAGCTTTTGGGTGGCAGGAGAGGAGGGGAATCCCGCTCTTCTACTACGCCCTGTGGTCTGCTCACCTAATTTTCTTTTCTTCCCTCTTTCTTGCAGATTGAGGTTGCAGGCCTCTCCATAATGAGGGAGAATGGTGCTAAATTCTTGGCTCTGGACACGAGCATTTTCAGTGCCAGGGTTCCTTCAGGCTTTTCAGGGAGACCCAGAGCAGGAAGCTAGGACGGCAGCCCTTGTGGGCAGCTTGAAAGTAAATCTTACATGAAACCACAACTTGTACGACTTGCGGGAAAATAATGCTCCTGGTCCTATTTCAGTCAAAAGCACATGTTTCTGTTCCCCTTGAAAGGAGCATTGACACAAGTCACTGTTTAATTCTTAAGCCTTTTCTGTTCCAAGTGACACTTTTCAGTGACACCCATTGCTAAGCAACTTTGGATAAGTCTCTGGTCTTTACTTATGGAAAATCAGACCTGAAAAGGGGAAAGGGTGGTAACTGACCCAGAAATTCAAAAAATGCTTATGATCTCTCCTCATAGGATCTCTTCCCCCCTACGTGTGAAAATAGGAAAAGTAGAGAATGATACAGGTAGGGAGTTCCTGTTGTGGCTCAGCAGGCTAAGAACCCGACTAATATCCATGAGGACACGGGTACAAACCCTGGCCTCACTCAGTGGGTTAAGGATCCTACATTGCCATGAGCTGTGGTGTAGGTCCCAGACATGGCTCAGATCTGGTTTTTCTGTGGCTGGGGTGTAGGCTAGGAGTTGCAGTTCCAATTCAACCCCTAGCCTGGGAACTTCCATATGCCTAAAAAGACAAAAATAAAATAAAATGAAAAATTTAAAAGAATTATACAGGTAGTTGACTTTGGAATAATTTTTTTTTTTTTTTTTTTCAGTTCTAGCTTCAAAAATAAATCTTGGGAGTTCCCGTTGTGGCTCAGTAGTGACAAACCCTACTACTACCCATGAGAACGCTGGTTCGATCCCTGGCCTCACTCAGAGGGTTAAGGATCCGGCATTGCTGTGAGCCATGGTGTAGGTTGCAGACGCAGCTCAGATCTCGAGTTGCTGTGGCTGTGGTGTAGGCCAGCTGCGGCAGCTCCAATTCCATCCCCACCCTGAGAACTTCCATATGCTGCAAGTGTGGCCCTAAAAAGCAAATGAATAAATAAATCTTTGAAGTAATTTTCATTTCTTTTCAGGTTTACATTAGGACATAGTACTCTATAGAAGAACCCAACGAATAGCCTTAGGAGGTAAATGGCCCCAGAATTGAACCTCAGTCTACTGCTCGTTAACTATATGACTTTGCACATGTTACTTCTCTTCTGTAACCTCAGTTTCACCATTTGCATTTACATGGAGTTAAGGAGGTGATGGACCTATTGGGACATGGAGGCCAGCTTTCCTTCCCTTTTGACTCCTGGCCTGATTTAATTTCTTTATAGACTATGGCCATGCAACTCTCTAATGACTCTAGGGCCAATAGTGATAGTTTGGGAACATTTGCTTATGTTCAGGGAACTAAGTATTTTGTGTATTTTTATTTTTTCATTTTCAGTTTTTTGTCTTTTTAGGGCCACACCCATGACACATGGAAGTTCCTGGGCTAGGGGTCAAATCAGACCTGCCACTGCCAGCCTACACCACAGCCACAGCAACGCCAGATCCAGGACAGTCTGTGTCCTACACCGCAGTTTGCAGCAGCACTGGATCCTTAACCCGCTGAGCAAGACCAGGGATCAAACCCGAGTCCTCAAGGATACTAGTTGGGTTCGTAACCCACTGAGCCACAACGGAAATTTTCATGAAGGCTTTTTTTTTTTAATTTTAAGAGTTTCACTGCTGACCTATGGGGAAAGAGATAGGATAATAAAATTACTCAATGAGGATGTTATAAACTTACAGAAAAAATTTACGTATAGAGTTCCTTGATTCATAAAGTTCTTTTTAATGTTTTAAAGTTTTATTGAAGTCTAGTTGATTTACAATGTTGTGATAATTTCTTCTGTACAGCAAAGTGATTCAGTTCTACATAGACTCATGTGTAACTTCATGAGCTCATGAAGCTCTTGACCCTCTGTGACGGTGAGCAGGTGTGCCTGGCACATGTGGCTCTTCCCTCACCCTGCCATTCCAGTACTGCTGCTACCATAAGTAATTTTCTTTCCCAGAATTTATACAAATCAGGGAGTTCCCGTCATGGTTCAGTGGTTAATGAATCCAACTAGGAACCATGAGGTTTCAGGTTCGATCCCTGGCCTTGCTCAGTGGGTTAAGGATCCGGCGTTGCCGTGAGCTGTGGTGTGGGGTGCAGACATGGCTCGGATCCCGAGTTGCTGTGGCTGTGGTGTAGGCTGGAGGCTACAACTCCAATTCGACCCCTCGCCTGGGAACATCCATATGCCTCAGCTGCAGCCCTAAAAGAACGAAAAAAAAAAAAAAAGAATTTATACAAAGCAGCGGTAGTCCATGGGGCTCTTACAGGACAATAATTAATTAATAATAGCCTAGGGGATAAACTAAATATTTGTATATGGATTTTTTAAATTCCAGATACTGAAAAGTAAATCTGGAATGTTGTTTTATGTTATAGATAACTCCAATACTGTTTGCAGCCTTAGAATTGAGCAGAAAATGACTCAGTGCTGTGACTGACCTTGACTGTGCCGGCCTGTCCCGTGTGTATGGCCACCGACACTTAATAAAATGCCTGTTAGGAGTTCCCGTCGTGGCGCAGTGGTTAACGAATCCGACTAAGAACCACGAGGTTGTGGGTTCGATCCCTGGCCTTGCTCAGTGGGTTAAGGATCCAGTGTTGCCGTGAGCTGTGGTGTAGGTTGCAGACGTGGCTCAGATCCTGTGTTGCTGTGGCTCTGGCGTAGGCCGGTGGCTGCGGCTCCAATTCGACCCCTAGCCTGGGAATCTCCATATGCCGCTGGAGCAGCCCAAGAAATAGCAAAAAGACAAAAAATAAAAAATAAAAATAAAAATAAAATAAAATAGAATGCCTGTGAACGGCAATCAGTTGAGACTACCCACTCTTGTGCATTGGAATCGAGCTCCCTAATGAGGTTCCTAGTTACATTACCTAGTCACTGTCCTAGAGCGGAGATCAGCAACCCCACCCCCAAGAGAGAACATCACTAAGCAAAACAATACAAACAGAAGAAAGAGATCCCGTCGTGGCACAGTGGAAACAAATCTGACTAGGAACAATGAGGTTGCAGGTTCGATCCCTGGCCCACTCAGTGGGTTAAGGATCCAGTTTTGCGGCTGTGGTGTAGGCTGGCAGCTGGCGCTCTGATTAAACCCCTAGCCTGGGAACCTCCATATGCTGTGGGTACGGCCCTAAAAAGCAAAAAAAAAAGAAAGAAAAAGATTTTTTAAATCTTCACAGGTTTTGCCAGGTTTTTCTTTATACTTTTTTTTCTTTTTGAAGTCAACTGTATTTTCCAGAAGGTGAGGGAAGGCGTGAGATGCGGCCTGAATTGTGGTGACAGGAGGGAGAGGTCGGGAAGTTATTTTTAGGAAGGCTTGCTTGCAGGGGAAGGGCCAGTCAATTACCCACAGGGGGTGGGAGCAGGGTGGCTGAGCCAAGGGAAAGCTGGTTAACTAAGGGTTTACCTAGTTCTCTGGCCTCTCCCATTTCTTCCTACAGGTTCACAATCCTTCCTCCTGGGCAGGAGGTGTGATCTTACTCATTTTAACCTCCCCCTCCATTCTTAGAAGAGGAAGAGTCACTCAGTAATCAGAAAATATTTATGAATATTTTATGTCCTGTGTGCAGGCCGGCCTATTAGGCACAACGGAGAGCACACAGCATGACAGCTGATAGCTGCTTTCCATTTGTGAAATACTTTCAGAGCTGGTAGCTTTAAACTAGCAATTTTGGGGTGTTCCCGTCGTGGCGCAGTGGTTAACGAATCCGACTAGGAACCATGAGGTTGCGGGTTCGGTCCCTGCCCTTGCTCAGTGGGTTAACGATCCCGTTGCCGTGAGCTGTGGTGTAGGTTGCAGATGGGGCTCGGATCCCGCGTTGCTGTGGCTCTAGCGTAGGCCAGTGGCTACAGCTCCAATTCAACCCCTAGCCTGGGAACCTCCATATGCCACGGGAGCGGCCTAAGAAATAGCAACAACAACAACAACAACAATAACAACAACAACAAAAAGACAAAAAAAAAAACTAGCAATTTTGGAGTTCCCGTTGTGGCTCAGCAGAAATGAAGCTGGCAGGCATCCACGAGGGCACGGGTTGGATCCCTGGCCTCACTCCATGGGTTAAGGATCCGGTGTTGCCATGAGTTGTGGTGTAGGTCGTAGACACGGCTCAGATCCCACGTGGCTGTGGCTGTGACGTAGTCCAGCACCTGTAGCTCTGATTCAACCCCTAGCCTGGAACTTCCATATACCACAGGAGCGGCCCTAAAAAGCAAAAAAAAAAAGCCTACAAACACAAAACCCTCCCCAAATGTTCTTAAATAACTATGCCTTTACAGAAATAAGGCTTAAAGTGTATCTTCTTTTTAATTCCGTTCTCTTTAATGGGAGTAACATAAGTGCCCAAGAGACTGTGGTTTTTTTTTTCCACTTTATTTATTTATTTATTTATTTTGTCTCTTTGCCTTTTTCAGGGCTGCTCTTGTGGCCTATGGAGGTTCCCAGGCTAGGGGTCCAATCGGAGCTATAGCTACACCAGAGCCACAGCAACACCACATCCGAGCCAAGTCTTCGACCTATACTACAGCTCATGGCAACACTGGATCCTTAACCCACTAAACACGGCCAGGGATCGAACCCGCAACCTCATGGAAACTAGTTGGGTCTTAACCCACTGAGCTACAATGGGAACTCCAACATTAATTTTTTAAATTAGTCAATTTATATATCAAATTAAAGAAAATATTGGGAGTTCCCTTGATGGCTCAGAGGGTTAAGTATCCAGCATTGTCACTGCAGTGGCTCAGGTCACTCTTGTGGTGTGGCTTCGATCCCTGGGCCCGGAACTTCTGCATGCCATGGGTACAGCCAAAAAAAAAAAAAAATTAAATATTGATAAGGTTTAGGAAACACTTGATTAATTAAAGTACTAATCCATTTGAGAAAATTGTTTCCAATGAAGCTGTGTCTCAGAACTCTTTTTTGGAATCTATAAATAATTTGGCTCAGTTAATGAACATTAAAATTTATAGGAGGAAGACAACACAATGAGAAAAATGCTATATTAAAGAAATGCTCAGAGGTTAGGGTGCACAGAGCAGAGCAATTAAATCTAATTCCAAAGTACCTTCAGTATTTCTGGAAATTAGACAAATCTACAGGGGTAATCTGTGAATAAAGAGAAGGGCGGATTAAATCTAACTTCAGGTTTTTCTGGCTGTAACAATTTCCTCATATTACGTAGCTTGTAACTTCACTTTTTTTTTTGGCTTTGGGCTTTTAGCTTTTTAGGGCCGAACCCATGGCAGGAGGTTCCCAGGCTAGGGGTCTAATCAGAGCTACAACTGCTAGCCTACACCACAGCCACAGCAGTGCAGGATCCGAGCCACATCTGCGACCTACACCACAACTCACGACAATGCTGGATCCTTAACCCCCTGAGCGAGGCCAAGGATCGAACCCAAAACCTCATGGTTCCTAGTCAGATTCATTTCCACTGCACCACGACAGGAACTCCAACTTCACGTGTTAACCGTGAACTTATCCTAGTGTTTTCATTAACTCATAGCTCTTTCTCAAGTAAGATAATATTTTAAAAAAATAAAAAGGAGTTCCCGTCGTGGCGCAGTGGTTAACGAATCCGACTAGGAACCATGAGGTTGCAGGTTCGGCCCCTGCCCTTGCTCAGTGGGTTAATGATCCGGCGTTGCCGTGAGCTGTGGTGTAGGCCGGCAGTTGTAGCTCTGATTAGACCCCTAGCCTGGGAACCTCCATATGCTGCAGAAGTGGCCCAAAGAAATAGCAAAAAGACAAAAAAAAAAGTAAAATGCTATCATACTTCTGTCAGGAGGCAACCCCATTCTGCATGGCACCAACTGAACTAGATTTTTTTTTTTTTTGGTCTTTTTAGGGTCACATCACGGCATATGAAAGTTCCCAGGCTAGGAGTTGAATCAGAGCTACAGCCACAGTCTTGCCAGATCTGAGCTGAGCTGCATTTGCATCCTACACTACAGCTCATGTTGACACAGGAACCTTAACCCACTGAGCGAGACCAGGAATAGAAGTTGAATCCTCATGGATACTAGTGGGGCTTGTTCCTGCTGAGCCACAACAGGAACTCCCTGAATTGGCTGTTTGTTTGGAAGCAGAGGAGACCTTTGACTCATATTTTCACATAAGGTTTCTTTCTGTCACCTCAAGTATCTAAATCCTGTGACTCTTTCTTTAATTTATGCGTGGAACATATAAGGCCAGAAAGAGTAATGCATCTTACTTATCTCTGTAACCCCTATATCTTTGCCTAAATACCTGAAACCAATATTGTTGAACCAAAATTTCAAATAAGTTAATATTAAATAAACGACTCTTCTGCTAAAGGTACACTTAAAATATGTCGTTCTCCTATTTTACAGCATGTTTTATTTTTTGAGAGGTTATTTATTTATTTATTTTTTATTTCTTGGCCATGGTGAGCAGCAGCTTGATGTGGGATCTCAGTTCCCAGACTGGTCGTTGAACCTGGGCCGCAGCAGTGACAGCACCAAGTCCTAACCACTAGACCACCAGGGAACTCCCCTAATTGTGTTTTACAAATAAACCTTTTTCTAACTTTTTTTTAAATGGAAAAATTTCTCAAATGTATAAATTAATGTTTGGTGAATCCTTCTGTAAGTTTTCATTCTAACCCTTTATATGGTACTTAAAAAGTCCATTCCTCATATGTATCTTTTTTCATATTTGTATTTTTACAGAAAGTTTCCTTGATGTGATGTGCCACTACTTCAAGTTTTTTTTGTTGTTTTTTTGTTGTTGTTTTTTTTTTTTGGTCTTTTTGCCTTTACTAGGGCCGCTCCCTCGGCATATGGAGAGTCCAGGCTAAGGGTCTAATTGGAGCTGTAGCCCCCGGCCTACGCCAGAGCCACAGAAACGGGGGATCTGAGCCGTGTCTGCAACCCACACCACAGCTCACAGCAACGCCGGATCCTTAACCCACTGAGCGAGGCCAGGGATCGAACCCACAACCTCATGGTTCCTTCTCAGATTTGTTAACCGCTGTGCCACGACGGGAACTCCCAAGTCCTAATACATACCCATCTCTCATTCTCTTGATGTTTATGGAATAAGATGATACCATTTAAGGACACGTATTTCCTGCTTTCTTCCCTAAATAATCACACCCAGGGCTGGGGCACCCTAGCAATTAACCGTTTGCTCCAGACAACATTTTTTTTTTTTAGGGCCGCACACATGGCATATGGAGGTTCCAAGCTAGGGCTCAAATTGCAGCTGTAGCCTCCAGCCTACAACAGCCACAGCAAGGCCAGATCCAAGCCGAGTCTGCCACCTATACCACAGCTCCCGGCAACGCCGGATCCTTAACCCACTGAGCGAGGCCAGGGATCAAACCCGAATCCTCATGGATCCTCGTTGGGTTCATTTCTGCTGAGCCACAACAGGAACTCCCAGACAACATTTTGCAAGTAGGGCACTAGGAGTTCTCACCGTGGCTCCATGATAACGAACCTGACTAACATCCATGAGGATTCGCATTCGATCCCGGGCCTCGCTCAATGGGTTAAGGATCTGGCGTTGCTGGGAGCTGTGGTATAGGTCAGAGACTCGGCCAGGATCCCGAGAGGCTGTGGTGCAGGCTGGCAGCTGCAGCTGATTCGACCCCTACCCTGGGAACCTCCAAGTGCTGCAGGTGCGGCCCTGAAAAAGTAAAAGTAGGGCATTAGAGGAGGTCCTGAGCTTCCTCCCTTCTCCTGAAAGCCACTCTGGTCCTAGGGAATGAGGCTGGGGCACAGTGACAGGGGTTATTATCTGGCCTATCAGCTTCCAGGGTTTCAAATGACAGGATGACAGAGTATTCACTCAACTTTCTAAGTCTGCCCTTTGTAAAGCCGCTGGGCATGGACAGAATGGTTATGAATGTAGCTTCCGTCTCCCATCCTGTCTAGTTATCTGCCAGTCTCGCCATGTGGGCACCTGTACCCCAAACTTTTTTTTTTTTTTCTTTTTTAGGGCCGCACTTGCTGCATATGGGAGTTCCTAGGCTCAGGGTTGAATCAGAGCTGCAGCTGTTGGCCTACATCACAGCCACAGCAACACAGGATCTGAACCGAGTCTGCGGCTCATGGCAACGCTGGATCCTTAACCCAGTGAGTGGGGCCAAGGATCAAACCCAAGTCTTCATGGACGCTATGTTGGGTTCATTACCACTGAGCCACAGCGGGAACTCCAGCACCGCAAACATTTTAAATATTAATTGTCCTCTCCCCTCCATCTAAAGATTTTAAGAAAATTAATATTCCTGTAGTAGATATAGTATGTATTAATAAGTACTGAAGTCTCAAAATTAATAGGTTTGTAAATGATGCTATTGCAGACAAGTAAATGAGGATATGTCATCTTAGTGTATTTATTTGCATAGGTATGTATGTATGTATTTTCTGCAGTAGAGAAGGGAGGTACCCACTCTGAAGTGGAGGATGGACCATTTTATATAAATGCATAATCCATCTTATACGACCAGTATAAGAATGATCTTTTTTTTTTTTTTCTTTCTTAGTTGCAACCGCTGTCACTGCTTTCCATGACTTGGTATCTTAGATTGAATTTCTGTTCTTGCTATGTTTAGAAACTATTTTTAACTTGGCCAACTGACTTACTATGGAACCATGTGAGTGCTGCTATTTTTGAGTATATTATAGTCCTGCCCAGAGCCCATTTAAAGCCCTATAAACCATTGTGTGCCTGTCCCACTCCACTGCACACGTTCCAGGATATAAAAATAGTGATTTTTTAAAAAATAAACATTTACTGAGTTCCTACTGTATACCAGGCAACAGGCTATGTGCTTTCATGTGTTTTCTCATTTAACAATAATAATTAAAAAATCCCGTGTGGCAAGAGACTTTTTGCCTTACCAAGTATACCTACCCATACATATGATTATAAACCTGTGTACTGGAGTTCCCATTGTGGCACAGTAGAAATGAATCTGACTAGGAACCATGAGTTTTCGGGTTCAATCCCTTGTCTCGCTCAGTGGGTTAAAGATCTGGTGTGGTTCTCAGATGCGGCTCGGATCCTGCATTGCTGTGGCTGTGGTGCAGGCCGGCAGCTGTAGCTCCAATTAGACGCATTAGCCTGGGAACCTCCATATGCCGCAGGTGCAGCCCTAAAAAGCAAAAAAAGAAAAAAGAAAAAAAAGGAAGAATCAAGTAACTAATCGCAAAAAAAAAAAAAAAAACTTTATATGTAAAAGTAATAGTTAACGTATTTTGGAAAAACAGTTTTTTTAAATATTTTAATATCTAAATCAAGCTTATCATCCTCCTCATTATATTTTATTTTGATTTATTTATTTATATACTTGACCACATGAAGTTCCCAGGCCAGGGATCTAACCCAAGCCACCACAATGACCGAAGCTGCTGCAGTCAGATTCTTAACTCACTGTGCCACAGAGGGAATTCCAGGTAAATCTGTTTTAATGTGATTCATTTAACTGGTTTAACTCATATATATTATGACTTGAATGGGACTTTTCAGGGAATTTAGTTTGGCTTTTTTTTTTAATCAAAGCTTTGAAATTTTATTTTATTTTATTTATTTATTTATTTATTTTTGTCTTTTTGCTATTTCTTTGGGCCACTTTCGCGGCATATGGAGGTTCCCAGGCTAGGGGTCTAATCGGAGCTGTAGCCACCGGCCTACGCCAGAGCCACAGCAACGCGGGATCCGAGCCGCGTCTGCAACCTACACCACAGCTCACGGCAACGCTGGATCCTTAACCCACTGAGCAAGGGCAGGGACTGAACCCTCAACCTCATGGTTCCTAGTCGGATTCGTTAACCACTGCGCCATGACGGGAACTCCTGAAATTTTATAAAAAGAAGCTCTCAGTGAAAAGGATAGTGTAATTTAAAATTCTTTTCCTACTGCTTAAAAAAGGTTATTTTTTGAATTGGTAATATATGCACAGGGTACAAATTCAAAAGGTACAAAGGCTTTAGAGTGAAAAGGCAGTCTTTTTCCATCCCTGTCCTCCATCCACCTAGTTAATATCCCACCCTAGATACAGTTACCAGCTTTTTTGTTTCCCTCTACTTTAAAAAAAACAGATGTCAATATATACATATATATTTTGGTTAATGTCTTTTTACCTTCTTTTTTGAATAGCCCCCCAAATGTCATAGCATATAATCCTTCTGGAATCCAAACACAGACCTTATTCCACATATGAAGCACAGAGAAAACAAAAGTCACTTATTTTCAGAGTTGTCCCATGGGTTAAGAATCCAGCATTTTCACTGCTGTGGTTCTGGTTACAGCTGTGGTGCAGGTTCAGTCCCTGGCCCCAGGAACTTCTGCATGCTGCAGGCACAGAAAAAAAAAAAATTAAAAATCTAGTGAGAAAAAAAGAATGTATACATGTATGTGTAACTGGGTCACCATGCTGTATAGCAGAAAATTGACAGACCACTGTAAACCAGCTGTAATGGAAAAAAAATAAAAATCATTATATATAAAAAAATTTTTAAAGAAAACAAAAAAATTAAAAAATTTAAAAAAATAAAATCTACTTATTTTCTCTAAACCTTGGGAAAGTCTTTTATTATACATTATTACAATAATGAAAATAAACTCTGCTATAAATTGTGAAGGAACTAACCCAAATGACCATATTGTATATTTTAACTAAATAGAAAACTAGTTACATTGAAGTTAAGGTCATAGTAAAATATATCTAAATTACATGATAATCAATTTTGTATGTATTGTTTAATTCTCTGATTTGCAAATTCCTCAATCAAAGCTTTTCATGAATTTATATAAGATTTGCAAAAAGAATTAATTCCTCTTCCTTGGGATTTCTGCTCTTTTTCACTCTTTTTTCTTTCTTTCTTTCCTTTTTTTTTTCTTTTTGTCTTTTAAGGGCCACACCCTAAACAGGTTCCCAGGCATATGGAGAGTCCCAGGCTAAGGGTCAAATTGGAGCTGCAGCCACTGCAACACCAAATCCAAGCTGCATCTTTGACCGACACCACAGCTCATGGCAACACCGGATCCTTAACCCAAAGAGCAAGGCCTGGTATCAAACCTGCATCCTCATGGATGCTCATCAGATTTGTTTCCAGAGCCATGATGGGAACTGCTTACTATTTTCATATGCCGAGTTCAAAAAGTAAGATGTCATGGACATTTATATTATGTCGAAGCCATGAGGTCCTGCTGTATAGCACTGGGAACTATATCTAATCACTTGTGATGGAACCTGATGGAGGATAATGTGAAAAAAAGAATGTCTATATATGTATAACTGGGTCACTTTGCTGTACTGCAGAAATTGACAGAACGTTATAAATCAACTCTAACAAAAAAATTTAAAAATGCATGTATTCCGTCTACTCCTGACAACAACCTTGCAAGATTGGGTGAGTTGCCCTCTTTGGAGATGAAGAAACTGAGGCTCTGAGAATTGAAATGACCTGCCACAGGTTAGCACTTACTCTGCAAAGCTCTGGTGCCCACCGAGCTCTAAGGACCCAAGACATGACCCACAAAAAAAAAAAAAAATCCTCTCTTGGTCTAGAAAACAGTATAGGAGGCTTGCCGGTGTGGGTCTCATTTTATCAAGCCATGTGCCAAAAGCCTGAAGACACTCTTGTAAACAAAGCAGAGTCAGGGAAACTAGGTGAAAATCGATGGAGGTGAGGCGATAATGAATAAAATAACCATATCCTTCAGAGCGTTGATTAGCCGCCCGTGCATTTCTGGGAGCAGGTGCAATAGGGCTCCAAGCTTGGCCCTGTTCTCATCAACATTTTATTAATGCTTAAGACCAGAGCAGGCACTAGAAAAATAGTAGGGTGTATAAATACCTATTGAATAAGTGCATGCTTGAATAAGGATTGTGCCAATCATCTAAAGCTGTCAAAATTTCCATAATTATATCAAACAGGAAATTTGTAAAAATGTAACTGAAGTATTCTTGGAGTTCCCACTGTGGCACAGAGGAAATGAATCCGACTAGGAACCATGAGGTTGAGGGTTCGATCCCTGGCCTCACTCAGTGGATTAAGAATCTGGCGTTGAAGTGAGCTGCGGTGTAGGTTGCAGATGAGGCTTGGATTCTGCGTTACTGTGGCTGTAGCATAGGCCGGCAGCTGTAACTCTGATTGCACCCCTAGCCTGGGAACCTCCGTATGCTGCGGGTACAGTCCTAAAAGCAAAAAAAAAAAAAAAAAAAAAAGAAGAAGAAGAAAGAAAGTTTTCAGAGTTTGGCAAATATTGAGTGGAAGGGAATTACATGAGAAGGATGCAGTGCTGTCCCCAGCACAGAGGATGAGGTACTTCCAGCCCCTGTTATTGCAGAAGAGAAAATTCCAACCTCTGCCCTGGGAAACTAGAGAAAAAAAATCTGGTTGTTTCACCTGCTTCCATAGGTGTAGGCATCCAGACCTGTGCATATGCACACCTGGCCACTGCACAGTTAAAATGGGGCCATTCCAAATGGAGATGTAAGTGCAAAATACACACTGGAATGAATGTGAAGACTAGTACTAGTCTAGAACTAGTGTACTAGTTGTTTTACTAGTACAAAAGAAGGAAGGGAAATAACTCATTAATAAAATTTTAGAAGTTTCCCTCTGTGACTCAGCGGGTTAAGAACCTGACATATACAGGAGTTCCCGTCGTGGCGCAGTGGTTAATGAACCCGACTAGGAACCATGAGGTTTCGGGTTCGGTCCCTGCCCTTGCTCAGTGGGTTAACGATCCGGCGTTGCCGTGAGCTGTGGTGTAGGTTGCAGACGCGGCTCGGATCCCGCGTTGCTGTGGCTCTGGCGTAGGCCGGTGGCTACAGCTCCGATTGGACCCCTGGCCTGGGAACCTCCATATGCCGCGGGAGCGGCCCAAGAAATAGCAAAAAGACAAAAAAAAAAAAAAAAGAACCTGACATATACAGTATTCATGAGGAGGCGGGTTTGGTCCCTGGCCTTGCTCAGTGGGCTCCAGTCTGGTGTTGCTGTGGCTGTGGCCTAGGCCGGTGGCTCTGGTTCGAACCCTGGGGAAATTGCATATGCCCCAGGTGCAGCCCTAAAAAGAAAAAAAAAAAAAGAGTTATATTGGTTACATGTTGAAATGATAATAGTCGCACTGCTTAACTTTTTATAATGTGACTCCTAGGTTTTGTTTAATGACATATGTAGCTCTTTTTCTTTTTAGGGCCACACCTGTGGCATATGGAAGTTCCCTGGCTAGGGGTCGAATCAGAGCTCCAGCTACCAGTCTACGCCACAGCCACTGCAACGCAGGATCTGAGCCACATCCGTGACCTATGACACAGCTTATGGTAATGCCACATCCTTAATCCACTGAGCAGGGCCAGGGATCGAACTGGCATCCTCATGGATACTTGTTGGGTTGGTAGCCCGCTGAGCCACAACAGGAACTCCATATCTTTATACTAGACAGTGCTGGGCTAGGCGGATCAAGTTCTCCAGAAAATGCCACGCCATCTGTCCCTTCTGCTCTGGTAGCTTCAGGAAGCCTTAGAACTGCTTGGACAATTGAGATGTGGAGCCAGGGAACCTGTCTGCCCCAAACTCCTAGCTCCCACTCTGCCCCGTTGCTGATCCTTCGAACCTCTGTTAGAATTTTGGGGGTGACCCTGGTTCAGGAACATGTTCAAGGTGACCCAGAATGACACCATCTAATTGCTCCTTGCTTGGGCATCAGAGGGGAAGGGAGGGCTCTCTAGCTTTTTTTTTTTTTTTTGTCTTTTTGCCTTTTCTAGGGCCACTCCTGTAGCATATGGAGGTTCCCAGGCTAGGGGTCTAATTGGAGCTGTAGCCACCAGCCTACACCACAGCCACAGCAACACAGGATCTGAGTCGCGTCTGCGACCTACGCCACAGCTCACAGCAATGCCAGATCCTTAACCCACTGAGCAAGACCAGGGATTGAACCCGCAACCTCATGGTTCCTAGTCGGGTTCATTAACCACTGAGCCACGACGGGCACTCCCAGGGCTCTCTAGCTTAATGAGGAACCAGCCATGGCTCCTTCAGTGGTAGCATAGAACTTAATGAAGAGAATCACAGAGCTGTCAATGTTACACTCCTACATTGAGAGATTCTTGGTGAGACTGTCTCTCCTTCCCCACTCCCCCTTCCCTTTTTTTTTTTTCCTGCCACAGAGCTACTGGATTATGAAAATTGAACCAGACCTTGTGGCAGCTGTCAGGAATCTGTTTCAGCCCCAATCCACTTCTGCAGCAACCTGCCTGAATTACACAGCGCTTCCACTAAGGCCACTTAAGCCTCCATCCAGCTTAAGCAAGCAGAGTGCATGGTGCACGTAGCAGAGGAAGCTGCTTCTCTACACTCAGTTTGTGCTACATTATTCGTTTCTTTTTTTCAATTTTTTTTTGACATGCCATTTACTTATTTATTTTATTATTTTTAAAAAATTTTAATTTTTGGCTTTTTAGGCCTGCACCCGAGGCATATGGAAGTTCCCAGGCTAGGGGTCCAATCGGAGCTGCAGCCACCGGCCTACACCACAGCCACAGCAACGCCAGATCCAAGCCGAGTCTGCAAACTACATCACAGCTCATGACAACGCCGGATCCTTAACCCACTGAGCGAGGCCAGGGATCGAACCCGCATCCTCATGGATATCAGTAGGGTTTGCTACTGCGGAGCCACAACGGGAACTCCTTGCTGTGCCATTTAAAGTACCTTGCAGGTGTTCACGTTCTGACTCCCCAGCTGACTGAAGGAGCGTGCTTTCGTTCTTAGTTCTGTCGTCTCTTCGCTGGTGGCCTGGGCACAGTGAACACAATGATTATGGACTCTAGGTGGACTATCTTTTCCCCAGACGCCTCTGGAAGTTGAAGTCTTTGCCACCGAGGGAGGCCATCCCCCTTCATTACTTCCAGGTCACATAATAGCCACAAGATCACCTTGACCGCTCTAGCGAGCTTGTGAAAGACGTAAGGTAACACGTGGTCATGATTAAAGCATTGCTGTGCCTATCAGATTAAGAACTAGACCAAAACTGGGAAATGTAAATTGGCGCAGCCACTATAGAAAACAGTAGGGAGGTTCCTTAAAACACGCAAGATAGACATTCCCGTAGTGGCACAGAGGAAACGAATCCAACTATTAGGCATGAGGATGTGGGTTCAATCCCTGGCCTCGCTCCGTGAGTTAAGGATCCAGCATTGCCGTGAGCTGTGGCATGGGTCGCAGATGCGGCTCGGATCTGGCGTTGCTGTGCCTGTGTCATAGGCTGGCAGCCACAGCTCCAATTCAAGCCCTAGGCTGGGAACCTCCATATGCTGTAGGGTGGCCCTAAAAAGACAAAAAAAAAAAAAGGGTGTCCAAACTGGGCTTTGAAATATTTCGAGTACAGAATTACATGAATCCCAGTGTCTATAAAAATTTTAGCTGCATTTTCATCTCTACAAATACTGGGACTTTATGTCCTGCCTTCAAAAGCATTAACAGTGTTTTTTCCTTTACCGTCCGTCAATCCATTAATCTTTTAATACAAAAGAAACTTCAATTGGTGCAACTTCAAGGTTGCTTCTGGATCTATTCTGTCAATGTGAAGTGTGCATGCATGGTCAGGGAACAAAAACTGACCCACCTGGAAACACAGAATGAACCACCTCTCCATTCAGAAGAATGGCTTTTTTTTTTTTTTTTTTTCCCTTTTTAGGGCCACACCTGCAGCATATGGAATTTCCCAGGCCAGGAGTTGAATCAGAGCTGCAGCTGAGCCCAACACTGTAGCTTGTGGCAGCGCCAGATCCTTAACCCACTGAGTGAGGCCAGGGATCAAATCCACATCTTTACAGAGATGATGTCAGGTCCTTAATCCATTGAGCCACAATGGGAACTCCTGTACATTTATTTTAATAAATTATGTTTTGTAACTTGCATCCTTCATCCAGCAATAAATCAGAGTACCATTCCATGTTGAAAAAATTATTTACCGATCTATCTATTTATGAAGATCTTATTCTTTGCAAAAGCTGGGTTGTATTCCATTGCATGGATGTACTATATTTTACTTGTTTTATTAACCACAGCAACTTGATATGACTATGGCAGTTCTTTCAAATTTTCAAAATAACAACTAATGATGCAGATACAAAAGTCACACTTGCCCACACATGTCTATGTATTTATGCAAATATGTCTATATAGTAAATTCCTAAAAGTAGAATTTGAGTTCCCTGGTGGCTCAGCTGGTTAATGATCCGGCATCGTCACTGCTGGGGCTCTGGTTACTGCTGTGTTGTGGATTCAATCCCTGGCCTGGGAACTTCTGCATGCCAAAAAATAAGAATAATAATAACATAAAAATAGAATTTGAAGGGTCAAGGGAATGCATGTTTAAAATGTTAATAGATGTAGCTAAACTGCCTCCCTACAGTTGAGATCATCTAAGGCTCACTGTTTCTTGCCATCTAAAGTATGGCAGCGTGTAGGAGTTCCCATTGTGGCTCAGTGGAAAAGAATCCGACTAGTATCCATGCGGATATAGGTTTGATCCCTGGCCTCGCTCAGTGGGTTAAGGATCCCAAGTTGCCACAAGGTGCGGTGTAGGTCGTAGACGTGGCTCAGATCTGGTGATGCTGTGGCTGTGGGGTTGACCGGCAGCCAGCTGCAGCTCTGAGTCAACCACTAGCCCAGGAACTTCCATATGCTGCGGCTGCAGCCCTAAAAATAAAAAAGTAGGAGTTCCCGTCGTGGCACAGTGGTTAACGAATCCGACTAGGAACCATGAGGTTGCGGGTTCGGTCCCTGCCCTTGCTCAGTGGGTTAACGATCCGGCGTTGCCGTGAGCTGTGGTGTAGGTTGCAGACGCGGCTCGGATCCCGCGTTGCTGTGGCTCTGGTGTAGGCCGGCGGCTACAGCTCCGATTCGACCCCTAGCCTGGGAACCTCCATATGCCGCGGGAGCGGCCCAAGAAATAGCAACAACAACAACAACAACAACAACAAAAAAGACAAAAGACAAAAAAATAAAAATAAATAAAAAAGTAAAATAAAGGATGGCAGTGTTTCACCAATGCGGATTTGGCTGCACTGAAGGTCAGTCTCTCCATCCACCATCGAGATGGTGATAGTACCCAAGTTAATCGTACCTAGCGGAATGGATCTCTCATCATCTGGGAAGGAAGGTGTGTCTTGTCATGCTGTCAGTTTGTTTTACAGCACTTAGCTCAATAGGTTACCCTCGAGCGAGGACCTTGCCCATTTTGAGAAGTCCTTGTGATTGTCATTCAAGAACTGTTTTGGAGTTCCCTTCGTGGCTCCGTGGTTAATGAACCCAACTGGTATCCATGAGGACACACGTTCAACCCCTGGCCTCGCTCGGTGTGTTGCCATGAGCTGTGGTGTAGGTCACAGATGTGGCTCAGAGCTGGTGTTGCTGTGTCTGTGGTGTGGGCCAGTGGCTACGGCTCCGATTGGACCCCTAGCCTGGGAACTTCCAAATGCCTTGGATGCAGCCCTAAATAGATAAAAGACAAAAAAAAAAAAAAAAGAATGTTTTATGTTGCCATTTGTCCTCATAAAAGACAACAGTCAAAAAGACACACATTATTTAAAATTTTTAAAAAGACACACATTAATTTCAAATGTATTATTTAGTGCAGCAGTATGAACTGAGGTTAAGTCTAAAAAAGATGATAGTTTTATACAAACCTGTACCAGGCAGATTTTATGTACAGAGGCACAAAGTTAGATGTTGAACTGTGCTGTTTGGCCTTGATATTGACCAAAAGGCCAAGAAGCAATGAACCGTGTTATTTGGAAAGGACATGTCCAATGATATTCAAAGAGACAAAGCAAAAAAAAAATTTTTGTTGTTGTCTTTTTGCCTTTTCTAGGGCCGCTCCCACGGCATATGGAGGTTCCCAGGCTAGGGGTCAAATAGGAGCTATAGCCGCTGGCCTATGCCAGAGCCACAGCAACGTGGGATCCAAGCCACATCTGCAACCTACACCACAGCTCACGGCAACGCTGGATCCTTAACCCACTGAGTGAGGCCAGGGATCAGACCTGCATCCTCATGGATACTAGTCGGGTTTGTTACAGCTGAGCCACGATGGGAAATCCTGACAAGGCAAAATTTGAATGAAGAAGGCTGAACATATCCTTTTAAAATGGAGCAGACTGGAGTTTCTGCTGTGGCGCAATGGGCTAATGATGCAGTTTTTCTCTGTGATGGCATTAGTTTGATCCCCTGCCTGGTCCAGTAGGTGTTGCTGCAACTGTGGTATAGGTGGCAGATGCAGCTCAGATTCAATCTCTGGCCCAGGAACTTCCTTATGCCTCTGGTGTGGCCAAAAAAAAAAAGAAAAAAAAAACACCAAACCAAACAAAAACATGCTGGTTGGATCCCTGGCCTTGCTCATTGGTTTGCGGATCCGGGGTTGTGGTGAGCTGTGGTGTAGATCCCAGACATGGCTCGGATCCCTCACTGCTGTGGCTATGGTGTAGGCCAGCAGCTGCAGCTCTGATTCGATCGCTAGCCTGGACACTTTCATATGCCAAGAAAAGAAATTGTTAGAACGGAGGGCAAGAAGGAAGCAGAGACTGGAGCAATGAGATTGCAAGCAGGGTTTATTGACCAACAGAGTGGTCTGGAGCTCTGAGCAAGACTCAGCCTCCCCCCACCCACCCCACCCCCGCAAGGGAGTGCTTGGTTTTTTATAGACAGGGGTCTGTTTTGTTGAGCCTTGTAGTCAGTGGCCTTGGGGCTATCTTTGTTATTGGGAACTCATTTGTTACACATGGGCCTGTTTGATAAGAAGGAGTTTGTTTGCAAGTCTGGATTGGGCTGGGTTAGGCTGATTTTTTTGTCCTTTTAGGCCTTGTTTCATTTTCTACCTAAGAGAAAGAAAGAAAGAAAAAAAGAAGAGAAGAAAAAAAAAAAAGATCCTATCAGGTTCTATGCCTTGGACTTAGACATTCAGAGACAATGAACGTGGCTCTCCACCTCGAGAATAGCATGTACCTATGAAAGCCTCAAATAAGACAGGGCCCCTCGCCAGGCCCGCAGGACCTGGGGTGGATTTGCCAGAGGTGATCTCCGAACGGCGACTTGGAAGATAAGTAGGCATTTTTCTGATCGAAAAAGAAGGGGAATAGATGCAAACTGTTGCATTTGGGGTGGATAGGCAATGAGATCCTGCTGTAGAGCACAGGGAACTCTATCTAGTCACTTATGATGGAGCACAATGGAGGATAAAGTGAGAATAAGAATGTATCTATATGTATGACTGGGTCACATTGCTGTATGGTAGAAATTGGCAGAGCACTGTAAACCAACTGTAATGGAAAACATAAAAATCATTTTATTTTTTTTAAATTAAAAAAAAATTTTTTTTTGTCTTTTTGCCTTTTCTAGGGCCGCTCCCGCAGCACATGAAGGTTCCCAGGCTAGGGGTTGAATCGGAGCTGTAGCCGCTAGCCTACGCCAGAGCCATAGCAACGTGGGATCTGAGCTGCATCTGCCACCTACACCCCAGCTCACAGCAACGCCGGATCCTTAACCCACTGAGCGAGGCCAGGGATCGAACCCGCAACCTCATGGTTCCTAGTCAGATTCGTTACCACTGAGCCACGATGGGAACGCCCTAAAAATCATTTTAGAAAAAGAAGGGGAGAAGCATTGTGGGTGAAAGGACAGGCGATGCAAAATGATCTGGCAGGTCATGGGCATGCGCAGAAGGGCTAAGTTTAGGGCTTTTCCTGGTGGCACAGTGCCAGTACAGGTCTTGTCAGAAGTGTTCCATCTGAGGAGCATCTTTATGAGCTGTGTGTCCAGTCTGCTCCTTTCTCCCTGACGTCATTCCCTGTCTGGGATGTACCATCAGATATGGAAACTACTGCCCACACAGGGCTAGGGAGCACTTGAGATGAGGTGAGTGGGATCATGGAATTGAATATTTGATTTAATTTATATTTTAATTACCTTAAATTAGAAAATAGGTCCTCCCTTCAGTTATTGGAAAAATTCTTTGTTTCTTCTTTTTGACTAAAGCATGCAGAAGTTCCCAGGCCAGGGATCGAACCCGAGCCACAGCAGCAATCCAAGCCACTGCAGTGAGAGTGCCAGATCTTTAACCCATTGCATCACAAGGGAACTCTCTAAGTTGGGTTTTGTATTCATAGATGGCCAAGCCTAAACTGACACCCACTTTAAATTTTTTTTTTTTTAACTTTTTAGGGCTGCATCCACGGCATAAAGAAGTTCCCAGGCTAGGGGTCAAATCAGAGCCTTAGCCGTTGGCCTACACCACAGCCACAGCAACACAGGGTCCGAGCTGCGTCTGCAACACACCAGATCTCACAGCAATGCCAGATCCTTAATCCACTGAGTGAGGCCAGGGATCGAACCCACATCCTCATGGATGCTAGTCGGATTCATTTCCACCGAGCCACAGTGAGAACTCCCCACTTTAATTTTTTTAAAAGCGTTATGCAGACACAAAGAAACAAGATAGAAACAAACACAAAACATTCCCAAGGCTCACTGAAAAGTCTCTGGGCCTCAGTCTCTTTGTTTGAAAAATCAGTTCATTTAAGCAAATTTTAGAGACCATTTCAATGCCTAAAACTTTGGGTTCATGTTGATTTCTTTCATCCCGTATATGAGTGCCGATTATTTCCCAGATACTGCTTCAGGCACTGGGGTGCAGCAGAGAACTGGCACATAAATCAAACTCTTCCCTGACACTTGCGCTGTGATCCAATCAGGGCTAATGTTCAAGCCCAGGTCTGCCCATCACCCCGTGCAAACAATACAGGTCACTTAATTTCTTTGTTCTGGTTTGTCTAATCAGCAAATAGGTTAATCATGCTTTACCTCAATAACAAGAGCTAACATAATCTATTCAGAGATTATCTCATTGAATGCTTCCAAGTACTCTCATTTCTTTGAGAAATAGGAGAAAAGAAATAACTTGCACGTAGTACAAGAAATAACATAGAAAAGAAATACCTTGCCCATAGCCATAAGCACTACTGTCAGGTTTCAGGTTTCAAAATCAGTCTAATCCTCTGGACACTTTGAGGATCAAGTGTAAACTATGAATTTGAAGATATCTGGGGAATTGAACAATCGCATCTAAATTCTTTCTATAGGAGTTGCCATCATGGCACAGTGGTTAACGAATCCGACTAGGAACCATGAGGTTGCGGGTTCGATCCCTGGCCTTGCTCAGTGGGTTAAGGATCCGGCGTTGCCGTGAACTGTGGTATAGGTTGCAGATGTGGCTCGGATCTGGGGTTGCTGTGGCTCTGGCGTAGGCCAGTGGCTACAGCTCCGATTAGACCCCTAGCCTGGGAACCTCCATATGCTGTGGGAGCAGCCCCAGAAAAGGCCAAAAAAAAATCTTTCTATAGCAAGGGTCCTGAGAAAACTAGAATGACAACAAACCACCATTCACTGGTTCCTTCGTGTTGGGGACATTGCCAAGAGCTCTATGTTCATTGCCTATTAGGACTCCAACAGTGACCCACATGCTAGGGCTACAGGGATGAATAAGAACAGGTAAACTGGAGGTCCCGCTGTGGCGCGGCGGGTTAAGGATTTGGCTTTGTCTCTGCAGCGGCTCAGGTCACTGCAGAGGCACAGGTTCAAGCCCCCTCCCAGCACAGTGGGATAAGGATCCAGTATTGGCGCAGGGACGGTCTGGCATAGGTCACCACTGTGGCTTAGATTCCATCTTTGGCCTGGGGACCTCCATATGCCGCTGGCGTGGGAAAAAAAAAGCAGAAATGAATCCACTATTTTAAGGGGACATAATTTAATGTTAGCATTATTGGGGGATTTGCCTCAACAGCCACAACCTCCTGCCTTCTTTCTATAGGCTCCCTAACTAACCATCCTAGCTGGTTGATCAGCTTAATCAGATGAGGATTTCCCCTAATCAATATCCCTTAGGACAGTTCACTACATCATTTCATCTTTTGGTAATTTTTCAGTGTTGGGGGAAGATAACCTTGAAAGAATACTATGATTAAAAATTCCAAAAAATTGGAGTTCCGGTTGTGGCTCTGTGGTAACAAACCCCGACTAGTATCCATGAAGATGGAGGTTCGATCCCTGGTCTTGCTCAGTGGGTTAAGGATCTGACATTGCCGTGAGCTGTGGTGTAGGTCACAGACACAGCTCAGATCTGGTGTTGCTGTGGCTGTGGTGTAGGCCGGCAGCTCCAATTCCACCCCTAGCCTGGGACCTGCCATATGCCACAAATGCGGCCATGAAAACCAAAACCCAAAAAACAAAGACAAAATATTAACTTCTGTGATCCTAGTTATCATGTTATCAAATAATAGCATGGTAGGTTAAGAAAAAATCCAGTAGGTTATTTAATGTATTTGATCAGCTTGTATCTTTATTGGAGCATTTGGGGTTCAATTAGTGGTAAGCACATAGCAAATTAAGTAAATAAAACAAGGAGGCAATAACACTAGGAAAAACTGTGCAGGAAAGAAAATTTAATTAGTTCTGAACTATATACAGTCATAATAATTTAAATTGTAAATATTGATTTAACACAAGTTTTGATGTGACTATACTGGGAAGAGAGAGAGAAGGTCACAGAGCAAGAGCTGGAGATCATCCCGCATAAAAGAAAACAATCAGAGGGAGTTCCGGTTGTGGTTCGGCAGGTTAAGAAACTGACTAGTATCCATGAGGACGCAGGTTCGATCCCTGGCCTCCCTCAATGGGTTAAGGATCCAGCATTGCCATGAGCTGTGGTGTAGGCAGCAGACACGGCTTGGATCTAGCATTGCTGTGGCTGTGGTGTAGGCTGGTGGCTACAGCTCCAACTCAACCCCTAGCCTGGGAATTTCCCTATGCCACAGATACAGCCATAAAAAGGAAAAAAAAAAAAGAAAGAAAGAAACCAAATAGATTCAAATAACCAGCAGTAAGAGATAAAGGAATCCAGCATGGTTACATCTGGGTTGTGGGGACAAGGGGTTAGGAAAAGTGAAACAGGTGACTGCTGCTTTAATTATAAGGCTAGTAAGAGTTGTGACTCTTTTTTTGGCCCTGCTGTGACATGCAAAAGTTCTGGGCCAGGAATCGAACCCTTGCCACAGCTGTACCCAGAGCCACAGCAGTGACAACACCAGATCCTTAACCCCACTGAGCCACCAGGGAACTCCAGTTTTGACTCTTTAATCTATAAAACTAAATTTAAAAATCATTTTTACGTATAAACAATCCTTTGGCTTTTCCAGCAGCCTCAATCAGATTCTTTAGGGAGTTCCTATCGTGGCTCAGCAGAACCAAATCTGACTAGCATCCATGAGGACATAGGTTTGATCCCTGGCCTGGCTCCGTGGGTTAAGGATCCAGCGTTGCCGTGAGCTGTGGTGAGCTGCCGTGATGCAGCTCAGATCTGGCATTGCTGCGGCTGTGGCTTTGGCAGGCAGCTGTAGCTCTGATTAATCCCCTAGCCTGGGAACCTTCATATGCCGCAGGTGTGGCCCTAGAAAGACAAAAAAAAAAAAGTCTCTCCACAATTTGTCCCCCCCCCCACTCCCCATGTATCTTATCTTGGAATTTTTTTTCCCTCTGGTACTCTGGGTTCCCCTCGGGCACTATGCACTTGGTATTCCTTAATCCCTTCAGAAACAACATTCACCCTGCCCTGGGACGTCCTTTCTCTTATCTGATCTAAAATCTTACTGGCCAGTGGAACAAAGAAGTACCGGAATGAAGGTTATCCTCTGAAGGGCATCAAGAGGCACCAAAATGTAACAGATGAGATCAGGTAACAGCAGTTTAAGGAGTTCTGTTGTGGCTCAGTGGGTTAAGAATCCTACTAGCATGCATGAGGATGCAGGTTCGATCCCTGGCCTCGCTCAGTGGGTTAAGGATCTGGCTTTGCCACAAGCTGTGGTGTAGGTGGCAGACGTGGCTCGCATCTGGTGTGGCTGCGGCATAAGCCTGTGGTACAGCTGCAATTCGACTGCTAGCCTGGTTACCTCTATATGCCGCAGGGCAGCCCTAAAAAGACAAAAAAAGAAAAAGAAAAAAAGAAAAGATGATTTATACGCATCTATACAAAGTAGGTTATTGAGTCATTCAATATAAATTCATTGAAAATAAAGTGCCTAGCATGTATTACGCAACAGGAAGTGGTACAGTTAAATGCAAAGAATTCAGAGGGATCTAAAGGTATTATTCTTAGTCTAGAGGGCTAGAATGTTCCAGACAAGAGGACTCCATAAACAAGGACAAATGTCTCATCTACTAAGCAGACATAATTCCCACAGAGAGGGACACTGCAGGCTTGATGACGTCAAGGGGATGGTTTCTTTAGGATCTATTTTGTCTCAAGCTGCGCGCTGGGTACTTTTATTTTTATTTTCTTTTTAGGCCCATACCTGTGGCATATGGAAGTCGAATCAGAGCTGCAGCTGCAGGCCACAGCCCCAGCACTGCCAGATCCCTATCCCGAAGATCCTTTAACCCACTGCGTGAGGCCAGGGATAGAACCGTGTCCTCATGAATACTAGTTAGGTTCTTAACCCACTGAACCACCAGGGGAACTCCTGGGCTAGGTGTTTTATATTCATTTTCCGCCAACGGGATAGCTATTATTTTGCATGTTTGTTTGGTTTGGTTTGGTTTGGTTTGGTTTTTAGCTGTGTCTGAAGCATGCAGAAATTCCTGGACCAGTGGATCAAACCCTCGCCACAGCAGTGACCATGCTGAATCCTTAACCCCTAGGCCACCAGGGAAACTCTAGGATACCTATTATTAATTCCATTTTTCTTTTTCTTTTCTTTTTTTTTGGTCTTTTTGCCATTTCTTGGACCGCTCCCACGGCATATGGAGGTTCCCAGGCTAGGGGTCGAATCGGAGCTGTAGCCACCGGCCTACGCCAGAGCCACAGCAACCCCAGATCTGAACCGAGTCTGCAACCTACACCACACCTCACGGCAACGCCAGATCCTCAACCTACTGAGCAAGGCCAGGGATCGAACCCGCAACCTCATGGTTCCTAGTCGGATTCGTTAACCACTGAGCCACCACGGGAACTCCTAATTCCATTTTTCAAGTGAACAAACTGAGGTTCATAAAAACCAAGGTTTTATAGCCAGTGTCAGAGGAGACATTTGATTTTTGGTCCAGTTCCAAGAAGATTTTAGTGCCTTCCCAGCCAACAAAACCATGCATACCAAGCAATCTGATTTAATCTGACTTCACATGTAGGAAAAAATGCTCTAGTTGGTCAATAAAACCTTACTTTGCTGAGCAGTTAGCAAAACAGCAAAAATACTAGCTGCTAACATATTTAACCTTTGTCCTGTGCCAGGCTCTGTGCTAAGCACTCTAAACACGTGAAGCAGAAACTATCATTAATTTCCATTTTACAGATAGGAAGCCTAAGGCATAAAAGAAGCAAATAATTTGCTTTGGGGCCATGACCAGTAAGAGGGAGAGCTTGTGCTCTTGACTCTTCTACGTGTGTTGTCATCTAACACACATTGTGCTGTTGTAAAGATATTCATTTATTTTTTTAATGATTTTTATTTTTTCTATTATAACTGGTTTACGGTGTTCTGTCAATTTCTTACTGTATAGCAAAGAGACCGAGTCACACATACATGTACACATTCTTTTTCTCCCATTATCCTCCATCCTGCTCCATCCTAAGTGACTAAATAGAGTTCCCAGTGCTATATAGTAAGAGCTCATTGCTTATCCATTCCAGAGGCAATAGTTAGCATCTATTAACCTCAGACTTCCAGTCCATCCCCCCTTCCTCCCCCTCCCCCATGGCAACCACAGGTCTCTTCTCCAAGTTCATGAGTTTCTTTTCTGTGGAAAGGTTCATTTGTGCCATATATTAGATTCCAGACAGAAGTGATATCATATGGTATTTGTCTTTCTCGTTCTGACCGAATTCGATTTGTATCAGAGTCTCTCGTTCCATCCATGTTGCTGCAAATGGCATTATTTTTGTTCTTTGTATGGCTGAGTAGTATTCCATTGTGTATATGTACCATGTCTTCCTAATCCAATCATCTGTCAATGGACCTTTATGTGGTTTCCATGTCTTGGCTATTGTGATTAGTGCTACAATGAACATGCAGGTGCATGTGTCTTTTTCAAGGGAAGTTTTGTCCAGCTATGTGCCCAAGAGTGGGATTGCTGGGTAGTTCTCGATTTAGTTTTCTGAGGTACCTCCATACTATTTCTTTCTTTCTTTCTTTCTTTCTTTCTTTCTTTCTTTCTTTCTTTCTTTCTTTCTTTCTTTCTTTCTTTCTTTCTCTCTCTCTCCCTTTCTTTCTTTCTTTCTTTCCTTCTTTCTTTTCTTTTCTTTATTTTCTTTCTTTGTCTTTTGTCTTTTTAGGGCCACACCTGTGGCATATAGAAGCTCCTACTGTAGGGGTCAAATTGGGAGCTGTAGCTGCCAGCCTATGCCACAGCCACAGCCACAGCAACTTGAGATCCAAACTGCATCTGCAACCTACACCACTGCTCATGGCAACGCTGGATCCTTAACCCATTGAGCAAGGCCACAGATTGAGCCTGCATCCTCATGGATCCTAGACGGGTTTGGTAACCACTGAGCCACGACGGGAACACTTTCTTTTATTTCTTTTTCTTTTCTTTTTTTTTCTTTTTAGGACTGCAGTCTTGGCGTATGGAAGTTCCCATGCTAGGGGTCAAATTGAAGATTTGCCACGAAGGGAACTCTCTATACTGTTCTCCACAGTGGTTGTACCAATGTACATTCCCCCAACAGTGTAGGAGGGGTCCCTTTTCTTCACACCTGATATTCATTTAAATCATATTTAGTGAGCAACCTCCCGGTGATCTGGGGCCTGTTGGGGAATATCAATCAAGTGTAAGACTCTCTGTCTTCAAAATATTTACAACTGAAGCAAAGAGGAGAGCTATACACAGTAAGGAGTTCCCATTGTGGCTCAGTGGGTTAAGAACCCCGACTAGTATCCATGAGGATGTGGGTTCCATCCCTGGCCTCACTCAGTGGGTTAAGGATCTGGCATTGCTGTGAGTTGTGGTGTATGTCGAAGATGTGGCTCAGATCTGGCGTTGCTGTGGCTGTGGTGTAGGCTGGTAGCTGCAGCTCCAGTTTGACCCCTTGAGCCCAGGAACTTCCATATGCTGCAGGTCTGGTGTAGCCATAAATAGGAAAAAAAAAAAAAAAGATATACACAGTAGTAAGGTTTGTATATAATTAAGCACAAAATTGATTCCAGCAACCAATAAGGGTGATGAGATTTCAGAGAAAGGAAGTTGCTGAGAGCTGAAACAGAGATGAGTTGAGCTGTGACCAGAACCCAGTGGGAGAGAGAAGATTCTAGAGCAGGAAAGAGGTGTCCTGGGAGCCGAGGACCCGCTGCCCCTAGGAATGGAGGTTCACAGTGTGATGCAAGAGGATTCACTGGCAACTTCCTTCAGAAGTCAGAAATTCTGAGGTTCAGGAGAACCCTTCTTAGGGCTGCTGGTTCACTACTCTTTCCAGTTCCAAACAAGGAAGGGTCAATGAGGTCACCTGAGTGTCTGAGTTTTATTGTATTTTCATTTGTAAGGCCACACCCTCGGTGTACGGAGGTTCCCAGGTTAGGGGTGGAATCAGAGCTGCAGCTGTCAGTCTACACTACAGTCACAGCAACGCCAGATCTGAGCTGTGTCTGTGACTTACACTGCAGCTCATGACAACGCTGGATCCCTAACCCACTGAGCGAGACCAGGAACCGAAACTGTGTCCTCATGGATGCTAGTCGGGTTTGTTACCACTGAGCCACAGTGGGAACTCTGAGCTTCTGAGTTTTAGCTCCATCATCTAAGTAGCTCCCCAGGGACTCAGGGACTAGGAGACTGAGCGACTGGGAGAGAAAACAAAAAAAAAAATTCATTCCCATATCCCAGCATCTCTGACAGAGATAGCCTCTTGCATGCGCTCAACAGATGTCTGTTCAGCCTGGGAAGAAGGACCCTGCCCAGACAGCTTGCAGTGTAGCTGAGGAGCTAAGGGTAGGAGAGGTAGCAGAGTGTGGCCCTGGCACTGGCTGGCCGTGTGGCCTTGAAGTTACTTCACTGGGACAGCTCCGCCTCCTCATCTGTGAAAAGGGTCTCTTGAAAGCATCTTCCTCAGAGGGTTATTGTGAACGTTGACTGAATTTCTCGCTGTGAAGCACACCGCACGGAACTGGCATCGATTAAGAGCTCTTCACAGTTCCCCTTGTGGCTCAGCAGTAACGAACCCGACGCGTACCCATGAGGACTAGAGTTCGATCCCTGGCCTCGCTCAGTGGGTTAAAGATCCAGTGCTGCTGTGAGCTGTGGTGTAGGTCACAGATGTGGCTCAGATCCCCTGTTGCTGTGGCTGTGGTGTAGGCCGGCAGCCGTAGCTCCGATTCAACCCCTAGCCTGGGAACGTCCATGTGCCATGGGCACAGCCCTAAAAAAAGACCAAAAAAACAAAAAAGACTTATTTATAGTGCGTGTATTAATCAGATGGGCTCTAGAGTCAGATCATGTGGTTTGAAGACCATCTCTGCTGCTTGTCAAGGGTCTAGGTTTGAACCTCAGTTTTTCCTTTTTTTTTGGCTTTTTGTCTTTTTTTTTTTGGCTTTTGTCTTTTTTGTTGTTGTTGTTGTTGTTGTTGCTATTTCTTGGGCCGCTCCCGCGGCATATGGAGGTTCCCAGGCTAGGGGTTGAATCGGAGCTGTAGCCACCGGCCTACGCCAGAGCCACAGCAACGCGGGATCCGAGCCGCGTCTGCAACCTACACCACAGCTCACGGCAACGCCGGATTGTTAACCCACTGAGCAAGGGCAGGGACCGAACCCGAAACCTCATGGTTCCTAGTCGGATTCGTTAACCACTGCGCCACGACGGGAACTCCTCTTTTTGTCTTTTTAAGGCCACACCTGCGGCATATGGAAGTTCCCAATCTAGGGGTCGAATCAGAGCTGCAGCCACCGGCCTATGCCACAGCCACAGCAATGTAGGATCTGAGCTGGGTCTGTGACCTACAACACAGCTCATGGTAACACTGGATCCTTAACCCACAGAGTGAGGCCAGGGATCAAACCTGCATCTTCGTGGATACTAGTCGGGTTTGTTTCGGTTGAGCCACAATAGCAACTCCTGAACCTCAGTTCTTCCCTTTATGTCTTTTATTTTGTGTGTGCACGCGCATGCGCTGGAGCTTTTCAGGGCCGCACCCGAAGCATATGGAGGTTGCCAGGCTAGAGGTCCAATTGGAGCTGCAGCTGCCGGCCTACGCCACAGCCACAGCAACGCCAGACCTGAGCTGTGTCTGTGACCTACAGCACAGCTCACAGCAATGCCAGATCCTTAACCCAGTGAGCGAGGCCAGGGATTGAACCTGCAACTTCATGGTTTGTATTCGGATTCGTTTCCGCTGCATCACCATGGGAACTCCAGTTTTTCCCATTTGTAAAATAGGTCTGATCGTAATAGGACCGACTCCATGGAGTTATTGTGAAGATGAAATGCGTTGATGCACACAAAGCACTAAGGACAGCCCTGGGCATACTCAGTGATACAAGAGAGTGTCTCTCCCTCCCTCTTGCTCTGCTCCTGCAGCTGGCAGGTGGCTGGCACATTTCTAGATTAGGCAAGACTTTATTTATGGAGTTGGTATAGTTTCTGCTATAATCAGTTCCTCTTCAGCTTCCTTACAGAATGGTTTCTAGTTTAAAATCAATTTTAAAGTTTTTATTATGCAATTTTGAAGCATATATAAAACCAGAGATGCACCCAGGCGATCCCCACATAGCCCTGGCTCAGCCACACCTACTCCATCCACACCACACCACATGCTCTCTCCTCTCCAACTCCATTCTTTTGAAACAAATTTCAGATGCTGTAAAATTTTACCCATAAGTACCTTCGTACGTATCTCTAAGATAGCGTTTTTTAAAAATACGTAATCACAATCATACTACCACATCTAAAAATTTTTTTTTTTTTGGTCTTTTTCTAGGGCCACTTCCTGTGGCATATGGAGGTTCCTAAGCTAGGGGTCTAATCAGAGTTGTAGCCGACGGCCTGCGCCAGAGCCACAGCAATGCAGGATCCAAGCCACATCTGCAACCTACACCACAGCTCACGGCAGCGCTGGATCCTTAACCCACTGAGCGAGGCCAGGGATTGAACCCGCAACCTCATGGTTCCCAGTCAGATTCGTTAACCACTGCACCATGACGGGAACTCCTACCATATCTAAAAGTCTTAAGAATGATTCCTTAGTATCATCAAAAACGCCAACCAGCATTCAAATTTCCTTGATTTTCTCATACGTTATCTTTTACAGCTTTTTTAAAAAAATTATTTATTTTGTCTTTTTAAGGCCACACCCGTGGAATATGGAGGTTCCCAGGCTAGGGTTCGAATCAGAGCTGTAGCTGCTTCTGGTCTACACCACAGCCACAACAATGTGGGTTCCAAGCTGCGTCTGCAACCTATACCACAGCTCACGGCAATGCCAGATCCTTAGCCCCCTGAGCAAGGCCAGGGATCAAACCTGCGTCCTCGTGGATGCCAGTCATATTCATTTCTGCTGAGCCACAACAGGAACTCTTTTTTTTTTTTTTTTTAAATCAGGGGGTTCTTGCTGTGGCACATCAGGATCAGTGTTGTCTCTGTAGCACGAGGACACAGATTCAAACCCCAGCACAGCACAGTGAGTTAAGGATTCAGTATTGTTGTTGCCACAACTGCAGTGTAGGTTGCCACTGCAGTTCTGATCTGATCCCTGGCCCAGGAAGTCCACATGCTGAGGGGAGGTCAAAAAATTAAAAAAAAAAAAAAAAATCAGGATCCAAACAAGGTCCATATATTGCATTTTTGTGATGTTTTCCCAGTCTCTTCCCATCCATGGGTTTCATGGCCTCTTTCTTTTCTCTCTTGCAATTTTTCATTGAAGAAACTGAGTAGTGTGTCCTGGAGGGTTTCTCATTCTAACTTTTGCTGATGGCTTCCGGCTGATGTAATTTCATCTGTTCCTCTGACCCCTGGAACATCTTGTTGCACCGGAAGCAAAGAAGCTGTCAAAGAGGTGGTGTCAGAAGGACACGGGAGCACTGGCAGAAAATGGGGTGGTTTGAGCATCAACTAAACAAGTAAATAACTGCAGCATATCGAGATACATCAAGCATGATCATATCCCCGGTTCATAGTAAGTGCTCCAAAAATAGACTCCTGGGTCACCTTTGAAGGATGTGAAGGAAACGACTCTTTATTCCAAAAATAGGTAGATAAAAATAAAGGAAACACTTATTCTGCCTTTCCTATGTGAACTATCTCTCAGGGTCGTCAAATAGTGAGAAGAGATTCTGCTGATCAAGAAGGAATGACACAATTGAAATATTGCCAATTTTGAAACCCCTAATGAATAAAGAATCTAAGAAATGATTACCAAGGGGGGCTAAAACCATAGGGAAGAGCTGGTGGGAACTTTATAAGGGACATACAGGTTGATAGTATCGGACAATAGATACTGTTATCATATACACACGCACATACAACAAAAGCCACGACGTGTTATGTGTCTTCGATGTGGCCCAGTGGGAAACATGCCGCCTGGGAAGTATTCGTGCCCTAGATTTGAACTTGATCAAGCCTCTGTTTGATTTTTTTCTTTTTTTTTTTGGCTTTTGTCTTTTTTGTTGTTGTTGTTGTTGTTGTTGCTATTTCTTGGGCCACTCCCGTGGCATATGGAGGTTCCCAGGCTAGGGGTTGAATCGGAGCTGTAGCCACCGGCCTACGCCAGAGCCACAGCAACGCGGGATCCGAGCCGCGTCTGCAACCTACACCACAGCTCACGGCAACGCCGGATCGTTAACTCACTGAGCAAGGGCAGGGACCGAACCTGCAACCTCATGGTTCCTAGTCGGATTCGTTAACCACTGCGCCACGACGGGAACTCCATCAAGCCTCTGTTTGTAACTACTACCTTAAAGGTAGTTTGTACTCTTAGTATTTATTCTTTTTCTTTTTTAAGGCTGCACCTGCAGCATATGGAGGTTCCCAGGCTAGGGGTTGAATCAGATCTGCAGCTGCCAGCCTATGCCACAGCCACAGCAACTAGGGATCCGAGGCCACATGTGCCATCGACAAGAAAGCTCCCAGCAACGCCGGATCTTTAACCCACCGAGCAAGGACAGGGATCAAACCCACATCCTCATGAGTACTAGTTGGGTTCTTAACCTGCTGAGTCACAAAGGGAACTCCCAATGTTTATTCTCTTTTATCCTCAAATGAGCAAATACTAAATGAAACCCCAACACAAACCATAAGACCCATGTCAAACTGGGCCCCTTGTAATGTGGAGCCTGGTAAAACAGTTCAAGTAAGTAAATACAGCTGCCCCCAGTAACAGAACCATTACATGCCTGAGATGAAGCTAGCTGTGCTTATGACAAGTGAAAACTGCAGAGCAGACAGGGCTTTTAGACTTCCAGGTGTGCATGGACTATCTTTTTGCCCTGAGAGAGGAGATGAACTTGTGTTCACACGTGCCATACCTTTAAAATATTTTACTACTGTGTCCAAGAAAATGATGTTACCTAAGCAAGCAGACATCTGACAGCTGACTCATCTGTCAAGAATCTCTGTCTCAGAGTTCCGGCTGCCGCACAACAGGATCTGAAGTGTCTTGGGAGTGCTGGGATGCAAGTTCAATCCCCACTCGGCCCAGTGCGTTAAGGATCTGGCGTTGCCTAAGATGCACCTTAGGTCACAACTTCGGCTTGGATCTGATCCCTGGCCCAGGAACTCCATATGCTTCAGGGCGGCCAAAAAAGGTGGAAGTAGGGCGAAGGGCGGGGCAGAATACCCCTCAGTGTGAAAGAAATGGAACTGTGTTTCTGACAAGCCACAGCTCTGCAGCCCCGGGACATGTATGTGAGAGAAGCAGGTGTGGATCGCTGGGAAGCTGTGGAGCGAACTGCGCAGGCGCGGGGTTGTCCTCAAGCGTGTTTGCCACGGTCTCCTGGGTCCTGCCGCGTGGTCCCCAGAGAGGACAAGGGCCCATCACGCACACTGTCTGCCTCGTTATTTCCTTACGTCTGTTCGTGTTTGTGAGCCGGGCTCCAAAAACCCCAGCGCCTCAGGCTCCCTCCTAGTCTCCAGTACCAAAGTTTGTACTCCTGAATAAAGGCGTGAATATTTGCGTATCATTTTCACAAATAACTTAATTGCGTGTAATCTTGAAAACCACAACTCCTAAACATGACCAGCTGGCCGACGGTGCCTAACATATTGCACATCTAATTAGAATTGTTTAGCTCGCCACTTTGTACTTAAGAACACGGATAGTTTTTTAACTCTCAGAGGCCACATGAAAAGAACATGAAGAGTTCCCCTTGGGGCGCAAGGGGATCAGTGGCATCTCTGCAGCGCCAAAGTGGAAGGTTTGAACTCAAGCCCAGCACAGTGGGTTAAAGAATCTAGTGTTGCCACAGCTGTGTTGTAGGCAGCAGCTGCGACTCGGATCTGATCCTGACCCAAGAACCTTATACGCCATGGGACAGCCAAAAAAGAAAAAGAACAGGACATGAATGACAAGGAATTAAATTACAATATAAAAATGATTCCTAAGTTCCCATTGTGGCTCATAGTAACCAACTTGACTAGTATCCATGAAGATTTGGGTGTGATCCCTGGCCTCGCTCAGTGGCTTAAAGGATCTGTTGTTGCCACAAGCTGCAGAGTAGGTCACACACGTGGCTCGGATCTGGCGTTGCTATGGCTGTGACGTATAGGCCGGCAGCTGCAGCTCTAATTCGACCCCTAGCCTGGGAACTTCCATATGCTGCAGGTGCAGCCCTAAAAAGAAAGAAAAACAAAAACAAAAATGATTCCTGGATGCTTCCATTAGAGAGACTATAAAAATTATTAATGTATAGGAAGATTTCAGAGTCCAGTGGATTCTTTAATTTACTTTTGTTTTCAAATGCACCAAAGAAATCACTAAATCCTACTTTTTTTTTTTTTTTGTCTTTTTGCTATTTCTTAGGCCGCTCCCGCCTAAGAGGTTCCCAGGCTAGGGGTTGAATCGGAGCCGTACCCACCGGCCTACACCAGAGCCACAGCAACGCGGGATCCGAGCCTCGTCGGCAACCTACACCACAGCTCACGGCAATGCCGGATCCTCAACCCACTGAGCAAGGGCAGGGACCAAACCCTCAACCTCATGGTTCCTAGTTGGATTCGCTAACCACTGCACCATGACGGGAACTCCTAAATCCTACTTTTAAAATGATTTTGAAAAAAAGTGTATTTGGTCCCAAAGAGCCCAAGTGACATCTTTTCCTATTCTTCTAAGTCCTGCCGCAACCTGACACATCAGTAAGAAAAGATCCAAGGTGAATCCTGGTATTTATCTTGCTTCTCTTTGCCTTTTCTCATGGAGATGTGGTGAATGCAGTTTCCTCTTAATGGTAGTATTTAGCCCAAGTTCCAGGAATTCAAGGGGTTTTTGGGGGGTGGGGGGAGAGTGGGATACGAATTGGGGCTGAGTCCGAACTTTTTGACTTGTGTAGGTTGAATCTGAAGGGAAATTTCCTTGCACAGGAGGAAAAGTAATGGATTAGTGTCCTGGTTTATCAGCAGCCCAGGGCAGAATGATTATTCCAGGCCTGACATTTAATACACCAGTGATCAGAGATATTGCCACTGAAAGCTTTCCTAACAAAGCAGGAGCCAAAGAACCTTCCAACACCACCAAACCGCAGTTCACAAAAGTGAGGGAGCTGCAAAGTGAGGACAAACACTGCCTTTGCAAAACACTATAGCTCTTTAACATGAGGGAAGGAACAGCAAAGCAAAGGGAACGACGCATACACATACAGTAAGTATGGGCTTACATAGTGCATGACATGTCCAGGTGCAATGCAAAAGTCTGACTGTGAAGAATTGTTTAAAGATGTTATTTACCCAACCCTGTGGGACCCAGACTCCTGGGAAGAGTGTCTAAGCTACCATCTCCAGGCAAAGAAGAACGTGGGATGAACTGAAAGGTAAGATAAAATTCCTTTTGTATGTTGTATCTACAGGAGTTCCTGTTGTGGTTCAGAGGGTTAAGGACCCAACTAGCATCCATGAGGATGCTGGTTCGATCCCTGGCCTCGCTCCATGGGTCAAGGATTCAGCGTTGCTGTGGTTGTGGGGTAGGCCGGCAGCTGCAGCTCCGATTCGACTCCCAGCTTGGGACCTTCCTTATGCCACAGTGTGGCCATTAAAAAAGCTACAATAAAATAAAATAAAATAAATAAAAGACATAAACATAATGATTATGTTAGGGTCCCTTAAAATAATTTGCTTTACATTACACATAAGTATTTCTAGTGCTGAATTAACCACTTTTAGAGTAAATTAGTCTTAATGCACACCAATATGAGACATTTCTCTATGCCTGATAATTTTTTCTTTTTTTTTGGTCTTTTTGCCTTTTCTAGGGCCACACCCGTGGCATATGGAGGTTCCCAGGCTAGGGGTCTAATTGGAGCTGTAGCCACCGGCCTATGCCACAGCCACAGCAACGTGGGATCCGAGCCGGGTCTGCGACCTACACCACAGCTCATGGCAACACCAGATCCTTAACCTGCTGAGCGAGGCCAGGGATTGAACCTGCAACCTCACGGTTCCTAGTCGGATTTGTTAACCACTGTGCCACGATGGGAACTCTTCTCTATCCCTGATAATTTTCAGAAAGTTTTTTTCGTTTCTGACAGGGAGCCTGGAGAACCGTAGTATGTACTCATCCATGTTGAATTCTTTGACATATGAAGACGTCATTGACTTTGTGCTGGAGGGAATCTTGGAGAGCTCATTCCCGCATCTTTAACTTATTGAAGAAGGAATTGAGACCCAGAGGGATGTGAGACTAGAACAAACAGAAGGTGATCAGAGAGCTCTGGCCGGAAAGCCCAGCTTCTGTCTCAGTCTTGGGCCCCTTCACTGAGGCAGAGCCTACATTAATTATCCCATATTTATCTCATTGGGGTTTTTTTTCTCTTTCCAAAACTTTTTTTTTTTTTTTTTTTGGAAGCTCCCAGACTAAGGGCAGAAGCAGAGCTGCAGCCTCTGGCCTACCCCACAGCAACTCAGGATCCAAGCCACGACTGTGACCTACACCACGGCAACATCCGATCCTTAACCCACAGAACAAGGCTAGGGATTGAACCCATATCCTCATGGATGCTAGGCAGGTTTATAACCTGCTGAGCCACAATGGGAACTCCCCCAAAATGTGGTTGTTTTTTTTTCCTTCTTTGGCCGCACTGCCACATATGGAGTTCCTGGGCCAGGGATCAGAGTTGAAGTTGCCACTTAAGCCACAGCCCTGGCAACGCCGGATCTTTAACTTACTGTGCCCAGCCAGGGAGAGAACCTGCATCCCAACGCTCCCAAAATGCCATTGATCCCATTGCACCTCTTTAGGAACTCCCCCAAAATTTTAAAAGACATGCATTAGAGAATTTCTGATTAATAATAATAATAAACAATCATAGAATACCCTCAGATTTGTAGCAGCATTTTATACATTATATGCAAAATCATGGTCCTTGACATAGAAGAGACTTCATCTTTAGAGACAAATATACATATTTAAAAAACCAGAGGAGTTCCCGTCATGGCGCAGTGGTTAACGAATCCGACTAGGAACCATGAGGTTGCGGGTTCAGTCCCTGCTCTTGCTCAGTGGGTTAATGATCTGGCGTTGCTGTGAGCTGTGGTGTGGGTTGCAGACGCGGCTCGGATCCCGAGTTGCTGTGGCTCTGGCGTAGGCTGGTGGCTACAGCTCCGATTCGACCCCTAGCCTGGGAACCTCCATATGCCGCAGGAGCGGCCCAAGAAATAGCAAAAAGACAAAAAAAAAAGTAAAAAACAAACAAACAAACAAAAAACCAGAAAGTGGACTTTGTCAAACTTGCTCAAATAGAGCCTTTTTGTTTCAAATACATGCATCAATATTAACCGGTCAAACTTTATGGTAAAATTAAGACGTTTCTTAAGGGTGTATACCTGTCATTTTCAGACTTTGCATCTTTTTTTTTCTCTCTCTCTCTCTTTTTAGAGCAATACCCACGGCATATGGAGGTTGCCAGGCTAGAGGTCTAATCAGAGCTGTAGCCGCCGGCCTACGCCAGAGCCACAGCAACGCCAGATCCTTAACCCACTGAGCGAGGTTGGGAATCAAAACTGCATCCTCATGGATGCTAGTTGGGTTCGTTAACTGCTGAGCCATGACGGGAACTCCCAAACTTTGCATCTTAAAATAATTGCTTAGAACTCTAAAACATGTAAGTGGAGCTGCTCTGCTTGAAGCTGAGAAAGGGAATTCCAGCAGTTTACCCTCCATTATGTTTCCATATCGGAACCCCTGTGGCCCCCGTTGGAAAGATCAGAGATTTAAAGGAAATGGTCAGGGAGTTCCCATTGTGGCTCAGTGGTTAACGAATCCAACCAGGAACCATGAGGTTGCGGGTTCGATCCCTGGCCTCGCTCATTGGGTTAAGGATCCTGCATTTCCGTGAGCTATGGTGTAGGTTGCAGACGCGGCTCTGATCCTGCGTTGCTGTGGCTCTGGCGTAGGCCGGCGGCTACAGCTCCGATTCAACCCCTAGCCTGGGAACCTCCATATGCCGCAGGTGTGGCCCTAAAAAGACAAAAAACCTTTTTTTTTTTTCTTTTACATAGAAATATATTAAGATTTGAAACCAAAAAAAAAATTTCCAATTTTCCAACTATATGACATTCTGGAAAATTCAAAGCTTTGGAGACAATAAAAAGGTCAGAGGTTGCCAGGGGATGAGGGAAGGCGAGATGAACAGGAGGAGCAGGAAGGATTTTTAGGGCAGTGAAACTACTCCGTTTGATGCTATAATGTTGGATACATGTCACTTTACATTTGTCCAAAGCCATAGAATGTGCAACACCAAAATCGAACCATAAAGAGTGGACTCCAGGAGTTCCTGTCGTGGCGCAGTGGTTAACGAATCCGACTAGGAACCATGAGGTTGCGGGTTCGGTCCCTGCCCTTGCTCAGTGGGTTGAGGATCCGGCGGTGCCGTGAGCTGTGGTGTAGGTTGCAGACGCGGCTCGGATCCCGCGTTGCTGTGACTGTGGTGTAGACCGGTGGCTACAGCTCCGATTTGACCCCTAGCCTGGGAACCTCCATATGCGGAGGGAGAGGCCCAAAGAAATAGCAAAAAGACAAAAAAAAAAAAAAAAAAGAGTGGACTCCAGGTGGTAATGATGTCGATGATCATTGATTGTAACGAACGTACCCCTGCGGTTGGGGACGTTGATGGTGGGGGCGGCTCTGTGTAGGGGGGGAGGCAGGGGTACAGGGGATCTTTCTGTACTTTCTGCTCAATTTTGTTGTGAACCCCAAACTGCTCTTAAAAATAGTTTATTGGAGTTCCCTGATGGCCTAGCGGTTACAGATCCGGTGTTATCATTGCTGTGGCAGGGGTTCGATTCCTGGCCCAGGAACGTCCACCTGTCACGGGGAATGGCCAAAAAAATAAAATAAAATAAAGTGTATTTTTTAAAGAAAAAGCTAACTGGAAAAACAAAACATTTAAGAAACTTGGTGATTTGAGAAAAGGAGATTTAAAAATTCACAATGAAATTATGTAACTAAACTATCTTTTACTATAAAATTTTGAAAGATGTGACAATACCAAAGACAAGATTCAAGTGTCAAGGCTTGGGTAGAAGAGTGGCCCCTTTATTTTTTATTTTATTTTTTGACTTTTCAGGGCCACACCGGCAGCATATGGAGGTTCCCAGCTAGAGATCCAATTGGAGCTACAGCTGCTGGTCTATACCACAGCCACAGCAACGAGGGATCCAAGGTGCATCGTTGACCTACACCACCACTCATGGCAATGCTGAATCCTTAACCCACTGACTGAGGCCAGGGATTGAACCCACATCCTCATGGAAACTAGTCAGATTCGTTTCCACTGGGCCATGGCGGCAACTCCCGTGGCCCCTTTGGTCGTTGACGGAATACTATTTCTGTAGGCTGTTAGTAGGTCTTACTTGAAGGAAAGTGTTTGGGAAAACTTGGGTTGAAGGAAGTTAAGCAGTTTTTCTTTTATTTTTCCCTTCATCAAGAACCCTTGCAGATGCCAGCGTCGACTGGGAATCACTAAGGTTTCAGGCTGCAGTTTCCAAATTTCTGTGACCACAGTCCCGCAGAACCCTTTTCTTTTCTTTTCTTTTCTTTCCTTTTCCTTTTTTGTTTTTTTTTTTTTTTTAGGGCCATACCCACCGCATACGGAGGTTCCCAGGCTAGAGGTCACATCTGAGCTATAGTCGCCAGCCTACACCACAGCCACAGCAACAAGGGATCCAAGCTGCGTCTGCAACCTACACCACAGCTCACGCAATGCCGGATCCCCAACCCACTGAGCCAGGCCGGGGATCGAACCCACAACCTCATGGTTCCTAGTTGGATTCATTTTCACTGTGCCACGGCGGGAACTCCCACAGGACTCTTTTCTTAAGGAACATGCGAAGCGACTATTTCGGACGCTAATGGAGAAGACATGGGAGGTCATCCAGGCTGGCCAAGAACATGGGCTTCAGGCTCAGGTGTTGCCCCTGTCCCCGTGGTTCCTTATTTGTGGCCTCCTTGCTTGCTTGTGCTTTCTGTTTGTTTGGTTGGTTTTTCATTTTTTGTTTTTTGTGGGTTTTTTCGTCTTTTCAGGGCCACAGCCTATGGAAGTTCCCAGGCTAGGGGTCCAATCAGAGCTGCAGCTGCCAGCCTACACCACAGCCATAGCCACACCAGATCCGAGCCGTGTCTGCGACCGACCCCACAGCTTACCACAACGTCGGATCCCTGGCCCACGGAGCAAGGCCAGGGATCGAACTTGGGTGCTCATGGATCCTAGTCGGTTTTGTTACCACCGACTCACAGTGGGAACTCCCTAGCTTGCTCGTTTTGGTTGCTGCTGTCTTGCCTCCAATAATATCATCTCCAAACTTGGACCTATCCCCCTAGAACTGAGAGCAGAGAGCTCACTGTGGGTTGTCCCCAACAGGGGAACAGCAGGTTCAGCACTGTGTGGCTACAAGAGCCTCCCTGGATGTCCGCCTGGCCCTGTGCTTCCTATGGGGCTCATCCTATCTGAGTTACTTGCAGGCTTATACACATCCTGCAAGCTTGCCATGCCCGCTTTGTAACCCTGAGCTTGCCTGGCGCTCTCTGGGAAAGAGAGGGGTTGAATTTCTTTCTCTTCCCATTGTAGAGGAAATCCAAGTCCTTTTAATGGTGTTGGGTAAGATTTTCACTAGGCCTCTCTCGTGACACCCACCCCTTGCCTGCAGAACAGGGGAGTTCCTGTGTTTTTCCAAATGGGTGCGCCTCTGCTATTCTGGGTCTTTCTTTCCCGGTTGCCAGCAGAGCAGGTGTTTTTCATGGAACACGAGAGCTGCCAGGATCCACGCTGTCTCCCCCTTTGTGCTCAACCCCTGTGTCTGTGCTGTCTGGTGCTGCCAGAACTGTGGTTTTATTTCCCTCTCCTTCCTTTCCCAAGGCATGAAGAGATGAAGCAATCTGGTAGAGCCACAGTTTTCTCTTTGTCTTTATACGAGAATTTCTTCCTTCCTTCCTCCCTCTCTAGCTTTCTCTCTCCCTTTCTTTTGTTTTTTGTTTGTTTTTTTTTGTTTTTTTTTTTTCATTTTTATTTTTACTTTTTAGGGCCGCACCCATGGCATATGGAGATTCCCAGGCTAGGGGTCTCATCAGAGCTACAGCTGCCAGCCTACACCACAGCCACAGCAATGCCAGATGAAAACAGTGTCTGAGACCTACACCACAGCTCATGGCAACACCGGATCCTTAACCCACTGAGCAAGGCCAGGGATCAAACCCACAACCTGATGGTTCCTAGTTGGATTCATTTCTGCTGCGTCACAACAGGAACTTTCTTTCTCTTTCTTTCTTCCTTCCTTCCTTCCTTCCTTCCTTCCTTCCTTCCTTCCTTCCTTCCTTTCTTTCTTTCTTTTTCTTTCTTCCATGTCTTTTTAGGGCCATACTCACTGCATATGGAGTTTCCCAGGCTAGGGTCTAATGAGAGCTACAGACACTGGCCTACACCACAGCCACCGCAACACCGGATCTGAGCCGGTTCTGCAACATACACCACAGCTCACGGCAATGCCAGATCCTTAACCTAGTGAGCAAGGCCAGGGATTGAACCTGCATCCTCATGGATACTAGTCAGGTTCTTGACTCACTGAGCCACAATGAGAACTCCCAGAAGAAGAATTTCTGATCTTTGCTTTCTTAAAGTGAAATATCCAGTCAAACCCTTGGAATTATTTCCCCAAAAGACTAAATAATATTTGAATGAGGTTTTCTGCAGTCTTTCACTTCACCAAGCACTTAGGAACCTCTACATGTCAGGCATTGTGCTGGGGATAAACGGATGAATGAGAAATGCTCCACACCTGGAGGCTGAAACAAACAAGGAAACAAGCAATTCGGTAGAGCAGGAAGTGCTGTGAGGGAACCTGTACACTGGGGCCTCAAGATGCTGGGAGATGCAGTCTGCTGCTGGGGGTTCCTGAGAGGGTCCTTGGGAGCAGGAACGCAAACAAACAAATAGGGATAAAATTGGAGAGAGCAAAGGCAATACAGAAAATGGGAAACAACCTCCAGAAATTAATTGGAGAAATCCTCAGAGAGATGAGGCAAAATGATAGCATTTTTTTTTTTTTTTGGCTGCACCTGTGGCGTATGAAGTTCCTGGGCTAGGGACTGAATCAGAGCCACAGCTGCGACCTACATCACAGCTGCTGCAGAGCCAGATCCTTAAACCACTGCACCAGGCCAGGGGTCGTACCTTTGCCACTGCAGAGACAACGCTGGATCCTTAACCCACTGTGCCACTGCAGAAACTTGGCAACATTTTAAAAATGAGGAAATTTCCCATAATACAGAAAGATGGGTAATAAGAAAGAAAAGATTTCTTAAACTAAAGGATTAATCCAAATAGTCCAATAGCCAACTAATAGGAATTTAAGAACTAGAACACAGAGAGGAGACAATTATCAAAGAAATAAGAGAGAAGGATTTTGCAGAAGAGGAGAGCAGGCGTCTAGATTCAAAGGGCCTATCCAGGAAAATGAATGAAAAAAAGATCTATACTAAGTCATATCTTCATAATATTTCAGAACACCAGTGCTAAAGACAAATACTGAAAGTCTGTATAGAACAACAACAGCAAAAGTAAATCTCGTAATAAAGATTCTGGAGTCAGAATGGCAGTGAAATTTTAAAGAATAGCATTGAAGGAGTTCCCATCGTGACGCAGTGGTTAACGAATCTGACTAGGAAACATGAGGTTGCGGGTTCGATCCCTGGCCTCGCTCAGTGAGCTAAGGATCCAGCATTGCCGTGAGCTGTGGTGTAGGTTGCAGATGTGGCTAGGATTCCACGTTGCTGTGCCTGTGGTGTAGGCCGGCAGCTACAGCTCCCGATTAGATCCCTAGCCTGGGAACCTCCATATGCCGTGGGAGCAGCCCTAGAAAAGGCAAAAAAAAAAAAAAAAGAATAGCATTGAAAACTGGAAAATGGGAGTTCTCATTGTGGCTCAGGGGGTTAGGAAGCCAACTGGTATTAATGAGGATTTGGGTTCAATCCCTGGCCTTGCTCAGTGGGTTAAGGATCCAGCGTTGCTGTGGCTGTGGCATAGGCCAAGTGGCTACAGCTCCAGTTCAGCCCCTAGCCTGGGAATCTCCATATGCCATGGGTGTAGCCCTAAAAAGACAAAAAATTATATATATGTATATATGATAGTCTGAGGAACCAGAAGAGGGAAAATTGTAGCAGGGAAATGTATACTTTTAGATTTGAACAGGGTCCTCTGAAGAGCTTTGAATATAACTGGAAATACCTCAGATTTTACTCTGTAGGCATAAGGCATCAAAAGTGCCAAGAGGAGTTCCTATTGTGGCTCAGTGGAAACAAACCCGGCTAGTATCCATGAACACGAGGGTTCAATCTCTGGCCTTGCTCAGCGGTTTAAGGATCCAACATTATGAGATGTGGTGTAGGTTGCAGATGAGGCTCTCACCTGGCGTTGCTGTGCCTGTGGTGTAGGCCGGCAGCTGTAGCTCTGATGCAACTCCTAGCCTAGGAACCTCCATACGTCGTGGATGTGGCCCTAAAAAGCAAAGAAAAGGGGGTGGGCAAGAGGTAATCGTATTAGGAGGTAATCCTATTGGTAGTTTAGAAAGTTAGCTATGGAGGAGTTCTCTTGCGACACAGCAGGTTAAGGATCCAGTGTTGTCACTGTAGTAGCTTGGGGTGCTGCTGTGGTGTGGGTTTGATCCCTGGCCCAGGAACCTCCACAGGCCTTGGACACGGCCCAAAAAGGAAAAAAAAAAGTTATCTATGAAAGCCAGAAGGAGGAGTTCCCATCATGGTGTAGCGGAAACGAATCCGACCAGGAACCATGAGGTTGCGGGTTCGATCCCTGGCCTCACTCAGTGGGCTAAGGATCCAACATTGCTGTGAGCTGTGGTGTAGTCGCAGACTCGACTTGGATCCCGTGTTGCTGTGGCTCTGGCATAGGCCAGTGGCTACAGCTCTGATTTGACCCCTAGCCTGGGAACCTCCATGTGCCGCGGGAGCGGCCCAAGAAAATGGCAAAAAGACAAAAAAAAAAAGAAAGAAAGAAAAGAAAGAAAGCCAGAAGGAGCAGGGTAGGGGGCCCAGAAGTTGGAAAAGGGGTTAGGGGGTTTTATAGACCAAGAGAGCAAGATCAACAGGCCTTGAAAGAAGGCAATGGCCAAGAAAATTGGGAAAGTGTATGGATTCTTCCAGAGATACTGAAAGGTAAAAGCAGAAGAGATAGGTGGTTTGTTGAAATTGAGTGGAGCTAGGAGGAGAGAGTGGGGAAAGCTCAAGTCAAGGTTTTTGGATTTAGTAGAATATTGGTTTCCCATGGCTGCTCTAATGATCACAAATCTAGTGTCTCAAACCACACAAACTTGTTATCTTCAGTTCTGGAGATCAGAAGCCTGACATGGGTCTCGATGGACTAAAATCAAGGTGCTGCAGTGCTGCTTTCTCTTCCACAGACTGCGGGGAAGAGTCTATTCCCTCATCATTTCCAGTTTCTAGAGGATGCCTGCCTCCCTTGGGTTAAGCCTCCTTTTTCCATGTTCAAAGCCGCCTATGGCGGACCGAGTCCTTTTCTCTTTGCATCTCCGACCCTTCTGTGGTCACATCTCTCTCTGACCACAGCTGGGAACGAGTCTCCCCTGCTTTTGCTTTTTTTTCCACGCCCATGGCGTGTGAAAGTTCCCAGGCCAGGGACTGAACCCATGCCACGGCAGCCGCCTGGGCCACTGCAGCATCAGCAGGGCACTCCCAAGATTCTCCACTTTTTGAGGACACACCTGATGGACTGAGCCCACCTGGATAACCCAGTGTCATTTTCCCATCTCAACGTCTGTAAACGTATCACGTCTGCAGAGTTCCTTTTGCCACTTAAAGGAACATTTTCATAGGTCCCCAGGATTAGGTTGTAGACACGTGAGGGTGACACTATTCTATCGCAGGCATCCAATAGCAGAGCTTTTCACACAGGTCCACGAGTGGACCATGAAATGAATTTTATAGGGCACTACCGGTATTTTTTCTTTAAAGGGGCATAGAAATTAATCGAGTACAAGGTGTGTACTAATAGTATTAAGGTTTCAATTCTGTCTCTCTCTCTCTCTCTTTTTTTTGGCTGTGCCTGCGGCATATGGAGGTTCCCAGGCCATGGATTGAACCCGTGCCATGGCAGCAACCTGAGTCACTGCAGTGATAATGCCAGATCCCTAACTGGCTGCACCACAAGAGAACTCCCAGGTTTGTTTTTGTTTTTGTTTTGCCTTTTGCCTTTTCTAGGGCCGCTCCCACGGCCTTTGGAGGTTCCCAGGCTAGGGGTCTCATCAGAGCTGTAGCTGCCGGCCCATGCCACAGCCACAGCAATGTGGGATCCGAGCCCCGTCTGTGACCTACACCACAGCTCGTGGCAACGCCAGATCCTTAACCCACTGAGCAAGGCCAGGGATCGAACCTGCAACCTCATGGTTCCTAGTCAGATTTGTTAACCACTGAGTCACGACGGGAACTCCAGTTTTGTTTTTTATGTGTGAGTATTCCAGATTGTGACATAAAATGTATTTCTTACTGAAAGGCATGGGCAAAAGTGTTTGAAAGCCATCAACTTAGACGAGAGGATGAAGAGTGTTAAGCAACATAGAACGTAATACTAACAGTAACATTTGTTGAATGTTTGCATGAGCTGCGCCTGCTCTTAGCACTTAACGTCCATTAGCTCCCGAAATCTTCCAACAGCCTGGTACCCTTGGCATTCACTGGCATCATCTCCGGGATGTGAATGAGGAAGCAGGGAGACACTGAGTGTCTTGACTAAAGTCACGTAGCCAGGAAATAACATCGCTGGGGTTTGAAACCGGACAGCCCCACTCCCAGCTCCCACGGCTGCATATTTAACACCATTCTGTGTGCCTAGGAGCACCCAGGGTCTGGTGAGGAAGGCAATCTTTCTCCCCAGAGAAAGGCAGAGCTGGACTGGGAAAGGCAATAGTTTGCATCTACAATCCCCAAACTCCCAGTCCATCCCACTCCCTCCCCCTCCCCTTGGCCACCACAAGTTTGTTCAAGGCCATGCATTTGTTTCTCTTCTATAGGCAGGTTCATTTATGCCACATATTCCATTCCAGATATGTGATACTATATGGTATTTTTCTTCCTCTTTCTGACTTACTTCACTTAGTATGAGAGTCTCTACTTCCATCCATGTTGCTGCAAATGGCATTATTTTGTTCTTTTTTATGCCCAAGTAGTATTCCATTATGTATATATATACCACATCTTAATCCATTCATCTGTCAATGGACTTTTTTTTTTTGTCTTTTTGCCTTTTCTAGGGCCGCTCCCGTGGCATATGGAAGTTCCCAGGCTAGGGGTTTAATTGGAGCTGTAGCCACTGGCCAAAGCCAGAGCCACAGCAACATGGCATCTGAGCTGTGTCTGCAACCTACACCACAGCTCACGGCAATGCCAGATGGTTAACCCACTGAGCAAGGCCAGGGATGGAAGCCGCAACCTCATGGTTCCTAGTCGGATTCGTTAGCCACTGGGCCATGATGGGAACTCTTGTCAATGGACATTTAAGTTGTTTCCGTGTCTTGGCTATTGTGAATAGTGCTACAATGAACATAGGGGTGCATGTGTCTTTTTCAATGAAAGTTTTGTCTGGATATATGCCCAGGAGTGGGACTGCTGGGTCATATGGCAGTTCTATATTTAGTTTTCCGAGGTACCTCCATACCGTTTTCCATCGTGGTTGTACCAACTTACATTCCCACCAACAATGTACATCCATCACCCCATCCATCTCCAGACATTTTTTTTACCACCCCTAACATAAACCCTGTAACCCATTAAAGAGTAACTCCCCATCCTCCCTATTTCACACAGTTTCATATATTCCTTCTTTCGACAATTTTTTTTGTTGTTTTTTAATGGCCTCACCTGAGGCATATGGGGGTTCCCAGGCTAGGGGTTGAATTGGAGCTGCAGCTGCCGGCCTACACCACAGCCACGACAATGCTGGATCCTTAACCCCCTGAGCAAGGCCAGGAATCAGACCCAAGTCCTCAAGGATACTAGTCAGGTTCTTAACCCACTGAGCTACAACAGGAACTCCACAACAAATAGGACAAGGAGGTGATGGCCACTGAGGGGGATAAAGCTCAGTCCAGAGGCATAGAACTTGGTCAGGGCTTCAGGATTACATTGAGAGTTGGAGTGTGAGCAGGGGTTAGCCAGGTCACAAGTGTTCTCAGCACAGGAAGGACACTGAAGCCGGGCCCCAGGGAACAGACAGGCCCTGCCAGGCCAATGAAGCACAAAGAAAACCTGGGATAAGACCACAGGGGCAGTAGGCGCCACCTCCAGGGGGGGCCCGGCAAGGCTTCCTGCTCCATCTCCTGGGCAGCGGGAAGCCACTTAAGAGGTTTAAGCCAGGCCTTAAAAAGATCCCTCATTCTGGAGTTCCTGTCATGGCGCAGCGGAAACAAATCTGACTAGGAACCTTGAGGTTGCAGGTTCGATCCCTGGCCTTGCTCAGTGGGTTAAGGATCCAGTACTATTGTGAGCTGTGGTGTCATTTGCAGACATGGCTCGGATCTGGCATTGCTGTGGCTGTGGCATAGGCCAGCAGCTGCAGCTCCGATTCAACCCCTGGCCTGGGAACTTCCATATGCCGCAGATGTGGCCCTAAAAAGCTAAAAAGCAAAAAAAAAAAAAAAAAAAAAAATCCAAGAGTCAAATAAAGTCTCTATTTGTTTGTTGTGTGTATTCAGGACACACCCATGTCATGGGGAATCCCTGGGCCAGGGATCAAACCAGTGCCACAGCATTGACTCTGCCAGGTCCTTATCTCACTGAGCCCCCAGGGAACTCTGAATAGGTCTTATTCTTAACATTGGAAGAGAAGAGAACAGGAAACTTAGGACTGGAAGAAAGGCAGAGGGGAAGGAAGCTGGGGCCTAGGTAATCCATGCTGGGGATCAGATATTGAGACAAAGTCAGAGTATCTGTTCATGAGGAAATGCTTTATAGGCCATACATTGTGTCACTTACCCCCAATTGTCACACAAGCATTGTACAGGTGCTTTTAGCAGTAGACCTAAAGCAAGCAATGGTACATCACGAGTAATTACACTGTGATAACTTCACTAGGTAATATCCCTTTCTTTCTAAACATAGGGCAAAATTGAGCTAACACAGTAACTTTCATAAGTACAGACTTCAAAGAACAGAACTAGGATTTAAGGTCTTTTTTTTTTTTTTTCTTTTTTAGGGCCACACCTGCGGCATAGGGTAGTTCCCAGGCTAGGGGTCCAATCCGAGCTACAGCTGCTACACCACAGCCACAGCAACGCCACATCCTTAACCCACTGAGTGAGGCCAGGGATCGAACCTGCATCCTTATGGATACTAGCTGGGTTCTTACCCACTGAGTCATGACAGGAACTCCTAGAATTTAGTATCTTTTGAAACAATCTGGAGGATCGTGGCGCAGTGGTTAATGAATCCGACTAGGAACCATGAGGTTGTGGGTTCGATCCCTGGCCTTGCTCAGTGGGTTAAGGATCTGGCATTGCCGTGAGCTGTGGTGTGGGTTGCAGATGCGGCTCGGATCCCGCGTTGCAGTGGCTCTGGCGTAGCCCGGCAGCAACACCTCTGATTGGACCCCTAGCCTGGGAACCTCCACATGCCGCGGGAGTGGCCCAAGAAATGGCAAAAAGACAAAAAATAAATAAATTAATTAAATTAAATAACCCTCATCTCCATCCAGCACAGACAAACCAAGACTAATTTTTTTCCCCAAATAAGTCTAGTCCGTTGACCACATGGGCTCCTCCACATTGATTGTGGTGGAATCCTTCAGAAGGCGTCTCAGACTAAATTCTTGAAAAGACAAAAGACTTAAAAGGGCAAGTTAAACATCTAGATACAATGTAATTGATAAAGAAACTTGGTGATAATAACCAGAATTATGACTGATTACCTTTAATTTAGCATATTGAATAATCCTAGTTAATTTAGCATTTTTCCGAGATGCCTCAGGTTTCCTCTGGAGTATCTCAAAGTTCTTTGAAGGTCAAAAGAACTTTGGAATATGCCAAACACTACATGTTCAATTACCCAAAGTGAAAAGATTTCAAAAACATCACCTAAAGGCAAAGGAACACACAAGCCGTTATCAAAAGCTGCATTCCAGGAAAACTTCGTGTTTTTTCATCTTTATTTACTTTTTTTTTTTTTTCTTTGGCCAGGCGCCTGGGGCATGTGGAAGTTCCCTGGCCAGGGGTCAAATCTGAGCCGAAGCAGTGACCCAAGCCACTGGAGTGACAACACCAGATCCTTAACCCCCTGTGCCACAAGAGGACTCCAGCATTCCAAGACAACTTTGGAGGGAGACACGAAATTCAGTCACCTAACTAATTTTTATCCAATCTTAGAAAATCTGAATATCGCACACACCTCCCCCCAACTTTTTTTTTTTTTTTTGGTCTTTTTAGGGCCGCACCCTCAGCATATGGAGGTTCCCAGGCTAGGGGTCAAATCAGAGCTGCAGCTGCCGGCCTACACCACAGCCACAATAATGCCAATCCGAGCTGCATCTTCGACCTACACCACAGCTCACGGCAACACCAGATTCTCAACTGACTTAGCAAGACCATGGATCTAACCCGTGTCCTCATGGATAGTAGCAGTTTTTGTTATTGCTGAGCCACAATGAGAACTCCGTAAGTGCTTACTTTTAAATCAGTTATAGAGGTCATTTACAGGTTAAATTATACATAAAGACAGAACCAAAGCAATGAGGTTCCCCTGTATAGCACAGGGAGCTATATCCAATCACTTGTAATAGAACAGGATGGAGGATAATGTGAGATAAAAATGTATATGTATATATGTAGGGAGTTCCCTTTGTGGCTCAGTGGTTAACAAACCCCACTAGGATCCATGAGGATGCTGGTTCGCTCCCTGGCCTTGCTCAATGGGTTAAGGATCCAGTGTTGCCCTGAGCTGTGGTGTAGGTCAAAGATGCTGCTCAGATTGGCGTTGCTGTGGCTGTGGTGCAGGCCGGCAGCTACAGCTCTGATTCGACCCCTAGCCTGGGAACCTCCCTATGCCCCAAGTGTGGCCCTAAAATAGAAAAAAAAAAAAAAAAAAGAATATGTATATATGTATAACTGGGTCACTTTACTGTACTGCAGAAACTGGCAGAATATTGTAAGTCAACTGTAATAATAATAATATTAAAAAAAGACAGAACCAGAGATCTCACAGATTTGTAAAAATATCCTAGGGGGACCACGAGATGGAAAAGAGCTCTGGTCAGCCACACCAAGGCTAGCCCAGATGGAATGGAGAGAATTCCCAGCCTTTCCATTCCTGCAACCAAACAACTCTAGCCGAAGGATAGTATAATTTAGGCTACGATGCAAAGGCCACCTTTCCTCATTTTCAAGAATGTACATGGACCTGACGAAATTACAGTAATATTTCATTCTCTTTTTAGTCATAGGTTCATAGCAATAGGTGGGCCAGTCTTCCAGAATTTTCCCTAGGGGACTATCCGATGGAATGGAAGATGCACTTCCCATGTTTAATTGAAAGAACACTCAGAGAGTTCCTGTTGTGGCTCAGTGGGTTAAGAACCCGACATAGTCTCCCTGAGGATGCAGGTTCAATCCCTGGCTTCACTCAGTGGGTTAAGGATCTGGCATTTCTTTAAGCTGCCTCATAGGTTGCAGACGTGGCTGGGATCTGGCACTGCTGTGGCTGTGGCATAGGCCAGCAGCTGCAGCTCTGATTGCACCCCTAGCCTGGGAACCTCCATATGCTTCAGATGTAGCTGCAAAAAGGGGGTGGGGTGGGGCGGGGAAGAGCATTCACTCAGAGACCCAGAACAAACAAAAATCCTCACCAGCAAATGGCAGCCTCAAACCAAAGACACAAAAACCAAGCCGCAGAAAGCCCAACTCAGCTTCTGAGTCCCACTTAGCCTGTCACTTCTGCCCAAGTGACCAAACGCACTGAGTCAAAGGGGACTCGGAGTGCATGCCAGGGACTTACCCAGTGCTGCCAAGGTGCCATGATGTCCCCAGATGCTGCTTTTGTCCTTCCCCTAAATAACATCTCAGAGCTGGACGTTCGGGTGGGTGTGGGCGGGAGGAAGAGGAGATGGCCTTGAGGCAAAGAAGGCCTCAGCAGCTACGAGGGCCAGCCCTCTCCCGCCCTGCACTCCCGCCTTGGAGTTCCAACAGATATGGCTCAGAAATGTTGCTGTGCCTGCGGTGTAGGTCGGCGGCAGTAGCTCTGATTGGACCCCTAGCCTGGGAACTTCCATATGCCACAGGAGTGGCTCCTAAAAAAAAAAAAAGACTGCCTCATCAAGTGCTTAACATTTTCCATTTGTTGGGGATTTCAGTTCTACAGAAGAGCTCAAAGATATTATGCCTTTCCTTTGAGTGGAACCAGGACCCTGTCCCAAGGCTGCACTATTGTTTCTTCTTTTTTTTTTTTTCCTCTATTTTTTAAAAAGCCCTGTGCATGGAGTTCCCGTCTTGGCGCAGTGGTTAACGAATCCGACTAGGAACCATGAGGTTGCGGGTTTGGTCCCTGCCCTTGGTCAGTGGGTTAACGATCCGGCGTTGCCGTGAGCTGTGGTGTAGGTTGCAGACGCAGCTCGGATCCAGTGTTGCTGTGGCTCTGGCGTAGGCCGGTGGTTGCAGCTCCGATTCGACCCCTAGCCTGGGAACCTCCATATGCCGAGGGAGCAGGCCAAGAAATAGCTAAAAAGACAAAATAAATAAATAAATAAATAAAAGCCCTGTGCATAGCATGCGGGAGTTCCTGGGCCAGGGATCAAACCCAAGCCACAGCAGTGACCTGAGCCACAGCAATGATAATGGCAGGTCCTTAACCACTAGGCCACGAGGGAACTCTGCACTATTATTACTTATCTGCATCTCACTTGTTTCCGGCCTTCCCTCCTTTTCCTCATCAGCAACTGTTTGAACCTGCCCTTTGGTACTCAGGGAAGGTCATGAAGGCTGAAGCCCATTCCCTACAAATAAGAAACAGGGGACAGGAGTTCCCACTGTGGCGCAGCGGAAACGAATCCGACGAGGAATCATGAGGTGGTAATCCGGCGTTGTTGTGGCTGTGATGTAGGCTGGTGGCTACTAAAAGCACTAAAAAGCAAAAAAATAAAAAAGAATAATTAGTAAAATGAAATCATTATCTGTACTTTCCAGTGATAAAATAAAATGGTGACTTCACTTGTTTGTAAAAAGAACAAATAGTAAGACGATGGAAATTTGAGGATTTACAAAAAGTGTTTTTCTTTTTTTAATGAAGATATTAAGATATACTTGATTAGCAATGTTGTGCCAATTTCTGCTGTCCAGCAAAGTGACTCGGTTATACATATACTTTTTTTTTATTTTTGGCCTTTTTGTCTTTTTAGGGCCGAATCTGTGGCATATGGAGGTTCCCAGGCTAGGGGTCTAATCGGAGCTGTAGCCACCAGCCTCCGCCAGAGCCACAGCAATGCAGGATCCGAGCCGAATCTGCGAGCTACACCACAGCTCACGGCAACGCCAGATCCTTAACCCACTGAGCAAGGCGAGGGATTGAACCTGTGTCCTCATGGATGTTAATGGGGTTTGCTAACCACTGAGCCAGGACGGGAACTCCATATATGTTCTTTTTAATATTATTTTCTATCATGGTCTATCCTAGGAGATTGGATATAGTTCCCTGTGCTACACAGTAGGACCTTGTTGTTTGTCCTTTTTGGGTTTTTTTCAGACACACTCAAGCCATGCCCAAGTTCCCAAGCCAGCAATGAAACCCGAGCCACAGCAGCCACCCAAACTGCTGCAGTGACAACATTGGATCCTTAATTCACCAGGCCGTAAGAGAACTCCTAAGGAAATAGAGGAGGGTTTTTCGTTTGTTTGTTTGGTCTTTTTGTCTTTTCTAGGGCCCCGCCTGTAGCATCTGGAGGTTCCCAGGCTAGGAGTCCAATCGGAGCTGTAGCTGCCAGCCTACACCAGAGCCACAGCAATGCAGGATCTGAGCTGCGTCTGCAACCTACACCACAGCTCACAGCAATGCTGGATCCTCAATCCACTGAGCAAGGCCGGGGATCGAACACATCACTTCATGGCTCCTAGTCAGACTCGCTAACCATGAGCCATGATGGGAAACCTTTTTTTTTTTTTTTTTTGGCTGTCCTGCCTGGGCCAGGGATTGAACCTGTGCCACAGTTGCAACCAGAGGCACAGCAGTGACGCCAGATTCTTAACCCTGAGCCAGGAGGGAATGACTACCTTTTTTAAATGTAATGGTGTGAACCTATTAACCCCAAACTCACAGTCCATTCTTCTCCCTTCCTCCTTGGCAACCACAAGTCTGTCCTCCAAATCTGTGAGTCTGTCTCTGTTTCACAGATAGGTTCATTTGTACCATATTTCAGATGCCACATATAAATGATATCATATGGTACTTGTCTTTTTCTTCCTGACTTACAAAAGTTTTTCTTTTTAAATGTCTAAGAAGACCCAGCGTCACAAAAGAATGCTAGGGTGGGAAGGGAGGACCTCAGCTTCCTGGGCCATAAAATGAACAGAACTAAGATGACCTCCAGGCCCCCCGAGCCCTAAGTCTACAGAGTTCTTGGAGACAAAGCCATAGAACTTTCTGATGCCCACCTAAATTTACGCTTCATGTTTATTATTACAACTGATTTAACATACCAAGAGCAATTGTTGTAAATTGATATTTAGAAACTTTATTTTTGGAGTTCTCATCGTGGCTCAGTGGTTAACGAACCCAGCTAATATCCACGAGGATGCGGGTTCTATTCCTGGCCTTGCTCAGTGGGTTAAGGATCTAGTGTTGCCATGAGCTGTGGTGTGGGCCAAAGACGTGTTTCAGATCCTGCGTTGCTATGGGTGTGGCGTAGGCCAGCAGGTGCTGCTCCCATCGGACCCCTAGCCTGGAAACCTCCATATGCCGCAGGTGCGGCCCTAAAAAAACAACAACAAAAAAAAGAAACTTTATTTTCATAGTTTAGTTTTTTCCCAGTTGAATAGAAATTTTCATATCACTAATGTTTAAACATGTAAGTAATATCCAAGGACATATAAACTTAAATGAATATCATGATAACTATGTTTAACTCTGATTCAAAGGGGACTTATCACCCAGTTTGTGGATAGGTGAGCCCCCTCCTGTAGCTCTCTTCTTTTCTTTTCTTTTTTTTTTTTTTGCCTTTTCTAGGGCCGCTCTCATGGCATATGGAGGTTCCCAGGCTGGAGGTCAAATCGGAGCTGTAGCTACCGGCCTATGCCAGAGCCACAGCAACCCGGGATCCCAGCCACGTCTGCAACCTTCACCACACAGCTCACAGCAACGCCGGATCCTTAACCCACTGAGCAAGGCCCAGAGATCGAACCCGCAACCTCATGGTTCCTAGTCAGATTCCTTAACCACTGAGCCACGATGGGAACTCCTGTAGCTCTCTTCTCATTTGGAACAAGGGCAAAGAATTTGAAAAGTTCGAATTCCAGTTCATCACTTGTTTATAAGCTCCAAGGACATTCTAAGCAAAGGCACTATGTGGAAGTTCCTAACTTGGGTGCCATTCCTCCTATTTCTGCTTACTTGAACTAAGAATTTCTAGTATTATACATAGTTCATTAATTTCAAATAAAGTCATTCCACAAATGTTAACATTTCATCTTTCTATATGACTTCACAGTAAAATACATGATTCTTAAAAGCTATTGAAAAGAACTTTAAAATTTATCGGAGTTCCCGGTGGCTCAGTGGTAATGAACCCGACTAGTATCCATGAGGATGCTGGTTCAATCCCTGGCCTCGCTCAGTGGGTTAAGGATCTGGCGTTGCCCTGAGCTGTGGTGTAGGCCAGCGGCTACAGTTCTGATTTGACCCCTAGCCTGGGAACCTCCATATGCTGCGGGTGCGGCCCTAAAAAGACAAAAAAATAAAAATAAAATTTATCGATCAGTCAAATCATACGACCCAGGGAAGAGAGTTCACATGTGTATTTTTCCAAATTTCAAATTAAAATTGGGGCAGCATTATTCTGCCAGCTAAAGCACCAAGCAGTGTGTAAAGCTGACCTCCTTAGTCAGAGATAAATTAGACTAGAACATTGGCTAGCCCCTGTGCAGATTTTACCGGGTTTAATACTTGTCTCTATCACAAATATAAATTCTGGCACTGCTACCTAAAACTTGAGGAATATAACACACGTTTTATTTAGTAAAGAGAAAAATTAAACGTCGAAGGCACACTGAAATAACATTTCTTTTCGGGAGTGATAATTTTCTATTTACAAAATCACAACCCTTTGTTTTGCATAAGCTTTTATTAGGGTTTCAGCATAATTTGGTCCAAAGTATTTCTGGAGACACGGGAATAGAATCAAAGTGTGTGATCTTAGCTGGGTCTCATCCTCATTGTTAGCTACAGGGACTTTTCATAACTGGACGACCAGGTCCTAAATTGGAATAAATCTTACAGAAGGTCCGTCTTTTCGGTTGGTAGGTAAAGAAAACACAGAAATGCAATTCTGAGGTTTATTTAACTTCTTTGGCTGACAGTGCCATGACAAGGCCGGCAGAGTACGCTTTGCAGTATGGAGTGGAGGACACGCTCCGGAAAGCAAGCATCTCATCTTTGAAGGCTTGCAGTAGGGGTCGTGGGAGAGACAAAAGAAAGGCCCTGCTTGAGTTTAAAATTCAATCCGCAAGGCAGGACTTAGAAAAATTAAACCAAATATTAAGCGGAAGAAAATCCCCTGCGTATTGTAATTGCCAATTTGTGTTGCACAAATCAAAGCTGAAATACAATTTTAAGGCGTTTTAAACAAATAGCTGGAGAAATAGATAAGACAAATCTAAAATGGAAGAAAAGGTGGCGGAGTCAAGTGGAAAAGGCCAGTCTGAGGACTAAAAACATTTGGACAGAAGGGCTGGAAGGCAAAGAGCAAAACAAGCCTCGACACCAAAGAGCTGGAAAGACCAATAGATGTTGCAGTGGGTCGGTTTAACTGAAGGCGGTTTCCTCCTCCTCCATTTGCTCGGCCCCAATTGGAAGCGCAGTGCGCGGCGCGGCGCCGCGCTCCGGGCCCGCGATTCGGGTGGGGGCGGGAGGAACTGGTGTGGGCGGGGCGGGGCGAGCGCGGGCGCTCCGCCGGCGCAGGGGCGGGGCGGCTATATTACGTGCGCGGCACCGCTCCTGCGAGAGGACGTTGCGTGCTCGCTCGCGCTAGGCGAGTCTCCGCGTCTCCCTCGCGAACTCGGTGAAAGGAATTGGCGCCGTTCGACACCAGGCGGGTCCGCTCTGCAGCACAAACCCACCTCCAGCCGCAGCCGCAGCCGCCGCCCGGGCCGAGCAGCAGCCGCAGCCGCCGCCAGTGGCCGAGTGAGCGGAGTCCAGTTTGAGCCAGCGCCTAGCGGTGAATCGGGGCCTCACCATGAGTTCCTCGCCTGTTAATGTGAAAAAGCTGAAGGTGTCGGAGCTGAAGGAGGAGCTCAAGAAGCGGCGCCTGTCCGACAAGGGCCTCAAGGCCGAGCTCATGGAGCGTCTCCAGGCCGCGCTGGACGACGAGGAGGCCGGTGGCCGCCCCGCCATGGAGCCTGGGAACGGCAGCCTAGACCTGGGCGGGGATTCCGCCGAGCGCTCGGGAGCAGGCCTCGAGCAGGAGGCCGCGGCCGGTGGCGACGAGGAGGAGGAGGAAGAAGAGGAGGAGGAGGAAGGGATTGCCGCCCTGGATGGCGACCAGATGGAGCTCGGGGAGGAGAACGGCGCCGCGGGGGCGGCCGACTCGGGCCCGATGGAAGAGGAGGAGGCCGCCTCGGAGGACGAGAACGGCGACGACCAGGGCTTCCAGGAAGGGGAGGACGAGCTCGGAGAGGAGGAGGAAGGCGCGGGCGACGAGAACGGGCACGGGGAGCAGCAGCCTCAACCGCCGGCGGCGCCGCAGCAACAGCCCCAGCAGCAGCGCGGGGCCGCCAAGGAGGCCGCAGGGAAGAGCAGCGGCCCCACGTCGCTGTTCGCGGTGACGGTGGCGCCGCCCGGGGCGAGGCAGGGCCAGCAGCAGGCGGGAGGTAAGAAGAAGGCGGAAGGCGGCGGAGGCGGCGGTCGCCCCGGGGCTCCGGCGGCGGGTGAGTGCTGCGTGGTTGGTTGCGCGCGGCGGGAGGCCCGCGCGGGGTGGGGACCGTGCCCAGGCCTGCCGGAGCCCCGCTGGGGGAGGGGAGGGATGCCCCGCCGCGGGAGGGCGCCCCCGGGGGGGGGCGGGGGCCGCGGCGAGCGGGCGGGCGGGGAGGCCGCGGGGAATCCCGGATTAGGCGTGAGGCCTCAGCTCGCAGTGTGACGGCGGCGGCAGCGCCTCCATTATGTGGCTAGAGCGGGAGGGGGGAGCCGGGGGGGGGGGCGCTGCAGCTGCCGCTGGAGGGGGAGGAGCCGCGGCGGCGCCGCTGCGCTGCGTGCGCGCGGTGCGGGCACATGTCTCCTGGGGGAGGGGAGGCCCGGGGCCCCGGCGGCGCGCCGTGGCGGCTCCGGGCCGCGGTATTGTGCAAGGCGCGCCGGGCTCGGCGTGACGTCACTTCCGGCGGGCGGGGCCGGGCGGGGCTGGCGGCGAGCAGTACAATGCGGCCGCGGGGAGCGCGGGCCCAGGTGGGGGAGGGGAGTGCGGGCTGGGCGCCTCGGCCCCTCCCCCCCTTCCTGAACTCTCTCCGGGATACACGTGGGCTCGGGCCTGGGCCGCGCTAGTTTTCATTAGCTTTCTCGAATTTTCGAGGGGACGGGCAAAATTAGTAATGTACTTAGTACTGCGTCACTAATTCGAATCTAGTTGCAAGCCGATTGTTTTTTGAATTCGCATTTGAATTCTCGATTGAAACTACTTACAAAAATGAATTGGGAAGTCGAGCATTTTGGAACCTCAAAAAAAAGCTTTTTTTGTTTGTTGTTTCGCTACGTGGTGTCTTAAAAGGTGGTGTCGTGTATTGTAGGAGACGGCAAAACAGAACAGAAAGGCGGAGATAAAAAGAGAGGTGTTAAAAGACCTCGAGAAGACCATGGCCGTGGATATTTTGAATATATTGAAGAGAATAAGTATAGCAGGTAGAGCATGCTAAGCAAGTTTTACTTGTCACCTGTTCTTTAGTTTTTGGTGGGGAAAGCTGTATCAAGAGACAATTCTGTCTTTCAGAGCCAAATCGCCTCAGCCACCTGTTGAAGAAGAAGATGAACATTTCGACGACACAGTGGTTTGTCTTGATACTTGTAAGTGAAGTTGTTTCGCTCCCCTTCCCCAGTTGTCAAATGTGGTTTTTGGTTCCAAGATGTTAGGAAACTTAAAGCCTGTAAACCGTTCTTTTAAAAGTAGGAAGATGAGGGCTTACATTCAGATTTTGGTCACTTGATGTTTAGTACAGCAGTTGTATTGGTAATTCTATAGGCATTAGCAAATTGATAATTTTTTTGGTATGACTAAGTTCTCATTGGTAGGAATGTGAAATCAATGCTAGTGTTTGATTATCTAGCTTATGGAATCTTGTAACCTGTAACTTGTTTCTATAGGCTTCTTTGTAAAGTAACGTTTTTTTTTGTGGAATTATTTTAAGTGAGCTATTTGGGCTAGTTAAACATTTATTAATGACTTTTCCCATTAGCACACAAGTATATTCCCTATTCTGAACGGTTGTAATATTATTTTCTCAATAACTGCTCTTTTGTTCTCAATTCCAGTTGAGTAGCTGCTGCTTTAACATAAGTTGATTTCTTCCAAAGACCTGGGGCAGCAGCAGTGGCCCCATCACTGGGCCACTAGCTTTCTTCAGCAGCGAATGGTATCAATGGCAGCGCTGTAAATACTGCTACTTTACCCAGTTGGGTTGCAATTGAGTACGAGGAAGTATTGCAAACCTCCGAATGGGCCTTGGCTGTCAGATTTCTAATTTTTAAAATTAAAAATATTGCTGGTTTAGCAACTTGATCAGAAAGTACAGTTCTTTCTGTGATGAACAAGTCAAAGGGTAGAAATGCTTAGAGAGTTGAAGCTTAGATTCTCATGTTTTGGAATACTGTTTATATACAGATAAGTAAGACAGGCATAAATAATAAGTCTTGATTTCTTATTGCATAGGCTTTATACACAGTAAGATAGTGGAGTCTTTGTTTTTAAAATTGCGCATAGAAAAGTAGTTGATTTGAATGTTTTGTTTTAAACTCAGTTGCTTAAATATTGGCAATAAAGCAGTGGTTCAGGAAGGCCAACCCTAATAGCTCGTGACCTAGAGATACCAATTTGATAAATGCACTGTTGAACTCAAATACTATTTGAATTGGAAATTCTGTCAGTAACGATCAGGAATTTAAAGAGTGAAGCTAATTTAAGAATTCCAAACCTTAGGTTTAGTTTCCTGTCACCATTAAAAACTTAGAATAACTTTCTAACTTAGTGCCCCTCAGCTGAGAACTCAGAAGGTGCATGGTAATGAGTCAGTGACCCAAAGGCAGCTAGGTAGAAGACATTTGAGGTTTGGATTATTCCAGAGTGTGTATTCTCCATTGTTAATGATAAACAGGCAAGTTTGGGGAAAGGGGGGACCTAAAATGCTCCGATAGTAACAGTATTAGGCGATCAGGTTTGTATTATAGGTTGGGACCACCTTCTTAAAAGTTTCAGAGAATAATTTAAGATCTAAACACCCTGGTGTTTTAAAACTATAAAGTGCAGAATCAACAGCTCATACTCTTATTTTAAAATACTTGGTCATGGCCTCCCTTCAGTTTTATTGTGGCACTGGTAAATTCTACCTGGTCTGGCATGCTTCACTTTGATTTCCTGCTATCCTCTACTGCTTGCCTCTAAATCAAGGTAAAGAGCAGAGCCAGGTATGTATTAATGTCACATTGTCTTGATTATTCTATATATTAAACACACACTCTAAACCTTGATTTGTTAGTTGAATAGGTAGTGTACATTTTAGTTCATAATTTGGCAAGAGTGACTTGGCGGGAGTGGGGCTGAAACTGAATTAGAACCGCAGCATGACCTGTAAAAATGTGTGCAACATTAAGAAATGTGAAAATTTAATGACAAAGTTTTGTCTACAAAGCAGATAAGTTTATATTGGATATGGGAAAAATTTGCATTTGATATAATTGCAGATAATTGCGACCTACATTTTAAAATATCAAGAGATCGCCTTAGTGCTTCTTCCCTTACTATGGAGAGTTTTGCTTTTCTTTGGGCTGGAGGAAGAGCATCCTATGGTGTGTCAAAAGGCAAAGTCTGTTTTGAGATGAAGGTAAATGGCAATTTTTTTTTTTCCCCCTCTCTTAACCTTTGTTGGATGTTCCACTTGTCTGGTGCTGTTAGATGTTAGTGTTAACTTAGTTTTTGTGGGTTAGGAGAGGGACTTGATAACAATTTAAATTTTGTTACAACAAAAGTTGCCATGTAGACCAGATCTATCCTTCATTTAGGCTGTTCCTCTTTTTATTTTTATTTTTTTATTTTTTATTTTTTTTGTATTTTTGCCTTTTCTTGGGCCATTCCTGAGGCATACGGAGGTTCCCAGGCTAAAGGTCTAATCGGAGCTGTAGCTACCAGCCTACGCCAGAGTCACAGCAACTCGGGATCATCAACCCACTGAGCAAGGCCAGGGATTGAACCCACAACCTCATGGTTCCTAGTCGGATTCATTAACTACTGAGCCATGATGGGAACTCCAGGCTGTTGCTTTTTTTAATCAGTCGCTTGAAAGGCCCGCCAAGCATTTGAAAAAAATACAAACAGTGGTTGGGCTCTTGTTTTTGTTCCGGAGGAAAACACCTTAGTTAAAGGGATGCTTTAGTTGGATCTGAGATTATGTGATTTTGACATTAATGACCTTCTAAATGTCAATCGGAGAGTTCACACTGGCGCTGCAGAAATGAATCTGACTAGGAACCATGAGGTTTCAGATTCAATTCCTGGCCTTGCTCAGTGGGTTAAGGATCTGGTGTTGGTGTGAGCTGTGGTGTAGGTCGCAGACATGGCTTGGATCTGGCGTTGCTGTGGCTCTGGTGTAGGCCGGCAGCAACAGCTTCAGTTGGACCCCGAGCCTGGGAAACTCCATAGGTGCGGCCCTAAAAGGGCAAGAGACCAAAAAAAAAAAAAAAAATGAATCAACCCAATACCTAATTCAATTTCAAGTTCTTATAAATGTTGGGAAGGGGGTAGAGTTGGTGTCTTTTTTGCTTTTCTAGGGCTGTACCTGGAGCATAGGGTTCCCAGGCTAGGGGTTGAATCAGAGCAGCAGCTGTCACCTATACCACAGCTCACAGCAACTCTGGATCCTAATCCACTGAGCAAGGCCAGACAGGGATCGAACCTACGTCCATGGATTTTAGTCGGGTTCTGGGTTCGTTAACCACTGAGCCATGAAGTGAACTTGCTAGTGTCTACCTAGTAGTCAGAATAATTAACCCATTGCCCACATGGACTAAGCCAGGGTTAGTTTAGTGGTTTATCATCCTTGATTTACAGTTGTGTGTTTTGACTTGCAGGTTACAGAGAAGATCCCAGTAAGGCATTTATATACAAAAGATATTGATATTCATGAAGTTCGGATTGGCTGGTCACTAACCACAAGTGGAATGTTGCTGGGTAAAAATTTTTTTTTAATGTCTGTGTACTCATGAGTGTTTAGGAATTGATTTCAGTAGTTAGAATAGAAGGCATTCTATACTTTTCTTTGCCTGTTTTTATACATTCTGCTAATGTTGTTAGAGATGAATGATAACATCTAGTATGCACTGGGTAAGTTTTAATTTCTTTTTATGGTTACTTGCTTTATGACTGGTTGAAATAGAATGTTATCCAGAGCATACAGTTTGTCAACCAGTTAAATAACTACCTAACTTTGATTATCGGGTATAAAAGTCAGTGTAAGTCAAAGTATATTAGGTGACATACTTTATCGTTTCTCTTGAACCCTACATCTTGAATATTAAAACATGTGGGTCATTGGACTGTTGATTTAATGAAAGGTAATTATTTTCTTAGGTGAAGAAGAGTTTTCTTACGGGTATTCTCTAAAAGGAATAAAAACATGCAACTGTGAGACTGAAGATTATGGAGAGAAGTTTGATGAAAATGATGTGATCACATGTTTTGCTGTAAGTCTAATTTATTTTGTATATATAAATAGCAAATAGTTGAATTGTGTTTGTTTTTTGGGTTGTGCCCAGGGTATGTGGAAGTTCCCAGGGCAGGGAACAAACCAGAGCCACCAGGAAAGTCCTCTGAGAGGTTTTTGTTTTGTTTGTTTTTTTAAGGGCCGCCCCCATGGCATTTGGAGGTTCCCAGGCCAGGAGTCCAGTTGGAGCTGTAGCTGCAGGCCTACACTACAATCATAGCAACGCAGGATGCAAGCCACATCTGCGACCTACACACACACCACAGCTCTACAATGCTGCATCCTTAACCCACTGAGCAAAGCCAAGGATCAAACCTGCATTCATTCTCATGGATACTAGTCTGGTTCATTAACCAGTGAGCCGCAACAGGAACTCCTGAGAATATTTTTCAGTTATATTAATGTCAGCTTCCAATACTAATTCATTTTGACTGAAAACCACTTACCAGGAAGTTGATCTGAAAATGTAATCTTTTAGGGCAATATTAATTTCTGATTATCAGAAAGCTCTTCAACATTTAACCTAAATGTTTTTCACAGGATAAGCTTCACTCCTAAATTGATTTGGGAGGTTTCTTTAAGAAGGCGTGTAAGAAGCAGGTTACAATGCATTAATTTTTTTCTCTGATTAACAGAACTTTGAAAGTGATGAAGTAGAACTCTCCTATGCAAAGAATGGACAAGATCTTGGCATTGCCTTCAAAATCAGTAAGGAAGTTCTTGCTGAACGACCACTCTTCCCACATGTTCTGTGCCACAACTGCGCAGTGGAATTTAATTTTGGTCAGAAGGAGAAGCCATATTTTCCAATACCTGAAGAGTATACTTTTATCCAGAATGTCCCCTTGGAGGATCGAGTTCGAGGACCAAAGGGGCCTGAAGAGAAGAAAGATTGTGAAGTAAGTTACTTAAAAAAAAAATAAAATGAGTTGTTATTTTTTTTTTTTGAAGATTGCTTTTGCAAAAATGACAGAGTTGGATGATTTAAGTTATAAACTGCCATACATGTTCTAGTGATTTTTCTTAGTCTTCTCCCTTTATAGGTGGAGTGTTAAGTTGTCCCCAAAAACACATTTCCCATTGAAAGGCTCTGAGTTTAGATACGTAAACCTGGTCTTTGTGCATTTTAAAAAATATTTAAAGAATTCTTTCCATTGTAGGTGGTGATGATGATTGGCTTGCCAGGAGCTGGGAAAACTACCTGGGTTACTAAACATGCAGCAGAAAATCCTGGTAAATATAACATTCTTGGAACAAACACCATTATGGATAAAATGATGGTAAGTAAAATAGGCAGGATCTGTGCCTTGTTAAAAGACTAGAAGGTGTTCTAGATAATCCTTTTTTTGTCTATTGTCTTTATCAGTTTGTTAGTATCTTAGACAAGAGTGGTTGCTTACGTAGGCTCTTCAGGTTAAAACTGCCTTCCAGTGACTAGGCTTCATTGTTGGGTTTTTGTTTTGTTTTTGGCTGTTCCCCAGCCAGGGATCCCAAGCTATAGCAGTGACCTAAGCCACAGCAGACAAAAATTGCCCAGATACCAGACATTCACTGAAATTTTTTAGAAATTTTTTGAATTCTCAACGTCGAGTAGATAAAAAAGAAGAGTGTTGGGTGTTGTTACATGATGAAATCTTTTGTAGCAATAATAAAAATATTTGAATTTTAAAATACTACCTACTTTTGAAAATAGGTGGCAGGTTTTAAGAAGCAAATGGCAGATACTGGAAAACTGAACACACTGTTGCAGAGAGCTCCACAGTGTCTTGGGAAGTTTATTGAGATTGCTGCCCGTAAGAAACGAAATTTCATTTTGGATCAGGTAAGCTGTAACTTTAAACTCAAAAAAAAAAGTCAGGAGTTCCCATTGTGGCGCGATGGTTAATGAATCTGACTAGGAACCATGAGGTTGCAGGTTCGATCCCTGCCCTTGCCCAGTGGGTTAAGGATCCCGCATTGCTGTGAGCTGTGGTGTAGGTCGAAGACATGGCTCGGATCCCACGTTGCTGTGGCTCTGGCATGGGCTGGCAGCTACAGCTCCAGTTGGACCTCTAGCCTGGGAACCTACATATGCCGCGGGAGCGGCCCTAGAAATGGCAAAAAGACAAAAAAGGAAAAAGAAAAAGTCAAACTGATGGATATTTACTCATAGAATTAATGCTTGGGGTTATAAACTTACTTTTTTTTTTTTTAAAGACAAATGTGTCTGCTGCTGCCCAGAGGAGAAAAATGTGCCTGTTTGCAGGCTTCCAACGAAAAGCTGTTGTAGTTTGCCCAAAAGATGAAGACTATAAGCAGAGAACACAGAAGAAAGCAGAAGTCGAGGGAAAAGACCTACCAGAACATGCAGTCCTCAAGATGAAAGGTAAGAAATACAATTGTACCGTTCAACAGTCTGTGTTTTTTTTGTTTTGTTTTTTGTTTTTTGTTTTTGTTTTTTGTCTTTTAGGGCTGCAAAAAAGGATGGGAACTCCCAATATTCCTTTTTAAAAAGGTTTTAAAATTTATTCTCTTTCTTTGGCTGTCCTGTGGTATATGGAATTCCTGGGCCAGGGATCAGGCCTGAGCTACAGTTGTGACCTATGCCACGCCACAGCTGTTGCCAGATCCTTAACCCACTTTGCCAGGCCAGGGATCAGACCTGTGTGTCCCAGCGTCTCTAGCGACACTGCAGATCCTATTATGCCACTGCAGGAAATGTTCCTTTTTTTTTTTCTCCCCTCCCCTTTTTAGAGCCGCACCGCAGTATATGGAGGTTTCCCGGCTAAGGGTCGCATTGAAACTGCAGCTACCACCCTATGCCATAGCAGTGCCAGATCCTTAACCCACCAAGCTAGGCCAGGGATTGAACCTGCATCCTCATGGATGCTAGTTGGGTTTGTAACGGGCTGAGCCACAGTGGGAACTCCCCTAAATATTATTTGAGTTATATCTATAAAAAATTTTGTCTGTGATGTTGTTTCAGGAGTTAAAAATAACTCTTTGTAAACAAGTTCCTATTTAGGAAGTACAGTTAAAACATCTGTAGGTAATGTGTTCAAGAATTAAAACTGTTTGAGAATTGAGGCTTTAGAGTTGTGAATGTCTGTGTAATGTGTTTTATTTCTTGTAGGAAACTTTACTTTGCCAGAAGTAGCTGAGTGCTTTGATGAAATAACCTATGTTGAGCTTCAGAAGGAGGAAGCCCAAAAACTTTTGGAGCAATATAAGGAAGAAAGCAAAAAGGCTCTTCCACCAGAAAAGAAACAGAACACAGGCTCAAAGAAGAGCAATAAAAATAAGAGTGGCAAGAACCAGTTTAACAGAGGTGGTGGCCATAGAGGACGTGGTGGATTCAATATGCGTGGTGGAAATTTCAGAGGAGGAGGCAAGTTCACTTTGAGTGTTGTTTTTTTTGGTTCATGATCAAAGCAATTGGTAACCTATATATACTCTTAGTTTGGGTATGTCTCATTTAACTGATTTTAACATCAACAGATTTCGATCTCATATCCTAGCTGTCCTAGTAACTATAGTTAAAATCTTACTGTGATTTGGTCGTACACGCCTGAGGCTGTGCAGATGGTTAAGTAAAATCTTTGTCTTCTATAATAAAGGAACGGTCCACGATAGCCCTAAAGTGGTGTATGTAGAGAAGGTATAATACAGTATTACATGAAAGGTCTCTTGTTTTCAGCTCCTGGGAATCGTGGTGGATATAATAGGAGAGGCAATATGCCCCAGAGAGGCGGTGGCGGAGGCGGAAGTGGTGGAATTGGCTATCCATATCCTCGAGGCCCTGTTTTTCCCAGCCGAGGCGGTTATTCAAACAGAGGGAACTACAACAGAGGTGGAATGCCCAACAGAGGGAACTACAACCAGGTAAGTTAGGATCCCTGCAGAGCTGTTTCTCTGTTTTGGAAAGTTAAATGACATTACATAGCTACAGGAAGAGTTGTAAACAGGGGCATTATATGCATAGTGATGGTAAAATGAGTCAATTTAATTGACATTGATTTTTCAGGTTCGTTAACTAGTAACAAGTAGATGATGTCACATATGACAAATAAATAGTATCACCTGAGAGCAAATGCTGCAGCCAGTGCTCAGAGTTTTCATGGCTGGCAGTCTGTCTGTTTCCCTGCCTTGTGTCCCCTTTTCTCCCCTAACAACTTGTGCTTTGAATTCTTAAAGGTTTTTTTCTCTTTTGTAGAACTTCAGAGGACGAGGAAACAATCGTGGCTACAAAAATCAATCTCAGGGCTACAACCAGTGGCAGCAGGGTGTAAGTAATTCCTTGTGTGCTTTTATGTACATTTAATTGTATTTTGAGTTCATAAGAAATCAATCTTGAAAACTTGTTTATAAGTGTTACAGGGTAAGATGTGAGTTGTGTTGCAGCTGTTGTAGCCATAATGTTACCTTTTAAAGGCAAAATAGGTTGGAGTTTGCTGTAATGTAGTATTTTTTAATGAAGTAATATTATTTAATACAAATGGTTCTTTTTACTGTTAGCTTTACTTGTATAAACTAACCAAGTCATACTGTTTCTTCTTGTAATGTGTATTGATAATGGGCTATTAATACTAACTAAATCTGGCTTGATAAATCAGAGGTATGACAGGTGTAAGTTTGTTTCCAGCAATTACTCTGAATTAGATTGTCATTTCCTAAAAGCAGTTTGAGTGGCTTATTGATGTTTTTTCTTTAAAAAAAAAATTTTCTCTTACAGCAATTCTGGGGTCAGAAGCCATGGAGTCAGCATTATCACCAAGGATATTATTGAATACCCAAATAAAACGAACTGATACATATTTCTCCAAAACCTTCACAAGAAGTCGACTGTTTTCTTTAGTAGGCTAACTTTTTAAACATTCCACAAGAGGAAGTGCCTGCGGGTTCCTTTTTTAGAAGCTTTGTGGGTTGATTTTTTTTTTCTTTTCTTTTTTGTACATTTTTAATTGCAGTTTTAAAGTGAATCGTAAGAGAACCTCAGCATTGTGCACGATAAGAGAATGTGTCAGTATTTCAGGGTTCTACATTTTATCTGTAAAATGTGACTTTTTTTTTTTTATCACAACAAAAGTAAAATGTTGCTTTGTACCTGGTGTCTTTTATTAAGAATTTACTCCCCCCATTTCTCACAGAGATAACAGTCGGGAGTCATTGTCACAATATAATAGAAATGTTAGCAACCAGATTCATGTAAGGACTGAGCAGTCCTCATGAATTGCCTAAGACTCTGTACTGCTCATGTTACACTCCATCCTCTCTGTAGTCTGCTGAGTAGTGGAGGGGTAAGCTAAACAGTAGTTTTTGAAAATAACTGGGAAGGCTCTTTTCTTTTTAAATAACGGTGGAATTTGTATAATTGGGAATGAAGGTAAAATTTGGAACTAAGATAGAGAAGATGGAGTGTATGTAGACGGGCTGTTAAAAATGTAAAACTTGGTTGCATTATTTGTGGAGGCTCAAACTTGTGAAGGTTAAATACCATAATTTTTCCATTTGTTCTGCATTTTGATTCTGAAAAGAAAGCTGGCTTTGCCCATTTCTTATTAAAAAAAAACTTGTTGTAAATCCAGTTGTCTAATGGGATCTATATGAAGTTAGCTATGTCTGTATGCCCTTCTCCCACAAAATACTGTATAACTAGTGTGCTTGTAGTAGTTAACTCCACCATCTTTGTAAGCTAATGAAATTGTGAGTCACCCATTTATATCTTAATTTTTAATCATGTCAGTTCTTGAATGGGTATCTCCTTAGCCTGCTGATTTCTTTTTCTTTCTAAAGAAAGTGGGTGGAGAAATTAATTTAGACGTTTGTTTGCAATAAAAAGAATTCATTTTACTCTCGTTTTGGGATTCTCGCCATCAAGGTTCAAAATCCCTTTATGACTCTCCCAAGAGGAGAACATTTAAGTGTGTGCTTTCTGGACAGCTTATTCTTTTACTCTGTACTTGGAACATTTAGGTTTTAAAAACTTAAATGTATACTGAACTGATTTTTAAGTATGAAGTAAAGTTGAACTCTTTCCTTCCCCTCACCCCCCCCAGATGACTTTAACATTTAATGAGGGGAAAAGGTACTGGCTGGGAGAAGTTAACACTCTTTACAAGAAGTTTATCATCTTTACAAAATGCTAATGGCTGTCCTCAACTGATAATTTTATATATACATCTATAAGACATGAAACTCTGGGAACAGATGCTTTTAGAAGCCATCATGCAAGCCAGTCATTGATTTCACTACTACACAACACTGCTAACTTAACTGTAGTTATGTGATAACATTAGATCCCCTACTTGTAATTTTATTGGGTTTGCACAGAACACTTAATCTTCTAAAGGACCCTCACTAATGTGAAGTGAGGAATCAGGAGTCAAACTGTAGAACTAAAAACTTGACATCAGTCTAGTGTTTGGTGTTTTAGGTTGCTTCTGGTAAGTACAGGTTTGTTTATATTTCTGATTGCTTAGATTTCTGTTTCAGCCGTTTTAAATCAGATTTTTAACTTATACTCCTACGAATTTTCTTTCTACAAGATGAGCTGGAGTTGAGTTTTCTTTGGTGTAGGTTCAGTTGAATTTTTGGCACAAAGGCTATACTCTACAGTAGTAAACCATGGGAATACTTAACAGTGCAAGATAGCATCTCAAGGGCTCTTGGTCTTTTTAGCAATTAATGCTAGCAACCATTGGCATGAAGCAGTTTCAAGGTCAATAGTAATGTCTGCATTTGTATGGAAGTAATAGCAGTATTAAATTAAGAGGGAGTGCGCCATATGGTAAGCCAGAGGGATAAAGATCGAGAACCGCCAAGTTTGGCAGAACAGAATCTTTAAACGAGAAACTTGCTTGTTGTCCCCCCCTCCCCTCTGGCAAGCAAAACACTGAATAACCAGACGTGAACAGGTACAGTTCTGAGCAGATGTCCCAACTATACCTTGAGCGAATTCACCTGTGAGGGTGCTCTTGGTTTAAGGGATGCTCTCACAGGAAAGTGTTATAGATAGCAAGAATTGGATTAGATTGATTACTTAATATGAAAGCATAAGGAGGTTAGTCAAGAACAAAAAATTCTTTTAAGATAGAAATGATGAAGTAACTGAACTGTGGAAACTTGCTGCTGGGAGGTCACATCTTGTTACACATATCTAGCCTTTGGTGGAGGTCTCTGGCTCTGACCCAGGAGGTGGAGACCAGCTTCTGGCCCTAGTATTCAGACAGCAAGATGAAATCTTGAAGGAGTCAAATCAATTTGACATTGAAATGACAGAAGGAAGCCCTATTAAATCCTTAAAACATTTAAGTTCTCATTTGCCTAGGATAGAGCCTGTCTAAAAATAAGTATGAAACTAGATGCCTTGAGCCACTAGCGACAAGGTATTAAAGTTTTTCAAAGACAGTTTTCTTGGAAATTTTTTTTTCCAGGAAAGAAAACAATTAGTATTTGAGAGGTATTTTTTGTACCTCGTGGGAATTGATATGCATGGACAGATGGTGTTCTGTATTTGCCTCAGTTGTGGGAATTGATCTTTTGAACTTAACATTGGCTTTTTATTCTTGGATTATTTTTATAACAGGGCCCATAGCACAAATAAAAATGAGATATCCCTAAGGCCAGTGATATGCACACCTTCGCATATAGAGAACTGATTGATTGTAGATGCTTTTAAAGAGCTAAACCAGAATAAACTTAGTCTACTAAGGAAGGCATTAAAAAGTGGAGCCTGTAGCAGAGAATCGTTAACTTCTTTCCAACCCCCTAGCATATTCACTGAAATATTCTCCTGGAAGGATAACTGATAGTCTTTAAAAGCCATTTTTTCTAAAATTATTGAAATGGTTTGGATCTAAATTTTCTTCATACTTGTGGGGCTCTGAAGTTGAGGTGTTTATATAATGGTGTGGCAGGAAGTTGCAGTGCTTAGTTTATGTACTTAATGCTTGAGTTTTAGGGGATTCTTAAATTAGTGCATTGAGTAAGAATCTTTCCAGTTGCCTCACATCTCTAAACAGCTATTTGAATTTAGTTAGGTAAACCATGGTCTCTTCAAGTCATTAACTGCCGCAACCTAACTTAAAAATAGTTTAACTATAGTATATATATAATAGCCCGATGTGGAGAACCTTTTCTTCCGGATAATTTTTAGATTGGAAAGTGGCCATATCTAGTCATTCCATAACCTCTACACTAAAACATGCAGTTACTAGATTTAGCCAGTTTATGGTGCTTGAGCCTAAATAGGCTGCTCTGCTCCCCTGTTTTTAACTTAGTACCACAGGTACATGTTTATAAGATAGTTATTCAAAAAAATAAATTGTCTGCCTAACTGCTGTTGAAATGATGCTTGTCTTAATTAGTCTTTCTTACTATAACCTTGATATCTAAAAAAAAACCCTTGAGAATTACTTTGGAAGTGACCTACAGTAATGATATGGTATGTGCCCCTGAGTATGTTGAGGCAGGAAGAAAAATTAAAATCCAGACTCCCCAAGTATCTTAACGTTAATTTAAAATCTAAGCTTATGAAATTGGACAGTTGAAATAACCTACTTTTTCTTTATGGTCTGTTAATTGTGTATACTATATATGTCCTGGTCGTGTTTAGTAAACTTCAGCCATGCAGACAGAGCTCAAAAACTTGAGAGCTCTAGGTAGGTGGGAAATGGCTAACAAAAGATGATACACTTCTCTGTACTTTCACACTTTAGCAAGTTGACTGAAAATAATAGGGATTGGATATGTTTAGTTTGCTGAAAGAATTTAGTCCATGAAGAAAAGCAGATTGGAAATATTCATGATGTTAACCCCAAATTATCAGGAAATTTAACATGTGTAAAGGATGTGCAGTTAGACTGGGAATGTGCTATCGAGTTTTTGGCATTATGTAGATGCAATATTGGGGGAATAAATGCTGCAGAGAAGTGATAGGCCAGGACATGACTAATCCTTTGGTTAGGTGAGTTATTGGGACAAGAACTTAATTGTATATAATGTGTAGTAATTCCTAATTGTTAACCTAGGGGTATTAAAATTTTTTTCTCCTTTTACCCAGGGATCAACATACACTTGGGTATGGGAAACTTATACTGTAGTCAAAAGTGATGCGCTAACAGTCCAGGCAAATGGAGAACTGTCCTATGGGAAGGTTTATTTAATTTCTTACTTATTCAAGTGTCTCGCTGAGCTATCCCAGGGGCACAGCACTTACTCCTGAACATGTCCGGCTTGGGTTATCTGCCCAAGTGGACATTTTGCAGGGGTTACAGGCCTGGAAAACTGGGGTCCAACCCATAAACACTGAACTATTCACGTTCTTTCCTGCCGATCCTCTAATAGTCCATTCCATGACCTTACAGGAAGTAAAATTGCTTTTGCCCAGTCAAACATTTTATACTTGCCAAGACTTAAAGAAGCACTGCCACAAATTTTAAGAAATAGTAAAAAACAATAGCAACCAAGACCTTTGAGGTGGCCACTGCAGACGTGTAACTTGGGTGCCATACATAGAGAAAATGAAATCAATACTTGAGAAGAAGGACTGATGCTTCCTTGAGTAACAGTAAATTTTGTATGGTAGCTGCTAATAAGGTATCCTTTTATCTTGCTGTCTAGTTAAGGGAGATGAGATGTGCTTAAGTACAACCAAAGGTTCCAACTTACTATATTTTTTTTTGAAAGATAAAGCAGAAAATAACGTGCTGATTTAAATTTCATCTCCTTTTCCTTAGTCTGTCCATGTGAATGTGCTGTGTGGAAGAGTAAAAGGGCCCAAGTAAATGTGTTCCAGTGATTGCAATAGGTATTCCAAATTAATTGCTGCTTGTACATTTAACACTTGTTATTGGGGCTGCACTTAACTTTGACAAATGGGGAAAGGGAGAATATCGGTAACCAGATGGATAGACTCTAAAACAGGAAAGAAAGGTTCTCTTAATACCTCCTTTGCATACCTGAAATGTGTGTTAGCAGTCGGTGGTCCTCTTCTGTAAGTTGAAGGCAGTACATGCAAATAGAGCCAAGTCCTTTGAAAGCCAGGTCCTTATCCTAATGGTTCCAATTCCCTCTATTTACTGTTTTATACATGTTTCAGTGCCCTTCCTACTTGTAGTTTAAATGCTTCCTCACAATGTTCAAATGCAAAGAACACCCTGTCCTTGGGTTCCCCAAGTTTTCCTACCTCTGTATTAAATGCATAAATACTTTGAGCTTACAAAAACTTGGAAAATTGATTCTTTTGGATAATGGAGTGATGTAAATTTATAACAATACATAAAATCAATTAGAAAGTGAACTTAAAGCAAGGGCTTTGGCTATGCTAGTGCAGAGTATGTACTTTAATTGCCCCAAAATTATCTAAAGACTTGATAAGCCTAGAAGAAACTCATTTTTCCCACTACATACTCCAAAATAGTGTATTTTGGTGAAGTGAGAGGACTTGGGTGCTGTACTGAGAAGAAATAAAACTATCGGGATCTCCTCAGTGAAATACAGCTCTGTATATAATGGCTTTGGAAGAAAAGACAAGGTAAAAACCATTTCTGTTCATCTGAGGAAAAAAACCCATGAGACTAGAAAATTGTTTCAAAAACAAAGAATTTAGACAGTAAAATGTTTCATTTCGAATGATTCATTCTCATAGTTTATTTTTATTGAAACTTAACCCTTTGAGAAACCAGTATATGCAGATTTGAACCCTTGGGTAGGTCATATAATGGGTGTTTCATAATTTAGTGAGAGTTCTTTCTGGAAAAAAGGTGGGACAGATAGCACCTGTTAAATTGTTGTGAACAATAGAAGCCTTTAAATTAGTACTTACATGATTATACTTGGAAAAATTGTTCTCTAGAAAATGAAGAGTTAAGGTGAATGCAGTGGCTGTAAAAACAAGTATTTGCAACAGACTTAGTAGTGCTCACATCACAAGCTTTGGAGAATTGTAAACTTTAGTTTTTGGTCCCTAAAAGCTTCCCTATTAAGAGAAAATTTAAAGATGAAACTTAATATACAAAATAGTTTGTAAGATACTAATATTTGGGTGGTAGAGGATATTGTTATATATTGTACTGACCTGATCTGATGACCCCTGGGCCATACTTTAAGATGCTTCCAAAAATACGTTATTTTAGAGGGCCATTAAAAACCACAGCAATCATTGTTATTTTTTCTACTTTCCTCATCAAGGTATTCTGCTTACCCAAAATATAGTGTATATTAACATGACTTTGAAAGGGGTGCCTTAATCCCCCTCCACCACAGATTTTTACCTAGGAATAGAGGATTCAAACCCTATTTGATCCCTAGCTCTTTGCTGAAAAGTGCATAAACAGGAATCCTGAATTTATTATATAGACCTCGAATTATATAATCGAAGCAAAGGGGAACCAGCGATGGAGTAGAGGTACGTAGACTGAAGAGATGCTTGCAACTCAAATAATGGTGCTAGGCATAGTCAAAATTTCTTGTCGGCAGACTCGGTCAGTATAAAAAAATCAAAAGTCCAGAGAAAAGCTAGTTAACGTTAAATTCCCTGAGGTCCCTTTACAGAGGTAAAGCAAAGAGGGAGGGCTAAGAGGGGGGTGTGGGTTGCATAAAAAAGCACTTGGAGATAGTTTAGGTAATGATAGGTAAGCCCACAAAAAGTTTTAAACCTACTAATGACAACAATTCTATTTTAATCAGCTATTTAGCTGGTACCAACTGCTCTATCACCTAGTATGAAATTTCGGATTTAATGGAAGGAAGCAGTGCAGCTGGAGGCTCCCAGTGGGTGTGGAAGGTAGGTAACTCAGCTTAAACTTGGGAAAATGTAAGTTTTGGGATGAGGGGGACCAGTGAACATTTAGTAAATCAACATGTTGACTGCTGCATATGAGATACTTGATGGGAGATGTAGAGATGGAAGAAAACTGACAGTTACAGTCAGCGGGAGGTGCCGACTACTGGGTTACTACTGTTGAAGCAAGTAGAAGCGCTTAAATGAGGCTGTGATCTAAGTTAGCAAGAGAATGGACTGCCGCCAAGGAGGTGGAAGGCATTCTAAGAGAATGAAGTATGAGCAAAGTATGAATTCAGTTCTCGGCGGCCTTGGCTTGGCAAAACTTCACACAGTTTGAACCTGAAGTTGGATGGCAGAGTGGAAGAAGATTGGTTTGGAGGGACCAGAAGCGGCAATGTCAAGATCAACTTGGCGGCCTTACCGAGGGTGGTCAATAGCAATGTAATGGATCGTGTTACATGGTCCAATAATTGATTAGTAGTTCAAGAAGGAAAAATGCTAAGGATAGAAATTCACGAAGTGACATTTGAAAAGTAATCCAACTAAGTATCTGTACTTCTGTTTTTATCCAGATCTCCAGTTATGCAGTCATTTTGCTGAGAAAATGAACTAACCTTGTAATTGCTGAAGGCCTTGGAAGTTTGACCAGCCCCGCCCAGAGAGGTTTCTCTTACTCAGGGTAAGATCTAATCATAGTGGCTCAAGCTAGAAGTGATTTGAGTTACTTAATCCATTTGCTGACTTTATGTCACATGGTATTAAACTGAAGCTGAGAACTTTAAGTGGCTTCACACACTGTTAAATATCTGACTTGATGACTTCTCAGTCTCTGGCACCCGGACTCATGCAGTGAGTGCTGCCTTTGACCTTGGGTCATGGAGACTGCACTCAGCTTTGTGTCAGCAACAGTAGGCAGGTGATCTTGCAAACTGCATTCTCCTAATAGCCTTCCCTAATCAATGTCCAGGTCCTTCCTTTGGTGGCTGCCAGATGATTAGGATCAATAAAAATCTCTTAGAACATGTCTGGCAGTCACTCATTTGGTAAAACACACACACACACCCCTCAGGACAGCCATGAGAAAGTGGGCATGGGAGGGAAAATGCTGCTGCCTCTCTGCTGAGGTGAACCAGAGCAAGCTCCACCTATCCTGAAAAGGGATATGGAACAGAATACAGTTTCAAGACATCTGTTCCTTGCTCTGCTTAGCTCACTGTGGTAATCAATAGGACCAATAATAAATAATGCCACTATCTTAAGACACTGGTGTCTTTTTTCAGATTTATCATTCCTTAGGAAGGTTTCTGAGCTTGTGCTTTATTTTTTGAAAAGTAATGTTGATATTAAAACTGTAAATGAATGCTGTGGATTTTGTTGGGTGTGGAGTTTTGTTTTTCTATCTCCATGTCTTTACATTATGACTAGTTCTGCAGTTTTTTCCTTTGCACCAAACATGTTCTGAAAATACTTTCATGCATACCATGTGCATATTTAAATTCTACTTAAGTAAAAAACACTTTCCTACTTGAAAAAAGTATTTAGACCAGCCAAAAGCGTTTGCTGAGAGATGACTTGCCTGTTGGAATGGAAGAATAGTGTGAAGCAGTGGGGTACATTTTAAAAATAACAACTGCAAAGTGACAGTCTATAATTAGTTTTAAGTCTGACAGAAACCAGGAAGTAGCCCTTAATTTTTAACAGGGTACAGTAATAGCAGTTGTCATTGGTTCTTAAGGCAACCTGAGGATTTGTTGAACATCGGTGCTCACTGCTTACTGCAGGGAACCGTGTTGAACACTCGGTATGTTACGTATGATGAGATACAGGACCACAGTAATGGGGTAGATAGTCAGAAACCTGTGGAAAAAAGACAACTTAACACAGTACTTTATTTACTTGATTGAAAGCTCTCTCATGATACATAAAATGTTGCTGTAGTTCACACTGAAGTGGTTATCTGGGTTTTCTATGCTCAAGACTGCTCAATGGCTGCTGCCGCTCCCGTTGGTTTTTCTTTCAGGATCAAGGTGGGTACTTTCATATAAAATCTTGTTTTTAATTCCTTCTCTGGCAACTCTTTCCTGGATTCTTAGCTTTGCATAATTATATCTACAATGGAACCTTGTAAGGAGAACATGAACAAATCAATATAAATAAAAGATACCAGAGTTCCCTTGCGGCTCAGTGGTTAAGAACCTGACTAGGAACCATGAGGTTGCGGGTTTGATCCCTGGCCTTGCTCAGTGGGTTAAGGATCCAACCTTGCCATGAGCTGTAGGCTGCAGTCATGGCTGGGATCCTGTGTTGCTGTGGCTGTGGCGTAGGCCGGCGGCTGTACCTGATTCGACCCTAGCCTGGGAATCTCCAAATGCTGCAGGTTTGGCCCTAAAAAGACAAAAGACCAAAAAAAAAAAAAAAAACCCACAAAAAACTAAAATTTGAAATTTATAATCAGAAATTGTAAATGCTTACAGATGACAGTGGTTGTGCACGCATTCTTAAAGTGGCTTATTTATTTACTTATTTTTGCTTTTTAGGGCTGCATATGGAAATTTCCCAGGCTAGGGGTCAAATTGGAGCTGCATCCACCAGCCTACGTCACAGCACCACTGGATTCTTAACCCACTGAGATGAACCTTCATGGATGCTGGTTGGATTTGTTTTCAGTGCTCCACAATGGGAACTCCTTAAAGTAATATTTTTAGATGTTAAATGCCATAGGCAGGGATGAAATGTGCATTTAGGTTAATTTAAAAAAAAGTAGAGTCCTTCCTAAATGAAGTATAAATCCTGACATGGCATTGATGCACTAATGGCATGCATTCATCTGTTCATCTGACAAATGACATGTGTGTTTATATACATGTTTAAAAGATTTGAGATGTTCCAGCAGTATTTTGTAAGATAAATATCACTGAGGGTGGGAATTGCTCTGAGTAGAACATATGCTTGGAATTAGATAAACCTATCACAGTAATGGAGCTTCGTGAATTTTAGCATACATACCAGCATCCTAAAGTTACCAAGATAAATCCTCCTACTGCAACATCACATGATCTTCTGATTCTACCTGTCAAGGAAGCATAACCACTGTAATTATACATTACATGTTATATATTGTACTTCATTTTTTTTAATGCAGAGGGAAAAAAAAAGATACTCACTCGTTAACAAAAAGTGTCCAAGGCCAGCCACAACAGATCCCAACGAACCATGTAATATTGATTCCCGTGCACAGGGTGTGTTCTCGACATCTAAGATTCCTAGGAGCTTAAATGGCTAGGAAAAATAAGAACCTAGTTTGAACGAGAAAATACTTCAGGGTGGTTTGGCAAAGATTAAGATCATCAGTCATCCTGCTTTGATATATAATGCAGCTCTAAAATGGAAACCTTGAGAATTTGACCAGAAAGTCCTAAGTAAGCAACAGGGTAGATTAAATCTCCATTGGTTGGGGCATTATGGCATGCCATAATTTGTTGACTGGTTTAGAGATAAGGGCATAAAGTGTTTCATGAGCTCTTTAAACTGTGTAAAGTCATTTGGAATTTGGCTATCACTGAAATTAAAAAGTACAGTTTCCTAATAATTTGAGAGGTATACATGGGGGAAATGAAATTGTTCTAACCATGTTGCTACACTGCTCTTTTTTAAGTCTTTTAATGATTTAAACGATCTAGGTAAAGAGGTGAGCCTCAGTTGTGTTTGTAAGAATACATGTTATGACAAATGTCTGTTTCCTTGCTGGTGTTGGACTTGATAGTTTACTTCTTTGTTGATAGCACATGGTAACCACTTTGTATGGATGAAAAAAGGTGGAAACCTAGAGGGTTGGGTTGTCTCAGCTCTGGCACTAACTGTTGACTGTACAATATATTTTTTTTATCTGGCCCCTATCTGTAGTGAAACGATTGGGCCAGGTAGTAATTCCTTCTACAGTCAAGATTTGACTTGGCGCCTAATAAAGCAAAAGTTATTTACTCTCTTGGGTCATTCTCTTGCACATTTTTCCTTTGTCTCGTCTGTTCACCACCACCCCAACCCCAGCTTGTTTTACCTCAAGAATATAGCAGGTGCTTGTTAAAGTTGCAGACTTATTTTAAATGCAAATTTTCCCATATACTAAGGGATTAGGATTTAATTTTTCAAGACTTTTAATTTAGCAAAAATAAAAATCTCCCCCTTGGGTCAAGCCCCCAATGGAATTTATGGTCCCAGAGAGTGTGAGGTTCCGTAGCTAGGCCATTGTCCAGGGGTGTGGGGGGTTGGTCTCCTGCCTCAGAAGCAAGCAGCTGGATGGCTTTCCCATTTAGGCAGAGATCTTAATAAGCAAATAAAAGGAACCAAGTGTTGGCCGGGGCAGGCCAAACACCGCATGTTGGGGGTTGGGGGGGGCGTGCAGACTTTTATTTGGATTCCCAGGTGTCACCCCAGGATGCAGTAGAATCTGCAAATATTTCTTGACCGGGGGTGGGTGTGCTGCATTCTTAAGCTCCTGCATAAGGAAACTCATCCACCTTAGTTCTCTACCACGTGCATAAAATGGTGCTGCTTCAGTCAGCTGGGTGACTGAGCTTTTTGGAGATGTTCAAATTCCACCCTGAGATGCCAATTCAATTGGCATTTATGTTTGGGAAACACGGGTAGTCTCCCCACCCACCCTGGGAGAAACTGCTTTTAGAGTTAAATGTTTGGAACTGGAAATTAAGGCTGCTGCTACATCATCAACAAAACTGCCTCGGTTGGATATGGTCAGTAGTGCCAAGGCGGAGAAGCCAACGCTGGCCTAATAAACAGCCTTGTAATTTGGAGATGCTAAGGGGCATTAGTGCCAGGCCCTTTATTTTCCGTTTTTAAGTCTGGCCTCTCTGTGATGATACATCGGAAGCAGGCTCAGGGTTTAAGTAGAAGGCTAGTAAGTGCCGGCGGAGTGCTAATCAGTGTGACCCTGAAAGTCTCCTCTCTTGCAGCAGGAAAATGGACATCAAGCTACATGTATATAGGGAGTAGCAGAACCAACTACGTAACTGCAATGTGTAGCAAAACTGGTAAGATGTACAGAGACCGTTCTTAAGAATCAGTACTAGTACAGAATTGGCCTCCTGGTCACTGGTCAAGTGGAGTTTAGACTCCTGATGACTTAAAAGCAAGTCCAGAATACTGTATTATTAAAGTCTCCAACATATATAAGGTTTTTGAGAGGACACAGAACTGTATGATTCTTGTAAATAGAGGGTCCAAGCCTAAAGTCCCTTTGTAACAGTGAAAGGTATAGGCATTCTTTTATTCCCCTAGTCTGCAAACTTAAGGTTTACCTGCTAATAACAAAGCCTTAAAACTGTAAACTAAAATTACAGGCTTTTTTGGGGTAGACTAGTATTTTTTAAGCTTGAATTTAGAAAGGCGGCTGCAGCTTTACCAGTGCACTCTGATGGAATTAAGGGAAGTTCAAAAAGATTCCTAAGAAGAAAGCCATTTTAATAATTTATAGGGAATAGAGCAGATGACATCAAGAGCTGCTTCATCTCCCACTGCTAAATGTATCTGCCTTGATGCTCATATTCTGCCTTTTGTTTGGAAGGAGGAACTGGCCTTACTTTTATTTAAAAAATAGTTTTCGGAGTTCCCATCGTGGCACAGCGGAAACGAATCCAACTAGGAGCCATGAGGTTGCAGGTTCAATCCCTGGCCTCACTCAGTGGGTTGGGGATTCAGCATTGCTGTGTGTGAGCTGTAGTGTAGGCGGGCAGCTCTAGCTCTGATCTGACCCCTAGCCTGGGAACCTCTGTATGCCACGGGTGCAGCCCTAAAACAAAAACTAATAATAAAATGTCTTCACTGTGCATTTGATTAGTCTTTGGACTCTCAAGAACTCTACTTCTGTTGTTGTCCCTTGTTTACTTACATTTGTACTTAATGATCTCTGGTCTAGAAACATGCAAAACAAACCACCCTTCTCTTTACAGCCCCCCGCCACCCATCCAAGCTACCGTCCCATTTTTCTGCTCCTTGTCACTGCAGAACTAAACTTCTCCACTTAACAAATTTACTATCCCTTTTAACTCTCTTCAAGGAGACATTTATCCGTGCACTCTGGAAACAGCACCACCAAGGTCTCCTTAGAAGGCAGCCGTTCTGCAAAATCCATCATATCCCACATCTCCGCACATGTGGCCACACAGTAGGTCTTCGATAAATATTTGTGAATAACTGACCCAATGTTACTATCTCTATAGCTTACTATTTTAAGGTGGGTTTTTTTTTTGAGGGGGGCATTATGTTTTCATGAACACTTGTTAGCTGCACTGAGGATATCAAACTGGGTCCCCCGCTCTTAAAAACAAGACATAGATTGACTTCCAGTCTAACGATACGGCTGTGTACAAGGTGTCCTGGCAGGTGGAGGCAGAAGCACCTGTCTCCTTTAGGGAGTCAGGAAGCCCTGCAGGGGAGGCCAGAGACGGCCCTGTTTAGATTTATTTAATCCACCACCGGCAAAGCATCGGAAGAGTCAAAGGCTGAACCGTCAGCGTTAGGTAACAACCTTCACATTTCCAGGCCAAGAAATTCGGATTTTAACCTGAGAGCAATGGACTGATACGACTGGGTTTTAGACAGAGAAGTGAAATTATCCATTTTACAGGGTAGCCCACAAGGGCCAGGCAGAGCAGGAAGGCCAGCGATGGGAACGATCGGGTCCACAGAATCCTGCATAGTCCACGTGGTCGAGCGAAAGGGTAAAGGAGAAAAAACCTCAAGCGTTTCATCTGACCCTCCAGTTCTCGATATAAACTCACTCGATTACCTTTCCGCAGCCTTTCCCAACTCCCCTAAGTTAAGCGCTTTCAGTGAAGCAAAGAGCCTGCTGCACAAGGCAGCCGTCCTCAGGGAATTTTGCAATCTCTTCACTAGCAAGTTACAATGCAAGACAAAATATTCCCAAAGGGATGAGTCTGTGACCGGCAGTAAATTACCGGTACCTGTCCCCTCATCCTCCTCGTGTATGTCATTAAAGCCACGGTAATTAAGGTAAAAAAGGGACGGAAGGCGGGGGGGGGGTGTCTGTCCGCGGGCAGAGAAGCGAACGACACGCGCTCCCGTCTGGGTCTCGCAGCTCCAGAGGCCGCGTCCTTACGCGCCGCGCCCGCCCGGGCCTCACTCACCCCCGCCCCCAGCCCGCGCGCCCCGCTGTCCCCCGGTTACCTTCCCCTTCCCGGGCTCGCCGGGTTCCGGCGTGGCGGCCATGCGAGCAGTCGGCGCCTCCGCCCCGCCCCGCCGCCGCCGAGGGCCGCCACGAACGGACGCCCCGCCCGCGTCCTCGCCCCGCCCGCGCCGCGCAGTCCGCCATTTTAGGGAACGTCTCCCACTATCGGCGGCTGCAGCGTTGTCCGCGTCGGCTTCCTCGGCAGCGGCCGCCATTTCCTTTGTTCACTTGAAGGAGTCACGCCTTCCCCACAGCGGCTCTCCCCATCTCGAGGGCCTGCACCAGGAGGAGGAAGAGGGCTCGTGAAGCAACTACGGGCCCGGACTCTTAGCACCACGAGGCGGCACATCTTCCCGCCCGCCCCTCTGGCCCCAACCGCCATTTCTAACCGTCGCCCGCGCGCGCGCGTGCTTGGACGCCGGCGCGCGCGGCGGGCGGGGCCGCGCGGATGGGGCGTGCGCGCCGCCGCCGCTTTGTCCTGCGAACGGGACCCCCCTCCCCCGCCCCACGCTCCCAGCTCACGGCCCGGAAGTCGGCCCGTGCTGGCATGCTGCCCGCGTCCCCTCTGTGTCCTTTGTCCTCCGGCCCGGGTCGAGCCCTGGGCGCCCCAGGCAGCTCCACCAGCACCAGCCGTCCTTTATCCCCGAGTGCCGGGCTCCGGCAAAGCGTGGTCCCGCACCCACTCCGCCGCCTCCCTGCATTGGTTCCATCTGGGAGTGGCTTTAAAACAGCGCCGCTCGGTGCGCCTGAAGGAGACTGGGGACAAAATGGAGGGAGCAGCTCGTCAATGCGGATGCGTCAGGACGTCTGTGCCCGCCGTGCAGGAAGGGAGGGCGGGCGGGGCCAAGTGGGAAAAGGCTGCGACGCGCGTCCTTGTACGCTGGGTGGTGGTCCACGGATGCTCGCTCCCCCAGGACTGCGGCTTAACGTGAAATCTGCGTGTGGGCCTCCTGGGTGGCAGATGGGCTTTGACCATTTTCTCAGCACTTTAAAACAGTGCAATTCCTTTTCCTGTTTTTTTTTTTTTTTCTGTCCACCCTAAAAGAAAATGTCCGTATCCAAATCTTTATGCCTCCTCTCTTTATGGACCTTGTATTTCAGCGTATTCTCCTGGGAAAATACCCAAGCTTTAGAGTGTGTCATGGTGCAGAGTCATGCTGCGGCTGGATAAGGCGATTATTTGCTGTCAGCTGTCGAGCGTTTTCTTATTCCTTATACGTTCATCATCATTTACTATCTTCCAACAATCGCATTTTATGACTTGTGTGTGACAGTTATTTTTTAAAAATAAGTAACTTTTGGTTAGATTAAACTGCTCTAACATACCGCTCTACTATCAATTAGAAAATAGAATAAATGTCATTCCCCTACTCTTTCCACCCCGTCCCCCCATCCTGCCAGTTTGGGGCTCTCATCTGAAAATCTGTGCGGTAACTATGCTTTGAACTCTTGGTCTGGAAGGTAATATTTAAGGCAGTAATATTCCTTAAAGAGTGAAGCAGTGTAATTCTGTAATTACATTTGAAGTCATTCCTGATTATGTTGTAAAGGAAGGAGAATTGGAAAATTCCAGGGCCATCCTATTTTATTTTTTGCTGAGACTTTGAAAAATTGGTAAGGTAAACTAACCTAGGGCCCATTTCACTTGTCTTTGCAAAGCATTTTCATATGTTATTTCTTTATACCAATAATAATTTCACAAAAATGGCATGAACTTGCATGTTTTTTTTTAAAAATTATTCTCAAAGTTTTTAGAATGAAAAGATCTCTTTCGCTTTCATTCCTTTTTTCTCCCCTATTTAAGGCAAAGACAACTAACAGTTTAATACATCTCTTTCCAAACTACTTTCTTTTTTTTTTCTTTTAATTAACCCTGGAATATAGGGCAAAAAGTGAAAGTCTCGCTATACCATACCTGCTGCCATACGTGTGTGTCTGTCTGTATATGACGCATGTCTAAAAGTTGTGGTATGTAATTTGCATTCAGTAATTTACTTTAACCTTAACACTATGTGCTGAAATTTTTTCATGTAAGTACATAGAGATTTACTCATTCATTTTAAAGACTGTTCAGCAATCCTTGAATCATTACTTTTGATTGATCTAGCAGGATTCTTTTTTTTTTTTTTCTTTTTTTTAATTAATCTAACCCCCCCAAAATGTTCAGTGAGTACACATACATCCTTGTTCATAGGTTCAAGTACTTCTGTAGGGATAGATTTCTGGAAGTAGCCTGATTCAAAGGGGTGTGCACATTCAAAACTGTAATACACACTGACTGTATGAGAGAGAGTGCTTATTTCCTCACAACATTTTTAACACTGCGTATTTCATATTTGAAATTTTTTCTTGATCCATGTGTGAAAAATGGTATCTTTATTGCTTTAAACTTTCCTGATTACCAGTATGGTTGAGCATTCTTTCAAATGTTTATTGGTCCTTTTTTCCCTAAAAATTACCTTTGTATAGCATTTATGAGTTAAAAAATTTGTGATTTTCTCATTAGTTTATAGCAGCTCTTTACAATTATGGCTTTTTTAAAAAAATTGAAGTATGTGCGTTCCTGTTGCGGCTCTACAGAAACAAATCCGACTAGCATTCACAAGGACGTAAAAAGACAAGAAAATTAAAAAATATAGTTTATTTATAACGTTGTGTTAGTTTCTGGTGTACCGCAAAGTGATTCAGTTATATAAGTACTCTTTTTCAGATTCTTTTCCATTATAGTTTATTACAAGATATTAAATACTGTTTTCTGTCTGCAGTTATGGCTTTTAACTAATACTCGTAATCAATATTTTCCATAATCATTTGCCAATTTTGTCTTTCATTTTTCAAACATCCTAACTTTTTTTTTAAACGAAGTCCAATATTTAATGTTTTATTTTATGGCTTTTGATCTTGTGTCCACAATGGGAACTCCCATCTTTTCCTATTTCTTGAGAGAACAACTGTTAGTCTTACTGACCAAGGCTATTTTCCTATTTTCTATTTTACATTTTTTTCTATCAGCATGGTTGTCTAGTTCATTGTTTTTTTTCCCTAGCTTTTTGAATTGACTAAAATCACTTATTCTTCATCTTTCTTGATTTCTAATGAATGTACTTAAGGCTGTAAAGTTTCCTCTGAGAATCATTTTATCATATGTTGTTACAGATTTCAAGAGGTAATTTTCCTATCACCATTCTTTTATAAATTTTCTATAATTTAAGCTTTTTTCTTTCCAAGTAAGTTTGAATATGCTTTTAGTATTAATTTTTAGGGTTTCGTTTTATTTTGTAGCTCATGTATTTCTACTTTTTTGGATTTTTTTTTTTTTTTTGTCTTTTTAGGGCCTCACTTGGGGCATATGAAGTCGAATCAGAGCTGTAGACACTGGACTACGTCACAGCCATAGCAACACCAGATCTGAAGCCTATCTGTCATGAGACCTACACCACAGCTCATGGCAATGCCGGATCCTTTAACCCACTGAGCGAGACCAAGGATTGAACCTGCTTCCTCATAGGTAGGTTCATTATCCCTGAGCCAGAAAGGAGACTGCAGTATATACATTATTAAGGCAGTGTAATTGGTGTAGCTGAGTCATGTGGGGTACTATGATTTCATTTCTTGTAAAACCTTAAATTTTTCCTGGAGTTAATAATTGCTTTATTTGCTAAATTTTGTTGAAACTAGCTCTTGCACTCATGGCATGTGGAAGTTCCCAGGCTAGGGGTCAAATCCGAGCAGAGACTGCTGGCCTACGGCACAGCCATAGCAACTTGGGATCTGAGCCTTCTCTGTGACCTACACCACAGCTCACAGCAATGCTGGATCCTTAACCCACTGATCGAGGCCAGGGATTGAACCCACATTGTCATGGTTCCCAGTCAGATTTGTTTCTTCTGTGCTATGACAGGAACTTGAAGCTAGCTTTTACTGACTCTTCCTCCTTCCTTCCCTCCCCCTCTCTTTCCTTCCTTTCCTCTCCTTTTCTTTTTTCATAAAAGATTACCTAAATTTTAGCATATCATACTCATTTGGTTCATGTATGTGCTTTTTTTTTTTTTTCTCTCCTCCCTTAGTGGCTCTAAAGAATTTTTCGACCCTGTGGGAGAATTTTGAGAAGAAAATTAATGATAAAGAGCCAGTTGTGGGCATCACTTGCCAACTCTGTGTTCAGTGACTTCATGTTGGTAGCTTGAATATGGCCATAATGGAAGTATTGTGCCCCAGAATTTAATGAATTCTACAAATCAGGGCTTCTTTCTTTCTTTTTCTTCTCGGACAGATGGCTTACCAAGATACTACTGAAGGTACCTATCACTAATTTTCCTCTCAAAAATCTCCTATAGAGTCAAAAAACTGCATAATAACAGTGGAAAACATTGCCTGATCTGCCTATATATATATTTTTTTTCTTTCTTTTTTTTTTTTTTCTTTAAAGGCATCTCTCCTGGAGCTTGTCTCCTCTTGGTCCAGTCTGTAATGGTTTATTTTATTTTCTTTCTTTTTTTTTTTTTTTTTCTTTTTAGGGCTGCACCCACGGCATATGGAGGTTCCCAGGCTAGGGGTCGAATCAGAGCTACAGCCATCAGCCTACACCACAGTGACAGCAACCCCATATCCAAGCTGCGTCTGTGACCTTTACCACAGCTCACAGCAACGCTGGATCCTTAACCCACTGAGCAAGGCCAGGGATCGAACCCACGTCCTCATGGATACTAGTTGGGTTCATTCCTGCTGAGCCATCCCTTTTATTTCTTATAAAGTCTAGGACTTTATTTCTTATAAAGTCTAGGACTGCACTGTCCAGTATGGTGGCCACTGAGCCATATGTAGCCATTGAACACCTGAAATGTGGCTAATGCAATTTAGAAACTGGGTTTTAAAATTTAATTTAATTTAAATTAATTGGAATTTAACTTTAAAATCTCATATTCAATTCCATTATTGGAAAAATCTTAAGTATTTTGGAACAACTTGAGTATGCAAATCTCTCAGACTGTAAATTTATGAACTCTAAATATAGATCGAGTGTTTCCGATGAAAATTTAACATGAATTGAAATGTGTGTACGTGTAAAAATACATCCTGAATTTTGAAGACTCTGTACAGAAAGAATGTAAAACATTAATTTTTTATATTGATTACATGTTGAAATGCTAATATTTTGGATATGTTATGTTAAAGTATATTATTATATTATTTTTGTCTTAAAATATATTAAATTAAATTTCACCTGTGAATTTTGGTTTTGTTTTTCCTTTTTTTTTTGATCATGCCCATGGCATGCATAAGTTCTGGGGCCAGGGCCCCAGCAGTGACCCAGCCACAGCAGTGACAATACCAAATCCTTAGTGTGTCATACCACCAAGAAACTTCCTTTTTTTTATTTTTTAAACGTGGCTACCAAAAATGTTCATATTACATACGTGGCTCACATGATATTTTTAATGACATGTACTGGTCTCGAAGCCTGATTAAATTCAGGTTAAACTTTATTGCAATAATACCGCTAGATGCTATTGTGTATTTCAAATTGCCTCATAACGGGAGGCACGTATTATCCCACTGTAAGTCATGTCCCTCAATGGACGTTTTATTTTATTTTTTATTTTTTGCTTTTTAGGGCTGCACCCGCAGCATATGCAAATTCCAAGGCTAGGGGTCCAATCGGAGCTACAGCTGCCGGCCTACACACAGCCACAGCAATGCCAGATCAAGCTGCGACCTACACTGCAGCTCACAGCAACGCCGAATCCTTAACCCACTGAGCGAGGCCAGGGATCAAACCTGCATCCTCATGGATACTAGTCGGGTTTGTTACTGTTGAGCCACAACGGGAGTCCCCACAGTGGTCTTTTTCAATGCCTTTTTTGTTTTGCATTTTCATGGTTTTGTTGGGATTATGCTGTTTATAATGCCTCCCAAGTGTAACGCTGAAACGCTCTCTAGTGTCCTGAGCGTAAGAAGGCTGTAAGGGAGGCATTGTATTTTCCACGTATGGAGAAAAATATGTGTGTCAGGCAAGCTTCCTTCAGGCATGAGTTAAGAGTGCGATTGGCCATGAGTTCAATGTGGATGAATCAACATACCCATTCAGTACAGTGTCTTTAACGCACATAAAGCCAAGTTCAGGAGATCTCGTGTGGCTTAGCCGGTTACGGATCCGTCCTTGTCACTGCTGTGGCTCAGGTCACTGCTGTGGCATGGGTTCGATCCCTGGCCAAGGAACTTTCTGTATGCCTTGGATCCAGCCCAAATAAATAAATAAATAAAACAAGGTTCTACATTGATTGGCTAACAACATGTTGTTTCCAGAGGCCCGCAGGAACCGAACCCTCACTCTCCCCTGGAAATTCGCTAACTCAGTGCTTGGCAACTTTATAACACAGCTATGGTGACGAGAATTGGCTGTGTTGATGTAACAAGGAGCAGAATTGCATCTGGTTCCAGAGGCCAATAAGAGGAGTGATCTTGAAAAAATGATACAAGCTCCAATCCCTAGGAAGAACCAGTATTTAGTTGTACTTTTAAAATATTATGGTATTTTGGGGAGTTCTCCCTGTGGTACAATGGGATTGGCGGCCTCTTGGGAGCCCCTGGGGTTTAGGTTCAATCCCTGGCCCAGCGCAGTGGGTTAGGTCTTGACTTCAGCTCGGATCTAAGCCCTGGCTCGGAAGCCCCATGTGCTGTGGGGTGGCCCCAAATGACAAAATAATTAATTAAATAAATAAGTAAAAAACGATATTTTGTTGTCGTAAAACCTTAGTTAAATCCCTAAAGCTTCAGCGATTGCTCTGTCTAGAGTGGGAACACTGGGAGAATGTAAAAACAGTTACTGTCAGTTTCCGATTGTATGTATGCTATAATTGGAGTATTCTTATTTTTGACCTTTTCTAAGCACAGCGTACACTCTCCTTGTTAAAATGGGAGATAATTGTTGTCAGGTGGAACGAGCACTCTATTTGGAGAGAGAAATTCTGGGGATGAGTCAAGCTCTGATGCCTCCTGGTTGTGTAACTTGAGCAAATCCACGAGCATTTCTGATTGAGTGTTCTACTCTGTAAAAACAGAGACCACAGCCAATCTTAGCCAACGCACACATCTCAGGTGTCCTAAGGGCTTCTCATTTGACCCTCACAACCCTGGTAAGGTATCAGTTTACAGAGGAGGCAGTTGAAGCCCAGAGAGGGCAAGTAACTGGCTTAAGATCACACAGCTAGCGAGGGCAGGGCTGGGACTGTGAGCCCAAGACAGTGGTCCTAACCATGCGGGCTCCAGGTCCGGGGTGGCCCTCACCACCTGCTGTCTCAGAGAATGCTGGAGGGTGGGGTGGGCTGGTGGAGTATATATAAGAGTATAAAACCTGGAGCTGGGACTTCCCATTGTGGCGCATTGGAAACAAATCCAACTAGGAACCATGAGGTTGTGGTTCGATCCCTGGCCTCTCAGGGTTAAGGATCCGGCATTGCTGTGAGCTGTGGTGTAGGTCACAGACATAGCTCGGATCTGCTGTGTTGTGCGTGTGCTGTGTGTAGGCTGTGGCTCCGATTGGGCCCTGAGCCTGGGAACCTTCATATGCTGTGGGTGCGGCCCTAAAAAGCAAAAAAAAAAAAACCACCACCACCCACCACCACCACCACCAAAAAAACCTGAAGCTAATAAGATACTGTTTTTTTCACTAGGGTTAACTTTTTAATTTATTTTGTTTTTTATTTTGGTCTTTTTAGGGCCATGCCTGAGGCATATGGAGGTCCCCATGCCGGGGATCGAATTGGAGCTGAAGCTGCTGGCCCACACCACAGCCGCAGCAATAGCAACACCAGATCTGAGCCACGTCTGTGACCTACACCAAAGCTCAGGGCAACGCCAGATCCTTAACCCATTGAGTGAAGCAAGGGATTGAACCTGAATCCTAATGGATATTAGGCAGGTTCTTAATTCCCTGAGCCACAGCAGGAACTCCAGGGTTAACCTTTTGAATGTTAATATTTCAAAAGAGAATTTTCCCTGAAGGTATGTGGTTTTCAAAAAGTTTATCAGAGACATTAAGTAAACTTATATTCATTCAGACACCCCCAAGACTCATTTCTAACTTCAAATTGAAAGTGAATTGAAAAGGAGGATTTTATGTGGATATTTTTTTCCTTGCAATCCTTTGTGAAACTTATCTTTTGCATTTAGAATGGGATACTTTGTAGTTGAGGGTGATTTTTCAAAGGCACATGATGTGAAGTCATAACTCTGAGAGCTGTTTTACTAGCAGCAATATAAACTAATTATATTTGAGAAAAGAAAAAGGAGAAGGGAGTTCCCGTCGTGGTGCAGTGGTTAACGAATCCGACTAGGAACCATGAGGTTGCGGGTTCGGTCCCTGCCCTTGCTCAGTGGGTTAAGGATCCGGCGTTGCCATGAGCTGTGGTGTAGGTTGCAGACGCGGCTCGGATCCTGCGTTGCTGTGGCTCTGGCGTAGGCCGGTGGCTACAGCTCCGATTAGACCCCTAGCCTGGGAACCTCCATATGCCGTGGGAGCGGCCCAAGAAATAGCAAAAAGACAAAAAAAAAAAAAAAGAAAGAAAAAAAAGGAGAAGGGTAGAAAGTAGTAGCATACACCTAGGGAACCGTTGAATTTCTTTGCAAACTCAGCCCTCAGAAACTCCATCCCTTCCTTAAGAAAAAAGCAAAAGTTGTCACTAAGTTGAAAGTACAATTTCCTTTGGTGGGTTTCACTCATTCACCTGCTCTATATTTATAGGCACTTTTTTTTTCATCATCTGCTATATGCCTGGTACTGTCTGCATCAAGAGGATACAGTGATGAGCAAGACAGACCCTGTCCATCTCCTAGGAAGCTTCCTTTGAGGGGAGCTGGGCAAAATCAAGTAGAATAATTTAAAATGGCAGTGAGTCTAGGAAATGCCAGTTTTAGGCTGGCATGGTACTGTGTGAGGTCATAAATGCTTGTGGTTTTAAGCTGATAAATGTGTGGGTAATTTGTTCTACAACAATAGGTATCTACTACTACCCTAAACTCAGGTTCAAGTGCTCTTCCATTTGCATCCTTGGCCCACCTCCAACCTGACAAATGTGGACATTCTTCTGTGAGCTCAGAACCAGGCTACAGAGTGTTGCTAAAAACAAAACAAAACAAAAAACAACAACAACAAAAAAAAACCAATCTCAGGAGTTCCCACTGCAGTGCAGCAGGATTGGTGTCATCTTGAGAGTGCTGGGACACAGGTTTGATCCCCAGCCCGGCACAGTGGATTAAGGATCCAGCATTGCCACAGGGGCGGCTTCGGCTGCACCTATGGCTCCTATCTGATCCCTGGCCTGGGAACTGCATGTGCTGCGGGCAGGCCCCCCACCCCCCCAAAAAAAATCCCACAAGCAGCTTTCTCGCTCACCAATGTCATTTGGATCCTCAACACTGTTGCCGAAACTCAACCTCTGTCCACCGGTGCCAATAGCAACTTCGGAGACAAGAGTTTTGAGCGAAGGAGAAAAAAAAATAGCTTCGTTGCTTTGCCAGACAAAGGAGGCCACAGCTGACTGATGCCCTAAAGACTGTGCCCTCCCTTGGCAGAGCTTAGGAAGGGGTTTCATTGTTTGGGAGCAGAAAATAGGGCCGCGGATAAGGCTCAGGGTAGAGGCGAGCTGTCATTCTTCCCAGTTGGTGTTTAGGGGCCCCCGGACTGGTCCTGGGGCTCCTCCTCTCTGGCTTTCATGTGTTGGAGGGTGAGTTCTGCAGAAGGACTCAAAGGTATCGTTCTGTATCTTCCTTGAGGAGGACCCAGGACCCTGCCCCAAGGCTGCACTATCCTCCCTGGACGGCACCTCCCTGGTCTCTGCATCCCCTCCCTTCCCTGATGAGCAACTGCCCTTTGGAAACTCAGGGAAGGTCATGGAGGCTGAGTGAGACGATTTCCTACAAACGAAAACGGGGAGTTCCCGTCATGGCTCAGCAGTAACAAACCCGACCAGTATCCATGAGGATGCGGGTTTGATCCCTGCCCTCCATCAGTGGGTTAAGGATCCAGTGTTGCCGTGAGCTGTAGTGTAGGTCAAAGATAAGTTCGGATCCTGCGTTGCTGTGGCTGTGGTGTAGGCTGGCAGCTGCAGCTCCAATTCAAACCCCTAGCCTGGGGACCTCCATATGCCACAGGTGCGGCCCTAAAAAAAAAAAGAGAAAAAGACCATGCTGAAAACTTCTTACCTGTCATTCCCTACATTATATCCTAATGTTTTGTTATGATGGTTTATGAGGCTTTGTTATGATAAATTATTAAGTAAATTAAGACACGTTAAAGGAGGAGAAATCTATAGCATTTTCAGTATATACACAGTATTTACTTGTCGAATCTAACTTTCCAAATAAAAATTGCCTGCCCTGACACTCATGTCTGTAGGTTGTGATCAAAAGGTAGGGAATAATTGCTTTATCCAAATACTCACATGGCATTACAGAAACATTTAAAAATCGCTTTTTCTCAATGCAAACAGAGATGCTATGGGCAACAAAAACGCACCCTAGTGGCCAACTCCAGTAATTGTCAGTACATTGTAGCCAGAAAGTTGTGTAAAAACAAAGTTACAAAAATTCATTGTGCATTTGCGTTGATGGGAGAAAATTCCACAAATTTCTGCTTTGCAATTTCTTTTTTTTTTTGTCTTTGTTTTTTTAGGCCCCGCACCCGTGGCATATGGAGGTTCCCAGGCTAGGGGTCGAATCAGAGCTGACCAAAGAAGAAAAGGAAAACAAAGAAAATCACACAAAAATGAATATATACCTTAATGAATTATCATAAGGCACATATTAATATTTAATGTAACATTTACATTAAATTAACATTCATTATTAACTTTTGATACTGAGGAGGTTCCCACTGTGGCTAAGCAGTAATGAGCCTAACTAGTGTGCATGAGGATGCGGGTTTGATCCCTGGCCTTGCTCAGTAGGTTAAGGATGCAGCATTGTGGTGAGCTGCAGTGTAGTTCATATATGTGGCTCGGATCTGGTGTTGCTGTGGCTGTGGTGTAGGCCAGGGGCTGTAGCTCCGATTTGACTCCTAGCCAGGGAACTTCCATATGCCATGGGTACAGCCCTAAAAAGCAAACAAACCAAAATTGAACACTGATATAATATTGATCCTTTCTCAACCTTACAATTTATCTGTTGAAAAACCTGAGTCCCTTGACTTGTGAAATTTCCCTACTGTCTGGCTGCCGACGACGACACTCTTGGTGCAGTTGAGCATACTCTGGATTTCCTGCCTTTTGGCAGCTGGATCAAGCTGAAGCTTGATGAGACAGCCTCCATCCCTTTGGCAAGACCATTGGTGGTGATGTGCTCTTGAATCACAGGCACCAGTGTCTCGCGGACTCCCTTTTGTTGTATTAGCAAATGATAAGCATTGATGCTTAATGCCTATAGCCATCATTCATTGGGAGTTGCAAAAATGGTAACAGTCTAGCACTTCTTGTACATTGTTTAGCTGTAATACTTTCATCAAGAGATGCCCCGGGAGATGCCGCAGGAGTTCCCTTCGTGGCTCAGCGGTTTGATGAACCCGACTAGGATCCAGGTGTACAATTCATATAGGAAAGGCGGAGAAAAATGCTTGATTCTTTCCCATGAGGTACCAGTTTTTAAGATAAAGGATGGTTCCCTAATATTCTCCAAATGGGATGTTTAAAATATATATATATATGTAAAATTATGCATTTGTGGATTTAAGTAGTCTCAACCCCTTGATATTCTGAACCAGAAATTGCAATCTTTGGTGAGTGAAAGCCTGCTTTTTATAAGACCTAAGGTCTCCATAGCTTCCTTGTGATCTGCTATGACAAGATGATACTTCAAGGGTCACTGTGCACATTTTCTTGCTCCAAACCAGGGATCAGCCATTTCCCTCATTTGCTTTATCCTATGTTATGCACACAACAATCCCAAAGCAACAATAGTAATACTAACACTGATGATACGATGACTAAAATCAGTTTTTTAAAAAAAATGTATCTGTAGGAGTTCCTGTCGTGGAGCAGCGGAAACGAATCTGACTAGGAAGCATGAGGTTGTGCGTTTGACCCCTGGCCTTGCTCAGTGGGTTAAGGATCTGGCATTGCCATGAGCTGAGGTGTAGGTCGCAGATGCAGCTCGTTGCCGTGGTGGGTTAAGGATCTCGTGTTGTTGCTTTGAGCTGTGGTGTAGGATCTGGTGTTGCTGTGCCTGTGGCTGTGGTGTAGGCTGGTGACTACAGCTCTGATTCGACCCCTAGCCTGCGAACCACCATATGCCGCGGGTGCGGCCCTAAAAAGTAAAAAAAAAAAAAAAAAATTGGGGGGAGTTCCAGTGTAACAAACCCGACTAGTATCTATGAGGTTGTGGGTTCCATCCTTGGCCCCACTCAGAGGTTAAGGATCCCACGTTGCCGTGAGCTGTGGTGTAGGTCACAGATGTTCAGATCTGGCGTTGCTGTGGTTGTGGTGTAGGCCAGCAGCTGCAGCTCCAATTCGACCCCTAGTCTAGGAACTTCCATAGGCCACGGGTGTGGCCCTAAAAAGACAAACAAACAAACGAACAAAAAAACCTTTTAGGGGGTATGTTAGTTCCCTCACCCTGGTCTTGGGACATTGGGGAAAAAAACCAAAAAACAAAAGCAGCTGTGCCGTATCTATATGGTCAGTGTATACAGCTGCTACAAATTATATTCGCTCTCATTTGGACTTAATGCCACAAGTAACTATGCCTTTAGCGGTTTCCACAAGTCTATCTCAATGTCTCTCCAGCAAAAGCTCAGGTTCACTTCCCTGTAAAGAGGAGGAAATAATATAGCCAACTTCATCCATGTGTAGTGAATTACAAGCAGTAAATAGCATTTCATATGTCCATTTAATAAAATTCAACCTGCAAACGCTGTGAACTCTTTTGCACACATGCGTTGGAGAATTTCTCCTTCATGGCCCACCAGCCAGTCCTTGCAGCTGATGCTGGAACTGGTGAGGACAGTAGGAGGGAAAAAGAAGTCCAGACTCTCTCCCTCTTGTTCCCTGGTTCTCACCCTCGGCCCTGTTGACATTTTGGACCAGAGTTCTTTGTTGTGGAGGCCTGGCCTGTGCCCTGTAGCATGTTTAGCTGCATCCCTGGCCTCTACCCACTACATACCTCTTCTCCTCATTGTCACAACTAAAGACCTTTCCAGACACGGGCAAATGTGCCCTGGAGGGTAAAGTCACCTAGTTGAGAACCGCTGCCCTAGGAATTGCTGTTTCCACGCTTATGATTAGGCTCACTAATTTTTTTTTTTAATGTATTTTTGTCTTTTGTCTTAGGGCTGCACCCACTGCATATGGAGGGTCCCAGGCTAGGGGTCAAATCGGAGCTACAGCTGCCAGCCTGCGCCATAGCCACAGCATCGTCAGGTCTGAGCCGTGTCTGCAACCTCCACGGAAGCTTGTGGCAACGCCAGATCCTTAACCCACTGAGTGAGGCCAGGGATCAAACCTGCATCCTCATGGATACTAGAAGGGTTCTTAACCAGCTAAGTCACAACAGGAACTCCCAATTTTCCTGTTTTATAGATGAGAAAGTGAGACCCCAAATGGCTGAGTATCTTGTATGAGGTCAGATTAGAAGCAGCAGACTAAATGACACATTCTTGATCAAGCTCTCATCTTCTTTGTGTCTTGGATCATTTCAATCTTTGATGCACAAGAAGGAATACACACACACCCATGCATGTTCACACATACACTTCTTTTTGTTGCTAACTCTTTGGGATGTTTTCTTAAAATTTCCATTTGATTTAATTCAAGAGTAAACCAGGAATCCGCCATTATAGGAGGCTCATGATGTTATTGCATATCTAACCACCAGGTGTCGCCATATTTACACGTGTTCATTGGTGAATCCCCAACTCCCTGTTTTCCAATGATTGATGTTTTAGCTAATTTAAAATAAGTGCATCATGTAACTTGAAACAGCCCAGAGAGCGAAATGAGGGTTAAAAACAGTGAACAAGCTGATGTTGTATGAGAAGACCAGTGAAAGAGGAACCATCGTAAGGGGGGATTTTTTTTCCTTTTTTTTTTTGACCTCCCTGTGGCGTATGGAGTTTCTGGGCCACGGATCAGCATTTATTTATTTTTTTATACAATACATATTTATTTATAAAGGTGGTTACTGTTATTATACTGAGGCTTTGAGCTGCTCAGTCGTTGGCCCAAGGTCACACAATATCCAAGAGGCAGAAGTAGAATTCATACCCAAATGATTTTGAAAGGTGGAATGGTTTCGATTTTGAGCCCAGCTTCCCAGCCTTGCATACTCCAGGCACAGACACGGGTGCCTGACCTTCCCAGAGGATCACGGGGGGCCCGTCTCGTTGTAGCCTTTAACTATGAGAAGGCAGGAGGCCAAAGGCAGCCACAGAGCCTGGGTCACCCCGTGCTGGGAAGAGAGCTGGGTTGACACTCTCACCTCTGTCACCCCAGAACTTGGCCGGGCCACCTCGCCTCTGGCGGTCCTGCCACAGCAGCAACGATTTTGAAGATGCTTTCTCCATGGTCACCTGCCAAGAACATGAACTCATTCTAGCTTTGCTTTAACTCAGAGAGTTAATTCATGGTAGCAGGCGTAACTAATGGTAACTAGTCTTCTTTTTTTAAATTTTTTTATTACTCAATGAATTTATTACATTTATAGTTGTACAATGATCATCACAATCCAATTTTATAGGATTTCCATCCCACAACCCCAGCGCATCCCCCCGCCCTCCGAACTGTCTCCTTTGGAAACCATAAGTTTTTCAAAGTCTGTGAGTCAGCATCTGTCCTGCAAAGAAGTTCCATCTGTCCTTTTTTCAGATTCCACATGTCAGTGGAAGCGTTTGATGTTGGTGTCTCATTGTCTGGCTGACTTCACTGAGCATGATAATTTCTAGGCCCATCCATGTTGCTAAAAATGCTGGTATTTCATTCCTTTTAATGGCTGAGTAATATTCCATTGTGTATATGTACCACCTCTTCTTGATCCACTCCTCTGTCGATGGACGTTTAGGTTGTTTCCTTGTCTTGGCTATTGCAAAGAGTGCTGCAGTGATCATCGGAGTACATGTGTGTTTGCGAGTCATGGTTTTCTCTGGGTAGATGCCCAGGTGTGGGATTGCTGGGTCAGATGGTAGTTCTATGTTTAGTTTTCTGAGGCATCTCCATACTGTTTTCCACAGTGGTTGCACCAATTTACAATCCCACCAACAGTGTCATAGGGTTCCTTTTTCTGCACACCCTCTCCAGCACTTACTGTTTGTAGACGTTTTGATGATGGCCGTTCTGGCTGGTGCAAGGTGGTACCTCATCGTGGTTTTGATTTGCATCTCTCTAATAATGAGTGACGCTGAACATCTTTTCATTGTGTTTTGGCCATCTGTATGTCTTCTTTGGAGAACTGTCTGTTTAGATCTTCTGCCCATTTTTTGACGGGGTTGTTTGTTTTTTTGGTATGGAGCTGCAGAAGGTGTTTATAAACTTTGGAGATGAATCCCTTGTCCGTTGATTCATTTGCAAAGATTTTCTCCCATTCTGTGGGTTGTCTTTTTGTGTTGTTTAGGGTTTCCTTTGCTGTGTGGAAACTTTTAAGTTTAATTAGGTCCCATTTGTTTATGTTTGTTTTTATTGTCATTACTCTAAGAGGTGGATCTGAGAAGATGTTGCTGTCATTTATGTCAGAGAGTGTCTGGCCTATGATTTCCTCTAGGAGTTTTATAGTATCTGGTCTTATATTTAGGCCCACACCTGCATCATATGGAAGTTCCCAGGCTAGGGGCCCAATCGGAGCTGTAGTCGCCAGCCTACACCACAGCTCATAGCAATGCCGGATTCTTAACCCACTGAGCGAGGCAAAGGATTGAACCGGGATCTTCCTGGGTACTAGTCTGGTTCTTAACCTGCTGAACCACAACAGGAACTCTCCTGTTCTGAATTCCTTCTATTTTTCTATAAAGTTGCTAAGATGATCAGAGATAATTATGAAAATAAAGCTTTTTTTAAATCCCTAGGTTCCTTTTTTTTTTTCTTCTCATTTTTTTAAATGTCTTTTTAGGGCCGCACCTGCAGCATATGGAGGTTCCCAGGCTAGGTGTCGAATTGGACCTACAGCTGCCGGCCTACACCACAGCCACAGCCACATCAGATCCGAGCCATGTCTGTGACCTACACCACCGCTCATGGCAATGCTGGATCCTTAACCCACTCACTGAGCAAGGCCAGGGATTGAACCCACAACCTCATGGTTCCTAGTCAGATTTGTTTCCTCTGCACCACGACAGGAACTTCGAAAATGCTTTGAAGCTTTAAAAAAATTACATGTTAGTATTTTGTGATCTTTGTAGAAATACCAGCAAATGAGGGCCAGAAATGCGAGAGGGAGGGACAGCAAGTGTGGGTTACACCCCGGATGGAAGAAGCCCTAAATCTAGCCTGCCATCCTGGACCAGAGTCCCATAACAATCAAACTGGGAAGAAATAAAGAAGTTAGGAGTTCCCGTCATGACTCAGTGGTAACAAACCTGACTAGTATCCATGACGACAAGGATTTGATCCTGGGCCTCACTCAGCGGGTTAAGGAGCTGGCATTGCTGAGAGTTCTGATGTCGTTTGCAGATGCTGCTTGGATCCGAGTTGCTGTGGTGTAGGCCGGCAGGTGCAGCTCCAATTCGACCCCTAGCCTGGGACTCTCCATATGCTGCGGGTGCGGGCTTAAAAAAAAAGGAAAGGAAATTAAAGTTCATTGCTGAAAAACCATGTTTTTCTCTTAGCCCCTGTGGGAAGGGGGTTATTATTTTAGTGTGGGAGTAGGAATATAATTCAGCTTTTCCCAGTCAGAGCCACTTGATGTGGTACCATGATTCACAGGCTATGACTCACATATTAAAATTCTCTCTAGTATATTACTAATAGTTTATATTCCTTAAGAAGTAGCTAAGATGAAGCAGAGGGATTACATAATTATTTTCTTTTCAGCTTATACTTTGGATTTATTTGACATGATAATTTAAGGAAGAGAAACTTTCCTTCCTGAAGAGGAAAAAAAGCTCATTATATTCTTCGGTAATCACATTTTCAACATGCTTGTTAAAATCAACCTCAGTACAGTTAATATCACACTTTGCAAGCTACTGTGTAAGAATTTAATTTTTCTAAGGCTTAGGAAGAAGGTTAAATTGGTCTCCCCCCACCTTCCAAGATTTCTTCATTGTCAGTCATTCTTGTAAAATACATTCATTATGTATTTTTGAATTATATTTGTCAATTTGAATTATAATTATCAAGATTTAAAAATCCATAAGTTCATCAAAATGCAATTAAATGCACTATTTCCTACCACCCACTCATGTCATCAAAAGGATCAATCAAACGTAATAAAGCATCAAGCCAGCTATAATAAAGTTATTTTAAAATAAATTTCATTTGTTCCATTTTACTGAAGACTTAAGCATACCTAATTGAAAACATTCTCATCTGGTGGATGCAAGACATACTAATGATTTGAAACTTATTTATGCTTTTTTTTTTTAATGGCCACACCTGAGGCATATGGAGGTTCCCAGGCCAGGGGTCAGATAGAGCTACAGCTGCTGGCCTACACCACAGCCACAGCAACACCAGATCCGAGAGCTGCGTCTGCGACCTACACCACAGCTCATGGCGATGCCGGATCCTTATCCCCCTAAGTGAGCCCAGGGATCGAACCCGCAACCTCCTAGTTCCTAGTCAGATTTGTTTCTGTTGCACCACAACGGGACCTCCTAGATTCTATTTAAATGCTGTTGAATGGAAAGCCACAAATTTCCTGAAGAGTAGAGGAGTTCGTGCTGTATTTTAGTTCAACTGTCTTGACTTCATTAGGCCAGGGCCATACCGCCTTACGTACTGAAATAAGGATGATGATGATGCATATGTATGTACATTCATACATATGCATACGAGTGGCATTCGTATGTAAACATTTGAACCCATCCCGCCACACTGACGTCTGTGGCTGCAGCCTCAGAGAGGTTAAATAATGGACCGGAGCTCACCCAGCTAGCGGCCGAGCTAGAGTCCTAAACCAGGTCAACCGTGTTCCAGCATTGACACGATGCCTAAATAAATGTTCTATCAAATGAAGGGATAAATTCAATTGGAAGAATTTTAATGAGGCACTTGATTCAGGCCAGAATTTTAATTGGGAGGCCAAGTAATTTAGATGGGCCCGCTGCCGTGTTTAACTTAACAAATGAATTTGTATCTCCCTGGGTGCCTGTGGATTTGAGTCTCAAAGAATATGCTCTGGGAAGAATTAAGAGGAAAAACAGAGGAAATGAATCTGACTAGGAACCATGAGGTTGTGAGTTCAATCCCAGGCCTCGCTCAGTGGGTGGAGGATCTGGTGTTGCTGTGGCTGTAGTGTAGGTTGGCAGATGCAGCTCTGATGCAACCCCTAGCCTGGGAACCTCCATAAGCCACAGGTGCCACCCTAAAAAGCAAAAAAATTAAAAAAAAATTATTAAAAAAGAGCAAAAACATTTCTTTGGACAGGATGTCTTAAAAAAAAATCATCTGGGGAGTTCCCACTGTGGCTCAGTTGGGGCCATTTAAAAAAAATCATCTGGGACTTCTCTGGTGGCTCAGGTTCGATTCCTGGCCCAGGAATTTCTGCATACCGTGGGCACCGCCAACAACACAACAACAGGCAAGCAGACAGGTCATCCGAAGCTTCTTTGTCCTGTGGCTTTCCCCCAGAGCCAGATATGTTTTTTGTTTTTTTTTGTTTTTTTTTTAATTTTTAAGGTTTTTTTAAATTAAAGTATAGTTGATTTACAATGTTTCTTCAATTTCTGTTGTACAACAGTGACCCCATCACACGCAGTTCCCTGAGCTGAACAGTAGGGCCCCATTGCCCATCCATCCCAAATGTAACGTTTTTGCATCCCCAACCCTGCACTGCTGTCCATCCCACCATGCCCCGGAATCCGTTTTTAATTTTTTATTTATTTTTTTTGGTCTTTTGTCTTTTTTGGGCCACACCCGTGGCATGTGGAGGTTCCCAGGCTAGGGGTCTGCGGGGAGCTGAGGAGATGCGGGAACTCAAGGAGGGGACCTTGCCTGACGGCAGAAAAACCCAAAGGCAGGCTCCTAACCAAGGAAGGGAAACTCACCTGAACGGTGCAAGCCGAAGGTGGGCTTCTGGTCAGGATAGAAGCCTGTCTGTACAGTGAAAAACCGAGGGCAGGCTGACACCTGCCTGTACGGTGCAATTCGAGGGCAGGCCTCGGGTTACACGGCTCTCATGCTGATGCTGATGGGGAAGAAATGGGGCTTTCCTGGGAAAACCATTTCCATGTTTGCGCCGGAGAACGTGGATTGTTTCTCGGGTGACCTGGTCTTTCCTGCTGTTTTATTTGTTATTCAGTTTTCCTCAGTCTTTCCTGATTGTTTACTTACTATTCTTATTTTCCATTCTTATTTTCCTGTGGTGATTTGTGATTTAACAAAAGTACAACAATATGGAGTTCCCGTCGTGGCGCAGTGGTTAACGAATCCGACTAGGAACCATGAGGTTGCGGGTTCGGTCCCTGCCCTTGCTCAGTGGGTTAAGGATCCGGTGTTGCCGTGAGCTGTGGTGTAGGTCACAGATGCGGCTCGGATCCCGCGTTTCTGTGGCTCTGGCATAGGCTGGCGGCTACAGCTCCAATTCGACCCCTAGCCTGGGAACCTCCATATGCCACGGGAGCGGCCCAAAGAAATAGCAAAAAGACAAAAAAAAAAAAGTACAACAATAATATAATAAGAATTTCATCCTGAAGGACTTTTCCCTATTCAAATCCAACTTAATTAAAAACATAGTGTTTATCTACTAACCGGTTATACAGTAAACTTTAGAGTTAGGATTTTAATAAAGTTTATAGAAGTTAGACACATATTATTCATGATCCAAAGAAACCCAGCTGTGAGTTTTGTCCTTGATTTTAGAAACTTTTAGCAGTAGCTGGCCAAGTTGATTTGTATTTTCTCACACGGTCTCTCTGCCAAGGATACTTTGAAGATAGACACTAGTCTGAAGACAAGATTTTTTGTGTCTGTAACTTCTTCGGCTTGTGGGAACTGGCTGGCCATGAGATGGTTTGTGCTGGGTCTCCTCTTTCCCACATGAGATGCTGTGCCTGTTTGTCCTTGAATTATACTCACTAAATTTAGTTAAACTAAAGATTTTAGAACATGACGTACTGCTGCTGTACCATGTGATTGAAAAACAAAATCTAAAAGCTGACCAATGTACTTTTAACACTATGATGTAATCTGTAGTTAGAAATTGTCTATATAATCAACCACTTATGCCAATAAAATTTGAGCAGTCCAGCACCCTGAAAGGAGGGACAAAGAGGCTGTCTCCGTGTGCATTTGCCAACACTGTCCATCTCCTTTGGGGAAAGTGCACTCCCTGGCTGCCGGAGCTGGCCTCTGGCAGGGGTTGAATCAGAGCTGCAGCTGCCAGCCTACACTGGAGCCACAGCAACGCAGAATCTGAGCCACGTCTTTGACCTACACCACAGGTCATGGCAATGCCAGATCCTTAACCCCCTGAGCGAGGCCAGAGATTGAACCCACGTCCTCATGGATACTAGTCAGGTTCGTTACCACGGATCCTCAATGGAACTCGACTCTATAGATAGTTAATGGGTTCTGTTTCTCTAAAGGACCCTGACTGATACTTACCCTGCTTGCTTTTGCAATAGTTGTACTTAAAGGTATTGAAAAAGTCCTTGTTAATGAACAAACTTGGGCTGAGTGTGTGGGATGCTTGTCTAACAATTCATTCTTAGCAATGAATTGTTTATCTTTCCTCTTGTGTTTTTTCTTGGATTATAATTTTGGTGAAATGGAAGTTTTCAGAGGATGGTACATCCTATTCTCAGTCTCCTATGACTTCACGCCTCCTGAAATGAGGGTAGTTACACATGGTAGAAGCAGTAAGTGTGAAATTCCATCTAGACTCTGAACACACAGGGCTGAAACCCTGGATCTGAGCCGCTCGGCAGTGGTATCCTCACTGCATGGATGATCCGCTTGGTCTTCTGGAGAATGAAAAGCCAGACGCAACTCAAAGCCGCAAGTTCAAGGTGAGTTTTTATTTTGTTTGTTTTTTGTCTTTTTAGGGCTGCATTCGCGGCATCCGGAGGTTCCCAGGCTAGAGGTTGAACCAGAGCTGCAGCTCCCAGCCTTTGCTGCAGCCATAGCAACACAGGATCCAAGCTGCACCTCACGGTGATGCAGGATCCTTAACCCACTGAGCGAGGCCAGGAATTGAACCCTCATCCTCATGGATACTAGTCAGCTTCTTAACTTCCTGAGCCACAATGGAAACTCCCGTGAAGGTGAGTTTTAACCAATAAAGACTTGTGACTAGCATCCTCCACACAGAGTCTAACTTGGCTTTCACATGAATGCATCCTTGACAGACAATAGGGGATGGAGCTGGGGGTGTGGGTGGAGGGGGAAGGCACAGCCGGGACCAGGGTGCCCTCGTGCGCATGTCTGTGGTAACTGTCCACACTGGTCCATTGGTCCAAGGCCAAGGCCTCCCTGCCCATTATACGTCCCATCATATTATGTCACATTATCGTCACTATATAACTGGGCCTCTTCACTGGCTTCCATCAGAGATCCACACGGGCCACCGATGTTCTGGGTTTTCATAGAATGTCACTGAGGTTTTGGAGCAGGGCGGCTCATTGTCACACAACGTGCAGTGTCTCTGTCTTGTTCCCCATCCCCGCTTAGCTCCCCTTCTTTCTCAGAAGCTCCATAAATTACTCTTCCAAGCTTACAGGTCGTAGTTTAACAGACATCTCGTGTTGCTTGAGAACTGTCCTGGGAGGCCTCACGTTTAGCCCCAAGGAGCTTGTCAGGGTCTTTCTCCCAAACACGTGCAGCACTTTCCCCAAGAGGTTGAGGGAAGCTGGCATTTCCCCTCCTCGTTATAACCTGACCGATGACGTGAGTTTCCCGTATCCTCAGCCTTAGGCTGCGCCCAGGGAAGACGTGTGAGAATTCCTGTCTTCAAGGCACTGAGAGTCCCGACAGACAACACACATGAAGCGGGCAGGAAACACCTCCATGCCAGGCTGTGAGGTGACTCAGGCAGGGGGCCTGAGAGACGGGCTAGGTGGGGACTCAGCGGGGAAAGGGGTTGTGGGTCTTGGGAAAGGAGCAGGATCTGGTTTGGCCCAGTGATGGGAGGAGAATGGTTCAGAGTGTGACACAGCACACACAAAGAAATGAATATGGCAAGAGCACACGAGCATGTGAGAGTATGTGTGTGCAGGTGTGTGCATGTGTGGGTGTGTGTGAGCATATGGAAACGGACCGGACTAGCCTCCATGGGGACCTGGTTCAATCCCTGGCCTCGCTCAGTGGGCTAAGGATCTGGCATTGCCCTGAGCTGTGGTGTAGGTGGCAGACGCGGCTGGGATCCTGCGTTGCTGTGGCTGTGGTGTAGGCCGGCAGCTGAAGCTCAGATTTCACCCCTAGCCTGGGAACCTCTATATGCCATGAGGGAAGCCCTAAAAAACAAAAAGCAAACCAAAAAAATCCCACGAAAAACAACATTGATGGTTTTCTTAGACCTGCTGCCCGATCTTGCTATAAAATATGCTAATAAGGATTAGCAAATAGATGACCACAAATTTTAAAAAACACTAGATTTTCTTCCCCTTTATAATCCTGTGTATTTTTCTTCAGTGAATCTAGAAACATTCTTTTTAATTTATTTTTTATTTTTTGGCTTGCCCTCGGCATGTGGAAATTCCTGGGCCAGGGGTCAAACCCATGCCACCACAGAAGTGACAACACCAGATCCTTGACTGCTAGGCCACTGGGGAACTCCCTAGAAACATTACTTTTAAAAGAGGCCCAGAGATGCCATCAGACGGCCAAATGGGTCTGGGGCACAGAAGAGGTTAAGAAACGCCACTAAATTCTCAATCTGGGTCTAAGCTGTGTTCCTTTGCATGATGTTGCTGCAGTTCACCGTAAATATGATTCATGCATCAAAGAAACTGCCAAAACATGGGACGCAATAGAACATGGTTGCCTGGAAACTAAAGGCTGATTAGATTGTTACTTTTGTAGGGTTTTTTTTTTTTTTTTTCTTTAGGGTTGCACCCACGGCATATGGAAACTCCCAGGTTAGGAATCGAATCGTAGCTGCAGCTGCTGGCCTACACCCCAGCCACAGCAATGCCAGTTCTGAGCCACGTCTGCAACCTACGCTACAGCTCATGGCAACACCGGATCCTTTAATCCAGTGATCAAGGCCCAGGAACCCACATCCTCATGGTTACTGGTTAGGTTCATTACCGCTGAGCCACAATGGGAACTCCTGGCTCTTTTTTTTTTTTTTTTTTTAAAGGAAAGAAAGCATCCATGCCTATAGCAGGTTAACACGTGGTCTCCTTGCTTCCATGTACCTCCAAAGACCACCCCTGGCGATCTCTATTCCCCAGCAGAGGTCAGAGGGCACACCTCCCATCCCCCCACACTTCCTGACTTGTGTTCTCTTTCAGCCCCTGGTCTGCTACCTGTGCAGGTGGGGATCAGCATGCTTTGAAATGATCAAAATAATCCTCTTCGTTCTAAATATTCATTAAGTCCTTCCGGTGGACAGGAACAGGTTCCGGGTGCTAAGGTATTACAATGAGCCTCCGTTTCCTCATGAATTCATAATAATATCTCACATTTTGTTGCACTTAACAAAGGACTTTCATGCTTCCCATGGGATTCTTACTCTTTCCACTGTGGCTCAGTGGCTTTAGAACCTGACATATTCTCCATGAGGATGCAGGATCCATCCTCGGCCCCGCTGGGTGAGTTAAGGATCCGGCATCGCTGAGAGCTGTGGTGTAGGTTGCAGGTGCAGCTTGGATCCGCAACGCCGGATCCTTAACTCGCTGAGCAAGGCCAGGGATTAAACCCGCACCCTCGTGGTTCCTAGTCGATTCCTTTCCGCTGCGCCACAATGGGAACTCCAGTCAAAGAATAAGATTAATCACAGAACTGAGAAAAGGTGGAAGCAAAGGCAAACAGTCAAATGAGACCAAATAATAATAGTTTAGTCATTAAGCAAAGCCAAGGACTTTTAGTTCCTCCTCAAGGGCAAAAGATCATCTTCTGAGCCATGTCCTGTGAGCTGTTTGAGATACTGGACCCCCCCTCCCACCCCCAGGCGGAGGAGGTTAATGACATGATGACCAGACTGTAGCCGTGACGTCAGGTGCCATGATTCTGAGGACTGGCCTCAAGGAAATGGGAACAAAGGGACCCTGGAGCCGAAGATGAGCTGTTCTTAAAACAGTCAAAGTGACGGTGGTCAGGCCACCCGTGACCAATTTCAAGATGACTGTCAGAGCTGACTGTATTGGAGGTGCCGTCGTGGCTCAGCGGAAATGAATCTGACTAGTATCCGTGAGGACACAGGTTCGATCCCTGGCCTCACCCAGTGCATTAAGGATCTGGCGTTGCCATGAGCTGTGGTGTGGGTCGAAGATGTGGCCTGGATCCCACGTGGCTGTGGCTAGGCAGGTGGCTACAGCTCTGATTCGACCCCATGTCTTTTTAGGGCCATACCTGCTGCATATGGAAATTCCCAGACAAATAAAGAAAAAAAAAAAAAAAAAAAGAGCTGACGGTACTGTTCCTGCAGGTAGGAAGATTTGCCCATAAAAGGTCTTGCCCACTGATTATCACTTGGAGTAGGTCCTCCCCCATCCCCCACCCCCTCATCCCCCCAACCCCCCATCCCCGTACCCTCCCCACCATGGCTGGCATCCGAAATAAAGCCAACTTGCCTTTCCACCAAGCTTGCTCTTGTTTGGCTTTAGAGCATCCAGCAGCCGGACCCCACTTTCAGTAACAATCAGGGCCCTGGCTTCCCTCATGAGACCCAAGAGAGTGGCCCAGGGGTTAGAAATGACGGTGACAGCTGCTGCCTGGCAGCTTGGAGAAACTCACAGTTTGTGTTCTCGCCTGTGCTTCTGTGACTCCCTTCACAACCTCCAAGGAAGTTCATCCTCCAAATGCAGCATAAAGCCCTTAGCCTAGACCAGTGCTTGTGGGGACCTGCAGGGCCTGGGGCAGCAGCTCCGGCCTCCAGAAGTATCCACTGTGATGGGAGAGCCATGGTTTTCAGCCCCAAATATCCCATAGGACCCCCGCTTCTGTTCTTCAGTTAACTCCCAGTTGCAGGTTTCATTTCCCTGCATCTTGACTCCGCAGACAGATGGCGAGGTGATGCATTCAGCCAGGGCCATGTGGGTTTAGGGAGCCTCTGGATGGCTTGTCTGCTGGTGACCTGGACCCTGTCACCACTGTGTGGAGATCCTAACAGGACGCTTTCCTTATAAAACCTAAGCCAGAGCTTCCGTTGTGGCGTAGTGGAAACAAAACTGACGAGTATCCATGAGGATGTGGGTTCAATTCCTGGCCTTGCTCAGTGGGTCGGGGATCTGGCATTGCCATGAGCTGTGGTTATGTTGCAGACTTCTCCTGGATCTGGCATTGCTGTGGCTGTGGTGTACATCGGCAGCTGCAGCTCTGATTCAACCCCTGGCCTGGGAACTTCCATACACCTGGGGCGAGGCCCTGAAGAGCCAAAAATCAAATCAAATCAAATCAAAGCCACCAACTTGGTACTCTGCCGTGAACACCGTTCTGGCTGCAGTTTTAAAATTTGGATGTCCCTTTGGAATGGATAAGCCATGAGATCCTGCTGTATAGCCCTGGGAACTATATCTAGTCACTTAGGATGGAGCAGGATGGAGGATAATGTGAGAAAAAAGGAATGTACCTATGTAAGTGTGACTGGGTCACCTCGCTGTACAGTAGAAAACTGACAGAACAGTGTACACCGGGTATAATGCAAAAAAAAAAAAAAATTTAAAAAAAATTAAAAAAATTAAAAAACCCTTGGATGTCAAAGAAAACCAAATCCTTTTTCTTCAGACTTCTCGACAATTTCATGCCTGAAAAAGACTAAGTGTGAATGATTTCATTTACAGACCTTGAGGAATGTTCCAATGACAAAGTGTTAAGTAGTCTACTATGAGGAAGTAAAAATTAAAAAAAAAAAAATCTTACTGGTATTACAAAAAAAAAAAGTGCAACTTGAGACACGGTAGTGTTTCTGCCTCAGAAACACCCGGTGAGCTGTTCCCGGTGCATAGATTCTGTCACAGAGATTTTCTCTGTTCTTGCAAATGCTTTTGGAGGCGCGAAAAGCTGAAGATAGAGCCGAAGATAATATTCACAACCTAAAATATACATAATGCGGAAGGTCGGCAAGGTGCAGTGATTTCAGCGGCTGGTCTTGGTCTGCTGACTGCTGGCTGTTGGGATAATCCCTCTGCGTTTCTCCAGTTACGAAGCTGCTGAGCACATCGCAGCCCTGTCGGATGGTAGCTCACATTATCTGGGTGTGTGAACTGTAGGTGGGTGCATGCATTCCAAGAAAGAAAGGGATTCTTTTTTTTTTGGTTTTTGTCCTTTTAGGGCCACATCTGAGGCATATGGAAGTTCCCCGGCTAGGGGTTGAATCAGCGCTGCTGGCTGACGCCACAGCCCCGGCCACACCAGATCTGAGCTGTGTCTGCGACCTACACGGCAACACCCGATCCTTAACCCCCTGAGCGAGGCCAGGGATCGAACCCGCCTCCTCACGGATTCTAGTCAGAGTCATCTCCCCTGTGCCACAACTCCAACTCCTCAGCCTTTCTTTTCAGAAACAACATCAGCCACCCAGCCAAATATTTTCCTGTGACGATGCTTGAGTGTTCAAAACGGAAATTGATGACTGAAACACACGTTTGGGGTTTCCTTCAAATAAAACATTGGCCCAAATAAACGCAGCCCTTGGCCAAGTCTCTTCCTACAAAGCAGAGAGTGGAAGGAAGCGACTTCTCTTGGCCATGCAGGGCTCAGCCCGTTTATTTGAACCACCTGGATTTTGTGCTCAGCTGCCTCAGGGGTTTCTGGCAGACTCGCAGGGCCCCCGAGGTAGTCCTCCTCTTGCCAGTGGCAGCGAAGTCTTTGGTGCCAAGGGCCAATGAGGAGCTGGGTGGCTTGAAATTAGCGTGCAGTTTGCTTCTTCATAATAACGGCATCTCTGAGAGCCTCACAGCTCTCCTTGGAACACAGCAAATCTGGTTCTCCCGTCTTTGCTGTTCTTCACGTTTTATTTTTTTCCTAGTTGTGGAAACAGATACTGAGAGATAGGATCTCGGCTGTATGGTGAAGATTTTTTTTTTTAATTAATTAATTTTTTTGCTTTTTAGGGCCACACTGGCGGCACATGGAAGTTCGCAGGCTAGGGGTCGAATCAGAGCTGCATCTGCCGGCCTACACCACGGCCACGGCAACGCTGGATCCTTAACCCACTAAGTGAGGCCAGGGATCGAACTGCGTCCTCGTGGATATTAGTCAGGTTCTTAACCCACTGATCCACAATGGGAACTCCTGTATTTGGTGGTTTTGAGTGGAGAGCTCAGGGCAGAAGGCGGAGGAGTGTGGCTGTGTCAGCGTCCCAGACTGTCCCCTCTGAATGTTGCCTTTCTCTTGGAAAGTCTCTCTGGATTCCTTTTGCCATTCCCGTATGTGGATATAAGCTGTATTGTTTCCATTTCCGATTCTGTCCTAGTGACTATAAGAAGAACCCCCCCCCATGTCAACTGATGCAGCCACGTGGAAAACCGCATGGAGGTTTCTCCAAAAACAAAAACTAGGACTGCCGTCCGTTCCAGCAGCCCCACTCCTGGGTATATATCCAAAACCCACTAATTCGAAAAGATACATGCACCCCAATGTTCAAAGCAACAACATTTTCAATTGCCAAGATATGGAAGCAACTCCAGTGTCCATCAACACAGGAAGGAAGCAAGCAAGCGCAGGGTATATATGCTACTCAGCCATAAAAAAACAAAAACAAACAAAAAAACTGGAATTTTGCCATCTGCAGCAACAAGGATGGACTTGGAGGGCATCACGCGAAGTGAAAGAAGTCAGAGAAAGACAAATCCTATCTGATATCACTTACCTGTGGAACCTAAAACATACAACAAACTCACGAATAAAACGAAAGCGAAGCAGACTCACAGATATGGAGGGTAAGCTAGGGGTTACCCGTGGAGGGATACCACAGGGGTGGGGGAGTGGGTGGCACCAACTATTGGGTGTAAGACAGGCTCAAGGATTGTACAGCACGGAGAATATAGCCAATGTTTTGTGATAACCTATAAATGGAAAGTAACCTTTAAAACTGTATTAATTTTTTTTTTCTTTTTAGGACTGTTCCTGTGGCATATGAAGTTCCCCGGCCAGGGACAAAAAAAAAACAAACAAAAAATCATTGATTTACGATGTTGTGCCAACTTCTGCTATACAGCAAAATGACCCAGTCAAAGAACGTATCTATTCTTTTTCTCATACTCTCTTCCATCGTGTTTGATCCCAGGAGCTTGGACATAGTTCCCGTGTTGTTCAGTAGGACGTCTTGGATGTCCACAGGCCTTGGTTTTGGGAGGCTTCCAAGGGAAGGAAGCCCTGACATCCAGGTTGCACTAACACTGCAGCAGCCTTGACTGTCTCATGATAAGACCGTCAAAGCACAGGAGTTCCCGTCGTGGCGCAGTGGTTAACGAATCCGACTAGGAACCATGAGGTTGCGGGTCCGATCCCTGGCCTTGCTCAGTGGGTGAAGGATCCGGTGTTGCTGTCAGCTGTGGAGTAGGTCGCAGACGCAGCTTGGATCCCATGTTGCTGTGGCTGTAGTGTCGGCCGGCAGCTGTAGCTCCAACTGGACCCCTAACCTGGGAACCTCCATATGCCTCGGGTGCGGCCCTAGAAAAGGCAAAAAGACAAAAAAAAAAAAAGACTGTCAAAGCACAGTAAAAGAAAGAGACACTGGTTCCCTCACAGTCACTTAATGGCAAACAAACATTTGAGGGGGTAATTATCCAGTGTCCTTGGATACAGAAACGGTGTCCTAATACGGAATGCAGTGTCCGAATACAGAAACCAGGTCTTCCCCAGGATGCATTTATTTCATCAAAGTTTTCTCTCAAAATATCTGGATGAAACACTGGTTCTTATAATAAAGAGCGGTTTTGAAAGGATCCCCTCGTTAAGTCTGTATCCTAGAACGAGGCCAACCGCCCCAAAGAGAAGCGGCAAAGTCTGTTCTGTTTTGTTCAGTAGACACCCCACCCTGGCCCAGGGAACTGAATAATGGCAGGGGTCACCCCCTGGTGGCCTCACCCTCCCACTTGATGTCTCTGCTTACAAATGTGTCACCTTTCCCCCACGGGAGGATGCCACTGACTCGGGCTTGTGGAACTGAGGGCTTGGCTGGGGCCGATCCACCTGTACCTGGTGGCCTGGTCAGCAGGTGTCTGAGTCAGGGACGCGTCAGGCTACAGAGTGTGGACAAGGGCCTCGTGGTCCAGGTTCCCTCGGCCCAGGGCTCGCTCCTAAGGAGCTACCTGACCTTTCACTGTCCAGACCATCAAAAAACTAAAGCCGTCTCTTTTCTTTTTTCTCTTCCTTTCTTTCTAGGGCCTCACGTGGGGCATGTGGAAATTGCCAGGCTTGGGGTTCAATAGGAGCTGCAGCTGCCAGCCTTTGCCACAGCTCATAGAAATGCCAGGTCCTTAACCCACTGAGGGAGGCCAGGGATCATTACGCCGAGCCACACTGGGAACTCCCTAAAGCCACCTGTTTTCTACACCACGTCTCTGCCCCCCCAGCTCCTTAGAAAGTCTCCAGGAGGTGGAGCTTGCCATTGGCTCTAGGCCCTCAGAAACGAAGGCCCCTGCTGGGACTCACGTCAGAAGAATGCAAGGGTGCTGGGAGCGTTTGGGGCAGAAATGGAGAGGATTCCACAGCAGCATCCAGAACATTCCTCCAGCAGCTGCTTTGTGTCCGGACACTGCGTGATGTTCCCACATGCCCTTGTCTTGTCCTCCTGCCGGACACTGCTGGAAGGTAGGTGGAACGGCAGCCCTGATGAGACCACGGAGATGCAGAGAGGGCCCATGACTTACTCCAGCCACACTACTTATTCTGAACCAGGTCTGTATGGCCCCCGAGCTAATGCTCTTATTTAGTTATTTGTTTTTTAGGGTCACATCCACGGCATGTGGGGGTCAAATCGGAGCAGCAGCTGCCGGCCTACACCACAGCCACAGCAACGCCAGATCTTTAACACGCTGAGCGAGGCCAGGGATGGAGCCTGCATCCTCATGGACAGTAGCTGGGTTTGTAACCTGCTGAGTCACCACAGGAGCTTCCAGGCCCTTCTGTTTCAATGCTGCCCTGCGCATGGCTGTGGGGAGCTGGCATCCTTGGCTGCTCTTCCTTGCACGATCCATGTAAACAACCTGTCTGGATGAGGGCTTGTTTTGTTATCAGCCTTGTATCTGTCAGGACTTATCTTGTGTTTGACTCTTTGGCTCAGTGGCGGGAGGCAGAGACAGAACACAAGGAGGAGGCACCCGTGGAGAGTGGAAGAAGGACCAAATAAAACATAAAGCCGTTCTTAAAGGGGACTGGGGAGCCCGAGCAGTCACGCCATGACTTGGGGCTCACACAGGACACTTAATGTTGGGTGTGCTCAGGCATGCTGTTTGTTTGTTTGTTTTCTTTCCTGGTTTCTGTTATTTGTTTTTCATCCTGAGGCTACACAAACATTAAATGCTGACCCTCAACTATTGACTGTGGACATTTTGGAGGATCAAGTACCGGAAGAAGGGACATCATAAAGGTGGGGCGAATAGTTGAATGACTCTCAGCAGCAGAGTCACTACTACCCTGGGTTCAAAGAATCTAGGGTTCAATTTTTTTTTTTTTTTGTATTTTTAGGGCCACACCTGTGGCATATGGAAGTTCCCAGGTTAGGGGTTGAATCAGAGCTACAGCTGTCAGCCCACAGCCACAGCCACACCGGATCTCAGCTGAGTCTGTGACCTACACCACAGCTCACAGCAAGGACGGATCCTTAACCCACTGAGCGAGGCCAGGGATGGAACCTGGGTCCTCATGGATACTAGTCGGGTTCCAGACTGCTGAGCCCCAACGGGAACTCCTGGGGTTCAGCTCTTGTCTCCTTGACTTAGGAGCTATCTTATGGTATCTATTTTATCTTTCCAATCAGCAAAATGGGACTATTACTTCCCTTGGGAACAGCTTCATTGGAGCTGTTGTGAGGACTGTGTATTATAACTGCCTCACCGTGCATTACTATGTGCCTCCTACATGCTAAATGCGTTATAAATCTTATTTCATTCTCACAAATCTCAGAGAGAGAGGATTGTTATTATCGCAATGCTTCAGATGAATAAACGGAGGCACCGAGAGGTTAAGCAGCCCGCAAAATACTGGAAGCCTCCGCGGCAACACGAGCCTGGGATTGAAATCCAAGGCGCCACGCCATCGTCTGAAGGCTGCGCAGCCACCTTCTGGGGAGATGCCTTTTACGGTAAAAGCGTGTCTGGACCTCGGGAGCCTTCTCGGCCCATTCTCGTCTCTTTGAGGCCTTGTCGGAAGACCACTCAACAGCGAACTCGGACTTGTCCGGCCTACTGGTGGACCGAGAGATTACTTGGGGCGCTGGCTCCCGGTGTCCCCTCTCTGGCTGGGGATGGGGTTTTGCGCTCGGTACCCAGATCGCCGGGCATTGTGGGCTCAGCGTTCGGGTCTCCTTGGTAACGCCAACCAGGGGAGGCCGTGCGGCCTTCTTCCCACCCCAGAGGCGGCAGAAAGGACTGGAGCGGCCTTTAGCGTCCCGAGGCCGCCGCCGAGCCGCCCGGCCCGTGGGTTCCTGCAGGCGGGAGAGGCCGGGGCCGGCCTGGCGGACGCGCGGCCGGGGCTGCTGGAGGGGATGGCGCCCCTGAAGCGGGGCGGCCCGCGGGGCGCCGGGGCCGAGGCGGCGGGGCGGCGCGGGGCCGGTGACGGCGGCTCCTGCTCGGGCTGCTGGTGCTGGAGGCGGCTCTTCCGGCGGAGTGCGGCCCGCGGGGCGCGCAGGAAGAAGGCCCGGTACGTTCGGCCCGGCCCGGCGGCTCCGGAGCGTGGCCGCTGGGGCCCCGCGGGCCTGCGGAGGCTGTTGCAGAGGCTGGCGGCCTGGAGGCGGCGCTACCTGCGGTGCGGGGAGCGGTCGGAGAGGCTGGAGGAGATCCCGCTGCTGGCGCTCGGGCGCGCGCAGGAGGGCGATTAGGCCGCGGCCTCCGGGAGCGCCGCCCCGGCCGGCTCCCTGCACCGAGAACTGTGGTTTGGTTTGGTTTTGTTTAGCAAAGACAAGAAATGAAATAAGCCCAATTACATTTGCATGAAAGAACTCGGTTTGTTGTTGTAGGTTATTCTTTTGGGGTTTTTTGGGGAGGGGGCGGGAGGAGGTTATGCCTTTGACCCAGCGTCTCCTGCTGAGGCCTTAGTGCTGTGAACTGCCTGCTCTCTCAAGGCCCAGGGCCTCGATGCAGTACCAGAGCCGGAGGCCCCAGATCCCTCGGCCAGGCCGCTGCGTGTTCTCTGGAGGTTGCTGCCTGGCTGGTTATTGCTGAACGGGGGTGGGTGGGTGGGTGGGGTGGTGGCCGACTCTGCCTCCACAGCTCTGGAAGAAGGTGGGTGGGGCAGAGGTCTTCCGTTGGAGCCATGCCCTTAGGGCTTAAAGCATTTAAAAACATTTTTTTTTTTCTTTTAAAGAGGGATCCTTGAAAGCTTCCCCCAAAAGAGCAAACTCTGCTTTTATCTTTAGTTTATAGACGTTTATGAAGCCCTGTAAACTTGCATTAGAACTAAGGCCTGGGGGCTGGATTGCAGGGGTTTGAAAACTAGTGCTGGAGATTAAAGGGCAAAGGGAGAAGAATCTGGGAAGCTCTTGGCTTGGTCTTTATCCACTCTTTCCTCATCAATAAAAACCTGCTAATGATACTCTGGCTCTACAGGCCTGTGAGGATGAAAGTAAAATATTAGAAGTGAAAGTGCTCGAAGTATTCTGAAAGAGCTATATGCAGTCAAGGTATGTATTAAACTGGTATAATTGTCTCTCCCTGGGCTATTCCCAGACCACTATCCACCCCACAGCCCTCCCTTCCCACCCCAACCAGCCCAAACTGCTCTTTAGTCATTTAATATTTTATTTATTTATTTTTATTTATGTTTTATTTTTTCTTAGGGCCACTCCCACGGTATATGGAAGTCCCCCAGGCTAGGGGTGGAATCGGAGCTGCAGCTGCTGGCCTATACCACAGCCACGGCAATGAGAGATCTGAGCCACGTCTGCGACCTGCACCACAGCTCATGGCAACACTGGATCCCTGACCCACTGATCAAGGCCAGGGATCAAACCCGAGTCCTCCCATGGTTACTAATTAGATTTTTCTGCAGCTCCACAACAGGAACTCCTAATATTTTATTTTTTTATGGCCGCACCCCAGCATATGGAAGTTCCACTGTGGCACAGTGAAAGGGATGGAACCCTTTCCTCTGCAGGGACCAGAGCCACTGCAGTTGGATTCTTAACCTACTGCGCCACAGCAAGAACCCCCCCAAACTGCCCTTTAAACTAGCATGCTAGGAGTTACCGTCGTGGCTCAGCAGTTAACAAACCCAACTAGCATCCATGAGGACACCGGTTCGATCCCTGGCTTTGCTCAGTGGGTTAAGGATCCCGAGTTGCTGTGAGCTGTGGTATGGGTAGCAGATGTGGCTCAGATCCCACGTTGCTGTGGCTGTGGCATAAGCCAGCAGCTCTGATTCGACCCCTAGCCTGGGAACCTCCATATGCCACGGGTACAGTCCTAAAAAAAGCCAAAAAGCCAAAAAAAAAAAGTAAACTAGCAAGCTAACAGACTCTTAGACTTCGAAAACAAACTTATGATTACCAAAGGGGAAAGGGGGAGGAGAGGGATAAATTGGGAGTTTGGGATTAACACCTACACACAACTATATATAAAACAGATGGGAGTTCCTGTCGTGGCGCAGTGGTTAACGAATCCGACTAGGAACCATGAGGTTGCGGGTTCGGTCCCTGCCCTTGCTCAGTGGGTTAAGGATCCGGCGTTGCCGTGAGCTGTGGTGTAGGTTGCAGACGCGGCTCGGATCCTGCATTGCTGTGACTCTGGCGTAGGCCGGTGGCTACAGCTCTGATTCGACCCCTAGCCTGGGAACCTCCATATGCTGTGGGAGCGGCCCAAGAAATAGCTAAAAAGACAAAAAAAAAAAAAGATGATCAACAGCAACCTACTGTAGAGCACAGGGAAATCAATATGTTGTAACAGCCTATAGGGGAAAAGAATCTGAAAAAGAATGGATATGTGTATATGTATAACTGAATCACTTTGCTGTACATGTAACACAACATTGTAAAGCAACTATACGCCAATATAAAACAAAAATTTAGAAAAAAAAAAAAAAACCTAGAAAGCTAGAAACCGAGTGGGTCTCCAAGTTCTTCACTTGCTGACATGGCTGGGGAGCTCCTGAGGCTTTTCAGGGGTCTCCCCATACCCTTGACCTGGAGAGTCAATCTCTGGGGAAGGGGGGTGGGGATCACCACCTGTTTAGTTCATTACAGTGGTAGGGCAGTGATGAGGGATCCTGTGGCAGGAATCTGGGAAACTGAGTAAAGCAGAAAAAAGCAAGGCAGAGGCCAGAAGGCTGGGGCCAGGAACTGGGGCCCCACAAGACAGAATTCTTTGTAATTGAAGTTAGGTGTATGTTGTATGTTTACTAAGTCCTGTATCCTGGCCTTGTCCAGACAACTTAAATTATTCTATAGGGTTGTGATAAGGGAATACATTTTCATGAGAAAAGCCATTATGCCTCATAGCCAGCCTCCATCCTTTTAAGGAGACCAGTCCGGCTATCATGGCTTATTGCTGATTGGACCAGGGATCCTAAGATGCCTGAATTAAAAACTACTCCATAGAGGGCAGCCCAATGGAAGCTTCCTTCCTTGGAAAGGTTGAAGCTGAGGCCAAAAAAGAGACAAACCATTGGAAAAATACCAAATTGCTGAATCCTCTGGAGTTTGAACCATCGTGGTGCAGTGGAAATGAATCCAGCTAGGAACCATGAGGTTGTGGGTTCAATCCCTGGCCTTGATCAGTGGGTTAAGGATCTGGCATTGCCATGAGCTGTGGTGTAATTTGAAGCTGTGGCTCGGATCTGGCATTGCTGTGGCCGTGGCGTAGGCCGACAGCTGTAGCTCAGATTCGACTCCTAGCCTGGGAACCTCCATATGCTGTGGGTGCGGCCCTAAAAAGACATTTAAAAGAAAAAAAGCCATAAGGATGCTAGGGATATAGCCAACAAAACATGTTTTCTTGTGCAGAGAAATGTAAAACCTTATTAAAGGACACTGGCGATCAGCACACCTGCAGTGATAGGTCATGTTCTTGGATAAAGACTCAAATTCAATTCCAATAGGATTTGTTTGTGTGTGTATGACTGGGGAAGCTGATCCCAAAATATACGTGGAAGAGAAAAGGATGAAGAACAGCCAAGCTTCCTGAAGAAATTGGAGAGTTTGCTTCATCACATATTAAGAGGTATTACAAAGCCTTAGTAATGAAGATAGTGTATCCTTAGTCTGGAGACAGTAAGTAGGCCAATGAAGCTTGAGAGAGTCAAGAAACAGGGAAAATTGGGTAATGGAAATAGAATTTGTAGGATAATGGGTCAAGGATAGACTAGTCAGTGTTTTGTGTTGGGGAAATAGTGATTATGGGAAAAAAAATAGATTGGAACCAGGAGTTCCCATTGTAGCTCAGTGGAAAGGAATCTGACTAATATCCACGAGGACGCGTGTTCGATCCCTGGCTCTGCTCAGTGGGTTAAGGATCTGGCGTTGCTGTGGCTGTGGTATAGGCTGGCAGCTGTAGCTCTGATTTGACTCCTAGCCTGGGAACCTCCATATGCTGTGTGTGCAGCCCTTAAGAGAAAAGACAAAAAAAAAAAATAATAGATTGGAACCTTAACTTGCACACACGCAGCAGCTCAGTTTTGTTGGATTAAACTCTTGAGTGCAAAAAGCAAACATTAAAATTTTTAGAAGAAAATTAAAGAGAACATCTTTCCAATTTAGAAAAAGATGGATTTCTTCTCCTCCTCCTCCTCCCTCTCCCCTCCTCCTCCTCCTTCTTCCAACACGGGGCAGCAGCTTGATGTGGGATCTCGGTTCCCAGGTCAGGGACTGGACCAGGGCCACAGAAATGCAAGCTCTGAATCCTAACCTTCCATCTTCCAGGGAGCTTCCAAGACGGAGCCTCCCTCCCTCCTCCCTCCCTTCCTCTCTTCCTTCCTCTACTCCTCTCCTCTCCCCTCCTCTCCCTATTGGCTTTTCCCCCTCTCTCTCTCTTTTTTTTTTATGGCTGCACCTGTGGCATATGAAAGTTCCCAGGCTAGGGGTCCAATGAGAGCTACAGCTGTGATTTACACCACAGCTGCTGCAACTCGGGATCCTAGCCACATCTGTGACCTATGCTGCAGCTTGAAGCAATATCGGATCCTTAACCCACTGTTTGAGGCCAGGGATTGAACCTGACCCCTCATGGACTCTGTGCTGGGTTCTCAACCCACTGAGCCACAACAGGAACTCCTGAGATGAATTTCTTAAGATGCAAAAAATATTTGCCAAAGAGAAAATACTGATAAAATTACTGACTTTTTTTTTTAATTTTTATTTTTGTCTTTTTTTAGGGCCTCACCTGCAGCATATGGAAGTTCCCAGACTAGGGGTCGAATCAGAGCCGCAGCTGCCGGCCTGCACCACAGCTACAGCCATGAGGGATTTGAGTCATGCCTGTGATCGACACCACAGTTCATGGCAACACTAGATCCTTAACCCACTGAGAAGGACCAGGGATCGAACCTGCATCCTCATGGATTCTAGTTGGGTTCATTACCACTGAGCCACAACAGGAGCTCCCTAATTTATTTTATTTTTATTTTGCAGCAGCTTGACATGGGATCTCAGTTTCTAGAGCAGGGATTGAACCTGGGCTGCAGAGGGGAAAGCCCTGAGTCCTAACCACTAGACCGCCAGGGAACTCCCTATTATTGACCTCTTTAAAACAAACTTGGGAGTTCCTGTTGTGGCTCTGTGGTTAACGAATCTGACTAATATCCATGAGGAGGCGGGTCTGATCCCTGGCCTCGATCAGTGGGTTAAGGATCCCGAGTTGCCATGAGCTGTGGTGTAGGTCGAAGATGTGGCTTGGATCTGGCATTGCTGTGACTGTGGTGTAGGCCAGCAGCAACAGCTCCGATTGGACCCCTAGCCTGGGAACCTCCATATGCCTCAGGTGTGGCCCTAGAAAAGGCAAAAAGACAAAAAAATAAAATAAAAAAATAAACTTGTTTATCAAAGCATACCTTAAAGATAGTGAAAAGACAAATTTCAAAGTGGGGGAAAATATTTGTAGCACATACAACTGTTAAAGAATAGTAGCCAGGATATGTAAATATTTCTACAAATCAGTAAGGAAAGATAAATAACCTTGGAGTTCCCGTCGTGGCTCAGTGGTTAATGAATCCGACTAGGAACCATGAGGTTTTGGGTTCGATCCCAGGCCTTGCTCAGTGGGTTAAGGATCCGACGTTGCCATGAGCTGTGGTGTAGGTTGCAGACACGGCTCAGATCCATGTTGGTGTGGCTTTGGCATAGGCCGGTGGCTACAGCTCCGATTCAACCCCTAGCCTGGGAACCTCCATATGCCGAAGGAGCGGCCAAGAAATGGCAAAAAGACACAAAAAAAAGAAAAAAGAAAAAAAGAAAAATAACCTAATAGAAAAATAGGCTAAAGATAGGACAGATACTGCACAGAAAAAAAAAAAAGAAACATAGATTCTTAATCTTATTAATAGTCAGGAAAATGCAAATCAAAAGCACAGCTATTTCACTTATTGTATTTTGCATCTCTTCTTGCTTAAGTTTTAAATCTTGTACTTCTTTGCTCAACATTTGCTGTAAATTATCAGTCTTTGCCTCCAGTTTATTTCCAATGTCTTGCATCATCTTCAGCATCATCAGTCTAAAGTCTTTTTCCTGGAGGCTCATAATCTCCAGATCATTTAGCTGTTTTTCTGGGTTTTTTCCCTTGTTCCCTTATCTGAGTTATAGTTTTCTGCATTTTCATTTTTATAGGTTTTTGGCGTGGTCTCCTTTTTTGCAGACAATAGAGTTGTAGCCTCTCTTTATTTTATTGTATTTTATTGCTTTTTAGGGCTGCACTCGCGCATATTGAGGTTCCCAGGCCAATTGGAGTTACAGCTGCCAGCCTACGCCAGAGCCACAGCAAGGCCAGATCCTAGCCGCAGCTGTGACCTACACCACAGCTCAAGGCAACGCCGGATCCTTAACCCACTGAGCAAGGCCAGGGGTTGAACCTGCAGCCTCACAGTTCCTAGTCAGATTAGTTTCCGCTGTGCCACGCAGGGAACTCCACCTCTCTTACTTCTGATGTCTCCCCCCACCTCCCCCATGGCTGAAGTGGGTCCAGGGCTTGCTGTAGGCTTCCTGATGGGAGGGCCTGGTGCCTGCCCACTGGTGGGTGGGGCTTTGTCTCTGGGTGAGATAAGAGGCCGCTGTGTGCCTGGGGGTCTTCAGCAGCCTGTTTGCTGATGGGTGAACTGTTGCTGGGTCGGGGGCTTCTCAGCGCTGATGGGAGCGGCCGGATTCTCCCCACGTGGCCGCCTAGAGAGGAGCGCACGCCGGTGGCCACTCTCAAGACCTTCGCCTCCAAGTCCTTCCCCCACAACGAGCCACAGTCCCCCCCCACCCCGTTTTCCCAGGAGATCCCCCAAGAACTGCAGTCAGGTCCGACCCAGATTCCTATGGAGCCTCTGCTTTGCCCTGGGACTCAGTGCCCGTGAGAGCCTGTGTGCGCCCTTGGAGAATGGGGTCTCCGTCTCCCCCAGTCCCGTGGAGCTCCTGCGCACCAGCCCCAGGGCCTTCAATGCCAGATGCTCCAGGGGCTCCGTCTCCCAGTGCCAGATCCCCAGGCGTGGGGACCCGAAGTGGGGCTCAGAACTCTCACTCCTGCAGGTGAGTCTGTGATACAGTCACTTTCCGGTCTCTGGGGCTGCCCCGCCGGCGGGAATGGGGGTGCTTCTATCACGTCGTCGCCCCTCCTTCTGTCTTGATGTGGCCTCTTCTTTGCCTTGCGGAGTAGGATGTCTTTTGGAAAGTTTCCAGGCCATTTGGTTGAAGGTTGCTCAGCCTTTGGTTGTAATTTTGTTGTTTTTATGAGAGAAGCCGAGCTCCAGTTCTGTTCCGCCGTCTTAGTTCCGTCTTGGCCGGTCCGGTTTAAAGCCAAGCGCTTGGCATTGGTAGGCTTCATTTGTGTGTAGGCTCTCACCCTAGGGGCGTCTGCTCTTCTCGTCCTGATTGTAGTGCCTGCTCCATCCCTCTTGCGCTCTCTGTGAGCCGCAATCCCAGTTTCCAAAAGCACAGCTAGAGGCCAATTTATGCTGACCAGATTGGCAATCATCAAAGAGTTAGCCCATATCAAGTCTTGGCAAGGGTGTGCAGTAGTAGGAACGAAAATCTGCTGGTGAGAGAGGAGAGTGTTACAGCTGCTTCAGAAAACAATCTGTTGTTGCTCTTGGGGGCTGCCGCATATGGAGGTTCCCAGGCTAGGCTTCGAACTGGAGCTACAGCTGCCAGCCTACACCACAGCTCACGGCAACGCTGGATCCTTAACCCACTGAGCGAGGCCAGGGATTGAACCCCTGTCCTCATAGATACTAGTTGGGTTCGTTACCATTGAGCAGGACGGGGATCCCCCAAAACAATTTTGGGTATCCAGTATAGAAGATAGATGGGCTTTCAGATGATTTGTCAAATCAAATATCTACCAGGGGCTTTGATTTTTTTCCCATCATGCACCTGGGAGAAAAATGCCACGATCCTCGTCGGATCTGTAAGAAAAAAAATTTTTAAGGTCCCGGTCACTTTTAGGAATACTGAGGTGTCATTCACGACCTTACAATTAAGTCAGTGAATTAAGGTAAGCAAAGCAAAGACAGGTCTCTTTGGAGGTTATTTTCACAGGATGTGGTGACAATGTCTAAAATCTAACCAGCCCCTGCTGCTCAGAATTGCAAACAGCGATGACCAGTCACGTGTCCACCTTACATGGCAGCAGAGGACACACTCTCTTGAAAGTTTTGAACCAAATCGAGCAGATCCTCTGAACAAATCTTGTGATGGTGAGTGTTGTCCTCCTAGAGACCGGGAGGCATCAGGGTACAGCTCATACCTTTGAATGATGAAGAAAATACTTTATAAGCCCAGGCTCTGAAATTTCATTATATGACATTATAAGAAAAGAACTAGCCTGTGGAGCTCTGTTTGACAGCACATGGAGAGAAGGCTGAAGAGGATTTTATTTAATGAAAGGAATGCATTTTTTCCCTAAAAATTAATAAAGTTGCTGTGCACAGTCTGCCCAACCTTGCAGCTCCACTCCCAGAGGGACCGTCCCGTGTGCAGTAGAAAGTATGCCCTACTGTATGCAAAGAAGTATTGCTCATAAGAGGGGTCAACTGAAACAGCCCAAATGTCCACGAAAAGTAGACTATATAAATAAAATTAGGAATAGTTATTCAAGAGAATAGTACACAGTAGTAAAAAATGAACTAGAAATACATGCATAAACATGCATGAATTTAAAAATATATAGACTTGTAGGAGTTGCCGTCGTGGCTCAGTGGTTAACGAACCCAACTAGCATCCATGAGGATGCAGGTTCAATCCCTGGCCTCCCTCAGTGGGTTAAGGACCCGGCATTACTGTGAGCCATGGTGTAGGTCACAGATGCGGCTCGGATCTCACGTTGCTGGGGCTGTGTGTAGGCCAGCAGCTGTGGCCCCGATTTGACCCTAGCCTGGGAACCTCCATATGCTGTGGGTGCGGCCCTAGAAAGACAAAAAAGACCAAAAAAGAAAAAAAAAATGGGAATATATACAAAGTGATTCCATTTATAAAAAAGTTGAAAAAAAGGTAAAACCAAATAATATACTGTCTAGGGTATATAATATATGTGGTATATAATATAATGTATGTGGGTATTAAAACTCATCAAAAAAAAAAAAAAAGAAGGAAAGAAAAAAAGCAAAGAAGAAGTTCCTGTTGTGGCTCAGCAGAAATGAACCCTACTGGTATCCATGAGGATGCAGGTTCGATCCCTGGCTTCGTTCAGTAGGTTAAGAATCCTATACTGCTGCAGCTGTGGCGTAGTTCCCCTGGCCTGGGAACTTCCATGCTACCAGCGTGGCCCTAAAAGCAAAAAAAAAAAAAGAAAAAAAAATCAAAGGAATAGTTAACACACAGTTTGGGATAGCGTTTCCCTGTAGTGGGGAGGGAGATGGCACTTCTTAGGTCCTGCTCATGCTCTATTTTTTAAGCAGGATGATGGGTACAGAGAGGTGTTCCTTTTATTTTTCAGACTATACACATACATCCTATATGTTCTTTCACATACATATATTTGTGTAGATAAAACAAAAAATTTTTTTAGAATGTTCAGAAAATATCTATTTAACACTTTCCCAATTTTTTCTTGTAAAATATGCATCACAAAAAATTTACCATAGGGGAGTTCCCGTTGTGGCGCAGTGGTTAACGAATCTGACTAGGAACCATGAGGTTTCAGGTTTGATCCCTGGCCTTGCTCAGCGGGTTAAGGATCCGGCGTTGCTGTGAGCTGTGGTGTAGGTCGCAGACATGGCTTGGATCCCGCATTGCTGTGGCTGTGGCGTAGGCTGGTGGCTACAGCTCCGATTAGACCCCTAGCCTGGGAACCTGCATATGCCGCAAGAGCAGCCCAAGAAATGGCAAAAAGGCAAAAAGACAAAAAAAAAAAAATTTACCGTCATAAGCATTTTTAAGTGTACAGCTCAGTGGTATTAAATACATTTATAATGTTATGCTACGATCACCACTCTCCATCTCCAGAACTCCTTTCATCTCGTAAAACTATCCCCATTCATCAAACACTCCCCATTCCTTCACCACCACCCCCCTCACCCAAGTCCCTGCAACCACCATTCTGCTTTCTGACCCTATGGATTAGGATTGCTCTAAGTACGTCACTTAAGTGGAGCCCGCACCTATGTCTTTTTGAGACTGGCGTATTTCACTATAACGTCCTCAAGAGTTATCCGTGTTGGTGCATGTGTCACACTTGCCTTTTTTTTTTTCTTCTTTTTAGGGGTGAACCTGCAGCATATGGAAGTTCCCACGCTAGGGGTGGAATCGGAGCTACTGCTGCCGGTCTACACCACAGCCACAGCAATGCTGGATTCTTAACCCATTGAGTGAGTCCAGGGATCGAACCCGTATCCTCACGGATACCAGTGGGATTCGTTTCCGCTGCGCCACAATGGGAACTCCCACATTTGCCTCGTTAAATTGAGTAATATTCCGTGGTATGTCTATACCATGTCTTGCTGATCCACGTATCTGTTGACCGATGCTTGGGTTGCTTCCATGTCTTAGCGATTGTGAATAAGATCATCAGTGTTCAAGCTTTTTTCAGGACTCCACTTTTCTTTCTTTCTTTTTTTTTTTTCTTTTTCTTTTTTGGCTGCCCTGCGGCTCATGGAATTCCCTGGGGCAGGGATCAGATCTGAGCCACAGGTGCAACCTACACGGCAGCTGCAGCACTACTGGATCCTTAACCCACTGTGCCGGGCCAGGGACTGAACCTGCGTCCTGGTGCTGCAAGAGACGCTGCTGATCCTGTTGCGCCATGGCGGGAACCCCTCATTTCTACAAAAATGTCGTTTATGGGGTGAATGGGACATGAAGGTGCATGAACTTTTGTCGTGGCGCGAACTCAGGGAACGTTGGACTGTCAGGGATGAAGGAAGGGAGCCTTTGTTGTGGCTTTCAGGTTTTTTTCTTTTTTAAATTACTCAGTGAATTTTGTTACATTTACAGGTGTACAACAATCATCACAACCAAACTTTATAGCTTTTCCATCCCCAACCCCCAGCCCATCCCTCCACCTCCCAACCTGTCTCCTTTGGAAGCCATACGTTTTCCAAAGTCTGTGAGTCAGTATCTGCTCTGCAAAGAAGTTCATTGTGTCCTTTTTTTTAGATTCCACATGTCAGTGATAGCATTTGATCACTTTCAGTTTTAGCTGAAAAAACGTGGAAACTGTTTTATGCTGATAGGAACGATTCAGGGGAGAAATGTTTCAAAGGAGAGAAGGAATAAGATTGGAGCCGATCCTTGAGGGGTGAGAGAGGATGGGCTCTAGACCTAGTGACAAAGTAAGGATTAGCTTTTTTTTTTTTTTTTGCCACACCCTTGGCATGTGGAAGTTCCCAGGCCAGGGTTCAAACCCATGCCACAGCCGTAACCTGAGCTGCTGCAGTGACAATGCCGGATCCTTAACCCGCTGGGTCGCAGGAGAACTCCAAGAAGGGTTAGCTTTTCAAAACAGTAAGGACGTTTTCCCATTGTAACCGGTGGTGACTCTGGGGACAAGCTCAGATGAGTATGTAGACTGGAAAACGGGAAGTTGTGAGATAATAGTAAATACATGTGTTGGTCTTTGGCCCCGATTCCAGGCAGAGCCCCTAAAACCCTGTAAATTCCTAAGTGACAAGAGCACTAGGAGTAACGTGTTCTATTGTGGCTACTCTGGGCGGGTGCTGGATGGTTCCTGTCACCGGAAAGACCAAGCCATGATTAGAAGCTTGAACTTTTTTCTTTTTTTTTTTTTTGTCTTTTTGGGGCTGCACCCGCAGCATATGGAGGTTCCCAGGCTAGGGGTCGAATCGGAGCTGTAGCCACCAGCCTACACCACAGCCACAGCAACACGGGACCTGAGCCACATCTGCGACCTACACCACAGCTCATGGTAACACCGGATCCTTAACCTACTGAGCGAGGCCAGGGATTGAACCTACAAACTCATGGTTTCTAGTCGGATTCGTTTCTGCTGCGCCATGACAGGAACTCCTAGAAGCTTGAGTTTTTATCCCCTCCTCACACGTCTCTAGAAAAGTGAGAGGGGCAGAAAATGGAGTTAGTAATTAATCATGTTTATGTCAAGAAGCCCCCATAAAAATCCCAATAGTATGGGGTTTGGAGAGCTTCCTGGTGGCTGAACGCACCCGCACATGGGGAGGGTGACATAGCTCAACTCCCCGGGGACAGAAACTCCTGCTCCTGTGGGCTCTCAGACCTTGCCCTGGATATCTCTTTATCTGGCTGTCCATCTGTATTTTTTAAAAATATACTTGGAGGAGTTCCCATCGTGGTGCAGTGGTTAACGAATCTGACTGGGAACCATGAGGTTGCAGGTTTGATCCCTGGCCTTGCTCAGGGGGGTTAAGGATTCAGCATTGCTATGAGCTGTGGTGTAGGTTGAAGACATGGCTTGGATCCTGCGTAGCTGTGGCTGTGGTATAGGCTGGCGGCTACAGCTCCGATTCGACCCCTCACCTGGGAACCTCCATATGCCACGGGAGTGGCCCTAGAAAAGGCAAAAAAAAAAAAAATCATATACTTGGAGTTCTCGTTGTGGCTCAGCAGTAATGAACCTGATTAGTATCCATGAGGTTTCGGGTTCGATCCCTGGCCTTGCTCAGTGTGTTAAGGATCTGGCGTTGCCGTGAGCTGTGGTGTAGGTTGCAGAAGCAGCTCCGATCCCGAGTTGCTGCAGCTGTGGTGTAGGCCAGCGGCTACAGCTCCGATTTGAACCCTAGCCTGGGAACCTCCAAATGCTGCAGGAGTGGCCCTAGAGAAAAAAAAAAAAAAAAAAAAGAAATCATATCCTTTCATAAACTGGTAAATGGAAGTGTTTCCCTGAGTTTTATGAGCCACTGTAGCAAATCAATCAAACTCCAGGAGTGGGTTGTAGGAACCCTAGATCTGTACCCACTTGGACAGAAGTTGCCGGTTACCTGGGGACCTGTGATGACCAGCGATTGGCATGTCAAGTGGGGGGCAGTCTGGTGAGATGAGCCCTCAGCCTGTGGGACCTGAGGCATCTCCAGGTAGACGGTGTCAGAATTCAGTTGTAGGCCCACCAGCTGGTGTCATGGAGAATTGCTTGGCGTGTGGAAAAGCCCCACAGATTTGGTGACAGAAGTGTCATAAGGGAAGTGTTCTGTGTGACAGTAAGGAGAAACACAGAGCTGGGAAAACGGGGTATTTTTCCCCCCAATACAGAGCTCAACTGCCTAAATTGCCTCTTTTTAAAAAAATTTGTTTTTTAGGGCAGCATATGGAAGTTATCAGGCTAAGGGTTGAATTGGAGCTGCAGCTGCCAGCCTACACCACAGCCACAGCAACACCCAGGTGTGATCCGAGCGGCCCCTGCGACTCGCACCACAGCTCATGGCAATGCCAGATCCTTAACCCACTGAGTGAGACCAGGGATCGAACCAGCGTCCTCATGGATGCTAGTCAGATTCGTTTCCGCTGCGCCAGGACGGGAACTCCACCTGTTTTCAATGAGAGGCAAAGTGAGGTTCTCAGCAGTGTGACGAGAAGGCCTGAAGGGCCGTCCAGGAGAGGAGGTGAGCAGACCGAGGGGCCTGCAGGCCGCTCCCCTACCCTCCTCGGGAGGGGCCTTGTCTCTTTCCCCAGAAGCCGGGATTGGCGCGGTTATGCTCTTTGTCGGTGAAGACACTGGTCCACGGTCTTGTGCTCGAGAGGAATACACGGGAGTAGCTGTACTTGTAAATAAAAGAGAAATAAATACCTCATGGAGAAGGGCTGTCATTGCAGAGCAGATGGGATTCCCGGGTTTTAAAAGTAACCTCCCTATATTGGAGTTCCCGTTGTGGCTCAGCAATAATGAACCCGACTGGTATCCATGAGCACGTAGGCTGGATCCCTGGCCTCGCTCAGTGGGTTAAGGATCCGGCGTCGCTGTGAGCTGTGGTGTGGGTTGCAAGTGCCGCTCGGATCTGGCGTTGCTGTGGTCTAGGCTGGTGGCTACAGCTCTGATTCGACCCCTAACCTTGGAACTTCCATATGTCGAGGGTGAGGTCCTAAAAAAATAACCTCCCTACTAGGTGTCAGACTACAAGGAGGTACTGTACAACAGAGGGAATAGAGCCAATATTTTGTAATAACTGTAAATGGAGTGTCACCTTTAGAAGTTGAAAAAAAACATTGAACAAAACTAACAAAAATAACCTCCCACCCCCACTTCCCCCACAAACACAAACATGTAACCGTTGTAGTGTCCTGGGGGTCAGAAAGCACTAGAAAACAGTTCTTAGAAAAGTATTTTTTAATAAATTGATGTATTTCAATGTTAACATGATAGCCCAATGCTATATCAAGGTAGCAAAAGTGAAGATTCCTGGTATTTTTTTTTTTTAATATAAACACTATGAATGACAGTACATTTGCATTCAACTTCACGAGAAATTATCTTCGGGTTCAAAAAGATTCTTTAACAGCCGTAAGACCTTGCAAATGATGAAGATGTGTGTGGACTGAGTAGACAGAGGGAGTCTAATGACTGGGCTGCGCTCTGAAACCTCACAGAAGGGAAGGAGATACAGCGGCAGGATGGCCAGCTTGCTGAACAAAGAACCCAAGCCTTTTAAACCGAGTCACGGAAAGAAAATACAGCATGTATCAAAATTACAGCATACTGGATAGAAATGGAGCCGCAAGAAGACACACAGATTCGAACCCTGAAGCAGTGAATGTGTTTCTACCCGTCTTGCGGTGGAAAGAGGCTGTGGATGTGGGGTCCTGCAGCTGCCATAGAGCAGAATCTCCTCCCACGCACCATGCTAGCCATCGGCTTAAAACCAGGATTCCCTGCTCTGTACAAATGCTGGTGGTGAGAACCTGCGCTATTGCTGTGGGTCAGAGCAACCATTGGCTGGATTTCAGGGATCGAGTGGAGGCTTCCTGTACTGCATCGCTGCCTCCTGCAATTCCGCAGGCTCCGCTTTCCAAAGCCGGTGCCCCCTTCTTAGGATTGAAGACAAAACCAAAAGCAAACCCAACGGCCCCGAAAACAAAGAGGAGAAACCAGGAGCTTCTGACTCCCTCAAGGCTCTCCGGCTGCCTCAGCCACATGAGAAACGCGTTTCACTTGGTTACAACCACAAAGAGAGCATCTGACGCCATCACGTCACAGGTATCTTAATGACGGCATCTGTGATAGAGGATTTTTCTTAACAGAGCTCAGGCTGAGAGCGAGATTCTCCTCCTCCAAGGGCGAGGGAAAGGTGGCTAAATGTTAGTTAATTCAATTCCTTCTCAGCTTTGAACTGCAATGAGCAAACTAACTTAAATGGGAATTTCTAAAGCAAAGACACTTAGCTCTCGACCTCGAATGGGATTAGATTGCGAGCAATCTCATGTCCAACATGTTATCTTACTGTATGGTAACTGGCCTTAGGCCACTATTTCTTTTTACCAGGGTCCTTAACGTCATTTCTAAACTCTAAATGCTGCGGATGAACGTCAATACAACACAGTAACACGAAAGTCATTTGTATGCTGGGCTTGGAGAACTGCGGGAGGGTCCTGGGGCCCCCCCGCCACGTGCCTAAGTGACCACCGCTCTGCCATGCGCGTCAGGAGCACAGATTTAAAATCATGTACATGTGAATAGATTAGAAAAAACTGGAATCCACATTATTTTAAAAAGAACCCAAGCAAACTGCATCAAACGTTTTTTTCACTAACCTGGGTTTTGGTGATAAGACTCTTCTTGGAGTGAACTAAGTCATTGTCAAGAGTCTTTTTAGCATTTTGTTCTAAATCTCATTTTTAGACCCGAACCAAGTCAACTTGCCATAAAGATGATATATTCCTTCCTCTCTCATCTCTTAAAACAAGTGCTCTGTCCCCTGCCCCCACTCTCCCCTGCGAGAACTGAGAATAATCCGCCAAGGCTTTCCTTTCCAGAAACAAAACCGCCAAAAGCATAAATTAGGTTAAGTGGGTTCATTTTCCTCAGGTCAAACCCAAAGTTTATTTCCCCTATGAACAGGGTGTGCTTAATTTGATAAAAATCAATCAAAATCAGCTTATGGAAAAGTTAAAAAATGTAGTTTACTGAAGGATATGGGTCCTTACAAAGAACAGCAGCAAACAACCCAACGAAGACGTTTAAAGAAAAGTAGACGACTTTAAAACTAACAATATCTCTAACGCTGAAGTCACTGCCTTGGATAATTTATACACTGCATCCAAAACTTTGTGTAGGACATTCGCTCTTAAGGCAGAAACACTGAAGGTGACATGTAATGACGGGGCTCTGACATCCAAGGGTCAAACTGGGAGTAGACTTGAGCAGACAGGCTCCCTGCTAGTGAGGACTCATCTGTGGTGACAGTTTCATTCTTAGAGTCAGTTAAGTAAGAGACATACATCTGAGAGAACGGAAAAGATGACCTGTAAGACGCGTACGTGTGATTTTCCAACAAGAGGTCAGTGAGGCGAGGCTTTCTACTGGGAGGTGAAACTACCGTAAGAAACTAACCAATTCCAACATACTCTTTCTGCTATGGTGCATAAAACGTTTACATTATCAAAGTATTGACTTTCTGGAGAGTGTCACTTGAAGACTCTAGTTTTCAAGGTGTAGTAGAAAAGGTAGCTTGAATAGTTAAAAGCAGTTGAATGTCAACTCATACTGCTACTCAGAAGGCTACCGCTTAGGATAGTCCTACCCCACGAAGAAACTCCTGTGCAGGGAGATCAGTACGTATTAAGATAAAAAGGAAGCCCCCCCAACCCATGTGCAAAAACATCATCTGTTACTAGCAAGAGTATCTGTAACCAAAAACATCTACCTACAGCATCAGAGGCGCTAAAGCCTGGCAGACAACAGGGTGTGCCACCTCCAGAGGGTGGACGCACATTTGGGAAGAAAGTAACCGCTGGGTGGGGACCTCCGGAGATGTGCCGCCGGGGGGGGGGGGGGGGGGTGGGCGAGGAGGAAGGCAGCCTGGGGTGGCGCCACCCTCACTCGGACCACGGTCTCAGGGCTGCGTGTGCTCCTTCACCTCTGTGCACCCTGGTGCCAACGTGTTAAGGAAGACCAGCGCACCTAAAAGACAACCGTGAGGCAGGTGGTGGTGACTCTAAGTGCGTGAGCACCTCCTCGCGGGCCTACTGCTCAGGCCGCAGCTGGGGCCGCTGTGGGAAGTGCACAGAGAGGCCTGGCCTCGCTGCTGAAGACGGGAAGGCTTTCTTCTTTCATGGTGGCAGGAAGTCCATGCGAGATTTGTAAACAGCGATACGAAATACTGTAAACATAACTTAACAGAGCTTGTACAAAACAGAAGGAGGAAATCCAGGTGTACAAGTGGGTAAAAAAAACAGAGGGCAGTTTCATACAAAGTCCTCCCTCCTGCGCCAAGTGATTGTTTTTGTTTTTTGATTACAAATATAATCCTGAGCTGAAAACCTGGGATCTGGGGGAGAGCCATCTTTGCATACAAAATATCCAAAGGGCATTTATTCTTTGACTTTTTCTCTAGGGATAGTCAACTGCCAGGGCCAGTTCTGAGCGTGTGACTTTGGAGACCCTTAGAGTTTGGTGTGGCGCCCAGGCCTGGAGCCTGCTGAAGCGCTGCCCATGGAGGCGGAGGCCGCCGCATCCTCTGCCTCCTCCAGTTCGTCCTGGAGCTCCTGGCTGACGCTGGACTGCAGGGCCGCGGGAGTCAGCCACTCCTTCGGGAGGCAGCTCTGGAGGAAGGGTATGCAGGAGCTGAAGTAGGCCAGTCGATTGATCCAGCGAGGAATCTCCTTCCCACAAAGAATCTACAGAGGACAAAGAGGTGAGAGGTTGAGGGCGCGGGCCAAGGAGGGCAGGGTGGGGGAGCGGACAGACAGCAAAGCGCGGCGGTCAGCCTCTGGTGCTCCTGCTGCAGGCCTGGGAGGACAAGCGGCTCCCTGACTTGGAAGCCTGGGGTCCCCCACAGTCCTCTCCATCCCCTCCTTTCTGAGGAACGCTGTTAGGTTGCGTACTTTTTACAGCTGTAAAATCAAGCTAGGTCCACTTGGCTTTATTTCTTTTTTTTTTTTTTTTACAGCTGCACCCACGGTGTACGGAGGTTCCCAGGCTAGGGGTCTAATGGGAGCTACAGCTGCTGGCCTCCACCACAGCTCATGGCAACGCCGGATCCTTAACCCACAGAGCAGGCCAGGGATTGAACCTGTAACCTCACAGTTCCTAGTTGGATTCATTTCCACTGTGCCAGGAACGGCAACTCCGGCTCCTTTCTTTGGTCTTTGCATCAACTTTGAGACACATGTAAAAGTACTCGGAACACATGGAGGAAAAGACTTGTTCATACAAGGTATTACTAGAGTAACCGAAGGGCCAGGGACTTCTCAACTTTATTCTGTTTCCAACAGCAGGACCCAGGTCTTCCACAACTTACTACCGTGACCCTTTTTAGCCGTCCTTCTCTTCTGCAGGTGAAAGTGGGCTCAGTCACCTAGTCCATGTTTTACTGTCCCTGTGATGGTTTTACCTCCAATCATGTCAAAGATTATATTCATTATAACTATGATCTGGAAGTGGCATCTCTTTTAGCCTAGCTGGTTTCAAAGAATCTTATGTCCAAAAATTAGTTACAGTGTAAATAAGCTGGCCCCTGTAGTCAAATTAACTTTTCCCTCCAAAGGTTTATTAACTCTTTGCCTTAATGCTGCATTCAAACACCGTCTCTGTCTTAACCACAGGGCTGCAGGGTGGGCTCTCTGGAGGGAACAGGCACATTTTGACCATTTCTGATAACCTGGCCTGCTGGCAGAGAGGCAGACAATACTCAAAAATACTTGAGGCGGCGTTCCTGCCGTGGCTCAGTGGGTTAAGAACCCGAATAGGATCCATGAGGACGTGGGTTCCACCCCTGGCCTCGCTCCATGGGTTAAGGATCCGGCGTTGCCGTGAGCTGTGGTGTAGGCCTATAGCAGCTGTAGCTCCTATTTGACCCCTAGCCTGGGAACTTCCATATGCCCAGGGTGTGGCCCTAAGAAGACAAAAGACACAAACAAAAAACCCCCCAAAACTTGAGGAATGTGTGCATGAACTAGATCTAGGGGAAAGGTGAGCAAGGACCTCATGTTACACCATTCCCATCTGTCTACCCTAAATCCCATCATATTTAACAACCAAGACATAATTCGGGATATTTGAAGGTTACCGCCGAAGTGGTGACGAGCCTGACTCCCCAGCAGCTGTTCCTCTTCCTTCTCCTTCCTAAGCCCTGATTGTGCTCCGTCGCCTACCTTCTTCCACATATGCATCTTCCAGCTTTATGGGAAGCTGACTTCATCCCAACCCCTGGGGGTGGCTTGATTAACCTAAAACAGAGGTCTGGAAACTAAAGCCATCTGTTTTCACAAATAAAATATAATGGCAACACAGCCATGCCTTCAATTTCTAAGTGCCCATGGTTCTTGGGCTACCACGGCAGAGGCCGAGTCCAGGAAGAGTCCACAGCCTGAGCCAATTTACTCTATGGCCCTTTCGTAAGAAGGTCTTTTATTTATTTATTTATTGCTTATTAGGGCCACACCCACTGCATATGGAGGTTCCCAAGCTAGGGGTCTGATTGGAGCTACAGCTGCCAGCCTACAGCCACAGCCACAGGTCCTAGCCACGTCTGGGACCTACACCACAGCTCACAGCACTGCCAGATCCTTAACCCACTGAACGAGGCCAGGGATCAAACCTGCAACCTCATGGTTCCCAGTCGGATTCGTTTCCACTGAGCCACAACGGGAACTCCGTTATTTACTTATTTTTGTCTTTTGTCTTTTTAGGGCCATACCCACGGCATATGGAGGTTCCCAGGTGAGGGGTCCAATTGGAGCTGTAGCCGCCAGCCTACATCAGAGCTACAGCAACATGGGATCCGAGCCGCGACTGCAACCTACACCACAGCTCATGGCAACACCAGATCCTCAACCCACTGAACAGGGCCAGGGATTGAACCTGAAACCTCATGGTTACTAGTTGGGTTCATTAACCACTGAGCCATGACGGGAGCTCCCAAGAAGGTCTTTTAAACTTTGAGCCAAGATCCATTAGTAGGTCATTCAGCATTGCATCTTGAATTCTCGAAATGAAATGGAGTGTAGATAGTAGGGTAAGTGTGACACTTGTTTTAGTTACCTAGACATGTCTGCATAGACTGGATCATGATGTAACCTCCATTTCTTACTGTGGGTAAGGGTTAAAATATTTGGCTTGTAAAACAAAATTGCTTTTGCTTTTCAGCTTCAACCTGGCAATCCCTCTTTTGGGAACCTGTTCCAGCGACACGCTGGCAGAAACAGGAAAGAGGAGCGCACAGGGTTATTCATCAGAGCACCTTCTGTAACAGCAGACGACTAAAGATAACCTGAACGTCATTTAACAGGAAACTGGCTGAATGCATTTTGGCACATCCAACAAGGAGGGCTATTCAGCCGTGAAAAGAAATGAGGACTCTCTCTCTGCTGCTCCAGGGGCTCCACGCTGCACTGCTCAGTGAAGAGAACACTCCAAAGGGAGAGGATGGAAGGAAGAAAGGAAGCATTAGCCCCAAGCAATTTCAGCACCTGACTGGACAACCTCCTCTGGGCGTTAAGGCCTGGGACTAACCCTTGGTAACCCTCTGTTCTGTCATCTGGGCCTTTGAAATTATCCTTCACCAGCCTGTTTCCTGCCTATAGAATCTGGGAAACTAAGAGCCACCTTTCATTTTGTCCTTTTTTTTTGTTTTGTTTTGCTTTTTCAGGCCCACACCCGAGGCATATGGAGGTTCCCTGGCTAGGGGCTGAATTGGAGCTGCAGCTGCCGGCCTACACCACATCCACAGCAACACAGGATCCCAGCCGCATCTGTGACCTACACCACAGCTCACGGCTATGCCAGATCCTTTAACCCACTGAGCAAGACCAGGGATTGCACCTGTGTCCTCAAGGATGCCAGTCAGACTCGTTTCCACTGAGCCACAACGGGAACTCCTCATTTTGTCCTCTCTTCTGTCCCTTTCAGTCCAAGCTGGCAGTGTTTCTGCTAAGGTAACATTCTCAAAGATGTCGAGTCTCCCTGTGCACGCCATGCGATTCACTCTGTTGGAGGAGCGGTTCCTCTACAGGTCATTCCTAAAAATCCCATGTCTGCGCCTGGTTTCTGCCGAGATGACTGAGAGGATCCATGAGTCACCATCTCTTCAGCAGCAGCAAGAGGTCATGTGGTCACGCCCTTGGCCTTCTCGCGACAGTGCGCTGTCCTAACCGTAAGGCCCCTCATTTTACCATCTTTAGCAACCCGGATGGGTTGAGCAATTCCAAATCATCAAGTGCTGATTCCTTTTTTTTGTCTTTTTGCCTTTTCTAGGGCTGCTTGCCGCAGCATGTGGAGGTTCCCAGGCTAGGGGTCAACTCAGAGCTACAGCTGCCAGCCTACGCCAGAGCCACAGCAGCGAGGGATCCGAGCCGAGTCTGCAACCGACACCACAGCTCACGGCAACGCCGGACCCTCAACCCACTGAGCAAGGCCAGGGATTGAACCTGCAACCTCATGGTTCCTGGTTGGATTCGTTAACCACCGCGCCATGATGGGAACTCCCGATTCCTTTTTGACTGAAGGTGTCTTCCCTCAATTTATCTTAATTTTTGCATAAGCCTCAGGAAGCAAGCAGGCCACACCTTGAACACTTTGCTTGGGTATCTCTTCAACTAAACATCTGAGTTGGGTAACATTCAGCTAAGCGCCCTGTCACTATGGGCAGAGATGCCCTTTCCGCCAGTTCCCAACAACGTGTTCCTCGCTGCCTTCTGAGCCCTGACAAGCAGCACCTCTGTTATCGGTAGGTTCCCACTAACAGTCCGCTCAAGGGGAAGCAGGCTTTTTCTATTCAGCCCTCACCTGTCATGGAATTCCAAAACCCCTTCCACATTTTTAAGGCTATTTGTCACAGGAGCACCCCACTTCCAGGTGCCAACATCTTGTACTGGTGCCCCATGGCCGTTTTAACAAATTATCAGAAACTTCATGGCTAAAATAACTCAATTTTTTTTCTCCTACAGTCTAGAGGACCAGGAAGGAGGGTGGAAGGGAGTGGATGTCCAGAAGCCAGTCATCTGTGAACACATTTTGTCTTTTTTCAGATCTGACTTTGGAACCATGGAAAAATTTTATATAACACAAAATTAAACAAGGTAAGCAACCCCCTCCCCCAAGCAAAAAAGGGATAAATGAAGCAAAGGACCCTAACTACGTATTAAGTTGGTGGCATAACCACACAGAAGGAAATTATTCTAATTAACTGTTAAACACTGTTACCTCTACTGAGCCATACTCTCAAAACAGAAAGAACGCAAAAACCTTCACCTCTCCAGTAATCCTACTTTTTTTTTTTTTGGTCTTTTTGCTTTTTCTAGGCCGCTTCCCTCGGCACATGGAGGTTCCCAGGCTAGGGGTCTAATTTGAGCTGTAGCCACCGGCCTACGCCACAGCCACAGCAACCAGGGATCTGAGCTGCATCTGCGACCTACGCCACAGCTCAAGGCAATGCCGGATCCTTATTAACCCACTGAGCAAGGCCAGGGATCCAACCCACAACCTCGTGGTTCCTACTCAGATTTGTTAACCACTGAGGCACGACTGGGAACTCCGAGTAATCCTACTGTTGATGGTAGTGGTTATACTGCTTTCCTCCCTCCCTCCCGTTCTTCCTTCCCCCCCTTCTCGATCCTCCCTCCCTCCCTTTTTTCTTTTTACAGTTGCCCCTGAGGTATATTAAAGGTCCCAGGCTATGGGTCTACACTGTAGCCATAGCAACTCAGGATCTGAGCTGCATCTGCGACCTACACCACAGCTCATGGTGATGCCGGATCCCTAACCCACTGAGTGAGGCCAGGGATTGAACCCGTGTTCTCACGGAGACATCAAGTCCTTAACACCCTGAGCCACACAGGAACTCAGGTACTATTATTCTAAGGCTGTTTCAGGTAAGAAGGCTAAAGCACACGGGGAATTATGTTGTTGTTAAAAACTGGAATTTCATACCTGGCATAGGGGAGATACGGATATACTACCGATGAAGTTAAGTAAAAACCCGATAGCCTAAATTTGAAGTAGGGATATATGAGCCTGTAAAAAAGTCCTATAGCTCTGTCTACTGGAGGAAAAAAAACAAACTCTAGAAACTATCACCAATTCAGTAGCAATGAGCAACCATAATACCCAGATTAAGGTTTCTAAATATTTCCCATTAGAAGGAAACAGTTCTGAGGAAGGAATTACATCGATAAGCGTGAAATGTTTTGTTATATAAAAAAAAAACCACAGGGAGTTCCCGTTGTGGCTCAGTGGTTGATGAATCCAACTAGGAACCATGAGGTTGTGGGTTTGATCCCTGGCCTTGCTCAGCGGGTTAAGGATCTGGCGTCGCTGTGAGCTGTGGTGTAGGTCGCAGATGCGGCTCGTATCCCGCGTTGCTGTGGCTGTGGCGTAGGCTGGTGGCTACAGCTCTGATTTGACCCCTAGCCTGGGAACCTCCATATGCTGCAGGAAGTGGTCCTAGAAAAGGCAAAAAAAAAAAAAACACCAAAAAAAAAAAACCCACACACAAAGGCTATCAAAAATTAATCGGGTCAGGGGTTCCTGCTGTGGCTCAGTGGGTTGAGAATCCAACTAGTAGCCATGAAGATGTAGGTTCGATCCCTGGCCTCACTCAGTGGGCTAAGGATCTGGTGTCTCTGTGGCTGTAGTGTAGATTGAAGATGTGGCTTGGATCTGACCCTTAGCCCTGGAATTTCCATATGCCACAGGTGTGGCCACACAAAGAAAAAAAAAAGAATAGGGTCATGTCAAAAGACTCAGAAGCCATCCTGAATAAGCTCTCATTGATCAAAAAATGGGGCAAGAACCACAACTGCTCTGAACTGAAACATATCAAATATTTTTAACTCTGGGGAGGAGGGGGAATCCATAATTATAACTAAATTTAAAAAAAATGTGTCACCTTTGGAGATTGCTAAAGAACTGTCCCAGGAGTCCCAAGACTATCTCCAGTTTAGACAATTTACTAAGAGGACTCACAGAACCCAGCATATCATTGTGTTCACAGGTATGATTTATTATGGTGAAAAGATACAGACCAAAACTAGCAAGGGAAAAGGCATACACCCTCAACAGTCCTCTCCCAGCAGAGTCACGTGGGACACATTTAATCACCCTGTCAGGAGTGTGACAACACATGGGAAGTGCCATTAGGGACCCAGCATCGAAGGTTTTTATTTGGGCCTGGTCACGCAGGCACCCTCCCCTAGCATGTACCCAAACCTCAGGCTCCCAGAACCAGAGCAGGTGTTTAGTACAAATCACACCGTTGTACAGACAGTTCAGGCGCAGTGAGGCACTCACATCTGTGGGAACCTGGGGGTGGTGGGAACCTTCCTAAAAGTTAAGTACTCGGATGCAGCCAAAGGCGACTTGTACGCAGGCCTTTTCAAGGAGGCAGTCTTCAGCTTGCTTTGTTAACTTTTCTTTTTTTGTCTTTTGTCCTTTTAGAGCCGCACCTGTGGCATGTGGAGGTGCCCAGGCTAGGGGTCTAATCGGATGTGCAGCCACCAGCCTATACCACAGCCAGAGCAACGCGGGATCCGAGCCGCATCTGCGACCCACACCACAGCTCACGGCAACGCTGGATCCTCAACCCACCGAGCAAGGCCGGGGATCGAACCTGTGACCTCATGGTTCCTAGTTGGATTCGTTTCCGCTGTGCCACAACGGGAACTCCAGCTTCACGAACTTTTTTTTTGCCCAGGCCATCTCCTCCGCCAAACTGTCATCACGGCAGGAATCATCACATGGCCCCAAGCAGCAGCGAGACCACCCTGAAGTAGTGCCGTCAGGTATGGCCACTTGCTAGGACACACAGGATTCGGCATGTGGTCACACTGATGGCTATGACTCCCGGCAGCAGAAGATATAAGACAAAATCAGCCATGGAAGAAAAGGCACATGGGGCAAAGTCTGGAGGAAACCAAGAGGTAAGCTGTCACGTGTCCTCTCCTTGAAAGAAGATCACATAGGACACGCTTACCTCCCCCAGCAATAAGCCGTGACAATACGTGTGAAATGCTGTCCACCAGGGTCCGAGACTCCTTAGAGTCTCAGTGCCCAAGGGTTTTTGCTGGGAACCAGTCACATGGGCACCCTGGGCCTAGAAGGCACCAAAATCCCCAATTCCCAGAGGGAAAGCAAATGTTCCGCACAAACCCAACTCCACAAACAGGTCAGGCACCAGGAGCCACTCTTCTCCGTTCTGGGAATGGTGGGCATCTTCCTGAAATCCAAGTTCCCAGAAGCCAGCCAAGGGCCAACCCTGCAGGCAGACCTTCCGAAGGACGGCAGGCTGAGGCCTGCTATGGCAACGTGTTTTCCACACAGCACAGGAGCCAGTTCTTTTTGCTGAAGACTGGTGAGTAACAAGAGAACCAAGGCATCTCTCCTACCTTTCCTATGAGACTAAACCTCAGGGTAACCAGGGGAAGGGTCTTTATGCAGATCCTGACTCAAACAAGGTGTTAAAAAATTAGGACAATTGGGAAAATTTCAACATCGTATGTCTGAATAATAGTAAGAAATGGATGTTATATTTTTAGGTCTGATAACATATTGTAGTCATGTATGTTAAAAAGAATCCTTGTGTTTAGAGGTACGAAGTAAACTATTTACAACTGAAATGAAGTAACACCTGGGATTTGTTTCAAAGTAATCTAGGGATTTGAGTGTTATTTCAGAATGGGTCCTTTATGGATGAAACAAAATTAGCCATGAATTAATAATTTTTGAAGGTGACAGGTATATAGGGGCTCAGTATACTATTTTCTCTACTTTTATTCAGGCCATGGGTTTTCCACTGAAAATATTAATCTGCAGAAGGTATTTATACCAGTGGCCTTTAGAAACAGAAATGTTATCCTTTCTGCTAGTGGCGGGTTATAGATGGGCATTTGACCCAGTTCTGACCATGAAACACGACCCACTTTGGAAAAGGTGGAAGTCCTGAAAAAGTCTGTTTCTCAGGGAGAAGTAAAGGGGGAGACAGAGCTTTCCTCTGGAGGCTCTTGAGTCAGGATATGGTGCCTAAAATTGCTGCAACTACCTGAAGACCATCAAGGGAGCTGCCCCAGGGAAGAGCCAACTCAATATCCTAAGGATGGCAGCTCAGAGAGAGAAAGCCCTCAGGTCATGGCTACCACATGATGTTGTTGAGACACTGACCACACTGGTGTGGAGCCTGCCTTATTCTGAACTTCTTGTTCTGTGAGATACAACATTTCCTCATTGTTCAAGCCAATGCGAATCAGATTTGAATGCATGTAACCTATAGAGTAGGGGCTGGCAAATTTTAGAAAGAGCCAGTCAGCAAATATTTGAGCTTAGCAGACCATTTGGTTTCTCTCACAGCTACTTAACTCTGCTGTTGCAGCTTGAAAGCAGTAAAGAGGAAAGGTTAAAATACAAAATGAAAAAAAGGAGCATGGGTGTGTTCCAATCAAGTTTTATGGATGGTGAAATGTGAATTTCATATAATTTGTACATGTCACCATACAGTCCTCTTCTGACCTGCTCCCAACCATCTTTTGCTTTTAGGCCCTATAAAAACAGGTGGTAGGCTGGTGTCGGAGCACAGGATGCAGTGGTGTTTTCTGTACAGAAGAGCATCTGAACTGATAACTGTGATGACAAATGATGAAAGTCCTTAGACTTGTTGGGACAATGTTGAATAACAGAGTACGTATATCAACAATTAATTATGAGTAGCTACAGTTTTGTCTATCTATAACTGGTTCTATGAAACATAGATAATGTTGCCAAAGATACAAAAAAGCACACTAGATTTAGTAACTTTTTAAGAGTGTCTGACATTAAATTGGTTTGCCCTGACTATAAAGAGTTTACTAAAAATAGCCCTTACCTCCTTCACCATGCAGAATTCTAGGCTTAGGTCCATCACTTAACTTCTGAGTCTTAGTTTCTTTAACAACTCAGCACTCATATGGGGTGAAAGCATGAAAACTGTGACCTAAAAAGATGTCTCCAGGGACATCTGGTCATCTAAAATCGCTCCTTAGGGCCTCAACTCTAACATGATTTTAGGGTTAGACAGGGCTGACATGGTGCTAGAGATGCTTGGTAAAACTGTTAATTAATTTGAGAGAATAAACCAGAACCAGGAGAAGTAACGATAAAGTATAAACTAAGCACTAAATTCAGTGGTCAGGATCTGGCCTCAGTTTTCCCTAACAATCTTCAGAAGTCATTTTTGCACTCAGGGCCTGTTTCTTAGATTAGGTGCTGTCTAAAATCGCTGCTCATTTTAACCTTCTACTGGCTGGTCTCGGAACACATTCCCTACAAATGTAACATCCAGGCCAAGGCAGCTGAGCACCGCCTTCCCTCTTCCCTCAATCAGCTCAGTGCCCTCCACGGCAGACGTGCATCCGAAGGACTGGTTAGTGACGACGTCTCCGACTTTTGTGGTCCTGTGAATCATCTGTCAGGTTAAAATGAAGATTCTGACTCTGTACTTCCCACGGTGGGACAGAGACGATGTATATCTTACCAATTCCTATGTGATGCTCTGATACTGCTGGTCCTCAAAAAATAATTTGAGAAGCACAGCAAGAGTTTGCTGTCCTCTTTGAAAGCTGTGCTATGGAAGCTGAAAGGGGAGGGAAAAGGGCCGGGAGCTGCGAGCTCCACTGAGGAGGTCACCGAGGTCACCGAAGCGGCGGTGCATCCTCTCCTTCACACGTTTCACAATTTCTGTGGTGCCTGCGGCGGCCACTGCAACCACCTGCTAAAGGTCAGAAGGCTGGGAAGCTGTTTCAGGTGCTATTTAATTCTCTAGATCTTATAATCTCTTGCTTTCTTCTCTCCATTTTCTTTTTTAAGGTCCTTTAATTTGGATCTCATTTTGGTCTTCTGCTTGGGATTCAAGAATTGGGAAGGCAAGTAAGTGTCCGTCTGAAAAATTTGGCACGGTAAAATTAAGACAGGAGAAATGGGAGTTCCCATCGTGGCGCAGTGGTTAACGAATCCGACTAGGAACCATGAGGTTGCGGGTTCAGTCCCTGCCCTTGCTCAGTGGGTCAACAATCCAGCGTTGCCGTGAGCTGTGGTGTAGGTTGCAGATGCGGCTCGGATCCTGTTTTGCTGTGGCTCTGGTGTAGGCCGGTGGCTACAGCTCCGATTCGACCTCTAGCCTGGGAACCTCCATATGCAGCAGGAGTGGCCCAAGAAATAGCAAAAAAAAAAAAATAAATAAAAAAAATAAAAAGACAGGAGAAATGAATTACTTATTAATGAGCCAGAAAAAAAATTCAAGTTGCCACTAAAATTTAGGAAAAGAGAAATCTTAGTGGCTAAGAAGTAGAAATCACTTAGGTCTTATTTACTATTTTAATTTTTAAAATATTTTCTTTCCCAATATCCAAGGCATTAATTTTTTAAAAGTGAAAGTGTAACACTGAGAAATTAGAGTAAGAAGAGACTCATTATTTGTACTCACTCTACTCACTGCATGAACAGAATTACAAAACTGTGCTGACTCTATAAAGTTATCAACTTTGGAAAGGTCATGCCTATAAAAGAAACATCCTATCTTACACAATATAAATCATCAGAAAAAAAGACTGATTAAATAGAATAGTAAGCATACTGGTCAATGCTATTTATTTGAAGAACTTTTAAAATAAAATATAACTTACCTCTGATAAAGCCGAAGAAAAATGATTGCAGTTTTTATGCATCAAATGATAGGCATTGCCTTTGTATTCTTTTCCCAATTCTTCTACAATTTTTTCTATATCATCTTCTAGGAAGTCAGTGCTCCCCAAAACAACAGCTTCTCTTAAAGAACAAAAGGAAAAAAAAAAGGAAAAAAAGGATATAGTTGCGTGAGTTACAGGTGGTGTAGGCACGCTTAAAGACGTGCTTATTTCCAAGAGTGTTATGACTGATGTAACAAAACGGGGTTAAGGTAATAAGACTAAAATGTAAAGGAGATACTTTAATAATTTCAGTTATTTTTAGTTTCTACTTTTTAAAAGCAATAAACTCAAGTACACTACTTCTAAATAATGTACATGCAAAATAAGTCATTGTTAAACAGTGTCATTATATAACAAATGCAGTATCATAGTTATTTTTATTACTGTTGCACTGGGAGTTACATTATTAGAGAACCAGATCCATGCTGCAAATATTCTTGCTTAACTGCACTCGCCATCAAGTGGGTGGTCACATTCTCACTTAGAAGTAATCTTTAAGTTATCTGCCACTGGGCTGCAGTGAGATGAACTATCAAATGACTAATTTTTGAAAAAGCATTATAAAACCAAATCCCTCCAAAACAGTAACCAAACCAAAAAACAAACCAACCTCTCACCTCCACCACCCCCAAACTACTACCCTGGAAATGCAACAGACATTATTCAGTAGAAAGTAGAATTTTAGCCAGATACAACTTAGGCATCCAAGAAAGCTAAAAACACTTTAAAAATCCTTTTATCTAGCAGTTTTTGACAAAAGGGAGCCTAAAGAATGGCTGGCATTAGAGCACTCCTGCATGTAAATATTTCAAATTATCTATAGGGAACCATTAACTTACTAGTGATATTAAAAAGGTATAGAGCTCTCTATTGAATTTCAGTGTTTATGACTTCATTTCACTATTTTTCACCTGGCAAGTTGAACTACTACAGGCCTAAAAGTTTAAAGATCCTTTTAAGATTCTCAACATCACTTTAAATAGAAAACTTAATTAAGGAATGAAATTTGATTATTAGCATTCAGGTTCTCAGTGGCGTTTCCTAAGGCTCCAGAGTACACTCACACCCAGACGTTTTAAGGTTATCAATACATGTTAATACATGCACCTTAACAGCTAATCTATTCAAATTATTTGAGTTTAGTTATTTCAAGTTTATGTCTTTTATTTTTTTTGGGGGGGGGGGGGTCTTTTTAGGGCCGCAGCCACAGCATATGGAGGTTCCCAGGCTAGGGGTCGAATCGGAGCTGCAGCTGCCAGCCTACCCCACAGCCACAGCAATGCGGGATCTGAGCCACATCTTTGACTTACACCACGGCTCATGGCAAGGCTGGATCCTTTAACCCACTGGGCGAGGCCAGGGATCGAACCTGCGTCCTCAAGGATACTGGTCAGATTCGTTTCTGCTGAGCGCAATGGGAACTCCTATTTCAAGTTTATAAACAATGTTCCTTTCATTGGGCAAATGAAGGGATTTTCAAGAACGTGAGGAAGGTCACAATAAAACTTTGCTCCATCTCCCCCCCAAAATAGAAGACTGAGGGGAAGCAATCATTAGATAGGAATGTTTTCTGAAGCAGAATCATATACCAAGGTAAAACCATTTTAAAGTAGAATAACTTTTGTGGGGGCTGAATAAGAGCAACAGACTAGCTTATTTCAGGCACTTTACCTGGCTGATTACTATCGTCACACAACAACTTAGGTAGATTTGATTTTAAAGTGTCAGCAACTAAAACAATGTTAAAGAAACATTTTAATTTCCTAGATGTTAATCTACAGGATGAATTCTGTATGCCTGAAAACAAGCTTTGGCACCTAAGACAGTGTAATAAAAATTATCCTCCCTACTTACTTAAATTTAAATGTTTCTCCTAGTTCAGAAGCATTTCCTGGGGAAATTTCAAATATTCCAGAAAAGGGGTAAGGATGGCCACCATAAGCAAATTCTGAAAAGAGAAAACTCATGATTTTTAGTATTTATCACATAAAATTTAACCAGTATGCTGAATTAGCTTTAATAAATGATGAGGATAATAATGATGATACCATCTAAGTATTTTTCAGTTTATTAATGCTTTCACAAATATTTCATTTAGTATTTTATTCTACTACTTGAATAGAATAGTTGATGTAAGAGACTTGAAACTCTAATAACAAAAGACACTCAAAGGTAATCCTGATTTGTATATTTATTTATTCTGGCTGGAGGAGAGTGACTAACACTCAAAGACCCGCGTGTTTATCGATCATGCTCAAGTAAGTAGGTGGGTGCTTCAGTGGTTTGCCACTTTCTAACTTCAAGTGACCAAATTTCAAACTTGAACTTTACTGGAAAAACTGTCTAATAACCATGAGTTTTCATGGTTCCTGGGATGAAGATTCTTGGCTTATCTTTGGCTAAGAGTGAAACATTAGCAAACCTGAAAAACTGAATTCAATTCCTCTCATTCAAGAAAAGACAAGCTGCAAAATTAACACATATACACACACTCCACAGCACATCTTTAAGCTAGAAGAGAACTACAGTGAATGTATTTCCAGGCTCATCAGATATAAACTCTCATCCAGCACAAAAATGGAGAATGGTTTCAAATCAGGAAGGAACTAAAATTTCTGGCTACAATTCTGACACGAGATACTTAGATATTTAGGTGGCAAATCTTAGTAGATTTAAAGAATTCCAAACAATTGCTTAAATTAATCTCATCACTTAGAATTTATTAAATGTAATCTTTTAAGGTCTTAGAACAAAACATGGGAAAGAATAAGGCAATTCTAACCTTACTTCTGATTCAGATCTTTCAAAAAAAGAAGCAAAATGTAGAATAAGAAAGTGTTCAGCATTAAATTCTGAAATATACATTAAAAAATTTTAATGGAGAATTTTATAAAACATTGTAGATAAGGTTAGATAGCCATGGCAAGATCATATTTAGATTTTTAATGTCTCAATTATAGCAAGGAAAGTGTAGGCCCACTTGTTCTTCTATTCAAGAAACAATTCACTTTTAGGAATGTATCTGGCCCTGGCCTTGCTGTTCTGAAACATATTTCTAATTATTCCTAAGTCATTTTCTGAATGGGAACAATGATCAGGCAGGTAAAAGGATAACGGGTTAGTATATGACACAGGGTCAGGTCCTAGTTCTGCTAATTATTTGCAGTAGCACTTTCAGCAGGTCTGAGTTTCAGTTTCATCTGAAAAATGCTCCCATCTACCTCAGACCGGCATGGTCATGTCGTACAAAACTTGGTGGTACTTTTAAAAACTGTAACACAACATACAAATTCAGGTAAAAAGGAATGTATACGCCAACTGTGGCAAAAGCCAAGTCAAACAGGGAGCAAAGCCACCCATATCAATACTCTAACCACTGAAACTTTCTGTGGGAACTTCACTGCTTTGGGGGATTATTTGGTAGATGCAGTCTTCCAAGTACAACAGAACTTAACATGGTAGATCTTTACAGCACTGCACCCAGAAACAGCTAATTCAACCTATAAAAAAGGGATAGAAAAACACCACACTAACGTATTCAAGTAAATGAGCCTTTTCTTTGTATCAGCCAAAGCTGGTATGCAGTCCTCAGGGGTAACTGGGAGTAAGGTGCAATGCCATAGGCTTAGAGGCCACCAAGACTGCCCAGCTGAAGCAGACAGAAGCATTGGTGCTATACGGTAGTTTATACGCAAACGAGTATATTACTACAACCTTGATGAAATGAGCCATGTCATCTGTTTTACACAGACTATTACTACCTACAACTTGATCAGATTATCTTGTACTGAGAGAGAATGAGAACAAAGGAAAAGTTGTGGAAACAGAGCTGCTTGGTTTGAGTGGTTCTAGTTATGCTTATCATAGTGAAAGGTAATAAAGAATAAAAAGGGCTGAGTTAGTGACAAAGGCCATCAATCCTGAGCAAAAAGCTAGATGTCATCAAAGGCAGGATTTGCTCAGAGATATTTTAAAACTATCCCTATGTACTTACAGGTCTACAAAAACAAATTTATTACTGAAATTCCCTCAGGAAATTGGTATTACAAGTTTGACACTCTAGCATTAATCCTTTTCCAACCAAAACCATTGTTTTTATCATACTATTTCTCCTTTTTTTTTTTTTTTTTTGCCATTTCTTGGGCTGCTCCTGCAGCATACGGAGGTTCCCAGGCTAGGGGTCTCATTGGAGCTGTAGCCACAGGCCTACGCCAGAGCCACAGCAACACGGGATCTGAGCCGCATCTGCAACCTACACCACAGCTCACGGCATCGCTGGATCCTTAACCCACTGAGCAAGGCCAGGGATCGAACCTGCAACCTCATGGTTCCTAGTCGGATTTGTTAACCACTGAGCCATGACGGGAACTCTTTACTTTTTTATTTTTTATTTTTTGCTTTTTTAGGGCCGTACCTGTGATATATGGAAGTTCCCAAGCTAGGGGTGGAATTGGAACTGTAGCTGCCGGCCTACACCACAGCCACAGCAACATGGGATCGGAACCACGTCTGCGACCTACACCACAACTCACGGCAACGTGGATCCTTAACCCGCTGAGCAAGGCCAGGGATTGAACCCACGTCCTCATGGATACTAGTCAGATTCGTTTCCGCTGAGCCACAACGGGAACTATTTTTTGAAGTTCAAGGTTTCTTAGGAAGGTCAATATATATAAAAGTGAAATGGTCATGGTATAACAATCTCAAAAGGAAAATATTTTTTAAGACAGTATTTAGAAGAAAAGAAAACCAAATCAATGCACACCCATGTACTCTGAGTACTCTCTCCCCAAATACATTTAATTTAGGGCATTTTTCTGAAATACAAATATAAACAAATACAGGGAGATTTTCATCTACTTTCTACAATAAAGCATGAAAGTGCATTAAAAAAAAAAGAGGAAGAGCTGTTTTCATGATTTTACAACTCTTTTTAAAGGAGAAAAATCTTCAGAAAGTGCATTTAGACTGTGTGTACACATACCTCTGCCATATACTTCAATTCCTGAATGAAAAACTCCAATTCCGATGGATGAGGTGTACTCGTTCATCCAGTACTGAGGGGAAAAAAGATTCAGAATATTTGTTCATTTACAATTCAACTCCACATTATTAGAGGCTACAGCTGCCCAAGTCCTTCACTGAATATTGAGGCCTTTCTAACCGCATTTCTTGGTACTCTCCTTACAGCTCCGAAACTCCGTCACGCCCCCCTCACTCCTGTCTCTGTGCCTTTGCTTGTGCCATGTACCAACATGAAATGCCTTCCAGGTCCAAATGAATGTCTCAAATTATGCATAAACCAGAAGATCTAAACCTGGTTAGGTCGGGGGGAAAAAATGATATAAAACCTCTTCTGTTAGTAACTTAAAAAAAAATCACATATAATGTCTGCATTTGTACCTATCTTTCTTCTATCTTCAGTGTTTCCTTTTATTCGCTGGTGTGCTCCCTGAAGACAGGGGTAGTTTATTCTTTTTCAAAAACATCTGGCATATATGTATGTCCTGGTTCAGCTCAAAGTTTGATAATGATAATATAGGAATAAATAATATGAGGAGCAAAAGTTAGAACAATCTTCTTACCGTTGGCCTCAAGAAAAACTCCCAGAAGAAGGTAATATCTGAACTGAGTTCTTAGGAACAGATGAGAGGTGGGAGGGGTGAAGTGTGTGTGAGTGAGTGTGTGTGTGTGTGTGTGGGTGGGTGGCAGGTGCGGGGGGATGAGAAGAAATGCAGGCCGAGGGAAGGGGGCGGACACAGGTAATGTGATGCGAAATCATGTGAGGAGACTGTGAGAGGAGTCTGGGTGGAGTGAGGAGGGTTCCATCTAGAAGGTAAAACAAGTTCATAATAGCAAACATTTTAGTAACACTGAGTAGTGTTACAAATCTATTCTATTTCTCACTGGTTAAAGGGCAGATACTTTGTCTTTAATTTTTCTAGGTTTATTCAAGGTCCCCCCCCCCCGCCCCGCCTTTTGGGCTACACCTGGGCCAGGGATGGAATTAGAGCTATAGTTCAGCAATGTGGGATCCTTCACCTGCTGAGCCACAGTGGGAACGCCAAAGCCTTTTATTTATTTATTTATTGGCCACACCCATGACATGTAGAATTTCCTGGGCCAGGGATCCAATCCACACCACAGCAGCTCCCCAAGCTGCTGCAGTTACAACGTTGGATCCCTAACCCGCTATGCCCAAAGGGAACTCCTCAAGTTTTAACCTTGGCTCCAGACCCCTAGACAGTTTCTCCCAGACCTGGGAAAATGCACATTCTCATTGCCAGAGAAAGCATAAACGATAAAAGTAGGTTTTCTTCCCCTAAAATGTTCCTGGAAGAAAAATTAAATAATAAACAAGAAATATTTAAAAAAGAACAGAGGACCTTATCTAGATATCAAAATAATCATTAAAACAGCAGAGTACTGTTGCAGAAACAGATCCTTATATATATATATAAGCATCTGGGGTATGATAGAAAGTGGTACTTATAATTAATGAAATTAATTATACTATATACATAGTGTATATATGATGACTGAGTCACTTTGCTGTATAGCAGAAATCGGCACAACACTGTAAATTAATTATAATAAAACAAAAAATGCTCAAAAAAAAAAAAAAAGACACCAGGCAGCTGCTGCCCCAGCTAGAAATAAACTTTCTGTTGTTTCTTCTTAAAAAAATAAAATTAAAATTAGGATTTCCCTGGTAGTTCAGTGGGTTAAGGAGCCACTGGTGTCACTGCTGTGGGGTGGGAACTTATGTATGCTGCAGGTGTGGCCAAAACAAAGAAAAAGAATAAAATTAATGATAAAGGATAAATTATAAGTGTGCTGATAAAATTGACTATGCATAAAAATGCATTCACATATCTAAAAATTCCAGTGTTTCTAAAAATAATTGTGTAGAAGAAAACAAACAGATTAAAAAAATCTTAGATGGGAAAAGCAAAATGTAGAATTTATAGAGGAAAACAACAGATATTTAACATAAACATTTACAACTTTTTCTTATATAAAACTACAGAAGAACAAAAGAGAAACAACAAATGGAGGGAAAAGGCTGTAACACGAAGATGACTTCTGAGAACACCAGTCTCCCTTTCTATCTTATTCTACCTGTCTCTTGATTCTGGACAGCCTGAACTTGGATGGCGAGTTAGGGAAATGAGTGATACCTTTTTATTTGACTCCACTTGGTTTTGAATGGAGAGTAGAGAGGATACAGATAGCAAGGAATTTCTCAATATATTTATCCACATCTATGTTAATTCCAGAATTTGGGTGGCAAAACCCCCACAAAGTGAGTAATCAGAAGAAATTAGTGGCTAACAAACATGAATTAATAATCTCATTAGTAAACAGAGAAATGCTAATTAAAACAAAAAACTACCATTCTTTTTTTTTAATCACCTGGATTGGCAAATATAAAAAATATTGCTAATATTGGTGTTGGTGAGCATGTCAGGAAGATACTGCAGAAACATGCATCACTGACAAGCAATCAACCATTCCATCTCCCGGACGCTAGTCTACAGCAGAGCTTGAACAAATGCAGACACATGTCCCAGGGTATTAACTGCAGTTGCCTCTAACACTGAAAAACTGGAAGCAATCTAAATATCAGCAGGAGACGGGCTACACAAGTGATGGTAAATCCACATTATGAACTATCACATAGCTGCTAAAGAAGAATGAGTCAATATATAAGGACATAAAGCAAAAACACCAAGTCGTATAATCCATTACCTGTAACATGATGACATTTTTGTAAGTTAAATAAAGATGCCCTGTGTATATGTTTACATGCCAAATATGGGTAAATAAAACAACCCCCCCCCCACCACCACCAAAAGTCTGAAGCATTACAGAGCAAACTGTTAACAGTTTGGGGGAGGGGAAGAGATAGAGTGGGTGTGGGACACAGGAGTGTAAAACAGTACTTTCACTTTCAGCCTCATGTATTTCAGGATTGTTTTTCTAAATTTACGAATTATGTGATTTACTTTTAACCGTTTTTAAAGTGAAACACTATATTCTCTTAGCTTAACAGGTTTCAATTCATTTGAATATTTAAACTATCTTAAAAGAACAGCCTGCATATAAACATCATAAGCGGCAGCATTATTTCTATTAGCAAAATACTGGTAACAATTTAAACGTATACCTATAAGGTACTGGTGCATAAACTATAACGAACAATATTTAGAATACTACGGAATCATAAAAAGAAGGGGGATGCTCTTGAGAAACTGACGGGGAGTAACTTCCAGGATATATGTTAGGAGAACAGAAGCTGGTTTGAAGATGCTTCCATGGGTCAACTTTGGGAAGATCTGAACAGCAAAAAGAATAATGGCAATAATGGGCTACAGCATATTGAATAAAAAAATAATGAGTCCACAGTAATACCAAAGGGGGGAAAAAAGTGAAAGGAGAGAAAGCTCTTTACAGAGGAAAGACAGCTACTAAATATAGATGTCAAGGCAGAATTGGATAATCACCATTTTGCAGCCCCCAGCAGATGCAGGCAAAGGATCATAGATGCTAAAACCCCTGGGAGAAGCTTGTTGGAGAACAATGTTCCCATGGGCTCAAAGCATCAGCCCCGTATTATCCTAAATTATGAGAAAAAGATACCTTAGTAATGGAAAATTATGGTGAATATCACTTATTCAAGTGACTAAACTAAGCGTCATCAATAGTTGGACAAACTGATGTTACGTGCCTCCTGGATGTGATGAAACAGAAAGGCTGCAGCATTCCCCCTGTCAGTTTTCTTGTCAAATATATTAAACAGAATATCACCAGAAGGAAAGATCAGGTAAGTCTGGATTGTGGGACCTTCTAGAACAAAAGTAGCCTGGTCTTTAAAAAAAAATCATGACATTAAAGTTAAAAGAAGGGGGGCTGTTCTTTAAGGAAGATTAAAAAGACATGACAGCTACAAGCAATGAAGGAACAGAGGCTGGATCCTAGATTTAAAAGAAAAAAAAAAAAAAAAGCTAAAAAGACACTATTGGGATAACTGAGGGAAAGATGGACTATGCATTAGACAAATTCTTGTGCCAACTGAAAATTTCCTGGGTGTGGGAAGCAGTACTGTAGCTCGGTAGCGAATGTCTTGGGCAATACATGTTGGAGTATGCAGAGAGGGCTGTGACAGTTTGTGTGAGTGTGGGCAGAGGAGGCTAAAAGAAGGCCAACATGGTTAAAACTGGTCAATCTAGATAGAGTACATAGAATATACTCTTATTTTTTTAAAGAATGTACTCTTCTTTCTTTTCTTTTTTTTTTGGAAGATGTAAACATTTCAAAATGAAAAAGGGGAACTAAAGAGAAAGAGCTAATCCTTGCCTCCTTCCAGCAGAAAAGATTCCAAGTTTCTTGCTATTCTCCTACTTCCTCACCCTTTTACAGAAACAGGGTAAAATACCACAGGTGACCATGCTGGTCTGCATACAGATTCTAAGTGCCTTTATTAATAAAAAGGTTAGTTATAATTAATGTAGAATATTCTATTAGTTTCAGGTATATGACACAGCGATTCCATATCATGTTATGAAATGACCAGTGCAATAAGAGCAGCTACCATCCATCACATACCAAGTCGTGGCGGTATTATTGACTGTATTCTCTGGGTAGGACAGTTCTCCCCGTGACTTCAGTATTTCAGTGTGGTAAGCCTGTACCTCTTAATCCCCTTCACCTGTTTCATCCATCTTGCGACCCCCGCTCTCCTCTGGCAGCTACCAGTTTGTTCTCCACATCTTTGAGCTTGTTTCAGCTGTTTTGTTCATTTCTTTTGTTTGTTTGTTTGTTTTTTAAGATTTTATTTATTTATTTATTTATTTTCGTCTTTTTGCCATTTCTTGGGCTGCTCCCTCAGCATATGGAGGTTCCCAGACTAGGGGTCTAATCGGAGCTGTAGCCACCGGCCTATGCCAGAGTCACAGCAACAGGGGATCCGAGCCACATCTGCGACCTACACCGCAGCTCACCGCAATGCCGGATCCTTAACCCACTGAGCAAGGCCAGGGATCGAACCTGCAACCTCATGGTTCCTAGTCGGATTCATTAACCACTGAGCCACGATGGGAACTCCCATTTCTTTTGTTTTTAAGAGTCTACATATCAGTGAAATCATATGGAATTTGTTTTTCTCTGTCTGACATTTCACTTAGCACATGATGTTCTGCAAGTCTATCCATACTGCTGCAAATGGCAAGATTTCATTCTTTCTTTTAAATGGCTGGGGAATATTCCAGTGTATTTATACAGCACATCTTCTTTATCCACTCATCCACTGATAGACATTTAGGATACTTCTGTATCTTGGCTACTACAGTCAGTAGTTTCTTTGGCAGCCAACTTCTGGGACTTAATTTGTCTCAAAATTGCTTTAAATTGAAAAAAATCTCATTGCTTATATTGTTTGCAACCAATAATTTGGTCTTATTTACTACTGACTTCCTTCACAGCAGCATCAGCAGGCTTTTGTTCTGGATGCAGACAGCTCCTACCTAGTTATCTTTTCTCCTTCTACAGTGTGAGCCTCTCTTTCAAAATACAGACCATTGTAGAAAGAGATAGATCATAGTAGTTGTCTGCAATAATCAAAAGGTTTTAAACTCTTAGTAAATTGAACATTTCCATTTAATATCTAACATCATTTAATTTATACAACTTTTGTTGATCAGTTAACAGCCTTCTGAAAGTGCTTTTATAATTTCTATAATGAGAATCTAAATGTTTTTGTTAAGAGACAAGGTTTTCATGAAAACAAAGAAACAAACAAAAAACAAAACAAAAAACTACACAGTGAGTTTTAGCCAAAGAGTTAAGACAGTGTTAGGACGGGAAAGTACTTGTCAGTCAGAGTGGGGATCCTGGACTCCAAAATCTTTTACTCTCTGCTCTTTCTGCAATGAAAATAATCTCTTCCACGTTTAGAACTTCTGTACGTTGCCTGGGTATGTACTATATATGTATTATTTCAGTTGGAAGTTTCCCTGCATTCAAGACTTTATATTCCAAAAAATAAAAGGGTAGTTTTGACACATTTCATAAACTGAAGAATCTGTAAAATGAGAGAAACGAAAACGAGAGAGAAGTGTACCACCTAAAATTTGGTCAGTCCTTTGGGGTTCAATCTAATGAGACCTGATCTATATAAAGGTTTGTAAAGAACTGCTGAGACACCACAATGAAAAATGAATACCTGACAGCTTTGCAAGTAGTAGTGTTACTTCCACACTTAGATGCAAAGTTGGACAATCTGGTCGAGAGTTTCTGCTCAAGGTTACAGAAAGCCTGCAAGTTGCTAGGAAAAGGATTTCTTAACCCAGAGATGATTCCTTTGGGCAGTTTAAAAAGCAGTAGTTGGAGTTCCCATCGTGGTGCAGAGGAAAAGAATCCGACTAGGAACCATGAGGTTGCAGGTTCGATCCCTAGCCTTGCTCAGTAGGTTATGGATCCAGCATTGCCATGAGCTGTGATGTAGGTCACAGACGCGGCTCGGATTCCGCGTTGCTGTGGCTCTGGTGTAGGCCAGCGGCTACAGCCCGGATTCAGCCCCTAGCCTGGGAACCTCCATATGCCTCAGGTACGGTCCTCAAAAGACAAAAAAAATAAAATAAAATAAATAAAACAAAACACATCAATTAACACTGATGTTGCTTATTCACTGGGACAGTGATAATGAGGGACTCAATAATTCTTTACTTTTCATGTTTCTTTGTATCTTCTATCCCTAAAAGCTACTCCAAATGTAAGAGTTAATTTATTTTCAAAATTAGAAATCTATGACTAGATTACCTCTGCTGACCTGACAGAAACAAAAATGATTACAAAGAATACTATGAACTGCTGAGAACTATAAAATATTAATAAAGGAAATTAAAGAGGATGCAAAGAAATGGAAAGGTAGCCCATGCTCTCGGATTGGAAGAACTGATATTGTTAAAATGGCCATTTCACCCAAAGCAATCTACAGATTTAATGTGATCCCTATCAAATTACTCCTGACATTTTTCACAATTAATCTTCAACAAAGGAGGCAAGAATACAAAATGTAAAAAAGGCTCTTCAGCAAGTGTGCTGGGAAACCTGCACAGCTGCATGTAAATCGATGAAATCAAAACACACTCTCACATCATGAATGAAAATAAACTCAAAAGGGCTTAAAGACTTTAAACATAAGGCATGACACCAAAAATTCCTAAAAGAGAACACAGGCATTCTTTGACACCAGCCTTACAAATGTTTTCTTAGGTCAGTCTCCTAAGACAACAGAAATAAAAATAGGAATTCCTGTCGTGGCTCAGCGGTAACGAACCTGACTAGTATCCATGAGGATGTGGGTTTGATCCCTGGCCTTGCTCAGTGGGGCAAGGATCTGGCATTGCTGTGAGCTACAGTGTAGGTCATAGACAAGGCTTGGATCTGGCGTTGCTGTGGCTGTGGTGTAGGCTGGCAGCTGCGACTCTGATTTGACCCCTGCCCTGGGAACTGCCCTATGCCTCAGGTGTGGCCCTAAAAAGAAAAAAAGTCAACAAATAAATGTTGGAGAGGGCGTGGAGAAAAGGGAACCCTCCTACACTGTTGGTGGGAACGTAAATTGGTACAACCACTATGGAGAACAGTATGGAGGTTCCTCGGAAAAGTGAATATAGAACTACATATGGGAGACGGGATTAAGATGGCGGAATAGAAGGACTGGAGCTCAACTTCTCTCCTGAAAACAACAAAATTCACAACTAAAGGCTGAGCAGTCTCCACCCAAATGGACCGGAAACCTTAAAAAAAGATATCCTACTCCAGAAGAAAGAGGAGGCCACATCAAGAGGTAGGAGGGGCGATTTCACGATATAAACAACCCCATACCTCCTGGGTGGGAAGCTCCACAGTCTGGAAACTAACTGGTTCACAGAGACTCACCTACAGGAGTGAGAGTTCTGAGTCACACATCAAACTCTCATGTGTGGGGATCTGACACGGGAAGAAAGAGCCCCCGGAGCATCGGGCACTGAGGGCCAGTGGGGCTTGTGTGCAGGAGCTCCATGGGACTGGGGGAAACAGAGACCCCATTCTTAAAAGGCGCACACAGACTTTCACGTGCACTGGATCCCAGGGCAAAGCAAAGTCTCCAAGGGAATCTGGGTCAAACCTGACCACAGTTCTTGGAGGACATGCTGGGAAAATAGGGGTGAACATGGCTTGTTGCGAGGGAAGGACATTGAAAGCAAAGCTCTCGGGAATATTCAGCAGCTGCCTTTCTCTGGAGGTGGCCATTTTGGGAAAATCTGGCTCCACCGTCAGTCAGCCTGAGAAGCCCCAGGGCAAACAACAATCCAGGTGGGATCATAGCCCCACTCCTCAGTAAACAGGCTGCCTAAAGACCCCTCAGGCACACAGCTGCCCCTAATTCCATCCAGAGACTAAACCCCACCCACCAGAGGGATTAGAATCGGCTCCTCCTACCAGGGGGCAGGCACCAGCCCCTCCCATCCGGAAGCCTACAGCAAGCCCCCATACTGACCTCAGCCACAAGGGGGGCAGACACCAGAAGTAAGAGAGGCTACAACTCTATTATCTGTAAGAAGGTCACCACACCAAAAACCTATAAAAATGAAAAGACAGAGGATTATAACCCAGATGAGGGAGAAAGGAAAAATCCCAGAAAAACAGCTAAGTGAGGAGGAGATTCTCAGCCTCCAGGGAAAAGACTTTAGACTGTTGATGCTGAAGATGATGCAAGACATTGGAAATAAACTGGAGGCAAAGATGGATAACTTACAGGAAACACTGACCAAAGAGATACAAGATATAAAACTTAAACAAGAAGAGATGCAAAATACAATAACTGAAATAAAAAATTCACTAGAAGCAGCTAACAGCAGAATACAGGAGGCAGAAGAACGAATAAGCGAGGTGGAGGACAGATTAGTGGAAATTACGGATGCGGAACAGAAAAGAGAAAAAAGATTGAAAACAAATGAAGAGAGTCTTAGAGAACTCTGGGACAATGTTAAACGCACCAACATCCGTATTATAGGGGTGCCAGAAGGGGAAAAGAGAGAGAGAAGGGGACAGAAAAAATATTCCAAGAGATAATAGCCGAAAACTTCCCTCACATGGAAAAGGAACCACCCACTCAAATCCAGGAAGCACATCAAGTACCATATAAAATAAACCCAAGGAGGAACACCCCGAGACACATATTAATCAAACTGACCAAAACTAAAGACAAAAGAGAAAATCTTGAAAGCAGCTAGGGAAAAGAAACAAGTAACATACAAGGGAACCCCAATGAGGTTATCGGCAGATTTTTCAACAGAAACTCTGCAGGCCAGAAGGGAGTGGCATGATATACTTAACGTGATGAAAGGAAAAAACCTCCAACCAAGATTACTCTACCCAGCAAGGCTCTCATTCAGATTTGAAGAAGAAATCAAAACCTTCACAGATAAGCAAAAGCTGAGAGAATTCAGCAACACTAAACCAGCCTTACAACAAATACTGAAGGAACTTCTATAGGCAGAAAAGAACAAGAGAAGGAGGAAAGAAAAAAGCAGCAAAAACAAATCCAAAGTAATTAATAAAATGGCAATAAGAACATACATATCAATAATTACCTTAAATGTTAATGGACTAAATGCCCCAACCAAAAGACATAGACTGGCTGAATGGATACAAAAACAAGACCCATATATATGCTGTCTTCAAGAAACCCACTTCACTTCTAGGGACACATACAAATTGAAAGTGAGAGGATGGAAGAAATATTTCATCCAAATGGGGATCAAAAGAAAGCTGGAGCAGCAATACTCATATCAGACAAAATAGACTTTAAAATGAAGAATATTCGAAGGGACAAAGAAGGACATTACATAATGATCAAAGGATCAATCCAAGAAGATGATATAACAGTTTTAAATATCTATGCACCCAACACAGGTTCACCACAATATATAAGGCAACTGCTAACAACCTTAAAAGGAGAAATCGACAATAACACAATCATAGTGGGGAACTTTAACACCCCACTTACAGCAATAGACAGATCAACCAGACAGAAAATCAATAAGGAAACACAGGCCCTGAATGATGCACTAAACCACATGGACTTAATAGATATTTATAGGACATTCCATCCAAAAGCAACAGAATACACATTCTTCTCAAGTGCACATGGAACATTCTCTAAGATTGATCATATCCTGGGCTACAAATCCAACCTCAGTAACTTTAAGAAAACTGAAATCATGTCAAGCATCTTTTCTGACCACAACGATATACAACTGGAAGTCAACAACAAGAAAAAACTGCAAAAAACACAAACACGTGGAGACTAAGCAACATGCTACTAAACAACCAATGGATCACTGAAGAAATCAAAGAGGAAATTAAAAAAATACCTAGAAGCAAATGACAACAAAGATACAACACTCTAAGACCTATGGGCTGCAGCAAAAGTCATTCTAAGAGGCAAGTTTATAACAATACAAGCCCACCTCAGGAAACAAGAAAAAGCTCAAATAAACAAGCTAACTTGACATCTAAAGCAGCTCAAGAGAGAAGAACAGACAAGACCTAAAGTTACTAGAAGGAAAGAGATCATAAAGATCAGAGCAGAAATCAATGAAATAGAAACAAAGAAAACCATAGAAAAGATCAATGAAACAAAAAGCTGGTTCTTTGAAAAGATCAACAAAATTGATAAACCCCTAGCCAGACTTATCAAGAAAAAAAGAGAGGACTCGAATCAAAAAAATTAGAAATGAAAAAGGAGAATAACGGACATCACAGAAATAGAGAGGATCATATAAGACTACTATATGCAACTATACACCAATAAAACGGAAAACCTAGAAGAAATGGACAAATTCTTAGAAAAGTACAATCTTCCAAGACTAAACCAAGATGAAAGAGAAAAGATGAATGGACAAGAACTGAAATTGAAACTGTGATTTAAAAACTTCCAACAAACAAAAGTCCAGTGCCAGATGGCTTCAGAGGCGAATTCTATCAAACATTTAGAGAAGAGCTAACACCTCTCCTTCTGAAACTATTTCAAAAAATTGCAGAGAAAGGGATACTCCCAAACTCACTCTATGAGGCCATCATCACCCTGATACCAAAACCAAAGATACCACAAAAAAAGAAAACTACAGGCCAATTTCACTGATAAACATCAATGCAAAAATCCTCAACAAAATACTAGCAAACTACATCCAACAATACATTAAAAGGATTATACAGGAGTTCCCATCGTGGCGCAGTGGTTAATGAATCTGACTAGGAATCACGAGGTTGCAGGTTGGATCCCTGCCCTTGCTCAGTGGGTTGACGATCCGGCGTTGCCGTGATGTGGTGTAGGTTGCAGATGTGGCTCTGATCCCGCGTTGCTGTGGCTCTGGCTGGTGGCTACAGCTCCGATTGGACCCCTAGCCTGGGAACCTCCATATGCCGCAGGAGCGGCCCAAGAAATAGCAAAAAGACAAGGAAAAAAAAAAAAGGATTATACAGCATGATCAAGTGGGACTTATCCCAGGGATGCAAGGGTTCTTCACTATCTCCAAATCCATCAGTGTGATACACCACATTAACAAACTGAAGAATCAAAACCATATGTTCCTCTCAATAGACGTGGAAAAAGCCTTTGACAAAATCCAACACCCATTTCTGATAAAAACGCTTCAGAAAGTGGGCATAACGGGAACCTACCTCAACATGATAAAGGCCATATACGACAAACCCACAGTGAACATCATTCTCAATGGGGAAAAGCTGAAAGAATTCCCGCTGAGATCAGGAACAAGACAAGGATGTCCACTCTCACCACTACTCTTCAACATAGTTTTGGAAGTCCTAGCCACAGCAATTAGAGAAGTAAAAGAAATGAAAGGAATCCAAATTGGAAAGGAAGAAGTAAAACTATCACTATTTGCAGATGACATGATACTATACCTAGAGAATCCTAAAGATTCTACCAGAAAACTGTTAGAGCTCATCCACGAACTTGGTGAAGTCGCAGTATACAAAATCAATACACAGATATCGACGGCATTTCTACACACTAACAATGAAAGAGCAGAAAGAGAAATTACGGAAGCAATCCCGTTTACCATTGCATCCAAAAGAATAAAATACCTAGGAGTAAACCTACCTAAAGAGACACAAGACCTGTACTCTGAAAACTATAAGACACTGATGAAAGCAAAGAGGACACAAACAGATGGAAAGATATACCATGCTCGTGGATTGGAAGAGTTAATATTATCAAAATGACTATACTACCCAAGGCAATCTACAGATTCAATGCAATCCCTATCAAATTACCAAGGACATTTTTCACAGAACTTGAACAAAATACTTTAAAGTTTGTTTGGAAGCACAAAAGACCCAGAATAGCCAAAGACATCCTGAAAAAGAAACATGGAGCTGGAGGAATCAGGCTCCCACACTTCAAACTATACTACAAAGCAACAATCATCAAGACCGCATGGTATTGGCACAAAGACAGACATATAGATCAGTGGAACAGGATAGAAAGCCCAGAATTAAACCGACGCACCTACAGCCAACTCATCTATGACAAAGGAGGCAAGGATATACAATGGAGAAAAGACAGCTTGTTCAATGAGTGGTGCTGGGAAAACTGGACAGCCACATGGAAAAGAATGAAATTAGAACACTCCCTAACACCATACACAAAAAGAAACTCCAAATGGATTAAAGACCTAGATAGAAGACCAGTCACTACAAAACTCCTAGAGGAAAACATAGGCCAGACACTCTCTGACATAAACGACAGCAACATCTTCTCAGATCCACCTCTTAGAGTAATGACAATAAAAACAAACATAAACAAATGGGACCTACTCAAACTTCAAAGTTTCTGCACAGCAAAGGAAACCCTAAACAACACAAAAAGACAACCCACAGAATGGGAGAAAATCTTTGCAAGTGAAGCAACGGACAAGGGAGTCATCTCCAAAATTTATAAACACCTTCTGCAGCTCCATATCAAAAAAACAAACAACCCCGTCAAAAAATGGGCAGAAGATCTAAACAGACAATTCTCCAAAGAAGACATACAGATGGCCAAGAAACACATGAAAAGATGTTCAACATCACTCATTATTAGAGAAACACAAATCAAAACCACGATGAGGTACCACCTTGCACCAGCCGGAATGGCCATCATCCAAAAGTCTACAAACAGTAAGTGCTGGAGAGGGTGTGCAGAAAAAGGAACCCTAAGACACTGTTGGTGGGATTGTAAATTGGTGCAACCACTGTGGAAAACAGTATGGAGATTCCTCAGAAAACTAAACATAGAACTACCATCTGACCCAGCAATCCCACACCTGGGCATCTACCCAGAGAAAACCATGACTCGCAAACACACATGTACTCCGATGATCACTGCAGCACTCTTTGCAATAGCCAAGACATGGAAACAACCTAAATGTCCATCGACAGAGGAGTGGATCAAGAAGAGGTGGTACATATACACAGTGGAACATGACTCAGCCATTAAAAGGAACGAAATACCGGCATTTTTAGCAACATGGATGGACCTAGAAATTATCATGCTAAGTGAAGTCAGCCATACAGTGAGACACCAACATCCAATACTTTCACTGACATGTGGTATCTGAAAAAAGGACAGACAACTTCTTTGCAGAACAGATGCTGACTCAGACATTGAAAAACGTATGGTCTCTGGAGGAGACAGTTTGGGGGGTAGGGGGATGTGCCTGGGTTGTGGGATGGAAATCCTTTGAAATCAGATTGTGATGATCATTATACAGATGTGATAAATTCGTTTGAGTAATAAAAAAATAATAAATAAATAAATAAATAAATGTGTTCTGGTCAGCCACCTCTTCCTACATGAATAATGGCACAGTACCAAAAAAATTTTATAAGGTTTTTCTTTGGTGTGATTCCCCAGCCTTGAATGAACTCCAAAGAAAAGAGGGGCCATCTTCCAGGGAGAGCTGATCAGAGAGAGAGAAGCTCTCTGAACCTTTCTGTTCCGTGAGGGCTCCTTGGCTCTATTATTAGAGAACATGCCTGGAAGGCTTACTCTTTGAAAACTGGGCAGGCAGCCTGTGGAAGACACACATTTAATTCAAGGTCAGCAAACCTTACCCAGTCCTTCTGCCTCAAAGTCCTGCCAAGGCTATGCAGACAATCTGGATGCTGCCTATTTTAAGGGCAGAGTTAATGATCTAATTGTAAACAAACAAAAAGGTATAGTGGTCCCTTAGTTATCTGTGGGGGATTGGTTCCAGGACCCCTGTAGACTCCCCAACCCTGGGATGCTCAAATCCCTTGTAAGAAATGGTGTAGCACAGTGCCCCTGCGTCTGTGGATATGGAGCGGCTGACTGTGTATGAGCGCTTAATCATTTCCTGAGTGATTTCTATTGTGAAATTCTCCTATAATGATTTGCTGTTGGTAGTTATTATGCTGAAGTAATTACTATCCTCCCATAGTTTAAGACTTTTTTGGGTTTTGTTTCATTTTATTTTATTTTTCTCCTCTTTTTAGGGCTGCACCTGCAGCATATGGACGTTCCCAGGCTAGGGGTTGAATTGGAACTGCAGCAGCCAGTGTACACCACAGCCACAGCAACACCAGATCCCAGCCATATGTGGGACCTACACCTGCAGTTCACGACAACAACGGATTCTTAACCCACTGAGTGAGGCCAAGGATCGAACCCACATCCTCATGGGTTCTTAGTCTGCTGAGCCACAATAGGGACTCCTCATAGTTTAAGATTTTTGAAAAAGACAGTAGTGTTTCTCAGTGCTCTTCTAACTTGGTTTCCATGCTTTGCCATTATTTTAAAAATTATTTACTACTGTCAAAATATTTCATATGCATCTCTGGAATAAAAATCTCCCTACAGAGCTCAATAGAGCTTCTCAAGCTTGCTATGTGGAAATTCATGCTTTTATAGAAGCATAAAACACTGATATTTTCTAACAGAAGATACATCATAAATATGCAACATGAAAGCACAGCCAAGAACATGTATCCCTGAAAAACAAATAAACAAAACAAGCTGTTGAATTAGTTATGACTGGATGTTAGCAAGATTTCTGTTAATTTTTGTTTGGTACATCTTTATTGATTTTGTTGTCTCAATAGCAGCAGATGCCAAAAGTTTAAATTCATATTCGTGGGGGAAAATGGTTAACCCAGGACAATTTTACCTAAAAGCTTAGCTTTTAAGGTGGGAAAAGACCACTTTTATTGCTAGTTTGGTCCAAGTGTGAGAGTACAACTAGTATCCAGGAGACTAGTTGAAGAAGCCCTGTGCTGAGCCAACTGCAGAACTAGAGAGGTGGAGGTTTGTGTAAGGACACTGGGGGCCCGCCCCGCAGAGGACGTTTCCTTAGGGGCCAGAGCCACGAAAGGAGGCCATCTATGCACGTTTACCTGACGCCCACAACTCCACAATCCCTCAGGGATTCCATGAAAACTCAGATGTTCTCATTTGAAAGTGTGTTTACAATGTGATTCTTCTCCAAACTTTTCCCGACGTACAAAGGAAACAGTGAACCAGCCAGATGCTACCACAAAGCGGTGTCTCTCAAACCGTGAAACAGCAGCAGTTAAGCACAACATGTCCATGTCAACCACCGACCTAACCCACCTGGTTAATCTAAGGCTCTCTCTCCCTGAGGGTCAAATGGGAAGGCCCACAACGTTCCTGGGTTCCAGTTTGGATCACAAGGGCATTGCTGCTCTTATATCTGGATTTACTTAAGAGTTTATTGCTTGGCTAGGAAACAGCTGATCTATGCATTGCAGCAATTGACACTGAAGCATATGAACTATGGTGGAAAGACACTGGATTGAGCATTAGGAGATGGGGTTCTTTGCCTTGATTTCTTCAGAGATATGTGATTAACTTTTCAAGGTAAATCAATATGTCTCAAAAAGTGTTTGATTCCAATTCAGATCCTGAAGCCAGACACCTTGGTTCAAATTCTGACTTCACTATTCACTAGCTGTGTGACCTAGAGAAAGATCCCCTCTGTCCTTACCTACCGCCGAGAAGTATTAGGAGGGTTAAATAAATCAGCACGTGTGAGGTGCTTAGAAGGGTGCCTGACCTACAGTAAACAGTAAGCATGGAGAGTAGCCCACATAGACACGGGCACTACCATCCGTCCCTAACATTCTGTTCCACGCACTGGTGAGGGGCTGTATGCACGTGTAAACAAGCAGATCAGTTCTGTTAATTCTCAGAATTTTTAAGAATTTTCGGGACTTGATGTCAAATTACTCAGAGCAGTGGCTCGCTAAACGGAACAGCATTGACAGAGTTTATCTGACTCTATTTAAGACTCCCATAAGCTATTGTTTACGTTTTGAGGAGGTCTCTGAAGTAAGGCAGTAGCTTTGCAGGACGCTTATACACTCATGAAGGATGTGAGCAGAGGGCTGGAGAACCAATCTCACTTTGGTGCTGGGACCTCACAGCCTTGTGCTTCCTAAGTCCATGGAGATGGCAAGGAAGTAAAAGAGGGCTCATCATTAAGCAGACAATAAAAACACATTGAATGAACAGAGATTTTCTAGTGTATTTTTGACACGAAATCATGAACATCTAATGCTATGCCTGTTAATTTGCTTTATACTGTAAAAATATAGATTCTATCCCATCATTTCCAAGAAAATGTCCGGTCTTTTCACTACCAGAAAATATTAGCACACGTCTGACTTTCTACAGATTAGAAAAAAAAAATTATACAACAAAAATTATTACAAATTTATTTATAAATTGTTGATAACAGTAGGTATTAGCCTCAATCATTTCAAGCACAAACTCTTTCCCAATTACAATAGTTTTGTCAATAATTTTTCAGTTAATAGTGTTTCGAGTTGTATAAATGTTCTGTAAACCTTTTTTTTTTTTCTTTTTGAGACACTGTAAGCCAAACACAAACATATGCAGGAAAGCCAGGGGAGCCAAACTTCCTTGTTTGCTGGGACAGTCCTTGTTTACACTTGTTTCATTCAATATAAGCATTTAGCCTGCACCCTCTTTCACTCTCCAGTCTCAGTTTTAAAGATAAAATGTAAGGTTAGCCTAAGGCTGGCTTTCTTTGAGGACTGTGCTCTGAGTCTCAAAAGCTCCTAAGCACTGTCCTGAACCCATTGGTGTGAATACGCTTAACTATATGCTTACACGAAAGCCCCAAAACCAAGGACAATGTGGTGTTATGTATTTTGTACAGAGCTAAAGTCTCCTCCTCTTTATCAACTAGGCAAACTAATTTTTAAAACCAATTTATTGTATTTACCAAAGAATCTAACTTTTAGGACCCACAATACGCTAGACACAGGATGACTATGAATTATTTAAAGGAGAAGAGATTTTTAAGAAGTCAAATGAGCAGTGACTCAAATGCCCCTTGAATATTTTTAAGACTAAACCTACCTCATATAATCCACAGTCTGACTCTGCTGGTGATGCTACATAGATGGGACAGGGTACCGCCAATTCTTGGTCTGATCCACGTCTGTACCAGAAAACCAAGCTCTTGGCAAATCTTTTGTATCAGGCACTTAATTAGGTTTTGTGAAATATTTTGATAAAAACCTTGAAACTCCTATTTGTATTTGACTACCCTCCTGGATTGGATTCTAAACTGCAGGAGATGTCAGATAGACTCTTACTCAATTCTGCCCCCTCCATGTTGCTCAGTGCACTGTATTACACTTAGATCACTCTAATACTTGATGTGCTGAAATGCAGCAAGGACTAGCTAATGCTCTTCCCTTTGTCTTTTTTAAAAATGTGACCCACGGAAAAAGTGTCTTCATTCTTTCACTCATTCAAAAAATGTATTGAACACCTACCATGTGCCAAGAACCAACAATACAGAAGTGAACATGGAGCCTGTATTCCTGGGAGGTGTCTTTGAAACTGCAGGTTGCAACTCATTCAAGAATCCTGAAATCATTTCAGTGGGTGGCATCAGTATTATTTTACATGAACGAAACATCATGGAAGAGAACTTCTCAGAGGACACCACACAGAGCAAGATGTTTCTTGAATATGCTGGTTCCAGTTACTTGTATGTATATGTATTATGTAACACGTATATATATTAGTTGGTGTAGTATAAAAGTGAGAGTCCCCTAAACTGCAGCTCAGTTTAAACCCAATTTATAATTTTTACTTAACTGCAACAGCTCTAAATAAAGCAAGTTAGACAACTCTGACTCAGTAAGATGTATGTGTCAGGGACTCAGCTGGACACTGGGGATTCAAGGATGATTAACTAACAGTTCTTGTCCATAAAGAACTCATTAGGCATGTAAACGCTCAATCACAATATGATAAGTGTTAAAACAGAAACATGTATATACATAATAAACTCAGAACTTGTTTTCTGGATGCCGCCCTAACACACTTTCACTTGTTCCGTCTTTCGTAACAGTCCACATAAAACATGTAAATGGCTTGGGGATAGTCAGGCAAGTAATTTGCTCACAAGGCCACCTAAATGAGTGGCTAAGCTATAAATGGAGCAACGCCAGACCCGAGCCGCATCTGCGGCCTACACCACAGCTCAGAGCAACAGTGGGTCCTTGACCCACTGAGCGAGGCCAGGGATGGAACCCACACCCTCGTGGATACTAGTCAGGTTGGTTACCACTGAGCCACAACAGGAACGCTGCTAATTTTTATACACTTTTAAAGGTCCCTTTCCATTCACAGTTATTATAAAATACTGGCTATATTCCCCCTGCTGTAACAATACCTCTTTGAGCCTGTTTCACATCCAATAGTTTGCACCTCCCCCTCCCCTCATAACCACTAGTTTTTCATACTGTGTCTACAACAGTCTGCTTTTAATGCTGCAGTCGGAGTGGCACTTTGTTCCGTGTAGTATAACTAACACTCCTCTCCATGACGTGAGGAAACTCCCCCAAACTGGGTTATAAAGCATTGCAACTGCTAAAAGCATGCAAATTGAAGCTCCTTCTAGTTTTACCATGTTCCAGGTACCAGTCTATGCATTTTCCATAAACTGACTCACACGATCCTTACAAAAACCCTATGAGCTAGGTACCACACCATTCCATTTTACAAAGAAACGGAAGCACAGAGACATTAGGTAACATTCCCAATGTCACACAGCTGAAACGCCGGAGGTAGGATACAAATCCACACGCAGCCTGATGCCACAAAGAACGGCACTTCCCCACTTCTCATAACAGACTCCACAGAGCAGTCGTGGCCGAGGAGGGGGTGGAGGACAGCTTCTCGCTGCCCCTGCTTCAGCCATGACTCTTGCCCACACGGACACTGTTGTTCTGAACCAGCGTGGAGGCTTTGGGACTCTCCCTTGTCCACCTGGCTGGCTAGAGACACCTGTCAAGACAGCAGAGCAAAGAGGGCCCCGGAGGTACACAGCCAGGCACTGCGTTAAAGGACAAAGCTACTGCAGGTATCCAGCAGCATGCTGCTCCATCTTGCAGGCAGCAGCATCAGCAGCACTCAACAAGATGACAGAGGGGAGAAAGAAACTGATGCAGGATGGCAGGTCCCAGGGGAACTTCAGGTGAGTCCAACAGACCTTTTAAAAGGAATTACTATGTACCAGGCCCAGCTCTGGAAATCAAAGGAGGCTAAGACATGGTCCCTGCCTGCAAGCTCACTGCAGGGTAAAGTATTTAGAATCTATGCTGCTGCATTACTGTTTTGATAGCCACAGACAAAAGAGCAAACAGGTCAGAATGAATGGGGATTGAAGTACTACAGTTCTTGCTTGCTTTGTTATTCATTAGCCTTTTAAAAGTAATACATTTTCTTAGAAGCTGATTTAAAAAGACATAAACCTTCAGGCTGAGAGCACCACGGTACAACATGGTAGACAGGAAATGAAGATAATACTGAAGTATTCCACTAGGTCAAATGGATAAGGAATGGAGACTACTACAGCATGTGCCTAAGCTGACAGGAATGACACTAGTGGGGGAAAACTGATGAGACAGAAGACAGGGGTGACAATGCTGAGAGGCACGACCTTGCATAGGAGAGTATGGGCTTCAGCACCCAGTGAAAGCTTTGACCTCAGACAGGGACACGGGCAATTTACTGCCATTCTGTTTAACGGGAGGGAGGCGAACAGGGTGGTGGAAGGATGAGAAAATGCTCTTCAATTGCTTTTTGCCTTTTTTTGGTTGTTTTTAAATTTAAGTGAAATGACCAGTGAAGTCATAGCTGAGAGGAAGGAATGCAGGGAGAGCGCAGGAGATGCCGGGTTGTCCAGCAGAGTGGGCAAGTAGTTGGCCAGAGAAATAGGGAAGCATTGCCAGATGGCACTGAGCGCCCTCTTGGGGTCTGTGGTCATGACTTCACAGTGAGATGGGTCTGTCCGGTTGTACTGATCTCTCCAGCTGCCTTTGGCTGCTGAGGTGTGGAGAGGCTGGAGAGTTCTACTTAACTACAGGTGCCAGACCCGCAGGACAGAGGGAATGACCATGATGGATGACTACAAAACCACGGGCCGGGGGAGGAGTCAGGGAAGGATTATGTTAAGGGACTGACCCACGTGACGGCGGGGGGATGGCAAGTGTGAAATCTGCAGGGCAGGGCTGCGGGCTGAAGATTCAGGGAAGGGGATGCTGTGGCTCGTCTGGTGGCAGAATTCCTTCTTCTGTAGGGACCCTCAGTCTTTTCTTTTAAGGTCTTCAACCGACTGGATGAGGGGCCACCCTCATTTTAGAGGGTGATCTGCTTCACTCGAAGTCTTCGGATTGAAATGTTAATTGCATCTGAAAAATATCTTCAGGGAGTTCCCACTGTGGCTCAGCAAAACAAACCCGACCAGTATCCATGAGGACATGGGTTCGGTCCCCAGCCTTACTCAGTGGGTTAAGGATCCAGCGTTGCCATGAGCTGAGCAGTGGTGTAGGTCGAAGAGGCAGCTCCGAGTCAAACCCCAGCCTGGGAACCTCCATATGCTGCACTTGCAGTCCTAGAAAGCAAAAAATAAAATAAAATAAAAAACATCTTCACAGCAACATCTAGTACCATGGCCTAGCCAAGTTGACACATAAAATTACTCACTACAGAAATATTCACAGAAAAGGTTTAGGATGTAGGGGTGTTTTAAAAATCACTACCATTCATGAGTTCCAAAGAGCACAGTGGAAGTGAGTTCAGGGATGGGTGTGAGATGAGGATGAATAAAAAGAGAAACAGCACTTTTCAGGGGTGAGAGGTGCTACACGGTGGTTAAGGGCACTGAGGTTCGCGTCAGGCTCTCGGTGCAAGACTGTGCTCTGCTACCTATGGTAGGATTCTGAGCAGGGTCTTCAACTAAGCCTCGGTTTCATCATTTTTAAGATGGATATGAGCATGTGGCTTATTGCAACGGCTGGCATACAGAAAAACACTCAAAAATCTTCTCTTACTATCATGGGAAAAGACAATACTGTAACTGTATCAACTCTCCCCCCAAATTATTTATAAATTTACTATCACTACACTTAAATTTTCAGAGAATTTTTTTGACAAACTGATTTTAAGTTTTAGTTAAAAAATGAAGGTGCGAGAAAAAATAAAGAAAATTCTGAAAGGGAATGAGAGAAACTTATCACCAATTAACAGAACATTGTACAATACTATAGTTAAAACACCTGTGTTGGTACAGGAAGTGGTACTAAATAAATGACCTCCTGTGAAGGTCAAGAAATAGACTTACATATCCACAGTAATTTCACATACAATAAATGTGGCATTCACCTCCAATTCACATGGGGAACCATGGATCATTCAATAAATAGCGTGAGCTTTCCACTCAGGAACAAGCACGTGGATTATCTCTATAATTTTAGGCTAGAGGACGCCCTTCTAGAGATGACATTAGGCTGAAATGTCATAAAACTTTGCGTATATACCTAAAAGAACTGAAAGTAGAGACCTGACCAGATATTTGTATATTCATGTGCACAGTAATATTCACAACAGCCAAAAGATGAAAGCAGAGAGTGTCCATCAACAGATAAATGGGTAAGTAAATGTGGCATACACACACAGTGGAGTATTATTCAGCCTGAAGAAGGAAGGCAATTCTGAGACACGCTACATCACAAGAACCTTGAGGACACTCTACAAAGAGAAATAGGTCAGTTACAAAGAGATAACTATCATATTCCACTTACATGAGGATGCGAGTCAAATCCCTAGAGAAAGTAGAAATGGTGGTAACCAGAGACCGAGAGGAGGGTGAAGTGGGAAGCTGCTGTTTAATGGATAGTTTCAGCGTTGCAAGACGAAAAAGTTTGGGGATTGGTTCACAATAATGTGACTATGCACTGAACAACACAGCTAAAAACGGTTAAGATAAATTTAAAAAAAACCCAAAAGACAAAAAAAAAGTATGGAATTTTTTCAGGGCCTTTCTTACAAAGTATTTCTAAAAAAAGGAGAGGAACTCCCGTCATGGCTCAGTGGGTTAAGAACCCAACTAGAATCCATGAGGACTTGGGTTTGATCCCTTGCCTCACTCAGTGTCGGTTAAGGAGCTGGCACTGCCGTGAGTTGTGGTGTAGGTCACAGTTGTAGCTTGGATCTGGCGTTGCTGTGGCTGTGGTGTAGGCCAACCGCTGTAGCTCCGATTCGACCCCTAGACTGGGAACTTCCATATGCCACAGGTGTGGCCCTAAAAGACAAACAAACAAATAAATAAACAAATATGACTTTGGTATTAACGTATACTATACTAACTTGGTTCGAAGGACCTGCAGTCATGCTTAGATTCTTAACATGTGCGCATCTGCCACTCGTAAAAAGGTCTCCATGCTTTACTTTCGGAATACAGTTGACCCTTGAACAACACAGGATCACTTAATATATGGATTTTTTTTCCCCGGTAAATACATAGCCCTCCGTTTTAGCAGGTTCTGCATCTGTGCACACGGAGGGCTGACTATGGGACTTGAGCAGCTCAAGATTTTGGTGTCTGGGCTGAGTCCCGGAACCAATCTGTCATGGGTACTGAGGGACAACTGTACATCAAAATTTCCATTTTAAGTTTCTAGGTTAATATTTATTTCATGCCAAGTTAAGGGACTGCTAGATGGGAACTCTCAACACTTTGGGGTTTACAAATTACTTTGCATAGATAGTGTGGTAGGCAGAATGACTCCTTAAGATGTCAGATCCTAGGCTCCAGAACCTGAAATATGCAAACCTGAAATTTCCTGTTTCATGGCAAACGGACTTAGCAGATGTAGTTAAGGTTACACAGACTTTAATTTAGGTATTACCCTGGAATATCCTCGTGGGTCTCATCTAATGGCAAGAACCCTTAAAAGCAGAGGACTTTCTCCGGATAGAGGTAGAACAGATGTGGTAGAGGTAGACAGAGATATGTGAGGTGTGAGGACTCAATGCACTATTGCCGGTTTAAAGATGAAGGAGGCAGAGGAGGAACCCAAGAGGCTTCAAGCATCTGAGAGAGGCCCGGACAAAAGAACAGCAAGGCCACAGCTACAAGCAACGAGTCTTGGTCACAATCGGATGGGCCTGGCAGTAGATCTGTCCCCACAGCCCAGGCCAGCTGACACCTGGCTCAGCCTGCAGAGACCTAGAGCACAGGAACCAGTTCATTCCACCTGAACTTCCGACCTGCAGGAGTGTGAGAGAAAAAAATCTGCACTGTTTTAAACCACTAAGTTTTCAGGAATAGGAGACAAAGATTTATAGACATTGAATTCTTTTATATACTAAATCAAAAAAAAAAAAAGGAAAGAAAAGAAAAAAGAAGCGCATATACTGTCAGGGTTAATGTAGGAGGGCAGATTTATGACTTTTTTTTTTTTTGGCTAGACTCACGGGTCACTGTTTCATCCTTTCTTTCCTTCTTCCTTCTTTTCTTTTCCTTCCTTCCCCACCCCCCATCCCTCCTCACCCACTCCTTTCTTTCATTCCTTCTTTCATCTTTTTAGGGCCACACTGGCGGCACATGCAGGTTCCCAAGCTAGGAGTCAAACTGGAGCTGCAGCCACGGGCCTACACCACAGCCACAGCAATGTTCAGACCTGAGCTGTGTCTGTGACCTACACCACAGCTCACGGCAACGCTGGATCCTTGACCCACTGAGTGAGGCCAGCGATCAAACGTGCAACCTCATGGATGCTACTCAGATTTGTTTCCCCTGAGCCATGATAGGAACTCCTTTTTTTTTTTTTTTTTTAGGGCCGTGCCCACAGCATATGGAAACTCCCAGGCTAGGGGTCGAGCAGACGGGAACTCCATGGATCACAGTTTCTATGTCAAGTGGTAGGAGAGTCACCTGTCCAAGAAAGGTACTTGGTACAAAAAAACTAAGACTAGTTAATCTTATTAAAATTGAGGAACTGATAATGTTTTCAGAGGGATTATCTTCCAAGGAGTGACTAGGATCCAAACTCAAAAAATAAACAGATTAAGACCATTTCTTCAGCCTAGTTCCACAGTGTGTACACCATGAACTTTGCCAAAGGACAGTTGATATTTTTCCTACCCCATCCCCTTCATTTGGTCACCCAATTTCAACAGGAAAGCTGGGAGAGACTGGGAGTCTGGGGTTAACAGATGCAAACTATTGCCTGTGGAGTGGATAAGCCATGAGATCCTACAGCGCCGCACAGGGAACTCTATCTAGTCACTTAGGATGGAATATGATGGAGGACAACGTGAGGAGAAGAAGGTATATACACACGTGTGACTGGGTCACTCTGCTGTACAGTGGAAATTGACAGAACACTATAAACCCACTATAATGAAAAAAATAAAAATCATTTAAAAAATAAAGCTAAAATTCAGCAATGTACTAAGTATAGGGGGGAAAAACCAGAAACAGACATTTGACACAACAGAAGTGGGATCAGATGACCTCTTCATGCAAGTTAAGCACTGGTACCCTTCCTGACAAAACTGCCTAGTTAAAATCCCATTCATTTGGTAAATATTTACTTACAGAACACCTTGCGGTGACTGGCCCTGTTCTAAACACTGGACACAGTATGAGGCTATCAAGGAACGTACAGTCTAGTGGGACACACGGAATCATCACTGACGCAGCAACGGAGACATGCAGAAAGTACAACTGGGGCACGGAAGTTCAGCCCAGGCTGATGAATAAAGGCTCAGCCATGGCCAGGAGGAGGAGGTTCTAGCTGATCGACATTGGCACAGGACCTTCCAGACAGAAGGAGAAGCATGTGTAAGCAACACTGAGCACAGTACAGCCTCTGGGGATAACCCGCACGTGGCACTGTGTGAGCACGCAGAGGGCACACTGGGGCGGGGGTGCGGCTCTGGTTGGAAATGGGCCTTCAGCACGCAGACAGGTGCCACATCACAAAGCGCGGCGGCGGACCTTATCCTGCAGGTGAATGGTAAGCAGAGGAATGAACGGTACAGTTATGTTTCGGAAAGTTTACTTGGGTCACAGAGGAAAGATGGATTAAAATGACTTATTTAAATCATACTACAGACTAAAACTAGTAAGAAAGCTATTATATCACAGAAGCAGAGGTAATGAGGGCCGGAACTTGAGAAGCAACAGTGGAAATGGGCATAAAGTGACCAATTTAAAGAAGATTCAGAAAGTAAAATATTCGTGAGGAGTTCCTATCGTGGCTCAGTGGTTAACGAATCCGACTAGGAAGCATGAGCGGGTTCGATCCCTGGCCTCGCTCAGTGGGTTAAGGATCCAGCATTGCTGTGAGCTGTGGTGTAGGTCACAGACGAGGCTTGGATCCACATTGCTGTGGCTGTGGTATAGGCCGGGCGGCTACAGCTCCGATTGGACCCCTAGCCTGGGAACCTCTACATGCTGTGGATGCAGCGCTAAAAAGACAAAAAAAAAAAAAAAAGTAAAATATGTGACAGACACCACAGGTTCCCAGCTAACTGCCTGCCCACAACTCACCGTAAAGGCTAGGGACGGCTAGAAGAGCCAGACAGGCCCCTTCTCAGCTTCACCACAGTCACCAGGGAGCCAACTCTGGACCGCCTCTTGGGAAAGGAGGGTGGCTGTGGCAAGGCCTTCCCCGTCTATTCAAAAGAGAGAGATGGATGTGGAGGAAAGTCCTACTCACCTCTGTCTTCTCATCCTGCTGACTGAGGACACTATGTCGGGTGCTGTGACAGTCACTTTACAACTAGGAGGGGACAAAGCAAGAACAAAAGCCAACATGCTGAGGACAGCAGAGTGGAAAGACGAAAAAGTCTTGGTCCCTGAGGACTAGCCGAGCTGCGGGGCTAATGCAGGGACTGTTTATCTCTGGCGTAAGTATCCTTCCAGTTCAAGCCACTCATTGTCAAGCTGTTACTTTCAAATAAAATTAACCAAACTAAGAGACAGGGCCTGGTGATGTGCAGGGTTTGTAACAAAGAGGAATTTAAGTTTTGCTCCGAAGGCTCTGCCTTGGAAACTGAGAAGAAGGTGCCAGTTACCAAGATAAAATTACAGCACAAGAGATTTGCATCTTGGGGCTGGGGGGGGAGGCGGAGGTGGGGGGTGGAGGAGAGGAGGAAGGGTCTAAGGGGGGGAGGAGAAAAGGAAAAAAGTTTGTTCCTGGGTATGCCGACTTAGAGATATTATGGAATCAAGGGAGTTCCCATTGTGGCTCTGTGGCAGCAAGCCCGACTACTATCCATGAGGATCGGATTCGATCCCTGGCCTCGCTCAGTGGGCTAAGGGTCTGGCGTTGCCGTGAGCTGTGGTGTAGGCTGGCAGCTACAGTTCCAATTAGCCCCCTGGCCTGAGCGCCTCCATATGCCATAGGTGCGGCCCTAAAAGGCTAAAAAAAAAAAAATTATGGAATCACCCAGGTGAGAAGTTTGTTGAGGTGACTCTGGAACTCTTTCAAACAGTCTGAATGAGATAGACAGATGTGCGGGAAGCCAGATCCTGCCCCAGATGCGCGGCTCACACTCTCTAAGGGAGACAAGAGGCTCAAAGGAGTGGAGTCCAGACGAAAACTTCCTAATGTGAAGAGTCCTAGGAAGTGTTAATCTTCTACTATGACTCTGAAGATGTACAGATACTCTTTAAAAGTAGGAAGAAAACGTTTTATAGAATGCATCTACAGACATTATCATATTACTGCATATTTTTATTTTATAAAAACTCCTTAGTAGCCAAGATAACTGGAGAAACCCAGTATCTGGATGGAGGACCAATGAAGAGCTTGTGCTAAAGTGACTACACCAGAGATGGGCGCAGCCACTGAAACCCCCAGCCTCACTGTGTGTGCTCGCAAATCAGCAGTTTTGAATCACCTCATTCCCAAGACGCGGAAAGTAACTCCAGGACAGGTTTTACTGGGGATGGATTACTCTGAAGCACAGAGAGGAACCTAATCATTGAGAAGGCGGCAAGCAATAATTAAGCACCACTGAGAAAGATTAAGTAAGCTTGTGAGGGCTGGCGTATTCCTCCATGAGAAGGAAGTTAATTCGCATGACCCTGAAACAATTATTTTCACCAGTGGCAGAGTTATGGAAGCACTGACCCGCAGCTCCCACCCTAGTGAAAAGGAAAAACAGAGCAGGCAACAGTCTCACAGAGAAAGAGGCACAAGGATACACAGCAAGTGGTCCCTATAAACAGTGATTATAAGTGCAAATCAAAGGCTGATTTTCTCGTTTACAAAGCTGGGACTGGATAGGTAGCTAATGTACCAGGCCTGTATGTAGGGACAGACGGACAGATGCCGGCAATCCTCATCAAAGGCATTTATGACCAGCAAAGATAAAAGGACTCTGCCCTTGCCATCAAGCAAACATGTTCAAAAACCAAAACAGACTTGAGAAAAATAAGTATAATAGATACAAATTTTGTCTATCAACCCACTGGTCTTCATTCTAAAACCTAACTCTGAGCACACTGCTCCCCACCACGAAAACTTTAAGAGGTTCCCTCCCGGCTCACAGCCTCCCTAAGCCCTTCACTCCAACCCCAAACTAAATGTTTTGTCCCCTTTCACGCATTCTATCTACACTCTAGCCATGAGGGGACCAGCGGAGATCCCCCACCCAACCGGCGCTTTCCCACTCCTGCCACTCTGTTCCCACTGACTGTTCTCTGCCTGTGGACATGCTGCCGGTCCTTCGGGCTTGACGTCCTGGAGCCTTCAGCATCCCCAATCCCACAAAGCACTCAGGCTCCCTCCTTTACATCTTGTTCTGCTCTTAGCAAAAGTAGGCTATTCTGTTTTGATTTGTTACTACTGTGACATTCTAAATTCCTTAAAAGAAGGGATAATTCACTTTGGTGACTTCTACAGGGTCATAACTAAATAACTGTAGGCTGCCAAGTTAGTGGCATAAAACACAAACTGAAAGCTCTCAAAAAAAACACACAAGGACTTCCTGTTGTGGCGCATCGGAAAGGAATCTGACGAGTATCCATAAGGACTCAGTTTCGATCCCTGGCCTCGATCAGTGGGTTAAGGATCCGGCATTGCTGTGAGCTGTGGTGTAGGTTGCCAGCATAGCTCGGATCCTGAGTTGCTGTGGCTGTGGTGCAGGCCGTCAGCTGCAGCTCCTAATCGACCCTTAGCCTGGGAACTTCCATATACCACAGGTGCGGCCCTAAAAAGCAAAAAAAAAAAAAAAAAAGAATACACAAGCCTAGGTTTGATAACTCAGCTATAAAGACTCATATACTTCTGTTAGGAAGAAAAAGCAATACATAAGAAATAAACACAGGAATTATTCAGTGGAGAAGATAATGAACAGACTGTGGTCTAGAAATTCTAGCTCCTACTTGGAAGTTATCTGGCCGGGTTTAACCCACCCTTTTGTCTCTCTCTGCTCCCTCTGTAACTACCTCCTCTGCAAAGGCGAGGTGAAGAATAAGATCTTTGTTGTCTAGTTAATACCTCTTCCTCTACCTTCTCTACCTTCGCAGATTCCTTTTAGGCTCTGAAACCATGGCCCCCTGGCCACTGCAGAATTCTGACTTATAAAGGAGTGGAAATCATCTGCAAGAACAGGCAGACTGTTCTCAATACATCGTCAGGGATGGTTTGTAACACTCTTCATGAATAAACAAAGTCAGATCACTGAGGGGGTGGGGGGCAAAGACACGGTAAAAGGGATATAAGAATTCTTGAAAAGTAAAGGCAACTACAGCTATATGCAGAAAAAGGTTAAATCTGGGGAATTATTTCTTAAGCAGTCACAAAGGCCAAAGACCTTACAAAGCAGCACGATTTTCTAGCATCTCTAATTCTGATTATTCTTCTCTGAAACTTTTGCTACAGTGTTCCACTTTTCTTAGAGCCTACACCAAGCTATGTCCTACTCTCACGAATTCCCAGATTTCGGCATGGGAATTCTTTTCTGCCCAAGATACGACACTGGAAACTTAAAAACTTAAAGACAATGCAAGAGAACCAAAACTTTAGATCTATGAAGGAGAACAAGACTCCTGACCTTTAGTATTTCTGTTCTTTTGCATCCAGCAAAAACAATGATGGGAACGTTCGGTCAATCCGAAAAGAAATTTTAAACAACGCAAAGAGAGGGAACCGCTTACAAAGCAAAAGCTAATCAACCCAAAGCCATACAAACCCAAGCATGCCTCTAACTGCAACAATAATTTTGTACTGGGTGTTTCAATGGCAAACCGATCCTTGGACTCGATTCTGTGGGCTTAGAATACACCAAAGGCAGATGACATAACAAACAAGTTCTTCCCGTCCCTCTCGTGCGGTCACGTCAGATACCTGTTGCATCACCCGGAAAGTGGTCTCCAGAATCCAGGAAAGGAGCACCACCAGGATCCCTAAATAATGCAGCCGGACTATCTGCTGGATCAATTTTAGCCTCCATTCATTTTAATGAGGTTGCCTCGGAGGCAGGGGTGTGTTAGCTCCTGTTCACCTCTGAAGTCAGTCTCCAGCACAAGCGGTGACTTTCTGGACTTAAGAGGGGCTTGGGAGTTTCCAAGGACTTGTTCACAGAGATGTGCGGCTCGGCAGGAGGAGAGGGGAGAGGAGAGCGGGCAAACCGAGTGGGAGAAGCAGGGCAGCCCCGGAGCCCCGGTGGTGGCGTGGGAAGTCCGACCGGCGACCTAAGCTTCGTGGAAAGGACTCGGCTCGTCGGCCAGGGAGTGGGGCCCAGCTCAAGGTCCGAGCCACGTCGGGGCACGCGAGAGGTTCAAGGCGAACCAAATCTCGGCCAAAGCCCAAGGGCAGCCTGGGCTACGCGAAAAAGCGCGCCGACGTCGGCGGGGATTAAGAAAATATTACTCCCCTCCCCCCACCCCGGAGAACTAAGCGGGAGGCGGCGACGCCAGGCAGGAAACGCGTGGGGCCGGGTCCGAGCCGACCGGCGAGAGGATGCCGGCCTGGGCCGGGCTCGGCCGGCGGGGGCCGTACTCACTCACCATGTCGTACACGTTGAGCACCACTAATTGGTTAGCCCCCATCCTCCTCCCGGCGGCCGCCGCCTCGCCCTCCAGCCGCTCCGTCTCCGCGGGGCCGAGGCCGCTCCCACCCCCGCGGGCGCCTCAGGGGGCCGGAGCCGGGCACTAACCGCACAGCCCGGCCCGTGGCAGCCGGCGCGGGAACATCGGGAACCGGGTCGCTCCCGGGCGCCGCGGACAGAAGCCTCTGCGCCGACGGGGCCGGACCGTTGGCGGCCCGCTAGGGCTCAGGCGCCTCCCCCGGTGGAAGACACGTGGGGGAAGGCGGGGCCCGAGCGAGAGGCGGGCGCCAGGCGCCCGGGGGCGGGGCCGGCCGGCGCAGGGGCTGGGCCCGCCTGCGCTCTAGCCTTCACTGCCGCGCTCGGATCTAAGATGGCGCAGCCCCCGCGCCTCTGCGCCCGGGGTCCTAGAGAGACTACAGTTCCCAGCATGCAGTGAGGAAGCACAGAGGCGGAGTCTCAACAACCGTGGACTGTCTTCGCGGCGTGTTGCTAGCCATCGACTACAGCTCCCAGCTTGCGGCAGGGGCCCGGTGCTGTGGACCATGCCTCCCCAGGAGACTACAGCTCCCAGCATGCAGTGCTTGCGCTCTGCGCCTTAGCCCTTGCAGTCCGCCCTTGCGGGGCAGTGAGAACTACCTGCAACGCCTTCCGCTGCAGGTGCAGTTACTTTCTGTCGCGTTGAGCTCGATGAAAGCATCGGAGTGTGGCAAAAGACCATAGTGATGACCCTGTTTTCCAAATCCATCCTCACTTTTTTTTTGTAAGCAGAAGGATGGGGAAATAGAGGAAGGCAGGTTACTGGTGAGGGAAAGAGTGTAACATGCATCCAGTTAATCCTTAATATGGAATTTTACATTTAATGAAACCATCCTGCTGAAATGGGAAAAGAATACAGTACTCACATAGACTAGCACAACCCTAGGACGTGGTAGGTGCTATTGCATTCATTCAAAAAATACTTGTGTGTCTGCCCTTTGCCAGGCGGTGTCCTAGGGCTTGGGGGAATATGGAAATAAACAGGAGGAAGGACAAACAAAATATCTGTGGCATGTGCTTTGTAGAGAGTTAAAATGGGATGGAGTGATGCAGTGGGAAGGTCTCATTGACGAGGTGAGATTTAAGGCCATCTAAACGACAAAAAGCCAGCTCTGCAAGTATCAGGGAACAAACAGCTCATTAAAAGGGAAAAGCAGGAGTTCCCTTCGTGGCTCAGCGGTTAAGGATCCCCCGAGTAGGATCCATGAAGATGCAGGTTCAATCCCGGGCCTTGCTCAGTGGGGTTAAGGATCTGGTGTGGCTGTGGTGTAGGCCAGCAACTGTAGTTCCCTAGCCTTGGAACCTCCATGTGGGGTCATTTAGATGCAGAGCAAATAAAAAAAAAAAATGTTTTTAGGTTTAATTAGGTCCCCTTTGTTTTTATTTCCATTATGCTAGGAGACAGATTCAAAAAGATATTGCTGTGATTTATGTCAAAGAGTATTCTTCCTATGTTTTCCTCTGGGAGTTTTATAGCATCTGGTTTTACACGTACTTCCTTAAACCACTTGGAGTTTATTTTTGTGTATGGTGTTAGTGTTCTAATTTCATTCTTTTACATGTAGCTGTCCAGCTTTCCCAGCATCCCCCCCCCTTTTTTTTTTTTGCTTTTTAGGCCTACATCCACAGCATATGGAAGTTCTCAGGCTAGGGGTCGAATTGGAGTTACAACTGCCAGCCTATACCACTGCCACAGCGATGCTAGATCCGAGCCGCATCTGCGACCTACATCATAGCTCATGGCAATGCCAGATCATCAATCCACTGAGCGAGGCCAGGGATCGAACCTGCATCCTCTTGGATACTAGTCAGATTCGTTTCTGCTGCACCACACAGGAGCTTCCCCAGCACCACTTATTGAGGAGACTGTATGACTATTTTTTAAAACTCTTTGTCTAGTAAATTGCTTATCTCTGTTTTGTAGTTATTGTTCCGAGGTTTTTATCTTATTCTTCCACTTGGAAGGTATTTCTTTGTCTCCTCATGTTACCTAATTCTCTTTGTTTCTATGTACTAGGTATGTCAGTGTTCCTCCCCCCTCCCAGTCTTGAAAAGTGGCCTTACGTAGAGGGTATCCTGTGGGGCCAGTGCTGTGGTCACCAGAGCCAGGTGCTCTGGGGACATCCCCTGTGTGGCCTGCCTGTGCCTGCCTGTTGTGTTTGGTTGTGATTGCTTCGGGCACACTGGTGGTCAGGGCGGGCTCCTTGGAGCAGGAGCCTCTTTGGAGGGGAGCCAGTGTGGCCAAAAGCTGCATTCTGGATGGAGCGACTCAGGAGCTGCTCTGGAGGGTCTGGATGGGGTGGGTCCTCACGAAAACGCTGGTGTGGGGCACATGATATGTCAGCTGGTTTGATCATGAGTGACAGAAATGGTTCCTGCCAGCATCAGGCCAACTAAATGGAAGGAGATTTTTTATTTTATTTTTTATTATTTTATTATGGTTATTTTTTGTCCTTTTAGGGCCACACCCATGGCATATGGAAGTTCCCAGGATAGGGGTCAAATTGGAGCTATAGCTGCCAGTCTACACCACGACTCACAGCAACGCCAGATTCTTAACCCACTGAGAGGCCAGGCATTGAACCTGCATCCTCATGGATGCTAGTCGGGTTCATTAACCACTGAGCCATGATGGGAACTCCTGCAGGAGACTTTTTTTTTTTTAAATGGCTCCTGCAGTGCTTCAGTGCCAGAGAAAGTTCTACCAGATGCCTGGCCCTCTGGCACCCATCGTAAAATTTGTCAATGAATCTTGGATGACCCAGGTGCTTTTCAAGCTGCTGCCTCTGGGCTGGAAGCCAGCAAGTTGGTGGGCGAGACCGTCACGAGTGGAATCTCGGTTTCCCACAGCCATGCAGCTCTCCCACATGTAAACCCCGCTGGTTTTCAAAGCCAGACATCATGGGGGTTCATTTCCCGGTGCAAGTTCCCTGGGCTGGAGAGCCTGACATGGGGCTCAGACCTCTTGTCCCTCAAGGGGACTCACTGTTGTGATAACCCTCCCTCTCATGATTCACTGCACTGGGGGTGAGGGGGGGGGTGGATCATCTCTCTACCCCTCCTACCATCTCGATGTGGCCTTTTCTTTATATCCTTAGTTGTAGAAAGCCTGTTTAGTCTTCAGGTCACTCTCAGAGCCAGTGGTTCTGCATCTAGTTGTGCTTTTAGTGGGTAGGGAGAAGGTGAGCCCAGGGTCTTCCTACTCTGCCGTCTTGATCTAGAACTGCTCTTTTCAGTCTTAATCGGTACAGTATGACCTGGGGCCCATGACAGCATTGTATCTCAGACACTGCGACCAGAGCAGACAGGAACTTGGTTTGCCAGTTTGGCTATCTGTATGAGGACGTAACGATGGGAATTTCATAGGCTGGGAAGATAACTTAATATTGCTGTCCTTGTGCCTGTGAGCTGTTGCTGAGCTTTTCTCGTGAGATGGAAAGGAATGCATTTTCCACGTTGAGGTTTGTGTACCATATACCCAAGGCCTGATTAACCTGCCCTAGTGCTGATTCCATATCTGGCCGACAATGGCAACTGGCACTACCACTGGGTTAACTCTGCAGGAGTCTACTGAGTTCTCCATTTTCTGCATGGGCCAGACAGGTTATTAAGAGAACAGCTGAAGGAATTCCTGTCTTGGTGGCGTGCGTGAAGAATCCCACTGCAGAGGCTCAGGCTTCTGGGGAAGCATGGGTTTGTTCCCCAGCCGGGTGCAGTGGGTCAAAGGATCCCATGTTGCCACAGCTGTGACATAAATCACAGCCTGGGCTTGGATTCAGTCCCTGGCCTGGGAGCTTGCATATGCCGTGGGTGTGGCCATAAAATTTTTTAAAAAAGAAATCTGACCACTGCTGCACTATTTAGCTCCTTCATTGTGACACCCTAATCTCTGCTATTCCTTTGGAAAAGACAATGATTTTTTGCCTTTCTCAGAGGTGTGTGTCTGGGGACAATTTCAGAGGTTTCTATGACTGTACCTACTCCAGAAGCCAAGGTCCCAATGTGGGCTTCCCTTCAAAAGCCACATATGGAGAGTTCCCGTTGTGGCTCAGTGGTTAGCAAATCCAACTAGGAACCATGAGGTTGTGGGTTCGATCCCTGGCCTCACTCAGTGGGTTAAGGATCCAGCATTGCCGTGAGCTGTGGTGTAGGTCACAGATGTGGTTCGGATCCCGAGTTTCCGTGGCTTTGGTGAAGGCCAGCAGCTACTGCTCTGATTAGACTCCTAGCCTGGGAACTTCCATATGCGGCCCTAGAAAAGAAAAGAAAAAAAATACCCAAAAAGCAAATACCAAATGTATCATTTTCAATTATGCTCTTGGGGACTGAGGCAAGGACCCAGGATGTATGGAGCCACTTTGGCTGTCAGAGGTCCCCACTCTAAAAGAGGGATTAATGACACTTTGGGTCTCTACGTATCAATGTTAATTCAGACCTGCATCATCTAATAGTCCTCGACATATCTGGTTATTCTCCTTTCCTCAGTACAGTCACCTGAGTAAGTGACCATAAGTCTTGGGGGGAATTGTCACTGTATCGACGTGTCACAGTGTTGCAGGGTCCTTCCTCCTAGGGCCCCGGCCACCTCTTCAGGCAGCAGATTCTGGATCTGAAAACGTGCTCTAGTCTGGGGTCTGGGGCAAGGGACTGTGACTTTTCATAGCGACAGCTGCCCTCAGCCGCCTCCTCCACTGTTTTGCTCTTAGATGTTATTCAACAGCCCCCTTAGCTGCCTGGTAATTTTGCTGCTACCACCACCACCGTCTCTGTCCAAAACTGCCTGTAGGTCAAGCCCCCACAGTGGTGCCTTGCCTGCCATCCTGCTGACCGTGGCCTCCTGGCTTCAGGAGGTGAAGTGCCACTGCCAAGCCTCTCTTACTTCAGGGCCCCATCCGCCCGATGAGCCCTGTGGCTGTGTCACCTGTTGTCATCCCTAGCTGTAGAGGAGAGTCACCACTGGAGATGTTGAGCGATGCTGGTGGTCCTCTCATCAGAGCATTCTTGGTGAGGAGTTCCTGTTGTGGCTCAGCAGGTTAAGAAATGGACTAGTATCTGTGAGGATGTGGGTTCGACCCCTGGCCTCGCTCAGTGGGTTGAGGATCCGGCCTTGCCGTGAGCTGTGGTGTAGGTCACAGATGTGGCTCAGATCCTGCGTTGCTGTGGCTGTGGCGCAGGCGGGCGGCTGCAGCTCTGATTCAACCCCTAGCCTGGGAGCCTCCATATGATGTAGGTGTGGCCCAAAAAATGTCCTTGGTGAATAGTGTGCCATCTGGACATCACGGGGCACAATCCTCTGCCGGGTCTTCGGCCCTTGTAGAGGAGACACATCCATTCTGTCTGCCCGCCTCCCTGAGCCCCTCCATTCCTGCCTCTAGCAACTTCCAGAACACCCAGAATTTTTTTTTTTTCTCACTTTACCGAGAGTCGGCCACCATTTTTCCAGCCGTCTAAAAGCCACCCCTGCCCTGAGTTTACCTCCTCCCCCTTGAGTCCTGGCTAGGGCGTTCATTAAATCTCACATCCTGAGAAAGTTCTTGCTTATCCAGTTTAACGAGCATTCAGAATCCAACGCCAGGCGTCCAGGCATACTCCCCCGGTTCCTGCTAGTACCTACAGGCTAATTTGTTTTTTTAGGGCCACTCCTGCGGCCCATGGAAGTTCCCAGGCTAGGGGTCCAATTGGAGCTGCAGCTGTCGGCCTACACCACAGCCACAGCAATGCGGGATCCTAGCCACGCCTGTGACCTACACCACAGCTCACATTAACACCGCATCCTGAACCAAGTGAGGCCATGGATCAAAACCACATCCTCATGGATGCCAGTCGGGCTCATCACCGCTGAGGCACCACAGGAACTCCTAACAGGCGAATTTTTGTACTTCCTTCCTTTACCAGGTTCAGCACCAGCTGGAATATGCTGAGATTTCTGCCCTCAGAGGAAGAGGAGGGGGACCTGTGTCTTGTGCGGGAGAGGCTTCTGCAGCCTCTTCCAGCCCAGCAGAAGGGGCAGCTCTTATTAGAGGTGGATAAGCCATGTCTGCCTGCCCGGAGGCTGGGTGTGGAGTGGAGTGGGTGTGGAGAGACAGTGTATTTAGAGGCATCCATCCAGATGAGCCTGTCCCAGTTTTTAGGATTCCAGGTGTTCCCTACCAGCTCCCCAACCTTTGCATAACAGACCTGCCTTAATTGAGTGTTCAAACATCTGTAGAGCCCTGTGATTTCCAGGTCTGCAGCCTCCTCTTAAATTGTGTCTGCCCTTTGATGACTGGTGAGGCGCATCCCTTTATGAGCTGCCATTGAGGCACCTGGGTCCCACACCTGCCCTTTAAGTGCTGTGGTTCTCTCGCTGACCTTCTGCAGGTTGCCAAAGGGACCACAAGTGTTGGTGAGGGTGTGGAAATAAGAGAACCCTGGTACCCTGTTGGGAGGAATTTAAATTGATTCTGCCACTATGAAAAACCGTATGGAGGTGCCTCAAAAAATTAAAAATAGAACTGCCACATCAACCAGCAATTCTCCTTGTATGTATTCAAAAGAAATGAAAACGGGATTTCAAGGAGCTCTGTGCACTCTCACGTTTACTGCAGCATGATCGTTATTCACAGCAGCCAAGATATGGAAGCAACTTAAGTGTCTGTCAACACATGAATGGGGGGTTGCCGTTGTGGCTCAGTGAGAACAAACCCTACAAGTATCCGTGAGGATGCAGGTTCCATCCCTGGCCTCACTCAGTGGGTTAAGGATCTGGCATTGCCTTGAGCTGTGGTGTAGGTTGCAGATGTGGCTTGGATCCCGCGTTGCTGTGGCTGTGGTGTAGGCTGGCAGCTTCAGTGACGATTCAACCCCAAGCCTGGGAACCTCCATATGCCTCAGGCACAGGCACACACATGCACATGATACACAGAAAATGCCGTGTTTCCTTCCACACTTTTCTGTGTTCTCATACACAGAGCTTTCTTTTGTTTAGATAATGAGATCATGTTATAAATACTTCCCTGCAGCTGGCCTTTCTCATTTAACACAACCACATGGGAAAAAAAAAATCTTTGAAATCAACTCATACAGACTGATCCATACGGTCAGTGAACAATCATTTACTTAACTGTTCAATTGCCGACAGGCACGAATTCTCTTTCTAGAGTTTTTTCAAGACTATATATATGTATCTATATATATATAAATTTAGTATATAATTCAAATATATGCGTATATATATTTGAACATCTGTATATGTGTATATTCAAATATCCTGATATATCAATCCTCCCATCCCATGGATAGATTCCTAATTCCTAAGAGGGAGATTTTGGGTCCAAGAGAATGAATATTTTTAATTTTAACTAATCTTGCCAGGTTGCTTTCCCCCCCCCAAAAAAAAAACCAAAAAAACTTTAAAATTCACATTTCCTTCAGAAATGCAAGAGAATTGCCTTCTCATCCCTAAGGCTCATTCCTTCTGAGTTTTTGCCATTGGTGAGAAAGGCGGCTTCACTGTAACTTTGGTTTGTCCCTTTCTGACTGCTGGTGTGGTTGTGCATCCTCAGTGGACAAGCACCTGATTTTGCAGCCAGTGCGTCTGAGACTTACCAGCCCTGTGACCTTAGAAAAATTACTGAACCTCTCTGGGCCAGTTTCCTCGTATCTATAGTGGGATAATAACAGTTCTCATTGCATAGTGTTGTCAAAGAGGATTAGATAAATTATCAGAACAATTTCTGGCACATATTAAACTCTAAAAAACAGTTGTCTTAAATATGTTTATTGGCTATTTGGATATGCTCATCTGTGAAATGACTTTTTTTGTTTGTTTTTATTGGTTTTTTTTTTCCTGTCAAATATTTCTATCTGATCTTGTTTCACACCTTTCAATAAAGATTTTAAAGATGTTTTTCATGTATGCAATACACCTTCCATAGGATATTTAATTCTATGTAGGAGTTCCCGTTGTGGCTAAGTGGAAAGGAACCCCACTAGCATCCTTGAGGATGCAGGTTCAATCTCTGGCCTCACTCAGTGAGTTAAGGATCTGGAGTTGTTACAAGTTGCAGCACTGGTCACAGATGTGGCTTGATTCTGGTGTTGCTGTGGTTGTGGTGTAGACCAGTAGCTATAACTCCAATTCGACCCCTAGCCTGGGAACTTCCATATGCTGCAGGAGTGGCCCTAAAAAAAAAAAAAAATTAATTCCATGTAATTTGCCATTACAATAAAGAGATTATTTTTTATAATTTCTATTGCTAACTGTTAAACTGAGATATATATATATATATATATATATATGCATATATATATACTATAGAGGAAAGATGCTGAATTTTAAATATTTGTCTCACATTGAGCCATCAGGTGATATTATTCTAGTAATTCTTGCTCCTGATTTTGGGTTTCCTGGGCATATAATTTTATTATTTAAAGAGAGGATTTGGGGGAATTCTCGTAGTGGCGCAGTGGTTAACGAATCCGACTTGGAACCATGAGGTTTCGGGTTCGATCCCTGGCCTTGCTCAGTGGGTTAAGGATCCGGTGTTGCCCTGAGCTGTGGTGTAGGTTGCAGACTCGGCTCGGATCCTGCGTTGCTGTGGCTCTGGCGTAGGCCGGCAGCTACCGCTCCGATTAGCCCCCTAGCCTGGGAAACTCCATATGCCGCAGGAGCGGCCCTAGAAAAGACAATAAATAAATAAATAAACAAACAAACAAATAAAGATAGGATTTGGGGAGTTCCCATCATGCATCAGAGGTCACAACCCAACCAGTATCCATGAGGACTTGGGTGCAGCTCTAAAGAGACAAAAAAAAGAAAAAAAGAGAGTATTTTATCACCTTTCCCTTGGCGTTTGTCAACAGCTGTTTTATTTTCCTTTTGTAAAGCCAGAACCTTCAAAACAGTAATGAATAGCAGGTATCCCTGTCTTATTCCTGATCTTAGTAAAATGAGAAAACTCTTTGCGGGGAGTAGCTTTGATCCGTGCCCACGAGTTCTGTCATGTTCCCTGTCGTCCATTCCTCATGTCTGTGCCATGGATTTCGGACTTGTTTACCCAGCCTCCACAGTCACATAAGCCACTTATTTATTTTTATGCGGTGAGGGTAAAGGAGCCAATTTATGAAATGAAATGACGTCCATGGAGGGAGGAAGGAATGTGGGCTGGGGGCCTCCAGCCTGGCTGGGTCCAGCACAGCTAAAGGTCAGCACACCAGGGATCTCCTGTTTTCCTCCCCATAAGCCAATTCTTTTCAATAAATCTCTTTACACACACACACACGCACACACGCACACACAAACATACACATTTCCTCTTCTACTGGTTCTCCTTCTCTAATTGGATCCTGATTATTCAAATACGAGAGTTGTTTAGAAAGCTGTGATCACATTTGGACAAATTAAGAAGCTTATTTTGAGCATCAAAATCAAATCTGAAAACTTAAAATTTAGAGCATCAGCTTCCTATTCTCAGTATAATAAGTTGCATATTTCATATGCAAATCTACCATTAGAGAGACACCTGAAATGGCTTTCAGAGACTATTTGTTTTTTTATTTTTTTGTTTTTAGGGCTGCACTTGCTGCATATGGAAGTTCTCAGGCTAGGGGTCAAGATGGAGCTGCAGCTGCCGACCTACACCACAGCCACAGCAATGTGGGATCCGTGCTGCATCTGTGACCTACACCTCAGCTCATGACAACGCCAGATCCTTAACCCCCAATGAGTGAGGCCAGGGATTGAACCCACATCCTCATGGATACTAGTCTGGTTCATTAACCACTGAGCCACAACGGGAACTCCTTTCACAGACTATTTAAATTCATACACATTAAGTCTTTTATAAATAAATTAACTACAGCCATATAAGGTTTCCTATGAAAAGCTTTATGTAAAATATAATATTTGACACACTTACCTATTTTCAAAAGTTTAATTTCATTCTTAGGAAGGATTGTAATAACCAAATTTTGGTGGTTTTAAATCTTTTTTATTTTTTAAAAGCCATGTAAGAGTATAAAGACTACCTTAAGATAAAAACAAATACATTAAAGATTAATTAGTTTAATAACATGGATTATATATGAACATATTTCTGTCTTGGGCAGTTGAACATTTTTTAGATTTTGAATTTGATGATACTGTGAGCTTATACTTAGTATTTCTTGGTCAAACACATACTCTCAATATAAGTATATATACACACTCTCTATATACATATATTCATAGAAAATAAACTTTTTTTCTTAATTGTTCTTTGGTTTCCTTTCAGATTTGTAAAATGGGACATAAATATATTCTCTGTAAATCCTCATATAATGGAAGTAGCTCAAAACCAGAATAGTGAAGAACAGTAGCATCAGGAGAAAAAGGAAAGCGGCAACCAGGTAAGCACTTGGGCTGAAATGAGAAAAAAGCCATGAAGGTCATGGTTCACTCGGATTGTTCATTTGCATAGCCAAATAATTTTTGAACAGCTAGCTGCTATGCGACTGTTCTCTGGCAATGATTGATAAGGTTTAAGACCTCTTGTCTAGAGTTCCCGTTGTGACTCAGCAGGTTAAGAACCCGACATAATTTCTGTAAGGATTCAGTTTGATCCCTGGCCTCACTCAGTGGGTTAAGGATCTAGCGTTGCTGTGGCTGCGGCGCAGGCCCGCAGCTGCAGCTGCAGCTGCAATTCGACCCCTGCAAGGGAACCGTAAAAAGAAAGAAAAAGAAAAAAAGACATCTTGTTCATCTTCAAGATGTTTATTTACCTCTTGGTGTTTGAGGCTGACCAGGCTGGAAGACAGTGTGACTGATGAATATAACATAAGAAGGAAGTATAAAGTTCTCTCTGGGCCCCAGGCATCAGGAAGTTCTTGCTGGGAAGGTGACCTTTGAACTGAGTATGTAAGCGTTAGCTGTCTACGAGTCAGATTAGGAGGATTAGTATGAATTACCTAGATCAAAAGGCCTGGGAGCGGAGGAGGACACCAAGGCGGGCGTTTTAGGCTAAGGGAGATGCATTTACAGAGGCCACGGAAGCCGGAGAAAACCTTAAGACCAGCCCCAGACATTCTGGGACTCAAACTAGTTCCTTTGTGACTGGAGCTTAGGTAATAAGCTCAGTGGTCACTGATGAGGAATCATAGGTGGTTCGAGGTAAGGAAGATAGCTTTTATCAAACTATGAAATCAGGATTTTATGCAGAAGGCAAGAGAGGGTTTCAGAGACAGGCTACAGGAATTCTCATTTAGAAAAATGATTCTGACCTTAGTGTGAGGAATGGATGAATGGGAGGCATGAGCATGGAGGGAGAAAACCGGTTGGGAGGCTTTGGTAATAACTAAGTATTATGAGAGTTTTAATTAATTTGTGGCTGAAGAAATGGGAAGAAGTGGATAGATCTAAGATCTGTTTAGAAGTTTAGATGGGATCCATCTTGGTGATTGTTAAGATGTAGAGTTTGAGAATATGTTAGAATGAAAGATGTTTCTTAAATTTGGGGATGACGGAGTTCCCTTCGTGGCTCAGGGGTTAATGAACCCAACTAGGATGTAAGAGGATTCAGGTTCAATCCCCTGGCGTCGCTGAGTGGGTTAAGGATCTGGTGTTGCCGTGAGCTGTGGTGTAGGTCACAGACGGAGCTCGGATCTGGTGTTGCTGTGGCTGTGGTGTAGGCCAGAAGCTGCAGCTCTGATTCAACCCTTGGCCTGGGAACTTCCATATGCCATGGGTGTGGCCCTAAAAAGACAAAAATAAATAAATAAAGTAGGGTCATAAGTAACTTCATTGTTTGCGGTGCACTCTTGTTTAAATTTTTCCAAAACCAAAAAATAAAAGTACAGGACAGAAAAGCAGAGTCATCTGTAGTCCCAGGTTTCATATTAAAGACACTTATTCTGCCTTCCAGGGAAACTGAAGCTGAGTCCCAGGAAATGCCTTTTGCTGCTCTGTTTCCTGGATGCATTGAGTGATGGCCAGAAGTCGAGGGCTGACTCAGGGCTTGTGGGGGCAGGGTCACTGTCTCCTCCCTGTCCCACGGCTGCTGTCTACCATCTGACCTTAGCTGATGGAGCTGAAAGACCCTTCCTTCCACACACGCTTTTTAGGGCCGAACCTGCGGCTTATGGAAGTTCCCAGGCTAGGGGTTGAATCAGACATGCAGCTGCCGGACACAGCCACAGCCACAGCCACAGCCACAGCCACAGCAACCCAGGATCTGAGCTGTGTCTGTGACCTACACCTCAGCTCACTACAATGCCAGATCCTTAACCCCCTGAGCCGGGCCAGGGATCAAACCCACATCCTCACGGATGCTACCTGGGTTCGTTACTGCTGAGCCACAACGGGAACTCCGAAAGACACTTTCGATGGCAAGACAAGGGCTGTTGAGGAGGTGGAACAAAAGGGGACCCTAGCTGCAGTCACAATTCTCAGGAACTCCTTCCTGCTGTACCCCTGGCATAGTGGGTGCCTATACTTTTTTTTAGAATGTCACATAGAAGGCAGAAGGATTAGGGCCCTAGGAAAATAGGGGAGTGGTGCATTTCCTTCTTAGCTGCCACCGTATCCCTCGTGAAAGCCTGATTAGGCTCCAGCCATTACCTGGGAATCATTCCAAAGGTCTCTATTGCAAATATAGCGGTTAGGTTACAGAAGCTGCAAATGAGAAAAATAATATTAAAGATTAGATTAAATACCGTGCATTAGAAGACTCCGTGCACATCTCTATGGTAACAACCAAATCATTTAGTGTTAGTTAAGGTGTCATTTTCTGACAGGGGAGAGAAGAGATGCATCTACGTACTAGCTGTGATGGTTTTTTCCCTATGTGAGACTTCGGCTGCTTGCTGCAAGTTTCCCCAAACCTTGTCAGTGCAACCTCATTGTCCTCCTCACAGCTTTACGTCATTTTGATAGTGGTTCCCAGGGCAACAGCAATAACGATATGAATAATAATTGGCAATAATGAGTATTGACAGAAATAATAAATAGTTAATATTTATTAAGCATTAGTACTTATTGAACATGAATGAATACTAATTGAACATTTGCTATGTACCAGGCAATGTAGCAAATGCTTTACGTGAATTATCTTAGTTAATCCTCATAGCAGCCTTTCCTTTTTTTTTTTTTTTTTTTTTGTCTTCTGAGGGCCGCACCTGCGGCATATAGAGGTTCCCAGGCTAGGGGTCGAATTAGAGCTGCAGCTGTTGGCCTGCACCACAGCCACAGCAATGCCAGATCCGAGCCATGTCTTAAACCTACACCACAGCTCATGGCAATGCTGGATCCTTAACCCACTGAATGAGGCTGGGGATCAAACCCTTATCCTCATGGATACTAGTCAGGTTCTTAACCTTCTGAGCCACAGTGGGAACTCCAGAGCCTTTCCTTTTACATGAAGAAACTGAAGCTCAGATAGGCTAAGCTATCTGCAAAAGTTTACACAGTTACAAGGAGCACAGCTGGGATTGGAATTCAGGTTTTTCTCACCAAAGAGCTCGTGATAGTCACCTGATGTAGGCTGAGTCCATCAGGAAGCTGGGAATGTTAGGAGCTTGATATGTGGAACTGTGTTACTGTTTCTAAAGTTACTGAATTTCTCTCATAATTTAGCATATTGCTTAGAAGGAGACATAAATTCTAAGATTATGTATCATTAAATAAAGATTAATGATACGATATCACCTACTTTGTGTGGGAGAAGAGGGAGGAAAAGAACTTACTCTTATTGAGTGCTTGTTATGTGCCCTGCAAAGTTAGGGATTTTTACCCAAGTACTTCATTTAGTCCTCGGAATACTATAACATATGTATTATTAATTTTTTTTTTCTTGTCAGGGCTGCACCTGTGGCACATGGACGTTCCAAGGCCAGGGGACCCACGAAGGTCCCAGGAATTGGAGCTGCAGCTGCCAGCCCCGAGCCACAGCCACCACAACGAGGGATCTGAGCCTCATCTACCACCTGCATCACAGCTCATGGCAACGCTGGATCCTCAACCCACTGAGCGAAGCCAGGGATCCAACCCATGTCCTCATGGATCCTAGTCAAGTTCTTAACCAGCTGAGCCACAAGGGGAACTCCTAACATATGTATTAGTACTCATTTTATAGATACAGCGAAAAGCTCAAAGAGACCAAGCAATGTGCTTAAAACAAGACAGTTAACTAGTGGCAAAATTCGGACTCAAACCAAAGTAGACTCCCTAACATAGTGTTCTCGGGGTGCATCAATGTTGTCTCAAGTGGCAAGATTCCTTCTTGTTAATGGCCAGATAGTATTCTATTGTATATATAGCACATTTTCTTTGTCCATTCATCCATGCATGGACACTTACAGTATTTCCATTTCTTGGCTACTGTAAATAATGCTTCAGTGAACATGAGGGTAGATACCCTTTCAAGGTAGTGTTTTACTTTTCCTTAGATAAATATCCAGAAGTGGAATCGTTGGGTCATATGGTAGTTCTATTTTTAATATTTTGAGGAACATCCATCCTGTTTTCCATAGTGGCTGCACTAATTTACATTCCCACCAACGGTGCACAAAGATTCCCTTTTCTCCACACCCTCGCCAACGCTTGTTATCTCTTATCTTTTTTTTTAATCACATCTGTAGTTGTATAATGATCATAACAATCCAATTTCACAGGATTTCCATCCCATAACCCAAGCACATCCCTCCACCCCCAAACTGTCTCCTCCAGAGACCATACGTTTTTCAATGTCTGTGAGTCAGCATCGGTTCTGCAAAGAAGTTCCGTCTGTCCTTTTTTCAGATTCCACATGTTAGTGAAAGCATTGGATGTTGGTGTCTCATTGTATGGCTGACTTCACTTAGCATGATAATTTCTAGATCCGTCCATGTTGATAAAAATGCCGGGATTTCATTCCTTTTAATGGCTGAGTCATATTCCATTGTGTATGTGTACCACATCTTCTTGATCCACTCCTCTGTCGATGGACATTTAGGTTGTTTCCATGTCTTGGCTCTTGCAAATAGGGCTGCAATGAACATTGGAGCACACGCGTCTTTGCGAGTCATGGTTTTCTCTCTCTTATCTTTTTGATAAGAGCCATTGCACCAGGCCTGAGGTGACATCCTATTGTGGTGTTGAATTGTATTTCCCTGGTGATTAGTGAAGTTGAGCACCTTTCATGTACTCATTGGCCACCTGTATGTCTTCTTTGGAAAAATGTCTATTTTGTTACTCTGCCCATTTTTAAATTGGATTGTTTTTTTGCTGTTGAGTAATATGAGTTCTTTATAATATTTTGATATTAACCCTTTATCAGATGTATGATTTCTAAATATTTTCTTACCTTCTGTAGGTTGCCTTTTCATTTTGTTGATGTTTCCTTTGCTCTGCAGAAGCTTTTTAGTTTGATGTAGTCCCACTTATTTATTTTTGCTTTTGTTGCCTTTGCTTTTGGTGTCAAATCAAAAAAAAAAAAAAATCACTGCAAAGACTGTTAGCAAGGAGCTTACCACCCATGTTTCCTCTAGGAGTTTTATGGTTTCAGGTATTATGTTCAAGTCTTTAATCCATTTCGAGTTAATTTTTGTGTATGGTGTCAGATAGTGGCCCAGTATCATTCTTTTGCATGTAGCTGTCTGGTTTTCTGAGCATCATTTTTCTTGGCTGCACTCACAGCATGTAGAAGTTCTGGGGCCAGGGATGGAACCTGTGCCATAGCAGTGGCAATGCCAAATCCTTAACCTACTGAGCCACCAGGGAACTCTGACCAAAACCATTTATTGACGGGACTGTCCTTTCCCCACTGTATATTCTTGGACTCTTTGTCATAAATTAAGTGACCATATATGTATGGATTTATTTCTGGAGATCTCTATTTTGTTCCACTGATCTGTGTGTCTGTTTATGATAATACCATACTGTTTTTTTTTTTTTTACTGCAACTTTGTAATATAGTTTGAAATAAGGGAGTGTGATGCCTCCAGCTTTGTTCTTCCTCCTCAAGATTGCTTTGGATGTTAGGGGTCTTTTTCAGCTCCATACAAATTTTAGGATAGTTTGTTTGAGTTCTGTGAAAAATGTCACTGGAATTTTGATAGGGATTGCTTTGAATCTGTAGATTTCTTGGGTGGTATAGAAATTTATATTTTTTCCCCTTCGTTTTTTTTCTTTTATTTAGGGAGCTTTCTGTTCAGCCCCTTTTCTCATCACCCTCAGTTCCTTTACTCTGGGTATCTCCTAAAGGCTCTTTTCCTTTCTCTTTTCTTCTAGTAAGTCAGTTAACTTACATGTGCTCATGGAATCAGTGTAGAAGATGCCCACATCTGTATTTTCAAAATTCTTCACCATCGGCTGTTCCCTTCAACTCAAGGCCCAGATTAGAATGTTTAACTGTATATATCGCTTTGATATTTCATTGTCCTCTCAAATGCCAAGTTTTTCCCCCAAAGAAAAACCACCCCCTTATCCATAGAAAAAACAAACCATAATTTTTAATCACCTAGTCTAGAAAACTTAAAACTGTAGAAATTCCTTCTTTTCCTTCATTTGCCCCATTAGATCCCTATAATATCTCTTTTCCTGACAAATACTTATTAGACTTTTTCCTTTCTTCTATTCTTACTGCCACTAGGGTTTCCTTTGATCCTTGTCTTATTAATTCTGCTCTTCTCATTTATCTGCAATTTATTTTCCTTTTATAAGGGTACAATAGCATTGTGTCTAAAAAACGTACATACCTTAACTAAAAAACACTTTATTTCGGAGTTCCCATCATGGCTCAGCAGAAACGAATCTGAATAGCATCCATGAGGACTGGGTTCGATCCCTGGCCTCGCTCAGTGGGTTAAGATCCCGTGTTGTGAGCTGCAGTGTAGGCCAGCAGCTCTAGCTCTGACTTGACCCCTAGACTGAGAACCTCCATATGCCGCAGGTATAGCCCTAAAAAAAAAAGAAAAGAAAACTTTATTGCTAAAAAATGCTAACCATCATCAGAGCCTTCAATGAATTACAATCTTTTTGCTAGTGGAGGGTTTGAAATATTATGAGATTACCAAAATGTAACACAGAGATATGAAGTGAGCAAACGATGTTGGAAGAATGACACTTGATAAACTTGCTCTACCAAGGGTTTCTACAAAACTTCAATTTGTGAAAAACACCTTATTTTTGAGGCACAATAAAGTGAAATATAACAAAATGAGGTATGCCCATAGTTAGATATCTGGGTAATATCAAATCCAGAAAATAAATATTTAATTTTTAGAAACTAATGCTAACAGAAGAAAGGCTGGGGGAAAAATGTAATTGTAATGTATACATGTAAGGATAACCTGATCCCCTTGCTGTACAGTGGGAAAAAAATAAATAAATAAATAATTTAAAAAAAAGAAACTAATGCTGAAACTATTACAATGAAAACATTTATATTCACCTATAATTTGGATCCAGAATCTTCACACGAAACACGTACATTCCAGAATGGTCCAAGGGCCAGACTAAATGGTTATGGTTTGACTTGTTGATAATCTCATATGGTTGATTTAAGTCTCCTGGTTTTCCAATAGCATAAGAAAAGCAGTGCTTATAGTTCTGAATAGGAAACAAAGACAAAACCTTAAGATCAATCTAATGAACACAATTATATTTTCATATACTTATATTGGACACATATCATCACAATGCATTGCTGATAAGGACATATTCATCGTCTATCATTATATGTACTTTTTGTAGATGGACACCTGGAAATATATTGTTTCCAAATTCCTACCTATTTCCTAATAGGACTGATGATTCCCACTGATTGTTGCTTCTAGTTTGTGTCATCCCTCATATTTCCTGATAGATTAACAGATTTAGCAATGATTTTTCCATCATTATTTTTTCTCCTTTCTTTTGGGTTGAAAGACCATTTGACCAAGTTATACAGTCCCTAAGAAAACACATCTGCCCTGGCTTCATGAAGTACACTTCATTTCTCGCCAAGGAGTTCTCAGAGTACTATGTCGGTTATGTCCAGAACTCAGCTCGAATCCAGAGCATATAAACATGTAGCCAGCCATTCATTACCCACATTGTCCCTTTCCTTCTCAAACTCCAACATTAACTTGGAAGAACCTGTGGAAATGCCCCTTTTGTGAGGAGTCCTTCAGGTTTTCTCTTGAGAATTTACAGCCTGTAGAGCTACTTCTCAGATTTTATACAGGTGTCATTCAGCCTTGTAGAATGAGGACAATGTAGCCACCAGGGCAGTTCTAGGAGTGGGAAGGATATTTCATTTCAGGTACACGTTTCAGGAAGGGAGCACTTCCACTGCCATGTTGAATAAATATGCAAAGACATCCTTCACTAAGGACAGCCTTACTCACTAGGACATAACTAATCTTTGCAGGTACCTACCTTCTATTATATTTAGACTCCAGACTTAAATTTACCCTTTTAGTGATGAGCTCTTTGTTTCTCATATGGTAGATTGAACACCAATGGCCTGGTGTGGGCACTCCAGAATCTCTCTAGAATGTAAGCCATTATTTAAGTATTTCTTTCTTTCTTTTTTGTCTTTTTTTTTTTTTTGTCTTTTTGCCTTTCCTAGGGCCGCTTCCAGAAGCATATGGAGGTTCCCAGGCTGAGGTCGAATTGGAGCTGTAGCCACTGGCCTACGCCAGAGCCACAGCAACGCAGGATCCGAGCCGCGTCTGCAACCTACACCACAGCTCACGGCAATGCGGGATCCTTGACCCACTGAGCAAGACCAGGGATCAAACCCGCAACCTCATGGTTCCTAGTCGGACTCGTTGACCACTGCGCCACGACGGGAACTCCTAAGTATTTCTTAAATGTGGTCTCCAGATTTGCTGTATCAACATTACCTGGGAATTTGTTAGAAATGCAAATCTGGGGGCTTTGCTCCAGATCTGCTGAATCAGAATTTTGAAGGTGGGGCCCAGAGATCTGTTTTAACAAGTCCTCTAGGTGATTCTAAAATTTGAGGAGGTTTCTGCTGTGGCTCAGCAGTAATGAGCCCAACTAGTATCCATGAGGATGTGGATTCAATCCCTGGCCTTGCTCAGTGGGTTAAGGATCTGGCGTTGCCATGAGTTGCAGTGTAGGACGAAGATGTGGCTCACATCCCGCCTTGCTGTGGCTCTGGTGTAGGCCGGCAGCTGCAGCTCCAATTCAACCCCTAGCCTGGGAACTTCCATATACTGCAGGTGCAGCCCTTAAAAAAAAAAAAAAGAAAGAAAGAAAGAAAGAAAGAAAAGAAAAGAATGAGGTTGGGGGAAGAGGTGTTGGAGATTTTAGGAGTGAGGAGAAATCATGCAATAGCTATGAGGCAGCCAGGGGTGGGGATGGGGGGTTGGGGAGGGAATGAACTAGAGAAACACAGTCATGTTTGTTGCCCAGTATTACAGGACCGTTTTAATCATGAGATGAAAGCAAAACTAGTCAGCAGGGGTGTTTTTCTCTGAACACAGTTAAGGGCTAAGGTGGACAGTTGAATTTAACCAGAGTCGTGCTTTGGCTGCCTGCATAGAAAGAAGTGAGGCTGGGCAAAGGAGTTGAGGCGCTTATGAATAGAGTGCTTTGATTCTTGACTGTGGCGTTGATGCTGGGGGAAGAAGTAAAAGACAAGCAGGGGCTGGGTTGAGGGGGCTCTCATCAGTGGGTTGAAGGTTATATTGGGGTGGAAGGATTGTTCAAAGGATCTTTGGCGTAAAGCTCCCAGGGTTATGTTGCTGGGAAGCCTGGGGCGGTGGATGGAAAATGGACGGGCTTGCCATGGGGAGCATAGAGGATAACCGCACGTCATTCGTATATATCCCTGTCCTGACATGTACAGCTTCTGATACAGAAGTCAAATAGCTCTCTGTTGTAGGGTTTACAGTTTATAGGCTGAGGTACCTTACGCGTCACTTTTATTCACGAGATGTGACTTAATTTACCAAATAACAGTTTCCTTCAACATTGGATCGAAAAAATTGAAACAGTGTAGGATTGATCATTGGCATTCAGAAACAATCTTTTCCTTATACAAGAACTGAAAATTCAGGCATTCTTTTTCTTCTTTCTTTTCTGGTGTTTTTTTGTCTTTTTAGGGCTGCACCTGCAACATATGGAGGTTCCCAGGCTAGGGGTCGAACTGGAGCTGCAGTTGCCGGCCTACACCACAGCGACAGGAACGTCAGATCCGAGCCGCGTCTGTGACCCATGCTGCCACTTTTGGCAACGCTGGATCCTTAACCCACTGAGCCAGGCCAGGGATTGGACCCATATCCTCAGGGGTGCTAGGTGGGTTCTTAAACCTGCTGAGCCATAATGGGAACTCCAAATTCAGGCATGCTTTAGAAAGACTCACTCCCAGTGCTTTACCATGTTTGTCAGATATGTAACAATCTCCACATAGACTTTTAGCAGAGAAAATGAAAACAAAATTGTTAGTAATACAGGAGCAATGGAAGATCAAACAGGATTAAGATGAAGCATTTTAGAAATCATAGTGGAATCCAATAGAAAAATTGGATTTGATTTACAAAATCAAATTTAAATCCAAAGTGTTTCCGTCAGGCATTTGTTAATACTAAAATGCCAAATTAATTATTATAAATAAACAATTTGCAAGGTAATGCTTTTCTTACCTCCGGTCCCCAGGCTTCTTCTAATGGGAGGTGCTTGTTAAGCTCTGTCATTGACTTCCATGTCTGAGCTTCATTCAAACAGCCACTCTGTCAAAAGATTTTATATATATATATAAAACACACACACATATATATAGATTATATGTTTTGTATATCAAGTTATTTCTGAGTATTTAATATATTTGAGCGACATTGAAAATTTTATATCTATTTTTTATTATTTAAATGTTTGCTGATATACAGAAAAACAATTGACTTTTGTATATTGACATTATACAGAGAACTTTTATTTCCAGAGAGACTTTCTTAAACTCACTTATTTTTTTTAAGATTTCTCTTTCCTTCCTTCCTTCCTTCCTTCCTTCCTTCCTTCCTTCCTTCCTTCCTTCCTTCTTTCTTTCTTTCTTTCTTTCTTTCTTTCTTTCTTTCTTTCTTTCTTTCTTTCTTTCTTTCTTTTTTCTTTCTCCCTTCCCTCCTTCCTCCTTTCCTTCCTCCTTCCTGCTTTTCTTTTCCAGCTGTGCCTGTGGCATGCAGAAATTCCCTGGGCCAGGTATCAGACTCGAGCCACAGCAGTGACAACTCTAGATCCTTAGAGCCACTGGGGAACTCCCTTAAGCTCACTTAGTAAGTTTAATTGTTTCAGGAGTTCCCGTCGTGGCGCAGTGGTTAACGAATCCGACTAGGAACCATGAGGTTGCGGGTTCGATCCCTGGCCTTGCTCAGTGGGTTAACGATCTGGCGCTGCCGTGAGCTGTGGTGTAGGTTGCAGACGCGGCTTGGATCCTGCGTTGCTGTGGCTCTGGCGTAGGCTGGTGGCTACAGCTCCGATTAGACCCCTAGCCTGGGAACCTCCATATGCCGCGGGAGCAGCCCTAGAAATGGCAAAAAGACAAAAAAAAAAAAAGTTTGTTTCAGATGAACAGACATATTATCTGTGAATATGGCAGTTTTATTTCTTCATTTCCAATCCCCATACCTTTAATTTATTTTTATTGTTCATTGTTTACCTGATCACAAAAATCAGGAACAATGGTGTATAGAAATGGTGGGAACAGGCCTCCTTTTTTCACTCCTGATTTCAGCGGGAAGGCGTTCACATTTTTCACCACTAAGTATGATGTTTTATACAGGTTTTTTAAAATTAATTTATTTTTTTGTGGAAGCACATGGAAGTTCCAGTAGCACATGGAAGTTCCCAAGCCAGGGACTGAATCTGAGCTGCAGCTTCAACCTACACCACAGCTGTGGCAACGCCTCTGCAGCAACTGGAGCTGCTGCAGTCAGATTCTTAACCCTCCACTCCACAGTGGGAACTTCCATTTACAGGCTTTTTTGTATTGTTATTTCATTAAGTTAAGGAAGTAACTATGTATAATTCTCTAAGATTTATTTAAAAAATATTTTTATAGGAGTTTCCATCATGGCTCAGTGGTTAACAAATCCGACTAGGAACCATGAGGTTGCGGGTTCAATCCCTGGCCTTGCTCAGTGGGTTAAGGATCTGGCGTTGCCGTGAGCTGTGGTGTAGGTTGCAGACGCGGCTTGGACCCATGTTGCTGTGGCTCTGGCATAGGCCGGTGGCTACAGCTCTGATTTGACCTCCAGCCTGGGAACCTCCATATGCCACGGTAGCGGCCCAAGAAATGGCAAAAAGACAAAAAAAAATTAAAAAAAAAATGGAGTTCCTGTCGTGGCACAGTGGTTAACAAATCCAACTAGGAACAATGAGGTTGTGGGTTCGATCTCTGGCCTTGCTCATGGGGTTAAGGATCCGGCATTGCCGTGAGCTGTGGTGTAGGTTGCAGACTCGGCTGGGATCCCGTGTTGCTGTGGCTCTGGCGTAGGCTGGTGGCTATAGCTCCGTTTCGACCCCTTGCCTGGGAATCTCCATATGCTGCGGGAGCGGCCCAAGAAATGGCAAAAACACAAAAAAAAAATTTACATATGGATGCTGTTTTTTTCTTTGCCTTCTTAGGGCTGCACCTGCGGCATATGGAAATTCCCAGGCTAGAGGTCAAATCGGAGCTGCAGCTGCCACTGGGTGAGGCCAGGGATCAAACCCTCGTGCTCACGAATACTAGTTGGGTTCGTTACCGCTGAGCCATGACAGGAACTCCTGGATGATAAATTTTTAATCAAATGACTTTTCATCAATGATCATAACAATCTTATTATGCCTTTTCTTCTTTATTCTGTTAATGTAGTGGATGTGTTGATTTTCAAATGATATTCCCTAACACTTCATTTATGAAATAAGCCAAACTTGGTCTACATGTATTATTTTTTTAATAAATCGCTGTATTCGATTTGCTAGTTTTTGTTTATGTGTTGTGTAGCTGTGGTCGTGAGTGAAACTGGCTCGTAATTCTCTTTTAGGGTCCCATCAAGTCCTCCTGGATTTACAAAAGGAGTTAAAGGTGTTTTCTCCTACCCTAATACTCTGCAAGAGTTTTTAAAAGGCTGAAGTAAAATTTGTCTTAAATATTTGCTGTTTTCCTTTCATCAGGAAAGCCATTTGGGATTAGAGTTCCCTATTTTATTTATTTATTTATTTATTTATTTATTTATTTTTGTCTTTTTAGGGCTGCACTCGCGGCAGATGGAGGTTTCCGGGCTAGGGGTCTAATCGGAGCTACAGCTGCCAGCCTACATCACAGCCACAGCCATGCCAGATCCAAGCCATATCTGCGACCTACACCACAGCTCACGGCAACGCCGGATCCTTAACCCACTGAGCAAGGCCAGGGATCAAACCCGCATCCTCATGGTTCCTCATCGGATTCATTTCTGCTGCACCACAACGGGAACTCCCCTATTTTTTTTTTTTTTAATACAAGAAGTTCTGGTGTATTTTTTTAAGGCATTTGTCCATTTTATCCATTTGTCCCTTGCCAAATTTGTTGATATAAATTTGTCTGTTGGGAGTTCCCTTTGTGGCTTAGTGGTTTACAAACCCAACTAAGATCTATGAAGATGCAGGTTCGATCTCTGGCCTGGCTCAGTGGTTAAGGATCCGGCGTTGCTGTGAGCTGTAGTGTAGATCGAAGATGAGGTTCGGATCCCAAGGTGCTCTGGCTGTGGTGTAGCCCAGCAGCTGTAGCTCTGATTTGACTCTTAGCCTGGGAACTTCCATATGCCATGGGTGCAGCCCTCAAAAAAAAAAAAAAAAAAGTTTGCCTGTAAATAACCTCTATTTTTGGGTTATAAAATGGAGATATTCCAATTTTATTTTTTTAATTTGTCAGCTGAAATAATTTTATAAAGCGATCCTTTCCCTCATCTATTGTTTGGTTACCACTTGGTATAGTTCATGTGAAGAAAATAGGGTAAATATTACTGTCTTTCTCTTTATCAGTTTTCAAAATAAGGAATTGGTTTCCTATCATTCTACAAAGGTGACCTTAAAAATTATTATGAATTCATAGATTTGATATATTGATTTTGTTGTTGTTTTTGTCTTTTTAGGGCCAGACCTGCATATGGAAGTTCCCAGGCTAAGGGTCAAATCAGAGCTGCAGCTGCCAGCCTACATCACAGCTCACAGCAATGCCAGATCCTTAACCCACTGAGGAAGGCCAGGGATCAAACCAGCATCCTCGTGGATACTAATCGGGTTCTTAACCTGCTGAGCTGCAATGAGAAATCCTAAAAGTTTAATTCTTGATCTCTCGTAGTCCAATGAATATGTTCCTGGCTAAATGGTTCTTATGGAGGACTCTCCTCAGTGAAATGCGTTAAAAACTCAGACTTTTTAATCTAGTGGCTTTTTTTTAAGACCCCTAAAGCTTTCATCCAGCTCTCTTCTACTCTATCTTTAATTGTTGCAGTAAAATATTGCATGACATGTGAAGGAAGATGGGAAGCATGGATGTTCAGGTGAAGTGCCTTTTTTTTTTTTTTTTTTTTGGCCACGCCTATAGCCCATGGAAGTTCCCAGGCCAGGAATGGAACCTGTGCTGCAGCAGTAACCAGAACCACAGCAGTGACAATGCCAGATCCTTAACCAGCTGAGCCACCAGGGAACTCTTTGTAAAGTTCTTAAGCACCTCATCCTGGACACAGAGAACTTCTCCTCCCACTCCAGTGAAAAGATTCAGTCATGGGGCCCCACTTAGCTGCAAATGAGACTGGGAAATGTGGTCTCTTTTATTTTTATTTTTATTTTTATTTTTTTATAATTTTTTTTAATTTTCCCACTGTACAGCAAGGGGGTCAGTTTATCCTTACATGTATACATTACAATTACATTATTCCCCCACCCTTTCTTCTGTTGCAACATGAGTATCTAGACAAAGTTCTCAATGCTATTCAGCAGGATCTCCTTGTAAATCTATTCTAACTTGTGTCTGATAAGCCCAAGCTCCCGATCCCTCCCACTCCCTCCCTCTCCCATCAGGCAGCCACATGTCTCTTCTCCAAGTCCATGATTTTCTTTCTGAGGAGATGTTCATTTGTGCTGGATATTAGATTCCAGTTATGTGATATCATATGGTATTTGTCTTTGTCTTTCTGACTCATCTCACTCAGTATGAGATTCTCTAGTTCCATCCATGTTGCTGCAAATGGCATTATGTCATTCTTTTTTATGGCTGAGTAGTATTCCATTGTGTATACATACCACATCTTCCGAATCCAATCCTCTGTCGATGGACATTTGGGTTGTTTCCATGTCCTGGCTATTGTGAATAGTGCTGCAATGAACATGCGGGTGCACGTGTCTCTTTTAAGTAGAGTTTTGTCCGGATAGATGCCCAAGAGTAGGATTGCAGGGTCATATGGAAGTTCTATGTATAGATTTCTAAGGTATCTCCAAACTGTTCTAAATGTGGTCTCTTTTAGAAAGAGTCTTCCCATCTACATGATGGCTGGTAGAATTCTGAAGTCAACTGTGATTGTTTACAGGGCAGAGGGAGAAATCATCCAGTTACGGAGTGTATGGGAGCAACAGGTAGGGGTATCTGGCAATTGGATGACAGGAGCCTCAAACAAATGGTCTTTTACTTGGGGTGAGAAGAGGATGATCTGGAAATGATGCTGCAGATTAGGAAGAGCATAAACCCCACAGCTCATTCTTAAATCTATGGGGTAAAAGAAAGAGTACCTTTGGTTTGCCAGAAAAAATGGGAAAGATTATATTCTCTGAGGAGTACATATTGAAGAAGGATCTAGGGCAGAGCTCCCACTGTGGCATAGTGGATTAAGGATCTGACTGCAGTGGCTCAGGTCACTGTGGAGGCACAGGTTTGATCCCCAGTCTGGTGCAGTGGGTTAAAGGATCCAATGTTACTGCAGCTGTGGTGTAGGTTGAAGCTGCAGCTCAGATTCAGTCCCTGGCCTAGGAACTTCTATATGCCATGGATGCAGCTATTTAAAAAAGAGAGAGAGAGAGAGAGAGAGAGTGCAGAATTCCCATTGTGGAGCAGTAGAAACGAATCTGACTAGTAAACATGAGGTTCCAGGTTCAATCCCTGGCCTCGCTCAGTGGGTTAAGGATCCAGCATTGCCGTGAGCTGTGGTGTAGGTTGCAGACACGGCTTAGATCCCGTGTTGCTGTGGCTGTGGCAGAGGCTGGCGGATACATCTCTGATTCAGCCCTAGCCTGGAAACCTCTATATACCATGGGTGCAGCCCTAAAGAGCAAAAAAAAAAAAAAAAAGAAGGAGAGAGAGAAGGATGGATTTAATCTTAAGGTATATTGGAAAGGTTTGAGATGGTGAAGAGTAATGCAAGCCTGAGCCAACGCATTAAGGATGGAACAGTTTAGGGATGTGACTATGGGGAGAACGCAGACCGGAAGGAATTACCTACCAGGTGCTAGACAGGTAGGGGGGAGTGTGGTGGAGTGCATTTGCCTGCTCACAGCTGCAGTAGTGTGCAGTAGTGTGGAGGGGCTATAGGTGGATCGCACATCTCTTGGTTGCCAACCGGGTGGGTTATGCTTCTTGGAAAATTAAGGTCTCTGATAGATGAGAAAGTTATTTGGGAAGGAGTCCCAGACATGGTTCTGTTTGAGGTCTCTGGAGAATCTCAAGAATCACTGCTGGTCACTTCTGGAGAGGTTCCATCCTGCTGGGCGGCCCTCCAAGGCAGAAAGCCTCGTGTGGGGGGCGGGGTGGAAGTGAAGTGTGGCGATTGGGGGTGGGAAGGCCCATCTGCCATGGCTCTGCCAAGTGAATGGGCAGAATAAGGGGGATTCATCATGGAGATGGAGACAAACCAGTCGTGGAGGATGGGGGAACCAGGAGAGCCAAGGTCAGTGGGTCAGATGATGCAAAGAAGTCAAGTGAGAGGAAACCGAGAGAGTGTCCATGTGATTTAGCACGAATGTGATGAACGTCCAAAAGCCAAAGGCAAACCCATAAAGAAGGGGACATACCAGGGGGAGAGAAGGTAAGATATTCACGAGTAATTGCATCATCCTACTACAAACATTCCCTTTTCTGACCTCTTTAAGCCTGTTTTATAGGGCAATGATTTCTTTCTTCATAAATGAATCTTAGTAGCCATAGCATGTAAGATAGAAGTAATACGGTTTGTTTTTTCCTACCCACAGCTGACTGGTTCTATTCTCCTTAGATAATTCATATATAGATTTAAAATGGAAATCAAAATGTCTCATTGCATGCTAAATCCTATTTAACTCCAAAATGACGTACCTTCTTCATCGTGGTATTAAAGCTGTAGTCATCCCTGCCGTGTATTTCCCACACTATGAAATTTACTTCCACATCTTCCACATAGCCGTTTTCATTGTACCTGCAAGAAACAGCAAACACAAAAATAACAGTTCCGTAGAGAAGGGTTAAGAGCTCCAGCTTCCAAGACACAGGAGCTTAGGTTTAAATCTTATCTTTATCACTATATCACTTAGCTTTGTGATCCTGGGGCAGTTACTTAAACAATTTTTTTTTCTTTTTTTTTCTTTTTAGGGCCCCACCAGTGGCATATGGAAGTTCCCAGGTCGGGGGTTGAATCGGAGCTGCAGCTGACAGCCTACACCACAGTCACAGCAACGCCAGATCCGAGCTGCATCTGCGACCTACGCTGCAGCTCACAGCAACACCGGGTCCTTAACCCAAGGAGCGAGGCCAGGGATTGAACCCACATCCTCATGGATACTAGTCAGATTCGTTTCCAATGCACCACAACTCCCAACTCCTAGTTACTGAACTAACTCCGGGAACTCCTAGTTACTTAAACTTTTGAAGCCTCAATTTTCTTATCTATAAAATAGCAACAGTACCTACTGTATAGGGTTCCTTCAGCTCTCAAATAAACCTAGTAGTAATGAAGTGGAAAACTTTCACTTTCTTTAACAGTTGGAACCATAAGTTCTCTTCACTTTGATAGGAACTATATATATATATATATATATATATATATATATATATATATGTACATTTTTTTGGTCTTTTTTTGTTGTTGTTATTGTTGTTGTTGTTGTTGTTGCTATTTCTTGGGCCACTCCCGTGGCATATGGAGGTTTCCAGGCTAGGGGTTGAATCGGAGCTGTAGCCCCCAGCCTACGCCAGAGCCACAGCAACGCGGGATCCGAGCCACGTCTGCAACCTACACCACAGCTCATGGCAACGCCGGATCGTTAACCCATTGAGCAAGGGCAGGGACCAAACCCGCAACCTCATGGTTCCTAGTCGGATTCGTTAACCACTGCGCCACGACGGGAACTCCTATATATTTACCTTTTAAGCAAGAACGGATTTATTAAGATAAGATGCTTATGAGAGATGCAAGCAGGCAGGCAAGGAGGCTCTGCCCTGAGGATCAGGTGGCAACAGTTTTATTTATTTTTTATTTTTTTATGATTTTTACTTTTTCCATTATAGTGGGTTTATAGTGTTCTGTCAAGTTCCTGCTGTACAGCAAAGTGACCCAGTCACACATACATATATACATTCTTTTGGAACCATATATTGATAAGGTGAGTGGGTAAGGCCCTGCTGTCATGGCTGGTAGCAGAGAGAATGTTGGAAGGGACTGATGGATGGCGGAAGGGCAAAGCAAAGGTTCCCTGGTGTTATTTAATCAACACATGTTTGTTGGATGCTTATTATGTACCGGGGAATTAAACCACAGGATTATTATGATTAGAACTGAGAAGCTGCAGATCTCCCTGGAGGACCAGCTGGAAGATGTGGCTGAGTGTTAGAAGTCCAGCAGCAGCTCTGAGTTGAGATGGGGTGAGAAGCAGAAGTCGTCATAAGCTCCTGGGAGCTGCAGTCACCCGTAGCTCATGCCCAGAGAGCAGATGATGGCTTCTACCAGCAGCCGACACCAGTGCACAGCCCAGCACGGATAGGGTGCCCACCCCCGCTGATGCCGGGACTGGAGACATAAGCCCCATTGAGCTTACAATATTTACCCTCCAACTCAATGACTTTTTTTTTTTTTAAATCTTTTTTTGTCTTTTTAGGGCTGTGCCCGCAGCATATGGAAGTTCCCAGGTTAGGGGTCAAATAGGAACTGTAGATGCCAGCCTACACCACAGCCACAGCAACGCGGGATCCCAGCTGCGTCTGTGACCCACACCACAGCTCATAGCAACACCGGAGCCTTAACCCACTGAGTGAGCAAAGGGATCAGGCCCACATCCTCATGGATACTCGTCAGGTTTGTACTGCTGAGCCACGGTGGGAACTCTCCACTCAATGAATTTTAAAAGAGATGTATTTCTTCAAACTGTCAAGATTTTGTTCTGCTACCATGTGAAAATAGGGGCTGGAGAGGAAAGCTAAAATCCATTACTGATAAAGTCACACCTTTGCATACCAGATCCTGTTTTACAAATGGTTATATGGCTGCCTTCTCCATCATTCGTTGCCCATTTTTCTGAAAGGAATTGTCCATCATGCTTTTTTGATGGACATTTCACTTAGGATCTTTGGTCTCAGGCAGGTGGCCTCAGTGTCTGATCTATTTTCTTGCTTCTCATCTCTGTGTCTATTCATAACAAGTAACAGATTCTTGACAGTGTGCCTTTACTCAGTGTCCAGATGTCTGCCCTGACTTTGCAAGCATTCTGTCTGGCTTTCCAGGCCGGCTAGAACTCACTACCATTCACCTCTGGTCATAAAAAAAAAAAAAAAAATTGTCCTATTCTCACATATTGAGAGGAAAACTTTTGTCTTTTTAGGACCACACCTGGGGCATACAGAGGTTCCCAGGCTAGGAGTCGAATTGGAGCTGCAGCTGCTGGCCTACGCCAGAGCCACAGCAACACCAGATCCGAACCACATCTGCGACCTACACCACAGCTCACAGCAACACCAGATCCTTAACCCACTGAGCAAGGCAGGAGTTCGAACCGCATCCTCGTGGATACTAGTCAGGTTCGTTACTTGCTGAGCCACAGTGGGAACTCCCAAGGAAAACGTTTTAAAGTATCAGAAAGTGGAATCTGAAAAGCTGTTTTATTTCTATCTTAATTAGTTTTTAGAAATCATGGAGATGAACCCATGCGTGACTAAGTAGGGATTGGAGCAGTGGTGCTTGACTTCTTTCTTGGCTTGAGCAGAGGGTTATAGAGAACTCTAAATTCTAATGAGAGCTAAGGACCCTCCCACAGGAAAATGCTCACCTGTGGGCGCACACACAATTTTCTACACGGTTTCAGAAATGTGGGCAGAGAGCTCTAGATTCTAGGAGCTTTGGAAAGTGCAGCATGTTTGATCATATCTTCTGAAAGCCATCAGATTCTTGAAATATTAAAAACGAGTTGCAGGGAGTTCCCATCCTGGCACAGTGGAAACGAATCCAACCAGGAACCCTGAGGTTGCAGTTCGATCCCTGGCCTCGCTCAGTGGGTTAAGGATCCGGGGTTCCATGAGCTGTGGTGTAGGCCAGCAGCTGTAGCTCCGATTAGACACCTAGTCTGGGAACTTCCATGTGCTACGAGTGCGGCTCTAAAAATCAAAAAATAAAATAAATAAAATAAAATAAAAAGGAGTGGCAAAGCCATGGGTTTTATTCAAATAAAAAAGATCTTAATTGAACTCTGAGCAGGCATCTTTTGACACTCACAAAGCAATGAGCTACAGTGCCATCTAGTGTCAAGAAGGATAAATTGCATGACTCATACTTCCCAGGTTTATCTTTGATGTTTTATTTATTTCATTGAGAATATGGGACAAAAATCCTTGCCTGTATAATATGGTTTGATGATTGATTGATTGATTTTTAGGGCTGTACCTGTGGGCATATGGAAGTTCCTAGGCTAGGGGTCGAATCAGAGCTACAGCCACTGGCCTATAACAGCCACAGCAACGTCAGACCTGAGCCACATCTGTGACCTACACCACAGCTCATGGCAATGCCGGATCCTTAACCCACTGAGCAAGGCCATGGATTGAAGCCACAACCTCATGGATCATAGTTTGGTTTATGTTTTATGAAAGTTCATTAATGTGAGATATAATACAAATTAAACCTGAGATATAATACTAATTAAACATGAGAGATTCAAGAATGTTACTAGGTTTTTTACCTTCTCCCTGCAATTTGTAAGTTCTCCACTCTGGGGGGTCCACTTTTGGAATTAAGTAGGAGAGACCTCCCTGCTGATCCATTAGACACATGTGATTTCAATCCTGCGTGGTCACTCCAGGTAGCCCATTATATTAGCTTATATTGCTTCCTGTCATGTGATGCTTTAATATCTGGGGCCTAGCTTACTGGGACTCCCCCTCCCAGTGTTAATTCCTATAGAGTGTAATAAATGCTCCCAGGAATGCTTTTCATATGCAAACCAACCAGTCCGGGGTCCCTAATCCCAGCCAGCTCCTTTGGGGGTTACATACCCCGGGCCACTATCTCCCTGCCCTAATCATCCCAAGACCAGGTACCAGACAACTAGGGACAGTACTTAATGCCCAGAGCCCATGGCAGTTGCTCAAAACCGCCAGTCCTAAAGCCGCTTAGCTCATCTCATCCATTCCTTCCCACAGAGAACCCAATAAAGGCTCTCGCCTCTGTTTTCCCTTCACCCCCTCTGCCTTCTGACAGAGCCTCATGCTCCCCTGCGAGTTCCTTTCACGCTAGGCTGCGCCTCTTGCTTTTGGGGATTGGTATTTATAATAAACTTCCTCCTGGAGTTCCCGTCATGGCTCAGTGGTTAACGAATCCGACAAGGAACCATGAGGTTGTGGGTTCAGTCCCTGCCCTTGCTCAGTGGGTTAATGATCCGGCGTTGCCATGAGCTGTGGTGTAGGTCGCAGACGCGGCTCGGATCCCGCGTTGCTGTGGCTCTGGCGTAGGCCGGGGGCTACAGCTCCGGTTCGACCCCTAGCCTGGGAACCTCCATATGCCGCGGGAGCAGCCCTAGAAATGGCAAAAAGACAAAATAAATAAATAAATAAATAAATAAATAAATAAATAAATAAATAAATAAATAAACAAACTTCCTCCTTCAAGACAGTCATCTCCATGAGGGTGTGTCTTTTACCACATCTGATTAGAGCAAATCTTGACTAGCCCTAACCCCCCCTGCCCCCACAATACCTCTTCCTGAACTTTCTGCATCGTGGTAGAGCATTTACATCCCTCAGTTTCCTCCGGGTTGCTTCCTTAGCACCTCATTCTAGTTTGGGATGTGTTGTCACATTCACAGCTGGATCACACTCCCAGGACTTGCTCTCATTCTTATTAATGTTTGATGGTGGTGAATCTGTCATTTTACCTGTAAAATTCTGCTCAAGCTTGTTCCTGAGCCATTCTCTGCACAGCTTGGGCGTTTATAGGAACCTAGAGCCCTAGACTAGAGGACTCAGTTCCTAGTGACCACCCCTGTCTGTCTGTTTCTTAGGGCTTAATCAGTTAGCACCCAAATTTGGCTCTGGTCAATACAGAACTGAATACCAAGTTATCAACTATGCATTGCTACAATTCAGTTGAACTGGACACAGAACCTTACTGATCTGACCATCCTTCTGTAGTTAGCCTCAAATACTTGGTGGATTATTTTAGGAGAATTGGAGGCAACAAGCTTTCTCAAAGATACAAAATGTTACCACTAGAAATAAGTACCTTGGCCCAAAGTAGTGCCACTCCAGCAGTTTGCTCCCTGGCTCCAACCTCTCCCGTCTTTCGCATCCCTCTCACCTTGACCTCATGGAAACGTCCAGTCCCCTGATTCCTCACTGCTTTCCTGCTACACAGTTGTTCCTTTCCAGCCTGTCTTCCTTACTGGATCAGCCCAGTCGCATGGCTGATCATCTGACTGCTCTCTCACCGATAGCCTATAAGCACTCAGATTTTCCTCTTCTTGATCCAACCCCTAATCTAAACCTTGGACCTGACCTGCGCCTTCTTCATCTGTGTGTGCGCTGCTTCAGAAATTCAACATGTAACTGTGTGGGTGTGCTTATAAATGGATTTTTTTTTGGACAGTGACTCCTACAGTGCTGCCCAATCTGTGGTTGGTTGCATCTGCAGATGTGGAATGGCAGATATGGAGGAACTGCATGTATGGAGGGCCAACTATAAGTTACATGTGGGTTTTCAGTGGCCTGGAGGGCTGCTCAAGGGCCAACTGTATATTCTAGTTAGCATTTACTGATGTACATAGACATTTTAATTTACTGTATATTGACCTTTAAATTCAGCAAACTTGCTGAACATTCTTTTGAAGTCAAATAGTTCTTGGAGATCTTTCTCTTAAACTATATATACCTGGTTTTCACTTAAAAATGCAATTTTAGGGGAGTTCCCTTTGTGGCTCAGTGGTAACAAACCCGACAAGTATCCACGAACAAGAGGATGTGTGTTTGATCCTTGTCCCCGTTCAGTGGGTTAAGGGTCTGGTGTTGCCGTGAGCTGTGGTGTAGGTCACAGATGAGTCTTGGAACTGGCATTGCTGTGGCTGTGGTGTAGGCCGGCAGCTGCAGCTCCCATTCGACCCCTCACCTGGGAACTTCCATATGCCGCAGGTGTGGCCTTAAAAAGGAAAAAAAAAGTGCAACTTTAGAATTACTATCTTTTAATATAGGAGTAAGTGATTAAACGTTTTGTCATTATTAATGTAGTTATATGTAATTCCACCATGCAACTTTTCCTTTTTACTAACTCTGTTTTTTTTTTTTTCTATTTTTCTTTTCATCTACAGCAATAGTCTAAGTTGGTCTGACTTCAGTGCTACAACAGTCCTCAAATCTCAGTGAATTAACACAATAAAATGTATTCTTTACTCATTTTATGGTCCAGCGTGGGTTGAATTGGGGGGAGGGGTATGCTCTGCTTCACATGATCCTCTAGAGACCCAGACTTTTCCCATCTAGAACTCACCCATGTTGCCTCTGAGTCCTTTCCGGATTCTCCCAAACTGGCGGATGATACAAGATAAAAATACCTAGCTAGAAGGATCATGCAAAACATTAAAAAAAAATTTTTTTTAAGGGCTGCACCTACGGCTAGGGGTTGAATCTGAGCTGCAGAAACATTGGATCTGAGCCGCATCTTCGACCTACACCACAGCTCATGGCAATACTGGATCCTTAACCTGCTGAGCAAGGCCAGGGATCGAATCTGTGCCCTCATGGTTCCTAGTTGGGTTTGCTAACTGCTGAGCCACGAAGGGAACTCCCTTTGTGTATCTTGAAGATAGAGCCAATAGGTTTTACTGATGGATTGAGTGAAAGTTATGAGAAAAAGCAGTTAGGGGTGATTCCAGAGTTTTGACCTGATCAACCAGAAGGATAAGGTTGCTCTCAGGTGACATGGGGAAGGCTACTGATGGAGCAGGTTTGAGGGTAAGGTTAGGAGTTTGGTTTGGGACAGGTTAAGTTTGATATATCTATGCAATATCTAAGTGGAAAAGTGCTTTATTTCTTTAGCATCTAAGTGGATTTATCGATCTTTAGTTCAAGAGTTTTGCAGACACCTTTGGTGCTCACCACATATCCTTGTGCCTATCTGCATTCTCTAGGCCACCTGGGAGTGAGACTAGGGCTATGGCGTTCGGTTTCAGATAACAGGATGGGGGTGGAAGTGATGCAAACATTTTAAGACAGCCTGGTCAATCCTCTTGTCTTTTTTCAGCTTTCCCTTCCCATAGGGGTAACCTAGGAGGCCATGTCAAGATGATGTAGGTATGAAGTATTTCAGGCTATGGCATGAAAAGAGGTAAGCCCAGATGGTAGGGCTTCTTTGTCACTACAGCATATTCATACAACGGGATATATTCAGACTAGAGATATAGTTTGGGGGTTTATCAATACATACTGGAACATTCAAGTCCATGAGACTGGATGACATCACTAAAAGAGCAAGTTGAAGTAGAGAAAAGAAAGCCCTGAGCCTTGGAGCATTCCGTCATTAAAAAGTCATGGAGAGGAGTTCCCGTTGTGGCACAGTGGTTAACAAATCTGACTAGGAACCATGAGGTTGTAGGTTCGATCCCTGGCCTTGCTCAGTGGGTTAAGGATACGGTGTTGCTGTGAGCTGTGGTGGAGGTCGCAGACACGGCTTGGATCCCACATTGCTGTGGCTTTGTTGTAGGCGGGTGGCCACGGCTATGATTCGACCCCTAGCCTGGGAACCCCCATATGCCACAGAAGCAGCTCTAGAAATGGCAAAAGGACAAGAAAAAAAAAAGAAAAGAAAAGAAGAAAAACAAGTCATGGAGAAAAGGAGAAACCCAGAAATTAAGGAGGAGTTCCCATTGTGGTGCAGCAGAAACGAATCCAACTAGGAACCATAAGGTTGTAGGTTTGATCCCTGGCCTCACTCAGTGGGTTAAGGATCTGGCATTGCCGTGGCTGTGGCGTAGGCTGGCAGCTGCAGCTCTGATTCGACCCCTAGCCTGGGAACTTCCATATGCCCTGGGTGCAGCCCTAAAAAAACCCCCAAGTGCCTGAGATGGCAACAAGGACAAAGAAGAGGGATCACTTAGGAGAAAACTAGTGATTATAACAGGCAGGGCTTGAAACGTGACAGAAGTGAGCGATGAGGGAGTTGAATGCGTCAAAGGTGACATCAGTCAGAAGAGATCTTCCACAAACTTCCATCACTGTTATCTATCCGGCTTGAAGCATCTGGACCCATGAACTGCCTTCCTGTCACCATAGGTAAAGCGTATGTGCCTCTAAGGTCTGTCCCTGCCTTTGTGAGCTGGGTCCCCACCCTCTTTCCTGACTAAGACGACTGCTCCTGAAACTGTCCCCTCTGTTTCCTGCATCATCAACTGTACCCTCTCTACAGCATCATTGTTCAAATCTGCAGTTCCTTCTCTGATGGAAAAACTCAACGGTGGTACCTGAGTCATGGCTCCACACCTCCTCATCCTGAGAGACCGCAGAAGCTGACTTTAGTCCAAGGACTCCAAAAGCTGAATGCACTGACTAAAATTTTCATGTTTTACACATAGGAATTTCATTTCCAGTAACTGATCCTAATGGCATATCTGGACGAGTGTCCACACATGTACATTAGTGGATATTCACTGTAATTTTGTTCTTAATAGCACAAAAATTAGAAATCTGGGTCACTTATCTTTTTTTTATATTTTTCTATATTTTATAACAAGCTATGTAACTTTTATAAGCATAAATCTAGAATAAAGTCAGGGAAGCAAGCAAACTAACACCAAATCACTTGGAAAAGTTTTCCTCGTAGAATGTATTCATATTTTTATTTATTTATTTAATTTATTTATTTTTTGTCTTTTTGCCTTTTCTTGGGCCCCACCCGCGGCATATGGAGGTTCCCAGGCTAGGGGTCCAATCGGAGCTGTAGCTGCCAGCCTATGCCAGAGCCACAGCAACACGGGATCCAAGCTGCGTCTGAGGCCTACACCACAGCTCATGGCAACGCAGGATCTTTAACCCACTGAGCAAGGCCAGGGATCAAACTTGCAACCTCATGGTTCCTAGTTGGATTCGTCAACCACTGCGCCACAACGGGAACTCCTGTATTCATATTTTTATAATGAAATATTATTTATAAGAATTGTTAGAGACAATATTTTTGAAATCTCCCCAATGTGGTATTCCTGATTAGTAATCTAGTTTCTGTCTTTGTAGCCATTCAATGATTATTGGCCCACGGAAAGAAAGGTCATATGTCACCTGGGAGAAGCTGTACCTATAATAGGCAGGGGTGGTGGAGGGTGGGGAGAGATTTAAAGAGACTGTATCCCTGAGAGGAGTCTCAGCTCTCCTACCCACTTATGTCTCATCTTCTAAATTATAAACTCCCTCAACATGCAGGAACCATGGATCATCCAACTTTGCATAACTAGTACTAAAAACCTAATGCTACATATACTGGGTGCTCAAAAATATTTGCTATTAAATGCAGGATTAATTAGGCTTCTTTTCACACTTTTATTTTGAAACTTTCAAAGTAAGTTAAAATTTTTATTGAGAATATACTTACAATTGAATCAAAGGGTGAAACTTTTCTCTGAAATCAACTCTCATTGGGCAGCCATATTTTTCCCAGTTATACTGTACTCTCTAGGAAAGGAAAAATGCTTTAGTTATTTCCTATATTTGGCCAAGTGACAGAATTATAGTTTTCTTACCAAGTGTTTAGATGGCCGAGTCCTCAGATATGACCTGTAAAAAAGACATTTTCATTACCTAGTATCTTTCCTCTTCTCAGACTTAAAAGTTAAAACCAGTACTTTGCTTGGGTAGAGAAGTAGCACAAAAGTTAAACAGATAACCATAATTACAAAATACTCCTAAAATACGTGGAGATTAAACAACACACTTCTAAGTAACTCATGGATCAAAGACAAAATCTTAAGCGAAATTTTAAAATATGTTCAAGTAAATGAAAATTACTTGAGGAAAGTAATCAAAAGTTATCAAAATTTGTAAGGTCCAGCAAAAGCAGTGCCTACAGGTAAATTTATATCAATAAATGTATGTATTAGAAAAGATTGATGCTAATGAGAATAAATACTGATTCTAAATTATCAGTAGTACATGAATATAAAACTCAATGCTTATTATAGTAAAAAATGTCTCTTACTTTTCAATAATGTAAAAAAAGTCATAGTGAAGACATTCTTTTTTATTAAATCTACAAAAAAAAAATAAAACAATGAAGTTGTAATATCATCATTCCTTATTTACTAGCACAAACATTTAATCATTTAACACAGTGATTCTCAAATTTGAGAGTATCACAGAATCCAAGAAATCAGAGTCATTTTGAGAGTTCCAGAGCAGCGGGCATTGGCTAAGAGGGCTGGAGTAAGGTCCTGACATCTGTATTCTCAGGCATGTTCTCCAGCTGATTTGGATGAGCAACCTCGTTTGACAGTTGCTCTCTATACCCTCCCAGACATAGACAGATTCAAGATGCTTTGCATCTAACTGAAGAAGAAAATCTTCATGCCGTGATACCGCATGTAGAGATGCTGGGAATTGATTTTGTAGCATGTTGCCTAGAGCCGTTATTCTCAAAATGTTGATACCCCTACTCATCTTGGAAATTTTGTTAAAATAGAGATTCTGACTCAGTAGAGATGAGGTGAGGCCTGAGATTCTGCATTTTTAGTAAGTTCTCCGGGGATGCCAGTGCTTGTCCGTAGATTATCCTCCAAGGTGCAAGGAAGCAGACCATCCCAAAACAGATGCTATAGGCTATACAAATCAGTTAGCCTTTGTGTTTTCTGGAAAGAGACTTATAGGAAATGCAAATTCCTTGCTGGATGAGACGGGAATATTTAATTATCTACCGGCAAATGATTACAACAATTTAGTGTTCAAAAGGTCATTAGAATGACGGATGAAGAGACCTTTGTTTTGGATGACAGCAAGTTACTCCATAACTGGATTCAGATGAGTCAGCGTTCATGCACCCTCACCCTAACCACAGGAAAGGAATTACAATGCATTACTGTCTCCATCATCCGTTCCGCCTCAGTGGATTTGAGTAAGGGGGGGACCACAGAGGTTATGTGTTTCTCCCTCTCATTTCTCTGGAAATGAGTTATACACTGAAGAACCGAGAGAGATTGTAATGGGAAAGATGGAAGCTGGCTTGTGAAAAGGAAAGGTGGAGAAAAATGCTGGTACTAGAGAAAGAGGTTGGATCCTTTACTCTTCTAATATGATTCACATGTAAATTTGACTTGGCAGAAAGTTCAAACAGATCTGGTTTGGATGAACTGTCAATGCATAATGGATTTCATTATGACTATGTCGTCATTAGGCTAATATTATCACAAGAAATTACCATTTAGTTCACCATTCGTTTTAAAACCAAAGAGTAAGACAGGTCAAATGCAAATATACTTGCCCTTTGACAGCAATGAATTTACCAGCATCACAGCCAACAGCTATTTGGAACACCTAAAACAAAGGAAGTTAGGTGATGAGCTCAGTGGTTCTGATTCACAGGATCTAAACTATTACTACGGCTAAAAGCAAATCCATTTTATTAAAAAATTTTTTTTTCAAATCCATTTTAGATTTGAAATAGCTTTTTAAATGTAGTCTTGTGATACTGTCCTGTGCTGTTTTGCTCCTTTTTTTTTTTTTTTGAGCACTTTTTGTCTCTTTCTTTGCTTCCTTTCACCCTTACTGCTTACAAGGCCCAATGATTGGGTCTCTGCTTTCTTACCTCAGAGAACGGATGTGATGTCATCTTTCACTAGCACCTCTGCAATCATGGCCATCGACTCTGGAGTTCCAGCTTGCACCTGACTCACCTGGAGGGTTTCTATAATGTAGCCAACTTAATATTTGACTTCTTTTACACCAGAGTCCTTGTCCTTCCTCAACTGGGATAGGCTACTTCTTTTTCTGCCTGGCTCCAGAACACCTTATTTCACTGCTGTCTATCCCGCCAGCCTCCCAAGACCCACCCCGGGATTTCTTTTTAAAAATTTAAAAAATTTAAATATAGTGGATTTACAATGCTGTGTGTTAGTGTCAGGTGTACAGTAAAGTGATTGAGAGAGATATAAAATTCTTTTTTTACATTCTCTTCCATTATGATTATTACCAGATGTTGAATATAGTTTCCTGGCTTAATTTCTTAAAAGTAAAACCTTTCAGAGGTTCCCCTCCCCCATTAAAGACGGCGCTACGAAGTCAAGTTAGATAGACAGTGAGACACAGAGTTGTGTGCTGTCACTTACATGAATCTAAGAAAAGGATACAGTGTTCTTTGCAGAACAGAAACTGACTCACAGACTTTGAAAAACCTATGGTTACCAAAGGAGACAGGTTTGGGGTGGGGGGAAGGAAGGGATGGGCTAGGGGTTGGGATGGAAATGTTATAAAACTGGGTTGTGATGATGGTTTTACAGCTATAAATATGATAAAATTCATTGAGTTAAAAAAAGATGTATTGATAAGCCATGAGATCCTGCTGTTGAGCACAGGGAACTATATCTAGTCACTTGTGATGGAACATGATGGAGGATAATGTGAGAAAAACAATGTATATATATGCATACATACATATGTATGTATGTGTGACTGGGTCACTTTGCTGTACAGTAGAACACGGACAGAACACTGTAAACCAACTATAATGGAAAAAATAAAAATCATTTAAGATCCTCCCCCCCCCCAAAAAAAAAAATGTAGCTGTAGGTGTTTGGGGTTTGAATGTAGAAGAACGTATGGGGTGCATGTGTGTGAAGGTTTCCATGTACAGAGTTCCAGTTAGCATTCTGTCTTCAGTCTGTCTCACCACACACACACACACACACACACACACACACACACACTGTGATGAGCCCGGAACTTAGCATCTCGGGCCCCAGGGCTATAGCCCTGCCACTTCCTGTCTACCACTGCTCCTCTGTCTGCTCTTATCTCATCTCCTAGTGGGTGTCCATCGCTCTCTTTGATGGATTTATGTCTCTGGGTTCCTCTTTTGTCATTTATGCCTGCTGGGAGGTGAGGAATCAGCGGTGAGACCAAGGGCTGGTTTTTGGCTCGCTTCCTCTGCTGTCACTCCCTGGGGGACCTTTCCCTGCCAGGCTTCTCAGCACCCTGTGCTTACAGATGCCTCCCAACTCCGTCTCCCAAATGCTGACCCTTGTCCCACACCCCAGAAGCCTCTGTCTCCAAGTGCCTACTCAACACTCCCACCCCGGGCTATCTAAGTGGGATCTAGACACTCACATTCTATCTTAAACATGCCCTGAATGATGCATATTTCCAACAGGTGAATCTAAAAAAAAAAAAAACAAAACAAAACCCTAATACACTTTACCCTAAATAAGGACTTGGGAATCAGGAGGGTGGGGACAGAAAATAATGTTGAGCCAAGCTTGATGGATTTAAACAGTTGCACCTGCTAAACCAAGACCTTGCAGGCTTTCCTTGAAAAGCATGCTCCATAGCAGGAGTTCATGGCTTTTATTTCTTGAGCCACCTGATCTCACCCATACGACCTGATTTGTTCGCTCAACAGCTTGACTTACAATCTTTGCTTCTTTGCTGTCCATCATTATTAAGTCCTTTCCCATCAAACATGTTCAGAAACATGGGTCTGCCCCTTAGCTTTACTCAGTCATCCATACAATGTACATGGTTGCCTGTGGTCTTCAAAGTTTTCATAGTTAGGACCCACTATCCCTTTATGATCTTATTTGCAACATCTTTCCCGGGTCTTAGCTCACAGAAATCATCCCTGGACTCAGACTGAACAACCTTGACCAGGATAAAAAATAGGAGGTGACCTGCACGTACCTCTTGACCAGGAGCATGGGTACAGAATGTGGGAAGCACAGACAAGCCTGTTTTGTGAGGTACCCACTGGCTGGAGGGCTGACATATGTTCCCTAGGACTGGACGCATAATCGGAGAAAGCCTGACATGTAGCCCAGGTGAAAACAATGAGCATGTTGGCTGTCTTTATTCAGTACTATTCTCTTCAGTACAGAGATAGGGCAGAACTGCTCCCGACTTAGAATGAGACACAGCCTATTGCATTTCACTGGACAGAACAACTGAACTGAGACAGGAATTCTAAAGGCCTTCAACATAGAAATGTTGGTAGGCATGCGTTAGACAGAAGGTCATCATCTCTCCCTGGAAAATTCATCTTGGAAGGAATTAATAAGGCCCCCTGGGACTGGCCAACTAGAGTGGCCTCGCTGCATTCTGGTTCTTGGGGTATGGTGGAAAATTGAGATGTAGTCTTGTTGGAGCTGCTAGTTCTCTGTGCTGTTCTGCTGCAGGCAAAGAAGACTAAGTGATAATGATGGTCTCCTGTTCAAACGGCTCAGGCCAGGGACCATTTGGTCCCGCAGGTCTAGCCAGGGCCTAATTTATCCAACTAGAGAAGAAGTCTGTGGGCCCTGTGTCTCTAGAATATTTATTTGGGAGGCTGGTGATTTGCTTATTGGGGCACAGGAGCACAAAGAAGGGTTCCCTGTGGTTCAGAGCATACCTTTTAGTTGTGTACAGGTTTTCATTTTCTTGGCTAGAGGACCGACCTCCACAAGGCTGTGTGTTCCTGTTGCTTAAAGAACTATGGCATGTTTCTCCATTGTATTTCAGTGGGTAAGTCAACACAAATGACCTGCAATGGGCATGGATGGTGGCTAGATCTGAATGGCCCATGTCTTGGGTGTGCCAAGGAAGAACCCAGTTTTATATACACATCTTTAGGACCACACTCGCAGGATATGGAAGTTCCCAGGCCAGGGGCTGAAGAGGGGTTGAATTGGAGCTGTAGCTGCTGGCCTACAACACAGCCACAGCAACGCCAGATCCGAGCTACATTTGCAACCTGCCCCACAGCTCACAGCAACACCGGATACTTAACCCACTGAGCGGGGCCAGGGATCAAACCTGCATCCTCATGGATACTGGTTGGGTTCGTTACCACTGAGCTACCACAGGGAACTCAAAATAAAATTTTTGGAATGGGAGTTCCCGTTGTGGCGCAGTGGTTAACAAATCCGACTAGGAACCATGAGGTTGCAGGTTTGATCCCTGGCCTTGCTGAGTGGGTTAAGGATCCGGTGTTGCCGTGAGCTGTGGTGTAGGTCGCAAACGTGGCTCAGATCTGGTGTTGCCTTGGCTGTGGTGTAGGCTGGCGGCTACAGCTCTGATTAGACCCCTAGCCTGGGAACCTCCATATGCTGCTGGAAGCGGCCCTAGAAAAGGCAAAAAGACAAATAAAATAAACAAAATAAAATAAACAAAATTTTTTGAATGAAGAAATGCCCCAATTTTTTGAATAGATGAAGGTTAAATATGGACATGTCTGGCAGTCTTCTCTGAGAAACCATATCCAAGTTTAGTTGTTCCCATTAATTACAATTTTCCTCTACACAATTTAATTTATTTGCAAAAACTAATAATTTTATAACTCTGTGTGTATTTATATACCTCATTTCTGATGGCAAACTCATAGCAGAAGTCAGTAATCTGATTTTCTCTATCTAAAGTAAAATAATGTGGAGCTCCCGTCATGGCTCAGTGGTTAACAAATCCGACTAGGAACCATGAGGTTTCGGGTTCGATCCCTGGCCTTGCTCAGTGGGTTAAGGATCCGGCGTTGCCATGAGCTGTGGTGTAGGTCGAAGACGTGGCTCGGATCTGGTGCATTGCTGTGGCTCTGGTGTAGGCTGGCTCTGATGTAGGCTGGTGGCTACAGCTTCAATTTGACCCCTAGCCTGGGAACCTCCATATGCCGTGGATGCAGCCCTGGAAAAGACAAAAAGACAAAAAATAAAAAATCAAATAAAATAATGTTATCGCTATAGCAAAGCATTACAAAACGTTGCTACTTATCAGGGGACTGGTGTTGAATGGCCTTAATATGCATTATTTAGTTTACCACTTATGTATTACTATAGTAAATTTTTTGATCTTCTACCTGTGTCACTTACCTTTGGGGCTACTGGACATGTTTTTGCATAGTCACTAGGTCTCACCCGAACAAGCAGAAGACCCGTGTTCTCATGTCTAGAAGAAACGACACATACAGGTGATTATAGACTCACAAGGGAGGAGTTCCCGACTAGTATCCATGAGGATGTGGGTTCGACCCCTGGCCTCACTCAGTGGGTTCATCACTGCTGAGCCAAGTCAGGAACTCATCTACATGTTTTTTTTTCCCTCCTATTGATAACGCCTTTGGAACAATAAAGAGCAGGTTATGAAATTAGTTTTCTGAACCCACCTTAGGCTGCAGAATATGATCTGACTGGAAGCAAAAGGGAGATCAGACATAATACCTTTGTAGATTCTGAAATACATATGAATCACGTTGTGCTCAGGCAAAATGAGAGGGCTCGAAAATCAAGAAAGAAAAACATTTGAAAGCATTACTCATATCCTGCCCCCGCTGAGGTTTTTACCTTTGAAAAAACTGGAAAAAAACAAAAACCAACTAGCTACAAACGAAATGTCCCTTTCCTTCCAATACTCATTATATCTTAATATTTATCACATACTAGATATAAAACATACTAAATAAGGGAGAAAAAAAGCACATTTTTATATTTTTAAATTCCTGCCCTGTATTTCATTAATTCTAAGAGACAGTTCTTCAGTTCTAGGATACGTCTCAACACCTTTGAAATCAGGGAGCATCTTATAATTATGCCAATTATGGCTCCCCCCCATTTGATGGAATCTTTGATTTCATAAATTCAGTGCTATAGTACAGATCTATAAAGGACATTAAAGTAAATATTTTATCTTCAACTTGCTACATAATTTTATTTATGGTAGTTTTTTTTTTCCTTTTTTTTTTCCCTGCCTTGGCTCATTTCAAAGCTTTTGGTATTTTTTTCTCAAGTCTTGGACTGATCTAAAGCATCATGAACAAATTGATGTATATTATACAGCAACAGAATTCTGAGTAAATATCCACAAATCAAAAGACTCCAAAGGGACCTGCAACACTAGAAGCAAGAGAAAAGTTAGTGGGTGAGTGGGGAAAAAGGGATGTATTTAAACTCTGTTGACCATGTAATGTCCCTCAAGTGGCATTTTCTCCCTACACTTCCTGGTCACTCTCTACTGTGCTTCTGCTTTCTTTTTTCTTTTTTCTTTTTTCTTTTCTTTCTTTCTTTCTTTCTTTTTTTTTTTAGGGCTGCACCTGCGGCATATGGAAGTTTCCAGACTAGAGGTCAAATAGGAGCTACAGCTGCCGGCTTACACCACATCCATAGCAACGTAGGATCTGAGCTGCGTCTGTGACCTACACCACAACTCACGGCAACGCTGGACCCTTAACCCACTGAGCAAGGCCAGGGATCAAACCCTCATGGATACTAGTTGGGTTTGTTACCTCTGAGCCATGATGGGAACCCCTACTTTCTTAATATTACTTATAATTATTTGGGACTGCCTTGTTTATCTATTTGATTTTTTGCTGCACATCTTCTCCCACTAGAGATATGTCTCGTGACAGCAGTACTCCATCTGTCTTGTTCATGATGTGTTTCAAACACCTAGAGTGCTTGGCATGGAGTGGGTGTTCAAATTCACATGAAGTAGCAGCAGACTAAAGAAAAATGAACTTTCCCCTAGAAGAGCAATGCTATTTTTTTCAGAAAACATTGAGTCATGATGTAACAATAACCTTATCCATGCCTTAAGATACAATTCCATGCTGGTTGTCTTCCTCCAGAAATTAAATGTTTAAGTGCCACCTTATTCCAAGATTCAGAGATGGTGTTTTATCTGATTCTACTCAGGATTAAAGACTTTTGGGGATCAGAATTTCAGTTTTTGCTTAAGGGTAATATGTAAAGACTTTGGGATGGGAATGAATGATAAAAGGTGCTCAAAAATTATTGAATTAAGAAATAGCTTGTTTTGGGGAGTTCCCGTTGTAGCTTAGTGGTTTATGAACCCAACTAGTATCCATGAGGATTTCGGTTCCATCCCTGGCCTCACTCAATGGGTTAAGACTATGGCATTGCCACAAGCTGCAGTGTGGGTCATAGATGCAGTTTGGATCTGGGGTTCCTGCAGCTGTGGTGTAGGCCAGCAGCTGCAGCTCTGATTTGACCCCTAGCCTAGGAACGTTTATTGCTGCCTTAAAAATGGAAAAAAAAAAAGGATATGGATATATAGGCCATTTAGATAAAAGAATACCTATAAATCAGTAGCCTGAATAGCATATCTAATATTGAGTACACTCTTTTAAAAGACATACTTACTGTAACTTGAAATAATCATCTACTGCCTCGTAATTTATATTCTGAGAAAATGTTATTGTCTGAAAAAGAAAATAGAAAAGTTTATTAAAGCAGAAAAACCGGGAATGGGGACAATGAATACTTTCAAGACAGATTTAAATCTTTCTTTAGATGAGAAAAATAATATAGCATTCTTTCTAATCTATTTTCTTTTCTATCTCAGAAACTCTAATTATGTATATATTAGATTTACTTGGCTACCTTTCCTTATTTTACTTTTAATTTCATATTATCATAGTCCTTTTATTTATATTGCTTCTCTCTCCCTCCTGTTTGACTTTTGTCATGGCAATATTCTTATGTTTATTTTTCATCTATATCCTTAGCAGAGCAACCTTTCACGTTTTTCTGCTTTCCAATAACCTATCTCTGAGCCTTTTAATTTCTTTTTTATGTTTTTCTTCTTCTTCTTCTTCTTTTTTTTTTTTTAAGGGCTGCCTGTGGCGTATGGAAGTTCCCAGGCTAGGGGTTGAATCAGAGCTGTAGCCACCCGCCTACACCAGATCCAAACCGTGTCTGTGACCTACACCACAGCTCGTGACAATAGCAGATACTTAGCCCACTTAGCGAGCCAGAATCGAACCCACATCCTCATGGATACTAGTCAGGTTCATTTCCACTGTGCCATAACAGGAACTTCTGAACTTTTTCATTTCTTTTTTGATGTTTTTAAATGACTACAGATATCATATTATTTGAATTCTTGAGACCATATGGAATTATTTGCCTGAATCTTCTGCTGTTTTTGAGTAATGTTCACTTGCATTTTGCATATGTTCTTGCTATTTTCTTCCCTCTGGGCCATATTCATCTCATTTTTCGGCATTCTATAAGGTTGCTATCATCTCAGGGTAAAGCCATTTACAGAATATATATGATTACAGAGGCAGAAGATTATAAACTCCACATTTTAAAAATATAGTAACTATAATTCCTACATCCCTAAATTGCTTTTTGGTAGTCCTTGTTATAGATACACACACACACACACACACACACACACACACACTCACACAGCTAATCTGTTGTGATGAAAACAGAGACTTTGTGCCTCTTAAAAAAACTTAGTGAAAAATCCTATTTCTCAAACAAAGTTTATGTGCTCATATGCTGGGTGAGTGGTAAACACAAAATACACAACTTTTTTATTTTTTATTTTATTTTTTATTTTTTTGGCTTTTTGCTATTTCTTTGGGCCGCTCCTGCGGCATATGAAGGTTCCCAGGCTAGGGGTCGAATCGGAGCTGTAGCCGCCAGCCTAGCCAGAGCCACAGCAACGCGAGATCCGAGCCGCGTCTGCAACCTACACCACAGCTCACGGCAATGCCGGATTGTTAACCCACTGAGCAAGGGCAGGGATCGAACCCGCAACCTCAGGGTTCCTAGTCAGATTCGTTAACCACTGCGCCACGACGGGAACTCCTTTTATTATTATTATTATTATTATTATTATTATTTTTAAATACACAACTTTTTATGATAAAGTTGAAGGCTGTAAAAGCCATCACATTAAAGATATATCTAGCTCCATGTTCAAGGAAAGGAACCAGCTGTCAAATTTCCAACCTGTATTCTCTTGCATGTCATGCTTTTCTTTGTATGTAATCATAAAAATAAACTTACAAGAATTTTCCTGCACATAAATTAGACTTGAAATGTTTAATATTGTCTTTGGTGAAATGTAAGCATATTCTTCAAACTGTACTTATTAGTTGTCATTTAAATGATGCTTAAACTTCAGTTTGTAACTGAACCAACATTTATGTATACTATTTTGGATTTTAAACACTGAAAATATATACACAATGGAACTATTAAGAAATTTACCTATCTACAGAACAAAAACAGACTCACAGACATGGAGAACAGACTTGTGGTTGCCAACTAGGAAGGAAGGAAAGAAGTGGGCTAGATGAGGAGTTTGGGGTTGGTAGATGCAAACTATTACATTTAAAGTGAATAAGCAATGAGGTCCTGCTGTACAGCACAGGGAACTATATCCAGTTTCTTGGGACAGAACATGATGGAGGATTGTATGAGAAAAGAAAGGTATATATATCTATGACTGGGTCACTTTGCTGTACAGCAGAAATGGACTCAACACTGTAAATCGATTATGCCTAATAAAAAATAAATTTAATTTAAAAAACAAGAAAAATACTTTGTGAATATGATCACCTATTTAAAAACCACTTCATTATACATAATTAAGAAATGATTAGGAGACTTCCATTTATACTAGTGGTGGGCTAGGTTACATGGAAAGATCTCCCCTCTTAAAAACAAACCAACCAAAAAAAACCCTAAAATCATTGACCTTTTAAAAAGTTACCTTAAAAAAAATCAAGTAACTGACAAGAGAGTAGGGAACTTGTCAGTCCACATACTTGAAAAGAGGGAATTAGGAGGCTAGAGAGCAGAGCCGAACACTGAAGCCCATAATCTACTTTTCCCCTAAAGGCATTTGTCAACCTATCAGGAAAGGGAGAATTCAAGATAAACTAAACCCTCTAAGGGTAAGAGTAAATCAGGATTAAATTTGTCCTCTCTCTAACGCTCCAGTGATTTTAGTCACTGAGTGATCAGAAAAAGCAAGAAAAGGGAAAAAAATTGTCCTGACAATTTGTGGCTATGGGCAGGTACTTGCATGGCTTTATGTCTTAAAATTGTTTGCCTGGATGATGACACCACAGCCACAGCAACACCAGATCTGAGCCACATCTACGACCTACACCACAGCTCATGGTAACGCCAATCCTTAAACCACTGAGCAAGGCCAGGGATCGAACCCGCATCCTCATAGATCCTAGTCACATTAGTTAACCGCTGAGCCACGACAGGAACTCCAAAAACAAATTAAAAGAAAAAACCAAATATATGGTGTTTTTGAGAAACATAGCTAACACATAAAGCAATAAAAAGATTGAAATTAAAAGAGAAGGAGTAGCATGGAAATAATAAGCTCAAAGAAGCTATATTAAGTTTGAAATAAAAGAGATTTGGAAGCAAAAAACATTTACATCTACAGAGAAAGATGGTCATCTCGTAATGTTTAAAGTTTCAATCCACCAGGAAGAGCATATACAAGGTGAATGCAACAGGGGCCAGCATCAAGATGGCAGAGGGGTAGGAGGTGGGGCCCACTTTCTCCCACGAATACGTCAAGTATATGTGGTACTTGTTTGACATATGTCCTTGGATATTTTGCATCCTTATAAAGTGAAAAATACTCTTTTTTGTTTGTGATTTGTGTATCGTGGTTTGTAATTTCTTTCTTTTTTTTTTGTCTTTTTGCTATTTTTGGGGGCCACTTCCGTGGCATATGGAGGTTCCCAGGCTAGGGGTCGAATCGGAGCTGTAGCCACCGGCCTACGCCAGAGCCACAGCAACGCGGGATCCGAGCCGCGTCTGCAACCTACACCACAGCTCACGGCAACGCCGGATCATTAACCTACTGAGCAAGGGCAGGGACCGAACCTGCAACCTCATGGTTCCTAGTCGGATTCGTTAACCACTGCGCCACGACGGGAACTCCTGTAATTTCAATAAATGTGCCTGTATGATGGATCTCTGGTAGTTTCTTACTCAATGCTGTTTTTCACTCAAGACGTTTTAAGATCTATCCACGTAATTATATATAAGTCTAAAACAGCTTTATTTGTTTTGAGACCTGTTTCTGCCAGATTGCGTTATTAGCGTCATTGTGGAATTAAATTGGAGAGACTGATTAAATATAAGTGTAACAGGAAAGTAGAGTTACTCTTTTCCTGAGAACTAAGTTGATTGATTTGCAAAGTTTTAATAAAGCAAGTCAATGAAGAAATTGCTGAAATGGGCATGAGCAAGATAGCTGCGAGACTAGGGAAAAATTATGAAAATCTACAACTTTAGTTTCTTTGCCAGTGTCTTTAATGGCCCCACCCCCGACTTCTATTTTAAAGAAACTTAAATGGAAATTCAGAGGTGATGCCTTATGAATAAGACTGTGCAAGAAAGGAGAAGAGGAACTCCAAGAGATGGACTTATGTCAAAGAAAAGCCTGTGGTCTTGCAGTAAAAGATTGACTAATGAATGCACATTCATTCAAGTTAAAGTAAAATGTTTCACATCTATCAATCTCATCTTTTTGTTGTTGTTGTTGTTGTTGCTATTTCTTGGGCCGCTCCCGCAGCATATGGAGGTTCCCAGGCTAGGGGTCGAATCGGAGCTGCAGCCACCGGCCCACGCCAGAGCCACAGCAACGCGGGATCCGAGCCGCGTCTGCAACCTACACCACAGCTCACGGCAACGCCGGATCGTCAACCCACTGAGCAAAGGCAGGGACCGAACCCGCAACCTCATGGTTCCTAGTCGGATTCGTTAACCACTGCGCCACGATGGGAACTCCCCTCAATCTCATCTTTAAATGAGTCTCTGCTTTTACTGACTTCAGAATTAAGTGAACCCTTACACTCCACTGTATGATCTATGAGGCTCATTACTGTATATGCTTAGGGAAACTGAGCCTAGAAAGGGAACGTGGGGAATAGAATATATAATATTTGGGAAGAAAAGTTAGAGTAACATGTAAAATGCTCATGTCATAATATTACTTAGGAAAGTAGTATACAAAATATATACACGGTACATTTCTATTTATTGTGGTACATTGTTTACAAACATGGCTGCAATAATGCCTTCCATCCCCATAGGCATGTCCCTTTACAGTGTAAGTTTTCTGTTCTTCTATTAAGAGGTGAAGTCTAGTTCCCTATCCTGTTAATCCTGGCTGACCTTGTGAATTGCTTTGACAAAAAAAATAAAAAAATAAAAAAATAAAGTGCCCAAACTTAGACCTTGAAAGGCCTCGTAGCTTCTGCTTTCACCATCTTGGAACACTGCCCTGAGACTGCCACGTGAAGAAACCAGGTCTAGCCTGGAAGACAGAGGGCACGTGGAGAAGAGACAAGTGCTCCAGCGGAAGCCCCTTATACTAACAAGCCAGTGCTGGCCCCAAACATTTGACATATGAATGAGGCCATCTTACATTATTCTGTTCCAGGCAAGCCACCAGATGTCCATAGCATCATGAATCAACCCAGATAAAACCAGCAGAACTGCCCAGTTAATTGCTAACCCACAGAAGTGGTTGTTACTTGAAGCCATTAGGTTTAAGGGTGGTGTTACACTACAATAGATAGCTGATAGAACTCTACAGAAAAGGCATGCATTATTTAAAAATAAAGGACGTGAACACTACAAATTGACAATTGAAGAGTTCTGCAGGAATGTGCTTTTAAGTGGCAAAGAGATAATGAAAGTAAAAATTGTCCTTCAGGAACGAATGTCTTATCACATTACCATTTATTAAAAACTTATATAATTCTCAACGTTTTCAAAGCTAAACACAAAGGGAAATCCATTTTTTCCCGTTAACATTATAATTTTACATTTATTAAAATCAAATGAGGACCTGAAAAATACTAGCTTACCATGGTTTTGGTGCAGTATCCTGAGGCAATTTCATAGTGAACGTGATCTTTCTTTTCTAGTATGTTTGGGCCATATGATTCCACAATAATATACAGACCGATATTTTCTAGATAGACTATTTGAGCCCAGACGGTCAGGTTCTGTCCCTTGTCCAAAAAGTAAAAAACACCAAAAATATTATTATGAAATGCCATGAAGGGGCACTTTTCCTTTGTGTTGAAAGTTACACTTTGTGCTTCCAGTTTTAAGGGATATTCCTGTGGATGTACCGTGCCATTTTCAAAAACATATATGAGATATATTTGACCAGATGAATTCAAGGAAATCAATGATTTTATTGTGCTATTTGTCCATAAATGCAGCTTCAGTGCATCTTTAATGTTGATCTTGAAATAAAACATTACATTGTTTTCCATTTTTACCATAATATTTCCATAATAATCTGGAAAAAAAGGAGAGAAAAATTTCAGCTATTCTAAGATAACATAAATTATGCTGTTTTATTCAAGTGTACTACTAACTAAAATGATTTTTCATAATGACTGAGGATTTATATACTGAGAAAATTAGAGAGTGCAAGTGCAAATTCACAACTCAACACGATGTTTGAGAGCTTCTCTCCCACGTCATAGTAAAGCAGGTTTTTTCTGCATAACTTTCTCTTCGCATTCACCATATCACTTGCGTAATCACATTATTAACATAGAAGAAAGAGCTGGAAATACTGCATTAAATAATAAAGAGGGAAGGCGTTCCCATCGTGGCTCAGCAGAAACGAAACGAATCTGACTAGTAACCATGAGGATGCAGGTTCGATCCCTGGCCTCACTCAGTGGGTTAAGGATCTGGCATTGCTGTGAGCTGTGGTGTAGGTCACAGAGGCAGCTCGGATCTGGTATTGCTGTGGCTGTGTAGGCCATCGGCTACAGCTCCGATTTCCTGTTGCGGCTCAGTGGTGACGAACCCACATAGTATACATGAGGATGTGGGTTTGATCTCTGCCTCAGTGGGTTAAAGGATCTGGCATTGCCATGAGCTGTGGTGTAGGTCGCAGATGTGACTCAGGTTCTGCGTTGCTGTGGCTGTGGTGTAGGCCAGCAGCTGCAGCTCCGATTCAACCCCTAGCCAGGGAACTTCCATATGCCATGGGTGCAGCCCCCCCGCCCCAACAAAAAAAAGAGGACGAGCATGACAGGAATGGCATTATTAGGAAGCATTGTGTATGGACTGATTTACATCCCCCCAAAATGCATATGCTGAAGCCCTAACTCTCATTCTGACTGTATTTGGAGATGGCATCTTTATGGAGGAGATTAAGGTAAAATGAGGTCAGAAGGATGGGGCCCTAATCCAATATCAGAGGAGGAACATAGACTGGAGATCTCTCTCTCTCTTCAGGCACAAAGAGGAAAAACCATGTAAGGACACAGAGGGAAGGTGGCCACTGTCTCCAAGCCGGGAAGAGAATCTTCATCAGAAACCAACCTTGATGACACCTTGATCTTGGACTTCTAGCCTGCAGAATTGTGAGAAAATAAAGTTCTACTGTTTAAGCCATCTACTCTGTGGTATTTTCTTAAGGCAGCCATAGCAGGCTAATACAGTTGGGATGAAGAAATGGTGGTGGTGGGAGCAGGTTCACTCTTCAGATTTACTCTATATAAATAATAATCAAATTTCTCTCCTTAATAGAGCATTATGCCTAAGTCACAGAGGGTTATAGACAATAAGTCTCTTCACCTCTTTGGTTCTATAGCCATATCTATAAAATGAACAGTTGGACTAGTTGGCTTCATGGCTGTCTTTCCAGATATGACACTCTCTGGGTAAAGCTTCTAGGAGTATACTTTCTTTAATTTTCAAAAAAACAACACTTAGGACTTCCTAAAAGGAAGAAGGTGAATTCAAAGAGTTAGGGAGGTTCAGAATGCTTTGTGCTTATGCATCTTACATTTGGAATCTGAAATATTAAGTGACTTTTTCACAAATTGCCTTAAGTCATATTCTAATCAAACTCTTAAATCATATGCCAATTTTTTTCCTTAGGATCAGAATACTTTAATAAGATATCAGTGTCAGCATACTCCCATTTTCCTATCATATTGGTCATTAAAAACATTATTAAATGACTCGGATTAAATATGAGGTTAAGATGAAAACTAGGAATGAATTTTTTAAATAATGGGAATAAGAACATAAAAGTTTGGGGGATGTAGTTGGAGCCATACAGAGAAAAATTCATAGCATTATGCTTATTCATAGTTTTAAATGCTTAGAAAGCAATGAAGACCGAACATAAACAAACTATTTAACTGAAGAAGCAGGCAACAGAATACTAAAGTTACAAACAGAAAGCAGGGGAGTTCCCATCATGGCGCATCGGAAATGAATCCTACTAGAAATCATGAAGTTGAGGGTTCGATCCCTGACCTCGCTCAGAGGGTTAAGGATCCAGTGTTACCGTGACCTATGGTGTAGGTTGCAGATGGGGCTCGGATCCTGCATTGCTGTGGCTGTGGTGTAGGCTGGCAGCTACAGCACCAATTAGACCCCTAGTCTGGGAACCTCCATATGCCACCAGTGTGGCCCTCAAACACACACACACACACACACACACACACACACACACACACACAGAGAGAGAGAAAAGCAGAAATTAGGGAATTAAATAAAAAAGAAAGTCAATTTAATAAAAATGAGAGTTCTTTTCAAAGGAAAGGAAAACAAAACCAAAAACTCTAAAAATAATGAATGATATCTTGCAAGCCAAACTAGCAAGGCATGGGGTATAAACAATAAACAATGAGCAAGGGACTACAACTACAGATACATAAGAAATTTAAAAATTAAAATGGGAAGGCTTTGCCAACAAATTAGAAAATCGAGATAAAATGAACAATTTCCTAGGAAACCACAAATCTCTAAACTGACTGGCGTTGGAAGACTTTAGTAGACAAATTAGAGAAAATAAAGGTAATGAAGAGATATAAGATTCTTGATTAGGAAGACCTACTGTTGCAAAAGTGAATAAATACTTACTGAATGCCCACTATAGCTGCATACTATTCTAGATACTTGGGAGGGAAATATTAGTTTAAAAAAACCCCCAAACCTGAAAGACCCTTTTTTTTGTGTGGCTTATATTCCCGTAGGGAGGGCAGACAATAAACATAAAAATAAGTAAATTATATAGTATGTTAGGGGATTAAAGCTACAATAATCAAAACTATTTAGGAAAAAAAAAAACAAAACTATTTAGACCTTGGAATTCCCTGATAGTGCAGTAGGTTAAAGATCCACCATTGTCACTGCTGTGGCTCAGGTTGCTGCTGTGGTTCAGGTTTGATCTCCAGTCTGGGAACTTTGCATGCCACGGAAGTGGCCAAAGAGTAAAAAACAAACAAACAAACAAAAAAACTATTTAGACTTTGTGGAGACAGAGGAAGGGAAGGGAATAGCCTAGAAACTGAATCTAGTTAACATGACAAATAAATACATAATAAAACTGATATTTCAAATCTGTGGGGTTGCTTAAAAGAAGACTGATTTGAAGGCAACACCGAGGTTTCATAGACAAACTAATGCCATTTGCAGCAACATGGATGGAACTAGAAAGTCTCATACTAAATGAAGTAAGGCAGAAAGAAAAAGGTAAATACCATATGATAGCACTTATTTGTGGCATCTAAAATATAGCACAGATGATTCTATCTACAAAACAGAAACAAATCACGGCCAAGGAGAGCAGACTTGTGGTTCCCAGGGGGGAGGGAGGAGGGGGTGGAATGGATGGGGAATTTAATAGTCTCTTTCGACCCTTTGTTTTTCTGTGGTGCCAGTTTCAACTTCTATTTATTTCTTCTTTTGTTTATTTTAACCCTCTCTCTCTTTTCTTGATGAAGCTGGCTAATGTTATATCAATCTTATTTATCTTTTCAAAGAACGAATTTTTTGTTTTATTGATCTTTGGTATTTTTTTACTCTCTATTGTATTTATTTCAGTGCTGATCTTTATGAGTTCTTTCCAGAAATCATAATTTTGGGCTTTGTTTCTCTTCTCTAGTTTTTTTAAGTATAACGTTGTTCAAGATTTTTCTTGTTTCTGGAGTTTAGTATGTATTGCTATAAACTTCCCTCTAAGAACTGCTTTTGCTGTGTCCCATAGATTTTGGATCATTGTGTTTTTGTTTTCATTTGTCTCCAGATATTTTTGGATTTTCTCTTCTATTTCATTAGTGGCCCTTTGTTGTTTAGTAGCATGTTGTTTAAACTCCATATATTTGTGTTTTTTGCAGTTTTTTTCTTATAGTTGATTTCTAGTCTTATATAGCTTTGTTGTCAGAAAAGATGCTTGATATGATTTAAATTTCCTTAAAATTATCAGGGTTTGTTTTGTGGCCTAGCATGTGATCTATCCTGGGAAAATGTTCCATGAACACTTGAAAAGAATGTGCCTTCTGCTGCTTTCCAACTAAAAGCAGCACCCAAAATATATATATTGTGTCATTTAAGGCCAGTGTTTCCTTCCTTATTAATTAGTCCTTTGTCTTTTCTGTCTCTCTATTATAGATTTTTGGTTTCTGGTTACCATGAGGTCTACTTTTAGCAATGTGTATCTCTCTATCTTTACACACACACATGTGTATACACATAATGTATATAAGAATATATATATGTTTATGTTGCTAATCTCTGAATTTCAAACAGATTTTAACAAACCTACATTTGCACTCTAATCTCCGCATGATTACTGTTTTTGACACATATTTTACATCTAATTTTTTTGTGTATCCCAAAACTACTTATTGGGGATATAGACGACTTTACTACTTTTATCTTTGAGGCTTTGTACTAGCTGTGTTTGTGGTTGATTTTCTACCTTTTTTTGGATGTTTGCCTTTATTGGTGAGCTTTTTCCTTTTGTAATTTTTAAGTTTTCAGTTGTGGCCTTTTTTGCTAAGAGATGTCCTTTCAACATTTCTTGTAAAGCTGGTTTGGTCTTACTGAGGTGAGGCTGGTCCTAAGTCTAGAGCAGGCTTGCTAATGGGTGGGGCCAGGGGGTTGAGGGGTGGTACCTGCCTACTGGTGAGTAGAGCTGTGTCCTGGAGTCTCTGACTATAAGGCCCTAGGAAACAAATACAACAACACATCACCTCCTACATTGAAAATGCCAGTTGCACATATATCTGCTGACCGACCAAAATGAACCTCTGAAAAAAAAAATAACTTGAGTTTGCTATTTTGCTTTGTGAGATCCTAGTTAATGTTAGCAGAATTTTAAAGATATCCATTTTTGGTGGTAAAACCGCACCTTTATCAAAGCACCATATATTATAATATATACAAATTGTTATATTTTCATAAGGAAGATGTCTTAGAAATTTAGAATAGTCTTTGCAGAAGGAGAAAACCTCACCTATGAAAACATCATGAATAATGCTGTTATGTGATAAGCTTGATAGATTTCCAAATTCTGTAGGTGTTTGTACAACTCCAGTATCTGTGAAATTATGGTAATAGTAGTAGATCCTATGTTTGTCCCATAGTATTAATTCTGGCATTGCTGAATAAATAAAATGTGGAATTAAAAAAGTGTCAATAGTGACATCTAATGCAAAGTCTTGGTATACCCACTGTTTTGTATCTTCATTATATATCACTAGGTAAATCTTTTTAATGGCGTTACATGTCATGCAGTAATTTAATAACACGGCAAGTTCCAAAGGGTGTCCTGTATACTCAACATTGTGTATAGTCAGAGTAGCAGCTGATGACAGATTGAGAAGTTCTTTCAGCTTTTCAGTAGTTATTATTTTAACAAACTCAAGAGAAGTATATCCAAGATAAACCTCATTTTCTGTCCAGACTGCCATGTTGCTTCTTCTTCCTTTATCCTGTGACAAAATTGAAAATAATTAGAATACCTTCAATTTTAGGTGCAGTGCTAACAGTTCCTGTCTTTTAATCAGCTACATTTAAAAATAAAACACAGTAACTACTAACATTCCATTTTTATTACGTTTCTGAACAATACTTCAGATATAGAGCTATATTACATAGAAATATATCACAACTATAAAAATTATTCCATATATGTATATATAAAATATATAAAAATTATTTCAGCAACTTATTTTATATTCATAGGACTATATTACATAGAAATGTTATTTATAAAGTTATTCCATATATAACATACATAATATGTATTATATATAATACACATAAATTATTCCAGTAATTTTAATTCTTTTATGTACTTTTTCTTTTCTTTTTTAATTGTACAGTTGCATTATTTAATTATAATTATCATAAATTCTTTGATGGAGAGGAAATCAGAATCAGTTCTAAGAAGACTTCAGCATTCTAAGCATGTCAAATAAGTGGATTATGCACTTATTTACTATGAGATATATTTCTTCTTCAGAGAGTCCTTGTTTGTGTATCAATTGTAGATTTTTGGTTTGCAGTTATTCTGAAGTTTTGATATAAGAGTCTATATGCATACGAGATTTTTTTAAGTTGTTGGTCTCTTAATTGCATCTCCAGTGTCCTGCATTTGTACCCACCTCTTCTCATGATTTCTGATTTTGGTGGTATAATTTTGCATGAATAATTTTGTATCTTTACTGTATGTGTACCTTTACTGGTGAGCTTTGTCATTTGTAGTATTTTTGTTTCCTGTTGCGGTGTTTTCTTTTCTGCCTAGAGAAGTTCCTTTAGTATTTGTTGTAAGGCTGGTTTAGTGTTGTTGAATTCTCTCAGCTTTTGCTTATCTGTGAAGGTTTTGATTTCTCCTTCAAATCTGAATGAGAGCCTTGCTGGGTAAAGTCATCTTGGTTGGAGGTTTTTTCATTACATTAAGTATATCATGCCGCTCCCTTCTGGCCTGCAGAGTTTCTGCTGAAAAATCTGCCAATAACCTTATTGGAGTTCCCTTGTATGTTACTTGTTCCTTTTCCCTAGCTGCTTTCAAGATTTTCTCTTTGTCTTTAATTTTGGTCAGTTTGATTAATATGTGTCTTGGCGTATTCCTCCTTGCGTTTATTCTATATGGTACTCGTTGTGCTTCCTGGATTTGAGTGAGTGGTTCCTTTTCCATGTTAGGGAAGTTTTCAGCTATTATCTCTTGGAATATTTTTTCTGTCCCCTTCTCTTTCTCTTCTCCTTCTGGCACCCCTATAATACGGATGTTGGTGCATTTCACGTTGTCCCAGAGTTCTCTGAGACTCTCTTCATTTGTTTTCAATCTTCTCTTTTCTGTTCCGCATCCGTAATTTCCACTAATCTGTCCTCCACCTCGCTTATTCGTTCTTCTGCCTCCTGTATTCTGCTGTTAGCTGCTTCTAGTGAATTTTTTATTTCAGCTACTGCATCTTGCATCTCTTCTTGTTTAAGTTTTATATCTTGTATCTCTTTGGTCAGTGTTTCCTGTAAGTTATCCATCTTTGCCTCCAGTTTATTTCCAATGTCTTGCATCATCTTCAGCATCAACAGTCTAAAATCTTTTTCCTGGAGGCTAAGAATCTCATCGCTTAGCTGATTTTCTGTTTTTTTTTTTTTCTTTCTCCCTCATCTGAGTTATAGTTCTGTGTCTTTTCATTTTTATAGATTTTTGGTGTGGTGACCTTTTTACAGATGATAGGGTTGTAGCCTCTCTTACTTCTGGTGTCTGCCCCCCTTGTGGCTGAAGTTGGTATGGGGGCTTGCTGTAAGCTTCCTGATGGGAGGGGCTGATGCCTGCCCACTGGTAGGTGGAGCTGATTCTAATCCCTCTGGGGGTGGGGCTTTGTCTCTGGATGGGATTAGAGGCAGCTGTGTGCCTGAGGGGTATTTAGGCAGCCTGTTTATTGAGGGGCAGGACTGTGACCCCACCTGGATTATTGTTTGCTCTGGGGCTTCTCAGGCTGACTGGCAGGTGGGGCCAGATTTTGCCAAAATGGCCACCTCCAGAGAAAGGCACAGCTGCTGAATATTCCCGAGAGCTTTGCTTTCAATGTCCCTCCCTCACAACAAGCCACATTCACCCGTCTTCCCAGGATGTCCTCTAAGAACTGCAGTCAGGTTTGACCCAGATTCCTATGGAGACTTTGCTTTGCCCTGGGATCCAGTGCACGTGAAAGTCTGTGTGCACCTTTTAAGAATGGGGTCTCTGTTTCCCCCAGTCCCATGGAGCTCTTGCCCATAAGCCCCACTGGCCTTCAGTGCCAGATGATCCAGGGGCTCTTTCTCCCAGTGCCAGATCCCCGCACATGAGGGTGTGATGTGGGGCTCAGAACTCTCACTCCTGTAGGTGAGTCTCTGTGAGCCAATTAGCTTTCAGTCTGTGGAGCTTCCCACCAGGGAAGTATGGGGTTGCTTATATCATGAAATTGCCCCTCCTACCTCTTGATGTGGCCTCCTCTTTTTCTTCTGGAGTAGGGTATCTTTTTTAAGGTTTCAGGTCCATTTGGGTGGAGACTGCTCAGCTTTTAGTTGTGAATTTTGTTGTTTTCAGGAGAGAAGTTGAGCTCCAGTCCTTCTATTCCACCATCTTAATCCTCTCACTCAACTCTATGTGCTTTTTCTATTCATAGAAATAGTTAATCTTAATTCTATTTTAAATCCTTTAAATCAGCCTGTCTTTTCTTATGTATTTATCCACTCTGGCCAGGAGTGCCCCTTTGACCTTAATTTTTACTAAGGTCAAGATATAACCACACTTCAAACATTATTTTTGGAAGTCAAGCTTCCTTGGATAGAGGGAAGAGAGAACTTAAAACCTTAGAAAAATCAATATTACACCTTTATGGACACAGGTTGTTAGAAAGGAAAGCCACGCAGAGACTGCTGTGTCCGAAATTCAATGGGTGTAATTTCATTAAGGGAGCCAAGGGCCCCCTTTCCCCTGTCTCCCCTCCCCAATTGTTTCTAATTCTTAAAGATTTTTATAATTTCTATGTCCATGACAATCAACAGGAGTCTTTTGTGCATATCTTGTCTCCCTAAATAAATACATTTGTACATTTATTATTATTTCTTTGTCTTTTTAGGGCCGCATCCATGGCACATAGTGGTCAAATTGGAGCTAGAGCTGCCAGCCTACACCACAGCCACAGTAATGCTAGATCCAAGCCACGTCTTCAACCTAGACCACAGCTCATAGCAACGCCAGATCCTTTAACCCACTGAGTGAGGCCGGGGATCAAACCTGTGTCCTCATGGATGCTAGTCAGATTCATTTCCGCTGAGCCATGATGGGAACTCCTGTACACTTATTTAATGTTCAAATATTTAGTCCACACTCAAATAGAATGCAGACAGATATCAAACTGATAATTAAAGAAAGAGAACAGTTGGGGTAAAAGGGAATTTTACCAAATGAAGGTTCAATGTAAAGTCTAGAGTGTCTGTTGCTGAACATGAGTGTGAAACAACTTTCCACAAAGAAATGGATCAGAAACAAAATGATGAGTCCTTCACAGAAAAGACTCACAGCTATTCTCCCTATTCTTGGTGGAAGGATGGGAAGGGGAGTTTGTTATAAACATGATAGAGGGGAATTCCAGTATGCCCAGTCATGGGATGAAATTTCACCCACCCATCAAGTCTTTCCTACAGCTCCTCTCTTAGTGCTTGTGTAGAGTCAGCCGAGGTTTGGGGGCAAGGCAGGAAAGCTGAGAGATGCCTCTGACACTCTCAGGGCCTCTGCCAGATATGAAGCAGTAACCTTCTGAAGATAGGGCGGGGGACAGGCAGTGTGGCAGCAAGGCTGAGAGAAGCCCATCAGCATTTAGGATGCTGAGCGACAGGGAGTGGGCTAAGAGGGCAGAGGGAAACTCTTCCTCTGAGATATGCTTGGTTTCTACTGAAAGTTATAAGGTACTCTCCATACTAAGACTGGGGGCAGAGAAGTAGGAGAGAGAGATGCTGATCTTCCCCAAGGCAAGAAAATCCAGGCACTGATGAGAGAGGAAAGGAAGTCTTCAGGTATTAAAAAAAAAAAAAAAAAAAAAAAAAAGCTGGCAGCCAGACTACAGTGATGATCCTCCCAGGGTTTGGAAGGCTGGTGATTCAGTTTTAATGTATGAAGAGATCACTGAACTCTTGTTCGGTGCTAAGATCCCAGGCATGGCTACCGAGAAAATAGCTATGATAAAATGCTGGAGTTCCCTTCGTGGCTCAGTGGTTAACGAACCTGACTAGGATCCATGAGGATGTGGGTTCAATCCCTGGCCTCGCTCAGTGGGTTAAGGATCTGGCGTTGCTGTGAGCTGTGGTGTAGGTCACAGACATGGCTCGGATCCCGCGCTGCCGTGGCTGCAGTGTAGGCCGGCAGCTACAGCTCCAATTCGACCCCTAGCCTGGGAAACTCCATATGCCCCGAGTGCAGCCCTAAAGTAGCAACAACAACAACAAAAAGCTGAGGATCTAATGGAAAAATGGGCCATTCAAATGCAAAGATGGGGAAATACAGGCAAGATATGTGAATCTGATAAAAAGAGCATAATGGAAATGCTAGAAATTTTAAAATATGATATCAGTAATAAATTATTAGATGTATTCAAGAGTAAGACGAAGGAAATGAACAGAGAATTTGAAAATAGATTAATAGCATGTATACAAACTGAAATATAAAGAAAAAATAGAGTGAAAAAAATGCACAGGTCATCTGAGATCTGTGGGACAATATTAAATGGTCTCACATACATGGTTTTGGAATCCTAGAGGAGGAAAAAAGAATGGTGCAGAAGTATTTGAAGAACTAAAGGTAGTCCAAGAACATCCAAAAATTAATGAAACACATAATCCCAGAAATCCAAGAAGCTCAACTGACCCTCAAACAGCACAAATACAAAGGAAATTATAGTTGGGTACACAATGAAAGTACTGTAAACTAAAGATAAAGAGAAAATGCTAATGCAGCAACAGTAAAAAGACACACTACACATACATACAAATGTGAACATAACATGCAAAATGAATCACTTCTTACCAAAAATGATGAAAACCACAAGATAAAGGAATGATGTCTTTATAAATTGCTTTAAAAACAACCCCCCCCCCCCAAACAAAAACAAAAACCACCTGTCATCTTATTTCTGTATTTGGCAAAAATGTCCTTCAAAAATGAAGACAAAAAAATAAAGACACTTTAACACAGACAAATAATGAGAGAACTTGCAATACAAGAAATTTTAAAGACATTCTTCAGGCTGAAGGAAAATGAAACGAGGAAGAATGCTGGATGTGCAGACAGAAATAAAGCACACACATAAAAAAGGCTTATTTTTCTCTCAGTTTATATCCATATATCTTTTTTTTTGTCTTTTTGTTGTTGTTGTTGTTGTTGTTGTTGCTATTTCTTGGGCCGCTCCCGCGGCATATGGTGGTTCCCAGGCTAGGGGTTGAATCGGAGCTGTAGCCACCGGCCTACGCCAGAGCCACAGCAACGCGGGATCTGAGCCGCATCTGCAACCTACACCACAGCTCACGGCAACGCCGGATCGTTAACCCACTGAGCAAGGGCAGGGACCGAACCCGCAACCTCATGGTTCCTAGTCGGATTCGTTAACCACTGCGCCACGACGGGAACTCCTATATCCATATATCTTTATGACAATCGCCTTTTTTCTTTTTCTTTTTTTTTTTTGCTATTTTAGGGCTGTACCCTTGGCATATGGAAGTTCCTAGGCTAGGGGTCTAATCGAAGCTATAGCCACTGGCCTACACCACAGCCACAGCAACACAGGATCCTTAACCTACTGAGCAAGGCCAGGGATCGAACCCAAGTCCTCATGGATCCTAGTCAGGTTCGTTAGCCCAAGAGCCACGAAGGGAACTCCAGACAATTGACTCTTTAATGCAAAAATATTAACAAGGTATTTTGGGATTAACAGCATATTCAGAAATAAAGTTCACTGATGAAGATAGATGCAAAAATCCTCAACAAAATGCTAGCAAACCGAATCCAACAATACATTAAAAGGATTGTACAGCATGATCAAGTGGGATTTATCCCAGGGATGCAAGGATTCTTCAATATCCGCAAATCCATCAGTGTGATACACCACATTAAGAAACTGAAGAATAAAGACTGTACGATCCTCTCAATAGATGCAGAAAAAGCCTTTGACAAAATTCAACACCGATTTAAGAAATAAAGTATGAGAACAGAGTACAAAAAGGGTGACGTGGGGTATAAATGGACTTGTATAAAGTTCTCACACTGCTATAAAGTATATTTTATTTAAATCTAGATTCTGATAAATTAAAATGGATTATTCTAAAGCCAAGTGCACCTACTAAAAAATAATTTTGAATAAAAAAATTCTATACAGGAGTTCCCGTTGTGGCTCAGTGGTTAACAAATCCAACTAGGAACCATGAGGTTTCGGGTTCGATACCTGGCGTTGCTCAGTGGGTTAAGGATCCAGCGTTGCCATGAGCTGTCATGTAGGTCGCAGACACAGCTTGGATCCCGCGTTCCTCTGGCTCTGGTGTAGGCTGGTGGCTACAGCTCCAATTAGACCCCTAGCCTGGGAACCGCCATATGCCGCACATGTGGCCCTAGCAAAGGCAAAAAGACAAAAAAAAAAAAAAATTCAATACAGGAGAAACAGAATACTGAAAAATACATGATTCTACCTAGAAGACGACAAGAAACAAAGGAACAAATACTAAAAGGGATTAATAGAAAACAAATGCCAAGATGGTAGACTTAACCCCAACCTCAGCAATAGTTACTTTTACATGAACTAAATATTAAAATTTGAAGGCAGATATTGTCACACTGGAGGAAAAGCAAGAGGACCCTATAAGAAGTTTAAAAGACATATAAAGTCACAGGCAAGTTGAGAGTAAAATAATAGAAAAATGTACACTACATAAGCATGAAACATAAGAAAGCTAGTGCAGCTATATTGTTATATATAAATAAAACCAAATGAAATATCACCTCAAAACTTCAAAAAGAGTTTAAATAATAAAGACTGGACCCACTAAAGGTTGGTGAGATGTGGAACCAAATGAAAAATGAAGTTATAATTTGTGATGTCTTAATTACTATATCTTTATAATAAATTTTTTTTTTTTGTCTTTTCGCCTTTTCTAGGGCTGCTCCCACGGCATATGGAGGTTCCCAGGATAGGGGTCTAATCGGAGCCATAGCCACTGGCCTACGCCAGAGCCACAGCAACACCAGATCTGAGCCGCGTCTGCGACCTACACCACAGCTCAATGCCGGATCCTTTAACCCACTGAGCATGGCCAGGGATCGAACCTGAATCCTCATGGATACTAGTCAGGTTCTTAACCCTCTGAGCCACAAGGGGAACTCCTTTAGGTACTATCTTAAAGTATCTTTTAAGTTTTTTTTTTTTTTTTCGGTCCATGCCTGTGGCATGCAGAAGTTCCCAGGACAGGGACTGAACCCACACCACAGCAGCAACCCAAGCCATAGCAGTGACAACGCTGGATCCTTAATTGCTAGGCCACAGGGGAAATTCCGAGATATGCTTTTTTGTTCTATCCTGAATTTCCATATGACATTTAGAATCAGCTTCTCCATTTCTATAAGAAGCCCACTAAGATTTTAAGTTGTGCTGCATTTCTCAAGAATTGACATCTTAACAGTATTGTGTCTTTTCAGCTATAAACATTACTTCACTCAGTAATGTTTTTCTTTTCTTTTCTTTCTTGCTTTTTAGGGCCTCATCCACAACATATGGAGATTCCCAGGCTAGGGGTCGAATAGGAGCAACAGCTGCCGGCCTACACCACAGCCACAGCAACACAGGATCTGAGCCACATCTGCAACCTGCACCATGGCTCACGGAAACGCCAGATCCTTAACCCACTGAGCAAGGCCAGGGATCGAACCTGAAACCTCATGGTTCCCAGACAGATTCATTTCCGCTGCGCCATGATGGGAACTCCTACTCAGTAATGTTTTGTATCTTTTTTTTTTTTTTTAAATGAGAGTTGCAATGTTTATTTCAGGCTCTCTCTTGAGGTTTTTTTGTATTTTTTTTCCTTTTTTTGCCACACAGGCAGTATGTGGGAATTCCTGGGCCAGGGATTGAACCTACACCACACAGCAGCAACCAGGACCACAGCCATGAGAACGCAGGAGCCTCAACCCGCTAGGCCATCAGAAAACTCCGTTTTGTACTTTTTAAGTGTATATATCTGCACATCTTTTGTCAGATTTATCCTTAAGTATTTAATGTTTTTAGATCTATTGTAAACAGTATTTTTAAATTCAACTTATGATTGTTTATTTTGAATGTTTATATATTTCATATATAAAATTAAATTGTTATATTTCATAGAAATATAATAATTTTATATGTTGATCTTTTATACTGCAGTCCTGGTAAAATACTTTCTAGCCCTGATACCTTTTTTTTTTTTTTTTTGTCTTTTGTCTTTCTAGGGCAGTACCCATGGCGTATGGAGGTTCCCAGGCTAGGAGTCTAATTGGAGCTGTAGCTGTGAGCCTACACCACAGCCATGCCAGATTCAAGCCGCGTCTATGATCTACACCACAGCTCATGGCAATGCTGGATCCTTAACCCACTGAGCAAGGCCGGGGATCAAACCCGCAACCTCATGGGTCCTACTCAGATTCGTTTCTGCTGCACCACGGCGGGAACTCCGCAATACGTTTTTTAAAAATAGATTTCATAAGCTTTTCTACATCTAATAATGTTTAAATAAAGAAAGTTTCCTTTTCAACACAGATTCCTTTTGCTTCTCAACTCACTGTACCTGAGAGAACTGTCAATACAGTGTTGAATAGAAGAGGTATAGACAGTATAGACAGACATTTCACTTTGTTTCTGATTTTAAGCAAGAAAGAGAAGAAACAAAGGAGCAAAGAACAGTGTTAACAGAGAATAAATACTGAATGGTAGGCTTAACCAACAACAGCAATAATTACTTTAAATCTGAGCAGACTAAATAGTCTTTTACCATCATACAATGTTTGCTAAAGGTTTTTCATAAATGTTCTGTGTCAAGTTGAGAAAGTTCTCTTTTATTCTTCACTTGTTGATTTTTAAAATCAATCGTGTATATTGGATTTTGTCAAATGCTTTTTATATACCTATTAAGATGATATGGTTTTTCTTTTATTTTCTAATAAGGTAAATTATGTTTGATTTTCTATTGTCAATCACCCTTTCATTCCTGTGATAAACCTCACTCAGCTATGATATATTTTCCCTTTTATATATTTTTGGATCTGGTTTACTAAAACATCATTTAGAAGTTCTTTATGAGAGATATTGGTCTGCTGTTTTATATTCTTGTAATGTGTTTTTCTTGGTTGTGGTGTCAGATAATGCTGCCCTCATAGAATAAATTAGGAAGTATTCCCTTCCCCCTTCGGTTTTCTGAAAGAGTTTAGAAATCATGTGATTTATTTTAAAAATATATCATAGAATTCACTGGTGAAACCCTCTTGGCCTAAAGTTTTCTTTTTGGGAAGGTTTTAAATAACAAATTAAATTTCTTTAATTGATATAGGGGTATTCATGCTACCTGTTTTATTTCAAGGAAGCTTTGGTAGTTTGTGTGAATTTGTTTTAGCTTTATATTTTAAATTATTTAACTTGGACCCACACTGCAACATGTTGTCACCAGCTAAGAGCCCTCCTGACCCATGCAGGCAGCCATGTGGAAACCCAGCCCTGCCATCCAATGGGCTGCAGAAGCACCATACCCATTGAGCCTCAGAGCCAACTGAACAGGAAGCCTCCTGCTCTCCAGTGGGCCCACAGCCATCACCCAAGGAGCAGCCTCACAGCCAACTTGTCCAGGGGTCAGTCCCACTGACTAACATGGCCACAGTAGTCAGCACCCCACCACAGAAGTCTGTTTTTAGCCCACATCGGGGGTACCACTACAGCATGTAGTTCTGGTGATCAGAGGGGAGGGTGCTGCTGGGCCCCATAGAATGTCTCTCTCATTAAACCACTTCTCCAAGATCAGGAAACATAACTGACCTACATAACACATAGAAGTAAACATAAAGAATTGGGAAAGATGAAGAGACAGAGAAGTATGTTCCAAATGAAGAAAGGAAACAAAATCCCAGAAAAAGGATGAATCAAAGTGGAGATAAGCCATCTATCTGATAAAGAGTTCAAGGTAATGGACATAAAATGTTCAACATACTTGGGAGAAGAATGGAAGAAAATACTAAGAATTTCAACAGAGCTAGAAAATATAAAAAAGAACCAACCAGAGCTGAAGAATACAATAGCTGAAATAAAAATACCCTAGAAGGAAGCACAGTAGATTAGATGCTATAGAGGAATGGATCAGTGATCAGAAAGACAGAGTAGTTAAAATCACATGAATTGAATTGAAGGAAAAACAAAGAATTAAAAAAATAAACATAGTTTAAGAAAGCTCTTGGACAACATTGAGGCTACCAACACTTGCATTATAGGGGCTCCCAAAGGAGAAGAAAGGGCAGACAATTTATTTGAAGAAATAATAGCTGAAAACTTCACTAACCTGAGAAAGGAAACAAACATCCAGGTCCAACAAGCAGAGAGTCCCAAACAAGATGAACACCAAGACAAATTACAACTAAAATGACAAAAAATAAAGACTCTTAAAAGCAGCAAGAGATGGAGTTCCCTTATAGTGCAGCAGGTTAAAAATTTGGTGTTGTCCCTGCAGTGGCTTAGGTCACTGTGATGACATGGGTTTTGATCCCTGGCCTGGGAACTTCTACTTAATGCAGACACAGCCAATGAATGAATGAATGAATAAATAAATAATAATGAAGCAAGGAAAAAGCAACTAGTTACACACAAGAGAACTACCATAAGATAATTACATGACTTTGCAGCAGAAACTACAGGCCCAAAGAAGTGGCACAATATATTCAAAGCGATAAAGAGAAAAAACCTACAGCTAAGAATACTCTACCTGGCAAGGCTATTATTCAGATTTGAATGAGAAATAGAGTTTTTTTTTTTGTCTTTTTATTTATTTCTTGGGCTACTCCCGCAGCATATGGAGGTTCCCAGGCTAGGGGTTGAATCGGAGCTGTAGCCACCAGCCTACGCCAGAGCCACAGCAACTCGGGATCTGAGCCGCGTCTGCAACCTACACCACAGCTCACGGCAACGCCGGATCGTTAACCCACTGAGCAAGGGCAGGGACTGAACCCACAACCTCATGGTTCCTAGTCGGATTCGTTAACCACTGCGCCACGACGGGAACTCCAGAAATAGAGTTTTACAAACAAAGATAAAAGAGTTTGGCACCACTATACTGGCTTTACAAGAAATGTTAAAGGAACTTCTCTAAATGGAAAAGAAAAGGCTACGACCAGAAATATAAAAACCATAAAAGGAAAAATCTCACTGGTAACGACAAACATACAGTAAAGATAGTAAATCAGCCACATATAAGGTCTGCTAATTCTAAGATCTGTGTGAGTTTGGGTTCAATTTTGATTGGATGATTTTTCTTCTAATTATGAGTCATATTTTTTCTTCTTTGTATGCCTGACGTTTTTATTCTATGTCAGAAATTATGACTACTACCTTGTTGGGTGTTGAATATTATTGTAAATATTCTTTTTTTTTTTGTCTTTTTGCCTTTTCTAGGGCCGCTTTTGCAGCATGTGAAGGTTCCCAGGTTAGGGGCTGAATCAGAGCTGTAGCTGCTGGCCTATGCCAGAGCCACAACAACATAGGATCCTTAACCCACTCAGCAAGGCCAGGGATCAAACCCGCAACCTCATGGTTCCTAGTCAGATTCGTTAAGCACTGTGCCACGACGGGAACTCCTAAATATTCTTGAGTTTCGTTCTGAGATGTATTACATTACTTTAAAACAGCTGGATATTTTGGGTCTTCTTTTTAAGATTTGTTAGATGGGGTCAGAAAGCATTTAGTCTAGTGATAATTATTCCTCAGTACTGAGGCAACAACCCTTTGGAGCACACTACCCAATCCCACATGAATTGTTACAAGTGTTTTCAATCTGGCTGGTTAGAACAGGTGCTATTCCCATCCTTGTATGAGCTGTGAATTCTATTCCCTAGTCCTTTTAGTTGGTTCCTTCCCCATATTTGGATACTTTCCTCACAAATATACACTTTGTGCATAGATGAAGGGGACCCTTAGCATATCTCTGGAATTCTGCGCACAGCTCTTTCATCTTTGCTATTCTGCTTTGCAAACTCAAGCCACCTTTGTATTTCCTGCCAATCAGTTCTACTTCCTCAACTCAGGCAATCTACTGGACTGCCTCATTTTCCTATTTCACAGTTTCCTGGTCTGGGAACTTTCTTAAGACATTAAGTTAGGGCAATTGCAGGGTTCATCTTGGTTTCCAATGTCCTTGAATATAGAAAGCATTGTCTAAAACATTTTTTGCTATTGTTTCATGCTGCAGGGTAAGGATATAGTCCTTGTTTTTTATTCTATCTTGGTCAGAAGCGGAAGTTTCTAATATACACATTTAATGCTCTAAATTTCATTCTAGGCACCGCTTTAGCAGCATTTCAAAAATACGATATCTCATATTCTCACTTTTATTCAATTAAATGATTTTCTGAAGACACTGATGAAAGAATTGAAAACGACACAAACAAATGGAAAGATACATCATGTTCTTGGATTGGAAGAATCAGTATTGTTAAAATGATCATGCTATGCAAGGCAATCTACAGATTTTATGCAATCCTTATCAAATTACCAATAAAATTTTTCACAGGACTAGAACAAATAATTTTAAAATTTGTATGGAAACACAAAAGACTCCGAATAGCCAATACAATCTTGAGAAAGAAGAACAGAGTTGGAGGAATCATGCTCCCTGACTTCAGACTATATCACAAAGCTACAGTCATTAAAACAGTATAGTATTGCCACAAAACAGACACACAGATCAATGGAATAGGATGGAAAGCCAAGAAACAAACTCACACAATATGGTCAATTAATTTACTACAAAGGAGGCAAGAATATACAAGGAGAAAAGACAATCTATGCTATGAAAACTGGGCAGCTACCTGTAAAAAAAATGAAATTGGAACATTCTCTAACACCATATACCAAAATAAACTCAAAATGGATTAAAGATCTAAATGTAAGAGCAGATACTATAAAACTCTTAGAGGAAAACATAGATACAACACTCTTTGACCCTCATCACAGCAATATTTTTTTGGATCTGTCTCCTAAGATAATGGAAATAAAAGTAAAAATAAATGAATGGGGCCTAATTAAACTTAAAAGCACTTGCGGAGCAAAGGAAGCCACAAACAAAAGACTTATCACAAAGCAGAAGTCTGTGTGATGACTGTATAGATCAAGAAACAGTATCATCAGAACTCTCAGATGTCACCTATGCCCTCTCCCAATCACTGCATCTTTCCTTTCCAGGATAACCATTACCCTCAATTTGTGGTAATGACTTCCTTGCTTTATGTTTTACTAATTGCCCTGCCATTTGATTATATTTTCCCTTATGTTTTCCATTTTCTTTTCCATTTATTTAAGTTAAATTTATTTAAATTAAAAAGATAGGAGTTCCTGTGGTGGCTCAGTGGAACTGAATCTGACTAGTATCTATGAGGATGCAGGTTCGATCCCTCACCTTGCTCAGGGGGTTAAGGATCTGGCGTTGCCATGAGCTGTGGTGTAGGTCGCAGACATGGCTTGGATCCTGTGCTGCTGTGGCTGTGGTGTAGGCTGGCAGCTACAACTCCAATTTGACCCCTTGCCTGGGAACCTCCATATGCCATGGGCGCGGCCCTAAAAAGACAAAAAAAATTTTTTTAAGCTATTTTAGATTCACTGTTATTCTCTGTTGTTAGAGGTACAATGCCTTTGAGCAGTTAGGTCAGAAAGCTATTTACAAGCATAAATAACTCTACGAAGAGCTGCATATATCATGATATATCATTCATTGAATTAAACAGTACAGTAAATATATTTAAATATGTAGGTATAATATATATATGTAATTTTTTACTAACCTTCAATAAATATTTGACCCAACACCATTTTCTTGATGTAATCCCAATAATTCCACCATTAGGAAGATTTACATCTTCTCCCAGTCTTGTAAATGCGCTAAATTTTTTTATGTAAAGAATATTGTTTATTAAAAAAAATATTCCATCTTCTGATAAGGTCACATCAGACACACTGTGTCTTTCATCATCAGTCAGAATGTTTGGAGGCACTCTGATTCTGGTCCAAGTATGGAATGAATTATTTGTCTGAAAGGTCTCCATATCAGCCACCACAACAACTGACGAAGGAACACAAGCAGCCCAGTCTGCTATTAGCTGACTACCCTGCGGCGAAGAGATTGGTAGAAAACCAGGAATCTCGGGCATTGTCAACAAAGGAGTAGTCAGCAGGAAAAGAATGTCTGCAATAAAGCAGTCTTGAAAAGCCACTTGATTTCCCTCAATCTCCTTTAGCACATCTGAGTTCATTGGTATTGTGATCTGCCAGGCTCTAAGATGAGAAAAACAGGAACTATTAGACTAAATATCCTCTTCCTCTCCCCCTCCAATTCATCTTGCACAGTGCTGACATTTATCATCTTTTATAATTTTTTTTCTTTTTAGGGCTGCACTCACAGCATATGTAAGTTCCCAGGCTCGGGGTTGAATCAGAGCTATAGCTGCCAGCCTACACCACAGCCACAGCAATGCTGGATCTGAGCCGTGTCTGTGACCTACACCACAGCTCATGACAATACCAGATCCCCGACCTATTGAGCAAGGCCAAGGCCCCTGTCCTCAGGCATACTAGTTTATCAAGTCTTTGCTTTTATAATTTGAGTTACTTTTAGTGATTATAGAAATTGTTTTCTATACTGAGGCAATAAAGATATTATCCTAGCTCTATGTGTTTTTCAGTCTAGCCTTTCCAGTGTATGTCTTCTGAGTTAATTTTATTATCATCAATCTGAAATTATTTTCATGTATGATATGAAGTAAAGAATAATTTCATTTTAAAGTTTTATTCTGGAGTTCCCATTGTGGCTCAGCGGAAATGAATCCAACTAGGAATGAGGTTGTGGGTTCGATCCCTTGCCTCGCTCAGTGGGTTAAGGATCCGGCATTGCCGTGAGCTGTCGTGTAGGTTGCAGACACAGCTCAGATCTGGCGTTGCTGTGGCTGTGGTGTAGGCCGGTGGCTACAACTCTGATTAGATCCTAGCCTGGGAACCTCCATTTGCTACAGGTACAGACCTGGAAAAGAAAAAAAAAAAAAGTTTTAGTCTATTTCTATTGAGATGATCATCTAGTTTTCTCCTTTAATCTAATATTGTAAATTATATTAAAATATTTAAAATATTATACTAACCTTGCACTTCTGGTATAAACCAACTTTATTACATATCTTATCTCTTTTCATATTTTGCTATTCAGGATTTTGCATCTAGGTTCATGAATGAGATTCACTTATAATTTTTCTTTCTCATATAGAGATCTTGCCTGAATTGGGATAATCTAATTTGCTAACTTCACTTTGCTATTTAGGATTGGAATTATCTGTGCTAGTGCTCTCTTCCCCTCCCTAAAGATGGTTAAATACTGATTGTTTCTTTATAGTGAAAATATTGCTCAACTTCTATATTTCCTTTTGAGTCACCTTTTTTTGTTGTTGCTGTTGTTGCATTTTTTTTTTGTCTTTTTGCTATTTCTTTGGGCCACTCCCGTGGCATATGGAGGTTCCCAGGCTAGGGGTCGAATCGGAGCTGCAGCCACTGGCCTACACCAGAGCCACAGCAACGCGGGATCCGAGCCACGTCTGCAACCTACACCACAGCTCACGGCAATGCTGGATCCTTAACCCACTGAGCAAGGGCAGGGACCGAACCCGCAACCTCATGGTTCCTAGTCGGATTCGTTAACCACTGTGCCACGACGGGAACTCCTGTTGTTGCATTTTAGGGCTGCACCCAAGGCATATGGAGGTTCCCAGGCTAGGGATCGAATCAGATCTACAGTTGCCAGTCTACACCACAGCCACAGCAACGTAGGATCCGAGCTGCATCTGCGACCTACACCACAGCTCACAACAATGCTGGATCCTTAACCCACTGAGTGAGGCCAGGGATGGAACCCGAAACCTCATGGTTCCTAGTCGAATTTGTTTCCCCTGTGCCATGATGAGAACTCCTTGAGTCAGCTTTGAAAAATTGATTTTTTAACAGTTTTCTGTTTACGTTTTCAAATGTATTGGTCTATAACTGTTTATCTGCTACATCTCTCATCTATGTTTCTTTTTAAAAACTATATTAGTCTTTCTACATTTTTTTCACATTACTGGTTCATGCAAACACTTTCATCCCAACTCAATACCACCTCTAAGATGCTATCTAAATGTATTTCTCCTACATGTTGCCCCTTTGTCTGAAATGCTCTTCCAACCAATCAGCTAATTTTTATTTCTTTTCAATAACGGCAATGTTACCTCTTTAGGAAAGTCTTCCCTGAGCCTTAGTTAGTGCACTCTCTAAGAAAGTCTTAGTTGGTGCACCCTTGATGTATCCCACCTCACCCTGGGCTCACTATCAGAACATCTCTTTGTTTACTTGGCTCCCCCACTAAACTATAACTATAACTATAACTGACTGTAGGAATTGTATCTTTTAGTTATAAGCACCTTGTCCTGTGCCTAGATGCTCAGTAGATTAAGAAAGACTATCTAAACCCCATGATCACCTACTAACAATAACAGATTTTACTTCTCAGGTGGAATATGTGGGGTGTGGGCGTGTGTGCGTACTTGTGTGCGTGTGTGCGTGCGTGTGCGTGTGTCCTCTGATGGTGGTAATGATCGTGCCATTTGTCATAACCCTGGCTCCCTTTAAAGCACCAGCAGGACACATTTTGCGGTTTGCCAGGATACGCCACCATCCTGAATGAGGCTCTTGCACTGAAGTTTAACTACTAATGCAAATTGTGAAATTATAATCCAGGACTGTGACTGGTATTTTCTGAGTTGGTAATGAGTTCTGATTATCACAATTTCTATGTGCTAAAAGGAGCTCCTTGGAAATTACATATAAGATATTCCATGAAATTCCACTAGGGTTTTAAAATTTCTTTTACTTTAAGTTTCCGATGATTATTTTACTTAATTTTAAAGTGAATTTTATATGTGAAAATTTAGAAGTAAATACCCATTCTTCATTTGTCTATGTGGAAAATAAACTTTTCTCTCCAGAAATGTTTGTATGGTAGGCTTCTGTCCCAAAGTAGCAAACTGCTTGCTAAGTATTATGGAATTCTGTAAAAAAAAAAAAAAAAAAAATCCGCTATTTACGCTTTTCATAGCCAAAACTATTTTGAAGTTACATCATAATACATTGAATGTATTATTTTAGTTGACCTTGTTGACATTTATAAATTTACCACATTTTCAAGATTCAGTTTTGTTTTTTTCCTACCATGTGGTCCCCTCCCCATTAGAACTTCATGAATTATAAATAAGTCATAATTCAGTTTCCAACATGTTGAAAATACTTGGCACAATCAGAATCTTGAATGAATGGAGATTATGGAGGCTCAAATATAAATACTCTGTTTGTTTGTGTTTGTTTGTTTTTTTGTTTTTTGTTTTGGCCACACTAGTGACACACGTTAGTTCTTAGGCCAGGGATTGAACCCAAGCCACATCAGTTAACAACACCAGATCCTTTAACTGCTAGGCCCCCAGGCAACTCCCAATACCCTTAGTTTTAATGTCACTGAAATACATAATGGAGTTTCTAAAAGTCATCTGTTAGCTATGTGAGCCTGAATTCAAAACAACACACCCTTTCAAGGCATGTTTCAAATGACATCTGGAGGCTTTAAGAAAAATTCTATTAGTACAAAGATAGATCTGACATGTTCCTTCTTTTCCTCATGAAATTTAAGGATATGTTAAACTGACTGGAATTATCCCATATATTTTTAGAATAGCAGCAATAGTTTCATTATGGGGAATCCCTAGAATTAAAAAAAATAAGATAATGGGGGCCAGTCAAGAATCTTGCAATAATGCCCCTGTTTAATTTCCTAGAAATACCTCATCACCCACAAAGGAACTTCTGCGAATACGGTAATGCGTATCAGTAAGGGTGTAACCGTCGAGACCATGAGATTGCTTAATACATAGGATTTAACCAATATTTTGAGAGTAGGAATTAGAGTCAGGAAGGCCTTCCTGAAGAATATACATTTAATGATTTTGATAGAGAAAAATAGTTTCCTGTTAAATACCTGATAAATCACAGATCATTTTTCCTTTCTAAAAAATCTTAACTCATGATTCAGAATTTTAAATACAAGTATCTCTCATATAGCTACAGAGGAAAGAGTACATGGAGCATTCTTTTTTATTTTTTCCTTTTTCTTTCCCTTCTCCTTGCTTTTTAGGGCCGCACTCGTGGTACATGGAGGTTCCCAGGCTAGGGGTCGAATAGGCGCTACAGCTGCCAGCCTACACCACAGCTCGTGGCAATGCTGGATCCTCAACCTACTGAACAAGACCAGGGATCGAACCCCAAAACCTCATGGATCCTAGTCAGGTTCGTTAACCACTGAGCCACGAAGGGAACTCCCAAATGGAGCATTCTTAATGTAGCATAGAATATGATGGAAATAAAATACAACAAGCAACATATATAAGATGATAGAAAAAAGGACAGGCTAAGAAAACATTAAGACAATTATGTAGGAGTTCCTGTTGAGGCTCAGCAGAAATGAATCTGACTAGGAACCATGAGGTTGAGGGTTCGATTCCTGGCCTTGCTCAGTGGGTTAAGGATCCAGTGTTGCAGTGAGCTGCGGTGTAGGCTGAAGATGGGGCTTGGATCTGGCATTGATGTGGCTGTGGTGTAGGCCAGCAGCTACAGCTCCAATTAGACCCCTAGCCTGGGAACCTCCATGTGCCTCAGGAAGTAGCCCTAGAAAAGACAAAAAAAAAAAAAAAGACAATTATGTAAACAAGCTTAAGAACATGTTTCACTATTGGGGAGGTAATTCATGGTCAATAAAGATAATTTTATAAATATAGAAAAAATACTACAAAGAAATCATCAAACATATAAAAACACATTTAGGATGTTTTCTTAAGATTTACCAAATATAGGAGTTCCCGTCGTGGCGCAGTGGTTAACGAATCCGACTAGGAACCATGAGGGTGCGGGTTCGATCCCTGCCCTTGCTCAGTGGGTTAAGGATCCGGCGTTGCCGTGAGCTGTGGTGTAGGTTGCAGATGCGGCTCGGATCCTGCGTTGCTGTGGCTCTGGCGTAGGCCGGTGGCTACAGCTCCGATTGGACCCCTAGCCTGGGAATCTCCATATGCCGCTGCAGCAGCCCAAGAATAGCAAAAAAGACAAAAAAAAAATTACCAAATATAGATTCCTGTTACATATTCATGTTATATAACATGAAGTTTATATAAACATCACTTTTTTTTTTTTTTGTCTATTTAGGGCCACACCCACAGCATATGGAGGTTCCCAGGCTAGGGGTTGAATTGGAGCTACAGCTGCTGGCCTACACCACAGCCACAGCAACACCAGATCTGAGCTGTGTCTTCGACCTACACCACAGTTCAGCCGGATCCTTAACTCATTGAGTGAGGCCAGAGATCCAATCCACATCCTCACGAATACTAGTCGAATTTGTTAACCACTGAGTCATGAAAGGAACTCCTATTTACAGCTCTTAAAAAAGAAATTTAGCATATTATTTCATCTATGATAATAATTAATGTTTCCACCTACTAGGGAAGGTTCATTTGCATTCCGTAGCAACTCATTAGGGTCTGCGTTTTCTGGATCATATATCCATACAGTGATAACCTACAAAATAAAATATGTTTGTGTATCTTTATATTTTGGACAAATTTCATTTTTAGTTGTGCTAACACATAACGATAAAAATGTTTTGTTTTATTTTGTCTTTTTACAGTCGAACCCATGGCATATGGAAGTTCCCAGGCTAGGGGTCGAATCAGAGCTGTAGCTGCTGGCCTGCAACACAGCCACAGCAACGCCAGATCTGAGCCACGTCGGTGACCTACACCACGGTTCGTGGATCCTTAACCCACTGAGAGAGGCCAGGGATCAAACTTACCTTCTCATGGACACTAGTCAGGTTCGCTAATGCTGAGCCACGGTGGGAACTCCTTTTTTTTTTTTTAATTTTTTTATTTAAAATTTTGAGTATCTCAATAAAAATAAAAAATAATATGTATTGTTTTAAACCAGAGAAACAGTTCAAAGAAGTATTTAATATCCTCTACACTACTGAGGTAACTAATGCTAAAACTTTGTACCCATAAAAAGACATAGCATCCCCCAAACTCAAACAGTTTTTACAAAAATGAAATTACAATACTCATGTTATTTGTAACTTGCTTCTGTCACTTGATACAGCATAGCCATTTCAATAGATGTAATTCTTCTCACTTTTTAAAAAATATACGGCCATATGGAAAAGGATCTATATCTTGCAGCATCATAACAGTGGTAAAGCAAAACAAAATAATACAAAACTGGAGCCATAGTAAATCTCCAGTAGAGAAATCTGTAAATTACAATATAACCACAGCATAGAACATTATTTAGGCATTATAAGAGTTGACGCTGGAGAATTTCAATGATTGTAGACTGGAGGTTTTATTTCTGTGGAGCAGATTCCCAGGAGTAGGATTATTGATCCAATTATTATATTTTTTGTTTTAATAGGTATTTTGAGATTACGCTCCAAAAAATGTGAATAAGGCTCTAATTTATATTCCCCACTAGCAAAGTTTGAGTTGGATTCTTCTGCCCTGAGCCCCTCTAGCAATAGTTATCCATTGTTCACGTTTTACCAATGTGATGATTTGAATTTTCCTGAGATGAAGTGAATTTCAGCATCTTTCCCTTATCATGAAGTAACTTCTCTCTTTATGACATTACTATCTTTTGGGCTCAATATATCTTTTATATGATATTCATATCATCACCCCAGTTTCCTCTTGATAGTATTAACCTGTTTACACTATACCCCCCCAATTTTTTGTTACTATTTAACTATGCAACAATATAAAAATCAGATTTGGGGAGTTTTTATGTACTAGGTGATTTTAATCTAATAATATTTGATCACTGATTTAGCTTAAGTAATTTCTTAAATCTTATTTTTGTGTCCTTATATTGTTTTATTTTATTTATTTTTTTGTCTTTTGTCTCTACAGCATATGGAGGTTCCCAGCTGTAGCTGCTGACCTACACCACAGCAACACCAGATCCAAGCTGCATCTGCGACCTACATCACAGCTCATGGCAACACTGCATCCTTAGCCCATTGAATGAGGCCAGGGATCAAACCTGCATCCTCATGGATTTGTTTCTGCTGAGCCATGATGAGAACTCCCCTTATATTGTTTTAATTTCACTATTTTTCTTTTTCATTTTCTCCTTTTGAATTGTTAGCATTTTAAAAGTTCTTCTTCTAGAACTCCATTTTTGTAGAAATTATGCCCTTATTTCTATTACTTTAATAGGCAGCCTTAAATTTTTACTTTCATATTTAACATAGACAAAAAGTTAATCAGTATCCCCATCCTGAATATGTTATAATAACATTAGAAATTACACACTCAAATTCTCCTGTTTTCTATTCTTTTGTCATCTAGTATTTTTAGTTCATTTTTGTTAAAAAATTAGTCATTATTACAATGTTTGAATATCAATGTTTCTTTAGATTTACTAGCATGTTAGTTTGCTCATTATTTACTGGATTCAGTACTTTAGTCTTTCAATCTGAGAACACATGTCTTCAGCTGTGATGAATTCTCCTTAACTATCTCTTTGAGTATTATCTCCAGTTTCTGCTCTTCCCCTTTGGAACTCCTATCATATGTATGATAAACTGGCTTCGTCTACCTTCTATGTCTCAACTTCTCTTTGGGTATTTTACATCTTTTCATTTTTATGTTCTACATTTTGCATGATTCTGATTCCAGATTCCTAGTTCTGCATTTTCTCAACTGTATCTAGTTTTCTATTTAACTTGTTATTGGATTTTTATCTTCAGATGCCTGTTTTTTTCATCTCAAGATATTTATATAGAATGCTTTTCAATTTCTGAATGTTGTATAATTATGAATAATTCTTGTTCCTGTTTTCTTTGTTTCTCTTATCTTTTTGACCATTTAAAATATGGATTTAATAACCTTTCACAGTTCTCATATTTAGTTTTGAAAAGTATGAAATTTCTCCATCTCTATGTGTGTATCTATTCTAGGCAGTTTATCTTTTTCTGTGGTTTATACCTTTTATCTTGAGATTATTTTCAGAGGGTTTGTTTTCCATGAGAGTCCTGACACTCTTGGTTACGAAATGGATTTTATAATCACCTCGGCCTAGGCCCTATGTGCGTCACTGCTTGCATTTTTGTGTTTACTGCTTGTTTCTAGGTTCTGCAATCTCTTGAGCTGGTAAACTTGGTCATCTACCTGAAACTCTGTAAAGGCAACTCCTTGACCATTTATAGCTCCCCACCAAAGGCTGTATCATTTATTTGCAAATACTCTATGCTAGTGAGTGGAGCTTTACTGGTTGTAATTTTACAGACCTTTCATAAATCCTACCTTCAAGTAGAGAGGTTAGTTTCAGATCTATCCTCTCCCATAGGTTGAAGACTTCATTTTCTATCCTCATACATATATTAAAACATCATCCTTTATCTATCAGGGCTTATATTCTGTCTAATACCTTTAGTTCAGAATTCAATCTATCTAACTCTGGATTTTAGTTAAGTTACTTCTGATAACTAGAAAATTCCTTTAATTGCTTTTAAATTCTATATACACAAACATGTGTACCTATATAAATGTAAAAGTCTGCACTAGCATTATACACACACATATTTTCTCGAGGCATTGCTATATCGTTTGAGTGAGATGGAGGCTATTCTGGTCTATGGTTATACCACCCTGAACGCCCCTGATCTTGTCTAATCTCGGAAGCTAAGCAGGGTTGGACCTGGTTAGTACTTGGATGAGAGGCTATTCTGAATTATTGGGTCTGTATTAGGTATTCTATTTTTAGAAGTTTCTATTTTTTATCTTGAAATTTCTTATCCACTGATAATATTCTTTCTCGCTTTTTAGCATTGTTATAGCCTTAATAAATAATCCTGAAATGTTGATTGACATTGGGATAGGAATGCATATGGCACATGGGCTCCTTCAGCCATCTTGATCTAATATAGCAAGTTTCTTTCTTACTTTCTCTGTCTCTCTCTTCCTCTCTATTTCTTTTTTTATTTTTTAATTTTTTTTATTTTCCCACTGTACAGCAAGGGGATCTATTTCTTTCTTATTACTACCTCTACTTTCCATTAAATCACTGCTTTGAGAAAATGAAAATGTTTTTAGAGCTTTAATTTCCATAACTATTACCTTATCTCAGTTTTCAGCTTTTGAACACATCTCTCTATCATACCTTTAATCAACCTCCAATCCAGATGTCAAAAACTTTTGGATCTCAAGACCCCTTCACAGGCTTAAAAATTATTAAGAATCCCACAGAGCTTTGGTTTTATGTGGGTTAGATCTATCAATATTTTTTACCATATAACAAATTAAAGTTGAGAACATTTGAAGATATTTATTTTAAAATCTATGATAAACCTTTTACATATTAACATTTACTAACATTTTTTTATGAAAAAATAATTATTTCCAAAGACAAAAGTAATAGTAAGAATAATGGTTATTTTACATTTTAAAATCTCTTTAATGTCTGGTTCAATAGAAGACAGCTGTATTATCATTAGTGTTCCTACATTCAGCCTGTTGGTATGTGTCATTTTCATGGAAACATATAGGGGGAAATCCATGTAGTTGGAAAAGGGTAGACTTCATGGACCTTCTAAAAAGGTCTGTAAAGACCTAGGGGACCTCAATTCAAACACTGAGTACCACTGCTCTAAGCAAAATTTTTTTTTTGAAATTTATAAAATTCCTCTTTTGGTAAATATGGAAGATAAGAGAGAAATAATATAGTAGTAATATATGAAGGCCATATACATTTTTTTTAAAGTTTTACCTGGGTTAAGTTGTGAATGAAATTTCTGTTGGGAAAAAGAGAACATATATTTTAGTAAACAGCATGCTAAATATTAGTCTGGGGAGTTTCCGTCGTGGCGCAGTGGTTAATGAATCTGATTAGGAACCATGAGGTTGCAGGTTTGATCCCTGGCCTTGTTCAGTGGGTTAAGGATCCTGCATTGCTGTGGCTGTGGCTCTGGGGTAGGCTGGCGGGTGCAGCTCCAGTTAGAACCCTAGCCTGGGAACCTCCATATGCTGAGGGAGTGGCCCTAGAAAAGGCAAAAAGACCAAAAAGACCAAAAAAAAAATAATATATATATGTATATATATATATTAGTCTGAACATTCTACTTTTAACAGATAACTTTATTTTATTATTTTTGTCTTTTGAGGGCCACACCTGCGGCATATGGAGGTTGCCAGGCTAGGGGTCCAGTCGGAGCTACAGCTGCCAGCTTACACCAGAGCCACTGCAACGCCAGATCTGAGCCACGTCTGAGACCTACACCACAGCTCATGGTGACACCGGATCCTCAACCCACTCACCTAGGCCAGGAATCAAACCCGAAACCTCATGGTTCCTAGTCGGATTCATTTCCACTGTGCCACAACAGGAACTCCTAACAGGTAACTTTAAAGTGAAGCAATTCCCATTGTGGGGAAGTGGAAACAAATCTGACCAGTAACTATAGCAAAGCAGGATCTGAGCTGCATCTGCAACATACACCACAGCTCATGGCAACGTGGATCCTTAACCCACTGAGTGAGGCCAGGGATCGAACCCATGTCCTCATGGATACTAGTTGGGTTCGTTAACCGCTGAGCCCTGAGGGGAACTCCATCCGGCACTGGTAATGTTCTATTTCTTGACTTATATGATGGATGCATGGGTATTAGGCATTGATGGTTCCCGTGATCGCCCCTTGGGATAAAGTAGCCCTTTGGCCAGAGGCAAGTAGATCCTCCAATTACGCTGTACCAGGAATTATTATTCCCAAATATTCCCTTTCCCTTTTCTCAACAGGTTCAAAACCAACAGGGAGAAAACTGGGGACTGGCATCTCTGAAAGCCCCAACAAGGATAGAAGCCCACCAGTTTCCTTAGTAACAGAGACTCAATCCCTGCTTCCTGGTGAGACTCTGGGAAGAGGAGCCGTAATTCACAGAAGAATGGGTTAGCATGTATTCCCTGGTGGGACTTGCTGAAATCTACTTATCAGGACTTTCAATCCAAAGATTGCACATCAACTGCAGAGCCATCTGACTGTAAGGGACCGTATAAATCAGGGCAATGGTCAATGACAACCACGCTTTATTGAAGACACTTGTTTTCCCATAGGTTGTCTTTGGGTCATATGCTGATCCTCAATTGTCGGCCAATGAAATGTGAGGCGGTAGGGCTGGTCATAAATCACATGAAATTAATAATTTCACCAAAGAATAGGGGAGGGATGGTTCCCCCAAAGGAAGGGAGGTCAAGCAGATAAAAGAATTTGTTACATTACTGTCCTCCAGGGAGCAGGGACCACATAAGACAGTTCCTTGCATCTACAGCGCTTAGGATACACTTTGACTATGATACCAAAAAAACCCTCTGATTCCCTGATGCTTTTCAGTTATTGAATGATTTTATAATGGATTTTTTTCTTGTACCAGTTTTTCCTTCTTATTTATATTCATTCACCATCACGTTAAAAAGGGTTTGAAGAGCTCTCTGAGACAAAGAGAGTCCTCTTAGAACATAATGTATATTGCAAAAATGAAGGCGGTAATCTGAAAAAAACAGAACTAGCTCCCAATGCTATTGTTTAGTAGCTGCATATTTTTCCAAATTATTTAACCTATCCAAGCTTATATCTCCTCACTTGTAATAAAGCTAATGATAGTTACACTTCACTGTAATTGTAAAAATTGACAAAGTAATTTACGTAAAGTATGACGATGTAGAAGCAGCATATGTTCAAATGGTAGTTGCCATTGTTATTTCTACTGTTAGTTCTTTAATATTAGTTGGGCAATACATTTGAGAATATCTTGATTGGTGAATAAAAGCTTGTATGGAAACTATGTTGATAATTCATTTGTGGTTAATTAAAGCTAAATACTCCTTTTTTTTTTTTTGGCCTTTTTAGGGCCGCACCTGCGTCATATGGAGGTTCCCAGGCTAGGGGTCGAATGGGAGCTGTAGCCACCGGCCTACGCCATAGCCACAGCAACACAGGATCCAAGCCGCATCTGCAACCTACACCACAGCTCACAGCAATGCTGGATCCTCAACCCACTGAACGAGGCCAGGGATCGAATTATCGTCCTCATGGATGCTAGTTGGGTTCATTAACCGCTGAGCCATGACAGGAACACCAAAGCTAAATACTCTTAAAACACATTAATCGCCTTTCTTTTGCATTACTTACATAACATTATAATACCACAGAAAGCAAGTATGAGATACGTCCACAGATAAATAGCGTTCTTCTTCTAAATCCTAAAAGAAAATGCAAAAGAAACTATAAGTTTAAATAGCTTAATGTTTCCATTATATTTGTCTTTGTGAAATTATATATATATACATATATATATACATACATATATACACACACACACATACATACATACCTATAGTTCTTCACCCAGTTTCTTCTAATATTTGGTCTTTGACCTCGGTTCCGGACACACAGCTCCTAAACACTCTTGTGCTTTTCTGAGTATTAGGAATGTCTAACACAGAGCTCCTACGTTCCTTTTGTTCTAATGAGACAACTCTTGGTGGGTTCCTGGTTGGGAAGTGATCACTAGAAATGATTAAAAGGCTGGAACGTTCAGCTCAACATCCCATTTTCCGAAAAGAGGAGAAGGCTGGAAAAGGAGTTAATGATCAACCACGCCGACTGGATGAAGTCTTCGTAAAACCCCCAAAAGCATGAGTCAGAGAGTGCCCAGGTTGGTGGACACATTTGCATGCCAGCAGGTGACTCATCCAGCTCCAGAGTGACAGAGGTGGCTGCCCTCGGAACCCATCTGGACCTTGCCCTGTGTACTTCTTGACCCAGTGGTTCATCTGGATCCTTTTACCACGTCCTTCATTTTAATCAGTAAATGTATTTCCCTGCTTTTTTAGAGCTGTTGAGTAAATTATGGAAACTCGAGAAGAAGGCTGTGAGTACCTGGCTTTATCACCAGTCAGTAAGAAGTCCGGGTGAAAACCTGGAACTTGCAATTGGCATCTCAAGTCGGGACAGTCTTGTGGACCTGAGACCGTAACTGTGGGTGTGACGTTAACTCCATGTAGGAAGAACCAGAACTACCTGAATGGTGGGGCACCCAGATGATGTAGGAGAGCTGATCAGTGTGGAACTCCTGCATGCCCACGCTTATGGGCACAGAAGAGTTCTCTGTAACTGCACAAAGGGAAACAGCAGATTCTCCTAGACAGTCTTCCTCAATGCAACACCGTTCAATAATTTTCTTCTTTAATGGCTTTCAAGTAGAGGTGATTTTGCTTGCAAGGAGACATCTGGCAAGGCCTGGAGATACTTCTGGTTGTTATAACTGAGTGCTTTTGAGTATATCTCAAAAGCACATGTACCTCCTTAAAGGCTGTAAGTTCTGATGAAATTATGCAGTGATATTCCTTCATACACGTGTATTTATGTGTGCATATTTTACAGAACATTACACATTTATGTGGACTTCCAACACATAGCAGAGGGGAAAAAAATCATCTACTTTCTCAGGAATTGTGTTCATGAAACTGGTAAACACTCATAAACTAAAAAAGCCAAATTCTAAAATTTTTCAATCTATTGGGATTGAAAAACGAATTAATATATTCATCTGGCCTCTCCCACAGTACCCTGTCTACCTGTTCCCTGAAAAGATTATGAAGTAAAAATAAGATACAAGCCCCCAAGTAAAGGCAGGGCTTGTTATATCGAATCTCTATAGCAATGGATTTTGATATGCTCGTGTGAAAATGTCAACCGTAAGTTGTGTGGCCAGTGGGAGTACTATTATCATTAAGATGGTGACTGGAGGTTTAATACATTTATTAATTAAAAAAACTCACGTGGAAGTTCCTGCTGTGGCTCTGTGGCAACGAACCAGACACATATCCATGAGAACTCGCGTTTGATCCCTGGCCTCGCTCAGTGGGTTAAAGGATCCGGCGTTGCCGTGCACAGTGGTGTAGCTTACAAACCTGGCTCGGATCCCACTCTGCTGTGGCTGTGGCGAAGACCGGCAGCTGTAGCTCTGATTCGACCCCCAGCCAGGGGACCTCCATATGCCACAGGTGCTCCACTAAAAAGCAAAATAAAATAAACCCCAGTAATGTACAAATCACACATGGTGGTCCCCTTCTATCTAGGGGGGATGTATTCCAAGACCCCAGTAGAGGACTGAAACTGCAGAGAGTACCAAACCAACTGTATACATACTGTTTTTTTTCCCTATACACACATACCTATGACAAAGTTTAATTTATGCATCAAGCACAGTAAGAGATTAACCATAACTAATAATTAAACCCAATAACGCTATCAATAGCATCTTTTTGTCTTTCCTTATGAAGTCAAAGACTTTCACCTTTTCATTGAAAGAAAGCACTTTATGGCTTCGCGTTGGCAGATCTGAATTGCCAGCATCACTAGTCTTGTACTTTGGAGATGTTATTGAATAAAATAAAGGTTACTTGAGCAAGCAGTACTGCAATAGTAGATCCGATAACTGAGACAGTTACTAGGTAACTAATGGGTAGAAAATGTCCCAGGTGGGAAAGAGTGGGATGGCAGGATCATTCATCGTGCTACTCAGAATGGCAATTTAAAGCTTGTGAACTGTTTATTTCAGGAATTTCCCATTTAAATCTTTTAGATCACAGTGGACCATGAGTAACTAAAACCACAGACGGTGTAACCATGGATAAAGGGGGAACTACTGTATCAGTTCATAACTTACAATTTGCTATGAGATAGATCCAAAAATTAATGATATACTGATAATTTTAAATACCTTATTTATAGTTACAATTTTACTACTTAAAACAGGTTACATTAAGTCATAGGTCAAAAAAAGGCAAAATAAAATGTAACAGGGGTGATTGTTCAGGATTTAATAACTTATCATTAAAATCAACTTACTGGACCCGTAACAATTGGTCTTATAGTCTGAACACCAGGAGAAGAACAACGCAGTTCTGTCTTGGGTGATCTAGCATTTAAAAAGAATGGGAACAGAGAAATACACATGGATAGATGCACGGGAGATTTATAAAAATCCCCCTTACTACTCTTCAGACCTAAAAACTTCCATTTTATGCTAATAATAAAGGCTAAAATATAGCAGTATTTCACTTCTCTCCTATTTTCAAAGCGATCTTGTCTTTCTCTTCATATCTATTTAATGAAAATAAACTTACATTAAATCACAGCCTTGAGGAGTTCACGTTGTGGCTCAGCAGTAACAAACCCAACTAGTATCCATGAGGTTGTGGGTTCAGTCCCTGGCTTCACTCAGTGGGTTAAGGATCTGGTGTTGCTGTGAGCTGTGGTGTAGGTCGCAGACATGGCTCAGATCTGGTGTTGCTGTGGCTGTGGTGTAGGCTGGCAGCTGCAGCTCTGATTCAACCCCTAGCCTGGGAACTTCCATAGGCCACGGGTGTGGCCCTAAAAAAGAAAAAATCAGAAACTCATGGACTAGAAGAACAGACGTCTGGTTGCCAATGGAGAGGGAGTGGGATGGCCTGGGAATCTAGAGTTAATAGATGCAAACTATTGCATTTGGAGTTGGTAAGCAATGAGACCCTGCTGTGTAGCACAAGGAACTCTATCTAGTCACTTGTGATGGAACATGATGGAGGATAATGTGAGAAAAAGAATATGTATATATATGTGTGACTGGGTCACTTTGCTCTACAGTAGAAATTGACAGAACACTGTATATCAACTATAATGGAAAAAATAAAAATCATAAAAACCCCAAAAAATCACAGCCTCGAATATGAATGCCTACACTATATGAATTCTCTTTACATACACGTTGACTTTCACAGCAAAAATCTTACCTTTTATTTTTTATAGAACAAGTTCCTGGCACACTCCACTCAGAAAATAATGTTCCTTCATACTCTAACTTAATCTGAAAAAAGAAGGTAAAATAGCTCAAACAAAATATCTGATCCACAACTTTTTATCTCAGTGTTTAGATGTCGGGCTCAATTTTCTAAGTCATCATTTAAAAAAACAATGATTAAAATTCAATTCCTTGAAATTGTACAAGTATTATGACAAAGGAAAAGTATTACGACTCCTCCCTTTTTGTCTTGTGAGTCTAGCTGAAAGTTTGTTAATTTTGTTAATCTTTTGAAAGAACCAGTTCTTAGTGTCATTATTCTTTTTTTTTTTTTTCCTTCTTCTTTTAAAGGCTACACCTGTGGCATATGGAAGTTCCCAGGCGGGGGTGGAATCAGAGCTGCAGCTGCTTGCTGGCCTACACCACAACCACAGCAACGTGGGATCTGAGCTGCTTTTGCGAACTACACCACAGCTCACGGCAATGCCGGATCCTTAACCCACTAAGAAAGGCCAGAGATTGAACCTACAATCTCATGGATACTAGTTGGGTTTGTTACCACTGACCCACAATGGGAACTCCATCATTGATATTTTCTATTGTTATTTTAGTCTTTATTTCATTTACTTCTGCTATGATCTTTGTTATTTCCTTTCTTCTACTAACTTTGGGCTTCATTTATTCTTCTTTTTGAGTTCCATCAAGGGTAATGTTAGGTTATTTGAGATTTCCATTTTGGGTTTTTTTTTTAATACAGGCATTTAAATTATGAATGTACCTCTGAGAACAGCTTTTGCTGCATTCCATAAGTATTGCTACATTGTATTTCCATTTTTATTTGTGTCAGGTATGTTTAGAGTTCTTTTCTTTGACTCATTGGTTGTTTAGTAGCATGTTGTTTAATCCCTTTATATTTGTGAATTTTCCAGTTTTCTTCTTGTCATTGATATCTAGTTTTACACCACTGCAAGTCAGAAAAGATACTTGATAGAATATCAATCTTTTTAAATTTTAAAACTTATTTTGTGGTCTAAGATACAACCTATCTGGAAGAATGTTCTGTTTGCACTTGAGAAGAATGTGTATTGTTTCTTGTGGATGTGATGTTCTGCCATCTGATCTAATGTGCCAAGAACAACGCAGTTCTGTCTTGGGTGATCTAGCATTTAAAAAGAATGGGAAAGGAGAAATACATATGGATAGATGCACGGGAGGTTTATAAAAATCCCCCTTACTACTCTTCAGGCCTAAAAACTTCCATTTTATGCTAATAATAAAAGCAAAAATATAGCAGTATTTCACTTCTCTCCTATTTTCAAAGCGATCTTGTCTTTCTCTTCATATCTATTTAATGAAAATAAACTTACAAGGCCATCTGATCTAATGTGCCAAGTAACACTGATGTTTCCTTACCAATTCTCTGTTTGAATGATCTACCCATTGAAGGAGGTAAGGTATTAAAGGTATTATATTTCTATTTCTCCATTTGGATCTTTTAATTTTGGTTTTATATTATTCAGATAGTCCTATGATAGATCTATAACTATTTACAAATGTTGTATACTCTTGCTCAAATGACCCCTGGTCATTGTCTTTTGCTCTTCTAATAAGAGTCATAATCTTAAAAACTACTTTATCTGCTGTATGACTAACCCCGCTTATTGTTTTGGCCATGCCAATGGCATTCAAAAGCTCCTGGGCCAGAGATTGAACTGGAGCCAGAGCAGTGATAATACCAGATCCTTAAACACTAGGCCATCAGGGAACTCCTAACCCTACTTACTTTTTATTTTCATTTGCACAGAATCTCTCTTTCCATCCTGTCATTTTTCAGTCTGTGTGTGTTCTTACTTCTGATGAGTCTCTTTTAGGCAGCATTATAGATGGGTCTTATTTTTATCCATTTGGCTACTCTAGGCCTTTTTATTGCAGCATGTAGTCCATCTACATTTGAAGTAAGTATGGATAGGTATGTATTTATTGCCATTTTGGTCATTGTTTTCTGGCTGTTTTGTTGTTTCTCTATGTTCCTTTCTTATTCTCTGCTCTCTTTCTTGTGGCTTAGTGCATTTTTCAGTGGTTTGCTTTGATTCTTTATCTTTTGTGTATCTACTATGATTTGCTTTGTGGTTACTATAAGACTTATATGTAAAAACTTATATAGCAGTAAATTTTAAGTTGATAACAACTTAAGTTTTACCATAGTCTAAAGCTCTATATTCTTATTTCCCCACCAATTTTTTTTGTTTTGGGTTTTTTTTTTTTTTTGGCCTCCTAGGGCCACGTCCTGTGGTATGTGGAGTTTCCCAGGCTAGGGGTCTAATCAGAGCTGTAGCCGCTGGCCTACGCCACAGCCACAGCAATGCCAGATCCAAGCTGCGTCTACAATCTACACCACAGCTCACGGCAATGCCAGATCCTTAACCCACCGAGCAAGGCCAGGGATCGAACCCGCAACCTCATGGTTCCTAGTTGGATTCTTTAACCATTGTGCCACAACAGGAACTCCCCAACCATTTTTTTGATGTCACATTTTACATATTTTTATCTTATTGACGTTCCAGTTATTTTAACTATTTTTGTCTTTTAGTCTTCATACCCACTTTATAAATGATTAACCCACTACCTTTACTATATATTTACCTTTTCAGTGAGATTTATTCTTTCAAATATTTCCTTGATACTAATTAGCACCCCTTCTTTTTAGCTTTAAGAAGCCCCTTTAATATTTATTGCAAGGTGGGCTTAGCAGTGATTAACTCTTTTAGCTTATCTTTATCTGGAAAACTATCCTTCCTTCAATTTTGAATAATAACCAGGTAGAATAATATTGCTTGGAAGATTTTTTTCTTTTGCTATGTTAAATATATGGTGTCACTCCATTCTAGCTTGCAAAGTTTCTGCTGATAGTCATAATTATTTCATTTCACATAAGTTTCTTTTCTCTTAAGGATTCTAAGATTTTTCTTTTTGTCTTTAACTTTTGACATCTTAATTGTAGTGTGTCTTGGTGTGGGTCTCCTTGGATTCACCTCATTTAGAACACTCTGGGATTCCTGGATCTGGATGTCTGTTTCCTTCCCCAGGTTAGGGCAGTTTTCAGGCATTATTTCTTCAAAAAGCTTTCTGCCCCTCTCTCTCTTCTCCTACTGAGACCAATACAACCTAAATGTTAGCCCACTTGATGTTGTCCCATCTGTCCCCTAAGCTACTTAAATTTTTAAAATTCTTTTTTTCATTTTTCTCTTCTGATCAGCTGAGTTACACTGCCCTATCTTCAAGTTCTTTCATCACTTCTTCCACTTCATGTAACCTGCTATTTAACTCCTCTATTGAATGTTTCAGTTCAGCTACTGCATTCTTCAGCTCTATGACTTCTATTTGTACTTCCTGTATTTTCTGTTTCTTTGCTGAAGTTCTCATTGTGTTCCTCCATTCTTCTCTCAAGTGCAGTGTATTTTTATGATCATTACTTTAAATTTGTATCAGGTAAATTTACCTACCTCCATTTCATCCAGTTTCTCTCCCCCACCCCCGAGATTTTATCTTATTCCTTTGTGTGGAACATATTCCTCCATTACTTCATTTTCCTTTACTCTCTGTGTTTGCTTCTATGCATTAGATGAAAACAGCACCTCCTCCCAGTCTTGAAGGAGTGGCCTTGTATAGGAGATGAGCCTTATTATTCAACTCTGCCCTAGCTCTTGGTTATCTCTCAATCCTTTGTAATTGTCCAAGCAGCCTAATTTATTTTTAAAAGCTCCCAGTATCTGAATACGTGCCAAGAAGTGTCAGTGTCCCAAAGGGGAGAATCTGTCAACATCTAGATTCATAATGATTAGCATCTAGACCCTCAGGGAGAAGCTTCTTTTTTTTTTAGGGCTGCACCCATGGCATATGGAAGTTACTGGGCTAGGGGTCAAATTAGAGCAACAGCTGCTGGCCTATACCACAGCCACAGCCACAGCAATGCCAGACCCAAGCTGCATCTGCAACCTACACTGCACCTTGGGGCAATGCCAGATCCTTAAACTAGTGAGCAAGGCCAGGGAATGAGCCCACATCCTCATGGATACTATGCTGAGCCACATGGGAACTCATGGTAGCAGCTTTTTTTTTTTCTTTTCTCTTCTTCTCCTTTTTTATTTTTTTTCTTTTCCCATTGTACAGCAAGGGGATCAAGTTATCCTTACATGTATCCTTTTTTTTTTTTTTTTTTTTTTTAGGGTTGCATGTGCAGCATGTGGAAGTTCCCAGGCTAGGAGTCGAATCAGAGCTACAGCAGCAGGCCTATGCCACAGCCACAGCAACACCAAATCCAAGCTGTGTCTGCAACATATACCACTGCTCACAGCAATGCCAGATTGCTGACCCACTCAGAGCAGCCAGGGATTGAACTCGTATTCCTATGGATACCAGTCGGATTTGTTTCCATTGCGCCACGGCAGGAACTCCCCTAGTAGCAGCTTTTAAACTGTACAAATATACACTGCCTGTGGGACAGCAAGCATAAGCCCTACTGGTCTCCAGATGTGATCCTTGGGCAGCAGTTATAAAAATCAGGACTCCAGACAAGTGCACAATCTATTTCAGAAATACCAATGACCTGTAATGAAGCAGAGGGAGAGTGCAAAGACGGTGTTCAACAACCTATGTTCCCTGGAAAGCACCTCCATATGTGCCAGCCCTGAGGCCTGAACCTCATGCTGAAGCTCCAGGAAAAGCCAAGAGGTGGGAAGAGATTTTTAAGTGCTTTCCATCAAGAAGATTCACAGAATATTTAATCCCTGAAATGTCTTACGTACACTCAATATTTTCTTTCTTTCTTTCATTTTTATTTTTATTTTGTCTTTTTGCCTTTTCTAAGGCAGCTTCCCTTGGCATATGGAGGTTCCCAGGCTAGGGGTCTAATCAGAGCTGTAGCTGCCAGCCTGTGCCAGAGCCACAGCAATGCAGGATCCGAGCTGCGTCTTCGACCTACACCACAGCTCATGGCAACTCTAGATCCTTAACCCACTGAGCAAGGCCAGGGATTGAACCCGCAACCTCATGGTTCCTTAGTCAGATTCATTAACCACTGCGCTACGATGGAAACTCCTCTTTCTTTCTTTGAATATCACTTTCAAGCAGACACAAAAGCACTGGCTTTATCCTCTACTTTGTCTACCTCTCTTTTGTCTACCTTCTTTTCTTATAATCAGACTCTGGCTCCTAACATGCATTTCTGCAATGACATAACCTCATTGTTTTAGTGGCCAACTATCAATTAAAGATGAAGATGAAACATTTCTGTCACCTACATAAAAATGATAAAGGAATGGTAGAGATGAAAAAGGTGATTTTTAAAAAAGACTAATAAAATGGTCAATCATAAAACAAAACTGTTCAAGAAAAAAAGGTGAGGTACTGAAACAAATCATAGTAGAGATATAAAATAATTACAAATAGAAATTTTAAGTGGTATGTAAAATTATAAAGAAATGGATAGCAATATATTTGAAGACAAATGTACATTTTAAAAGGAAATGTAGTTTACAGAGATTCCTTTTGCCTGGCTTTGAATAATGTAAATACAATAACATGCATAGATAGAATATGAATGTAAACTGATACAATTGCCTTGTAAAATCTTTTGGCACCATCTACTAAAATTGAACAAATGCACAAACACTATGAATTTTCAGCTCCACTCCTAGGTGTAGACTCAGCAGAAATGCATACATATGTTAACCAGAAGATAGACATAAGAACATTGATAGCAGCCCTAATCACTGTAGGCTAAAATGGAAACAACTTGCAATTCCCATTGTGGCTCCGTGGTAACGAATCTGACTAGAATCCATGAGGATGCAGATTCGATTCCTGGCCTTGCTCAGTGCGTTAAAGATCTGATGTTGCTGTGAGCTGTGGTGTAGGTTGCAGATGTGGGTTGGATCGGGCATTGCTTTGGCTGTGCGGCAGGCCAGGAGCTAGAGTTCTGATTTGACCCTAACCTGGAAACTTCCATATGCCATGGGTGCAGCCCTAAAAAGACCAAAAAAAAAACCAAACCAAACCAATCCAAAACAAAAAAACCCATGGAAATTACCTAATTGTTTATCTAGAATAGAATGATGTATATTTTATTGTACGTTAATTCAAGAGAAGACGATACAGCACTGAAAATGAAAGATGTTGCAGAGAGGATCAGTCAAGTCTACCAATAGGAAAGAATAAAGTTCGGAAATCAACACATCCATATACAGAACAAAGATGATACCAGAAAAAATAATAGGGAAACAATAAATTGTTTAATGCACGCTGGTTCATTCTATGGAGAAACTAATATAAATGCCTACCTTATATCACATACAATGTGGAGTCCAGATAGGATTTACGATCTTTATTTGAAAGGTAAAAATATAAAGTGTATAAAAGAAAAGAAAATGTAGGATAAAAATCTTTGCAACTCAGGCAAATATTTTTCTTTTTTTCCTTTTTTTTTTTTTTTTTTTTTAAATGGCTGTACTTGCAGCATGTGGAAGTTCCCAGGCTAGGGGTTGAATCAGAGCTATAGCCACTGGCCTATACTACAGCCATAGCAATGCCAGATCTGAGCCACATCTGCAACCTGCACCATAGCTCATGGCAACATCAGGATCCTTAACCCACCAAACAAGGCCAGGGATTGAACTTGTGTCCTCATGGATACTAGTTAGATTCGTTTCCACTGAGCCATGATGGGAACTCCAGCAAACATTTTTCTCAAATTTAACTCAGTAAAAGTATAAATTGTAAGATCAAATAAGGGAGGGGATGGCTCACAAAAGTCAGCTTTGTAAAAACGATCGCATATCCATGGACAAAGTCAGTGGTTAGATATGTAGGTGAGAGGATAGGAAATGATAACTAAAATATTTATTTATTTTTTTTGTCCACGCCTAGAACATGTGGAAGTTTCCAGGCTAGGGGTCAAACCCATGCCACAGCTGCCACATGAGCCACAGCAGTGATAATGCCAGATTCTTAACCCACTGAGCCACCAGGGAACTCCTAACTAAAACATTTAAAACCAACATCTGACTAATACATAGATTAGAATGTAGATAAAAAAACAGTAAATCAACAAGGACAGAAAATTAATAGAAAATGGGCAAAAGGTATGAGCAGGCAATTCACAGGAGGAGAACCTGCATAAAATATGGGAAAAGATGCTCCAAATCACTAGTCATCAGACAGCTGAAAATAACAGCAGCAATAAACTATTCCTATGTAGAAATGAGATGGGTGAAAAATGGGAAATTCAATAATACTCAATTTAGGTGAATATGCACCAGGGAAGAAGAGAAACTGTGATTGCCATTCTGGAAACAATTTTGCAGAATTTAGCTGAATTAGGTGTCTGTTTCTCTACGTCCTGGCAACCATAGCTGAAAAATTATTGCACAGATCCTGAAAAGGACATGTAGCAGGGCATCCATCACAATGTTGTCTGTGGTGGTAGGAAGCCATGGAGGCATCATGGATCCATCATAGATCCATCATTAAGGAGGAGAATAGATTCATCATAGACACATACACCAGGAATCAGGGTGCATTAAGAGAAAATGAACTACACATAGTGTTGAATAAAAGAAGTAATATATAGAGAGGAGTTCCCATCGTAGCACAGAAGAAACGAATCCGACTAGGGACCATGAGGTTGCGGCTTTGGTCCCTGGCCTTGCTCAGTGGGTTAAGGATCCGACGTTGCTGTGGCTGTGGTGTATGCCGACAGTTACAGCTCCGATTAGACCCCTAGCCTAGGAACCTCCATATGCTGTGGGTATGACCCTAAAAAGACAAAACAAAACAAAAGAAGTAACATAGAGAATGAAATCTATATCCTGGGTAACCACGCATCCTGGTTTGTCTAGACAGTTCCAGTTTATACCTGTTGTCCCAGAACAACTATTAATACCACTATCTTTCATTCTCAGTATATTGTATGGTCATCCTATCTGTATCATAACACCATTTTGTGAAGGTTAAATCACAAAAACATGCAAAACAACATGACCAGTTTTTGCTATATACATATTTATATATTTAAAGACACTTATTAGAGAGGGAATTTATATTAGGAAGATAAATGGGATGAAAGAAATAAAATAAAAATAAAAGAATGACACTGTACTGTACGACTGAGTAGGATTAACTCTGCCCTCTGCTGTGAGGTTAAAAAAAAAATTAATACTTAACTATAGTTTAAAAGCGAAACACTTACAGTACTTCTGGTACTAAAAATGCGGTAGTTTGGGCTGTTACTGGAATACCTGCAGAGGAAAAGGTCAAACATGAATACTAAGACTAATTTCTCCTCCAAATACAAGGAATTGTGTACATGGCCAGAGCACACCGAGGCTGCCATGAGCTTTACATTACTGCCCAAATACCTGCTTAGAAAGTGTAGTCAAGCCTTAAAACTGGGAATATCCATGACATTTGCCCACAACTCAAGGTGTGTTCAAGTTTGCTCAGTGTCTGAAATCATTACACTGAGAAGTAAATAATTTCAGATCTTGCTTTTGTTTTAGAATAAAAACTGTTGATGAATATTGGCTCCATTTCATTTATAAATGGAGTTACAATAAAATGAAGATTGAAATAAAAAAAACAGTATTTATTTGAAATACTGAAGTGAAGAGCAAATTTCTATGAGTCCTTGTTCATGATCATTTCTTGCCAGTATTCAGGGTACTTTAATTTCTGCCTATATGATCTTTCTACTGTCCAATAAAAATATGTGAGCCACCTATGTACTTAAAGATTTTCTAGTACCACATTAAAAAAGCAAGAAGAGGAGTTGCTGTTGTGGCGCAGCAGAATTAAATCCGATTAGTATCCATGAGGATGCAGGTTTGATCCCTGGCCTCGCTCAGTGGGTTGGGAATCCAGTGTGGTCATGAGCTGTGGTGTAGGTCACAGTCGTGGCTAGAATTCTGGGTTGCTGTAGCTGTGGTGTAGGCTGGCAGCTGTAGCTCCGATTTGACCCCTAACCTGGGAAACTCCATATGCTGCAGGTGCGGCCCTAAAACAAAACAACAACAAAAAAGAATAAAAAGAGAAATTGATTTTAATAATAAATAATATATATATATATAAGTAATCTTTTCTTTTGTACTACATCTTTGAAATCTGGTGTACATACCACATTCACAAAACATCTCAATTTGGACTAGTCACATTTCAAGGGCTCAATGGCCAGATGTGGCCAGTGGTCATCATAAAGCATCATGTTAAAATTCCTTCCCCTTCTCTTTGCTTCAATAATCTAGTTCCTGCTGACATTACACACTTAATTGTCAATGGATTGCTCCATCACTAAAATCTTAAATCAGAGGCGATTTCTGTATGTGTAATTGCTGGGGTATCACTACATAACACCTTTCTCAGAATTATAAATCAGAATTCTCAATTCTCATTAACAGATGTCAGTCACATACTGAAATATATTTTAGTATTTTTAATGAAACATTTTATCTATCTGCAGATAAAAATATGTTCATGGGAGTTCCCATCGTGGCGCAGTGGTTAAAGAATCTGACTAGGAACCATGAGGTTGTGGGTTCGATCCCTGCCCTTGCTCAGTGGGTTAAGGATCCAGCACTGCCATGAGCTGTAGTGTAGGTCGAAGACGCGGCTTGGGTCCCGCATTGCTGTGGCTCTGGTGTAGGCCGGTGGCTACAGCTCCCATTCAACCCTAGCCTGGGAACCTCCATATGCCGAGGGAAGCGGCCCTAGAAAAGGCAAAAAGGCAAAAAGGCAAAAAAAAAAATTTAAAAGCAAAAATATGTTCATGGATTTTCATTTCTCCCTATAAATTAAAATGAAATATATTTTCATCAAAGGTCTTTTTTCAAGTAAATATGAACCACATCACACTCATGACTATAAGACCTCTCGTTATAGGAAGAAAGACAAAAACCCCAGCGAAGAGAAGAATACAATTGGAAGATTAAGTATTTTAACTGACCAAATTAAAGTGTGTAATCTAATTCGTGAATGAAACCTGGTAGATAAATGCTAAAACGACCTTCTCTGACAAGCCCTTTTCCCTCACTTTCTCCTTCATCAGCTTCCAGCTCCTATTAAGGCTGTGGACAGGGTATGGAAGGAACAGTAGCTAAAGGAATCATATCTAACTTATTAACTTCATCACAGACAACTATAACACCTTCTCATCCTAGCTTCCTTAATTGTATCCAATATTTAATGTGTTGCTGGGAATGGATCTGGGATGTTTACAGGTATGGATGGGGGTACAGAGGGCCCATGTGCTAGGTCTGTTTTTTAATGAAAAGGACTCCATCATCTCACTCTGGGACTGTGAGAATGTATCTTTCTTGTTCTCTCTAGTGTATTCCCACTCTACCAGTTCTTCAAATCAAAGAGACTTCTCGACTTACCCCTTCCTTCATCTCCTGAGAGATAAGTCCCTCCCTGACTTCACTTTTCCTCTCTCTGTGGACCCTAAAAAATGATTCCTTTGGGCCAGCCATTTTCACTCATGCTTCTATGCCCATCCAGGAATTGGTCCTAGACAGGTCATACTCTTGGACACGTGACAGAAGCCTGTGCTAAATCATTCACGTGCGACAACCATATATTGCGGGCAGCACAAATTACCTACCCTGCCGATGGTACAGTGTACGTTTTATAAAGCACACTTTCACAAGTCCTTCAACCGCCACTACCTACTAGACGCCCAGTTACCCTAGTGAAGCGTCCCTGTCCCCCATTTCTGGGGGCGACTTTTCGGTTCTCACGTGCTTCTCTCCTCTTGAGCGAAAGGGGTGCAGAGAGAGGAAAGGACCTTCGGGATTGCGGGAGCAGGAGGGTCCGCCGTCCCAAGGGCTGTGGTGTGAAGGTGCTGCATCCCTACTGCGGGGACCGGAGGAGACAGTCGAGTCCCAGCAGCACCATCCTTTCTCGCCCTTGGTTATTGAAAACCCCCTCGGAAGGGGCGGCGGGGAGCTGGGGCTGGAGATGGGGGACTTGGGGCGCGAGTCTGTGGTCCTCAAGGGCTGAGGCACCGGGATGGGCCCCCGCCTGCCCGACCCCGGGGGAGACCCCAGCCCGCGCCCGGCGTCTCTCTACCTCCACAAGGCCGAGCCGCAGCAGCTCAGCCAAGAAAGCAGTACCGCCACTCCTCGGGCTGACATGGCGCCGGCGTGTCGCGCCCGCCGGTCCTCGCGCGCTCCGTGGGCCGCTCACCTCCAGGAGAGGGTGTGTGCGCATGCGTGCAAGCCGGCGCGCGCGCGCGCGCGCGCGCGCGCGGGGACCTGGGCTCCCCTCCTGGAGGCGAAAGTGTAAATCAGATTCTAGGAACAGCGAACGTCGAGGTACGTGGGAGTTCCCAGGCCAGGGATGGGACCTGAGCCACAGCAGTGGAAACGCGGGATCCTTAACCCACTGAGCTACCTAGGAATTCCTGAGCTAGGGTTTTGAGGGGAATGAGGTAGTAGAACCACTTAGGAAAATCCCGATTGATTGAATAAAGGTGAAACTTGTAAGTTAGAGTATATTTTAGCCTAAATCTTTGTCGGGACAGTATATAACCACTACAATAGCTTTTAGCCGGCAGTACTTTCCAGGGAGCAGGTGCTCCATAAATGAAACAAATAGTAACCTGTGCTTATTGAGCACCTGCTTTATGGCAAAAACTACCTCGTGCGTGCCCTTGAGTACAAATAAATAGGACAGCATTCTGGTTTGCAGAGGGATTTGTAATCTTCTAGTAAAGCCAAGCAAGATAAATAAACACATAGTATTATATTTTATCTGTTTACTGTTGGTAGACCAAATAATCTGAATCCTTGACTACAGTTGTATCTTTTTTTTTTTTTGGTCGTCTTTTTGCTTTTTGTAGGGCTGCTCCTGGGGCATGTTGAGGTTCCCAGGCTAGGGGTCTAATTGGAGCTCTAGCCACCAGCCCACACCACAGCCACAGCAACGCGGGATCTGAGTCCCGTCTGCGACCTACACCACAGCTCAGGGAAACGCCAGATCCTTAACCCACTGAACAAGGTCAGGGATCGAACCTGCTACCTCATGGTTCCTAGTCGGATTTGGTAACCACTGAGCCAGGATGGGAACTCCTACAGTTACATCTTTATCCCTCTTGATATTAACAGTGCCTGGTGTAATCTTATTTTGTAGTAGGTTCTCAGTATTTACTGGCAATGAATCATTGAATAAAAGTAGTAGAATGCACTCTAAGGACTATAAGAGAGTGGGAAAGAGTGGAAAGACAAAAAAAAAAAAGTAAAACAGCATTATGTTACCAGCAAAGTGGGTTTATTTGGGAGTAGCAGAGACTTGCAATTTGGTCACTGCTGAATTGAAAAGTGTATCAAAATACTTGTTTTATTTATTTATTTATTTATTTATTTAGTCTTTTTGCCATTTCTTGGGCTGCTCCTGCAGCACATGGAGGTTTCCAGGCTAGGGGTCGAATCAGAGCTGTAGCCACCAGCCTACCCCACAGCCACAGCAACGCGGGATCTGAGCCGCGTCTGCAACCTACACCACAGCTCATGGCAATGCTGGATCCTTAACCCACTGAGCAAGGGCAGGGACCGAACCCGCAGCTTCATGGTTCCTACTCGGCTTCATTAACCACTGCGCCATGACGGGAACTCCAAAAGTGTATCAAACTATTTTAGAAAGATTTTCAATATAGGTTAAAATAGAGATAATTATAAATTTAGTTTTCTCTTGGAGTAGAACATGATGGAAGATAGTATGAGAAAAAGATGTATATATATGTATGACTGGGTCATTATGCTATATAGCAGAAATTGACACAACACTGTAAACCAACTATACTCTATTACATGGAGTTCCCATCGCCGTGCAGTGGAAATGAATCCGACTAGGAACCATGAGGTTGAGGGTTTGATCCCCAGCCTCGCTCAGTCGGTCAAGGATCTGGCGTTGCTGTGAGCTGTGGTGTAGGTTGCAGACTCGGCTCAGATCCCGAGTTGCTGTGGCTGTGGTATAGGCCGGCAGTTGTAGCTCCAATTCCACCCATAGCCTGGGAACCACCATATGACTTGGGTGCCAGCCCTAAAAAGCAGTAAACAAACAAACAAAAACAAAACAAAGAAAGCCATTATTCTTTATTCAGAATAAAATTCAAAAATATAGAGATAAACAGAAAAATCACCTTTTGCGAATAGTCTGTTTAATGGAGGCTTTGCGATTACAATAATCACTACCTTCTAACATTAAAATGTAAGGATGCCAACAATAAATCAAACCATTATAGAGGTTTCAGAGAGCAGGGACCTACAGCATCTCAGTGGACAGATGGAGGGTCAAATAGAGTAAGAGGAGCCCTTGGAAAGTGTCCTAGAAGTAGTGAGAAAGAGGAAAAACAGCATTCTGACATAGCTTTGCAAAGCTTCATTTTCTTATTTGCTCTGGTGACTCACAGGCAAGTCCGGAGAACAAAGGAGAGGGGCTCACTTTTATTAAGTTTTAGGAGGAAACTGGGGATGGTTGTTTTGAACAGAAGTTCACTGGAGAAAAGCTAGAGTCCAAGGTTGTGGCAGTTTCTCATTGGCTGCATGTGGTAGTGCAGGGTTGCTGGGTCAGGGAGGGACCTTCCCTTTTCTGAAAAGCAGGAGATAAAATTGCTCTGTGAAAAATGTTCTCCCTTACATCAGAAGAAAGTAACACGCTTATCTTCTTGCCACTGGTTATGCAGGCCACAAGTGGCAGGTGGGTGAGAGCTCTTTCTTTAGGGCTTCCTGACTCCATTTCAGATGAGGTTTCCTTTATTTTCACACTTCCTCTTCTGATCACGATCTTTCCTCGAAAGCATCACTGATAAGGAGTCAGGTTTTCAGAGTCCCCGTGGTGGTTCATTGGGTTAAGGACCCGATGCTGTCTCTCTGAGGATGCCGGTTTGACTCGCTCAGTGGGTTAAGGATCCAGTGTTGCAGCAAGCTGCAGCACAGGTCCCAGATGAGGCTCAGATCCACTGTTGCTGTGGCTGTGGTGTACGCCTCATTTGCAGCTCCGATTGGACCCCTAGCCTGGGAACCTCTATATGCTACAGGTGTGGCTGTAAAAAAAAAAAAAAAAGTCCGGTTTTCTGCATTTAGAGGTTGTGTTCCTCAGGGCCAGGAGGAACCTTTCCTGGTTGCCAAGCCCCTGTTTCAGAGGGAAAGTGCAGACTGAAAACCACTGAGGCCACATTTGAGTAACAAGGGATTTAGATGGGAAATCTCAGGCATTTCCCAGCTAAAGTCTCTTATCAAGGTCATAAACATTGGAGATTGTCTTGAGGCACCGAGCTAATATCACCTTATTGGTGGTAGCAAACCAAAGTCGGGTCCACTCACCATGCACAGTAAAGCCAATCTACTGACACTAGGTTGTGGTGCCAGGAAAGTGTAGCATTTATTGCAGGGAGCAAAGCAGAGTCAGGCAGCTAATGCTTCAAAGACCTGCACTCCCTGATGGCTTCCAGGCAAAGGCTTTTAAAGACCAGACGAGGGAGGGGGAGTGTGGGGTGCATGCTCAGCTCATGAACACTCTTCTGCTTGGTGGGTGGTGAGGTCATGGGGAGTCAACATCCTCAACTTTCCGGTTCCACCTGGTCTAGGGTCTATGTGGGCAGCATAGAGTTAACGTGTACCTGTCGGGGGTTTCTGCAAAATAGCTCCAAGGATATGGCTCGGGATATTATCTCTAACCCTTGAGGAAGAACTAAAAGTACTTGGGGGTTCCCGTCATGGCGCAGAGGAAATGAATCTGACTAGGAACCATGAGGGTGTGGGTACAATCCCCGTCTCGCTCAGTGGGTTAAGGATCTGGCATTGCCATGAGCTGTGGTGTAGGTCGCAGATGTGGCTCAGATCTTGCATTGCTGTGGCTATGGCCGGCAGCTGTAGCTTTGATTCAGCCCCTGACCTGGGAATCTCCATGTGCCATGGGCGTGGCCCTAAAAGCAAAAATAAATAAATAAGTAAATAAAAATAATAAAAGTACCTGACTTTGTTTAATGACTCGACTGCTATTATTTTCTCTGGCTTGAATGTTTTCCTTTCTGCATTTTCTCACTTCTCTGATTAAATACATTTTTTAGAACTCAGGGAAGGCCTAGGTGGCTAACATTTTCCTACAGCCAAGAGGTAGGTAGAGGGCATGGATAAGGAGGGAGGTCTGTCCTGGGAGCACCTCATAGGGTCCTGCTTGGTTACACTGGGTTCATTGTTTTTACAAAGATTTAACAGGCATAAAGTTTACAAATGATTATGCAAAGCAGAGTTAAAAGTAATACGACAGGTTCAGTTTGAATGATGGTCCTAAACCCAGAGCCTAAATCTGAAGGTAAAGCTAAATAGGTCATCAGGTGAAATTTGTTGTAACCAGTGGGTTAGTTCTCTGATCTTGTGTAATTGAGTTTTTCTCTCTCCAGAGCCATTTAACCATATGTAACAGGTGGCATTTGCTATTAAAAAAAAAAAAAAAAAGCTTCTCGTTCAGCAAGTATGTAATCAAGGGCTATGTGATTTTCCAAAACTACTTTAGCTAATGAATCAAGTGATCTTTGTGGGGCTGTAGAATTGGCTAGCTCTCCTAATGCTAGGGAGAGATTTTTGATCATGCATTCATTGGTTGTTTTTTTTTTTGTTTTGTGTTTTGTTTTTGGGCCTCGCCTGCGACATATGGAAGTCCCCAGGCTAGAGGTCAGATTTGAGCTACAGCTGCCTGCCTACACCACAGCCACAGCAGATCGGGATCCAAGCTGCGTCTGTGACTTACACCACAGCTCACAGCAATGCCAGATTCCGGACCCATTGAGCAAGGCCAGGGATCGAACCCGCATCCTCATGGTTACTAGTTGGATTTGTTTCTGCCGCACCACAGTAGGAACTCTCGATCACGCATTCGTTGGAACTAATACTGACGTAGAGGAGACAGTCTCTCCCTGTGGAGGCAAACTCAGAGTCAGGTAGGCTTCCTGAAAATTCTCTTTTAAGGGGGCGTGATGGTGTGGACCAATGGGAGATTTCGAACATCTTTGTAGCTGACGTCAAGGGGCTGCTGTGTGAAATTAGCAGCAGGACTTGGGACTAGTGAAAAAATTCGTTAAAGGATGGACTAAAGGGTCATCATTGTCGTGAATGGAGTGAAGTTTCTGGTGGTCGACCCAACAATTAGATACGTTTCCCCCTTTCGTAAGAAGTTGAAAATGCAGGTAAGAGCACTGTCTTTCTGGGAGGAGGTAGAGGAAAGGGTAAGAAGAAATAGAAGGAAAAGATCCAGTCACCTGGGGAAGGTGTCTCCTGCAGATTTTACCTACTTCAATCCCTGGTCAATCTGACTCAATTGTCTCCAGCACTTGTTATAGGACTTCTTTAGCTGCGAGACCCCGATCCAAGGCTGGAGTCTCTGATGTTTTGCTGTCTTGGGTTAGTGAGGAAGACTCTGGTGTATTCCTTTCCAAGGAAATTCAAGGGTGGTCTTTGTTCCTAATGATTCCAAATCAAAAGGGTGGGAGACAACTGGAAACATTACTTTGGAGATTGGCAGTCAGATAATTAAGGAAACCAGAAGAGTTTAGGATCCAGTCTAGCTTACAGGTGTGTAACAGAACCTTCAAGGAAATTACAGGACAAGAATCTAATATCTACAAAGGTGCAAACATAATTTCTCTTTCCATAATTATCCTCCCTTTTATAAAAAAAATACTCATAGTAAAAGTGATTTGTTTGTATTAAATTTGGACTGATGATTTATGTAAATGCAGCAAGAATAGTGATTGACAGTATAAGCTCTTTTTTTTTTTTCTTTTTTCTCTTTGTCTTTTGTCTTTTGAGGGCCGCACTGGAGGCATATGGAGGTTCCCAGGCTAGGGGTCTAATCAGAGCTGTAGCCGCTGGCCTACACCACAGCCACAGCAATGCCAGATCTGAGCCGCGTCTGCAACCTACACCACAGCTCATGGCAACGCCAGATCCTTAACCCACCGAGCGAGGCAAGGGATGGAACCCACAACCTCATGGTTCCTAGTCGGATTCATTTCCACTGTGCCACGACAGGAACTCCCGTATTAGCTCTTTTTAAGATTACTTTGCCGGAATCTGACAAGCAAGAAAACTAGGCTGTGTGTGTGTGTGTGTGTGTGTGTGTGTGTGTGTGTTTTGTCTTTTGAGGACCACACCTTCAGCACATGGAGGTTCCCAGGCTAGGGGTCCAATTGGAGCTGTAGCCACTGGCCTACACCACAGCCACAGCAACTGGGGATCCGAGCCATGTCTTCGACCTACACCACAGCTCACTGCAATGCTGGATCCTTAACCCACTGAGTGAGGCCAGGGATCAACCCTGCAACCTCATGGTTCCTAATGGGATTTGTTTCCACTGTGCCACGACAGAAACTCCCAAGGTAACTAGGTTTATTTTTTCCAAGAAGTTTCTTAAACTTGTCTGGTCAGGAGTTCCCAGGGGGTGTGGTGGGTTAAGGATCCAGCATTGTCACTTCTTTGACATGGGTTCTATCCCTGGCCCTGGAACTTCTGCTTGCCACCGGTGCGGCCAAGAAAAAACAAAAAACTGTCTGGTCATTTCTGAGTCTATGTAGCTCTCTCTCAAATATGACATTCGAGTGAAAGCCTTGGTAAAGTAGTCAATATCTCTAATTGTACCCTGTTGTAAGAACAGGTTGTAACTGAATGCACATAAATAATTAACAGTATTGTCGGGAAAAGAATACTTAAGAGTTTCCAAATTCTTAAGGAATTAGGTAGAAAAAGATAAATGTTTCATCTTTGCTTTACATTTCATCGGATTGCTCGAAGTCATAGATCCATACTTGAGACAATGTTTTCTTAAATCTGGAAAAGTAAAACATCAGGGGACTAGCATAAGAAATCAAAAAAATTATATTCATCCTCAAAAAGACTTCATTCAGAAAAGTAAAACATTAGGGAACCAGCACAAGAAATCATAAAAGTTACAATCATCCTCATTTTCTCATTTAGTCTCCTGTAAATCTTGTTAATCTTGATCTTGGGTTAGCAGCTTTATGAGTCAATTCTCCATTAAAGTTTTAGAAATTTTTACCCAGTTCAGTGTTGTGATCTTAAAGTTACCAAAAACCTGTATTCTAGAGTACTTGTTAGGGTCTTTTCCACAAATCTCCTTAAGATGAAGTATTTTTGTAGAAACACTTTGTAACGTGTCAGAGTAAAACAACTGTCTGTGAATGATAAAAGACTTAAATGCCCATTTTTAAAGATCCAATGAGTTCATTATAGCGGAATTGACTGGGGAATTTGGTTAGTTCTATGACATAGACTATTTTATGAATGAATTCTGAATGATTAATCCCAGGACATATCAGACTTCTAGTAATGTCATATAATTTCTGAAATATTTATAGCATATACCTATATAGATGCAACATAAAGAAGGCTTAGTATTATTTCCTATTTGTCAATGTTTCCCATGTAATTTTCCAAATAACCTAATTAATTTAATATCTCCCTTTTTATAAGGAGTGAGAGTAGAACTTTTGAAATGCTCCAGGGGCCCTCCAGAAAAACCCCAAAGTTAATTGAAGGTCAAAAAGACTTCATTTATAATGTGATTTGGGGGAAGTTTTTCAAAAATATCAAATTTTTGGACATGACTAAATTGAATCACAGATCATTATGAAATATTTTTTTCTTATTTTATATATATAATATATATGTATTTGGCTATCCCATGGCATATGGAGTTCATTATGAAATATTTTTTCTTCTTATATATTTATATAATGTGTGTATATATATATATATATACATTTTTGGCTATCCCATGGCATATGGAGTTCCCAGGCCACAGTTTCGACCTACAACCACAGCTGCACTAAGGCAGATCCTTTAACCCACTGTGTGGGGCCAGGGATCTAACCTGAACTGCACTGCAAGACACCATCAATCCCATTGGGCCACAGTGGGAACCCCATGAAATGATATTTATTCATTTAACTAAAGTGACAAAAAGATTTCAAAGGTTACAGTATTGGTGCTGGGGCAGGGAGGAATCTGCGTTCCTTTTTTTTTTTTAGAAGAGGGCCATGAAAATTCCTATGTGAAAAATGTCCTCCCTTACCACAGAAAAAAAGTTATATTCTTATCTTCCTTCTGGATATGTAGTCTGCTAGGAGGGGTATCTGCACGAGAGTTTCCCCTTTGGTGCTTCCCGATGCCGTTTAAAGTGGGATCTATTTGTTTTCACAGTATACTTGGGAATCTAGCGGCACCTGATGTATATGGAGGAGCACGATATACAGAAAGGGCTTGGGCTCTGGACTCAGACCATTTAGGTACCAATTCAACCCCCATTAGAGGAAGTTAGCTAACTTTTAAACCCTGTAAAATAAGGATAAGATATTACTTATCTCATTTGGTCGTGGGAATTAAAAATGCATTACAGTATCAGGCACATATTACACGACATTGGTAATTGACTCCCCCTCTCTGAGCCTTTGCTACTAAAGTGTAAAATGAGAAGGTTTCAGGCTCTACTAGATCTCTACGTTTCCAGGACTAATGTCCTCTGCATGGCTGCCTTACTTTGGAGTTTGCCCTTTTTGATCCTGGTCCCCATCTCTGTTCTCACTTGCAGAGCTTTACTTTCCAATACTGTCTGTAATTTGTCCCAACTTCACCTCATTTGGACTTTGAAATTCCACCCTTTGCATCTTGTATACATTATCTCATTCCTTAATAGAAACAAATTAAAAAATAATTAAAAAAAATGAACACATTCAGAGACCGAAACCTGCAGATGGCAGACACCAAGTCACAGGAATACGTCGCTTGAGCCAGAGCGCTGCTTGGGAGTTGTAGTCCGACGCCCCGGCACGCACTTCCGCGCCTCTCCAGTTTGAAAAGCGGCCTTTCCCCGGCGAGGTGGGCGGGGCGTCGAGGCTGAGGCCCGCTTGAAGCCCCGCCCTCTCCCCTTTCCGCTAGCCGGGTTCGCACTGGAGGGGCGCGCCCGGTCGCGGAAGGGGCGTATCCTTTTCCTGGGGCGGTGCTGCCGCGGCCGGCGTGCGCGGGGAGGTCCTGGTGCCCCCCTCCCCGAGAGGGCCGCGGGGACGCAGGGCGGGGCGGGGCGGGGCGGGGCGGGGCGGGCCTGGCGGGAGGGTGGCGACCCGGCAGGCGGGGCAGGGGCAGGGGCGGGCTGGCTCTGGCTCCTTCTTCCTCCGCATGTGGCTGGCGGCGGCAGAGCAGTTCAGTTCGCGCACTCCCGACCGCCCGCGTCCCTTTCGGGCTCTCCTCGCGTCTCTGGAGCCATGGCGTTCGCCGAGACCAACCCGGCGGCATCCTCCTTGCCCAACGGCGACTGCGGCCGCCCCAGGGCGCGGCCTGGAGGCAACCGGGTGACGGTGGTGCTCGGCGCGCAGTGGGGCGACGAAGGCAAGGGGAAGGTGGTGGATCTGCTGGCGCAGGACGCCGACATCGTGTGCCGCTGCCAGGTGAGTCGGCCGGGCTCAGACGGGAAGCCAGCCCGGGAGCTGGGGCCCAGAACTCGAATCTACGGTCCAAACTAAGGTGTCACCTTGCCGGTCTCTCCTCATGTTATGACCTACAGCGAAGTGGAGAAATGGCGGGAGGTCAGAGACCCCTGACCAGGGGTCTTGGGTTGAGGGTTCGGGGAGGCTCTGGAGGAGAATGCAGGTTGATGCGGTGCCTTTGAGATGCGCGATGCCTGGAGAGTTGCAGTTTTCGGTCTGGGGACCAGTGCTCAAACCCGGGACTGGGTCAGGGTGGAGGCGGGATACGGTTTTGAGTTTGAGGATGTACCGCTCGAGGCCTGCCCCCGACTCGGAGCCGGAGACCCTGCGCGGCCGCAGAACCTTCCCCATCCTCACCCACCCGCCCAGGGGGACCAAGTGGGCCGAACTGCCCCGAAATCCAGACTCACCGCTCCTGCACCTGCAGGCCCCGAGCTTGAAGAGCTTTGCCGCCTCCGGTCCACTTTGTTGACGCGAGAACCCACCTCCGGGCTTAGAACTGTTTAATGGCCCCGTTTTCTTTTTTCCTCTGTACCCGGTATACTAACGGGAAATTATTTTTACTTGTTGGTCCCAGAGGAAGGAATCCTAGCTCTTTTACAGGTGAGGCAAGTAAATACACGGATGTCAAATCCAGTATTTAGAAATATTTACATTGTTACGCTCACATCTAGAACGAACCCGGGAAATGGAATAGTAATGTACTTCCTACCGGGAGACACGTGGTTTCCAGTGTAAGCTTTCTTCCTATTTGTCGTTTGCTTTGAAGCAGCCTAGAGGCTAGGCCTTTGTAAAGGCTCTTAAATAACTATTACCAATTTCAAAAATCGAAATAGTTGAGCAATAACCACTTTCAAAACAAATTCTAATGTAATATCTGAAGTTACCTGCTCTCTGTTTAGGTTGCAAGAATCTTTCTTCCCCCTGAACATACATGACACAACGTGATGACACTGTGTATGTTAACAAGTTTTTATGCCCACTTGATTGTTAGTTTTCTACCTAAAATGGAACACCATTTGAGCCTGCAGAAAAGCTAATCGTAGGTACAGCAAAAGTTAAAAATGCAAAAAAAAAAAAAAATCTTGTTTTTTTTTTTTTTGCAGGCAGAAATCCACCCTGTCCATTCCTTGGATAAGATAGCTGTTGGCACCAGTGGCCTCTTAGCACCACCACCTTCCAGTTATCCACCCCTCAGGCCACACACATACCTTGCTTAATGACACCCCTAAAGGGTTGCCTTTGAATTCCTGCCTCTCGCTGCTTTAGGAGCTGCTCCAGAAAGCTGGCCTTCACCTTCCTTTTGTCTTAAAATCAAATCTGGCTGTGCTGTGGAAAAAGTAGTATGGGGGCACCTAATTCTTTCTGGGTAGGAGGGGAGAGAGGCTGTTTATTTACTTCACTCATTTCTGACATCTTTCTTACCTGACAATAGGAGTCCTCAGGTTGAGCCACATCATGGCTTGTTAGAAGACTGGGGGAATGTTACCATTTTGCATTTATTCTAGAAGAACCTCAATTTTAATATCCCTTTGAAAAGTAGTAGAATCAGTCTGTTGATTGGAGACGGTGTTACTATGTTACTGTAAAGGTTGTCTTGAAGGAGGTCATGGACCAATCTGAACTGATGCCCTTGGAAAGGCTAGAGAGACATGGTTGAGAAGGAGCCAAGTTTGGCTTTAAAGTGTTAGCTGAAGATAAAGGCTTATTAGGCAGACTTTACTACCTATGTCAACTTTTAACTTACCTTCCTTATTTAATTTTAAAAATTTGGTATTCTTCTAGTGGCTTTTAAGAAGGGTTCTTATGTCTTATTAGTGCAGGTAAACAAGTAATGAACAGATTTCAGTATATCCCTTTTGTTTCACCTTGGTTAACTTTAGGCACTTCTAGTCGGCTGACGTCTACTTAGTGAAGTTCTCCTGGCGTAGAAAATTGAAGGTTATGGAATGTTGAAATTCTTAATGAGTATGTATAAAGAGCCGGGGAAAGTCAGCTTTAGGAAAGACATTTGGACCTTGAATTGCTTTGTTTAATGATTCAAGTTTTGTGTATTATTGAAAATAATATGTACTTTATTAGAGTTTAATCTATGTATTTTTGTCATATTCATGCCATAAACTCTAATTTTATACTGTGTTTCACCAGCAGTGGTATATATATATATAATGTATCTCTATTTCAATAATGGAATCATAAAATAAGGAATTTCTTCCAAGAAGAATACAATTTAAAAAAAAAAAGACACTGTATATATAAACTGTATATTTTAATATATAAAATGCTTTTTTGGAAAGAATAGATGCAAAACTGGTGTTGTTTCATCATTATAGCACTTAAGGGGTATATTTCAGATTCAGGATTTATAGAGCATTACTTATAACTTGTTAGATGCTCTAGGCCCTTAAATAAGTATGTAGGACTTGCATGAAAGAATGACTTAATTTTAAATCGATAGGTCTCTTAAGAAAAAGAGAAGAATGAATAATTAAGCATAGGACCAACTCCTTGCACTGTTCACTCATCCAGCAATGATATAGTGAGTATCTACAGGGGACCACTTAGCCCAGAATTAAAAGCTGAAAAGTGCAGGGCTTGTGCCCACAAGGAGCTTAGAGACTAGTGGATGACTTACCTAAATAAGTGTTGCCAGGGTAGGAATGAAGAAGGGTGCTAGGTCTTTCAAGGATTAAAGTATGGGAATAGGAAGGCCCTTTTCTATAAGGAACCCTATTAGAGTCCCCCCTATCCTCTCCAAGTAAACTATGATTCTTTATTTCCTTTATTTTGTTGAGTAGAAAGTACAAGAGCTTTTAACTTTGCAATTTATACCAGGCCTTAAGCAAGGGCTTATTTATTGTTGGGCAAAGTTAAGTTTGGTAGTCTTGGTTACATTGACAGGCATGAAGTTGCCAGTGGTCAGGCAACTTGAGCACTATTTCCCTCCTTTGTGTTTCCCCCCCAGGGTTTTAAAGTTAACATAAAGAGGAAATATTAACTAAAATTAATTATAAAGGGAAAGCATATCCTGTCACTTGCTATGTATAAAATTGGCCATCAAAGGAAACACACTGAAAAATCGTAAATTTATAGCTGGATACTGGTATATGCTGCAGGCTCTGAAACCAGTATTAGCAAGTGATAAAGACATGTAAAAGACAGGCCAGCAGCAGACTGCGACTTTCTCCTTGAAATAATCAGAAAGGTTGAAAGATAACTTAAAAGGAGTTAACATCAGTGTTGTTTAATGCCTTGACCTTGTACAGCTAAAATCTTCTAAACCATTTCTGTAATTTTGAAGATGGTGGAAAATTAGCATTTAAGGTAAGCCATTCTTGCATTTTTATAACAATTGCTGTTTCTGTGTCTCCTGACCATCAGGGTTCTTTCTGATGTGTAATAGTTCCCAAGTGAATACCAGTGTGTGGTTAAATCTTGCTTTCTTGGATTATTTTGCTTTCCTTACTAGAACATACTTTTTTCCCCCAAGAGGACGTGTTCCTTTTTTGTTTTTTCCTTAGCACCTTTGTGAGGCAGAAAGGAAGTAAATAAATACTCAACCAATATTTACTGGGGGACCTGGATCACCTTGAGAAATTTCTTCGAAATCAGTCCTCTAGCTCTTTCTTTTCAATTATTTTAACATACCTGGGACAGTGTAATTGACTGTTGGCCTAAGTTTTAACCGTTGTGGCGCAGTGGTTAACGAATCCAACTAGGACCCATGAGGTTGCAGGTTCCATCCCTGGCCCTGTTCAGTGGGTTGAGGATCTGGCGTTGCCCTGAGCTGTGGTGTAGGTTGCAAATGAGGCTCAGATCCTTCGTTGCTGTGGCTGTGGTGTAGGCAGGGGGCTACAGCTCTGTTAGACCCCTAGCCTGGGAATCTCCATATGCCATGGGAATGGCCCTAGAAAAAGCAAAAAGACCAAAAAAAAAAAAAAAGTTTTAACATGGAATCCCCAGCAACTGTGGATTAATTTTTGTTACTTAGTATTTTTAGCAAGTATTTTTTACCATTATGTTCGAAGGCTTTATTAGTTTAAAGTCTTGTATCTGTGAGAAAATTGATAACTGATATTTGTCATTTTTGTGTGTTTCCGCCTCAGATGTCAGCTGAATGCTATGTACTTCTAGTAGTTTATCTCGGCTGAGAGCAGTAGATCTCAAAGTATGATCAATAAGGATATCTCAAGTTGTTTACTGCTTAAACCTGTTGTATTAGTGTATATAATATACCATCATCTCTATTTTGAGGCATGAAGTTTTAAATTATACGAGATCATCTCAGTATCTGATCAATATTATTCTGTTTCTCTAATCTTGGTGAGAATGTGCGGGTTAGTTGGGTAGTTTCAAGTATCTAGGAAAGATTGTTGCCTCGAGCAGATCTAGAGTGAACTGGTAAATTGATATATACTTAATAACTTACTTACTGGGAAACTGGATGCAAAACTACTTATCTTTTGGGGCCTAGGTCAGATTTTGACATCAAGGATTAATGTGGATGAGTGAGTTACATACCTTTAAGTGAAGATTGGTGATGTTAGAATACTTTTGTCAGTGGGAAAAGGGGACACGAGTATTCAGTATTGTCTGGGGAAAGCAATTGAAAAGAGCAGTGAATAGATGATAGTTCCCATGGATACTTTGGCTACTCTGCAGATTCTTTAAGTTGAACCAATTTTTAATTATGTTTAATTCAATATAAAATTCCTGTTTAAAAAATAGGAGGTCCCAGGGAATTTTTTAAAGTGAGGTTTTTGTCTGTATCAAGTTTTTTTTTTTTTTTTTTGGCCATTTCTTGGGCCGCTCCCGAGGCATACGGAGGTTCCCAGGCTGGGGGTCGAATCGGAGCTGTAGCCCGCCGGCCTACACCACAGCCATAGCAACACGGGATCCAAGCCGCGTCTGCAACCTACACCACAGTTCACGGCAACGCCGGATCCTCAACCCACTGAGCAAGGCCAGGGATCGAACCCGCAACCTCATGGCTCCTAGTCGGATTTGTTAACCACTGCGCCACGACGGGAACTCCTGTCTGTATCAAGGTTTTTAAAAAACCTTTTAAAGAAAGAATTTTATGCATGAGAGAAAACTTTTTTGACTTGAAATCTGTGGTTCAATTGCAGTGTGTTTTTTTTTTTAAATATCTTTGTAAATGTAATGATTAGGTGAATTTTTATCAAGCAAAGAGCTGCATACCATTTCGGGTTTATGCATTTTTGTTGTTGTCGTTATATGTCTGATCCTCCCATCTATCCCTGGTCATCTATGCCCCTTGTTTAGTTAAGTGTGTATATTAGAATTTGGTACCTGGAGTCTAGAGTTTCCTAACTAGGAACCTGAGGTCCTCCAGGGTTTTGCCCTTTTCCATTTTCATTGTGAGAAGTTGTTTTCTGGTGGTAATTTAAGGTACAGAAATACAAGGTACCTGAGATTTTCATCATTTGTGTGACATTTGTCTGTATATGAACTGGAAGGTAACCACAATACTGTAAGGTAAAGTGGCTATCTTAAGCTTTAAAGAGGTAATTGAGCAGTGCACTTGGATACCTTTGCTAAAAAGAAATTCAGACACCCTGTATATGTTTTCTCTTCCTATCTAGTGTGTCTGGTTACTGTTGAATTGTTCAATTTGATCAACTTATGCTAGTGACTTAACTTGCTCTACTTTGAAATCATAGGCTAATTGCAATTAATTACACAAATGGTTTTATGAAAGAACAGTCATCCTTGTTTGTAATTGCTATTTATTTATTTATTTTGCTTTTTAGGTCCTCATCCATGGCATATGGAGGTTCCCAGGCTAGGGGTCTAATCGGAGCTGCAGCTGCCGGCCTGCATCACAGCCACAGCCACAGCCACATCCACGCCAGATCCGAGCTGTGTCTGCAACCTACACCACAGCTCACGGCAATGCCAGATCCTTAAACTACTGAGCGAGGCCGGGGATCGAATCTGCAACCTCATGGTTCCTAGTCAGATTCATTTCTGCTGTGCCACGATGGGAACTCCTTGTTTATTCATTTTTTTCATGTGTGGCATATGGAAGCTCCTGGGCCAGGGATTGAGTCCCAGCCACATCTGCAGCAATGCCAGATCCATCAACCCACTGCGTGGGGCCAGGGATTGAAGCTGCAGCTCTGCAGTGACCCGAATTACTGCAGTCAGGTTCTTAACCCACTGCACCACAGCAAGAACTCCTATAATTGCTTTATTGCTGTGGATCGACAGATGTTTTAGTTTCAGCAAATCTCCAAATGTTTCATTGGGAAAGGGCTGCAGGCCTTACAGTCGTTACCAAGAAACTGCACAGATTAATAAGCATCGACTCAAAAGATTGTTAAGTTTCTAAGAAGCTTGAACACTAGATAAGAAATAGGAACCCTTTTTTGGTTGCTGGCATAGTTCAAAGGCACGAGGTTCAAGGCATTGCTGCTCTCTGCTGTAATGCAGTGTTTATACTGACTTCTTGATTGATGTTCATTTTGAGCTGTGTGATTACAGTACAGTGTTGATGTATTCAGAGCACAAAGGACAAAGAGAAAATCCACAGACTATTTTAGAAGCCTAAGTGGCCTGAGAAATGCCTCTGGGCCCTGTGCATGAAATTGTTAGCCCTCAACACTGTTGCTAGAAAAGAGACATCATTGTTTCAGGTTTGTAACACTGTTAAGAGGCAGATGACTGCCTTTATTGCCTCTCTCACAGTAGGAACTCAAAATCAGGAGTGATTTTTGGGAGGAGGAAGATGGAATAGCAAACTAAGTTAAGAATCAGGAGACCGGAGTTCCCCTCATGGCTCAGAGGAAAGGAATCTGACTAGCATCCATGAGGACGCAGATTTGACCCTGGCCTTGCTCAGTAGGTTAAGGATCTGGTGGTGTTGAGAGCTGTGGTGTAGATCGCAGATCTGGCATTGCTGTGGTTGTGGTGTAGGCCAGAGGTATGACTCCAATTCAGCCCCTAGCCTGGGAACCTCAATATGCCACGGGTACAGTCCCAAAAAGACGAAAAAAAAAAAAAAAAGAATCAGGAGATATATATATTTTACCTTTTAGTATCGCAACCACGGCATTTGGCTAGGGGTCCAATCAGAGCTGAAGTTGCTGGCCTACACCACAGCCACAGCAATGCCAGATCTGAGCTGTGTCTATGACCTACACCACAGCGCACAGCAACACCAGAGCCTTGACCCACTGAGTGAGGCCAGGGATCAAACCTGCATCCTCATGTTTACTAGTCAGATTCATTTCCACTGACCCACGACAGGAACTCCCCGCTTCTAAACTTTTTAAAAAAGAAATCTCTCCTGGACCTTTGGAGCTTCAAAACTAGAAACTTCATACCTATCAACATCTCCTGATCCAAACTTTTATTCTAGAGTTGGGCTTGACAGCCTCTGGTTCTGAGAAGCCATGGAAAGAAAATTTAAAACAAGTTTCTTCTGACTTTCTTTGTTTTTTGTCTTTTTAGGGCCGCTCCTGCGGCATATGCAGGTTCCCAGGCTAGGGGTCAAATAGGAGCTACAGCTGTTGCCCACAGCCACAGGCATAGCAACGCCAGATCCAAGCTGCGTCTGTGACCTACACCACAGCTCATGGCAACGCCGGGTCCTTAACCCAGTGAGCGAGGCCAGGGATCAAACCTGCAACCTTCTGGTTCCTAGTTGGATTCGTTTTTGCTGCGCCACAACGGGAACTCCTGACTTTCTTAAGCTTAAAATCAAAATGGGAAGAAAAGTATACCTGGAAAAACTGAGAACAGTTACAAAATAACTAAATACTGTTATATCATCCCTGTATCCTGCAATACTGTGTATTTTTTTGGTACTGCGGGAAAGGTTTGTTCTTGACAGTGTAAATATTAAAATTTAGAAGTTAATCGCTTTTTAAAATTGAAGTATAGTTGCTTTATGATATTGTGTCAGTTTCAGGTATACAGAAGTTATTGTTTTTATATTCTGCTATTACTGGTGCAATATGTGAACTTAGCCAGCTGTATGCATACTATGTTCCAATGAGTTTGTTTTTTCGAGTCATTTGAATTTTTTGTTTGCAAGCCATGGCAAGAAACTGTCTTAGGCAAAAAGGGGATATGTTTGAGGGAAGAGCAGGATGACCAATCCTTAGAGTGGCCTGAGACAAAGGCAGCTCCTGGGATCCCTTGCAGCCAGAACTGGCAGCTTTTCGCCTTAGGATGCTCACTTAGGTGATAGGCATCTCCCAACTCCTAACTGCCTTCCTAGCAAAAGCAAATTCCCAAGAGAGTGGTGCTTGATTGGCCCAGGCTCGGATCAGGTTTCCTTGCCTGGATCCATTACTATGGCTGGAGGTGATGATTAGAGGATTTACAAAGTAAGGGGTGAGCGGGAGGGAGGTAGAGAGACTGAAGGTACAAAAGGCATAGCTGACCTACAGTGAATTTCATATGGGAAAATAAAGAGATGAGGAAACATTAATTCAGGGTTATTCTTATTTGTAATTGTTTTCTGATACACTGTAGACCTCTAGTGCTTTTCTAGAGGGAAGACTGGCATTAAATAGGTTTTTATTGTTTTCACTATAATTAAATTAGAGTTAGCTGTATTTTTTTAAAAAAACTAATTAAAAGTATATACAAGAAACTTTGTTCTTCATTTTTGAAAACATAGAATTTTAGTTCTGCTTTCTCCCTCTCCCCGTCATAATGTTCTCATTTATTGCAGTGAAATACACTGTTTTTCCTGGTCATTAAGAAACTTATTTAATATTTACGTTCAATATTAATGTAAGAATAATGGTCAAAGAAAATTGGTAAAATAAACTCCAAGTTAGGGGATGTTTTTGTGACTGGTGAACGCTCATTGGATGACTGCATTTTCTTTGATTTATCTATTCTGAATACTATTAATTTGGGTTTATTCTACCGGGGAGTAGAACAGCTTTATTTTCTAGATAGAGTAGGTAAATTTTGTTTTCTAAAATTAATCAGTCCATATCAAGTAAGTACTAACAATGTCATAGCACTTTATTGATCACCATGGGAGAAGCAAAGAAACTGAGTCCTTATACTTAAAGAATTTGTATCTATCATCTCACATCTATCCCTACTCAATTTTGCTTTTATTACTGTTATTTAATATAAGGAAAACATCATACAAGGCATTATAAACCTATATTTTAACTCAGAGACTTGCCCCAACATTCAACCACATTTTTGTTTTTTTGTTTCTTGGGGTTTTAGATGTTTTAATTTCAGAATTCAAAATGCTAAAAAAAATTAAAGACATCTGAGATTATTAAGAAATATATTCTGTTGATATAATCAATCTGGAAAACAACATTAATTGCTATTGCACAGCTCTTTGTCCGTAAAACTGTTAATTGAGCAGATTCTTTTTTTAGGTTAAGTAATATAAAACACACAACAATGAAGATTAAAAGTCACTGCTAAATACTACATGAGTGACTGGGGTCATAAAAAAATTATGGGAATTTAGCAAAGCAGCAGAAGGTAGTTACATATAACTATTAATATGAATATGTGATTAATATTATATCTGAGAGAATAGCTTACCACATTTACTTGGGGGCATCTCTGTCAAAAGTAGATCAAAGGATATATTTATCACCCATCATTTATCTGGCCTCCCCAGGGCTACTTAGGAAAACCCTTAAGTGTAATTAAACAAATATGTTTTTGCCACTTATCTTGGTACAGGCTCCATAGAGCTGCTGGGGTGAGAAGCAGTTCTGTCACAAATAGGAGGTCCTGCAACCTGAGAGGACATGCACATCCACAGGTTCTGCATCCAAGGATCCAACAACTGTCAATCGAAAACATGTGGAAAAAAAAATTCCAGAAAGTTCCAAAAAAGCAACCTTGAATTCGTTATGCTGACCACTATTTACCCAGCATGCACATTGTGTTTCCAATTTACATAGCATTTACATTGTATTAGGCATTGTAGGTGATCTAGAGATGATTTAAAGTGTGCTTGAGGATGTGCATAGGTTTTATGCAAATACTACACTGTTTTATACAAGGACTTAAGCATCTGTGGATTTTGGTATCTTTGGGGGTCCTGGAACCAGTCTCCTGTGGATGCAGAGGAAGGACTGGATCTGCCCTTGCAGTTTGCTGGTGGGTGGTGGTGGTGGTTGGTTGAGGTGATGGTTGGCAGTAGAGGTCCTGCTGAAACCTCTTTGATTTGCTATGTAATAACACATGATCTCTCTTCAGACCTGTGTTTGAGGACAATTTCCTGATCTCCCAAGACGAATTTTGTATATTCCGATCTATAAATATTTTAGGTAGCACCACTTAACACTTAACATTTGAAGCTTCATCTGTGTTTTTTTTTGTGAAATGACACTGCGCTAAAACTTACTTCAGGGAGTTCCCATCCTGGCTCAGTGGAAACGAACCTAACTAGCATCCATGAGGACGCGGGTTCGATCCCTGGCCTCCCTCAGCAGGTTAAGGATCCAACATCGCTGTGACCTGTGAAGTAGGTTGCAGATATGGCTCAGATCTGGTGTTGCTATGGCTGTGGCATAGGCTGGCAGCTGCAGCTCCAATTTGATCCCTAGCCTGGGGACTTCATATGCCGAAGGTGTAGCCCTAAAAAGAAAAAAAAAGAAGGGACATGTCTTCCTATCTCTGAGAAACCTGACTTCTTCCGTTTCCAGGTCCTGTCAGGTGTTACCATTCAAGTGTACCAGAAATAGTGGGGAGAGGAGAGGGAATAGCCAAACTATTGTAAAGCCTCTAAATAAGTGTTTCTGGTCAACAGTTAGGTTTTCTTAAGTTAAATTGGTATTTTAGCAGGAGATCATTAATTCACTTTGGGAGGAGATTATTACTTGCGTTTATTGTCAGGTTCATTTTTCCCATCTTGTGTTGCAGGGAGGAAATAACGCTGGCCATACAGTTGTTGTAGATTCTGTGGAATATGATTTTCATCTTTTACCCAGTGGAATAATTAATCCGAATGTTACTGCATTCATTGGTAAGTATATAACCTGAACTTAGGGATTTTTTTCCCCCAGAATGATAATAGTGTTCATTTTTCATTATCTAAACTGGTTTAATCTCTAAATCAAATGGTTCATTGATTGCTTATTAATATTGACAGTGATACCTTGGGAAATATACCTAACTTTGGCTGTTTTACAGTTTTTAGATCTTTTAGCACTAATACTTTTTGGAATGATTACTTTTCATTTATTTCTGATCACTGGCAATTTTACTTCTATAACAATGTTAGGTCATCAAGTCAGCTTTCCAAACAGTGTGAAGCATTATAAGAAATATGGGAGGTCTGTGTTTCATGGGTTGATTTTGAACTTTTATAATGTAAGATGCAATCTGTCATTTTCTATTTAGTTTTTTTATTTTTAAAAATGCTAATCGCAACCCATTAAATTGATTATATGGCCACTAATAGGCCCCCAATTTGAAAGACATGCTTTGGAATCTGCTGTGATCTGATTCAGTCTGCCGAAAACTCTGTAACTAGTTTCTTTCAAAATGACAGTTTCACTTTATTTAAAAGAAATTTCTAATTATGTTGAGTGTAGTTTTAGTGTTTTATATGCTATGTTATGTTCTCTTATGTATGTATTTGTATTATACTACTGTTTAAAACCTGGGATTATTTCTGTGATAACTCCCTGATAAATTGGAATGTCCTATTGATCAAAATACCTCATTGAGATAGTTATTGTGGACGTCTTTGTTTAAATACCACCATGTGTGCCTATATTAGAAGTACAGATGTTTAAATTTGAGATTTTTATTTGTGTTGTGTGTGTGTGTGTGTGTGTGTTTTTGTTTTGTTTTGTTTTTCTATAGGAAATGGTGTGGTAATTCATCTACCTGGATTGTTTGAGGAAGCAGAGAAAAATGTTCAAAAAGGAAAAGGTATGAAAGAATGAGTCTGCTTTGGCTGGTAATGAGTTATTATAATTGTAATAAATTATTATTTTTACTGAGATTTCATTCCAGAAAAGATTTAACATTTTGGTCTCCTACTTTATTTTTTATAGTGATTTTTGTTTTTTCCATTATAGCTGATTTACAAGGTCTCCTGCTTTAAAATTACAAGTTATTGTAGGACACATTTTTGTTTAATTTTTAAAATATTTTTATTTATTTTTAAATGATTTTTTTCCCTTATAATTGGTTTCCAATATAGTGCACATATTTTAATGTCCATTATTAACTTTAATTCATTGCAATTAGTATTTTAAACAAAAGGCAGACATAACAAGGTTGTTGTGTCAGTCCTGAGTTTTTGCACATTGGTCATCTGTAAACTTTATCTACAATTACCATGTGTTGGTGGCAAAACTCTAGGAAATTCATTTTGTCATTTGTGCTCAAGTCAGCATCCCCTTTTGCCAAAGTCAGAGATTAGCTGAAGGCACATCAGGAGCTCCTGGCCTCACTGTGTACATGTTCCTCTCCTTTCCTAGAGGATCTCGACTCCCTTGGTTGCCACAACCCAGGGATAAAAGAGGGTCGTTTAGGTCCTTCCCTCCAGATGAGGGATTAGTGCTCCTTCCATCTTAAAAAAAAAAAAAAAAAAGTCTTGATTTCCCATATTTTCTCATCTTTTCTGGATTTTTGGAATTCTGTTTACAGTCAATTTGGCTGCCTTGCCAGAGTTTGAGGAGAATGTGGCAGAGCCAAAAATATTCAATTGAGGATAATCAATTGTAGTTTCTCCTTAGCTCATATTTAAAGTACTGCATTCTATTATGTTGTTAAAGTTTATTTTTCACATTTAAAGGTAGCAGTATCCCCTCAAGTGTTCCTAACAGCTAAGTCTGACTTAGAATTCGTAGAATCCTGTCTTGCTGTGATCTCTGTTGTTCTGCCTGAATTTTTACCTATGTGCCTGTCATTTATTTATTTATTTATTTATTTATTTATTTGGGCTGCACTCGCGGCATATGGAGGTTCCCCTGGCTAGGGGTCAAATTGGAGCTGCAGCTGCTGGCCTATACCACAGCCACAGCAATGCCAGATCCGAGCTGCATCCGTCACTGAGCCATGACGGGAACTCCCAAATACTCGTTTTAAAAATAGGGCTTAGGGAGTTCCCATTGTGGCGCAGTGGTTAACGAATCCAACTAGGAACCATGAGGTTGCAGGTTCGATCCCTGGCCTCGCTCAGTGGGTTAAGGATCTGGCGTTGCTGTGAGCTGTGAGCTGTTGCTGTGAGCTGTCGTGTAGGTTGCAGACGATGCTCGGATCCCGTGTTGCCGTGGCTGTGGTGTAGGCCACTGGCCACAGCTCCGATTAGACCCCTAGCCTGGGAACCTCCATATGCCTCGGGAGCGGCCCTAGAAAAGGCAAAAAGACCAAAATAAATAAATAAAAAATAAATAAAAATAAAAATAGGGCTTAGTGGCTTGTCCTTAGAATGCATACAGCCTACTATGTCTTTAAAGAAAGATATTTAGATTCATTTATCTATCCACTCAACTATTATTTTGGGGGAACATTTATTGGATGACAGGGCCCATGCTGTGAAAACGGATGACCCCTGCTCTCAGGCATTCGTACTTAAATGGGCAGATATATCTTGTTATAATTCCATATGATAAGTACAGTAATTGATAGTACTTTGGAGGAATTAGAACATTTTGTTACTTTGTTTAATCACACTTTTTATAATTGCCTTTTGGAAAAGGTACCACTCCCAAAATTAACTTTCCTCTCAAAATGGTCCCTTTCTCTGCACCTCACTCCCTCGCCCCCTGCCGCCAACAAAATGCTATGTCCTACACTTTTGTTTTGGATTCCTAGAAGTATTTTATGTGGCTGGCTGGCCTGAGTTTGGAGCTTTTCATTTTTATTTATTTTTTTTGTCTTTTGTCCTTTTGTGGCCGCACCCACGGCATATGGAGGTTCCCAGGCTAGGGGTCTAATTGGTGCTATAGCCACTGGCCTACACCACAGCCATAGCAACACCAGATCCAAGCCACGTCTTTGACCTACACCATAGCTCACGGCAGCACCGGATCCTTAACCCACTGAGCGAGGCCAGGGATGGAACCTGCAACCTCATGGTTCGTAGTCGGATTTGTAGTCGGATTCGTTTCCGCTGCGCCACAACAGGACCCAGAGTTTGGAGATTTTTAGAGGAAAACACTTAGATGGAATTTGTGAATGAGTTTGTATAATGAATGACAGGTGACAAAACTCTTGTTAAACATCTTTCCTATGCAGAAGAAAAGATACTAAAATGATTAATTCAGTGAAAAATGCTAAAAATAGTGTATTTCTTAAGAAGTTAAGATTTAAAATTATTGTACAAAATGTTCAATTAAATAAATCTTTTTTTCCCCTTCCCTCTAGGTCTGGAAGGCTGGGAAAAAAGGCTTATCATATCTGACAGAGCTCATATTGGTAAGGGGAACATAATGCATTTATTTATAACAGTCTTTTTTGTCAGAAACTTATATGAAAGCATTTAGTAGCCAATTTTGGGTTTAATTTTAGTGAAAACTAAATAGGATGGATAATACGTTTCAAATACATGAAATCTTACTAATTTTTTTTTCTGATTTTGATAAGGACTAGGTTAAAATTTACCTATGTCTGAAGAATTAGCTAATCATATGAATAATTTGAGCAGCAGTTCATGAGACAGCTCTACTTCTATTAAAAAAGAAGCCAGAGTAAACTACAAAGAGCACAATTTATTTGCACATATTAATACTCCTGTAAAAGTAGATCTACAATCTGGCAGATATTTAGAGTGATTCTTTGTACCTAAAATGTTAATGATACTGCTTTTGAAATGATGTGGATTTTATTCACACTAGCCTCTCTTCCACTGGTTAGAACAAACTGGATTTTAAAGTTACTTTCAACCCTCAGCGATATATTTGAGACTTGTTTCCCTGTTATTATCCTGCCTGTGAAGTGATAGAATTTATAGCTAGCAGTGACATGATTAAGAGGCAATAACCAGAAAAGGTAAGGAACTATAAATGTTAGAAACTTCTATAATTGATTAGAACTCTTAAATTGTATTTAAATATGGACGTCTCTTGAAGTGCTGTAGTTTGAGGATTGATCTCCATTTAACAGACAACCCCATCAAAATTTTCTTGTGTATTTATCAGGCAAGGGTCAGAACCTCCAGATGACAATTACAGATTTGAATCCTGTGCATAATTTTAGGCACCCAGTAAAATAGCTTATTTGAAGCAAACTGTACTGAATTGACATACAGCTTTTATGTGAAAACTCCCTTCTCGTCACATACTTTGCCATGGGCTTAATCTATAAAATCTGAAAAGAGCAGTTTGTGGTTACTACTGCAAAACACTTTTTTTTTTTTTTTTTTTTAATTTTAGGGCTGCACCTACAGCATATGGAAGGTCCCAGGCTAGGGGTCGAATTGGAGCTGTAGCCACCAGCCTACACCACAGCCACAGTAAGGCCAGATCTGAGCCTGTCTACGCCTTATACCACAGCTCATGGCAACACTGGATCCTTAACCCACTGAGTGAGGCCAGAGATCTAACCTGTGTCCTCATGGATGCTAGTCAGATTCGTTTCCGCAGAGCCACAACGAGAACTCCTGCAAAACACTTTTATATTTGTTCACATTGTCCTATGTGTTGTCTGTGAGTAGATTGGTATTCTCCATACTGAAAACTTGGCTAGTTTTGAGTGTGACTAGCCAAAATGTATAGAATACGTAGTTTTTATAAATACATATTTTTTATAAACCGAAACAGGCTTGTGAGTCATTTATATTTCACCCGACTGTATTTAAACCATGAGAATATTAACTATCAGTTGTGTTTAAATTGAACCTTTTCTTTGAAGAGCTCATAGTTTTTTCTTTTTTAGCAAAACTGCAATAGGTATTTTCAGAATGATTAATAGCATAAATGCATAATTATACAAAAAAAGAAAGAAAGAAGCTTTGCCATCCCAAATAATAACATGCAGTTTGGTGAGGACTCAAGGGTTTCATTTTGTTTTTATGAGGTAGGAAGTTGTTAATTTGTCCTATGTGTTGGCCATTTTAAGTCTCTTGTTAAAAAAAAAAAAAAAATCAGCGAGTTCCCCTTGTGGCTCAGTGGAAACGAATCCAACTAGTAACCGTGAAGTTGTGGGTTCGATCCCTGGCCTTGATCAGTAAGTTAAAGATCCAGCGTTGCCGTGAGCTGTGGTGTAGGTTGCAGATGCAGCTCAGATCCTGCGTTGCTGTGGCTGTGGTGTAGGCTGGTGGCTACAGCTCCGATTCGACCCCTAGCCTTGGGAACCTCCACATGCTGCAGGTGTGGCCCTAAAAAAAAAAAAAAATCATGCTCAGCCTGTCAGCTTTGTAAAGTATTTTTGGTTATTTCTTTGTCTTAGTTCTTTTAAGCTTTTACATATCATCACTGTAGTGCTATAATAGAGAAAGCAATTTAGTGTAATTTTTATTACTGACAGTCTCTTAGGTAATAATGAAAATTACATTTTTGTGCGTTACTTTTATAGTGTTTTTATATGCTCACACTCACTAATCATTAATCTTATATATGTTCTATTCTTTACCATGAGTCATCTTTAACTTCCTAGTTTTTATGTGTAGCCTCTTGATACTCATTGCCTCTGTCCTGTGGATCAAGTAAGGCGTTGTGATAGATGATGAAAGCCTCTGCTTATCTTCAGAACTTTGCAGTGGTCCTCTGTCATCTGCCGTGTGAAATTCAATATCTTAATCTGAATAGCATTTATTTAGGACTGCAAAATAGGATCATACCTACCATAGTTACCCTTTGAGTAACTTATAACCTTAATATGCCTAATCAAATTCCGGACTTCCCATGTGGCTCACAAAATAGGCAGAATCAGATACGTTCAACCATGTAGACTTAATCGATGCTGATGATATCAATCTCTTGGGAAAACATAGTATTAAAAGAGATACCTGTGTTCCTGGATTCTCCACCTGTCTTTTTTTGTCTTTTTAGGGCCATACCTGCGGCATATGGAGGTTCCCAGGCTAGGGGTTGAATCTGAGCTGTAGCTGCCGGCCATCTGCAACCTACACCACTGGTCACAGCAACACCAGATCCTTAACCTGTGTCCTCATGGGTACTAGTCAGATTGCTTTCTGCTGAGCCATGATGGGAGCTCCTCTACCTTTCTTCATTACAAACGCTTTGGGTCTGTCACTTGACAGTTTGCATCCATGGATATAGCACAGTGGTTAAGAAAGTTTCTTAACTACTTTAGCGGACAAAAACTCAATAAAGAAGTGAGGCAGAAGGAGCCAAAGGGACCAGAGTAATAAGAAAGTAATGTGCTTTAAATCATAATAAATATGAATCAGTTTTATAATTTTTAAATAATTTCGCTGTGTTTCTTTAATAATGATGTTTCCTTTTCAGTATATGTGTGTTCTTAAAGGAAAGCATTTCTGATAGAGGAGAACTGAGCCCCTAGGGGATAACTCAGACAAAAGTTTAGATGTTACTAGTAATGTGTGTAATAATATCTGTATTCTTTAAAACATGTTATTAAAATGTCTGTAAGCACTATGTACTTTTAGTTCAATTCCGAAATGGTGAAAAGAAGTAAATAATGTTGGAGTTCCCCTTGCACCTCAGCGTTAACAAACCCGACTGATATCCATGAGGACACAGGCTCAATGCCTGGCCTTGCTCCGTAGATTACAGATCCAGCGATGTCGTGAGCTGCGGTGTGGGTTGCAGACACGGCTCGGATCCTTCATTGCTGTGGCTGTGGCATAACATAGGCTGGCAGCTGCAGCTCTGATTCGACTCCTAGCCTGGGAACTTCCACAAGTTGCACATGTGGCCTTAAAAGCAAAAAAAAAAAAAAAAAGTGAACAGCTTTATCAGAAAAATTAGCTAACTAACTGGAAAATTGCTGAGGATCATTGCTATGAAACCACTTCAAATTTTCACTCCAGGGACTCTTACCATAGGCCTGAAAGGACAATTCTCTAAGCTCCATTGTAATCATGGCATTTGATTTCTCATCTCAGAACTAAGCACATGACCTAGTCTGGTACATAGATGCTTAAAAATAGTAGTTCTTTCCAAGGATTTTAAAATTTTTTCATAAATCATGAGATTGTTAGTACAAACTAGGATGTGTACTAGAGCTTTCTTAAGATTAGTATTTACATGGTGTCTTTTTCTATCCTCTAATAATCTTTAGCCCATCTATGTCTTTATATCTCCTTTATTGTTGACAAAATATATGTGGGTCTTGCTTTTCATTCATTGTGACAATGTACCTTTTAATTGAAGAACTGAGACTATTTACATTTAGTATATTATATTAGCAATTGGGTTGAATTTGTATCTGCTTTTTGTTTTTTTTGGTTGTTCTTTGTGGTTTTTTTTTTTCTTTCTTATTTCCTTGAGATTGGATATTTTAAATATTATCTCTGCTATTAGCTTATGAGCTGTACTTCTTGTTTCATGAATTTTGGTGATAGTTCTAGGATTTATGATATGTATCTTTAAATTTTCATGATCTACCTTAAAATAATATAGCATTTAGCCTTAGGTCCTTATAATAAAATGCTTGCATTTCCCTTGTCCAGTCATTTGTGTTATTATTTTCATATATTTCATATTTACATTACTATAAACCCCACAAAACACTGTTAATGTGTTAGCTTTTTTAAACAATTTTCTTTTAAAAAAATTTAAAAATGACCAAGTCATTGGCTAGTTCTTTTCATGAGCATGCTTAAGCAAGTATTCAAGGAACCATTACATTATAATTGGGCCCTGTCCCACTGAATCTCATAGCAGAATTTGTAGTATAGGGATGCTTAATGAGAAAAAGAGACTGAGAAATGGCTGAAAAAATGAAACTTGGGGGGGAGTTCCAGTTGTGGCTCAGCGGTAGCGAACCTGACTAGTATCCATGAGGGTGTGGGTTCAATCCCTGGCCTCACTCAGTGGATCCAGCATTGCTGTGAGCTGTAGTGTAGATCACAGATGTGGCTTGGATCCCTTGTTGCTGTGGCTGTGGCATAGGCCAGCAGCTGTACCTCCCTTTCAACCCCTTCACTGGGAAATTCCATATGCTGTGGATGCAGCTCTAAAAAATTAAAAAATAAAATGAAATTTTTTAAAGCATTTGAAATCCAGCTTTACTGGATGTCTGTCCTCTGATTCAGCAAGTACCTATTGGATGCCTACTTTGTGTCAGGTGGGGTTGGGCACTGAGGACTCAGAGGTAGAAAAGACAAAAACCCCTTCGTGGAGCTACTGCAGGAAAGACAGGTAATGTACCGTGGCTTACAGTGAAAGTTCTGAGGAGAAAAAGTAAATCAGAGAAAGGAGCCAGGTAGTTTCAGGCATTTGGAGGAAGTAGATGGGGGACTATAGTTTTAGATAAAGTGGCCGGGGAGGTTTCACTGAGAAGATGACATTTGAGTAATAACCTGAGGGAAATACAAGATGAATAAGGCCTAGAGATACGCCATATGCTATTGAGCCGATAGATGACCATACTGTACTCTGACTTAAAGTGGCGTATTTAACAAAAAAAAAATGGTGGAGTTTCCATCTTGGCGCAGCAGAGATGAATCTGACTAGGAACCATGAGGTTGCAGATTCGATCCCTGGCCTCGACCAGTGGGTTAAGGATCTGGCATTGCCGCAAGCTGTGGTGTAGGTCGCAGACGCAGCTCGGATCTGGTGTGGCTGTGGCTGTGGCTGTGGTGTAAGCTGGTGGCTACAGCTCCAGTTAGACCCCTAGCCTGGGAGCCTCCTTATGCTGTGAGTGCAGCCCTAAAAAGCAAAAAAAAAAAAAAAAAAACCCAAAAAACCAAAAACAAAAAAAAGTGGTGGTAGGGGAGAAAAGACCTGAGGAGATATGAGAAGCAGCAAAATGGATATTACATGTCCTGAGGCTCACACTGGACCTTTCGATACAGTAAACAATAGTTTGCTGTAATAAAACCTAACTGTAATAATTAAAAAAAATAATAAGGCAGTGTTCATAAAACTTAATTACTGAAAGTGCACAGTTACCTTTAATTTTAAAAATTAGACTGAATCCCCAAGCTGGCATTTTGTTTGTGTGTTTTCAATGGCTGCTCTGTAGAAAATGGAAACGCTATTCAAAGTAACTTCAGACAAAGGCTGTTCTTTCAAAAATGGTAATTGTGGGGGCATGCCGGGGTGAAGCTTTATAAAAGTAATTATTCTGGTTCCACCAATAGCTTCTCGGAGCCTAGAAAAACCTAAGAAGATATTAGCTCTGTGGTAAGGTACTTGGCTCACCTGCTTTCCAACAGTTATTTGTGATTTGCCAGTTGCCTTGGTAACTTTGTTGAACATAGAAAATAAAACATACTAAAATGCACATTTTTTTTTAATTCAAAAGAAACAGCCTACTCCAAGATCTCAGTATTGTCTTAACTGATTTGCAAAATCTGAGTTTAATTGAAACCGCTCTTAAGAACTATTTTGGCCTTTCAAATGTAGATGAGAAATGCTCTTGGCTGGGCATCAAAATAGGAACACGATAATGAGCTAAACCCTATAGAATGTGATACCTATTTATAGGCCAAGGTTTAGAGTCCATGTCACAGAAAAATAAGTAAACATTTTAACATACCACGTAATATAGCAAAGTGCTGCATGAAGAGTATATACATACATATTTTACTTCTATAATCAGTGTTTACCTTATTATGTAGAGCCTTCTAGTGCCTGAAAAAGGTACTCTTAACCAAGGAGGTAGGAGACCTGTATACTGAAAACTATAAGACACGGCTGAAAGAAGTTGAAGAAGACATGGGTATATGGAAATGCTCATGAACTGAAAGAATTAATATCATTAAAATATTCATACTACCCAAAGCAATCTTAGGATTCAGTGCATTCGGAATTCATGCAATTCCAATGGAGTTTTCCACAGAAATTAGAACAAACAATTGTAGAATTTGTATGGAAATGCAGAGAACCCCCAATAGTCAAAGCAATCTTGAAAAAGCAAAATAAAGTTGCAGGCATTATGCTTCCTGATTTCAAATTATATCAGAAAGCTATAGTAATGAAAACAGTGTGGTATTAGCATGAAAACAGACACATAGATCAATGATATGTAATAGGGGCTCTGAAATAAAACCACGTATGTGGTCAATTACAACAAAGCAGCCAAGAATATACAGTGGGAAAAGGACAGTCTCTTCCATAAATGGTATTGGGAGAACTGGACAGCCAAAAGAATAAAACTGGACCACTATCTTAGTAACTCAAAATGAGATTAAAGACTTGAAGAACCAAGGAACTGAAACCATAAAACTCCTAGAAGAAAACATAGATAGTAAGCTCCTTAACACTGGTCTTGGCAGTGATTTTTTTTTTTTTTTAATTTGACAATAACAGCAAAGGCAACAAAAGCAAAAATAAAAAAATAGGACTCCATCAGACTGAAAAGATTTTGTATAACAAGGGAAACCATCCACACAATAAAAAGGCAAGCTACAATAGGAGAAATAGTTGCAAATCATATATCTGATAAGGGGTTAATTCCAAAATGTATAAAGAACTCATATAATAGGGGGAAAAAAATCCCATTAATAAAAGGACATCACAGGAAAAAAATTCAGTTAACCAAAGGACAGAGGAACTGAATAGATATTTTTCCACAAAAGAAAGATACTGCAGATGACCCACAGATACAAGAAAAGTGCTCAACCTCAGTACTCATTAGGGAAGCACAAATCAAAACCACAGGGACATTTTACTTCGCACACAGAATGTCCAGCATCAAAAAGACAAGAGAGAGGCGTTCCTGGTGAGGCTCCGGGGTAATGAACCCTACTAGTGTCCATGAGGATGTGGGTTCGATCCCTGGCCTCACGCAGTGGGTTGCGTATCCGGCTTTGCAGTGGGCTGCTCAGATCCGGGGTAATGAACCCTACTAGTGTCCATGAGGATGTGGGTTCGATCCCTGGCCTCACGCAGTGGGTTGCGTATCCGGCTTTGCAGTGGGCTGCTCAGATCCCATGTGGCTGTGGCTGTGGCATAGGCTGGGAGCTGTAGCTCAGATGTGACCCCTAGCCTGGGAACCTCCATAGGCTGTGGGTGCGATCCAAAGAAAAAACGGGGGCAGGGGCAAGAGATAATAAGTGTTGAGGATGTGGAGAAAAGGGAACTCTCGTGCACTGCTGGTAGGAATGTCCATTTGTGTAGCTGCAGGGAAACCAGTACAGAGAGGGGGAGGGAAGGGGAGGAGAAGAGGGAGAGAGAAGAGAGGGTGCAGAAGCACATTCAGACAAGAGAAGTACATGCCTCGGAGCCAAGGCCTTGGAGGATGCAGGTGTGATGGGGTGGGAGGGCAGTGAGGAGGCGGAGCCTCGTGTAAGGTCAAAGGCCAGGTTGTGCAAGGAGGCCTTGTAAGACTTTTGTCTTTTAAGGACTAGAAAGACATTGGGTTTTTAAAGATGAGAGTGGTGACCTCATATTTGTGTCTTAGAGAGAAGGCTTTGGCTACGTTACAAAACAGGCATTAGAAAGTCCAAGAGTGGGCATAGGCCCACTCATGTTAGGAAGCTCCTGCTTTCATGAGAGATGATGGACGCTTGGGACCAGTGAAGGAGAGGGAGGTAATCAACATAAAATTCCGATTTCTGGAGTCCAGAACTTGACAAGGATATGGTAGTAAACTGAGCTTTGTAGAATTGTAGGGTGAGGTATTCCAAAGTTGCTCTCTTAAGGACTCATTTTTAAAATAGCAGAGATTGCAGTAAATATGAGTGAGCAGGCATGTTTTCATATTAATGTATTCAGTTAGCATTATAATCTTCACTCCTACCATTTTTTCCCCCATTTTTGGCTGCCTTGGGGCATATGGAGTTCCTGGGCCAGGGATCAGATCCAAGCCACAGTTGCAACCTAAGCCACAGCGTTGGCAAATCCAGATCCTTAACCCACTCACTGTGCTGGGCCAGGGATCAAACCTGCATCCAAAAAAGCAACAATAATGGTGGGAGTGAATGGAGTTCCCGCTGTGGCACAAAAGGGTCAGTGGCGTCTCGGGAGCGTTGGATGCAGGTTTGATCCCTGGCCCAGCACAGTGAGTGGGTTAAGGATTTAGACACTTACATCGCAACACAACAGTGGGAGGAAAAAGTATGAATACATGTAGGTGTAACTTGGTTCCCGTGCTGTACAGTGGAAAAAAAAAAAAAATATATATATATATATATAAAATATATCTGTCCAGTTTGTCATAAAGAAATTAAGTTGAAGGGATTTATAACTTCAGTAATTTAAAATGCAACATGTTTTGCTTTCCTATATTTTGTTTCAACAACTGTGATTTTGTTTTTTTCCCCTCAGTATTTGATTTTCATCAAGCAGCTGATGGTATTCAGGAACAACAGAGACAAGAACAAGCAGGAAAAAAGTATGTTTTTTGTATGTGTTCTGTGTGTGCACGTGTGCACAGTCTTTTGTGTTTAAATTCTAGGCCAGAAGCTCAAGAAAAATAAGTATTTATGGAAGTTCCTATTGTGGCTCAGTGGTAACAAGCCTGACTAGTATCCATGAGGATGTGAGTTCAATCCCTGGCCTCGCTTAGTGGGTTAAAGGATCCGGCGTTGCCGTGAGCTGCGGTGTAGATCACAGATGCGGCTCAGATCCCATGTTGCTGTGGCTATGGTGTAGGCTGGGAGCTGTAGCTCTGATTTGACCCCTAGCCTGGGAACTCCCATATGTTACAGGTGCAGCCCTAAAAAGCAAAAAAAAAAAAAAAGAAAGAAAGGGAAAGAAAAATAAGTATTAGAATATCCTATTTAAACTTGAGAGAAAATAACATTGTGAAAATAAACTTACAGGAAATAGCATAAACAGAAAAGAATCATAGTAACCTCATCCTTTGTGTTGATCTGAACATGAGAACGGCATCTTTCTTGTCTAACTCAGAGCTTGTTTTGATTTATTTTTAAGTTTGGGTACCACGAAAAAGGGCATTGGTCCAGTTTATTCTTCCAAAGCTGCTCGGAGTGGACTCAGGATGTGCGATCTCGTTTCTGACTTTGATGGCTTCTCTGAGAGGTAACCACCTTGGGTTTCAAAATGGAAAGAATGTGTGGATTTTTAAGAATTTTTAAAGCCCAGGATGCAAATTGATAAAGTCATTATTCTAGTTGAGTAGTGATGGTTGGCTTTTTTCTCTGTTTCATTTGAAATATTAAAGGTATTTTTTTATTACATGCCAGCTAGTCCTCAATGTCGGGTTAAATAATTTCATGAAAAGTAACGTGATGTTGATATCACATCAGTACCCCCAAAAAAGACAAAGCCAAAATTGTATTTAAGGATTGTACCTTGGAATGGTTTACTGAGACACCGAGAGGGGTGTGGCAGTGCTGTGGTGGGATCACCATGCCTTAGGGTCTTGATCCTTAGATTTTCAGGTCCAAAGACTCCGTTAAAGATGCCTAGGAAAGGAGTTCCCGTCGTGGCTCAGTGGTTAAGGATCTGGCATTGCCGTGAGCTGTGGTGTAGGTCTCAGACGCGGCTCGGATCCTTCTTTTCTGTGGCTCTGGCGTAGGCTGGTGGCTATGGCTCCGATTAGACCCCTAGCCTGGGAACTTCCATATGCCGCAGGAGCAGCCTAAGAAATGGTAAAAAGACCAAAAAAAAAAAAAAAAGACTCCTAGAAAGAGGGAGTTCCCATTGTGGCTTAGCAGAAATGAACCCGACTAGGATCCATGAAGATGTAGCTTCCATCCCTGGACCCACTCAGTGGGTTAAAGGATCCAGTGTTACCAGGCGCTATGGTGTAGGTCTCAGACACTGCTCAGATCTGACATTGCTGTGGCTGTGGTGTAGGTCAACAGCTGTAGCTCTGATTGGACCCCTAGCCTGGGAAACTTCCATATGCCACAGGTGCAGCCCTAAAGAGCAAAAAAAAAAAAAAAAAAAAAAAGACTTCCTAGAAAGAATTAGGGTCTCAGGTACTGGTGAACTGCTGTGTATCTAAACTCACCCTGAAAAATAGAACTGTCATATGAACACAATCTCTGTGAGAGTCCTAATCATCATTAAAAACCCCACTATGCGATGATTCAGTTATGGGGAGTTAGTTGGTTGCATCTAATAACAGGTGTCATCAAAGAGCTCTCTCCGTTTTCGGTCAGCAGTCTGCCCTGCCGGGGCACCTCCGCTGAGAGTATCAGAGGCAATTGCTAATGTCTGCCTCTGTCTCTTTTTAAAACCATCACGTAGGGTGGTCCCCTTTTTTGGTCTTGCACACAGTACGCTATAGTTAGTTCCTATTTAAGTCTTGTGGTTACAGATCTCATCCTTTCCTACTCCTCCTGCCCCTCACACACCTCACCTTAATTATATTGTTGATAATCCTATTGGTAAAAAAAAAAAAAAATAGCATGAGTGCAGCTTTTGTTCATGTGACTGATCTCCTTTATCGGATTCTCTTTTTCAGCGGGTAATTTCAGTTTGGGGATTGTTATTAAGGCCACTTATCTCCAGAAGCCCTTTGGATGGAGTATTATTCAGACTATTTTAAAACCGAGCTAATATCTTGATTTATCTGTATTTCTTAGGTTCAAAGTTCTGGCTAACCAGTACAAATCTATATACCCCACCTTGGAAATAGACATTGAAGGTGAATTACAAAAACTCAAGGTAACGCTTTCTGATCTTTATCATTTCCTTTTCGTGTTGGCCAAATTGGCCTCCAGAGCCTTCACTCGTTCTGTCTTTGTGTCAGGAACTGAAAACATAAGAAAGAAGAACATGTGCTCTTTAATTTCCTTTATGAAATTACATTGTGACCGAGAAGATCCATAAACTATTAAATAGTTCATAGAATAATAAGTGCCACACATATTTGCCTAAAGCCTTATAGGTGAGAACTGGTAAATTGAATTGTTTGTACTTTTTAAGTCTAAAGTATGATGGGCCTAAAGGGGTGTGGTATGTCTAAGTAACTTCACTTGATGTGGCTTAAACGAAATACTGAGTAGGGAGCAGGAGTAAAGTACCTGAAAATAAAGTTCGACAGGTAGGGACCAACTCACAGGCCTTAGGGTGGTCTTATATGCAGTGAGAGGGAGTTTAGCTGTTGAATAGTTTTGAGCCAAAAAAAAATAAAACTAGATTAGTTGTTACATAAAAAACACTCACAGTGGAGTTCCCATCCTGGCACAGCGGAAACAAATCCGGCTAGGAACCATGAGGTTGCGGATTCGATCCCTGGCCTTGCTCAGCGGGTCTAGGATCTGGCGTTGCTGTGAGCTGTGGTGTAGGTTGCAGACATGGCTTGGATCTGGCGTTGCTGTGGCTGTGGTGTAGGCTGGCCACTACAGCTCTGATTAGACCCCTAGCCTGGGAACCTCCATGTGCCACAGATGCAGCCCTAAAAAGTCAAAAAGACCAAAAAAAAAAAAAAAAAACCACTCATAGCAATTTGGAGGATAAATCAACAAAGGGGCAAGTAAGAAGCTAACCACCCATTTAAGACTGGTACCCATTTGACTCTTAAAAGCACTGTGCAGACCAAGGTCTGTCCACTCACTGAATTCCTCAAAAAAAAAAAAGGGATGGAGTTTCCATTGTGGCGCAGTGGAAATGATTCTGCCTGGGAACCATGAGGCTGTGGGTTTGATCCCTGGCCTCCCACAGTGGGTTAAGGATCCGGCGTTGCTGTGAGCTGTGGTGTAGGTCACAGACGTGGCTCGGAACTGGCATTGCTGTGGCTGGGGCACAAGTCAGCTGCTGCAGCTCTGATTAGACCCCTAGCCTGGGAACCTCCATATGCCACAGGTGCAGCCCTGAAAAAAAAAAAAGAAAGAAAGAAAGTGACCTCCAAGGAACATTATAAGCCTTAGGTATTTGGATTTCAGTGTATTGATCGCTGCTTGGAATAACCTGCCGTTGTGTTTTCATCTGTCATGCAACACGTATTTTACATTTATTACTAGCAACTTGGAAGTATTTACGTCCTAAAGCACAGGTATATCTTTTCAGTTCTATTTTATATATATGTTCCGTGTGAATGTAAAGTAGATGAATAATGACCTGAATCAGGCAAGAAGATTCTTGGTAAATGATAAGCACTAGTTCCCTCTCCCCATCCTTGGTTTCACTTACCCGTGGTCAACTGTGAAACAACTCCTAAGTTTTGAATCTGAGATTTTCTCAGTAATGTGATGAAATCTCTTACAGTCCTGCTCCATCCCCCCCAAGGTATCAGTCATCCCTTTGTCCAGTGTCACCTGCCCATCCTCAGATTAACTGTCGTGGCATCACAGAGCTTGTGTTCCAGCGACCCTTGCTTCGCTTCATGACGGCCCCAAAGCACAAGCGTAGCGATGCTGGCAATTGGCTACACCAAAGAGAAGCCGTGAAGTGCTTCCTTTAAGTGACAGGGTAAACGTTCTCGACCTCATCAGGAAAGAGAAAAAAAATCCTATGCTTGAGGTCGCGCTAAGGCCTACGGTACGAATGACTCTTCTATCCGTGAAATCATGAAGAACAGAAAAGAAATTTGTGCTGGTTTTGCTGTTGCACCTCATATTGCAGAAGTGTGACAACGGTACATGATAAGAGCTTAAGCAGAAAAGGCAGTAAATTTGTACAGTAAGATATTTTGATGGAGGCAGCGATAGAGACCACATGTACATAATTTTATCACAGTGTATTGTCATAATTGTTCTGTTTTATTATTGGTTATTATTGATAATCTCTTACTGCACCTCATTTATAAATTCAACATTATTATAAGTATGTATGTATAGGAAAAAACTCAGAGTAGATGTAGTTTAGTCTTGTCTGTGGTTTCAGGCATCCACTCGGGCTCTTGAAACACATCCCGTAGGATAAGGGAAGGCAACACTATATGTTGAACCAGGTCTTTGAGAAATGCGGCACATGGTCATTTCAGGCATTAAAAAAGGAACTAAAATAGGAATGCGCATAATATTGGAAACTAGAGCCAAGGGTTTTTTTTTTTTTTTTTTTCCTTTTTAGGGCCACACCCATGGCATATGAAGGTTCCCAGGCTAGGGGTCGAATCGGAGCTGCAGCTGATGGCCTACACCACAGCCACAGCAACGTGGGATCCAAGCCGTGTCTTGGATCTACACCACAGCTCATGGCAACGCCAGATCCTTAACCCAATGAGCGAGGCCAAGGATTGAACCCACATCCTCATGGATCCTAGTCGGGATCGTTGACTGCTGAATCGTGAAGGGAATTCCAGGGGGATTATTCTTTCATCAGCAGGTGTAACATACTCTGGTGAGTTACGAGTCTGTCTTCGAATTTCTCTACTAGTTTGGCTAAATTCTTTTTTTTTTTTTTTTTTCCGGTCTTTTCTAGGGTCGCTCCCACGGCATATGGAGGTTCCCAGGCTAGGGGTCTAATTGGAGCTGTAGCCACCGGCCTACACCACAGCCACTGCAACACGGGATCCGAGCCACGTCTGCGACCTACACCACAGCTCACGGCAACGCCAGATCCTTAACCCACTGAGCAAGGTCAGGGATCGAACCCGCAACCTCATGGTTCCTAGTCGGATTCGTTAACCACTGTGCCATGACAGGAACTCCCTAGTTTGGCTAAGTATTTAAACATGGTTGAAACTAGATTTTATTGCAGAAAAATAAAAACTATAGGCCTTGAGGAAACTCTTGTTTACTTTATATTTTTAATTGAATATTGAAAATTTAGCTGTATTAATATTTTAAACATGTTTTGAGAAAGTTTTATCACATTGATGTGTATAATAGTATTTGATATTACCTACTAGTAGTACTGTTAAGATATTGTATTGTCATGGAAGAAATGGCAAAAAGAGTAGAAGAACATTAGTAATTATTAATATTCGCGTGTTTGACAAGGTCACTTGCGGCCCTCACCATATTTTGAGAAAAACCCCCTGATGCATTTTATAGTTATGGGCCATAAATTGCTGCTTTTTAAATAGCTCACAGACTATAAAAGCACAATGTTAGTTCTTTTTATTTTCCTGAAAGCTGGTTTATGAAGGGTGAGTGCTGGGCTCTTTGGGAGATTGTCTTCATCATTTGTAGTGAGGTTAACATAGAACCTTTGAAATTCATTGTATCTCTACTTTTCTTGAAATAGCGTCTCTTTTCTGGTTCCGGACAATTAGCACGAGAGACCACAGCCAATCCAGACCAAAGTCTCACCGTAGCGTGAGCACAGGCACCAGCCGCTCTCTCCTCTGCGTTTTGTCAGTTTTCACTGTCAAAGTCAGGCAGCTTTCACTCATATTGGTTACGCTGTAAGTTTCCTATTATATTGTTATACACTGAGCTTGGTTTTTGTCTTTGGATGTAGGGCTATATGGAAAGGATTAAGCCAATGGTGAGAGATGGAGTTTATTTCCTATATGAGGCTTTACATGGGCCACCAAAGAAAATCTTGGTAGAAGGAGCAAATGCAGCCCTACTAGATATTGATTTTGGTAAGTGAGATGTGACTTATGGAGCTTAACTTAGCCCTCAATTGCCTAAGACATAAATAATTAATGTTATAGCATTAAGGGATTTTAAAATAAGGATTTTATCTTGTATATTGAGGCATGATGGAAGTTTGTCATTTTACACTAACCTTTTTTTTTTTTTTTTTTGTTAAAGAAAGATTGTGGAAAACACAATACCTGTGATAAGTTCTGTGGTTCATCAGAAAAATGAAATCACTGTTTGTGTCCATGAGCTTGGGTTCTATAAACTGAAGTTTTGTTTGGTTTATGGTTCAATTCCAGACCTCGTTTCCTTGGGACTGTAATGACTGCATGAATCCCATGAAAGGACCTTTAATTCAGCCTTTCCCTCAGTATCAAGAACTAATTAACGTACCCTGTTATTTAACATGAGCATTCTAAGATCTATAGAAATCTGTTTAATTAACTCCCTGGACATGAGATTCTTTTTTTTTTTCTTTCGTCTTTTTAGGGCCGCACCCATGGCCTACAGAGGTTCCCAGGCTAGGGGTTGAACCAGAACTACAGCTACCGGCCTACGCCACAGCCACAGCAACGCCAGATCCGAGCCGCATCTGTGGCCTACACCACAGCTCACGGCAACGCCAGATCCTTCACCCACTGAGCAAGGCCAGGGATTGAACCCGCGTCCTCATGGATGCCAGTCAGATTCATTTCTGCTGTGCCACGACGGGAACTCCTGGAGGTGAGATTCCGAGTGGATGGACAGTATTCCCTCCATCTTCAAACAGTTTGTGCTTATTGTCTTCAAACTACTGCCCATTAATTTGTTGACCTTTCTATCTAAGCATGATCTCTCAGGATAAGTCTGATTGTTCTCAGCTCTTATTGCCAGTTTCATTGGCTTTTGACACCAAGTAAACCAGCTAAAGACAGTGTGTTTCTCTCTAGAAGATGTGGGGGTTTTTTGGATACCATGCTATGCCTATCCAGACTGGAGGAAAGCGGTGTCTCCTTAGCATAGTGAGCTGTGTGAAGCGGAGTGTGGGGCGAGGGTTGGGAGAAGCACACCACGCTTCACTGACCCTTGTCAGGTCCAGGATTATTCCCTGAATAGAGATCAAAAGGTCAGGAAAGGCTGAATACCACAACATTCTTAGCATTCTGTTGTCACTTGCTGCTGCAACTTAAATATTCCCGTCAAGGAAGTCAAATCTATGTTAAAGTCACAGAAGAGTGTTCAAAGATATGGATTGTAAGGCTCCATAGTAGAGGAACCCCAGAGTTTGGGCCTTAAATGATTCAGCAGTCCATTCAGCGAATACATACCCAGCATTGCGTTTCTGGCTCTAACCACTTAGGTTGTTGTCTCTGTACAGACAAAAAGAGTCAGGAATAAAGCCTGGAGGCTCTGAAAGGGCGATTAGCTGTCATGTTCCAGTCTGTTAAATACCTTGCATATCCTCGAATGTAGAGTTTTCATAGTAACTCTGTTTAAAAGTCATGTTTACTCTTGGTGTGTCTTTTACTGTTTGGTTCTGTTTTTAGGAACTTATCCTTTTGTAACGTCTTCAAACTGTACAGTCGGAGGTGTTTGCACTGGCTTGGGCATGCCCCCTCAGAATGTTGGAGAAGTGTATGGAGTTGTGAAAGCTTACACAACCAGAGTCGGTATTGGTGCCTTTCCTACAGAGCAAGACAATGTAAGCCTGTTTCTCAGTAAATCTCGTTCGAAAGTTTCAAAATAAAAACTCATGCTTTTTTTTTTTTTTTTGCCCCCTCTTAACGAATTATTATCATCCAGGCATATCACTTACTGTGCAAGAGTGATCAGAGCAGCATGAAAACAAAAGAAAACGCCTTTGTTTTAGGGGCAGCAGATGGGCAACGAAAGGGGTCCTTGTCCTTGTAACTGCAGGGCTAACTGGCGGTGGGTTTGTGAAGAGGATTAAGATGATGGAGGAGAAAGAAATAACAGCTACCTTTCACCAAGAGCAGATTAGGAGCCAAGGTTGAGGAAAGTGATCTCCAGATATTGTCTAATCACAGCCAGCACTTACATGGTGGTGACCTCGGGCCAGGCGCTGTGTGTGGCTGTCCGCTTAGAGGTTTTTTGGAACCTCCCAACCTCTCTGGGAGCTGGGGGGCTGCCGCCATCCCCATTCTACACAGGAAGAAACAGAGGCTAGAGAGCCGAGGTCACTTGCCCGTGGCCACACAGATAGACAGGGCTGGGATGCAGAGCCGACAGGGCAACATTTTAATGGTAATGATGTGGGAATACCTGGGGTGACGAAGTGATGGCTTTAATCAGAAAGGTGTAAATTAAGAAACAGATCGGTCATGGGTGGGAAAATTAGGTCCTAGGGGTGCTGTAGCTTAGAACTCGGAACATTGTTTTCAACCTTAATTCTCCTCAAAAGGGCATTGTGATAACAGCTACTCTTATTAGATAAGAGGTTGCCTTACGGTTTTTTCAGGAAAACCATCAAACTACAGTTGTTCTTTGAACAAATTGGCTTCACCTGTCTATTTTAACAAATACTATTTAACCACTCAGTTCTTTTTTTTTTTTGCCTTTTCTAGGGCCACTCCCATGGCATATGGAGGTTCCCAGGCTCTAATTGGAGCTACAGCTGCCAGCCTACGACAGAGCCACAGCAATGCTGGATCCGAGCCGTGTCTGCAACCTACACCACAGCTCACTGCAACGCTGGATCCTTAACCCACTGAGCAAGGGCAGGGATCAAACCTCCAACCTCATGGTTCCTAGTCGGATTCATTAACCACTGAGCCACGACGGGAACTCCCACCGCTCAGTTCTTCATACACAGCATTTATTTTTTTACATGTTAATCTGAAGTTTAAGATGTTGTATAGATGACATAAAAATGTTAGTTTTAAAATAGTGGTAAAAAGTGAAGGCAAAAGTTTATCTATTTTGCATAAACTCTTATCATCTCTAAGGAATTTTATCTTCAACTTAGTTGTTTTCTGAGAGAGGTTTATCTCTAAGAAACTTTGACTTGTTATGTGATCTTAAGTTTAATTCTATTAGATTTAGAGCATGAGTATTCTAATCCTGAAATTTCATTTTCTGTTCCTTAGGAAATTGGAGAATTATTACAAACAAGGGGCCGAGAATTTGGTGTAACTACTGGGAGGAAAAGAAGGTGTGGCTGGCTGGACCTTGTTTTGCTCAAATACGCTCATATGATTAATGGATTTACCGCGTGAGTATTCTCAGAAACATTTATTTCACAAATGACAGTTCATAACCACAGGTTAAATTTTGTGGAGGGCAAACTTGAGGTAGTGCCCTCGTAGAAAAATTTCACTCTTTATTTTTCATTTTTGTTTTTGCTTTTTAGGGCCACACCTGCAGCACATGGAGGTTCCCAGGCCAGGGGTTGAATTAGAGCTATAGCTACTGGCCTACGCCACAGCCCAAGCCAGTGTCTCTGACCTACACCTCAGCTCACGGTAGCACCAGATCCTTAACCCACTGAGGGAGGCCAGGGATCAAACCTGCAACCGCATGGATACTAGTCAGATTGGTGTCTACTGTGCCACGAAGGGAACTCTGAAAAATTTCACTCTCTAGCCTCCAAATGAAATTGTAGTTCAAGGTAGAAGTGGATCAAGCTAGAGGGGAAGGGGGACAGGAGGAGAGAGGGACCCCGAGTTATCATCCTGGACCTTGGAGGTTGGGGAAAAGAATTGTGATATTCTTATGCATACGAGTACAGAGAGAAGTGAGGGGGCAAGGTAGGCAGGTAGATGGAGTAACGCAGAGTATAAATATATACATATATACACACTGAGGGGAGGCAATACAACAGCATTTAGTGATTGACCTCTGACCTCTGGATTCAAATCCCAGATCCATGCGTTATGCTGTATGACTGTGGGCAGTTTAATCTTTTGGTGCCTTTTTTTTTTTTACCATCTTGAAAATCTAGACAGTAGTATTACCTGCTTTAAAGGGTATTTTGAAAACTGATAGAGAGCATAGAGCCCACTGTTGAGTCACTAAACACGCTCAGTAAAAATTGTTATCAACACATATACGTAAGTAAATGTAAAAATGTCTTCATCTTTGTATTCATTAGGCTTAACTTCTAGCAAATAACAGAGTAAAGGATTTAAAAAAAAAATCTATGGTTAATGAATCTGACTAGGAACCATGAGGTTGCGGGTTCGATCCCTGGCCTTGCTCAGTGGGTTAAGGATCCGGCGTGGCTGTGGCTGTGGCTTAGGCCAGCAGCTATAGCTCCGATTCGACCCCTAGCCTGGGAACCTCCATATGCTACGGGAGCAGCCCACAAATGGCAAAAAGACAAAAAAAAAAAAAAAATCTGTGGACAAGAATCTCAAACCCAGTGTTTTGACTGGTGTAGAGAGGTTTCTCCATAAAACTCTGTTTTCTAGTCCGTTTAGCAGACGATTTTAATGTATCGTGAAGGGGGTCCTTGACGTGGTTTCCTCACTCCCCTTTGACAGTTTCTGGGGGACGTGATGGTGAGGAGAGTGGAGAAACAAGGGGCGATAGCATATGTGTAAACGGACATATGTCTTGTCCCCCACGTGGAGTGGTCTGTTTTGCTGTGTCCCACAGCCACAAAATGCATCCTTTGTTCCAGGCAGCCCTCCTACAAGTATGTGTTGATGGATCCTGAGAAACTAAGCAGGAGGATGTGGGTCTATCAATCAGTGAAAGTCTGTTATAGTTATTAGGCAAGTAACCCAGGAGGGGATCAGTTAAGTCATTTTTTTTTTAATTATCAGGAAAATACATCAGTATATTGTCCTATGGTGTGTTAATGTGTGGCATGCTTCAAAATGTAATCCCCGCCAGTTTTCAGAATTTGGAACTTTGAGCTTTGTATGAATTTGCCTTTGCTCCCATATCAAGTTACTAGTTAGGGCCTTTAAGAATTTGCTGTTTTAACACCGCTTTTTCTTCCAAAATTAGGTTGGCACTTACCAAATTGGATATTCTGGACATGTTTACCGAAATCAAAGTTGGAGTTGCATACAAGTTAGATGGTGAAATTATACCTCATTTCCCAGGTACTTTCTTTTTTTTCTTTTTGTCTTTTTTATCCTCCCGGCAGCATATGGAGCTCCCCGGCCAGGGATGAGATCTGAGCCCTAGTTGTAACCTAAGCTGCTGCCGCCATGGCAATGCCAGATCCTTAACCCACTGTGCTGGGCTGGGGATCGAACCTGCATCTCAGTGCTCCCAAGATGCCACCAATCCTGTTGTGCCACAGTGGGAACTCCCCCAGGTACTCTCTTTTAGGCTATGTATAGAGAATATTAAGTGAATGTATTAGAACAATTCATAAAGCTTGCCCATAAAATTTATGATATATAGCTATAGACTTGATTGGATAGGATACTCCTTTGTGAATAGTTCAAGTCCATTCACTTTCATGGCTGCTATGCATTTGGGTGCTGGGTTGCAGGAAGCTTGTGCTCAAACTCAAAATAGGAAAGAAGAAACATGGTCCCACTGAGCCCAGTTATGCCGCTCCCGAATCTCAGCATCCTTATTGTCAGCCGGCTGACCAAGACCGCATCTCGTTTATTTATTTATGTATTATTTATTATATTATCATCTTATTTGTTTATTTACTTATTTGCCTGCTCCCGTGGAGAAGTTCTTGGGCCAGGGGTCTAACCTGCACCACAGCAGCGATTCAAGCCACGGCGGTGACCACACCGGGTCCCTAACCCGCTGTGCCCTAGGAAGGACTCCCAAGATCCTCTTTTAGAGCCTTCTTTCTCCCGACACTCCTGGTACCAGCAGTCTTCCTTTGGGTTCCCTGGGAAGCTGACCCTGCTGTAGAGATGTCCGCTGTGTAATTTGTTTGTACGTGTGCTGAGCAACAGTATCTATAAGGGACACTGACGAGCAAAGCAGGGTCAGGCAGAGCAGGGAGTGGAGCTGCAAAGCGGTCCCATGAAAGGCCCTGAACTGATCCCATGGGGAGCTCTGGGGCTAGAATGGCCCTTCAGAGTTATCTCAGATGAAGGTGAGTAGCCAGGTCCTTTCTGTCCATCCCCGCGTCAATAGGGCATGGGGACGTGGGCTGCTCAGGGAGGCCGCTCCCTTCCGTGGAGAGCAGCTCCTGGCGAGGTTCTGAACCGAGTTCCCGGTGGGCAGTACTCCCACAGCTGGGGAATGAGCATCTGACTCCTGAAGAGGCAAATCTGGACAGTGCACCGTAGCGGCCCCCTTCCCGTCTCCAGGCAAAAACCCTTTTTACTCCAGTACATGTTCAGTTTCTATCGGGGAACACTGAGACACTGGGAGGGGGGCTAATGAAGACAGTCTCCAGCAGAGCCTTTGTAAACAGTCACAGAAACACCGGAGGGTTTCCCAGGTGAAGGCAAATACACACCTCTTCTTGCTGCCCTTATACAGATCCCCAGCCCCTAATCCATAGTGCAGAAATCTAAAAAGTTCTCAACATTGGAAGCTCGAAGTTTGGCAGCCAAACTCATTTGACAGCAAGACCTGGTTCGAACTGATGTTAGTGGAACTACTAATCTACCCACTTAGAGTAAATAATCCTGTTGTAGAAATCTGTTTGATTATAAAATATGAGCTGGTGTGCACTGTTTTACCTTCCTAAACACTGAAAAATTCTAAACTCCCCACGTATCTGGCTCCCAAGTATGAGACTGCGAACCTACAAAAGAGCAACAGGTTGTTTGACAGTGGGCAGTGCACACCGTGGGCAGCTGGACTTGTTCTTTAACTTTCAGCAAACCAGGAAGTCTTAAATAAAGTCGAAGTTCAGTATAAGACTCTCCCAGGATGGAACACAGACATATCAAACGCAAGGACTTTTAAAGAACTACCTGTTAACGCACAAAATTATGTGCGATTTATTGAAGATGAGCTTCAGATACCAGGTAAATATAAATGCTTTCTGAACAGCTATCTTTTTCTGCTTTTGACTTGACTACTTTTGAAACCGGATAAAAACCAGATTATTCCTTTGTAGCATGCTTGTGATTTGCACAAATGCCCAGGAAAGTATAATTTTATCCCTTAGCATAAATATACTCTTTCTTTAATCCTTCATATGCCTGAATACAATATATTACCTCTTGCCCTTTTTGACCCTGTTTTAATTCTCTGTTAGTCTCTTTTTTTACTCTATGACATTCATTCTCATCCTCTCTCCCTCTTAGCTGACAAATCCTTTGTGTCTTTACTGCCATGAAAAATGGTTTCTGGTTTTGGTTTTTTTTTTTTTCCATTTGGAGTTAAATTACCCTTGGGAGTTGGGAGCATTTCTTGACTAGATATTAGGAAAACAATAGGTACAGGAAATAGGAAAACCAATTTGAAAAAATATAAGAGTAAAGAACAAAACATACATTAAAAAAAAAAAATGTAAGCTGGCCAAGGAATTAGTCATAACCTACGTGTATGGCTATGACTAGTTACGTGAAATCTTTCTTTGAAAACATTGCTTTTTTCCCTTTTTTTGCATCATTGGCGATTTCAGAGACAAAAAGTGAAGTGGGTGGAATGTAGCCTCATGTCAAATCTATTTGGCCCCAAATCTGATCTTGTATTGTTCATTTATATTCGTGGCTCATCTCCAAACATGAATCTAGTTTTCCATATTGCTAGCTTGGTTTCCTAGCTCGATAGCAAATTTGGTGAGCATGATTGTGCACTGCTCTTTAGTCCATGTCTTCTGAGTCATAAACAGTGAATTGAAATGCCATAAAGGTTTACCCTTGAGGTGCAGATGAGCAAAGCTGGTACAGTAGCCTAGTCCTAAGGCTGTGCAAGTTAAAACCATATTCTCCCCCATATTTCCTTTTTTTTTTTTTTTTTTTTTTTTGAGATGTGAAAGTTCCAGTGACTCTTCAGTGTCCTCTTAGTATTGTCCATTTATCAAAGATGCTTATCTTTTCTAGTTATTAGGAACTTGGTCAAAGGTTCTTTAGGTCCCTGCTGGTTTGGGCCAATGTTTTACTCTGCTAATCATTAGGAATTGAACACTTTTAAATATTGTGCAATTAAAAACAGGAAATGGCATGATAAAACTACCTGTGCTGGATGTTGATGGCTTGTTCTGTTTAGAAATTGGCATAATCTGTTAAAAGAGCAAAAAAAGATAGCAAAGGCACAGGGAGAAGTGAAATGGTGGCGCTGAGAAGGTACGGGATCTATTCATGTCAAAGACTGAACATTATACGTGAATTAATACTATTCTTATCCTTTTTTTCCCTCTTTCAGTTAAATGGATTGGTGTGGGTAAATCCAGAGAGTCTATGATTCAGCTCTTTTAAGGATTACCAGTGATGCAAGAAACACTCCTTGGGGGGGAGGACTTTCTTAAATATTTCACTTATGATCTACAAATTCCAAGAATAAAGACATTGAAGCGAGTTTTAAGCCCTGCAGTTGTTTCCAGTCTTTTCAGAGGGCTGGCGGGTGTGGAGCTTAACTCTGGCATTTTCCAGCGTCAGTGTCCTTAGCTGGCACAATTGCCGAATCATTTGTTGCTCCTGCTGCTCATGGTGCCACGTTTTCTTTTAATGTTTAGTAATAGTGTAATCAATGTTGGTTGACATCTAAAATAGAATTACTTTCAATGTGGTTTTTCTTCATTATTGTCATTGTGTTCATAGATTTTTACCTCTATTAAATGGCAAGAACAATTAATGCAGTTTTGCACAAATATTTTTACATGCTGATCATTCAGTTCTGTCATTGTAATCTTTGTTGTTAGAAAAAAATGATAAGAGGAGTTCTGTAAACTTTTGTAATGCTATAAATTCTGTTTAAATTGTGAACTGTTTATTTTCTGCTGAGACCATTGCAAATTTGAGCTTTGGTGGTGGGGAGGGGGTTATAGTCATGGGTCCTTTACTTTGTACAGAACACAAAATGTATTTCTCTTTGTAAATTATTTAACACATGGAACATTTTAGTTAAATGTTCAAAGAGAAAAAGTGTTCCCTAAGACAACAATCTTAATGTTAAAAAAAAGTCATTAAAAGATCTGTTGTGATATTTGATGGATATTTTCCTTTAGTTTCAGACATCAATTCTGAAATGTATAGCTTTCCTTTTTTATCTTACCATTATTTCTAAGCCGAGTGGATTAATTTTTCAACACTGTGCCTGGCAACATGCCTACAGAGTCATCTGTAAGATCCAAATGAACCCAAATTGTTGGTCATAATTTTGATCATGCCTTTTTTTCTTTCTTGGGGGGGAAAAAAAAAAGAGGTGTTATTTTGACAGTTTGGCTAAATGTATTGTTATAGGTTATCCTTCAATGAACTATTTTAAATGTTTAAATTAGGTGCCCCTTAAATTTATTTTATTATACCATCAATAGCTGATTAAAAAGAACCAACTATTTCTAGTATGTTTTGTGTATTGCGTTTTTATTCTAATAAAAGAAGTAATAGTGATACTACTGTTTTACTGTATATAAGCAAGAGTTTTATACTTGTGGTCTGTGGGGATAAGGTGAGATTCGAAACAGACTTTGAGTTCTCATGGTGGCTCAGTGAGTTAAGAACCCCACATAGTGTCCCTGAGGATGCGAGTTTGATCCCAGGCCTCCTCACTCAGTGGGTTAAGCATCCAGCGTTGCCACAGGCTGCAGCGTCGGTCACAGGTGCTGCTCAGATCCCCTGTTGCTGTGGCTGTGGTGTAGGCTGGCAGCTGCTGCTCCAATTTGACCCCCAGCCTGCTAACTTCCATATGCCGAGGGTGTGGCCATAAAAAGAAAAACAAAAGAAAGAAAAACAGAGCCTTTGAAAGGATCTAAATGTCTTTTTATCTTCACTAGATGTATTTTTTATTAATAATTAGTTTTTTTTTTAATTCTAAAACAGGAGTAGCCTTTGGATTCAATAAAAAGGATCAATTCTTTTAGACGATCCTATGAGCCCACACTACTGATCAATATGACCTTATGTGAAAAAAACACTTATATTTAATATATAATAAAAAATTTTTATTTATTCTAATGGAAATTGAACAAGGTTTATTCTCCTTACTCCTTCATCTTCCTACTAGGACTTCAAATTAGATTAGCTACCCAGAGCTAAAGCTCAATTAGAAGCAAGCATTTTAAAGGCTGCATCCTTTTTTTTTTTTTTTTTTTGTCTTTTTAGGCCCACTCCTTGGGCATATGGAGGTTCCCAGGCTAGGGGTTGAATCGGAGCTACAGCTACAGAGGTCAGGGATTGAACCTGCATCCTCATGGATACTAGTCAGATTCGCTTCCCCTGCACCACACCGGGAACTCCCATGTCTTTTGATTATAGCCATTCTAGTAGATAACGAAGTGTTGTCTTGTTTTAAATTGCATTTTCCTCGTGTGATTAATAATGTTCCAACATCTTTTCATGACCATTTTGGATACAGGTTATCAGAAATACAAATTGGAAATATTTTTTCCTAGTCTGTGACTTGTCATTCCATTTTCTCAGTGGTGTTTTTTTTGAAATATAATATTTTCAAATTTTGATCAAGTCCAATTTTTCAGTTTTTTCTTTTATAGATTCTGTTTTTAGTATCATGTTTAAGAAATACTTGCCTAACTTATTATGGTCATGAAAAATTTCCCCTTTGTTTTATTCTAAATTTTTTATAGCTTTAATTCTCACATTTAGGTTCATGATCCATTTTGAGTTAGTTTTTGTGTATAGTATGAGATGTGCTAAATGAATCTTCTTGTATGTGGATATTCAATTGTTCTGGCACGATTTATTCTTTTTTTTTTTTCCCCCTTTTCTGTGGTCACACTCGTGGCATGTGGGCTGAATTGGAGCTGCATCTGCAGCTGACACCAAAGCCACAGCAACCCCAGATTCAAGCTGCATCTGCAACCTACACTGCAGCTTGTGGCAATGCTGGATCCTTAGCCCACTGAGTGAGGCCTGGGATGGAACCAGCATCCTCACAGAGACATCATTGTGTCCTCAACCTGCTGAGTCACAGTGGGAACCCCCCATTTGTTAAAAAGACTGTCCCTTCTCTGTTGAATAGCTTTGGCGACTCTATTTTAATACTCTTTTGATACTGCAGCTTTATGGTGTATTTGAAATTGGGAAGTTTAAGTCCTCTAACTTTGTTCTTTGGCAAGATTATTTTGCCTATTCCTAGTCTTTTGCATTCCACATAAATGTTAGGATGAGGAGTGATGTCAACAAAATGGCAGAACACACAGCTCCACACCTTCACAGAAACAAAAAAAGAGGAGGAACTCTTGGAACCAACTTTTTCAGAACTTGGAAAGCATGGGTGATGCCACCAGGCAAACACTGAATCAAGAAAAAGACAAATTCAACAGGAGAACTTTGCAGTGTTTCGACTTGCCTTTGTCCCATTTCCTCCCCAGCTTAGTGCCCGTCTTGAAGACAGCAACTGTGTTCCCTGTGTGGGATCCTGATCCTCAGTCCTGGAGAGAAGCAGCAGAGCAGACCTTATCTGCACCTTATTAGGTGTTTCTCCTGCCCGGGGGAACTCCCTGGTGGCCTAGTGGATGAGGATTCAGCATTGTTACCCCTGTGGCTCAGGTGCAATCCCTGGCCCAGCAACTTCCGCATGCCACAGGCGGGGCCAAAACAAAAAAGAAAAACAAACAAAAACCTGTCTGGGGCTGAAGGAAGTGCAGGGGAGAATTTCCTTGAGAAATCAGCTCATTCAAAAGTGCTTGTGTATTCCGGGAAATATAGAAAGCCACATTTATGCCCAGGACAGAAGATGTGCTCAGAAAAGACCTGTGGAGTTCCTGTCGTGGCTCAGTGGAAAGGAATCTGACTAGGAACCATGAGGTTGCAGGTTCGATCCCTGGCCTCACTCAGTGGGTTAAGGATCCAGCGTTGGTGAAGGTCGCAGACGTGGCTCGGATCCAGCCTTGCTGTGGCTGTGGTGTGGGCCAGTAGCTGTAGCTCCGATTTGACCCCTAGCCTGGGAACCTCCATATGCCATGGATGTGGCCCTTAAAAAAAAAAAAAAAAAAAAGCCACCTCAAACAAAAAACCTTATTTCTCATCAGAAAACATGAAGAGCAGAAGGTAGCGAGATCCGACAAGAGAAAGAATAAGTCATCCAAATCGGAAGAGAAGAAGTAAAACTGTCACTATTTTTAGATGACAGTAATACTATAGAAGACCCTAAGATTTCTAACAAAAAACTATTAAAACTGCTAAATAAAATCAGTAAAGTTACAGGGTATAATATTAATATATGGAAATCTGCTTTTCTATACTAATAATGAACTATCAGAAAGGAAGAAGATGATTCTAGTCAAAGTTACAGAAATAATAAGATACTTAGAAATAAACTTCACAAAGAAGGTGAAAGGCCTGTCCTCCGAAATCTACAAAATATTGATGAAGGAGATTGGAAATGATACAGAGAAATGGAAGAATTAATATTCATGGATTGGAAGAATTAATATTGTTAAAATTTCTATATTACCCAAACCAGTCTGCAGATTTAATACAATCCCTGTCAAAATACGCATGACATTTTCCACAGAATTAGAACAAATAATCCTAAAATTTGTAGTTCCTAAATTTGGAACTGTAAGAGACCCCAGAATGTCAAAGCAATCTTGAGAAAAAAGAACAAACCTAGAGATACCACACTCCCTGACTTCAGACTAAACATTTTCTCACACCATATGCAAAAATAAACTCGAAATGTATTAAAGACCTACCTGTAAGACCAAAAACCATAAAACTCCTAGAAAAGAACATAGAATTCTCTTTGACATGAATTGTAACAATATTTTTTGGTATCTTATCTCCTAAGGCAAAAGAAACAAAAGCAAAAATAAACACATAGGACCCAAATAAACTTAAAAGCTTTTTGCACAGCAAAGGAAACCATCAACAAAATGAAAAGACAATTCATGGAATGGGAGAAAACATTTGCAAATTATATGACCAATAAGAGTTTAATATCCGGAGTTCCCATCGTGGCGCAGTGGTTAACGAATCCGACTAGGAACCATGAGGTTGCGGGTTCAGTCCCTGCGCTTGCTCAGTGGGTTTACGATCCGACGTTGCCATGAGCTGTGGTGTAGGTTGCAGGCGCGGCTCGGATCCCGCGTTGCTGTGGCGCTGGTGTAGGCTGGTGGCTACAGCTCTGATTGGACCCCTAGCCTGGGAACCTCCATATGCCGCGGGAGCGGCCCAAGAAATAGCAAAAAGACAAAAAAAAAGAGTTTAATATCCAAAATACATAAACAGCTCATACAATTAAATACCAAAAAACCCAAACAACCCAATTAAAAAATGGGCAGAAGATAACATATTTCTCTAAAGAAGACATATAGATGGCCACATGAAAAGATGCTCAACATCGCTAATTATCAGGAAAATGCATATCAAAACCACAGTGAGCTATCACCTCACACCTGTCAGAATGGCTATCATCAAAAAGTCTACAAATGACAAATATTGTCAAAAATATGGAGAAAAGGGAACCCTCATATACTTGGTGGGAATGTAAATTGGTTCAGCCACTGTGGAAAACAGTACAGAGATTCCTCAGAAGACGAAGAATAGAATCACCCTATGACCTAGCAATTCCGCTCCTGGATATATATCTGAAGAAAAAGCATTAATTTAAAAAGACACATACACCCCAATATTCATAGTGGCATGACTTACAATAGCCAAGATACAGACGCAACCTAAGTGTCCATCAACAGATGAATGGATAAAGAAGATATGACATATATATAGGTCATTAAAAAAATAATGAAATTTTGCCCTTTGCAACAATGTAGATGGACCTGGAGGGTATCATGCTTAGTGAAAGAAGTTCCTCCTCCTCTTTTTTCTCAACCCCAATGGAGTTACTGAGCAGATGCGGTTATATTCTTGCCTGGTCCCACATACAACCACCGGACTAATATAGTTCATCAGCAACAAGACTGGTGGTGGGGCCAAAAACAGGTGACAAGTCTTCTTAAGGCTGACCTTGACTCCCTGCCCTAGGCTGACCAACTTAATATGAAAAAAATGTGCAACATGTAAATATTTTAGGATTGTAGCCATCTGGATACACACTTAAAAGTAGTTCTGTTACCATTATTTTAATTGAAAGGAGTTATTTAAGAAGGCCAAATGTTGGAGTTCCTGTCGTGGTTCGGTGGTTAACGAATCCGACTAGGAACCATGAGGTTGCGGGTTCGATCCCTGGCCTCGCTCAATGGGTTAAGGATCTGGCGTTGCCGTGAGCTGTAGTGTAGGTCACAGACATGGCTCAGACCCCATGTTGCTGTGGCTGTGGCATAGGCCGGCAACTACAGCTCTGATTAGACCCCTAGCCTGGGAACCTCCATATGCTGAGGGTGCAGCCCTAAAAGATAACAAACAAACAAACAAAGAAGGCCAAATATTGTTTTGTTCAAATGCCACAGTTATTTTCATTTAAGAGCCTTTCTTTCAAAGCCACTTCTCTTCACAACAGTAGTGCTCTGGCAGTGAATTAAGTGGTCTAGGGTCCGATGAAATTGTGGCTAACTTCTGGTCCCAATCTGGAATGTAAAACAAATTAATGATTTATTTTAAGACTACTAAATTTTAACACAGCGTCCTTTCAATAACAATTGTGGACAAGAACCAAATAACAGGATTTAAGACAAAGGAATATATTTAAAAGACGTGGAAAGAAGGACAGTCAAGAGGTTATTTCTGAGGAGCTCCCATCGTGGCTCAGAGGTAATGAACCCAAACAGTATCCATGAGGATGCAAATTGGTTCTCTGGCCTCGCTCAGTGGGTCAAGGATCTGACACTGCCCTGAGCTGTGGTCGAAGACACGGTGGCATCTGGTGTTGTTATGGCTGTGGTGTAGGCCGGTGACTACAACTCCAATTTGACCCTTAGCCTGGGAACTTCCATATGCTGTGGGTGTGACCCTAAAAAGCCCCCCCCCCAAAAAAAAAGTTATTTCTGTGATTCAATCTCTGATTAAGAGGCACACTATTGAATTATTCCATAATGTAAATGAAATGTAATAAAGCCCATACATCTGCATTTTGACATCCTAATTCTAGACCCACACCCCACCTCAAACCCTGCCTTATAAATAGGCTACATTGCAGTCATCTTTGTATCAAACTAGTTACCATCCCTTAATTCGAACCCATCGGAGTTCTGTCATGTTTTATAATCCCTTGCGTAGACTCACCAACACTTCTGCTTAACTAAGGAGCTGGGTTGAAGACTGAAATCATTGTGTCTACACCTAATGAACCAAAGACCAGAGTGTTTCAATGACAGCACTGTAACCAAACTTTATCAAGTACCGTGTTATATATACCCTGCATTGGGTTTTTTTACTTAAACCATAAACCCTGATATGCACAATAATCCTCAGAGACCCACTGGTATTATCCCCACCTCAAAGAGATTAACTTGCTCAAGGTTACAGCACTTGTGGGAGGAGGAACCCACATCTGAGCCTGGATCACCAGGCCACTAAAATCCCTCATCTTTTCACCATTCTTGCCCCCTTCCACAGCACTTCAACAGCGTTTAAAGAAACCAACATTTCTTGATATGAAGAATGGGCAACATTTCATTTACCCAGAGAATACGATTAGAAATGTCATCTCTGGGTGTTCCTGTTGTGGCGCAGGGGAAATGAATCCAACTAGGAACCATGAGGTTTCGGGTTCGATCCCTGGCCTTGCTCCGTGGGTTAAGGATGCGGCGTTGCCGTGAGCTGTCGTGTAGGTCGCAGACGCAGCTCAGATCTGGCATTGCTGTGGCTGTGGCATTGGCCAGCAGCTGCAGCTCCTATTTGACCCCTAGCCTGGGAACTTCTATATGCCGCGAGTGCGGCCCTAATTAGACAAAAAAAAAAAAAGAAAGAAAGAAAGAAAGAAAGAAATGTCGTCTCTGGGATTTCCCATTGTGGTGCAGTGGAAACAAATCTGGCTAGCATCGTTGAGGACTTGGGTCCAATCCCTGGCCTTGCTCAGTGGTTTTAATGATCCAGCATTGCTATGAGCTGTGGTGTAGGTCACAAATTCGGCTTGGATCTGGCGTTGCTGTGACTGTGGTGTAGGCTGGCAGCTGTAGCTCTGATTGAGCCCCTAGCCTGGGAACTTCTATATGCCCCCGGCGCAGCCCCCCCAAAAGCAAACAAAACAAAACAAAAAACCCCAAAAAACTCAGTTAAAAGTCTCAGTCTTTTGCCTGTCTGATAGTTGTTTATAAAACAATTGCCACCTAAGTGTCTTTCGAAATCCATCTAACTGTGCTGCCTTCCCTCATTGGTTGCCTAAAGCACTGGCTCCTAATTAAGCTGCACAATGTGGAGTTTTACAAATTATTGATGCCCAGGATTGCCTCCCTCCTATTGGGAGATTCTAACGTGATTGGTGATGGGTATAGGCTGGGCATCTGAATTTTTAAGCGATGCAGTAGGAGGTGAAGAACCATCAGCCTAACCATGGCAGTTGCCGCCTGACCCTCCACAGCCAATCTTTGCCCCACTGTCCTCCCCATCCTGTGTCACCAAGCTAGTGCCCTGTGGGGCTCCCGGGCACACAAGCCTTTCCGTGTCCTCCATTGCTTGTTTTTAGGGAATAAGCCTCAGCCTCCATGCCCTTCCCTGAGTTTCCAAAGGGCAGTTGCTCATCAGGGAAGGGAGGGGATGCAGAGACCTGGGAGGAGCCGTCAAGACACAATAGTGCAGCCTTGGGACAGGGTCCTGGCTCCTCCTTAAGGAAGATACAGAACAATGTCTTTGAGCCTTTCTGCAGAACTGAAGCCCCCAGCAAATGGAAGAACCATTTGATGAAGGATTTTTCATTCCAGGAAGGAGGACCACCAGAACCAGTCCTGGGGCCACTAAACACCAACTTTGAAAGACAATGCAAGCTTGCCTCTACCCAGATCCTTGTCTGCAGCCCTAGGTCCACTCCCCAAACTATAAAACTACCTCCTAACCCCTTCCAAAGGGGGCACAATCTTTAAGGTATTAGCCTGGCAAAGCTGTCTTTTTCTTCTTCACCCAAAACTCTGTCTCCGCATTTCTATTCAGCAATGGCAGACAGAGGCCAAGTTTCAGCAACACCTACCCCACTTTTTGTTGCCACAGTTAAGAGTGATCTCTTCAAAATACAATTTTACGTATGTCATCTCCACCCTCCTCAAAACTTTTCAATAGTTTCCATTAATCTCAGGCCAGAAGCTCCAAACCCCAAAATGGCCCGTAAAGCCCACCTTGTTTGGATCTTGCCATCGCTTTAGCCACATCTTGCTCCCCCAGTCTTGATTTCTGGGCTCCAACACACTCATTTTTTTAATGTCCTCAAACATGTCATGATCCTACCCCAGTGCCTTTGCACATGCACTACTCTCTGTGTATTCCTAGCCTAACCTTTGGCTCATCTTTCAGGTCTCAGCTCATCATTTCCCTATGTTCCTATAGCACCATATAAACAATGCTTCATAAAACTTATGACAGGTGAAATTTTCTACTTTTATACTTATTTCTATGCTGGTTTTCCAGATGCTCCTTAAATGTAGAAACTTTGTGTCTATTTCTGCTTCACACAATGTTGCTGAAATCTTGCACACTGACTCCTCTCAAATTAGTCACTGAAGGAATATGAATGAATGAAAATGGGCTTGACAGCAAATCCATCACCAAGTTTAATTGATGTCAGCTCCAAAATAACTCTGGAACCCATTTATTCCTTTTCATCTTCTCTGCTGGCCCAAGCCACCATTATTGCTGTCCTCAACTTGCTAAAGAGTTTCCTCACTGGTCTGCACACCCCTCCCTCTCATTCCTCTCCAGACAGTGTCTTAACAGCAGCCAGACCGATCTTTTTAAAATACAAATAATATGCTACTCCTATGTTCGGAATTCTTCCAAGTCTTTTTTTTTTTTTTTTCCCCCCCGCTCTTTTACGGCCACACCCGCAGCATATGGAGGTTCCCAAGCTAGGGGTTGAATCAGAGCTGCAGCTGCCAGCTTACACCACAGCTGCAGCAATGCCAGATCCAAGCCGCATCTGCGACCTACACCACAGCTCAGGGCAGCGCCGGATCCTTAACCCACTGAGCGAGGCCAGGGACCCAACCTGCGACCTCACGGATACTAGTCAGATTCTTAATCCACTGAGCCACAACGGAACTCCCAAGTCTTTCCATTGTTCTTAGAACAGAATCCAAACCACTTAGCACTCTCACCATACTGAGACCATGCTGCACTGGCCTCCTTTCTGTTCCTCAAACACGCCGAGCCCTTTCCAGCGTTTAGGCTTTAGCCCCTTCCTGTTTCTTTTTCCTGAAATGCTCTTGAGATGATTCATTCTTTCTTTCCAGAGCTCAGCTCAAAGTATGTGGAGGTTTCCATGGCTGCTCTATTCGAAGTCACCTCCTTTGGCGACGCTCATCACTCTGTTTACCTCCCTCTAAACTTTTCCTCCTGCACCCAGACACACACACACCCTTATCCCGGCACCGTGACTGGTCCCAGACATGCTCCCTGATAGGAAAAGCCCAGGGAAGATACTTAACCTGTGACCTGGGCAAGGACGAGCTCAGGGAGTAAGAGCTCCCAGTCTGACTTACCAGTCTTGTAAAACGTCAGAGAATAGTCTCTTTGGTAAGAAGTTTCTTTATGCCACGGTTCGGCAGGCTTCGCATGTCTTCGAGAACAAATATATTGAATGAGAGTTTGTTGGTCTAATTGAGGCCGATACTGATTTTTGCTCTTGGGCGGAATCTCCAAGTCTATCAGAGGTCTACATGAAAATAGAAATAGGGAGTTCTCATCGTGGTGCAGCGGAAACGCATCCAACGAGGAACCATGAGGTTGCGGGTTCGATCCCTGGCCGCGCTCAGTGCGTTAAGGATCCAGAGTTGCTGTGATCTAGGGTGTAGGTGGCAGGCATGGCTCAGATCTGGCATGGCTGTAGCTGCGGCTGTGGCCGGCAGCTGTAGCTCCGAAGTGACCCGTAGCCTGGGAACCTCTATATGCCGCAGGTGTGGCCCTAAAATTTAAAAGACCAAAAAAAAAAAAAAAAGAAAGAAAGAAAATAGAAATCACTTACTGAATACCCACCCGGTAGAAGAGAAGCATTCGGTTTTCTCATCAGCTGGAATCTATTCCCTAGATGTAGCCAGAAGCCTACGGAGAGAGTATGGGCAAGACTCCATACCTCCAAGGCTACAGCCTGGTGAAGCTGGCAGCTGATGGCTCAGGGATTCCAGACCCCTGGTTCCTCCCTTTAAGGTCCCTCCCCCTTCCTGATCACACGTCACAGAAGGTGTCCTCCATCGAAACTTCCCCTGGATCTGCTCCTGCACGGCCATGTCCCATCCTCCAGATCTTCCCAACGCCCTTTTGCAGTGTAATTTTTCTATGGATGTTTGATTCCCTTAGAGAACCAATACTTTATTTTAGCCAAACGAATCACTGCGGTATGCATTGGTGTTTGATGAACCTGAAATCAATTATAACCTTTTTATACCTCCACGCAAATGAGTCCTCTCTGAAAATAAACGTAAAGACTCAAAATACCATGGTGAAATATCTGCATACACCTGTGGGGGTGTACACTCACTGGTGCTACTTGTTTGGGGATACTTTGGTAATACGTATTCATACCTTTAAAATGTATATATTTTGTCCTAGAAATCCCAGAGATTAGGAAGAGCAACAAAGACTTAGCTCTAAGAATGCTTGTCAAAGTATTTTTATAATAATAAAAAGAGTGGAAACAACCGCCATGTGAAAAAAAAAATTATTTAGACAATGATATAGACATATACAAAAATACAATGCCATCATTAAAAGCAATGCTGTAAAATTATAACTTTTCACAATATGTTATTATTATTATTATTATTATGCTTTTTAGAGCCGCACCCGTGGCACGTGGAAGTTCCCAGGCTAGGCACTGAATCGTAGCTGCAGCTGCCAGCCTATGTCACAGCCACAGCAACGAAGGATCTGAGCTGCGTCTGCGACCTACACCACAGCTCACAGCAACGCCAGATCCTTACCCACGGAGCGAGGCCAAAGATCAAACCTGCATCCTCACGGATGAGATTTCTTTCCACTGAGCCGTAACAGGAACTCCTATTATTATATTTAAAGAAAGAGTCCAATTGAATTACATACTTTAAATAAATGTTGTGTTAACATAAATTACCTCAATAAAACTATTATATGGAGTTCTTTCTTGAGAAAGAAGAATGGAATTGGAGGAATCAGGGTCCCATGGACTTGGAGAACAGACTTGTGGTTGCCAAGAGGAAGGAGGAAGAGAATGGGATGGACTGGGCGTTTGGGGTTAGTAGATCTCAACTATTGTACTTGGAGTGGATAAGCAATGGGATCCTGCTGTAGAGCCCAGGGAACTCTATCTCGTCACTTGTGGTGGGACATGGTGGAGGATAATGTGAGAAAAAGAATGTATATGTATGACTGGGTCGCTCTCCTGTACAGCAGAAATTGACAGAACATTGTAAATCAGCTATAATAAGGAAAAAAAAACTTAAATAAAAAAGAACTACCAGCAATCCCACTCCAGGACATATGTTCAGACAAAGCTATAATTAAAAAAGACACATGCACCCCTATGTTCTTAGCAACACTATTTGCAATAGTGAAGACACGGAAATAAACTAAATGTCCATCAACCGATAAATGCATAAAGAAAATGTGGTCTATACACACACACACACACACACACAATAGGATATTACTTGGCCATTAAAAAAAAAAGGAAGAATGCCATTTACAGCGACATGAATGGACCTAAAGATGATCCTATTAAAGGAAGTCAGACAAAAACAAATATCATACGATGCCACTTATATGTAAAATTTAAAAAGGACACAAATGAGTTTATTTACAACATGGAGACAGATTCACAGACCTAGAAGACAAATTTATGGTTACCAAAGGGGAAAAGGGGGTAGGGCTAAATTGGGAGTTTGGGATGAACAGATACACACTACTGTATATAAACAAACAACAAGGACCTGCTGTGTAGCACAGGGAACTATATTCGATATCATAATTTATAATAGAAAAGAAGCTGAAAAAGAATATGTATGTATACCTGAATTACTTTGTTCTGTGCCTGAACCTGAACTAACACAACATTGCAAATAAACTCTACTTCCCTGTGAAAAAAAGGGTTCAGGAAGCTTTCTCTTCTCACCTTGGAGATCTCTTCACACTATAAGCAGAGTGGAGTCTTGCGAGCTGCCCAGGGTAATAGCCATGGATGTCCTTTCCTTGATGAGCAATGAATATACTAGTGGGGGAAGTAAAATAAAGAAAAAAGCAATTATTAGGACTCAATTTTTACAGAAGAATACCAGCTGTGGTGTAATAAAAAAATATATTCAGTCGTGTGTGTGTGTGTGTTTAGGGCTGAACCCATGGCACATGGAAGTTCCCAGGCTAGGGGTCGAATCAGAGCCATAGCCATCAGTCTACACCACAGCCACAGGAGGGTGGGATCCAAGCCAAGTCTGCTACCTACACCACAGCTCATGGCAACACTGGATCCTTTAACCCACTGAGCAAAGCCAGGGATCTAACCCACATCCTCATGGATCCTAGTCACGTTCATTGCCGCTGAGCCATGATGGGAACACCAATATATTCAATCTTTATCCCCAGTTCCTGGCACAAAGATCCTAAAACCCTTGGAATATTGTGATAGGAGTGTCTTTTTTCTTTTTCTTCTTTTTTTCTTTTTAGGGCCACACCTGTGGGATATGGAAATTCTCAGCTAGGGGTCAGATCGGAGCTGCAGCAGCCAGACTACATCACAGGCATAGCAATGCAGGATCCGAGCCGCATCTCTGAACTACACCACAGCTCACAGCAACGCCACTTCTCTGACCCACTGAATGAGGCCAGGGACCAAACCTGCATCCTCATGGATACTAGTCAGGCTTGTAACCCACTGAGCCACAATGGGAACTCCCAGGAATGTCTTTTATTATCCACTTTTTAGGATTTAATTTCCAGGATTCATAAAGAATTATTTGATATGTGAGGTATTAGGTTAAAAATCAGAAAAAAGAAAAAAATAGATCTGACCAGTGAGGCAGATGTCAATCGCTGTTGAAAGCTCAAAATGGGTAAAGGGGGATTTCTTATACTACCATTGTTGTTTTTGTTTTTGCTTTTTAGGGCCGCACCTGCCGGCATATGAAGTTTCCCAGGCTAGGGGTCCAATCGAAGCTACAGCTGCTGGCCTACACCACAGCCACAGCAACGCAGGATCCTTAACCCACTGAGCAAGGCCAGGGATCCAACCCACAGCCTCATGGTTCTAGTTGGATTCATTTCTGCTGCGCCACAACAGGAACTACAACCTTTGATATTTTTACAAACTTTCACAATTAAAAAAAAAAAACACCTTTGATAAGCAAGTATATCGGGGCTAAAAATGAAGAAACACTGTGAAGATCAAAGCACAGGGTGCTTCTAAGCCTGGAGGAGGGACTCTAGCCCTGCCTGGGAGGGCTGGCTTGTGACCAAGTCTTTCTGAGCAGGAGTGAATGAGGTGGAGAGTGGGGGGAAGTCTTCTGAGAAGGTGAGCTGGGTGTGTACAGCTGAGACACGGCTGTGTCCGCGTGCTGGAGAGGGCTGGTGGTGCCCAGACCTTACGGTTTGAAATACGTCTCCTTTTACAATTAATTACTTCCCTCTTAGATTGCAGATAGAGCATTATATGGATGTTTTAAAATTATATATAGTTGGATTACGTTATTTACAGATTTTATTTCAGGGGAGTAATAGAGACATGACAAAACATGTTATACACAAAAACAAACAAGGAAAAAAGGAGCTCCCGTTGTGGCTCAGCAGGTTGCAAACTGGACTAGTATCCATGAGGATGCAGGTTTGATCCCTGGCCTCACTCAGTGGGTTAAGGATCTGGCATTGCCGAGAGCTGCGTATAGGTCGCAGATGTGGCTCGGATCTGGCGTTGCTGTGGCTGTGGTGTAGGCCAGCAGCTGCATCTCTGATTCGACTACTAGCCTGGGAACTTCCATGTGCTGCGGGTGTGGCGCTAAAAAGCAAATAAATAAAATGTATCCATGTAAATGTAACTTGGTCCCCATGCTGTACAGCAGGGAAAAAAACCCAAACAAATAAATAAATAAATAAACAAAAGGAGTGTGTCATCTGAAAGGTTGAGAACCACTGATATAGGTAATAGGCGATTTTTTTTTTTTTTTTTTAAGGTCTGTATCCATAGCATATGGAAGTTCCCAGGCTAGGGGTCGAATCAGAGCTGCAGCTGCCAGCCTACACCACAGCCACAGCAACACCAGATCTGAGCCGTGTCTGCGACTGACACCACAGCTCACGGCGATGCTGGATCCTTAACCCACTGAGCAAGGCCAGGGATTGAACCCGCATCCTCATGGTTCCTAGTCGGAGTCATCACTGCCGAGCCACAACAGGAACTCCGGTAATAAGAGATCTTTGTAGCATTTTTAAAATGAGCCATGATGTAATGTAATTTTGGGGAAAGATAGGGCTGGCAGCCGTGTGGAGAGCAAATTTGAGGACAAATCTCGAAGGAGAAAAACTGCTTAGGAGGCAATCGTAGTAACGTGTGGAGGGACTTTCTGAGCTTCCTGGTGGTGATGCAGCTGGAGACTGAGAGCACTATTAGGAGATGGGGTGGGGGTGCAAGAAGGATGGTCTGAGACAAGGCTGAGGCTTGAGGTTTTGGGAAGAAAGCTGCCATTCCCCTGCCGAGAGCAGGGCACACACATCCTTCCACAGATTCTGAGCGCTCGGTAGGTGTCAGAAGAATTCAAGAGTCAGTGGAAAGTAGTACTTAATCTGGCACGAAGTCGTTCTCCAAATAAGTGCTGGATGGTGAATGGAAACTTAAACTATGCCTCCAGTCCAACCAGTGTTTTTTTTTTTTTTTTGTCTTTTTAGGGTTGCACCTGCAGCATATGGAGGTTCCCAGGCTAGGGGTCGAATTGGAGCTACAGCCGCCAGCCTACGCCACAGCCACAGCAATACCAGATCTGAACTTCATCTGTGACCTACACCACAGCTCATGGCAACACTGGATCCCTAAGCCACTGAGCGAGGCCAGGGATCGAACCCGTGTCCTCATGGATACTAGTCAGGTCCATGACCACTGAGCCACACGGGAACTCTCCAGTGTTTGTTGAATGTGCATAATGTATCCGGACATGGCTGGCTTCTGCAGATACAACGGTGTCCTCATCCTGCTCTTTAGGTGCTGAAATTGTGACCTGAGTAGGTGGGACACACAGGAGGGAGGGACGTCTAAAGTCGGGCAGGTAAATGGGAGCTGGATCCAGTTGAGGGGAATCACAAAAGCCCAGACAGGGCCTGAGCTGGGATGGGGGGCGGGGGTGGAAAGGGGCCAGAGGGGACTTTTCTGTCTAGCTCCTCGGAAAGGGAGCGCTGTAAGCAGGGCGGGTCTGTCTGGATAGGCAAACAGGACCTCAGGGAGCTCTGCTTTGCAGAAAAACCACAGGCTGTCTGGGCCTGCCCAGCAGCTTGGATAAAATGACCAAGCCTGAGTGGTAAATAACAGCAGGGGAGCTAAGTCATAAGAAGAAAGAGGAACTGGCCCAATAATAGGGACCGAATGACTTTTCTGAGTATGGGAGGGGGAGACACAGCTTGCAGAGGGGCCTGGCCGGTTTTTGAGCGTTACCTTGGGAAGATTTACCCTCTGGCCATGGTGTATGTTGTCAGGCAGCCAGCGGGATCCAAGCCGTGTCTGTGACCTATACCACAGCTCACGGCAACGCCGGATCCTTTAACCCACAGGGTGAGGCCAGGGATTGAACCCGCAACCTCATGGTTCCCAGTTGGATTCATTTCCGCCGCACCACGACGGGAACTCCTCCCTCCAGCTCTTTGGGTGGACTTTCCAAGCTCCCCCACCTGGCCTTCACCTCAAATAGGACAGAGGTCCCAGTGAAAAGATTAAATTGTCAGTTGTTTGGAAGACCATTTGCAAGGCCTAGCCTGGCGTGTATGCCCAGAGGCTGCTCAGGTCCTGGCCTCTCCAGCTGGGGGTTGGGTGTGGGATGAAACCGCGAGTAGGAGGAGAGCAGGGCTGGCCTCCGGTGGGGCCCTGGACTCTGCCCAGACCCATGTGCTGGCCTTGGCTCCCAGCGTCTTGAGTCAGCTGTACAAGGGCCTTTCCTTTCCTTTGGCTTCGAGCAGGAGTCCAGGTGTGTCTGATTCAGCGGGGCGGTGTTTACCAGTCCCTGACAGCCTGGCTCTTTGAGGTGGCAGGTTCAGTCCAGACCAGAGCAAACCTGTCCCCTGGGGCAGGATCCAGTCTCAGCTGCAGGCACAGGGGAGGTCACGAGCTTTCATCCCTCGGAAGGTGAAGAACTTGTGCACTGAAAGCTACAAGACGTTGATGAGGAGTTCCCCTTGTGGCTCAGGGGTAATGAACCTGACTAGTATCCATGAGGGCTCAGGTTCAATCCCTGGCCCTGCTCAGTGGGTTGAGGATCTGGCGTTGCCATGAGCCACGGTGTAGGCCGGAACCGGCAGCTCTGTTTCCACCTCTAGCCTGGGAACTTCCATGTGCTGTGGGTGCAGTCCTAAAAAAAAAAAAAATTAAAGAAAACAAACAAATGGAGAGAAAGTCCATGCTCACAGGTTGGAAGCGTTAGCCTGGCAAACATTTCCATGCTATCAAAGCAATCTATCGGTTCGAAGCAAATCCCTATCAACATCTCAATGGCACTTTTCACAGAATCAGAACAAATCATTCTGAAATGAGTATGGCATCACAAAAGGCTGGGATGAAGCTGCCCTGTCTGGGTTGGACCGCAGGCATTACTGCGCATCTTTTGCAGAGATGACCTTGGCTCCTCCTCGCAGTCGCCTTCCCAGGTAAGCGTTACGAGCACCCCCATTACAGAAGAGGAGACTCAGAGGCTCAGAGAGGATAAGTGGGTTTTCTAAATGGAAGTGCCGGAGGCAGGAAAGCCAGTTCTCTGAACGCCACGTCACAGCCAGAGTCATCTCTGTGTCTGTGCCCTGACTTCCTGTGGACAAGATCAGTGTTATTTTTGGGTGAACTCTGGGATGCTCCCACTTGTGGGCAGACGGGAAATCGTCGTCTGGTACCAAAGGAAGAGGAAGAGAAGCAGACGTGGCAGTGTAACCTGAGGCTGCTTTTAGTTCAATAATACAAGTGCATTGGAAGTTCTTGTTGTGGCTCAGCGGTAATGACCATATGATGAGTATCTGTGAGGCTGCGGGTTCGATCCCTGGCCTCGCTCAGTGGGTTAAGCATCCGGTGTTGCCATGAGCTGTGGTGTAGGTCACAGACGAGGCTCGGGACTGGCGTTGCTGTGGCTGCGGCATAGGCTGGTAGATCCAGCTCCGATTGGACCCCCTAGCCTGGGAACCTCCATATGCCGTGGGTGCGGCCCTAAAAAGCAAAAAGAAAAGAAAGTGTATTGTAGGCTCTGAAGTGTGTGCAGTGTGCTAGGTGCTAGGGAGGGATACAGGGATGAGAAATACCGTCTTTCCACACAAGAGTTTATAATCAGATAAGAAAAACCATCCTCAGGCAACTAATCATGTACAATGCAGAACATGCTGCTCCAGCCAGGAGACAGTGGCTCCTGGGGAATACATAGCTCCCAAAGGACATGGGCTAATAAATACAGAAGCTGGGAGGCCACCCTCCCCATGCTCTCATCTCCCAGACATTACTGGCTCCATAAGTCTCCTTAAGGAAGAGGGAAGTTCAGTTTCCTCATCAGCCAAGCGGGGGTGATGACATCTCCGTTAGTTGCATGAGAGTCCACAGGACACGCGCAAATGTCCTTGGTCACTAAAGCAGCCCATCTGCATTAAGTGTGGCTCTCATTCAAGGCACGGTGATCTGACCCCCACAGCTGCCTCTTGATCCCTCAGAAACTGTTTCAACTGATATACATTTTTAAAGTTTTTATTTATTTTGCTTATTAGGGCTGCACCTGCAGCACATGGAAGTCAGGGGTCAGGGGTCAGGTCAGGGGTCAAATGGGAGCTGCAACTGCTGCCCTACACCACAGCCACAGCAACACCAGATCTGAACCGCATCTGTGATCTATACCACAGCTCATGGCAATGCTGGATCCTTAGCCCACTGAGTGAGGCCAGGGATCGAACCTGCATCTTCATGGTTATTGGTCGGATTCGTTACCACTGAGCCACAATGGAACTCCCTCAGTTGATATTTTTAAAATCCATTTATGTCTGACACAAATTCCTTATCTTTTATCTTCCACACCACACTGAGTTTAATCCAGCTGAAATGATCTTTTCAGGAGCATTCTGGCCTCCACAAAACAAATCACACGCAGCCCTGCCCTGAGCAACAGGGGTGATATCATTTGCATCTAATGTAATTCTTTTTTCTTTTTGGGGGGGGCACACTTACAGCTGGTGGAAGTTCCCAGGCCAAGGATCAATCTAGCACCACAGCTATAAAAAGAGTCACAGCAGTGAGAATGGCTGGTCCTTAACCCACTGAGCCACCAGGGAACTCCCGGTATAATTCTTATTATGAGAATTTTGTGTGGCCACTGCTACTTGAGAACCACGAAATATTTAATGTTATTAGGTGTTCCTACTGGTTTGTAATTCAGTGTTCTCTCCGGCACCGCCCCCACCCCGGGTTTTTAGGATGGCATGTATGGATGAAGTGTAAAAGTTTAGTAGAGAGGCAGAGGGCAGGCCTTCTGCAGGAACTGTCAGTCCCTGGGAGGCCAAACCACAAGCACATGACAGAATGAGTTTTTCTCTTTGATTCATTCATTTTCCTTTTTTACACATGATGGAATGAATTTTTTTCATGGATCCATCCATTTTCATTTTTTTTTTTTTACAAGTGCTCGCAGAGGGCCCACCCTGCAGGGAGGTCTGCTCAGCAGAGTGGCCTACAGTGGTGAGCTGCGGAGAGGCAATGTCCAGAAATGTCAAGGGCACAGACATCAACACCGACCACTGGGTTCAAATCCCACCTCTGCCCGTTTACTACTGTGGGATCTTGGGACAGTCACTTAACCACTCTGCGCCTCAGGGTCCTCCCAGTCGTGGTGAAGATTAAATGAGTGACTAAGCACCTAGCACAGCGATCGTCAGTGTTAACAGTAAGAGCTGCATACGTGTTAGCTGTTACTCCAGTGGGTGAGGCTGGACAGGAAATAAAGAAACACAGGAAATAATTGGACGTGGAGTGGGGGTGTAGCCACAAAGGAAACCAGAAAGGCTGAGAGAGAGAGGTGGAGGTGGGAGGGGAGCCTAAGACCCCCTCCAGCCCGCGTGGTCAGGCCGGTCCCATCTTCTGCTCTCTGCGCGGCTCACAGAGCTGAGACCTGCTGGGTGAGAGGGGGCCGGTTAAGCAGAGGGTGGGGAAGGCAGGGACATGGGAAGAAGGGACCATGTCCAAAAGCCGCAAGGCATCAAAGAGGGCGGCCTATGGAAGAAGCAGGAGAAAGACCACGGGGTGGGGGCTGGAGGGAGAAGGAGCTTGGAGAGACAGATGGGCAGGGCCAGTTCACGCAGGACTTTGCAGGCCCTGGCACAGGGTTTAGATTTGGGGTGAAAATGCAGTGACAAAGGGTTTTAGGCCGCAGGGGGCTTTGATCCTATTTGTTTCATGGCCTCTCCCTGGCGATGGAGGGTCGGAGGACCAGAGTGGCGGTGGTTGTGGTGAACAGAAGAGAGGCAGTGGTGGTCTGGACCCAGTGGCGGCGGTGGAGACGGAGGCACACATTCCGAGGGAAGACTGATCCTGGAGGCAGAGCTGAGGGACCTGCTGATGGACTGGGCCCACTCTTGCTGCAAGGCAGGAAAGGCACCAAGTGGACCAGGAGCTGCCCCACAGGGAGGACTCAGGTGGTGGGTGGGGGCCCCCGGATGCCTCCTCGGGGGCGCCGATGGATGCGCTTAGGAGGACTGAGCCCAGCTGGCCTGCCCACATCAACTGGGGCTCCTGTGGGCTGGCTTAGGCCAGGCGCAGGGACTCTGACTTGGTTCCATTCAGCATCCAGTAGTGGCTGTGAGGGGAGGTTTGTTTCCATTGCCCCCAGGAGATGAGAACACAGTTAAACAGGCATTTAGAAATTCCCAGGCTAGGGGTCGAATGGGAGCTACAGGCCAGCAGCTGCAGCTCCCATTTGACCCCTAGCCTGCGAACTTCCATATGTGGCAGATGTGGCCCTAAAAAGAAAAAAATTAAAAAAAGAAAAACCATGATGCATTGTCCCAACGCTGCCTGCCAGTAGAACAAGCCAAAGCAGCAGGAAACTGCCTCTGTCTCATTTTCACCTAACAACTCACTCAATGACACCGGACTGGAGGGTCCTAATTCACATCCAGAGCTCTGGCTGGGAGGGAATGCGGAAGGGGCAGTGCTTAGCCTGTGCACTGGTGCAGCGGGAAGGCGCCCTTAGATGGGTGACAAAGAAGACTCTATGCCTAACTTGCACAGCACTTTTTACTTTTTAAATTTTACCTTTTATTTTATTTTATTTTACTGTGTTTTATTTTATTTTATTTTATTTTATTTGCCATTTCTAGGGCCACTCCCGTGGCATATGGAGGTTCCCAGGCTAGAGGTCTAATCAGAGCTGTAGCCATCTGCCTAGGCCAGAGCCACAGCAGCATCGGATCTGAGCCATGCCTTCGAGCTACACCACAGCTCACGGCAACGCAGGATCCCTAACCCACTGAGCAAGGCCAGGGATCAAACCCGCGTCCTCATGGTTCCTAGTCGGATTCGTTACCACCGAGCCACGACGGGAACTCCACTTTTTTAATTTTTAAAATTACTTTTTATTTATTTGCTTTCTAGGGCCACACGCCGGGCATATGGAAGTCCCCAGGCTAGGGATCCAATCGGAGCTGTAGCTGCCAGCCTACACCACAGCCACAGCCACGCCAGACCCGAGCCTCATCTGTGACCTGTACCACACAGTGCATGGTAACACCAGATCCTTAACCCACTGAGCGGGGCCTGGAATCGAACCTTCGTCCTCATGGATACTAGTCAGGTTTGTTTCCACCGAGCCACAAGGGAACTCCGGATTTTTTTTTTTTTTTTTTGCAACTTTCTCTAAACCCAAAGAAGCTCCACTAGGAGCTCTGGCAGCAGTGATATCTCACTCAGGAACAACAGGGAGAGGCACTTCCAGTTCCCCAGGGGTTGGTCTGTCTGCCTTGCCACAGCTCTGGAGGCACCTGTCTCTGGAAGAACATTACCTGGGTGGGATCCCTGGGCGGCGGTCAATAAATTCTCGTAGGCGGATGGCAGTCATGATGGATAAAACTCTGAGAAAAAGAAAAAAATTAGAGTGAGGTTTCATATGCGAGCTTACACACATTTCCAAGCATGAACTATCTAGGACCACACAGTCTGTCTTGAAAGTGGAAGGACCATCCACAGCTTCTGCTAGACTATTTAGGGGAGGAAATAGATGCTTAAAGAAGCCAAAAGAAATGGAAAGCATGAGTCAATACAGATACACGTAAAAAGTGCTGGGCGTTGCCATGAGCTGGGGTGCAGGTCGCAGACGAGGCTTGGATCCCGAGTTGCTGTGGCTGTGGTGTAGGCTGGCAGCTGCTGCTCTGATGCGACCCCTAGCCTGGGAACCTCCATATGCCATGGGTGAGACCCTAAAAAGCAGAAAAAGCAAAAAAAAAAAAAAAAATCCCAATGAGGGCAGAGAGCTTGTCGGTTGCATTCACGGCTATAACTCCAGGGCCAAGGAAAATACCTAGCATGCAGTGGACATTAAACACATATTTATTTGATAACTAAATGTGCTATAACTTATATGAAACCTAGTCCCCTAATGTTGGACATTTTGTCATGCTGAACTGCTATGTGAATAGTTTTGATTCCACTGAATTTATTTCTTAAGATTCATTCCTAGAAGGCAGTCAAAGTTAGGGCATCTTTATGGCGCTTCCTTAGCAGGATTTTAGCCACTTCCAGCAATTAATGTTGGCCCCTAAATCACTACAGTTAGACTCCTAGGCACAGAAATTAAACTTTCCTTTTTTTAAAAAATTTTTAAAAAATGATAGTTGGTTTACACTGTTCTGTCAATTTCTGCTGTACAGCAAAGGGACCCGGGTTTGCATATACATACATTCTTTTTTCTCACATTGTCCTCCGTCATGTTCCATCACAAGTGATTAGATATCGTTCCCTGTGCTCTGCAGCAGGATCTAAACTTTCCTAATAGAATTTTTTACTATGCTGATGTTCAGAAAGTAAATTAAGGTTTAAATGAATACAAGATACACATTCCATAAACTTCCTCAAGGTTCATATTCAACACGCTGACTTCAGGAGCAAATATATAATATTGCTGACTTTCTCAGCAACTGTTGTTATTATAGACTATATCATGGATCAAATCAAAGTTTTATAAAATACAGTAACATCGTCAAAACCCTGATAAATTCCGCCCATTTATGGCAATATTTCTTAGCAAGTCATGAAGGAACTTTCTCAGCTAGAAAAGGACCATTCATAAAAACCTACTCCTAAAATCATATTTATGTATTTATTATTATTATTATTTGTCTTTTTAGGGCCACACCCGTGGCATATGGAGGCTCCCAGGCTAGGGGTCAAATTGGAGCTACTACAGCTGCTGGCCTATACCACAGCTCATGGCAATGCCGGATTCTTAACCCACTGAGTGAGGCCAGGGATCAAACCTGAATCCTCACAGATACAAATTTGGGTTCCATACCGCTGAGCTACAACGGGAACTCCCTACATTTTATTTGATTCAGTTCTTGTAAGAGTCCTGAGAGTTGTTTGTTATTATCCTGAATTTATAGAAGATGTCAAATTACATATTTAAGGTCCTACAGCCAGTAAACAAACAAACAAACAAATCCAGATCTGGAGGTCCCGGGTGTCTCAGCAGATTCAGGATGCAGTGTTGTCTCTGCTGTGTTGTAGGATTGATCCCGGGCCTGGGAACTTCTGCATGCCGTGGGTGCAGCCAGAAAAAAAAAAAAAAAGAAAGAAAGAAAAGAAAAGAAAAATCCAGATCTGCCTGACTCCAAAGCCCATTCTCCTTCTCCTCTAGGGCTACTGATTCATTGATTCACTCAGTACACACTTATTGATCAACTGCTTTGCTTGTCACTATACCAGGTACTAGGGAAGAAGCATTGAGCAAAAGGTTCTGTTCTCATGTTATTTATGTGACAGAGGAGAGGACATCGGATATTAATATTAATCACAGAGTCTCTCCAGTCAGTGTAAACTTTTTTTTTTTTTGTCTTTTTGCCTTTTCTAGGGCCGCTTCCGAGGCATATGGAGGTTCCCAGGCTAGGGGTCAAATCGGAGCGGTAGCCAGCGGCCTACGCCAGAGCCACAGCAACATGGGATCTGAGCCGCGTCTGCAACCTACACCACCGCTCACGGCAACACCGGATCCTTAACTCACTGAGCAAGGCCAGGGATTGAACCCACTGAACCTCATGGTTCCTAGTCGGATTCTTTAACCACTGTGCCACAAGGGGAACTCCTCCAGTCAGTGTAAACTTAAAGCTCAATAACTGCTAAAACAGAAACCTTTGACAAGTTAGCTTTCAGGCAGTTGAGGGGCTTTGTCCCTTCTCTTATCAGAATTCTAAAGGAAAAGATTCTAAGAACAGACAAAACCACACTGGCTTCAGAAACCCTGGACACATTCCCTGATAAGAAATTTGTCAGATGCTCTTTGCTTGGAGAAGGGCTTTTGGATCTTTAGAAAACATTTTATTTTATTTTTTATTTTATTTTGCTTTTTAGGGCTGTACCTGTGGCATATGGAGTTTCCCAGGCTAGGGGTTGAATTGGAACTGTAGCCACTGGCCTATACCCCAGCCACAGAAATGCTGGATCCGAGCCACATCTGTGACCTGTACCACAGCTCACGGCATCGCCAGATCCTTCACCCACTGAGTGAGTCTGGGGATCGAACCTGTGTCTTCATGGATGCTAGTCAGATTTGTTTCTGCTGAGCCACGACGGGAACACATAGAAAACAGTTTTAAAAATTGGCATCCAAGAGTTCCCACTGTGGATATTATCCATAAGGTTGTGGATTTGATCCCTGGCCTTGCTCAGAGGGTTAAAGATCTGGCTTTGCGGTGAGCTGTGGTGTAGGTCACAGAAGCAGTTCAGATCTGGTGTTACTGTGGCTGTGGTGTAGGCTGGCAGCTGCAGCTTCGATTAGACCCCTAGCCTGGGAACCTCCATAGGCCACAGGGGCAGCCCTAAAAAAAAAAGACCGAAAAAAAAAAAAAAGTTGGCGTCTACTCTTAAGGTAGAAAAGAGTTAAAAATACTATTTGTGAAATCAAAGGTTGAGCCCTTCCAGTACAAATGTCAAGTGGAAACAGCAGCGATTCCCTGGAAACTGTAATCAGCCTGTGAACCTCAATTAAATAACCAGCAAGTGAATATTAATTAATCTGCCCCAAGAAGGGGCAGGGATGGGATCCTGGAGTCACTTATCTAGTAATTTTGTATTATGGTATCCAGTAATTGTATCTTGTCATGTTATTTATCTAGTAATTTTTGGAAGAGTTAGACGAATCGTCAGGGAGTGGCCTTTACACCGGTGTGTGAATGGCAGCATCATTTTCTAGATGAACCTGACAGCACCAGAATCTCGGGTGTCCCCTTTCCTTGGACGTCTGGCCTCTGTCCTCCTGGCCCTGGGGAAAGCCACACCCTAGTAATCTGACAGTGCACAGAAGGTGTGGGGTGATGGCTTTCTTAGAGTTCCTTGAACCCGCCCTGGCTAGGAGGATGACAGCAGCCTTGCTGGCCGCAGGCTGGCTCTTGTGGCTGGGGCGGTTGCTCCCAGCTGCCTTTGAGCAGGTGTGTCGTAAGAGGATTTTAGAAAATGCTTTTCGTAACCGAATTACTTTGACGGTCCCCTATGGCTTCTGTGTGCTCAGGAAGCCAGCCTCCCCGGGTCAGGCAGGTTGGTTACCTGCTGGCTCCCTTCCCCTTCCGCACCCCTGCACCCACCCAGCCCCCCAATAATTCCATGAATCCTGCTGTTTAAATGCGTTCCCTTTCCTCCTTCTCTAGGCTAAATTCTACCCGTTTCTCATGGCCTCAGTCAAATCCTTTACCATCTCCTACAAGGACTGAGTTCCATAGGGTCTGCTCTTTGTCCCCAAATTCCCAGAGCCCTTGATTATTTCTTTCTTTTTTTTTTTCTTTTAGGGCTGCACCTGCAGCATATGGAAGTTCCCGGGCTAGGGGTCTAATCGGAGCCGTAGCCACCGGCCTACACCCCAGCCACAGCAATGCCAGATCTGAGCTGCGTCTGTGACCTACACCACAGCTTACAGCAACGCTGGATCCTTAACCCACTGAGTGAGGCCAGGGATCCAATCCTCAACCTCATGATTCCTTTGGATTCCTTCCCGCTGCGCCACGATGAGAACTCCTTCAGGCTATGTTCTTGTATCATAAAGAGCCAGACACCTTAACATAGGTACATCTTATTTCTAAGAAAAAATCTTGAGCTAAAACTATTTAAATAACTCAAAGCTGGGGTTCCTGTCGTGGCGCAGTGGTTAATGAATCCGACTAGGAACCATGAGGTTGCAGGTTTGATCCCTGGCCTCGCTCAGTGGGTTAACGATCCGGCGTTGCCGTGAGCTGTGGTGTAGGTTGCAGACGCGGCTCGGATCCGGCGTTGCTGTGGCTCTGGCGTAGGCCGGTGGCTGCATCTCTGATTGGACCCCTGGCCTGGGAACCTCTGTGTGCCGTGGGAAGCGGCCCTAGAAAAGACAAAAAAAAATAAAAAAAGAAATAAATAAATAACCCAAAGTTGAGAGGTCTGAATATTCCCATTCCCAAAGAATTTGTGGCTTTACAAAATGGTTTGCCGCAAAATGTCTGTGCGGTCCTGCCTCTAGAGGGTTTGCTGCAAAATGTCTGTAAGTTATGAGGTCCTATCTCTGGAACACCCCGAAATGCAAGCAGCTATTTAGTGATGCAGTCCCTAAGCGAGAGAAGAGAAAGAGGTGGCGGAAGCCAGGTGGGAGGGGTACAGCGGGTAGCCAGCGTTACCTGCTTGGGCTGCTGTGGGTAGAGACGTCTTTGTTCTTAGAAGCAGCCCTCTGAGGACAACGGTGAGGTGAGCTGCCTGCTGGTGTAGGAACTAAGTGCAGAGGCTCCCTGCAGAGTTAGAGCCCTGGGTCCTTTACATCATCCAGAGGGTATTGTGATGCACTGGGGTTAGAAAGTTTTGCTGGCTAGTGCCTTTCGGGTCTTGGGCTTGTAAAAAAGCAGAGATCCTTGGTCTCCGTGAGAGCCCAGCTGTGCATGAAAAAAGCGATAAAGGAATTCCCCTTGTGGTGCAGCAGAAACAAATCCAACTGGGAACAATGAGGTTCCATCCCTGGCCTCGGTCAGTGGGGTAAGGATCTGGCGTTGCTGTGAGCTGTGGTGGAGGCTGCAGACATGGCTCGGATCCAGGGTTGCTGTGGCTGTGGTGTAGGCTGGCAGCTGTAGCTGCAATTCGACCCCTAGCCGAGGAACCTCCACATGCCACGAGTGTGGCCCTAAAAAGCAAGCAAGCAAACAAACAAACAAACGAAAAAACCCATAGGACATAGCTATTGGGAAACAGAATAAGGCAGCCATTCTAACTGCCTCCTTCTTTCCTTCCTTTTTTGGGGGTGGGGGTGGTGGCGCATGGCAACACCAGATCCTTAACCCACAGAGTGAGGCCAGGGATTGAACCTGCAACCTCATGGACTCTATATCGGGTTCTTAACCTGCTGAATCACAATGGGAACTCCTCCACTGCTTTCTATTTACATGATGAAGACATTTTACTGTTATATGAGGCTTCTGTAAAAATGCTTTTACCAGCTGTATTTGTTTGATTGTCACAACAAACCAAGCAATGGGAAAGTCTGTGAAGGATCCTCAAGTAATAGACTGTCACCTGAGTCATAAAATCATATGCTTGTTATGGACTGAATATGTCATCTCAAAATGTGTATGTTCGAACCTTATTCCTCAAGGTGATGGAATTTAGAGCTGGGGCCTTTGGGAGGTAATTAGGGTTAGATTAGGTCATGAGGGTGGGGGCCCTGTGATGGGTAAAATATCCCTGTAAGGAAACAAAGAGAAGAGCTCCTGTCCTGGCTCAGTGGGTTAAGAACCTGACTAGTATCCATGAGGATGAGGGTTTGATCCCTGGCCTTGCTCAGTGGGTTAAGGATCTGGTGTTGCCTTGAGCTGTGGTGTAGGTTGCAGATGTGGCTCAGATCCCGAGTTGCTGTGGCTGTGGGGTAGGCTGGCAGCTGCAGCTCCGATTTGACCTCTAGCCTGGGAACCTCCATATGCCGCAGGTGCTGCCCTAAAAAACAAAAAAGGCAAAAACCAAAAGAGACACATTAGCCAGCACCTTGATCTTGGACTGTTCACCTTCCAGAACCATGAGAAATACATTTTTGCTGTTTACGCCGCCCTGTCTGTGGGAGTCTATCATGACAGCCCGAGCTGACTAAGACAATCCATCCTGTTCTCCTGCCTTCCAGCCATAACCCTCTGCTTCCTGATTAATTTAGTCCTCGACAGCCCGTCACCAAGTCATAAATCTGAGCATCACTTAATCCTGCTCTCTGCTCCATCGCTAGTATCTTGCTCACGGAGTTCAGTTCTTTCTCTCACTGGTCTTATTGCTGCTCTCACCTCCCCCTTGACTGGGGTGCGAAGCCTCCCCAGTGCCCAGCCCCCCTCCTCCTTGGCTAATGCAACCCCAGTGTGGTTAGGGTTGCCAGAGGCCCAGCTCAGGGCATGATTCATGACTTGACTGCAGGCGATGGTGACTTTTCTGTCCTTCCTCACAGCTTGGAGTGGCCTTGGGATGTGGTCCTGCCAGTGGGACAAAACAGAGTCTGCTGGGGGTGGGGTTTGCTGAGCAGTTTTTCCTTACTGAGCAGGGAGGTGTCTTTTCCCACCCAGCCCTTCCCTGAACACATGTTTGGAGCCACTTCGAGGTTGACGAAGGCCAGGCAATCTCATGTGGTTCCTCCTGGATCTAGAATGCTTCTCCCGCTTGGTCTGCCTGGCTAACTTCTATTCATTCTTTTTTTTTTTTTTTCTTTAACCACTGCACCCGAGGCATGTGGACATTCCCAGGCTAGGGATCCAATAGGAGCTACAGCTGCTGGCCTACACCACAGCCACAGCAACCCCAGATCTGAGCTGCATCTTCAACCTACACTGCAGCTCGTGGCAATGCCAGATCTTTAGCCCACTGAGCAAGGTCAGGGATCGAACCTGCATCCTTATGGATACCTGTTGGGTTCATTACTGCTGTGGCATGACAGAACTTCTTCCCCAGTGCTTTTTTTAATGGACTGCAGTTTGCAGGAGTTAAGGAAGTAAATGCTTTGCTGATGTCTTGGGCTCAAGCGTGCTGCTGTTCCTGGCTGTGTAGTGACAGGTGCATATGCTCGGTGGCATCAGGTGGACCCAGACGTCACTTGGCCATCTGGCCACTTGGACTCTGGATAAGATTGCTTCAAGCACATAATACCATGATATGAGGAAGTCCAAAGCCCTGTCAAGATTTCTGTGAATTTGGACCTAGAGACATAGCAGGGGAGGGTTATGTTCTTATGCCATTTTTCACTTTAAATTTCAGTTTCTTCACAGCTTAACATCCTCAGGGAACACTATTTCCATCTAGAATTCCATACCCAAACTGTCATTCAAGCGTGAGAGTAGAATGACGATCATCTTCTGCTAAGCATGGTCTTAAGCCTTTGACTTCTTGTGCATCGTCTCTTAAGGAAATTTCTAGAGTACAAACTCTCCCCAAATCCAGACTATATCAAGAAAGAAGAAGCCAGAGAATCCAGAAATGGAGTTGAAGAGAGGAGGGAGACAAAAGCAGGTCTCAGGATCACGGTGAAAGGTGATTCCGAGGCAACATCCCAGCAGCATGACTGGAGAGCAACCAGCAGAGCTGAGAGGAGGTGGGAGCTCAGGGTGGGGCGGGGGGAGGTGAGCAGGGCGAGGGAGGGGGGAGTTGAAAGCGGCAGCAACACAGCAAAGCTCAGCAGAGATGACTGGGTGGTCTGAGTACATGAAGGGGAGACTGTTCTTCCAAAAGCGACTGGAGACAACTAGTGAGCAAATGGCAACTGTAGCAATGACCAGCCCAAGGAAGGATGCTGAGACCTAGGTTGTCATAGCAACATAGGCAGTGAGTACTGGCTGACTAGGGAAGGGGACCACACTGGGCTCCTGTGCTGAGGAGGAGAACAGATGGGGAACCGATAGATGATAGAGCTGGACAAACAGACTTTGACTTTGTGTATAGGGGGAGGGGTGAGGAACTCAATCATCTAAAACTGAAAAAATGAAAAAAAAATAGTAGAATAAGAATGATATTTAGAAACATAATACACAACAAAGTCTACTGTAATAAGGTATAAGGTAAAAGAATATGGAAAGACATATAGTATAACTGAATCACTTTACTGTACACCAGAAACTAAAACAACATCGTCAATCAACCATACTTCAATAAAAAATAAAAAGTACTAAAAAGAATTCCAGTGTCTTCAATTTATGGGTGTGATTGGAGACGGCTCTTTGTCCCCCAATATCCACTGTATTCTTCCTCTTTAGTAATAGAATCCTCAAGTTTTAGCCCAAGTCAAGATTAACTCAACCAAAAGCCATATAATTTCTCAGCCTTCTTTTTCATTTATTCAAGAAAAGTTATGCCTAGACTAAGAGGGGAGTTCCCGTTGCGGCTCAGTGGTAATGAACCCGGCCAGGATCCATGAGAATGTGGGTTCGATCCCTGGCCTCGCTCAGTGGGTAAAGATCTGGCGTTGCTGTGAGCTGTGAGTCACAGACGAGACTCAGATCCCGAGTTGCTGTGGCTGTGGCTGTGGCCTGTAGCCGCAGCTCCGATTCGACCCCCTTGCCTGGGAAACTCCATATGCCGTGGGTGTGGCCATTAAAAAAAAAGACTAAGAGACAGCTGGAGTTCTCCTGTGGTGCAGTGGGTTAAGGACCTGGAATTATCACTGCAGTGGCTTGGGTCGTTGCTATGGCGCGGGTTCAAGCCCTGGCCTGGAATTTCCGCACACCATGGGTGCTGCCAAACAAATAAACAAAAAGACTAAGAGTTTACAGATGGAGCCCAGCGTGGAAAAGTTGTTCTTTCTAGCAAGGAACCCAATCCAGCACAGATCTGAGGCTCTGGGGATTGAGTTTGGGGGAGGAGAAATGTCGCTGAATTTTTAAAATCAAAAGAGCCAGCAGCTTCCTCTCATATTAGAAAATCCGTGTCTGGGGCTGCTGATTAGTGACATTGAGGTTTGTGGGTTAGGTAATGACTGAGCTGGCTGAAAGCTGTGATGTCTATGCAGGCCCCCTGCCTGGGGATCTCGGTCTCCAGCGGCCTCTGCTTGCGTGAGGATCTTGGGGGCCAGTGAGGTCTGTACCAGCATCAGAAGGCTGCATGGCCAGGTCAGCATTGGTGTGTTTGCTATGGGTCTAACTCTGGCCAAGTCAACGCCAGTGGAGGGGCTTTATGATGTCTCTGGAAAATATCTTTAATTTTTTTCAGTCTTTTTTGTCTTTTTAGGGCCATACCCATGGCATATGGAGGTTCCCAGGCTAGGGGTCTAATTGGAGCCTTAGCTGCTGGCCTACACCCCAGCCACAGCAATGCAGGATTCAAGCCTCGTCTGTGACGTACACCACAGCTCATGGCAATGCCGGATCCTTAACCCACTGAGCAAGGCCAGGGATCGAACCTGCAACCTCATGGTTCCTAGTCGGATTCGTTAACCACTGAGCCACGACAGGAACTCCCTGGAAAATATCTTTAAAGAAAGAGGCATGGCCTCCTCTTTTCTATGGCATGAAAGTGGACATAAGATGCTGGAATTTGAGCAGCCCTGGGACCCTGTGATGGAGGCCATGCATCCAGGATGGTGGAATAGTCAGTTTGAAGACCCTGTGATTGTGGAACCACCTAGACAACCCTTGACCACGGGCCTTTTGACATTGTTTAGGTGACAGCCCATCTGTGCACCACCAAACCCACATATGTGCTCAGCAGGACAAGATCCACTTTCCTTTAAGGCAATCTGGTTTTCAAATAGGACTTTTCCACTTGCATCCATTCATTCTCCTCCATTCATGCTCCCTTCCTTCCTTCCTATTCTCTCATGCATTCGTTCTCTCATCCTTCATTCATTCTTTGAAAAACAGTAAGTATTATATACTAATTCTTCTTTCACTTTGTACTTAGGCAAGGACAGGAATTTGAGCACAAAAACAGTGGCATTGGGAAAAAGTCAGATGTTATCGTGACTAACATCCTTTTTTAGTTCCCAAGCCTCGTGTGGCCTGTAGGGAGCAAGGATTGACTAATAACATGGTTGTCACAACACAATCAGAGTTTACAGTCTTGTTTTTGGAGCTAATAATAACCATGGTAGGATCTGAGTATTTGTATTGTTTTATTGTGGCAACTGGTTTCTCTCCTCTTTTTGCAGCTCTACAGAGCATGGCAGATGAGAGTACATATTTCTCCTTGCCTCCTAGGAAGCTTTGACTACTAGGTCTGGTATTGCTTTTCTTTCAGCTTTTTAGGGCCACACCCACAGCGTATGGAAGTTCCCGGGCAAGGGGTCAGCTTGGAGCTGTAGCTGCCGGCCCACATCACAGCCACAGCCACGCTAGATCTGAGCCAAATCTGCAAACTACACCACAGCTTGTGGCAACTCTAGGTCCTTAAGTGACTGAGCAAGGCCAGGGATCGAACCTGTATCCTCACAGAGACAACATTAGATCCTTAACCCACTGAGCCACAACAGGAGCTCTGGTATTTCTAACACTGATCACTTGGACATTGCCTCCTTGTTACCATGTCATTGGAAAGTTGCAAGACCCTAGAGGGAAAGGCTGCAGATACGAACCTGGAACGCGGACCACAGTCAAAAAGAAAGAAATGCAAAAATACTTCTTTCTCGAGTTCCCTAGTGGCTCAGCAGGTTAAAGATCTGGTGCCTTCACTTCTGTGGCTCTGGTTGCTGCTGTGGCTCAGGTTTGATCCCTGGCCTGGGAACTTCCACATGCTGCAGGTTCAGCCCAACCTCACCCCAACAACAACAACAACAAAATTTGTTTCTCTAAGTTTTGAAATAAGAGTCATACTTGCTCTGTAAGTTCTATTTGTGCAGCACTTACCACAAGCCTAACCTGTTGTAAAGTACTTGATAAGAATGTATTTCTTGGAGTTCCCATCATGGCACAGTGGTTAGCGAATCCAACTAGGAACCATGAGGTTCCCTGGCCTTGCTCAGTGGGTTAAGGATCTGGCGTTGCCATGAGCTGTGGTGTAGGTTGCAGACGCAGCTCGGATCTGGCATTGCTGTGGCTGTGGTGTAAGCCGGCGGCTACAGCTCTGATTGGACCCCTAGCCTGGGAATCTCCATATGCCGTGGGAAGCAGCCCTAGAAAAAGGCAAAAAGACAAAAAAAAAAAAAAAAGAACGTATTTCTCAACTCTCACAATGACACATGGCGGGGGGTGGGGGGTAGTGCAAAACTCATTTTGCAATAGAAGCAAATGAGGCCAGGAAATATTTAATAATTCATCCATAGTTACCCAAGCAGCAAAGATAAAGGCAGGCTCTGAACCCAGGTCTGCATGACCCCAGCCAGGTCTTGCTGTGAACCATCACTTTTCCCTGCCTCCCTCGGGCATCCTTTGAGTATAGTGGGAAGACGGGGGTCAGAAGACGTGGCTGGCACTCAGGGGCCCTCTGACTTTGTCTACATGCTCTGGGCTCTGTTTCCTCAAGGACAGCATCCTGTCCTCCTGTGCAGAGGCCATCATCTCCCCATGACCCAGTCATCCTGCTTCTGTGGCTCGCATCTCTTGGTCTCAAGATGACTGATTAAAGTGGAGAAAACTCCTGGGAGGATTTTATGGGGCGACAGAATAGGTGGGGTCCTGGGGCTCTCGCAGGAAGAGAAGGAGCTGCAGGTAAGAGGGAGCTGCAGGTAAACCATGGTTCCTCTTCCGTCCCAGCCACCTCCCACCGCAGCCCTCGGCCCAGAACTGGGTGACTCAGCACTTGTGATGGGCGACAAGGCTCAAGTTGCCAGAGGAAACCAAACAATTCTTATTTACCAAACTGTCAAAATCCTATCATTGCAATTAAGGAGATAGGCAATTAACTGTGTCTTAATTACAGCAGCTGCCACTTCATCTGAATGCTGTAATTTGCACAGAGAATGGGAGGAGACTTTAAATTAATGTGTGTCTTTAAACAACGAAAAACATTGATGGAGCCTAAAGAAAATTGTCAGCAGTGGTCCCCGAGGCCCCTCCTGACAAGAGGCATTGTTACAAGAGAGCTTGCACGACGCCACAATTTTCCTCTGCCTTTGCTGCCTAACGGCTGCATTCTTAATAAATGCCAGAATGATGTTATTATATCTTCTTTTGTATACGAGGCAATTTGGTGATTTCAATAGCAATATCATCTGTGAAAACGGCAAGTGGCGTCTTCGTTTCTTTTCTTTGTAAACTCAGCTTGGAAACCAAGATTTTCACACAATGGGTTGTTTAAAAATGGACAGAGACACAAGCGATTCACTTTCAGGTTTTCAAGGGTAGTCGCTGCCTTTTATCATCACACGTTGCCTACGAGGAAGCTGAGGCTCAGAGCAGCTGAGAAACTTGCTCAGGCTCCCAGAGCAAGCCCTGAAGTGGCCCAGGCCCAGAGGTGACTCTGGAGCTCGCTTTTCCCCCAAAGGCTGGTGGACAGCCCAAGGTCAAGGTACACAGAGAGGGACCCTGTACGGGGAGAGGACAGAACTGTAACAAGTCTAAGGGGAGCAGCACTTAGAGGTCATGGGGCGTCAGGTCTGGCCAGACTCAGCCGTGAGGCAGGATACGCATGCAGGTGGTCAGTGTAGGCGTTTGGGCTTCGATGCATTCTTTGATACGGCTATTGATGAATATTTGTGGCTTAAGGGCTCCAGGGAGTGACATCCCCACAGGCCTTGTTTACTGTAGGGAGTGTGTCTACCCCCAGATGGACATGAATCCCTAGCCCCCTGAGACTCAGTTTATGGGAAGAAAAGGGCAAAGAAACCATGAGACTTATGGGGCATTTCCACCGCTAAGACCCCTATTGGACAAGGACTGATACAGGAAACTGGGCAAGGCCAATGGGAGAAAGCTGCATCTTTCTGGATCCTACGTTGGTACCCCCGCATCTTTAAGGGATAAAAACCCCTATAGAACAATAGAGAGAAGGGGCTCTTCTCCCTCCACCCAGCAGCCCTGGGGGCTATTTGCTTTCCTGTAATAAAGACTTTGCTTGCTTGCTACCCGTGTGTTCACAGAGTTCATTCTTCGACTGCTGTGAACAAGAACCCTGATTCCGGTATCATCTTTCCAGTATCAACTATGTTTATGCATGTATGCACATATTTTTTTATTTTGCTTTTTAGGGCCCCAACTGAGGCATATGGAAGTTCCCAGGCGAGGGGTCAAATTGGTGTGCAATGCCAGATCCAAGACGGGTCTGCGACCTACACCACTGCTCACAGCGACGCTGGATCCTTAACCCACTGAGTGAGGCCAGGGATCAAACCCGCAGCCTCATGGATCCTAGTCAGGTTCATTACTGCTGAGCCACAACGGCAACTCCCAAGACTGCTGTGTCTAGCGCTGTGCTTCCTTCCCCAGGAGACCCCAGTTGTAAGAACGTAAAGCTTTCAGGCCACACTGACCATACGTCACCCTCTTCGAGGTAGGCAAGCTTGGAAAATGTCCTTCTCGAGTCTGAGTTTCAGTGGCTTCCCTGCGCTTCATCTGTATTTGGGGACTAAATCAGCCTGGCACCCCTGCCGTGAGGATGAGAAGGGATACTGTGTATCAAGGTGGCTGGCCCACCGAAGCCACCCAGCAAACGTCAGCCCATCCCTCCTCCTCCGCACAAGGGGACCTGGCTCAGATCCAGGATGTGTGGGAGGTGGGCAGTTGTTCTGGGCGGTTGCCAGAAAAATAAAAAAAATCCAGGGGCCAGTGATAAGCACTTGACCATGTGTTGGGGTTGGGGGGGAGACAGTCGAGGAGCAAAGTGATGCCCATTTAGCATCTCTAGGGACCAGACCAAGACAGATGACAGAGTACCGCAGACTTGGTGTGGAGTCTGGGATTTGAGTTCGAGGCCCTCCTGCTTCAGGTCAGTGTGATTCCTAGGATTTGTGTGTGGCGCTAAATGGCTGAAGTGGGGGACTGGGCAGCCTGAGAGGGCGAAGTGAAGTCAGGGCTCTGTGCCTGCCAGCCACCTCGCCTTGGCCGGCTGGGTTGGGACAATCCCTTCTCTTGTCGGATTGAACTCTGATCTCTCCCCCAGAAAGACAGAATTTTCGGTGCACAATAATGATTGAGAGAGAACATTACATAATAATAGAGTCGATACCATAAGTACCTTGATGACAGCGTTGAGGATTACAGACAGGAGCTTCCTTGAACTTGCTGACCACGGCCGTGCCCCCGACAGACAGCCTTGGCTTACCTCCTCCCTGCAACTCCCACCAAGGTCAGCATCCAGGGAGGAAGCTACTGTTTATCCTCCGGATCCTGATGTAATCTTGAGGTCTGGCCTGTCTCTCGGAAGAAGGAGCCCCTGAGCTTCTCCATTTGTAACCCACGTAATTACAGAGGCATCACTCATCCAAACACCAGCAGGAGTGCTTCACCCGGGCACTGTGATGCGGCCTCAGAGAGCTGCTAGAAGCTCCCCAGAAAGGAGGGCGGAAGATGAAAGAGCCAATGATGGGGGTGCCAGCGGGGTGCACGACAAAGGAAGGGCCAGAGGGGTCACCCCAGTGAAGCTCTCTTTCTTCTTCTTCTTCTTCTTCTTCTTTTTTTGTTTCGTTTTGTTTTGTGTTTGTCTTTTTAGGGCCACACCCGTGGCATATGGAGGGTCCCAGGCTAGGGGTCCAATCGGATCTGTAGCCCCCGGCCTACACCACAGCAACGCCGGATCTTTAACCCACTGAGTGAGGCCGGGGTTGGAACCTGCGTCCTCATGGTTCCTAGTTGGATTTGTTTCTGCTGTGCCACGATGGAAACTCCCAAAGAAGCTTTTAAAGTGAGAGAATTCTTTCTATAGTGAGAGAACTATTGGTATATCTTTTTTTTTTGGCCACACTGACAGTATGCAAAAATTTTTTTGGCTGCACTGACAGCATGTGGAAATTCCTGTGCCAAAGATCGAACCCACACCACAGCAGTGACCCAAGACATTGCAGTGACAATGCTAGACCCTTAACCTGCTGTGCCACCTGAGGGAACTCTGAGAACTACTGCATATCTTAATACTGGTGGTGGTTATAGGCTTTTGTATCGTTACCAAAGCTGATCAAACTGCACACTTAAGGTGGATGAATGCTTCTGTATGTAATACTCTAATTTAGAAATTTTTTTTAGGACCGCACCTGCAGCATATGGAAGTTCCCAGACGAGGAACTTACGCCACAGCCACAGCAATGCCAGATCCAAGCCACATCTGCACCACCACCTACACCACCGCTCATGGCAATGCTGGATCCTTAACCCACTGAGCAAGGCCTGGATGGAAGCTGCATCCTCATGGATACTAGTTGGGTTCGTTACCCCAGAGCCACAACAAGAACTCCAAAGGTATTTTTTTTTTAAGTGGCTGGGCAAGAGCTTGGGCACAACAAATCTGGTTTCACTCCTTAGCTCTGGGCCGTGGGAAAGCTATTTACTCTATCAAAGCTTAGTTTCCAATTCTATAAAATGGAGATAAGAGTATCTTAGAGTTGTGATGGTGCATAAATGGGATAATTAGTGTACCTGACGCCAGGTTGATGCTCACTACGAGCAGGCAGTCCTCACGATGACATGGAGGCTGGTAGGAGAAGGGAGAAAGCATATTTCAGACAGAGCAAGCAGCTGGTGCCGAGGCATAGAGATGCGGGAGCAGGACAGCAAGTAGTTCCGTCTGGGGGAGTGGAGACAGAAGGGACCTTGGGAACAGAGGATAAGCAGCAGCCAGGAGGCAGGCCTTGGAAGGCCTCTGTCTGCCACCTTACTGAGTTAGGATGTGCTTTGGAGCGCTATCCACGTTGGTAAATGTAGTGCTTCACTGAGTCTGGGAGTCAGACTGGACTTGGACTTGAATCCTGGCTTTGGCACTTACTAGCTGTGAAACGGGAAAAGTTCCTTACGTTTTCAGTAGCTTCTTCACCTGCATAAAGGAAACAGTAAGGGTCCACTTATACGTTGGATTAGTATGAGTTGCCGTGGTTTCCACAGTCCCTGGCATGTCATAAGCCCTCCATCAATGTGATGAAACTTGGATTTTTCTGGTGTGGAAAGTGGTCTGCAGACCACCAGCAGCCGTGAGATCCATGAGAGCGAATGGAAGGTGCTTTGAGCTGGGGAGAGGAAAGAGAGACGGGCTGGAGGTTTCCCCACAAGGGAGCATCCACACAACTCTGGGACTTAAATCAGAAGGTCACGAGAGTGAGACAGGAGTCAAGGGCAATGTTCCCTGAGGTTTCTGGCCTGAGGGGAGGTGCCATCTGTCCAGATCTGGGAGATAGGAGGCCTCCAGTTCCTGTATCAACTCTTCCCTGAAAGGGATGATCCTACTTGCTCAGGAGGCAAACACATTCCCCACTCCATCTCCAATGTACCCCCAACAAATGCCTATTCCACTGGATTGTTGATCAGCAGGATTAAGAGGGGGTATCAGGTAGCCTGGAGTGAGCAGTGGTGACTCTTGGATACTGAAAAGAGGAAAAGATCCCATTTAAGACATAAAGTGAAAGGACTGAGTATTCTCATCACCTTTGTCAGAGATGAATTAACCATATGTACATGGGTTCATTTTTGGGCTTTCTGTCCTGTTCCTTTGATGTACATGTCTGTTTTTGTGGCAGTATCAGACTGTTTTGATGACTGTAGCTTTGTAGTATAGTCTGAAGTCAGGGAGTCTGATTCCTCCAGCTCTGTTTTTCATTCTCAGGATTGCTTTGGCTATTTGGGGCCTTCTGTGTTTCCACACGGATTTAACAGTTTTTTTTGTTCTTGGAATTCCCACTGTGGTGCAGTGGATTAAGGATCTGATGTTGTCCCTGCAGTGGCTTGGGTTGCTTCAGTGGTGTGGGTTCAGTCCCTGGCCCAGAAACTTCCACATGCCTCAGGAGTTGGCCAAAAAGTTGAAAAAAAATATTTTGTTCTAGTTCTGTGAAAAATGCCATGGGTAATTTGACAGGGATGGCAATGAATCTGTAGATTGCCTTGGATAGTATAGTTATTTTGACAGTACGGATTCTTCCAATCCAAGAGCGTGGTATATCTTTCCCTTTGTTTATATCTTTTTTTTTTTTCATCAGCATCTTATCATTTTCAGAATGTGGGTCTTTTGTTCCCTTAGGGAGACTTATTCCTAGGCGTTTTATTCTTTTCAATGCAATGGTAAATGAGATTATTTTCTGAATTTCTCTTTCTGACCGTTCATTGCTAGTGTATAGAAATGCAAGACATGTCTGTGTATTAGTTTTGCACCCTGCAACATTACTGAATTCAGTGATGAGCTTTAGTAGTTTTCGGGTCGCATTTTTAGGATTTTCTAGGTATAGGATCATGTCATCTGCAAACAGTGACAGTTTTACTTCTTTTCCAATTTGGATTCCTTCCTTTTATTTCTTCTGTACAGTACGGGAAATTACACTCGATATTTTATAATAACCTAAAATGGAAAAGAATGTAAAAAATATGTATATGTATGTATGTATATATAACTTAATCACTTTAACATACACTTGGAACTAATACAATATTGTAAATCAACTATTTTTTAATATATATAGATATGTTTTGGTCTTTCCTCTTTTTAGGGCCACACCTGTGGCATATGGAGGTTCCCAGGCTAGGGGTCAAATCGGAGCCGTAGCCAGCTGCCTACGCCAGAGCCACAGCAACACGGGATCTGAGCCGTGTCTGCAACCTACATCACCGCTCATGGCAATGCTGGATCCTTAATTCACTGAGCGAGGCCAGGAATTGAACGCACAACCTCATGGTTCCTCGTCGGATTTGTTTCTGCTGTGCCCTGACGGGAACTCCCAATAAATTGTTTTTTAAATGAAAGGATTGGCTTCATCATGAAAGGGAATTTATACCATCTCCCTGTATCTCTTCTCTACAGAAGAGATAGAGTCAAAGAAATACTGAAACACAAATTAGATGAAAAATACCCATAGGAAAAAGGGAGGGAATCCCACTTAAATACAAAATGAAACCCATAAGTCTGTTTCTTACTTGGAAAACAAGAAAATAATAGGGAAGTGTCACAGCAAACACATGACATTCAAATGCCCCATGGCTTCCCGTGGAGAAATTGACTCATGTACCATATAAATGTATACTATATACCATTACATAATATGTATATTACATTATGTTTGTTGCTTATTTGGCTAGGTTTACTGAAATGTTTACTTTTCCTTCATGTACTCACTACCCGTAAATAATTCAGAAGATTGGTTTTCTAAATATATGTCCTTGATGGAATTTCTGTTGTGACTCAGTGGTGACGAACCCGACTAGGATCCATGAGGACTAGGGTTCGATCCCTGGCCTTGCTCAGTGGGTTAAGGATCTGGCGTTGCCGTGAGCTATAGTGTAGGTCACAGATTCATCTCAGATCCCACGTTGCTGTGGCTGTGGTGTAGGCTGGCAGCTGTAGCTCTGATTCAACCCCTAGCCTGGGAACTTTCATATGCTGAAGGTGCGGCCCTTAAAAAAAAAAAAGGACAAAAAAAAGTATATATGTCTTTGAAAACTGGGTTGTTACTTAAATCTGTATAATATATACGGCAAAAAATATAATCTATTCTATTGAGATAGATAATTTAACCCAGAACAACCAGGATGCAGGTTTTATAGTGTGGCTGATGTGCAAGTTAGAGTGGAAGGCAGAAGGAAGGGAGGCCAGACAGACTGGGGCAAGATTACCAGTAAAATAATAATAATAATAATAATAATAATAATAATAGGAAACATTGGTTGAATAGTTGTTTGGTCCCAGGTGCTTCACCTATATTAGAATATTTATTTTTACAGGTGTGGAAATGGATGCACAGAGAGCATACTTTGCTCAACTTTGAAACTTTCCCCAAATTTCTCTGAAATGGATTTATTTAATGAAAAGGAAATCAGAAAAAGAAATGATGAAGAAAAGTCACATTTTCTGTGGTTCAGGGAGGCTGCTTTATCAGGTTTCTGGAAGCTGGCTCTGTGTGATGCCTGGTTTACCAGCCTGGATTGTTTTTCCTCTCCTGTAAATCCACTGGTCAGGGGAGCTTTGAGTCAGGGTTGAGTCACAGCTGTGGTATGTTCTCCAACCAGAAAACAAACTGTTTTTTTCAGCCACCGAGGAAATGTTTGAATAAACTAAACATACCTCTGTAGTTATATGGCGTCTCTGAGTCATGATTTTTGAATGGTTCACTTGGAAATGATTGTTTTGTTTCTAAGAGGGTAGGGACCCTGGAGATTCTTGACACTTAAATTGGTCTTGTACTGTCTTTCCCAGTCTATCCTGACACCATTCTCCATCTACTTAAAAAACAAAGCAAAACAAAACAAAAGGTTAATAATTTCAAAACTGGGCAAACCAGTTCAATGGGCCTCGGAGCAAGAGGCAAAAGGAAGAGAATTAAGACAGAGTGTTCTTTTCTGATATGAGAGCTGTGGCTTTGTGCAAATACTACCTGTGGCCTTTTAAAATTTCTCCTAAAAACCAAAAATCCAACCAGGTCTGGGGACAGAGAAAGTGGAGAATGATCAAAACTATTCCTACTAAGGTTTTAGGCTTTTGTTTCTGTTTTCCCAGTTCCACGAACAAGACCTGAGACTGTTAATGGTAATGGCATGTTTTAAATAAAGAGATTGAGTAGCCTCGTCTAAATGTTGACTAAGCGTCAGACGGTGAAGTTTCAGTGATCAAAGGATCACAGAATCACGTGTTGGAAGCAAGCTCAGAGAGCCCCCGGTGCACCCCTGGTCCTTTAGGAGAAACCGAAGAAGCAACAGCGAGCTGTCAGGGTCATAGCGCTGAATCTGATGGCTCACCCTCAACACTCTTTTCTGTATTGAAGGTCTGTGATTAAATGTGGTAGCGGGGCAGAGATTTGCAAACAGTAAAGGCTGAGGTCCGAGATAGCTTTTTTAAACATTACACTTTATAGGCGCTCGCGTTGTGGCTCAGCCTGGTTAAGACTCCGACTAGCATCCATGAGGATGTGGGTTTGCTGCCTGGCCCTGCTCAGTGGTTTAAGGGTCTGGCGTTGGGGTGAGCTGCGTTGTAGGTTGCTCGGCTCTGGCGGAGGCTGGCACCTGCCGCTTTGTTTCCACCCCTCGTCTGGCAACTCCCCTATACGGTGGTTGTGGCTGCTAAAAACAATTAAAATAAAATAAAATGACACTTTACATATCATTTTCTCACTAGAAATTTGTCAGAGCTGGGAACCCCATTGTGCCTTTGAGGAATTTAGAAATCAGGGAAACCCATGATATATTTCAATATACAATGGTTATATCCTGGATTAGGAAGGCAAGGTGAATGCCTGAGGGTTTGTAGGTTTAAATTTCATGACTGCTTTCTTCAGGGCTGCCATTTCTACACATTTCTTTTCTGTTCTTTTCCTCATCTTCGCACTTGGCGCCGTCACTGCCCTGCTTGTGAAGCATCAAAGCCTAGAGGTGGCCTTGCCCTCAGTGAGAAGGAAATACTGGGGAGAGTGGACCCTCTAGAAATCATTTCCAGGACTTAATGCCAGTTTGGAGTATACTTTTTTTTTTTCCCTAAAGTGAAGAAATACATACTCTATTTAAAATTTAAAAATTTTTTCTTAAAGTCTAGTTGATTTATAGTGTTGTGTCCATTTCTGCTGTACCGCAGAGTGACCCAGTCAGACATAAATATACATTCTTTTTTGCATATTATCTTTTCTGAGGAGGAGAACTCCTCTGAGTTTAGAGGACTAAGTAAAACACAATTATGTTCATCCTTCTCCAGGGAATCGACTTCAATTCCTTTTCTCGAATGGGGAGACCCTTGTCCCACTGTCATAGATTGAACATCTGATGCTTTCCTTTTATCACGATTATACTGCAGAACCTGAGAGAGACTTTCCGTCCTATTTCTTCCCCCTGTCACTCCTGAAACTGTGGTACCCAGTTTTAGTTATTGAAGCTTTATGGACCAGGCCCTCTCACGAGCCGAGTGGGCAAGTAGAGATGGAATCTGTTGCGCTGAGAGACCTGTGGGCACTGGCCCCTTGGCACTGCTCCAGGGTGCACAAGGACCCCCAGAGAATCACTGGGACGTTTGCTGCTCTGATGTGACAATGACCTATGGATCTTTGTGCCAGAGCTTCTCTTGGAGAGTAAGTCATGCCCACTGGAGTCTTGCCCTGCCTTTAAAAATTCTAGGAGTTCCCATCATCGCTCTGGTAATGAACCCAACTAGGATCCATGAGGACACAGGTTGGATCCCTGGCCTCGCTCAGTGGGTTAAGGATCTGGCGTTGCCGTGGCTGTGGTGTAGGCCAGCAGCTACAGCTCCGATTGGACCCCAGCCTGGGAATTTCCGTATGCTTCAGGTGTGGCCCTAAAAAACAAAATAAAAAAAAAAATTCTAAAACCACAGGTCAACAATAACACTAATCATTTCTCACTGGAGATAAACATGGCAACGGGCATCCGGCCACCCGGACTCTGGACTGTAAACCGGGATATATTCACGGCAGCAGTTATTTGCATTTTGTCTCAGTTGTCTGCCGAGCTGGGTCTATTGGTCTAGTTTGGCACGTTGGCTCCATTTAGAATTTATTTTTATGTAATTGGACAGTCAGTGCAGTTCTGTTTGGCCAACTTAGTTTTGGTTTCCTCTGTGTCACTTACCCCTTCAGATTTTTTTTGGCGTAGGCATGTGGGGGGCTCACGACCCTTCTCGTTGTCATGGGCAGCCACGCTGTCGGTCCTACTCGCCTTGCAAGTCCCCTCGCATAATCCAATAGCTTTCACTTGAAAATATGATAAGTGTGCCAGGTAAGATACAGGATGCCATGCACTGTTTGGGACAATCTCTAAGGTGCCATGCAATATTTGGAACATACTTGTACTACAAATTATGTGTTATTTGTTTGAAATTCAAATTTCACTGGGCATCTGTGTCTTTAGTTGCTAAATCTTGCCACCTTAGGAGCTCCCGTTTTTGGCTCAGTGCTGATGGACCTGACGGGTATCCATGGGGGATGCGGGTTCCATCCCTGGCCTCGCTCAGTGGGTTGAGGTATCGGATGTTGCAGTGAGCTGTGGGTTGTGGGCTTGGCTCGGATCTGGCATTGTTGTGACATTGTTGTGGCTGTGGTGTAGGCCGGCAGCTGCAGCTCTGGCTAGATAGACCCTTGGTCTGGGAACTTCCACATGCTGCACACGAGGCCGCGAAAAGCAAAAAGTAAAAATCAATAAATCCATCTTGCCACCTTAATAACAACTACCTCTGACCCTCAGAGGTATAGTAATACGCAAACTCACGACCTGGGCTTCCTGCCATGCTTCCGTCTCCAAAATCCAATGTCCTTTCCCTGTTAAGAACATTGGTGAGTGTGTGTGTGTATGGGGGGGGGGAGTGGGGTGCAATAGGATAAACTCAAACATATTCTACTGTTACACTGTTGATATTGCTAAGGAAATGTAATCGAAAAAATTGATTTATTTTTCTTCCAACTTAAAAGGAAAATGACAAATATAAAAAAACGAACTGTGCGGGTTCCCATTGTAGCTCAGCGGTAATGAGCCCCATTAGTATCCATGAGGATGCGGGTTCGATCCCTGACCTCGCTCAGTGGGTTAAGGATCCAGTGTTGCCATGAGCTGTGGTGTAGGTCACAGATGCAGTGAGGATCTGGCATTGCTGTAGCTGTGATGTAGGCCTGCGGCTGCAGCTCTAATTCAACCCCTAGCCTGGGAACCTCCGTATGCCACGAGTGAGACCCTGAAAAAAAAAGAAAAAAAAAAAAGAACTGCTGGGCAAACTCAGGTCTCCTCTTTGGGCTCTTCCACCCACAGGCTTTAAGGGCTCAGAGCACTGGACTGTCAGCCTAGTGGCATGCCCCCAAGGTCCTGTGGACCATGAACGTGCCATGGCTACTACAGGCATGTCATTTCATATGCACACATATCATTTCATACGCAATTCATATGCACGTATGTCATTTCAGTCTAGGGAGTCCCAGTGACCCCCTGCTGACCTCCTAGTTCATGAGTTTAGGGTGAACTTGAAACAGTCCCTTTGTATTCACACTTGAGATAGCCTAGCCCTAGAGAAACGGAGCAATCCTGACACGGGGGGCTGTGGAAACGGGCCAAATTCCTTTGTGGCAAGATTTCCTGTAAAAGATACCTCCAGCGCCCAACCAATGATCCTCTTGCATTGAGAAATGTTTTTTTTTTTTTCCTATCAAGATAATGAAAAAAATATTCATTTAAAAATGTTTTCATTATAGTTGATTTACAATGTTCTGTTAATTTTTGCTGTACAGCAAAGTGACCCCTGTCATACATGTATATATACTTACGATTTTTCTCCCATTATCCTCCGTCACGATCCATCACAAGTGACTGGATATAGTTCCCCGTGCTACACACCAGGATCTCATTGCTTACCCACTCCAAATACAATCATTTGCATCTATTAATCCCAGATTCCCAGTCCTTCCCACTCCTTCCCCCTCCCCCTTGGCAACCACAAGTCTGTTCTCCAAGTCCATGAGTTTCTTTTCTGTGGAAAGGTTCATTTGTGCCGAATATTAGATTCCACATATAAGTGATATCATATGGTATGTGTCTTTCTCTTTCTAACTTGCTTCACTTAGCATGAGAGTCTCTGGTTCTATCCATGTTGCTGCAAATGGCATCATTTTGGTTTTTTTTGTGGCCGAGTAGAAGAAATGTTTTCTAATAAATGCTCTCTGCGTCGAGAAGGAACGACGTGTCCCCATAAAACTCTTTTTAAAAAACGAACCAGGGGAATTCCTATTGTGGCTCAGTGGTAATCCAGGAGGACTCAGGTTCGATCCGTGGCCTTACTCGGTGGGTTAAGGACCTGGAGTTGCTGTGGCTGTGGTGTAGGTCACAGACCCTGTTCAGATCTGGCATTGCTGGGGCTGTGGTGTAGGCCAGCAGCTGCAGCTCCAATTTGACCCCTAGCCTGGAAACTTCCATATGCTGCAAGTGCGGCCCTAAAAAGCAAAAAAAAAAAAAGACACCAAAACGCCAAAAAAAAACCCCAAACCAAAAAACTTTGACCAGAATTGAATTTGGATGCAGTGTAAGGAAATACACTAGTAGGTGAAACGTATTAGACATTTAAGAAATATGGGGGGAAAAATAAATAAAGCCTTAATACTACTATATGTAAAACACTCTGGCAAAAAAAAAAAAAAAAAAAAAGGAAGAAGAAGAAATATTGGGGGGGGAATTAGAATGACAGGAGTTTGGATGGTGTTGCAGGGGGGTTTGGAAAAGGAAAGGCTGGCGGTGATTGCATGGATTACAGGTGGGTATGAAAGGCAGAGGCCTTCTTGGCAGCCCATAAAGGAATCTACATCTCCTGTAGCCAAAGGGCAGAAAGAGCTGAGGACCAGCCCATGATTTTTTTTTTCTTTTTAGGGCCACACCTGCGGCATATGGAAGTTCCCAGGCTAGGGTTGAATCAGAGCTGCAGCTGCCGGTCTACACCACAGCCACAGCCACGCCAGATCTGAGCCTCATCTTCAACCTACACCAGAGCTCATGGCAACGTCAGATCCTTAACCCACTGAGCAAGGCCAGGGATCGAACCCGCATCCTCAGGGACATAAGTCGGATTTGTTTCTGCTGCGCCACGATGTGAACTCCCAGCCCAGCATTTAATTGTAAGCCTGGCAGAGCTCTAGAGACGGTTGAACACTCAGCCTAGGTAGGGTTGCTCCGTCCAGGTCAGGACTCTGATTAGGAAAGACTGGGATCTGGGGAGTTCCCATCGTGGCTCAGTGGTTAACGAATCTGACTAGGAACCATGGTTGCGGGTTCGATCCCTGGCCTCACTCAGCGGGTTAGGGATCCAGCATTGCTGTGGTTGTGGTGTAGGCCGGCGGCTATAGCTCTGATTGGACCCCTGGTCTGGGAACTTCCATGTGCCATGGGTGTGGCCCTAGAAAAAGACAAAAAGGCAAAAAAAAAAGAAAGAAAGACTGGGATCTGAAATAGGAAGTGGGGACATGTGGGCTGCTGTCCTGATTCTGTGACAGCTCTGAGCCTGCAGAACGGGCTCCCTCCTCCAATGAAGGACCGGCATCGACCCTGCTTTGCTTGAAGACACTGCAGAGGCCGCTCCCCTGCATGACAGCAGGCATGCTCATCAGGGTCTGCCATCCCTGCCTTCTTGGCCGTTAGACCAACAACCAGGATGAAGCGACACCATCCCCAGCCGGGGAGGTGCTGGACCTGCTAGGGGAGAAAAGGAACCACCACACAGGCGCTGCAGGGCCTGACCTGGCATCTACAGGCGGGAGGCAGCCGTGCACAGAGAGGGCCAGGTTCTGAGAGTGCTGAGCCAGAGAACAGGACAGGCTGGGACAGTGGGGGCTGTGTGGACTATATTTTCTTATTTTCTGTATTCTTTTTCTTTTCTTTCTTTTCTTTCGTCTTTCTAGGGCCGCACCTGGGTCATATGGAGGTTCCCAGGCTAGGAGTCGAATTGGAGCTGCAGCTGCCAGTCTACACCACAGCCACAGCCACACCAGATCCAAGCCACATCTTCGACCTACACCACAGCTCATGGCAACACTGGATCCTTAACCCACTGAGCGAGGCCAGGGATCGAACCTGAACATCCTCGTGGATCCTAGTCGGGTTCTTAACCCGCTGAGCCACAGCGGGAACTCCCTCCACTTTCTTTTCTCTTCCTGTCACATCTGCAGCCTGGCTCCCATTATCTTACCTGTACTCAGCTGCTCAAGTTACTTATTTGGTCCACGTAACCCATTCCAAGCTTATCACCACCTCCATGGGGACACCTCCCGCCACCCCCACCCTGGGGCAGTTCAGCCACTAGACACTGAAGCCTCTCTCTCTCTCTCGCTTTCAGAATGGAGGGAAGGGAAAGCTTGAAAGCAGCTGAAAGAAAAAGACGGAAAAGATGACTCTCCTGGAAGCCAGCTGCTGAATGTGGACTCTAGTTTCATAGCACTTATTCTGCCTTTCGTGAAAGCAGGAAGTGATGGGCAGTCCGTTATACTGTCAGAGGAAGAGAGGCCTGAATTTTCCCCGGCTCCACCGTGACAGCCACGATTAAGGAAAGTCAAATAGAAAAAGAAAGTGGGCTACCGTGAGAAGAGAGAGACGAGAAAGGAGAAGGAGGTGGGAGAAGCCCCAGCGGCGGAGAGAAGGTACTCACACTGGCTTTTCAGAAAGTCCCCATCGTGGCGCAGTGGTTAACGAATCCGACTAGGAACCATGAAGTTGCGGGTTCGATCCCTTGCCCAGTGGGTTAACGATCCGACGTTGCCGTGAGCTGTGGTGTAGGTTGCAGATGCGGTTTGGATCCCGCATTGCTGTGGCTCTGGCATAGGCTGGCAGCTACAGCTCCGATTCGACCCCTAGCCTGGGAACCTCCATACGCTGCGGGAGCAGCCCAAGAAATGGCAAACAGACAAAAAAAAAAAAAAAGAAAGTCCTGGAAGCAAAATTCCTCCCCAGGGCCTCCCCTAACCATATGACATTGGGGCCACCCCACATCTGATGGTTACCCCTCCTGGGGGCCCAGCCTTTCCTGTTCCCTAACTCCTTGCCTCCTGGCCCACCCATGTTGGGGTCCCCCTAGCCTAGCCCCTCCCCACAGGCCCTGAGACCCCTACCCATCTTCCTTTCACCCTAAGGACTCACACTGCCCTCTTTAGCCCTTTGGGGAGTCCTCTGCCTGAATCCTTATGCTGTAGAAAACAAGATGGATCTGAAGTCAGGCAACCCTTCAATTTTTTGGGGGGGGGAGGTGAAGGAGAAAAAAAATAGCTTTTATTGCTTTGCCAGGCAAAGGGGGACACAGTGGGCTAATGCTGTAAAGACTCTGCCCTCCACTGGGAATAATTGCAGGGAGTTTTACAGTGAAAAGGAGAAGAGGATTCTGGGTGAGATTCAGGGTTGAGGGCAAAAATGCCTTCTTCTTTCTTTGGGGGAATCTTCGTCATCCAGGTTGGTGTCATGAGATCTCAGTGTGATCCTGGTGGTTTTCTGGGTTATTGGATCTTGATTTTTTTCTAAAATAAAAATACCCTGTGTCTGGACTCACAGAGGTTCAGGTTCTTCATGTCTCTGAGCAGAAGGAATTCAGGGAAAGGCAAAGTGATAGGCAAGAGATAGATTTACTAGGATAGGATGCTTGTGAGGGGTGCGAGGGAGCAGGCACAGAAGCTCGGCCCCTACAGTTTAAAATCCTACTTCTCCCCACATTCTAGCTGTGCGTCCCTGGGCAAAGTATTCTCTGAGCATCTAGTTCATCATCTTTAAAATGCACATGACACGGCTGGAACTAGAGACTCTCATACTGAGTGAAATCAGTTAGAAAGAGAAAGACAAATACCATATGATGTCACTCATATCTGGAATGTAATATATGGCACAAATGAACCTTTCCACAGAAAAGAAAATCATGGACTTGGAGGATAGACTTGTGGTTGCCAAGGGGGAGAGGGAAGGGAGTGGGATGGACTGGGAATTTGGGGTTAATAGATGCAGACTATTGCCTTTGGAATGGATGAGCAATGAGATCCTGCTGTGTAGCACTGGGAACCAAGTCTAGTCACTTATAATGTGAGAAAAAAGAATGTATACATGTATGTGTAACTGGGTCACCATGCTGTAAGTAGAAAAAAAAAATGTATCGGGGAAATAAAAAAAAGTTAAAAAAAAATGCACATGACATGGGAGTTCCTGTTGTGGCTCAGGGACTTATGAACCCGACTAGGATCCATGAGGATGTGGGTTCGATCCCTGGCCTTGCTCAGTGAGTTAAGGATTTGGCGTTGCTGTGCGTTGTGATGTAGGTCGCAGACATGGCTTGGATGCCGCGTTGCTGGGGCTGTGGTGTAGGGCGGCAGCTGCAGCTCCAATTTGACCCCTAGCCCAGGAACCTCCACATGTTGCATGTGCGACCCTAAAAAGCGAAAATAAATAAATAAATAAATAAATAAATAAATAAAGGAATAAATCAAATGCACATGACAGTGTAAACTCACCAGGCTGTATTAAGTAAATTAGCTTTCCCTTTCTCCTTATACAAACCAAGATGGCTCATCATGGACTGCTTGAAAATTTCCATTCACCCGGAAGCAAAAGTCCAGCACAGTCCTGGCAAAGACTTGGAGACATGACCTTGTTCCTCCATGAGGAAGGAGATAGAGCTAAAGGCAAGAGAAACCTGAGCCATAAGAAACTTCTGTGACTCGGTGACCTGGAGAAAATGGATAAGGAGTAAGACATTGTCTTGAAAGAAAGAAGAAACAAATTACACAATGCTACAGCAATGATATACCAAAGTATGTAATTAAGTGGATTCTGGCAGAAAGAATCTGGGATTCAAAGAGCTGGGGCTTGTCCTGCTTCTCAGAGCAGCTTCCCTTCAGTCTCTTGGTACGTCCTCTTTGTTACTGACGTCCTGGGTCGTGCTGTAAATCCCAGGGCCATGAGGGAAAAGAAGTTACTGGAAAAACAGGGCTGGCTCTGGGGGCCACTCACCACGGGACAGCGTTTCTCGCATGTCTTTGACCAAGAGATCCTCTCTTTCCAGGTTGGCAAGGACTTCTGAAGAAAGCGAGATCAGACACCTGAAATGTATCACCGGAATCGGAATGAATCCCTTCCCTTCCTCTGAGCCTCGACCACCTTTTTTTTTTTTTAAAGCCAAGACGCTGATTTGCAATCTGTCCTAGGGGCCCAGGGTTGTCCCTGGAGCCCTTCCTGGGAGGTTTCAGTCCCGAAGCAGCTGAAGGGTCTCTGCTAAGTCAGCCTCTCCCAGGGGAAGGCATAGAGCCCCAGTGCCTCTAGCAGCCACCTCCTTGACGCTGCTGTCCTCTTTGGGGCCTGGTTCTGGTTTCCCCGGCAGCACTAAAGAGTCCCTCTGACTGATGGGTGATGGGTCCTGCAGTACAGTGCCAGGGAATGGTATCTCGCCTCTTGGGTAAGAACCTGAGGCAAAATGAGAAAAAAAGGGCATGGTCATGGGTGGGGTCACTTTGCTGTACAGCAGAAAGTGAAGGAACATTGTAAATCAACTATACTTTAATAAACATTAAAAAAAGATGACTTCTGAGGAGCAGGGTTGGTTTCAGAAGTCAGCTCGGTCACCTGCGTCTGTAATTGGGGCTTCTGGCCTCTAGGTGGCACCAGAGGGCCGCCATCCTGACCGCGATCTGCCCTGGAATAGAAGCCAGAATAGACACCCCGCCATCCACCCACCCCCAGTCCATTTGAAGATCTACTGGCGAGACGAAGCCTCCTAATGATGAGGTTTCTTCTCTGCTCAAAGCCCAGCCCGGGCTTCCTGTTGCCTGCTGAAGAAAGCCAGACTTGTCAGTGGTTTTCGGCTTGAGCTCAAGCTGACATGTAGGCTTGCCTGAGCAAACAGGATGATGGAAGAGGTTGGAGTGGAAGAGGTGGTTTAAGTGCAGGGAGAAGAGGTGGAAGCAACAAAAACAAGGAGCCTGCGGAGGAACCCCTGATGGCCATCTCTTTGTGTCTCGGCGGAGGGACCCAGCAGGCAGAAAACGCAGGTCCTGCTTCCACCCAGCAGTCAGGAGCCACTCTGCAGCTCATGAAATGTGACACAGAGGGAGGAGGGGTATGCCTACCTCCAGGCTTGCGGCGACAGCTGCGACAGCACCTTGTAGTCGCCCTCATGGGCCTTCATTGGCAGCAAATACTAAAGGACCCTGTGAACCTATAAAACCGCCCCCAAGGACCCCACGAACATTTAGAGGATTTTGCAAAGTCAGATGGCCTCTAATTAAGGGGGTCAGGACAGGAGCCAGTGAAATAGGGATGGGACAGTTGCTGGGATCTCTACACACTGAGAGAGGGAACGGCGGACTGAGTGTGTTGGAGCTGCTACAGCAAAAAAAAAAAAACCAAAAACAAAAACCCAAAAAACAACCCCCCCCACACACACACAAACTGGTGGCTTATAAACAACAGAACCTTCTTTCTCACGTTTCTGGAGGCCAAGCTTAAGGCACCAACATGGCTGAGTCTGGGGACAGTCTTGGTTCATAGCCAATGGGTCTCGCTGCGCCCTCACATGTAGACGGGGTGAGGGGGGCGGTCCCTGGCGCCACTGGGGGCGGGGCGCTCCATCCTCATGACCTCATCACCCCCAAAGGCCCACCTCCTAGTACCATGGCTTTGGGGCTTAGCTTTTGCAGGTGTGCATCCTGGAGGGACCTGAACATTTGGACCGCGGCCGAGTCCTTCATCATCCTGGGAGGTTTTATTACTAAAGTCATTCAAGAACCTTCTTATTGTAAGGCAGCCTTTCCTAGACACTTGCTTTTTTTTTTTTTTTTTTTTTTTTTTTTTTTTGCTTTTTAGGGCTGCACCCACGGCATATGGAAGTTTGACCTTGGCTAGGGGTCCAATGGGAGCTGCAGCTGCCAGCCTACACCACAGCCACAGCAACGCCAGATCCCAGCCACGGCTGCGACCTATATACACCACAGCTCACAGCAGCACCGGATCCTTAATCACTGAATGATGCCAGGGACCAAACCTGCATCCTCATAGACACTATGTTGGCTTCTTAACCCGCTGACCACACTGGGAACTCTGATACTTGCTATTTTATGATGAGAAAAAACCATGTTTTTTTTTTCCCTGCACGGAAACACGTTTGATTAGATATTCTTTTTCTACTCCCGGGCAATCTCTCAGGCAGGGCTCGTCACTTCCCCAGTCCCCAAAGTCTCAAGGTTTCGAGAATTGGAATAGTCTCACTTTTGCATGTGAGGTCCAAACCTTGTTTTCCAGCTCATTCAAAGCTGCAGTCTGACCAGCCGTGGCAGCAAGCAAACTCCTGTCTTTCCTCCTGCTCCAGCTCCTTTGGTCACTCTGCTTCGGAGGGTTCGCCAGTGCTGGTGGGGAAGAAGGGACAGCAAACTGCCACTTCTTTTTTTTTTTTTTTCTTTTAGGGCCGTACCCTGGAAGCTCCCAGGCTAGGGGTCTAATCAGAGCCAAAGCTGCCGGCCTGCACCATAGCCACAGCAAAGCAGGATCCGAGCCGCATCTACCACCTACCCCACAGCTCATGGCAATGCCAGATCCTTAACCCACTGAGAGGGCCGGGGATCAAACCTGTGTCCTCATGGATACTAATGGGGTTTATTACCCCTGGGCCGCAACAGGAACTCCCACCCTGCCAGTACTGCAGGTGAAAAGGTGCTGGGCACAACCATGCCGCGGCGACAGGCCGAAGCGCACACGCTCCACTGTCTGGGGTGCAAAGCCACCCTTCACGGCCTGGGTGTTGGGCCCGGCCTGCTTTTGCGGCTGTATCTGCTGTCACTCTCGCTGCTGAGAGCAACCTTCCAGGGTTTGGGCCCAGACGGACTCCCTCCCCCCACCCCTCCCCCGGGCTTCCCTGCTCCCCTGGGCGACTGTGGGAGTAACAAGGCACAGGCCAGGGTGCTGGGGACCTGGGGAGTTGCGTCCGAGCTGGCTGTCTCATCTGCTGTGTGAGTGCGGGCACGTCACCTGCCCTCACTGAGTCTGGCCTTTGTGGCCCACAGAAGGTCACAATGCCGTCTGTCCTACGCGGTTGTGCACTGAAGGGTTGTCGGTTATGCGGTGATGTGATGTGCGCATGTCACATGGCCGTTCAGATGCTAGGATTTTTTTCCTTGACTTTTTTTTTTTTTTTTGGTCTCATCTATTTTCAGAGGAAAACAGAACCGTAAAGTTAGGGTGAAGGGAGTAGGGGAAATGGTGCCAGGAGCTGTGCTTTTATTGGTCTGACCACCCCCTTCCCTCGGCTTTCAGTTCTCATGCTCCCCCAGCCCACATGGGGAGCTTTACTGTCTCTAGGATGGAAGTGTCTTGGCTTTGTCAGTTTCGTCCAGGTGTTTTTGTTTGTTTGTTTGTTTGTCTTTTTAGGGCTGTACTGGCAGCATATGGAGGCTCCCAGGCTAGGGGTCGAATCCGATGGTAGCTGCCAGCTGACACCACAGCTTCAGCAACACAAGATCCGAGCTGCACCTACGACCTACACTGCAGATCACGGCAAGGCTGGATCCTTAACCCACTGAGCAAGGCCAGGGATTGAACCTGCGTCCTCACGGATACTAGTCAGATTCATTTCCACTGAGCCATGACGGGAACTTCTGGGGGCAGTTTTAGGTTCACAGCGAAATCGAGAGGACGATGCAGAGATTTCCCATATCCTCCTGCCCCCACACAAGCATCACCTCCCCGACCATGGACACTTGCCACCAGGTGGTACCTCCTTTGTTACAATTGATGGGCCTACAGTGACACATCAGAATCATCTAGCATCCCTAGTTTCTGTTATGGGTCACTCTTGGTGTTGGGACAAATGGACAATGACATGTATCCAGCATCACAGTAACAGGCAAAGTGGTTTCATCCTAAGAATCCTTTGTGGTCCACCTGTTTGTCTTTACCGTCCTGTGAACTCCTGGCAACCACTGATCTTTACACTGTGTCCATAGTTTGGCCTTTCCCAGAATGTCATATGGATGCTTTAAATTTCTAACGTGCAGCCATTATTAATAACCAGGAGATAATCATTAAGCCCCTATTGGGCCCCATGAGGCACATGAGTGGGTTGGGAGAGCCAACCAGAGCCTCTGTCTGGAAAAGCCGGTGTCCACCAGTGCTGTGTCTGAGTCCTGACTACCAGGCGAGACGAGAGCTTGTACCTCCAGCTGGTACCCGTTCTGCAGTGAGGTTGTGCCCTGGGAGCAACCTTCCCTCCATGAAACTGTAAACTCCATGCTGGATTTATGTCCACTCTGTTCTCCTGTGCAGAGCCTAGCTGTGATTTCATGCTCAAAAATACTTGTTGAAGAAGTGATTGAGGGAGTTCCCACTGTGGCTCAGCCGGTTAAGAGCCTGACGAGTATCCACGAGGATGCCGGTTCAGTCCCTGAGTTTCAGGTCCTGCCTTTGCCCTCACCAGTTGAGTGACTTGGGTTACTCACTTCTGTTCGTGAGCCTTAGATGCATCCCACACACATCCTCAGAGGATGATGACAAGGATGAAATGAGGTCATTAGTGCGTGAAAAGCACCTAGCACAGTGCCCAGAATGGGACAAGCCTTCCGTTCATGCTGGCTAGGGGATATAACAGAAGTGTAATGGAAGAAGGTGGTGTGTGGGAGTTCCCGTCATGGCTCAGTGGTATTGAACCCGACTAGTATCCCTGAGGACACGGGTTCAATCCCTGGCCTCGTTCAGTGGGTTAAGGATCCGGCATTGCTGTGAGCTATAGTGCAGTTCGAAGACGCAGCTTGGACCTGGCGTGGCTGTGGCTGTGGCTGTGGCGTAGGCTGGCAGCTGCAGCTCTGATTAGACCCCTAGCCTGTGAACCTCCATATGCCGCAGGTGCGGCCCTAAAAAGCCGAAAAAACAAAAAAGGGGCGTGGTGGTGTGTGATTTCCTAAAATATTAATATTATCAAGAGTATTTGAGTGTGAATGTGAGTGTGAGTGTGTGTGTGTGTGTGTGTGTGTGTATGTGTGTCCTGGGAGATGTCACAGCCCAAGGAAGGGAATAATGTACTGACAGCTACATCAGTTAAGAGAGCTAAGACCTCGAGTGGGTGAGAATGACCTTGCCATCTGTCCTTCCCTCCCGGCAGACGGGACTGGCGATCTCCCGAGGGCAGTGTGGGGCCAAACCCCCTGTGGCTACAATCTCTTCCTGAGCCCAGCATTCGAGAAACATCCCTGCGTTCAGGAGGTCTCAGGTTCCGAGCAAAGTGGTGAAATTAGTGGAGAAAAGAGAGCCGGAATGGCAGAAAGACGCTCCCAGGCTGCCTTGTCCTCTGAAGGCTGTGAAGGGCAGAGACACTCTGCGTTGGACAACTGTGTCTTCAGGTTGGATCTTGCTCGAAGGGAGTTGCCGAGAACAGTTGTTTGAAGGGGAAAGGAGGTTAATTGTTTTAACTTGAGCAGAGGAAAACTTGGAAAGTGAGAAACCCTCCCTCTTCTAATAGGTCTCTGGTCCAACACCACACCTGGCCTCGCATCCTTCTAATGATAATCCCCACAGAGTTCCAGGTGTTCAGCCCAGTGACGGATGGGGAGCCCTGCCGCGTGCAGAGGGACAGGATGGAGGCTATATATAAATCCGCAAAGTTTCAAGAGGTAAAAAGACGCATGACCGATTACGAAAGCCTGCACTGCTGTGGGAGAGCGCCGGAGCTTTCATTTCTGCCTTGGCTGATCCGGCGTCTTTGTTCCCTCTTGGAAGACAAGCTAGTCTCACGGCCACGGTCCCCCACCTGCACCATGGGGTGGGATCATCCGCCCGTGGGACCCCTCTATGGGAGCATCTTGGAACCATCCCCAGGGCACAGCTGCTCAGTGGGCTCTGAGAACCTGGTGCCAGTGTTCCCAGGGGCACAGGTGCCAGCCAAGCCTCAGGTGGTGTCCGAGGGCCCTGTGTGTGTGGGGGGGGGGGGGGGGGAGCTGGTGGCAGGCCACACCTGAGAGTCGGGAGCATGGGCCCGGAGGACCTCGAGGGGGCAGCAGCCGTGGGGCTAGGACAGCGGGCAGCCCAGGCAGGAGTCAGGCAAGGCACCTCTCGGAAAGGGGCAGCCAGCTCTGTTCTTGGGCTCTGCTGCCGTCACTGAGGCACACACATTGACAGGAGGAGGCCATCCTTAATGCTGCTAGGAGGGAGGGAATGGGGAAAGTCCTGGAAGGTGAAGGCAGAGCCACTCAACAAGACAGTCTCTAGAATTAAGAAGCCTGGAGTTCCCGTTGTGGCTCAGTGGTTAATGAACCGGATTAGGAACCGTGAGGATGCATGTTCGATCCCTGGCCTCACTCAGTGGGTTTAGGATCCGATGTTGCCATGAGCTGTGGTGTAGGTCGCAGATGTGGCTCGGATCCCATGTGCTATGGCTTTGGCTGTGGTGTAGGCCGGCGGCTATAGCTCTGATTAGACCCCTAGCCTGGGAACCTCCAAATGCCGTGGGCGCGGCCCTAAAAGACAAAAGACAAAACAAAACCAAAAAAACAACAAAAAAAGAAGCGTCCTGTGGGAGCGGATGGTCTGGGACCCGTCATAAGCTTCCCGGTGGGACGAGGGTTGAGAGACCACACTTCCTAGTCCATTTTATTTTATTTTCAGTTTTTAAAAGAATTATTGAAGTATAGTGGATGTACAAGGTGGTGATAATTTCTCCTGTACAGCAAAGTGATTCAATTATACATGGACAGCATCCATTCTTTGTCAGATTCTTTTCCCATATAGATTATCACAGAATATTGAGAAATGTGCCCACTGACCACCCATTCCATATGCAATGGTGTACACTGGCCAATCCCGAACCCCCAGGCCTTCCCTCCCCTGCACCTTTCCCCTTTGGTAACTGTAAGTTTGTTTTCTATGTCTGTGCATCTCTTTCTGTTTTGTAAATAAGTTCATTTATATCACATTTTAGATTCTACATATAAATGATCTCATATGGTATTTGTCTTCCTCTGTCTGACTTACTTCACTTAGTATGAGAATCTCTAGGTCTGTCCATGTGGCTGCACCTGGCATTATTTCACTCTTTTTTAGGGCTGAGTAATATTCCACCCCCACTTTTTTTTTTCACACAGGGGTCTGGCTGAGAGTGTTGGTGACTTGCCCCAAGACTCACAGCTAAATGATCACAGGCAGCCAGGGTCACTTCCTACTCTTACTCTTTTCAGTGTAACTAGCCTCCCGCAGTGGAACAGCACATTTGAACTTTTGGGATTTGCTTTCTCCCGAATAAACAAAGCTTAAGGAGATGACATGGCCTGATGGAAAGAACAAGGCATGGAACTCTGGTCTTTTGGGTCTTCGCTCACATTCTGCTCCTAAACTGGAAGAGGGAGGGTCTTAGAAATGGCATTTAGTGCAATCATTAAAGGCTTGGCTTGGCCACAGAGTCTTTCCCAAACCCCTTGGGGTGTGGGAGGTGCACCCTGGGGTGGGGGGGTGGAACTGACCCGGAGTAGGAATGGGTGCGTGTTGGTTCTGGGACACAGTTGGGTGTGGCGAGGGCTGTGGTTCACAGAGCCTCCAGCCCAGTCTCTGGAGCTCCTGCTTCATAAGCAAAACAATGTGACTTTCCAGGGAGCCTGTGGGCTGTAGTCACACCTCTTCCAACCTCAGGGCCCCCTTGGCAGCTGCTGCCCTGCTGATGGGCATCATTAGGAGTGGTGGGGACAATCCTCGGGGCAGGAGTCGGGGTGGGTGGGTGGGGCTTGGTGTGGCTGCATCCGGGACCTGGAATGGCCACAGCGACCAAACCAGCTGGCCCCCAGCCCTCCCACAACAGCAAAGGCACCTTGTGAAGGGGAGGGTCCCTCCACTTCACTGAATTGTCCATCCATAGAGTGTGAGGGACTCCAGCTGTGGAGTCTCACCGGTGGCTCTGAATGGCTGGATGATCCTGAGTCAGTCACTTTCTGTCGGAGCTTCAGTTACTCCAAACGGCAAAATGGGTGCCGACATCGTGGAATAATTGGGCGTATGGCAAACCTTAAATGAGATAACATGACAGCCATATCTGGAATAGCCCGGAATCGCAGGAGTGGCTCAACAAATGATATTTCCTCCCCTTTCCCTCTTAGGGTTCAACGTCAATGCCAGGGTCACCCATGCCCTTGGTTGGCTTCCATTTGGGCAATTCAGCTCACACCCCACACACACACACTCTCTGTCTCTCTGTCTCTCCATTTCTCTCTGTCTCTGTCTCTCTATATCTGTCTCTCTGTCTTTCTCTCTCTGACATCAAGTCTGCAAAGAACCCCAGCTTGTCAGTGCTCCCAGGTGCCTCGGAAATGCCATAGGACAGAGCTCTCATCACGCGGGTGACATGCTACGGATCCCAAGAGGTGCTGTGGCTTGGCCAAGGGTGTGCAAACACAAGATGCATAACTTGTATTTCATGCTAAATCATGCCCCGGTCTCCAGCCGAGTTTGGGGACGGTTGTGGGGTGTAATCTCATCCTTTGGCGGCCAGTGGCAAGAAGACCCTCTTTATCTCTTTGTCCCCCAGCGTGGGGACGTGAGGCTGATGCCTTATCTAGCTGACCCGGAATGTTTGATGTAATTTCTCGCTCAACTATTTTTGAGATCATAACCTGTCGAGCCTGGCTTCACGCTACTCAACCGGGCAGCAGAGGGATTTGAAACGATTACATTTGAATCTTCTGTGTACGATGAGGGGGTTTCCTCTGTTTCGTGGGGCTGGCAGCGGTGGGGGAAGGGGTCAAAGTCCTGGAGGATGTGTCCTTGCTTATGCCAGGTAATTCATGTAGGACACGGAAGGAGGGGTGGTCTCACTCGGCACATGGAAGCACACGCATGCGCACACGTGTACGCACGTACACACACACGCTCCCTGTGGCACGACTGCAAGCACATCTATAATTCAGCTTTCACTTCTTTGACTTGGTAAAGGAGAAGAACACGCAGGAGTTCCCGTTGTGGCTCAGCGGTAATGACTCGTATCCATGAGGACACAGATTCCAACCCTGGCCCCGCTCAGTGGGTTAAGCTCTGATTCGACCCCTGACCTGGGAACTTCCATATCCTGCAGGTGTGACACTAAGAAGACAAAACTAAATCAATCAATCAATCAATCAAGACCTCGAGGTTCCCGCTGTGGCTCAGCGGTAACAAACCTGACTAGTATCCACGAGAACACCAGTTTGATCCCTGGCCTCGCGTGGGGGGTTAAGGATCTGGTGTTGCCCCGGCTGTGGTGTAGGATGTCAGCTGCAGCTCCTATTCCCCCCTAGCCTGGGAACTTCCATGTGTTGCAGGTGCAGCCCTGAAAGGACGAAACAAGTAAATAAATAAATCAAGACCTGCCATCACTGGAGGCAACACTGCTCTTGCTCATCTCTGCTGTGTCTGCCGAGTAAACCACGTAACGCAAACAAACTCCACTCCCACGCTTCAAAAGTGATGTTGATTTTTCCTGATTGTAACATGATTTGGCTCGTTCTGGAGAATTTGAAAACCATGTAGAAGTAAAACAAAGATAGGTCACGTATAATCCCACAAACTCTGGAACAAGCTGTGTTAAAATGTCAGTCTTTTTTCTTCAAAGATCACTTATTCAAACAAAACACACACTTGATCTAATACCAACAATGACCTTTTGAATTTTCTTCTTTTCTGACATTAGAGCAGACTTTGAAAACACACACACACACATATATAAATAATAATTATTATTATTTTTGCTTTTTAGGGCCGGACCAGAGGCATATGGAAGTTCCCAGGCTAGGGGTCGAATGGGAGCCTACACCACAGCCACAGCCATGCCAGATCTGAGCTGCATCTGCAACCTACACCACAGCTCACAGCAATGCCGGATCCTTAACCCACTGAGCGAAGCCAGGGATCGAACCTGCGTCCTCATGTATGCTAGTCAGATTTGTTAACTGCTGAGCCACAATGGGAACTCCTGAAAACATAATTTTTAATGCCTGCAAATTGTTTTCTCATTTAGCACTCCCTCCCTCCTTCCCTTCCTCCCTCTTTCTTTCCTTTCTTTTTTCTTTTTCTTTCTCTTTCTTTCTTTCTTTCTTTCTTCTTTCTTTCTTTCTTTCTTTCTTTCTTTCTTTCTTTCTTTCTTTCTTCCTTTCCTTCCTTCCTTCCTTCCTTCCTTCCTTCCTTCCTTCCTTCCCTTCCTTCCTTCCTTCCTTCCTTCTTTCTTTCTCTTTCTTTTCTCTTCTTTCTTTCTTATAATGACTGTACCCACGGCAGTGTTCCTGGGCCAGCGGCTGAATCTGAGGCACAGGCACAGCTAAGACCATGATGGAAACTTTTTAAAAAGAATGTACACACACACACACACACACACACACACACACACACACACAGGACTGATTCGTCTTGCTGGACAGCAGAAACTGGCACACCATCGTAATCAACTATACATAAATAAATAAGCTACAAGGATACATTGCACAACACAGGGAATACTGCCCACAGTTTATAATAACTGTAAGTGAAATAGAACCTTTAAAAATGGTGAATTACTAGGTTGTATACCTGACACTTATATAATATTGTATATCAACAGTACCTCAATTAAAAATGACTGAAAAATAAAAATAAAAAAGAGCTCTGTTTTCAAAAAAAATGCAAATAATAGCACAAGTATTTGTTTATGTCGTCAGACTCTAGCGTAACCATTTTAATGTGAAGAGTTGACGTAGCCCAAGGACCTAAGCCTGGAAGTTCCATTTGCCTATAAACAATCTGAAAATCAGTCATTAGACTGGGGTATGAAGTCCCACTAGATTCTGCTTTTAAGATTTTTTTGCTTTTTAGGGCCACACCTGCAGCCCATGGAAGTTCCCAGGCTAGGGGTTGAATCAAAGCTGCAGCCGGCCTACGCCAGAGCCACAGAAACGCCAGGTTTCTGATCCGGGTCTGTGACCTACACCACAACTCACCGCTAGGCGGGATCCTTAACCCACTGAACCGGGCCAGGGATTTCACCTGTGTCCTCATGGATACTAGTCAGGTTCATTACCACTGAGCCACAAGGGGAACTCCCCACTAAGTTCTTCTATGGGCCTATATTGTGGGTGAAAATAAGCTAATGAGAGTTCATGTAGGAGGGATTTGAGTATAAGGGCGAAGAGAGACAGACAGAGGGACAGGAGCGATCCTCCCAGACACTCCGAAGCTCGGGACACAAGTGACACTTAGTGGAGGACAGGTGGGAATGGGGCTGACTTGGGGGGGAATCAGGTGAGGCATGATCCGATCCACTCCCCATGCTGGGCCGCGGTCAGGGACCCCTCTGTTGCGTGACTAACTCACGTATTCACCCCTAGGCGTTACTGGACACCGCCTGCATAGCGCGGGAGGCGAATGCAAGTAAACACGGTACCAGGGTCCCTTGTAACTCCCCCGGGGTTCTCCACAGTTCCCTCCGCAGCGGGAGGGTTCCCAGGCCTGTACTTGGGACCAGCCGGCTACAAACTGGGGGGTTCCTACCAGAACTTCAGCTTCCACAATTTGCTAGCGGGACGCACAGCCTTCAGGGAAGTGCCATCTGCACGATGCAGTTTATGGTAGAGGAATCGCATCAGGACCAGCCAGGGCGAAGCGGGGAGGGGCCTGCTGTGCACTTCCGGTGTCCTTAGGACGGATATGCCACGTGTCCGCGCGAATGACTGCCACCGCGGGAGTTTGCCCAGGCTGGGGGCGGGGCGGGGCGGGGCGGGGCGGTGGGGGCGGGCAGAGCGATGATCCCTGAATCATTGGCCCTGGCGATGGCACCGCATCCCGCCTGCCCCGAGGCTGCACTTGACCTCACGTGGCTCAAGGGGCCCACTCTCTAATCCTAACACTGCACTGGTCTTTCCGGCTCCATCAGCCCCCCCATCCTGAAGCTACCTAGGAGCCCCCCAGGAGTCACCTCCTTAGCGTGAACTCAGGGGTGTTCTGAGGGGCCCACGGGGCATAATGAGGTTCCTTTGACTCCAGAAATTCCAAGGGTTTAGAGGCCTCCTACCAGCAAGCAGGGAGAAGACGAGTCGAAATCTTTATCATGTAACAAGCCCACACTCCCCCTACTTCTTCTCCTGAAACTTTTGTGAGATCTGACATAATGGACAGATATTTTAACTACAGGGTTATATTAATAAGTGTATCCTAAATTCATCTAAAAGAAAGCTGAAAAATGAGTGGACTTACCCACGTACATGCAGTATTGGTTCATGTTAAAATCGGTTCGTGGTTAAAGCTGGCGATGCCCTGGTTTCTGCTGTGGGCGATCCCGCTTGAACACATGGGCCTGAGGCACCCCGTCCTACAGCCCACTCTGACCCCCTCACCCCAACCTTCTGCAGCCTCTTGCACATGGCTGGTGCTCAAAGCCACACGCGTGCATCTCCAAGGTCCACCTCACACTAAACCAACAATTTTGTCAGCAGCCTCATAGTCACTTGGCTTCATCGGTTCATATGAACCTCGGCTTAGAAAGTTTGTCCCCGAACCTTGGATTCCAACGCACCATTGGCTGGAGTGAGTCATTTAGAAGGTATGAAAAAGCTCTTCTTCCTCCGAGGGAAGAAGACCCTGATGGCTCCCCGTCTCCCAGTGGCAGCAGGGGGAAAAACCACTTATTTTCAGAAGTGGCCCGAGGGAGTTCCTGTTGTGGTTCAGTGCATTAAGAATCCAACTAGTGGGGGAGGTCCCGTCGTGGCTCAGTGGTTAACGAATCCGACTAGGAACCATGAGGTTGCAGGTTCCATCCCTGACCTTGCTCAGTGGGTTAAGGATCCGGCGTTGCCGTGAGCTGTGGTGTAGGTCGCAGACACGGCTCGGATACCAAGTTGCTATGGCTGTGGTGTAGGCCGGCAGCTACAACTCTAATTAGACCCCTCGCCTGGGAACCTCCATATGCCACAGGAGTGGCCCTAGAAAAGGCAAAAAAAAAAAAAAGAATCCAACTAGTATCCATGAGGATGCGGGTTTGATCCTTGGCCATGAGCTGTGGTGTAGGTCACAGACACAGCTCAATTCTGGTAAGGCTGTGGCTGTGGCTGTGGAGTAGGCTGGCAGCTGCAGCTCCGATTTGACCCCTAGCCTAGGAACCTCCATAAGCTGTGGGTGCAGCCATAAAAAGACAAAAAGACCTAAAAAAAAAAAAACCAACTAGTATCCATGAGGATGCGGGTTTGATCCCTGGCCTTGCTCAGTGGGTTAAGGATCCAGCGTGGCCGTGAGCTGTGGTGTAGCTTGGATCCTGAATTGCTGTGGCTGTGGTGCAGGCCGGCAGCTGCAGCTCCACTTCGACCCCTAGCCTGGGAACTTCCATATGCTGTAAGTGTGACCATAAAAAAAAAGAAAAAACCAAAAAAGCTGTAGGTTCCATCCACAAGGTGGTCTCTGTAGAGCTTCTGGGCAGCCCAGTAAGAGCTGGGTGGGGGGAATGAGAGGGCGCCTTGACCATGGCGTTCCGGCTATCACCGTACAGCCTTGGGAAGGAGGCTCTCATTCTGCAGGGTAGAGGCTTGACCTTTTCCTTCCGCCCCCACCCCCAGGCCACCACAGCACCCCCCGAAGACACGGCCTGCCTCCTTCCTCTGTCACCTGCTGACACACAGGTTGGCTGGTGATATTCAGAGAGTCAAAGATGGCTTCCTGAGGACAGACCTAGATGAACAAATCCTGGAAACAGGTGGAAGCGGAGCCCAGCCTGGGGGCTGGGGGGAGGGGGTAAGGAGGGGGGCAGATGGCCTGGAAATCTGAGTCATAGCTCCTCACCACTCCCCCGAGGATTTGATGTCCCTTTGGCCAGCATGCCATTTTCTCTCTGCAAAACTATTGATCCTGCTGCCAAATGTCCCCTAAGCCTGCCTCCCGCATCAGTGGGGCGGGAGTGATAAACTGTAACCAGAGAACACAGAAGCGCTGGCCTGTGGATGGCCTTGGACGTTTTTATCAGTAGACCCGGTGCTGGCTGGGCCGCCGACCAGGCAGGACTGACACTGAGCATGAGGAGGGGACTGCAGCGTTTGGGTTTGCTCACCAAGTCCAGAGCAAGGCACCAGAAATTCTTGGCTTCCTCCAAACAGCTGCACAGAAGCCTCGGCCGCCAAACCCATCTTGAGTTTGATGAGTCATCTGACGTCAGCCCTGAGCCCACAGCGTCTGGCTCCGGCTTTTTCCGGAAGATGAGGAAGCGCCCGCCCTAAGGGCCTCTGGGCGATTCCAGGTAAGCAGAGTTTAACTTCCATCGGCTCATCTAGGTTCCTGCTTCCTCATTATTATCCTTTGGCTGGTCCTCTGAAGAAAGGCCAAAGAAACTGGTTTCCCTTAAATCAGGAAAGTGAAAGCTAAGGAACCAGACAGCCTTGTGCCTTTAGGAAAGTATAGGATGGGGGATCCTTCTCCCTCCTCATTCTAAGGCTCAGGCTTTATGCTATAGGAGGGTCAGGCAGTGAAACCGGCTTTGAGTCTTGGAAAAAGTTTTACCAGGTTATGAGAGAATCCACTTCTTTAGAGATCTTTAATATATCTTAAAATTTTTAAATATTTATTTGCAATAAATAAATATTACTATTTATGTACATAAATATAGCTTAATATATTTAGAGATATTTAACATATTTATATCATGGGGATGTTCCTGGACCAGGGATCGAACCTGCACCACAGCAGTGACCTGAGCCACGGCAGTGACAACACCCGCTCATCCTGATCCTGCTGAGCCATAGGAGAGCTCCACAAGTCACTTCTCACGTGCAGCCTCATTTAAGCTTCACAAAACTCTAAGCATAAAACATTTATTATGCCCTTCATTTTACAGGTGAGGAAACAGATTCAGAAAATGAAACGATTTGCTCAAGTGTGCTGCCATGCATGGCTGATTGGCACAGAGATACGGAACTGCATTCTGACTCCAAATCCAATCTCTGTTTTCCACGAACAATCCAGTCTATCTTCTCGGGATGTTTTAAATGAAAGCCTGTCTAAATATTTTGAAGATTCCTTCACACGACCTGGGTTTTATGAGGCCTGAAATGGATTTTATCTAAACTTGCACTTTCCGCAGATGGCCACGAGATGGCAGGGTAATCCCGACGATGGGGGCACTGGCGCCCTTCCCTGCACCAGTAGAGGGCAGTAGTTCCCCGTTTGAAAAAAGTGAGAAATGCAAAAAGAAAAACAAAACAATAAAACTTCAGGGGCTACCCTGATGGCATGGGATGATGGGAGGCTTGTTTTTATTTCGTCCTTTTTCTTTTTTAAGTTAGGCAGTGAGAGTTCAAACAAACACGTCTCCGTGTTCACTGCCGTGTTTGCTTTTGGAGGCATGAGGTCAGGGCTTGGGCCAGCCGCCTGGTCTGCATTATTCATCTGTCCAGCTCCAGCCCTGGAACAAATGTGAAGAAATGAAGTAGCCTCAATGGAGGGGAAACAGTGTTGTTATTGTTGCTGGTGACAGTTCTATTTGCCAACAAACAGAATAACATACTTTGGAACCCGGAATGGGCTTGTCAGAGGCAACTTTTGTTCCATGTTTGGGCTGGGACGCTTCCAGATAGAAATCAGCCTGGCATTTGAACTTCAGGAGGCAGGGGCAGAGCTGTGGCACAGCAGCCACTGACCTGAAAGGCCGGGCCATCAGCTGCAGTTTTCATCTGGGTGTTTGACTGCCGTCCACGTGTCTCCGTGCTGCCAACTGGGTTCACTGCACTGCGGGGGACGGGGGCAGCATGCGGTCCAGGATGAGGGGCTCTCCACCAAGCAGATAAACAGACTGTTCTGAGCTTTTGGAAGGTGTCCTCACTTTGGGGCTTTGGGAGGGGGAAAGTGGTCCTGATTCTACAGGATTTATTTGCTGTCAAGTCCCAATTATCCTAACGCTGTTGGCAGCATCCTTCAGATCCTTCTGCTACATGGTCTAGTTCCTCCAGGGAGAAAGCCATCCTTGAGGTGTCTGCTGGTGCTAGGGTGGGGTAGGCAAACTCAGGCTGATACCGGTCTAGACGGCATAATTCTGAGGGCCAATCTGCATGTCCCTGCTCCTGCCACATAATTCAAGGTCAAGGGCCTGTCCACAGTGGTCCAGGACCCGCCTCTCTCTCCATAGATGCACTGGACTTAGACTAACTGGTTGTCTATTTGCAAAGAGGTGAGCGCCAATTGCCGCCAGGGTGAACGTCCTTGAGACCGGGTGGAACTGGAACCACCGCGGGCACGTCAACTCAATACTTTCCCCAAGGCCATGGCGTCACAAGGTCAAGTCTCACTTTATGGGAAGCTTTGATGCTGGAAAGGCATTGTTGAGATGACAAGGTCCCAAATGTCCAGGTCTGTGACGATGAGTGTGCCCCCACCCTGCTCGTGCCCCCCAGCCCCACCTCGGCACCCCCCCACCCCCGCACCCCGGCAGTAATTCAAAGACGGTTGATGAACAGATGAGCCCGTTATTCCCTTACTTTACAGGAGGGGCAGCGATTGCTCTAGTCACGCACTTAATTGATGGCCAGCCAGGGACTGGAACACAGCTATGCCACCAACTCTCAGGTTAGTGCTGCTTCCTCTGCTCCATCATTTAGTGTTTTGTTTGTTTTTTTTCATTGGATTGAAGGCTAGTTGATTTACGGTGCTGCATTGATTTCTGCTGTACAGCAAAGTGACCCAGTTGTACATATCCATCCATCCCTTCTCTCTCAGATTCTTTTCCCACAGAGATCATCACAGAATCCTGGGTAGAGTTCTCTGTGCTACACAGCAGGCCCTTGCCTCTCCTCCATCCAGCTTCGCTGCATCTTAAAACCTCCTGAGTTCTTTTATTTATTGATTGATTCTTTTGTCTTTTCTGGGGCTACACCTGTGGCATATGGAGGTTCCCAGGCTAGAGGTCCATTCAGAGCTGTAGCCGCCAGCCTATACCACAGCCACAGCCATGCCGGATCCTTAACCCACTGAGCGAGGCCAGGGATCGAACCTGCAACCTCAAGGTTCCTAGTCGGATTTGCTAACCACTGAGCCATGATGGGAACTCCCCCCCTCAGTTCTTTTAAATCCTTATTTTAATCCATGACTTGCTTCAGGGCTACAGGGCAACAAGCCAGATGCAACGGAAGCCTCCAACCTTCAGATTCACCTGAGTCTCAATTCCAATTGCTGAAACCTCAACTGAGTCCAGTGCTAAGAAGTTTAATTTCTAGTATTCAGCCTCAGATTTATGAATAACTGTGATGGGAGCATAGAAGGGACTCAGAGCAGAGGCTGACAATTATTTTTTTTTCTGTAAACATTTTAGGCTTTCTGGGCTGTCCTCTCGCTGTCACAATGACTCAGTTTTGCAGGGCTGGCCTGAAAGCAGCCATAGAGAATTTGTAGATGACTGAGCCATATAATTTTGCTTACAAACATGGGCGGGGTTAAGTTGGGGCACATTTGGCTCTGGGGTCAGTTTTTGGACCTTCTGGAAGAGAAGGCTTGGTCTTTGATTTACTCTTCTGCAGCACATTCTAGATCAAAGCAAAAGTTGCTTTTTTGTTGCTTTGTTTTGTTTGTTTGTTTGTTTGCTCTTTAGGGCCGCACCCGCAGCATATGGGAGTGCCCAGGCTAGGGGTCCAGTTGGAGCTGTAGCCGCCAGCCTACACCCTAGCCACAGCCACGCCAGATCCGAGCCATGTCTGTGACCTATACCACAGCTCACAGCAACGCTGGATCCTTAACCCGCTGAGCGAGGCCAGGGATGGAACCTGTGTCCTCATGGATACCACGTGGATTCGTTTCTGCTGTGCCACAGCGGGAACTCCCCAAAGCGAAGGGATTTAATTCACCGTTGCAGAGCATACCGACATTCAGTTGTCTCCACTCGCTTCAATACATTGAATTAATTTTTTCCATCAGAGACTTGATAGTCCTAATAAGGCAATTTATTTGTGTGGGACTTTTGTGCTGATCTGAGCCTGTGAGGGAGGTGGTTCAAACCAGCAAGACAATAAATCTTTTTTTATTTATTTTTTTGTCTTTTTTGCTTTTCTTGGGTTGCTCCCGCAGCATATGGAGGTTCCCAGGCTAGGGGTCTAATTAGAGCTGTAGCTGCTGGCCTACACCACAACCACAGCAACTTGGGATCCGAGCCGTGTCTGCGACCTACACCATAGCTCACGGCAACGCCGGATCCTTAACCCACTGAGTGAGGCCAGGGATCAAACCCGCAACCTCATGGTTCCTAGTTGGATTTGTTAACCACTGAGCCACGACCGGAACTCCAGCAAGACAATAAATCTTACAGAGGAGGAAACAGGGGGAGGTGCAGGGAGTGGTAGCTAAGCCCTTCTTTGATTGTCTAAGGTGTGCCTGGGGCCGTGTTATGCCAGGCACTTCCCTGTGTCATCTCATTTAATCCCCCCAAGATCCCAGGGGATCTTTATTATTGTGCCAATTTGATCGATCCATCCTCAGAAAGATTAAATAATGAGCTCAGGTCTTATTCTGGTAAGTAGCAGAGTTTCTCCTGCACTACACCAAATGTTGAATTCTCAGGAATAATCTGCCTTTGTCCCAGGGCGAAGAGGGTATAGTCATCATTTGTACATGCTTAACTCTTGTTTTCTGTTTTTTTTTTTTTTTGGTCCCCCCCTACCACCCCTCGCCCCGCCCCACCCACCAGCATGCAGAAGTTCCCAGGTCAGGGAAGGAAGCCAAGCCATCACAGCAGTAACCAGAGCCACAGCAGTGACAACTCGGGATCCTTAACCAGGGAACTCCTGCACATGTTTAATTCTTGCACATTGACGAGTGCTCAATAAATGTCTGTTGAATGTTAAATGAATTTTTGATGGGATGCAAGATCTTTTCATCATATAGTTTTTTTTTTTTTTTTTGGGCCACACCTGTGGCATTTGGAAGTTCCCAGGCTAGGGGTCCAATTGGAGCTGCAGCTGCCGGCCTGCAGCACAGCCACAGTAATGCCCATCCGAGCCACATCTGCGACCTACACCACAGCTCAGGGCAACCCAGGATCCTTAACCCACTGAGGGCCAGGGATGGAACACGTGTCCCCACGGATACTAGCGGGTAACTCGCTGAGCCACAAAGAGGAAGTAAATGTTTGTCTAATGTTCTTTTTGAAGTAACTGTCTGCAGGAGCAGACCCACAGCCGGTTTGACCCCAGCTGGGAGCTGTTAGGTGCCAGGTTTCCCCTTTCCTGCGAACAGGGGGGTGGGGGGGCGTGTACATCCACCCCAGCGGAGTGTGGGCTGTGGGAGGAGGTGTCTGCAGGCAGGGTTCCTAGTTCCTCCCCAGCAAGCTCCCACTTTCTTCTCTTCTGAGTGGGCGGTGGAAAGACACACACCGAAACACAAAGTGCCATCCAGAACCTCAAGGATGAATTCTTTCTCGGAATTCATGGCACGTTGAGCCATGGGCTGATAAACTTAGGGGTTTTCAGGTCAAGGCTGTTGTGGGCGCACAGCACCGCGCCCCTGCCACGTGCTTCTGGAGACATGGGCTCACTCCTGGCAGTCTCAGTTTTTGCCCGGGGCTGGTGCAGGCGACCCCCGCATCCTGCTGGGGGGAGAGGGCAGCTGGGGAGCCGCTGCGTGCTCTCTGTGCGAGGGGGCGAGGAGTGGTGACAGCGTTTCGGGGAGAAGGATGCTCACGGCGTGTCAGTGTCTGCAGTGAGGAAGGGGCGTGATGACCGCTGGTCCAGGGCTGCCCGGTATGGCAGACTCCCAGGACCGCTCCATCTGGGGACCAGACCTCAGTTCATCCTCAAGGCGGAATGTGAAATGGGTGGGTGGGGGAACTTTGGGTCAAGATTTGGGGACGACAGACTGTTTTAGGGTTTCCTGGGTTGGGGCTGGGGGGAAGGAGTGATGGAGGAGGTGAGTGGTAATTTCCTGAAACTTCAGGGAACTGCCCACTTCAACCTCCACTGTCAGGAGGTCACGCTGCGACAGGAGACACTGCCGGAGGGGAGGGACTGGGACCACCCCTCCTCCAACAGGCCTGCTGTCTTGGTATCAGGTTTCTAATGGTAAAATAAGGACACGGGATGATAATTTCAAAAAAAGCCCTTGGCTGAGACTCACCCGGACTTGGAGGGCAGACCTGTGGTTCCCAAAGGGGAGGGACTGGGAGTTTGGGGTTAGTAGATGCAAACTATTACGTTTAGAATGGAAAAGCAGGAGTTCTCGCCGTGGTTCAGCTGAAACGAATCCGACTAGGAACCATGAGGTTTCGGGTTTGATCCCTGGCCTCGCTCGGTGGGTTGAGGATCCTGCGTTGCTGTGGCTGTGGTGTAGGACGCGCAGCTGTAGCTCCGATGAAACCCCTCGCCTGGGAACCTCCACATGCTGAGGTGCCGCCCTAAAAGACACACACACACACACACACACACAAAAGGATGGAAAAGCAATGAGGTCCTGCTGTACAGCACAGGGAACTACATCCAATCATTGTGATGGAACATGATGGAGGATAATATGAGAAAAAGAGTGTATATACATGTGTGTGTGTGACCGGGTCCCTTTGCTCTACAGCAGAAATTGACAGAACATTGTAAATGAACTCTAAGAAATTTTGTTTTTTAAAAAGAGAAAAAATATTTGTTTCTAGATTAAATAGTAATGACCAAAAAATAAATAAATAAAGAGGGGGTCTGGGGCTGAATGCCTAGAAAGTCAGGGCTTTACTGGGGGGGGTGGGGTGGTAATTTTATTTTTAATTTAATCTCTTTTGACTACTTTAAAATAGAAATGATGACTAACTTCGTCATATTTGGTGCTAAATTATTATCCAGTTTTTATTTACCTTTTAATTTTTTAGACAAAAGGGACAATTAATGTAGTTAATTGCAGAAATAGTTTCTTTTAGGATTGTTTACATTGCTTTCAAAATTTTTTTTCTTCTTCATACAGAGACCAAGAATTCACGTATTATTTTTGATGATTTTATTCTTTACATTTAAGTTTTACCATATTATTTTTCGTCTTTAAAATTTGAAACTAACATGCACCCATTAAAAATTCAACGAGCATATATGTATATTTATATAAATTTTTCATGAGACATTAAAATGCCACATCTACACTCAATCCCATTACCTTCTCCAGAGGCAATTACTGTTAACCATCGTGTGAATTCCTCAGACGTTCTTTAAATTTGCGGCATATGTGTGTGTGCTTGCACACGCGTGAGCACGCACTCCAACGCGAGAGTTTGTGGCATTTATTTTTACGTAAGTAAAATGCACACACACACACATATGTATACATAGCACTCTACAGCTTGGTTTTCTTCACACAGCGCTAGCTCTTGGAGATCTTTCCACGCCAGCACACGTAGCCGCACCTTCTTCTTTTTAATTGCATGATATTACATATTCTGCATGTACTGTAATTTACACTTGACTTTTAAACTCATCTACATTCCTCGTCAGTGTATTCAGTGAGATGAGGATCCACATGGATTTCTCTCCCCCAAACATCCGATTTTCCCAACCACTTCCCATGTGTTAGGGCGGGGGGATGTTTTCGTTTACAGGCTGCTTCCTAGGTCGGCATGATGAACAGTACTTTATAAGGAAAGCGAAAAGCGTATGCTCCATTACACTTAGAAAGTCCATCCCTGGGAGTTCCCGTTGTGGCTCAGTGGAAATGATTCCGACTGGGACCCATGAGGACTTGGGTTTGATCCCTGGCCTCGATCAGTGGGCTAGGGATTCAGCGTTGCTGTGAGCTTCGGTGTCGGTCACAGACGGGGTTTGGATCTGGCGTTGCTGTGGCTGTGGTGCAGGCTGGCAGCTGCAGCTCCGATTAGACCCCCTAGGCTGGGAACTTCCATATGCCATGAGTGCGGCCCTAAAAAGACAAAAAAAAAAAAAAGAAAAGAAAAAAAGAAAGAAAGTGCATCCCCATATGGAATCCCATTTGAATCTTATGGTGACCCTATGACATGGGAAGTATTTTTAAAATTCTATACCAAGCTGGTGAGGTGTAAGGGGTGAGATCAAGGGGCCGCCCAAGTTCACACAACTAAGTGTGAACTGGGGCTTGAATTCAGGTCTGCTGGTGTCCGACTCCAGGTTTCCCGGCGGAGGCCAGGACCTCCAGGCATTTCAGCAGCTCAAAGTCATGAAGAGAAGAATCATCTATTCCTTCCTTTCTCCCAGTTACCTGCTCATCTTCCTTCTCTCAAGAATTATTTATTGAGCGTCTACGGTGGGAGAGGCGCTGTGCTAGGGTTTGCCATACAGAAGTTGAGAACCTTCAGAAGCTGTGTATTCTCTCTCTCTTTTTTTTTTTTTTTTTTTTTGCTTATTAGGGCTGCACCTGCAGCATATGGACGTTCCCAGGCTAGGGGTCCAATTGGAGCTGCAGCTGCCAGCCTGCACCACAGCCACAGCAACGTGGGATCCAAGCCAGATCTGCAACCTACGTCACAGCTCGTGGCAACCCCAGAATCTTAACCCACTGAGCAAGGCCAGGGATTGAATCCATTTCCTCATGGATATAATCTGGTTCTTAACTCTCTGAGCCACAATGGGAACTCCAGAAGCTACTTATTCTCAACTTGAGCTTCTTCAGTGGTATAACGATCTATGAGGTATGTTTAAATCCCACGATTCTCTAAAAAAGGTTCTTCCAATGAATCAGGAAACTAAATTCAGCAAAATGTCAATTTCCTAGAGCATTGTGTTGAAAACCAAGCATTTACTGTATTATTTTGAGAACTTGTCTGCATCCCACCACTGGAAGGGATTCTATGCAGTAGTTAGTTGCTCCGTCTGGCCTCTTATAGGTGATTGATAAATGTTGCTTAGTCTTTCTGCTCCTTTTTTTTTTTTAAAAAAAACCGTTTAACATCACATTCATGCATTCTTTCACACTCTCTGTAGGGGCAGGAATCTGTGTAGGACTTACCGGGTTTCTCTGGCCCAGAGTCTCATCAGGCTGATTCAAGTCTTGCCTGGGGGGTGGAGGGGACCCACTTCCGGTTCACTCACTGGCTGTGAGCTGGCCTTGTGGGCAGGATTCTGTTTCCCACTGGCCGATGGCTGGAAGCATTCATTCCTTGCCCTGAGGGCCTTTTTGCAGGGCAGTTCCCAACCCAGAACTAACTTTATAATTTAATTTAATTTTATTAAAAAATTTTTTTATTATAGTTGGTTTACAATGTTCTGTCAATTTCTGCTGTACAAGTGACCCAGTCATACGTGTGTGTGTGTTTATACACATTCTTTTTCTCATATTTTCCATCATGTTCCAACACTAGTGATTGGGTATAGTTCCCTGTGCTATGTAACAGGACCGCACTGCTTTAGAGCAAGCGGGCAAGTGCCCCAGGCCTTTTGCACCTCCCCTCGGAAGGGAGATCCCATGCCATCTCCACGGCACAGGAGGCACTGGGGGCCGACTCAGAGGCCTCGGACCCTCGAATCACTGCTCTCAGCTGAGGCCTAGAGAGGTGAAAAAGTGGCCATGGAGTTGGGAGACAGCCAGGTAGTCTGCTGCTTCGCTTTCCTGTCTCGCAGTTAGAAGGCGCAGGCAGGGTGGACTGACTCGTGTGCTTTGGGGACAGGGTCCGGGTCGGAGTGGGGGTGGGGGGTGGGGCAGGCATGGAGGTGGGGGGGGGGCGGGGAGGTCCGACTCTTAACCTTTCCTTGGGAATCTGATTAGAGGAAACCACTAGCATTTGCGTAGTAGTCATAGGCTATGTGCCTTTCCTTTGTCTTAAAATTGAAATACATGCAAAGAATAAGGATTTTCCCAAAAAAGAGTGCAAGAGAATATGGAGCAAAGCACACCTCCCACACATCCCGAGCCCCGGTACTTCATGTTCCCTCACAGCCCTGGTTCCACTTTCTCGTGTGTCCTCTGCTTGTGCAAGCTGGTGAGACCAGCTCTTCTTCTCCTCCTTTTAAAATACACACCTCAGAGCCAAAAGGCAACACACAGAGCGGGAGCTTGGTGAGGACTCACCCGGCATGTACTAAAAACAAACAGGAGCTCCTGTTGTGGCTCAGCAGTAACGAACCAGAGTAGTATCCATGAGGATGTGGGTTCAATCCCTGGCCTCGCTCAGTGGGTTAAGGATTGGCATTGCCGTGGCAGTGGTGTAAGCCTGTAGCTACAGCTCAGATTCCACCCCTAGCCTGGGAAGTTCCCTAAGCGGCGGGTGCAGCCCCCAAAAGACAAACAAAAGAACAAAACAAAACAAAACTCCTGCAAATCAAGGAGAGACAAGTGACCAACAAGCTACCCCTACAAGAAAATGGACTAAAGACATTTTACAAAAGGGGGAGGTGGAATGGCCACTAGACACATGAAGCAATACCAGACATCATCAGGGAAATGCACAAAGCAAGGAGACCCAAGCACATTCCAGGTGACAGCGACAGTTGAGGGTGGAGAGCACGGAGGGCTGGCACTCACGCTGTGGGCGCCTCAGGTCCCTCGTGGCTTCACTGGCGCATAGGGTCGTCACTGTGTCTTGGTTTAGTCCCTCGAACAGGGGGCCATTCTGGGCTGTTCCCTTAAAAGGATGTTCCTGCCCAAGGCTTTTTTTTTTCTTCTTCAATTGTTATTTCCCCAACACAATTTTTTTTCTACTGTACAGCATGGTGACCCAGTTACGCATACATGTATACATTCTTTTTTCTTACATTATAAGTGACTAGACATGGTTCCCAATGCTACACAGCAGGATCTCATTGCTCATCCATTCCAAAGGCAATAGTCTGCATCTATTAACCCCAAATTCCCAGTCCACCCCACTCCCTCCCCCTTCCCGTTGGCAACCACAAGTCTCTTCTCCAAGTCCATGAGTTTCTTCTCTGTGGAAAGGTTCGTTTGTGCTCAGAGATAACCACTTATTTTGATTTTGTTGTTTATAATTTACACAAATATTTTAATGATATTTCTATCCATAGTAACATATAATACTGATTTTCATGTTTAAACTTTATCTACATGTCATCACTCTGTACATGTTTTCAGGCAGCATATTTCTCTTTTTTAAAAAAAAAGTTCAACAAAATGTCTATGAGGTGTCTCTGTGTTAGTATACATAGCTCTAGTTTTTTTTTTTTTTTTTTTTCCATTTTAGGGCATGTGGAGGTTTCCAGGCTACGGGTCGAATCAGAGCTACAGCTGCAGGCCTACCCCACAGCCACAGCAACTAGGAATCTGAGCCACATCTGCGACCTATACCACAGCTCACAGCAACACCGGATCCTTAACCCACTGAGCGAGGCCAGGGTTGGAACCCACATCCTCATGGGTGCTAGCCGGGTTTGTTTCCACTGAGTCACTATGGAAACTCCAATTGTTGGCTTTCTTCTTTTTGCCAAACTGCTTGGGGGAAATGGTATTCCCATGGTGATTCGATTGGCAATTTCCTGACTACCAGTTTGGTTAAGCACCTGGTCATGTGTCCATTGGACACTGGGGGTCCTCTTGGGAAAGGCACAGCCACCTCTTTTGTTCATTTTTTCAATTAGATTGCTTTTCTTGCTGACTTGTCAGAGTTCTTTGTATATGCTAGACTTTCATTCTTTCTCACTTATACATGTCACAAATATCTTCCTCCGTCTGCATAGTCTGCACTTTGTCTTTTAACTTTGCTTAAGATGTCTTTTTTGGATTAGAAGTTATTAATAACAATGTAGTCAACATTATCAATCTTTTTCTTTATGATTTGTTTCTTTTGTACCTGGTTAAAAATCCCTCCCTACTCAAAGTGTAAAACCCTTCCCTTTTATTTTCTTCTAAAAGTCTTGAAGTTTTGATATATTTTTCATTCAAGTATTGAATCCATAGGAGTAGCTTTTTGTTTTTTTGCTTTTTAGAGTCGCGCCTGTGGCTAGGGGTCGAATCGGAGCTGCAGCTGCCGGCCTACACCACAGCCACAGCAACGCCAGATCCGAGCCGTGTCTGCAAGTTGCGCTGCAGCTCATGGCAACGCTGGCTCCTTAATCCACTGAGCGGGTCTAGGGGTCAAACCCGCATCCTCATGGAGACTAGTAGGGTTCATAAACCGCTGAGCCACAATGGGAACTCCAATATGTAGTTATTTTAAGGACTTTCATTTTGTTTTTCCAAATGAAATAACCTATCGGACCAGTACCATTTAGTTAGTTTATTTATTTTCTTTTTAGGGCTGCACCTTCGGCATATGGAAGTTCTCAGGCTAGGAACTGAATTGGAGCCGCAGCTGCTGGCCTACACCACAGCCATGGCAACCCCAAATCCTGAACCCACTGAGCAGAGCCAGGGATTGAACCTGCATCCTTGTGGATACTAGTTAGTTTCTTAACCCGATGAGCCACAGCAGGAACTCCCCAGTACCATTTATTCAATAGTTTGCGTTTTTCCTCACGGATTCAACATGCCATTTGTGTCATATTTCAGGCTGACAGATATGCCTGGGTCTGTTTCGAAACCTCTGTCTTTTCCTTCTCTGTTTCGTTTTGGTTTTTGCCCCTGTGCTGATACCACATTCTAAGCATGGCAGGTTAATAAACATTTTTAATATTTGATCAGCTTGTTGCCTCTCCTTGTTCTTTGTTTTTCAAAATTGACTGTAGCTATCCTTGGCCTTTTGTTCTTCCATGTGCACTTTTTAATCAGTGTGTCAAGTTTGATCTAAACCCACTAGATACAGAGAACTGTGGAGAATCTGCGCATCATTTACGTATTTATGAACTGTAGTCACCTCATCTATGACTAGTCTACTTCTCTATTTATTCAGGGCTTTTGATAACATGCTGTAACTTTCTTCAAAGGGGCTTGAGCATTGTTAGAGGGAAACATGTCCTTTGATCTTGATTTCTGGGAGGAAGAATTTTTCCCAACCACACGGTGGTTCCTTCACCGACTTCACCTGGGGAAGGTCATGTCCCTTATTCGGTGTCAGATTTGCAAAGACGGACTCAGTTTAGCTCCATCCGTTTTCTTTTAAGGAAGGAGAAGCCTGTACCGCGCAGGCAATTTTCTTGTTCCTTAAAGTAGGCTGTTTTTTGCTGAAAGTTCTGTTGGATATGAGTTGTGACAGTAGCATCCTTCTCTTGCTGCTGCTAAGAAATTTCAACATTTTTTCCATTAGTATGTTTCTCATAGATTTTTTTTTTGGTAGATACATTTTATTAGTCCTTCTATTTCTAGGTCCTAAGACGTGATTTTTTTTTTATCATGAATGGATGCTGAATATTATAAAAATTTTCTACACGTATTAATACAATCATATGCTTTTTCTCCTTTATTCGGTCTACCAGTGAATTAAATTGATTTTTTAGTTGTGACTTTTAATTTTGGTCTGACTTAAAACCTACGTAAAATTAATTTGTGGGAGTTCCTGTTGTGGCTCAGCTGTAATGAACCCAACTAGGATCCATGAGGATGTGGGTTTGATCCCTGGCCTCACTCAGCGGGTTATGATCTGGCATTGCTGTGAGCTGTGGTGTAGGTCGCAGACGTGATTGGATCTGGCACTGCTGTGTCTGTGGTGTAGGCTGGCAGCTGTAGCTCTGATTTGACCCCTAGCCTGGGAACCTCCATATGCCATGGTTGTGGCTCTAAAGAGCAAAAAAAAAACCCCCAAAAAACAAAACAAACAAACAAACAAAAACCCTCACAAAACGAATAAAATTGATTTGTTCAAGGAACTCTCATAACTCTTTACCGTATTTACCTGTTTATATTTTGCCTCATTTGTTTTATCATTCTCTCTCTCTATATATATATCTATATATACACATACATATGTTATATATTTTTAAGTTTTTTCCTGAATCATTTTAGACTAGATTAGAGATATTATAAACCTTTACCCCCTAAATACCTCAGCTTATTTTTACTAAGAGCAAAGGCATTCTCTTACATAATTGGAGTTCAGTATTCAAGTCAGGAAATTAAACACTGATCCATGACTCTTCCTATGTGTGACTATTAAACCAACCTTGCCTTCTTAGAATAAACCACTATGACATGACATTTTATCCTCATTAGATGTCATTAAATTTTATTGGCTTTTTAAAAAAATATATGTGTTTATAAAAGAACTTGGCCCTATAATTTTCTTCCTTGCTCAGTTTTTAAAAGTTAGGAAGTATTTTATTTATTTTTTTCTTTCTCCATTTATTGGAAGAATTGTAAACAATGGGTACTCTTTCTTCATTAAATGCTATAAAGACTTTACTCCTGAAGGAGAGAGAAGGTTTTAAATCTGGGATTCAGCTCAATAGACACACGACTAGATTTTCTCTCTTTTTGGGTCCATTTAGTAGATTTTTTAAACTGTCATTTAATCTAATGTTTTAGTTTGTTATCATAAAGTTGCTCATAATATTACCCTCTTTTCTTTTCAGCACCATGCTCCGATGGACTGTGCTACCTTAAAACCTGTTATCTTTAATATATGAAGATACGTGGTCATGTCCCCTTTTTCATTCCTGATATTATTTGTATCTCCTTTTTTCCTCTTGATTAGTCGTTTGATGGATTTATTAATGTTATTACTTTTTAGATAATCAGCTTTTAGTCTTGCTGTTCCTCTTTCATCATATTTGCTTTCCATTTTATTAACTCCTGTTTTGTTTGGTTTCTTTCTTTGGATTTCATTTGCCACTCTTTTTCTTTTTTAACTTCTTAAGATAGCTGCTAAGGACACTGACTTTCAGCTCTTCTTCTTTTCTAATATATACTTTTAAGGCTAGAAATTTTCCTTTAAGCACACCCTTAGCCCCTTTCCATCAGTTTTGATATACAGCATTCGTCATAATTTCAAGATTCTAATTTCTATTATGATTTCTCCTTTGACTCTTAAATAACATAGCTGTTTATTACTTAAATTCTAAATCTATGTAGGGATTTTCTCGTTTTATGCAACTGATCTAGTTTAATTTTACTGTAGTGAGAGAATATGCTTTATATGATTTCTGTGCTTTCACATTTTTGGAGACTTGCTTTATGGTCAGTATTAATAAAGGGTGCCGGTGTACATGCAAAAAATGTGTACTTCAGTTTTTAGATGCAATGTTCTAAATATGCCAATTTGTACACTTTTGTTAGTCATATTGTTCAGTTTTTTTCTGGTTTTACCTTTTTTTTTTTGATCTTTTTAATCTACCAGCTAACAAGAGAGATATGTTAGTGTCTTTCTGTGACTTTGGATTTGACTGTTTCTTCTTTAGTTATGTCAGTTTTTGCTTTATATCTTTTTGGTCTATGTTATAAGCTATATGTAAATTTAAGGTGGTTTTACCTTCCTAATGAATTAACCTTTTATATATGGCTGAACATTTCCAATCTAATAATCTTTTTTGGGGGGGGTTTGTTGAGTGTAATCAGATTTCATTTTTGTGATGTATTGTGACTTATGTTTTCCAATCTTTTTCTTTATGTTTTTTGCATTCCCCCCCCCCTTCCTATTGGGAAGTTGGTTGCCCCAGCTTTGTTCTTCTTGCTGGTTTGGAATTTCTCACATATCTGTTGATCACAATCCCACCTACCTCCCTTTTTTTTTGGGGGGGTACAATTTAAACAACTTGAGCTTTATTTTTTAATAAAAAATTTATTTTATTTTTAGTGTTATACTCTCCACCGTATAATCAGTATCTACCCATTTCCATGCACACTCTTTTTTTTTTTCCCTGCTTGCAATACCATAGTGTAATTTTAAGTTGAGTTTTTTTTCCTTCTTTCTTGCTAAAGAACATCTTGCAGGGAGACTTTGTGGGGGTGTAACCAGTGAATCTTTGTCGATCTGAAAACCATCTGTATTTCAATTTCATTGTTAAATGGCAGTGGAGCTCAGTATAAATTTTCAAGGTGATGCTTGTGTAGTTTTCCTTGCACTTTGAAGATCTTACCCCATTGTCTTCTGACCTCTGTTGGGGCCAATACGAAATTTACAGAGTATCTAATTGTTCTTTCTTGGCAAAGAATTTTTTCTTTTTTTCTTGTGACTTTTAAGAGCTTCTTTGTGTTCTGTAGTTTCACTATGAAGAGTCTGGGTGTGCTTTTATTTTAAAGAGTTGGCGGACTCTCTCTCTCCAAATATAATATTATTACATTATAATTATATATAATTAACATATTATAGAAATATATTAGTATGTATGATTATAACAAGGTATACTATATATAATATGTGTATTTCTGTGTGTGTTCTGAGTGCATTCTTCACTATTACCTTCTAATTAGCATATTTTTCTATAGTGTACAGTTTAGAATTAATCTTATATGTTGAGTTTTTTAAAAAAAATTAATCTCTTTCTGTACCCTGGCCTTCCTCGTTAACTCTTTTTTCATATACATCAGTTCTTTTTCTTCCCTCCTCACATTTTATTGGTCTCTTAAAATGAACGTTATTATTTCATTTATGTCTTTTTACATTGTCAACATACTTTTTTAAATTAAAAAGAGTCTTTTCTAGGCTCTTCCGTAAAGTCAATTCCATCAGAAATGAATCCGCATTTAGATCCTTGATTTCATTTTCATTGGATTTCCTTTCTGGTTTGGGATTTGAGTTTGTAGACTTACAATGAGTGGGAAATTTTTGTTTCTGTTATCTATCTGTCTATCATCTATCTAGCTCTCCACCCGACTCTTCCCCATATTTTTCTCTCCCTCTGGTTATTTTATAGTAATTCAGAGCCTTTGTGGTCCAGGCCTCTAATCCTTAGCCATTTCTACTATTTCAGGGCTTTCTTTCTTTCTTTCTTTCTTTCTTTCTTTCCTTCCTTCCTTCCTGCTTGCTTGCTTGCTTGCTTGCTTTTTAGGGCCACACCTGCAGCATATGGAAGTTCCCAGAGTAGGGATAGAATTGAAGCTATAGCTGCTGGCTTATGCCAGCTAGATCTAAGACTCGTCTGCAACCTACACCACAGCTCACAGCAACACCAGATCCTTAACCCACTGATGGAGGGGCCAGGGATCGAACCAGCATCCTCCTGGATCCTAGTCTGGTTCGTTAACCACTGAGCCGCCCAGGGACCTCCCTTTCAGGGCTTTCTTTTCATTGTAATGTTGTCAATGTCATAGTCACAGTCTCTTTCTTGTCACAGAGTTTTTCCTGGTATTCCTGTCTCCTTAGATTATAAAGCCAAAGCCCCAGACACTATCTTGTCAGCAGCTTCATTTTTCAGATTTCTGTCATCCTAGCTCTTGCCTTTCCCAACGAGAAAGGTTCTAGCCCCCCTCTCACATGGAGCACCAGTCATCCCCTCGTTCTGCAGCACTTGAAATTCTAGATCGTTGCTACCTGAAGGCCTGGGGTTTCGGCCGCCGCTCACCCCTTTTGGTTTCTATTACAGGGGTAATTATTTTGAAGCTGGTTATTTTGCTTTCGTTTTTTCTCTTACCCGCCATTGCTCTGTCTTTGCCGCACAGGGGTGTGAGACGCAGCGTGAACTCATTCATTGGCTTGGTCAGGGTTCTATCCCATTCTCAAAGATCTCATCCTTCTAGTCAATGCCACCTTTGCCAGTCAGGTCGTTCTGGATATGGCCTTGACACTGGGCTTAGGTGCTAATGGAAGACGCCTTCTTCTGCTCTCAGCTCCCAGGGCATCTCCGGTATTATCTCAGGGGTCTTTGCCTGGGAAAGGAGCCATCAGCTGCAAAGGCCAAGAGCCTTCACTGTAAGGGCGGCTCTGGAGGAGAGGGGGGCTTGAGGATAAAGAGGGCTTCTTCTCCGCCCTGCTCTGCTCCACGGGAATTTCCAGAGAGAAGCAAATGTTTAACTACCCGAAATGTTGAAACTACCATGGAAATGTTGAAAGAACAAGAAATGAGTTCCCTAAATTTGGTTATATCTTTATATATACGTGTGTGTGTGTGTGTGTGTGTTTGTGTATATTTGGGTACACCCATGGTATGTCAAAGTTCCTGGGCCAGGGATCGAACCTATGCCACTGCAGTGACAATGCCAGATCCAGAACTCACTGCACCAGAAGAGAACTTCCCTTCTTTATATTTCTTACAACATTGCAAATAATCTTAAAAACTCCCAACTGGAAAATAAAAATAAAGAAATCTGATGAACATGTTGGATGTAATGGACTACAATACGAAGCAGGATGGGAATTTAAAATTTCTGCTGTTGTTATTTTATATTACATGTTCCTGAGGGATTTCCCTTAGAGAACATTTGAAAAGAGCTGCCTTTTAAAATAATCTAATTCCTGTATTAAGCGGTTCATGATATTTCTTAAATGAAAAATTTCCAGCAAGTCTGAGTTATAACCAAATCAGTACCTTGTGCAGAACTCTTTAACTGGAACCAATCTATTATTTATTTACTTAATTAGTTAGTTAGATTTTTAGGACCGCATCCACAGCATATGGAAGTTCCCAGGCTAGGGATTGAATCAGAACTGCAGCTGCCGGCCTACACCACAGCCACAGTAAAGCCAGATCCAAGCCGCGTCTGTGACCTACACCACAGCTCACAGCAATGCCAGAATCCCCGCCCACTGAGCCAGGGATTGAACCTGCATCCTCACGGACACTAGTCGGATTCGTTTCCACGGCACCACCAAGGGCACTCCTAATTGGAAAAAATCTAGATAAAAAATTTTTTTTTCCAGGATAAAGCTGAACCCAACGTCTCTTTAGAGCCTGTTAACACAATATCAAGGCACATGTGTGCATGTGGATGTGACCACAAGGGGTTAAAAACACAGGTTCCCTTAATTCTGAGAGCATGTGGTGGCCAGCCCAGAGCCAGATTGAGCCCAGTTCATTTCCCAGAAGATTTCAAAGAATTATCTTTTGAAAGGGCAAGGTTGGCTAATAAAAACCAGGGTAACCTCAGGCAGTCACATGGAAAAGAAGAGAAACAAATTACTCCTGGCTTGTTCAACAGTGTTGCTGGGGGTGTCTCTGGCCAAACCAGACTGCTTTGTTTTTCTTGACTCCAAGGAGAGAAGTGATTTCAGCAAAGTCCTGGGAAAGGTGGGCACACCAAGTCACGCCAGCTGCTCATCTGTGTCCTTTTTCTTAGGTTCAGCTCTTTGGGAGGGGTGTGTGTGTGTGTGTGTGTGTGTGTGTGTGTGTGGACCTTGGTAGCATTTGGCCCTGGGTTCGGATTCTCATTTTGCCACTGATATCCAGGAAATCCAGCTTCAGTGTCTGCATCTCCGAAGAGAAGTAATGCTTACCTCACGGCCATGACGGTGAAGATTTGCTATAAGGCCTGTGATGCACGTGGACAAAGGAGGTACTGCGAACAAGGCGTGGGGATGCCTGGATTTCCCTGGTGGGATCAGCTCTTCTTTTGCTCTCTGACAGTTCCTGAAATCTTGTAAGTAGATTGTAAGTAAGTAGATTCTCGAAAGTAGGAGCCAGACAGTTGTGACAGGTTTTGTGTGAAGATGAGGGAAATTTAAAACACAATGACCGGTTATCCACTGTCTGCATAACAAAGGACCCCCAAACCTAGCAGCTTATGACCACCCCTGGACGCACAGATGCTATAGGTTGGGAATTCAGGAAGAGCACAGCTCCATGATGCTATGGCCTCAACTGGAAGAACGCAGAGGCAGGGGGAAGAAGCCCTGGGCAGGTGTATTTACTCACGCCCGCCACTGTCAGGGAGGCCTCCCCGTTAGGCGTACCTACACGTGGCATCATAATATGATGGCCTTTATTTTTTTGTCTGGCAACCAAGGGTCTGAAGGCAAAGGTCTCAAGAGAACCAAGCACTAACAGTGATGCTTTTCCAGGCCCCCCCTTGGGAGTCACATCGCATCACTTCTGCTGGGTCTCAAGCCCCTCCAAGTACAAGAGGAGGAAACATAGACTCTACTCGTGATGGGAGGAATGTCAAGATCACATTGTAAGAACACATGGGATCTTTGGAAAATACAGTTTGCAATGGACATGAGTCAATAACAAGCCCTTAAGTCACAACAACCCACTCCGTTGTGACTCAGTGGGTTCAGAACCCCACGTGGTGCCCGTGAGGATGCGGGTTTGATCCCTGGCCTCGCTCAGTGGGTTAAGCATCCCAATGTTGCTGCAAGCTGCAGCATAGGTTGCAGATGTGGCTCGGATCTCTTGTTGCTGTGGCTGTGGTGTAGGCTGGTAGCTGCAGCTCTGATTCGACCCTTAGCCTGGGAACTTCCATATGCTTCGGGTGCAGCCATAAAAAGGAAAAGAAAAGGAAAGAGGAGTTCCTGTCGTGGGGCAGTGGAAATGAATCCAACTAGGAACCTTGAGGTTGTGGGTTCAATCCTTGGCCTCACTCAGTGGGTTAAGGATCCAGCGTTGCCGTGAGCTGTGGTGTATGTTGCAGACATGGCTCGGATCCCATGTGGTTGTGGCTGTGGTGTAGGATGGTGGCTGTAGCTCCGATTCAGCCCCTAGCCTGGGAAACTCCATATGCCACAAGCGAGGCCCTAAAAAGCAAAAGCAAAAAAAAAAAAAAAAAATGCAAAAGAAAAAAAAAGAAAAGGAAAATATCATGGATAATTTGATAATTTGATAGGGAATCACATTAAATCTGTAGAATGCTTTGGGTTGTATGGCCATTTTAACAATAATTCTTCCAATCCACAATTATGGGGTATCTTTCCACAGAGAATCTTGGAAATAATAAAAACAATAAGTCATTTAAGTTGTTGACTGGACCTGGTAGGAGTGGGAAAAATTTGAGGAAAACAGCTATAAGATCACTGACATAGGAGTTCCCCTTGTGGCTTAGCGGAAATGAATCTGACCAATATCCATGAGGTTGCAGGTTTGATCCCTGGCCTCACTCAGTGGGTTAAGGATCCAACGTTGCCGGGAGCTGTGGTGTAGGTCGCAGAAGCAGCTCAGATCCTGCAGTGCTGTGGCTGTGGTGTAGGCCGGCAGCTGCAGCTCTGATTCGACCCCTAACCTGGGAACCTCCATATGCACAGGTGCAGCCCTAAAAAGACAAAACAAACAAACAAACAAACAAAACAAACACCCCCCCCATGACCCAGTGATTTGAATGGAAATAATGAAGCCCTGAGAAAATCAGTGACAGAGGGAATGGAGGCAAGGGGTGGATGTCAGAGCAGACCTGGGGATGGGGGGTCAGTCTGGTGCATCGACAAAGAATGTGAAAAGAGGAAAGAAGAGTCAGGAGGCTCTGAGGGTTTGAACACAGACGCTCAGAAGGGTGGGGCTGCCGTGACCTGAAATAGGGAAGTCAGAGAGAAAAGCGGGAACAAGTCCCACTCCCCACCGCCCCTCCACCCCCCCACCCCCACCCCCCCCGTCCCAGACTTGCTGGTCATCCAACAAGTCACATCTGTGCAGTCTCAGGCTATTTGCATGTGTGCCCTTTGCTTTTCACGGATCTGCACACTTGCTCAGATCCTCAGGTCTCAGTAAGTCCCCAAGGGGCTTGGGGGCGAGTTTTTGAGAAATGTCATCAAGGGTTATAACCGAAAACGAAGCCATTTATGAGTCTGGTTTTGAATCAAGATCCTGTGTTCACTAAGATTACCTATACAACTAAAAATCTAAGAAGAAATCATTGCCCATGTGGAGTTTCTAACAAATTATTTTTCTTTTTTAAGGTCTCACCCACAGCCTATGGAAGTTCCCAGGCTAGGAGTCCAATTGGAGCTACAGCTGCCAGTCTACACCACAGACGTAGCAATGCAGGATCCAAGCCTGGTCTGTGACCTACACCACAGCTCACGGCAACACCAGATCCTTAATCTACTGAGCAAGGCCAGGGATAGAACCTGCATCCTCCTGGATGCTAGTCAGATTCTTTTCTGTTGAGCCATAATAGGACCTCCCTCTACCAACTGTTCTCATGTCACCATGAAAGGTATGCTCTCAACATTCTCTAGGGGAGGCCTTGGCGTTCTTTCCTACAGCATCATCTGTCCTTGGAGATCAGGCCCTCAGGAGAGTCATATTTGATCACATTTTCACGGCTCTGCTGGCAGTGTCCTCTTATTCCTTGGACTCTACTATCCAGAGCACAGAGATGGCTCCAGTTCACTCCAGAGAATTTGGGGTTCACGGGAGATGTCACAATAAAGTCAGTTATACAATCATTAAAAAACATTTCAAATGAATGCTGTCCATCTTCTAGTGACCAGGGGAGGTGAAACAATTATTCGAAACAAAAAAACAAACACAAAACCAAAAAAAAACCAAAAAAAACAAAAAACCCAACCAACCTGCCATTGCTCAGATATTTTAGGAACTGAACTTTGGGAACTGTTTTCAAAGTCTCTCCAGGCATCATCATCACTCGATACCTTGACTTTGACCCCAACTGCCTTACCTGTTTCTATTTGCAAGTGTCAGGGATGAGCTCAATGTAAATGAAAATGCAAGTGGCTTCATTCACAGAACAGGAAAGATTGGCATGAGCTGGCATCAGGTATGGCTGGACTCAGGGGTGGAGCTGGTACCACCAGACCTCTGCCTCTTTCAGTTCTCTCTATAGGTTCAATGCAATTTCTGTCGCTTCCTGAATGTGCCAAGGAGGATGGCACCAGCCACCCCAAGAGTCCGTCATCCAACTTGAGTAAATGCTGGAAGGGAGGGCCTGCTCACCTCCACTTCCCCATTCCCCCCATTGTTTTTATATCATTGCAGGCAGGACTCTGATGGTGCCAGACCGAGCCAAAAGTCCATGGCTGTGCCTAGGAGGGAAATATTTGTTGCTGGGGGAAAAAAGCCGGCAAAGCACAGGGTCTAGGAAGACAAAAATAGTAGTGGCCTGTGGCTGTTTCATCTGCTTTGGTCAGCGTTGTTATTATTATTATTATTAGTTGCTTTTTTACGGCTGCCACTGTGGCACATGGAGGTTCCCAGGCTGGGAGTTGAGTCAGAGCTGCAGCTGCCGGCCTAGGCCACAGCCACAGCCCCACCAGATCTGAACTGCGTCTTTGATGTACAGCACAGCTCATGGCTACGCCGGATCCTTAACCCACTGAGCAGGGCCAGGGATGGAACCCGCATTCTCATGGATATTAGTCGGGTTCTTAACCCCCTTAGCCACCACAGGAACTCCTGGTCAGCATTCTTGACATTGATTAACCTATAACTGTTCCCCAAACCTACCCCAGGAACTGGTTAGAAATGCAGACCCTCCAGATCCATCCCAGCCACTGAATCAGAGCCTGCAGTTCTGCAAGATCCTCCAGTGAGCCTCATGTATATTGAATTTGGAAACAGCTGGGCCATGGCTCTCCTCTGAAGGATCTTTCCAGGGAGGACGTTGAGGTGCCTTTGCACATGGCAGCATGACTGGAAGAGGCAAACGGCCCGCCCAAACGAACAGCACAAGGAAGCCAGCAGGCCTTGGCTCTATGCGATGCCCCAGGCGGGGACGCAGACACCTGTCTGCAGCCCAAGGTCAGAGCAAGGCTGAGGGAAGGAGGGGAGGCTGGTTCTGCTCACCTCTTGAATCAGGTGTGCCTTGGGCTCTCTGAGCGCAACTCCAGGAGCCTGGGAGGTCCAAACCTGCAGAGATGCCTCCAGGGGCTTCTACAGAAAAGATGAAGAAAGGAAGAAACAATTGCCCATGGGGAGCTCTCTCAAGGCAGGAGAGCCCATTCCAGAGCTAGTATAATGCAGGCCAAAGTGGACATGACTTTTGGGAACAAACCATTACTATAGCTAGTTATTAGAGTGATTTTGCAATTCAGATCTTATCCCCTGGCTGATAGAGCCACTTCATGCAAAAGTGTTTACGCAAGACACAGTCATACCTAGACAGACTTTGCCCTTTCCCAGGCTCATCAGTCATAGCAGGTGCAAGGGGAAATTAAGTAAGTTCTCGGTCCACTCGATGAATTCCCTTCTCTTTTATTTACTGCTTTTCAATAGAGTATTTCTGCAGAAATGAAAGCCAGTGGAAGTGTAATTAGAGAGAAAGGTTTAGAGGACTCAAGATCTGGACCCAAGACTGGAATTGCTTCCTGCTGTGTGTCTCGAGGCTACGAGGCCTTGGAAACGCAAGGCTGGAATGTGACACAGGCTATAATCCAAAGTGATGGGAAGCAGATTTTCCCTGGGTCTCCAGGCTAGTCTGTCCTTTCGGGGAGGGGTCTCCCACACGGCATCCCTCTCCTGTGTGCATCTGGTCAGGTGGCCACACGGTCGGTCCTGAGAGCTGGGGAGATATTTTGGCAGGTAGAGTCGTACCAAGGCCCGGAGTGGAGTGAGGGGGGGGGGGTGAGGACACAGTTTCCAGAATCAGAACCACTGGGTCTGAATCCTTTCTTTGATACTCATTAGATGCCTGATATTAGGCAAATGACATAACTTCAGTCTTCTCACCTATAAAGTTGGGCTTGCAATCGGAGCATTGTGAGGATCAGATGAGAAAGTGCCCATGAAATGAGGCAACAGAGGGGGTGTCACTTTTCTGAGCACGTGACAATGTTGGAGGTTAGAGCACTTTAGCTCCCTGCCTCGTAAGAGCATGGTAAGCAGTTGGTTGATGGTGATCCCGAGAGACAGCCGTGAGGGATGGCTTAAAGTGAGATCTTAATTCTCTGCTCAGGAATTAAACCTGGGCAGCCTGGATGAAAAGCAGGAATCCTAACCACTAGACCAGCTAGAGGCCAGAAGCAGAATTGCCCTGATTCTTGCCCCCTGTTGAAAGCAAGAAGGTTTCAAGGAGGCAAAGACTGGTGAAAATAGGTATAAAGTTTATTGTTAGAAACATGGTATAGCGTGTGGGAGAGCGTATAGAGAAATAGTCTGTTTATCTAAGACGGAAGCAAAAGTAATACACGCCCAGAGCAGTGCGGGTTTGGGCATCCCCCTGAATGCGGAGGGCACCAGAGAGGTGGTTTAAATCGCTTATATGGGACAGTTCTTCGGGCTTTGTCATCCTTTGGCCAGTCGTCTTGTTTTATCTCTCACGCCTGACCGGACCCAGGGTCCTCCCTGATCTGTGTGCGTATCTTTTGGCCGAGATGGATTCCAGAGCAAAGCGTGGTGGGAAGGTTATCTAGACTTATTATGGTCTGGCGCCCCCTCCCTTTTGACCCAGAGGGGTCTCTCTGCTCATGGGGTCTCCCTGACCCCGAGGATGGGAAGTATGTGGCCTCTTGGTATTTTGTCCAAGCAAATCTTAGTCCCCTCTTTTGAACTTGTCATTACCACTGTTTCACTAGTTCAAAGACGACAAGTACCAATTATCTGCCGTGTGCCTGTTGTTATTTCTATCTGAAGTATAGGTGGGTGGCTCCTTGTAAATGTCTATCCCAGAGCCCACCTATCTCCTGCGTCAAGATGCTGGGGAAAGGCATCGGATCGTCAGTGTCGGAAAGTAAGACACACGAACACGGGGAGGTCTCGACAAGGCTCCTTACTTCTGCAGAAGGGTGCAAGTGCTCCCCGTGGGGGACGAGCAGGCACGTGAGCAAGGGTGTGCGAAGAAAGAACCCCCTATTTATCCCTAACCAGGCGGGACGTCTGTCCCCTTCCTGTGGGTCAGGTCAGGGCGCACATTCGTCTCGGTTGGCTAATTTGAAACAAGCTGTTACGGGGAGAAGAGGGAGAAGGGGGGGCTGGGGTGGAGAAGGGCGTCTCAGACAAAGCAGGAACCAAATGGAGGAACCAAGGCTTCCTCGGATAGAAAAGACATATGTTAATTCTCACAAAGAGTTGCTGTTCTTATCACACGGTTGTGGGGCGGGGCTTGGCCACACCCAGGTATGTGGATGTTCCTGGGCCAGGGATCAAACCTGAGCCACAGAAGTGGCAACACCAGGTCCTTAACCCACTGAGCCACCAGGGAACTCCTACTCCTGAACCTGTGTTCCCTTTTGTGTGGGACTTTCCTGAAGATGCTGCCCAGCCCACACTGCCATTCCTTTCTCCAGTGATGACTGTGAGCTGATCTTAACTTAGTCTTGAGAATTTCATGACCCTCTTTTCTTGAGATAATTGGACACACTCTGAGGTTTGAGTGAAATGTGGAGCCCTGCCCAGATCTGGAACTTACAATACGTGGTGAGTGGTCTTGGTCCCATTCAGAAGGAGGTTCTGGCAGTCACACCCATTCTCTCAGGTCCCCGCGGCTCCACTTGTAAATAACCTCTTCCCCCACCCCCCAACTGGCACACAACCCAACAGGACTCAGGGACCTGAGTGCATTATTCTCTCCCAGAGGTCACGTTCTTCCCTTTTGTTATTTTTAGTTCCAGGCCTGTGGACACTCGAAACCAGTATCTGGGTTTCTGGCGAAGGTGACTTTTTCCTTTATTCCTTCCACATGGTAGTTGAGCATCTCACTGGAACAGGCACTGGAAGGAGGTAAAAATATCAGCTGTGGGAGTTCCCATTGTGGCTCAGCAGGCTATGAACCTGACTGGTATCCATGAGGAGGTGGGTTCAATCCCTGGCGTTGCTCCTTGGGTTAAGGATCCTGTAACCGAGTGCCCTGCGGGGCTCCTGGGTACACAAGCCTTTGCATGTCCTCCACTGCTTGTCTTTAGGGAATAAGCCTCAGCTTCCTTGACCGGAACTTGGCCGGAACGCGGCCTCTGTTCACTGGTGCCAATGGAGAGACAGAGTTGTGAGAAAAGGAGAAAAAAAAAGCTTTATTGCTTTGCCAGGCAAAGGTGGGTCACAGTAGGTTAACGCCTTAAGGACTGAGCATTGGAGTGATGGGGGGATGTTTTTATAGTTTGGGGAGTGAAAAATAGGGCTTCAGAGAAGGATCAAGGGAGAGGCAAGCTTGCATTGTTTTCAGAACTGGTGCTCAGTGGTCTGGTGGTCTTGTTTCTGGAAAAAAGAAGGCTTCGTTAACATCTTCCGTGTGTTGGAGGTTGAGTTCTGCAGAAGAACTCAAAGGTATTGTTCTGTATATTCCCTGAGGAGGAGCCAGGACCCTGCCCCAAGGCTGCACTATTGACCCTGCCCGGGTCTCTGCATCCCCTCCCTTCCCAGATGAGCAACCGTATGAATCTGCCCTTTGGAGCTCAGGGAAGGTCGTGGAGGCTGAAGTTTATTCTCTCAAAACAAGAAGTGAAGTTACACAGAAGGCTCGTGGGAACAGGAGCCCACAGGGCCCTGCTCGGTTTCAGGGCGCCCAGAATGACACAGGTTCAGGACTCTGAGAATTATCACTGGCATTGCCGGGGCCCTAGTTCCACCCCCTTGTCCCCTCTGAGGAAACCCCCAAAGGGCAGGGGGCATTCAGCATCTTTCTGTCTCCCAAGAGCCTTTTAGCAAGGTTTTCATTAGCTGGATGACCACAGGCAACCGATGCCCTCTCTTCATCTGTGAAAGGGGAATCTTGGAACCCAACCTCGCAGAAGAAATTCATCTAACAACCTAGCTCAGGGCTCCCTGCCCCCAGCGTTAGACGCGTTTAGTCCTGGCTCCCTCTTGGTGCTTCTTAGATCTTCAATGCATGTTTCCTGAATGAGTGAATTAATTAAAACACACATGCATCAGATGATTTTCTAGTCCCGAGAACTCACAGAACGCATCGTGTTTATCTTCACGGATGGCGAGGACATCGTTATCACATAAAAGATTGTGACCCGTGGACTAGTTCTTCTATTTCTCCCTCTTGGGCATTGTTTAGGGCTTGGGGCAGGACAAAAGAGTAATTCAACATATGTAAACACTGGCTTTTAGTCTTTTAAACTTTCTGCAGACCTGAGAGTCAGAAAAAAAGGCTAGTACATTGTTTTAATTTGCATTTCTCTGATGACCAGCATTTCAGAAAAAAGCAATGAAAATACATGTTTTAAACCATCCGAAGGCTGCTGAGTGCCTCGGCGAGACATCAGGCACAGGATTGGGAATGGCCCGGCGTGTGGGCTGAGGCAACCAAATGCCCACCACTTCCCAGGTTGTGAGGTCACACAGAGTGTAGAGAAGACCGGTGTCTCAGGAGGGGCAGCCCCGGAGGGCAGGCGGGGTCCCCAGACCTATCTGTGTGCCTTGTGGGTCAGAAGCCCCCGCCCTCTGCATAGAGAACCCCCTCCTAGGAAATCTCTCTCTTGTTCCGCAGCCAGTGGTAATGTTCCCGGGGCCGTCTTCCCTCAACGCACCGGGAGATCCCTTTGGCCTGTTCTTCCTGTCCAGAGTCAGGACGACGCACCTCAAGATCCAGGGAAGGAGCTCCCACTGTGGCTCAGCAGGTTAAGAACCCAACTAGTATCCCTGGGGATGTGGGTTCCGATCCCTGACCTCACTCTGTGGGTTAAGGATCTGATGTGGCCGTGAGCTGTGGTGTAGCTTACAGATGTGGCTCAGATCCCCTGTTGCTGTGGCTGTGGTGTAGGCCGGCAACTGCAGCTCCAATTAGACCCCTAGCCTGGGAACTTCCACGTGCCGCAGGTGTGGCCCTAGAAAGCAAAGAAAACAAACGTATCAACCAAGAGCAGAAAATAATTTTCAGAGGCCACACCACCTAAACCCACTTTTAGGAGAGTAAGCAGAGGATGTGCCCACTGCAAAGGACCTCTCACCTGATGACACCCAGCAACGTGACCTTCCTATCCTGGAACTGGACCTTTGCGGTCACGTTGCGTAGCCGTCAAGTCCACTGAGGTGTATTTTTCTAATAAAAGGGAGCAGAGTTGGGAGTTCCCGTCGTGGCTCAGTGGCTAACGAACCCGACTAGTATCCATGAGGATGCGGGTCCAATCCCTGGCCTTGCTCAGCGGGTTAAGGATCCAGCGTTGCTGTGAGCTGTGGTGTATGTAGGTCACAGACGTGGCTCAGATCGGGCATTGCTGTGGCTGTGGCATAGGCTGGCAGCTAGAGCTCTGATTTGACCCCTAGCCTGGAAATTTCCTTATGCCTCAGGTGCTGCTCTAAAAAGACAAAATAAAAGGTGTGTGTGTGTGGGGGGGAACAGAGATAAAAGCAAACTTCTTTAGATCCAGATGAATGAGTTCACTATTAGAGATGTTGGCTTTTCCCTGACTTCTAAGGATCAAAATCATACACACGCTGATGGGTAGAGAGAAGGGTGGCTGCATGCAGGTGTGTGTGGTCTCGGCCAGCTTTCCCAGATACACATGCATGTGTGCAGCCCGTTCTTCCCAGATATACACGCAAGCATGCAGCCCATTCTTCCCAGATACACATGCAAGTGTGCAGCTCGTTCTTCACTGCATTTTCTCGCTGTCAGGTGGGAAGAAGCCAAGGCCAGCATCTGAATGGGATTCAGATCACCTCTGAGAAGGGTTATCACCTGCTCATACTTGAATGATGGAGACAGAGGTACCAAAGGCTATGAGCCGGGGGCTGCCCTTGACCTTCTCTTTGAGGCGATTACCCTAGAGCAAACCAATCAATAAGCATTTATCCAGTGTCTCTTAAATACCAGGCACTGACTTGGCCCTTGAGAGAAATGTAAAGAAGAAGGAAGAACAATGGAAATTACCTTTATTCACTTAAAAAGAGGGCTGCGGGAATTTAACCCATTTCATGCGCTGCAGTAAAGTGTGCACCTTCAAATGCCTTTCTTTTTTTTTTGCTTTTTTAGGGCCACACCCGAGGCATATGGAGGTTCCCAGGCTAGGGGTCTGATCAGAGCTACAGCTGCCAGCCTACGCCACAGCCACAGCAACGCGAGATCTGAGCCACGCGACCTACACCACAGCTCACCGCAACGCTGGATCCTCAACCCACTGAGCGAGACCAGGGATCCGACCCGCATCCTCATGGATACTAGTCAGGTTCATAACAGGCTGAGCCACAAGGGGAACTCCATCTTGGAGTCCTTGCTGTTTTGTTATGAAAACGTTCAAACACACAAATCAGTGGAGCAAAAGGATGGACTCTTAGCAACACATTTCCTGGATGGGACCATGGTTAGCATTTCGCCATACCTACTTTTACCTTTTTTTTTTTTTTTAATCACTAAAGTATTTTAAATTAACTTAGAAATAGGACATTTCATCCCCACATGCTTCACTGTGCATCTCTAAAACATAAGGCCATCTTCTTCCAGAACCACAATATCGTTGTCTAAGGACTCAACAATTCCCTAATTCAACACCCAGGCCTCCTGGGGTATTTCAAAGGACCCTTTGGGTTTCAAAGTCGACCATGCTGGGGAAGAGGCCAATCTGAAGACAAGATTCGAGGGGCTGGATGTAGGAAAAACTGTTTCAGGTGTGTTCATAAGGAGGGAATAGATGGTTGGTTGCCCAAGGTCCCTCTTGTTCTCCTGGGAAAAAAAACCCCAAAACATAGCTTGGGTCTGAGGTCCTTTGTGTGAATGTGCTTATTCCGATTTGCTTCTTTCTAAAGGAGGAAAACATGTTTTTGAAGGCTGCTTGACAGACAGGAAAGATATTAATAAATGACATGCAAATTTCTTAATTTCACTTTGGCTGGCTATGTGATTGCTGCTGCTGAAACACAGGCTGGTGATGGAGCTTCCTTTTTTGAAAAAAGATTTCTTGAACTCTGCGTGTACATTGGGTCGTCCGGTGGAACCTGGCTGGTGGCTCAGGGCAGGGTCATTCTGAGCCCAGAGGAGGTAAAGAAGGACGTGTTGGAACGAAAGCTCACCCTCAATAAGACGTTGAGAGTTGACTTTTGAGATGGTTTCTTGGATGGAGATACCACAAAGGTTTGAGGGAAAAGCTGGAAAGTTCTTTTTATAGCTCTGTTGTTGCACATGAGGAAGCAACCTTACTGACGGCCCTTTCACACTTGGCTTTTGTGCTGTCGCTGTTCCTCTAGTTCCCCTTAGATGCCACGTGGGTGCCACTCTTCGCTGCCCCAGCTTGAGTGCCCTGGCCGCCCAGTTCAAACACCTCTTCCCCCTCCTCGCTTAAGCAGGGGTGAGGCCCCTCCCCACCTGTCTATGAAGGACTCAGGGTCCCCTCTGGTCCTGGCGGTGGCCTGGGGTGTGGTAGCCGCCCTCCCCCCACCCCCTGTGGTGGGCAGTGGTCATGGGCTCCAGATCAAAACCGCTTGAGCTCAAAGCTCCCTTTCACCACGTGCTGCTGGTTCTCCTCCTCCCGAGGGCAGCCAGGAGCCAGTCTTTCAAAGATGCTGTTGTCTTGTATTTACTCCCCCGGGAAGGTATGTTCATTTGTTCTGGAAGAGACTCTTTCCCCGAGAATGAGGGCATCACCTTCGTGGGTAAAGGAAGAAGCACACAACTCCGCGTCTTCATACAGGACAGCCATGTGTTTCGTGCTAGGTGTGCCTAACCGCCCGGCTTATTTAGTTTTAGCAGAAGGAACTCAGTTTTCACCTCCCCTTCTTTTAATAGATGTGTTTTCTCTTGCCTGTGGACTTTGTGTACTTAGAGTAAAACTCCATGGAATCCCAGGTTCAAGAGAGAAAAACAACTGGTTATGCAGAGAAGGTTTTTTTTTTTTTTTTTTTAATATACTCTGAGGGTCATGACCAAGCATAAGCCAGATACAATTGGATTGCGTAAAGCTATTATTTAACGAGCATCCCAGCGCTTAAAAATCCCACTCCTTGGATATGTGAGTAATACTCTACAGTCATCCATATATTTAAAATAATACCACTGGCTATTAGCAAGTCGTGAGCTTTTTTTTTTTTTTTTTTTGTCTTTTGTATTTTTAGGGCCGCACCTGTGGCATATGGAGGTTCCCAGGCTAGGGGTCTAACTGGAGCTGTTGCTGCTGGCCGATGCCAGAGCCCCAGCAACACCAGATCCAAGCCGCATCTGGGACCTACACCATAGCTCACAGCAACGCCAGATCCTTAACCGACTGAGCGAGGCCAGGGATCAAACCTGCAACCTCATGGTTCCTAGTCAGATTCATTTCTGCTGCGCCAAGACGGGAACTCCGAAAGTTGTGAGCTTTGAATGATTTGCAAAATAGTGTTTGTTGATGCCAAAATGACTTTGAAAGATGTGACTGTTTCACTTTAAACCTGGACATAGGTCAGCAAGTCTGCTGAGTCAGCTGGTCCTGGGCAGATACTTCTTCAAAGGAGGAGATGACAACCATTGCTGGGGCACAATTTTAGGACATTCTTTAAGCAGGTCAGGAGAGTACAGATTTTTCAAAAGATTGAGAACTGGGAGAAAGTGCTGAGAGGCACATTCAACTGTTTAAAGTAAAAGGGAATTTAAGGAGCCTTGTGTAATAGCAGGAAGAAAAAAAACAAGAAATGGGAGAAAAGGAATTGTCACTTCTTTCCCTTGGCCATAAATGAAAGCTATGCACTCCATCATGAGCCATATGGGGAGTTCCCACTGTGGCTCAGCTGGTTACAAACACGACTAGTATCCATGAGGATGCAGGTTCAATCCCTGGCTTTGCTCAGTGGGTTAAGGATCCAGTGTTGCCGTGAGCTGTGGTGTAGGTCGCAGATGCTGATCAGCCCATGCAGGCTGCCAGCTGCAGCTCCGATTCAACCCCCAGCCTGGGAGCTTCCATATGCCTCAGGCATGGACTTAAAGACCAAAACAAACAAACAAACAAAAACGTGAGCCATATGAACGAACACTCTTGTTGGTAATGTCTGGCAATAATTTCATTATGCACCCTTAGAATGGAAGTAGAAGAGACACGTAATCTCATTCTTTCCCTCATTCAAGGCCATAGGCAGCATCGTCCTTGGGACTCTTGACTTGGGTCCGGTGCCATGTCACTATAGCCATGTATTGGCTGTGAATTTCGTGGAGAGCCACCGAGGTGGTTTGGTAGGAGGGATCTTGACGTCTATGCAGGTACGCAAATTCCTTGCCAGGTCCCAGCCATTGTGGCAGATACTTCCAACTGTTCACCCGCTATCTAGGACTTCCTCCCTTCCTGTCTTAGAGACCCCCGATTTTATACGGGGTAGCAACATGGCTGACCAGCAGCAACACTCTCATTCCTCATTACAGTTGGAAGAATCCACTTAGCATGGTCAGGCCAATGAGAAGCGGGAAGAAATCCTTGGGAGTGCGTCCCTTTTAAATAAAAAGGCTGAGCTTTACCAAGGGAAAGCCTCATGCCCTCTTTGTTCCCCAGGATGCAGATGTCAAAGACACAGGTGACAGCCAGCAGATGAGTATGGAAACCTGACTGTTAGGAATGGAGTGAGGAGCAGAAAGATGGAGAGGATCTGGTCCCTGGAGCATCACCGGGGCTCTGCACCTGACCTGGATCCCCGTCTCCCTGCCTTGCCCTGTGAGAGGAAGAAAGCCTGTTTCTTTAAGCCACGATAGCAATGTTTTCTGTTACTTGTAGCCAAATGCGTTGATAACTGATACGCATCCAAAGAAAAATACTTCCAGAAAACCTGAGCCAAAGTCACGTAGCAATTTATTAGCTGCTTTTTCTAGAAAACAGCACATTCTCAGCCCTAGAAATCCAATACAAAGGAACACATTACTGTTTCTTTTTTGAAACCAGGTGATTTCAGATATCAATACTATTTCAAGTGTGTGAGGAGCAGCAGTTCTGTTACTTCATCTTTCTGTTGTCACCGTCTTCATGAAAAAAGCAAGGTGACTGCACTATTTCTACCTAGTTTTTTTATTCTCTCTGTTGTTGCCAAAGCCCTTCCATAAGGGGCCCCCAGAATAAGGTGGGTGCCCCTTTATATGGCACGCTTACTTTGTATAGCATGACCTTGGCCATAGGTCAGGGAGAGGAAAGCCTAAAGAACAGATCAGATGTTGTTGTGTAGGTTACAGTGGCCTCCACAGATGCTTTACATTCACGACATTGGCTGGGGGGGGGGGGGGGGTGTGCTTGTCCTGAGATGCTCAACAACATCCTAAGATGGGTTCCACTGGCGTGAGGTTTGTCCAAAATCCGAGATAATTGGCCCAAATTGTTCCTCAGTGTAAAAGGGCCAGAGTTGGTCCTTTTTTTTTTTTTTTTAGTCTTTTTGGGGCCGCTCCCACGGCATATGGAAGTTACCAGGCTAGGGATCAAATCAGAGCGTAGCTGCCAGCCACAGCCGCAGCCACACCAGATCCAAGGCACATCTGTGACCTACACCACAGCTCACAGCAACGCTGGATCCTTGACCCACGGAGCGAGGCCAGGGATGGAACCAGCATCCTCATGGACACTAGTCAGTTTCATAACCCACTGAGTGCAACAGGAACCCCCTCAATTTTTTTTTTTAAACAACAAAATGAGACTTGCAGATGTTCCATACACGATTTCGAGGTGTGTTTTCCTAAGCTGGAAGTTAAAATGCCATCGTCCCCCAAGGCAGGTCAGTGCAGGGTCTTTCTGGTGGTGCGGCCTGCCTGACCAAAGCATCACTCTCCAGCGTCTTGCGGGTCTCCCCATCACCCAGGGCCTCCGTGGGCTGCGGCTGCGGCAGAGGCCGCCTCAGGATGAGCCTAGAGAGCTGAGCCCATCTGCCTGCGCGCTGACGGTTCCCCGGTGACACCGGCCTGCTGGGGTGGACGTGTGCCAAGGGCGGCCACCCGCATGAGGCCCCAGTGAGGGAAGTGGGGCCTCGGCAGAGAGGCCCTCTGCGGAGGTCCTGCATCCAGCTGCTGCCCACATGGCACGGGCGGCTGTGCCGGGAACCCCCGCCTTGGACCCAACTGCCCTGCCCCCAGGCGGGGGCTGCTTTGAGCAAAAGCTTTGTTTTTGCGACTTTACAAGGGGTTCTATAAACAGTGCCAGCACTTCAGAGGGGCGAGCAGCCTCAAACCTCCCTCCCCTGTGCTCTGCACGGCTGGAGGGCGGAGGCGGTGGCTGAGGACTCTGCCCTGACTTTCAAGGTCTTCTAGAGGATTCTGCATCTTCACCCCCATCTCTCTCCCACACTCTCTCTTTAACAATATCCATCTCTCTCTCTCTCTCACACACACATGAACGCACACAAAATGGTTATTCTATCCTGAGATCCACAAGTGGGAATTTTAGGGGCTGGCTTTTTTTTTTTTTTTTTTTAAGTTAATGCATGTAAAAAAAGATGGTCTCTTGGGAGCGCTGGGACGCAGGTTCAATCTCCGGCCTGGCACAGTGGGTTAAGGATTCGGCGTGGCCATAGCTGTGGCTCAGGTTTTGACTGTGGCTCGGATCTGATCCCTGGAACTCCATATTTGGCCAAAAGAAAAAAAAAAAAAAGGCGGGTCTCCTTAAGGTTAGCCCATGCAAGTGGGTCCTGGGGGGAAAGGGGAAACTAGTTCCAAAGGCCTGGAAATGAGGAAGTATGCACTCGCTTTTGAAGCAAACTGGGTAGGGTCTTACCCAGTCCATGGACAAGCTGTAAGACCTTGGCCGTCTTGATGCATCGGTAAAATGGGGCGACCAAGTTTCCTATAAGAAGTGTCAGTAATATTTGTAAACATCAGTAAAACACACGGTAGACACCTAGTAAATATTAGCTATTGTTCCTTTTTATTAATACTTTTTCTTTTTTCTTTTTGCCTTTTCTAGGGCATATGGAGGTTCCCAGGCTAGGGGTCTAATCGGAGCTGTAGCCGCTGGCCACAGTCACAGCCACAGCAATGCGGGATCCTTAACCCACTGAGCAAGGCCAGGGATCAAACCTGCAACGGATTCGTTAACCACTGAGCCACAACGGGAACTCCTATTAATACTTTCATTATTACTACATTTAGATGAATTTTGTGCTAAACATTAGGACAACTTAACTGTAGGTTTTGACCTACGCAAAAGAAAGCTGCAGCTTGCTATCCTTTGTAGGCGCCTAGGGTGTACCTTTGGCTCAGTCTTCTCTTAAGGAGGAGACAAATGTGAGAGGAACGCCCTCAACTCGGGCAAAGGGGGTTTGCGTCCTCTGACTCGCCGGGACTCACTGCTTTGCTCGAAGCCCTTCTTTTTTTTTTTGTCTTTTGTTGTTGTTGTTATTGTTGTTGTTGCTATTTCTTGGGCTGCTCCCGCGGCATATGGAGATTCCCAGGCTAGGGGTCGAATCGGAGCTGTAGCCACCGGCCTACGCCAGAGCCACAGCAACGCGGATCCGAGCCTCGTCTGCAACCTACACCACAGCTCACGGCAACACCAGATCCTTAACCCACTGAGCAAGGGCAGGGATCGAACCCGCAACCTCATGGTTCCTAGTCGGATTCGTTAACCACTGCGCCACGACAGGAACTCCTCGAAGCCCTTCTTACTGCCTCGAGGCAAGTTCTGTTCTCCAAGGCCGCTGACTGACTATGGTTCCTAATGCTTTTTGGGGAAAGACATTAGATCCACACGCGTTTAATTATTATTATGCAAAAGGACATCCACAAAGTGTTCATGGTCCTTTTGGGTGGCACATAAACTTACTTCTCTTTCTTTCTTTTTAGGGCTGTACTTGTGGCAGAGGGAGGTTCCCAGGCTGCCAGCCTACACCACAGCCACAGCCACGCCAGATCCAAGCTGCATCTGCAAACTACACCACAGCTCTCAGCAACACCGGATCCTTAACCCACTGAGCAAGGCCAGGGACCGAACCCACATCCTCACGGATCCTAGTCGGGTTTGTTACCACTGAGCCACCATGGGAAGTCCTCCCTTCACTTTCTGATAACTGCGGTTCTAGAGAATTAAACCTCTCTTGCTGGATACAGTCTTGATGACCTAGAGGTGGGGCAGGCAGGCCAGTCATTAAGATCCAGGGTGTGAGGAGTTCCCGTTGTGGCTCAGTGGGTTAAGAACCCTACTAGTATCCATGAGGATGCGGGTTCAACCCCTGGTCTCACTCAGTGGGTTAAGGATCCTGCGTTGCTGTGGCTGTGGTGGAGGTCAGCAGCTGTAGCTCCCATTCAATTCCTAGCCTGGGAACTTCCATCTGCCATGGTTGTGGCCCTAAAAAGCAAAAATAAATAAATGAAAAGATAACCCAGGGTGTGAAGCAGCCAGCACCCACTTGCCCTCATCCCTCTGCCCTCTCGGCCTCCACAGCTTCTGGAAGCTATTGGGGTTGGCGAGGGAGCCCCTCGCAGGACTGGCGCATCCATCTTGGGCAGGGAGGCTGAGATGTGTGTTATCTTGGGGGCCGTAAATATCTCCTTTCCTTTGCTTCAGGGCCTGGGGAGAAGCAAAGCCTTGAGGTAATAGACCTCCGTTTTAGATGAGCTTTTTTTCTCTCTCTCTCTTTTTGTCCCATCATTGCACGTGTTAGGGTGACTTCTCTTTGCACAACCCTGTTGTGCCAGGTCCAAGCAGGTTTCACGATTATTAACCTGTTGGACAGCTGAGATGCAGCAGCACCCTGGGTCCTGGGGCAGCACCACTGAAGCTTGGGACTCAAGCTTCTGATGCTGGAAGTGCCCTTGACTTGGGAGGAGCAGCCAGCAGGTGGGGTTGGGGGGTGGGGGGGGTGTTTGTGTTCTACGACCAGGTTACTTGCTGAGCGGGGGTGGGCTGCTCTTCCTGTCCTTAGCTCAATGTCAAACAGCCGTGGAAGGAGGTGGCAAGGAACTCCAGTGGTCTCGTTTTCGAGGGTCTTTAGAGATTGGGGGCGACATCTTTCTCAGGACCATCATTGGCATGGGTGGAATAGGAGGTGCCAGGCTGGGTAACTCCAGAGTTCACCGTGGCCCTTGCTCATGGCTCCTCGTACAGCAGGGCATCCTCTGTTTGGCTCCAGGTATCAAAGGATAAGGCTAGAGGAGGCGGGGGCAGTGGAGGGAAACTAAAGCAGGCACTGTGCTGGTGCCTTCATGTGTCTTGTCTCTTCCGCTCCCTGAAAACCCAATCAGTGACTCTGGCTCTTCTTCCTCCTTTGGGTTGATGATCAGAGCCGCTGTGTAGAAGGTAACGATTACACGATGGAGGCAGGGTTTTAATGCATTTGGGTCTGGAGTCCAACGTCACGGGCCTTCCCTGTTACCTCGTTGCCCATCAGCAGTACCCCGGGGCAACCTGCATTTTGCAGTTACTCCCTTAGGAGCTGGATGCCTTCCTGCAAAGGGGCGCTGCGAAATCTCACGGCGACCCATCAGTCCCCTTTGTTTCCACTCCTCGCTGCCCTGTCATCTGAGGAGAGCAAGGTCCAAAGTTGGTGCTTTTCTCTGAAACTTTGGGTGAATCTCCCTCCAGACTGTAGTGGGCTCAGGGGCACCACTTTGGCTGCAATCCTGCCGAGTTTCATTTTCACTTTTTTATTGAAAAATCGAAATCTGGGGAATTAGAGCCTTTCCATATTGATTTTTCAGGGGCAGGTGAAAATTGCATTTGGTGCAGAACCAAGAAAGCGCCACCTTGAGGGGTGACAGGAACCGAGGGGCGCACAGGTACAGCCTCTGTGTACATTTTCCAAGCAGCCAAGCAGGCAACAAGTCATCCTTGATCCACACCAAATGACTACTGAAATTAAGATTTTGTTTTGTTTTGGAGTTCCCGTTGTGGCTCAGTGATAATGATCCTGGATAGTATTGATGGGGATGCGGATTCGATCCCTGGCCTTGCTCAGTGGGTAAGGATCTGGCATTGCCACGAGTATCTGTGTAGGTCAAAGACTCCACTCGGGTCTGACGTTGCTGTGGCTGTGGTGTAGGCCGGCAGCTACAGCTCCGATGGGACTCCTAGCCAGGGAACTTCCATATGCCACAGGAGCGGCCCTAAAAAGGAAATGAAGGAAGGAAGGAAGAAGGAAAGGTGGAAGCAGTTCATTCTTCTGGTCTTGCGTCCCCCATGCTCTTTAGCACCTGTGAAATGTCCTATCTTTTCCCCTTTTCATGTGCAGGTTAATTGGGAACATCAATCAAAGCCCTGAAAGTGATGCTGGCAGAAACCGAGCAGGTCTCTGTGAAGCAGAAGAGCCAGGACTTGGGCTCGGAACTTGTCTGCAGGTGGTGCTTTGACAGGAGCACCCCAGGCGGGCGCAGAGCCCAACTACAGCCGCCTCTGGGGTCTCCCAGGCTTTGAAGGTAAACCCATCGGCCTGGCATCCACGAACGTTTCAGCCAGATGTGCAGCCCTTGGAACGAGAACGTGAACAACTGCTTTGAAGATGAAAAGCCCTGGGAGCAAGGGAGCCCCTTTATTACTGCCCGGAGCGCACCGGCTCCGCGCCTGCATCACTGCGCTGTTCCAGCTGGTGAAACGCAAACCCAGCCGGAAATGCCAAGTGTGGGGATGAGGAGCAAGGAAATACTGGGGGTGGGAGAAGGGAAAGGGTGGGTGCCCATGCTTTGAAATTCTGCCCCGGAAAGGCCTCATCAGTGGATCGCCTTCCAACCTGCCCCAGTACAACAACTGGACATGGCATGTGACAGGCACTGTGGCCAGATCGCGTTTCACACATGCAGCTGTAATATCTGGCACACAGGTGTTTGGTTCTGTGTGTGTGCCAGCTGCTCTGCAGCACCCTGCTTCTCTGGATGGGGCGGGGGAGGGGAGACCCTCACACTTGTTGCAGCCCAAAGCGAGGAGGGGGCTGGAAATTCCTGCCAGGGGGGCCCGAGTGCTCCGCGTAGGCTTCGGGGTTTGCGTCTCAGGGTCCCGGGCCTCTGCGCATGTGCCGTCCCAGAACCAGGGCTGTGGCTGCAGAGGGTGGGGGAGGGGGGTGACGTGGACGCCTCCAGAAAGCTGGCACGGGGCCCCAGGGACAGGGCGGAGTCAGCGGGCTGGGCACAGTAGGTCCTCGTGCTCTTGGATCGGGAAGACTCGTGTTCAGTCCCCATTCCACCTCCGAGTAAATGAGGTGGTGACAGCTCAGCCGAGTTTCTTTTTTTTTTTTTAATTCAATGAATCTTATTATATTTATAATTGAACAACTATCGCCACAACCTAATTTTAGAACATTTTCATCCCAAACCCCCAGTCCATCCCACCTCCCCAACCCAACCAGTCCCCTTTGGTCACCATAAGTTTTTCCAAGTCTGTGAGTCTGTTTCTGTTCTGCAAATAAGTTCACCTGTATCCACCCCCCTTTTTTAAAATTTAAATCATATCTATTTTATTTTTAATTTTTAATTTTTTTTTGCATTTTTTTAGGGCCACACGCACAGTTTTTGAGAAATTCCCAGGCTAGGGTCAAATCAGAGCTGCAGCTGCTGGCCTACACCACAGCACAGAGCGAGGCCAGGAACTGAACCTGCATCCTCATGGATACTGGTCAGGTTTGTTACCTCTGAGCCACAGTGGGAACTCCTCATTACAGTCCTATGTAAGTGATGTCCTATGATGTTTGTCTCTCACTGTCTAACTTCACTGAGTATGACAATTTCTAGGTCCATCCATGTTGCTGCAAATGCCATTATTTCATTCTTTTTGATGGCTGAGTAATATTCCATGGCAACCTGTCTGGGTCTCTGTTTCCTAATCTGTAAAATGGAGTGTGGGGCACCTGGTCCACATGGGGCCCTCAGTAAGGATCTCATGAGACAGTGTGTAAAGCACTTGGGGAAACAGAGTGCTCTCACTAGTCCCACCGGAGAAGGTGGATCAGGCCCCATGCCCTGGACCCTCATCTCTGTCCAGCAAGCCTGGCCCTGTCTCTGGATGGTCAGGCAGACACAGATTGGTTTTCTGCTCTTTTTTTTTTCAGAGAGTAAGACAGCAGTGTACTCAGAAAACTAAAGTCACCGAGGAAAGGCCAGGCAGGTGCATGTGGCTGGGGACCTCCCTCCCACCTCCCTCCCACCTCCAGCCCCCCACCCCCACCCCCTCTGACCCAGAACTCACCTGTCGGAGACTGTGCATGGCTGTGATGCTTCCACGGAGTCTTCTTCTCCCACTGGACCCTCTGGAGGCCGTGGCCGTGTCTACTTTGCCTACTGTTGCACTCCAGCAGGTTCCCTACCTGCAAAGGCTGGATAAACCTGTGCTGCAGGACAAAGGCTGGACTGGGGGGCTGAGTGGAAGGGTATCCTCACTGACTCTCCTCTCCCATCCCCACGGAAAAGAATTTGTTTAACCAAAGTTGAATCGACGTATGATATTATGTAAATGACAAGTGCACGCCATGGTGATTCAAGGTCCATTTGTAGTTATAAAATATTGGCCTGTTGTACCATAAGTCCCTGCAGCTTAATTCCCCCCCCCCCCTTTTTTGGCCGCCCAAGGCATATGGAGCTCCCCAGCCATTTATTAGATCCAACCCAGTAGTTGTGACCTGGGCCACCAGATCCTCAGCCCACTGTGCTGGGCCGGGGATTGAACCTGAGTTTCAGGGCTCCCAAGATGCCACTGATCCCGTTGCACCACAGCAGGAACTTCACTTATTTTTTTTAATACATGGTAGTTTGTACGTTGCAGTCCCTACCCCCATCTTGTCCCTCCCTCCCCCTTCCTTCTCATTGGTCGCCACTAGTTTCTTCTCTACATCTGTGCATTTGTTCCTTTTAAAATTATACTCACTAGTTTTTATATTTTCCAAGTCCACGTATAAGCGATATCATGCAGTATTTGTTTTTCTCTGTCTGACTGATTTCACTGAGCATAATACCCTCCAAGTCCATCCACGTTGCTGCAAATGGCAAGATTTCATCCTTTTTGTGGCGAGTAGTATTCCCTTGTGTATATGTACCACATCTTCCGTATCCATTCATTTGTTGATGGACACTTAGGATGTTTCCATACCATCTCTATTTTTTTTTTTTTGGTTGTCTTTTTAGGGCCGTGCCTGCGGCATATGGACGTTCCCAGGCTAGGGGTTGAATCGGAGCTGTACACACCACAGCCACAGCAGCATCAGATCTGAGCCGTGTCTGCGACCTACACTACAGCTCACAGCAATGCTGAATCCTTAACCCACGGGGCGAGGCCAGGAGTCAAACCTGCGTCCTCATGGATGCTAGTCAGATTTGTTTCTGCGGAGCCCCGCGTCCCTATTATAAAGACAGGACACATGCATGTTCAAAGAATAGATTTCTGACCACACGTCCGGGCCCATGTCACTCCTGACCCTCAGACCTGCCCTCTGCACCTGTCTTAACACGTCTCCCTACGTGTAGGGAGGTAGGAAAGCCCTGGTTTACTGAGGCTGCTGGAGGAAGAGATTGCTGGAGACCGGGGGGCGGGGGGGGGGGGGGCGCGCAGGGCCCACGTGTTTGCACACGTGGCTGATGCTGTCTTTCTGAGGGTGCTTCCTGGAGGCCACAGACTGTTTGTTGAATGAACATCCTCTGTTCTCCGGCCTTCTCATGCAGATTTAAAAAAAAAAAAAAATCACCACTGTTGCTTTTCCATCAGGGAAGTGTTCCCCCTGGAGCGGGCTGGGGTAGGTGGGACTGTTCCCGCCACAGTCCACCCTTGGCTGGGTCTCGTTCATGCTGACCTGTGTGCGTCTCCCAGAAGGGCCTCTCTGGCTCAAACCCTCTCGCTCCCCTTCCTCCATCACCACCAGTGTTCAATCAAGTAGTTTTTTTTCTGGAGAGAGTAACTAGGATGAGAAAAGGAAACTGATACTTATTTAGCCCCTGTTTTATACCAGGGACTGTGCTAAGCCCTGTATAATCACATTTGTTTGTTTGTTTGTTTGTTTGTCTTTTGTCTTTCTAGGGCTGCATCCATGGTACAGTCTCATCTAGTTTTCTCCTGACTGGGGCCTCGCGCAGCTGGCAGGGTGTGCTCCTGGCTCCACTCTGTCTCTGCTGGGGTCCCCCCCCCCCCCCCCCCCGCTGAACAGATTGCCTGCCGTCCTCTCCCGCCTTCTCCAGGGCTCCCGTCACTGGGAATTGACTGCGCCACCTTGACTACAGGCTCTTTGGAGGCCTGGGAGTCTCAGCTCCATCCCTGGATTTCTGTGAAAGATTCAACTGAGGTAAAAATGCACAGCAGAAATCTGATGATAGAAGCGGATCGGGACCCGGGTCGTGATGCGACCCCTAAGTAAGGAAAAGAGGAAATTCTGGGGCCATCGTGGTCCATGGGGCTTGTAGCTAGGAGAGGGGAGCAGTGGTCTTCTTCCCGAGAGTAATTTTGTGGGAGGAGGTGGTGAAGGTTCTATTGACCCAGGACCTCATGCCTTTGGGCCCTTGGCCAAGGAGATTCTGGAGGAAAGAGACCAAGATCCGGCCTATGAATTGCCCTCCCAAGCATCTAATTCAGCGTCGTCACTCCTGTCTAATACCGTCATCACAGTTGTTTTAATCTGCCGATTTCTCATTGAAAATGCTCCTATTTTCGACTTGTACAAAGACAGGGAGAAAGCTGCATGCATTTTTTGTTTGTTTTGCTTTTTAGGGCTGCACCTGCAGCGTATGGAAGTTCCCAGGCTAGGGGTCGAATCGGAGCTGCCGGCCTCCACCACAGCCACAGCCACATCAGATCCAAGCAGCATCTGCGACCTCACGGCAACGCCAGGTCCTTAACCCGCTGAGCGAGGCCGCGGATCGAACCCACATCCTCATGGATACTAGTCGGATTCATTTCCACTGAACTCCCCCAAACTTATTTTCTCACAGCATTGCTTTGTTTGTGTCACCTCCAATGACCATTCGTTTATAGCAGCTTTTCTTGAATTCTGTCAGGATCCGTAAGCATCCCAGGAAAAGGGTATTTGGTAAACAAAACAAAATTAAAGGATGTCTTTACAGCAGGACTTTTTGGAGCCTTAAAATGCTAATAAGCATTGCAAATTTTCACACATTTCCCCCAAATTTACTTGACTGGGATCCTGGCAGGAAACAGATGGCTCATTCAAAGGAGTAATTGCAGGGACTATTAGCAAGAATGTGAGCAGATTAAGGGAACCGAGGAGGGAACGAGGGGGTGATGGGGGACTAGGAGCAGGGGGAATCTGAGATAAGGAGGACCACTGAGCCCAGGACAGGCATGGCCTGCAGAGGCGTGTCACCACTGGAGCCGAACCCCCTGGAAGAAGGACAGGCTACCACCAAACCCCACCTAAAGGATGGAGCCAGGGGGAATAAATACCCCACCTCTTTCTCCTCCCCCTCCAGCCACCTGCCACTTTCCCCAGCATCTGAACCCAACCCTAAGCCCAAGGGTACAGGTGTCCAGACTATACAGTTCATAGAAGTCAGCTCTATAAGACACAGGGGGAGACAGAGGAGCGGGTGGCGTGTACCTCAGCAGCCCTTTGCTCCTCCCTGCAACACCTGTTAACATCTGGCAACATCTGGCAGAACGCTACGTTCTTCCAGAACGGCATCTGGTCGAGCCTGGCTGAGAACGTCCAGTCCACACCCCTAGGCTGGGCGTTTAAGGCGCTCCATCATCTGCTCACAAACCAGCCCCCCAAGCTCTTCCCCCTCCACCCACCCAAAAAGTTGCCGCCCCGGGGACCCTCAGGACACAGGCTCAGTTCCACGTCTCAGGCTTTTCTGTCTGCTGAGCCATCTCCTCCTGGCGACATGGGCCCAGCCCGTTTCCCTCCTTCTCAGGAAACTTCTGGACCACCTCGAGGACAAGGTCATTCTTACAACAGGGACCATGATTTCCAAGTTGGAATAGACCCTATTGGAAAAAGCATTATGTGTGTCTCCTGGAAGTGAGACACCATCTGAGAGATGTTTAGTTGCCCCTAAATATCCGAAGGGCTGGAGAGCTTTGCTGCCTTCTGGGGCCAGAGCGTTTGAGATCAGTCTCTCCTGGGAGATCCGGAGGACTTTCTATTCAGGCTCCTGATTTTGGCATTTACACTCAGTGGCTGGCTTTCCCCTTAATCTTTACCAATGTTCCATCTTTCCTCTCTATCAAAAGTTCTGTGATCGCCCTTTTTTTCCCTTTTTTAGGGCTGCACCCAGGACATATGGAGGTTCCCAGGCTAGGGGTCGGTTTGGAGCTACAGTTGCCAGCCTACACCACAGCCAGAGCAATGCCAGAGCTGAGCCGCCTCTGCGACCTACACCACAGCTCATGGCAATGCCGGATCCCTGACCCACTGAGTGAGGCCAGGGATTGAACCCGCATCCTCAGGGATACCAGTCGGATTCATTTCCGTTGCAGCACAATGGGAACTCCAGATATTTCTGTGGTCCCTCGGGTCCACAGATTCTGCTGTTTTTCTCCCTGCGCTGAGCTGTCATGTTTGCACCCGTGCATTCGTGGCAGCTGGGGGCCCAGCGGTGCTGGAGCCATCGTGGAAAGAAGGATTGAGCAGTGAGCTGCGAGGAAGGGACCAGAGGCTCTAGCTGTTTGGGCCGCTGAGGCGGGGAGGCCGGGCCGAGGCAGCGTCTGATCTCAGGCCACGGTCAGCCAGACTCAAGCGTGGCGGGGAGGGGAGGGCGGGCGCTGCTGCTGGGAGCTGCTTGGGATGCAGAGGAGGGTCTGTCCCCAGCGGCCGCCCAGCCTGGCGGGGGCGTCCCTCACCTTCCTCCTTTGCGGCCCGGGAGCCGGAACAAGGGTGCCTTTCACGGCTCTCCTCCACGCCGCTCTGCTCCCTTGTCTGAGCTGCAGTTTAACTGGATGGCACGCGAGAGAACCTCTGGCCCCCTCCTCCCTGTTCTGCAAGAGGCCCTTGGGGGCCGAGTGTGACATTTCGTGGGAACTGGGGATTCAGGAATGTTAATCTCCCTTTGCCCAGGCTTACGTATTCCAGTGAGTCCCAGGGTCGCCGAGCTTTTCCAAATCACCTGATGGGTGGCTGTGCCGGGCGCTATTTATCTGGGGCAGAACAGCTCGACCCAGAGCTCCTGCTGAAGTGCCCTACCCCTCGGAGGTAAGGCTCGCCTGCAAGTTCTAGATTGTAAGGCAACTGGTGACTAGCATGGCAGTCACTCAGACTTTAGACCCTCGGCTGTACCTGGTTGTTTAGGATGCTCCTGGGGCACCTCAATTTGGTTGAGTCCACTACCAAATTGAGGTGAGGTCACTGTGCATGTGCAAAGGGTGGACAAGTGAAATGCAGAATAACTGTTATAGGCCTTGGGGTTAATGTTTTCTTTCTTTCTTTCTTTTTTTTTTTTTTTGTGGTTGCCAGGGTGCTGCACCTGTGGCATATGGAGGTTCCCAGGCTAGGGGTCAAATTGGAGCTGTAGCTGCCAGCCTACACCACAGTCACAGCAATGCCAGATCCGAGCCATGTCTGTGACCTACACTGCAGCTCATGGCAACGCCGGATCCTTAACCCCCTGAGCGAGGACAGGGATCCAACCCACATCCTCGTGGATACTAGTTGGGTTCTTAACCTGCTGAGCCACAGTGGGAACTCACTCGGGGGTTAATTTTCAAAAGTGAAACTCAAAAACGCCCCCTGGCTCCCCTTCCCTCTCTTCTTTGAATGCTTCCTTGCCCTCTCTGGTGGGGCTGGAAGACATAAAAAGTCATCCAGGGTGGGGAGTTCCCATTGTGGCTCAGTGTTAATGAACCTGACTAGTATCCATGAGGATGCAGGTTCGATCCCTGGCCTCACTCAGTAGGTTAAGGATCCAGCGTTGCCGTGAGCTGTGATGTAGGTTGCAGATTTGGCTCTGATCTGGTGTTGCTGTGGCTGTGGTGTAGGCTGGCGGCTGCAGCTCCAATTAGACCCCTAGCCTGGGGACTTCCATATGCCGTGAGTGAGGTGCTAAAAAGAAAAAAAAAAAAAAAAAGACCATCCAGGGGTAGGGCCACCTGGGAGGCATTTCTGCCTTTAGCTGGAAATGAAACCCTCCTGCCTGGCCTGGTCTTGCCCACTGTGACCTAAGAGCAGACACAGCCTCCATCTGTGTGCCCTGAGAGGCTGCCCTGGTCCCCTTCGCTGGGACAGGGAGTGGGAGGGGAGCAGGCCTATGACAGCAGGACAGGTGCTGCTATCCTGCAGGTCCCACAGGGAGCACGAGTTCACAGTGACCTGTGTCCTCCAGACAACCCCGGGGACCCTATATCACCAAGCCTTGAAGACAGGGGACCCTGGTGAAGCAACCCAGCATCTGGGCTCCTCTTCAGCTCTGGGGCAGGAAGCCACCTCTCGGACTTGTGGGAGGAGCTACACTTCCTGGGAATCTGCACCTCGCAGGGCTTCTTTCCTTTAATGTGCAGCCAGTTCCACTGTGAAAAGCCACCTGGCCAGCTCTGCTCCCCAGCCTGGGCACCGACACAGTTCTTTTTTCTGGAGGTGTTGCTTCTCCCAAGCCTAGCCCTGTCCCTGCCTGTCCCCATCCCCAGAAAGAGGTGTCGCCACTGTGAAGTGGCCCTGCCCCATTCCTCTGCTCCTCCCTCTCCCAGTCTTGGGGCATCCCGTCCCGCCAGCCTTGGGCTGTCACCTCCTACAGAGCTGTTTGTGTTCACATCTGCAGCCTCAGTGCTGTCATCCAGGGGAACCTGGGATCCTGTTTCCCCCAGGGATTAGTTAGAGGACTCCCAGCTCCTCTATAAGCTCTTTCTCAGGATCCTGTTTGACTCCATCCCCCAGCAGTTTGGTGCAAGATGGGCAGGCAAGCAGCTTGGAGGCTATTTGTTACTGAATATTCCTTCTCAACTGAACGGCTGTTTTGAAAGTCAGCCATTCATAAGGCACTGAGCTCAGAACTTCAGGGGAACCCCAGACGCTTGAGATAGTGGGACTGCTCTCAAGGCATTTGACATTTGGAGGAGATAATAAGACAAACACCTTAGTACCTCCAGGCAAGGTAGACCAGGGTAAGAGGTCCTACGTGAGTCAGTCCCAGCCCGAGATGAGAACTGGAGCCAGCCTGGGAGAAGCCTCAGGGAGGTGGTGATGGAGCCAAGGAGAGATGCTATGGGAGCAGTGGGCCTGGGGGCGGCCCAGGGCACAGGCAGCCCTGGGAACTGCCCATGTGAGTGTTCTTTTCATCCTGCAATCCCCCAATCCCACTCCCCCTCCAGGCTTGCTCCTGCTCATTGCATCCAAGACAGCAGGATGGGCACAAGGCCTGTCTGGGGAGTTGGGGGGGGAGGTTCTGGATCTGAGACAGAGCCTCCGACCTTCTTCCTCAAAGCTGGATTGCTCGGGACGCTTTCATTCTATATACTGAGGGAAACAGAGTTCCCGCAGAATTTCTGTTTTCAGCAGCCTTGGGGGTATAGCGGCAAGCAGAGCTGCCTTCCAGAATTTCTGTTTTCCTGGGAAACACTCCTGGTGGTGTAGAAACTTTTGAAAACGGGAGATGAACAGATTGAGAAAGAAGAGTTTTCTTGTTTTTTTCTTTTTGGCAAGATCTTCTCGCTTTGCCCAGGGACAGTGGTGCAGGTGACAGAGCATTGCATTTTTTTTTTTTTTCTTCTGTAGTGGTTCTGATTCTGACATCTTCTGGCTTATCTTTATGTTTAAAATTTATTTATTTATTTATTTTTTTGCTTTTTAGGGCTGCATCTGGGGCATATGGAAGTTCCCAGACTAGGGGCTGAATCAGAGCTGCAGCTGCCAGCCTACACCACAGCCAAGGCAATGTAGGACCTGAGCTGCATCTGTGACCTATACCACAGCTCATGGCAAGGCCAGATCCTTAATCCACAGAGCGAGGCTGGGGATTGAACCCACATCCTCACAGATACTAGTCAGGTTCCTTACTGTTGAGTGATGCTGGGAACTCCTGGCTTATCTTTCCTTTTACGGAGAGACCAGGGCAGCTGGGGCCGCGGGTCTCCTGATGTGGGACAGGTTGAAAGAAGGCACCGGTTATAGGACTTTCTTGATTCCAGCCTTGGTCTCCCAGCTCCTCCCGATCCAAGCCACACTGAGCTTTCCATCACAAAGGCGCACACTGCCGGCCCCAGCAGGTCAGGCTGGCCCAGTAAGCACCTCTCACAGTTAGCACTTTGTGGGTCTCCCGGGGAAAAGCAGTCACGCTTCCTCCAGACAATGGGCCGGGGGAATCGATAGCCCTGGGGTCTCCTGGGAAGGCAGTCTTGATTCCTTCCAGCCACCCTGGAGCCTCCCCATTCAACCCTGCCAGGGATTTCTTCTTTGAGGGCAAGGTCAAGGCCACCCCTGGGTGGGGAGGGGCGGAGGAGGGTTTCTGATGTCACCAGTACTGACAAAAGGACGAGAAAGAGATGGTGGCTCATTGTAAGTCAACTATAATTAAAAAGAAAAGAAGAAGAAAGAGCCGGGGCCTGACTTCTAACCCTTCTCCCTTGTCCCAGGCTTTGTGAGTAGAAAGCAAAGAAAGGGAGTTCCCATTGCGGCACAGCCGAAACAAATCCGCCGCACATCCGTGAGGACACGGGTTCAATCTCTGGCCTTGCTCAGTGGGTCAGGAATCCAGTATTGCCGTGAGCTGTGGTGTAGGTTTCAGAAGCAGCTTGGAGCCCGCATTGCTGTGACTGTGGGGTAGGCTGGCAGCTGTAGCTCTGATCTCACCCCTAGCCCAGCGACTTCCTTATGCAGCGGGTGTGGCTCTAAAAAAGGGCAAGTAAATAAATAAATAAACAAAATAAAATAAAAAGAAAGCAAAGAAAAAAGGAGGAAAAAGAAGACCACAGTGGTTATTTATTTATTGAAATATAGTTAATATATTACATTGTATTAGCTTTAGGTGTAAACACAAGTATTTGATACTTGTACCTATCCCAGAATCATCACTACAGGAAGTCTAGTTAACACCTAGCAGCGCACAGTGTTACACGTTTTTGTTTTTGTTTTGTCTTTTTAGGGCCGAGCCTGTGGCATATGGAGATTCCCAGGCTAGGGGTCCAATCAGAGCTGTAACCACTGACTTTCACCACAGCCATAGCAACGCCAGATCCAAGCCATGTCTGTGACCTACACCACAGCTCATGGCAATGTTGGATCCTTAACCCACTGAGCAAGGTCAGGGATTGAACCTGTGTCCTCATGGATACTAGTCAGGTTCATTTCTGCTGAGCCACAGCGGGAACTCCCAGATGGCTGCCTTCTTGCTGTGTCCTCACATGGTATGGGGAGCAGACTCTCTGGTGTCTCGTCTTACAAGGGCACTGATTCCATTGACGGGCCCCACCTTCCTGACTTCATGTAACCTAATCACCTCCCAAGGGCCCCACCTCCAAATACCATCACACTGGGAGTAGGGTTTCAACATATGAGTTGGGGTAGGGGGGACAATTCAATCCATAGGCCACAGGTTTTGTCTGTTTTAATGCTGCACCAGTGGTATTGGCAAAAAAATACAAGGTGACTTGGAGTCCCTGGGGCATGCAAATCCCTGGAAGAAGGGCATGTATGCAATGTTTTACTGATTTACACACACACACACACACACACACACAATCTCACTGGATCCCCGCAGAGTGGGCACACTTGTTTTCACTTTCAGATGGGGACATTGAGGTTCTCTGGACTTAAGGGATCTGAAGTCCCTTCCTACAACCACTATGGAAAACAGTATGGAGGTTCCTCAGAAAACTAAATATAGAACGACTGTATGACCCAGCAATCCCACTCCTGCATGCATATCTGGACAAAACTACAGTTCAAAAAATACATGCAGCTGTGTGTGAATAGCAGCACTATTCACAGTAGCCAAGACATGGGAACAACCTAAATGTCCCTCGACAGATGAATAGATTAAGAAGATGTGGTACATATACACAATGGAATACTACTTAGCCATAAAAAAGAACAATATAATGTCATTTTCAGCAACATGGATGCAACCAGAGAGTCTCATACTAAGTGAAGTAAATCCGAAGGAGAAAGACAAATACCACATTAATCTCTTATATGTGGAGTCTAAAATATGCACAAACAAACCTATCTACAAAACAGAAATAAACTCATGGACATGGAGAACAGAGTTGTGGTTGCCAGGGGAGGGGGAGGGAGTGGGATGGACTGGGAGTTTGGGGTTAGTAGATGCAAACTATTCCATTTAGAATGGATAAGTAGGGAGTTCCCGTCGTGGCTCAGTGGCTAACGGATCCGACTAGGAACCATGAGGTTGTAGGTTTGATCCCTGGCCTCGCTCAGTGGGTTGAGGATCCGGTGTTGCCATGAGCTGTGGTGTAGGTTGCAGACGTGGCTTGGATCTCGCGGTGCTGTGGTTCTGGCAAAGGCCGGCAGCTACAGCTCCGATTAGACCCCTAGCCCAGAAACCTCCATATGCTGCGGGTGTGGCCCTAGAAAAGACAAAAAGAAAAAAAAATAGAATGGGTAAGCAATGAGTTCCTGCTGTATAGCACAGGAAACTATATCCAATCATTTGGGATAGAACATGATGGAAGATAATATGAGAAAAAGACTATATATATATGACTGGTACAGCAGAAATTGGCACAACATTGTAAATCAACTATACTTTAATAAAACTAAAAAAAATAAAAAATAAAGTCCCTTCCGAAGGTACCCTAAGAACTCCATCTCTTCTTCCTCAGTAGTTCCTTTTTACCAGGCATTATGCTTCTGGAACCTTCTCTAGACAGAAGGCAAAGATGAGAACACAAGAAAAGTGGGAAGCAGTGAGAAATCCCTAAGGACGGCTGCACCGACAACTGGGTTATGGAACAAGATTGTGAGTGGCATCGTGGGGACAGTGTCATTTGCTAGGAGAGAACCCCACCCCTCCTCCCTTTGAGTTTGGGCTCAAGTTGTTGCCCTCCTGAGGGACCTGGGACCATAATCCCAGGGCTGGGGGCTGGAGGCTGGGGAGGAAGGCCCAGGAAAGCAAGGGGCCGCCCCGGGCTCATGACTGACTGGCCCCTGGGCCCCACAGGGCGCACCCTGGCTCAGGCTCCATGCAGCCCCCACCCTGCCCGCCACCAGAGGTCACCAGCAACTTACTGGGGTTGTTACTGGCCCCCTGCGCCCTGAGGTTCCTGAGGGTCTCCCCTTAAAGAATCTTGGCAACAGTGAGAGATTCCAGTTTCTGTTTTTAGAAACAGCAAAAAACAGCATGAAAGGACAGCACTTCTCTGATAAGGGGCCACCTGATAAACATCAGCTTCCGGCCATTGCAGCTGCTACAAGGGGGCTTTTTTCATTGTCCATGGGGGTGTGGACACTTGGGGTCACACTCCTTCCTCTGCCAGCTACGGCCTCCCTTGTGCTGTGTTCTCCTGCCAACCCTGCCTAGTCTCTCTGTTTCTGTGTGTCTCTCTCTCAACAACATATAGGTATATATCTATATATGTATGTATATAGGCTGGTGTATATATTATATATACACACACACACACGTGTGTATATGTGTGCATCTCTGTACACACACACACGTGTCTATACCTGTCTTAGCAGTGTTGGGATGCACCCTTGCGCTGTGCCAGATCCTATTCTCCCGCCAACTCTGTGAGGTGGAAATGGGCCATTCTCCAGATGGAGCAACTGAGGGCAGCAGACAGGAGTTGGTAGCCCAGGGCTGCAGGCAGAGAGTAGCAGAAGGGGATAGAAGCCAGTGCTTACTTGCTTCAAGGACTGCTGTACTTGGCCTCTCCTGGTCCAAGGTGGCCCCTGGGAGGGGACCCCTGCCTCCAGGCCCCGCCCCCCAACCCCCACCCTCGGGCAAGCACTGGCTGGGGTTCCCGTCGGGGTGAACCAGCATGGCTGAGCTCTTGTTCTTTTCCCAGACCTGAACTTTTTCCTCCCTCTTCTCCGATGTTAACAAAACAAACAAAAAGCACGGTTTACGGGGCGGGGGGCTTGATTCCGCTTCATAGAGAGAGCACACATACCCCTCAGGAATCCCCGAAGTGGACCTGCATCCGGAGTATGGACCACGTCTGGGGCAGGGCCCCGGGTCACCCTCAGTTCACGTGGCAGAGAAGAGTGAGTCACTCGTCCATGGCACAGCCAGCCCTGGATTACCCAGCGGCTCCCTTCCTTAAATGGGCAGAGATTCCAACGGCTGCGTGAATAACAAAGCCCGTAATGTCCCGCTCGCCAATGGAGCGCAGGCTGGCGGCCGCGGGACCGCAGCAGCTGTTTTTTTCCAGAGTGCTGTAAGGCTGCAACCCTAGCCCCCCTCAGCTGTCACCGTCAGACCTGGTGGGGTCCGACAGAGAGCACAGAAGGCCCAGGGCCATCGGTCCCAGCCCTGGCAAACCGCAAGTGGAATCTGTGACCTGCGGACAGGGCTCCCCGCCCACTGGGGCCAGCTCCCCGCCCCAGGAAGCGCTGCTCTTTTAGTGGAAGGGAAATTGCTGGAAGCGCTGCTCTTTTAGTGGAAGGGAAACTGCTGGCTGGCGACGCTTTGGCAGTGAAAGGACCCTGGAGATGCACAGAACAAGAAACGTCATCTTCGCCCTCAAACCTTTCACTCCTTATCTATGCCTCACTTTCTCTCACCCGCCTTTTCCTCTGCTCTCTATTTTTTAAGGGCTGCAGGTGCAGCCGGTGGATATTCCCTGGCGAAGGGTAGCATTGGAGCTGCAGCCAACAGCAACGTGAGATCTGAGCCACGTCTGTGACCTACGCCACAGCTCATGGCAGCGCTGGATCCTTAACCCCCTGAGCGAGGCCAGGGATCGAACCTGCATACTAGTTGGGCTCATTACCGCTGAGCCACAGCAGGAAGTTCCTGTCTTTTCATTCTCCATTCTCCTGTATGTCTGTCTTTCAAAGGACTGGCTGAGCCTTGGGTCATGATTACAGGGTAAATGTATTAAATGATCTCTGGGCCCTGCATCCTCTTGTTAATGAAGCTACATGTAGCAGAAGAATGAAGAAGCTCACCCCTGTCCTGACTTCAGACTCCTTCCTGCTGGGACGTGTCAGTCTGTGAAAAGCTAAGCTTTCACATTTGTTATCATCACCTATAAAAACGCATCGCTCTTCTTCTGAAAAGGAAAGAAGAATCAGGGGTCTAAGAGGAGACACTGTGAAGGGGGCTGGGGTCAGAACAGTGTGGGAGGGACCAAGAACAAGAGTTGTGGAACCAGCAGGCAGCCCCCCGCCCCCGTGCCAACACTGTCACCTTCTTGTGGGACCCTGGGCAACTCCCTTAGGTGCTCTGAACCTCGGCTTTCTCATCTGTGAAATGGGAACGGCAATCCTGAGTCTCCCAGGGTCCTCGGGGTGGATGGCGTGAGAAAACGGGGGCTAGTCCTTCGTTCTGAGTGAAGAGCTCAGGAAACGTTGGGTTCCTTTCTTCTCCCCCCACGAAGTCTTGATATTTTCCAATCCTAGTGCAAACATCACTTGGCTGGGCCTTGGCAGATAATTTAAGGCAAGTTGGCTGCCCAGAGGAATTTGCTGTGACGCTGGGGCCTCTCCATATTAATAGGACTAATTGTGTCGAAGCTGATGGAGCCTTTGGTTCGCGGCCAGAATGCAGCGGCATGAGGCCCTCTTTCATGCTTGTGAATGACCGAGTTTGGTGAGCGTCTCTGATGAGCTTTTTTGTCCACATTCAATGAGGTCGGTGTCCCTTCCCTAGAATGGAAATGGGGTCAGTGTCCCTTCCCTAGAAACACCACACCCACGTCTTTGCCCCTTCAAGAGGCGGCATTGTTATTGCTGCTATTGTTTTATCTAAACTGTCTCTCTTTAAAACAACCTCTTTCCTCCCCCATGGATGCTAAAATTCTGGGCACCGATTAAATGCTTCTGAAAGGAGCCCTATTTTAGTGAAATACTGAATAAACAACTCTCCCGCAGAGAGAGGACTCTCTCTTTTTTTTTTTTTTTTGCTTTGTAGGGGCGCACCCAAGGCGTAAGGAAGTTCCCAGGCTAGGGGTCGAATCGGAGCTGCAGCCGCTGGCTTACCCTACCGCCACACCAATGCAGGATCCGAGCTGATTCTGCGACCTACACCACAGCTCACAGCAACGCCGGATCCTTAACCCACTGAGCGAGGCCAGGGATGGAACCTGCATCCTCATGAGTACGAGTCGGGTTCATTACCACTGAGCCACAGTGGGAACTCCGAGGACCCTCTCCTGACACACCCTGGGCCCTGCAGAGCAGCAGCAACACTGACCACTGTGCTCTCTGCAGATGGAAAGAATGCTGGGTCTCTCCCCAGAGAAGAGGGCGAAACAAAGTGCCTGCTCCTCCGGGTTTAGGCTCCATCTCCTCGCTCTTTGTCCTTCTGCCTGGCAAGGCGCTCCTGTCCTCAGGCTCATCTCCTGGTCCAGGATGACAGGATGAACAAACATGTTGACTTCCTGTACGTCCTTGGCTACCCAGGTCCCCGATCCTGCCTGCTGCTCAGAGCTGCGTTGCATGGAATTAGTGTGTTTGGCTGAGACTCCAGTGAAGCTACTGTGGCTTGAAGTTAGTGGGCAGGACCTGACGCTCCCCAAGGCTTGCCGGGTTTCGGCAGCTAAAATTGTCCGGTGTGCTCATAGTTATTTCTTGACACAGATTTCACCCTCTGAAATCGCCTCACACATAAGGATTATGATCCCTTTTTGAGGATGAACTTGAGAAAGAAAGATTGGGCTGCAAAAATACAAACCGCAATGTTAGAAGTGGCACGTCCCTCGTCACAGTACTGTCTAATTAAATACTTATTTTTTGCTGAGCTCTATTTTTTAAATTTTCCCTACCTGGGCATGTTTCAGTCTGGTCATAAAAAAAGATAAAGAGTTATTTTTTGAAGAAAAGATTGCTAAAAGAGTAGCCTCCTCCACGTCATTCTTTCCTCCACGAGGAGCTAAATCCATGACAGTTTTCCCTTTTTTTTTTTTTTCAGGTATAAATCATGATTTGCTCTGTGTGAGGTGGTGAGTGCTATTTACAAGGCTATTTTAAACTAACCAGCTTATTTTGGAAGGCGGTGATGGACTTAGAGGGAATTACAGGACTCGAGTTGGGCCACATCTTGGATGCAGAGCCTGTTTTGATGGACAAAGAGATGAAATGACTAAGTGCCTCTTTGGCTCAAAGGAAGCAGGATCAAGGCTCTTCAAGTTTACAACGGATTCAAGTAATGACCTTTTCTATATGTCCATTAAAAAAATCCAGCACGCCTTAGAAAGACTAAGCAGGAACCATCTCTCTCTTGCCGCTTCTTTTTCTAAGACTATTTGTAACAGGAGGAGTTTGACTTGCCAAGGACCCTTAGTGCCTGCAAGCGTGTGCGCTGAGGTGTTCCTTGTCAGGGGGTAGCCCACTTTTCTGAACCTCAAGGCAGTATTTGTAACATGAAAGAGAGAGGTTAAGATGACTTTTGCTCATCAAGGCTGACGGCTGAGCTTACGTACCCAAACGGCAAGCTACAGAGGCGCAGAAGCGCTTTGCGACCTGCACTGAAGCCTGGAGACGGTAGGGGGCGCTGTGGTGGGATTTCCCCCGCGTGCCCCCTGCCTGCAATGTACTCATTTAGCTCCATTGCTTTCTCTCTGTCCATGAATAATGGACTTGCGGATCTAGTGTCTCATGGAGTGTTTTCCGTCTGTCTTCCCATTGCCCCAGAGTGATGCAGACGCGCCAGGGGCAAGGGTCTCTGTGCACAGGCTCTGGGTGCTGAGTGCCTGGCACTGTGGGCCGGACCTGGAGTGGCTGCATCTGAGCCTGGGATGCCAGCTGTCCGCAGAGCAGATAAGGCTTGATCGACCCTGGCTCTGGCCAGGCCAGGAGAGCCCTCCATTTTGGAAAAGCTTAGGAGGTGTTGGGAGGAATTGGCAAGGTTCAGGCCAGCTTCTGAGAATCGGTGCTTCTCCACTCGCTTGGATTTGGGGAAGACTGGATCGTAGGAGGGCGGCGCCAGGATTATAAATAAATAGTCTTCCAGAATATCCTGGGGCTAGCCTAAGGGAGAACTGCTGGAGAATTGCTCTCAGAATGGCTAGGGAGGGAGCTTTTGATGTTTTCATTGAAAATAGTAATTTATTTCCTCTGTGTGAAAAGCCCATATGCAATCATGTTACTGATACATATTATAAATGGTTTTGTGTGCAGCGCCTACAGGGAGACTTGGGATCTAGTGCTTTCAGGAGCATCGTAACCCTAGTACCTGTGTGGTAAGAGTTTTAAAAATGAGAACATTTGGTATCAGGCACTGTTCATCCAGGAAGTAGGATCAAACAAAAAGTTAGTTCCAATATCTGACCAGATATGGCCCGCTGGTGGCACTTTGCTTTATGGAAGAGGAGTTTCCATCAAAGTGTTGTTAATTGGTTGGTGGTGGTTCTGATAATTGAAATCCTGTTTTCTTGTTGGCTCACACTGCAATTTCATAAATGGCCAAACTTACAGAAATAACTATTAATTTGGTCCACTACAAGTTCAGAATTTTAGATAACTCAAATGCGATCTGTGAAAATTGATCTTTGTCTGCTTAGGTAGCTGTTTCTTCATACAGAATGCAACCTAATAGAACAACAACAAAAAACCCCCCCGATGAACAAAGTTGTTAATCCTTGGTGGAAGAAACTATTTCTAAGCAACTTCGGATATTTTGGAGGAACTAATTACAGAAAAATTACCATTTTCCTAAATAAGCAAACACATGTTGAATACTTTGAGGGTTCTATGAGAGGGATTTAAAGATAACCAACACAGTTTCAGCTCTCAGCATTTGAAACCAACACCTTGGGAGAGAAAACCCACCACATGGAGACTGAACAACATGCTACTAAAAAACCAATGGGTCAATGAGGAAATAAAAAAGGAAATTAAAAAATACCTTGAGACAAATGACAATGAAAACACAGCCTTACAAAATCTATGGGTTGATGTGGAAGCAGTTCTTAGAGGGAAGGTCATAGCAATATAGGCCTTCCTCAAAAAACAAGGAAAATCTCAAATCAACAACCTCCTGCCACCTAAAAGAATTAGAAAATGAAGAACAAACAAAACCTAAAGTTATCAGAAGGAAGGAAATTATAAAGATCAGAGAGGAAATAAATAAAATTGAGATTCAAAAAAACAATAGAAAAAAAAATGCAACAAAACCAAGGGTTGATTCTTTGAAAGGGTAAACAAAATTTACAAACCTCTGGCCAGGCTCACCAAGAGAAAAAGAGAGAGAACCCAAATAAGCAAAATAAGAAATAAAAAAAAAGAGAAATCTCAACTGGATACAGCAGAAATACAGAAAACCATAAGATAATACTATGAACAATTATATGCCAATAAATTTGACAACCTAGAATAAATGGACAACTTTCTAGAAACATATATAGTCCACAAAATTGAATCAAGAAGAAATAGATATGTCACTTATATCTGGAATCTAATACAGGGCACATAAAAAAAATCATGGACTTGGAGAATAGACTTGTAGTTGCCAAGGGGGCAGGGGAGGGAGTGGGGTAGATTGGGAGCTTGGGGTTAATAGATGCAAACTATTGCCTTTGGAATGGATTAGCGAGGAGTTCCTGCTGTGTAGCACTGGGAACCATGTCTAGTCACTTATGATGGAGCATGATAATGTGAGGAAAAAGAATGTGTACATGTATTTGTACCTGGGTCGCCATGCTGTACAGTAGAAAAAATTATATTAGGGAAATAAGTAAAAAATTTTAAAAAATGATAACAATAAAAAGAAGAAATAGATAATTTGAACAGACTGATCATTAAAGTGAAATTGAATATATAATAATAATAATAAAAACTCCCTATAAACAAAAATCCAGGACCAAATGGCTTCACAGGCAAATTCTACCAAACATACAAAGAACTTACATCAATCCTTCTTAAACTCTTCCAAAAGATTGAAGTGGAGGGAATATTCCCTAAGACATTCTATGAAGCCACCATCACCCTAATACCAAAGCCAGGCAAACATACCACCAAAGAAGAAAGTTATAGGCCAATATTTTTAATGAATATGGATCCAAAAATTCTCAAAAAAATTTTAGCGACATATAAAAAAGATCATACACCACAACCAAGTGGGATTCATCCCAAGTTCACAAGGATGGTTCAACATACCTAAATCAATCAACGTCATACACCACATTGACAAAAGAAAGGTCAAAAACCACACAATCATCTCAATAGGTGCAGAAAAACATTTGACAAATCCAACATCCATTCAAGATAAAAACTCTTATCAAAGTGGGAACATATTTGAACATAATAAAAACTATTTATGACAAACCTACAGCCACTATAATACTCAACAGAGAAAACTGAAAGCCTTCCTGCTAAAATCTGGGACAAGACAAAGATGCTCACTCTCACATTTATTCAACATAGTATTGGAAGTCTTGGCCATAGCAATCAGACAAGAGAAAGATATAAAAGGTATCCAAATTGGAAGGGAAGAGGTAAAACTGTCACTATATGCAGAGGACATGGTACTATATATAGAAAGCCCTGAGGACTCCACACAAAAACTACTCAGTCTGATAAATGCATTCAACAAAGTAGCAGGATGCAAGATTAGCATTGAAAAAGCAATTGCTTTTTTGTATACTAAACAATGAAACATCAGAAAAGGAATGTAAAAGAAAACAACCTTTTTAAATTGCACACACACACACACACAAACAAATAAAACACCTAGGAATAAACCTGACTAAGGAGGTAAAAGACTTATACATGCTCTTGAGTTAGAAAAATTAATATTGTAAAAAGAAGCATATTATGCAAAGCAATCTACAGATTTACTGTGATTCCTACAGTAGGAAATGTCAAATTATCCATGACATTTCCTTTTGTTTTTTCCTATTTTGTGGCCACACCTGTGGCATATGCAAGTTCCTGGGCTAGGGGTCAAATCAGAGCTGCAGCTGCCAGCCTACACCACAGCCACAGTAACACCAGATTTAAGCTGCATCTGTGACCTAAACTGCAGCTTGTGGCAACACCGGATCCTTAACCCACTGATCGAGGCCGGGGATTGAACCTGCATCCTCACAGAGACAACATTGGTCCTTAAACTGCTGAGCCACAGTGGAAACTCTACCCATGATATTTTTCACAGAACTAGAACAAATAAGCCAAAAATGTATATGGAACCCTAAAAGACCCAGAATTTCCAAAGCAATCCTGAGGGGGAAAAAAACAAGGCAAAGGCATAACTCTCCCAGCCTTCAAACAATACTACAAAGCTACAGCAATTATAACAGTGTGGTACTGGTACAAAAACAGACATATGCATCAATGGAACAGAGTAGAGGCCCCCAAAATAAACCTTAGAGATTGAAGCACAGAGGAATTTGGATGTGGAAATATTTGGGAGGCAGATAGAAGCACAAAACTGTACTGATCTACTGTGAGTTATTCCAGGAAACTAAAAACATTAAAACAGGGAATTCAAATAATGATGTTACCAATTACATGACAGCATCTCTGGGTTTCAAAAGATCCTTAAAAATCACCAAGTCCAATTGTCTGTCAAATGTTTTCATCCTCTACAGAGCATTCCTGCCGACTTTCCTTGGTTTCTGTAGGCAAGTTTTCTCAGTATTTACCGCTTTTTTCCTTTTTGATTCACCTTCAAAGACTGCGGTCTCTTTCATTGTCAGTTTTAAGTTTCTCTGAACTTTTTATCCTAACAGATTTTTATAAGTCAGCTATTTGGAGAGAGTTTTTTTATTGAGCACTTATTTCCCTGGCTTGGGGGTCCATAATTTGACCATTGGACAATCAGAAACTACGGTTCTCCAGAAGAGAAGTTTTGGATTAATTGGGAGACAAACGGTAGGAACTGGGTTAGCACATAGTCACGGCCTCTTCTTGCCTCCAAGGTTCCTACTCTGCTCGGATTTTCTTAGGGAAGCAGGAAGCAGACTGCCTGGGAGTGGGTCTTGGCTAGTCTGTCTACTCATCAGCTGAGAGGTTTTGGGCAAGTTACTTAACCACTTGGAGCTTTGGCTTCTTGCAGTGACTGGAGATCCTGATGATATCAAGTTCACAGGGCCGTTGGGAAAATTGAACGTGGAATGCTTCGACAGCCTTTGTCACATTAGCTCTTACTATTACTCTCTCAGGCATACCTTGAGAACGACCCCCCCAAACAACAACCAAGCAAGAACAGTCCACCCAAAGAACCCTCACCACTGAGGAAACATCAAGAGAACAAGGAAGCAAGGCAGAAGCAGTCTTTGCTTCATCCAGTGACAAAGAAAGGAAATGACTAGAAACGGCGAGGTCTAAATGTAACACAGCGGAAGCATCAGCGCTCAGCCAAGAGTCACTCACTCCGCTCACGAGGGAGAGAATTACGGGAAGACGCAGCTTCCGGCATTTAGAAGTGAGAATGTTTTCAGCCTCATCGTGAGGCCTGTTTTAAATAGTTGGGCTAATTAGGTGATGATTAAATGACACTGCTCCCATATGTTTGTGCTTTCATCTCTGCGGAATATATCTGCCTGAAAAGCTGTAGGTGAGTTATGCGTTTGGGAAGGAACTCTTTGCTACTTGGCACAGGATAAGCACCCACATATATTGAAGGGTGAAGCATTGTACAAAGCCATTAATAATCCTAAACAGCTAACGTGTTCGAGCACTTACTGTGTGCTTAGTTGGTACTATTATCATTACCAGTTCACTCTTGAGGAATGGGACGTGCATAGAGCAATGAATCCTCTCCGAGGTCAATATCTCACCATCATTTTTTTCTTTATTTTTGTGGCCGGGTATACTTTTTTTTTTTTTTTAATAATTTTTTGGTCTTTGTGTGTGTGTGTGTTTTCTAGGGTCACACCTGCGGCATATGGAGGTTCCCAGGCTAGGGGTCTAATTGGAGCTACAGCTGCCGGCCTACACCACAGCCATAGCAACACGGGATCTGAGCCATGTCTTCGACCTACACCACAACTCATGGCAATGCCGGATCCTTAACCCACTGAGCAAGGCCAGGGATTGAACCCGCAACGGATTTGTTCACCGCTGAGCCACTATGGGAACTCCTTTAATAATTTTATTTAGGGCTACACCCATGGCATATGGAAGTTCCCAGGCAACGGGTCAAATCGGAACTACAGCTGCTGGCCTACACCACAGCCGCAGCCACGCTGGATCCGAGCTGCATCTTCGACCTACACCACAGCTCACGGCAACACTGGATCCCTGACCCACTGAGCAAGGCCAGGGATCGAACCTGCAACCTCATGGCTCCTAGTCAGATTCGTTAACCCCTGAGCCATGACGGGAACTCCTGATATACATTCTTCTTTCACATTATCCTCTATCACGTTCCATCACAAGTGATTAGATAGAATTCCCTGTGCTATTATACAGGAGGACCTCATTGCTTGTCTACTCCAAATGCAGTAATTTCCATTTACTAACCCCAAACTCCCAGCCCATCCCCCTCTTCCCCCTCCCTCTTGATTTTTTGTTTTTTATTTTATTTTATTAAAAATATTATTATGGTGTATTTACAGTGTTCTGTCCATTTCTGCTGTACAGCAAAGTGACCCACTTATATACATAGATATGAGTGTCTCTGTTTTTATACACGGTATGCGCTGTGTCTGAAATGCTCTCTTCACAGCCGAAGCTGGTTAGTTTAATAAAGCCACTGCTTACTTTTTTTTTTTTGGCCATTTCTTGGGCTGCTCCCATGGCATATGGAGGTTCCCAGGCTAGGGGTCGAATCGGAGCTGTAGCCAGGGGCCTACACCACAGCCACAGCAACATGGGATCCGAGCCACGTGTGTATCCTACACCACAGCTCATGACAATGCCGTATCGTTAACCCACTGAGCAAGGCCAGGGATTGAACCCGCACAACCTCATGGTGCCCAGTCGGATTTGTTAACCACTGTGCCACGACGGGAACTCCAAGCCACTGCTTATTTTGTGCCCATTCCCTTGCCAATCACTTAACATAGATTATCTCTATTTCTCATAACAGTTCTGTAAGGTAGGCATTATTATTTCCACTTTGCAAATGGAGAAACAGAGGCTTGCCAAGGCTAAAAAATGAACCCAAGTTAACACAATTAGATCTAGAGCTTAATATAATTCCATCCGATTAAAAAAATTTTTTTTTCTTTTAGGGCTACACCTATGGCATATGGAAGTTCCCAGGCTAGGGGTCGAACTGAAGCTGCAGCTGCAGGCCTATGCCAGAGCCACAGCAACACTGGATCTGAGCCGCATCTGCAACCTATGCCGAAGCTTGTGATAATGCCAAATCCTTAACCCACTGAGTGAGGCCAAGGATCGACACTCTTTTGGGTTCTTAACCTGCTGAGCCACCACGGGAACTCCCTAATTCTGTCTGATTTTAAAGCCTGTCACTTTCTCCTTTTTCTTTCCTTTAGTGGCCCAGGGGAAACAAATCTGACTAGGAACCATGACGTTGCAGGTTCGATCCCTGGCCCCCTTCAGTGGGTTAAGGATCCAGCGTGGCAGTGAGCTGTGGTGTACGTTGCAGCGTGGCTCAGATCCCGTGTTACTGTGGCTGTGGTGTAGGCCAGCGGCTACAGCTCTGATCTGACCCCTAGCCTGGGAACCTCCATGGATCGTGGGTGCGGCCCTCAAAAGACAAAAAAAAAAAAAAAAGAGAGAGAGAGAGAAATTCCCAATCACCCTTCAAGATGCAGCTCTCATACCACATCCTCTGTGAAGCCTTTATAGGATTCTTCAGGTAATTGCACATTGCCCTACAGCTTTGTAATTCTCTGCACATACCTACAAAAACAGGCTTTATTAAGGTTGTGTCCTAATAATATGTCTGCATAGCTATCTCGTTCCCCCAATATGGGTTTTTTAAAAAGAAGGGGTCATATCTTTATATATCTTTATTATAGCATCTTCTCTCTCTCTCATCTTCCAACCCAGCCTCCCACGTCGTTTGTCATATAATAAGCCCTCATAAATTATTATCGAATTAATGAATACATTAATTAATGCTGAGGCGCTCACTTGTGAAGCTGTGAACTTCCTCCTCCTTGTCAGATTATTGATTCTGCCTCTACGTACGTTCCCCGTGTGCCTCCCACACGCGTGTGATGAGCATGAACCAGATGGCCAGCCAAGGAGGCCTTCTTCCCTGGAACCCACAAGCCCGCTTCCCAAGCCAGGGCCCTGGCAATGGCTGGAGGCCATACCAGGCCCTTGGCTCCCTTTTCTGTGGCCCTAGCAGCAGCACCCAATCTGAAGACTGGGTGAAATTCTGGATGAACCCTTCAGGATCTGACCTGGCTGCAGAAGTCTCTGGCTTTCCCAATCCAAGCCATTTTAGAGCCATCGCCGAGCCTCCTTACATCCGTGTTATTCAGCACAGACACGTGGCAAGGGCTCTGACTGGGTGCTTCTTCCAAATGCGGGCTGTCACCAAACAGCCAAGCTCCAACATGAGGCTGAAGTTTATGACTTCGTGGAAGCAGAATCACTTAACCTCTCAGAGTCTATCCTGCATGTCCTGTGTCAGTCATTCCCGGCCTCTCGGGTCGGTCCTTGACCTCTCTCTTCTTTTAGATTCCATCCACTTCTCCTGCAAAACATGATGTGGCTTGTTTCCAGAGCAGTGGTCTAGAAACTGATGATTAGATAATGAACCGAGCCTGCCTCCATCAATGAAAGGGTTAACACCCCTTCCCCAGTGATGGACCAAAGCTGAGCTGCCCACCCACGTGCAAGCAGCGACATCTCTATACAATCAAACCAGTGCAGTATGGTCCCCCTGAATCCCAAAGAGGCGTTCTCACCAATGTTTTGGCCATAATGTACAATGGAAGAAGTCATCCAGCTTTGAGTCGCAAACAGGGAACATAACTCTTTGCTAAAGTGTGTCTACCGGGAGTTCCCTGGTGGTCTAGTGGATATGATCTGACACTTTCAACACTGCAGCCTGGGTTCAATCCTTGGTCTAGGAACTGGGATCCCACATCATGCCACAGCACACCACAGCCCCCCCCCCAAAAAAAAAGCTTTAAAAAAAGTGACCATCTTTCCTGGTTTATGCTGGTTGTCCAAGTGTCACCCTATCCAGATTTGCATTTATTACAGATAGACATGTCCTGCTTTGAAAGCTGTAAGTTTCCCTATTCCTTGTTATTTCTTCATCCAGCCTGAGCCCACTGATAGGACGCAAGTCCAGCTTTGTATCAGCCGTAGCCAGGGAGTGAATTATACTGTGCATCTGGATGTGGGAAGAAACGCAGCCAACAAAGGGCAGATGATTCAGCAGATGTGGGCAGCAAATAGGGATCTTATCAAGTCAAGCAGACCCCAGGCCCAGGCACCGGCAGGGAGGCTGCTGCTGGGGTGAGGGAAGAAAGTCCACCTGGAGGTGGCCCTTGTCCCCACAGAGGCACTTCCCAGGAGCCTTTGGGAGGCTGTGCTTTCTTTTTTTCTGGCTAAAGACATTATGTAAATGCCTATGGAGGAGCCATTAACTGATTAACGGATGAGTATAAATGAGCCTGTTTGATTAGATGATTAATACCTATTGTGAACCAGCAGAACCCAAAGAGAATAGAGTCTGATGGAATGAGAATAAATATTTTGCCTCTGCCATTACAAAGTTTTTAGGTCGTCCTGTGGCATTTCCTTTGAATGTGATGCCTTCTACTCTCTTGTCACAGGGATAGAAGAGATGGTGACAGGTGGCAGAACGGGTGTTTCTTAAAGCCAGACGCACTGTCAGACCATCACAGTAAACCTCCCAGGGGCTTGGGGGAGGATACAGAGGAGGTGGTGGGGCTCCGAGGGACCGATGGAATTTTGTCCAAGATGGCAGGACCAGAGCCAACAGCCAGGATGACGGACCCACCTTTCCTGGAGATGGGGAATTTATGGGAGACGTGTGGCTCGATCTGAAGGAGTCGTGAGAACCGGTGAGGTATGAGGACGGGATGATAAGGAGGGGAACGTGGAGTTGGTTGGTGGAGAGGATGGCTTTCCAGACTGTGCGCCAGGCCCTCTGCTGCGCTCGTCACCTTTATTACGTTATTTAATCCTTATAAAGTGCCTGTGTGGTAGGCCTGAGGAATCTGACTTTTGCAAATGAGAACATCAACACAGCGCCTGAAAGGTCGTGCCAGAGTTTGAGCTCAGCGCTTTCCGTGTTCCTGGCCCTCACTGCCTCTGGTCTGCTGAAGTGAGACCCAAGGACCCACCGAAACTCTCAACCAGAGCCTGATGCCAAGGGACCTTCGAGTGACAAACGCTGGGGACAGAGCTGGAGGGAGAACTTATCGTCCTCCCCAGGACTTTGACTTGGGAACATTCTGAGGATTGTAACACTAAAAAAAGCCTGGCATTAAATTAAGCACCTACAATAATTCCATATCACCTAAAAGAGTACAGAATTGGATCTAGGAATGTGTATTTTCTTTAATGTTACTCTCTGTATCTTTTTTTTTTTTTTAATAGGAGTTCCCAGGCTGGGGTCGAATTGAGGCTGCAGCTTTTGGCCTACACGACAGCCACAGCAATACAGGATTCAAGACTCATCTGCCACCTACGCCACAGCTTGTAGAGCCTTAATCTGCTGAGTCAGGCCAGAGATTGAACCTGAATCCTCACGGACACTATGTTGGGTTCATAAACTGCTGAGCCACAACAGGAACTCCCTGTATCATTTTTATAAATAAAGATTGGGAGTCTTGTATCGCTAACTTCATTGATGACTATTGTGAGAGGCCAAAAGATAACTGAGCCTTTGAAGGTCCATTTTAGGAAGAGATTGAATATCCAGTGGACAATATGAGACCTTTGGGTATTGAGTGGTGAGAAATCCAGGATGAGGCTGGAGGGCTGAAATGCAATATGCTTCTTCCTGAAATTGCTGAGGGATGGAGACACAACCAGGGCAGAGTATTTTACTTGAGAAAAAACAAAAACAAAAACAAAACCAATGCACGAATACAAGATATTCATGAACACAAAATATTCAAAATAATAAGATAGTATGAACTTGAACTGAGGACAAAACTGGCCTAGACGGGCCTCATTGCCTTCAGCCCAGCAAGATCAAGAGGTGGGAGCATTTCCTTCGTGCTCTTCCTCTTCTGGTTTTCACTTGCCCCTTCCCTGAGGTCTGGGTGCCCCGCTGCTTCAGGAGATCCCCCAAAACCTCGCTTGTGAAGATCCCCCTGCCTCAGGCTTCTTCCTCCAACGTCAGACACCCAACCTGTCTTTGAGGACAGAGTCTAAGTTAATTCACCAGATAAACAAATCCAGGCAGATCCTTAGCGAGTTGATACTAAACATTAAAGCAGGAGTCACTTCGATTCGTAAATGTGCTACTAGAGCTGAGCTTTTTATAGATGCTGCAACTCCACTAAGGAGCGGTTTTGGGGTACTGCTCTGGGCAGGTCTGGACAGGTCCTTGGGGAGTGGGGCTGCTGGCAGGACAAGGGGGCGGGGGGCTGGTGGCCAGTACCGCACAGATCAGTCGGTCATGCATCCGTGGCCAGTGCGATGCCCACGTGGACTGGCCTCTGACCTCACAAGCCGCATTACTGACTCCAGGGTCTTTTTTCTCCAGTAATTTATATCGCAACCCCATTTGGATAAAGGCCCAGAGAAGGACTTCCTGTTGTTTGCCCCAAACCCCAAGGCGGGAGCACATCTTATCCTACATGAAAGCAGCGCTTCGCTCACACAGGTGTTGATGTGCATGAAAACTATCAACATCGGAGTTCCCACTGTGGCTCAGCAGGTTACCAACCCAACTTGCATCCCACAAGGATACGGGTTCGATCCCTGACCTCACTCAGTGGGTTAATGATCTAGCACTGCCACAAGCTGTGGGCAGCAAAACTCTTGGAAGCGGCTTGGATCTGGCGTGGCTGTGGCTGTGGCGTAGGCTGGCAGCTGCAGCTCTGATTCCACCCCTAGCCTGGGAACCGCCATATGCTATATGGGTGCTGCCCTAAAACAACAACAACAACAACAAAACACCAGGAGACCTCGGAAATCCTCCATCCTTAACTAGTGGCTCAGCCCCATTAGCTGAGTGAGCCTGTGAGCCATACATCTACAGGCCAGGTTTCCTCTCCCCTCCTAAGTCTTTGCTCCTAAGCGTTTGGTCTCTGATTTTCTGTGTATCTCTATTTTTAATTTCATCCCTCGTATTCTTACAATCCACTCATAAAATCAGTCAATGTGTAAATAGAGCAATATGTAAAGTGCTTTACCTCTTAGTAGGCGTATCACAAGCTCTTGCCTGGCCCCATTTAAAACCCTTTTAAGAGAAACACGAGGAGTTCCCATTGTGGCCCTGTGGTTAATGCATCCGACTAGGAACCATGAGGTTGCGGGTTCGATCCCTGCCCTTGCTCAGTGGGTTAAGGATCCGGTGTTGCCGTGAGCTGTGGTGTAGGTTGCAGATGCGGCTCGGATCCCGCGTTGCTGTGGCTTCGGTGTAGGCCGGCAGCTGCAGCTCCGATTCAACCCCTAGCCTGGGAATCTCCATATGCTGCGGGTGCGGCCCTTGAAAATACAAAAAGACAAAAAAAAAAAACAAACAAAAAAACCGTGACAGTATGATGATAAGCTGTTGCTGGGCCTCCTCTTTGTAACGTTATGTTCAGAAGGAGACCCTCTAGTGGTACGTGTGGGGACACATTTCCCCTGGAATTGACTCCGCACTTGTTTTCAACCCTTTAGTCACTTAGGACAACCCGACTCAAGTCCCTGGACCACGGTTTGTGCTCACAAGGCCACAGATGCCTTTGAGCTTTGGGTTGTTCAATCTTGGCAAATGCGGTTGAAAGGTTTCTTACCCCCAAAGGATGGGGCATCAATTCTGTGGAAAACTAGGGCACAACGGCGTTCAGGGACCTGGTCGCCGGTCCCTGGAGCAGGAGAGCAGGTAACTGGAAGCCCGGTCTGTGCCCAGTGTTGGCCGCGCTGTCCCTGTCACTGGGGTTGGGAGCAGCTGAAGCCAGGTGGGTGAGGAGCAGAGCGGCTGTGAGCTCTCTAAGGCGGCCAGATGGCAGGGAGCTGCCTGCTGGGCACGGGAATGGCCAGCCAGCCCAGGCATGGGCACTTTTTGCTGGAATTTGCTCTCCGTTATCAGGGAGCCAGGTGACACGGGTCATCTTCCGCTTCAAGCCAAGTTACAGGACCACAGGAGAAATCTGCCACCTGGCCGAGACACCTCGGTGAACAGCCCTCACGTGGGCTGAGCCGCAAGTCGATGCTCAGAGAACAAAACTCTTTCTTGTCTGATCCTAAAGGGCAGCTCCTGCCCAGGCCTGTGCAGGAGCTCAGCGGCCTGCAGGCCTCTGAGAGCTGAACGTGAAGTTCAGGGACCAGCCGAATCTTCCAGCTGACCGTGAGGTCTCACACAGTCAGGCTGCAGACCAGAAGTCCAGCCCCACCCCACGGCCACCTCGGCCCCTCGCCCCCACCATCTGTTTCCCTGTGTGCTGCTTCCTGAAGGAATGTGGGTCGCCGTAGAGGCAGCAGGGGTTGAACAGAACGGCTTTACAAAGAAAGATGATTTTATCTAAGGAATAAGAGCCTAGAAAAGAGAAGGTCGGGGAGTTCCCCTTGTGGCTCAGCAGTAATGAGCCTGACTAATATCCCTGACGATTCGGATTCTATCCCTGGCCCTGCTCAGGGGGTTAAGGATCTGGCGTTGCCTTGAGCTACGTAGGTCAGAGACACACCTTGGATCCCGCATTGCTGTGGCTGTGGTGTAGGCCGGCAGCTGTAGCTCTGATTTGCCCCCTAGCCTGGCAACATCCATATACCACAGGTATGGCCCTCAATAGACAAAAAAAGAGAAAGAAGCAGAAGAGATGGTTGGGTGTGAAGGTACAATCTGGTGGAGGCCACAAGCTGGGGATTTGGGCTCCATGATTTGAACCAGGAAAAGATTTCAGTAAGATCTGCTTTACAGCCAGATTGCCCTCTGAGATTAAACACCACATTCTTTTTTTAAAATTTTAAACCTAAAACTGCCCAACAATCTAGTTCTGTCCCAGTAACTGGCAGGTGCCATAAATAAGCTCAGACTCTGGACCAGGATCTTACGGTGACTCAGGCCAACCCCTTCCGTTTAGGGAGCTAAGGCACGGGTGCGCCTTAGGTGTTTACGATGCAATTTTGCCCTCCACATTTTATGAACATTTATCAACGTTTGCATACATTTTCAGGCCCTCCCTTCCCCTCCCGCTCCTGGCTCCTGCCGATAATTGAGAGAGGCCCTGTGATGTGCAAATCACTGCAGAGAAAAAGGATGGACGGTCAAGTCCCCCTAAAGGGGATTGTGAATTTCACTGATCTGAACTCCACGTTGTGGGCGATGGACTTTCAAGACTGAGACTGGGCGTTCTGGCTCAGGATAAAGTCTGGATCCTTAGTCTGGAGAGATCAGTTCTTTGTTTGCAGGTATCTGGAAAAATCCATCCCTTCTAGCAGCCCAAGGTGGAGCACCCCACGGGTGTTAGTCAATCCAGCAATGAGATTAAAGATAAAGGGGAAATCGGAGGACCCCTGGGGAATTGTCCAGCTGGGGCTAAAGAGAATTGCATGAGCAGGAGGAGGTAGGATCCCGCAGACAACTGAACTGTAGGAGCATGAAGGTCAAGGTGCTTGGGTAGGGGAGGGGGTCCCTGCAGCATCAGGGACCCAGGCCCGCGCGCCAGGCCTTCGAGGGCTCCCTGTGCACGCTGCCAGGGGCAGAGCGGGCCTGCGTCCAAACCGAAGAAGAACACATGCACACAGACAAGGCCAGAGAGGGGGAATGAGGGGCTTTGGAGGATGCTCTCTGCCAGGCAGCTTGTGTTAGAGCTCATTGCGCTGCCTGGGGGTCAAGGTCATGTCAGCTCCCGCCCGAAGGTGTCTAGCAGTGTGACAGGTACCAGGAAGCTTGGGGTGTGCACTGCTGGTGGGAGGACCACACCTTGAGCAACGGGGAACTCAGCAGCCTCTTAGGCCCAAGGCCTTCATTGGGGGATTCTCCGAGGGAGAAACCTAGAAACCCCCAAATCGGCCATGTGGAAGCTCCAGGAAAGTTGCCCATAAGGAAGAAAACCCCAGGCCTAGCTGGAGCTAGAGTGACCCTGGGGGAAGCTGTGCTTTCATAGGTACCCCTGGGGCTTCAAGGAGATCTCGCTGGGGGCTCAGGGGTGGGACGGGCTGAGGCCAGTTGTGGAGCTTTACCTGGAGTCCCCGGCCTGTCTTTCTCCCTTTGTTCAGTTTCTTTGCACCCCCAGTTTTCCAGTTTCTCTACTTTATTCTTCCCTTCTGTCTACGGAAATCTCTTCTCTCGTGAATAATTTTGTAAATTCCCCTATGCTGGGTGTCAGTGATGGAGACGCCTTACACATTCCAGAGGGACTGCTATTTTAAGAAGGGCAAAACCTGGACCCCAAGAAGGGAAATTCTGGCAGGCCAAAAAAAAAAAAAAAAAAAAAAAAAGACCTGGACATGTGTGTGTTCAGTTTAGCACACTTGAGGTGCACAGGCTTGTGTATTGACCTGGAGGGGCGTGGGGGTGTGGCAGATGTTTAAACCTATGTGAAAGGAATGGGCCCAGCAGTTTTGGGGTGTGGTTATGTTGGGTGGGGTGTTGGAGGGGATGCTGGACTGGGACTTAGACTACCTCACTCAGGGACTACCTGAGTAATTTGGCCCAGGTAGATGACATTTAGGAAGTTTATGAGGGGTTTTTTTGTTGTTTTTGTTTGTTTGTTTGTTTGTTTGCTTTTTAGTGCTGCACCCGAGGCCTACAGATGTTCTTAGGCTAGGGGTTGAATGGAGCTACAGCTGCTGGCCTACATCACAGCCACAGCCACAGCCACAGCATCTCAGGATCTGAGCCGCATCTTTGACCTACACCACAGCTCACGGCAATGCCGGATCCTTAACCCACTGAGTGAGGCCAGGGATCGAGCCCGAGTCCTCATGGAAACTAATTGGGTTCATTTCCACTGCACCACAAGGGGAATGCCAAGAAGTTTGCGGTTTTTGAAGTTAACAGTTTCCACCATCACATGGGATCCATCATTCTGAACCCGGAGAAGCCGCTGAAAACCCTGAATGCCAGATCAGGTGTGGTCCAGAGATCCCATCAGAAGGGACCCGAGAGGAATTCAAGCCTGTCAAAGCAATGTCAACGTGAAACTCACACTGGGCAGGCTCGTTTCCAAGGTAGGGAAGGAGCCCGGGTCAGTAAACACACCAGGAGAGGGGGAATCGCCCCTGTGGCTCCTAGCACTGACCCCAGCCCAAGGTCAGTCTCTAAGAGTTGGTGTCAGCGACCTAAAGCTTGAAACTTTTGATCTTTTCCTAGGAACAGGGGGTGGGGGGGTGCAGTTCCTGAGACTGAACAGAAATTAGCCTTCACCAGCTGCTCCTGTAATAATTACATTTAAATTCAGTTCAACTAATTTCTTACACTTGATAAAAGCAGTTGTCTTTCCAAATTATTCTTAGGCGCTTCTACTCCAAACACCGCATACATATGCCACGGTCAGGTTCGGAAGGTCTTTCTCTCCGGGTCTCTCCAGTTCTGCTCAGCCTGCTGCTGGGACCCGGTTTTTTGTTAAGAGCGCAGAAAGCGAAACTGCCCTATTAGCATCAGATTCTGTGACTCATTGACTCACAGATTGTAAATCAGACTAACGCTGGATTTTAATTAATTATATTAATTTTGGGGGAAACAACAAAACTGAAAAGTCTGCAGTGCTTCATTTACCGAGAAAGTCTGAAATGTCTTTTATTTTTAGCAAGAGCCATAAAAACATCTCATACTGAAATAATGTAAAACCAAGGAGGGGTTGTATTACTCAGCGTGATCACGCCCTTTAAAAGGCTTTGACATTTTCTTTATTTTTGTAAGTTTTTTGGGAAAGAAATACATATATATATATATGCACATATATATATATGTAATATTACATACACATCCTCATATGCATACACTACACAAGACCCTCTCCGTAGCAGTATTCGCTACTGACTATAATTCAGCATAAATTGTTTTTATCTTAGAGCCTCTCGAAGGGAGGTTAATTACTTGAATTATCATAAAGAACTTGCAATTGATTAGCTTCATTTAAGAGACTGCCCCGTGGTAAGAAAGGCTCAAATACTCATTGTATGCATATGCACAATTTGCTCAGTATTGATTATTTATTTGCATGTATTCATTTTCTCAAGCTAACATGTCTTAGCACTTACTATGGCCTGGCACCCGTGCAGGTGCGGAGAGCATAAAGTGGAGGTACACCCAGTTCAACATGGTTAAGTAGCCTAATAGCATTAAGGAAATGAGGCTTTGGGAGCAAGGAGGGAGCCCCTGGGAGCAACAGGAAAAACTCAGAGTTGGTGGCATGAAGGAGAATCAAGAGTGAAGATTTATAGCTTTTAGTTCAGGGAGGAACTATGACCTGCCTTGTGTATGCCAGGTGCTGGCCAGGTGTTTGGGAATCCAGAAGCGAACAAGCTAGAGAGTCATCACTCTTTTGGAGTTGGCAGTCGAATTGGGTATCAAGTAATAAAACAGGGCTTAACTTGCTATGTGGATGAGAGCCTTTAAGGAAAAGTACAGGTGCTTTAAGAGGACACTTTGTGGGGGAGCTGAGCTCTATGCTGAAAGTAAGGATAGGCTTCACTGAGAAAGTGATTGGAACAGGGACTTGACAGACAAGTAGAGAAACCAGCCAGGAGAGATGGTAGCAAGAACATTTGAGGCAGAGGGAGAAGATGTGCAAAGCACTTATAGGTGAGGGAGCTTGGTGTTTGCTAGAAGCTGAAAAGAAGCCGGAGAGATTAGAACAGAGCAAGGCGGGTTAGTGTCTTAATCCAGGGCTGGAGAGGTGGGCGGGAACCAGATCGTGTAAGGCTTGGGCTTTAAGATACGAGTAAGAGAAGCATAAGAACATAGTCAACAAATGGGGAATTTATTTGGGGAGGAGAATTATAAATTTAAAAGATCTAGTTATAGCAGAAATTGATAGAACACAGTAAATCCACTATACTTTAATAAAAATAAAATAAAATTAAAATAAAATAAAAGTGCCTAGCACTGTGCCTGAGGTTTAAGAAAATTAGTCATATTCTCCCTCTTTCTGGACCAAGCTAGGTCCTCCTACCAGGCTCATCTATGAAGGTACTCTGGCACCTTCATCTTGGTCTCCCCGAGTGTATTTTGTCCCGTTGGTTCTGATTTTGATACCTAACCTAGTTTTTCAGTTTGTCCCCAGCTTTTGTGACAACCTATGATTTCTGCTCTGGATGAGGGAATAGATCCTTCATTCAATTATTCATTCAACAAATGCTCATTGACTAGCTTTTGTGCAGCAAGCTGTTCCTCACCGAGCTTTCAGCATCACAAAGGTATAAGATACATGCGTAAAGTGATAATATTGAACATTATACTGGAGACCCTAGACAGTACACAAAGGCAAGGAAAAGGCAGTGGGAGGTAAGAGTGTGTTCATAGGCAATCCGAAATAACCTACAGATAAATTATTAGAATTATTAAAAGACTTTTCCAAAGTAGCTGGATAAAATAGCAATATACCAAATTCAAATGTATTCTTATAAATCAGGAACAACATGTATAAAAATATGAAGCAATGATAGTAAATATTTAAAATATATATGTGTAACTGGGTCACCTTGCTGTACAGTAGAAAATTGACAGAACACTGTAAGCCAGAGATCGTGGAAAAAATAAAATCATTATAAAATAAAAAATAAAATATAAAATAGGTTTATAAAAAATGCTTTGTAGGACTAAACTAAAAGTTCAAAGACATGAATAGAATTTTCAATTACTAGGTAATTTTTTGGACAATGTATTCTGGATTTATATACTAACAAATATTCACGACTATTTGCCAAATTAATAAAATGATCTTTATGACTCAACTTTAAAAAATAAAATAAGGTAAAATATTTGCAAGACCTCCATGGACAAATTTTTCAAATCATGTCGAGAGCTATTAGAGAAAACCTAAACAGACTGAGAAAAATATACCATATTCATGGATGGGAAGACCCACTATGGGAAAGACACTAATTTTCCCAAATTGATTTGTGGATATTCCATATAATTTTAATCCTGGTCAAAATCCAAGCCCGTTTTTTTCTTTTTTTCTTTCTTTTTTTTTTTTTTGGTAGAATTGACAAGTTGATTCTAAAACTTAGATATAAATACAAAGAATATCTGACTCTCTTGAAGAAAAACGATGAAGTAAGAAGACTTGTTCTACCAGACACCAGTTTTAAGTTCTAGTGGAGGCCGTGTGGTATTGGCACAGGTGACAAATAGACCAATGGAGAGAACAGTAAAAGAATATGCGTGTGTGTGGGCAGTTGATACCTCATAGAGAAGCATGGCAGGTCAGTGAGGAGAATGCCTTTTCAATGATGAACTCCAAGTCAATTAAGGTCTAAATGTAAAAGGTAAAACTGTAAGCTTTCAGATCATCATATACAATATCTTCATACAAGAAATATAAGCAGGAGTTCCCGTTGTGGCACGGCAGAGACAAATCCGACTAGGAACCATGGGGTCGAGGGTTCGATCCCTGGCCTTGCTCAGTGGGTTGAGGATCTGGCATTGCCATGAGCTGTGGTGTAGGTCGCAGACTCGGCTTGGATCTGGTGTTGCTGTGGCTGTGGCGTAGGCCAGTGGCTACAGCTCCGATTGACCCCGGGCCTGGGAACCTTCATGTGCCCTGGGTGTGGCCTTAAAAAAAAAAGACAAGACACACACACACACACACACACACACAAAGAAATATAAGCAAAAAAAAGAAATATAAGCAATTATCTCCTTAAACAAGATTCAAAAATGAAAGATTTATTAAGTTGGTGACATTAAAATAAAAAAAAAACTTGCGTTGATCAAAGGATAACATAAAATAAAAAGTCAAAGCTTTAGGGTGTAGGGAGATATAAATATCACATCGTAATGGAATATATTTAAAAAACTCCTCCATATCCATAAAACACTCAATCCCGTAGAAAAGTGGGCACAGCCCAACACATCCCAAAAGAATAAATCCACGTGGCCAATAAATATGTGCAAAGCATTTTGTTAGTAATGAGGAAAAGGCAAATTAACACCACAAAGAGAGAACGCTACACGATTGGGCAGATTTTTAAAAGAGTGACAACAGCCAATACCAAGTATTGGCAAAGATGGGTCATAATGAGACATCTCCTACACTTGGGGGGAGGAGGGGGGAGCACAACTTGGGATAGCTGCTCTGAAAAACAATTTGGTCTTACCCACTGTACTTGAAGCTGTACACAGTTTATGACTCAGCGCCTCTACTGCCCCATGTGTCTTAGAGACACTCACGTATGTATGCATGAGGATAATATATACCAGAAGGTTTAAGGCAGAATTGCTCATAATTAGTCAAAGCTGGACACAAGCCAAAGGGATGGATAAATAAATTGGAATAGTAATACAAATGAAGACCATATATCAATAACAATAGATGCAGCTATTTGCAACACAAATGAATCTCAAATAGTGTTGAACAAAAGAGATGAGATGAAAGAATACATGCAATCTGATTTCCAGTCATACAACATTTAAAACCAGGTAAACAGAAAAACAGGAAAACCAGGAGTTCCTGCTGTGGCTCAGAGGTAAGGAACCTGACTAGTATCCATGAGGACTCTAGGATACTAGAGGTCCCATCCCGGGCCTCGCTCAGTGGGTTAAGGATCTGGCATTGCCACGAGCTGTGATGTAGGTTGCAGAAGCGGCTCAGATCCCACTTTGCTGTGGCTGTGATGTAGGCCTGCAGCTGCAGCTCTGATTCAACTCCTAGCCTGGGAACCTCCATATGCCGCAGGTATGGCCCTGAAAAACAAACAAACAAAAAACAACAACAACAAAAACGGGGGGGGGGGGGGGGAGGGATAAACCATATTGTTTATGGAGACATATTAAGGTGGAAAAATGATCAAGTAAAGCCAGAAAAGGATCCTCACAAAGCTCAGAACAGTAGCTCTTTACAAGGCAGAGGGTGAGTGATGGGATTGGGAAAGGGTGTCTGGGGAGCTTCCGGACGGTCGGCAAGGTTCTGATTCTTGACCCAGGTGGCAGTTACAAGTCACTTAATTATTATGTGTTGAACCATACCTATATATTTAACTTTTCTTTTCTGAATGGATATCCCAACAACCAATTATATTGCGTGTGTAATTTGAGTGTTCCCAAGGCTTTCCTGTCTTCTGGAATTACTCTTCCCTTTAATAATCAAATAAGAATAATAAGTGTCCATCGCTGTGTGACTGTGAGGAGTCTGGTCTCACTCATCGTAAAAATGCTTTTAAATCTCCTGGTCATTGTAAGTGGCCTCTCATTCCAACCTGCTGCCCCAGGCTGCACCTGCTACCTGACCCTTGCCCACCTGTATGGTGTTGGTTCTGTAACCGGGTGGCCTTGAAGCAGGGGTCTGAGTGCTCTCACCTACTCCCATCCTAAGCACAGGCACAGCAACCACCAATCCTTTTTAAAAACATATCTTTATAATAATTGGTTTACAAAGTTCTGTCAATTTCTGCTACACAGCAGAGAGGCCCAGTTATACATTTATATACATTCCTTTTTTTCACATTATCCTCCATCGTGTTCCCTCATGAGTGATTAAATATAGTTCCCTGTGCTATACGGCAGGATCTCAGTGCTTATCCGTTGCAATCACCAACCTTTTTTGATCATGAAACTTGTCACTGTGGTATTTTTGAGCTCATAGATGTTTTCTTATTTATAATTATTATTCATTTTTAACAAGTACTTCAAGTAGATGTAAACCCATATTTCCAAAGGTCACCATCTTGACAGATCTGATTAGTCATCATTATCTTTTTCCTTTAAATATGTTTGATGGGAGTTCCCCTCATGGCTCAGTGGTTAACGAATCTGACTGGGAACCATGAGGTTGCGGGTTCGGTCCCTGCCCTTGCTCAGTGGGTTAACGATCCAGCGGTGCCGTGAGCTGTGGTGTAGGTTGCAGATGTGGCTCGGATCCCGCGTTGCTGTGGCTCTGGCGTAGGCCAGTGGCTACAGCTCCGATTAGACCTCTAGCCTGGGAACCTCCATGTGCTGCAGGAGTGGCCCTAGAAAAAAAGGCAAAAAGACATGCAAAAAAAATAAAAAAAATAAAAATGTTTGATGAAGAGCCATTTTCTTGGGGTCAATTTGTGTTGTTAGCATTAACTTCAATCTCTAGCTTCTTTGCAGGAATCTCTTTAAACTGCTTGTCCATTTTTTCATGAGGATGGATTTAGACAAATCTAGATGATACAATCCATAACCTCACTTAACTGCCTGTGTATAAATTACAGCACATCTCAATAGATCAGAGTAATGAATAATACTGTATTTGTTACCTTTTGTCTTTTTTTTCCCCTTCCTTTTTTTGGCCACCCCATGGCCTGTGGAGTTCCCCGGTCAGGGAGCAGATCTGAGCCACAGGTGGGAGCTATGCCACAGCTGCAGCAATGGCGACATCATATCCTTTAACCCACTGTGCCAGATCAGGGATTGAACCTGTGCCCTGGTGCTGCAGAGATACCGCTTATCCCGTTGTGCCATAATGAGAACTCAAACATTTATTACCTTCAGTTTGTGTGTATCAGAATTCCAGGCTTGGCTTCATGAGGTGCCTTTGCTTCAAGATCTCTCGTGAGGTTGAAATAGCATCTGGGGTTGCAGGTGAAGACGGAGATGAAGATGAAGGCTCGCTGGGATGGGCCAGGGATGGGAAAGGGGAATCATGCACTTCCAAGCTCACTCAGGTGGTGGTTGGCAAGCCTCAGTGTCCTGCTAGCTGGCCTCTCCAAGGAACTCCCTTACAACATCCCCCAGGGGAGCAATTGAGAGAGAACCCATGACAGCAGTCACAATTTGATCCCGGGAGGGAGCTCCTGGGCAGGGCCAGCTTCATGGGCCCATGACCTGGCCAGTCTCACAGGGCCTTGGCCTTGCAAGGGCCCTACACTTGGTTTATTGCTCTACTGTCCCATCTTGAAATTCCAAATAATTTTTTTTTTTTGGTCTTTTTAGGGCTGCACCCACCGCACATGAAGTTTCCCAAGCTATGGGTCAAATCGGAGCTGCATCCACCGGCCTACACCACAGCCACAGCAATGCCAGATCCAAACCACTTCTGTGACCTACACCACAGCTCATGGCAACGCCAGATCCTTAACCCACTGAGTGAGGCCAGGGATCGAACACGAGTCCTCATGGATGCTAGTCGGGTTCCTGCTGTGGGAACTTCCATATATGCCACAGGTTTGGTCCTATAAAGACCAAAAAAAAAAGAAAAAATTAACACCATGAAAGCAAGACAGAACAGAGCAAAACACAATGAACTGATCCTGAAAAAAAGGAGAAAGTTAAAAAGAATACAAGAGAAAACTGAAAAGGGAATAAATACACACTAGAACATAGGATTAATATCCTAAGAGAGAGAGGACAAGCATAGAACTCATAGAACAAGAACAGGATGCTTTGAGAAAGGGACAAAGCAAACACGAGCAGTGCCAATGAGACAAGAAAGAGTGCTGATGTGTTAACCTTACAATTGTAAAGTAAAATTCTAGTTGGCAGCTGGCTCTTTCCTGTGTGTGGGATGGAATAAAGGAACAGTTTCAAACTCAGGAGCTGGGTCTACTGTCTTGCAAGTAGCATCAAAGAAAGCCAGCCTTCCGAGAAGAGTGAAAGAGCAGAGTACACAGCAAACCCAGAGAAAAACAGAGCAAGAGCACAGCTGGATTTCTGAGGTCCTTCCAGGTCTTATTTCATGCCCCTTGAGGAGTCCCACTGTCTTGAGTTCTGTGAGATCTCCCAGTAACTCTTTGGGAAAATTCCCCTCTGGGTTCAAACTCGGTCTAGTTGGGTTTTGTTAGAAGACGGATGAGTCTTAACAAAGACAGCAGGCCTGGGAACCTGGAAAGCCACCCCCTGGCCTGTCTCAAATCCGTCAGGATCAAATGGGGCTAAAGAGAGGTTCAGAGGAAGACTCTACCCCAGTAAGAGTCCTCTGCCCTTGTTCTTGTGGTTAATTTTGCCCAAATACTACACTGACATTCAAATGGAAAACTTGGACAGCAGACACCGCACACGCAGGGTCTCCTGCATTTACATTTATTTTCTTAACATCTTGAAAGAACGATGGGCCTTAGCCTGCCAAATCTCTAAGCACCTTATAATAACCTATTCAGACCTCATGTGGAAGGATTGATGTAGCTGGTTCCCACATTAATACAGGAGCAAACCAACGAAGCTACCTTTCCACGTATCCTAGGCGGCTTGGAAACTTTAGAGCAACTGTGGATTTACCTGAAAATGATGTTTTCATCCTTAAAGCTGAACTTGGGTGGGGGCGTGGGGGTGGGGGGTGAGGGGGTGGGACCAACCTAAAGAGAAAGAACCTCAGATTAGCCGTTCGCTTGGGAGAACATCACCCCCGTCCTGGTTCTCTTCCTTCTTCCTCCGGCCGTTTTCCCCAAATGTCCTTCCCTTACCTCGCCCTCTGGAAGGAAGCGAAGGGCAGAAGCGACAGCTGGTAGGGGCCTTGGCCTTGGCGTCTTTTGATCTGGAAGAACCTTCCTGGTCCAGGTGTAATCCCGCTGAAAGAACGAAATAGAGCTTTGGGAGGCGCAAAAGAAAAAGAAAAGGTAAGTTATCCAGAAAACAGAGATCCCACAAAATGAAAGATACAAAGATCAAGGAAAAGAAACTTTCTCTCTTTTTTTTTTTTTTAAAGGGCTGCACCCACGGCATATGGAGGTTCCCAGGCTAGGGGTTCGATCTGAGCTGCACCTGCTGGCCTACACCACAGCCAGAGCAACGTGGCATCCAGGCCACATCTGTGGCCCACACTGCAGCTCATGGCAACACTGGATCCCTAAGCCACTGAGCGAGGCCAGGGATCGAACCCTTGTCCTCATGGATACTAGTCAGTTTTGTTACTACTGAGCCACATTGGGAACTCTCCTTTGGTTTTTGTTTGTTTGTTTGTTTGTTTTTTAGGAGCTTTCTGATCCTAAACACGGCATGGCCTTTTTAAAACACCACTCAGTGATTCTCTTTTTCCCTGTGGATTTTGGTCTGTGGGTTGGTCTGTTTGCTTGTGTCCCGGCTTGACACGAGTTGCCTTCTCAGCCCAGCCACAGTCCATGAATTTGTCGTTGAACCCCAATCCAATTGAGAGTTGCAGAGAAGAGAAGAGGAAACATCTCACACCCAAGTGGCCCCACACCATAAACAAAGGGGAGCCTCGCCGTGCCAGCTCTTGGCTTCGGCTGAGCCCAGCGGGAAGCTGGAGTCCCAGTGCCAGGGTGAAGGCAGACACCAAAGCAGATGCTGGGCAAGCCAGAAGAGCTATTGATTTCAAAGGCTCAAATTCCTCAGGGTGGCCGCCCTTCCTCCCCCGGGGAAGGAAGGGCGGGGGTACCCGGGGCCAGGTGGCCCACCGCTGGCTGCAGGCACAGCTCGAGTTGGGAGAGTTGTCACGGGCTTCTGGCTCTAAGCAGGAGGTTGGTTACCAGTAGGCATTGTCTCTTTGTGAAGATTTATGGAGAAGCCAATGAACATTCGGTTGTGATGCAGAACTCAGGTGAGCTCTCTGTGTCCTACGTGGAGGATTCAGGAAGGCGGATTCGATGATGGAGAATGATGCGCTTTCCCTCTGGTTGGAATTGGTAGCCCAGCCCCAGGGCTTGGCCCCGGAGGAAAAGCCAAGGTGAGGCCTGTGTGGCTTGCTGGCTACATCCACTCTTCTTCGGAGAGAAAGAGAGAGACTGGCACTTTTTGTGGCATCTCACACGGAGGGGGAAAGGCCAAGATAAATGGATAGTTTCAAGGTCATTAGCTTCCTGAGCTCACAGTTTGCTTTTCTCTGCCAGAGGACTGCATGGAGAGGTTATGAATGTTTTGAGGCTGGACCAGGAGCGTCCATTGCTGGACCTGGGGCTCTGAGACCTGCTGCCAGTGGCAAATTTGGATTCTGGGGCTGTAGAGTGTGGCTTCCCTTTGCTCACACGCTTGCAAAGCTCCTGAAAGAGCTGGAGCGGCAAAAGCAGGTGCAGGCCCTGGGGACCTCCAGGGCCCCTGTCACCAGTGTCCGGCCTTGGGAGAAGGAACCTGCAAAGACCTGGAGAGGAACTCCAATGCTCCAGAAGCCGGGAGTTCCCGTTGTGGCTCAGCAGGTTGAGAATCAGAGTAGTATCCAGGAGGATGCGGGTTTAATCCCTGGCCTCACTCAGTGGGTTAAAAGATCCAATGTTTCCATGAGCTGCCGTGTAGGTTGCAGACTCGGATCAGATCTGGTGTTTCTGTGGCGGTGGTGTAGGCTGGAAGCTGCGGCTCCGATTTGACTCCTAGATGCCGAAGGTGTGGCCTTAAAAAAAGAAAAAAAACAAAACCCCAAAACAAACAAAAACCTCAGACGTTCATGAGACAGATGTGGTCAAGGTGGGGAGCCTGAGAGTGATGGGGTGGAGGTGGGAAGCAGAGCAGGAGAATAGGGATCATGGTTTAAACTCCGATGTCATCTGAGTTTTAGTTTTGTCTGCTTAATCACTTTCTGGGCTCTCCGAGTTCTTTTTTGACTATACCCCTTTCTCTCTTCTCTCTCTCTTTTTTCTTGTTAGGGCCGCACCCTCAGCATATGGAAGTTTCCAGGCTAGGGACTGGAGCTGCAGCTGCCGGCCTACACCACAGCCAGAGCCATGCAGGATCTGAGCCGTGTCTGCGACCTACGCCACAGCTCACGGCTAACGCCGGATCCTTAACTCACTGAGCGAGGCCAGGGATCGAACCTGCATCCTCATGGATACGAGTTGGATTCATTACTGCTGAACCACAGTGGGGACGCCTCACTTCTCTTTTTACATTCGAAAAATGTATTGTATTCTTAAGTATTTGATAGCAAAAAAGGGGAACGTCTAAGTGTTAACAATTTCCATGGTTCCGAATGTATCCCTGAGCCTTGAAATTGTACAGGGACTCGTTTTCCTTTGATGTGCACTTGTTAGGGATGCCGTGTTGTTTTGCTCACATAATGTGACTATATACGTATTCCCACATATTAGCATAGACTTGGCTCCTGTCTCTTTAGGGGGCCATTGGCTAGGTCATCCTGGGATATCCCAGGGCCTTGGTTATTCCACTGTTTCTGAATATTTGGTCTGATATCTACATCTATATACTTAGATGTATAATTTTATACCAAGTTATATGTACCAAGTTATCTTTTTTCTGTGTGTATTTAAAAAAATTCTCATGATAGTCTTTTTCTATTGTATCACTCTTCTGAGTTATATTCTTGGAGAGTCAATGATCAGGTGAAAAATATGAATCTTTCATAATCCTTACTCCCTGCTACCACTTGGTAACCCAAGAAACAGAAACAAAACCCTGATACACAGTGTTGGCAGCAGGATGCAAAGAAGGTGTTTCTCCACATCACAGTCAGCATAGGTTTTTATCATTTTTCACTTACTCTAGGGAAGGCTGCCCTCTTCCATTTAGGTTTTACTCTAGTTGCCTTTTCTCCCCAACCCTCATATTTTCCAGCCACCCTCCGGCATATTCTGTGTCCTCTGTTCGCAACTTTTCACTCCAGAGGCACTCTCTCCCTGTGCATTTGGCCAATGGCCTGCAAAGGGGCTGCTGCCTGTTAAACCACGGCACATGGGGCATAACTTTCCGATGCATGATTTCCTATCAAGAAGGCCTCCTTACTTTGGAGCTCCCATCGTGGCTCAGTGGTTAAAGAACCTGACTAGTATCTATGAGGATGCGGGTTGGATCCCTGGCCTCGCTCAGTGGGTTAAGGATCTGGTGTTGCCATGAGCTGTGGTGTAGGTAGCAGATGTGGCTCAGATCTGGCGTTGCAGATGTGGCAGTGGTGTAGGTTGGCAGCTACAGCTCTAATTGGACCCCTAGAGTGGGAACCTCCATATGCCACAGGTGTGGCCCTAAATAGACAAAAGACAAACAGACACCTGAGCCTGGGTGTTTTCTGAAGTCACCTCCAGGCTGTAGTGGGTGAACTGGTTGGGGCAGGAGGTGAGGCACTGACCGTGGCTCAGGTCCCCTGGTGCAGCTTTTTGGAAAGGAGAGAAAAAATGACATCATTTCCAGAGGGGTCTGGCTGCCCTATAGTTCACTGTTCAGAAAAAACCCTGGTACCAGGTAACCCTGCGGACGCAGGCATGCTTCTCCCATTAGGACCAAGGCAGACAGGCAGCTCCCCACACGAACGGCAGGATGGAAAATGTACACCACGGTGTTTCTTCTCACATGGACAGGGAAGCGTTGAGGGCCCTGGAGGAGACACCCACGCCAGAGATTTCTTGCCCTGTGGTGCCTTGTTCCTGGATTCTAGATCCCCCGAGAACATCACTCAATCCTTCTCTCACAGAGATGATCACTCTGGGGTTCCACCAAGGATCAGGCATTGATAAAGGGAAGAAAAAAAAAAATCATCCTAGATTTGGCATTGCTGAGGTCCTTGGTCCTCACCGATACGCACGTTCCATTTGGATCTGGCTGTAATTGCGGGCGTATGACGTCCGCAAATGTGCCCTCTGAGCAATTGAGCCTCTGGTGCTTCAGGGAAAAGCAGCTTCGACTTCCAAATAGATAAAGGGGGTGACATTGAACCTGCAGAGTTGCAGCTAAAGCAGCCTTTTCCTCTTCCTCTGTCTACACCTGTCCCGCTGCATACCTCGTACAGGAAGGATGGTGGTAGAGGGTACAGTACAGAGTGACGAACGCATGAATTAGCAAAGGTGTGCTTACCGTGCTAGTCAAGGACAAATGCCACAGCTTTGCCCCAGGGCCCTGGGTATTTCCCTGGACACGTGCACCAGTCAGGCCTCCTGCCTCCTGGCGGGGCTCTTTCCTCTCACTCTGTCTTAGGAAGCGGTGATGACTAATTCTTGCTCAGACTTTCCCAGGGCCTTTTTTGAGACGTTAAAGCAACAAAAAGAAGAACTTCTATTTTGTAACTCTGTGGTCATGGGTGTGAACTGGCCTTATGTGGTGATCATTTATTTCATATATACATTTCACAGTATATGCAAACTCTGAATTATTATGTTAGACACCTGAAAGTAAAATAATATTATGTGTCAATTATACCTCAATAAGAACAAAGAACTTCCTGTTGTGGCTCAGCAGGAACGAACCCGACTGGTATCCATGAGGATGCGGGTTCCATCCTCGGCCTCGCTCAGTGGGTTAAAGATCCAGGGTTGCCATGAGCTGTGGTGTAGGTCGCAGATGTGGCTCAGATCTGGTGTTGCTGGGGCTGTGGTGTAGACTGGCAGCTGCAGCTTCGATTGGACCCCTAGGCTGGGAACTTGCATATGCCACATATGCGGCCCTTTAAAAAAAAAAAAAAAGAAAGAAAGAAAAAAGAACTTACCACCATCAGGGCTAAGCAGATCACCAGACGGTGCCAGGGGCCAGTGTTGGGATCTCTGTCCCAGGAGACTTAAAAAAAGGACAGACCAATCACCTGTCTAGACCCTATCACCCAATCACCAGACTCTAGCACGTGTAGCTTGAAGCTGCTCGCAGAGCATTTCCATTGGCGTGACCTCACTGGATTCTCCGGAACAATTTGCAACGTAGATGTTGTTGCATTTACTGATGAGGAAAGTGGGCTGCAAAACAGCCATGTGTCTCCTTGATCACACAGCCAGTAAGAGGCAAAGCCAAGGTCAGAACATCCCGTATTTCCCATAAGCGCCCAGCACAAGGATTAGCACCAGGTGGCCAACACTGCGTGGCCCGGGCATCTTTAGAACAGCTAACTGTGCTTCAGGACCAAATGTGCCAATGTTGACTCATCTGATCCTCACAGCAACCCTCTGAAGCAGGCACCACCCTCACCTTCATTTTTCACACGAGAAAATGTAAGTACAGAGGAAATACTAACTTGGTCAAGGTCACCCAGCTGCGAAGTGGCAGAAGCAAGATTTAACCGGGAGGGTCTGATGTTAACAGCAAACCCATGTCTCCGAGAAGAGGTGGAGATGCCTCTGATCACGGTTTATCACGTGGCTTCTGGAGGCTCTCTCTTCTTCTTCTTCTTCGAAGACGATGCCAGAGTTGGCTCCCAAAACAGGGTATCGCCTCCCCACGGAGGCAGGGCAGGCTGGTACATAGACTAGTCCTGCCGATGGGAAGGCTCCATGACCTTCAGCCCCAAACACCCCCAAACAGAAAAGAACAGAGCCTTGACAGCTGGACCAGATGAAGCGAGAATGAACAGGCCACGCGTAGCCCCTGCCCAGCCCTTGGCCACAGCTGGGGTTCTCACCAGGCAGTGCGGCCCCCTCCCCCCGGAAATGGGTGCCGTGGCTTGGCATTCCAGGGTGTGCCCAGGTGGCGAGGGCAGGTCCCAGGGCACCGACCGTGGGCCGGTGTGGTGTCCCTGAGAGGGAAAGGGACAGCCCTCCAACACACAGAAACACCAGCCGAAACTGCTAATAACTCAGATGCATCACGAGTCAGCTAGTCGCCCTGACACAGTTGGGGACTCTGGGAGCCAAGCGAAAAGGAATGGCTTTTGCATTTTTCTTTGAAACCGCTCACTGTGGGCTGGGAGCTGCCATCCCCAAATGTCAGAGAGGGACAAGGGTCTGGAGCGTTGCTGGCCGCGGTGACTTGGCCTTGGCCGCGGAAGGTAAGATTGGCAGGGCTCCGCGCAGCCCGGGCTGCGGGGGGAGCACGCATGACTGCTCCCAGCAGCAGCAGGCCTTCTCGCACAGAGCCCGGGGAGGCCTGGCGGCACAGAGATTGGGGTTTGGCGCCGAGAGCCCCTGAGTTGGACAATTGGACTGTGCGCAGTCGGGCCGCTCTGGGCTGCTCCTAGTTCCGGCTCTTTTGGATGCCATTTTTTTCCTTTTCAGCATCATCTCCGTTCAGGGTCCCCTGTTCTTCCCTGCTCTTTGCCTCTTTGTCATACAGGAAGGCTGAGGCGAAATAGCCAGGGATTCCCGCACCCCAATCCCCAGCCAATTCACTTGTTCATTTATTAATTCATCCATTAATCAGTCATGATGAATCATTCTGTCATTCACTAGCCCCTGACTAGATGCCAAGCCCTGGGCCAGGCACCATCTATACAGCACAGGTAAGAGTAAGACGCAGCATCTCCTGCAAGAAGTTTCTCCTGCTCCTTTTGGAAGTCAAAAGCAAAAATCTGGGAGCTCCTGTTGTGGCTCAGTGGGTTACGAACCCCAACTAGTATCCATGAGGATGCAGGTTTGATCCCTGACCTTGCTCGGTGGGTTAAGGATCCTGCGTTGCTGTCTGTGGCTGTGGTGTAAGTTGCAGACCCAGCTCGGATCTGGCGTTGCTGTGGCTGTGGTGTAGGTTGGCAGCTGCGGCTCTGATTCAACCCCTAGCCTGGGAACTTCCATATGCTGTGGGTACGACCTTTAAAAAAAAAAAAAAATCTTTTCCAGCAAGGAAATAATAAGTAAGGATCTGTGACCATCTATGGGAAGAGAAGCCCGATTACTCATAGTCCCCCTGGAAATTGTCCCTGGTTTCTGTCCCACGATGTGACCCTCCTCATACTTCTCTGTGACCTCAGGAGGTGACATGAGTTAGGGGCTTGGAGGCCAGTCCCCTAGCCACCCTGAGGCCTTTTTTTGTTTTTTTGTTTTTTTTTTTTTTTTTGGCTCTTTAGGGCCGCACCAGCAGCATATGGAGGTTCCCAGGCTAGGGGTCGAATTGGAGCTGCAGCTGTCGGCCTGCACCACAGCCACAGCAATGCAGGATCCACGCCGTGTCTGTGACCTACACCACAGCTCATGGCAATGCTGGATCCCCGATCCACAGAGCCAGGCCAAGGATCGACTCTGCATCCTCATGGATACTAGTCAGATTCATTGCTGCTGTGCCACAATGGGAACTCCCACCATTAGGTGCATTTTACAAAAGAACTGCAGCTGGTTCTCTCTCTGTAAAATGATTCAATATAAGGCTTTCATTTTTTAGCTAGTTTAATGTGGGTTTCAACAAGTATGCCACAATAGCGGGATAGTGCACATACAGAGTATTCCACATTGTCCTTACTTGAGAACTTAGCATCATATAGAACTTATATTTTGTTTTTGGACTACTTTTGTTACGTAATGCTATTAAGTAAGTTTAACACAGTTTGCAATTTGATTTGTCATATTAAAGCATGCTTTTCTGAGACACTTACAAAAATGTCAGTATAAATAAAGCATATAAAATTGTTCTAAAAAAAAAAAAAGAGGAAAGTGCTAGAAACTTGCAATAGCAGGATTGTTCACTCAGAGCTGCTCCTGGAGATGGCAGGCACGTCCACTCCCAGGTCACAGAGTTCTGTCTTTGAGAGAAACGTGGAGATCGTATAGGCCACCTCTCCTGTCTTGCAGAAGAAGAGAGTGGAAGGGAAAGTGACTTGCCAGAGTCCTAGAGGCAATCAGGGTATAGCTGAGTCTTGGGTGCTAATTTTTCAATTTCCTCGCACATCCTAGCTCTACCATACCATCCTCTCGACCACAGCTCAGCAGACTCTTTAATAAAGGGTCAGAGAGTAAATATTTTAGAATCTGAGAACCATACAGTCTCTGTGGCTACGACGAAACTCTGCTGTCATTGCCCCGAAGAAGCCACTGCAGTACATTGACAAATGTCCAATACAACTGTATTTATTAAAAAAATTTTTTTATTATGCACTGATACTTCATCAACGAACAATGAAGGAATCCTTGTTCCTTCAACTTCTGTTGTACAGCAAAGTAATAAAACTTTATTTTAAGAAATCAGGCGGGGGAGCTCCCATTGTGGCTCAGGAGAAACGAATCTCAAGAGCATCCATGAAGACGCAGGTTTGATCCCTGGCTTTGCTCAGAGGGTTAAGGATCTGGCGTTGCCGTGAGCTGTGGTGTAAGTTGCAGATGCGGCTCAGATCCCACATTGCTGTGACTGTGGTGTAGGTCAGCAGCTGCCGCTTTGATTCGACCCCTAGCCCGGGAAATTCTGTATGCCTCAGGTGCGGCCCTAAAAAGAAAAAAATCAGACGGCAGGTTGGATTTGGCCCAAAAACTTCATCTGCTGACCCCTGACCCCTGCTCTAAGACGCCCCTTTTACAGACATACCCTCCATGGCAAGGGAATAGTTATGGTTTAGAGCCAGGGATTGGGAGTTGGGCGGACAGAACTTTGTCTTCCAAAATTCAAGGCACTGAGAGCAGCCTAGCCCCTGTGCTGCATCCTTCAAATAACAAAAAGGAGGAGGATGCCGACTTCGTGAACTTGAACAAAACTCCATCATTTGAGGAAAGAAAGAGTGAGGAGAGACACCCCTGACCATGACTACTTTCTTGCTCAGAGAATATCATTAATTCGGTGTGATGTCCAATTATAAGAAATGCATGTTAATTTTCCAGCCTGCATCCAGAAAGCCCTTAATTTTAGAAGCGGTTCAGCTTATAATCGATTGAAGAACTGAAGGTAGATAATTGTTCCCCAGGACCATCGCTTTTACCATGTAAAGGGCAAATGTATTAAAAAAAAAAAAAAACTCACTCAAGGATGCATAGTTCTAAGGTTGGTAGAAATGTAAATTGGTGCAGCCATGGTATAGAGGCATCTCAAAAAACTAAAAAGAAAACTACTGTATGACCCAACAATTCCACTCCTGGATATATATATGAAAAAATGAAATCAAAAACACAGAAACAGAAATTCGAAAAGTTACATGCACCCCAATGTTCATGGCAGCGTAATCTACAGTTGCCAAGACATGGAAACAGCTAAGTGTCCATCAACAGATAAAGAGGATATGATACACACACACAGAGGAATACTACTCAGCCGTAAAAAAGAACAAAATCTTGCCATTTTCAGCAACATAGATGGACTTGGAGGGCCTTATGCTAAATGAAATATGTCAGACAAAGATAAATTCTGTATGATATCACCTATGTGTGGAATCTAAAAAATAAAACAAACTAGTGACCATTACAAAAAAGATGCAGACTCAGATATAGAAAATAAACTAGTGGTTACCAGTGGAGGGGAGGAGTGGCGATATAGGGGTGGGAGGGTACGAACTATTGGGTATAAGATGGGCTCGAGGATGTTCAGTACAATGCGGGGAATATAACCTATATTTTGTAATAACTGTAAGTGGAAAGTAACCTTTAAACACTGTATAAAGGTTAAAAAAAGAACTCACACAAAGGCTAGAGGGTGTCTGGCCAAGTTAAGTCTCAGCCCGTTGAGGAAGAAGAGCATTTAGGGAGCAGAGATGGAGGAAGAAGCAGCGTGAACCCAAGCAGTCCTTTGCTCCACACAGTTGTTCATTACATAGAAGGAGAAAAACTCCTCAGGACTTTGCAATGATGAGTTTATACGAGTTTTCAAATTTGGAATCTTGGGATCTTTTACGGGGTAAATATTCACAGCAGTGATTTTCTTTAATAGCATCTCCCTGTCTTTAGAGTTTATATTTTTCTTATAGATCATCATCCCTCTACTTCATAAGAAGAAGAATGACCTTCAAAATGTTAAGACTCAGGATTTCATACAGAAAGAACCTCAAGGAAATCACAGTCTCTCAGTGTTTGGCTCCCTTGGAAATATCTAGAAGGTACAGAGTAATAGAAAGAAGTCTATAGGCTGTCTAATCTGTTCAATAGAAATCTTATTGGCTCTTTCCCATTCTGAAAGTAAAGTCGATAGAATTCCAGCCTCTCCCAATTTCCTGTTTTCCCATCTTGGCCATTACTAAGCGTTCCTGCAGCCGGGAAGACACAACAACTCTCCTTGAATCTTCCAGCCCTTGTCACTACATCTGGGAGCAGCAAGGCGAGTGGTGGCAGCCACCGTGGTACTGGATGTTTTGGAATTGATTTTAAGGTTCCATAGAAGCACCAGTGAATGGGACACAAGTATAGTTTACAGATAGGTTCGAAACAAGTGATTTGGTATGAGTCAGTCAAGAGCTTATAGGAGAAGGGGCTGGTGATACCCACTGTTACAAACACCTATTAAGAAGCATCATGCTGGTGGTATCGGCTATAACTCTGAGTTTTCAGATCAACTCCTCTCATGCCCACAGAGAGGCATCTCTCAGGCTTTAAGCTTGGGAGTCTACACGGCTCACATGAGTCCTTCGGACACTCATTTTATCAGTTTCCTATCTTCTCCCGACTGGAACACTGTTGCCTACTCTGCAAGGCAAGGAAAAAATTGTTGCTTGTACCCCACAGGTGATTTCAACTTACTTCTGAGTTCTGTGCAGTGAATTTTGATTGCTAGGAGCTGTTTCCTTTTTATCCAAATAGAAAAAATATGGAAACATTTCTGCCTTGCCCTTCACATTTGATTGATACTTTTCACTTGGAAAGCTAATTATATCTGATGTGAAGGAAAAAATGGGATGCAGAAATAGGGGTGTTCTTTTCATGAAGTTTCACTCTGAAAATGTGGGTCATCTGTTCATTTTTTCATGCCTCAGTTTACTCACTGACCTGTCAAGGGAACATTCCATGCTTTGTCCTCGGAGATGAGCGAGTGATGGAACTGATGACCTTTATACCCCACGATCTTGCAGAATCTCAGCCCAGGAAGAACCTCCAAGTTCACTCAATGCAGGAACGCTCTTTGCAGTGTCCATGACACGTGGTGTCCAGCCTGTGGGTAAACCCTTCCAGGGACTGGAGCCCTCCATGTTCAAGGCACCCATTTCATTTCTTCACAGGTCTAATTATTAGAACTGTCTTCCTCATATTCAAACACCTTGCCCACTTGTCTTAGCCCTGCCTTTCGAAGCAAAGCCAAATAGATGGAATTTCTGCCATCTAGTTGACTTCCCTTTTTGAGAGCCATATTTGTGGGTTGTTCGAGGCTCGCTTTTTTTTTTTTTTTTTTTTGTCGTTTTAGAGCCACACCTGTGGCATATGGCAGTTCCCAGGCTAGGGGTCTAATCAGAGCTACAGCTGCCAGCCTACATCATGGCCACAGCAACACCAGATCCAAGCTGCGTCTGTGACTTCCACGACAGCTCACAGCAATGCAGGATTCTTAACCCACTGAGTGCGAGGCCAGGGATGGAACCTGCAACCTCAGGGTTCTTAGTCGGATTCATTTTCCGCTGCGCCACGATGGGAACACTTCGAGGCTCACTTTGAAGAGCAGTCTGGGAAAAATACATGTTCTGTGGGGCTTGTTGAGCTCACTCTTGAAGTCTCAATTATGCACATATACAAAATGTGTTCCTATGAAGTAAGAAACCTACTGGATACTCTTGTTCACTACATTAGGCTTCAGAGGCACAGGTAACTCAATTTCTGTAGCACACATCCTAAATCCTGCCTGCATGATGGCCTCAACCAATCTGCAATGTTTACACAGCTAATTTAACTCAATTTCCATAGCACACATCCTAAATCCTGCCTGCATGATGGCCTCAACCAATCTGCAATGTTTGCACAGCTAATGGGATGGGCTGCATTTTCAATCTGACCCACACGTCAAGGACCTGGGATTCCCTAAAGACTTTCAGAGGAGATCCTTTGGATAGGTTTATAAGTATTAATCAAGAGATTGCAGCACTCGCTGCAAGAAATTTTTTTTTTTTTGTCTTTTTGCCTTTTCTAGGGCCGCACCAGCGGCATATGGAGGTTCCCAGGCTAGGGGTCTAATCAAAGCTGTAGCCACCGGCCTACACCAGAGCCACAGCAACGTGGGATCCAAGCCACATCTGTGACCTACACCACAGCTCATGGCAATGCCGGATCCTGAACCTACTGAGCAAGGCCAGGGATCGAACCTGCAACCTCATGGTTCCTAGTCAGATTCGTTAACCACTGAGCCATGACGGGAACTCCCCGTTGCGAGAAATTTTTATCAAATTCCCAACCTTAGGGAATGGAAGAGGTATTATCTCTTTATTTGTTCAACCAATATATGCTGAGTATCTCTTAGGTGTCATGCAATGCTCTGAATGTTTGTGTTATATCAGAGCACAAACAGACGCAAATCCTTATCCTTACAAGGCTTACAGTCTGGTGAGGAGATTTTTTTTAAATGTGCAATGAGGGTGTGGGGTGAAGGTTGCAGTTGTAAATGAGGGGTGTTAGGGTGGCCTTCCCGAGAAGGCGACAGTGCAACAAGAGACCTGTTAGGAATGACCAGAGAAGAAGGAAGATAACCAAGAGAAAGTCAAATATAAAAATGTCGTCTTGAGTATTTTATTTTATTTTACTTATTTTTGTTTTTTTAGGGCCGTACCTGTAGCATAGGGAAGTTCCCAGGCTGGGGGTCGAATCAGAGCTGCAGCCACCAGCCTAGACCACAGACACGGCAACACAGGATCTGAGCCATGTCTGCAACCTACACCGCAGCTCGAAGCAGCCCTGACCCTTAACTCACTGAGCAATGTCAGGGATCGAACCCACATCCTTACGGATACGAGTTGGGTTCATTACCGCTGAGCCACAAAGGGAACTCCTTGTCTTGAGTATTTTAAACGTAGAGATACCATAAGATTTTCAAAGTCTGTGAGTCAGTATCTGTTCTGCAAAGAAGTCCATTGTGTCCTTTTTTTAGATTCCACATGTCAGTGACAGCATTTGAGGTTGGTGTCTCATGGTCTGACTGACTTCACTTAGCATGATAATATCTAGATCCATCTATGTTACTAAAACTTATGGTTTCCAAATGAGACAGGTTGAGGGGCGGGGGGAGGGGGGGGATGCACGGAGGGTTTGGGATGGAAATGCCTTACCATTTGTTTGTGGTGATTGTTGTACACCTATACATGTGATAAAATTCATTAAGGAAAACAAAGAAATAAACATAGACCTAGAAATCATTGAGGGTTGCCTTGAAACTGCTCCACGTGATCTGCTCATTACAAACTAGCTTTGTGGGAGGTCTTGTCTCGGGTGTGAGTGTGGGTCTGTGGTGCCGAGAGGGGAAAGGGACATGGCTGCCGAGCTGAGGGTGGCAATGTCCCCAGGGTGAATTGATACAAGGCCGGAGGGTGTGTTTGTGCAACTCTTCAAGGCTAGAGATGTACATTTTCATGGTCAGCCTCAGTCCCAAATAAACAGCCTAAGGCAAGAGGGATGGACCTGATCCAGACAAGGCCTCCACCGTACAGAGGAGAAGCGTGGAGCCCACCAGTGTGACCAAAGACGAGAAAAAGGCAGAAGTAAGGACGTCTAGTTCTGCCTATTTTAACTGAGGGGGTAGTTAAAATATACATCTCAGATGATACCTCTGCACTGTTCTGAACACAGAATAAATTAGGGAGATAAATCAGAGAGTTACTCCCCCGAATTGAGCTGAGAAGGAGGTGCTGGCACATTCTTTTAAGTTTCTACCAAGGTTAGAAGTGTTGGAAATGGTGTGCCTGGAGCCTAAATCCTAAGGAAACTCGTTGCCGAGCCAATAGGCAGGATGTGCGTTCGAAAGCATGCCTTGGGGTCTCGAGAGACCGTGGATGAAGCCTTTGCCAGAAGAAGCCATCATCTCAAGGTTAAAGGTCTCCTGAAAGGGATGTCAAAAATAGGGAGCCCCCCCAAAGGGACTGTCATGGTGTTTGACGCTTCGGAGCCTCCTCGTGACAGATCGCTCCCGCGTTGTGACAGATGGCTCCCGTGGACCCCAGACCGACCTCATGCTCTCTTCTGCCACAGGAAGGTTTTCTAGGGCACCCAGCTGAGTTTTGTGGGCTGTGTTGTGAGCGACCTACAAAGAAGCCAGAGACCTGGGAACCTTAGATCGTTGGGCTGCGGAGTTTAAAGGATGGACTCCTCCCATGTGAGGCTTTTATTCTTCATTCCAGCCGTAAGATGGTCTACAAGGTATGTCGGGGCCCAGAAAATATTTGAGGACTCAAAAATGTATCATCTCAAAAGAAAATGATAAAAAAATGACATTAATCAATACTTAATTTGCAGAATGGGACACGATTGCCACCACTTCTTTGGTCCCTAAATTTAGTATTAGTAAAAAGTACATGGTGCTTGAAAACCATGTGCAAATTTTCTCTTTACATTTCCTATGGAGACATAAGAGCTGCCAGGAAACCATCAGCAAACATGGTTTAAATGTCTCATAGCCTGGAGTTCCCATTGTGGCTCAGCAGTAACGAAGCTGACTAGCATCCTTGAGGATGCGAGTTCGATCCCTGGCCTCACTCAGTAAGGATTCGGCATTGCTGTGAGCTGTGGTGTAGGTGGCAGATGTGACTCAGATCTGGCGTGGCTGTGGCTGTGGTGTAGGCCGGTGGCTACAGCTCCGATTTGACCCCTAGCCTGGGAACCTCCATAGGCCGCATGTGAGGTCCTAAAAAGCGGCAACGACAAAAAACGGCTCATAGCCGTATCATTTCAAAAGCAAAATTATAATTTTAAAATTATAGAGCTAAAAAAAAATAAAAATACCCTCTAATGTGGGATGTGGGTACATTTTACTGTGGGATATGGAGTGGGGTTGGAACGTCCAGAAATAAGCCTCAGGACGAAGGAGATGTGGACATAGCCCTGACCTGAGGCCATGTGTTGGATGCCAGGGGGATAAGCATTCATTTAATCTGTTATTTAGGAAGCCGAGGTATACAAAGGTAAATCAGCAGTTAGAGCATAGGCTTTGCAGAACGGGTCTCCAGCTGAGCGGCTAGGGTTCTGGGGTAGGAAAGCCTCTTTGCTGCAGCTTCCTGTGCATAAACTCTGCCCCCACGGTCACCTCGAGCCCCCTCTTCTTTCCATAACATGGCCTCATCCTCTTATTTCGGTAGCTCCATTCTGGAACAAATCCTCCCACGACAGCCCTTTCCAGAAAGCTACAGAGTTCCCAAAGGCTTTGATTGATGGGATGTGAAACCCTCTTTCTTTTTGGAAATATGTATATGTGATCCCTTTTGGACACAATGCACATCCCTCGAGCTTCTCCCACGGCTGGAAATCACGGGGAGGGAGCCGAGCCTGAGTCGGCCGAGGCCTGGGAGCGCAAAGATTAATATCCATGAGCGATTTGCCATCGTCAGCCCTTGGTAACTGGAAATCATGTTTGGAAGGGACTGGGGTTCATCATGATCTATTACATGGTGGCGGTGATTGTGGTTGTTATGTCTTCCGCAGTGATTTATCATTCTCTGCGGCGACACAAATCATGGGTCTTTGCCTGACACCCTGGAAGGTACGTGTGATCTGCCGACTGTAACGGTGATGCATTTGTGTCTGTATCATAACATCTTCAGTCGGAGCTAAGCCTGACCTCTTGCTCCAGTGTGGAAATACACTGAACATAAATTATTGAAAAGCTTTTTGGTTTTACTAATATTATAATATGACCATTTTTCCACTTTTTTTTGGCGCGGGGGGATGGGGCGACTAATGAGAATCAGTACAGATAATGAGGTCAAATTTGAAAGAAAAACATTTTCTCAATTCTTCTGTCCTTCTTTTTTTTTTTTTTTGTCTTAAAGCCACACCCGCGGCACATGGAAGTTCCCAGGCTAGGGGTCGAATGGGAACTGTAGCCACTGGCCTACACCACAGCCACAGCAACGCCAGGTCTGAGATGCATCTGTGACCTAACGACACAGCTCACAGCAACTCCAGATCCTTAACCCACTGAGCCAGGCCAGGGATCAGGCCCACATCCTCATAGGTACTAGTTAGGTTCGTTTCCGCTGAGCCACGATGGGAACTCCTCTTCCTTACTTGTTATTCTTTTTGCATGAATACTCTAGTGAGTAAAAAGATCACGAGACCTGCCTTGTTCCAGCAATCAACATCCTTATTCAGCAGAAGAGAGCCCTTATGGTCTGATCGTTCAAAAATCTCACAATTTGTATAAGAGTCTACTAACCTCTCCCTGGGTCTTTACTTGAAGCATGGGTAGGCTCTGGGATTCGAGTGGTTTGTGTCTGTGTGTATTTACACTTGTCCCCTGAGTGGGGCTGGCAGTTGAACCCAGGCCACCCTTTAAAGCACTGATTTTCTCTGGAGACTTGGGAAGGTCTTTGGGACGCTGTATACCTTTGGATCACTCTTCTTTCTGCAAAGCGTGAGACCAGGAATGAAATAACCAGGAAAAAAATAAAATTGAAAATCTTGTCTTTTCTGTCTGAAACGATCTTTCACATTCTATTCAAAGGCATTGCCTTTTTTTCACGCGTATGAGAAACCAAAGGATCTGGGGTGAAGAAATACCTAGATTTGAGTTGCCATGATGACATCGACATGGGTAACGTAGAAAGAAAGCAGCTGTAATTCAGACCCCAAAACGTGTTTCTTTTAGGTCTGTGTCCTAGATTCTTAGTTTCGAGACAGAAAATGAAAGGATGCTGCAACCTGGCAAAGCAGTGAAGGGGGTGAATATTCCACAGGGTTCCTCCCCCTGAGAGCATCGGCCCCGCCCCCTACACCCCCCCCCCCCAGCCAGTACCTGGGCTGGCGGGACCCGATGCCCTCACCGTGTCCTTGTCACCCACAGAGTGTCCCTTGTTTTCAAATGCCTGTCAACAGGCTAAGATGACAGATCTGCTGCGAGAATGTGCTGGGGCAATATGCCTTTCAGCCGAAGCCTCCTGGAATCAACTCTGCCCGCGCCGCCGAAGCCTGCAGTGACTTCGAGGGCGGAATCTCAGATGAATGCGACTCCAGGGAAAGGCGGAAGCACAGGGCTATAGTTACAGCCCTCATCCCACCTGCCAAAGAAGCGACAATCCCTTTTCTGCCTTGTCTTTCATGATCTCTAAGTGTGGCATGCTGGATCACCCTCCGAACAATAGACATTTCCGAAAGGTTATCAAAAGCAATGCTAACTTGCTGGTTTACGCAGATGAAGAGGGAGACAAGGAATTTGCACTGCATACCAGTACTTTGCACAGTACTTCGTCATATATCCTGGGGTTTAATACTACCCTGGAGCCTTGGCAAACGTGCTTCTTCACCAGTTCTCCTCGTCCATAAACATCTCATCCAACTAACTCCTAATACTTTATATAACCATGAATTCAACACTCCACCTTCGTCGGAGAGTTCTCCCTTTTCAAAGCCCAATCTTTCTTAAATTCACCGCATATGACAACCACATTAATTGCTATTTTATGCACATACACAGACTTCTTCACAACTTTACTTCTTGGTAACTTACGAGTGCACTAGCTGACAGCATCCTCAATTAGCAGAGTCATTTCCATATCCTGGACATATACATTGATCAGAAAAGATGACAATTTATTTTTAGACAGACGCCGACTGCATGTTTTAAATATATTTCCCATTTGGCAAAAATAGTGTTGTAGCTAATGTATGTACAATATTTCCAAAAACATTGGTACTTTCCCATAAATATCTTCCATATTTTTTTTTCCAGTGAGTAATAAAAAAGGTTGAGGTGGGATGTGTTTTATCCCACCACATTATATCATTCCTATTTTTCCTCTTTGTTGGATGGCATTCAGGGGCCCTGATGCCAAGCTTTGGAAGCAACAGCATCTGGCTCCTTGGCAGATCCTGCAGGCAGACTTGTTGCCAGCCTCTAAGCTGTGTCTGGGTCTGTTGCATGGTTTGGCTGCAGATGGACTCTCTGGGTTGCCTCGTGCTTCTGGAAGCCAGTCCTGGCTTTCCTTTGATGCTGAGGACTTGACTCATTTTTATTCATTTGCAAAGAAGGGCCCATCCAACTGCTTTATGAAACCAACACTGGAGAACATTAATGGATCAAATTTTGCCTTTGAAAAGGCAGAGGTCAATTTGTATTTGGACAGGAGACGTGGCGTCCAGAAGATGGATCGACACACGTCCGTGCGTCTTTCTGTGAATGTCTATTCTAAGGAGTTTGGGAAGGGGCCAGTTACGTGTTACCATCTCTCTCTCCCTTCCCCAGGATGAGGCTTGTGTGGTTACCTGGAAAGACAGAAATATGGGAGAGCTCTTCGTTGCATCAGTAAAACCTCCTGTTTCTTTTGTCTTTTCAGTGAGTCAGACCCTGAGGCCATGAACACTCACACGATGGAGAGCCTCTCATCTTCGTTCGCTCCTTTCCGCATGATTGCCCATGAGGGTATGGGATTCTTTCTTTTTTTTTTTTTTTTTGCTTTTTAGAGCCGCACCTGCAGCATATGGAAGTTCCCAGGCTGGGGGTCGAATCGGAGCTGTAGCTGCTGGCCTGCATTACAGCCACAGCAACTCCAGATCCAAGCTACATCTACGACCTACACCACAGCTCACGGCAATGCTGGATCCTTAATCCACCGAGCAAGGCCGGGGATCGAACCTGTGTCCTCATGGATGCTAGTCAGGTTCATGACTACTGAGCCATGACAGGAACTCCCAGAGTATGGGATTTTACCATGACTAGAAGGAAGGGTGAATATCACGTCTTCATTTAGTCTGAAATAAGCGCACATGTCAAAGCCAGATCACGTCATAAGTGTGTCCCAAGATTCTGTGTTTAGGGAAAGGAAATTCTGTTGAATTTTCTCAGCATTGGGAAACACTGTCACTGGTCATTTTTTGAATCACTGTGAGCCACTAAAAATCTCTAGGCTCTGCACACACAGACACACTCAGGCCTGAACTAAAATATGATTTATTTTTGTTTTAAGGATTCTGGGAATTTTATCAATGCATTCACTCCCTCACGGATCCATTTGTTAGCAGCTCTTTACTGAACACCTATTATCTGCGGGACAGAAAATCTTACTGGAGTTTATATTCTACTGGGGGAAGTAAGACTATGATCAAATCAATGAACACGATAATTTTAGATCGTGATTGTGCTTTGAAGAAAACAAAACTGTCCTGGGATGAAGAGTGTTTGTAGGGTGAAAGGAGAACTGCTTAAGATTGATCAGGGAGTTCTCCTTATAGCTCAGTAGGTTAAGAACCGGACTAATAGCCATGAAGATGCGGGTTCGATCCCTGGCCTTGCTCAGTGGGTTAAGGATCCGGTGTTGCTGTGAGCTGTGGTGTAGGTTGCAGATGCGGCTCGGATCTGGCATGGCTGTGGCTGTGGGGTAGGCTGGCAGCTGCTGCTCTGATTCCACCCCCAGCCTGGAAATTTCCGTAGGCTGCAGGGTGGCCCTAGAAAAGGGGAAAAAAAAAAAAAAAAAAAAAAGATTGATCAGAAGGATTACGCAAAGAAATGACATTGAATCTAAGACCTAGACCACAAGGAAAAGGAGGCAGCTACTCTGGGAGAACAGAGTTCCTGGAGGAGATATAAAAGAGCAGAGGTATCGTGGTGGGGGAACCGTGGCACAGCAAGACACAGAAAATCATAGCAGAGAGTAAAGAGTGACAGGAAATCCTAGGAGAGAGGTGAGCAGGGGCTAGATCACAGAGAAAGGGCTGGATCCCTGTGGGTCACAGCCAAATGCTTGTTTATTCTAAGAGCAATGGGCAGCCATTGGACTTTTAAGTAGAGAAACAACATGATCTAGTTGATATGTTTAAAGAGGTCACTCTGGCTACTCCGTAGAGGAGGAAGAGTAGAAGCAGCGAACCAATAGGAAGGTTGATGCAAGGGATGGTTTCAGGTGATGCAAGTTACCCTGTACTTACTGACTAAGCACTGTGTTTGGAGATGGGTTATGCATTATATTAGGTGATGCTTCAGGAAAAAACCCAACTCTGACCTAGGAGGTATCTTTCCCACTTAATAGGTGAAAAACACCCTAAGATTTCAACCTATAAACATCTAATTCACGGAGACATGCTGCTTCTTCATTCTAGGAAACCAAACCAGAGTAGAAAACCGTTACTTCGCTTGTTTTGGCTTGCCTTCAAATAAGAAAGCTATGCAGGTTTAAAAAAAAAAAAAAGATACATTTAGATGTCAAAGCCTTTCCAATAACATGAAAAGTTCTTTCACAATCTCTAACTGGGATTTAAAAAAATCATGGCAGATTGCTCTCAGAAAACATGAAGAACTCACACAGAAAGCAGTTACTCAAGGCTTAGAATCCCTTTTTGTACAATTACAAGAATGGCGAACGAAATTCTGTTGCTATTACAGAAAAGCTGGGTTTTCCTAGAAGACTTCATCTCGGCTTTTCCTTCGTCCCCTAAACTCCAGTGGCTCTTTGAATGCCTCTTAGCACAGCCACGGGGGGTCATGGAAAAAAAGAATCTCTTTCCCTGAACTTATCAGGTGAAATATTTCACATCTGTTTTAGTCAGCAAGTTATCTATTTCCTTGAGTTGAAATCTTCTGGAGATTTGAGAACAGTAAATTCTAACGTACCAGAAAGATGAGAAAGGGCTCTGTCAGCAAAGATAGATGTTTATTGTTGCCCTGTGCTTGCACGTGCAACCAAAAGCACCAAAGAATCACAGGGGCGTCACCCCCACAGAGACAGGACAAACGGATGAAATCAGCAATCAGCCTTTGTGCACCAGTTTGAGTTCTCCACCAGATTTTCATATCTGTGCTAACCATGGACCAAAAAAACCCCATTGTTCTCAGATCATCATTGTTTAGTTAACTTCACCCATTCTGCTTTTTTTTTTTTTCCTTCTGTTTTTAAAATCACTACCAATGTCCATTAGTTGTTCCTTTTATATTAGTTCCCACTTCTGGTTTCTTATCACTTCCTATAGTAGCAGAAGTTTGTTCTTGCAACTCATATGAAACATCATCAAACCCCTTCAATTAGTTTAAATCAGTCTAATCTAATTAATGTAAACTGGAGTGGTTTTTTTTTCATTTTTAGAGTTTTATTGAAGTATAGATGATTTACAATGTTGTGATAATGTCTGCTGTACCACAAAATCATTCAGTTATCCATGTACACACATCCATTCAGATTCTTTTTCCATATAGACCATCACAGGGTATTGAGTTCCCTGTGCTCTACAGCAGATCCCCGAGAAAGAAAAATGGAGCTGGAGGAATAAGTCTCCCTAACCTCAGAGTATACCACAAAGCTACAGTCATCAAAACAGTATGGTACTGGCATTAAAAACAGAAATAGAGATCCATGGAACAGGATAGAAAGCCCAGAAATAAACCCATGCACCTATGGTCAACGAATCTATGACAAAGGAGGCAAGAATATACAATGGAGAAAAAGATAATCTCTTCAAAAAGTGATGCTGGGGAAACTGGACAGCTACATGTAAAAGAATTAAAAAAAAAAAATTGGCCACACCCATGGCATATGGAAGTTCCTGCCAGGGATTGAATCTGAGCTACAGCTGCAAACTATGCCACAGCTGTCACAAAAGCAGATCCTTAACCTACTGAAGCACAGAGGGAACTCCATGAATTTTTTTAAAGAATCAAACATTTAACTGAATTAACAAGCCATTTGCCTGAAAGTATCAATTAGTTTAATTAAGAAAATAGAACCAATTATGTATATACGCTCAATCATAGTATTGAAATCACTTTCATTTGAAGCCTATTTTTAAACTAATACTTTGGACAAAATATTTTCCTTTATATTCAAATTTTGTATACCTCTCCTTAGGAGTGAATACTTCCTCAAAATTCTGCCACTTTTTTTCTGTTAGTTGAAAAAGTTATGTCAATTTAAAATATGAAATTTGGAGTTCCCATGTGGCTCAGCAGAAACGAATTTGACTAGTATCCCTGAGGACACAAGTTCAATCCCTGGCCTCACTCAGTGGGGTAAGGATCCAGCACTGCTGTGGCTGTGGACGTAGGCCAGTGGCTACAGCTCCAAGTCAGTCCCTAGCCTGGGAACCTCCATATGCCACAGGTGTGGCCCTAAAAAGACAAAACATAAAAATAAAAAATAAAATAAAATATTACGATATTTTCCCTACAACTTGCTTTTTTTTTTTTTTGGCCGTGCCTGTGGCACGTAGAATTTTGCAGACCAGGGATCAAACCAGCACCACAGCAGCAACCCAAGCCACTGCAGTGACAGTGCTGGATTCTTAACCCACTTTGCCACAAGAGAACTCCCTCTACAGCTTATTATTGAACTGTAGCTAGTGTCACTGCCTTATTATCACAGACAGTAGCGTCCAGGTGTAATGACCTTGAGAGTCCTCATTTAGGCGTGAACAGTGACTATTACTACTCTAATAAAAATACCATGAAACAAAAAGTATGGATGGTCCTAAAGACTAAAGTGTCCTTTTACTAAATAGCACAGAACCTTCCTAGAACGTTTGACTTTTCTGAGTTTCTTCCTTTACATGTGGAGTTCTTTGAAAACGTGATATTTGAGTGAAGGCAATCAGGATCAGTTCCATCAGAGAGATCTGGCCAGAGAGGGGGCGTTGGGTCCCCGGCATTCCACACCACCTTTCCCTTCACTGCAGGCAGCCTCTGGGTGGGTTCCAGCATGTGTAACATGAGCCCCACATTACAGCATTTTGTAGGCAGCCATGTGGAACAATTTACAAGTACACATCTTTCAGTAGCACTTGATCTCCGGAACAGATCATCTGTATGGTATGGTCCTGAGTCCTGGGACCCAGCTCACACAAACCCGGTGGGCTCCATGGAACGCTGTGAAGGTTTGCAGCTCCTAGACAAGTGAGACTGGAGTGAAATATCAGAGTTCATCCTAGCTGTCCTGCTGAACAGTAGCAAACATTAAGAAACCTGTTCAAATTTCCCATCTGAATGTTCCCATCACCATCTTGCTTTCATGGACTCCTGGTGGTCTTCCGAGGACCCGGCTTTCTTTGAAGCGCTCACAAGTGGAACCTACTTTTATTGTCTGCTGTGCCTCTCCAAAGCCTTAGTGGTATGGTGGGTGTCCTTGCTTCCCTTTGCTCCTTCCTCCTTCAAAACCCTCCTTTGAAATAAATAACATCACTTTATCACTCATTACTCCTCCTCATTCGTTGAGCATATTTGTTGAGCCTCCCAGTTTCTCTCCATCATTCAGCGATGGCTTGGGCACCTTGCTCCTTGAGCCCCTCTCCCCCTGTCATCATTCCTGGTGACTCCATCGTTCGTGTGGATGATCCAGCTAGGATCGGGTCTCCTCTTTCATTGTTCTTTTCTCCAAAGACCTCTTCCTCTAGAGGCTGTCTACATACTCCCACAGCCACACCCTAGACCTTCTCATTAACAACAACTGCACAACATGCACAAGCTCAAGTTTAGGCATCTCCCTTTCTGACCGTCATCTCTTTCCTGTGACAGTTCCGTTACAGCCCTCCAATAGCGCTGTGGGACACAGGCATGACTGACAATCTATTAGCTCCCCTCCACTTTTTCACTCTTCATCACCACCACCACCACTTCCCACACACACACATTCTCACTTCCTTTCTTAGCTTAGATTCCTGGCCCAGCAGTATAAACACTCCTTTGCAAATGCCCTTAACAACTGTGCCTCCTTCTTCCCCGATCATGCATGCTTATGAAAATTCCAATACGTGCCCCACCTACCTATCCACTTATACTTTACTGAGACTCAAGAGCCGAAAGTTACTGAGCTGAAACCACTTTGTTTCCTTTTAAGTGAACGTCTACCTGCTTCTTTCTAAGGCCGACTTCTCCATTATGACCCGAATTGCATCCCTCACGTTCTTCTCAAGGACGTCGCTCCTGCAATCACTTCCTCTCTCTCCCTCGCTTCCTGAATTTCTCTCTATAGCTTATATTTAGTTCCATCAGTGGATAAACAAGAATCATTAGCATCCATGGGAAACACAGTCTCTTGAGACCTCTTCCCATTCTAGGTCTAGCCTCACTTCTGGGCTTCCCTTCGGAGAAAAATCTTGGAAATGATTGTTATGACTCATCCTTTCCTCACTTCTTAATATCTCTTAAAGCCCATCCAATCAAACTTTGTTTCCTTTTATTGCACTGGGGTGGCTTTGATCAAGGTTCCCCATGCCAAACAAGGAATCTGCTCTTTGTCTCCTCCTGGGAGAGCTTTCAGCAGGGTTTGGTACAAATGATTGCCCTCTCCCCAAATCAGCTTTCTTCCCTGAGCCTCCAGGATGCTAGGCAGTGCCCCTACCCCAGAGGCTCTGCTTAAGCTCCTCTCGTGGCTCCTCCTCTCCACTTCTCTCTAAGTGTTGGGGTGCCCCAGTGCTCTGTTCTTGACTTTCTAATTAATCTCTGTCCTCCCAAGGTGGTCTCATCTGGTCTCATGGATTTAAGACGTATGTCTAAGCTGTTGACTATCATCCTTTTGTGTGTGTGTGTGTGTGTGTTTTCTTTTTAGGGCCACACCTGCAGCGTATGGAGGTTCCCTGGCTACGGGTTGAATCAAAGCTAGAGCTCTTGGCCTACACCACTGCTCACAGCAATGCCAGATCCTGAACCTGCTGAGCAAGGCCAGGGATCGAACCCGCAACCTCATGGTTCCTAGTTGGATTTGTTTCCATTGTGCCATGACGGGGACTCCTTATGTGTGTTTTTAAGGCCATGCCCGATGGCATATGGCACCTGGAAGTTCCCAATTTAGGGGTCGGATCAGAGTTGCAGCTGCCAGCCTACACCACCACAGCCACAGCAATGCCAGATCCAAGCTATGCCCGTGACCTACACCACAGCTCATGGCAACGCCGGATCCTTAACCCACGGATCGAGGCCAGGGATCAAACTCGCATCCTTATGGATATTAGATGGGTTCTTAACCTGATGAGCCACAACGGGAACTCCAACACTTGTTTATCTAGCTCTGACATTCTCTTTTGTTGTTGCTGTTGCTTGAAACCACATTTATTTCAAATATATATGCCCATAGTTATAACCAACGAATACAATGAGATGTCATGATGGAGATGCCAAAAAAAAAAAAAAAGCCATTTTCTGGCTTATTTCACAGAAACAGCATTTCCCTTCATAGTCCCCTTACACTTTCAATTTTTTTAAATTTTATTGAAGTATAGTTGATTTACAATGTTGTATTAATTTCTGCTGTACAGCAAAGTGACTCAGTTCTACATAGGTATACATTCTTTCCCCTACTCTTTTCCATTATGGTTTATCAAAGTATAGTATATACAGCTCCTTGTGCTAAACAGGACATTGTCATTTATTCTACACGTAGTGGTTTGCCTCTGTTAATCCCGAACGCCCAATCCGTCCCTCTCCGACTCCAGCTCTGACATTTTTTTGGAGCTCCGGATTCAGATACTCATCTCACTGTCTTCACTCAGATGTCTGACAGCTCATGATCGACAATGGCAACCTTGAACCTGAAGTTTGTCCTTCCCTCAGATCACTTCCTCTCCCTTAGGATCAGGCTTTCCCCCTTTCCACATCCAGCAGAATTATCCACTCAGTTGCCCTGACTATAAACCTTGGAGTCATTATTGGTTCTTCTCCTTCCCTCAAACTCTACATCCAAACCACGGTAATACTTCTAAACTATATCTCCTGTCATGGGCCAAGATCCGTCATCTCCCATCTGAGTTATTTCCTGCCCCCTACTGTCTATCTTGCAGAGGGCAGATGAAGTCACTTTTCTAAAGCGCGAATCAGGTTTATGTCACTGCCCCCACTAAAGCTCTCTTACGTCTTTGGATTAGGCTTAAAATGAAATGCAAAGTGCCCACCCGGACCAGATTCTGCCTTCCCCTCTAACCTCCTCCAAGGCGACTCTTCCTGTTGCTCTCTACCCTCCATCCTCGATGTGCTTCAGCCACACTCCATCTCGAAACGATTGCACCTGCTGTCCTGCCGGTTGGGAGGCCTCGTCCCTCAGACTTTTGAGTGCCGGCCTCCCTCTCATTCAGGCCTCAGCTCAGACGGCCCCTGGGAGGAGGAGACTTCCTCAGGCACCTGCAGGAGCAGTGCCCTGCCTTCCAACCCCAACCCTACTGCTTTTTCCTTGAGCCCCTTATTTCATCTCAGGGCACTTAGAACTCCATGAAATGATCACGTGTGTGTGTGTGTATGTGTGTTTACTCCACGTTCATGTTGCTCAATTAGAATGTAAGGTGTCTGACAGACTAAAAGCTAATTATGTTTCTTTCCATAGATCACCCAAAGATGCTGTCAGAAGGCATCTCTTTAATGGGATCATGTGCATCAGCAATTCTCACACTAAGGAACACATCAAAAAAACGCCACAGAGTGTGCTGCTCAACAAATCCCAGGGTGAGGTGTGAATAGATCATCGCCAAGCCCCTATTTGTATAACTGATATCTTTTGTACTTCGTGATGATTCATTGGCAAGAATAGATGACGGAGGGCAGCAGCAGCAATGACTTTCTTGAGAGGCTTTAGTCAGGTCGCCTCAAACACGTGTGAACACTTAAAGTCCATGTGTAGGATGGGTAGGTCCCGTGAAATTCCTGTAAGTTTGCTTTGCTCACTTTCTAAATGATAACTTTTGTTCAGACGGACACTACACGTTACAATGGGCCTTACATGGCTACGAGGTCAGGATTGAAAAATTGAACCAGTCACAGATCAAACATCTTTTTTTAAAAAAAAAAAAAACACCAGACATTTCCAAAAAGCAAACCTCGAATTTGACATGCATGATGCCTCACTATTTCCAGAGCATTTACAAGGTTCTAAAAATGAGTTATGCAGCACAAACAGTATATTAGGCATTATAAGTCATCTAGAAATGATTTAAAGTATACAGGAGGAAGTTCCTGGTGTGGCTCAATGGGTTACAAACCTGATGAGTATCCATGAGGATGTGGGTTTAATACCTGGCCTTGCTTGGTGGGTTAAGGATCTGGCATTGCTGTGGCTGTGGCATAGGCCGGCAGCTGCAGCTCCAATTCAATCCCTAGCCTGGGAACTTCCATATGCTACAGGTGCTACCCTAAAAAAAAAAAAAAGCTAAATAAATAAAGTATGCTAGAGAATGTGCCTAAGTCACATGCAAACACCATAATGTATATATATATATATATATATATACTAGTGTTTATTGTTACATAAACATGAATTTATTATTATGTAAACACAAACATGTAACATATTACATATGTGATATTTGAGAGCAAGTACCATTTTCTATAAGACCCGCGAACATCTGCAGATTTTGCTCTCTGTGGTGGTCCTACAAGCAATTCCCTGTGGATATGGAAGGTCAAGGGCCACGGATACGTCCTGAAAGATGCAGAACTCTCCCTGGTTTGGCGGTTGCTGCAGGCCTGTCTGCTTAGGTAAGGGGGAGCCTGAGTTCTGACAATGGAGATTCCTTAGGCATGAGACAACTTAGTCTGTGGCCAGCGAAGCCTATAGAAGGTGCTGGGTGACTAATCCCCAGGGAATACCCCAGAAGCAAGGCCAGGAGGGGTGATGCCAGATGCTATGGGAATGGTGCCACATGGCTAGAAACCTTTTCAGCAAGCCCTAGGAGTATTGAGAGAGGCAAATTGCAGAAGCTGGTTCATGACAAAGGCATTTAAAGAATCCCTTTGCACTGGGCAAACATGCAGGAGGAAATCCTATCTGGGAGGGGAAGTGAGTCAGAACTCGCTTATGGCCCTGGAGAAGGGGGACAATTGAATTTTGTGAGAGACTCTGTTTATATCTTCTTTGGGGGCCTGACACACTTCTCAGACTTTTGCGTATCCCATTGTTGAATCTTAGAAAAGTGACTTGAGAAGGGTCTTAAGGAAAATCCGGCTCTTTAAGGAGGAACAGCTCGGGGGCCACTGAGGTTCCGCTGGCCTGGACACACTAGGAGTGGCCCTTTCAAGGGTATTTCCTGTGTACCCAGGGACTTTCTGGGATGTTGGCTGTAGTTCAAGAACTGTGCCTTGTGCTGTCTTTCAAAATGTGAAGGAGTTTCCATTGTGGCTCTGCGGTAATGACCCTGACTGGTATCCATGAGGATGCAGGTTTGAAACCAAGCAGGCACCTCTGAGGCTCCTAGGCACACAAACCTTTCTGTGTTCCCCAGTTTTTTTGTTTGCTTTTTAGGGCCGCACTGTGGCATATGGAAGTTCCCAGGCTAGGGGTCAAATTGGAGCCGCAGCTGCCGGCAATGCCAGATCTGAGCCACGTCTGCAAACTATACCACAGCTCACAGCAACGCCGGATCCTTAACCCACTGAGCGAGGCCAGGGATTGAACCCTCATCCTCGTGGATACTGGTCGGGTCATGGATACAGGTCAGATTCATTTCCACTGAGCCACAACAGGAACTCCCCGCAGTTCTCGTTCTTAGGGAATAAACCTCAGCCTCCACGACCTCCCCTGAGCTCCAAGGGGCAGGTTCAAACAGTCACTCCTCAGGGAAGGGAGGGGATGCAGAGACCCGGGAGGGACATTCAACAGACAATAGCGCAGCTTTGGGGCAGGATCCTGCTCCCTCCTCAAGGAAAATACAGAACAACATCTTTGGGTTCTTCTGCAGAACTAAACGCCCCAACAAATGGACGATGTTGAAGAATTCTTGATTCTGGAAAGAAGACCACCAGACCACTGAGCACCAGCTCTGAAAACAATGCAAGCTTGCCTCTCCCCTGATCCTTCTCTGAGGCCCTATTTTTCACTCCCCAATCGATAACCCCCCATCTCTCCTAAGCGGGGGAGGCAGTCTTTGAGGCATTAGCCTGCTGTGACCCTCTTTGCCTGGCAAAGCAATAAAGCTTTTTTTTTTTGTTTGTTTGTTTCTCCTTTACCCCAAGCTCTGCCTCCATGTTCCTATTCAGCGCAGTGAACAGAGGCCAAGTTCCAGCAACAGGTTCTGTCCCTGACCTTGCTCAGTGGGTGAAGAATCCAGCATTGCTTTGAGATGTGGTGTAGGTCACAGATGTGGCTCCATGGCTCAGATCTTGAGTTGCTGTGGCTGTGGCTGTGGTTATGGCGTAGGCTGGCAGCTGCAGCTCCGATTCAACCCCTGGCCTGGGAATTTCCATATGCCACAGGTGTGGCCCTAGAAAGCAAGGGAAAAAAAAAAAAAATCAAAAGTTCTCAAACACGATAAAAACTTCTAAGCGAATTTCAAAGACCTTCACTGGACAAGCTTAGTCTGAGTTTCGCTTTAACTCTTTTTTGTTGTTGTTGTTGTCGTTGTTGTTGTTGCTATTTCTTGGGCCACTCCCACGGCATATGGAGGTTCCCAGGCTAGGGGTCCAATCGGAGCTGTAGCCACCCACCTACGCCAGAGCCACAGCAACGCGGGATCCGAGCCTCGTCTGCAACCTACACCACAGCTCACGGCAACGCCGGATCGTTAACCCACTGAGCAAGGGCAGGGACCGAACCCGCAACCTCATGGTTCCTAGTCGGATCCGTTAACCATTGCGCCACGACGGGAACTCCTCGCTTTAACTCTTAATCAGGAGGCAGAGAGCTGTGAGGACCCGAGAGGACTCTGGATCGCAGCGTTGAGTTATGATGGCTTGATGTTCTCAGGAATATTAGGACTCCCACCTAAATGGGGTGTGACCTTGAGTGCACAAAGGAGGAAGCTCCCACGAATAGAGGTTCTGCTGCCCTGCAAGTGAGATGTATGAATGTGAATGTCAAGCCACTCCAATGCATGAAAGGCTTTTCAAAGGCCCAAGAGCTCCAAAGTGCCCTAGACCTCACAGGAGCACAAGGAAATGATAATGAAGGCAGTCAGTAGCAGGACCCCCCACCAGTGGTTTTATCGCTGTAACTCAGAATGAAGGGTCTCCTTGGAACTATTGACACTGGATGGCATTGTCATTTTTAGCACTGGCTAAAGCTGCTCTGGTGAAAGGAACTGTCTCTCTTAAACCAGAGCCAGACCACTGATGGACGTGCCTGTTCCCACCACATTCTTGTGCCATGGCCATAGGTAGGAAAAACTGGAAAATGGCTGTTTGGTTGCCACACATTTTTCCCCATATTCCCTGTCCATGCTTCATTAGCCCAGGAAGAAATACACTTCCGAGGCCTCTCTTGGAAGGGCCTCAAGCTTAAGTTCAGCACAGACTCCTACGCACCCCTCTATCCCTTTGTCCTCTGGTGAACTTGAATCCTGCTCCACTCAGGCCACCCACACAGCTATAGGTCAAAGACTACCCCGAATGCTGGTGTAAGTTTCTCTCTCCAGTTCTAAGTAGAGACAAAAAGGACTTGCCTTGGTGTGTAGACTGCACATATTAGGTCATAACTTTATTGCATGCTTTAGAAACACTCACACACATGCATGCATGTAGCAGAAACTGCCCCCACAATCTAGGCTCTAGAAAATGAGTGCTAGAACATAATTTTTTTTTTTTTCTGCTTGTGTTTTCATTATCCCATAGTGAAAGAATTCTCCGTGCATGAAGAACATGGCAAAAGGTTAGTGGTTTTCAAGTCCTTCCTACCGACTTTTCAACTTGAGAGTCCAAAGAAATGGACAGGAAGGAAGGCAGAAGGTGAGGCCTAAGTGGTGAGTTTTGGTTTCAGCGTGGCCTTGGGGACAGGCCAAGGAAAAGGACTTTGGGGTCAAGGAAGTTTATGCATTTTCTTTTCCTCTGAAGTGTGTGGTTTTTCTCATCCCAAGTGCTCCATTCAGCAACACACTTAGCTTTTTTAAATTTTTTTTTTTTTAATTTTTTAAGGTGATTTCTAGAATGAGGGATTCATTCATTCAAGAAATGCTATGCAGGCATTTCTGTTGTGATTCAGTGGGTTAAGGGTCCGACCTTATTTCTCTAAGGATGCAGGTTCCATCCCTGGCCTCCCTCAGTGGGTTAAGGATTCAGTGTTGCCATGAGTTGCAATGTAGGTCACAGACACTGCTCGGATCTGGTGTGGCTGTGGCTGCAGCTCTGATTTGACCCCTAGACTGGGAACTTCCATATGCCGCAGGTGGTTGTGTGGCAACCAAGAAAGGAAAGAAAAGAAAGGAAAAGAAAGGAAGGGAGAAAAGAAAAGAAAAGAAGAAAGAAAAATAAAGTGAAGTGCTATGTGCCAGGCACTGGAGTGAGTGAGGGCTGACAGAGCTGCCACAGTGTGGGTTTCCTTCATAGCACCTAGTAGGTTTGCTCTACATAGTAGGTATTCTGTCAGGGCTGATGGACAGAGAAGAAGTCCTTAGGACCAAGAAAACTTGGAAAGAATAACACACATCTGATCAGAACTGAGGCCAGAAATGTGTTGGCATACAGCAAGAATGAACCACCTCTGGCGAGTAGGTTCCTCATTCCACCAGGGGTTTCCAGCGGTTGGGGAACATCAACAGGAGGGGTGAAGGGGTCAGGGAGGCAGTTTCAAGACACTCATGGAACTGTGGCCCATGGCCCTTAAGCCGTAATAAGCCCCCACCACAGAGAAGCCCATGGACTGGAGGGGCAGGCTCTCAAAGGAGAACGTCTGGCTTAGATTTTACCTTCGCCTTTCATGAACCACCACGCATATCTCAATCTCGTCAAGCCTCTGTGTCCTCAACAATAAAACTGGGTGTAAAACTAGGTGATTCCCTTCTCATGGAATTACTGTGAAGTGCTCTAAAATAGTGCCTAGAACATTACAGTTCAAGAATGTTATTAGTATATCATTATACTATGTGGGGCCAGAGCCAAGAATAGGGAAGGTTACGGTCCCGGGTTTGGGCACAGTCAGTCATACATTCTGACTCTGAATTTTGACCAGCATGGTCACTTCCAAACGAGGCATGGCTTTGGAATAAGATACCTATTCTGGATGTCGCCGGCCTTGTTCCTCTCCGACCTCCCACGCACACACTGCCCACCTGCTTCACAGCTAATCCCAGTGCGCGAAGGCTCACAAGACCACGTCAGGCTGTTGTCACCGCAAGAGAGACAGTCTGTAACCCGTTTTTCCCTCAGTCCCCTAAACTAACAGGAAAGGCACACGCCCGTGAACCCACTGCCCTTATTTCACCACTTTAATGACATTTTTACACTGGAGCAGAAATTTTGCTGCAGTCCCAGCAAGAGCCACAGACCCAACAGGTCTGAGGTTAAAGACTGCTAAGAAAACTCTCCTTATTTTAAAAAAAAGAAAACGAAGAGGAAGTTCTCTTGGACTTGAACCCAGAAAAAGCTTTCCAGGTTACAGTTCTAATTTTGAAAGAGTGTAGATGTGTCTACGTCTCTCGGACAAGGAGAGTTACAGGTAGGCAAGAAAATCTTGGCATTTGCTAGGAGTTCAGGATGGGGGGGGGAGGGGTGTAGTAGGAATGGGGGAGGAGAGAGAGGGGAGGTATAGAAGGGGGACAGGAATGTGACAAAATTGCCTATATGCCTATTACAGATGGAATCTGCCATGGTTTTAGAGGAGAAAATCTGAGTTGAGAAATAGTAATTTTCTAATGACTCCAGCTAAAAGAGGGATGATTTTTATTGGTGAATTTGGTTATTTTTGACTGCCATAATTTCTTTCTTTCTTTTTTTTTTTTTTTATGGCCACACCAGCAGCATATGGAAGTTCCTGGGCCAGGGATTGAATCTGAGCTGCAGCTGCAGGTCAACAGCACAGCTGCAGCAATGCTGGATACTTGAACCCACTGTTGGAGACCTAATTGGCACCTCTGCATTGACCCAAACCACTGCAGTTGGATTCTTAGCCCACTGTGCTGAAGCAGGAGCTCCTTGACTCTCATAATTTCTTATGAGAGATGAATATGTATTTCATCTCTGATGTGGTATTGTAACTATCACAGAATGCAAAATAGAGGATAGAGTATGGTAAATCATAATTCTTACAAAAAAATGATATTTGTACCAAAATGATTTCCCTCTTACCTACTGCCATATAAAACACTCTGGGCCCATGTGCAATGTCTGGATATTTCTTGGTACAATATTGGGTGTATCTCTAAGCCATGAGATGGTGTGATTGTAACTAAGAATACTTGATGTAAATTTTATTGTGTTCTACAGCATTTTTTTTTACTACTTTTGAAATTTAAGGCCGCATAGAACTGAGTTAATAGACACTTGCATACACCTAAGCTTCTCTGAATACTTTGAATTAGGTTAAAAATTTCTCAGAAAATCCACAATATCCTAAACAGACACACCTTTGTCACCTGTTAGATCCAAGGTGCTCAAAAAGCATCAGACATAACAGCATTATTCACAATAGCCAAAAGCTAGAAATAACCCAACGATACATCACAGGTGAGTGGATAAACAAAATGTGATATATATATACATATATATATTTGAATATATATCTATACATATATATTTGTATATATATCACACACACATACACACATATTGTGTATATGTGTATACACACACACACACACACACAATGGAATATTAGCCCATAAAAAGGACTGAAATTCTGTATATGCTACAACGTGGATGAATCTTGAAAACATTACGCTAAATAAAATACACGAGTCACCAAAGGACAAATAATTTATAATTCCATTTATATAAAGCAGCTAGAAGTGGCAAATCCATAGAGACAGAAAGAATCAGGATTATCAGGGACTTGGAAGGGAGTTACTATTTAGTGGCTACAGGGTTTCTGCTTCACATGATGAAAAGGTTCTGGAAGTAGATCGTAATGATGGTTATACAACTTTACGAAAGTCCTCACTGCCATTGAATCGTAGACTTTAAAATGGTTAAAACGGTAACTTTTATGTTATGTGTAGTTTACAGCCAAAGAGAGAGAAAGAGAGAGAGGAAGGAAAGAAGGAAGGAAGGAGGGAGGGAGGAAGGAAGGGAGGAAGGAAGAAGAAACCAAAGAGGTACCACCTGACTCTCACCAATTGGGACGTGATCTTTGCATCCAGAACTGCTGAAGAGCAGAAGTTTGTTTTGTACGTCTGTGTTCTAATAATAGAATAATCCACCGTCTCAAAACAGAGTCCGGATTCCCAGAGAGGGAACTCGGCTCCCGATAGAGAGAGAATGTAAGATGCTTGTGAGACATTCAGATTGTTGCATATTACGGCCGAGGAAAGAAGGTGGGGGCAGGAGGGTTGAAAATAAGACAGTAAAAAGCACCTGAGTTTTAAAAGAGAAAATGATCAGCAACGAGAAATACAGGGATGAGAAATGAACAAGGAAACTAGTTGTGGCATAACAGTAGAAACTCCATATGTAGTACCAGGCATTTCTTTTTTTCTTTTTTTTTTTTTTCCTGTCTCTTTGCCATTTCTTGGGCCGCTCCCACGGCATATGGAGATTCCCAGGCTAGGGGTCGAATTGGAGCTGTAGCCACCAGCCTACACCAGAGCCACAGCCACACAGGATCTGAGCCGCTTCTGCAACCTGCACCACAGCTCACGGCCACGCCAGTTCCTTAACTCACTGAGCAAGGCCAGGGTAGGCATTTCTTGCTTATACTTTTAACTTTTTTTTCTTACTCCCTTGAGCAGAAGCTGAAAAGCATGTCCCTTTCAAACATCTAGTGTTATTTTTAAAAAATACCACTAAGCCTTTAGTCTATTAGCCCATTCCAAACATTCACTTGCAGTGATTAAGATTATGTATACAAGAGAGTCGGCTCAATTTCCCGTGAAGCTGCTCACGGAGGAGGCCTCGAAACTTGGGGAACACTGCAGCACAACTGCTCAGGATCACCAGCGAAGTCAAACGAAAATTGGAATTGTTCAGTCTAAGAAAGAGGTCCCAAACCATTGTTGTCCCTGGGACCCTTGGAGATGAGAGCAGGGAAGAACATGGTATGGAGGTTGGAGAGAGGTGGGTTTGAGAGTGATGGGAGCATCCCAGCTAAGATCAACCTGTTCACTATCCAGGGGGTAGAGTTTTGAGAGTTCATTTTATCATTTATCTATTTATTTATTTATGTTTGATTGAAGTCTAGGTAGTTGACAAGGCTGTGATGATTTCTGCTGTACGACAGAGTGACCCAGTCAAGCATATACACAGATCCCTTCTCTTTCAGATTCTTTTCCCCTGTAGCTCATCACAGAATACTGGGTAGAGTCCTCTGTACCCTCCTGAGTGTTCATTTTAACCACATGGCAACCACCAAGAGGCAGGGCGGATACGCATTTAGAAAGAACAACTACAACTCCATTCGAGTCAGTTTGGGTGGTGGGATGCCGAGGCGCCTTGTTGCTATGGACTCTCACCATCCCCCATAAAATGGGAAGAAGGACCCTAAACATGAACCTCTCCCTGATGTCCATTCCTCCTGGAGATGCTGGTGTTGGAGAAAGAACCTAGAATGCAGTCAGGCGAGGTACACAGTCAGGGAGCTCCAAGAGGGTATATAACCAGCCTCTTTCTACTGAAGTTGACAACTACCATTACTAGAGTCCTATCTGTCGTCGTTAACCAGGAAACAGGGCTCTCTGCAGCTTTGGAAAGCTCTCTAGTGGAGATGAGTGTAAGAGGAAGAGCAGAATTGCCTATATGCCCATGACAGACACTGATGGTATTTTAGAGATGTCTCTTACACGGACTGAGCTGAGGAAGAACTCCCGGGTGAGACTCCTCCAAATGAATGATTCACACGTAAAGATAACTTTTCGCTGGTGGTTGCAGCTGCTATTGACAGAGCTTTGTGAAACGCAGCCTGCTGGCTTGCTTTGCACAATAGGGAGTCATTCTGTCCCTTCCCACCACGGCCTGGGTCAGGGCGGTCCGTTTGTTGCTACTGCTGCTGCCACTGCTGCTGCTGTTTCTCAGCTGTCCAGAGCAAGGCCATGTGTTTGAAGTTGGGCACAGTGTGCCTTTGGCCCATTCATTGCAGCTGTTCCACCTGTGCTGGCACAGAGCAGCTGCTGGGCCCCTCCGCACTCCTGCCCACAGAACCCAGCATGCACTGAATGCCCTTCAGTTCTGGGAGGCTGTTTAAGCCACGCCTTCCTGTCCATGGTGACCATGTCTCATGCCCAGCACTAGCAGCTACCTTTCTGCCAGTTGTTTAGCATTGCCTGGGCCCAGGTCATGACTCTGAGGTATACAAGGGCTGGTTAGCTGCCTACACTTGTTCTGCGACTCCAGAAGGTTCGACTAACCAGGAACCTCAGAAATGACTGCAGGGAAGACTGGTCAAGGAAGTGTGGTCAAACCGATGGAGACGTGTCTCTCCTGTTGCAGAAGCAACTCAGAATTTTCCCTCCATGACCAATGGGCTGGTGGGAACCCCGCTATTTCCTAGGGAGCACCACCGGGCTCACCACCTCCTGGCAGACCTTTGGTAATAAATTTAGTGGTGCTGGTCTTGCCTTAATTAAAGGTTTAATTAAGACAATCTTGCCTTAATTAAAGGTTTTGCCTCTTAGCCACACTTTGCACAAGAAAATTTGTGTTAATTTAAAATCATATATAATCTGCGTACATCACCGGCTATTTGGGGCATTACATTGAAGGGGGCTAGAAAACAAACTCAGTTTTTAGCTAATCTGGCATAATGGGCTGAAGTTATTAGATAAAAAGGTCTCCATGGACTCTACGTCTGCTGTGGACTTCAGAATAGACATTAGTACTACAGGATTATCTCAGGGCTAAGAATTATATTTATAGTACATTGAACTGAAGATGTTTCTTCAGAGGAAGTGACATTATCACGATGACAACATAGGTCATTCTGACTCTAGTTCCGTTCACAGAAAGACCAACCATCCACTACCCTTAAACAAGACAGCACTGCGAAAATCCTAGAACCCAGGAGTGAGGCTGAAGCATCTCCCCTGGGCCACAGCGACTGGGAAGGACCACTTGAGAAGGGTAAGCAAAGACGCTACACTCTGACTGCGTTGCCCCTCCTCCCCCAGGCCAGCATGGTGCTGCATTGAGAGGGAGCTTGGGCCTCAGTTTCTCCACTGTGAAAAACAGAGCCTCCTCAGGTGCACAGCCAGCATCCTGATCATTGTAGGATGCTTCTAGCAGGCCCATTTGGGGCTCACCTCATGGCAGTTACTGGAGGAATCGGCAGGGCTTGACAGCTGTGGATAAGATAGAGATGGAGACAGGAGAGCCAGCACTCAGATCTTGGCAGATCACATTCCTGCTTGCAGTGACCCCTACACAGAGATCCCAACCAGCAGTTCTGCCCATCCGCAGACCCAAGCCAGTGGCCCCATCTAGCCAAAGAACTTGGTTGTCTGTTCTACCTGACTTGGGTCCCTAGTTAATAAGCTGAACCGGCCGTAGAGCCTGTTTTATGGTTCTACCCAGGTAAGGAATCAATTCACAGCACCACTCAACTGCTGAATAGCTTCCACACTGCCGGACCAAGAAGCCGGGTCAAAGAACCCAGGCAGCTTCATAGTCCAATCTAACAGCTCCATTTGAGCTGGAATTTAAGCCAGCAACCCTGATCAACTGTTAATATGATCTCTGGACTGGCCCTGCATAGCCAGAGAGCCTGAGCAGTAAACCTGGGAAGCCTTGGAACCCAGCCTATGGTATCATCCAGCCTCAGAGGCCAGCCTATGACCATGCTAGATTACTGAACACGACCTGTGGCCTCAGTCAGGCAAGGAGCCTGGGGGGTGACCCTGCCCAGTGTGGAGGGTGGTCTCTAGCGCCCCCACCCCCCAACTGAGGGATATGGCTTGAGGTCCCTCTCAAGCACAGAGCCCAGCCTGCAGCCCAGCTCAACTTCAGCGCACAGCCTAAAGCTCCATCTCACTGCAGAGCATAGCCTGAGGCCCCATCCAACTGTGAAGCCCTGCTTGTGGCCCTGCCAGTGGTACCATATGGTCAGGGAGCACAGCTTGAGACTCCACCCAACCGGGAGTAATTGCAGAGCCCAAACCCTGCTTCATCACAGAGTCGCACCATGGCATTGCCATGCCAAAGAACACCGACTACAACCTCATCCAAATAGAGGTGACGCCAGAGGCCCGTTTGTGGCCCCACACGACTGCAGAGTATAGCCAAACCTCCCCAGTCAAAAAGCCAACGTGGTGGCCCTACATGAACACAGAGCGCTGCCAGCAGACCCACCCAACCACTGATCTCAGCCAGTGGCACAACATGGGCAGTGGCAGCTCCCAACTAAAGACACTAGTAGCACGTTCCACCTGCCCACAGATGCTACCAGCTGGCACATCCAGTAATCCAAGTTGAGCTGAATGGTAAAGGCCTTTTCAAGCCAAAGTGAACCTGTAAATTCTGGAAGAGGAGACTGCTTATTCAAATACCCAGACATAAACACAAAGAATCAAGGATCATAAAGAATCAAGTAAACCTAATAGCACCAAAGGAAACACAATAAAGTTTCAATAACTGACCCCAAAGAAATTCTATGAACTGTCTGACAAAGAATTCCTTTTTTTTTTTTTGTCTTTTTGCCTTTTCTAGGGCCACTCCCACGGCATATGGAGGTTCCCAGGCCAGGGGTCTAATTGGAGCTGTAGCTGCCAGCCTACACCAGAGCCACAGCAATGCCAGATGTGAGCCACAGCTTCAACCTACACCACAGCTCACAGCAATGCCAGATCCTTAACCCACTGAGCAAGGCCAGGGATCGAACCCACAACTTCATGGTTCCTAGTTGGATTCGTTAACCACTGAGCCATGAGGGGAACTCCTGACAAAGAATTCTTAAAATTCAGTGAACTATAAGGACACTCAGGCAGAAAAATAAACAAAAATTAGGGAAACAATGCATAAACAAAATGAGAAGGAAATAGAAACCATAAAAAAAAAAACCCAAACAGAAATCCTAGAGCTGAGGAATACAATGCTGAACTGAAGAATTCAACATCAAACTTAACAGAATGGAAAAAATAATCAGTGAACTAGAAGATAGGTCATTTGAACATATCCCGTCAGAGGAGAAAAATGGAAAGAGAATAAAAAAGAATGAAGAAAGTCTCAAGACTCATGGGACATCCTCAAAAGAAATAATTATACATTTTGGAAATCCCAGAAAAAGAGAAGAGAAAGAGAAAGGAACAGAATATTCTCTCTCTCCTTTTTTTTTTTTTGTCTTTTTGTTTTCTCTAGGGCCGCTCCCACAGCACATGGAGATTCCCAGGGTAGGGGTCCAATCAGAGCGGTAGCCACTGGCCTACGCCAGAGCCACAGCAACGCAGGATTCGAGCCGCATCTGCAACCCACACCACAGCTCACGGCAACACCAGATCCTTAACCCACTGAGCAAGGCCAGGGATCGAACCTGCAACCTCATGGTTCCTAGTTGGATTTGTTAACCACTGCACCACAACGGGAACTCCCAGGAACAGAACATTCTAATTAAAGCTATAATAGCCAAAATGTTCCCAAATTTGTGGATAGAAATGGACATCCAGATTCACAAGGCCTAATGGACCCCACATAATTTGAACCTAAAAAGGGATATACTTAAGATTTTTTTATAATTAAACTGTCAAACATCAAAACAAGAAGAAGTGTTCGAGCAGAAATAAAAGGATGCTAATTAGCACAATAAAAACATATGAATCTATGAAACTTGCTGGTAACAATAAATATACATTCAAAGTTAAAAATCCCTACTATTGCATTGGTGGTGTGTAATTCACTTACAACTCTAGTTTAAGAGGATAAAAACATCTTAAAAATAGCCGAAACTACAATAATTTCTTATTGGATACACAAGATAAAAATGACCTACATTGTGACATCAATAACCTAAAATGTGAGGAAGAGAGAAGTAAAAGTATAACATTTCTATATGCTATCAAAGTTAAGCTTTTGTCAGTTTAAAATACGACATTATGGAGTTCCCGTCGTGGCGCAGTGGTTAACGAATCCGACTGGGAACCATGAGGTTGCGGGTTCGGTCCCTGCCCTTGCTCAGTGGGTGAAGGATCCGGCGTTGCCGTGAGCTGTGGTGCAGGTTGCAGACGCGGCTCGGATCCCGCGTTGCTGTGGCTCTGCCGTAGGCTGGTGGCTGCGGCTCCGATTAGACCCCTAGCCTGGGAACCTCCCTATGCCGCAGAAGCAGCCCTAGAAATGGCAAAAAGACAATAAATAAATAAATAAATAAATAATAAAATAAAATACGACATTATAACCATAAGCTGTTTTACGTAAGCCTCATGGTAGCCTCAAAAGCAAAGCCTGTAGTAGGTATGCAAATAATTATGATAAAGAAGTCAAAGTACATCATCGCAAAACACCATCAAATCACAAAGGAAGGTAGCAAGAGAGGAAGCAAGGAAGACAATATTTACATAAACCATAAAAAAACAGGCAATTGGTAGTCCTAATCCATCAAAATTTACTTTAAATATAAATGGATTAATTCTCCTATTAAAGACATCCAATGGCTGATTTAGAAAAAACAAACCAAACAAAACACAAGATTCGGTGATATGCTGCCCACAAGAGACTCACTTTAGCTTTAGGGATGCAGATAGCCAGAAAGTGGAGGGATGGAAAAAAGATATTTCAAGCAAATAGTAATCAAAAGAAGCCAGGGGTAACTATTCTTATATCAGACAAAATAGACTTTAAGTTAAAAATAGTCAAAGAGTTCTGTCGTGGCCCAGTGGGTAACAAACCCAACTAGTATCCATGAGGACGAGGGTTCGATCCTGCACTATGTATGTGCAGACCAAAAAAGAGGTCATCCAGTTATGAAAAGGTGAAACAATTGGTGAAAAAAAATTAATAAAAATTATTATTTTAGTGAGACTTGACTCTTATCTTTGAGGAACACTTAGCAAAAAAGGAAAAATGTGATAAACCACGGATAATTGCAGTTCTCAATTTGAATTCTCCTGTCCTTGCAGACTTCAGGGACTTAAAAATTAATACTTGATTTGGTAAAATTAAAAATTCATAAGTTCAAAAGCCTAATTTTAAGCTTTTAGGCTCAATTTACAACTCTTTTTATTCTATTCATACATTACTACATTTTACAACCACTTTATTTATTATTATTATTTTTTGGCCTTTCTAGGGCCACACCTGCGGCATATGGACGTTCCAGGCTAGGGGTCCAATTGGAACTGCACCTGGAGCCTATGCCACAGCCACAGCAACATCAGATCTGAGATGCTTCTGCAACCTACACTGCAGCTCATGGCAACCCCGGGCCCTTAACCCACTAAACAGGGCCAGGGATCGAACCCACATCCTCATGAATACTAGTCAGATTTGTTGCCATTGAACCACACAGGAACTCCTAAAACCACTTTTAAGAAAACTGTCACTGCTGGGAGTTCCCTGTCGTGGTGCAGTGGTTAACAAATCTGACTAGGAACCATGAGGTTGCAGGTTCGATCCCTGGCCTTGTTCAGTGGGTTAAGGATCCGGCGTTGCCATGAGCTGTGGTGTAGGTTGCAGACGTGGCTTGGATCCCGAGTTGCTGTGGCTCTGGGGCAGGCTGGTGGCTACAGCTCCGATTGGACCCCTAGCCTGGGAAACTCCATATGCTGCGAGAGTGGCCCAAGAAATGGCAAAAAGACAAAAAGAAAAAAAAGAAAACTATCACTACTTAACTGAATTTTCTTAAACAGTATTTATAAACATAATATACTCAATTTCTTTTTTTAGTACTTCAGTTGTCTGCTTAATAAACAAAAATTTCCCAAGTACCTACGCTGCCCTTTTATATCCAGTGAAAGGAAACATGTATCTGATGACTCGTAAGCTCTTATAAACTGTTCCCATACTGTTTAGGACCTTGGAAATATTCTCCTATACTTTTCAACTTAAAATCATAAAATCACAATTCAAATCATGAACAAATTTTCATCTTTTAAAATGAAATGTGAAATTAGAACGACATTCTGTGACATCTTGAAATATGCCCATTTTTCTTAAACATTCCAAATCTTCAAACAGCAAATATACATATCTTATTTCCAAATTTAGCTAAAATCTTAATGTATCCTATGTATTTCCACACTTAAATATTTAATTCTATATCTTCCCAGGGTTTCGAAAAGAAAACAAAACAACTCACTAAAGTAACAGCTTTGTCATCCCAACCCAACAAATATACTGAAGTTTCTTAAAGACCTAAAGATACCCTTTGTCAGATATTGGGCTTGATTCTTGCTGCAGTCACGCACAATGAGATCTCTTTGTCGGCACTATATAAGGTACTTCAAAACTTGATAAAGGGATTGCTCTCTTATCCGTGTCTCAAGACTTAAATTCTATCACTACTTCGTTTTCTCTCTGCTTCCTGCAATCTGCGATTCCCACCAAGCTGTAACTAATTTCCTCCATTGGATTTGTGTTTCTTCAGCTCTTTTGACACACGTGAATATCGCCTTAATGAATCCTGAGTATTTCCCAAGTCTTTGCCTGCCTGAATCCAGGCACACAACCACAACCAGGCTAACGGCAGCAAGGTGACGGCAGCTGCGACAAAGGCAACAGCAGAAATATGCAGATATGCTATAACTGAGAGCTACCTAACCCAGGCTGCTCTGGTAACAGGAGCTAGTGGTAGTAAGAATGGAGCCATGCTCATTAAATCCATGTTCTAGAGAGAACACCATGGCTGCAACGAGGACAATTCATTCAACAGACTGAAGGCCGGGAGGTGGCTGCAAAACTCCCGGTGAGAGATGATAGGAAGCAGTGAGAAATGATATGCAAATGAGGGGGACAAATTCATACAGGAACAACAGGTAACATTTACAAGATGGTGAGAGATTGGAGGGTAAAAATAGGAGCCTACATTTTTCGATATCCAAACTCTTAAGTCAGCTTTAAAAACAGTTGCGTTTGGGTTGAATTTTCTAACAAGGATCTGTAGGTCGGTATTCCATGTTGTTGCCTGAAGTGAGAACAGAACTGTCTGAATGACAGCTGTCTTGGGGCGGGTAGGAGGACAAAGCTGTCACTTTGTTACGAACATTCCGAGAGCCAGACTGGTACTCTCCCTCCGTCTGCAGGCCACTTCTTTAGGGGACGTTCTTCTTCTCTCACACTCCGTGAGGGTCCCTTTCTGCAGGTGCACAGCTCTCTTTACATCTTCCTTGCACCCTACGTCCGAAGTTGTACTTGGCGTTTCATGTGATTCCTGTGTGTGTGCATATTCTGTGCTTAGCTGGATAACGCCTCTCCCACTCTCAGAACTGGACCGTGTCTGTTTCTCTGGTTCTCTGAAAAACCCCCAGCAGCTAACACAGTGGCCAGCATTTAAAAGGTGCTCTGGGAGTTCCCGTCATGGCGCAGTGGTTAACGAATCCGACTAGGAACCATGAGGTTGCGGGTTCGGTCCCTGCCCTTGCTCAGTGGATTAACGATCCGGCGTTGCCGTGAGCTGTGGTGTAGGTTGCAGACGAGGCTCGGATCCCGCGTTGCTGTGGCTCTGGCATAGGCCGGTGGCTACAGCTCCGATTGGACCCCTAGCCTGGGAACCTCCATATGCCGCGGGAGCGGCCCAAGAAATAGCAACAAAACAACAACAACAATAACAACAACAAAAGACAAAAAAAATAAATAAATAAAAAAAATAAAAGGTGCTCTGTGACTCTTGGTGGAAGAGATGAATGAAGGAAAGATGATAGGAAGGATTAAATGAATTAATGAGTTAAGATCCCGGGCAGCACAGGTTCCTGAAGGTGATGATCCAGTGTGTTCCTTACAATGGCATTTTGGATTTTTTTTCAAGCATGTGCGGAGCATGAAAAGATGAGTGTGTGAAAGAGTGAGGGTGGCTAGAAGCACAGGTGTCCGTGTCTGACGAACCACGCCTTCCAGCCGCTTTTCCCCATATGCAAACTGGGAGATCTCAAGCAGCTCACTTAATCTTAGGACTTTAGTTTCCTCATTGGAAAAATGGGAATGATGACGGTATGGTACGTGTGTCTTTAGGTTTATCTCAAACGGTAGAGGATTGTACATGAAATAATTTTCAGCTGAGTCCGTGCCTCAAAATCAGCAATTCAGGATTATCCTGTATCTTACTTTGCTTATATATAAAAAGGTATGTTGGGAGTTCCTGTTGTGGCTCAGTAGGTTACAAACCTGACTAGTATCCCCAAGAATGTAGGTCTGATCCCCGGCCTTGCTCAGCGGGTTAAGGATCCGCGTTGCTGCAAGCTGCGGCTTAGCTCATAGGTGTGGCTGTGGTGTAGGCTGGCAGCTGTAGCTCCTATTGGACCCCTAGCCTGGGATATGTCACAGGTGTGGCTCTACAAAGAAAAAAAGAGGGAAAATAAAGGTATAGAACCTTCTAGAATGTTGGCAGAGGTGTCAGTTTAAGAGCTATAATCAATAGGAGAAAGGGGAAGGAAGAGGGCAGCTTTTAGACCTGAGAACCTAAGTGACTCAGAGAACATTACATGCAGCTCTCAAAACAATCCGAAGAAAAGTAATTCTCTTGTGAATTATGTTAACAAAATGTTTGAAAGAAGGACTAAGTTGGAAATATTTTAAGTGGTAACGTAACACAGGGCCTATGAGTAATTTAATCCCAATGTTTCATGTAAACATTTGTCACATACATGCAGCATAATTACTGTGGGTATTACATTTAAAAAATACAAATCGTAGGAAAAAAATTTTTCATCCCTGGAAAATTCTGACTTAAAGCCTTACAGTGAAAGCTGGTTTCTCAAGTTTATTGCCAGGTTTATGATATTCTGGTTTATAGTAACGTTTTAAATTTTTTTTTTTTTGTCTTTTTAGGGCCACACCCATGGCACATGGAGGTTCCCAGGCTAAGGGTCTATTCAAAGCTGTAGCCGCTGGCCTACGCCACAGCCACAGCAACGCCAGATCCAAGCTGCATCTGTGACCTACACCACAACTCATGGGAACACTGGATCTTTAACCCATGGAATGAGGCCAGGGATCAAACCTGTGTCCTCACGGATACTAGTCAGATTTGTTTCTGCTGAGCCAGGACAGGAACTCCAATAGTAACATTTTAAAAAATACAAATGATAACCACAATTGATATCACCAGGGACTTCTGACTCCCAACCTTTGTCTGAAGGTGTTTGTTGCCAGTTTTATGATTTTATGATGCTCTGATTTATAGAACCTGGAAGTTACTACACAGCATTCTGGCTTTGATTATAATCATCTTTGAGTGTTTATTTATGATCACATTAATATGGGACTTCATTATTTCTGTGCTTCTGAAAATTTTCTGGGCAGTGAGAGCAGAATCCATGGGACATCTGCTCCACCAATAACCCCTGGCCTTCAAAAGCAGCTGATCTCCTCTGAATCAGTTGATATGGTACTATTATTTCCCATCAGATGCTAATGAAGGGCTGTGGTTTTTACTTGAGTAGGTATAAGCAAATGACTAAATTTCTACATTATTGCAAACATTCAGAGTAAATCGAAACCTGAAATCAGTGGCCACATGCTGCCACCCAAAGATCACATCCTGAGACCCCAGGATTGCAGTGCATCCCTCTAGAAGCAGGAACAAGGAGGGTTACCACAGGGGACCAGGGGCACAAAGCGTCCCCTCCCCGCCCAGCCTGGTGCTGGCTGGGTCCTATTCCCATTCCAGCTGCAATCATCTACAAGGAGGTGGTTTCCGGGGTGGGGGGCGAGGGGCCGGGCAACGAAGCCAAACGAGAAAGCTGCGCCTTGCACGTACTCTGTCCAGAGGTGTATTAATTCAGGCCGAGTTGCCAATGAAAACCCGGGGCCAGCCCCGCTCGCCTCGTGCAAAAGCAAACAGAACTGGGAATTCGTGACGTTCCCTCCTCGCTGTGATCAGTCGAAGCAGAAAGACCTATTTGCCATTTTCTCAGACGTGTGGGCTTTCCAGAGATAAGGCGCTCGAGTCACTGTCGTGCCTGTGTCTTGGTTTAGTCATACCGAGGAGGAGTTGGGTTTTGAAATGTCAGAACATTGGCCTCGGCAGAGTGGGCGTGGTTCCTGTTGGTTCAGCACAGAATTTGGACAGAGCCCGTTGGGAGAGGAGTGCGTTGGGCTAGAATCTATCCCTACCTGGTTCTCCAGCTCTGCGGAGGAAATCCGTGCACCTGTAGACATGTGGATATGGAAGCAAAAGCACAGACCGTATCCCCCCGCCCCCCCTCCCCGCCTGCTGTGTCTTTAGGGGGCGGTGCCTCCTGAATTTACACTGGGGCTTCTGTGAGGCTTGTGCCTTCGAGGTAAATGCACGGTCCAGACTCTCTCTGTGGTTGCCTCTCACTGGGTGAATGACAGCAGATTACTACTGGATTGTGGGGCTGCGCCCAATGAGACACCTAGCCGGCCATGCGTGTCGGCCTGGATGGTAGGCAGCAAGCTGAGCCACAGGCTTGAAATTCAGAGTTTGTGGGTTTTAATCCCTGCGGTGCTCTGTGTGACCCTAGGTCAGCCTCCTGCCATTCCTTCTGCTTCGGTGTCCACATCTGTAGAAGGGGTGGGGTGGGGGGGCTGCACAGCTGGTAAGTATTAGTAACATGTTGCTGTTGCACTGATGGATGGGAGGCCCTCAGCACTCTGTCACCTGCTCCTTGGAGGATGTGGAATCCTCCTGGTGTTTTCTTAGATCCTCCACAGAAATGCCTCATTTCATTTCTGTTTTGGGTTGGTTTTTTATTTATTTATTTATTTATTTTGGTGCCATACTGGGGACATATGGAGGATCCCAGGCTAGGGTTCCATCAGAGCTATAGCTGCCAGCCTACACCACAGCCACAGCAACACAGGATCTGAGCCGCGTCTGCGACCTACCCCACAACTCATGGGAACACCGTATCCTTAACCCATGAGCAAGGCCAGGGATTGAACCCACGTCCTTATGGATACTAGCCGGGTTGGTTAACCACCGAGCCACACTGGGAACTCCTCATCCCATTTCTGGATAGAACCTCTTGTGTGGGGTGGGTGGGGGGATGGACTGGGAGGTTGGGATTGGCATATGCACACTGAGGTATATGGAATGACTGGCCAACGGGGACCCACTGTAGAGCCCAGAAAACTCTACCCAGGATTCTGTGATCATCTATGGGGGAAAAGCATCAGAGAGAGGATGGATGTGTGTCTATATGTGACTGGGTCACGTTGTTGTGCCGCAGAAATGATCTCAGCTTTGTCAATGAACTCGACTTCCATCAAACTTTTTTAAAAAAGAAAAAAAAAAAACCGAAAACAAAAACACCTCATCTCACTCCTCTATTCTTGCAGGTCTCTGGCCAGGCAGTGTCCTTTTGCTGCCGTCACCCCTGGAAGCCAGTGACCAGCTGAAATGACAGCGAGGAAGAGGCGAAAGTGGTGGAGGAAACAGGAAGCTTGCAGACCAAGAGAGGCCGAAAAGAAGGCTGTGCCTAGGCTGGGGCGGGGGGCTCAATGTCTTGGGGACACTACAGGCCTTAGAGTGAGACAGATTTGGGTTCAAACCCCCATGCAGCTATGATTTAACTGCCCCACGCCTCAGTTAAGTGGACCTGACCACAGTGCCTACATCAGAGCATTGCTGTGTAGATGAAGTGCTGAGACCAGCTCAGCAGGATGGGGCTGAAGAATGGGTGCTGTGAAACTTAAGGAAAAAGTTAACATAAAACAAGACACAGAGACATTTATCTTAAGTAAAGGTGGGAACCGGGGGACTCAAGGTCTCAGGGACCTAGAGCGATGCCTAAAGAAACCACCCTGCTTTTATTGTGAGGAAGGGGCTATGGGTGGAGGATATAGGTTTTTTTTTTTTTTTGTATGTTCTTTTATTATTTTAAGAGTCACTAGCTGGTAGATGGTTAAGCTGTTACTCTGACCTTTAGGCATTTAACAATCATCAGCATTTGAATCAGCTATCTATGCATAGCATTTCAGAGAATCCTCACTGTGCTTCTGCAAAAGGCACGCCTGTGTGCGGCAACCCAGCGTGCCTAGGTTTGCACCTTGGTTCTCTTTGCTAATGCATATTCTGCTAATGACCGCTCATAAACCGCTTGGCCATGGGGTTCCTCTTTCTCTTATTCTTTTGAGGACATATCATGCCTGTGCAAACGGCGTGCCAATCTGCACAGGCCCGGCATGCCTAGACCAACGCATTATGTCCTTATTCCGCTGACCCTAGGAATAGCTTGTGCCTTTAGGTCTTTGTGCTTAAGCTTAAGTCATCTACCTGCACTGTGACTGTTTTTCAAGCAGGAAGATGGGGTAAAGTAAAGCAGGACAAGATGGAGTTTTCAGCAAAGAGGCTAAGAAAATATTGCAGAAACATGTCTCGCAACGATGAAGCCCCGGGCGCCTGCAGAGCCCTCACATGCAGCTGGCCTTTGAGACAAGATAGTGGGATTGTGACGCTGCTCACCCAGTGCTGCGGCGAACATATGGAGAGTTTTTCTTGCTCATTTACCATCCTACCTTTTTCTATATACATCTTGTGGCCTAAACAAGGAATTGAGATCTCGTTGGGGGAGGGAGATCTGGGTTTATCGTGCCTTCTGTATACACCTTTCGGGAACTCACCTGTTCTCTCAGAGTTTCAGTGTGGCCCCATTCGCAATAAAGCATCAGCTCCTGCTCTTCTGTGGAGGCCAATTTCCTCTGGAGAAGAGACACAGAGTCGCCAAAGCAGCCTGCAAAAGCAGCTAGGCTAGGACTCAAGATGCGCCATGGAGGACTTCCTGTTGTGGCCCAGCAAGTTAAGAACCTGACTAGTCTCCATGAGGATGCAGGTTCGAGCCCGGGCCTCGCTCAGGGGGTTAAGGGTCTGGTATTGCTGTGAGCTGTGGTGCAGGTCGTCGATCTGGCTCTGACCTGATGTTGCTGTGGCTGTGGTGTAGGCCGGCAGCTGCAGCTCCGATTTGGCTCCTAGCCTGGGAACTTCCACATGTAGCAGGTGCGGGCCTAAAAAGACAAAAAAAAAAAAAAAAGAAGACAAAAAAAAGAAAAAAAAGTGCCATGGATGGAGGACGTGGGCCTGGAAGAAACTGTACGGTGGCTTGTCTTGTTCCCTCTCTGAGCTGCCCTCTTCTTAGCAGCACAGATCCTCCTTCCAGGGGGTTTGAAAGAGCTACGTCTGTGAAGCACTTTGCAAGGTGACATACAGTTCTTATGAAATCGTACGTGTTCAAGTGCTGATGATGCTATTAACGAGGTTTCTGGTGTTCCTTAGGGTCTGGCTTTTAGGAGGCACTCGACAAACCCCTGTCTAACTTTTTCAGAAGTCTGTGCTGATCATTCGTGGGGTCTATTCCTGTACTGACTAGCTGGTTTGACACTCTTGGACCGACAAAGTAAAGGAGAGTGGGAACAATTCCATTTTGCCTGAAACTCCAGGAAACACTGTGGCTAAATCTGGAGGGATGGTTTCCCATCATTTAAGACTGAAAGACAAACACAGAGTAAAATTCTTTCAACTCCCCCTGAGTCACTCAGTGTCTGAAACATCCAGATGCATTCATGCTCAGCCAAGTGGAAGTCGAAACACTGCTTAGTTTCCAATGAGGCATTGCTCGTTCATGTCCGCTAATATTGTGCTGAACTAGTTCAACCATCCATTTTCATAGGTCAAATACTGGCATCACAATAACAAAGATGACTTTCACAAACATTTATTGCGTTGAAATAAAACAGGAAATTGGTCGCTAATACGGATGGGTTTCAATGTCTATTTTGTCAGATGAGAAAGCTTGGTAAGAGGACCATTCCACAGTCACACTGTCGTGACCAAAACGATCTGCGTTTTCCCTGCCTTAACAAGAGCCTGGGAGTTCCCGCTGTGGCTCAGCAGTTAAAGAACCCGACTAGGATCCATGAGGATGCAGGTTTGATCCCTGATCTTGCTCAGTGGGTTAAGGATCCGCTGTTGCCATGAGCTGTGGTGTAGGTCACAGATGCAGCTCAGATCCTGCATGGCTGTGGCTGTGGCTGTGGCTGACAGCTGTAGCTCCAATTTGACCCCTAGCCTGGGAATTTCCATATGCAGTAGGTGTGGTTGTAAAAAGCAAAAAAAAAAAAAAAAAAGGAGCTTTGAGAAAAGATTTTAGTCTAGTTTTATGATTCATTCCCCCCCCAGGATTACTCTGGGAATTACAGTATTATTGAAATTTTTTTTCTCTTAATTTAGCAGAGACTCAGATGGAACTTATTAGGTACCAGGCACTGTTCTTCTAATCACTTTGTAAGTATTAAGGCATTTGTCCTCTTAACAATTCTATGCAATAGATACTATTATTACCATCCCTGTTTTGCAAAAGGGAACTGAGGCATAGAAAAGTTAAAGAAACTCGCCCAAGGTCACACAACTATTAAATAATCCAGGCACGCTGCATTTCTCACTGCTGTACGTTCCACCATGCCAAAGAAGGGCACTAAAATAATGACGAGTGGGGAGTTCCCATCGTGGCTCAGTGGAAATGAATCTGACTAGTATCCCTGAGGATGCAGGTTCGATCCCTGGCCTTGCCCAGTGGGTTAAGGATCTGGCATTCCCGTGAGCTATGGTGTCGGTTGCAGACACGGCTTGGATCCCACCCTGCTGTGCCTGTAGTGTAGGCCAGCAGCTACAGCTCGGATTCGCCCCCTAGCCTGGGAACCTCCACATGCCACGAGGGTGGCCCTAAAAAGCAAAATAAATACAAAACAGATAATAAATAAATAAATAAATAAATAAATAAATAAAGTTGTGAGTCCTTTGTTCAGAGGATACTTGCAAAAGAAGGAAATAAGATTTTCAAATTTAAAACAAAGATACAGGAGTAGAGGCTTTGCCACAAAATTTTAGGAAATAAAGGCAGCTAAGAATTTTCTTAAACTCTTAGACTTCTTGATTGGAAAGGAGAGAATCGGCCTGCATCTATGAGGCTGGGAGGTGTTTTCACAGCCAGTGTTATGACCCTGTAACCAGATGGATTGTGGCAAGTTGCATAACGCCCTTTCTAATTCAATAATCCTAATTTCTATAAACACTGAAAAACCTGGACTGTGGGAATCAAAATGATACCATTTAAAGTATTTGAGTATTTGAGTGGAGAACTAGGTACAGAATTGGTATCATTATTATTTGCAAGAAGGAGATATGACTAGAGTGCCATGTGATTAAAATTTTTGAGAGGGAAATCCTAGCAAATAAAGCATTATAGATAAAAATTAATTTCATCCTATTTATTACACTGGTTTGAGCAAGGCCAAACACCCGTCCATGTTTATCATTCGTTGCAGTGCTACTTTATTTTAAGGCATATAAAAATGTGTGTAAAGCTTTTTATACATTCAACATGTGACCTCTGTCCCAGGAATCCCACTTTTCCTATAAGATCTTAGGTTCCTCAGCTGTGGATTTGCTCCCCTTCAAAGTGGGAAACTAACGCTCACCCTCTGAGGAAACACCAAGCACTCCATCATGTTATTTGTGTATTTGAGGTGACTGGGAGAGATGTTTTGTGACACTTGATTGAGACAGCTCATGCAAGCTTTGAAATTCTATGACAATGAGGAAGGCCAGGCTGTACAAGTGGCTCAGCCCTGTTTTGGATGCTCAATAAATATTGGGTGAAAAAAAATGATGTGTTTTCTTTGGTCACCTGAAATAGCTCACCATCATTAAATGACCATGTGTGCCTGGAAACTCAGAGCCAATCTCTATGCTCAGTTGGTACAGCTTTTCTAGACAGGATTTCTTGACCTAATCGTCCCCCCCTTCTTGGCTGTTACTATCTTTCTCCTTTAATCTCCTGTTGATGGTTCCAGGCATTCTTATGCCTATGATGATTTTTTTTTTCTTATTCTTTTTTTTTTTTCTTTTTAGGGCCACACTCACAGTACATGAAGTTCCCAGGCTAGGGGTCCAATCGGAGCTACAGCTGCCAGCCTACACCGCAGCCACAGCAACGCAGGATCCGAGCTGCATCTGCGACCTACACCACAGCTCACAGCAACGCCGGATCCTTAACCCACTGAGTGGGGACATGGATGGAACCCGCATCTTCATGGATACTAGTTGGCTTCATTACCACTAAGCCACAATGGGAACCCCTAAACGAATTCTTTATAAGTGCATTTATATACCCTAATATTTGCATTTAATATAGATGCAATATTGTTCAAAAGGTTGCATGTTAGTCTGCGGCAAGTTACAGACTCAAAAGGAAGAGCAGTAATAGCATGAAAGAAAAATCTCCAAATGTATGCACAGGCAGCAAGTGCTGAAATCATACACTGAAAGACAAGAAGCCACCAAAGTCCTTGTCAAAACTCTCAGCTTGCCCTCAGCCGAAATCCTAACCTGTATCAGAATAAAGAGTCAATCTAATCGAATAACAAATCTTTCTAGAGAACCAGACCCTGCATCTGACAAGAGACACCAATTTCTAAACAGCTTAATTGAGTTAATGAGAAGATTATTCATTTGGCGGGACGTTGTGTGTGTGTGTGTGGAGGGGGTGGAAGTTGTTGATCATAAGAGCAGCCAGATTCAGGCGCAATTGGCTACTGCTGTTGATTTAATTAGTAGTATAGATCCTGTCTCAGAGTTCTTCATTCCAGGATTTGGTGTTAAAAGAAGTATCAATCATCCTTGGTCTGTTTGGTTGAGTGCAGAAGTTACTTCTCTGCTTCTCTTTTTCTCTCCCGTTCATCCACTCGCTCGCTCAGCAATGAGCATCCGCCATGTAGCTAGGAACTGGGGAAGAGACTAGGAAGTAAAGATGATGCAGAAGCTTTAGAAGGTAGGCGCTCAAGGTCTTTGCCACGGTCATTGAGATGTCCTTACTTTACCTCCAAAGAGATTTCCTCTACTGCTTCACTGATAATTTCCGGTTTTCTTTTGAAAATGGATGCACAGCATTCTCAAAAATGTTAAGGTCAGAATCCTAGGGCTTAAAAAACCCTTGTTGGAATTCCCATCATGGCTCAGCAGTAACGAGCCCGACTCGTATCCATGAGGACATGGGTTCCAACCCTGGCCTCGCTCGGTGGGTTAAGGATCTGGCGTTACCATGAGCTGTGGTGTAGGTCTCAGACGTGGCTCGGATCTGGCATTGATGTGGCTGGGGCACAGGCTGGTAGCTACAAGCTCCGATTCGACCCCTAGCCTGGGAACTTCATATGCCTTGGGTGCAGCTCTAAAAAGCCAAAAACGAAAAAAGAAAACCTTGTTTTACCTTCTGGTGTGTGGCATTGAAAATTATGTCTTCTGAACCGCTTCGAGTTATATTTTCCCAAGTTGTCTTTTAACACAGAAGAAACAGAGTTGCAATTTTCCCAGGGAGACAGTCCCACAGACCAGGCCAGCCTCACAGCACACAGCACTGGTGAGAGCCAGTCTGGTCTGCTTTGAAGAAGTTCAAGACACAGCTCCCTGGTCCCCAAATCCCCAACTCTCACCTGCTTTTCATCAACTAGAGCATTACAATTTGGGGTCTCGGAGGCTGAGATGACACCAAGAGGTCTCTTTTAAATAAGAAACTTATGGGTAGTTCCCATTGTGGCTCAGTGGGTTAAGAACCTGAACAGTATTCATGTGGATTCGGGTTCAGTCCCTGGCCTCGCTCAGTGGGTTAAAGAGCTGGGTATGGTCACAAGCCGTGAAGCAGGTCCTCAGAAGTGGCTCGGATCTGGCGTTGCTGTGACTGTGGCGTAGGCTTCAGCTGCAGCTCCAATTCAACCCCTAGCCTGGGAACTACCCTATGCTGCAGGTACGATCCTAAAAAGAAAAAAGAAATTTATAGAACAGCAAGACTGGGACAGGAGCACCTGGGGATGGGGTGAGGGAAAAAACCTGGCGATGGGGGGGAGACAGAGGAGCTGTAAGAGGGACCAGGGAACTCTGCAGCCTCCACACCTGGTCTCTCTTAGATCCTGGATCCGGAGATGTTCCAGGAGGAAGACGGGAGGAAATAACACGGTTTCCCCTCCTTTTTTTGCAAGAGAGGGGCTGCCCTTCCCAAACCCAGTGAGGTGTTTAATGAGTGTTAGCACCCAGACCCTCCGAAGACCTGCTGTTTTGTAACCATGGCCCCCTCAAGCATCACCAGCTCAAAGAATGCACCTTCTTACTGGGGACACGCTGGAGCATTTTGTCTCCAGGGCCAGGCTTCTGTGCGGCTACGGGTTTAGCTAATAGCAGAAACAGACTGATGAACATCCCAAAGCCAGAGCCCACTCTTTGTAGTAGTGAATAAATATCTGATGACACACAGAGTTTAGCCTCGCACATCTCTCAGCAAGTCCAAGTAAGAGCCTTGCACTCTTGTGCTGCTCTCCCAAGGGTGTGCGATAACCTCTTTTTTTTTTTTTTTTTTTTTTAGAGCTACACCTGTAGCATACAGAAGTCCCAGGCTGGAGGTCAAATTGGAGCTATAGCTGCTGGCCTACCCCACAGCCACAGCAACGCCAGATTAGAGCTGCATCTACGACCTACACCACAGCTCAGGGCAATTCTAGATCCTTAACCCACTGAGCGAGGCCAGGAACCAAACCCCCAACCTCATAGATACTAGTCAGGTTCATAACCCGCTGAGCCACAGTGGGAACTCCCACAATAGCCTCTTAGGTACCTGGAAAAAAAAAATTGCTCAGTAGTGCCCTGTAGGTAGAAGCCCAGTCAAAGCTTTTGCTCTAGAATTTTAGCGCCTTCAAGCAGACACGTTCTCATAGTCAACGGTCCTTCGCTAAAAAAAAATCTCTAAAAGGAACGTCAGATACAGTAACTGAGAGAGTAATTAGCTTCAAAATAGAAATGATGACTTGATTGAACAATCTATGCGCTTAAACCATTCTAGAAATGTCATAATTATGCTTTTAGAAAGTGTCTGATACAGGAGAGTGTCTTATATATGAGAATGTATAATGTTAGCCATGGGACATGCAATTTTTTCCATGTTATAGCAGAAGCAATACATCCAAAAGTCATCTCTGCAATCATGTCAATTCCTTAAACAGGATATTTCAGTTATCCACTGCCACATCACAAACCACCCATTAGGGACATAAAACGTCAAGAGTAGTCCTTGTCATTATTATTATCATTATTATTATTATTATTAGGTAATGATGATTGTCTCTCCCAGGTCTGGGGGGTTAACCAGGCTCAGGAAGTCAGTTCTCACTCAGGATCTCTCCCGCGACTGTAACTTGACCACAGTGACTGGGGCATCTTGAAGGCTTCCTCGCTCACGTGGCTGGTTGTCAGCTCATGTATTAAACATGCCTTTTGATTCTGATGCTTCGACATCTGGAGCCTTGTGGACCCTGGAGCGACGGCCCCTCCCCAATCTAGATGGTTCCTAGAAAGGACAGGACTGTCATTTGCAAGCCCACCACCTCCTGGATGGGCTTTCCTGCTCTGGGAACCTAGCTACCTGCCCTAATGACCCAGAGGTAGGTAGCAGAAAACTAGAGACAGGTTCTACATCCTAGAGCCCATCCCAATCATTCAAACTAGCCGATTCTGGAGTTTCCACCATGGCTCAGCGGTAATGGAACGAACTAGTATCCATGAGGTTGCGAGTTCCATCCCTGACCTTGCTGAGTGGGTTAAGGATCCACTGTTGCTGTGAGCTGTGGTGTAGGTCACTGATGGGGCTCAGATCTGGTGCAGCTATGGCTGTGATGTAGGCTGGCAGCTGCAGCTCCAATTTGACCCCTAGCCTGGGAACTTCCACATGCCACAGGTACAGCCCTAAAAAGACCAAAAAAAAAAAAAAAAAAAAATCAAACTAGCCAGTCCTAAGCCTGCTTGCCCTGCCTCATTGCTTCCTTCTCATGGGAGCCACCTTTTCCCTTGCTCCTCTGCCTCCTGACTGACTCTGGTGGGTGCTCCAGTGCCATCCTGTGTGGCATGTTTTTAGGGACCTGTGAATACATAGACCTCTTTCTTCATGACTCATTTGTGTGTGTGCCAGTCCTACCATAGCTGATCGAAACATGTCCTGGGTCTATTTTCAAACAGCCGGGACTTTAGCCACCAGCCAGGGCAGCTACCTGTGGCATCGCCACGTGGCTTGGTCTTGACCTCACGTTATGGCAGCTGCACTGCGAGGATAAGCTTCCCAGGAGAGAGGGAGTTAGATGGAAGTCGTGTCACCCCTTTAACAGAGGTGGTCTGTCAGCATCTCTTCTGCCACATTCTCTGTGTTAGAAGCCCGGCAGTGAGGTCAGCCCAAAGTCAAGTGGAATGGACTTAAACTCCACCTCGCAGGGCGAGGAGTGCCAAGGAATTCGAAGCCACATTTACAAAAATCCACAGGTGGATTTTATTCCTGATCTATTCATGGCTCCTTAAATAACTGGAGTTCCTGTCGTGGTGCAGTGGTTAGCGAATCCAACTAGGAACCATGAGGTTGTGGGTTCGGTCCCTGCCCTTGCTCAGTGGGTTAATGATCCGGCGTTGCCATGAGCTGGGGTGTAGGTTGCAGACACGGCTCGGATCCCGCGTTGCTGTGGCTCTGGTGTAGGCCAGTGGCTGCAGCTCCGATTCAACCCCTAGCCTGGGAACCTCCATATGCCGAGGGAGCGGCCGAAGAAATAGCAAAAAGACAAAAAAAAAAAAAACCTAATGAGCCCAGTTTGAGAAGGACAGTTTTGTTCAGTTCAGATGGTTCTGCATATGGAAATCAGGTTCAGTTTTCTAAGTGCTCTTTTTTTTTTTTCTTCATCCAGATTTCACTATTTCATTGTGGCAACGTACATATTTTAAAAACTGTACCTATTTAAGAAAGACAAATACCATATGATATCACTTATAGGTGGAATCTAAACTATGACATAGAATTTCCCATCAGGGCTCAGCGGAAAGGCATCTGACCACTATCCACGAGGAGGCAGGTTTGATCCCTGGGCCTTGCTCAGTCGGTTAAGGATCCAGCATTGCTATGAGTTGCGGTGTAGGTCGAAGATGAGGCTCATATCTAGTGTTGTTATGGCTGTGGTGCAGGCCATTAGCTGTAGCTCTGATTCGACTCCTAGCCTGGAAACTTCCATATGCTTCGGGTGCGGCCCTAAAAAAAAAGGCAAAAAAAAAAAGCAGTTTCCGTTGTGGCTCAGCGGAAACAAATCTGACTAGTATCCAAAAAGACCTGGGATCGATCCCTGGCCTTGCTCATTGGGTTAAGGATCTAGTGTTACCATGAGCTGTGGTGTAGGCCACAGAGGTAACTCGGATCCTGCATTGCTGTGGCTGCGGTGTAGGCCAGTGGCTATAGCTCCAATTTGACCCCTAGCCGGGGAACCTCCATATGTTGCAGGTGTGGCCCTAAAAAAATAAAAGGCAAAAAAGAAGACAAAAAAATAATTACAAAATTAAAGGAACCTATCTATGAAAGAGAAGCAGACGCTCAGACATAGAGAACAGAGCTGTGGTTGCCAAGGGGCCAGGGACGGAGAGGGGTGGACAAGGAGTTTGGGGTTAGCCGGTGCAAACTATTACATTTCGAATAGAGAGACAACAAGGTCCTACTGGATAGCGCAGGGAACTATACCCAATCTCCTGGGATAGACCATGATGGAAATAATATAAAAAAGAACATATATACATGTATAACTGAGTCACTTTGCTGTACAGCAGAAATTGGCACAACATTGTAAATCAACTACACTTTAATAAAAAAAATAATGAAAAAACTATACCTCTTTAAAAATTTTATGACTCCTTATGTTGTGATCTTTAAATGCTTTAAATACTGTTAAATTATTTAAAATAATTCAAAATTATTTTAAGTTCATATTTGAAATTTTATTTTCATCTTCCTGTCAAGCCACATCCTTAGTACAATGTGGAGAAAAGTACTCACTTAGAGGACTGATTGTGGGCCAAAATTAAAAACAAAAATGAACAAATATTTAAAAATCAATTAAGGCGTTCCCATGGTGGTTCAGCGGTAATGAACCCAACCAGTATCTCTGAGGAAATGGGTTTGATCCCTGGCCTCGCTCAGTGAGTTAAGGATTTGGTGATGCTTTGAGCTGTGGTGCTGCAAGCTGCTGTGTAGGTCACAGACTCAGCTCGGATCCCGCATGGCTGTGGCTGTAGTGTAGGCCGGCAGCTGTAGCTCTGATTCAACCCCTAGCCTGGGAACCTTCATGTGCCACGGGAGCAGCCCTAGAAAAAGCAAAAAACAAAAAGACCAAAAAAAAAAAAAGAAAAAGAAAAAACAGCCAAAAATAACCTGAAGGAAATGAGAATTAGGGTTTGGATCGAAGGAGCACAATCTAGGCAGAATCATGAAGATAAATCAACAAAACCAAAGCAAGAAGGGCCATATGACTTCCTGGAGCCCTGAGACCGAAAACACTCTTCAAAGAAACATGCAAGAGGAAAAGTAGAGAAACCAATTTCCCATTTTCAGATTTGTCTTATGGGTAGAAGATTTTGAAAAAGTGTTTTGTTTTGTTATTGGCAGGGCGGGGGCGGGGGGATGACCAGCGTTGAGATACCAGGGAACTCCCCAAAAGGATTCTTTTTAAATCTTAAAAATTTTCAGATCATTGTGGAGGTAATAGCTCTCCTCTTTTGCACCTAAAGACATGAAAAACAATTACAGAAGGTCAATTACAGGAAGTTCCCGTTGTGGCTCGGCAATAATGAACCCAACTAATATCCATGAGGACATGCGTTCGAAGTTCGATCCCTGGCCTCGCTCAGTGGGCTAAGGATCCAGCTTTGCTGTGAGCTGTGGTGTAGATTGCAGACCCAGCTCAGATCTTGCGTGACTGTGGCTGTGGTGTGGGCTGGCAGCTATAGTTCTGACTCGACCCCTGACCTGGGAACTTCCATAGGCTGTGGGTGCGGCCCTAAAAACCAAAAAAAAAAAAAAAAAGGGCATTTGATAACACTGAGAAAAACAGAAGAACATCTTCTCAGAAGTTAGTCTCCAGGAAGGACCACATGTAGCCTCAGCTCACTCAGCCGGGGCCACCCTCCTCCTTTGTAAAAGTGACAAGAGGCACATCAAGAGCTGGTGTCACGAAGGGACTCTTCAGTTCCTCCTGCGTGTCTGCTAATGACAACGTACTACAAATGCATCTCCGTTTTCTTTGGTCAGTGACATACTGTGTCGCTTTAGCCTTTCTTAGAAACCCTCTCTTTATTTTCACTTATTAAATGAAACGTCTCGGAGTTCCGGTTGGGGCTCAGCAGTAACGGACCCCACTAGCATCCATGAGGACACAGGTTTGATCCCTGGCCGCACTCAGTGGGTTAAGGACCCGGCATCATTGTGAGCTGCAGTGGAGGTTGCAGCAGTGCCTCGGATCCCACATTGCTGTGTCTGTGTGGTGTGTGGTGCAGGCCGGCAGCTGCAGCTCTGATTCGAGCCCTAACCTGGAAACTTCCCTATGCCACAGGTGCGACCCTAAAAATATAAATAAAAAATAAATAAAAGAAATGTCTCAGTTTCTTCCAATTTTCTCTTAGGTCATGAAGACCAGTCCTGGTCTCAAGAAGACTGGTTCCCTTATCTTTTTTTTTTTTTTTTCATTTTAAAAAATTTTATTGAAGTCTAGTTGACTTACACTGTTGTGATAATTTCTGCTGTACACTGAAGTGATTCAGTTATACATGTACACACATCCATTCTTTTTCAGATTCTTTTCCCACATAGACTATCACAGAATATTGGGTTGAGTTCCCTGCGCTACACAGCAGGTCCCCATTCGTCAGTCGCGCCCTATACCTCGGTGTGCATGTGCCAATCCCAAACCCCGAGTCCATCTCTCTCCCCCACCCCCACAACCTATGCCCTTTGGTAACCATAAGTTTGTCTTCAAAGTCTGTGAGTCTATTTATGTTCTGCAAATAAGTTTGTTTGTATCCTTTTTTAAGATTCCACATATAAGTGATATATGATATTTGTCTTTCACATATAAGTGATATCATGATATTTGGTCTAACATCACTTAATATAATAATATCTAGGTTCATCCATGGTGCTGCAGATGACATTATTTCATTCTTTCTTACGGCTAATATTCCATTGCATAGATATACCACATTTTCTTTATCCATTCCTCTGTCAATGGCTATTTAGGTTGCTTCCATGTCTTGGCTATTGTAAATAGTGCTTCATTGAACATTGGGGTGCATGTAGCTTTTTGAATGATCATTTTCTCTGGATAGATGCCCATGAGTGGGATTGATGGGTCATATGGTAGTTCTATTTTTAGTTTTTTTAAGGAACTGCCACACTGTTTTCCATAGTAGTTGTACCAATTTACATTCCCACCAACAGTGTAAGAGGGTTCTCTTTTCTCCATACCCTCTCCAGTACTTACTGTTTGTAGACTTTTTAATAATGGCCATTCTGGCTAGTACATGTAAGGTGGTACCTCATAGTAGTTTTGATTGGCATTTCTCTAATAATTAGTGATGTTGAGCATCTTTTCATAGGTTTTTTTTTTTTTGCCATTTGTAAGTCTTCTTTGGAGAAATGTCTACATCTTTTGCCCATTTTTTGATTTTTTTTTCCTGACCTTGAGCTGTATGATTTGTGTGTATATTTTGGAGATTAATCCCTTGTCAGTGGCTTCATTTGCAAATACATTCTCCCATTCCGTAGGTTATCTTCCCATTTAGTTTACGGTTTTCTTTGCTGTGCAAAAACTTTTAAGTTTAATTAGGCGTCATTAGTTTATTTTTGTTTTTATTTTCATTACTCTAGGAGGTGGGTCTGAGAAGATATTGCTGTAGTTTATGTCAGAGAGAGTTTGGCCTATGTTTTCCTCTAAGAGTTTTATAGTATCTTGTCTTATATTTAGGTCTTTAATCCATTTTGAGTTTTATTTTTGTGTATGGTGATAGAGAGTATTCTAATTTCATTCTTTTGCATGTTGCTGTCCAGTTTTCCCAGGGCCACTTATTGAAGAGACCATCTTCTCTCTATTGTATATTCTTGCCTCCTTTGTAGATTAATTGAGCATAGGTACATGGGTTTATTTCTGGGCTTTCTATCCAATTCCATTGTTCTATATTTCTGGTTTTAGAAAAGCTTTTTTTTTTTTTTTTTTTTGGTTTTTAGGGCCACACTTGTGGCATATGGAAATTCCCAGGCTAAGGACTGAATTGCAAGCTGCAGCTGCTGGCCTACACCACAGCCACAGAAACAAGGGATCCAAGCCACATCTGTGACATACACCACAGCTCACAGCAATGCTGGATCCTTAACCCACTGACCAAGGCCAGGGATCAAATCAGCATCCTCATGGGTACTAGTTGGGTTTGTTAACCACTGAGCCATAATGGGAACTTCCACACTGTTTTGATGATTGTAGCTTTGTAGTATAGTCTGAAGACAGGGACCCTGATTCCTTCAGCTCCATATTTCTTTCTGAGGATTGCTTTGGCTATTCAGGGACTTTTGTGTTTAAAATTTTTTGTTCTAGTTCTATGAAAAATGCCATTGTAATTTGATAGGGATTGAATCTGTAGATTGCCTTGGGTAGTATACTCATTTTGACAATATTGATTCTTCCAATCCAAGACCATGATACATCTTTCCATCTGTTTGTGTCATTTTTGACTTCTCTCATCAGTTTTCAGAGTACAGGTCTTTTGTCTCTTTATGTAGGTTTATTCCTAGATATTTTATTCTTTTTGATGTGATGGTAGAGAGCACTGATTCCCTCATGGTTTATATTTGCTGAACTCTCTTTGTTTAGGCATCTAAATGTCAAGTTCTTTGTTTAAACTGTGATTATTACTTGCTGATTATTACCTTTAACTTATGATGTATTCCGACCCTCAGTATCCTTTTCTATTCTGTTCCAAAATAATAATATCCACTCTACATCTTTTCTTGTATTTATGTAGGGAGCACCTGTCCCTAACTTTTAAAATGCTGTAAATTACAGAGTAATTCAGAGTAAATAACATGAAAATCTACTTTGCATTAGAATTTTTGTGTGTCTTATGGTTTCTATTAATTAAACCTCCTAATGGGCAGGAACTCTCATTATTGTGCCTTTTATAGTGTTTAATCAGGAGGCCTGCATAAGACTTTGTCAACAGCACACAATGTTGAATCTATGTGTACATTGTATATCTATTATATGGTAGTATAATCACTACGGACACTTTTTTATCTCCCTAAGTAGACAGTTTCATGACATCATATACTCAATAACTGGCACTTAGAACATGTGCAAAAAATAATTTTGCATAAGAAGGTTGAATAAATTTCCCTTGGATGGGTGGATGAATGGAACATCAGCTAGTCCTACTAACCAAACCCAGAATAAACTTGAATTTACCCACGTTTATTCTTCCTGTCTTCCTTTTAGGCCATCTTTAGTCTGATTAAGTGGTTATCCATTTCATTACCACTTAATTAATTAATCTATTTTAATTAACTAACCCATTGAATTAATTTAACTTTTAAAAGCTAGGAACCTTTTCAGAAACGTTTTCTTTTACAATGGAAAAGCGTGGTATAGGCAGGGCCATGCGGGTTGACCATGGACAGAGTGGGCACCAGGCACCCTGCACAGAAGAGTCGCTGGGGAGAGGCTGAGCTGCTTGGAGGACACGGGGAATCTGAGATGCCCAGGGAGGTGGAGATCTTGGAAGCAGAGGACGCTGTCCACGCTGAAGCATCTTGCTGGGTCTCTGTTCCTTCACTAGGAACAGTTAGGGGCTGAATTGCTTCATTTTCGAAATTCCCTCCAGCTCCAAATTGCCTTGATTCTACGAGAAGCCAAAATAAACAAAAATGGTGTCTTCTTATGCATAGGTTCTCCTAAATAACCCAGCAGGAAAGCGGGAAGCCTGTGTTTCCAGCTTGCTGTTTAGAGACACCAGTTCACAAGCCACTGTATAATGAGAGACATTACTTGAATGCTTTGTGAAAGTGAGTCTCGTTGTGAATGGGCCAAGGGTGCCTGAGTGGAAGAGATGCGGCGAGAGGGAGGGAGACTCATGGGTAGGTCCTCAGCTTTTGGACGATTATCTATCTCGACCATAAGAAGGCACCACTCCCAACACAGTTCCCTTTGTGCCCCAAGTGACCACATCATTTGCAAACCTCTACAATATTTTAGATACAAACACTTCCAAAGCATTGCCTCTCCTAATTCCTTTTAAGAAGGAAGACAAGAGTGTTCCCCTCATACCTCAGTGCAAACGAATCTGACTATTATCCATGAGGATGCGGGTTTGATCCATGGCCTTGCTCAGTGGGTTAAGGATCCGGCGTTGTGGTGAGCTGTGGTGTAGGTCAAGACTTGGCTTGGATCTGGCGTTGCTGTGGCTGTGGCCAGCAGCTGCAGCTCCAATTTGACCTCTAGCCTGGGCATCTCCATATGTGGCCCTAAAAACCAAAAAAAAAAAAAAAAGAAAAAAGGATAAAGACAAAACTGTTTGCATCCAGGTAACACACCAATCCACTGGATTTTTCGTCTCTCTTTCTTTCTTTTTCTTTTTTTTTTGTCTTTTTTTCTTAATCCTATAATCTCAGCAATAGGCATGCATTTTGTTTTTAAGCTACCTTAAAACACTAGTAAAGGAAAAGTAATCAACAGATTCAAAGAAAGGAGAGGTGATTAACACAGAAACTGCTCTTTTTTTTTTTTCTCTTAGTTGGGGGAGCATTTACAAGTCCAAGTTGAGACTCTTAAGTGTCATTTGCCTGGAAACGAGAGGGGCAGGAAGTCAAATGTTTCTCTCATTATTTTTTATTTGCAGACACCACTGCTGCTCTGCTCTGTCACCACCTAGGAGGGCCAGTTCAGAGCAAGAGAGCTGTGTGTTACCTATTCTTGCAACTTCCCCCAGGACATGGGGAAGGAAATCATAGCTTGCATTTTTTTCCCCTTAATTTAGAGGCCATGGCTTTTAGAATAAAGATCATTTGTTTCTAATATCATAAGACAGACTTCCCTTTCCTCTCTTTCAGACTAGTAGCTTCTTACCCTGTTGCTATTGGTGGGTAGGAACTTTGTAAGAAGCTGAACACTAAAGCAGAGAAAATGGGCAACTTCAGGGTCAAATGTAAATCTCTCCCTTCCCTTAGTCTATCGTGAAACATTCACATTTTTTTTTTTTTTTTAAATCCCAAAGGCCCAACTAATTCATGCTGGGGTTTTGGTGCATATTGGTGTTTTCAGACATAATGACTTTCAAGTTTTCTTACTGAGTGAGAATGTGAGCATCTTTTTCCAGGTTCACTCAAGCCCACCCTGCAAGGCTGGACCTGAGCAACTGACGGTCCAGGAAGTGCTGCATTCTTGTGTGTATTGGGCAGGATTTCCTGCAAAGGGTCAAGAAAACATATTTTTTCCCATTGCTTTGTTTCAACTGTAGAAAACCCTTGGGTCCTTGTGTCCAACTGGAGACCCTGGTGGTCACTGCCATGGAAACTAAGGAAGAAGGGCAGGTCGCTTGTTGGCAGTGATGCTCACCATCCCAACAAAAGCAAGTGAGAAGACAGCTGTTTCTGAATCTGCCCTCGGGCTCCCCACACTGTGCTCCTCTTCCATTCACCTAGTTGGTAAAACGGGAACCGAATGGAAGCAACAAAACATGAACACACAGGCTGGATGTGCAGTCTTGTCTATTAGCGCTTTTGCTTGATAGCATTTTTATGACCCCTCTCTTTACGAGGCCAAGGGAAGAGTGTCAGTGTGTAGGATACGGGGAGGAGAGGATCAGAAATAACTGTGGGAGTTCCTGTTGCGGTGAAGCAGAAATGAATCCAACTAGTATCCATGAGGATGCAGGTTCGATCCCTGGTCTCATTCAGTGGGTGGGGGATATGGCATTGCTGTGAACTGTGGTGTAGGTCGAAGATGCAGCTTGGATCCAGAGTTGCTGTAGGTGGGCAGCTGAAGCTCTGATTCCACCGCTAGCCTGGGAACTTCCATATGCTGTGGGTGGGGAAAGAAAGAAAGAAAGGAAGGAAGGAAGGAAGGAAGGAAGGAAGGAAGGAAGGAAGGAAGTCCAGCAGACGAAGAAGAAAGAAAGAACCCCGACAGACGAAAGATAGAGAAAGCAAAAAAGACTGCAGGACGAGCCCCTGCAGCCGGCTGCACTTAATCCCCGGCCTTCCTCTGCCGGCCTGACGGCCCCTCCCAACTCCCTTCCCCCGCACAATAAAAGAAAAGAAAAGAAATAACTTTGTGGATCTTGAAGTGATTGTCTCAAAGTCTTGCCAATAAGTTCTGAGGAGGTTAACACATGTTACAATGGGGTGGCAGAAGACAGACAAATGATCTAGAATGTGGAATATCAGTCCCAAGTTTGGCACGGAGTCTAAGATTGTGCTGGCAACAGTAAAACTGACAACAGAAGCCATGAGCAGAAAATCTTGGCTATGACTTCCAAGCTCAACAGATCTGAGCTCCACCCACCATAACCTGGAGTTTGCTTTCTCAACTGCAGGCTTCTGTCAGCTGGATTTCTCTGATTATTCAACCCTTATCTTCTGCCTCCCTCGGTGCCCTTTAAACACCTGGCACGTCTTTGCCCTGATAGAATTTGTTTGTGGCTCTTTGGAGATGGACATCCCACAGAGAATACCCTGGGGCCACCTGGTAGGTCACGGTTTCCTGGAATGACTCCACTAGGAAGCTACATTTCAAGGGCTTCTTCCGTTATCTCTCAGAACCACTCATGTGCTGTGGTCCTGAGTGCAGAGGGGACGTCAGCGCCCACCAGGATCCTGGGGACTGGGAAGGCTAGTAACGAGGCTGAAAATGAAAGTAAGGTACATAGAAAAAGATTCTCAGTAGGGTTGCATGTTTTCTTGACAAAGGACCTCACTGGGCTTTTAGCAATAAACAAAAGAAAGCAAAAAGGGAAATGAGAAGAGGCCATTAGGTATGAAGATCTTTCAATAGTATTGTAGCAGCTTGGTGCTTCTTAGATTGAAGAAGAAGGTGACTCACCTGCCACACCACCACTAAGGGGACCCTGTGACACTCTTCTCCTGTCAATCAATAAAGCCACAAGAAGGAAGCTCTGAGGCTAAGAACAGTGTTTAGGATAAACCCAAAAGGTCAGCAGTAAGTTAACTCTAGTCTGGAGAACATTCCGTTAATACCATTAGGATGGAAGAGACTGATATTATTATTATTATTATCATTATTATCTTGTCTTTTTGTCTTTCTAGGGCCACACTTGCAGCATGTGGCAGTTCCCAGGCTAGGGGTCAAATCAGAGCAGCAGCTGCCAGCCTACCCCACAGCCACAACAATGCAGGATCCGAGCTGCGTCTCCCACCTACGCCACAGCTCATGGCAACACCGGATCCTTAACCCACTGAGCAAGGCCAGGGATGGAACCCACAACCTCATGGATACTAGTCAGGTTCGTTTCTGCTGCATCATGATGGGAACTCCTTCAGGCAAGCTCTTAGGTCGACATCTCCATGAGCTCTGGTGAATTGAACAGGTGGAGGAGCCCCCGATTTCATGTATTCTATCCAATACATGTTCCAGATTCTGTTTTTTTTTTTTTTTCTACCAGAAAGTTACATAAAGAAACTTGTATTCTCATCCTTTAAAAAACACAACATTTAAAAATACAGCAGTCTAGGCAAAATGTGATAAATGCCTAAAGATAAAAACTGTATGATTCGGGAGTTCCCGGGCATGGCGCAGGGGAAACAAATCCGACTAGGAGCCAGGACGTTGTGGGTTCGATCCCCAGCCTCGCTCAGTGGGTTAAGGATCCAGCGTTGCTGTGAGCTGTGGCTGTGGCATAGGCCAGCATCTGTAGCTCTGATTGGACCCCTAGGCTGGGAACCTCCATATGCTTCAGGAGCGGCCCTAAAAAAAAAAAAAAGGACAAAAGACAAAAAAAAAAACAAAAAACAAGAAAACAAACCTATATGATTCCATTTATAAAAAAAAAAATACGAAACAGTCAAAACGAATCTATGTTGTTACAAGTCAGGCTTGTCATTACGCTTGAGGACTACGTCCATCAGGGGACTCTTCTCCCAGCTACTGGTAGAAATACCTGGACATGTTATTTTTCTCAGGTGTGCCTTCCTTCATCTCTTTGACAGATTTTTTTTTTTTTTTTAATGAACACTCACGATGGGGGCCAGCACCACTCGTTAATTGCACTTAGATTTAGATCAATGGTATGTAAAGCATGGTAACTGCTATTTGGCATGACGAGGATACATTCTAACTCTTGTCAGGACAAAGAGATTCAAGGCACAGTTCCAGCCTCCAGGGAACTCAGTCTAAAGGAGAAAAGCCCAGAAACCCAGTCCATAGGGCAGGGTTCCTAGGGCGTTGGTCCTGGACAAATTCAGGTTGCTACAGTAGAGTATCGTTGACTGGGGGGCTTAATAGACATTTATTGCTCACGGTTCTGGAGGCTGGAATTCTGAGATCAGGTGTCAAGACAGTCAGAGTCTGGCAAGACCTGCCATCCAGGCTGCAGGTGGTGACTTCACGTCATGTCCTCAGGCGACAGAGAGCAGAGAGCGGAAGCCACCACTCTGGAGACTCTGATAAGGGACTAACCCCATTCATGATGGCTTTACCCTCACGGCTGCCTCAGCCTGAATTACCTCCCCCAGAGCCCACCTCCTAAACCATCACATAGAGGGTAGGGGCTCAACAGACGAATTTCAGAGGAACAGAGTCAAGCCAGCACAGAATTCATGGATGAGCCTTGAGAGAATATGATGATTTTTGTTTTTATCTTTCTAGTCCCTTGATCATGGCTTTTTTTTTTTTTTTTTTTAAATCGTGTTCCATATCTACCGTGCTGTAATGATAGCATTTTGCTTCTAATACATGCAAGCGATGCTTCTAATAAATTTTGTACCTGGTTGGGTAAGGCAAAAATTATCATCCCCACCCTGATATGGCACTGAGATTCGTTTCCTAACGACATGGAAAGGAAACATACCCTAGCATCTCTGCCTCTTGATACGGGTGTGAGTTAAGTTGGGAAAAACGATCAATGTCTTCTGCTTTCACTATTGAACATCATGGGAGTCAAAAGCCACAGTGGCCTAGTGTGGCCTAGATCCTCCCAGGGGAAACGCAAACCCGGTTAAACTGTCTATTCTCTGAAAACATCAGGCAAGGTAGATATTTTTGGTTGGATTCCTCCCCAAATGTGGCTGTGCTTCAACACAAAAATAAAACTTTATTTTCATGCCGCTCTCAAAGCGGCTCATGATGTTTCTAAGGAAAAGAAGTCACGTGCAATTGTGAAACCACATGTTCTGGAAAATAGTCAAAAGACTTCTAGGTTGGATCAGAGAGGGAATATTGAAACTCTCTGGGGAGTTCCTGTCGTGGCTCAGTGGAAACACATCCGACTAGTATCCATGAGGATGTGGGTTCGATCCCTGGCCTCGCTCGGCGGGTCAAGGATCTGGCAGTGTCATGAACTGTGGTGTAGGTCACAGACATGGCTCGGATCTGTCATTGCTGTGGCTGTGGTGTAGGCCAGGGGCTGTAGCTCCGATCTGACCCCTAGCCTGGGGACCTCCATATGCCAAGGGTGTGGCCCTACAAAACCTAAAAAGAAAAAAGAAAAGAAAAGAAACTGTATCTGTCATAGAAAGTCATCTATTCCAGAATCACCAGCACTTACTTCTTTTAACCATTTGGTCATGGAAGAATTGGCTAACGAGCCTTTTCCCTGGAAGACATTTACCGACATCTTTCAATGCATCTAGCTCTTGGTTTCCGTCCATTAGATCCATACTGATACAAGAGAACTCCTGTTTTGTGAGTCCCTTCTGGAACCTCAAAGGCCACTGACATCCTCAAAATTGTTAAAAAGTTCCTTTGCCAAACAAGGGTATGACTTGGACACAAAATCTTGGTATCGTACTTGTTGAGCCGATGAAGCACATGTTATGCTTGGCATGAAACCACCTGGTTTTTCGCTTCTTTGGTAAATAAAGACGCACAACATACCATCATGTCTCATTGCTTTTGACATTGGCATGTGCTTCCATCTAAGACTTGGCCAACGATTTTGAAATCATGGCTGCGGCTGTGGAAAATGTGTCAATTTCATGAGCATCAGAGCCTTGAATTATCCACTAACTATGTATAAGGAAGAAGAGATACTATTCAAGAGATTTGTCAAGGAAGTGGAGGAGAATATGACATTCTTCTTTTGTCCATATAAATTCAGTGACTCCCCAGATGTCAAGTCTTGGAGCATTTGCTTGAAATGCCGGCAGAAGTTATGTGGTGTTGTTTGCTTGTTTGCAACTGAGAAGAAAGAAAAGCTTTCTCTCAGAACATAGAGGAGATTATTCATGGGCTTGACTTACTGGGCAGATCATTTTTTTCCCCTAATAACAGTATCAGTTCTTCCCATTCAAGGCCCTGCAATCATCACACGGCTGCTACAACTCTGGAAGAAGAGAATGAGGGCAGCCAATTATGTAATCTTTCCAGTTCTGGAGGATGGGCTTCTGTAGGTGGACGTCAACAGGGCCACAACCAACCAATGTCTTTGAAAAGAGAGAATCTCTTGTGCAGTTGTTAGCCTCCACAATGGCTCTCCACGTGTGTCACCTCATAGTTTTCATGCCCCCCGTGCAGCCCCTCCTACAATAAGTTAGGGTGATCCAAACACAATACTACAGACATGTCAGTGAGTCATTTCTGGGGCTAGGTCATAAAAGAAATTTGGCTTCCTTATTTATTTATGTTGATTCTTAGCTTCCCTTCCTTCCTTCCTTCCTTTCTCTCTTTTTCCTTCCTTCCTTCCTTCTTTCTTTCTTTCCTTTTTTTCTTTCCTTTTTTCTTTGTTCCCAGGCTAGGGGTTGAATTGGAGCTACACTTGCCAAGCTACATCACAGCTCACGGCGCCGCTGGATCCTTCACCCACTGAGCGAGGCCAGGGATTGACCCAGCATCCTCACGGATCCTAGTCAGCTTTGTTACCACTGAGCCATGACAGGAAGTCCTTAGCTTTCATTTCTAAGTGTACTATTTCGTAAAATTATACACCCAATCAGGAGGCGCATGTTTTCTGAGCCCTAGAATCCCCTGGATACCTGGAATGCCCCGGAAGGAAATCAGTAACCAGTAAAGGGGTTTGGAAAAGACAAAAGGTGGCTTCAGCAAGTGACTACGCTTGGAGAGGCTGTCTAGCAGCACAGCATTGTGGGAATTTCCTCTGTCTGCCCAATTCTGCCTGTCTCTCTGTTTGCGAGAAAATCTATTTAAAAAGAATCACTGAGAGTAAACTTTAGGGTCAGGATTTTAGAAGTCTACTTCTAGTGTAAGACATGAACAAATTTTGTCTAGGTATCAGGAAAAGAATTTTTACTCTTTCTCCTAGACTGAAAGGTATTTAGATATATTCAAGCTGCTCATTTTCCTTTCCTTTATTAATCAGCAAGGACGTCCACACAGCTTCATTAATTTGTGATCTAGTGAGACTTTTCTACCTCTAACTTCCCTGATGGAAGAGAATGAAACAAAAAGGACCTGTTTGATCTAGGCTTCTCCCACAGATTTAAAAGATGGCCCTTGAAGAACATTAAAGATACTGATTTTTACTGCTGTCATTTGAGTTTGTTGTGAAACATATTAACCAGAAATGGAGGCATTAAAATGCAGATGTTGTATGACCACTTGCTAAACCATTAATCATGAAGGCATGCTGTCACTCTCTTTACCTTCTTTTTTTTTGGCTTTTTGTCTTTTTAGGGCCGTACCCGCAGCACAGGGAGGTTCCCAGGCTAGGGGTCTAACCTGAGCTGTAGCCGCCAGCCTACACCACAGCCACAGCCACAGCCACGCCAGATCTGAGCTGTGTCTGCAACCTACACCACAGCTCACAGCAATGCCGGATCCCCAACCCACTGAGCAAGGCCGGGGATCAAACCCGCAACCCCATGGTTCCTAGTCAGATTTGTTTCTGCTGCGCCACAACGGGAACTCCGCTCTCTTTTAATTCTAAATAACACCAAAACTCAGTAGTCCCAACCAAAGGTGTGCGATGTCCTGAAGCTAAAATCACAGCGTCCCCTGAGGGGCTGTCAGAAAACGTGACTGAAATGATAAATAGCTTTGTCACCCTCACTCGTTTGGGACCCATCCTCATTCTTCTCCGTCTGGGTTGGAGTCTTGGTGAGTTTTCCTGGTACAACATTCTGGAGTCTGTCAGTCATTGATTCCCAGTAGAATCCTCAGAAACAAAAAGAATCATGGAGCACAAGTGTATTAGCTTCCTACTGCTGCTGTCACAAGTTGCCACGAGGTACCACAAACTCAGGGCTTTACAACAACCATTGCCTGACTGCTCTGGAGAACTCGCTGGACTGAAATCGTGGCGTCCACCAGGCCCTGCTGCTTCTTGGACTCTGCAGTGGACGGTCCGCTTCCTTGCCTTTTTCGGTTTCTAGAGGCCACTGTATTCCTGGCCTCATGACCCCCCCCTTCTCCACTTGCAAAGCCAGCAACCGTGAGGCGTGGCCTCACACCTCGACTCTCCCTCCTTCTTCTGTAGTCGCATCTCCCCCGACTCTCCTTCTGCTTCCCTCTTCCACTTTTAAGCACTCTTGTGATTACTTTGAGCGATTTCAATAACCCAGGATCCTCCCCGTCTCAAAACCCTTGACTTAATCACATCTGCAAAGGTAACACACTCACAGTTCTAGCGATCAGGGTGTGGGCATCTTTGGGGACCATTTTTCTACCCACCGCAACAGAGTTCAGGGTGTCTAAAATCACATTCCAACATTCATTTAGGACACAGTGCCTTCCTCCTCCTGAAAATCTGTTTTATAAGAAGCAGATGAATCCCCAGGCCTGCACCTACCAAACGACCACATACAGATACGACACACGGCTGAAGCTATACTTAAACAGAACGTGGCTGCCAATGGCACTTCCTTTGCAGCGAACCTCCCTCTAATCTGACCATTAGAAAAAAGAGCAGAGAGTTCCCTGGCTCAGCAGGTTAAACATCCAGCATTGTCACTGCTGTGGCACAGGTTTAAGCCCCAGCCCTGGAAATTTTCCGCATGCTTCGGGTGTGGCCAAAAAAAAAAAAAAAAAAAAATCAGGGATGCACAATCCTTAAAGCAGCTCTCTTTGGAGAGGGATCATGCATTTCACTGTGGTATTATCATCGCTGTCTTTAAGATTCTGTTGCAATCTCAAGCATTAGTCCTATAAGTGTTACTGTTATATTTAGAAACTTGATCCAGAGGGAAGAAGAAATATATGTTTTCAATTTGCTACACTTGAAAGAAATTAATTGGTAGGGTGGCCAAGATTTCTTTCCATTTGGCATTATTCTAGTCTCTCCCCCAGAGGCAGGCACATCATAGACCCACATTTTGGGTTATGCCAACCTTTTTCTTCCCAATAGTCATTATTTATAGATTTGGCCAAGTGATATATTTCTTAACCATGTCCTTTTCCTGTGAATATTTATAATATTTTAATATGCAAATTCATGTGTTCTTATTTGCATGATATGTAATTAGTATGCTATAAGATTAGAGTGGTTGCATAACTCTGCCAGTATGGTATTTGTTCATTAATCATATATAACATGAAATTATAAAATTACATATTTGAAATTATATATATGAATTACATATATTATATATTTGAAATCATGTAATTATATATTTGAAGTATATATGAGATTCATTCAATTTTAGTCATAGTAAGAAAAGCAAATGAATGAAATAGCTACCAATACAAAGGACACTTGTTTAACCAGCCAAAAGTGTCTGTTACATATACAGCCCATATGTGAATTTAATATACCTGAAAATGCTACCTGGAATTCCAAAGATGAAATAAGATGAAACAGTGTGCTTTTGGACTTCCCAGATAAAAATCAGGGCAAAAGTGAGTCATGGAAGATTTATTTCTCTGCTGGGCAAATGGCACAGATTTCCTTTTGATGGTCAACTGTTTCCAACACAGTTAGAAGGGTTCCTGGTGTTGCAAACTCCACCCTTGATCACAGACACAAAGTTCCAATCAGGATAAATGGAAGACATGTGCAGCGCACATTTTTATTCCTATAAAAGTATCTTGGACAAATGAGAAGGAAAGCGTGTTTTTTTTTTTTTTTTTCAAACCCAACAGGTGGTTTCAGTTACTCAATATGTTTGTCTAATTGCTCAAATGTTACCTACGTAATATTGAGAGCAGATTTTTTTTTGTAAAGTTTCTTAAGCAGCTTCTGAATGTTGCCCGCATCCTCCTTAGCATAACTCCCCTTTTTCTGCATGCAAAAGCTGAAATATGCCATGTTCTTGTTTGACCCTTTGCCATCCAGTCTCAAGAAGCTGGAGCTGACAAGCAGGGTATTTAAAAAAAAAAAAAAAATGGGCAGGGGGCTGCCACCAGCTGTTGCTAATAAAACAACTGCAGCCCCTGCATTGGTAGCTTCCTCTTCTAACTTCACATCCCCGCAGTGCTGGCAGTAATGGGGGGCGGGGGAGGAGGTTATAGGGGCATTCCTCTCTCAAGAGAGACAATAAGAATATTAATATTAATGCAATATCTGTTCCTTCAGATGGGAATGGATAAGATGAAATGATTTAAAGAAGGCTTGATCAATCATCCCATTTCTTGGCAAGAAAATGATGCCTCTGCATTTAAGAGAGAACGTCTGGGGGGGAATCACCGTGGTGAAAAGTATTGGGTGGTTGGCAACCCCCAGAATTCCCCGTCTTGATAAAGTTAGATTCCACCCCCCTCCCCAACGCCCCCAACCTTTGGGACTTTTGGCCCAGCTGGGGGCAAAGCAAAACTTTGAAATGCTTCACTTGAAAATAGGAGCTTACATTTCAGCACTCTCTGTGACCCTGCTGCTTCCTGATTTATTAGCAGAGCCTAAGAAGGCATCTGCGGGGAGCTGGTCAACTTGTCTGATTCTGAAGAAAGGGTGGCCACCCCGGGAGCCTTTTTGACACTGTGACCCCACATCTGGCCCACGAAGCTCTTTCTGCTCCCACAGCAGCTTGAGACGTGTCTGCAAGGCAGAGCCCCTTGGAGCAATGTGGACAGTGAGTCTGGGAGAGCCTAGAGGTTGCTACTGGCTTATTATGACCCGGGCAGCAGCCAGGCTGCGGCACAAAAGGATCGTGCACATGGTAGAGAGACACGGGTTTCTGAAGGCATTCTATCTTTCAAGGTTTTGCTATTGAAAGTACAAATGGAGCCTGTGTAGGAGACAAAGATGTGTGGCCTCAGGGAAGGGGGGACACCCCCCTCCTTTCCTGTTCTCTCTCTCTGAATAGTGATGACCCACCATGGAGACGTTTGTGACCTGCATCCCCTCGCCAGATGCCAGACGGCCATTAGTTAACCAGTGACATGTCTGCCACCGTCCACTCTCCCAGCTTTGGGAGTTGGAACCTGAGGGTACAAAGTGGGGCTCATTGAGACAGAAATCAGCACAGGAAAGAGATCTGGAGGATTACAGAAAGGCAAAGGTACCCAACACCAAGTCAGAATAAAGAGGAAGGAGGTATTCAAAAAGCGTTTTGGGGAGTTCCCGTTGTGGCTTGGCGGTAATGAACCTGACGAGCATCCATGAGGATGCTGATGTGATCCCCGGCCTCGCTCAGTGGATTAAGGATCTGGCATTGCCATGAGCTTCGGTGTAGGTCGCAGACGTGGCGGGAGCTGGTGTTGCTGTGACTATGGCGTAGGCCGGCAGATGCAGCTCCGATGCGACCCCTAGTCTGGGAACTTCCATATGCCTCAGATGCAGCCCTAAAAAGCAAAAAAAAAAAAAAAAAAAAGGTTTAATAGGAGGTTTAAAGATCACAGTCACATCCTAAGAGACACACTCCATCTTCCCCAAGAGCATTCCCTCGCACAGAATTCATTCTCCAGTCTTTATATTTGTAATAATTTAACAGTAACCCCCCCAACACCTTTGGTACCTTTAATTCAATGAGGTTGATCCTGGGTCTGCCCCCTGGCAGAACCACCTGGGAATAACTCTAGCAGTTATAACTGTTCCCAGCGCTCTCTTTTTCTCTTATTTTCTCTTATTCCTTACTTTCTTAATATGCTATTCTTTGATGCCATACTCTGCTAAAGTATTTAAAACATCACTAATATCACCCAAAGGGCATGTTTGTGGGGGCCACGCCCCAAGCATGCAGAAGTTCCCAGGCCAGGGATCGAACCCGAGCCACGGCAGTGACAGCACTGGATCTTTAACCCCTAGGCCACCAGGGAACGCTAAAGAGCACTTTTATATGCATGTTCTATATGTATGATATATGCAAATGTCGTGCGATGTGACATTTCTTGTTCAAAGGGAATTTCCTTGTTTTCTCCATTCGAATATAAACTCCATAATGTCACTGAGTTCCCAGTGCTTAGAACTGTAGCTGGCATTTAGGTGCTTAATAAATACTTGTGGACTCAATGAAGTAAAGAGTGAATCTGACTCTATTTTCCACCGTCTAAGAGCACAGAGCCTAAGAAAGTGCTACAAATATGACCAAAAGCAGAAGACTGACCTATAACCAGGCAGTGAAATACTGGCCAAGTTCCATTTCGTAGGATGACGATTGATTCCATTAACCACTGCTGTTCCATTTTTGGATCACGAGCAGGTGAGATACTTCAAAATCCTTCATGGAAACATGCACCCATACACGTGGTTTCTAAAGAAACACTAGTCTACTCTTTAGTTCATTATGTTATTGCTATGGAAACAGCAACATTTTAAAGAACACTGGAACTTTCCAAATACAGTATTTATTCTTCTTGTACCAGCAAAATAATGTTTCGCCTAAGAACTTGTTAGGTGGCCTGCAGCTAAATATAAAGAGACAGATTCGCATCATGTGTAAGTCTATGGGAAAATTTGGACACCAGCTTTTCCAGATACATTTTAAAATAAACTCAGTGCAAAACTCTAGACATAATTGGGGCCTTCAATAAAACACTTAATATGTTAGATTTGGGGGGTTTTTTTTTAGTTAGGAAAAAACCATTTATATTTGAACTCCAGAAACCCCTCTGCAGGATTGCAAGCTGGCATCACAACTTCTCTTGTTAGTTTTGTCTGTAACTTCACCTATACCTCTGTCATGCTCAGCTGTCTCACGTGGCCCTGGCTTTCCCAGACTGGCATCAAGCTTTAAGCAAAAGATAATGAGAAAAAGCCTAACCCATATTTAAGCTCTAATAGCACCAAAGAAGAGGAAACAAGTCGGATTAGATAAGTGTCATCAAAGGTCATTGAACTCAAGTTCACATACATGGAAGTTCAGTAAGTGCCAGATGACAATATCCACTTGTACCATTTCACCTTCCTGACTGATTTGTTTCTAAAGTGAACCTAGATAGACGCATTTTGAAAATACCTTTGCTGGTTTAAAAAAAAAAGGAGAAGCAATTTGTTAAGATGAACAATCCTCAAATCCGACTAGGAACCATGAGGTTGCGGGTTCGGTCCCTGCCCTTGCTCAGTGGTTAACGATCCGGCGTTGCCGTGAACTGTGGTGTAGGTTGCAGATGCGGCTCAGATCCCGTGTTGCTGTGGCTCTGGCGTAGGCTGGTGGCTACAGCTCTGATTCGACCCCTAGCCTGGGAACCTGCATATGCTGCGGGAGTGGCCCAAAGAAATAGCAAAAAGACAAAAAAAAAAAAAGATGAACAATCCTAGCATTAGAGCGAAGAGAATTTCTAGCTCATCTTATGTGCGAGATTGATAGCTTTTTGGTTGGTTGGTTGGTTGGCTGGTTTTGGCCATGTCTGCAGAACACAGAAGTTCCCAGGGCCAAAGATGGAACCAGAGTCACAGTAGTGACGATGCTGAGTCCTTAACTGCTAGGCCACCAGGGAACTCTAAAATTGATAGCCTTTTTTTTTTGGGGGGGGGGGGTCTTTTTAGAGCTGCACCCTCGGCATATGGAGGCATTCGACCCCAGACTAGGGGTCCAATCAGAGCTGTAGCTGCCGGCCTACACCATAGCCCCAGCAACTCGGGATCCGAGCCACATCTTCAACCTACATCACAGTTCATGGCAACGCTGGATCCTTAACCCACTGAGCAAAGCCAGGGATTGGACCCTCGTCCTCATGGATACTTGTCAGGTTCATTAACCACTGAGCCACAACGGGAACTCTGACATTTTTTGCTGTTGTTGTTCAAATAAGTTATCCAAGAGCAGAGGTGGTAACACCCCACTTCTTTCCTAGGATGAAAGACTACAGACTGGAAGTAGGGGGCGAGACTAGGTTTGGACTCTGCCTTTGCCACTTGCGAGCTGTGTGTCCCTGAGCAGATGACCCCTCCCTCAGCCTCACTCAGCACCCCAATTTAGCAGGTTACCCAAATAAGGACACTCCTAAAGAACCTAAACCAGGTCTCAGGAAACAGTAATTCTCTTCTTGTCCTTGATAATGTAAAATAACCATCGCATTTCTCTTTATTTTTATAGGCCTCTTAAAGTCCAAGTGTCTTTAAAGCTTCTGGCAGTTGAAAGATGTTAGAGTCATGTTCCCAGGGACAAAGTTCCCTTAAACTGAACATGTCTCCCGCTAGAAAATTCATTCAGATGAAAGATAAACACACATTTGACAAAATATATTGCTCACATTATTACAATTGATAGTTAAGTATCAGCTTCTATGCAAGAGCTCAAGGGGCTTTGAAAATAAAGAAATACTTGCAATGCATATAGATACAATTGCCTATTGTATTTTACTTTAGGTAAACCAATAATAACAAATCAAGTGACTGGAAAGTATGTAGATATACGTGTGTGTGTGTGTGTAGGTCACTTTGCTGTGCAATAGAAAATTGACGGAACACTGTAAAATACTATAATGAAAAAAATAAAAATAAAAAAAAATCAAGTGATTTGCACACGGTTTTATACTACTTGGCTTGCAAAGCATGAGAAAGTACAAAACTTGGGTATTCATTCTACCTACTGCACGAATGGCACATATGTGCTGTACGTTCTCCACTCTCTTCTGCAACCTTAGCAGCCATCATATACTGGCCACGATGCTGTTTCACACTGATGTTCAGAATCGTTAACACAACACTCCAAGCAGCCACCTTCAAGCAGGCAGAATTGGCTTCTTCTTCTTTTTTTTTTTTTTTCCCCTAGGGCCACACCCATTGCACATGGAGGTTCCCAGGTTAGGGGTGCAATCAGAGCTGTAGCTGCTGGCCTACACCAGGGCCACAGCAATGCAGGATCTGAGCCTCGTCTTCGACATACTCCATAGCTCACAGCAACGCCAGATCCTTAATCCACCAAGCAAGGCCAGGGATCGAACCTGCGTCCTCATGGATGCTAGTCAGATTCATTTCTGCTCAGCCATGACAGGAACTCCTAGAATTGGTTTTTTAGTTTAAGTCTATTTGCCTTCCTTGAGTTAGGCTGGTTTTCATGTGTGGTCTCCATCAGGAACGAACCCACATTAGGGAGCAGAGAGCTTCATTTGCATATGCTTCCTTGCTACTATATATATATATTTTTTTGGGGGGGGGCGGCGCACCTGCAGCATATGGAGTTTCCCAGGCTAGGGGTCTAATTGGAGCTGTAGCCACCGGCCTACACCACAGCCACAGCAATGCCAGATCTGAGTCGCGTCTGTGACCTGCACCGTAGCTCACGGCAACGCCAGATCCTTAACCCACTGAGCAAGGCCAGGGATCGAACCTACAACCTCATGGTTCCTAGTCGGATTCGTTTCCGCTGCACCACGACGGGAACCCTGTTGCTACTATTTTTTAATGTTCACTAAAACATATCCTTGAACATTTACTTATTTGTCAGTTTTGTATTTTTCGACTTTTTAGGGCCGCACCTGCAACATATGGCTCGGGGTTGAATGGGAAATGCAGCTGCCAGCCTACACCACAGCCACAGCAAAACCAGATTCAAGCCACATCTGTGGTCCATCCCACAGCTCACGGCAACATCGGAGCCTTAACCCACTGAGCGAGGCCAGGGATCGAACCTATGTCCTCATGGATATGAGCTGGATTCATTTCCACTTCACCACAATGGGAACTCCCTTATTTATCAGTTTTAATTGGACCCGGCACAGTGAAATTCCCACTATGGAGAAAGAAAATGAGCTGAAAATCCTCCGTCTCTTATTCAGAGAAAAGGGTATCTCTCCATAACCAACAAGGACCTACTGTAGAGCATAGGCAACCACTCTTGATATTTTGTAATAACCCTATATGGGAAAAGAATCTGAAAAATATATATATGTATGTATAGCTGAATCACTCTTCTGTACTCCTGAAACTAATACAACCCTGTAAGTGAACTATACTTTAATTAAAAAAAAAACAAAAAAACAGTACCCAGTTCTCAAGACCTTCCTCAAACCCACCACTGGCCCCAAGTTTTTCTTTACCGCGTTCGCCTACAGATCCCTGATCCTTCAGCCTGCTCCGTGTCCTGGCTTCGTGGTGTTTCTTCTTTCTGCCTTCTGTCTTTCATGTTTCCTTTTCCTGCATCTTCCCAGACTCAGATTTTTAGAGGCCATCGCCGTCCTGTCTGGTTCCACCGCAAGTGCCTGATGCCCGTTTCCGCCCGGGCCTCAGGACGGCGCAGCAATTCTCTGTGACCACGGCTGGCCCCTTCCCCATCCGCTGCATCAGCGCTTCCAAATCTTCCTCCGTCTTCTCAGCCTCCCCCCGGACTCCTCTGACTCAACAGAAGCCCAACCTGCCACAGAGAACACAGACTGCCCCTAGGCAGGGACGCCCAGCTCCCCTGAGCTCTGCCATGAACCTCTGCACATGCTTGTTCCTGGCTCCGCCTCCCCTTTTCTGCGCAAGCTCCCTCCCCTTGGCCCCGCCCCCCGCCCCTGATCCAGGCTCTAGGACATTGTTCTCCCACCCTTCCCCCAACGCACCTTTACTTTTTCTTTTTTTTTTTTGGACAAACGCCTCTGAACCTAGAAATGAGCTCAAGAGTATTCCTCACCGAACATAAACAAGCGAGGAAGCAAGCAACAACAAGGCACTTTCTTTGAACTTGAGTCTGACCCTTGGGCTTCGCTCCCACCTCTGGGTTTTCTCTTCCTGCTGCCCCTGCCTGGGGTAAAATCCTATCTATTTGTGTACATCCAAATCCTGCCCATTCCTGAAGACCCAAACCAAATGCACCTCCCCTCGTTGTATCCCCGGAGGCGAAGAGTGACTTGCTTCCTTGGACTTGCTTATGGCCCTGGGTCTCTCTCACCAAGATCACCGCCTCTCTGTGTTGTAATGGTATCTGCCTGCTCTCATAACTACGGGAAGCTAAATCAGATCGGAATCTGCGTCTGACTTATCTTTGCAGCCCCCGACGTGCCCCCACGCCTGTCTACTGCAGGTTCTTAGTCACTGCCTAAATTTTAGAGTGATGAGGAAGTTGAGCAGGAGGCTTCTAGAGCACAAAGCTGGTCAATGGCAAAGTTGGCCCTAATTTTGGTTCTGTTTCAACTCCTTGTACAAGTCTATGTTCTTAAAAACTTCGCTACAACTAGATCAAAAGTATATCACCTTTGGGGTCTGTGGCAAGTTTCTTTAAATGTCTATTTTCCAAAGGCTTTTCAAATGTTTTTATTTCACATTGCATGTAGCAGGAACTAAACACACATTGAATGGATGAATAAATGAACACATTTTGGATGACAACAGCTGTAAAACTCAAATCTGCTAAGGGCAGAACGATCGGAAGTGTTTGGGCCAGGGGGAACCCCACCACGCCGTGGAGACAAGACTGCTTATTAAAGAGGAGAGTTGCGAGTTGCCCGGCTGTAAGGTTCCATCCTTTTTTTTAGGGCTGCACTTGTGGCATATGGAAATTCTCAGGCTAGGGGTTGACTCAGAGCTATAGCAGCAGGCCTACACCACACTTCACTGCAACCCCGGATCTTTAACCCACTGCGCGAGGCCAGGGTTCGAAACCCACATCCTCGTGGATACTAGTCGTATTCTTAACCCTCTGAGCCACAATGGGAACTCCAAGATGCCATTCTTTTTGTTGTGCTGCATTTCCACATCTAGGACTTTGATGATTTAACATATTTTTGAAATTACAATGTAAGTGTCACTTGTCTTCTGAATTTGGTTGTCAAATTCTGATCCTTAAGGTCTAAGACAAAACGATTACCCAACAAAGAAAAGTATTAGCAGATAATTTGCTTTCTGCTCCTACATTTCAGACTGAAGTGGCATCTTCAATGTGGAGCCAGGAGAGCAGCTCCAGACAGGTAAAGAAAACCGGTCAAGACCCTTTTACTATCCACTTTCTGGAAGCCTCGGTGGATATAAACTTCAGTATGGGTATAGTTGGAGACATCTCTGCTGAAGAGAATCTGGGCACCTTTGATGCTTTCCAGGTTATTTACGGTAATTGATGTTCAGCTGCCTCTAAGTTGTATTATATTTGACAATGATAGGATTATGTAAAAACTGCATGGCACCACAGGTATTTGGGGGAGGGTACAACCCTGGGATAATAAGCAGTTTGCAAAGGCTGAGGAATGCATGCTTTGCTGTGGATGGTACACGTTGTGATCCTGAATAAGGCTGGTTGAAACATTCCCTCAGACGAAAAAGGAGAGCCTCTTTTCTGGTTTTCTTGGTGTATGTGTGTGTATATCTATCATAGATTTTTGTTTTGTAGTTACTATGAGGTTTTTCCATAGGAGTCTCGATATGAGTCTTAAGTGGCTGAGCTCTGAATTTCAAGTGCACTTTCGATACCCTGCTTTTGTTCCCTCCTCCCCTCCCAAGGACTGCTTTCCACATCACCTCTTCCATCTGTTTTGTGTATCCCTTGCCTGCTTATTGTGGATACAAGTGGATTTGTTACTTTTGTCTTTTAACCTCCCTACTAGCTTTGTGGGTGGGTGACTTCCTACACCTGTGAGCTCTCCCATATTGTAATTTTCTGGTTGCACACTGTGGCCTTTTTCTCTTCCGCCTAGGGAAGTGCCTCTAGCGTCTGCTCTAAAGCTGGTTTGGTGGTGCTGAATCCAAAGAGTGTAAGAAGTCTATTGCACCTGAAAAGAGAGAGAGAGGAGTTCAGTGGCAGCCAAGAGAAGGAGAGGGTGAGCCCTCAGCAGAATTGCCAGCAGTTGCCTCACTGCACAGGCTCTGAATAGAGCGGTCACCTAAGGGTAAACTTAATGACGGAGCACAGTTAGGTAGGACTAGGAAAGGCTGGAGGTCTTTGATTTTCATTCCTCACTGCAAGTCAGGAGCTCTTGTTTCATGTCTGTGGGAAGGAACCATAGGATTGAATATGGGAGATTAAAATACATCATAATTGCTTTCGTCAAATGAACAGATTTTATATCGAAGAGGATCTGTAGGCACAATTTAAAGAAGGTGTCGTATGGAAATGAAGTATCAGTTACAACTCCAGTTCCCAGCTACCTTATCCAACTTGTCTCCCCCAAGAAGGATATTTTAATCTCTAATTTATTAAAAGATGAAATGTTAGAATGCTGCTGGATAGATTGAAATCATTTGTCAGATCACGAAGTCCTCATAACATTTCTCAGCCTTAATAACACATCTGCTCTTAGAATGTGGTCTCTTGATAATAGCTGTCTGAAAGTGTCTGAATTTAGGGATTATTTGAGACAACAGATTTCCTTCTATTTGGAATTGAATGAGGCATCTGCTCCCTCACCGTCAGCTTTGTGTGACAGTCTCAAGGCATTCATAAAAGGGCAGATCATTTTGAACATTATGGGGAGGGGAAAAAAAAAAAGACCTCTGTTGACAATATGAGATTTGGAAAGAGGAATTAAAAAAGCTGTAAAGGTAGTATTTTATGTTTAGAAATATCATTCCCTGGTTCCTCTTCCAATCTTGGGGGAACAAAGTGGCTAGAACTGGAGGAGTAATACAGTCTTCCAAAATCAGTGATGTAATGATGCCTTTGATAGAACGCTAAGTAGAGATTCACAAAATTTTATCTGATTTGATTCAGCACAACCAACAGAACTCAGTGGCAATGGACGACCATAATCATTCCAAAGACCAGATGCCGAATTAAAGGTCCAACTGCAAGAGGAGATGCAACAGAATGAAAAACAATATGTAAAAATTACCTTCTCCATTTTACTTCCAAGGGAGACAATTCCCAAAGAAAGAACCTCAACACAGCTTGTATGCAACCTCAAGGGTGAACTAGACATACAAAGAATTATAGGCCAAGAACCCAAACATCTTTGAAGGTGCCTGACTGACAAGGAAGAAACCATTACCAGCTTCTTGACTGCATTTCTTTATAAAAATGATCATGTGTGGTCGGGCGAGTTTATTTTCAAATGATAGTGTTGCCCTTTTGTTTCCACACACACCCACAAAAATATTCCTTACATTTAAAACGAAGTAAAAGAAAAAATTTAGCGAAGTTTCCTGATATTTGCATATTGTCATCTTACAGATAGCTCTACAGATGGCATTAATGAATATATAACAACAATGAGATAATATTTTTTCTTTCAAAAACCACGCTCTTCCTGTGAGTCAGGCCATATTACATGGACATGTACAAACATATGTATGTGTTTTGAACAGAGCTCAATTCTCAGACTGTATGGACTGGATGAACATGATTGTTACACTGAAGCATAAAAATGGGGCCCCGCCTGAAAAAATACAACTATCCGATCACTTGCCATACAGGACCACACCTAATAATCTGGAATAACTAACGGTGCTAGAAACGCCACTGCAGCTGCCTTTGTTTTGCAAGGTGTCCTTATTCGAGGTGTCTTTCTGTTACTTTGGACACCCCTGATTAGTCTCCCTTTGGGAACTTTTTCTGCCTTTGGATTTTCTGCCATCCTATTATTCCATGGTTATCTCTTAGATAACTCTTTCTCTAAATTCAGATGGTCTTCTCCAGAGGGGTTCTCAGGGGGTTGGAGGGTCTGGAACCACATCCTGGGCAGAACTTGGAAATGTGTGTGGCCTTTTCCTGTTGCCCAGTGAAGTGCCACTGGCATTTAATGGGAAGGAAGCAGGAGGCGGGGGGGGGGGGAGGGGAGAGACAGCATCAAGGATGCTACTTTTCTGGGATACACAGAACAGTTCCATTGGACAAAAGCTTGTTATGCCAAAGTGCTAATAGCACCGCGCTTTGGGGCAATACTCAGCGGAAAAACAAAATCCTTGACATTTCATAGATTATTTCTGAGCCCCTATCCTTGAGCCCTTTGCTTCACCAGGGGTCAGATCTCCCACCTACACACAAGACCACCCCCCCAAGACCGTCTCTCCTACTTCCACCCCTCAGGGTTCCTCCAGACCCTCCAGGCCAGGCACTGTCAAAGATGCCCTCATGGGCAGTTCCAACTAAGATCACTCAGGAGCCTGGCAGAAGGGCAGATGGCTGATCTTTCTTGCTTCTCTTTTCTTCTTACATCCAAATGATTTATTTTTTATTTTTTTATTTTTATGTTTTGTTTTTTAGGGCCACCCCTGCAGCCTATCAAAGTTCTCAGGCTAGGGGTTGCATTGGAGCTAAAGCTGTCAGCCTACACCACAGCCACAGCAACAGTGGATTCAAGCCGCAACTGCAACCTATCCCACAGCTCACAGCAATGCTGGATCCTTAACCCACTGAGCAAGGCCAGGGATTGAAGGCCACATCCTCATGGATACTAGTCAGGTTCTTAACACCTGAGCCACAGTGGGAACTCCTATAGGGTCATTTGGAAATTGTCCTCTTCTGGGGCCACAGCAATCCCCAAGCAGACACCTCTGTTTTCCCCATGTCTGAACTAACTGGCTTCCCCAAGGCAATCCCTTCACCATCCATCCTACCCACTAACGCTACAACTATTTTTAAGGACCACTTCCTCGCCACCATTTTTGATCATCCATTATGACACATCTTGTCTATTAGTTCTCATTATGACACGCTTCATCCTGCCCTCAATCGCTGTCATAACTCTCCCCCCTTTGCTTTTTGTTATTTTTTCTAATATTTGTTTTTTTTTCTTTTTTTAGTTCATGATTTTTATTTTTTCCCATGATACTTGATTTACAGTATTCTGTCAACTTCTACTGTACAGCAAAGTGACCCAGTCACACACACATATACACATTCTTTTTCTCACATTATCCCCCATCATGTTCCATCCCAAGTGACTGGATAGAGTTTCCTGAGCTACACAGAGGGATCTCATGGCTTGTCCACTCCAAATGCCATAGTCTGTATCTATTAACCCCAGACTCCCAGTCCGTCCCACTCCCTCCCCCTTGAACAGACTTATGGTTGCTCCTTTTCTTTTTTTAAAAAATTCTGTTGGGGTTTAGTTGATTTACAGTGTTGCGTTCATTTCAGATGTACAGCAAAGTGAATCAGTTATACATACAGCCACTCTTTCTCAGATTCTTTTCCCGTAAGGTCTGTACAGAGTATTGAGTAGACCGCTCCCTTTTTCATCCTGCATCTTTTACTGGCCCCTGGTGTAGACCTTCTGTCATAGCCAAGCTTATCCACTCGGCAGCATAATGTGAATTTTCCCTCCTTCCTTGATACCCTTGTACCTGTCACGAGCGCTGACCCCATCTCCACTCCCTCCTTTACTCACAGACTCAGTAACAGTACAGAGTGGCACCAAATCAGAGCCCAAGAAGAGAGGACAAATCAGTGCTATCAAGCCTATCTTTCTTTATATTTTTGACATTTTGCTCATTATTAATTTCTATATTAGTTGTGATTTTAAAATATTGCATTAAAATATGATTTATCTTGGAGTTCCCACGGTGGCACAGCGGGAATGAACCCAACTAGTATCCATGAGGACACAAGTTCAATCCCCAGCCTCGCTCAGTGGGTTAAGGATCTGGTGTTGCCGTGAGCAGTGGTGTGGGCTGAAGACAAGGCTTGGATCTGGCATTGCTGTGGCTGTGGTGTAGGGCGGCAGCTGTAGCTCCGATTCGACCCCTAGCCTGGGAACTTCCATATGCCATGGGCTGTGGCCCTAAAAAGCAAAAAATAAAGAATAAAAAATTTAAAAAAATTCTTTATCTTGATTACTGAGGTTTTGGTACCCTGTTAAATTTTGCACCAGAGGCCAAGCCCTCACCTGCCTTACCCTCGTCCCAGCTCTGCCGTATGCTTTCCTCTCCCCCACCCTGCTCCTGCAAGGGCAACTCTGATGAAGACTTTCAGTGCTGACAGGCCCTGTGACCTTGGCTGCGGTCAAGTGCACAGTGCTCATATGCTGCCATGGGGGAGCTCTTGCCATCTGCATATTTGGGGAACTTTGTCCCCCTCTCGGATCAAGGCTCATATGCTGTGCTCTTCACAGGGCTAAATACCCAGCCCTCCCCTCAGTGGACGCTTAGTAAAGACCCATGAGAGGAGTTCCCGTCGTGGCTCAGTGGGTTAAGAACCTGACTAGTATCCATGAGGATGCAGGTTTAATCCCAGGCCTTGCTCAGTGGGTTAAGGATCCAGCTTCGATGCGAGCTGTGGTATAGGTCGCAGATGCAGCTGGGATCTGGTGTTGCTGTGGCTGTGGTGTAGGCCGGCAGCTGCAGCTCCCATTCCACCATGATTCTGAGAACGTCCCTATACTGCAGGTGCAGCCATTAAAAAAATTAAAAAGAGACCCATGAACATTCCAGAATATGCGAGCTGGACAGTGATTGAAACTTCAGCTAAGACAGCAAGGTGCAGTCACAGGAATATGGGCCCTAGAGAACATCAGAGAAACAGACCAAAAAATCCTCACCTTCTTCTGCTGTTATGTGTGACTACATGGGGTTGCATCTCATCAAGAATCCTGGAAGAACCCTTTGCCCTAAAGAGCAAAAAGTCAAACGGGCACTGGCACCATTCCTGTGATGTGGGTGCTCGGAGGGGACTCCGAGCAACCCCTGGGTTCTGCTGGGTCCTCTGCCATGCTCACTTCCCAAGCTGCCACTCCCAACTGCTGCAGACACGTGCAGTCGTTTCTCTCCCGGCAAGGAAGCGTCTGGAGCAGCTCCTCCCACATGGCTCTCCAATAACAAGGTTAAGTGTCTCCGAGGCACGTGGCAGAACACACGAATTGCTTCTCCCTACAGAGAGGCGGCGTCCCCGCGGGAGGATCCGCCCCGGAATCTGAGGCCTTGGGCGACACCGTTTGGAAAATGGGTAGAAGCAGAGACTGGGGCTCTTTGGGTTCATGCTTCTAAAAGTTCTGTTCTCTGCCCCTCCTCCCTCCACCCCAACAGCATTTAATTGAGTTTCTGATATTCAGAGAATGGGCAGCTGGGAATCTAGGTCAAACCTGCTTCCGTTCGCTGTGCCTGCTTCTCTCTCTGCCCCCTCCCCTCCCCGGCGCTTTCCTGTCCTTCGCCACCCAGATCTTCTTCCGCACCCCCCGACCTGGGGACACGCTCGCGGTCCAGGAGAGCCACTGAGTAAGTGGGACGGGCGGCAATCGATCATTTTTCTCTCTCTATATGCCTTTTTTATTTTTATTTCTTTTTTCTTTGTCTTTTTGCCTTTTCTAGGGCTGCTCCCGCGGCATATGGAGATTCCCAGGCTAGGGGTCCAATCGGAGCTGTAGCCACTGGCCTACGCCAGAGCCACAGCAAGGCGGGATCCGAGCCGCATCTGCAACCTACACCACAGCTCACGGCAGCGCTGGATCGTTAACCCACTGAGCAAGGCCAGCGATCGAACCCGCAACCTCATGGTTCCTAGTCGGATTCGTTAACCACTGCACCACTACAAGAACTCCTCTATGCCTTTTTTTAGATAGTTTCCATGTATGGATTTTTCTTTTTCTTTTTAGGGCCACTCTAGCAGCATATAGACGTTCCAGGCTAGGGGTCGAATGAGAGCTACAGCTGCCGGCCAACACCACAGCCACAGCGAGGCAGGATCCTTAACCTACCGAGCAGGGACGGGGATGGAACCTGCTCCCTCATGGATGATAGTCGGGTTTGTTACCGCTGAGCCACAGTGGGACTACCAGGTATGATACTTTTAGTGCTGGGGTCAATACATAAATTATGTATGAGGCTGTTCCAGGCACTTTTAAAACACAGTAACTTCTTGAAGATTTGATGATGTTGAACATTAGACAAGTGGCAGTTTAAAAAACAATCTTTTTCAACAACAACAACAACAAAAAAAAAATAGGAAAAGGGACACAAGTAAACATGAATCCTCTGTCCCCATAACATTGGGACCCACCTAACTGCCCAGTTCTGATTTCTTCAAGGGTCCTTTAAGAGGCGTTAAGCTGTCTGTCTTGTGTAAAAGGCAGCAGATTTAGGCGAGCTCCAGCAGGATGTTGGTGAGTCGGGGCTGATATCAGAGAAGGTTCTCTGTGGTCTCTGTATGACCCATTTTCCCTTCTAGCGGGGTCTCTCCCCACCCCCCTCGCCCCCCAGAAGTATTAGCTCATTGGGTCTACTGGCATCAATAGAACTTCTAGCATAAAATAATTTGTAATTAGCTGAACAAAAATTCTATTTTAACAACCTAAATGTCCATCAGCGGATGAATGGATTAAGAAGATGTGGTATATATACCCACTGGAATACTACTCAGCCATAAAAAAGAACAAAATAATGCCATTTGCAGCAACATGGATGGAACTAGAGACTCATACGAAGTGAACTAAGTCAGACAGCGAAAGACAAATACCACACAGTGTCAATTATATGTGGAATCTAAAATATGGCACAAAAGAACCTATCTACAAAACAGCCTCACAGACGTAGAGAACAGACTTGTGGTTGCCAAGGAGGGCGTAGGGAGGGAGTGGGGTGAACTGAGAGTTTGGGGTTGGTTGTTGCAAACTCTCACATTTAGAATGGATGAGAAATGAGGTCCTGCTGTACAGCACAGGGAACTATATTCAGTCTGTTGGGCTAGAACATGATGGAAGATGGTATGAGAAAAAGAATGTATACAGGTATGACTGGGTCGCTGTGCTGTACAGCAGAAATTGGTACAACATTGCAAATCAACTATACTCTATTAAAAAATAAAATGCATTATAAACAAAAAAATAAAAATAAAGAAATAAATGGTAAGCATTCTTGTACCCTCCATAATTGAAAAGCCAAGAGGAAAGGCGTTTGAAAATCAGGACACATCTGTCCAAACACTGTTTTATCTTTTCTGACCACTAGAAGATGCCATTTAAAGAAACTAACGTGAAGCATGGCTAGCAGTTTGACGAGCTCAGATCTTAAAAGAAAACACATGGAAAGTGGTGCCTTTCAGCATGAATAATATGTATATAAAAAAAAGGAAGATGGAACATACAACCCAAGCAGATTACAAAAGAGTTTCAGGGGCGTGGAAGAATAATACAAGGGAGTGTGTCCTGTGGCTGCTACAACCACCAACTTGGTGGCTTCAGATAACGGAAATGTCTTCTCTCATTTCCAGAGGCCCTGAGCCTCCGGCAAGCTTAACACGAGGTAGCATCCTGTTCCAGCCAGGTGAAAATGTCCTCAGCACTGATGCTCCTATCACAGAAGCAGTGTCCCAATTATGAAATAATGGAAATTCTGGGCCTCATGGCAGAGTAGGAAGCCCATGAGTCAAGTTGACCTAGGTGATATGAGCAAATTACTTAATATTTCTAAGGTTTATTTACCTGTATAATACATGCCTAAAAGGATTAGTATGAGAATTAAAATAAATCAAGAATGAGGGCCATGGTAAGTTATAAATAATTTGAGATCACTTTCTCCACATTTAATTTCTTTCTTTCTTTCTTTCTTTTTTTTTTAAGGGCCACACCCATGGCATATGAAAGTTCCCAGGCTAGGGGTCGAACTGGAGTTATAGCTGCTGGCCTACACCACAGCCTCAGCAATGCCAGATCAAAACCACGTCTGCAACCTACCCCACAGCTCACGGCAATGCTGGATCCTGGATCCACTGAGGGAGGTCAGGAATTGAACCCGCATCCTTGTGGGTACTAGTCTGGTTCATTTCCACTGCACCACAATGGGAACTCCATGTCCTCCTTTTTTTTTTAATTTTTTTAAAATTTTTTTGTATTTTCTATGGCCGCACCCACGGCATATGGAGGTTCCCAGGCTAGGGATCTAATCGGAGCTGTAGCTGCCAGCCTTCGCCAGAGCCACAGCAAGGCGGGATCCGAGCCGCGTCTGCAACCTACACCACAGCTCAGGGTAACGCCAGATCCTTAAGCCACTGAGCGAGGCCAGGGATCGAACCTGCAACCTCATGGTTCCTAGTCGGATTCGTTAACCACTGCGCCACGACGGGAACTCCTCCATCTCCTCCTTTAATTTCGATTGTACTTCATACAAGGCAGTCACAGATGGAACAGTGGACTTAGTCCTGGTCACCACATTTTTAAGGAACACAATAAGCAACTAGGTAAAGCCAGAGAAGGATATTAGATTGGTGAGGTAGCTGGAAACTACATCTTATAGTAATGTGGATATCTTGCATTCCTATAACATCTTACAGTGTTCAGAGGGTTTGATCCCCCAAACAGTACTCTCAGGTCAGCCATCAAAGTGAATTTATCATGAATAGTGTTCACGTTTTATACATGAATCTATAAATACCCAGAGAAATTACATGGCCCACCACATGTCACGTGGCTTGTATACACCCAAGACAGGACCCAAACACAAGTTGACTGAGCCCTCACCTAACAATGTATAATCTGGACTAAATGTGGATTTTGCTCAAATCCATAACTCATGTATATTTCTTCTTTATTGCTCTGCTTCCCTGACAAGCCCGGGTAGAAGGAGCTGGGAACTATTGTCTCCAGAAAGACATAACTGCTTTAAAACATTCAAGAGATGGTCTGGGAGTAAAGGGATTAGAACACACCCTCCAACGCACGGGCCCGGGATTCATGGGTGAAGATTACAGCCAGCCAATCTTTCTGGCTCAACATCATAGGGAACTTTGGAACCATTAGAGGTACAGCAACAATAGCCTAAGGTTGAACGAGGTATTTGGGGACGTCTCTGGTGAGATATCTGTAGAACTGGCTCCATTCCATTCTTCCATCATGAAATACATAATTATGGAGCAACACCCTGTGCGGGCATCGCAGGAGACAGGTAATTAAGAGGTTGTCCTAGACACACGGAGATCCCCTCGAATGCCCTGCGCCACTTCAGAAATCATACGTGTGTTTGACATTTTTATTTAAACAGATTTTTAAGACATGTGGGAAAAGGCAACCTGGCATAACGGTGGAGACTTCAACAACTGACAGAGCGATGCTTACACCCACCTAAATGTTGCTTTATTTTTCAATATCGGATGGACATGGGAGCGAGTGGACATGGCCCTGCGAGCACCACGTTCATCTTTCCAAGTGAGAAGCAGCCAGCGAAACGGGGTAGCAGTTGTTGTCTCTTTCTGCATCCTGCTCCTGAAGGACTCATTCTCCTTAGTCTTGAATCATCTAGAATGCTAGCTGTCGCATGGAGGGAGGGCAGGTTGGTGGATCTAATTCACCACGCCTTTGAAATTAAAAAAAAAAAAAAAAGTAACTGCGGGCTATTTTAAAGCGTTTCAATATTTGCATGTCTAATTCCTATAAATTACAAGCATTTATTTCCTGAAACTTGGAAAGATCACTATTTGTCTCAAATTCTACCAGTGACGCCAGCATCACACCAGAACACAGAATTATGGAACATATGAGATCAAAACCTGACAGTCAGTTCTCTGCGATGTGTTAAGCAGAGAAAAAAAAAATTGTACTGCTGTCTAAAAAGCTGGATAATCAGTCTCAAACCTCATATTACAAGATTAAATCGATAAAAGGAAAAAATGGAAAAGGTACATTCAAATCAGAATCTCTGAAGAGAGCCCAAAAAGACATAATAGAGAGTTGAGCAATGAAATGAAAACAAATATTCTCTTCAACCATGACGGAATGTATAATCTGGATTAACTATGGATTTTGCTCAAATCCATAACTCATATATATTTCTCTGAAAAGTACGTGTTGAAGTGTGTTTGGGCATTCAGAAAATGTTATTGTTGCTTCTTAAATAAGAGACAAACTAACGCACTGGATGGCATAAAGGAAATAATATTTTCTATGGTTGAAAGAAAAAAGACAGTGATTATTTTTTTCCAGCAAATTAGTTTTAAAAGCTAGACCTCGTCCACAGACAGTTTCCAGCCCACCAGATTTTTCCCAGGCTTTCCCACATTTATTAGTGTCAAAATAATGATGCATCTGGTAACAGTAAGCCATCAGAGCTTTGCGATAGCACCAAGAAACAGTTCTTTGGATCAGAGTTCCAAATTTTATAAAATTCTTGCTTCCCACAGACTGATTTATTCTGACATGCTCTCTCATTTCTCCCCCCACTCCAACCCCCAGAATACCCACACCTATGGTGCTCACAACGTAGACTACTCATGACACTGGAACAAACAGCAGCTTCCACAGCTGTTTTTTAGGTAGATCTCAAATTCCTGATTCCCCGGGTGCATGCAGAGAGCTGTTTTCCTGTAATGAATGATTCACTCCTTTCAGAGGGAAAAACTTAAAATCTTCATCGTTTCAAACAGCTATTATTTTATATCTCAAGCTTTCAGAATAGAAGCGTGTCTCTGGAAGGGCCCATCAACAACCAGAAAACGTGCCTCCCTTATGGGAGCAGTGAAAACGGGGGCCCTTTTCTTCTCTCTTCAATGACGTGATAGGATTGAACCTCGGACCTGCAGAACAGGAGAGAGACTGGTCTAATTGTATTAATTGACAAATATTAAATCAGAAAAATATCCTCTTTCTTGATTCATGCCCTCCCTTCAGCCATGACTCACGTCTCATCTAAACTGTCATTTGGTGGTTCAGAATGATAGAATCACATCCAGTTTAGACTCTTGTTGGGGTCTGCATACATTTGGTTACCACGCTCTCAAGGGACTTGTTGTTAAAAGGATGGTTCAGGAGTTCCCGTTGTGGCTCAGGGGTTAAGGAACCCGACTAGGAACCATGAGGTTTCAGGTTCTATCCCTGGCCTCGCCCAGTGGGTTAGGGATCTGGTGTTGCCGTGAGCTGTGGTGTAGGTTGCAGATGCGGCTCGGATCCCGCGTTGCTGTGGCTGTGGTGTAGGCTGGTGCTACAGCTCCAATTTGACCCCTAGCTTGGGAACCTCCATATGCTGCAGGAGCAGCCCTAAAAAAAAAACCCACAAAAAGACCAAAAAAAAAAAAAAGGATGGTTGAGCCAGGAGGCTCTTTAGAGTTGTGAGATGATTGCTGAATCCTAAAGCAAAAGACCCCTGGACCCTGCCTTTGAGTCTTCTCCGCTTCTGTTCCGAGGAAAATCTCTCCTACAGTGAAATGGATTCTGTCACTTTCCTTCAAGACACGTTCCTGTTTCTCACAGCTCTCTAACTGTGAGAAAATATTTTATACATCTAATCTAAAACCCTTTATGTTCTAGAAAACATTCGTTTATTCCCCTCCAGGTCAAGAATAACATGCTACTGTTCTCTGTGTGAGATCCTGTGCGCATAAAGACCAGAATCCAACAGCCCTACAGCCCGAAGTGGGATCTTTCTCCCAAAGTCCTACTCAACGCTCCCATTATGAATGATTTCCTTCAAAGGCTGTATTCCATGGTTAACATGTTAAGAAATCTAAGGACTTCCTGTTGTGACTCAGGGGTTTAAGAACCCCACATAATGTCGGTGAGGATGTGGGTTCCATCCCTGGCCTCACTCAGTGGGTGAAGGATCCAGCGTTGCCATGAGCTGCAGCGTAAGGTCGAAGATGCAGCTTGGATCCCGTGTGGCTGTGGCTGTGGTGTAGGCCGGCAGCTGCAGCTCTGATTCGACCCCCTAGCCTGAGAATGTCCACAGGCCATAGGTATGGCCATGAAAAGAGACAAGAAGAGAAGAGAAGGGAAGGGGAGAGAAAAGACACCTAAACCTACACGTGCTCATGTTTCACATGAGGACGGAAAGCTCTGGTGTAACTGTCAGACTTGGTCCCTATTCTGAGTGTGATCTTATGAGCTGTACGATGTGGGGCAAACTGCTTATTGCATTGAGACCAATAACACCTGCTACAGATGTTTGCGGAGAAAATGCAGTGAGTTACCCCCCGCCAAAAGCTTAGCACGCTGCCGGGCACATAGTAAGCACTCCATCATTAGTCATTGGGGTCCCTCAATAATTTATAAGCTTGGTTATCAAATCTATAGATTCAGGTATTGAGTTGTTATCAATTTAGGGAATTACCATGGGCTGAAAAGTTAGCCTCCTTCTGTAACTTCAAGACCCATATCATATCCAAGTTGAGATTTAATACTGGTTCGTATTGAGGGAGTCTAAATCACTCCCTTACGACATGATAATAATATAAGCATCAACAGTATCCTGGGACCTTGGCAAGTTTTGAGCAGATATGATCTAAGGGATTTAAGAGATAATTCATCTGTAATGAATGTGACTTGCAGGTGGGGATTTGGACTGTCCAGGCCAGTCCAGTGTTTCGCAAATGTTTGTTTTATTTACTGACAGATGTTCGCATTTCCTTTAACCTAGGCAGGGGAGGGTACAGTGAGTGTCCCTGACCAAACCAGGTGGCAAAGAAAGGAAAGGAAGGCCTTAGAGAAGAGAGTTGGGTCTTGAATGGGGAGCGTAGTCAGAAATGTGGGTGGGAGGGTTCCCACTGTGCTTTAAGAATCCAGCATCATCATAGCGATGGCATAGGTCCAGGATCTTTCCATATGCCATGGGCGCGGCTGAAAAGAAAAAAGCAGGAAAAAAAAAGGGCAAAATGAAATGTGGGTTGACCAGTTGGTTTGGGGCAAGCACGACTTTTACTCCCATGAAATGTGGGTTGACCAGTTGGTTTGGGGCAAGCACGACTTTCACTCCCGTCGCAGAGAAGGCTTCATGGTGTGCCTGTGTGTGCTGAGCTGGCAATGGGGGAAACACTGGACTCAATGAACTGTCTGAAGCATCAGCTAGCAAATACCTCTGAAAAGACGTTGTAGGCGTCTTGACATGATAGGCGCACAATACTTTCAAAGTGCCAGGGAAGAACCTTGGTTCCTCGGACTGTGCTTGCAGTATCGGAGCTCAGGGGTATTCATGGAGTCTGTCTCCAACACAGGGATTACCGATCTTGCTCAGATCTGTGCAGATACACTTAGGAGCAACCATCCATGCCTGTCTGCTTTTCCTTCCTTCCTCCCTCCTTCTCTTCCTCTCTTCTCTCCACACGCAAATATGGAACAGTTTTGCTCAGGATTTAGTTCCAGATCCTCTACGGGTTTTTAAGGATGTTTGAATGCGCACCAGTGATGAAAACCTTCTCAACACAAGGTACTTAATATGGATTCTCATGGAGACAAAAGAAAAGGATGGTTTCCTAACTTTATTTTTTAAATCATATCATATGGAGGGATGAGGAGAGGGAGGGAGATAGCTAGAATTATGGGCTGATCTAACTATAGCTCTGGAATCAGAAAGAAAACTTTTCAAGGCGACTTCTCAGAATAAGCCTTATGCTTTGTAGTATTCACCAAGAAGCTAGACAAAATTATGAAAATGACCATTTTTTAAAATCTGCTGCATTCTACTCTACAGGCATTGCCCCCCCCCCAAGAATGTTGGTTTCAAACTTTCAAAAAGTCCATTTCTGAAGGGCAATTTGTGCTTTCAATAATTATGAGATGTTCTTCCTAGCAGACAGGGCGAAAGTACTTTGGAAAGTAAAATACCTAAAAGGCGCCTGAGTTACCTGGTCACGGGGCAGCAAATCCCAGTTTTGACACAAGTTTCCTTTTAAGGTTTCAGGGTCCCTTTTTCTAGACTCGGAGAGTATCCATGCTGGAAGGACCTTGGGTGTTCCCTGGTTCCATCCTCTGGCTTCACACCGGGGGACCTACGAACCCCAGTGAGGCAGGTGACCTGTACAAGATCCCCCGTTAGTAACTAGTAGAGCCAGGACTGGAATTGGGTTGGGGGGTGCCTCTTGAGCCCCCATTGAATGCTTTTCCCACTACACTATGCATCTTCTCTTGACAAAAATGGAACCTGCATCAGGAACCTCCTGGGAGATGCCATGTGGGTTTTTTTTTTTTTAATATGTGTGATGCATTTTTTATTCCACTTTGAGGAAAACGCTGCCAAACTGTTCTCTAGGGAGTGGAGCCTCTATAAGAAGAGGAGGGTTTTCCTGCTTGGATATCACAATGAATAATCACTCATTTAACACCTAGACTGCCTCCCAAAGGCCACAGCTACCCTGGGGAAGATAATCAGATGGAGAGCATCTGAACTGGGTTCAGGAGAAAAAGACACAGAGAAGAATTGAGGAATTTAACAGCCAAGGGATGTTGGAGTAGAATTAAAAAGTGAGCAAGACTCGAGTGGAAGAACTTTGGGCGGCAGAAGAGAAGCTCAGATCCTCACTCTCTGATATAAACACAGTATCGTCTTTTACACATCCAAAGTATTCTTTATCTCTTTCGAGAGTCCAAAAAGAACTAGATAGTTTTCTTTGGGCTACCCTAGGGGGTTGGGACGCCAGCATTTTTCCCTGTGTGTATTTTTCACCCATGAAACCCTTGGGGAGTCGAGGACAGTGTGGGAGATTAAAGGAGTCTGAATGGGGTCAAACAAAAGGAAAAAAAAATCAAGAGATGAATAGAATTGAAACATAATGACCGGATGAGACAAGTACAAAGGGCTTTGTGCCCAGCTCAGCAGTAAACCCGTGACCAGTTTCCTTAAAAAATAATAATAATAATAATAATAACCCGCAGGATTTCACCATTAGTTTTAGAATTATCTCAATTCAGTTTCCTTTGTTTTCCCAAAAAGATAGCTTGAAATTCATCTAAGCCTACAGAATGAGGCTAGGTACCCTACTGAGTACACCAGAGTTTCAGATAAGAGTTTTTAGAATTATTTTATTTCACAGAGAGTATCTGTATTACAATATCCAGCATAGTTCTTCACCTGTGGTAGGTGCTGTCTAGATACTGGCTTCGTAGCCATCCAGTGGTAATGGACTCAAAATAAATAGCAGTTCTGTGATACCAAGTTCCTGGCACATACATATGCAGGATGCTGCCTGTGTTTTCTCCCCTAAACACAGTCTCAGCGTCTAAGAAATCTTACAAGATCTCCTATCTCACTGATTTTGTTTTTCTTTTCTTCATTGATGTTGACAGAAGAGTCTTTTCAGCTCTTCCCAGGGATCATGCTGGGGTTTTTTTCTGTGTTTGTTTGTTTGTTTGTTTTTGCTTTTTAGGGCCACACCCGCAGCATATGGAAGCTACCAGGCGAGGGGTCCCATCAGGAGCTGCAGCTGCCGGTCTACCCCACCGCCACGGCAACGCCCAATCTGAGCCTCATCTGTGACCTAGACCAGATCCTTAACCCACTGAGTGAGGCCAGGGACTGAACCTGCATCCTCATGGATACTAGTCAGGTGCGTTACCATTGAGCCGCGACAGGAACTCCCAGGATCATGCTGTTTGACGCTTCTGAGGTTTCTCTCTGCTTTTTCTGACCAAAAAAAAAAACAATGCAACAATGGGAAAGAGCACATCTTTCCTTGGGCCAAGTTCCCACTCATTGGGAGAGCAAGATTGCCGGGGCCTCCCTACAGGATACCCTAACAATGGCTGCACAGTGTCAGATGAAATAGAAGGTCTTGCTTAAATCTCTTCCTAAGGGTCTTGGACCCCTGTTTCTCAATGCAGACTCTCCAGGTCCCTCTCAGACCACTGCCTGCAGCTGACAAGAGAGCTCAGCAAACACAAGTGCTTGCAATGTTCCTCAGGTTTCCAGAATGTTCCAGGGGGAGGGTGTGATTTTTGCATTGAAAGAGCATTCCCTAGTTCTTTTTTTTTTTTTTTTTTTGTCTTTTTGCCATTTCTTGGGCTGCTCCCACCGCATATGGAGTTTCCCAGGCTAGGGGTCAAATTGGAGCTGTAGCCACCAGCCTATGCGAGAGCCACAGCAAGGCAGGATCCAAGCCGTGTCTGCAACCTACACCACAGCTCACGGCAGCGCTGGATCCTTAACCCACTGAGCAAGGGCAGGGATCGAACCCGCAACCTCATGGTCCCTAGCCCGATTCGTTAACTCCTGAGCCACGATGGGAACTCCGAGCATTCCCTAGTTCTAACTCAGTTTTCACTTAGGACTTCCTCAAAAGAGAGCACTTGACAATAAGTGTTTTTTGAGTGCGTGAGTAAAGGGACAAATGGGTAGATGGATAAATGATTACAAATAATAAGAGAGAGAGAGAGAGCACTGGAAAGAAAAAAAAAAATTTCTACTCCCATGAAAATACATTCAACAGATAAAAAAATTTAAATCTCTATCCAGATAACTGTTGAATTTCTACCATACATGCGACAAACTCATCAACGCCGCAGGTGGCTTGCGGGGAACCCTGCGTCACTTGTGTCTCCTCCAACAGGCCCCCAGGCTGAGACAAGCAAACTCCTGAGATTTATTAAGTTGGCCATACCCTCTCACCATGAGGGATTTCTAGAAAAATGCAAAGGTGGCATCGTATTTCATCCAAAAGAAGCACAACTCTAAGCACCATTTTTCTTTGTGTCTCGAAATTCACTTTTGATGAATTTTACTTTTTTCTTTCACTTCTAATAAATAACTATGACCAGAAAACTCATGTTTTTCAAAATAACCTTTTAAGCAGTCCTAACAGTTCTTGTCACATGATATTATCATTATTATTATTATCTCCAAATCTGAGGAATTACGTTTCCATGCTGTTTATTTGGAATAACTGAAGCTAGATCATCCTTCAAAACACGACTATGTTTTGGGGTTCATTTTGAATTACAGCGGCTTAGGATTCTGTATCAACAAGCAGCAAATGACCTTTTTAAATATACCTAATTTACTGAGTCCATTAGGTTTATGATAATAAATAAAACCTCTGCAATGCTTCCTAATAACAATAATGCCTTTCAGATGATTCTGTATTTAATGGCCAATTTCAGAGCATTAAATGTTGTTAACAATCAATTTCCTGGATATTATTGTGCTTCAGTTTATAAATACCAAATTATATAGGTCATAATGTTACCTGTGCAGGCCAGCAGCAGGATTTATGCTGATGTTCTTCAGAATAATTGCTAGGCATTGTATCATGATTTTTTTTTTTTTAATCTGATTCTCAGCAGGTTACAAGGCTTTTGCTCTGACACTTCTCTCTAACTTTTCCCCCTCAGGATCAGGTAATTAAAAGAGTATTGATGCAAAGGGAAGCCGAACACCACATGGCTTGGCAGAGTGTCTCCATAAAGTCCTGTCCTGTAGCTGTGGATACAAACTCAAGCTGGTCATGTGCAGAACTCCAGCATGTTGAGCCCACTACCCCTCGGCACAGCCAAATGTTTCAGCAGCTGCCCTTTTGTCCTGTTTCTTAAATAAACAAAGAACAGATACAAATTAATGACCTAGATTTATGGCAAAACACACTGCCTTCCCAGAGCAAATAGCCTTAAAAGAACAGATGCTAAAATCACATTTCTTACTCCCAGACCCCCAGAGAAGACAGTTCTGTGAGCACATGAGTTTCTCGTCTATAGAAATTAATAATTGGTAGAATGTAATTGCGGTGTGCGATGTCACGCTTACCCCGATGCCATGAGCTTCCAGACGTGGGCAGAGCCCATGGTCTGTTCCCTGATCTGCTTGCTACCCCATTTTGCTCCAGGATTTCAATCGCTTCATTTCCCTTTTGCATTGTGCTTGACTTTTTTGCTAAGAATCATCACAAGACCTCTTTCCTAGGATTTCAAATAACACTTCAGGAGTAGATTTCATTAATGTCATCGCTACTATGGTTTCTAAAGGGTGTCAGGAAGGTCGGGAAAGGTCCTTTGTTTTACTCCGAACCACAGGATGGAACGGTCGGAAAATGGGGTTATTGCCTTCAAATTTGGTGCAGAATTTGCTTTCTGCTTTCCTTCCTTGGTTTGTGTTTTAGCCCATGCCGGCTCCGCAGAACCAAACCCGCCAGAAACAATGAAAACTTGCTGCAGGTTTTGCACCCAGAGATTTAGCAGTGGCCTCTAATTTGTGGCAAATGGGAATGAAGCTAGGTCACCTCCAGGCAGATATTAGAATGAAAAGGTACAGTAGGTCATTGACCGCACGTTGTGTCTTCTCTTTAGCTCCCCTGTACAATATTTCTAGTCTTACTGGATAATGTAATATACATTTTCTTGTCAAGCTTCTTGGCAGCAGGGTATGCAGCTTGCAAGATGGACTGAGAATGCTACAGGTGGGCTGATTAGCGGGTGGCATTTCTGAATTCTAACAAGCTGTTAGCATTATGTCTGTTTGCTTTAGGTACAGATGTGAAATGATTTGACAGTAGATTTCAAAAGTGTGTGAGTACATTTTTGTATGTCAAACTATGGAAATAGGTTTTTTTTTTAATTTCACACATCGATGGTATGTATTGTATTTATTAATTTCAGAAAGTATATGCCACTGACATGGCATCGAAATGAAAAAGCAGTACCCATAATGTACAAAACGAACAGATTGAATAAACATCCCACCCCCAGTGAATCAGAAAGTCTTATCTCGTGCTTCAGAAAAAAAGTCAGAGGTTGGAATAGCTCAGCCACGAAATAAGAGTCTTTGAAAAGTTTTGTTTTAATTGGGTTGATAGTGTGATGGTGCTTTTTAAAAAGGAGGAAAGAAAGGGAAAAAAAGAAGCAAAAAGGAAAACAACGACCACACGCGACAAATGGCGTGTGGAACACATGCCAGTCACATTAAGTGACATCTGCCCTTGTCTAAAATTTCAAAGGTGATTTCAGGATTTATAAAGGGACGTCTGCTTGACATATGTAAAGGAAATTCAAAATAAATCTTAGAAATTTAAATTTCGGTGTATGCTTAGGGCTACGATACGGATTTGAAATCGGAGACCGACACCCAGAAGTTAGAGCGTAAACTAGATGGCATCCAAAGGTCATTCCAGGTAACGGATGTGTTGCGGGGTGGGGGCTGGGGCGGGGGCAGGAGGCTTTCTGGAGGGGGTCTGCCGGGCACAGGAGGGACTCAAAGGCAGATGCTGATGCTCAGGCCGGTGGGGGCGATTCCACTCTGACGCTTTGGGACAGGACAATAACAAGCCCAGTCCATCCCCACTAAAAAGCCACACCCCCGCCTATGGAAGGGCTTTCCAGTAGACGTAGGTGGAAGGACGCCTCTATCCTTCTCTGGCAGGATCTGCTAAGTCCCGCCGTTACATTCCAACGGGGTCAGAAGGAAGACCTGAGCATCTGAGCATCGCAGACACTCAAGGTGAGCCCATTGCCCATACAGGACACTGAGGTTAGAATTCTGCCATCTGCACCCGCGAGCTGAGGCTTGGATGTTAAGTGGCAGTCAGCACTTCACATCAGGCATAAGAAGCCATCACTGTGAGCACCAGGCAACGTGAAAGAGGGTTTTGTCTCCATCGTTATCATTGACATTAAGGGCTCTAAGTGCTTTTAAAGAGTAGTTAAGGCAACAGTCCATTGTTTTGTTTTCTTAGGGCTGCTCCTGCAGCATACGGACGTTCCTAGGCTAGGGGTCCAATCAGAGCTACAGCCTCCAGCCTATACCACAGCCACAGCAAGGCAGGAGCCGAGCCGCATCTGTGACCTACACCACAGCTCACAGCAATGCCAGATCCTTAACCCACTCAGCGAGGCCAGGGATCGAACCCGAGCCCTCATGGATACTAGTCATGTTTGTTACAGCTGAGCCACGATGGGAACGCCAACAGCCCGATTTTAAAGATGAAAAAACCATGGCTTAGAGAAAATCAAATCATTTGACAGGAAGGGCTTCATTTGCTCGTCCCAGCAGTGCTGTGAGTTGAGCTAGGACAGGATATGTCCCAGGTGAGAACGGAGTCTCGGGGCAAAGCTGTTTGTTCCAGGCCACACTGCTGGGCTCCTACACTCCCACACCCCATGCTGCAAAGCACTCTCCAAACATCTTTATAACAATAGTAGTCATTCAAGGAGTTCCCGTCGTGGCACAGTGGTTAACGAATCCGACTAGGAACCATGAGGTTGCGGGTTCGGTCCCCTGCCCTTGCTCAGTGGGTTAACCATCCGGCGTTGCCGTGAGCTGTGGTGTAGGTTGCAGACGCGGCTTGGATCCCACGTTGCGTGGCTCTGGCGTAGGCCGGTGGCTACAGCTCCGATTCGACCCCTAGCCTGGGAACGAACCTCCATATGCCTCGGGAGTGGCCCAAGAAATAGCAACAACAACAACAACAACAACAACAACAACAAAAGTCATTCAACCCTTGTTTGTGGGGCACTGGCCTCGTGCCAGGCACTTTTCTAGGTGCTAAAAATAGGCAGTGATTAAAGTGACAAAGGTTTTCCCATTGTGGCTCAGCAGGTTATGAACCCAACTAGTATCATGAGGATGCGAGTTGGATCCCCGGCCTCCCTCCGTGGGTTAAGGATCTGGTGTTGCTGTGAATTGCAGGTGCATTTCCAGCATTGCTGTGGCTGTGGTGTAGGCCGGTAGCTGCAGCTCCGATTCAACTGCTAGCCTGGGAACTTCCATGTGCAGCAGGTGCGGCCCTTAAAAGCAAAAATAAATAAATAAATAAATACGACAAAAAAATCCCTGCCCAGGGCACCCTACCCTCTGACGGGCGGGACAAAATGAAAGCGTGTCTTGAACCGTATTTAAGCAGATGAAAAGGCTTGAGAAAAATGAAGCCAACGAGGGTGATTCAGAATGTGAAGGGTTGGACAACTGTGGTCCCAGCAGGCTTCCTGGAGGAAGCGAGGCAGGACCCCGGCAGGGATAGGGACCAACTCTCCAGGAAGAAGGAAGCAGCACAAGTTCTGAGGTGGGAGCAGGTGCTGAAAGACCACAGAACTGCAACGCCAGGGTGTGGCCGGAACAGGGGCAGGGTGGGAGGGTGGGAGCAGTCGCCGGACTGTCCAAGAGGTGCTGGGAGGGTGAGGCCACTGTAGAGTCAGAAATTGTTTCCAGGGTCACGGAACCTGGCCTTCGTGAAAATTCCTGATAGTCTTATCAGGGAGAGCATTTCAAATTCTGCATGAAAGACTTACTTCCAAGTGCATTTTTGGAGCCCACGTCCCTTTAAAATGGGAGCTGCCATTGCAGCCCATCCAAAATGGGCTAGAAAGAACAGCGTTCTGTCTGGGCATTCAAGCACTTTGCCACCAAACTGGAACATTCTCTTGGACCAAGTGGCTCTTTTTAACTTTTGCCATGATTTCCCCAGAGGATCAAGCCTCCTCCTTTTACCACAGAAGCGTGTGTTTCCTGCACAGTTCCCGCTATTTTGACGTCAACAAATCAAACAATAATAATAATCCTAGCTCCCAGAATTTAGAGACTGTGTTTTCCTGTCTTTTTTTTTTTTAACTAGTTTTTCTCACTAATTTGTGTTTGGCTAATAAAATAATTTCTTACACTCTTCTATATTCAACCATATCAAATATACCCAAACCTTGAAAGGAGTTAGGGAAAGGATATACCATGGAGTCCATATGGAGATCTTTCACAGCCTAACCCAAGTAAGTTATCCTTATCCTATCCCTATTCTACCCTCATCCTCATCCTCATCCTTCTCCTTGATACCTGGAATGTAGTAGGTGCTTAGCAAAAAAAAAAAAAAATTTGCTGAATATTATCCCTTTTCAACAGAAAAAGAAAGTGGATAGCAGAAGAAAATTACTTTTAATTTGGCTTTGTCAATACAATCGCAAAGTGGGTTATCTTCGCTTCCATCCTCCACCCTACTGCAAGCTGGCGACTATCAGTGAGCGACCCTTCGTGGTCCTCCTTAGCCATTGGTCAGCCTTGCAATAGGCTCCACCTCCTCCCCTTCCTCTTTATAAAAGGAGCCTGGATTCAGCCTGAGGGAAGATAGGTTCTTTGAGACACTAGTCTGCTTTCTTATGCGTGAGCTAGCTTTCTGATGAACGTCCTTATGCCTTGCCCAACAACTCCTCTCTGGATTTATTGGCCTGCCATGTGGCGAGCAGGGCAAGCTTGGGCTCAGCAGCATCATTGCTTCCAGAAATAGCACATGCAAGAGGAATGCGATGCCATCTTTGAAGGGGCTGGAGCTAACGGAAGATCCCTCTGTCCTGGGTCAGCATCTTGGGAAGGGTTTAGATACAGAAAATCCACTGGGTGGTATTCCGAGCGGCCGAGCTTTGATGTGTCTGTCCTACCATCCCGGAATGCTCACAAACACTGTCTGGCCTCCTGCGTTGGTCCAGCTGCTACAGGTTGTCTCGGCCCCCCGGCTGGAGCCCAGCTGCCTCATGCTGCCATCGCGTGCCTGACACCCCTCACCCTAATGGTCAGTTTCTAAATCCCAGCAAGCGCTCCTTCCGATCCCCAACCCCCACAGCAGCACCATGCGCCATGCCTTTAAAAACCCAGGTCAGGCAGTAAATACCCGTCTAGGTTTATGTGCAGCGTACACAGGGTCTCCCGTTCACACTCAGAGTGTTAAAGAATATTTCTTTATGGCAATGTGCTCGTCTCCGTGCAGAAAGGGACCACTGCTGGTTTGTCTCACGGAAGACCGGCACTTGAGTGATGCATTTGGAGAGATGATGGATTTGCCCTGCTCCATCCCACTCCCAGCTTGCCTGGCCCCCCCTGTGACCAATGGCAGGCATTTGCTAGACAGCTGGCGGGGTGAGGGGTGCAGGCTGAGGCTGTTCTAGAGCTCACTGGCCTCTGCACGGATCAAAGACTCATTAGCATCCTGCTCTCACCAAATCAACTTATTGGCTCAGACAATCTGCATTGCCGTAAACCTTCAGACAGCTATAAAATTTATTTGTCAACTAGGCAGGGTTAGGATTTGATTTTTGACAAGTCCCATCCAAAGTCTAAAGGTACAGAATCCCAAAGGCATACATATTGCATATGTTGTAATTTGGTGTGTGTGTGGGGGGGGGGGGCAAATACAAATTAATGATTATTTCCCAAAGTACCAAAATAATGACTTTGGGTTCAAAGCTATGACAAATAGCCCATAAGGAAACTCAGAAAATAACTGACCTGGAAGATCTGGTGACAGACTACTCAAAATATGACTTTATGGTTTATGATGTTTCAAGAATTTCCTGAAAGATTTATAAGATTGTAGAATTTACAGTGTGGCAGCGCATGCTTGCCAGGCTATTGAATAGTATTGTTTGTGTGGCTCGGAGGACAAAATGAAAGTTGAGAGCTCAAAAGACATTGAGTTCTAATTCAGATTTTACCACTGACTAACCTTGTGGCCGATAGAAGTTATTTCAGTCCTCTGTGTTCTAATTTTGCTAGAAACAAGACAGAATTACAATGGTCGGTTATTTACCCTTTAGATAGACCATGGAAAGAGTAATTTAAAAAACTGAGAAACCTATTTATGAAATGTAAAGATCTTGCTACACGATAATGAAAATTGCTTTTATTTACAAGGGAAATTGGACTGTTGCTGGGGACAACCTGACATTTTAGCTTTGTAAGTTTGCCCATCCTGAAGAGTCTCTCAGCAGGCTCTTGAGCCCACTGGAAAAGGTATCAGCGTTTCTGCTGTTCATTATCCTTTTAAAAATCCTCCAATTCCCGTGGAGTTCCCATCATGGCTCAGTGTGTTAAGTATCCACCTAGCATCCATGAGGAGGTGGGTTCCGATCCCTGGTCCCACTCAGTGGGTTAAGGATCTGGGATTGCCCTGAGCTATGATGTAGGTTGCAGACGAGGTTCAGATATGGCGTTTTTGTGGCGGTGGTGTAGCCTGGCAACCGCAGCTCCAATTCAGCCCCTCGCCTGGGAACTTCCATATGCCAAGGATGCGGCCCTTAAAAAAAAAAAAAAAAAACAGAATCCAGTTCCCATTATGTGATTGCCTGGAAGGAAAAGAAAGCAGCAGCCTATTTTGCAGTTAAAGCCTGACTGTATCTGGGTGGTTCTCGGGTACCCAGAACACGGAGAACCACGACGACTTTGGGACTCCCACCCTCCCCTGAGTCTCCAGTGGCAGTGGTGGCTATGGAACTGGCACGGGGGGACGGGCGAGGGGGGGAGGACAAGCTGATGGCTCTGTGGCCCCTGTAGCTCTGGTTCCCTGTCCAGTTCATAGAGATGTTGAGCCCACGATGTCCAGATTCTTGGTTTTGTGGTGTCCAGGAGAATAGGTGGCGAGGAGGGAAGCAGAACACTTAGTTCGCTCCCCAGAAGGAAATCATGGAAGGTATACAGACATCTTTAGGGGAAAAAAAAAAGATTTAAAAAAACCTCACGTGGCATGAAGTGCAAGCAGGAAACAGCTGTTGAGTGGAGGGGATAACGGATGGTGGGCGTGGTGAGCCACGAGGAGGAGATGGCTCTGTGGTCCTGGGCAGGGATGAGGATGCTCCTGCCAGGGAGCAGGGAGTGTGTCAGGGTAATCCATCAAGTCGGGGTTCCAACCACTGGGTCTGCACTGAGGCTTGGCTTCTCGGTGGGTTGCATTTTCTCACTCATAATTCTCTTCGGTGGAAAAGAGGGGAAAAAAAAGCTGTACAGCAGAGGGAACTATACCTAGCCACTTGTGATGGAACATGATGGAGGATAATGTGAGAAAAAGAATATATATATATATATATATATATATATATATTCATATGAATGACTGGGTCACTTGGCTGTGCAATAGAAATGGATAGAACACTGTAACTCAACTATAATGGAAAAAAGTAAAATCATGTAAACTTTAAAAAAAGACATAAATTCAAAAAAAAAAAAGAGAGAGAGATCGAGAGAAACTTTGGGCCCATTTACATGAGGAGCCAACTGGGGCGAGGGTTGCGTGGAAGTACACAGGACCCATTTTAAAGGCAACCTCTAAGTGAAGGGCCGTCTGCCTTTTCACTCTTTGCTAAGCATGTATTTAGGCCCCTGAATTCCTAACCACACTATATGTGCCAGAGAATGGGTGTACAATTGTTTCTATGACTTAAAATGGACTTTAAAATTGGATAGGAGGCGTTCCCTTCGTGGCTCAGCAGTTAACGAGCCAGACTAGGATCCATGAGGACGCTGGTTTGATCCCTGGCTTCACTCAGTGGGTTAAGGATCTGGCATTGTCGTGAGCTGCTGTGGTGTAGGTCCCAGACGAAGCTCGGATCCTGCATTGCTGTGGCGAAGGCTGGCAGCTATAGCCTCAATTCGACCCCTAGCCTTGGAACTTCCATATGCCACAGGCGAGGCCCTAAAAAAATCAATTAATTAAAGAAAATAAAATTGAAGATGCTAACTCAAGGAGTCCTTAGATGTTTTCTGAGTCTGCATGCTTTAGATCCCACATCCTAGCATCTTTTACACAGTGACTCCTTGTATACTATTTTATGCAAATTAAATTGTCTGTCTACAGGCACAATAGTATTTTTAATAGTTTGAAGACTTTCATTCGAGTATATATCAGTTACATGTTTCAGATGTCTTGCCATGTATTCCTACGTATTGATACAAAGTTCGGTTTCTATTAGACAAACAAGCCAGTTTCTTAAATGATAATGAAATATGTATAAGGCTTTTTAGTGAACAACATTCTCTCACATCCAGATTGAGCATGTTTTTAGTGTTGGGTTGGTTTTTTTTTTTTTAATCCTATACGTTTTCCTAAAAATAGTTTACCAAAAGCAAAGCCTGTTTTAATTTAATTATACTTTAAAAATCCATCATCTGCCAGCCATTAGTTACAGTAACATGAGAATTTGAAATTCTAGTCAGCAAAAGAGAAATCCCAAATTAAAGAAATGTCACCATCAAGATGCAAAAATACATCTATTTGCCGGTCTTCCCACCTGCACTTCTTGTGCTGGGTATTTCACAGTTAATGGTGAACGGGAAGGATCTGGAGGCGACCTGGTGCTTTGGGAGGTGGGGTGGAGGGCTCGGCTGGGCGCCTTGCAATGACGGCATCCTCTTGATGCTGATACAGAAAGAAGGGTCATAGCCATGCCAGGACAGTGACAGCAGGGGCAGCTGCCACCGCCCCCTCCCCCGGCACATGCCACTTGACTCAGTGCCTAAAGATAACAAAACAGAGCCATAGGAAAACAGAAGAATTCCATTAGCCGGAGCAGTCATCCTCAGGGAGAGGCACACAGGCTTCAACCTGCCAAAGTTCCGTGAGTAATGAACGCGGCCCCGGAAAATTTATGGATTCTACCGTTTTCAACCACCCGACAAGGGCTTTCTACGCCTCTCAGCAATTTTAAATGTATGCTTCTCTGTTGCCTCCTCCGCTGCCATGCTAAATTGGCAGCTTGGAGGGCCGAATCTCCTCTTTCCTGGAGGGGCCGCTTTCCTCCGTGAAAAGAGCTGGGCTGAACATTTAGAGAGGAGAAGGGAAAAAGAATAAAGGAAATAAGGCAGCAGGGATGCACAGAGAGCAAGGGTTTAAAGCAGTGAAGTCAGTCTAGTGCAAAGCAAAGGAACAGACAATAAGCAGACAGAATCCAAGGATTCCCTCATATAAGGACTTAAAGGTCAAGAGATAAGATAAACTAAAGCTGCTTTGGCACCTATCAGCAGCTCCCTTTGGGGCTGGATTTATTGCCTTCTTGGGTAAAATGTTGGCCCTTGACTTTGCTGCACTATAAAGACTTGAAGTGTGGGGCTGTCACTTGTCCCTACACTTAGTTTTTCATTCAAAAGTGTCATCTGGGGAGTTGCCATTGTGGCTCAGTGGATCAAGAACCTGATGTGTATCCATGAGAACGCAGGTTCCATCCCTGGCCTCGATCAGTGGGTTAAGGATCTGATGTTGCCGACAGCTTCTTGACCTCTTCAGAAAAAAAAAAAAAATGTGGAGAAGGGAAATCAAGAGGTACAAAGGAGAAAATCCTCCAAGCAAAGAAAAGAATGACTAAGATAAAAGCACTGAGATAAAAGCAGCAGCGTGAAGTACACAACAGTCGGAAATTTCAGTGAGAAACGCCATTGGAAGTGGATCTAGATATCTAAAAATATGTAAACGGGAAAGTCAAGGAACAATAGAAAAAGCACCGAAAAGAATTTAAATCTTGGGAGTTCCCTCGGGGCTCAGCAGTAATGAACCTGACTAGTAACCATGAGGACTTGGGTTCCATCCCTGGCCTCGCTCAGTGGGTTAAGGATCTGGCGTTGCCACAAGCTCTGGTGTAGGTCACAGACAGGGCTTGGATCCCGAGTTCCTGTGGCTGTGGTGTAGGGCGGCAGGGGCAGCTCCAATTCGACCCCTAGCCTGGGAACTTCCATATGCCATGGGTGCAGCCCTAAAAAAAAAAAAAAAAAAAAAAAAGGAAGAAAGAAAAAGAAAAGAATTTAAATCTTATTCTAAATTATCTTCTCGTGTCAATGTCATCTTCTAAAGACCTGAACTGGATAATTCAAGCTTAACCTGGAAACACTTAGCTATCCGGGGAAGCACAGATAACTATTTAACATAGTCGACTATCTCTTTAAGGACCAAGGAATTCCTGTTAACTTCAATCATTATTATTATTATTTTATTTTATTTTATTTTATTTTATTTTTTTTTGCTAGAAGCCCATTTCCTCTAGTTGCGTGTTTAAGAGCATGGACTCCAGAGCCATACACGTTTGAGTTCAGCTCTGTCCTTCCCAGTTGGAGGGGTTGTGGTTACATAACCAGTTGTGGTTATATAACTAGTAATAGGCAAGTTGCTTAAAATTCATCTGTGTGATGAGGACAATAATAGTAACTTACAGGATTGTTGTGAGGATGAAATGAGATAAGGAGTAATGAACACAGTAAGCACTCAGTAACTCTTAGCTGTTGCTTATTATTAGAAATTCCACTCTGGATGAAAAGATGTATCCATTAGTCCCTTTTTTTTTTTTTTTCCATATCATATAAACTTGTTTTCTTGGAAGCCTTTCTTGGAAGTCTCAATTGTCTCTGTCTTTAAAATGGAATGTATTGGGAGACGGGTTAGATAGGGCAGGAAATGGGGGAGAATTTGATCAGTTCAGGATGACAGCAAAGAAGGTGGATGTTTACTGACCTCTCGAATACCACGGCTTTGAGCATCCTTAGGCACAAGGATGCTCATATTTGCACATTTTTTGCCCTTGACCTAATCATAAAATGGAAACTCACTATCACTTTCTGTTTTCTGTCTGTCTCCCAATCCCGAGGTTCTGGTTTTTAAAAATAATTCCACATGTAGCCCATTAATTCAAGCAGAACCTGGACTTTTCGGATTAGTTTTCAAAGTTGTTTAGCCTAGATTTTTTGTTTTGTTTTGTTTTGTTTTGCTTATTTTGTAGGCCCGAACCTGTGGCATATGGAAGTTCCCAGGCTAGAGGGCCAATCGTAAGTGCAGTGGCCAGCCTGCACCACAGCCACTGCAACACAGGATCCAAGGGAGTCTGCGAGCTACAACTGCAGCTCGTGGCAACGCTGGATCCTTAGCCCACAGAGCGAGGCCAGGGATTGAACCTGCATCCTCATAGATAGTAGTCAGGTTCAGACAGTTATTGATAAGCACTGGTAAAGGACCACCAACGAAAGGGAAATACTAGGAAAATGTGGCACAACTGAGCTCCCCGGGGGTAGGCCAGGTAGCCGTTGTTAGCGGGTGGGTTGCCCTACGACTCCTCGTGGGAAGGAGGAGGGCATAGAGCAAAGGGGAGACACTTCTGGGGCCTGCACGCTCTCCCACGGGTCCCTCCCTCCCCTCACACCAGAGAAGCCTGGTCCCAGGAGCCCATCCCTCCCGACGCCTCAGGATCCTGCATTTGGCTCGTCCCTTCCGTGTTGGGCATCGCCCTCCAAACCGGGTCCTTCCCAGGCGTCCCATCTCTGCCGCCTTCAAAAATATCCTCCCTCAACCCCGTAAACCTTTGCTTCTGTCTCTTCCCTCCCACCGTCCAGCATCTTGATGGAGATGGATGCTCGCTCTTCCCACCCCTCATCGCGTATGCACAGCTGTTCTTCCGCTTCTCCTCGGAATCAGCTCTCAGGAAGAACCGTGTTGTCCGCGTTTCTAAAGCAGATGGACGGGAGTTCCCATTGTGGCTCAGCCGGTTAAGAAACGGCCTCGTAACCGTGAGGATGTGGGTTCAATTCCTGGCCTCGCTCCGTGGGTTAAGGATGTGGTGTGGCCCTGAGCTTCGGTGTAGGTCACAGACGTGGCTCAGATCTAGTGTTGTGGTGTAGGCCTGCAGCTGCAGCTCAGATTCGACCCCTAGCCTAGGAACTTCCATATGCCTCGGGTGTGGCCCATCCCCCAAAAAAGAGAGAGAGAGAGAGAGAGAGAGAAAAGAAAGAAAAGAAGATAAAGCCAATGAATGGTCTTTATCTTGTGTATGATGCTCCCCCTCCCCTTCCCTCTCCCCCCCCCTCCTCCTCCTCCTCCAAGTGCTGCTGGCCTGGGCGTATCCATGACAGCCTCTCCTATTTTCTTATCTGTGGCTGCTCCTTGTCAGTCTTTGTTGTGGGTTGAATTAATTACGTCCCCTCAAAAGACAATGTTCAAGACCTACCTCCCGGTACGTCGGAGTGGAATCTTATTTGGAAATAGGGTCTTTACACAAATAGTCAAATCAATAAGATCATTAGGGTGGATTCTAATCCAGCAAGCGATGTCCTTATGAGAGAAGGGAAATTCGGACACGGACTTGAACAAGAAGAAGGTCGTGTGATGATGGAGGCAGAGGTTTTAGTTGCATCCACAAAACAGGGAATCCCAAGGACTGCCAGGGATCACAGGAAGCCAGGAAGAAGCAGGGACAGACCTTCCCCTGGAGCCTCCAGAGAACATATGCACCTGTTGATACCTTGAATTTTGGCCCAGAGAACTCTGAGAGAATATATTTCTTTTTTTTTTTTTCTTTTTATGGCACACCTGCGGCATATAGACGTTGCCAGGCTAGGGGTCCAATTGGAGCTGCGGCTGCTCCCTATGCCACAGCCACAGCCACGCCAGCTCGGAGCCACATCTGTGACTTGTAACACCACAACGCATGGCAATGCCGGATCCTTCAGCCGCTGACTGAGGCCAGGGATTGAACCTGCATCCTCACGGATACTACGTTGGGTTCTTAATCCACTGAGCCACAATGGGAACTCCAAGAATACATTCCTATTGTGTAAAGCCAGTGCGTTTGCAGTCCTTTGTTAGGGCAGCCTGAGAAATGAATATAGTCCCCTTTCAGGCTCATCCTACGTTTGGTGTAGGTTTTCCTACACACTTAGTTCTAGTCTTTCAAAAATTTCTCTGCATCTCCTCCTCCTGGGTGACCTTCTCAACACCTACGCTTCAGCTGTGGCTTCTCCGCCTGGACATCCTACCTATCCTTCGGGGCTCACCTCCGACCTGGCTCCCACGGGGAGGCCTTCTGCAGCAGGTGCTCTTGCTGCCCACCCACAGCCCGGGTGGACTGCTGCCCTCCGTCCAAGGGCTCTTGAGGGCAGGCAGAACCCTGGAGGTCTCTGCGAGTTTCACACCCCCCATCTGAATGTTTTTTGATCCTTGGGATCAAATCATCCCTGCTTTGGGTTGTTTGATTTCGTTTACTGTGCAAAGAGCCTCCGCAGACGCTAACCATCCATTCTGGGAAGCAGTGCCCGAGTCTCTTTTTATTCCCTCCCTCCCTGCCCGGCCGGCCGGGCTCCGCGTGGGATGGAAAGGAGCTGATCCTCCTTTATGCCGCTGCTGGAAGGAGAAAGAGCCCTGTGTCCCTCTCATGTGCTGCAGGACAGAGGGACCCAAAGAACCAGCTTCAAGACAGAGGGAGGAGCCGGCCCCCCGGGCAGCCAGAAGCAAGGAAGCATCCTCATTGGATCCAAAGAGCCTTCCAGAGCTGGGTGAAGATGCCAAGCCGGTGCCTGAGCCTTCAAACACGGCTCTGTGCTCCCTTCCCAAACCAAGGGAAGTGCCCTCCAGCAACTCTGCTTAATTACGCTGTTCTGAGAAGGGAGGAAAGTCCCTCAGCCGAGCAGACCACAAATTGAGCCTGAATCGCCAGCAGACTCTTGTCATGCAGACTATTCCTCGTCCTCCTCCTGCACACTCTGCCTGCCCCTCTATTAAAGAACCCAAGGAAAGGAGCCTGCATTTGCTAGGAGAGCTGGGCACAGGGGTCCTGTCTGGGCGGGGGGGTCCAGGCGGGAATATGGGAGCCGGTGCGTTTCTGTGCCCCTGAGCTTTAAACGACCCACCACCTAACAGTCCTGGGTAAGGACATCGGGGCTGAGCTGGGGACCAGAAGATGTGGATTCCAGGTCCTGCCCTCACTCCCCACCTGCGTGCCTTGGACGAGCCTAGGACGAGTCTCGCATCTCTGTTCACAGATTTCCAGGCTGTAAGATCTGAGGAGGGAATTCAAGAGACTGGAGTGAGAACGAACACAGGACAGATTAAAAAAGAAATCACCTCTGGGAGTTCCCATTGTAGCTCAGCAGGTTAAGAACTCAACATAGTGTCCATGAGGACGTGGGTTCAGTTCCTGATCTTGCTCAGGGGGTTTGGGGCACAGCGTTGCTGTGGGCTGCGGTGTAGGTCACAGATGCCAGCTCGGATCTGGCATTGCTGTGGCTGTGGTGTAGGCCGGCAACTGCAGCTCCAATTCAACCCATAGCCTGGGAACTTCCATATGCTGCAGGTGCAGCCCTAAAGAGCAAGGAAAGAAAGAAAAAGGGAAAGAAGGGCAGGGGGAGAAGGAAGGAAGGATGGAAGGAAAAGAGAGAAAGGAAACCTTTTGTAAACTCTAAGGGGCTATAAGCAAGCAAGGTCTTTGTCCTTGGTGCAAAGAAGCGGGATGTGGCAGCAGGTCGGGGAAGGGCGTGCCCTCCAGGCCAGGGCCAGTCCCTCTGTAACGGGTGTCTGCTTACCGGACCCCATCAGTGGTGAGATTGCCAAGGTAGACTGTAAAAAATAGGGCAATGGCCATTTCATATTAAATAAGCATATGGCGTGGTTGAGATCAGATGTGGGTGTTTGGGGAGCAGAGAGACTGGGTTCAAAACCTTTCTCTGTCCTCTCATGTGCAACACAGGGCAACTTACTTGACCTCACGAAGCCTCCATTTCCTCCGCTGTAAGACGGAGATGGTAATGACTTTGCCCTTCATGGTGTTGCGGTGGTGATTAAAGGAGAGAATGCCTATTAAGCACAGGCCGAGCACCAGGCCACTGGTCAAAGTCTATAACTACTACTCAGCCCTGGTCTGTGGGGTCTGACTGCTCTGTTTGTAAGTACAGTGGAGGAAGCAGTAGTGTTCAGCCATTCACTGAGCTGCTTCGTCCAACCATCCAAGGTTTCGTTCAAATGCCACCACCACTAGGAGACGTTTCATGATCCAGTCCCGAACTCTGATCCCCGGCCTGTACTGCTCTCAGTGTCAAGGTCAGGGTCAGCTCCATGGACATAGGACCTGTGTGGTGGGAACTGGCCTCAGGCTCACAAAGGCCCCACATTTGCTTTATTTGTTTGTTTATTTATTTATTTATAAGGCTGCCCCTGCAGCACATGGAGGTTCCCAGGCTAGGGGTCCAATAGGAGCTGCAGTTGCCAGCCCACACCACAGCCACAGCAATGCCAGATCCAGATCGCATCTGCAACCTACACTGAAGCTTGGGGCAACACCAGATCCTCAGACCATTGAGTGAGGCCAGGGATCAAACCCACATCCTCACAGACATCAGGTCGAGTCCATAACCCCCTGAGCCATAATGGGAATTCCCTCACCCTTGCTTTATTGCTGTCACTGTTGCTGTCTTTTTGAACAAGAGATTGCATTTTCACTGTGCACCAGGCCTTATGGGTTATGTCGTGGGTCCTTTGCCTCAGTTCCGCCTTGCAAATTGTGCAAACTGTGGTGAACATGCCTTTTATTTATTCGTTTGCTTGTTTCTTTGTTTGGTTTGGTTTTTGAGGGCCACACCTGTGGCATATGGAAGTTCCCAGGCTAGAGGTAGAATTGGAGCTGTAGCTGCCGGCCTACACCACAGCCACAGCAGCATGGGATTCCAGCCACATCTGCAACCTACACCACAGCTCACAGCAATGCCAGATCCTTAAGCCACCAAGCGAGGCCAGGGACCAAACCCACATCCTCAAGGACCCTAGTCAGATTCATTACCGCTGAGCTACAGAGGGAACTCCCTGCGCCGTATTTTTCTAATTCGTCTGCTTTTTGTTGGGGATTTGCTGTTTAAAATGGCCCCTGAGGGTGGTGTGGAAATGCCACTTCGTGTCCTCAGAGCGAGAGGCTATGAGGTTCCTTGGGGAGAAAAATACGTGTATTAGACAAGCTTCATTCAGGCATGAGTTCAGGGCTGTTGACCACGAGTTCAAAGTTAATGACTCAACAATGTATGTTAAAAAAGATATCTTGAGGCAAAAACACACATAAAACAAAATGATACATTGCTTGATTGATGAATATGTTGTAACCAAAAGTTCCCAGGAAACAGACCCTTATCTTGCCTTTGGAGAGATGGTTCCATCTTCACTTAATTCAGTGTTCGCGATGGTTTCCTAGGACGTACCTGCCACTAGCAAAGAAGGAGAGGTGCCTCTAACTTCTTTAAAGGCAGTGAGACTGTTTCATTTGTTTTCTCATTTTCCCATCATCATGCCTGCCCCTCCCCCGGTGCCGAGTGCGGGGCCGGGAACCTTGGTACGAAAAAAAAACGCTGACGGACTTCCGCTGTGACTCTGACATTGGAGATGTGGTAACAGCCGACGGTCGATGCTGAGATTTTACTGTTGGCGCCCTAGGAAATCCGAGTCTCCTTGTGATACTGTGGTTATGGGAAAGACCCACCCACAGCAAGGGTTGTACGTTACTCCGGTTTTTTTTCCTGCGTGCAATGAGAGAGTACAGCAACGAATGGTCATGGAGGGACTAGTAGGCTTGCCTTCTTCATGATCCTCAAACCATTGAAGACCTAGACTCAAAACCTAGGAAGAAAGACGTTGGCACTGAGTTCTACAGGGATGCAGAGCAAACCAAGGGGTCTTTGTTTTCAGAAAAGGACCTTTGGCTGTAGGGGAGATGATGGTTTTAAGCCCTTCTCAAGGGAGCCATTTATGAGAGATTAGCTGGAATAAATAGCCTGGCAAGAAAGGCACCCACCCCTTGGGACAGACATTAAAGACTCCTAGAATAAGTAATATATGATAACAAATATACTTATAATGCTTATATAATAGAATATACACTTATATAATACAATACATATATATACTTAAACAATACTTATATATGATATGATACACTTATTATATATTAAGCAAATAGGATTCCTGGAGTTCAGGCTGGGAGTTCTCTAGAGTCTGCAGAACACAGAAGTGGATGAACTCATTTGCCCACTTACCCATAGGATGGTGGTAATGCCCACTTTATCACAGACGAGCTTTTCTCCACATCTGGAACGTGTGCAATCTCTGTGTCCAAAACCTCTATCCTGATCTCCCTTGGGAGGAAATGATTTGACTTGTCATTTTATTCACTGCATTTGAAGAATAATGTGTGTCTAAAGGGGTCAAAGAAGTGAGCATCTGGCCTCAGGACACAGTTACTTCTCCCACTCCCCCGCCCCCGCCCCCACCACTATCCATCTCCATGCTCTGGGCTCTTAACCCCTGGCAGCAGGCTCTGGCCCCTCTTTCTTCACCCTGCCCTTCCTACTTTGGAAGTAGGTCCATAGCTAGACAGGCTGCTTCAGAAAGAATCAGCCCAGGCCGCTGAGTAAACAAGTAAGCCCAAGACAGGGCTGTCCACAAAAAAGATGAGGTTCAGATATGGTGGACACACCATTGACGAAACAAGCATGAAGGCATAGCAGGTATGGAAGAAATTACTGATGTGTCCCAAAAGCTGGTGAGTCGAAGGTGTTAGACCATGTGTCTTTTGAGAAGAGAAATGAGAAGCTCTTCACCACCCTTGATGGCATGTCTCTTTGGCTTTGGCTAGCAAACTGGAATAAGGTTATTTGAATTGAATGGCTGGTGAGAAAGAGGAGCTTCCAGCTGAAGAGAAGAGGAGTCCCTGGAACTATAAATAGCACACTTGGGTTAGAGCGCAGTATGCAGTTGAACATGAGAGGGGAAGAGGGAATAAAACCTGAGCTAGCCAATTAAGTCATGGGATAAAAGCCCAGGAATTCAAGGAAAAGGAGCATTTAGTCCAGCAAGCAATGGGGATCCACCAACCACTTCCGGCAGGGGAATAATATACATAGAAGGGCACTTAGGAAATGGATGCAACACTCATGCACACAGAGACGACTGGAGAAAGATGAGAGCTGGAAGAGATGCCGGGGCGGGGGAGAGAGGTTTTGGTGACAGCAGGCAGCAGGGATGAGTGAGGGGTGCAACTCCAGTGGGGATGAAATGGAAGAGTTTGGGTCTGTGGCCTTGGAAACAGAGTATGTGGGGGTGAGGGTGCACAGGGGGTTGGGGGATTCAAAGATGTGGCTTTTGAGCCCCAGGGACTAGGAAGCAGAGGTGTCTGGTGAGTGAGGTGGATAGAAGGTTTTGGTATGTGGTGTTTCATATGCTGGAAGTAATTGAAAATTGGCAGAGTCTAGAGATGACTTCATCTGAATTACATTTCAGATATTAACGCACCAACTGTTCCGACGTTATTTCTCTGTTACCCACCAGTATTTCTCCAAGAAAGTATGTCCAGGCTTGATTTCTTAGGTGGTCTAGGCAGAGTGAAGCCTGGCTCTGATATACTGGTGATAGAGATGGTTTTCCCCCCAAAAGACTCCAAATGGAGATTGTAACATCATTAGACTTTGGGTTACTAGTGGAAGTAGCAAAATCTTTGCCTTAGCCTTTTTACCTCTCCCTCCCCCCACCCAGTCTCATCCTTCCACCCAAACAACACACACACACACACACACAAACACAATTGAGTTTCTATTATTCCAAGCCCAGCACGAGCATATGCAAAGGACAGACACGGAGTTGAGTAAGACGTGGGGCTTTCTTCAGAAGAGCTTACAGTCTGGTGAGGACTCAAATAGTTGGCTACATTGATGATCATTGAGAACCTACTATGCACTGAACACAGATTTAGGAGGCACTAGGGGGCAGTGCCGCCTAGTGGTTAGGAATAGATTGTAGTAGCTAATGCGGAGGTCCTGGAGCCAAATTAGCTGGACTCGGTCTCACTCTGCTGCTTACACATCAATTTATTAAGCGTCCCGATGCCTCAGTTTTCCTGTCTGTAAATTGAGAGTAATGATAATTACTTCATAGGGTTTTATGAAGATGACGTAAGTCAATACGTATAATCTACCATTGTGTGCTAGGAGCTCCTACATGTTCCTAACACATGATAAGCATTCAATAAATGTTCGCTATTACTGTTAGACAGTGCCTTCATAAATACGATTTCATTTAATTTTTATATTAGTTCTGCAAAGCTAGTATTATTTTTCCCATTCATGAATGAGGACTTCAATACTCAGGAAGAATAGCTGACTTTCTCTGGGTTGCCATGCAATGAAAGGACCACGACATGAACCAGGTAAGTCCACGCATGGCTCATTCAACAAGATCGCAGTACATCTTGTTACAGGGTAGAGTGAATCAGAGGAGGATGCTATAAATCTCACTGTGACCTAAAACCTCAAAACTGAAGATAATTTTTAAGTGGCTGACAATGAAATAATCAATAATGATTAGCACTCCTAATATCATTTCTTAATGTAAGCTTATTCCACAAATAACCTTGTAACATTATTTAATTGTGCTAACGAATTAGATTGATTTCTTTGATTTCATGAACTACCCCTAGAGACATGGCTTATTGAAAAATGAGCTCCTCATTTCCTATGGCTGAAACCAGTTGGCTAAAATTAATAAATAAACAGATGAATTTTTAGACAATGTCACGTTCCAGTCAAGTGTCCGAAGGCTCTGTGTGAATGTCAACAAGGGGTACATATGTGTAGACCCGGAGGTACACAAGGTCAGTTACGAGGCTGCAAGGAGAAACTCTGTGCTGCACAAAACAAATCACATCATAGACATTGGCTGCTTCCTGTCCACCAAGCTGATGTGAGGAAGTCCAGGTTAGGCTGACTTTCTCTTGGCCTCTCCATAGCCCTTTTCCATTCCTCCCTCAAGAGTCTTTTCAAGGCCGATGTTTAATTTGTCATTTGGTCACCCTCTAAGGACTAAGCTTGGCTCAGGCTCTTGCTGAGGTGAGGTGAGCTAAGAGGTTGGCCTGGAGTGGCCCCCAACTCAAAGACTCCAAAGGCAGAACACCAGCCCTAACCAACAATGAAAGACAGAGGTTAGTACAGAAAGAGCTGTACCAACTACCAAGACAAAGGGATGAAGGTGAGACTACAAACGAAAAATGGGAGATACAGCTGGGTTTTTTTTTGTTTTTTGTTTTTTTTGGTCTTTTTGCCTTTTTTAGGGCCGCTCCCACGGCATATGGAGGTTCCCAGGCTAGGGGTCAAATCGGAGCTGTAGCTGCTGGCCCACACCACAGCCACAGCAACACGGCATCTGAGCCACGTCTGCAACCTACATCACAGCTCACAGCAACTCCGGATCCTTAACCCACTGAGCAAGGGCAGGGATTGAACCTGCAACCTCATGGTTCCTAGTCAGATTTGTTAACCACTGAGCCACGACAGGAACTCCCGGGAGATACATCTGAAATCAAAAAGATTCAGAGTCGTTCAAGAGAAAGGGTATGTTAAGAGGAAACCTTTCCTTTCACATGCGGGAGGATTCCAGAAGTCAGCCTAGATCTGGACAAGAGAGTAGCCATTTAAACACATGTCTTCTCTACTCTGGACTGTAAGCCTTTTGAAAGCATGATGTGTATCTTGTCATTTTTTCCTCTCTCCCATTGAGGCTGACAAATGGCAGACACTCAGCAAAAATATTTGTTGAATGAATTAAGGAGCGACGAATAGAGTTGACAATGCACCACCAGCTCTGTGACTATCTCAACCAGTAATAACACCGTATCGCTGTTTGGACACCTGCCATGTGCCCAAAATTGTGCTAATAACTTGACATATGTGTTTGTTTGTTTGTTTTCATTTCTTATAAGGCAGATGCTGTGCTTAGCCCACTTTATAAAGGAAGAAACTCAGGCTTAGAGACGTTCTCTCTTCCAACATTGCATCCCTAACAAGTGGCAGAAAGGGCAGATAGCTCAAGTCTGTTGGACCCTTCAGTCCATGAACTCGACCGCTCGGTTATACTGTTTGGGAAGCCCAAGCTTGTTTAGACCCTGAATTGGAATCTAAAGGTTGTATAAGAGAATTCCCTGTTTTTGGCTTCAACCCCCATCACCCCAACTGAGTTCAGTGCCCATCCTCTGTACATTTTAGGCGCATCGCCACCCCCGTACATAATACATTGTCCAGTAATTATGTTCAGATGAGTGTCTTGACCACAGGGCCTTTGGGTTCACTTATGTTCCCCTATTGTGTGTAGCATAGTGCCCGGAATACAGTAAATGTGAAGTAAGCATTTGTAGTGTTGGGTTATTGACTTCTGAATCAATGGTCGTCCCTAAAAGACGATGCTGACTAGAGACCATTTGGATTTTGATCCATGGATTCCCTTATGTGGGGACTGAAAGGTCAAGAGATAAAATAAACAAGGATGTTTCAGCACCTCTCAGCAGCTACTGTTGGGGCTGATGCATTGCCTTCTAGGGTGAAATGCTGGCCCTCAACTTTGCTGAGCCATCAAGACAGTGATTTTAGGTGTGGGGCTGTGAGTTGCTCCACAAACTTACTTGTTAACTCAAAACTGTCATCTGGGGAATTCTCTTTGTGGCTGAATGGGTTAAGAACCTGATTAGTATCCACGAGGACGCAGGTTCAATCCCTGGCCTCACGCACGGAGTTAAAGATCCGGCTTTGCTGTGAGCTGTGAGTGTAGGTCACAGACACAGCTTGGATCCCACAGGGCTGTGGCTGTGTGGTGTAGGCCAGCGGCTGCAGCTATGATTCAACCCCTAGCCTGGGGACTTCCATATGCCTCAGGTGCAGCCCCCCAAAAGACACACACACACACACACACACACACACACACGTGTCATCTGGCACTGGAGTGAGGGCTCTGTTGTAAGGTATTTACAGGACCTCTGGCCCTCCAAGGACATGGGGCAGGGAGGCCAGGAGAAACAAGGATCACCCTGTTCTCCACTTGAAAATTAAAAGAGTAAAATAAAGGAAGAAATTTCAAACTATAAAAAATGTAAAGCTTTTAGCAAAAAAAAATATATATAATAATAACAATAATAACAAGAACATCCTAGAGGAGGGATTAACAGCACAGCCTTTGGAGTTAAACATGTGTCAAATTCTAATTCCTTTCTCATTACCTATGTTCTATAGGGCAAGTTACAATCCTAAGCCTCAGTGTTCTAATCTGTAAAATGGTACTACTACTGAAGACCTTATACGGGAAGCATTAGATAATGCATGCGAAATATTTAAATCAGCACCTGTTACATAGCCCGATAAAAGATAGCTGTTATTTAAATGGTTAAAATTCATTTGTTTACTTAAAAATATTTCCTTAGCACCTACTGTAGGCCAGGCACCTTGCTTTACCCATCAACGTAGACTAGTGAGCAAATACACACAGGGTCTGAGCCAATACATCACAGAGCTTTGTGGTGAATTGTAAGCGTAGCGGCAGATTCTTCTCTTCCTTGTCTCCACACTCCCTTCATGCTCTTTGAGTGCCTGCCCTCTTTGATGCCAAACTTTGTCCTAGGACTTGCTTTGGCCCGTGGGATGTCAGCCACCAGGACACAAGCAGAAGCGTGTAAAATCCTTGTGCTGGTAGAAGCCCTGCAGCTACCACCAGACGAAGAAGCCCAAGCTAATCTGCTGGATGTTGAGAGGCATAAGGCCCCGGTGTTACTGCCTCCCTAACCGAGAGCTGCCAACTTCTAAGATGTGAGCGAGGACATCCTAAAGTCATTGCCTCCAGTTCATTGACCAATGGACCGCAGAATGAGAGCGCCCAGCAGGAATCAGCTGATGAGGACCAGACAAGAAAAGCCACCTAGCCAGCCCATAGAACTGGGAAATAAATACACGGCAGTTTGGTTTTCTTCTTTTTGGGGGGGGAATCGGGGGCAAAAGTGGCATATGGAAGTTCCCAGGCTAGGGGTCAAACCTGAGCTGCAGCTGCAGGCCTACACCACAACACTAGATCTGAGCCACATCTGTGACCTACACCGAAGCTCAGGGCCACACCACATCCTTAACCCACGGAGCGAGGCCAGGAATTGAACCCACATCCTCATGGATACGAGGCCGTTTCTTAACCGGCTGAGCCACAATGGGAACTCCCGTCCATCTGCTTTAGAAACGCGGACAACACGGTTCTTCCTGAGAGCTGATTCCGAGGAGAAGCGGAAGAACAGCCGTGCATACGCGATGAGGGGTGGGAAGAGCGAGCATCCATCTCCATCAAGATGCTGGACGGTGGGAGGGAAGAGACAGAAGCAAAGGTTTACGGGGTCGAGGGAGGATATTTTTGAAGGCGGCAGAGATGGGACGCCTGGGAAGGACCCGGTTTGGAGGGCGATGCCCAACACGGAAGGGATGAGCCAAATGCAGGATCCTGAGGCCTCGGGAGGGATGGGCTCCTGGGACCAGGCTTCTCTGGTGTGAGGGGAGGGAGGGACCCGTGGGAGAGCGTGCAGGCCCCAGAAGTGTCTCCCCTTTGCTCTATGCCCTCCTTCTTCCCACGAGGAGTCGTAGGGCAACCCACCCGCTAACAACGGCTACCTGGCCTACCCCCGGGGAGCTCAGTTGTGCCACATTTTCCTAGTATTTCCCTTTCATTGGTGGTCCTTTACCAGCGCTTATCAATAACTGTCTGCTGTGTCTACCAAGCCTCCATCTAAAAGGATTATCTGAGAGGAGGAAGCATAAGGATGCAGGGCTTTAGAAGCAAGCATTCTTCATCCATCTAGAAAACAGCCTGGGCAGGAAGGCAGGATGGCGTCATCACCTTCATTTCACATGAGAGGAAACTTGACTCCAGGGAGGCAAGGGTTGGAGACAAGCTCACGTGGATGTACACCCCTCGCCTAAGGAATCTTCTTGGAGCCTTTTCCACTGCAAAGAGCTGCCTCCCCCAGTGGCATGTCAACAGTGGTTCAGAAGTTGCATCAGAAAAGGAATAGTATGGTTTCCAGAAGGAAATGGAACTTTTTTCCTCCAAGATTTGTAAAGTAACAGGAAATATTTATGGCCTTGTGTTCTTAGGAATAACAAACAGGGCTGCTTTGGGGAACTCAATCTGCCTTCCTTGAGACGGTCATCCCTGATGGAGATGAAAGTAGGCAAAAACTATTTTCCCATCCTCTCAGAGCATTCTCTCTCTTGCAAACACACCCTCTGCGCCTATGGTGTGCCAAGAATTCGTCTAGGGACTAAGGGATCAAAGTGAGGGGGCATCACCTGTGTTCTGAAGGGCTTCAGAATCTGGGAACTGGGCAGGCTGCCCCGGTCACCTGGACCAGGGAGACCTGGGAATACACGCTTGTGGTGGGGAAATGATGATACATCAAGGAAGCTGGTGGGACATACAGTCTGTGAGAAGAGAGGGGAGGGAGAAGGGTGAGCCCCCAGATGGGGGGGGGGGCAAGATTGGGCCAGGGGGGCAACAATAAGAGCAATAATAAAATACATTTGTGTGGTAGTTACATTTTATGGAACACTTTATATTTAGAGTCACATATTTTTTTTTCATGTAATCTTTACAGCGGTGCTTTGAGAGGTAAACGGTAAGGCCCCCTTTCCCTATACTGATAAATGAGTGTTCCCTAAGCAGCAAGGTATTCAAAATGAATAAAGTAAGAAACCTACCCACACTATAACACACATTCTTTAGACTTGTCTTTCTGGATTTCATTGGACCAGTATCTTTTAGTTTGGGGGAATCCTAATTTATTATTATTATTATTATTATTATTATTATTGCCTTTTAGGTACACACCTGTGGTATATGGAAGTTCCCAGGCTAGGGGTCGAATCAGAACTGCAGCTGCCAGCCTACACCACAGCTCACACCAATGCCGGATCCTTAACCTTCTGAGCGAGGCCAGAAATCGAACCCACATCCTCATGGATACTAGTTAGGTTCATAACCCACTGAGCCACAACAGGAAGTTCCGGGTTGCGGGGGGAACCTAATTTATCATGTTCAGCCCAAGCAGTGCTCCACACTGTCTTCTCAAAGTTCCTAATACTCACAGCTCAACTCTGAAAGTTGATGGACATCTCAAGCCCTGCCTTCCCCATGTTCTGCCTCCTCAGCCCAACGTGTATTCTTTGCGATGACACAGCTGCAGTCCTTCCTGGTCTTTTGTTAACTGATCACCTGTCTGGGCACCAAGAATTGACAGCTTCCACTGGAAAACTCATTTAGGTGGAGTTCTGAGCAAGTCTGCTAATGATGAACTTCCTTCTTCAGTAAGTGATTCATACACCACCATCTATCCATCCATCCATCCATCCATCCAACAAATGTACTGGATGCCCACTACACGCGAGACACACTGACAGACCTTGCAAGGGACTCAAATAACAAGACTTGCACACGGTATTTGGAGTCTCCTGGGAGGAACAGAATGAGCACATGAATAAATAACTAACATGCCGTCAAAGTGAGAAGTGAGAAAAGGGAGCTAGGTTCATATGTTCTTTTATTTCTTTAGCAATCGTTTAATTAAGCCCCAATTATGGGAAAGGAATTCTGCCAGGTTCTTTCCCATATGTTACCTTATTTAATCTCCACAACAAGGAGACAGATGTTCGTAGCGCCATTTTACAGATGGGGAAACCAAGGCTCTCCTTCCTTCCTTCCATTTGGAGCGGCTTCATGGAAGAAGTTTTTTGATTCTTGGTTTGGGGGTTTCTTTGCTTGTTTTGTTTATTGGTGTTGCTGTTGTTCAAGTATGAAGCTTGCACAGGATTTTAACATTCGAATTTAGAAGGAGGGTTTTTTTTTTTTTTTGAAGTATAGTTGATACACAATATGGTGTTAGTTTCAGGCATACAGCATATATATATATATAGATCTTTTTTCAGCATATTTTCCCTTCTAGATTATTACAAAATATTGAATATAGTGAGACTCTAGGAGGAGTTAACATGCAGCTTGACCTTCAAGGAATCAAGCTTTCATGGGTTCCTTTCAAGGTCCCAGAAGATGCCACAGACAAGTGTGCAGGTTTACGTGTTTTTATAAAAGTTGCCAAAGTAACATATTTTAGCATTCTGTCCCAAATTGTGTGCCCCGCGGTCCCATAAGACTGGATACACCTCTGCATTTAAAGATAGAATGAAGGGCCTGTGAAAAAGAGGGAACTCCCCAGACGAACGCAGGGAAGGGGAGAAGGTCAGGCCCCCGCGGGAGGAGGGTGTGTGGTCCTTTCTGCGCAGGAGCAAAGCAAGCCAGGGCTGGAAAAGGTGGGATGAGGGCTCCCTGGCCCTGCATCTGCCCCTTGCTGCGCTTCTCCTGGCCAAAGTGAAAGAGGGGCCTTTCCTCCCCAGGGCGACCTCTCCGTCCAGCCTCGGATCTCCCCCCACCCCAAACCCGCCAGCCACTTTCTCCCCCCAGCCTTGTTCTCCTTCCCCATCATCGGGGCTCCTGCTCCGCTGCCCCCCCCACCCCCCATATGGTGCCCTCATGGTCCCCTACCGAGGAAGGGAAGGAAAGAGGTGTGTTGGGGGAGGGAAATAAAGCTCTTTCGAAGCTGTTTCCACTCCAGCCTCAGTCCTTTCTTTGTCTTCTCATTCTTGGCCCAGGTTCTTGACAGAAACCGTCTCCAGTGTTTCCATTGCCTCAGCGCAGCTCAGAGGACTTCTCTGCCCACTGTGGTCTGGCTCCCCGGCCCCCCCCCCCCCCCCCCCGGCACCCACTCCTCCTGGAAGGGCTGCTCCTGCCAAGGTCGTCAACAACCTCCTTGCTCCAGACCATGCCCAGCGCGCCTCCTTGGTCCGCACTCTCCTTGGCATCCTGTCTCCGGGGACCAGCTCCCAGGCTCGGCTCCTGCCTCTGCACCGCCTCCCTCTCCATCTCTGTTGCAGGCTCTCCTTCCCACCCCCGGCCTTGAACACAGCGCTCCTCTGCTTTTTCCCCATCACAACGGGGCTATTTCTCCTGTGTGTCGCAGGCACTGAATTTCATTATGTCACAAGCGGAGCGATGCCTCTCATACCCCCACCCATACCTGCCCAGACCTGAGAGCTGCTGTCCTATGCTCCCCGCCCAGGAAAGCCACCATCGTCCACAAGGGGGCTTGTCCCCTCCCCCTCTCTCACCATCCCCCACAAATCGTTGCCCAGAGCTGCCCTTGACCTGTCAGATCCCCTCACCTCTGCCTCCTTCCATCCACCCCGGATGCCACGATTCCTGCCTGGATTCCTGGAAGTGCCTCCTCACTAGTCTCCCTTCTCTCCAACCACTTCTCCAAACCACAGACCGAATCCTCTTTCTAAAATGAAAATCTTGGAGTTCCCATGGTGGCTCAGCAGGTTAAGAACCTAACATAGTGTCCATGAGGATGTGGGTTCGATTCCTGGCCTTGCTCAGTGGGTTAAGGAGTAGGCATTGCTGCAAGCTGCAGTGTAGGTGGCAGATGCTTCTGAGATGCCATTGCTGTGGCTGTGGCTAGGCTGGCAGCTGCAGCTCCCACTGACCCCTAGCCTAGGAACTTCCATATGCCGCAGGTTCAGCCCTTAAAAGAAAAAATAAAATAATAAAATAAAATAAAATCTGTTCACACATTACTCTTCTGCTTACTGCCTTCAATGGCGTCCCACTGCTCCCAGGACTGAGCAAACTCCCGCCAGGGTTTTCAAGCCTTTTGTAGTCCAGCCCCCTCCCTCCTGTTGTCATGCTCCTGTCAGGCACTAGAGCCACCCGCCCTGCCCATTTTCTCTTGCCTCCAGACCTACCCCATGACCCCTCTGTTTTCCTGCCCAACCCACACCCCCGGGCCTGGCCTTTCCTGGCTCCCTCCTATGCCATCTTCAGGTGGCTGCAAGTGACTTCGCACCGCTTGCCTTTCCCAGGAAGCCTTCTCTGACTTCCGGGCCAGGATTGGTCTCGGGCTGTGTAGGTCCACAGCACTTGGCCCGCGGGCCCTGCTACATGCTCAGGTCCTAGAGAGGAGGCAGCAGGACTTTGTCATTATGTGTCCACAGCAGCAACCCCAGTGCCCAGTACGTGGAGAAAGAAATAACGTCTTGTCTGAGTGACGAGCAGAGGGTTGGAGGAAACCAGATGCCCATGGGCACTGGATGCCAGGCTGGGGAGGTCAGGCTTTTTTATTTTGTAAGGGAAATGGAGCCCAGGCAGGATTTGGAACAAGGGAGAGCAGTGACCTGACCCGTGCTTTAGAAAGTTCACTCTGATGTCACAGGGGTTGAGGCTTTGCGAAAAGAGATGACTCAGAACGCAGGAAGCCCTTTTGGCAAGTTCTTGTGGGGGTCTGGGCAGGAGGTGACTAAGCCTGGGCCCAGGCAGCCAGACAGCAGCAGAAGGAGGACCAACAGACACACAACACAGACTGGGACCAAGAGCAGATGAGCCTGGGGCTAGGGGATCCAGGTGACATGGGATGGTCTGAGACTTGGTCTCTTTGTCCTCCAAAGTTGCAGGGTCTGAGCCTTCGTACCTCTGCCCCAAACCCTTGTATGGAGAATATGCATTTGCGTGGCATTGGTTTTTTTATCCCGCCCTTTTTAGGGCTGCACCTGCAGCATATGGAAATTCCCAGGATAGGGGTTGAATGGCAGCTGCAGCTGTTGGCCTACCCCACAGCCACAGCAACGCCAGATCTGAGCCATGTCTGCAACCTACACCACAGCTCACAGCAATGTCAGATCCTTAACCTACCAAGCAAGGCCAGGGGTCAAACATGATTCCTCACCGATACTAGCCAGGTTTGTTACTGCTGAGCCATGATGGGAACTCCAAGCTCACTATTTCTCAAGCACCTATGCCCTGTTGGACAGGCTAGTTCAGATGACAGCAGGAAGGATTAGGAGTGTTTTCACAGAGTTAAAGTGCACTGGGCCACACCCAGAGAAAACAGCACAGGACACACAGGTCCTTGACAGTGGCAGGTAAGAGTGTGGGCCACCTGCAATCCAAGCCCAGCTTTGCTATTTACTGGCACAGGACCTTGAGTGAGTCATTCAAACTCTCTACACCTCGATTTTCTCATCTGTGGAATGGGTAGAACAAAAGTGACAATTCCCAGGGCTATTATGAGCATTAGATGAAAATATCAGCATAAAGCCCTTAGCATTCAGTGCACTGCATCCCTTAGCTGGTGTGATTTCTCAGCCTGCAGCCCTCTTCAGCAGAGCAAAGAATTCCAGTGGCCATCTGATTCCCATTCCAGGTCTTTAGGGTCTCCCAGGGCTACTTTCTATTTTTAGTATTTTTTTTTAATTGACCAAACTGTATTCCTTCTTAAAAAGAGCTTCCAGGAGTTCCCATTGTGGATCAGTGAGTTAAGAACCCAGTGTTATCTCTGTCAGGATGTGGGTTCGATCCATGGACTCACTCATTGGGTTAAGGATCTGGCGTTGCCGTGAGCTTCGGTCACAGATGTGACTCAGATCTGGTGTTGCCATGGCTATGGCCTAGGCTGGCAGCTGCAGCTGAGTTGACCCATAGCTGGGAACTTCCATATGCTGCAGGTGCAGCCCTAAAAAAAAAAAAAAATCAAAAAAAAAAGGAAAAAAAGGAAAAGAAAGAAAGGAGTAGAAAGGAAAGAAAAAAAGAAAAGAAAAGAAAAGGAAGAAACCCTAAGCAAAAATACTAATAAAATATTTTAAAAAGAGCTTCCAAAATGTAACTGCTCCTAGAAATGATTAGTAATCATTTTTATTGTCTTTTTTTTTTCCCTTTATGGCCACGCCCATGGCATACGGAAGTTCCCGGGCCAAGGATTGCATGCCAGCCACAGCTTCGACCGGAGCCTCTGCAGTCAGATTCTTAATGCAGTGTGCCACAATGCGAATTCTGTGTCTTTCTTCTTCTTTTTTTTTTTTACATTTTGAAATTTTGTGGTAAAATACAAGTATAAAATTTACCCTTAGTGGGAGTTCCCATTGTGGCTCTGTGGTAATGAATCCAACTAGGATCCATGAGGACATGAGTTCAATCCTTGGCCCCACTCAGTGGGTTAAGGATCCAGTGTCGCCATGAGCTGCAATGTAGGTCACAGATGCAGCTCGGATCTGGCGTTGCAGTGGCTGTGGTGTAGGCCAGCAGCTGCAGCTCTGATTCAACCCCTAGCCTGGGAACTTCCATATGCCATAGGGGCAGCCCTAAAAAGCAAAAAAAAAAAAGTACCGTTAGTGACATCAAGTGCATTACAATGTTGTCCAACCATCATCATTATCTAGTTCCAGACATTGCATTACTCCAAAGGAAACTCAGTCTCCATTAGCAATCACCCACCTCCCCCATCACCCCCGCCCCAGCCCCTGGCAACCGAGAATCTGCTTTCCATCTCTATGCATTTGCCTGTTCTGGACATTTCATATTAAATCGAGTGCTTCTTTTATTCCTAAGACGAAGTTTTATTTTCCCTTGGAAGCAGTAGCCTCCGTCTGGCTCTGCCGCTTTTGACTGTGTGCCTGTGGACGAGTTACTTGATGTTTCCATAGCTTGGTTTCCTCCCCTAGAAAACGAGGATGCCCAGCGTAGGACCCTGTGCGAGGGATAAAGGAGACAGCACTTGCCCAGCGGTTCCTGGCTACTTGGGCACTGTCAGCAATCGCTTTGCTATTTTCTTTTTTATTATTATTATGGTTGATTTACAAAGTTCTGTCAATTTCTGCTGTATAGTAAAGTGACCCAGTCATATGTTTATACACATTCTTTTTTTCGCATTGTGGCTCACAGCATCACTACACAGCGTTGCTGCTGCAGGGGCTGTGGCTCAATTCCTGGCTAATGTTATTTTGGATTTCACAAGTAAAGCAAGCTCTTTGGAAAAGAGAAATGTACACACAAGAAAACTGCCTACGTCCCCCAACAACGCTGGCAGTTGAAGGTCAGTGGCCACATTGACCTTCATGGCAGCAGCAGCCCCACAGGCAGGCGTGCCGGGAAGTGGACGTGAGCCTGCCTCTCTGCACTGTCACCCCGATACTGTGAGCCCTATTTCCTCATCTGTCACCATGGGAAAACCTGAACGGCAGGAGGCAGACGCGAGAAGCAGAGAGGGCGTCTCAATGTCAAGGGCCTGACTCAGAGCAGGGTCTCAGCAGCCAAGGGTGGGAGAGGGCTGGAAGAAGGCAGCGTGCAAGGAGCCCCCTCAGCCACAGGCAGCGCACACAGCGGTCCTGCGGATCCGGGGAGGATGGGCTGAGCCGGGCAGGGCTGGGTGCTGTTTGCAGCCCTTGCTAACCTTCACATTCATCGCTCTGTGCCGCCATCCCGGCCACTCGTCCCCGGGTCCCTGGGCTCCCAGGAAAATGGGCAGCGGGTAGCACAGAGGACGTGACGTTGTAAGAGCAGGTAGTAGCTGGAGTTTACACGGAGGGTTTCTGGGCCAGGCACCGAGCCCAGGACTCCCCACGCCCTTTGTCATCTTCCACGCCCCATGTCATTTTCCACGCCTAGGGAGGGGCAGGATGAGGGCACTCCTGCCACAACAGCCCTTGAGCCTGGCCTGGGAGAGATGGCAGAGGGGCCGCCCAGGGGCTGTCAAGGCCTCTGGTCTCCCAGCCCCATCTCCTCGGAATCTGAGGAACCACAGCTGCTGCCAAGGGAACAACAAAGAACGCGACAAAGGACTTAGGTTCAACTCACCAAGACCCTAGAAAGTAAAGCGCCAGGAGCCTCAGGTATTGGAACCGGCTAGATGACACTGAGACTCCCAGGCCAAAGCCACGGGCTCCTTTGAGAAAGCCAGAGCAAGGCCCCCTCAGCTGAGCATATGCCACACGCCAGCGAATTGGCAGGTGATCCCTTAATGCACAGCCTACCTGAAACAGCGCCGTTCTCGCTCAGGGGGCCGTGGAAAGGGAGGGTGGCGGACTCCTCGCCAAGGGAAGGCACCCACACTGTTAGTACCCCGCACTGGTACCATCAACCAACCGTGGTGACTGCGACCCTTGCTGGCGCTTCCGTGGGTGGTGGAGGACCGGAATAGAGCCCTCTCCTTTTCCACGCCGAGCAGTGCAGGATGGCAGAAGGAACACCAGGCTGAACCATGTTTCATCTCCCCACCAGGAACCAGCTGGGTGGCCGAAGGCCACTCGCTCAACCTCTCTGGCTCTCCATTTGCAGACGTGATAATGAAAGATGTGACTGAAGGAATCTAAATTCCCTTCTGGCTCTCCGTTCTTTTTTTGGGACTTCTCGCATTGACTTTGGGAATCAGCAAATGAGGCCAAGAGAAGCTGTGGCTACATTACTCTTCCAGATTGAGCAACAAACGCCTCAGCCAGCAAGGCCTCCTACAGCCCACAGTTCGTAAAACTGTGGAGCTAAGGCAGATGAGTGAAAACTGTTTGGAACCACTCAAAATTTAAAAGACTAAAGAACTGAATTCTTTTGCCAAAGGAAGAATACTTTTGTGATGCCCCCACTTCCCTTTCCTCTGTTTTCTAACTTGAATTTTCACAAGTAGATTTAATAGACTTCAGAGTCAGCAGAACTGGGATGGAACTCTGGTTCCTGGAGAAGTTAACCTCTGAGCTTCAGTTTCCTCATCTGTACAATGGGCATGTGTACCTTTCCAGAAGCACTGTTGGAGAGGTAAGCAGAGATTTCTGTTGAGTGACACAGAATGCGTTAAGCATAAGGTGCTCGTTAATGTCCACCTTTTTGGCGCTGGTTCTAAAGCAAGACACAAGGCGGGTGTACCACCTTTTCCTCTCGAGTTTCTTTGAGGGGAGTTCCTGCTAGGGCGCAGCAAAAACGAATCTGACGAGTAACCATGAGGTTGCAGGTTCGATCCCTGCCCTCACTCAGTGGGTTAAAGATCTGGCCTTGCCATGAGCAGCAGTGTAGGTCGCAGACGAGGCTCTGATCCGGAGTTGCTGTGGCTGTGGTGTAGGCTGGCAGATGCAGCTCCAATTAGACCCGTAGCCTGGGAACCTCCATATGTCGCCGGTGTGGCCCTAAAAAGCCCTTAAAAAAAAAAAAGCAAAAAAAAAAGAGTTCCTTTTGGGATACAGACATATTTCTTCTTCCCCTTGGGTAAAGCCCACTGTGTTTTGCACAGCGCTGAGCATAATAAATGAATTCATCAGAGTTCCCGTTGTGGCTCAGCGGAAACAAATCTGACTAGCATCCATGAGGATGTAGCTTAGATCCCTGGCCTCGCTCAGTGGGTTAAGGATCTGGCACTGCTGTGGCTGTGGTGTAGGCCAGCAGCTGTAGCTCCAATTCGACCCCTAGCCTGGGAACCTCCATATACCAACAGTGCGGCCCTAAAAAGACCAAAATACATAAATAAATAAACACTAAAATAAATGAATTCATCAATTAATGAAATCACTCTTGTTCTTTCCTAAAGTTCTGCCTTCCTTCCTGGAGTTCACACTATTTCTCCCTTCCTCTTCGAGGTGGTGGGTTTAAGGCCTCTCATGATCTTTATCTCAGAGACTGTCCCTTTATGAGGAGAGCTCCTGGCGTTTGCGTCTCCCAGCAGAACACATGTCCCCTGAGAGACGCAAGGCGCCAGGCAGCCCAAGAATGGAAAGCAGAGGCCTCCCCACCACCCCCAAGAGCGAGGCCAGCCCCCTAAGAGGGGGGGAACATGGCAGTCCCTTTAGTCTTTGTGCTTGTCCAGCCCCAGGAAACTACACGGGCCTTCAGGCTCGAGCGCCTACAGCATCCTTCTAAGTACAGTTTTAGCCCCGCCCTCTCGGTTTCCCAGACTAAGAGCATGAGTGTCAACGGGAGGGAGATGGAAAGAGATGGGAGGGAGAAGCATGTTGCCAAGGAGACTGGAAATATGCCTGAGAGGTAGGGCAGGGAGGCTGTGCTTTCCACCTCCTGGAGCTTGGGTAGCATTTTGTGTGTCCCCTTCTCCCTGGGTCAGACTGGAGAAGCTGACTCAGGCTCCTCCTCACTTACCTGCGGAGATTGCCGAGCCAGAGTGAAGCCGTGGAATCAGTGGATCGGGAACGGCCACGAGCAGAGGGAAGGTTGGCCGCCCGTGGGATTAGCAAACTGCAGGAGGTGGGAAGCCCAGATCCCTTCAGCTTGGTGGGCCCACCAAGCTCGGTGCCTGGCCCACTTAAAATGTTTGTTGAGTGAGCAGATGTGTGAACGCAAGAAGAAATAAGCGAGCGGATGAGTGAATGGCAGCCGAAATGAAATTAAACGAGTACTTCCTGTCCCTCTTGGAGGGGCGAAGACCACCATGTCACACATTGTGCTGCTTAGCGGCAACAAGTGACAGAGCCTTTGTCAAAGGTTCCAGGACAGTGGAGAGGGTACCTTGTGGGCAGGCCCCAGGAGGGTAGAGCTGCAGGTGCAGGGAGCCAGCTGCCCATGAAGCAGGTGGGGCAGAGGAGGAGGTGGGCACAGCTGGAGCCTGGGGGAGGTCCCGAGGGAGAGCGGGCTGGGCAAGGGGTGGGGGTGGGGCAGCACACTTGGGTGCCCACGTGGTGCTGCACCCTGGCCAAGCACCCTGTGTGTGTTGCCATCTAGCTCCCCCCAGAGTCCTGCAAAGTCAAGACATCACCTCCCCAAGATGGAGGAGAAAACTGAGGCTCAGCGCAAACAAGAAATATAATGAAGGTCAAGGGCAGGGAGGGGCTGGGACGGGCAGTCTGGGGTCCGTAGATGCAAACTGTCGCATTTGGAGTGGATAAGCCGAGAGGTCCTGCTCTATAGCGCTGGGAACCACATCTAATCATTTGTGATGGAGCATGATGGAGGATAATGTGAGAAAAAGAATAAGGAGCTAGAGAGAGAGAACTGGGACACTTTGCTGTACAGCAGCAATTGCCAGAACATTGTAAATCAACGATGATTATAAAAACACTTTAAAAAAGAAAAGAAGAAGCTGGAAAGTGGCAGTGTTGGGATTCAAACCCAGCTTTAGCCCCATTCCAAAGCCAAACTTCTATCCCTCTCCCAGTGCCGTCTCCTGGAGAACACGCGGCACAGTGGTGGGCCTTGTCCGTGCTGCTCCCCTGCCACCCTGCTGCCCCTGACCTGTGGCCAACCAGTCCTGCTGACCCGCTCTCCCAAGTGGGTCTTGGATCCGGCTTTCACCCCTAGCTTGGCCACTGCCCAGCCCCGCTCCCCTCACTCTCGCTGGAACCACAGCAACTGCCTCCTGATCACCGCTGTCGGCTGCCAGCTTCTATCTCAGTGCCACCCACAGCCCCTTTCCACAGAACACCCAGAATGTCTTCCAGAATGCACACAGACATGTCCCTGCTTGCCCGAGGATGAACCTAGATTCCCTAGGACCTGGCCTTGCCTGTCAGTCCACTGCATCTCTCAATACTCTCCCTCTAAAGTGGACCAGATGGCCACGCCCCCCCCCAAGATACGCCCACATCCTAACACCTGACCCTGTGAATGGTAACATCATTGTGGATATAATCAAGTTCAGGATCTTTTTTTTTTTTTAGGGCCACACCTGTGGCATATGGAGGTTCCCAGCCTAGGGATCGAATCAGAGCGGCAGCTGCCGGCCTACGCCACAGCCACAGCAACACCAAATCCTTAACCCAGTGATCGGGGCCAGGGATCCAACCTGAGTCCTTATGGATACTAGTTGGATTCTTTTTTTTTCTTTTTTCTTTTCTTTCTTTCTTTTTTTTTTTTGTCTTTTTGCCTTTTCTAGGGCCGCTCTCATGGCATATGGAGGTTCCCAGGCTAGGGGTCGAATCGGAGCTATAGCCGCCGGCCTACACCAGAGCCACAGGAATGCAGGATCTGAGCTGTGTCTGCGACCTACACCACAGCTCAAGGCAACACTGGATCCTTAACCCACTGAGCAAGGCCAGGGATCAAACCTGCAACCTCATGGTTCCTAGTCAGATTCATTAACCACTGAGCCATGACGGGAACTCCATAGGTGGGTTCTTAACCCCCAACACGAACTCCCCTAGTTAAGGATGTTGAGGTTAGGAGTTCATCCTGGATTACCAGGCGGCCCTAAATCCAAGGACAATGTCCTTATAAGAAACAAAAGATGAGAAGACACAGACCTGAAGATGGAGGCAGAGATTGAGCAGGAATTCCTGGAGCCACCAGAACCTGGGATTTAAATATGAAGGAAGGAATGAGGACTCGCTGACATCTTTTTTTTTTTTTAACTTTTAATTTTAAAAATTTTATTGAAGCATAGTTGATTTACAAGGTGTTCATTTCTGCGGTACAACAAAGTGATTCAGTTGTACATATACATGCATTCTTTTTCGTATTCTTCTCCCTTACGGTTTATCCCAGAACATTGACGATTGTTCCCTGTACTCTACAGTAGGACCTGTTTGTTTATCCAGCCTGTATTTCAGAGTTTCCTGCTGACATCTAGATTTCAGACTTCCAGCCTCCAGAATGATGAGAAAATACAGTTCTGTTGTTTTAAGCCAGCCAGTTGGCGGTCATTTGTGGTGGCAGCGTACACCTTCCCTCACAGGGCTCTAGCTGCATTGACTGGCTCCCGAAAGTGGCCCGGCTCTCTTCCTGGGCCTTTGCACATGCTGATCCCTCTGCCCCAAACACCCTTCCACTCCCTTATGGTGTGACGAACCCCTACTCTCCAAGCACTTCTGTGGGAAACTCTTCTCTCTCATTGCAGCTGGGTCGGGTGCTCCCTGCTGTGCGCTCCTTCTTACCATGCAGTCGCCTTCCACAGCCCTCACGCTGCTCTATCATAATATATATTTTGTTTCATTGTTTTATTCACCAGTAAGTTAGTTCTAGGAGGGCAGGGACGTTGTACCCGCAGGGTCTCGTGCATCGTCCTTTCATAAACATTTACCCTCTACCACGTCACTTTTTCCTACCCTCCCACGCCCAAATCAAAGTAGCCTTCCTAAGCAAGAACCCACGAAGAGAAACTAGCGTGTCCTTGGCTCCCTGGTAAAAATCTTCCTCTCCTGTGTTTAAGCCCCTCAAATATTTATTTATCTATTTGTTTGTTTGTTTATTTATTTATTTATGGGGGGGTGCCACACCCATGGCATATGGAAGTTCCCAGGCTAAGGGTTGAATCAGAGCTACAGCTGCCGGCCTACACCACAGCCACAGCAACTCGGGATCCAAGCCGCATCTGTGACCCACACCATGGCTCATGGCAACGCCAGATCCTTAATCCACCAAGCAAGGTCAGGGATCGAACCTGCATCCTCATGGATACTAGTTTGATTCCTTTATGCTGAGCTATGAGGGGAACTCCCCCCCTTCAAAAATTTCTCCAGTTCACCTCCCAGCTCTGGGAAGCTTGAATTAAGGCTCATGCTAGCAGTGGCCGTAAAGAAGCCATTACATGGCCCCAAGCCTGCCGGAAAGGGGTGCATGGTACCCCTTTCTCGGGTCACAGTGATGGGCTGTGGGCAGCGAGGTCGTCTAGAATTCTCTCATGGGGACTTAAGCGCAGGTGTTCAAGGGATAACGCCCTCTTCCTTTTGCACTCACTGGCTGGGATGAGGCCAGCTAGTGCCATATCGTTCACATCCAACTCCTGCATCATGTGAGAAAAACCCATTCTCAGCTATAAACACAGAAGTAAACTCAAGCCTAGGTGTGGAAGGAGAGAGAGCTTAACGGTCATTGCCGCCTGAGTCCTTGCGCCTGAGGCCATTGCCACCCCCAGACCTTCCCAACATGGAACATTTTCAAGAGAGCCTGAGTCCTGGCAGGTGCAACCTTTCTGTCGTTTGGAAGGTACTCTCGTGAGACCTTCTGGGATGGGGGTGGGGAGGAGCTGCAGAAACTTCTGTTTTAGTGAGTCAACACCTGGCCAAGCTCCCCGCCTTCAGAGCACAAATTCTTCTCCTGACCTGGCTTCCCAGGCAAGCAGGACAAGGAGATAAAAAGGCTGGGAATGAGCAAACATCTTCTGTTAGTCCCCAAAGTTCTCCCAATGTGGGGCACAATAATTTGAGCAAAACCAGCCATAACTGGAGTTCTCATTGTGGCTCAGTGGTAATGAACCAGACTAGTATCCATGAGGATTCGGGTTTGATCTCTGACCTTGCTCAGTGGGTTAAGGATCCGACATTGCCATGACTTGTGGTGTAAGTCACAGACGTGGCTTGGATCCTCTGTTGCTCTGTCTATGGTATAGACTGGCAGCTGCAGCTCCGATTCAACCCCTAGCCTGGGAGCGTCCATGTGTTGCGGGTGTGGCCCTAAAAACCACACACACACACACACACACACACACACAATCCAGCCATAACCAAACCCAGACGTTCCTAAAATACTCACATTTGTTTTCTACAGAGTCTGAGACACTGCGAATCAATTAGCCTTATGCTTCTGCACCTTGGCCTTGAGGACCTGACTCTCACTGGGGGCTTTCTTCAAACTCGGATTGTTTTGCATCTTTAGGAAGGAAGCAGTGAATGCGTAAGGAGTGATGAGCCATACACGTCCAAACAACCTGTGTCTGCCATTTAAAACGATCTGAGTGTTTCTCCAGCAGCCTGGTCTCCTGGGGCTCACTCTCTCAACAGGCAGGTGCATTATCCCACTGTGACCCCGTGACAAGGGAAGCACCTGAGAGGGTAAACTGCAGCCTTGTTAGAAGCCAGCACCCTGACGTGGTGAGCCTCATGCGCGGTAACCAACGTTGCCAGCCCGCCCCCACTCCAGTCTTGCTCTAGATTCAGGGATTCCTGGGCAGCCAGGTCAAGAACGCACATCTCTTGCCTGTTGTGGCGTTCTTCCTGACACCAACCTATCCCACATCCCAAATGAGAAGAAAGGAATTATGCACCACCACCCCCAACGCTGTGTCCTCAGAGGCACCTGGATTGCCATTAAATAGCTGAGACGTAAGGCCAGCAATGGAGATCCATGGCCTCCCCAGGGTCAGCCCAGTCCTGATTTCATAAAAATGTGTATGCGTATGTGTCAGGATTACCAAAGGCCAGGTAACTGCAGGGAGCTCAGATGGACTAAGTTAAATGACAATTAATTTGTAATTTAAAATAATACATTATTTCATTTAACTACTTGGCTGTGGGTTAGAAATTAATAAGGCAGACCACGAGAGAGGATATATTGTTCTCACTAGCAGATAAATAATTTTTTTTTGTCTTTTGTTGTTGTTGTTATTGTTGTTATTGTTGTTGTTGTTGCTATTTCTTTCTAGCATATGGAGGTTCCCAGGCTAGGGGTCCAATCGGAGCTGTAGCCACCGGCCTACGCCAGAGCCACAGCAACGCGGGATCTGAGCCGCGTCTGCAACCTACACCACAGCGCACGGCAACGCTGGATCGTTAACCCACTGAGCAAGGGCAGGGACCGAACCTGCAACCTCATGGTTCCTAGTTGGATTCGTTAACCACTGTGCCACGACGGGAACTCCAGATAAATAATATTTTTACCTAGTTTGCCTTTAATTTCAGTACAGAAACGTAATGGGCCCCTGTTATTTTGCCAGCTCAGCAGGAGCCTCATTTTAGGGAACCGCCTCCCCCTCTGCCAGGGGCTGCGCCCTTGCCTCTCCCATACTCCCCGCCCTCCGCAGGCATGTGGTCACCCCAGGGACTGCAGATTGGTACAATGCATGCACCCTTGGCACAGCCCATTGGTTGGAAGAGTGGGTGCCCCATCCAAACAGGCCAATCAGAATTCTCCCCCAGAATTCGGGAACTGCAACTAACAAAAGAAGTCAGCCTTTCCCTGGGTGTCTGAAAATGAAGACATGCAAATACAGAAGCAGTTGGCAGCCTTGTTCCACCATGTGGACTGAGGAATAGAAAATGCCAATCAGCAGAAAGAATCAGAGGCAAGGAAAGGAGAACAAATCCCGACAGCCTCTGAGCTCCCACTTCTAGCCGCTCCCAAGGCCTGTTCATATTCTTCTTTTGGATTCCATTGAGTCCAAGTAGCCTTATAATAAAATTCTTCTTTGGCTTAAACTAGCTTAAGTTGGATTTCTGCTCCTTGCCACCAAAAGAGTTTTAACTCAGATAAGAATGCAGTCCTATTTCAGTCTCACTTACACCCTAATCTTGAATTCCTCAACCATTTTACTTTGTGACTTCAGACTGAAAAAAATAAAAGTGAAAATATTTAAGCTAGACTCTAGTACAAATTAGCCCACAATCATTTTCTTGGGCTGTTTTTTTCTGTTTGTTTTTCACACAATAATCTGGTAGGGTTCTCCTCCATATTGGAGTGGATTAAGTACCTGCTAGAAATACAGAGAAATGACGAGGTCAGTGCTGATGACAAAACACGGGATTTTTATGACACTACTAAGAATGTGATCTTCCCTAAATTTAGAGTCCATTTGTGAGTGTTGTGTGTTCTCCTTTGACCATCTACCTAACTCAAATGACCTCGGAGCTATGACCTCGGAGCTATATCACCAGTCCCCTTGAACACTCCAAATTCCATGAACCATGCCCACAGCAATGGTCTTTGGAAGTGACCTGTCTACCAGAATTATTAGCCTTTCCAAGGAAACCCTCTTACGCTATTGGTGGACATGTACATTGGTGATGTCACTATGGAAAACAGTATGGAGATTCCTCAAAAAACTAAAAATAGCATTGCCATATGATCCAGCAAACCCGCTTCTGGGCAAAAAAACTATAATTGGAAAAGATATATGTATCCCTATGTTCATAACAGCACTATTCACAATGGCCAACCCATGGAAACAACCAACAGATGAATGGCTAAAGAAGATGTGGTATGTATAGACAATGGAATATTACTCAGCCATTAAAAAGAATGAAATAATGCCATTTGTAGCAACGTGGATGGGACTAGAGACTCTCATACTAAGTGAAGTAAGTCAGAAAGAGAAAGACAAATACCATATGACATCACTTATATATGGAATCTAACATAAAACACAAATCAACATATCAGTGAAAAACAAAGACACACTGACATAGAGAACAGATTTGTAGTTTCCAAGGCAGGGGGGACTGAAGGAGGGTTGTGGGAGTTTGGGATTAGCAGATGCAAACTATTCTATCTAGGATGAATAAACAACAAGATCCTGCTATATCGCCCAGGGAACTATATTCGATATTCTGTGATAAACCATAACGGAAAAGAATATGAAAAAGAATATGTACATGTATAACTGAATCACTTTGCTGTACAGCAGAAAGTAACGCAACATTGTAAATCAACTATGCTTCAATTAAAAAAAAAAAGAATTAGCCTTTTCATTTGCAAGGCCTATCCTCAGAAAGGGGCAGGGAGTTGTTCAACCAAGACTCTGTAGAAATGCCGAGCAAGCATGAAAACCTTTGCAGAATGAACAGAGATGGCTTCATAGACCGGAGCCCTCTGCACGTGTTCACAGACAGCTAAAATAACGAACGGCAGCTACTGTCATTGTTGTCATTGTTGACAACAACAATTCCCCCATTCACTTTCCCAAAAGTATGTGTGTAGAGTTAAAAACAAAACAAACCCAAAAAAAAAAAAAACATGGAACTGAGTAAGCTCTTTTTTTTTTTTTCTTTTGGCCACCCCGTAGCATATGGGGTTCCCAGGCCAGGGATCAGAGTTGAGGTATGGTTGCTACCTAAGCCATAGCTGCAGCAACTCTGGATCATTAACCTGCTGTGCCAGGCCAGGGATGGAACCTGTGACCCAGCTCTCCCAAGAGGCTGCTGATCCTGTTGTGCCACTGTGGGAACTCCAGTAAGCTCTTGCCTAATATCTGGTTAGGATCTCTCTGGATGCTCCTATTAAACAATAGAAATTAGGAGTTTCCTCATGGCTCCGTGGGTTGAGGATTCTACATTCTCACTGCTGTGGCTCTGGTTATAGCTGTGGCATGCATTCCATCCCTGGCCTGGTAACTTCCGCCTGCTGTGGGTGCAGCCAAAAAAGAAAAAAGAAAGAAAGAAATTCATCCAAAACCCACTGGGTTGACCAAAGACAAGGAGGTGTGTCGAGCAGGTGCACACATAAGCATTGCTCGATATTAAAAATCCATAGGAGAGAGAATTCCCATCGTGGTGCAGCAGAAACAAATCTGACTAGTATGCACGAGGAAGAGGGTTCAATCCTTGGCCTTGATCCGTAGGTTAAGGATCCGGGCATTGCTGTGAGCTGTGGTGAAGGTCACAGATGTGGCTCAGATATGGCATGGCTGTGGTGGTGAAGGCTGGAAGTTGTAGCTCCCATATGACCCCTAGCCTGGGAACTTCATATGCCGCAGGTGGGGCCCTAAAAAGTATTTTAAAAAAAAGAAAAAAAATTCCAAAGGCAAGCAGAAATGCTCAGCAGCCCTGCCCCTGCCCTCCCTTATCTGGGTGTGCCTTTGATCACCACAAGCCTCAGAAGCCTGAATGTCAAATTAGCCACCATTTTCACTCTCATCGGAAAATACTTCCTTGTCATCAGCCCAAATTTAATCAGCATTTCAGTTAAATAGGTTAAAAAATACCCGAGAATTTGGAGCTGGAAAAAACCTCAGCGTCATCTGGCCCCAAGAGTTTATTTTCAAGATGGAAGAAAAGCAGCCCAGGGAGATACAGTCACTTGTTCAAGAGGCACAGCCCGTGCGCTGTGGGCTGGAGAGCAGAAGCAAGCACATCACCCCGACCGCCCCAGGCTCTGAGAAACAAGGGCATGGCCCGCTGGCTCGTCCCCGCTGGCTAGCTTGCTCGGGGACAGCCCTGAATGCACCGAGACCTAGGTGTGCGAGAAATCCAGGCTCTTCTAAATGCTCCAGGGAGAAAGTTCCAAGGCGCTGGGGGCCGGTGCGGAGGATTTTCAAAGGCCTGCAGCCGAGCCCTGACCGCGGGGACACGGGCCAGGTGTCCCCACGTCCCCTCTGCAGACGCAGGGCTGTCTGGCCTGCTGCAGTCCACCCGGCGCGGGGCGGCAGAGCCGCAGCAGGCTCCCCCAAGCCCGGGCAGCGTTCAGAACACCCCTAGGGAACCGCCGAGAAGTCCAGGCCCGGGGGGGGGGTGAAGTGCGGGGGCGGGGGCGGGCGGGGCGGCGGGGGGTCGCGGGATGACTGGGCGGGTCGGCCTTCTCCCCTGCGGGCTGCCTTCCTCCCTTGGTCTCGGGGAGGCAGAGGAAGGCAGTGACACAGCGGAGCAAACAGAAGTCAGACTGGCGCATCACCGCTGGGAAGAGCGGGTCCGATTGCTAAGCAGCCTGAGTAGAGCGAGGGTTTTCACAGAGCAGGTAGAGTTCGGTGCCAGGGCAGTGTCTTGCTAATCTAGGCAGAGAGCACCTCTCTTGGGTTTTAAGAAGTGCAGTTCCAGGGGCGTTTTGTTTTTACCCTTGACACTGAGACTGGAAAGACCATGTACATTTGTTTCAGCTCAAGACGTGGAAACAAACTGAAGCCAGGCCTTCGCAGCCTTCTGACTTATTCGGCATCACCTGAAGCCCAGACTCAGCCTGAGCAGAGTTATGGGTTGTCAGTGAATCCCTCTAAAGTCTCCTAGACTCACACACACACAGAGAAACAGTTACCCTTCTCCTTGGCCCTGCGCTCCCATTGAACAATAGATATGCCCAGAACACGTGAGGTTTGGAATTCTATCCGGAGTAGAAGGATGTGCAGGATTTCTGGATCCCTGTTACTCTCCTCTCTGCGTATGGTTTGTGTGTCAGCTGCTACCTGAACAGGGGTGGCAATTCCATATAGGCTGGCTAAGAGAAGAAAACTGTTCTCACTCGGGTTCTATAAATTACTCATATTCTCACTTTAATATCAAGTACGATATGTATTAGAGTGCATGGTTTGGGCTAGAATCAATTTGGAAGGCTGTCAAATAAAAAACAAAATAGGAAAAATAAATCCAAAGTAGAATTTATGACATGATTTTACTCCCATTACATTCCACTTAACAAATGCATATGTTTTACAATATCTTTAATAATAATTATTAAACATAGTAAAATACTTCCAAACTTGGCTCGTTGCATAATTGTACTTCGAGTGAAAAAAAAAAAATTATCTGAAGCCTTGTCAATATGCCACTTCCTCCTCCCCCAGCTTTTAACAGAAGCAGCCTCCAGTGGAATAATCCAAGCTGTGTTCAAGAAGTTGGCAAGTAGGTCCAATTAAATGTGGTTTTACTGTATTCTGGCGTTTGCATATCTAGTTTGCCAAGAAGTAATCTTTCACAAAAAAAAAAAAAAAATCTGTACTGGCCCAGACACAGCCTGGATGGTGCAATGCAACACATAAGTTTACCCCATGACTAAGATAATCTTTTTTTCTTAAATAGCTGTGGAAAACGTATCATCCATCCATCATATTCCTATATGAATCACAAAACCCCATCCTTTATGGAGCCTCTTCCATTTATACATGACAAACCGAAATTCATCTTAATAGCTCTGCTGATTTTAATTATTAAACGCCAAGGGGGTTACTTTCAGCCGCCTGAGCGTGATGTATTTATTCAGGTGTTCTCCTGTCAGATTATCTGAATGAGGCTATAACGACCCTATTGACTATGAAACGCCAGCTCGTCCAAGCTGCAGTCATCCACATTCACAAACCCAGCGACCTGACTCTCAGGGCCTGGCACGGTCCTCTGAGCTTTGCAAACGAAATCCCTGGACCGTTCTCTGCTGATGTTTTACCCACTCTTGGTCCCCAGTAGAGGAGCGGATTCTCCCAGCCCCTTCCAACAAACCCTTGCGCTGCAGGAACCATCAGCCATATCCAAAGTCCAGATGGAAAGCTGTCAACAAAGAGACTCCTTCCGCTCTGCCTACAGCATGATTCATCCCTGGCAGGAAGACAGGCCGGAGATGGTCCCACCACCTTGACTCCCATAGATGAGCCAGGAGAGGAGCCCAGGTGCCCCGTCCTGGGTTCAGCAGGGAGGGATAGGGTCAGAAAAATGCCACGAAACGCACACCCTGCACCTTGCTAGCAACCATGACCGGCTCATTAAGAACACATGCAGAAATGGTTAAACAAAAATCCTCTAAACCTTTTACAAAATTGCCAGTCTATTAGAAGGACTGAGCTCACAGCAAACTCTCCCTTCCAATGTGTGCAATGGAGCAGCTAATGTCCTTTGGACTCTTGTCTACGGCACGAAGCAAGGGGGGGGGTTGTTTGTTTTTGGTTCTGGCTGTTGTGGTTTTTTTCTTTCTTTCTTTCTTTCTTTTTTTTTTTAACTTCTCAAAAAACCAAACTCTTAAGTCTATCCACTCAAAGGACGATTTCACCAAACGTGTATTGTGGAAGTCATTGCCTTGTTCAAAAAAAAAAAAATCTATGAAAGTGATAAAATAAAAAGGGACATTTGTGTCATTGTATCAAGGAGAGCAAGAAGGAAAAGAAACCCAGATGACTGGGGCACGGATGCTTTTGTGAGTGGTGTGGCATCCAAGAACGGAGTGGACAGGCTGAATGGGGATTTTGCAGCCTGTTTTGTGGAGAAGTTGGATCGTAAGCTTGGCAATATTTACTCAAAGTTTCCTTATAAGGAGCAGAGAGCGCTGCATTCCATCGAGTTGTGGACTTTCACCAGGTGCATCTTCCTTCCTCCAATGGATGGATTCGCTATGATGCAATTTGACCATACATTTGCTTTGCACCACCGTGTGGCTCTAACAACACATAAAATAGCACCACGGTGACGTGAGGGCCTGAGATTGAGGTGCTCTGAGCTCTGATCTGCCACACGCCACCTCCCCCTGGTGAGGTCGGAGTAACTCATTTAAAATCTCTGGGTAAATCATTTTCGTATATCTGCTTCCCTGGGGAGCTGTGTTTGTTCCTTATCATTCTATAGATGACTCATGTTGGGTTTTAGATTATGAGGCAAGAATAAAATGTAAGCTTTTGGTCTTGGTCTCTCCAGCCTTGAGAGAAAAAACAGAATGCCTGCGTCCAAGTTAGCTTTTTGGATTTGATTAATCAGACAAAGAGAGTTGAAAGGGGCTTTGGGAAATTCATCGAAAGAAACCAAAAGTGTGATGCAAATTACATGAGGTTCCCAGTGTACCTGTACACGCACATACCTGCAGACCTGCCTGAGACTGCAGAATCCTTTTCCTTCCTGTGGCACCTGAACTTCCACATTTTGTGTCAAAACCGCTTTCCGCAGGGCCTGCTTCGAACTGAAATAAAGTGGAGACTATTACTGCTCGGTGAATTCCAATCATACAAATTCACATTAAAAAAAAAAAAAAATCCGCATGGGTGAGAAGGCAGTTTTAGGGCTAAGGAGAAACTTCATCTTCGTGGAAAACACAAAACAATCACCAGAGTCGTGATGTCACAGCAAATATACACAGCACTTTTTTCTCTGAGAGCTTAACGCTTCTGCGTGTTCATTTCACACTGTGCTGAGGGAGATGAGGAGAAGGGCATTATTTTTCTGGTCTTTCTTACAAGTGGAGGAATGAAGGCAGGAAGATGGGGATCCTCCCAGGGTGCCTCACTTCCTCTTAAGCAGATGATACTGAGAGAAGGAGGTGAGAAACCCTCCAAGAAACCAAGGCCAGTTTTCAGATTAAAAGTGGAAAAGTATTCAATTTTCCCATTTCGGCAGCAAACAAATTTGGAGGTTCTGGTCTGGCTGCCACCCTCCCTCGTGCATCTGTGTTCTTCTGTCCCCTGCTGCGCATCCAGCAATAGCTCTGTCAAGCCCTGCAGTTACTGGCCTGCAAGGAGCAGTGCCTCGTGGTGGTTCAACAAGCACCCCTTTCGTGGCCGGGAGCAGAGAGGGAGAGGGTATCCATCAGTAGAATTTCACTAGGGTCTCAGCTCTAGGGGGAGCCTGAGACAGAGGGGCCCGGAATGTCCTCCTTTGACCCCCGAAGCCAGTGTTGCGTGGTGATATTGTCTCGAGTCGTTGATAAGATCCAAGTCAGAAAGAGAAATAGCATAAGTCCAATCTTAGGTTCCATGTGTAAATATATAGATAGCAGACAATGAATGGTAAGTGCCATCGTGGTCAATACACACGCACACATCAACTTTACCATTTGGGCGTAACCAGAATGTTGATTTCAGATTCAGACGTGATCAGAGATGTGGGCCGAACAAGGCATTCAACCTCCAAGTGCCTCTAAAGAGGGAAGGAAAAAAAAAAAAAAAGGAAAAGAAAAGAAAACCTCATGCCTAAAAGGTGTCTAAAGGTTTGGAGAATGTATGAGATGTTTGCAAAGTGCGTGAGCCCTCTTGCTTTTCCTTATGCCTCACTCCGAACCTGCTCCTCCACTTTCAGGAGGAATCAACTGGAAGTCACTTTTGCCCCTTGCTGCTCTGAAGTTTTTGTGAGTTTAGCAAGAACACGTGATGCAGCAATCTGTAAGAGGAGACTATCAGACACACACCATAGGTCTTCAAATAATGGGGAATAATTGGGCCATTCTGGCCATTATTATTGCATTATTTTTACAATTTGAATAACAAAATTAACGCATGATTAGAAAAAGCAACCAGCTCAGAATGCAAATTTTAAAATTCAGGATACAGATGTAAGCTGGGAATTGTTTTTGTTTATAAGGCTGAAGAGTTATGTTATTTTAGGAGAGGGGAAAGTGATATATATATTATTAAATCAGAATAACAATATGAGGATGGATTGCCTTGTACTTCGAGGGTGCTGTTTGACTGACTTTTAAACAGAAACACTTCAATCATTTTAAAATTCTTCCATGCTGGTCAAGCCTCCAAACCGCCTGTATTTTGACTGAAGTATTATTTTTACTGCAAGATAAGCACCTTTACAAAGCAAATTGAATAAACGATGACAAACACGCCCTCCCTCCCGTTTTGCACAGAAGTGATGCGAGTACTGCTTTGAGGCATCCCTCAAGTAAAATAACATATAAATAGAATGTGAGAAATTACCACGTTTTCTAGACTTCACAGTTAGTAGGAAAAATAAAACTTCATTGTGCCTCAACATAGCCTCTGATTTTTTTTTTTTCTCTCTTAACCTAAGGATTTCGTCGAGTTCAGTGTGGTTTATTACACTGAGCCCCTGGAAATGCTTCAGCTCCTTGGTCCACAGGCTCCAGTCTCGCTCACTGGGTATAGGTATGTGGCTTGCTGGTGCAGACTGGTAAATGGGGCTGAGCTCACAGGTAATTTTCACGTCAAACGTATTTCGATTTTTTCAAGATGTAGAGAGTCACATACTATAACAACTTGGTTGGAAAATTCCATCGTGCAATGGTGTCAAAATCCCTCAATGCATAAAAGGTACCCTCTTTTCTAATCAATAAAGGGATGTCGAGAAAAAACAGCAGACTATAAAATATGAATTTTAGTTTGAGTCTCAACAAAAATAAAAACCTAAAGGGTATTCCATCTGCCAGGCTTCAGTTTCTTTTCCATTTGTTCAGTTGCAAAATCTTGGGGATTCTGAAGAGATCTTAAATATTATAGCAAGGGCAATGTGTATCATGTTTATGCTTTGAATATAAACCTCTCCTATTTCTCCCTCCTGTCGTACGCTTAAAAGACCCTCTTTCTCAAAGGCAGTTCGTTATAGAAATAAACTTATAAATCAGATTGTCTTGGAATATGGTTCGATGCTCAAATTCTATTCGATGAGGATTTCAAGCACACAGGGAGACAGTTATAAATGAGAAGAAATGGATTTTCTTCTTATGCTAAAAACGATGAGCACAAATTTCTGTGGCAATGACTCACAAGCAAAAAATGCTTTTCTTAAATGTTTAAACTATCTATTATTGTATCATTTTGCTTTTCTAGAACTTATCCAAAGAGACATCGTAGGAAGCATTGTTGTCTGTCTAGTAAACATGCAAGAGGCATTGCAGTATTACCAAACAGCTCCAAAGAAATCATCCACAGAAAAGATCTAGAGATACATAATATAGAGAGATACGTTAGGTGCATGTTATATATATCTATATATAAATTTATATACATATAATTTTTAGTCTGTTTGCAAGAACAGATTTCAGAGTATGAGACGAAAGGCTTAAAGGCTCCAACTTTGATCACAGACCATTTCAGAGCAATAGACATACACAAATGTCAGGGTGTTTGGTAAATCCCTCAAAGGTGAAGTGTATACTGCACTGAGTATGATTTTTTAAAGGAGCTGATTATGTCCATAGTGTTAAGTAATCTATATTTTTATATTTTGCATTTCTGGGGGGCCGCACCCGCAGCACGTGGAAGTTCCCAGGCCCTGGATTGAACCCACGCCACGGCAGCATGATCCAAGCGGATCCTTAACCTGCTGTGCCCCAAGAAAACTCCAAGATACATTCTTTGAGGCTCTGTCACATATCGGAAGTTAGCTCTGGTTTGGCACAGCACACACGCATAAGGTTCTGCTCTTCTTTCAAGTTCAGTTATCATTGTACTTATCTGCATTGTGCATTCAAACAACCGAGTTCATCGCTCTTATGTTTCCAAACATTCAAACACATTTTTCATATTAATGAAGTGGTACATGGGAAGATGCACCATACAAACACACTTCTTACAGACTTTAATATTTGGGCCACTAGGACGTTTGAAAATTCCTATATGGTCCTGTTAAGCATGCATATCGACGTTGAATAAAAACTACTTGATTTAATGATTAACTACAGAGATGATAATAAACTGTAAATAAGTCGTTCCCATGAATGGACTCTCTATCTGTGTCACACGGCCTCTCAAAGCCACTCTAAATATCCTCACTGAAACTGTTACTGACTAATGTGCTACATTTTAAAGCCAAATCGGGTTTTTGCTCCTCTCTTTGCCAAACGAACTCGAGAGAATTGCCTCCTATGGCAAAATACGAGTGCCACTGCAAACCCATTCCTGAAGACGATTGGAAAGGGGCACAAGGGCCTGAAAATTCCAGAAAATTTTTTGTTTTGAAAAAAATTGCTTTGCAAACTACCCTTGAGCCCAAGGAAAAGGAGCAAGCTCACGTAAACCTAGGGATGGCGAGGAAGAGGAAACCAGTAAATGTCAGAATAGAATCAGGAAAGTGCAACAGGTAATTCATTCCTCTCCAAGAAAATCTGATTTCTTTCAAGGGCTTGACTATTTCAGGAGAAAGCTGTTCTATGAGCCCAAATTATCTGGATAATTAATGCAACAAATTATTGAGTGTAAGCAGATACTTATAAAGTAATTGAGCTCAAAAGAAAAACTTTCCAGTTAGGGTTTCATTTCTATGATCTCACCCTTCCTTGTTACAGTGCTTTAAATTTGGAGTTCCGTTTCTTTCCTAAGAAATTACAAAAGGTAATTAGGAAAGATTTTTAAGGGATCAGTTTGCAAAATACTGAAGAGTTTCAATTTCCAAAACTGTAATTGCCTCTGTAAATGAAGTAATATTTGTAAAAACCTCCAGTGTCATCAGTAAGATCTGACGACCACAGCTCTCTTTTTAAGACTATAAAATATTAAGAAAATCTAAGAAGGGATAGGAAGCCTAGAAACATAAAATGTTTCCTTTTGTATGATTACACTGACAAAGTCCAAGAAAAAGTGATTCTACGCCTTGGACCAAAGGATCACGTACAGAGGTATTTTGCCATGTTCCTGCAGGCCAAAGGTAGACACTTTTGAACATAAGGGACAAAATCCTGTCAGGGTAATAAACTTGGACTGTAGCCAAAATGACACTCCTAAAAGCGATTTGCTCTTAAAAAATAAAATGATTGCCTTATTTTTTTTAATGGTATTATCGCTAGCATTTTAATGGCAAAGGTTTTAAAGAGAAGGATTGAGATCACCTGTCCTGAATTTCAAAATCCATACTTCCTCGAGTCACTGTATCTTATCAATAGTTTCAAACATCGAAACAATTAAAATTTAGATCAATAGCTACACATTAAAACTAAAATCATCTGAGCTTCCTATCCAGAGGTAAGTCAAAGTTTCCCTGCTTGTATCAGAAATCCAAGGGTGTTTTAAGCTTTATAAAAACACAATGTCGTCATACAATACAGGACATTTTGAGATCTAAAGAGGTTTTTAAATTTTTTAATTCTTATCTGGTACAAGGGAATTTTTGAAGTCAAGTTTTTATATATTTTGTGTTCTATTGATAAATCTTGGGAGAGTCAAGAGTTCTTAAGTAGTGTTACACCGTGGGTTACAAAACCCATCTTTTTTTTGGTTAACGGTTCAAAACTTTTACTTGTCATTTTAATTATGTAATTTTAATAAGCGTGTTCGCTCTTGTCTAATCTTCCAATACCTTGTTTGTAGACCGTTACATCCAGTCTGTTAAAGTAAAACTACTTGACTCACCTATGCGTCCAATAGCATCCTTAACTAGGAAGGACATCCGAAACCTGTATCCTTAGCATGGTATCCTTCTCCGACATCCCCCAGGGTCCATCTCGCACGCGGTGCTGGGCCCACACTAATCTGGGCGTGATTGATTATCTAAAAGCAGCAGATGTTTTCAAAAGTAAGTGAAACCACATATTTAAAATATGTATCAGCCCAGTGTCGAAGGGGGGATCGATTTGAATGGTTTCCAATACGATTATATGAAAAATCAATTTCCTTTTTTAAAAACGGAGTGAATAAACAACTGATTCCTTCACTTACCAAAGGTGGTGATTTGCATAATTGTTCCAGCTTTTGCAAGGAATTTTTTACAAAGTTAGTTCTTCCAAATGTCATGTCAAAATATTGTTTTTATAAGCAAATCTAGTTACGTTGAAGATAACGCCCCTCATTGAAAATTAGATGCTGGTCAGTGGAACTGAATTATAACCCTCAACCTCTCTGGGTGTGACGGTCACGACAGGAACTGAAAATACAGATGCCCCTCCTCACCCAGCCTTTTTATCTGCCTGTAGCTGCCCAATAAATGATTTTGTGGAGCTCGAATGTACATTCGCTTTTCATGTGAAACAGTGTTCAGCTGGTTAAAACCAAGGGAGTTGCATGTTACAGAAATCCTGTTTCAGCAAAAAAAAAAAGGGTGTGTGTGTGGGGGGGGGGACGTGGGATCCCAAAGTATAAATTTCTGATTGTGCTTTATGATGGCGTCTTTTGGGATTCCCACCCAAAGCCATCAGAGAACTCACAGACGGCACATTTTCAGGCTCCAGACCTTCTATCCCGCTAAGAAGTTAAGAATATTAACCTTACTGTGGGCCATTTAATATAAATGTATTTAATTTTGACAACCATATAAACCTCTATCTTCATAGGTATCTTTGAGGCTGGAAGCATGGGCGATTAGATTTGGGGATTTACAAGACTCTCAGGTCGGGGCCCGCCCAGGCCACACTTAGGACTGCATGGGACAATTCCCCTATAGGACCATCGAGCACGTGTGAGTGTTCCGTTAATTCTTGAGGTCGACCAGCAACGTTTCTCACCCGACAATGCCGTCAAAGCAAGCATGAAGCTGGGACGATCACAAAACTTAGGGAGCAGTTTTTTTTTTTTTAAAAGGTCGCATGTACTTGATAACATTTTTAAGTTAAAACTTCAGAAATAAAACTTGGGAACCTTTGAGTTCTCCCAGCAACAAAAAGGATGTACACAGCTATTCTTGAACAATCGAATGCCTGCTAATTCAATTGCCTAGAATTCCAGTCATTAGTCAAGCAGTTTTCCAAATTAAGACATCCGGTCTCCTTCAATTTTCCACTTAAACCAGAACACAGAAGAAGAGATTTGACCAATCAACTTAGGATAAAATTACCCACGAAAATATGACTTATGGTCTATGGATTAGTAGTTGTGCAGTGTATTATGAAAAACCTATGCTGCCACTTGGAAGTTTCATGGATTCACACATTTCTAGAGAACTGCCTTTTTGATCCAGGCTGTAGAAAATGGGTCACTTTTTAAAAATGTGCATTTAATATCTTCTTAAATGACCAGAAGTAAGACGTCTGCACCCTTCCAGTTGAGTGACTTAATTAATGAGCTCTGGATAGAACTGATATTACGAATAAAGATGCCATGTATGATACATATTTAGGATCTAGCTGTTACAAAAATCACAATCTGAAAAACGCACCAGAAATTCTCAGTTCATATAATTTATTGCAGTTAGCACACAGTTTAAAAATTCACCAACACACCAATAGTACAAAACTAAACAGCATTATAAGTTATTCCCCCCTCAGGAAAATAAAACATACTATGATTGTCAAAGCTAGATGTCAGTCTAAGTTTTAGAACAAAGGAAGAATGTGAAACTAATAAAAGGAAAAAGCAATCACTCACGATGACCACAAAAAGAAAATCCAAAAGAAAGTCCGTTTTCTCAGACGTTGATTGTCTTCTCTAAATTAATAAAAATTATTTTAACATAAACTGTATTTTAAAAAAACTAGAAACTCTTCAAGTAACTAAAGATAATGCTCCAAGGCCATTTTCACAGCTTTTTTTTTGTTTGTTTGTTTGCTTTAAATGCCATTACAGCCAAATTAACACACATTTGACCAAATATTTCCAAAACAGTCCAGCAACACACAATGGAGTTTTCCATTCAGTATCTTAAGCACAAAAATAGGCTATGTTTACAGTAGTTAAGGCGATCAAATTTTAAACAAAAGCAATTTAAAAAAAAAAAAAAGGGAAAAACAGCAAACGTTTTCCATGCTACTCCCATAGACCTTATTTGTAAGTGCAAGACAGGAAAACAAACACTGTGCAAAATGCTTTTGCCCTGCGTGCTGGTCATTAAAACCACACGTTGGGCTGCAGCCTCTGCTGCCGCGATACACATAGTCTCCTACCCCCTTCCCCATGTCAATCAAGGCAGTCCAGTCCTTTCAGCCTGGGGCTTTTTCAGTCCATAGAATCTTTTCATGATTTGGGGGTGGGAGGGAGTGGGGGAGGGGAGGGAGGGAGTGAGGAAGGAAGGGAGGGAAAGGAAGAAGGGGGGAGAAAAAGAAAAGGGGAGCAAGAAAAAGAGAATGACCTATTGTCAATTTGTGCAGTAGTTACTCTAAAAACGCTCAACTGGGTAAATGTGTACACCTAAACTTTGAGCTGGCCTGGGTTTTGTGCAATTAGAAGTTCTGTTATAAATGCACACTGCACATGCAAATCTTTAAGCCGTTTGTAAACATTTATATTTTCCTTGTTATGTAGCGAAGTTATCAATTTGCAGCTTAAGTTTTTATTCAGCTTAACAGTTTCAACTTAAAGACAGTGGGAAAGTCAATTTAAATTATATAAAATAAAAATAAAACAGTGCATTAACGTTCTTCATAACACCAGGTTTTTTTTTTTCCCCAAATGGTGCTATTTTTCTAAGGAAATTAAATAATTTTAAACTCACTCGTTAAAGTTATACAATGCAAACAAAGACAAAAAATATATTGAAACTCATGCATTTCTGTAGCGTTAATATTTACTTTTCAAGACTCAACTAAGAGCATCAACACAACCTGTCAAGTCCTTTGACACCCCCCCAAGCCCATGTAATCAATTACAGTATACAATAACAGTAATTCACATTTTTCAACACACAGTTCAACACTGCTGAAGCTGCAATATCCTTTTTCATCCCAAGCAAACCTTCACAAAGACAGCGTCCCAGTGATCCCAGTGTACTTTCAGAATTTTCTCTCATTGGGAACCGTCAGAAAACCAGAAGTTGCCACAGAAAGTTTTAAGTCAACTGCTTGTTTAAAAATAGATAATCCAGCATTTCAGAAATTTTCCATTTGGGTCTAAAAGCATTCAGGTTTCCAACAGCCAGAAAAGATTCATGCAATTTGAGAGACATATAAAGAGGCTAATAAAACTGGAGGGAATTTCTACTAAGAAAAAAAAAAAAAAAAAAAGGAAGAAAAGGTGGGGAAAAAAAAAAAAAAAGCTCAAAAGACACCGCAGTGCTGACAAAACAGGCCCCTATGAAAGCATTTTGTGACAGGACGATTTGTTTCCAAGGTTCTTATTGGCTTACTTCCCCCTCAAAAGAAAAACACCTCTCTATTCTCTGACTTGTTCTAAAGTTTCTTGCATCTGAACGCTAAATTAGTGAGATTCTCATGCTATTCTAAAGTGCAAAAACAAGTTAATATCCCAACCTTTCAGTTCCAGGAAACAAGACTGCTTTTAGACCGTACCACAACTATATAGAGATCTATTTATATATAGGTATATATATATTATTTATATATATATATATATATATAAAATTATTTCCAGAGTTCTTGAGAGCTATCTTCTAAGGTCCAGTCTCTGACAGCGGGCAGGCTCAGCGCCTCGCTTTTGACCGACAAGGAGTTCACCAACTCACAGTGGAACTTGCGGATGTGCCGGTACAGGTCCCCGGACTGCGTGAACCTGCGCTCGCACCACTTGCAGGCGTGCGGCTTCTCGCGCGTGTGCACCACGGCGTGGCGGCTCAGGTTGTGCGAGTACTGGAAGCTCTTGCCGCACTGCGTGCACGTGTAGGGCTTCTCGCCCGAGTGAGTCCTCTCGTGGCGCTTCAGGGTGTACATGCAGGAGAACGTCTTCCCGCACAGCGAGCAGGTGGGCACGTTGACGTCGGCGGCCGGCTTGCTGCGCAGGCCGTCCTGCTCGCGGAAGTGCGTGCTCAGGTGCAGCTGCAGGATGTGCGGGCTGGGGAAGACCTTGTTGCACAGGGGGCACATGAAGATCTGGCCGGCCGGGCTCAGGATGTTGGAGACGTAGGGCAGCAGGCTGCTCTCCATGCCGCCCTCCACCTGCACGCGCTCGCTCTCGGGGGTCATCAGCTCATCGTCGCTGGCTTTGTCCTCCCGCTCCAGCTCCCTCAGGACCGAGTCCTCCCTCAGAGGAGCCAGATGGGCCGGCTCATACTGTACCCTGTTATTAGTGCTCACACTCTCTTTCACAGTGCTATGTTCCATGTCATAGTCATTAGTGCCAACATCACTCTCATCACAGGAAGCCTCTTTCTCCACCTTCACCTGCACCAGGTTGCTTCTCAGCACGTCCTGTGAAGAGAAATAAGAGCTGTTCAGATTTTCAACTCCTGAAAGGCTGGACTTGACAGACAGGTCCAGCACACAGTCAACATCTGCTGAATCCCTCACGGAGGTGACAGACCTCTGGGACAAAGACTCTGTTGAGCTGCAGGGGCTGGCTACTGTTTTTCCAGCTGCTGTGGCGTGTGGCTCGGCCTCTCCGCCAGCCTGGGGGATGCCTGCTGCGTCCGAGGGCAATCGCATCCACATGTTCCCAGGCTCGGTCGCCAAGTCCCTTTTGCTGGGCAGGATGTGCAGTTTTTCATCTTCCCCTTCATCTTCATCGCTGGGCAAATCGCCCGCCATGTGGCTGCTGCCATCAGAGAGGCTCTCGACTTTGTCCGAACAACTTGAAGCATCTTCTTCCTTTTTGGTGCTGTCTGCCTCCGTGGTGGCTTTCTCTTTCAGCTTCTTTTTGCAGACTTTGACAATGTCATACATGTGGAGATAACTGGCAGCTGCTAGCACGTCTTCAATGGGCAAGTCTTTGAACTGGAGTTTCCCTTCATACATGAATTCAAGCAGGAGAGCGAAGGCTGGGGCTGTAACAATGTCGCTGTTCAGATGAACAATGTCTCTTTTGTCCAGCTGGTCCTTGTAAAAGAGGTGGAAATACATGCTGCATGAAGCCAGTACAGCTCGGTGCGCTCGGAACTGGGCATCTCCCACCAGAACAGTGCAGTCACAAAGAAAACCCTGATGTCTCTGCTCGCTCAGACACTGCAGCAAATGTCTACTATGGTCTGGAAACTCCATACTGTCTTCATAACCTGGGAAGAGAGACATTTCTCATGAGAGCCTGGTCAGGAACGACTTTGCAATGCTCTAGTCTCCATGAAGAAAAAAAAGAAGAAGAAGAAGGAAAAAAAAAAAAAAAAAAAGAACCAGCTTGGGCCGCCGAGGTCCATGTCCCTGAATCTTAATCAGGCTGATGAGCCAAGCACTACCAAATCACACACACAAAACCAAACGCGAGAAGAAAAATGGACACTTTGGAAACTTCTTAACCCCAGCCAAACAGTCTCGGATGCATCTCCACCCTCCTCGAACTTTTAGTGGAGTTTTAAAAGCCTTAATTTCAGTATGGTCTCTTAGTGAGAGTGAGAATTTAGGTCTCTTTCAGAAGAAATTTAATTAACTCTCATCGTCAAATGATGTCCTACAAAACCTACAAAATAGCTTTAATTTCAAAGGGAACAACTCGTAGGATGAACAAAGAAAAGTCCCAAACACATTCTGGAAGATTCAGAAAACTTGTTCAACCATCCTTTTTTATTTCCTTACTTTTGCTACTTGACTGCACTTAGAAAGCACAATTTAAACACACACATTTGGCTGCATCGAGGAAGAAAAAAAAAAATGAAATCGCATAATTAGTCCAGAAATTAGCAAACAACTTACTTTTAAAGTCAGAGTGTTACAACAACAAAAGCCCTGTGTATAAAAACAGATGTTAATGCCTTAAGATTTGCAGGTACTGCGCACATGCACAAGATCAGAAGGAACGACACCAACAGATGGAAAAGATCATCTTTACTATGAACAAATCCAAATTTTTTTTCTAATGAATGGAGAAAAGAAACGGTTATATTTCTTTGTAAACTGCGTACATCTACACTATTAGGAACCAGGAGGGCTTTATTTAATTCTGAAAATTCTCATCTAAACTTTGATCTGTTGCAAAACAAATGAGTTCCTTATTAAAATGAATGCAAACTTTTAAATAAAGGCATATTACCTTCAAATGAAACTCAAAAGCTTTACAGGTTCAACATCCAAGAAAAAAAAAAAGCCTTGTTAGAAAAAGAGAAACTATTTTTTTTTCCTCTGTCATACCTCAGTCAACAGAAAATACTTTGTTTCAACATAACTTGATATATCTTGTTTTCCCACTAGCTTCTATTCTTTCAAATATGCATTGCTGCCCTTATTTTCTGGGAAAGGAGGGTAAAATGGAGGGAGGCAAGACACAGATGTGCAAAGGGTCACAATTCAGCTGCAAAATTCAACTCCTTAAAAATAAAGGACCCCCCCCCCTTTCCTCTGACCAAAAGCAAGATTCCACACAATCCATCTCACAAGAGTGCATTTGGGGAATGGGTACATGTTAATTTAATATTTAAAAATTACTTCCCGGCTTCTTCTACACTTTGCCCAAGATGGACTAAAACTTTCATCTTAACCCAGTACATTTTGCAAGATGCCGCTGCTGGAATAACGCAAGATTTACAATACAATCACTTTAAGTGCCCCACAGCTAACATCAATCCTAATCCTTGAGAGGGCTAAAAATAAAGATTGGAGGGCAGCTCACAAGGTAGCCGTGATCAAATTAGGAGGCTGAGAGGACAGAGAGGGACGAAGAAGGAAGCTTATAAACATCTGATCCAGCTGACTGTGGCCATATGGCAGCTGCTGCCCAGATAAAGAGATTAAGAATAGAGGAGTGCGATTACAGCTGTCTGGCCAATTCAGGCAGCTCAAATCTACAAGTTCTAAATTAGTCGCTAACACAAAAACTCCTGCAAATCATTATCGTTATGCTGAAATAAAAGATCTCTTAAATATATATTTGAAAGAGAAATGAGGAAACCAGTCAAACTCTTCTCCTGGGGACCAAAGTTTGTTTGTTTTTTGTTTGTTTTTTCTCTTTTCAAAAAAACCTTCGGTTTCAAAAGCACTACAGCTGTATGTTTCAGTAGTGCTGCCGAATGTTTTGAAGAATAAAGTTTCACAGTGGAATTAATTACACAACAATCTAGCTTCTTAACTAGAATAATCTTCTCATGTAAGTTTGAATGCTGGATTCCAAACAGTTTACTATTTCTCCCCCACCCCCCAACCCAAAGCAAAAGGAATCTAAAGAGCAGTGAACAACAACAAAAAAGCATTTTAATCCTAAGGGATCTCAAAAAGCAGCCTTTCAAAGCTTTTCTTAACACTTCACAACTTGAAATATTTCTGTATATTAAAGTTATTTACCCACTCGAGCAAAAGGGATAAAAAATTAAAACCAAACAAGCCCAAGACTTTCAACGCCAATAAGATGTTCATTTAATCCTCCATTTCTTAAATTTTATTCCTAAACTGGATTAGCAAAGTAATGTGATTTTTTTTTAAATTAAATAAACAAAACACCCAAACAGAAATATGCTCGATCTAATCTCTTGCTACTCCTACCTTTAGGACACATAAACCTGATTAAGTCCTTCCCTCTGAGTCTTGCTGGCTCCAGGTCTGTTACATCGGTGGAAAAAAAGCAGACTAAGAGAGACAGATGCAAAGTGGAGATGATGTTAGAGAGGAATGAGATACCTTCTCCACCACAGATCCGCACACACTAACTCCCTGTCTGTGTGTTAGAATAAAAGGCTGAGGGATGGCAGGCTGTCAGCTGCTCTGACATCATGTTCAGATGGAAATGCTACCTCCAGCTGTGCTCCTTTTAATGCCATATGCTACTCCTCTACACTCCTGCCACCAGCTTTTTCTTAGGAGAACTTTTCTCTTCTGTTAGTATAAACAAAATACTTCAAAGTCTCCCTTTTTTTTCCCCCAAACTTTCTAACAGAAGAAATTGAAAAACTCAGCATATGGAGTTCTACTGTATTTATGGAATAGCAACACTTCTGTCTTAAGTTGGTGGACTGGCTTACATACTGACAGCACACTCAAGCCACGGTGCTATTCAGGAAATCCAGATTCACTTTTATTCAACTCCAACGTTTAGTTGCAAAGGCAGCTTAGGGATATTTTTAAACCAACCCATTTGACATCTCCAGTCCCATTTCAACATTATTACGGCACTTTTTTTTTCCCCTGCTGAGATAATGGTATACGTGTCTCAGAATGCTGGAAGACTGTTCAGAACTACCACTTCAACCTGGTTCACCTTATTATCTCATACTTCACTCTTATATAACTAACTTTTCTCCAACTACCTCCTCAGTTCTCACACTGCCAGTTAATGCAAATTTCAACTCTCTGTATCAACAAACTGAAACTGCACTTTCTGAAATCCTGGAAAGTACTTCGGTTCAATGAGACAAATTAATAAACCCATACAACCTGCTACAGCCATTTACAGTGAATGCTGCATCTGCCTATCTGATTTGACTCTCTGCTCAGAAAGAGCAGAACTCTGTCTTCCCCTTGATCTGTGTCCCATAACAATCTTTTTTGTGGGTCACTCTGTAATGTTCATGATCACAAGAAAACCTTTCAGGGAGAAAGGGGGAAGTGGAGGGGAAGCCAGGTCTAGGAAGTTGGGAACTTTTTTTTTTTTTTTTTTTTTTAGTTAGACTTTGTGGGTCCTTTTAGAGCGGCTGACGAAATTGTAAGGTAACCCGGGCCGGCCTGACCGGTGCCCTGCAAGGGGCTGCGACATCTGTGAATGTCAAGCACGTCTCTACAAGACCCTTCTGAGAGTGAGGAGCAGAAAAGGCGCTGGGGCCTGAGGCGCAAAGTGTCACAGTCCTGGGGATGTCCACTCCGCTCTCATTAGAAAACCACGGCCAAGAGTTAAATAAAGAGTAACAAAGACCAAGGTCTCCATCCCGCGCTTCTCGCTCTTCCAAAGTCACAGACCTAACTTTCTCTAACTTCGCGATGAATGACACAATTATGAATGCCTATTTCAGGAGGCACTCTTTGGAAATAAATTCCTTCTCGGCCACACCACCTATTCTGCACAAATGCCCTCGCCTCATTCCAATATATCAGACATTAATCACCCCATTTACCCGGTGGGGCGGGGGGCTAGGCTGGGGCGGGGGGGAATGGCGAGTGACAGTTTAACGAGTCCCGAGCACTGCAATGGGCCAGCGACTCCCACTCCACAAATCAACCCCTCTGCGCCTCGCAGCCGCGGGTCCGAAGAGGTTTTGTGAGGTTGGGTTTTGTTTTTCAAGGAGGTGGGGGCGGGGGGGGGTGAGGAGCGGGGAGTGGGGAAGAAATGCAAATCTTTACGTAGTTGGCTGTGCATAAAACACTAGGGGAAAGAGGAAGGTTAAACCACAGGGAAGGAGGCGGAGGGCGTAGAGCCGGTGCAGCAGGAAAACACCTTAAACAACAGACGAGAAAACAGACTCAGGTCACGGCAACAACAAAAGAAAAGTCGTAAGAAGCCGGGGGAGGGAGGCGGCTACCGCTTCCCCGCCGCCCAGGCGCGAGCCCCCGGCAACTGCCCCGGCCCGGGAGGGGCCTCCCCGCGGGCGCTGCCGCAGCTGCACGGGTCCCCGGAGCGGCGGCCGTCCCGCCGCCTTGCAGCTGCACCGCTCCCAAGCCCCCGCCCCGCGCCCCCCGCCCCCGAGAGGCGCCGCCGCAGCTGCACCGGCCGGAGCGCGCCCCGCGCCGCAGCTGCACCGGCCGCACCCCGCCCGACCCGCAGCTGCGGCGGCCCGGCCTCGCGCCCGGCCCCCGCCGCTGCGGCGCCCCCCCCGCCCCGCCGCCCCCAGCTCCACCCGCACAAACTAACTCCACTCACGGGGCCCGGCCGCCCGGCCGCCCGCCCGCACTGCCCCGCCGGCCGGGGCCGCACAGCCAGCGCCCCGCCCGCCAGGGCCGGGGCGCGGAGGGGACGCCGGGTTGGGGCCGGGGGCCGGCGCCGGGACTCACACGGAGCGGCCCTAAGTCACCGCGTCCCCACCGCCGCCGCGTCCTCCGCCTCCCGGCCGCCGCCGCCGCCGCCGGACTTGGTGGGCTTCCTCCTCCGCGGGCCCCCCCTCCCTCCCTCCCGGCCCCCCCGCCCCCCACTCCCGGCTCCGTCGCCCGCTCCCCCTGCCCCCTCCCGCCCGCCCACCCCCGCTGGCAGCCGGAGGAGCGCGGCGGAGCGAAGAGGCCCCACTCTCAACGGCTCCCCATGGCAGCAGCCCAGCGGCGGCCGCAGCCTGCCAGACACAGCGAGGGAGCGAGCGAGCTAGGAGCGAGCGCGGAGCCCGGGCTGGGGGGCAGTGGCGGGGGGGGCGGGGGGGAGCCGGGGGGGAGGGGCGGGGGGACGCACCACGCACGCACGCGGCGGCGCCGGCCAGATGTTCCCCCCGCCTCCCTCCCTCCCGGCGCTGGGCTGCTGCGATTGACCGAAAGCGGCCGGACCGGGTTCCCCGCCCGCCCCCTGCACGCAGTCTCCTCCAATAGGAGGGCGGCTTTTCAGAGGGGCGGAGGCAGTGGCGGGCTTTCGTCGGACTGACAAGAGAGCCCATCCAATGGGAGAGGCGAGCCGGAGCTGCCGCTCCCGCGAGCCAATCGCAAGCAGAAACTCTTGGGGTGGGCGGACCCGGGCAGGCGGGGCTGGTAGCGAGGCGGTGCGGGCGGAGTCGTCGGGCGGGCGCAGCGGCGGTGGCGGCAGCGGCGCCCCTCTGGGGGACTTGGCCGTGAGAAAGTGAAAGGAGCCCGCGGGCGGCGGCGACAGCTGCGTTGGGAGGGGCCTGTTTCCAGGCTGGGAGGCCTCGCGCGCTCTGGGGGTGCGGAGCAAGCTTTTCGGTGTGCTCCTTGACAACCGTAAATACACTTTTAAACGTAGTGGGGCTGGGCTGCTCGAAGTTAAGCAGGTATCCGTGGAGGCAGGGCGCCCGGGACAGACTTGACCTGAGTCCGGCATTAGGTGGCCCCCTCTGCTCCTGCTGTGAGGGCCCAGGCCTTCGTCTCCCGGAGCGCAGAGCTTAGGACTAAGGGACGTCCTCGCGCCCACCCGCGCTGCCCGATGTGCAGGTGCGCGTCGGGCTCTGCGGACGCCACCGGCTCGGACGGGCCGTTTCTGGGCGTCCTTCTCGAGGCATCTTGACACAGGCACGGCGGCGGCGGAGCGCCCGTCGTTCTCGGAGAACCCTCTTGTCACGTGTACTTCCTTGCACTGTTACAAGTAGCCATTCCCAAGTGACCAAATTCTAGAGAACTGCAGTAAAATTGATGCTTGTAGAAGCCATAGCCTGATTCCGTAATTGGTATGTCTCAAGCCACAAAATTAAACTACCAAGGGTAGATGTCAGACTGTTGTATCGCTTCTCCCTCCCTTCAAGTAAACTTTTATTCCATTCCTGTTCTTTGCAGTTAAACTGTGTTGATCAGGGCCACGAAGACATGTAGCAACCTCAACCTCAAGAAACTGGAAATCTTGTTGAGGAGGCAAGAATCACAAGTAAAAAGTTGAATAAGAAGTGAAAAAAATGGTTTGAGAATATAAAATAGAAAACTGCAGAGTGAGGAAGTTAGTGCACTAGTAAATGTCAAGTGAAATGTGTTTATTCTTTGTTAACTGAACTGGAACTGGCAAGCCTGTTGCGAACCAACTTGCCAGAAGACTCTTCAACTGGGCAAAATGTGCTTTCACTTTGTTTCAGGTCAGATGGGTAAAGTAAGTTGAAAAAGTGTTGTGTGGGCAAATCAGACATATTGAATTACTAATGAAGTCAAAACAGGAGCACGCAAAATTGCTGGAGCTGAAATACTGTTGGAATATCCTGTTAGCAACAGTAGTGAGGTTCTCTGCTCTTTCCTCAATGTTTTTGTGTGCCCTCGTGATTGATAACCGAGGTCAAGGCCATCCTGAGGCAACTAGAGTTTTGTGTTCCATGAAATCTGTTGTTGGATCTGGGCGGCTGGTGAATTCTAGATCTTTAGTCTGTGAGTAGAAAGAGCAGAGAACCCCACTACTGACCTGTTTCGACTTAGGGGAATTTTACAAACGTTCTCGATGAAGGAAGATAGTGTATATACTATATATACTATATATATATAGCGTATATGATTGTATGTCTATAATTATGTATATAATATGTATATAATAATGTAAGAGTGTATATTATAACAACAGGTGAAAAGAAGCACGCGCTTTGCCAACAAGTGCAGGAAAAGCTTGGGAAAATAAACACTTGCATTCTCAAAGTTGTTTCTCACCTACTAAAAGTTTAAAATAAGGAAAGTAACAGATCTCTGGACAAAAAGAGTAAGTGATAGTGACAGCATATTACATAATAAGTTCATGAGAAATTTGGAACATTCAGGTTCTACACAAAACGTTTAGAAACTCAGTTCTATGGCACGTAGGACAGTCACAGCTCAAACAAAAGTTTTTACAAAAAGCACCCCCAGGTAGAATAACAGCCCCAGAGATGTCCTAGGAGAGACACTGATGCATCAAAAGTTAAGAGCCTTGTTTTTTAGATACAACCGTCATCACTGGGATCCATTTTGAGAGGTGAGTATAGTAGCCGGGAAATAGAAATTAAATAGATATTTAAGGAAGCAAGTTTGTAGTCCCTCAATTATGTAAAGGATTTTTTAAATTTATGACAATGCATGGAATATTCCCACGTTGTCAGAATCAATCAAAATGTTTCTGGAGTAGTTATTGTGTTTAAAAAGGCTAATGGAAGACAACAAAAAAGTATGAGATAGCCTCTCTGCTTGGGGTTTAAATTTAGTTGGGAAAGAAATGACATAAATATATAAAAATCTGAAGCAATGGAGAAACTAAATAACAATGTAATCGGATATGAATGTCAGAGCTAAATTTAATATTAAATTTTTATAACCATCTTGCCCCTGATCCCTGGTTGCAGTTCCATTTTCTCTGCCCTTTTTGTTTTTTTAACATTAAAAAATTTTTTACTCTGCCTTTTTTTTAAGTGTCATAACCTTACTGTACAAATGATACTTTTAAGTTATCTTTGGAAAGTTGTCAGCATGCAAATTGTAAATAAATAAGACCGATTTCAGAGGTATCATAATACAGAAGGCTTATTTTTATTGAGCATCCATTTGGAATCATGGAAGGTAAGTCAGACTCCTTATAAGGGGTAGGATCTTCAAAGTAGGGTCTGTTTACCTCTGCCCAACAGACTTAGCAAGATACAGGGCTACTTGGCAGAGTTCGAGAACCAATAATCTTTCTTTTTTTTCCTCTCCCACAGTGGGGAAAAGGTGCAAAAAGTACAGACTCTAAACTATTAGAAAAATATACCATTGTTTCCCTCTGGAGGCTTCCCAGTCCTGTACAGTTCCACTTAATCCATACTTTTCTGGGAATCCTGAAATTTAAAATGATACAAGTCAATCCAACCATTCATGGTTGGATTTCTTGCTAGAGAACAAGATTTGTGTTTTAGTAACACATGTATTTTGACCAATAACAGTTTAACGCTATAAAACTTAATTTGATGAGCAACTCCATAAAATAAATGTCTGACTTTTAAACCACAGGCCAAATCCCCGACAAAAAATCGTGTCGGCGTTTTTATTACACTTTGTGCAATAGGTCATCTTGAAAAAGTTATCTATGAAATTAATTTTTGAGTTTTGACTTTTTAGAAACTTCAGGTATAATTGGAATTTTTCTTAAAAAATTAGGGAGGCAAGCATTAATAGGCAAAGACCAGATACTGCAAGGTGTACTGTTTTAAATATAACAACTATAAAACGTGGAGTTCCCTGGTGGATCAGTAGGTTAAGGAATTGTCACAGCTGTGGCAAGGGTTCAATGCCTGGCCAGGGAACTTGGGCATGCTATGGGTGCCGCCCAAAAAAACGTAACAAAATGTGAGTAGAAACTAACTTGGTTTTGAGTGTAGAAAAAAAATACATGAAAAATGTGTAGAAGCTTCTATTCAGCTCATTCATTCACTTTCAGTGTCATAGCTTAAATTCTATTAATTTATTTAAATTTTCCCTCTCTCTTTCTCTGTCTCTCATTCTCTTTTGGCTTTTAGAAATGACACGTTAAAATGGCCTGAAAGGAGGAGGAGACACAGAAACACAGCTGAAACAATAGTAAAAAGTAAATGAACAAACTGAGATACACACCACCGTGATGAAATGAACAGGGAGCATATTTCCTAAAGCATAGTTTAAAAAAAAATTTATATAATCCCACATAGCACATTACATACCAAATCATTTCCTGGGTTATAAATTCTGTAATACTTGGATCTGTTAAATTTCTGAACTATGATAAGCTGTAAATAGGGGATAATTCATCCTGATTCTCAGGCCTGAAGACAGAAATAATGTTATCATAAGCACTTGAGGAAAGATCTGTAGCAGATTTAAGCAGGGCAGTGGGGAGAGACCCCCTTTACTGAAAGCAGAGAGAGTCTACACCAGTAATTTAAACCTGTTTGAGGTCTATGAAAGGGCAGAGACAAGCAAAAGATACAGTCTTCCCAGAACTGTTTTTCCTGTAGAGCCAGTTTTCAGTTGCTTACTGTAAATCAGTACTTTTACGTGTCTGCCATAAATCCAGAGACAGCATAATGGCTGAAGGCGGCTGATAGTTCAGGCTTGGTTGAGAGACCAACACTGGCCACTTTGGAGAATTGAGAAAGAAAACAAAGAGCCACCCAAATCACATCTCTTTCTCGCTCTCTTCCTACCCCCCAGCCTACCAATAATTTGCATTATGCCTTATAGCATATGGAAGGGGAAAATGCATACAGCGATGCTCTTTACAGTTAACTTTGTGCTGTAATACATTCATTATTCTACTGGTATATGATCCTGGGCGACTTTCGAATTCCAGGTTGGCTCTCTTGCTTGCTACACAGAATGCCTTCCTGCTGGCCATTGATGTGAGGTCAATTGGTTAAAAAGTATTTAGATACCATTCTAAACAAAATAAATGTGTATAGACAAGTCACCCCCTTTAAAAATCACACAGTTCCAAAAAAAACCAACACACAACAAAAAAAACCCAATTATTCTATGGTTAAGATTCCAGCATGGTCACTGCAGCGACTTGGGTTACTGCTATGGCACAGGTTTGATCCCTAGCCCAGGAGCTTCCATATGCCACAGGAGTGGCCACACACACACACACACACACATCACGCAATTCCTCCAAAGTCCAAATTGGCATTGTTCTATTGTTTTGGAAGTTATGTTAGCTAAAAGATGTGTTCATTTTATTTGCGGGTTTTTTAGAGTTAATTTTTGAAAATAATCTGAGGAGAGCTACACCTTTTCCAGATGAATGGATTCTGGAATAATAGGTTCAAAGATTTACATGAACCTATGACATTCATGCCCCGTTTTTCGATAACAGAAATCTTTGAGCATTCGTTATTCTAAAATTTCTGTAAATTGTATTCAGAGTGAGGAAGTTTGTTTTTGTTCCAAATGAAAGAATAAAACTAAGTATTTCAATGTTAATATTTTTAATTCTATTCCGTTGCTTAAATTAGGGCTGGTGGACATTTGGGTGCAAATGCACTTAGAGGAAGTGAAGTAAAGAGAGGTTATAGGTTGGCATTGACATTGCACATCTATTACAGGACAAGTGTGGTGCTTCTGACCACAAGACAAACAGCTATCTGTCTGGGTTCCAGCACAAGGACAATTTTTTTCCTGCCTTTTAGGCCTGCTCCTCCTCAAAAGCAGAACCTTCTTGGGCTTTAAACTGGCAGATAGGAAAACGTTACATCTAAACATGACTTGCTGATGGACATATGATAATACAAAAGGGAAATAGGGGACTGCCTTCTCACAGTTCGTGTAAAATTTCCACCCTGTGCTAGGTGCCGACGAATACATGAAATAATATCACTCCTCCTTATGTTTCGGACTTTGTGATGTGCAGATTTCGTGGTGAACCCACTGGACAAAGATAACCTTTCATTTTTTTGTGCCTGGCTTCAAAAAAAAAGGCATCCCAGCCCTAACGACTGTAATAACAGAAAACTGTCTTAATAAAAACCTTTTCTTATAAAGAAATTCTTATAAATTTAACACAAACGTCTTGATACATACCAAATTCAAACTATTCCTGGTAATAAGAGCAGACAGAAGGTTAAATCTCACTCCAGAATTTTACTTCACCCTTAGCGATAACATGCAACTCAGGAAGTTACTTCCCTTACAAAGAACTAGCATTTATGCTTAAGACTAAAATGATTATTTTTAAAGTACCCATTTTACAATGCAAATATGTATCTAAATTAAACTCAGTAAAAAAAAAAAAAAAGCATTTTAAGTTGAAGCTGCCGTAATGACTTTACTGGAGACAATAGGAAAAGTGGTCTTTGAATACGAACTTAGAAGAAAACAGATTTTAAATTTTGTTCTTCTCGGTGTCTTGACCATTTCTTTGTTGCCTGGCTCTGTACCTTCATGTTCTGGCACCTGTTTAACTGAGAACCCATTGCTCTGAAGCTGTTTGACAAAACTAAGTCTGTTCAGCGAGGTCATAGCATTAAAAAAAAAAGGCACAAAACAGTTGATCTACAGTTGATCTAGATTACCAAGCCAAGCCTTAGCACTGGGGATGGGGGGCAGATGCAGACACACAGGCTTACTAAGATAGAGCAGCAACAAAAGTCTTTGTAACAAAGACGCATGCACGGGAACAAATGACAGAGATGGACAATAGAAGGGAGAGTAGCTTTGGGGGGGGGGCGGCGCTAAAGGAACGTGAGAAGATGGTGGCGGTGGAAAAAGGTGACTGAAGAGCGTTGGAGAGAGGGAGTCATCCCCACAGGAAGTCCGTGGGGGTGGACATGGTGCTGGTGCAGGTGGAGGCAGCAGAGAGGTCAACTCAACAGAGATGTCAATATTTCTTCCTGAGCTCTGCTCATTCTATGCTGCTATTATTTTTCAAATCCTCTCTTGCTCATTGCCCTTAAATAATGCTTTCTGAAATAGCTGGCCCCAAAGTAAAGAGAATTAGAATATATTTGGTGTTTAACTCCTCCCAGACATTGAATTGCCACAATCAGGGCAAGTGTGTGTGTGTGTGTGCGCACACACATGCCTGGACCCTCATGTACCTCTATGTCATGAATTTGGCTGGTTTTTCTGATGACACCTGCTTGATATAAATGAGATTTTCTTAGTATAGAGTTAGTGCTTCATAGCACACTCCTTACATAGATTTCGGTTGATCTTACAAAGAAACTTAAGGGAGGTACTGACATTTTATTGAGAAATATGAACTAGTCATTAACCCAGCTAATCACATTTCAGAAATTCATTCATTCAACAGTCATTAAACATCTAACGTTACATGGGGCCTGGTACGAGGCATATCAGCCTCCCTATCAAACATTTGGCCTGGATCATAACCAGATGCATAAATTAGCATCGAAAAGAAAGAGGGTGGAATGACTTCAATAAAGGAAAAACTCCCATGATCTAAGATACCGACTCTTTTTTTTGCTATCTTCCTTGACGGCCTCTAAGCTCCCTCAGAATGAGCTCATTTCCTATGACATTAACGGCTGTACCGGTGGCACCTAGAATGGTTCTTAGCACATAAGAAGAATTTAAGAAAGACTTATAGGCAGGGAAGGAGGGGCAGGGGGAAGGAAGGGAGGAGGGGAGAGATGGAAAGAGAGAATTTTTTCCTTTGCATTTTTACAGAGGCTGGAGGGGATGGCAGTGCTTTACATGGTCAACTGCTCCCTTCAAACTCGGGAAAAGTGACAAATATCGCTGGTTCTACAGACTACCTGGAAAGTGTCCGCGTGCCTTCTGAACGGTACGCTGACCCACTATAGAAATAACCCCGTGGGAACAGCGGAGACTTTACTCCTGGTAGAAATCAGAGCGATTCTCACGCATGGGTAAAGAGCATCCATCTCTGAGGCAAAAATGCTAGAAAGTGAGTCATTCCTCAAAACATCTCCTGTCGGCACAGGAGGTGTTCTCTTCATCACCTGGAGGAGGATGCTGACACGGAAGGGCTAAGTGGCTCAGGCAAGGCCCCAGATGAAGACAGACGTATTGCAGAGCAAGGCATCAAGGAAGTCACTGCTCTTTGAGTATTGAGGCCACTCTGAAATTAAAAGAAAAAAACCGCCATTGTTTTTAAACAACTTAAAATCTACTAACTTGGCAAAAATACCATCTCGCGGGGTTTTCTCCTTCAGGAAAAAGTCCATGGTCTCCCCTGAAACCACACAGACAAGTGAAAAATAGAAGGAAAGAAATTATTCCTGACTTTTCACGTGTCGCTTCAACTAAAGATAGATGCTATTAGTGAATGTAAAAGAAGATGGCTCCAGGCAAGAGATGTTTTTCCTTCCTGGAGATCCGATTAAGACGGTAGGGTCCTAATAGCAGTAAATCTGGTGCAGAGGTATCTATAAAACTGGATATATGGGCGCATCCTGCGACTCTGAAAGCTAAAAGATTATATTTTCATTTGCATGGTTTGCTGAGTTTTATTTGGCAGATACAATAACACAGGCTACGCAGAGCCCATAAAACAAAGTGAGAACAGCAGCTCATTTGGTGGCAGAATGTAATGGCTATGGCTAAAGGGCTTACATAATTCATCTCAAACCCTTATGCCTATATTTACTATTGTTTAAATGAAACTCAAACTCTCGTGGCCAGAAGGAGCTATCTGGTCAGAAATTTGATGGAGAGCCTTTCTTCTCACACAGCTTCTGAGATTGATCAATCTGTAACACTTCAAAATAGCTACAGAAATATCCAAGAATAAGCATACAGTTACTTAAGTGCATTATACCCAATTCTGTTTCTCCAAACAAGTCTAAAACTCCCACAGAATAAGGGTGAGTGGAGACCCCATTCTTTATTCTGACTTGGAATTCCTAGTTAGACTCAGAGAAGCCTTAGAGCCATTGGAAGCCACGGTTAAGAGAGAATGTTTAGCTTTCAGATGCTGTTTAGTACAAGATGACATGTTCTGGTATGGGGCACAACAAAGGCGGGAGTCAAAAGCTGGTTTGAGGAGTTCCCACAAGGCTCAGAGGGTAATGAACCCAACTAGGATCCATGAGGACATGGGTTCCATCCCTGGCCTTGCTCAGTGGGTTAAGGATCCAGCATTGCGGTGAGCTGTGGTCTAGGTCGCAGACACACCTCGGGTCCCGTGTTGCTGTGGCTGTGGTGTAGGCTGAAAGCTACAGCTCCGATGAGACCTGTAGCCTGAGAACCTGCATACGCCACAAGTGCGGCCTGAAAAAGCAAAAAAAAAGCAGGGTTAAGACGTGATATGGGCCCAAACCATTTCATGCAAGTGTATTGTTTTACATAATAATTAAAAGTATTTCCATTAAGTCATATTTCTAAAAGAAGGTTTTTAAATTCAGGATATGTATATATTTTTTGGCCCTGCCCAGGGCATACAGAGGTTCCTGGGCCAGGGAATCACACCCACGCCACAACAGTGACAACATCCGATCCTTAAGCCACTGAGCCACCAGGAAACCCCTAAATTCAGGATTTTTAATTACTTCCTTCTTGTTACGTTGCAAGAGTGAAAACTTTGGCTCTTAATTGTGAATGCTCAAGATCACAGATTTTTCTGTTTAGGGGATGTTCCTTGTTCTTGTTCTTGTTTTGTTTTGTTTTTTTCTAAAGAATCATATCTGAAATATAGTCTGTTAAAGAATACCATATTATTAAATGTACATCTAGATAAGTTTTAAGAGTATCAGTGATTATCACACCTGTTTAGTGAAAAAGGACTGTATGACTTAAAACAGGTGTGTAAAATAACATTATAGTTTTGTTTTCTGCAGATCTCCTAGAGGTAACATATAAATATTGATAAATAAACATATATTTTATAATGTTAATTAAAATTATATGCCATTCAATGAGCTAGAAAGAAATGTTTACCATTTCTGGGCTATTATAATATTTGTAATTAAAGCAGTCTTAAAGATAAAAGGATTAACTCTATCATTTTTAAATGACCACTTATCTTCTCCACATAAGTTAAATAAATATAAAAATAAATAAAAACATGTGGCCTAAATTTTACCCACCATGAGCAAGTAGCTATCTTCGAAACTGGGTTATCCCTCTTGATTTTAGAAATTCTTTATTATTTTTAGGTAAATCGATGTGGCTATTAAAGCGATGTGCTCTAAATTTCCAAATGCGACATTTTTATGCCATAAAGGTTGTCACTATATACACACCTACACCAATTTGGAGGGGAAAGACGCTTTTTTAAAAAGTTATTTTAAACCACTACTAAATGCAAGTAAATAATTCACTGTCTAAATGATGAGGTAATGGATAGACTTCATCTCGTTTGGTAGTAAACCCAAGCAGAGGGCGTTTGTGTGTGTGTGTGTGTGTGTGTGTGTGTATACACATAGCTTTACTTGCATATTCCTCAAGTTTAATGGGAAACAACTACAAGGAAAAAAATTGAGGAACATTAAAAACCAATAGGATATTATACATTTTCACTTGAAACCAAAATATTATTGTCCTAAGTATATTGTAGCCTGGTTTACCCTTGTCAGGAAGCTGTTCATTGCTAATCCACATTCACCTTTCCATCAGCTGATTTTCATGGCCTTCCGGTGGCTGCAGGGAAAAATCTGACCAGTGGAAAGGAAAAAATGGTACGCTAACACTGATTGAGAGAATTTCAGAAAGAAAGGGAAAAGGTCAAAAGTGGAGAAAAATGAAGAAAGGAGAATGGAGAGCCCCGCAGGAAGTCAGGCAAAATTTTAGGAATAAGACAATTATTCAAGTTTGCAGTCGATTCATTTTTTTCCCAATATGGAATTTTTAATTTAAATGAAAATTATGTCCTAATATTTTAATTTAAGAGAAAACTTCCCTTATTAATAAACTAAAAGCAGGCACCTAATACCTTGTACACATGAATAGTCAAATTATAAAATCTTGACAGCTGAAGGGGGTCTACCACTGTTTTGGAGTCCACGAAGAGGTGTGTGGACGTCTGAAACAGGACAGAAGTAAGGAAACAAAAAAAGATTTTCTTTTTTCTTTCCAAGACACTCTAGCGTGAAGAAGCATCACTTTCTGAACTGCCTGTTATGAAGGCAAGTAGATGTTAATTTGGTCAGAGCGGATACTCAGATTCTGCTCTGAGATGAGTGGATTTATGTTTTTCTCCCACCTCCATGCTATGTGTCTTCAAATTTCACCCCATTGCAAATATTTTTCCTCTAGTTCTTTTATTTTTGAATTCTTAAAGCATATTATTATTATTATTTTTAGTATTGCAATCTCCAACAGTCCTTATTTTCACTCAAAATTACAATACAGGGGACTATGGCCAATGCTATGCAGATGGCCAAACAGATAATAAAGACTCAGTTCATGAATAATACCCACTCGGAAAGAGGACAAAAGCAACAGGAAAAAAGAGCCCAAATTGGACAAAATGTGCATGCTATATTTAAAAAAAACATGCACACGACCATTGTCAGAGATCATTAAGGATGCCCTGTAGTTTTAATAATATGCCAGTGGCACCAATTTGAAGTGACTGTTTGCTCGCATAGTCAATAAAAAAAGTCATAACTGCTATCAAATTTAAATTTAACTTATTTTCTACACAGCCCTTTCTGTTTTCCTTGTTTTTTTTTTCCCTTCTTTTCTAACATTAACACTTTTTTGTTAAAAAATGTGCGAAAGATTAATTTGTAGAACGAGGGGAGCTGTGGGTGCACAGGCACAGGACAGATGGCGTGGGTGGGACGTGACAGTTTTCGTCTGTGGCATCATTTTGTTGTTGCTCTTGCAAGTGAGCAAAATAAAGCTACTGCCATCACAATCATTTCTTGGAAGCCCCTCTAATAAGGTGTATTGCTTTTCCTCATGTCCAGCCCTGCTGCTTGGGGACACAGCCTCCATCTACTCTATAACCAGCCCGCCGATGACCATTGTGAGTCAGCCTGAGAGCCCTGGAATTTAAAAATGGCATTTCTAGAGAGTTCCACCGGACTTTGTATACAACAGAATGAAATGTACTCTTTCTTGGTGAGCTATTTTGCAATGAATTAATGGTCTGTCCTCTCTGAGATCCCATTGTAAACCCAAACGCATGAAACTAGAGATGCAGAACAAGAATGATTTTTTTTTTAAGGAGGAGATTTATATATATATATATATATATATATATATATATATATATATATATATATATCAGTCTAAAATCTACTCACACTCAAGGGGAGGGAGAAATGGTGCAGATGTATATTCCAAAGTTCGATTTTTTTGCCTTGGAACAGCCCTAATTTACACATAAGTGTTGTAGGAGTTCGCTATTGTAAAGGTTCTTATTGAAGAATAAAGCAATTACCACAGAAAATCACTGTCATATGGCACACACAGACATTCTGAGAAAAAGTAAAACTTTGAGAAGGAGGAAAAGGGGAATTCAGGACAGCATGTGGGAGGGAAGATTCGAGTTCTTTTTATGCACAAAGAGATCCATTAACAATATCTTTATCAGTTTCCTTCTTCCTTGTTAACTGAACCCATGTGCAGTGCCTGGAACCTGTGAATCGGACTGCAAATAAGAGAGGGGGCAGTAAATATGGGAGCGCCTCTCAAAATGGTCGGTGGTTAATTCATGGCCAGACAAGGTTTGCTTCAAGAAAAATGTTCACAAAACCTTTGCTTCGAACTAGCACTTCTGTCAGAGGGAGGCGAGGTGGTTGGCAAAAGGATGCTAAGCCTCCACGGAGTGGAATGTGTGATTCTCCTGCAGCCACGAGGCTGCGTCAGCCTTGAAATGAATACATTCTGGTGGAGAGGGTGTCGATACGCGTGCCATTGTATATTATTAGGTTATTTTCTTAATTCGACTGCAGGCTTCCCCACGGAGGGATGGGTTCACATCACGCAGGGCTCCACAAGCACGCTTGGTTGACAACCCATGCTGTGCCATCAGGGGACGATGCCAACAGGGCTGTGTCCCACGGAAGCAGCGGGACAGAGTAGTTGCAAGCGTGGGTTTGGGGCCAGACCATTCAGGCTGCCCCTAACTGTGTAATTGTAACCAAGTTACTTTAAGGTGTTCAAGCCTAAGTTTCCACTTCTATGAAAACAGGGATGACAATAACAGCATGTACCTTCATTCTAGGGGGTGGGGAGGCTGGGTAATTAAAGAGACAGTCCCTCATAAAGTATTAGGACAGTACCTGGTAGGTAGCTAATTAGCCTCACGTTCTAAGTATTCCCTTTTGGACTTTCCCAGGACCTGATGCCCAAGGGCACACAAAACTCCAAATCTTTGAAGGGAAACATTTCTTTTTCTTTTCTTTTTTTGCTTTTTTCTCTTTTTTTCTTTTTTCTTTTCTTTTTTTTTTTTTTTTTTTTTTTTTTTTTGCTTTTTAGGGCTGCACCTGCGGCATATGGAGGTTCCCAGGCTAGGGCTCTAATTGGAGCTGCAGCTGCCGGCCCTCGCCACAGCCACAGCAGTGCTGGATCCTTAACTCACTGAGCAAGGCTAGGGATTGAACGCACATCTTCATGGATACTAGTCAGGTTCAGTTCCTTGAGCCACAACGGGAACCCCTGATAGGAAGCCTTTCTTCACCTCTTTCATTAAGGAGTAGTGCAGGGAGCGGGGTGCAGGGCAGGAATACAGTGTTGGAATGCACGTTGGTGGACGGTGACAGAGGGAGAAGTGATACACTTTTAAAACCACATGTATGGTATTACATGGGGGGAGGGTGTCCTGCATGTCATGGGAAATAGGGGAGAAATCTAGTATGCGTGTGTTTTGTGCCTGTAAAATAGAGTGCACAGAAAGGAAGCTGAGGACAGGTGTCTACCGCCTATCTGATGCAAAGACAGTTACAAAATAGATATTTTATACCTATCTGTCCTACCAGAATCTCTCCACGATTCAGGATGGTAGCAGACATAGAAATGGAGGACAGCAGGGTCTTGCTATTAACCTGTAACACAGATACAGACAGAAACAGACTCAGAATAGAGAATTTCTCTCCATAAATCAAGATCACAATGGCAATTCTAGCCCTGCTTAAACTGAAACAATTGCAGAGCTTATTATTCATACCCACAGGGGCGTGTCATTCTTTATTTCTCGGCATCCTGATACACAAATGGAAAGCATCCCTGTTCTTCCTTTGTTGTCTGATACAGGTATGTTTACATCCAGAACACTGAAGAACAGTTAGCTCATTGACTCCAGAAGAATTCTGAGGGGCTGAGACCAGGGTGGAAATGGTAAGCTCTATGAATTCCACATTTTTAAAGTATAAACAAAAATATGTGTATAGGTACATAGATATATGTCTAAAATTGCACTCTGTGGGAGAGTTCCCTGGTGGCTCAGTGGGTTAAGGACCTGGCTTTGTCACTGCAGTGGCTTCGGTCACTGCTATGGCCTGTGTTCGATTCTTGGCCCTGGGAACTTTTGCAAGCCAGGGGCGCAGCCAAAATAAATACATAAAAATAAGAATAAAATTTCATTTTGTATCAGTCAATTCTCCCTTCACAGTAAGAAGTTTGTACTTATTACATGTAGTAAAGTCTTCTGGAGGTCTCCCCCCATAGCTGTTCTTCCTGTTTTCTTTAGTGTTTTACTAAATACTTGGCAGCTCAAAATAAAAACTACATTTCCCAGCTTCCTTTGCAGCTAGAACTCTCCATATGATATGTTTTGGACAATGAAATATAAGTGGAAGAGATCTGTGGCCGTTTATAAGAAGCCCCCTATGAAAATCAATATTATGCCTTTTGACCCCTTTCGTCTTTGCCCCTTTCTAGTGTCTGGGAAATGGATGTGATGGCTGGAGCTTGAGCTGATGTGATGGACCCTGAGAATGAGAGCCACACTCGAGGCAGGCTGCAGAGGTGACCTGGAAGAAGCTTCCGAATTTCATGACTTCCCAAAGTAATCATATCAGCCCAGAACAGCTTCTTTCTCAACTTTGTATCTGTAAGAGAGAAATCATGTTTATGTTGCTTTAGGTCTGATTATTGAGAGGTTCTTCACAAGCAGCAGAATTTAATTCTAACTGATGTTTTATATATGCCTTTTTCTAAAGCACAGTGGAAAGTAGGGTATATGTTGCCACCAAGGGTTTGCACCTTTAAATGGAATATAAAATCATGTAACCACAGCAACGTAACAAAGGCTATATTTAAATAGGAGGTTCTGGAGTTCCTGTCATGATTCAGCGGAAATGAATCTGACTAGCATCCATAAGGACAGAGGTTCAATCCCTGGCCTTGCTCAGAGGATAAAGGATCCGGCGTTGCCGTGAGCCGTGGTGTAGGTCGCAGGCACTGCTTGGATCTGGTGTTGCTGTGGCTGTGGTGTAGGCTGGCTGCTACAGCTCCAATTCAACCCCTAGCCTGGGAACCTCCATATCCTGCGGGTGCGGCCCTAAAAAGACATACATACATACGTACATACATACATTGCAGAGTAAAACATGTAAAAGCACATTTAAGTGATGGTCTACAAATATAATCACTGGAGATAATAACAGATCGTTGAGGCAGTTAGAGCTTTTCCATTTCCTCTTATGCTGCCGTTGTATATTCTGTAGGCTTTTGTGATTCACTGCTAACTGGTATTTGTGCAAAAATAAGATGATGTAGGGTATTTTTAACAGGGTCAGATTCTCTAAAAACTGAGTGAAAGAGATGGCTAGATAGAGAGACAGAGAGATAGATCGGGGTGGCAAGATAATAGATAGATAAAACTTTATTTTTCTTCTGAAAATTAAGCACGATGTTTTTATTGAACCATTATGTCCCCCCAATTCTGGGTAATTATTAGCAATAACCCATTTGAGGAAACATGATTGGAATAAAGAATAACAGATTCAAGAGGAAAAAAGTCCAAGATTCCATTTCAACTGAATTACTAGTTTGTGGCCTGCATAATAGAAGTAGTTTCATCACATTTTATCCTGAGACTCCTTCTTTTATTTTTATAAAAATTTCAAAACTTGCATGTTCAGCACTGTCCTAAAGGTGTTGTTTCCATTAACTATTATTTCCTTTTCGTGGTTCGATTTTGTCGTTCAGCTCTCTTCCAAAGGTTTGAGGCATACCATGAGCAGAAGGTATATTTTAAAAGTTTTTTGTCTCTCCCAAGTGAAATGTAAAGCAAGTTTTAATGTTTTTGATTGTTCACTGGAAATAAAAGCTTGAATTTTGCATTTTTGCTTTAACAAAATACTTTTTAAATTTATTTTATTTTTTTTGTCTTTTTGCCTTTTCTAGGGGGGCTCCTGCGGCATATGGAGATTCCCAGGCTAGGGGTCTAATCGGAGCTGTAGCCGCCGGCCTACGCCAGAGCCACAGCAACACCAGATCTGAGCCGTGTCTGCGACCTTCACCACAGCTCACGGCAACGCCAGATCCTTAACCCACTGAGCAAGGCCAGGGATGGAACCCACAACCTCATGGTTCCTAGTCGGGTTTGTTAACCACCGAGCCACGACAGGAACTCCCTGCTTTAACAAAATAAATCTGAAGTATTGATGTCCATAGAGAATAAAAGAAGACATTATACCAAAAAAAAAAAAAAAAAAAGCTTTTGTGAAACCAGGAAGAATTTTAAGTTAAAAATGAAAAGACTTTCGGTTGATTTCTGTGTGTTTCAAGGAAGCTCCGATTTAGGGTTGTTGATTTAGGGTTACTGGGGCACATGTTAGGATTTCTTGTTATTCATATCCCGGGTCTAGCATGCAGTAGGCACTCAAACAGATTTTGAATGAATGTGTGTGAATGATCAGGGCCCCAGAGTTGCGGTGTTAGAGTTCCTGTTGTGGCTCAGCAGGTTAAGAATCCAACTAGAATCCATGAGGATATGGGTTCCATCCCTGGCCTCGTTCAGGAGATTAAGGATCCAGTGTTGCTGTGAGCTGTGGTGTAGGTTGCCGACGTGGCTTGGATCCAGTGCTGCTGTGACTGTGGTGTAGGCTGGCAGCTGCAGCTCCGATTGGACCCCTAGCCTGGGAACTTACATATTTCATGGGTGGGGCCCTTAAAAAAAAAGGAAAAAAGAAAAAAAAAACTTATGAATGATTGCGTAGCAAATAAGAGGCTAGAATACAACGCCATACGATTTTTTTTCACTTAGAAAATTCAGAAAGTAGAAGTTCCCATCGTGGCGGAACGGAAACGAATCCAACTAGGAACCATGAGGTTCAATCCCTGGCCTCGCTCCGTGGGTTAAGGATTGGTGTTGCCATGAGTTATGGTGTAAGCTGGCAGCTGTAGCTGGGATTAGACCCCTAGCCTGGGAACCTCCACATGCCGAGGGTGTGGACATAAAAAGCAAAAAAAAAAAAAAGAACAGAAAATCTAGCAGAAAGTAGATTATATCTAGTTAAGAACAATCTGGTCTATAACCAAAGATACTTTCAAACGACAGGCCAAAGTCAAATGATTGGATTGCAATGATGAGCTTATCAAATAACCCCAAAAATGGGCTAATTCCCATCACCATTTTCCAGGTTCCTTTCATTATTGCCAGCACTGTGCTAAATTGCAGACAGAAAGAAAAAAGGACCACTTGGGAGTAATGTATGTTATTTTTTATTCAGCCTGCTGTCTTTTGAAACCCTGATTTCCATCTCTTCCGAGTCTTGATACAGATCAGTTAAACCTGAATGAACCAAGTCTTCTTGTCTAGTTTGCCTTCCCCTTGTGACAAGAATGGAGTGTGCTTTTTTTCCCCTTGAATAGTTTATAAATAGTCCATATAAAAGTGCCCATTACCTTTTTATACACACTAAGCTCATTATTGAAAAATTACACCCCCTCAAACCTGCAGGCCTTTCTGCATCTAAATGAAACGCTTTGCACTTAAATATGTACGGCAGGAAAAATCAGCAAATACTAATGTTCAAACCCCAAGGGGGCAGCCTGCACACAGATGAAAATATGACCAGGCATATATACAGTTTTTGTCGCATGGCACCCGGTCTGGAGGAGAAAATCAGAGCCTGCAAAAAAGATTTCACTCAGAGAAGTGAAAGAACCCAGGATTCGAGTGTGTCTAAGCGGCTACGCAAGCTCAAGGGGGTCAGTAGAAATCCTAACATTGGTTCCAACCACAGTATAAGATTGACTGTGCATAAACCACAGCACATTTTTGTTAAATTCACATTCGCTTAATAATACATATCACCAACTTTGCTGTCAGATGTCGAGGCAGCAGGCAAAACAAGTTATTTTTAGGAGTCTAGCCAAGGACCATTTGCTCATTCATGAGTGGGTTTGAAGAAGGCCAAAGCCAAAATAGCAAGACAGGCCATTATCAAGAGCAGTGGTTACAGGGCCAAACCGCATCGCAAGGGGAGCACCATCGATGGTTCCGGAGACTAGAGGAGAGACAATGTGAGGTTCACACAGGCCCATTACCATGATGAGAAAAACAACCACGAGCATAAATGCTGAGGGTGGTCGGAGCCTTTTGTATGCAAAGAACAGCTTACGGATTGGTTTGGCTAAGACTCTGCCAAGGGGTCTAACATCTACAATTTATCTGAAGACTACTTTGCTGCCTAGGAAAGAGATTTAGGTAAAGGGGCAAACAACAGCAGCAATTACATCTAACATTGAAATGCAATTTACTGAGTTCCTATTGTTTCCTAACTGCTACCAGAACGGCAAGACTGTATCTCCCGGTTCTCATCAACAGGAAGTATGGGAAGGCAGACGCCGTTTCAGGCCCGTAGCGGCCTCTTCGATGTGATAGAACCGGGGTTTGCTAGGAGAGAATAGCACTAAGAAATGCCTCATGAAATTTTAAGGATATAGGATGCTTCATTCATTCATTCATTTGTGCAAGAAGGCTTTGCTGAACTCTTTCCGCAGAGCGTGTACACAGGGAGTGTGAGACCCACACCCCAGCTCAAGGCAACGCTGGATCCTTAACCCACTGAGCAAGGCCAGGGTTCGAACCTGCATCCTCTTGGATGCTAGTCAGATTCGTTTCTGCTGAGCCACGAAGGGAACGCCCCAGGCCCGTTTATTCTTATTGTCATTAATGAAACTATCTTCATTGTTGTCGTCCTCCTGTAAACAAATACTCCGTACAACAAAGATAGTTCCTTGAGTTTCCTTTAAGAGAAAGGGGCCAAAGCATCTCTCTCTTCTTGTCACTGCTGTTTATTCTTGGATAATGATGCTCATTTTTCCTCCAGCGTAGCAGAATCAGGGTTGATGGCCACGCCTTCCCTTGGGTGGAGCCAGGCGACCCGTTCGGTTCCGTTCTTGGGTGGCCGTGGGGTGAGAACGCTGAACCCTAACCGCTTGTTGTAGGTCCCCAGGACTTTTCTCTTTGGAGAAAGAATTCTGCAAAGAGACTGAGGGTTGTGAGGCAAATAAGCGTTTATTGAGAAAGAAGAGAGAGAAGATAGACGTGGGAAAAGCAGGGCAGGCTCCGGTTGGGGAGGGAGAGAGACAGAGACAGACAGGGAGAAAGAGCAAGAGAGGAAGAGAGCAGCAGGTGCTTTGGAGGTGGTTTAAATCCCTTGTATGGGGGCGGGCCTTCTGGGCTTCCTCTGGCCCATCATCTGGCTTCGTCTGGCTTTGGCCTGACTCAGGACCCTCCCCTGGGGGAGCATGTCTTAGCCAGGATGCATTCTAGCACCAGGGTCTCTGGGAAGTTGACGGGATGTACTGTGGTCTGTCTCCCCTCCCTGCTCTGACCCCCGAGGAACCTTTCTGTGTCGTTCTGGAGGTCTCCTTGACCTCAAGAAAGAGACATAGTCTCTATCTTTTATCCAAGCAGGATGCATCTCCTCCTTACTCCTGCCGTCATCTTTATCTTGACCTCAGCTGTCCACAGGGAACAGATTCCAGTTACCCAGCCTGGAACCCATCTAGCTCCTGCTTCCGTTCTGCCCGAGGGGCTCTAAGTCTGTGAGGCTTCCAGGTCGCAGAAGAGGCAACCCCTCCACTCTCCAGCTGTCTCTTCCCTTTGCCCCAGAAGTCAAGGAGGACTCATGATGAGATGACAGAGACGCAAGAGGAGGCTTGACTGTCAAGTTAGAGCCTGTGGCCAGATGCCTGGGATGGTCACCCAGCCCACAGTCGACTTCCTGAGTGAGAAACAGACCTTTGTGGTATTAAGTCAATTGCTCCTTGGTGGCTGGCTTTTACTATTAGTAAACCCCCTAACACATGTATTATTAGTATAACCCCCCTAAGAAATGTTTTGGCTGGGACTTTTAGATGAGACGAGATATCACTGGCTCTGTGGAAATGAAAGGAAATTTTAAGATTAAAAGACTCACCTAAGCCCAGATAAATCTCCCAATGGAAAAAGTGTTCTCCCCGTATTTTTTCCCCTCAGTTAACCCCAACCACACTGACACTTCCCAGGAAGCTAGGCTGACAGCTCTGCCTCCCATACCACTGGGGTCTTGGTGCAGTCAGCTACCTCCAGGTATTACAGTGTGTCTGTATCTTTTTTCTTCTAGGTTTCGTGGAGACAATACTGGGATTTGCCAAGCGATATCTTATACCAAGAAATGAAGAGGAGTTCCCTCTGTGGCACCACGGGATTGGGGGCGTCTTGGGAGCACTGGGACACAGATTCAATCCCTGGCCCAGCACAGTAAATTAAGGATGGGGCGTTGCCGCAGATGCAGCTTAGGTCACTGGCCTGGGAACTCCATGTGCCGCAGGGCAGCCAAAAAAGAAAGAAATGAAGATAAAGTGAGTATAAATCTACAGACACACGGGTTCGCTGAGTATAGATTTCTAATCAAAGTGTACTGGATCCTCTCCTTCCAAAACATGGGCAGGATAGTTTTTGATCCTTTTGTATCCTGAATCCATTTAGCTGAGACCAACCTGAAACAGAATGGGGAGCTCTGAAATGCCTCATGACTTGGCCGGATACAGATTTTATTTCTTCACTCAAAATTGTGACAACACAAGACGCACTCCTTTCTGGAGAACCGTCATCTTCCGTATGAACAATGTAACTCTTCAAGAGCAACAGTCTGCTTAATAATTGTGATTTTCAAGCACTTTGTTCAAAGTGTTATCACTCCATGGTGAACGGTAACAGGCACCGCCATAGTTTAAGCCTATTCACGCACAGAAAAGAGTAAGGAAGCTCTTTCTAATAAAAATTATGCCTGAGCTCTAGAAGTTCATTTTACCCTTATAAACAGTATTTAATTTCAAATTCTTCTATTAAAATATATAATTGTTGGGGCAACAACCTCTATGTTTAATTGCCAATGCTTTCAAAACAAAACAATGGCAGATCTTACTTTGGGTGAAAGGAAAGTGACCACAGCTGGAAAGTTAATGCTTTTGGGACATGGTTGAACACCCGGAAGAAATAAGTCACCTATATCTTTCGTTTTAAAAAAATCGCCTTTCTTCTCATGTTGACTATGGTTTAGCCCATGATAGACCCAAGATTTAATGGGGCGATGGTATAGTGGTTAAGGGCAAAGACTGACTTTGAAGTGGGTTTTAATTCCTCCTCTGCCACTGAATGAGCTACGTGCCTCTGATCAAGTTCTTTAACGCTCCTGGGCCTCATCTTACTTGTAAAATCAGCTTATAATTGTCTCTCCTTTAAAGCAGTACCTGAGAGAGTACATGAAATTATAGTGTTTGTGAATGAAAATGAATTCATAAACTAACTAGTTGTGAGGTAGGAAAATGGGGGAAAATACCAATCCTTGATTCTCTGTAATATTCCAAAGTTGAACACAGAAGAGTTTCTCATGCCAACCCCACAATAGCCACCAAAACAAGTGGGTACAGACACTGGCTGGTGGGGGAGCTCAAATTCAGAGGACCCTCAGACTTGGAACGATGGCAGAAGGATGAATTATTCCCTCAAATGCGCCCAAGTTGGGCTAAAGGTTTTCTGGGGCTAGCAGGGGGTCCACTCTTACAAGTGAACCCCACACCAGCAAGCCCAGCACAGGCAGCTACGATTCCTGGCAGTGGAGCATCCACACGTATCTGCAGTTACCAAATCCAGAAAGCTCTGACAGCCAAACACTGTCTGTTGTGTGTTGTTTTTTTGTTTGTTTGTTTTGTTTTTTAAGGGCCGCACTTGCGGCATATGGAGGTTCCCAGGCTAGGGGTCAAATCGGAGCTGCAGCTGCCAGCCTGCGCCATAGTCACAGCAACGCCAGATCCAAGCTGCATCTGTGACCTACATGGCAATGCCGGATCCTTAACCCACTGAGCGAGGCCAGGGATCGAACCTGAATCTTCATGAATACTAGTTGGGTTCTTAACCTGCTGGGCCACAATGGCAACTCCTGTCTCTTTTGCCTTTGGAATGGATTAGCAATGAGATCCTGCTGTGTAGCGCTGAGAACTATGTCTAGTCACTTATGATGGAGCATGATAATGGGAGAAAAAAGAGTGTATACATGTATGTGTAACTGGGTCACCATGCTGTACAGTAGGAAAAAAAAAATTGTATTGGGGAAATAACAACTGAAAAAAAAAAAAAGGAAAAAGCAAACCCGTGTGGCATCAAAACTCATTCCGAATGAAGACGAGGCTCTCTGGGTCTTTACTGATCCCTCTTAGTGTGACTCCCATCGGTTTCACCCCAGAAAGAATAATGCGTCTGCTTATTGGAACATCCCCAGACCTCGCTGGGATGTCAGAGGATTTAGGCACCATGTCCTACTTTCCTAAAATCTGAAAAATTCTAAATTCCAAATCCCACCTGGCCCCAAGGATTTCAGGCAAGGAATTATGAACCTGGACCTCCTGACATGTGGTGCTTTGTTTGGAAATGGGACGGTCCTGGACACCGCTACGCTCTCTCCTGTGCTGAGATGTGAGCACCGTGCATCTTTCCTCCCGCCGCCTCAAAGCCAGAAGGTGGGGGAAAGAAGGAGAGAGAGAGTCTTTGACAAAGTACTAAAATCATTCTGGAAGCCTTTTCTCCCGGAACTGCTGCAAGGAAGTCTGCTGTAGAGATTTACAAGGAGTGGCTGGATGGGAACCAGGACATGGAAACACAGATGATCAAACCCAAAAGGCGTCTTCCCTTCTCGGGAAGCCATGGCGGTGAGTTAGCCCTAAGGAGGAAGAGGCCCCGCGGGGGATGTGAGGGAAGCATCGGCTGAACAAGGACCACACAGAGGTCTAACGGAGAGGCTCCGGTGCCATCCAGACCGTGTTCGCAGCTGATCTCTTGCTTCTCCAGTCTCACCCACCAAGCTGACTTGCAACATCCCAGGCGGCAACCAACCGGTTCCAGGGATGGGCAGCCAATTCCTCCTGCTCATCAGGGGGAGTTGCTGATCATTTTTAGGGCTTAGACCAGGTAGCCTCTAAGCCTTTCATCTCTAAACTCACACAATCTGTACAAAACAATGTGACACAGACCCTGATACCCAAGGGACACGGCTACTTCTTTTTTTTTTTTAATCAAGGTTGTTTTCTTTGTTTTTTGTTTTTGTCTTTTCTAGAGCCACACCTGTGGCATATGGAGGTTCCCAGGCTAGGGGTCAAATTGGAGCTGTAGCCACTGGCCTACACCACAGCCACAGCAATGCCAGATCCAAGCCACATCTGCAACCTATACCACAGCTTGTGGCAACGCCAGATCCTTAACCCACTGAGTGAGGCCAGGGATCGAACCCGCAACCTCATGGTTCCTAGTTGGATTTGTTAACCACTGAGCCACAACAGGAACTTCCACTGCTACTTCTCAAAACCTAGATGGTTAAGACTCAGACCCCCAAATCCACACCCTCTAGAAGTCAAAACTGTTTCCCAAGTTACCTCTGAATTGCTGGTGAAGGCCTGTCTTTCTCAGGATAACCTCTTCCTACAGGTGCTGTCTCTGCTCACATGGGACCCACATGGGAAGCTTAATTTTGACCTTGTATTAAAAATAAAGCCACTCATCCTATTACAGGATCATATGTAGCTGGTCCTCTTCATCTGACTACTCACCCTAACCCAGTACTGGCCAACAGAAAAAAAATCCACAAATGCAATTTCGTGTTCTCTGGTGGACGCATTTTAAAATTGTTATTAGTGTTAATGTATTTTATTAATAATAATACATTTTATTAATTTATTATTAACAATTATTATAAATATTAATTTATTATTATTGGGGATATGAGAATTGCAACATGGAGTTGATATTTTTAAATTTTTACTGAGATCTTTTACCTTCTTGATTTTGTAAAGTCTTCCAACACAGTGTGTAAATTTTGCACTCAGGGCCCATCTCAATTCAGACTTGCTGCATTTCAAATAATCAGCAGCCATGTGGTAGTGGCTGTCTTATTGGACCAAGTGGGATTAACCTAGCCTTCCCTCCACCCCTTGTATTTTAAAAGGGCCATTTGGAGTTCCCGTTGTGGCTCAGTGGTTAACAAATCCAACTAGGAACCATGAGGTTGTGGGTTCAATCCCTGGCCCTGCTTGGTGGGTTAAGGATCTGGCATTGCTGTGGCTGTGGTGTAGGCCGGCGGCTATAGCTCCAATTAGACCCCTAGCCTGGGAACCTCCATATGCCGCGGGTGCAGCCCTAAAAAGACAAAAAAAAAAAAAATCATTTAAAAGGGTCATTTTCCGGAGTTCCCGTCATGGCACAGCAGAAACGAACCTAACTGGGAACAATGAGGTTGCAGGTTTGATCCCTGACCTCGCTCAGTGCGTTAAGGATCTCGCATTGCCATGAGCTGTGGTGTAGGTCGAAGATGCGGCTTGGATCTGGCGTTGCTGTGGCTGTGGTGTAGGCTGGCAGCTACAGCTCTGATTCGACCCCTAGCCTGGGAACTTCCATATGCTGCAGGTGGGCCCTAGTAAGACAAAAAGCACACACAAAAGTGTTGTTTAAATCAGACATTGAATTTCTTTTCTCCTTTTACCTTAGAAACCATTATTATCATCATGATCTGAGAGATCGGGAGGCTTAAGTCCTCAAATTAAAGATTGGTTACAGACACACCATTAAGACTATGGCCGTGTCGGATGGGCCCAGAGCGTCTTTAGGCCTTTTTGGCTTTAAAAGCTCCGAGTGCAGGGCCATGGACTGGCTGTCCTGTGCTCCTGATTCCTTCTCTGGCTCCATCCTTGGCCTCTGTCAGGCCCCCAAAGTCTTGGCCTCAATGGGGCCCTTGCTCTTCTCTCTCCCTCTACACTCTAGCCATTGAATCGTCCCCCCAACCTTCAGCCTGCACCCCCGTCTGTCTGCTAGGGCCCCCCTCCCTCTCCCTGGCCCTGCCCTCCTCGACAGGTGCCCACATCAGCTTCTCTGAGGCCATTGTCTCTACCAACCCAGAACCTCGGTCACCTTTGGTCCTGGACCTCCCAGCCCCCATCCTGCCAGTCACCATGCCCTGCTAACTGCAGGTTGAAAAGTAATTTTAAGACTTATAATGGGAATTTTACTAAGTGTGTAAGCACTATTCAAATGTCTGATAGAACTTCAGAATCATAATATCACAACTTCCAGTTTACTAAGTTTAAGAAACTTTAAAATCGGGAGTTCCCATTGTGGCTCAGTGGGTTACGAACTGGACTAGTATCTATGAGGATGCTGGTTTGATCCCTGGCCTCGCTCAGGGGTTAAGGATCTGGCATTGCCAGGAACCCTGGTATAGGTCCAAGACTCAGCTTGGATCCTGCATTGCTGTGGCTGTGGTGTAAGCTGGCAGCTGCAGCTCCAACTGGACCCCTGGCTTGGGAACTTCCATATGCTGCAGGTGCAGCCCTAAAAAGGAAAACAAACAAACAAATAAACAAAAAAACCCACTTTAAATTCATCGGAAGGTTTTGCTTGTCAGAGTCATTAACTTGCCAGATTGGGCACTTGACGTTGCTTAGAAAGAAACTTAAGTGTGTTAAATCGATCACTGCAGTTTAAGGGAAACTAATAGTTAATGTAAACGGCACTAATGGATTAAGACGAATGTAGTCTTTCAACTTGAGTTGATTCAAACAGTAATCAAAGGTGTCTCTTCTTATTTTATACAAAATGTACTCAATTTATAAACAGAATAACTAGCTTTGTAACATCATAAAGGCTTCAGGAAACTGGGCTTTTCAAGGTATAATTTTAGGAAGCTGAATATTAATTTAAACCTCAAGGTCTATTGTGTACCTGAAAGGGGCTGGGCAGCTTCTCATCACTCGAAGCCTCCATGGCAGTTCCCCAAGGGGCCTCTATGCGGCTGAGTCAATCGGACACGGCCACGGTCAGGAAGTTTCCAGTGTGAATGATGGCTGGACGATGACACAGGGAGGCAAGGAGAGGGGCTGGCGGGGCTGGGAGGAGGAGGTGGAGCTGAGGAAGCTTGGCTACCCAAGTGCCACCCCCTCAACCTGGAGCAGGGCTGGATCCAGAAAACAGAAAGAGGCTTTTCTTGGAAGTGTCCTCTTGACACATACAGAGGCTTGGCGCTGTCCTCAGAGCTCTGTTGTGGGCGCCAGCTCGCCTGCTCTCAGGGACACGGAGGAGCTGCAGCTGTGCCCTTAGGGCAGTGATGCTCTGTGAGGCTCAGGACTTGGTGGTTTTATCCATTTGAGCTGCCATCATGCAAACATCTTAGTCTGGTGGCTTAACCAATAAGCATTGATTTCTCACATTCTGGAGGCTGGGAAGTCCATGGTCATGGGCCTGGCAGAGCTGGTGTTTGGTGATTTGGTGGGTACCCTCTTTCTGGTTCACATAGATGGATTTTTTGTTTTGTTTTGTTTTGTGTTTTGTTTTTGTCTTTTTAGGGCTGAACCTTCAGCATATGGAAGTTCCCAGGCGAGGGGTTGAATCAGAGCTGCAGCTGCCAGCCTATATCACAATGCCAGATCTGAGCTGCCCCTGAGACCTACACCACAGCTTGTGCCAGTGCTGGATCCTTAACTCCACTGAGGAGTGGAGATCGAACCGGAATCCTCACAGATACTGGTTGGGTTCTTAACCCACTGAGCCACAACAGGAACTCCCGTAGACAGTCTTCTTCTCACTGTGTCCCCACATGGTGAAGGGTCAAGAAGCTCTCTGGAAACTCTCTCTCTCTCTCTCTTTTTTTTTTTTAGGGCTGCACCTATGGCATATGGAGGCTCCCAGGCTAGGGGTCCCATCGGAGATGTAACCGCCAACCTACACCACAGCCACAGCAATGCCAAATCCTCAACCCACTGAGCGAGGCCAGGAATCAAACCTGCATTCTCATGGATGCTAATCAGATTCGTTACCACTGAGCTACAACCGAAACTCCCTGGAATCCCTTTTAAAGGGCACTAATCCCAAGTTTGGAGGCTCCACCCTCACGCCCTAAGCATCTCTCTAAGACCCCATGTCCAAATAGCCTCACACTGGGCGTTAGGCTTCACCAAAGAATTTGAAGGATACACAGACCTGTGGTCTTGAACACACACTCAAAGCCCAGGACAGGTGCAACAGAACCTGAACCAAGTTCTGGGCGTCCTGGTTTCTGGTTCTCATGTCACCAGCACATTCTACCATCTGTAGAAATCAAATACAAACTTTAATGGAGGAGCAGACAGGTCTCATCTAGCAAAGTGAATAAATCCTTAAGCCTGTATCACATAGCTACCCTGAAATAAAGCCTGAAAAAATACTTGTCATGGCTTTAGTGCTTCTATTCAGTAAATGTGACTATTGTCTCTCTCGGTGGATTCCGTTTTAATGACACAGCACTGTCCCCAGCAGGAGGCTGTTTGGTGAGTGCAAGTCGGGCCAATAGTATTTAAATCACATTAGACATCACAGACCCTCCAAGATGGAAGGAGAATTCCCTAATTAAAGTTTTGTTCAATGACTGTCTCAACCATGATTAATTCTTATCAAAGCAGGGCTTCTGTGGAGCGATGCAGGCCCATCACCTTCAGGGACAAAACGCTTCCACTTTTGTGGGAAATGGGGGCCCAGTGTCACCTAAAGGGTATTTCCCAGGTGCTTAATGAAATAAGAGGCGGAAAAGAAAACAGAGCAGGAAAGCTGTTAACCCATTCCTATTTCCGTTTGTTTCAAGGCCATTGTGATTAGGAGACAAAATAGAAGGTGAATAAATCAGACCCATTATCGGCTGCCATTTTCATCACCCAGCCATGTGCCCACTGTGTCTCTTTGATGAGAGTCGAACGTAAGAATTGGGAGAAGAATCACGAATTGTCACGATACTGGGAAGAACAGGTCTTCCTCCTCGACAGAGCCAACCTTTGTCACTAACCTTTGTCACTTATGTGAGTGATACGAACAGTGTTATAGGCAGGGTTGTTAGATTTAGCAAATAAAATACAGGGCCCTCAGTTAAATTTGAATTTGAAATAAAAAGCAAATAACTTTTTGGTATAATTCTATCCCAAATATTGCATAGAACATAATTCAGTACTTAGGACATATTGCACTAAAAACGTCTTCAAGTTTTTTTCACTCTTTGTGTTCGATTCAACTTTAACTGGGCTTCCTGTATTTTATCGGGCAATCCCAGATAAAATGTCTAGTCATTGGGCTTATGTACGCCTAATATATATATTTTTTAAATCGGCTCTAAAAGAAAAAAAAGAAATATGTAGCACAAAGCAGTCTTGTTTAGCTGCCATTTCACAGCTGGATCAAAAGATCTTTCTTGGGAGTTCCGTTGTAGCTCAGCAGGTTATGAACCCAACTAGTATCCAGGAGAACACGGGTTCAATCCCTGGCCTCGCTCAGTGGGTTAAGGATCTGGCATTGCCGTGAGCTGCACTGTCGTTCACAGAGGCACCTCAGATCTGGCATTGCTGTGGCTGTGGTATAGGCCAGCATCTGCTGCTCCAATTCGATCCCTGGCCTGGGAACTTCCATATGCTGAGAGTGCAGCCCTTTAAAAAAAAAAATTAAAATTAAAATTAAGATTCCATTGTATGAATGAATATACCACATTTTGTTTAATCCATTTGTCCATTGATGTGTATCCACCTTTTTTTTTTTTTTTTGTCTTTTTAGCTATTTCTTGGGCCGCTCCCGCGGCATATGGAGGTTCCCAGGCTAGGGGTCCAATAGGAGCTGCAACTGCCAGCCTACACTACAGCCACAGCAACACGGGTCCGAGCCACATCTGTGACCTACACCACAGCTCATGGCAATGTCAGATCCTTAACCCACTGAGCAGGGCCAGGGATCGAACCCGAATCCTCACGGATACTAGTCGGGTTTGTTAACCACTGAGCCACGACGGGAACTCCTCATTCTTTTTAATATTATTGTAAACTGAATTGTTTTCTTAGTTGCATTTTTGGCCTTTTTTTTGTTTATTGCAAATATATAGGTATACAATTGATTTTTATATATTCATCTTATATCCTCCAACCTTGCTGAACTTATTTATTAGTCCTTACAGTTTGAGGAGAGGGGAGTTATTTTCTGTTGGGATTTTTAGTGGATTTTTTAAGATAAGAATTTTAAAGCTTTTGGCGGGGGGCGGGCATGCCCAGGGGCCCAAGCCACAGCAACAACCTGAGCCACAGTAGTGACAATGCCAGGTCCTTAACCTGCGAGGCCACCAGAGAACTCCTATAGTTTCTTGATTTTGTGGAAGAATCATTGATCTCATGAGATTTACTTTCAGAGAATAATTTACTACCTTCGTAGACCGTGCGATGAAACCCCAACTCTAACCAAAAAGGTAAAGAAAATCTGAAAACTATCAATGCAAACTCTGAGATAAAAGTTCATAGGTCACTTATGGAGGACTCTCTCATTCGGAGTAGTATTAGGAGTGAAGGTGCGGGTTGTTGCTTAGGAAAGGTAACGTTATATTCCAGAGCAACGCCATCCGATACAACGTCTGTGATGGGTGGAGATGTTTTAAAGCTGCCTTGTCCAAAACAGCAGCCCCTGGCCACACGCATATGTAAGTTTAAAATAATTAAAATTAAATAAAACTGGAATTTTTAGTTGAATGCTGACTTCCTCAGCGCATATGTGTATGTATGTATGTATGGTATAGGATGGCACATGTATAGGATATTTTCATCCTCACAGAAAGTTCTACTGGACAGCGTTGCTCTAGATTCTTCAGCAAAGCAACCAATGGGTATTTAGAGTTGTGGGCCAGAGCGAAATGAGAGAGAAGAAAACAGTATTTCCATTTTTAAATGATTCATAAAAAGAGCACATTTGGCACGCTAGATGATCTGATTAATGCCTGTATCCATAACTCTCCCAGAGACGTTAGACGAGAAAAGGCACTTACCATTTGATGGTGCTTCCGTACGCTTTAAGAAAGGTAGAAACGTGAATGCAGGAAAAAAAGAGGAAAGGGTTGTATATTCCAGAGATGGGGACAATCTGGTGTTAGTTTTAGGGAGAAAAAGAAAAGTAGAAAGCCGTGTGTTTTAATACTTCTCGGTGAAACCCTGCAAATTTTCATGGCAGTGACTAAGACCTGGGTTCAAGACCAAACTCTGCCCTTAACGTGTATGCCTCTGGCAAGGCACTTCGTCTCTCTAGGTGGAGGGTCTCTCTTCTGTAAAATGAGAATAAGCACATCAAGTACTTAGATGTCCATCTAGCACATCGTAAACGTTCCATAGCTCTTGGCTCACGTTATTACTAAAGGGTGGAGGTAAATTGTACATAAGTGCACACATGGTTTGTGCTTAAAACCCTTGAAACGGCTTCTCACGGCCCATGTGTAAAATCCAAGGTCCTCGAAGTGGCTCACGGGGCACAGGTCTGGTCCATGTCTAACGCTGAGGTTTTCTCTCTCGGGGACCCACCTTGAGCTCTCAGCCTTATTAATCCCACACGGCTTGTAGCTCTTCCAAATGCCATGTTGTTTTCTCCAACCTGCTCCTGCCTTTCCTTCCTGTCCGGTTTTCTTGGCCCTGTCCACACGGACTGATCTTTCAGCCCTCAAAGAGGCTGGGTTAGGGGCCTCTCCGGTGGGCGTTCATTGCTTCTGTACCTACTGTTTTGATGGAAATGATCTGTTTGGGGCTCTGTGTCCACCAATAAGTAGGAACCACTCTGTGCTAGATACTGTGCTGTGCTTTGCGGAATGACAAATAATGGTCCCCAGAGTCCCCGCTGAGCAGGATTAGGAAGCAAGGTGGGACCATATCTCGAGTGTCTCCTTCTACCTTCAAAGCATAGTCCATGCTTGACACACAGTAGGTGCTTAAAAATATCAGACCCACCAGAATATGACATGGAGAGGATCACGAAGCCCAGTCCAAAATCCTTTTATTTACTTTTTTTTTTTTTTAAAGTTTTAAAGGTGACAAAGAATTTATTTATTTATTTATTTATTTATTTATTTATTTATTTATTTATTTTTAGGGCCACACCAGAGGCAGATGGAGGATCCCAGGCTAGGGGTCAAATCGGAGCTGCGGCTGCCGGCCTACACCACAGCCACAGCCACACAGGTTCTGAGCCACACCCGCGACCTACACCGCAACTCATGACAATGCTGGATCCTTAACCCACTGAGTGAGGCCAGGGGTGGAACTCGCATCCTCATGGATGCTAACTGGTTTTGTTACCACTGAGCCACGATGGGAACTCCCGCTTTTCATTTAATAAAAATGAAATCCTCATTTCTCCCTTAAAATAAAACACTAAATAGAAATGATTTATAGAAGTAAGTCTCTTCCCAAGGTGAAACAATAAGAATTTGAGGTTCAAGTTAGGAAATACTAATAATACTCTTTTTCTGAACCTTTAAACATACATTTTTGTTACAAATTTTGGTTTTTCCTTTCTTTCTTTCTTTCCTTTTTTTTTTTTTTGTTGTTGTTGTTGTTTTTACTTTTTAGGGCAGCACCCGTAGCACATGGAAGTTCCGAGGCTAGGGGTTGAATTGGAGCTGGTAACTGTGGGCCTACACCACAGCCACACTGGATCTTTAACCCACTGAGCAAAGCCAGGGATCAAACCCACGTCTTCATGGCTCCTAGTCAGGCTCGTTACCACTGAGCCGCAAAGGGAACTCCTTATTTTTTTCTTTTTAAGGCCACAGCTGTGGCATGTGGAAATTCCCAAGCTAGGGGTTAAATCGGAGCTGCAGCTGCAGGCCTACACCACAGCCATGGCAATACCAGATCTAAGCGGCATCTGTGCCTATGCCACTACTTGAGGCCATGGTCAGATCCTTAAAAGACACGAAGCCAGGCCAGGGATCAAACCCACATCCTCAGAGAAATTATTTTGGATTCTTAACCCACTGAGCTGCATGGGAACTCCACAAATTTTATTTTTCACACCAACTTAATGACATTTTCTCTTATCCCAAGCCCCAGTGCCAAAGTTATGTTTTCCTTCAAGGAGGATATAATTTCCCATTCAATCAGCACAGCATTTTCAGATTCATCAATGAGATCCACAGAAGGAATTATCACCCTTCTAGTCACCGTCTTTCTTACCTAGCCTAACTGCAGAATGAAATGGAAAGGCCCAGAAAAAGGTTAGGGAAGCAATCCAATAAAATGAAGGCAACCAAAGGCTACATTTTGAGAGCACCATTAATACTTTGCTGTGCTTCGCCTTAATAATCATTCTTCCTGCCTGGAAAGGAGGTATTTCCCAACTCGGACTTTTTCAGGGATGAAATTTGGAGTCTCATTTTGCCTCTTCATCTTTGTGGGTGCTGGCACCGAGCTTGCTCCTTTATGGCCGGCGCTGCTGAACAATAAAAGCAACCCTCTGAAAGTCAAACAACAGGAGTGTTTTTTAGGGAACCAGCAGCCACACTGATTCACTGCATTGGCCTCCTTCCCAGAGAGAAAGTAAGACTAGGTGGTGGCAGCGGCGGTTGTCCTGGGTGAGCACAGAGCAGTGACACTCAGGATTCCCACCTGCACGGCTGGTCAGTGAGTTAAAGAATGTCTCGGATGAGGGAGTTCCCGTCGTGGCACAGCGGAAACGAGTCCAGCTAGGAACCATGAGGTTGCAGGTTCGATCCCTGGTCTCGCTCAGTGGGTTAAGGAGCTGGCGTTGCTGTGGCTGTGGTGTAGGCCGGCAGCTGCAGCTCCAACCAGACCCCTAGCCTGGAAACCTCCACATGCCACAGGTGCAGCCCTAAAAAGCAAAAAAAAAAAGTCTCGGATGAGAGCAATAACAGAGGTGACCGGACCAGAGCAAGCCCGGAATTAAGTTGGTACAAAGTTGCCATAGAAACCCTGTCTGAATGTCCTCACTTCTGCAGAATTGGCTTGATGTTTAAATGCTCATATGCCTTGATGATATATGACACAGCAAGTAGATGATGATCAGCAAAAGAAAACACACCCTAATGTCTGAAATGCTAAAGAACCGGCTGCTTTTCTAAGACCCAGTCGTCGTCCTTTTAAACCGATGACCCAAGAAGGGGTAGCGAGGGGAGCCAGGGCTGGGAGCTGTTTTGGAGAGCCTTTCTGCCTTTGCATCCGATGCCGAACTCTGAAAGGCACTGCTGTAATTCAGCTACCCAGCTTGCACTTGAAGCCAAATGAAATGCAAAGTTGCCTTTCAATAGCAGACCTCGCTGAGGAAATGCCAGTTCGCAATTGTGAGAAGTTTTCAGCTCCTGGATTTTCACAGCCTCAATTTTACCACACTTAAAGTCCGTGCGAGAACATTTGGAGGCGCTTTAATGCTGGTTACATGATCAATTAATCCATAGTACGTTTTAAATAAATATTTCTATTAAATGTAACAAAAACCGGCATTTGCATGGCTTGCACCTAAATTATCATCATCGTGGCAAAGCAGATGCGGATCGCAAGACAAGGCAGACAATCAACACTGTAATTTGCCCAGTAACATTGTTTTAGATCTAATTAGTGCTTATGCAGATCCTTTACAAAAATGTGAAAACTGCACCAGGATGTAATTGTTTAATGAATTTAGTGCAAAGCACATCTGCATAAATTCCATTTTAGCTGAAAAAACTAAGTTCAACTGCTATTTGCTCCAGAGCCAAAACATTGTGAATTGTGCCCACTGTGCTTTAGCCCTGCTCGGCTGGCTTGGATATTTCAAATAAATACTATGAAGTTAAAGCCTCCAGCTGCAGACCAACCCATCTGTAGAGGTTTGTTATATTTGGCAGTATTGTAGAATGATTGTGCCTTCCTGCTGGGGGAAAAAAAGGAGGGGAAAAAAAAAAAACAAGGTTCTGTCAGCACAAAAAAAAAAAAAAAGACTAAAAGTTTGAAATCTGCATCATCCAACAAAAGTACAGTTTTGCATCTAAGTCTAGCTTACCTCGCAGTGAATTTTAAATACCCATGTAAGCTGAAAAATAGCCTTTTCCTCTGTTCTCCTCAACATTGAATTTCTGTTCAAATCACAGAAAATTACATTGGACACAAGTTTGCTGAAAGTGGAATCCGAGGTTTCAGCGAGTCTGCGAGTCACTTTTTGTGATCAGTGTGTCCATATAAAAAGCCATAATTTCTACAAAAAGAGGTAAGTTAGTTATGGATGTCTGTATGATTGGGTGGAAAAGTAACACTTCCCAGGGTTTGGTTTTTTTGTTTTCTCTCTTTGGCTTCTGGGGTTTTTGTTTGTTGATTTGTTTGGTTGTTTTTGCTGTTGTTTGGGGTGCAGCCTAAGTGAACGGCAGAACCAGAGCTGTTTGCTCTATGAAGGGACTCCCGTGCACAGGGGGGTGACATGGGGCTGCAGGACTGCAGGGTGGGCAGGAGAGAGATGTGTAGGCCTAATTTGGAAAAATTTTGTCCAATGAGAAACGGCAAATGCAAACTCCATCACTCACCTGAACATTCCAACTTTAGCTGAAACAACCTTGCAAATCTTGCAACCGATGTTTCTATTAAAATAGCAATGTTTGTGACGGTGTTTGTTTGGTTTGGTGTTTTTTGTGTGTTTTGTTGGTTTTTGGTCTTTTTCAGGGCTGCACCTGTGGCATATGGAAGTTTCCAGGCTAGGGGTCGAATCAGACATGCAACTGCCAGCCTGCACCACAGCCACAGCAACACAGGATCCTTCACTCACTGAGTGGAGCCAGGGATGGAACCCGAGTCTTCATGGATACAAGTGGGTTCGTTATTGCTGAGCCACAACAGGAACTCCTATGATGGTTCTGTGGGTTATCACTTGCAGCGCCTGTCTTGGGCTGTCTTAGACGAAGGTTCCCTTGAAAAAAAGACTCGGAGGAGGCAGAGATGTGCCTGTAGGAAGTTTAACCGGGAGGGCAGAAGGCTGAGGACCCACCCCTGAGGGGGTGAGGGAGGAGCAGGACTGGGCGGAAGAGTTGACTTTTTGATACAGTTACAACAGGGGCCGCAGCCAGCTGCCTGGGTTGTTTGGAAGCTGCGGTGTCCCTTCCGCGTTGACTGAGTGGAAGCAGGAGCCCTGGGCTTCCCACCCCCACACCAAGCAGGCGTCAAGTGTGGCCTGCCCCTGGCGCACAGGGGGCACAGGCCTGGGTGAGGCAGCTCCCTTAGGTGGGGGTACCTCCAGGCACTGGCCGCTCCTGGAGTCTGGCAAGATGAGCGTCTGGGTCCCGCGCGCAGGGATCTTGGTGGTGACTCACCACGTGCACGCCAGTCCAGTCCTTATGCTGCCGGGCTGCTGGTATGTGACTTCACCCCATCTGGGAGCTGTGCCTGCAGGATTCTCCTTGGTCTCTTTTCCTGTAGAAACTTTATAAGAGGAAGACGAGAGTGATAAACGACAGTTATCGCTGGTCTTCCGATGCAACCTACTGAGGTCTCCACTCGCCCGGTTTCCCTCACTCTCAGCCAGCGCCTCTGCGGGTAGAGACGGCTCCCTGATGGAAGGAACCCGAGCCCCGTGCTTTAGCCCCTGCGCAGCCTTTAATTCACAGGTTATGCTTGTCTATCATCAGTATTGGCCGGAGGAGCACAAATAGACCCCAACATCGGTCTCCTGGGTGGTGAGCACACTCTTCCCTGCCCCAGTGCCTGACAGCAGCCCTACCTCCTTCTGATGGTCAGAGTGGATTACTTCCACCGCGATAGTGACCCTTTCCTTGCCTGATAGTCTCTGGGCAGGAAGATCCTGGAAGACACGGTGGTGGCTGTACCTTAAGGTTTAATGCGATTCTTGCTCTGCTCCCTGATGGAAGCAATCCCTTCCTTGGAACCAAAACCTCTAACCCCACAGAATCCAGTGCAGAAGGGATTGGAGGCACCCATGCCCCAGTGGGTCACTGGGTGCTATTTCCTCCTTGTGCTCTATGGTTCCTAGACCTGTGTATCCTACCTGCTGGGAACAGAATATCATATGATGGTCATTGACTTTTTTTTTTTTTTTTTTTAACGGCTGCACCCATGGCTTATGGCAACTCCCAGGCTGGGGGTCAAATTGGAGCTGCAGTTGCCAGCCTGGGCCACAACCACAGCCACACCAGATCCAAGAAGTATCTGTGACCTCATGGCACCTGCAGCCCATGGCAACACCAGATTCTTAACCCACTGAGCCAGGCCAGGGATGGCATCTGCATCTTCACAGACACCACGTCGGGTTCTTAACCCACTGAGTCACAGCAGGAACTCCTGATGTTCATTGACTTCAAGTCCAAGTGGATGGTGTTCCATATTTAAATTATCTTCAGGCCAGTGACTTAACTGTGCCTTTACAAGCCTGTGAATTCTATCAGGCCGGCAACTTCTAGATAGTGCAGTATGTGATAGATCTAGGAGAGCCCATGGTCAGTCGCTTCCTTCTGCCTCTGCTTTGCTGTAAAGTGGATTCCTTGGTCCGGTGCAAGGTTATATGGGCTCTCGTATCAGTGGAACATACACACCGTAGACCTGTAGACAGAAAGACTAACCCCTACCTGGAATATCTCTCAATTCTAATCAAGATAAATCATTTCCCCTTCTGGATGGAGAAAGTGCAATGTAATTAAGCTCCCACTAAGTTGCTGTTGGGTCTCTTTGAGGGATGGTGCTCCCTCTGGGGCTCAGCATTTGTCTCTGTGGCTTGCAGGGTGGATGTTTAGCGGTGGCAATGACTGAGCTGGCCTTGGTGTGTGGGGTCCCATGCTGCCAAGCCCATACATAGCCTCCATCCCTGAGGTGGTTAACTACTGTGTTGAGGCACTAACTGTACCAGTCCTTGGGTAGGTAGACAGTGATGGAGACTGGCTGCCACGGACTGGGGAGTCATCTCGTTTTGGTCATTTAAGGCTCTTCTGTAGTTGGTGCTTTCTGGTGGGCCATAAAAGGTGATGCAGAGAGCTTCACTCTTTGTGCCTAGTGCCATGGTTCTGCACACATGGCTCTTCCCCGGGGTCCTTGTCCCTGACATTTCCTGTCTTGCTGCTTCTAGGCCCCTGGCCTCGCCTTTTGCCATTGCTCATGAGTCTCTGCATGCATTACTTCTTTTTCTCCAAAGTGGATCCTCCAGGTGCATAGAGCCAAAGCTCCTCCTGTGGGAGAGCCGTTCCCCTTACCTCTGCCTTTCAAGACCACTCCCAGGAGAGGCTATAACACAATCACTGTCTGTTTTGGCTTGCGCCCGTAAACGAATCTGGATCTTCCATAAACCAAGCTTGGTCTTTTTCTTCCTCTGTCAGTTCATTACTAAGGGACCGTGAAGACCTCATGAGGCTACAAGTGATCATCACAGACATGAGCTGAGGGAGAGGAGCTGCTATGACAGTGGCAGGTGACATGAATGTCTGGGCCACCTGCTTATGAATCTTCCTTCTGCCCACTTGCCCTGCTCATGCCTCATTCTGGATGTTCCACTCTGCCTTAGGGTGGATTGCTTCTAGACCCGCCTGACCATATGATTTGGTGGGTTAGACAGAACCCAGATTATCATGGGCCATTCTGGCCACATGGTCGCTCAATGTCCCAATGGTCAGGCACTCCATCTCAACCAGGGCCTGTTAGCATGACAGGAGCTTTTTTTTTTTTTTTTTTTTTTCCGAATGGTATGTAATTCTCTGCTGCAGATGGCATGGCCTTGATCCAGAACTCTAGGGGTCTACATTGTGCATCTCCTAGTGGGCTTGTCATAAACTCCGCATGACATCCTTTCCCACCACCGATACCTCTAATAACAAAGGGTCTGCAAGTCATATGGTCCAGGCAGCAGGGCTGCTTGCATCACAACCTAGACCTGACACAGAGTTCTTTCCTGACATAGGTCCCTCTCAAAGTTGACAGCCTTCCATGTCAGCTGGTACATGTGTCAGCATAGTATTTCCAGTAGACACAATGTGGCCTCCAGATGCCAAAGAGGCTTCCCAAGTGATGCACTTCCTTTGAGCGAAGGGAGGTAAACACTGCAATAACCTGTCCTATACCAAATATTCGCAAATAGGATGGACTTCTGAGTCCTCGTAGGGTTTGTCTCCTGCCTTTGGAGCTCACGTGTCCTCAAGTCTCTAATGACTTACCGCATTCTGCTCATGTGGACAGATTCACTCAATGTCGTCAAATGTGTAGCCCAGTGCCATCATCTTCAAACGTCCAGAAAGTCTACGTTCCCTTGGGACTAAATGACTGCAGGGAGCAGACGAGTTACAAGAGCTTGGCAAGCCTGTAAATGTATATCCCGCCCACTCCGTGTTAAGGAGAACTCCGGAACAGCTATAGATTTCCAGAAAACCTGAGAAGATGGCAAAGAGTTCCCATGTGTCCTCTCACCAGCTTCCTTGGTTTTTAATGTCTTACATTAGTACAGAACCTATGTTATTTAATGACCTAATGCTGACATACTATTACTGATTAAAGGCCGTAGTTTATTCAGATTCCTTTTTTTCATTAAAGCACAGCTGATTCCCAATGTTGTGCCAATTTCTGCTGTACAGCAAAATGACCCACTCCCACACACACACACACACACACACATTCCTTTTTCCTATATTATCTTCCATCATGGTCTCTCCCAAGAGAATTCATCTTTTTCCCTGTGCTGTATGTACAGCAGGACCTCATTGCTCATCCATTCTAAATGTCATAATTGGCATCTACCAACCCCAAACTCCCAGGCCATCCCATTCTCTCCAGATTTGACATCTTTGATTTTAAACCCAACATCCTTTTTTTTTTTTTTTTCTGTTCCAGGATCCCATCCAAGAGACCATGCTACCTTTATTGTCCTGTCTCCTTAAGCTCCTCTTGGCTGTGACAGTTTCTCAGACTCTGCTGGTTTTTGATGACCTGGACTGTTTTGAGGCGTACTGGTAAAGTCTTTTCTAGGAGGCCCCTCTCTGGGGAGATTTCTGGTGTTCTTCTCATGCTGGCACTGGGGTTATGAGTTTTGAAGGGAAGAAGACCCCACAAGTAAGGTGCTATGTTCGTCACGTCATATCAAGGGTACAGACTATCAACAGGACTTAACCCTGGGAATACTCACCTTGACCTCCTGCCGGGGGTAGTGCGTGTCCAGTTTCTCCGTTGTCAATGTACTTTTTCCTCCTTTCCATACTGTCCTCTGTGGAAAGGCGTCGCTACGAGCAGCTCTCACTTAAGGAGGGGGGAGTTAATGCTTCTACTGAGAATGGAGTAGTTTCATAAGCTGTTTAGAATTCCTCTGCCCAGGAGATATTTTTGTCTCTTCTCCCTCATCTATTTATTTACTTAATCATGTATTTATAGCAATATGAACTCAAGGATATTTATTTTATCTTACATTTTGTGCCATAACCTGATAGGTCTTCTGTTGCTCACATCATTCCAACTTTGGCCCTTGGAGGAGATAGTATTTTTTTTAAAGCTCTATTTGGTTCAGTTTTCTGGGGCAGTTGTAACCAAAAAACTCCTAATTGATGTAGCTTCTCAAAAGAAGACCTTGCTAGGAGTTCCCTGGTGGCTCAGCATGTTAAGGATCTGGCATTGTTAGTGCTGTGGCTCGGGTCACTGCTGTGGTGTGGGTTCTTGGCCAAGGAGCTTCCACATGCCATGGGTACAGCCAAAAAAGAGAGATTATGCTAGATCATAAGTTAGCTGAGTAGTGTTTTTAAAACGTTGTTAATGATGGGTGAATTCCTGCCATGGCTCAATGGTAATGGACTCCACTGGTATCCATGAGGATGAGGGTTCAAGCCCTGATGGCTCAGTGGGTTAAAGCTCCAGCATTGCTGTGAACTGTGGTGTACGTCACAGACATGGCTTGGATCCTGCATTGCTATGGCCGTGGAGTAGGCCGGCAACTGTAGCTCTGATTTGACCCCTAGTCTGGGAACTGCCATATGCTGCAGGTATGGCCCTAAAAAGCAAAGAAAAAAAAATTACAAACAGGAACATTTCCTGAAAACATCACGTTTACCCTTCTTCCTGTATTGCTTGGCCCAAACTGGTTACAAAATACAAAGAAATCATCCTACTTAGGAAAAACATATTGGTCCTTGACCTTCTAGCCACTGGCTGAGTGACATCATACATACAGAGGTCAAGTTAACCAGAAGAAAGATTGATAGAGCAGAGTCAACTACTCTGTAATATCCAATCCCATGGAGAGATACCATTAGTAACGAATCACTTCTGCTAAAAAGAGTAAAATAACATGTCGACCAATATCCTATTTTAATATTTGACATCAGAATTCCTTTGCAGACCCTCCTGTGTCTGAAGCCGAGCCGGGCAAGTTTCTGAGCCTGGCAGGAGTTTCCTGATCCGCTAAAAGGGGATGATAACCTCTCAGACCTGGACCCACAGGCTTTGTTTGGAAAGATGAAAATACAACGATAACTCCCAAAATGTCTTTGACAACTTAAGTACTTATCAAAATCCAAGGTGCAGTGTTAGGATAAAGTTAACTTTCTGTTATCCAAGTGTGGGGACCCCTTTGGGGATCGATGCCATTAAGGACATATGGCTTCTTCAGTCCCTTTGCAGCACCTGCAAAATACATCACATGTTTTGTGCAGATGAGATCAAGTAAATGAAGAGCAAGAGCAGGTGAGAAGCAGAGTTCCCATCGTGGCTCAGCAGGTTACAAACCTGACTAGTATCCATGAGGATGTGGGTTCGATTCTTGGCCTTGCTTGGTGGGTTAAGGATCTGGCGTTGCCGTGAACTGTGGTGTAGGTTGCAGAGGAGCTCAGATCCTGCGTTGCTGCAGCTGTGGTGTAGGCTGGCAGCTACAGATCCAATTCAACCCCTAGTCTGGGAACTTCCATATGCTGCAGGTGCAGCCCTGAAAAAGCAAAGAAAAAAAAAAAGTCAGGAAATGGCAGCTGTGTGTATGTATGTGTGTGTGAGTGTGTGAGCGAGTCTCTATGTGGATGTGTGTGGGTCCACGTATAGAAGTGTGTGTATGTGTGTGCGTAACGGAGATGAGCCTGTACCCAGTCTCACCTGGTGTTGGTGGTGGCAGTGGAGATACTGGACTAACAGAGGCTGAGGGGAGAGGGACAAGTGAAAAGAAGGGAGACGTAGACAGGTGGAGACCAGGATCCAGCTGCCCTTTTCTTCCCCAGCCTCAATGGGCAGAGCCACCACTCTGCTAACCAGCTACCTCCCACGTCATTTCCAGAGGCTCTTGGCAAAGTGCAGGGACTAGGGCATTCACTGGCTCTGGTCCCAGTGCCTGACGTGGCCGTGAGAGAGGAGAAGGGTTCCCCTCACTGGATGTTTACCACGTTCCTGCACGAGAGTCTGAGCAAAGCACGGGGGCGGGGGTGCAAAATCAGTGAGGCATGATCAGATTGTTTTTTCTTCTTTTCACAGCTGCACCTGCTGCATATGGAAGTTCCCAGGCTAGGGGTCAAATCCGAGCTGCAGCTGCCAGCCTACACCACAGGCACAACGACGCCAGACCTGAGCCATGTCTGTAACCTATGCCTCGGCTCTCAGCAATGCAGGATCCTTCACCCACTGAACAAGGCCAGGGATCGAACCTGCAACCTCACGGACACTATGTTGGGTTCTTAACCCACTGAGCCACAACGAGAACTCCATAACCAGATGTTAATAGAAGCAAATTTGGCTAAAGCATGGCTAAAACAAATATCTGGTGACTTGGGGGACATTTACAGGTTTGCGGGAGAGTGACCTTAAAAATGTTTCATCATAGATGGTTTCTAAAATTGAAATATTTCACACTAAAATCTAGTTTGTGGCTCTCCCTTGAAAGTGTGAGATCTGGCAGACCTCATGCAGAATTCTCTCATTGGGACTCTTTGCTGAAGCTGCATCGTGGCAAGCTTCTACCCAGTCCAGAGGCTCTGGTTTCCTAGAGTCCTCAGATACCTGCTATTGTCCCCGACTTGTTCACTCATTTAAAATATCTGTGTGACCTCAGGTAGCATTCTGAGCTTACCAACCCTCCTCTGTGACAGAGGGGGAAAGAAACAGTGTTGAGAGACTTGACAAAGGGAATCGGGTTTACAGGAGAATTAGCTAACAATTTAAAAAGGTGTCCTTTAAAAGTCAAAAAAATTTTTTTTTACCTTTCCTATCCCATGTTTTAATTTTGTATTATAGTTGACTTACAGTGTTCTGTCAATTTCTGCTGTGCAGCAAAGGAACCCAGTCATACAAATACATATATTCTTTTTCTCACACTATCCTCCATCACGTTCCTACGCAAGCGATTAGATAGAGTTCCCTGCGTAAAAGTCTTAATCTGTGTTTCTTGGGTTAGAACATAATGGAAGATGATATAAAAGAAAAAAAAAGTGCATATGTATGTGTGTGTGTGTGTGTGTGTGTGTTGCTGGGTCGCTTTGCTGTACTGCAGAAATTGCAGGAACACTGTAAATCAACTATACTTTGATAAAAATAAGTTTAAATAGATAGAATGTACAAAGGTTTTTTTGTAAAAGTCAAGTTGTTTGATGAATAATACCAATTAGATATGGGAAAATACTTCTGAATAAAGATTTTGGGGAAATCCAACAGCTATATTTCTGTGGCGCTACAACAGAGCTGCCTAGAGAAGGAACCAGGTGTGCTTCGTAACAATGGGTTTTTGTAAAGCAACATCCATGACGTTTAATGAGGGCTCAGGAGTATAAAAAATTCTAAAACAACAATCCCCCTTAGTTTGAGGTATTATTATAAGGAATCTTTTAAAATTACCCAGAAATCAATTTCCTGTGCTTGGTTCAGGAGTAAATTCAGATCAGTTGAGTAGATTTCAATTCCTGAAAAAAGAATCTACTTGCTGTATATCTCTCTATCTTAAAAAAGGGGGGGGGGATTAAATTCCAGTTCCGGGTATTAGAATTGTAAAAGAAAGAATGTAAAAGGGGGTATCTAAGTAAAATAGCCCAATTTGATTTAAAATAGTCCACATATCCTCCCCCCCCCCGCAAAGCTCTTAATATTTAGGAATAAAATTACTGCAAATGAACTAGAGCCACATGTGGCCAGAGAGGCTGACAGTGAAATCAGCAAGAAACTGCTTATTCAGCCTCTTCAAACAAAAATGAATTGTTTTGATGAATGAGAATTCTTTAATGAATTACTGTGTGACATGCCAGCAATTTTTTCAATGTCAAGCGGAGAAAGTTTTCATTTGTCCTTTGTTCAGCTACGGCTGCATAAAAATAATGGAAGTTCAGGGCGGCCGAGAGGCTCACTCTCAGTTAGGGCTTTCCAGAGGCAAGATGTGCCTCACGGTCTCCCAGGGAAGCGGGTGGGGGCTGAGGTTCTCCTCAGATCTCCAAGTCTCTGCTTTAATATTGTTTTCTCCACAGGGGGGAGAATGAATCCCACGGATGAGGTGTGGGTACCAGCAGCATCCTATCCAGAGTTCATACACTCTACGCTGTAGCACAGGTGTTGGGTGGCCACGTTTGAAACTCCAGGTAGGGGAGTTCCTGTCATGGCTCAGCGGAAACAAATCTGACTAGCATCCATGAGGACGCAGGTTCGATCCCTGGCCTTGCTCAGTGGGTTCAGGATCTGATGTTGCCATGAGTTGTGGTGTAGGCCGGCAGCTACAGTTGCAATTCAACACTTAGCCTGGGAACCTCCATATGCCATGGGTGCAGCCCTAAAAAAGACAAGAAAGAAAGAAAAAGAAGAGAAAAGAAGAGAGAAGGAAAGGAAAGGAAAGAAAAGAAAAGAAGAAAACCTGCAGGTACATAGGCCAGAGACAGTGTATGAACAACTCGTGCGATGTGTAGCAGGGTCCTTGACCTCTTCCTCTGATGCCAGTAAAAGCCCTCCTCCTCCAGCCGTGATAACCACGTAGGTCCACAGACATGACCACACGACCTCTGTGGGGCAAAAGCACCCTCCACTGAAAATCCATCAGCCTCTCTTTTGCCAGGTGCACTGCAGGTGCCGGATCCTTAACCCACTGAGCGCGGCCAGGGATCAGACCCATATCCTCATGGACACTAGTTCATTACCACTGAGCCACGACAGGAACCCCCGAGGAGCTCTTCTAGGGTAGTTTACTTCATCATCAAGTGAATTTCGTTGACCATTGATTAATCATTCGTTCTTTCAGAAAACATTTATTAGGTGCCTATTTTGCGCTACATGCTAGAAATCCAACCACACATAGTGCTTGCCTCTTAGCCCATAATCTACAAATTTTGTGGAATAATTTGCCCATTAAATTTGAGAATTCTTGATGGGTAAGGATATATGATGGAGAAGGTGCTGGAAGGTAAGCGCTGGATTTTATCACGTGGTAACACAGATATTTATGGTGTAGAAAATGCAGGTAAATATGTACAGATCCAATCAGAGCCTACAGACACACAATCAAAACTGGGAATCCCGTATTTTAAGAATCCAGAGACATGCCTAACATTGATGTGTGAGCAGGTGCAAGGAATGAGCCTGGACCACTGGGCCCTTACCATTTACTGAGTCCTTCCCTTCACCCTCTCCCCTCCACCTCCACCTGAGGAAGCACAGCCCCAGGCAGCTGAAAATATGACATCCAGTGTGGCAGATACAGACCTGGTCACAGCCTCTGAGAGACCTTCCAAGGGTCTAGGGCCACATGCATGAACAAAGAAGGGCAGCGTACACACAGAAGCAGGTGCCGAAGATGGAGCCTAAACAAAGATAGGGTTGGCATGGGAAAGAGAGCTGAGCCAAGCCCCTTGGAACGACATCTGGTTAATTCTCAGTATCCATTCTTATTCTGCCCCCCACCCTTGTTTGTTTGTTTTAGGGCATCTGGAGCATGTGGAAGTTCCCATATAGGGGGTCGAATCGGAGCTGCCGCTGCCAGCCTACACCACAGCCACAGCAACTTGGGATCCGAGCCACATCCATGACCTACACCACAGTGCACAGCAACCCTGGACCCTTAACCCACTCAGTGGGGCCAGGGATGGAACTTCGTCCTCATGGATCCTAGTCAGGTTCATTACTGCTGAGCCACAAGGGGAACTCCTCCTTTCTTAGTTTTGAGTCTCAAAGGGAGGGGCACCCTTTCCCATCTTAACCTACACTGTAACATTCTGTAAACATCGTTTTTCTGCTTTCCTAGTTTTGTGTGGTCTACTTACCCATTACACAGAATTCACTCCATTTTCTCTAAAGATACAAAGAGGGAGTTCCCGTCGTGGCGCAGTGGTTAACGAATCCGACTAGGAACCATGAGGTTGCGGGCTCGGTCCCTGCCCTTGCTCAGTGGGTTAACGATCCGGCGTTGCCGTGAGCTGTGGTGTAGGTTGCAGACGCGGCTCGGATCCCACGTTGCTATGGCTCTGGCGTAGGCCGGCGGCTACAGCTCCGATTCAACCCCTAGCCTGGGAACCTCCATATGCCGCGGGAGCGGCCCAAGAAATAGCAACAACAACAACAACAAAAGACAAAAAAAAAATAATAAAGATACAAAGCGTATGTTTTCCAGGAAGCTGTGTTAGTACCTTTTATGATTTACATCCACAGCTGGCTTGCCTAGTTGGGAGTTTTAGTGGTCCTTTCCAGCAAAAAAAAAAGAAAAAAAAAGTGAGGGGAAGAGAGATAGCTAAAGTTTATAAAGTTCTAGCCTTAATACTCCCCAGTAGCTCCAAGCAGCCTGCCAGCAACAGCCCGCCCCCAAATAAACCACTAAAGCAAGGGGCTCAGCCACCTGCCTCTGCTGCTCCCAACTCCTGTCCCTAGAAGCCCCTGGTAATTGATCACACTGCCTGTAGTTTTTTAACAGTTGATTGTACAATTTATGGATGACCTGGAGGTTTTGCTTCTACTTTTTCCTTTTTTTTTTCCCCATCTTTTTGTCTTTTTAGGGCTGCACCCGAGGCATTATGGAGGTCCCCAGGCTAGGGGTCCAATCGGAGCTGTAGCTGCCAGCCTACACCACAGCCACAGCAACACCAGATCCAAGCCGCGTCTGCGACCTACACCACAGCTCATGGCAACACCGGAACCTTAACCCACTGAGCAAGGCCAGGGATCAAACCCATGTCCTCATGGATGTTAGTCGGCTTCATAACCCACTGAGCCACAATGGGAACTCCTACTTCTTCTTTTCTTGGGAGCCATTTCTCTTTTACCTTTTCAAAAAACTCACAGAGTGTTTTGTACACAGTGGGATCAATAAATATTGTTGTCTGGCTGAATAATATCTTCAGCCCACCTTTTCAATATTTTCCAGTTTATAAGCTCTAGGGGAGTCAGAAAAAAATGGAAGCAAGGGACAGTGAGAAGAGGCAGTGCTTGTTAGTCAACTCTGATAAACACGTGAGGAAGAGCTGACTTAAAAAAGCCAGAAAGGTGAAGGCTGGTGGCTTGGGAATTATAGCAAAAACAAAGAATTTTCAAGACAGGGAGTTTCCACTGTGGCTCAGCAGTAACAAACCCAACTAACGTCCATGAGGATTTGTGTTCAATTGCTAGCCTCGATCAGTGGGTTACGGATCTGGTGTTGCCGTGAGCTGTGGTGTAGGCCAGCAGCTGCAGCTCCAATTTGACCCCTAGCCTGGGAACCTCTATATGCTGCAGGTGAGGCCCTAAAGCAAAAACAAACAAACAAACAACAACAAAAAAGAATCCAAGTCGCTGCAGAGGCACAGGTTTAATCCCTGACCTGGCAGAGCGGGTTAAAAGGATCCAGCCTTACCACAGCTGTGGTGTAGGTCAAAGCTTGCCCTGGGAATTTACATATGCCTCGGGTGGTCATTAAAAAAAAAAAAGAATTTTCAGGAGTTCCCATTTTGTCTCAACCAGTTAAGGACCCGACCTTGTCTGGATGAGGGTGAGGGTTCCATCCCTGGCTTCTCTCAGAGGGTTAAGGATCCAGTGTTGCTGTGAGCTGTGGTGTAGGTTAAAGATGCAGCTCAGATCTGGCATTGCTATGGCTGTGGTGTAGGCCTGCAGCTGCAGCTCCGATTAGACCCCTAGCCTGGGAACGAACATCTTGGCTGTTGTGAATAGTGATGCAATGAACTTAGGGATGCATGCATCTTTTTAAATGAAAGTTTTGTCCAGATTCATGTCCAAGAGTGGGATTGCTGGATCATATCATAGTTCCATATTTCGTTTTCTGAGGAACCTCCGTACTGTTTTCCACAGTGGTTGTACCAATTGACATTCCCACCAGCTGCGTAGGAGGGTTCCCTTTTCTCTATACCTTCTTCAGCACCTTGATAGTCATATTTCTTAGGACTTATAACTCAACTGTCTTCTGAGTACAATTTAATACTCTATGATGGCTCCTGTGCCCCTCCAATGTTGCCTGTCCCTTGGGGTCATCCTTTCCTTATTCCCAAATGGTCAATCCTAAGATTACAAGAGAGACATACATATAGCCAAGGCTTAATATTTCAGCTGTCAGGGCCACCAACCCTAGACATACTCGTTCAGTATCTCTTGCAAAGATCCTAGAATCTTTCCAGACGATTTATGGAGCTGTCTCAGGACCAGAACAACCCCAGTATTTTCCTGGGAGTCCTTCTGCTGAGTCTCTACTCTCAGCTCCGTGTCTGTAGGATGCCAGCTTCTCTAGACCAGAAGCTGCAGGGAGAGTCTAAAGAAGTAGCCATCCCTCTGAAACAGTATTTCTTAAACCATCAAAGTGTTATTGAACAAAGTTTCACAGGTAACGTCGTCCAAATTTTAGCACAGGCCAGAATTTTAACAGAATGAGAAGAGAGTAGGACTCTTCCAACTATACATTCAATGTCAATGTTTATGCTTTAAAATTCCAGTTGTCGCTCATATAAAAGAATGTCCCATGAAGATCTTAGCATAGAGCCTGGCACAGTATTGGTGACCAATAAATATTTTTTGAAAGAAGAAATGATTCAAATATATACTTCCCTACCAAAAATCACCCTCTCCAATAGTTGTATTAATGGATTGCCTTTGAAGTCAGGCTGGCATTTGCCCAGACAGATGTCCTTACAAGCATCTTCCCACTTTCTATATTTAGAAATTGAGAGCCAGACACCAATCAACAGACTGCCATCTGACTGAGAGTGGAGTTATTGGTTGGGCTCAATATCTGGGCTTCTACTGAGATGAAATATTAATCAGACCATTGAGTTTTGAAAGGATCTCTTGTTGTATATAAAAGCTGTTAAAGTATACGTAAAATCCAGTCGTTTTCACATTTTCCTCTGAATGCCCTACCCCGCAAATGTTGGAATAGCCGTGGTTTGAAGTCTAATTAATGTTTCTTTCATATTTGGAAAGACAAATGATAATAATGTTAAGGCTGAAAATGGCTAAGGAGCAGGGGATGCTGACCGTCCCCCCTGAATCGAATCCTAGATGGAGACACCACAGAAAGGATGGAGAGGCTGAGGCTGGAGGACCAAGAAGCTGAGCTCGACAACTAACATGGGAGGAGTGTGGTCTGAACTTGGCGAAGGCCGGAGCAACTGGATCCCTTCCTTCTTCTTGTTCCCCTTCCCTCCCTTGCATTTGCCCGCAGAGATCATTTTGTGCAGCAATATTAACCCAGCGCCTAGGACAGGTGGACCTGGACAGGTACCACAATAACAGTGAGTGCCCAACAGGAAAGGGAACATAGAAGAAAAGCAAGTGGGTAGGCTGGCAGGAGTCCAAGCATCACCCCCCATGGCCACCTCTCCTGGGGCAGAAGTGCTGGGAGAGTCCCTGTGGGACGGATCACGTCCAAAGTAGGGAAAACAGGGAGCGGCTGAGCAAGAGTGCAGCACAGGGTCTGTTCACCTTGAGGAGCAGCCCCGCCCTCCAAATCGGAACTAGCCTGGAAAGCACAGGCAAGCTTGTCCCCCCTCCTCCGAGGCAAACGTTGACTAATGCAGTTGAGAGTCCCGACAGAAGAAAAGGTAAACTCATAGAGAGAAATAGGAGTTCCCGCCATGGCTCAGCGGAAGTGAATCTGACTAGCATCCTTGAGGACGCAGGTCCGATCCCGGGCCTTGTTCAGTGGGTTAAGGATCTGGCGTTGCTGTGGCTGTGGTGTGGGCCAGCGGCTACAGCTCCACTTTGACCCAAAGCCTGGGAACCTCCACATGGCATGGTGTGGCCCTGAAAAGATGAAAGAAGGAAGGAAGGAGGGAAGGAAGGAAGGAAGGAAGGAAGGAAGAAGGAAAGAAGAGAGAAGAAAGAAAGAAGAGAGAGAGAGAGAGAGAGAGAGAGAAGAGAGAGAGAAGAAGAAGAAAGAAAGAAAGAAAGAAAGAAAGAAAGAAAGAAAGAAAGAGAAAGAAAGAAAGAAAGAAAGAAAGAAGGGAGGGAGGGAGGGAAGGAAGAAAGAAATACAGACAGAGAGATAGACATGCTGTGTAGCACTGGGAACTATGTCTAGTCACTTATGGTGGAGCATGATAATGGGAGGAAAAAGAATGTGTACATGTACGTGTAACTGGGTCACCAGGCTGTACAGCAGAAAAATAATAATAATGTATTGGGGAAATAAATAAATATATATATATATATAAAGAAAGAAAAAGAAAATGACTATTCCCCAGAAGAAACGAAAATAATGGGAAAGACACAACAAGAATTTAAAATGAGCATAGTTGGGAAGCTCCAAAATAAAGGAAAACCCTGAACTCCTGCAAGAGGAACAGATGACTGTAAGATAAAACTATTAGAGGAGTTCCCATTGTGGCTCAATGGTAACAAGACCAGCTAGTATCCATCAGCAACGATCTACCTCCCTCCCTTGCAAAAAAAAAAAAAAAAAAAACCCACTCCTTTTCAGGTTTAAAGACTCCTGACAATAGTAATATGCCAGGAGGAGAGGGTGGAGGAAGGTTTTTTTCTTACTCAGGAGGAGGACATACATATGCATAAGCTTTAAGCATTGATAGGGAAGCATAAACCTAAGAGGACATCTGCATAAAGCTTGGAGCATCCACCCCAGAACCACCAATGTCTTGTGTAGCGGAGTTCAAGCATTTGCATATTGTAATAACATATAATTTTTCGATAAGTTAATTTCCTCTTAGGTTTCCTTTTTAAATTTAGTAAATAGACTATATTTTTATGTATTATATACAACTACACTTTTATATTTATCATATATGAACTGAAATATTTTATATTTATTTCCTGTTTATTTACTTAAAACATGCCTATAAATGCACTCTAAAGTGCATTGTGTTGTGCACTTTAAAAATTCTATTTGTAAACGTGTTATATTTTCTACGAATTTCATGTCAAAGTAGTAAATGGAGCATTACGAACTTTTTTTTTTAACAAGAGCTTTGTGCTTTGATGGGATTGAAGGTCAATTGCTCTAAACCATCTTTGGGTATCACTTTAGTAAGTGTTGTTTCTCTTATTTAACTATTTATTTATTTATCGTCTTTTGGGTGCCGCACCCACAGCATATGGAAATTCCCAGGCCAAGAATGGAATCAGAGCTGCCTCTGCCAGCCTACACCACAGCCACAGCAATGCCACATCCAAGCTGTGTCTGCGACCTACACCACAGCTCATAGCAACGCCGGATCCTTAATCAGGGATTGAACCCGCGTCTTCATGGATACTTGTTGGATTCTTAACCTGCTGAGCCACAACAGGAACTCTTCTGCTTATTTTTTATTTGTTTCCCACCACTAGAAATTAGGCTCCAGGGTGGCTGGCCGAGACACAGAGGGTAAGATCTGCTCCCCTGTGGATGCAGGAGCCAGAACAATTTCTCCCAAAACACAGACAGTTCAGGCCAGAGGCCCCCACAAAGCAAGATGAAGGGACTGGAAGCACTTCGACTCAAAGAGCCATATGACACATTAGCTAGAGTCCTTCCACCGTATCAGAGAAGGAGCCAGCCAGCCCTACAGATTTACACATAGAGGGAACAGCTTTGGAACCATGGCTTCTCTAGGAGCTATGGACCTGGCCAGCTGGGCACTTTGGATACAATCCCCTGAGAAGCCTCTTCCCGGGAAAGCCTTGTCCATTTACAGTAGAAGGCGCATCAAGAGTCCCCACCCCCACCCATCACCTCCACCTGAAATTTCCATCAAAGTCCTACTGAGCAGGTTAGAGGACAAACACCTGGGCAGCTGGAGGGGCGGGGACTCAGAGAATGTAGAGCCTCTACGGGTCAAGGGGCAGGACTTTATCTGCAACCAAAGCCCTGTAGAAGGCACTCTGAGTACACAGGGTAGTAACCAGTCCCTAGGGCTTGCCCTATGCGATGAATGAGAAAGCATATTTAAAGCACCGAAAGGGTCTGGTGCTCTGTCACAATCAATAAACGATTGATAACAGAGATGACAAATGACGGTGTCTGATTCAGGGCCGAGATTCAACAGAGGCAGCTCTTCGGGGAAGGGAGAAAAGGAAGATGCAAGACTGGAAGCGGAGCATCAAGAACAGCAAGGAACTTTTGAGGGGTTCTCTGTAATGCTCCTAAAAACAAACTTGTATAAAATAAATTCATTTGGGGAAATACCTTTACTTCATAAAGGGATTCCTGGCTGATAAAATAGTCACCATAGATTTGCTTTAAAAACAAAGTATGTGGGGGGAGTTCCCATTGTGGTGCAACAGAAATGAATCTGACTAGCATCCATGAGGTCCCTGGCCTCACTCAATGAGTTAAGGATCCGGTGTTGCCCTGAGCTGTGGTATAGGTCGCAGACGCGGCTCGGATCTGGCGTTGCTGTGGCTGTGGCTGTGGCGTAGTCCGGCAGCTGTAGCTCCGATTCGACCCCTAGCCTGGGACCTTCCACATGCTGAGGTTGTGGCCCTAAAAAGCCAAAAAAAAAAAAAGTATTTTTCAAAATAGCAATCCACATATTACAAATTTATCCACACCCCACCTCCCGAGCAAGTCTATTGCTTTGATTGAGTCACGCTTGTATTAGTAATATAAAAAAGTGAATGAATACTATTACTTCACTGCAGAAAAATGAAAAGAAGTCAGCTTCATTAGGAAGGGCTTGGTGTAGGCAGAAGGAAAATTATATTAAAGGAAACCAAATGCAAAGAAATTCCCAGATAATTTTATGTGAGTACCTTCACATAAATCATTAAAGAGACCCCCCTAGACCTCTGATTTTAGTGGGCTACTTTGGAATCAAGAGTCAATTAGCAGAGATCCATTGATATTGACATCTTATTTTTTTTTCTTTATTGAGGTAAAGCTGATTGACAATGTTGGGTTAACTTCTGTTGTGGAGCAAAATGATGCAGTTATACACATGTACATTCTTTTTCTATTCTTTTCCATTGTGTTTTTTCATAGGATATTGAATATTGTTCCCTGTGCTATACAGTTGGACCTTGTTGTTTGTCCATTCTGTATGTAATAGTTTGCACCTGCAACCTCCTCCACCATCCTTCCCCCCAGCCCCCTCCTCCTTGACAACCACAAATCTGTTCTCTATGTCCGTGAGTCTGTTTCTGTTTCGTCGATATGTTCATTTGTGCCATATTTTAGATTCCACATATAAACAATACAATATGGTATTTGTCTTCCTTTTTCTGACTTACTTGACTTAGAATGGTAGTCTCTAGTTGCATCCATGTTGCAGTAGTGGCATTATTTTGTTCTTTTTTATGGCTGAGTAATATTCCACTGTATATATGTGCCACATCTTCCCTAGCCATTCATCTGTCAATGGACATTTAGGCTGTTTCCATGTCTTGGTGACTGTGAATAGCGCTGCCATGAACATAGGGGTGCATGTATCATTTTGAATTATAGTTTTGTCTGGTATATGCCCAGGAGTAGGATTGCTAGATCATATGGTAATTCTATTTTTAACATTCTGAGGAACCTCCATACTGTTTTCTATAGTGGCTGCACCAACTTATGTTCCCAGACAGTTTTTATATTTTACAAATGCACTTCCAGTCTGGTTATTGCAAATTTGTCAATCCCAAAGGAATCTAGTCACATTGGTGAATCCTATCGTTTTCACAGGTGACATCTGAGACCCCAGGAGGTTGAGCTGATTTGCCAGAGGTTGCACAGGCAGTTAACTGTACCCTCAGAACTGGTACCCAATTCTCTGGAACACTCTTTCCATGTTCTTTCAGTAATAGCGTTATTACCACATTTTTCTTCTCTTTCACTGCTTCGCTGCCATCCTCTTAGGTCTTTATTCATTCAGTTACATCCTCCACATTAAATCCAAGTTCCATCCAGACATCTCTCCTTTTCAAGCATTCTTGCTCAGTGTCAGTGATCCACTGCTGCTCAGCACTTTTTCCATTATCCTTTGTCAAGATCCTCATCTTACTCAGGAAGGGCTGTGTGCCCTCCAGTATTACACTTGACAGAAAATACATTCAACATGTTTCATAACAATATTCATGACACTCGATTAGAGTCGCAAGGTGTTATAGGTATGAGTTATGACTCTTCCCATTGAAACCATAATTTTTAGAAATGGGAAGAGTGGTGTGGGAAAATAGTCTCACCACTGGTGAAAAATCACGTTTTCACAGGGTTTGCAAACAGGGAAATATTTGTGGTTTTGTCTCATATGTTTTGCTTTTTTTTTTTTGGCAAAAGCAAAAGGCAGTTTTCTTTGCAATAAAAATGGCCTTTCGTTTTCGCCAATGCCTCACATCCATTTTTGCCAAAGCAAAAAGCTGTTTTCCCAGGAGAAAACAGCTCGAGCTGAAATAAAAGTGAAGCACAATTTATAAAATTTCCCTCTCTGAAAACAAAGATCACTGCACTCAATGCAAACGCCACCTAAGTGGCCCCGTACAGAGAAAGATAATGGGCGAGCCACGGTTACAACACATGTGGAAACAAGCTTTCGAAGAGATACGACAAGTACAAAGTCATATGGATTGTGCCCCAAATTCACACTGAGAGTCCAGTCTGCACCTCTGTGATCCAAATGTGCCTCAAGAATAACTCTTAACACACTCCTGGTTGGATCTGTGTCATTCTCTCACAATATGTTAATAACACCTCAGTATTAATAACGTCTCCCATCTAACCATCATACCACGATCCATTTTGATATTTATCAAAAGCATGCAGATTAGGAAGAACAGGCATTATCTCTTATTAAGACAAGTTCCCCACACATTTAATACAGTGGAAAGTAGGTGGTTGGCCCGGATAAGGAGTCTGAAGTTCACTAGTATTTCTTTGCCAAGGTGATTACGTGCCAGAACCTGGATTAGAACCTAGATGCTTGGACTCTCCTTGTGCTTTACCCAGATGCATTTTATAATAAACTCCAATCATAAGCTCCCTCTGTGGTCATGAAGTTTTTTTCATTTTTGTTCTATTTTGTCTGCTTTGCATTTTCCTGAGTGTGGTGATTTCTGGTATCCTTTGACGTGTCCTGACGTGTCATCTCAGCTGTTAGAAAGACAAACCTTGTAGAGAATTTTAGTTTGGGGAAAAAAAAAACCAGAAGCTTCCAGTAGCCACGCCAATTGCAAATAGATGTTAGCGCAACTGTCACCTTTATAGAGAGAGGCCATTGATTAAATAGAAAAATTAAAAGAGTGAATTTGTTTTTCATTAGCAGCAATGTTTAATGAACGATTCCTTGAGACTTAGCCTCTGGGGGAAATTTTCCATCGAATATATTCAGATAAAAGCTGTAATCAGATTGCAAAATGACCCTCAGGTTCTTAATGCATTTCAAATAAGATTTTTGAGTCTAAAATTCCACATTTGTCAGAACTATTCATTTATAACTCATAATTTCACTTCTGAGTAGTCAGAAAGGAGCAGAATAAATACTTTGCATAAATTCCAACCTAGATGGGGACATTCGGGTCAACTTGTTGGTGTGCCCAGTTTCCCCGTCTGTCTATCCCAGTTCTGGCCATCTTCTCGGAACAAGAGCTCAAGTCACACCTAGTTTAAAGTGTCAGAGTTTTCAAGTCCTCCACTTTTCCATCCATTACAGTTTGTACTCCAAGATGTACTGCTAAGCCACAGACCTCTACCTTTAAAAGTGGTAAGTTTTTATGGCAAATTTTATATGTATATTTATCACAACATAAACTGGGGGGATGTAGGGGTTTATTTTAACCAAGGCCACGTTTAAATCTAAAGGGCTTTAAAATAAAGCATTTTGTAAGTGTTTCCTTAAAATTTCACTGTGTAATTGTTTCTTTCTTGCAGTTTCTTGTGTGTACATTATTTATCATATCTTCCTAACCAAATTGATTTGTAAGCTTCCTGAAAGCTTGAACCACATCTAAACTTTTCTAAGCCCTTCTAAGGACTTATAAGAGTGCTGTGACAGAGCAGAAAATAAATCAATAATTACTGATTTAGCTGGACACGGTTCAGCTTGATGTTCTCTTAAAGTTTTAAACAGATAGCAGGAAGACAGCCACATAGAAAGTCACAAAATCTCATCTTAATTTTTTATCTTGACTGTTAATTAATATTATTTAATCACTTTTTTCTGTAACCAAAATTACCCTTCAGATTTGTAAGGAGGCGATTTCACAGAAACAGAAATAAAACATACCCTCGAGTAGTAACTAGCATTTTGCCGTAACTAGCTGTAGGGTGTGGTACCTTGGACAGCGCCTTGGCCTTCAGTGTGATGGGAAACTCATCTGATGAACTAAGTGGGATATTTGATTAAGTGAGACTTCCGAAAGCAAACAACTAGGAAAAGAGAAATGGGCAGGGATGGAAGCATCATGACAGGGAGCAGAACAGTGATACTCAATTAGGGCATTTAGGGCACTTCAGAAACCCCTAGGGTACCACTTAGAAGCCTAGGGCTTCCTGTCTCCTTGTATATCAAGGGAGGCTAGGGGCTCCCTAGAGTCTATATCAGTCAGATGATGGCAGGACATCTGGAGCATGTCTGCTGATGCTGAGTCACCCACATTGACAAGGGGAGAGGAGACTGAGCCATCTCCAGCCATGTGGCTCTAACACATGTACACGGCTTGCCCTCCAGCATGCGCTATGGAAAAGTCGTCATTCAGTCAGGGCAGGCTGGTGCCTGTCACCCTTCTCTCTCCAAAGTGAATGTGAAGAAGCTGACATTTATCAAAATGAACAAACACCTGTTGCCAACAAAGAGTGAACATAGAAGAAAGAGCATCTAGAGAGTTCGTGATGAGAAGCAGGGGCTCTTGAGACCAGGTGCCTCTAAATGCAAGCTCTCCATCACACTGTGTGTGACCTTTCATTACAAACCCTGCAAGAAGGGAATTCTACATCCATGATTTACTTTGCAGCGATGCAGGAAATAAGTGTGCGGGTTTCTTCTTGAGATGCAGCCTGGAGTCTCAGTCTTTTGTTTCTACTTTCTCATACAGAGCAGTTCATTTATATTCTACCGGGCTTCTGCACATAAAATTCATCTCTGTGTGGGTGGAAGTAGCCCCAACTTACTTCCGCGCTGTTCACAGAGTTATTTTCATTATTGGTACATGATGTGCTATCTCTGTAACTCACTGTACTTGGAGAAACAAGTGTTGGACTCTGAAGGGGTAAAATCCAGTTTAATTGTCTTAACTCTCCTGTCGCCGTCAGGAAAAGCACTGCTCTCCATCACCTCTCCCCACACGCCTTTGCCCAAACCTAGATCTAGAGCTTCAAAAATAAAACTGGTGTGGACTTCCATGACTTAGAATTTGAGGGGTGCTCAATGCTCTCCATTTCTCTGTCCCATCCTCCTTACTGGAAAAACTCGCTCTGGCATCATGCGAGACCTTAAACATAATTTCAGTGGTCTACAGGCGAGGATTTGGTCTGGGTTCAGGAGAGAGAGTTCATGCTGATTGAGTGCCTGACATTTTCAGGGGTCTTCTTTCATGCATTATATGCCCACCCTAGCTCTGGAAGGTGAATATTATTAACCTCGTCTGTGGATGAGAACACTGAGTCAAAGAGAGGTTAAGTAACTCGCCAAGAATTGTTCAGCTCATAAGTGGCACAGCCAGGATTTAAAGCCAGAATGGCCTCTTTCCAGGGTCCAAGTCCTTTTGGCTCTGCTATGTGGCCTCTCCTGGTTAGGCAGGCCCTGGGGGATGGACGAGTGCTGCCGTCAAGCACCATTTGGAGTCCAGCAAAAGAGAAAGTCACAGTGGCTCGTGCTCAGAAAGTCAGACATGCTCTGCATTCGTCCCTACGCATAATGCGGTGGCTCTTGCAGAAAAAAGCAGGTGCCTTTTCCGTCAAACCCCTTTGGAGGTTGCTGAGTACAGCCAGGTCACTACGCATTCTTTCTACCCTGTTTCTCAGTCATCCTCAGTTACTGTTAGCCTTCAATTACTCCGTAATGTCGGGCTCTGCCTTTCCTGCTTCCAGAGATAAGAAGGCTGCAAAAAACATCCCTCCTCGAAACCCAGGTCGTAGATTAAAGTACGGGAAAGTTCTCAGTCTCTGCAGGCTCTGGGGCCAGGCTGTTCAAGTTCAAATATGGCTCTGCCACACTGGCTGATTAATGTCGGGCAAATTGCTTCCCACCTCTGTGTCTTGGTCTTCTCGTCTATAAAAATGGAACAGCAGGTCACAGAGAACTCTACCCAAGGTTCTGTGATCATTTTTGTGGGAAAAGGCTCTGAGAGGGAATGATGTGTGTATGTGTGTGACTGGGTCAATTTCTTGTACAGCAGAAATGATCACAGCCTTGTCAATTAACTATACCTCAATAAAATTTTAAAAAATTAAAAAATAAAACAAAAATGGTACATAAAAAAACAGTGCATATTTCACAGGGTCATGGTGGAGGTTTAATGAGGTAACATAAACCACACTTATAGGATAGCTGACCTTTGGAAAGGACTTCTAGCTCTCGCTGCCAGGCAAGCAGATTTTTCCCTTGGCACTGTGGCAATGACCTTGGGAGAGAATTCCTTGTCTCCCCTAGAACCATGGCATGCAGCATGACTGATCAGGAATCTTGATGAGCACTTGGGAAATGCAATTCTTATTTTCTGTTTGACAAGCCCTCAAAGTAAGCCCGGGTTCTTTCTTTTGTACCCATGGATTTATTCCTCATCTCAGACTTCTATCACTTGGGAAAGGCAAAGGGGCAATGATAGATGCTTCATGCTGGAAATGATCTTCTGTCGAGAAAGTAACTGACTTCACATCCTTCCCACTGGCCTTCCTTTGGCATCTATCATGACGACATTCCATTTTATTTCAGCCCATCTCACAGGCTGTTGGTGGGCTGCACATCCGACAATAGTTTTAGAGGATCCAAAAAAGTCTTTGAAATGAAGGATCTTGACCTCAGGGGCTTCTGGTCTGTATCCTTGTGTCAGGCTCCCAATTTCCTTTGCACCTAAAAAGAATGCTTTCCTGATGGTGGTACCCTAGCCTCCGTGAATATCTTCAGATGAGGTTGCTGAAGTTGGCAACATTTATTATATCCTGATACCTTGATGTGGCTGTGGTTAAGAAACATGCCTGAGTGTAGTCTAAGACAACTATTTTTTGTTTCTTTCCTTTTCCATATATGCAAGTAGAAATGTTTGAAAACTATGTAATGAGATGTTTCTATAAAATCTTTAAGAAATATTGGCCCACCTTTACGGGCTAAATGTTGTTCTCAGCACTGGAGAAAATTCAAGTCCTCTGTTATCATGGAGCATGCATTCCAGGCGAGGGAAGAGCCAATAAACAGGTACTACACAGTCAGGATAATTTTGATAAAGAACTGTGGAGAAAAAGGAGGAAGGGGCAGAGGAGGGAGAACCGGGTTATGACAGAGAGGAAGTTACACAAAAGATGGCAGCACCAGGACTGCTTGAAATGGAGGACGTGAGAAAGTTCTTTCTGAAGTATTGGCTTTTTTGTTGAGACTTCAAAGAGGAGAGGGCCAGCCACCTAGAGTCAGGAGGAGAGCTTTCTAGGAAGAGAGAACAGCAAATGCAAGGGCCTGAGACAGGAAAGAGCCTGCTGGTCAAGCCAGAGAAAACGTGCCCATGTGGATGAAGCAGGAGGAGTGGAAGGTTATGCAGCATAAGATTGCAGGTGTAGACAGCAACTGGATCGGGCAGGGCCTTGGAGACCGTGGTAAAGACTTTGCATTGGATGGTGAAGCCACGTCTCGCATGTTAGCAACCTGCACTACATGCTAGGCTCCACACACACACACACACACACACACACAATCATTCCTTCCTTTGATCTGGCATACTCTTCCTCCAATTTTAACAACCATTTGCTACACCAAATTTTTCAACAGTGCCAAAGTAAAGAAGAAAAAGCATAGGAAGGAAGCAAGTTTCAGAGAAATATTGCCAAATCTGGGTGGAAAGGGAAAAAAAAATAAGCCTTTAGTCTGAGTGTGCATATTTTTAAAGCTGTGGTGGCTTGCATCCGGTCTGTTGTGAAGACAAAGATTGGTCAGTGAACAGCAATTTAAGTTCCTTTGAGTAACAGCTTCACTTGTTTTAAAAGCAAATCATTGGTATCAGAAAGAGCAAGGTTTATCTGTTACAGACATATTCAAAACCCACAATCAGAGTCCCCACTGTGGCTCAGCAGTAATGAACCCAACTAGTATCCATGAGGATGTGGGTCTAATCCCTGGCTTCTCTCAGTGTGTGAAGGATCTGGCATTGCTGTGAGCTGTGGTGTGGGTCAAAGATGTGACTCAGACCTGGCATCGCTGTGACTGTGGTGTAGGCTGGCAGCAGCAGCTCCAACTCGACCCCTGGCCTGGGAACTGGTACGGGCATTTAAAAAAGACAAAAAGAAAAAAATGTTCACAGTATAACCCATCACCTAAATAGTATAACTAACATAGCTTCTTCCTGGTTCCTAAATCTGAACTTAAAATGGGATTAAGGCAAGGGCAGCTACTTTCCCAATTAAGCGCTCCCAAATCATTGTCCAGTGTTCCGAAGCAAAGCCTGGAGAAAACGGGTAGCATGAATCCCCTAGATACACTCGCTATTAAACGATGCTTTAGAAAATTGCTCTGTATAATTTGTTAGTTTATGCATTAAATATTACTGCACGATTAAGACAGTTTCTATTTCTTGTAGAGTGTGGTCCAGGCTGCTCTTTTAAATAGCTAACAAAACAGCATTTAGAAAATTAGTGTCATTTATGTTTAAGGTCTTTTCTTGTTTGCTTTCGTTTATCTAAAGCTCTGCGCGGGTCTCTCTAATGTTCAAAATGAAAAGAATAAGAAAACCTTCTCTAGCAAAACCACATGAGAAGGGTGGCTTTCCTCCCCACAGTGAATAGAAGGGAAACCCCTTGATTTAGGAATAAGAATTTCCTCTCTGGCAGATTTAATTAAATAACTAGATGGTAGTAAAGCCTTTGTCAGTGGACTATTTGATTCCTTTGAAAACAATATATTCCCCACGTTCATCTTCCAGATGAGAAAGTTAAGCATCACAACAATTTAGGGAATAATCGCCAGGACAAGGAAATTTACAATCTCTAGCTGGGAAGAGGTCATCTCACCTTCTTCTCACTCTCTCTCTTTTTTAAACCAATGCTGTTTAATGTCTTTCTCTGTATTGGATGCCAGGAAGTAAAGATCTTCCCAATAGAAAATAAAATCACTTTTCTAACAGTTCCTCCTAGAATGGGCTCCAAATTGCAAAAAAAAAAAAAAAAATACAGCCTACATCTCTTCTCCGTATTTATATCTTCTGTATTTACATCAGAAGTGAATTTTAATTTAGGAAGCACAGTAACTTGTATTTTAAGAACAAATTAGCCTCATTAGCTAGTACAAAATGCTGCTCCTCCAGCTCTCATTTTGAAATGTTTAAAAAATTAGATTCCTCTCTCCTTTGCCTTCAGAAGCCAATCCTCAGATTAAGTGACAGCCTCCAGCCACACGGAGATCAGTTGTTGCTTTTGGTCACAGCCTCTGCAGATACCAGGAGTACCCCAAACGACGGCAACGAGAAGCCATCTGCCACAAGCACTTACATAGGGAGGGTACTGTAACCAAATTTAAAAAACGATCACCTCTGAGTGGAACTTTGCAGAGGAACAGGCAGCCGGGGAGATTTCTGGGGTTCTGGCCGATGAGCAGTGCCATTGAATTTTGCATTGTTGAAGGGTCACGGCCAAGGGAACTCCAATGGTTTAGGAATGAAAAGTATGATAACAATGTAACTCGGTTTTCCAGTGGTGGCCTCCTTTTACTCTCCTAAAAAGGTACTTGAAGAATGTCACAGCTGTGATGGGCAAGATGTTTCTCCTTCTTATAAAAGTCAGTGCTCCGTTTTAAAAAGACAGTATATACGCTTATGCTAACTACACTTTAATAATTCTTGACTCATCAGTAAATATCAGGAAAACAACCTTAAATGTAAATGTTCCATGGTTGTTCCTCTTTTAAGACCAAGCACACGGACCGTTTTTCTCAGAGATCAGCCTATCACTTGTTAATCACTGTTGTTGCTTTATGCTGATTTCCCTCTAGTTTCTCTGTATCTGTCCGCTCCCAAGATACACAGACCTGAACACAATATTCCAGGTGTGTCTCTGCCAAATGCACTAAATTAGCCTGCTTCTCCCTCATGATGTGATGTCTCTGCACATCAGCCCCAAATCACATTAGCTTCCATGGCATATTGCAAACACGTCTAATTTGTTGTCCACTCTCTCTCGATCTCTCTGGAATTCCTGTTTTCTGGATTTTGCATTCTTGCCGCTTACTCTCATAGCTTGCTTTTTTTTTTTCCCCCTCCAAAGCATTGGGGTTACACCTGTCTGCCTTAATTCTCACTTTGTTTGATCCTGTCCATATTTTTAACCTCAGAAACCCTCTGTAACGTTTCTCTTTATTCGCTGGTGTGTTTCCAGTGCTTCTTGATTTAATATCATCTGTAAATCTAATTACCATGCTGTTTACTACACTTTTTTTTTCCAGGTTATAAATGGACATGTTCAGAGAAAAAAAAAAAAAATAGCACTAACAGGGATTCTCAGGGCATTTCCCAGCCCCTCTCCTACTGGGACAGCCTCAGAAAGTGCAATTAACTTTCTCCAGCTCAGGGGATGGCTGCTTCAATGGCTTTACACCATTTTGATGGACAGCTGGGTCTCTCCCCTAATCAGCCAATTTGGAGCTAGAACAATTACAGAAGACAGCAATTACGGAAGGCAGTCTGTCATTGCAAAGATGGAGCTGGGGAGGAGGAAAAGGAAAGAAGAGATGGCCCAAGTTTAGAGTCAGATGATAAAAAATGATCTTAGCCCTACTAGGGAGGTGAGCCTGATCAGGGGAACTTTGAAAAGCAGAGGGACTCCTAGGTTCAAGGAGGTGAAAAGGCAGACCTGCTTTTCCAGCAAACCTTCAGTTCATCTCCCAGTCTTCTGGTAACTAGACTCCGGATTGCTGCTGCTGCTTTTTCTTCTTGCTACTGTTGTTGTTCCCAAGGATTCCAAGGGATTCTTACTGTCATGCTCTGACGTCTAAACAATTACTCTTGAGTTAGGTCCTTATGCTTTTGATTCTTTGTTGTAATAAATTAAATATATTTCACGTGGGCTTTTAAAGTGTTGATAGTGACAGGCCGGATCTTTTTTACAATGATTACACACCGTAGGGCTTTGAAAAGATGGCCAGTCAGAATAGCTTCTTTGAGTTCATTAATTCCAAATTTTTGAAACTTCCCTAATTTCACCTTAATAACTGTTCCCAGAAGCACCATCTACCTTCTCCATGGCCCCTGAAAAGACCTCAAAATGGGATGCTAATCAGTGAGAAAGTACTAGTGTTCAATTTGAATGGTCATAGTCTTATCATAAAAACATAAGAAAAGCAATATATATCTCTATTTAAACATAAATTTAATTAGAATGATTTCTGATTTAATTTTTTTTTCTTTTAGGGCCACACCCGAGGCATACGGAGGTTTCCAGGCTAGGGGTCCAATCAGAGCTACAGCTGCTGGCCTACACCACAGCCACAGCCACAGCCACACCTGATCCAAGCTGCATCTGTAACCTACACCACAGCTCATGGCAACGCCATGATCCACTGAGTGGGGCCAGGGATCGAACCCACATCCTTATGGCTGCTAGTTGAATTCGTTTCCACTGAGCCACAACGGGAATTCCCTAATTTAATGTATTTTTTAATGTGCGAGGAGGAGAACAAGAAAAGCAATTTTTAAAAATTGGGCCAATGGAAGAAGTCGTGTCCAAAACCAGAGGAACTTAATAAAGAAATTCTTCCCAACATGGGGTAGACGTTCATCAAGAAAGAGGAAGGGATGAACTAAAAGAATGGTTGTCAGGGAAAACTACTTCACATTTGGGGTAGAGGGAGGGGAGAAAGATCTCATTAAGAATCTTACGAATATTTGACAAAAGTCTCACACCTTATTTCTCTCCAACTTTTGTTATCTCTCTGCACAAGAAAGAAAAGGGAGGAGAAACCACATTAAATCCAGCTTCCTGTGAATCAAAAAGAGAGGAAACCGTTTTTAGACGGGAGATGCCCACGAGAGCTGAGAATCACGAAGGCCATCAAATGTCCTGTGACAGGGACAGAAAAGGCTTTCGACACCAAAGCCGGCTGCAGCAGGTGGAGAATGCTCCAACTGGAAGCTTCCATCACGCACAGGCCTAGGCTTCAGAATAACAGCAGCTCCTCAGATGAAAGTACGTGAACCATTTTCTCTCTAGAACAGAGGGCGCTAAGTCCAAATTGGATTTCCAAGGATCCTGATTACCGGCTTTGTCCTTCACTGGGTGTGCAGCCCTGCTGAGGTCATGGGATCACTCCCCATATCAGCTTTCACACCTGTTCAAATACCTTCCCATGGGGCTACCCAATGACTATAGGAAACAGTAGAAGTGAGCTCTCAAACTTTACACAGAAAGATATTTTTCTTTTCTTCTTTTGTCTTTTTTTAAGTTAAAGTATAGTTGATTTACACTGCTATGCAATCTCTACTGTACAGCAAAGTGACTCAGATATATATGTATATATTATATATTAGTGTGTATATTATACATTATATATGTACATATATTATGCATTATATGTATACTTTATATATATATAATGGAATATATATGTATATTTTATACATTGTATATGTACTTATACATGTGTACATATGTTATACATTATATATATACTTTATATATAGAAATATATGTATATATTATACATTATATTTGTACATGTTATATATGTGTATATATTATACAATATATGTATATATTATACATTAAATATTATATATTTTTTCCATCATTGTCTATCCCAGGAGATTGGATAGCGAGTCCCCTGTGCTATATAATAGGACCTTGTTTTTTATCCTTTTTAAATGTAATAGTTTGTAGAATGTATATATGTATGTGTGACTGGGTTACCTTGCTGTACAGTAAAAAATTGACAGAACACTGTAAACCAGCTATAATGGAAAAAAATTAAAATCATTTTTAAAAATAAATGTAATAGTTTGCATCTACTAAGACATTTTTCTTAAGTTTTCACAAAACCTGGAATTTTAAAGAGCATTTATAGTTACTATCAATCACTAATGGAAAACATTTCATTTATATTCATTAGACTTAAACCAATGATTTCAACACTCAATTTCCAAGCAAACCAAGAAATAGATGAGAATTTATGTTTAAAATATTTGAAATATCTATGAAATACATAATTGCATATACATCCAATTGTATTTATTCTATAACAATCTATTAAAAACAATCAAATTCAGTATGCAGTTTTTCCTAGGCTTTAAACCTGAATGTTTGTATTGTGGAATTATTCTAGCATTTAAGTACTCAGATGTTTTGCTATATTTCCATTTCTTCTATTTCTTTATTAATGATTTGAAGTAAAAAGCGAGACCTGTAATATCTACCACATTGAAATGATCAAATATTTGACAAATCACAGTGAAGAGTTCCCAAACAAGGAGGTAGTTAAATTAACCTAACCACTGGCATTCTTAAAACAACTGGACCTGGAGTTCCCGTCGTGGTGCAGTGGTTAACGAATCCGACTAGGAACCATGAGGTTGAGGGTTTGGTCCCTGCCCTTGCTCAGTGGGTTAAGGATCCGGTGTTGCTGTGAGCTGTGGTGTAGGTTGCAGACGCGGCTCGGATCCCGCATTGCTGTGGCTCTGGCGTAGGCCGGTGGCTACAGCTCCGATTCGACCCCTAGCCTGGGAACCTCCATATGCCGTGGGAGCGGCCCAAGAAATAGCAAAAAGACCAAAAAAAAAAAACAAAAAACTGGACCTATTACCTGTATACTGGTTACTTATCCATGAAGAGTGGACTCAATTTGGTTACAAATATGGCTGAAATTAAACAGGCTACAAATATTTACTCTGATGACTGCAATTGCTAACTGATCAGTGACCTAATCTACTAGTCTTTGGTCAACCTGGAAATGGCCTGTGCATTTGGACATATAAAACATATTATCATTTAGATTTAGCCTCCAAGAATGTAGAGGCAAGTAAAACACATGTAAAGTATGCTATGGAAAGTTTCAGGTGTGTGTGTGTGTGTAAAGTTGATGTTGCCCATTGACAGTTCTCTGATAAATGAATATCAAAGAATTTCTGTTATCAGTTGAAGGACTCTATGGCAATCAAAGATAATGGTATATTCATATGTAAAAAGAAGCTTGAGAATAGATGAATACAATCTTAGGCACCAAGAATGTACACACTTGAATTCATCCATCAGTCTTAGCATCACTCAAAATGGGACAACGCGATGTTACAGGTCCCATCGTTATCATGTTTGATGCAATGGGAAGTGAAAACACAGCACCAAATATGAAATGGTCTTAAAATCTGAACCTCAGTCCAACCAAGCCAGAGCTCTAAACATTGGTTTATTGGAACCGCCGGGATCGAGGATCCAAGGAAGTAACTGGTCACACTCAGAACACAGGATATTCTAAGGACATGATCCGGTTTATCCCACTAATCAATGAAATGATAAAGAGAAAATAAACTTAAGAGACATAATCAGGGAGTTCCTGTTGTGGCTCAACTGGCTTAAGAACCCAACATAGTATCTGTGAAGTTTCGGGTTCAATCCCTGGTCTTGCTCAGTGGGTGAAGGATCTGGCGTTGCCTCAAGCTGCAGCATAGGTCACGGATGCAGCTAGGATCCCACGTTGCTGTGGCTGTGGTGTAGGCCAGTAGCAGCAGCTCTAGTTCGACCTTAGCCTGGGAGCTTCCATATGCTGAAGGTGTGGCCCAAAGAAGAAAAAAAAGAGAGACAGAGTCAGAATCTTGTTTAGCTCCTTATTCAAACAAACTAAGTGCATAAACACACCCTTGAGATAAGCAGGGACTCTAAAGAGAGACTAGGGATTAAATGATAGGTAAAAATAGTTATTTGGGGGGTCATTATGTGTACAGACTTGCCCTTGTTTGTTAGAAATGAATATTGAAGTATTTGAAGGTGAAAAAACATTGAATTGATTTTCTTTAAAAGACTCCATCAAATAGGGAGGAGGAAAGTATGAATATACGTCAGGGAAAGATGAAACAAAATTGGCAAGATGTTAATAATTGTTTATTCAAGGTGATGGGTATCTGAGAACCCAGTATTCTAAGTCTGTTTATTTCTTTTATATGGTTTACATTTTTTCATATTAGAACAAATTTTTTTTTTGTCTTTTTGCCTTTTCTAGGGCCACTCCCATGGCATATGGAGATTCCCAGGCTAGGGGTCAAATCGGAGTTGTAGTCTCCGGCCTACACCAGAGCCACAGCAACGCGGGATCCGAGCCGCGTCTGCCACCTACACCACAGCTCATGGCAACGCCGGATCCTTAACCCACTGAGCAAGGCCAGGGATCGAACCTGCAACCTCATGGTTCCTAGTGGGATTCGTTAACCACTGGGCCACGTCGGGAACTCCTAGAACAATTTTTTAAAGGACTATCTTCTATCATGTTCCACCCTAAGAGATTGGATATAGTTCCCTGCGCTGTACAGTAGGACCTCAGGGCTCATCCATTCTAGATGTAATAGCTTGCATCCAATAACCCCAGACTCCCTGTCCATCCCACTTCCTCCCGCCGCTCCCCCCTGCCCCCCACAACCACAAGTGTGTTCTCCATGTCTGTGGGTCTGCTTCTGTTTTATAGATAGGTTCCTTTGTGCCATATTTTAGATTCCACGCATAAGCCATAGCATGTGGTATTTGTCTTTCTCTTTCTGACTAACTTCACTGAGTATGAGAATCTCTAGTTGCATCCATGTTGCTCCAAATGGTATTATTCATACTTTTACCCTTTTGTGAATAGAATGGAATTAAGAACTGTTTCACATTTTAATTTTTTCTATGTAAAATCTCTCAACAAGGTAAAAAAAAAAGTTTTTTTAAAAAGTGTATCTACACTTCAGTGAATTTTTAATTCATATAACACAGTGATAGATACCAGCAGAGTAGTTTTGGGGAATAGACTGTAGCTAAAGTCTTGCTTGGCTTGCAAGAACTAAACCACAAATCACCAAAAATAAGCTCAATTCTAAACTACAATGAAACAATAGCCCAACAACGTCCATAGAGACCTACTCTTGTGTCCCCCCGACCCCCCCAAAATTCCACATGATTCTTAACCCCTCTGCCCTTCTCTCCTTTCCCACTTTCCGTGGACTAACAAGCGTGAGTCATTTTCTAAGTGTGTCTTTGCATCTCGGTCACCAGCACACAGCCTTTGGTGATGGGGCTGGAGAGGGGCAACCCATCTTCTCACAAACAAACTGGGTGCTGTACTCAATGTAAGAGCTGATGCTCACGACCCCAAAGAGGAGCTGGGGCTGGGGTCTGGTTAAAGACCTGCAGCTGATGCATGAGGAGAATGCAGATAAATTGGACGGAAATGAGTCTGACTATAAAATTCCCTCGATTCTTGACATTAATATAAAATTCTCCCTTGAATTGTTGTTTCACATTTATAAAAGGTTTTATTTGAGGTGGGAGTGCTTTATTTTTGTTCACCATCTCGCTGATATACCAAATTTTTTTTTCAGGCTTGGAGGAGAAAAAATATCCCAGGTTATCATGTGCAGAGAAGAGAAGCTGCCCCAGGGACAGCAGAGAAGCAGAATGTGGAGCAACTGTTTGAAGGGTGGAATGAAAGCACATCCTGATGTCTTGGAGCTAGAGAAGGAAAGGGATATTTACATAAGATGAGACGCCAATAAATTGGAAAGTTCAATGTGCTTAGAAATAGATAGTGGCTGGGACAATGATAGAGAAATCACACTGCTGCAACAGATTGGATCTTTCATGTTTAATTTTCATTTAATTCCTGAGGAAGGCAGAGGCTCAAAGGAATGACTCACCCTCATCCTCATCTTTCAGAAACACTTTTGCCAGCCACCCCCACCCCCTCCCCAAGCCTGGAAAGACCCCTGGTTGTTACTCCCGAATATGTGAATTAAAAAATACATCGATCGTTTTTAATAAGGCATGTATTGATGAGAAGCACTGTTCACCTGAGTTTCAGCCACAAAGCTGTGTTTCAGAAAGCAAAGAGGCACAGGGCACACACTTCCTGCCTGTTCCCTTAAACTGATTCATCTGTCATCATGTTTTGGCCCCAGAAGAACAGTAAGCCCTCTTGCCTCTTCTTCTATCTCTTAGTTGCCATTCTGGATCACAAAAGTACAGTTAACAAATGAAGGTGTTTTATCCGTTTTGAGCAGAAACATTTTTGTCACCTCAGTCAAAAAAATGAACTAAAGTAAAGTGATAGAATTAAAGTTCTGAATAATAAGTATAGTTTAGATGGGTTCAAAATGAGGTTATAACAAAGCAGAAGTAAAGGGGAAATTGCAATCAAGTGCTTAAATAATATTAAATAGTTTTTTTTATTAAATATAGGGACAATAGGCAGAGCCATCTGGAAACAAAGACAGTGTGTTTTAATGGTCAAGAACTTGCCATCTAGTGAAAACAATTAACCTCACTTTAGTAGTTTCCCCAAAGTCTCCAAACACATATAAAACATTCACTGCATGGCATTGATTATGAGTAGAAGCTGGTTTATTATGCTGATTTTAATTTCAGGTACGTTGGAAAACCTAAAGAATTTTAGATTTACTTGGAGATGCAGAGTAGATGATAACCAACTTTGCTTTCCCATCGATGGTTTCCCTTGAGGAAGAAGGAGTTGGCTAAAGTGTATGTGTCAGGAGCTCCATCATGGTGCGGTGGAAAGGAATCTGACTAGTATCCACGAGGATGCAGGTTTGATCCCTGGCCTCCCCAGTGGGTTGGGGACCCGGTGTTGCCGTGAGCTGTGGTGTAGGTCACAGACGCAGCTCGGATCCTGCGTTGCTGTGGCTATGGTATAGACCGGCAGCTGTAGCTCCAATTCAACTCCTAGCCTGGGAACTTCCATATGTCATGGATGCAGCCCTAAAAAGCAAAAATAAATAAATAAATAAATTAATTAATTAATTTAATTTAATTTAAAAAATAAAATGTATAGGAGTTCCCGTCGTGGCACAGCGGAAACGAATTCCTCTAGGAACCATGAGGTTGCAGGTTCCATCCCTGGCCTCACTCAGTGGGTTAAGGATCCGACATTGCCATGAGCTGTGGTGTAGGTCGCAGATACCGCTCGGATCCGGCGATGCTGTGGCCCTAGCATAGGCTGGTGGCTACAGCTCCGATTAGACCCCTAGCCTGGGAACCTCTATATGCCACGGGTGCGGCCCTGAAAAGACTAAAATAAAATAAAATAAAATAAAATAAAATAAAATAAAATAAAATAAAATGTATGTGTCAAGTTTGAGGCTTTAAGGAGGATGGAGACCTGATTCTCTTTGTTTTTTTCCTAATAGAAAATTAGTTATCAATATGGAAGGCAATTATTGATTTTTTAAAAAATTCTGAATATGGATATTTCTTAGAATGTAGGTTCATTAATTCAACGAGAGTCTATGGAGAAATTACTGTGTTCAAGAGATTGTGCCATATTGATTTAAGAGATTTCTTAATCCTTTGCTATATTTCTATTATTTTATAACTGGGTAATAGTTTTAAGCTTTCCCATAATATGAATAGACTTTTGTGATGATAAAAATATTAGAAGAAAACAGTGATTTCTAGCCACCAACAAACTGCTTTGTTCACTCAACTTTTTAATCTGATATTCAATGTTGCCCACAAGATTTTACTATATTGTATGTTTAATTTGAGCTCAAATGATAGCATTTTAGGTGAAATTAGAGCCAAGTCCCACTGGTATTTGAGAGTGGCAATATCATGATTTCTCCATATTATGTATTCCAGCATTTTTTTCTCTTTTCCCAACCTGTTCTGTAGACAGGTTTCCAATTCTCTACCATGTCTTCAAGTGTGATTCTGCAGGAAATTTCATATAATTGGGGAATAGTCACTACATTTCAGAAACAAATAGCCCTCTAATTTGATAACCAATTTTGATTTAAATGAAAAGTATTTTATTTCCAAGAATCTGACCTTTATTTCCCACAAAACTCCTATGAAGAAATTCCATTCATAAATTTTATCTATATCAGAACAAAAATATCTAATTGGCTCTTCTACGAAATCTGTATTTATCAATTATGGCTTTCTCAGGGAAATTCTAATTTGCAAAAATGCTCTATATTCCAAGCTTTAACAGTTGGAGGTGGATGTCCTTAAGGATGGAGGGGGAAAAAGTTCTTTTTTAAATGGCACATTTACTAATTATAAAATGCTCTTATCTCTCTGCAGCCAAAGCCAAAATGAACATGTGCCTTGTACTAAGAAATCCCAGGATTGTCACAACTTGTGCCAGCTGTTGAGGTTATGACACCTGTGCCAGCATCGCCAGCTCTGCCCACTGTCATCTGTTCCAACTGTTCCATCTGCACTGTTTGTACCAATTCTCCCATTTCTGCATCTGTACCTTCTGCAGAAACGTTTCCAACAATGCCAGCTGTGTCATTGGTGCCAAATATGCCAGATGTTCTATTTGTCCACCCTGGGCCAAATCAATGCAGTTTTGTGCTCATTAGTTTTAGCTGGTAGATTCTATTTTACAATTTTTTGATATGCATTTAGATCGAATCCAGGCAAAAATCCCCCCCTTCCAACAACTTGACATCTATCTATCCATCCTTTGCCGCCGCCGCAACTTTTTTTATCTGACACCACGAAAGTTGGTCCACACCGTCTTGACCACATGAAACCAGCTTGCGATAACCAGTTCCCCGTTAGCCGTGATCGGGTGTGTCCCACAGTGGGAAACTCTACGGAAGCAAATATCGCAAAAGCCGTGGAACACAGCAATAAATTGGCCAAGTCATTAAAAGAGAATAAACTTCGTTCTGATAAACAAATTGAGAATGCTCAAAAATCAATATGTTGAGCTGATTAGAGTAATCTATGGCATAATGTTCTATTAGGCTGCCTGTTTAGTGGTGTTTTAATGGACAGAGTTACACGTGCGGATGAACGTGTAGGTCATACTGTCTTGTTTTCGGGGTCCTGCTCTACAGAGTATCAGCCAAGGATGCACACAGGTGGGGGAGGGAGGGGGCAGGACCAGACCTACTGCGCCTGTTCCTTCCTGGTAAAACTAAGCAAGCTTAGGGGCTGGTACTCTGGCCAGAAGCTCGTTTCTCTTTCCTCTCTCAAAGGTCCCTTCTGCCAGTGCCAACAGAAACCATTCTCTGCGTAAGAATGCCCTTTCAGCTTTGAAGCTGGGGTCGGGGAGGGTTTCCATACTGATGACCTCCTTATCCTCCATCAACATAAACCAAAACAGTTGTGTGTTTCTCTTTTCTCATTCAGGAAAGCCTTTTTTTAAAGAGCCCCAACACTTAATCTCGGAATGTTAATCCACGTTCTTGCCTCTCAAATAGTTTTCCACTGTGGAGGATGCGCCTAGGAGTCATCATTTGAAAACTGATGCTTTACCAGGAATGCGAGGTCCAGACGAATATGATGGTACCTCCTGTTCATTCCGCCTGGAGCATCGAGCTCGCCCTTTCCGATGGTGAAAGTTGCATCTCCTCACGAGGGCTTGCGAGTGTGGATGAAGGTCTTGACAGCAGAGGCGATGTCAATTCATGATTCGATTCCAAGATTCGATTCCAATTCATGAGTGTGTGCCAAGATTTGTACTCGGGCTGGACATGGGCATGTGACAAGGCACAGTAAGGAAATGTCCCAATAGTTTTACTAGGTTTTCAAAATCCATGCATTAAACACTAAGCTTCCGCAAGGAATCACCAAATCACCCTCAAACAAACGAATTTATGGAGGTCTTAGGCTGAAAATCCTGGTGACATCATTTCTTTCCAGACTAAGGTTTACATGCCGGAGCTCCAGAGACACAAGCATAGCGGTCTGGGTGCGTGGCACTACGGTGCGTGGCACTACTCTTGGCGGGGTAGCACCCCCGCCCCACCCCCACATCGTTTTTCCCTTCCAAGGTCAGTGATTATGTCTGTATCTCTTCCTACCTTCACTCTCCTACCCACATTGTATCTGTTTCTGACCTTTCCACTCTGTACCTTTTCCTAATCTTCTCTGAACATGGAAAGATGATTGAAGAAATATCAGTTCATTTCCGCTGGTGGTTTTCTATCAAAATATGCCCAGTTCCTGGCTTGGGGGGGGGGGGTCCGAGTCTTAGTCTGCCAACCCTACTTCTAGAAATGCCACTCTTTTTTGATTCTCATTTCCCACGTTGCTAGATGCTGAGAAGGAACATCCTTAATTAGGATTAAAATAGTTTTCTGACTCGTGGGGAGAGCACCCAGTACCTTCTCAGAACGTCTTAATTAATGTAACTTCTGCTCCCTGCTGACAAAGACATTTCCGATGGTTTCGGCCCAACATATCTACCGCCTTCGTTGAGGTGAGTCATTTGAATACTTGGAGGAACCCGTCCACTTTGTGGTTTCACGCAGAATAGAGGAGTGAGTGTCCAAAGTGCCAGGGAGATGTACACAGATAAGAATACGTTCCACCGTCTCTCTGGCCTCTTGTACGTAAGTTCTCAGAGTGGTGACCATGAGAACACTCAGATCTGCAGATAAAGAACAGAAAGTCCTACATGGCAAGGTTCCGAGGGCAAAGCAGAGAAAAAATAATGATTTCGAAATCTGCTCTCATTCCATTGAGTGTCTCCTTTAGATCGTTGTTGCTCTGGAATGACTAAGTCCCCGCAGAGAAGAGTGCTGTCCATTGATCCTCTAGCCATTTGGAGCAAACAAAGTAGACTTCAGTTCCCTTAAGTTTCTTAAATCCTACTTCCCCAATCTCCCTGTCCCTAAATTTGAAAGGAGAATGGGGAAACTTAACCGTGTGGCTACATCATTATTCGATGTATTAGGAGACTATGCCTATCGTTCTTTTGTTTGTCTTTTTGGCCACATCCAAGGTATGTGGAAGTTCCCAGGCCAGGGATCAAACCTGTGCCAAAGCAGTGGCCTATGTCATAGCAGATCCTTGATGAGCTGCAGCACCAGGGAAACTCCTGAGGAACATTCTTTAAGGCACAAGTATACTAGTAGTTGTATGATCAGTATTCATGAAGATATTATAAAAGATAATAACTGACACTAAGGTACCATGACCAACTGGTACCACGGCTGCCATTTTCATCATTTTCTCACTCATGTCTACGCTATGCTATTTTCAGGCCAATGACATTGCTTGACTCGCTAATATTCCAAGTATGGGATTCAGCTCCAGGGTGGTAGCACCCATGTTTATAATCCCCAAACTCCAATGTCGACATCTGTAGACCAGCATCTGCATCTAGAAGTAGAAGGAAGCTTGTCAAAATGTACAAGAGTTTGCGAGAGAAGGAAGAGGTTAATAAAACCAAAGTAGGGTAACGATAAAGAAAGAATGAATTAAAAACGCACAAAATCGGGAGTTCCCATTGTGGTGCAGTGGAAACAAATCCAATGAGTATCCATGAGGATGCGGTTCAATCCCTGGCCTTGCTCAGTGGGTTAAGGATCCAGCGTTGCTATGGCTGTGGTGTAGGCCAGCAGCTGTAGCTCCAATTGGACCCCTAGCCTGGGAACCTCCATATGCCATGGGTGTGGCCCCCCAAAAAAGGCGCAGAATCACTGAATCATCCAATAAAAGGAGCCTGAGACACTCACCAACCCAACAGAAAACAGGTCCTCAGTGGTTAAGTGACCGATCCAAACTCACACCGCTAATTAATGATGAAATCAAGTCTAGAACCAAACTATCCTCAGGTTCCTTATCTGTAAAATGAGGTTGTTAATAATAATCCCGCTTACTGTGGCTGTGGTATAGGTCCCCTAGTCTGGGAACTTCCATATACCTCAGGTGTGGCCCTAAAAAGCAAAAAAAAAAAAAAAAAAAATTTTTTTTCTTGAGAAGGATGACCATGCGTCCACATTTTTGAGAGGCTCACCAGGCTATGTAGATGTACCAGGAAGGTTAAGAACCCCCCCTCTCCTAAGCCCAGTCAGTAGGCTTCCCTCTTCATTAAAGCAGCGTCGTATTGTATAAATGTAAGTCAATTAAAATTAATTCAATGGAGCTTCAGGTTGGAGAGCATTAAAGCTGAAATATTACTTCATTAGAAAGGTTTGGCTTAAACCGGGTGTATGTTTCCTTCCTAGGCTTCTGTTCTCAGATTCATGTCTTGCCTCATCGCAATACATTTAACTTGGACTGAATCACAAAGCCAGAGATAGAACATTAGCTCCTGAGTTGGCTCCATATGTGCCTGTAGGAGTTTGCCTCGTTGTTAACCTTGTTACAACTCAAGATCCCTCATAACAAGTGTTGTGATGAGTGATGATACAGACAGAGACGTGTTAGAGAGAGAGGTCAGAGCGCTCGTGCTGGGTGCTAAGGCAGAGAACGTAGTGATCCCTAAACCTCATTCATAGTGTCAGGAGCAGGAAGCCACAGTGTGCAGGGCATTCCTAGATGGCTTTTCTCAAGCCAACCCTTCAAGTTGTAGTTAAAGCAACCCACAAAACTTTCGTGTGTCCAACCTATGGGCGGGCAGGGGCACACTTGCGTGGCCCAGATGGCTCGTGGGTGTGCCAAGACGGGAACCCCTCATCCTTGGGGCAGCCAGAGCTTCTGGGCTGGTTGCCTTCAGATATTAGCAGCTTCACCCCCCATTGGCCACGCAAATCATACCATTTTCTATATGTGCCATAACACGGAGAATGTTGGACCACACAGAAGAACACAAGACCAGCACGGGGGCAGCACTCCCTAGACAGTTTGGGGGTTTTTGTTTGTCTCTTGCCTTTTGTTCTTTAGGGCTGCACCTGAAATATATGGAAGTTCCCAGGCTAGGGGTTGAATCGGAGCTGCAGCTGCCAACCTGCATCCCAGCTCTTGGCAACACCAGATCTTCAACCCACTGAGCAGGGCCAGGGATCGAACCCACATCTTCATGGGTACTAGTCAGGTTCGTTGCTGTTGAGCCACGATGGGAACTCCCTCTAGACAGTTTCTTACTTTGTTTACTATCCCTCGTTTTTATTTGGGATATTAATACCGAGTCACTCTCACCTGTCACTGTTGCTTCCTAAAAGGGGAGTGTTGAGCTGTTTCTTTCCAACAGGCTTGCACTTTAAAGTCATTTTCATCATGAGAGAGAGTACTGTTCAAATGTCTAGTACCAATAAAGTATTTTAGCAAGAAGAATCGAATCTTTTTTTTTAATCTTTATTTTGAACTTTTTCAATCCTACTGGAAAGCTTCAAAACATCGCAACGAATAGTCATATCCCCTCTACCCTTATTCACAAATTATTAACCTTTGGCCACATCTGCCTCATCTCTGTCTAACTTTTCTTTCTACGGAACCGTTTGACAGTGGCAGACATCACTCCACTTCACCCCTAAAACTTTTTCATGCTCCCCCAGGAAAAAAATTTCCAGAACAACCACAATACTATGCTTCCACCCAAGAAAATTATTCTGAATCCAATGTCAGCTAATAAATATTTCATATTTACATCTTCCCAGATGTTTCCAAAATCTCCTATATATGTGTGTATGTATATATATATATATATATTTTTTTTTTTTTTTTCCCCATCCAAGAGTCTGTCCAGTTCCATGCATTGTATTTGGTCATTACATCTCTTTGGTATTTTCAAATCTAGAATAGTTTAGGGTTTTTAAAAAGTCATTTGTTTTTCCCTATGGGGACTCTTTTGAAGAATCCAGGCAAGTGGTCTTGTGGAATGTTCCACATTCTGGATTTGTCTGTTTACACACACTTAGATTCAGTTAGAAAGGGCATTTTCAAATTCCTGAATATATACCAAAGGTACAATCTAGACTAAGTGAATGCCCTGAACTTAGCAGAGAAACCCTCTCCAAAGCCTCTCTTTTATCCCCATGGAGTGTCAATAACTCAGTTGCAGCCTGGCACTTTCCACAGGCCAGCTTTAGATAATCATCATCCCACCACAGACCTCCTGCCCACACATGATGCCATTGGAAAAAAGATGCCAGGTCTTCCAAAGAGTGGCCAAGGTTCTGCCAGGGTTCACGGATGGCCGCTAGGGTGGTGGCTCAGTCCAGTACATTTGTTAGGCTGAAATGACCTTATCTGACCCTGGATATTCTCTATGATCAAAGTGAAATGTGCTGGAGCCCAGGGTCTACTAAACAACTAGTAAAAAAGAGACTAGAATTCAGCCCTTGCTGACTCGCCAGGAGCCCCACGCTGTAGGGCTACTTGCAGCAAAGCTGACGTTGTCGCTCACCTGCCTGCTCCAGGAACCTGCTGGGTGCCAGGACTTTCTTAAGGATGCTCCGTCCCTACTTTTGCAGGGATTTTCAGTCATGGACAAGAAAAGTAGAAATTCAAGCAGAACAAAAGCTTTGCAGGTACCTGCCTTTCCTCAAGGCATTTCCTTAGTTATGCTGATGCAGATTAGAGTCTGTGACCCCAGGCCAGGGACAGGCTCCAGGCAGGGCCATTGTCTCCTGCCTGATTCCAAGAGCTTCCTCCACCTACCAGTTTTTGTGGGATTCTCCTCCCAGGGGAGCCGTCCTGCCCTCCATCACAGGCTCCCCCTCCACCCTACAAGGGGCACTGAGTGGTGGGCCAAGAAAGCAGAGCTGCAGCTGCCTCTTTCCTAGTGGCTGGTGGGTCCGCTCCACTCCCCAGTCTGCCTCCCCACCCCCCCGCAGCTGCTCCCCAGTGATGGGTATGCACAAGGGCAGTGGGTACCCTAGTGTCACAACACAGACCCCAATTTATTTTCAATGGACACTCATCTGCTTCTAAAAAAGGATTGGCCAGGAGTTCCCCGGGGGTCAACCTATCAAGGATCCCAAGATGTTAACTGCGGAGGCTCAAGTTGGTTTGGTCCCTGGCCCAGGAACTTCATGCCGGGAGCACAGCCAAAATAAATAAATAAATAAATGAGTTCCCATGGTGGCTCAGCAGTAATGAACCCGACTAGTACCCATGAGGACACAGGTTCAATCCCTGCCCTTGTCCAGTGGGTCAAGGATCTGGTGTTGCCCTGAGCTGTGGTGTAGGTCACAGATGTGGCTTGGAACCAGAGTGGCTGTGCCTGTGGTGTAGGCCGGCAGCTGCAGCTCTGATTCAACCTTTAGCCTAGGAACTTCCTCATGCCACAGGTATGGCCCTAAAAAGACAAAATAAAGAAATAAATAATAAAATAAAAGAGGATTTGTCCAAGACTTAGAATAACAGAGCCTTCTCCCCTCATTACTTTACTTCCAGCTGACAGCTCCAGCATCTGTTTTGGGTCCTTCTAGAACTCACTGCTTCTCCATCACCTGGGCAGCTGCTTCCCAGCCTAGGTTCAGCCAGAGACCGCATCCATGGCCCCCCCAGCCCCCCCCCCCCAACGGTCCCTCCATTCGCTCAGTCATCTGGGAGCTCATCCTCCACTGTATCTCAGCAGGACAGAGACTGAGCCCTGGGGGCTCAGAGAGGAATGGGAAACAGCTTGTGCTTGAGGAGGCTCTGATCAGGCTGGAGAGGAAGATGCAGACCGTGACATAGAAGGTTGTGAAAGGTGCTAGCGGGAGGGAGTCAAGCCGCCTGCAGCAGGCGGTCAGGCCGTGCGGGAGGGAACCATGGAGCCCTCACACTTGAGGCAGACCAGGTGGCGTGTGCCTTTCTCGGGGGATGGTTGGTAGATATGGTGGGTAGGCTTGATATGGGGATCAATTAGATCTAGTCAGTGTCAGAGGGAAGAACCAGTGACCTTAAAGGCTTCTAGCTTGACCCCCTGGATGGAAAGTTTGGTGCCGTTAACTAATAAAAGAAGTTCTGAGAGATTATGTTTGGGGTGGAGCCGATGAGCCATTTAATCACTCACCTTTCACGTTACCTTTTATAGGTTAAAAAAATAGTTGGAGGAGTTCCCGTTGTGGCTCAGTGGTAATGAACCTGACTAGTATCTCTGAGGATGTGGCTTTGATCCCTGGCCTTACTCACTGGGTTAGGGATCCAGCACTGCCGTGAGCTGTGGTGTAGGTCGCAGACACGGCTTGTATCTGACATTGCTGTGGCTGTGGTGTAGGCTGGCAGCTACTGCTCTGATTAGACCCCTAACCTGGGAACCTCCATATGCCACAGGTGTGGCCCTAAAAAGACAAAAAAAAAAAACAGACATGGATTCTCCCACAGTTCTGGAGGCTTGGAATCCCAATTCAAGGTGTCCGAAGATTCACGCTCCCTCAAAGGGCTCTAGGGGCAGATCTGTGCTTGCCTTTCTAGCTTCCGGTGCTTGCCAGCCGTCCTTGGTATCCCTTGGCTAGTGGCAGCATCCCACCAACCTGTCTCCACCATCACTTGTGTGTCTTTGTCCATATCCAAATTTCCCTCTTATAAGAACACCAATCACTGGACCAGGGCCTTCCCTGAGCCAGCATGACAACATTTTAGCTTGGTTATATTTGCAAAGACCCAATTTCTTTCTTTCTTTCTTTCTTTCTTTCTTTCTTTCTTTCTTTCTTTCTTTCTTTCTTTCTTTCTTTCTTTCTTTTTTTCATCTTTTTAGGGCCACACCCATGGCATATGGAAGTTCCCAGGCAAGGGGTCAAATTGGAGCTATAGCTGCCAGCCTACACCACAGCCACAGCAATGCCAGATCCTTAACCCACTGAGCGAGGCCAGGGATCGAACCTACATCCTCATGGGTTCTAGTCAGATTCATTTCCACTGTGCCATGACGGAAATGACCCAAAACCCAGTTTCTAAAATGAGGTCACATTCCTAGGTAGGAAGGACTGGGACACATCCTTTTGGAAGTCACAATTCAACCCACAGTTAAGAAGGAAACCGCAACTCTTCGGCCTTGGTTCTTTGTCGTAAAATGAAACAGAAATGATTTGGGAGGTTGGGGGATTTTTTTTTAACGAAAGTCTTTCTTTTTTTTGGCCACACCCCATGTCATGTGGAAGCTTCCAGGCCAGGGACTGAACCCATGCCGCAGCAGTGACAATGCCGGATCTTTAACCCTCTGTGCCACAGGAGAACTCCCAGAAATGGTTTTTAATGAACCTAAAATATTACACATTTTCTTAAGGAAAAAAAATTTTCTTATATGAAATAAAGATTTTATTATAATTTTAAGATACACCCTAAAAATTAAAATATGTAAAAATCTGGAAGTATTATTAGCAGTATTTGCTTTTATTTTGAACTTTTAACGTGGGAGTCAGACAAGCTAAAGGGACCGATGAAGGCTCATGGAGACAGAGACACCGTAGGGTGACCTTGGGCAGATAACTGGACTGGAAAGTGAAAGAGGAAACAATTCTTTTTTTTTGTCTTTTCTAGGGCCGCTCACACAGCATGTGGAGGTTCCCAGGCTAGGGGTCTAATCAGAGCTGTAGCCACCGGCCTACACCAGAGCCACAGTAATGCGGGATCCGAGCCGCGTCTGCAACCTACACCACAGCTCACAGCAACGCCGGATCCTTAACCACTGAGCAAGGCCGGGGATTGAACCCACAACCTCATGGTTCCTAGCCGGATTCGTTAAACACTGCGCCATGATGGGAACTCCAAGAAGAAATAATTCTTTGGGCTCCCAAAGATTAGACATGGGCAGTAATGCATTTAGCACCTCAGGGGATTATCAGTCATTTCAGACACTGAAGACTCCCATTGCCGAAACACAGCACCTTGAGTCAGAAAACCAAGGTTATACGGGTATTTGCAATCCCATGAACTGTCTCCCAGTCGGGCACGAGACTCACAGTAAGTGCATCACACAATCAGACAATGGGCCTGGATGCCCAGATCAGATTCGTGATTTAAATGAGCAAAGACAGCACTGCTTGTAGCTTTGAAAAGAGTGACCATAGATGGGACGCTCTTTCTTACACAGCCACCTCTTTCAGCAAAACCAAACAGCTCTAGCATTCTTCAATCCGGATCATCATTGCAGAATGTTTTCAAAGCAATTGGCAGTGTTTTGCTTCTTGAGACCACACCCTGCCCGGAGGTTACTTCCACAATCATTTTCTCCTAGAGCTAAAAGGGTGAGGTTGAGTGCCAGGGTGCCGGGCTCTTGAACAAGTAGATTTCTTTATAGTCACGTTGTAACTCAAGGTACCGCCAGCCTCCAGCTAACACCACACATCACTGCAGGTACAAAGAGCAACAGGATGGTCAGAAAGCAAAACCTGGACATTATCAAGTCACTCTGTCTCTGGCTTTCTCAAAGCCAGCTTCACTGTGCTACCAGGGGAGGACTCGAGGATAAATCAGCAGTCACTTTTTCTGCCATTCACCTGGGCTCCTGGAAAACAGTTCCAAACTAGTTTCTACCCACCTGGGAGCAGAAAGAGACCTCAGGGATCATCTGATCCAGGGCAGAAAAATACTCAAGGCTCCTGAGCCAAGCCTCCCAAGTCATCGGTCATCACCTTGACGGGTCAAGGAGCAAAGTCACAGGTTGTCACCTGGTGCAGATGCTAAGATTCCTCTCTCCTATTCCAGCTACTCCAGCTGGAATCAGCATGTGAGATTCTTAATTTTTAAGTCTCTCTTTGCCCTCTCTGAGAACCTCCTTCCAAATGCCTTGACCATGAGCTGCCCAAGCACTAACTGCGCTGCGTGTCTGCTTTTGCCTCTGGATGACCCACTCCTCCAAGCGGGGACCCTCTCTTCATCATCCCACCCCCACCCCCCAGGGCCCAACTCAGTGCCTGGCACACAGTAAATGCTCAAAAAGCTTTTGCTCCGAAACATATTTCTAAGTTTTCCCATTGTGACTCAGTAGGTTAAGAACCAGAGGAATATCCATGAGGATGTGGGTTCCATCCCTGGTCTTGCTTAGTGGGTTAAAGGATCCAGTGTTGCCACATGAGCTACAGCATAGGCGTGTGGCTGTGGTATAGACCAGAAGCTGAAGCCCCAATTCAACCCCTAGCCGGGAAACTTCCATTTGCGGCAGGCGCAGCCCTAAAAAGAAAAGAAAAACATTTCTAAAAAGAACTGTACTGCGAGCCCTGCCTTTACAAATCTGAGTATAAATGCTTTGCACTGAAGTTTATCAAAGTACGCATTTCACAGGCCCCTAAGGGGAGGAGACGTGATTCAGGTGCTAATGTTTTCACAGGGACAGCGGATGAATGGCCTTAGAGTTTAGGGATCTATTTAGCAGAAGTCTAAGGGTAAATTCCAATCCTCTACCCCCGCCCCCGGGGGGGAGGGTGGGGTAGGAAGAAGGGCTGGGGCTGGGGCGGCTGGCTGCTAGGAAAAGCCGAAGAGCCTGGAAGCAAGCATTTCTCCACTTTCCAAAGTGATTCAAGTCCATCTCTAGTATTGCTCTTCTGAGCAGGTCAGGTTGGTTCAAGCGAGAAGGGATTTAACACGCATTGTACCTTGTGTAGCCTAAGGTATTCCTGTCACAGGCTAATCACTGACAGTGGTGACAAGCCCCTTTAAGGCGCAAAGTTAATTATTTTTTTCTTCTTGTCTTTTTTAGGGCTACACCTGCAGCATATGGAGGTTCCCAGTTCCCAGGCTAGCGGTCCAATCGGAACTGCAGCTGCCAGCCTACACCACAGCCACAGCAACATGGGATCTGAGCTGCATCTGCGGCCTACACCACAGCTCATGGCCATGCTGGATCCTTAAATCCCTGGCAAGGCCAGGGATTGAACCCACGTCCTCATGGATGCTAGTGGGATTCATTTCTGCTGCGCCACAGTGGGGGCTCCAAAGCTACCTTTCTGTTTCCTCCAACTCTGCCTCCGAGTTTCCCTTTGGCATCGGTGTACAGGGCCATGAGCAGTTTTGCCTCCGTCCTTGTAAAATGCTCCACCTGCAAACACACACACACACACACACACACACACACACACACACACACACACGCTCGTACAGGATCTTACATTCCACATGCCTTGGGCCCCGTACCAGGATCCATCCCTGGTCTCACAAAAAACACCCTGCACCCTCGCAGCCCTTCTCAGACTCCTCCACGGTCAGGCGGCCTGACCTGTTCTAGAAAATTCCACTCCCCAAATCCGATCCCTCAGGCTATTCCCAGACCCCTCTACCGATGACATCCCTCTACTTCTTCCCATCTGCTTATCACAGATTACGACTTGCCTCTGATCTCTTAGAGTTTCCTTGACCAGAATCTGGGGTTGTGCAGATAAGAGCCTTGGCTTGCTTCTCTGTTGGTTGTTTTTTTTTTTTAAACTTCCTCTTTCTAGTCATTTCCCCCCACTGAGAATACAGTTCTCTTCTGCTTTTAAAGGCACATGTCATGTTATAAAATAAAATTCTATTTGGTTGTTAAAAAAAAAAAAAAACCTACAGAAAGCTTTCATGTAAAATTGGGCAGCAGAATTCAAGGTCAGTCTGCTCAGACAGATGCCCAAGCGTCTTTACCTCCCTTCAAAATGAGAACTTGAGTTAAATTCCAGATTCCTAGTTAACCTCACCTACTCAGTTTATCTTCTCTTGGGCATCTCTTCCCGGCCTTTGGGGGGATATTGGGGAAGCAGCTCTTCCAACCTCATCTCCCAAAAGTCTTCTTTAAACTCATCAAAGGGGTGAGCTCTGTTCTGCTCCCGGGGCATCTGAGCCCACCTTTCCTTTGGCCCCAAGTGCTCTTATCCCACGCTCAGGACTAGCCTGATTCTTTCTCACCCTTCATAATTCAGTAATAAATACAACTGCCTGAAGTCAGTCCATGGCCATCCTCATTGCGCCTTTTTTTTTTTTTTAAAGATTAGTTATTGGAGTTCCTGTCGTAGCTCAGTGGAAACGAATCTGAGGAGCATCCATGAGGATGCAGGCTCCATCCCTGGCCTCGCTCAGTAGGTTAAGGGTCCAGCGTTGCCGTGAGCTGTGGTGTGGGTCTCAGACGTGGCTCGGATCCCAAGTTGCTGTGGCTGTGGTGTAGGCTGACGGCTACAGCTCCAATTCAACCCCTAGCCTGGGAGCCTCCATATGCTGCGGAGGCAGCCCTAAAAAGAGGGAAAAAAAAAGATTATTTATTTTTTATTTTTCTTTTTAGGGCTGCACCTGCAGCACATGGAACTTCCCAGGCTAGGGGTAGAATCAGAGCTGCCAGACTACATCACAGCCACAGCAATGCCAGATCCTTAACCCCCTGGGCAAGGCCAGGGATTGAAACGCATCCTCAGGGATACTGGTCAGGTTCTTAACCCACTGAGCCCCAACGGGAACTCCCCTCGTTGCACATTTTGTTCCCTTCTCAGATTATGTAATTGTTTGTTTCCTCCCCCCCGTCCCTGTCTCTCTCTCTCTCTTTTTTTTCCTGGGTTTTCCTTCAAACCATAAGCTCCATGAAGTAAGGACCATGCCAGCTCTTTCTCTGCAGCATTGGCAGCACAAAGCAGGGTCTGAAGACAGAGTGTCATTGTCCCAATGGGCTAGATCACCTTGACTTTGCCTGGCTTTTCTCACAGTCCGGAACAGAGAGGTGGAGAACGTTGTCCGGAGCTCCCGGGGGAAACGCTTCCTAAATGGGCAGGACCATGTTACCTGGTGGTCGGTCCCGTTGGGAGCTCAGGAGTTGTCCTCTGAGGCATTACTGCCATGGGAGTGGCATCTTCAGGGTCTCTCTTCTCTCCTTCCCAGGATGTCCCCCAACAGGCTGGCTCTCCTGTGCTTGCTCACTGACTCAGAAAGGGGGTGCCGAGGCCAATGAGTCCCGTATCTGAATGAGTGGTCTTTCCAAACTCCAGCTATGACGTCCCTCCCCTTGGAGCAGTGGACGTTCAGGAGACACCCCGTCATTATTTCTGTAACACTCCCGCACAGCAGAAACCCCAGACAGGGTGCTCGTGGTCTGCTTCAACACAAGGACTGCTCCCCTGGGCCTGAGGGGGGGGCTCCAGGTGCTGAACGAGCTTTCTGGGATCCCATCCTTTGTTACAGCTTTGAGCTGCTTTTCCTCTATAATAACTTCGAAGGTTCAGTGAGCCATTAGAAGCTTATACTGGGTTCAAGGCCAGGCGTCACTCAGACTCAGGGCTCAGGGACTCTCCCTTGGAATCCAATATCTCAGACCTACACCTGGGAACCCTGGGAATGTAGTGGGGTCTGGGGGTAGCGGGTAGAGTAGCTTCTTCTATCAGGAATTTATAGTCTAAGGAAAAAAAAAAAAAAAGGCGGGGGATGGGAGGAGTTCCCACTGTGGCTCAGCAGTAAGGAACCAACCAGTATCCATGAGGACTCTGGTTTGATCCCTGGCCTTGCTCAGTGGGTTAACGACTCAGCATTGCCCTGAGCAGTGCTGTAGGTTGAAGACATGGCTCAGATCTGGCGTTGCTGTGGCTGTGGTGTAGGCCAGCAGCTGCAGCTCCGATTCCACCCCTCGCCTGGGAACATCCATGTGCTGCAGGTTCGGCCCTTAAAAGCCAAAAAAAAGTGGGGGAAGGGGGCGGATCTGCAGTCTGGTTAAGTCTGGCAAAATATTTATTTGGAAGTTATTTGTTCTGGCTGCCTTTTCCTTCTGTTCAATCCTAGAGAATAGGATATTTATATAGATGCTGGCTCTGAATGTCTTAGAAGTTAGAGCTTGCCTCTAAGATTAATGGGAACAAGTGGGGGTCTTCGGATATCTTGGAAGTTTCTAGGACCAAGTCCTCCATCAATCTTTAAGAGTATGGACACCTTTAGAGACTTGGAGACTCAGAAGCAAGGACTGACTGTTCTCCCTGGAACATTCCCCCCAAGACAGTTGCATCATATTTAGTTGTTCCGAGGCCAGTGCAATTTTGGAGTCAACCTGCCTCAAGATAACTATGGAGCTGGCTAAGAAGACATCAGGCCTGATAGCCCTAACAGTAGCAGCTCACATGTGATGAACAATGAAGTTTCTTGGGAGTTTTTGCCCTAAAATCAGAATATCGCCCCCCAGGGGAGTCAGCATATCAGTGAGAGCAGGTTAGTGCAGAAAGCAACTGCAAAAGAGGCCCTTCTTAGACCTCAATATCTTATGGTATTGTGCTTGTATTTTCAGTATCCATTGATTGAGAAGATACATAATGACAAAAAGATGCTATGCTTTCGCTAATGCCTTTAATGGATTTATGTCTGGCTATAGAAGGATCTGCCTGTATTTTTAAAACATCATGTGGGGAGTTTCCATTGTGGCCCAGTGGGTTACAAATCGGACTAGTATCCATGAGGATATGGGTTCAATTCCTGGCCTTGCTCAGTGGGCTAAGGATCTGGTGTTGCAGTGAGCTGCCATGTAAGTCACAGACTCAGCTCGGATCCCATGTTGCTGTAACTGTAGGGTAGGTGGGCAGCTGCGGCTCTGATTCAACCCCTAGCCTGGGAACTTTCATATGCCACAGGAACATCCCTAAAAAAATAATAATAATGACAATGTGTATATTTATATGAGACGATCCATATTCACCTACACTGAGTCCATGATGGACCCCTTGCAACACCTCAGCTCCATCCAGGAATTACAACACTGATACTCCACCCATCAGCCTAAGATCCAGTGTCAAGGAGCCTGGGCCTTCAGGCTTTGCACAGACAAAGACCAACAGGGCTTGTTCAGGCAGTAGTCGTGCTCTCAGGAATCGGAAGCCAACCAGGTGGACACATGTTGTGGGAGGCACAAGGCATGGACCAGCCCCAGCTCCATGGGTACGGCATGAAGAAAGGTATCCGTGGGCTAGGGCTCAGGGCAGGACTTGGCTTGGTACAGCCTATTGGAGGTAGGAGTGCTGGAACGAGGCAGGCCTCTGATAAAGGGGACATCACAGGGTGACGTGGTGTGCCACAAATTTGAGGGCATACAGGAGATCAGCACCTGCCCTTGGGGCTGGTTGAGAGCAAAGGACATTGATGGGCATGAAAGTTAGCAGACATGGCATAGCAATGTTGGCCTCAGTTTGCAGGGCATTTTTTTTGCAGGGGGCGGCTGTGTCTGCAGCATATGGAAGTTCCCAGGCTAGGGGTCGAATCGGAGCTGCAGCCGCCAGCCTACCCCACAGTCACAGCAACTCGGGATCCAAACCACGTCTGTGACTTATACCACAGCTCACAGCAATGCTGGATCCTCAGCCCACTGAGCAAGGCCAGGGATCAAACTCGCATCCTCCTGGATACTAGGGGAGCCACAAGGGAAACTCTTGCAGAGCATTTAATGTACTTCTCAGACGTCCTGGATGGCAGAGGGGACTAAGATTGCAGATACTTTTCTATCGCCAGGATTGACTCAGGACTCAGGGCTAGACTGAGCCAGCCAGTGAGAGCAACAGAACATTCAGCTGGATGGACGGACAGAAGAGAATGGATTCAGAGGCCCCAGGATGCTGCTGACAACCCCCAGAGAATGACAGAACATCCCCGCCTAGGGAAGCGACATCCCCAGGCTCTGAACACATCAGCACACACGCCCCAAGATTCCGAGAACTCAAACAAGTTATTTAGGAGAAGAGAGAGAGAGAAAGATGGAACCATTTGTGCGTCTCCCCCTTTTCACACTCTACACGCATAATTGCATTCGGTGGGGAAAACATTAATACTTGGGGCCTCACTTCCAAAAAAAGAAAACGGGAGGGAAACAGCTTTATGGGCAGAATCTTTGTGGGCTCTCTTGATTCCAATCCTTATTGTAATTCAGGAGCCAAAAGCTTTTCCACACCGCCCCCACAACTCAGACTGAAGCTGCCTCTCCAGACTGGAAGAAACAGCTCCTAGAAACAGGCCCCCTCCCTAAGTCCTACAGAAACTGTTCCACCTCCTTTGTCTATGCATCAAAAACAGGATGATTAATGTAGATGGTGGGGATGCTTAAAAAAGGATGCCTGAGACCCAGGGATGTTATCTATCTGCAAGTGTCTCAAAAATGCTTTTCACCCACCTCAAAGTACTCCCCCAGCAAACACCGCCAATGGGACGGCTGCGAAAGGCCAGGACAATAAATGGAGATGAGTGGTGTTCAGAATAGTAAAAAGTTCCAGGAATGACCTAAAGGCAGAACAATGCATTGTGGTGGGGAGGGAATTCTGGCCCGAGATGAGCATTCAAGGATGATAATAAAACTTCAGAAAGAAGGAGGAAGCTCAAGCCAGGAATAGGGCCAACCCAGGGCTGGTCAGGAGCCTCATAAGACACTGATAGGTGACATCCACTGCCAACCCCACCCGAAAAAGTTCACTCTGGGACAAGAGAGGATTATAGTTCATTCAAGAGGAAATTTGCATGTGAAGCCCCTAATCTTTTGGTTTGGTTTTGTGCTGGTTCAAATCTCTTTGAGGCAGTAAGTATCCCTACTGAGAAGTTCCCTGATCAGGGGTTAAGAAGCTGATGTAGTTTCCATGAAGATGTGGATTCGGTCCCCAGACTGGCCCATTGGGTTAAAGATCTGGCATTGCCACAAACTGCGGTATAGGTTGCAGATGAGGTTCGAATCCAGTGTAGCTATGGCTGTGGCGTAGCCTCAGCTGCAGCTCCCGTTCGACCCCTAGCCTGGGAACTTTTGTATGCTGCAGGTGTAGCCCTAAAAAAAGGAAGGAAGGAAGGAAGAGAGGAAGGAAGGAGAAAGAAGGAAAGAAAAAAAAAAGGACTCCCACTCAGACTAAAATTCCCACATGATCTATGCACTTAGGAAGTATTCCTAAGGTCCGATCCTGACCCAGGCACCCCTTCTACAAATCAGCGAGGCAGTCTCCTCAAAGCATGAAGGAAAGTCTATTTTCTTTCCTTCTGACCCCTCCCATCCTAGGACGGAGTCTCCACACGCAGCAAGAGGCATGGCTGGTCCTCTTCCAACTTAATCCCCTCCCTCCCCAGCACAGGTAAAGCGGAAAATGTCTGGCCCATCCCTCACGTCACCAGGCTTTAATAAATGGTAACAAGAACAGCACTGAGAGCTGCTCATTTGCTGTCTACCAAGTGTGGGCTTGGTACCGTGGGCCAGCTTTGTGGAAGTTACTGCCTAATGGTTTCTGGTGTAGGAGATGCTTCTGATTGCCACCCAACCCCTCCACTCCTCCTTTCTTTCTTTCCTAGGGAATCTTGATCAACCTTTCCGCCATAAAGAACCTGTCCGCCATAAAGCTTAAGCAACACATGGGAGAGGAATGCCACCCCCATCTCCAGAAGTGGGTGCTGATCGAGGCAGGGTCTATATGAATCGTAGGGAGCCATGCCCCTTGCCAGAGGGGCTCAGGAGCACAGACACAAGCTCATGGCCTTCCTCCAGCAACTATGGCTAGTCTAGGGATGGACACATGACCTCAGCTCGCCCAATCAGCCTAAAGGGAAGGACTTCCGATTCATGCTCTCATTCTCCCTCCCCCTCCCTCTCTCTGTGTCTCCACCTGGCTGTGAACATGGGAGCACATTGACCTGTGCTGCTGATGTCCCCACAGCACGTGAGGGAAGCCACTCTGAGAACAAAGCTGACACACAGAGATGCGTTAGGTAAGGGATCATTGAAAAGTGGACTCAGAGCCCTGATCATATAGTACTCCTGGGGCCTTCCTAGCTCAGAGCTTTTTTATTTTTTATTTCTAGGGCCACAACCACGGCATATGGAGGTTCCCAGGCTAGGGGTCCAATCAGAGTTACAGCTGCCGGCTTACACCACAGCCACACAGGATCCAAGCCATGTCTGCAACCTACATCACAGCTCAAGGCAACGCCAGATTCCCGACCCACTGAGTGAGGCCAGGGATCGAACCCACATCCTCATGGATACTAGTCGGGTTCATAACCCACTGAGCCACAAGGGGAACTCCTATCTTAGACCTTCTTGGTCCATGAGACGATAAACATCCTGGTTATTCAAGCCAGTTTGAGTTAAGTGTTCAGTTACCTGCAGCCCAAAGGATCCTAACTGATACATCTTGAGTAAAATTCTTTTCTTTCTCTCCCTACCCAGCCCCACATCTGCCTCTCTATTTTTTTAATTTTTATTTTCTTATTTTTATTTTTTCCTTCCTTCCTTCCTTTCATTCTAAGGAGGCAGTCCAGCTCTGCTGCTTTTCTAGCTGTGTGACCTTAAGCAAATTCCTCTCCCTCCTTGATCTTCAGTGTTCTCCTGGTTAATGAAAAAAACCAGACTAGGATGACCTGTGAGATCCCTTCAAACGCGAATATTTCCAGTGCAAAGATTAAAGAGTATAATTCCTTGACTAAAAAGACAAGTGTTGTATCAAGTAGGTAATCCACCGAGATTAGCGCAAACTAGTTTAAGCTGAAGGCAGAGAGTTGCCAAGACAATAAAAAGAGATGGTTTGAGAGGACATGAAGCATCCTCCCATACACAGCAGGCTTCAAGTCAATGAACACAGAAAATCAATGAGGCGAAAACCATGTACCCCTGAGAATGAATGAGGTGAAGATAAATTGACCACAAAATCGTATGCTGCCTTTTATGCTCAGCCAAATATACACTATATTCTCAGTCCTCTGTTGTGCTTCCTGGCTCCGACTACCCAAAGAAGAGAAGGAGAGAGGGACCCGGTGCCTTATTCATGAGAAAGACAGTGGCAAGCACTGGAATGGCTGGAGAAAGAAGGACTGTTGCATGAGCCAAAAGACTCCGAGAGTCCATCTCTGCAGGATTTTCTTCCCCCTTCCTCATTCTTGTGGGCCTTTTGTTCAATTTGAGTCTCCAGTTGTTACACCCAGCATGGACCAAGGGCTGTTTCAGTGCGGAGTAGCTCTGCCCTGTTTTTGGACTGTTTGGGGAGGCTGGCTGCCCCCGCTTCCACCTACCACTGCCTCCAACACCAAGACAGAGACGCAGTGAAGGAATAAGGAGGACGCGTAATCGGGGAGAGGCCAATTTGTAATTGAGAGCAGGACAGCATCGTGCCAAAGGATTCAGGGACAAGTAGGGCATTCTGTGTCCCAGGGAGTGATGGCAGTGAGAGTCTGGGAGCACTGCCTTTGGGACCCAAGGGAAGAGGAAGGGAAGAGGACACTCTTTTATGCTGTTTTGGAACCTCCCAGGGGAGACACTCCATCACTTCACACAGTCCTGGCATAAAAAGTTCTACAAATAGTTGTTGCATTGATGATCAAATGGGTAAAATACATCCAAGTTAGGGAAGAGACTTCATGGTAACAACGTATGGGGAAAATGAACAAAGGGAGGGGTAGTTGGAATTGCACCTGGAAAGAATAAAGGATAGGGGTCTAGTGAGCAGAATTTTTTTTTTTTTTTTTTTTTTTTGGTTTTTGGTCTTGCGTCTGTGACCTACACCACAGCTCACGGCAACACCAGATCCTTAACCCCACTGAGTGAGGCCAGGGATCGAACCTGCAACCCCATGGTTCCTAGTCAGATTTGTTAACCACTGAGCCATGACGGGAACTCCAAGTGTAGCAGAAAAATATTTACACTAGTGGTTCTCAACACTGGTTGCACATCGACGAATCATCTGGGGATACTAAAATATAACAGGAGCTCCCTGGCAGCTCAGCAGCTTAAGGATCAGGTGTTGTCACTGCCATGGCTTTGGTTACTGCTGTGGTGCAGGTTCGATCGCTGACCCAGGTACTTCCACATGCCATGGGCATGGCCAAAAATAACATAACAATCATGAGGCTTGAACCCTACCCCAAGAAATTTTGATTTGGCTGGTCTGGAGCGGAGCTAAAATTTGCAACCTCAGGGATGGGGGAGGTGAAAGCATGGTTCAAATCAGCTCTAGCTCCTAGCTCTTCAAGTCCACAGGGTTTTGACAAGCAGGTGTGGGGTGCTTTTTAGAGTATGAGCTTATTTGGGCTTTTGTCTCCACACATCATACCAGAAGTGTCTTCTCAAAGCCTGCTCCCCCACACCCTCTGTAGATTCCCCCATTACGGGTAGGTTAAAATTCCAGAACAAATGAGTGGCTTTCTTATGCCCTCATTCCTTATGATTCGTCAACAGCAGTGTCCCTTTACACTCGGACTTGTCTCAGGGAGATACCTGAATTCCCAAAAGAAAGATTAAAAAGAAAAGAAAAGAAAAGAAAAAAAACCTTCAGAAAATTGAGTTATGAACACTTACTTCAAAGGAAGAATCTAGAAACAGACCAATTTAAAGATACCTTTCTTAGTGGACACATTAGTGGGAAAAAAGGAGGGACTAGAATAGAAGCTCCGGTTAAAGATCATTAGATTCTTGACTGACAGCTGAGTGGGTGGGAAGCTAATCTCCCAGAGGCAGGCTCTCTTTAAGCTCATTAAAGTTTATTTTAAAATTACTTAAGCATTTTATCAGGAATATTCATTACTTCCCAGAAGGAACTTTAGAGACACCATCACGCAAAACATTCTAACCAGACTAGGTTTGGGACTTTTTTTTTTTTTTTTTTCATTTCCAGGGAAATCTTACAACGCTCAGAGACTCCTCCTCCTTTAAAACAAAGAAAATCATTCTGGCACCATCTCATACCCAACCCTAAAAGCTGAAGACAGTAAGCAATGTTTTCAGACTTTCTAGAAAAAACATGTCTGATCCAAGATTTCAATACATGACAATAAATTATTCCTATGTTAGGGCAAACTAAAAATATTTTTGTTATGCAAGGATTCTAAATGTATCCCATTGTGTTCTCTTTCTGAAAAACTCACTCTAGGAAGTACTCTGGGGGAAAAAAAAAAGGAAAATGTCTGTAAAAATCTCTCTCTCTCTTTTTTTTTTTTGTCTTTTTGCCATTTCTTGGGCAGCTCCCACCGCATATGGAGGTTCCCAGGTTAGGGGTCAAATTGGAGCTGTAGCCACCAGCCTACACCACAGCCACAGCAACGCATGATCCGAGCCATGTCTGTGACCTACATCACAGCTCAGGGCAACGCCAGATCCTCAACCCACTGAGCAAGACCAGGGATCGAACCTGCAACCTCATGGTTCCTAGTCGGATTCGTTAACCGCTGCGCCACAACAGGAACTCCTGTAAAAATTTCTTAAAAGAGTGAAGCAAACTACATAAGTATGTTTAAGTCATTAATTAAAATTAGAGTGAAATAGGTGATGATAATGCTATTGTAAAATGCAAAATAAGCGCTAGGAAAAACTTCTTAAAACCTAGATACAGCATGTGAGAACAAGCAGCAGGTCTCTTTCCATTCTCTTCTGTGACATCCATCCCCTCTCTGTTATTTTGCAGTGCAGCACAACCGAGTACATAGGTAAGTGGCCCCTGAGTCTTCTTCCTGGTAGACTCCTTTTTTTTCTTTTTTGCACACTGATCTTAGCTTATAGCCAAAGGCCTCTTTCCTCCAACCGTACCAAAGACTGAGATGCTTCACCTCATTCCTAAACATGACGTTCTTTAGGAATAGCCCTAAAAAGACATTTAACAAAGCTAGAGGAATTCCCTCTGTGGCATAAGGAGATCAGTGGCGACTTGGGAGCGCTGGGATGCAGGTTTTAGCCCTGGCCAGGCACAGCGTGTTAAGGATCCAGCCTTGTGGCAGCTACGGCTTAGGGCACAACTGTGACTTGGATCTGACCCCTGACCTGGCAACTCCAAAAAAATCAAGGGATTATAGTAAGGATATGAAAATGACCAGCATTTTAGAGTTATTCCCTTCTATCTCAAAGCACAGAGCAAGTTCAACTGCTCCAAAATGCCTTCCACAAAAAGCCTACAAAAAGAATTCACAGACAGAGAGTAGGTAATCCATATGGGTTTTTTTCTTTTCTTTTTTTGAAAGGAATTAAATAGACACAACCAAGTTAGCTGATTTGCCTATCCACTGGCGTAATCTGTAAGGATTTAGTAGGTAACGTGCAACCACAGAAAGTGATTACAAAGATTCTTATTCACCTGATTTGTCAGAAGTCAAATTATGTTAGAACCCCTGCCTCCTTTTGGTAGGAGTGCTCTACCCCTAACCTGTAAGCTTGGAGCAGAGTCAGGTGGGTGAGCAGAGTCAGGTGGGTGAGGAGAGCCAGGTGGGAGGAGGTTGTGAAATCCCCCAACAGGGGAGGAGGGGGCGGAGCGGGGTGAGGGGGTGGCTCCTTGCGCAGCCGTACACTGTCCAGTTTCAGCCTGGCTCCGCCTACCCTTGGAGCCACTCCTCTGCCAGCAGCCAGCTCTCTCCTGCCCTAGCCTTTAGCTCTAGCTAAAGGGAATTTGAAATTCGGAGGGCTCACCGAAATGCAGAAGGGTTGGAAGTTACCGATTTATTATTTATTTTTGCTGAGCTTGAGGCATGCAGAAGTGGCCCTGGGCAGGGATGGAACCTATGCCACAACAGTGACCCAGAGCCACAGCAGTGACGAGACCCCTACCGAGTCACAAGGGAACTCCTTTTTGCTTTTTCTTTCTTCCTTCCTTCCTTTCTTTTCTTTTCTTTCTTTCTTTCTTTCTTTCTTTCTTTCTTTCCTTCCTTTCTTTCTTTCTTTTTTTTTTTTTCTCTTTCTTTTTCCTTTCTTTCTTCTTTCTTTCTTTCTTTCTCTCTTTTTTTTCTGCACCCGTGACATGCAGTAGTTCCCGGGCCAGGGACCGAATCCACACCACAGCAGTGACAACGCCCATCCTTAACCACTAAGGAACTCTTTTTTTCTTTCTTTCCTTCTTTCTTTCTTTTTCTTTCTTAATTTCTAATTTCTTTTTCGTTCATTCCTTTTTTTTTTTTAAGAGCTGCACCCGCGACATATGGAAGTTCCCTCACTTGGGGCCAAAGTGGAGCTGCAGCTACCGGCCTACGCCACAGTCACAGTAACGCCAGATCGGATCAGGGTCTGCTACTTACACCACAGCTCAAGGCAATGCCGGATCCTTCAGCCACTGAGCAAGGCCAGGGATCGAACCTGCATCCTCATGGATAATAATCGGTTTCCTTACTGTTCAGCCACAACAGGAACTCTCTAATTTCTTAATACCAGTCACAGGCCTTGAAAATATTAAGCTAAAAACCTAGTTCCTTAGTCTCCCCGCCCCCCCACCCACCCACCGAAAAACAACAGTCCATTCCAGCATCGTGAATAACCGAAAGCTACTGTGACCTGAGCTCATGCAGCTCCCTGCAAACAACTTTCAAATTCCTTATTTTAATAGGTGTAAGAAAGCCAGAGACCTCGCTCGAATCCTAATCCTGTTTATAACTCCTGACTCACCCTCCGCCCGCTTCTCTGTAAAAATCAGAGCTAAGCTTGCTTTCCTACTAGAATGAGTCATCGAAGGGTCTAAGGGTCTGCAGGAAAGTGGAGCCCCTGTCCCACCAGATCGGAGTCTTCATTTTCAGAAAAGTCAAACATTCGCTTGGACTTTTCTCTTTTGCACGTTTTCATCCTCTTTTTTCCGGTAGACTCGCTATAAACGTCCAGCAGTTTAGCCTGGGTGCCATGAGGCGGGGCGGGTGCGCCAAGAGTTCAAAGAAACCCGGCGCTCCCCTGCGTGGACGCTCGCGGAGACAGGGCCGCAGGACTGGGAGGGCGCGGCCAGAGGGCGCCCGGGCTGTCCCGGGCTTCGGGCGGCCTGGGGTCGGGGCCGCTCCCCGGCTGCTCCGGCTCGCACCCCGGCGATCGCGGCCAGAACGCGAGGAATGAGCCAGGGTGGCGGCGCCGCATTATGGGCCACCTGTCCCTCTCTCACCAGCGGAGCGGTGAGCCCCCCGCCCCTTGGGGCCCTCGCGGGGCATCCAGCGCCTTGTAGTTCTGTCCCTTTGCGGGTCCTAGCCTCTCTGGTGATCACGCCCCCGCTGTGGAGACTGAGTAGCTGCGCGGGTGGCGGAAATAGCAGTGAGCTGTGGCCCTGGGGTCCTCCCATCCTCCCTGAGGAGCCGGAGGAAGTGGTCCAGCGGCTCCCGGGGCTGAGAGAGAAGGGCACCTGCAGCCATATCCTTTCTGGTCTCTCGAAAGTGAAAGTGGCTCTGCTTTAAGACAAAAACAAAAATACCCGAATCCATGCTAAGAGATCCCAGGAGAAAGGATTCGAAATAGCTCTGGATTCCAGAATTACTTCTTGCTCAGGATAACAAGAATTGGTCCCAAATTCCAGAGACAGGAGTAGGAGAGCTGGGATTGAACTTTGTGCCTTGAGATGAGTATCGGTCTCTGATGTTTTCTGGGGGCTGCAGGGTAAAATTTGGACTAAAAAAGACATGGAAGAGAGAAAGGAAAAGAGATTCAGAGCAGGGTGGAGAAAGACAGCCAGTCGGTAAAAATGATAACCTGTCACTGAACACTTCCTATGTGCCAGGTCAGATTCTATATATATATTTATTTTATTTTATTTTACTTTTCTTATTTTTAAAATTTTTTTCCAAGGCCACACTTGTGGCATGTGGAAGTTCCCAGGCTAGGGTCTAATCGGAGCTACAGCTGCCGGCCTACGCCACAGCCACAGCAAGCCTGGATCCTTAACCTACTGAGAGAGGCCAGGGATTGAACCTGCGTCCTCATGGGTACTAGTGGGTTGGTAACCTGCCGAGCCACAGCAGGAACTCCCAGGTCATGTTCTAAAGGGGTCAAATGCAGTGAGTACATTGTTTAATCTTACTCCATTTCTGTGAGTCTGAGGTAGATTATGTCCCATTCTGCAGACAAAGATACCAAAGCAAAGAAGCCTTCAACAGACTTCTCGTTGGTACTGTTCCTTTTCTATTTTGCAAAAAAAAAAAAAAAAAAAAAAAAAGGCTAGTTGGCAGGCCCTGGGGAATTTACCTGGTTTTAGGCAAATTCTGCCTCTACCACTTAGATTACTTAACCTCTGCGTCCTAGTTTCTTTATTAGGAATGATGACTTTTCAGGAATGTCGTGAAACTCAAATGAGATAATATATTTGCAAAGTAGAAGGCACTTGCCAAATATAAAATAATTTCAGATTGTCCAAGTCCATCCCCGGAGAGGAGGGTTTAAAAACATCTGTTGAGAGGGGGACCAAAGGACACTCAGTCCTCAGAGAAACCTCCGCTTTCTCCACTATTTATCATACAGACATTGAAAACGCCCCTGTTCCAAGGAGGTTCCTTCCCCTTTAACTGACTTCTTTGTTCAGTGTATTGACTGTACCACTGAATTTAGCTTGCTTCCCACAGGTATTTCCTTGCAACTTAGAAACAAATTACTAAACATCATATTGGTTCCAAAGTTAATATGGGGGTGGGAGGAGCTCTGTTTCTTGTTTAAGCGTATGGAACCTCACTTCGGAAACCCCAGCAACCTCTTTATTCACTGCCTAGGTCTCATCTCCACAGCTTATTCTCAGGTTCAATTTTTTTTTTTTTTTTTTTTAGGGCCGCACCTGCAGCATATGGAGGTTCCCAGGCTAGGGGTCGAATCGGAGCTGCAGTGGTGGGCCTCTGCCACAGCTACAGCAACTCTAGATCCAAGCAGCATCTGCAAACTGCAAGGCCTGATCCTTAACCCACTGAGTGAGTCCAGGGATGGAACCAGCATCCTCATGGATACTATTCAGGTTCTTAACCCACTGAGCCATGACATTGCTGCTTTTTTAATGCTGTTTGAGGGAGTGTCTGAGAAAAATCAGTCAGGAGCACTCAGTGGAGATCCTTCAAGAAAGGCAAAAGGGAGCAGGCACAATTGGGCACAGGGTTGAAATCATAGTTTCCAAAGTTCCATCCTAGCCATGGTTTGAGAGGGTTGCTGCGAACAAGGGACCAGATGAGTGGTTTCAACAACAGAATGTATTTTATTTATTCATTTCAGAACCTTTACTAAGACCTGAGAGTGAGGGAAATTTTGCATCTTTTAAAAAAGTAGCATGCTTGGAGTTTCTATCATGGCTCAGTGGTTAACGAATCCGAATAGAAACAATGAGGTTGCGGGTTCGATCCCTGGCCTCGCTCAGTGGGTGAAGGATCCGGCGTTGCCATGACCTGTGGTGTAGGTTGCAGACGCGGCTCGGACCCTGCATTGCTGTGGCTGTGGCGTAGGCCGGCAGCTACAGCTCTGATTAGACCCCTAGTCTGGGAATCTCTACATGCCACAGGTGTGGCCCTAGAAAAAGAAAAAAAAAAAGTAGCATGCTTTTTAGAATAAAAATATGAATTCTGAAACTGAATATTTCACAATATACCATACTTGGCTTTGGATCTGGTAACCAGGAAACTTAGATCCAAATTTGTCAGTCTTACTAGCAGCATAAGATTCTATGACCTGTATGTATCTGTATGATCTTTAATGATGGAATTTTGATGGTATCCATGTCTTCTCCAGCTCTCATCCTCTGGTTATAATTTCTCTCTGATTATATACTGTATGGTCAAGATACTGCACTCAACCCATTGTGGAATGTGGTAAGGAATATAAATGAATAAATTCATTTTTCCTTAATTCTCTAACTGGAACCAATAATAACTATCACCCAGGGAAGAGCTGCCTGTGCTGGGTTCCTGGCCCTTCCATTTACCTGTTGAACCCTGACTTACAGGAATTCAATGAAAATGAATGATATAGCTGCTTTAGCGAAGTTTAAGCTTCTTCAGAAGCAGAGAATTTATCAATAAAGCCACAAAAACCAAAGAATTAAGAATCTTCTGAAACCAAGGCAGAGTCCAGTTCTTTTTTATGTTTTTCTTTTTCTGGCCATACCTGAGGCATATGGAAGTCCCCAGGCCTGGGGACCAATCAGAGCTTCAGCTGCCAGCCTACACCACAGCCACAGCAACGCTGGGTCTGAGCCTCATCGACCTACACTGTAGCTTGCAGCAATGTTGGATCCTTAACCCACTGAGTGAGGCCAGGGATCGAACCCACATCCTCAAGGATACTATGTCGTGTTCTTAATCCTCAGAGCCACAATGGGAACTCCTAGAGTCCAGTTTTTGATGTCTTCCCTCAACCCCTGCTCTGGGCTGCTTGTCCCTCCCTCCCCAGCCCAAATGCTCCTGTGGCTTTATTTTCACAAGGTTTGTGTTGTCATTGTTTTTAATCCCACCCCCCAAAACTCACAAATGTGCTGCACTGGGACTTTAAATCCAGAGCACTTTGTTGGCGAAGCAAAATCCAAATGACCAGAAGCAATGTTGTTTGTTATTATCGTTATTGGATGCATCGAGGAGTCTGCTTTTGTCTCCTAATGTAGTAGAAGAAAGCAAGGTACTGCTGCCCAAACATTTTCCATTCAGATGGCAGGAGATCAGACAGCACGAGGGCCGGTGCCACCTGAAGCTAAATTATCACTTAATATACATAGTGAGCAGCTGATGTCCAGAAGTCAGCATCAAGCTTCTTATAACATGATGAGCAATGGCCATCTGTCCCCACGAAGCCAGGCAGCATGACCTTCAGTCCCAGGCGTTGCTAGCATAGCTCTTTCCTGTGATGATGGATGAGAAAAAGCACCGCTCTAATAATTTCTGGTATTGGCAACAACAAACACCAAAGTGCTCATCCCTATTTTTCTTACATACTTTCTACTGAAAAAAAAAAAAAAATAGAGGAAGAATCAACAGGAACCTGGATGGCAAGTCAAAGCTTAGAGATGGGGGATTCTATTTTTGTGGAAGGAAGGTGCTTGCACGTAATTAACATGCAATCAAAAAGCAAAACAGAGCACATGCATCATAACAGAAATTCCTTCATGTTTTATTAATCTAAACTACATGGAAATATCTAGCTGGAACAAAAGCCACAGCTCAAATCCTCAGGCCACTAGATCTCTATTGACAAACAGCAAGTCGCTTTAAACTCTGTGACCGCTGCAGAAAGTCAACACGAATAGAGGTGGGTGAGAACGAATCACTGCAAAGACATAACCTTGCTGGCGAGGGGTTTGTAATCTAGATTGACTCATTGCATCCCTATGTGACTCGAACACATCTCTCCACTTGTCTCCTGCGTTCTTTTCTGTGTCTGTCATAGAAAGGATCGTTAGCAACATCAGAACAAAATCGGGGGGATGGGGGGGATGGAATAAGCCGCTGCTTCTCAGTGGGAATCCATCACTTGACAGAGAGTAAGATAACCATATCCAAGATCAACAAAACCAGACATTATAAAATGTTTCTTTAAGCCCGAGTGGTTCTCACAATATCAAGCAAATATGCACGCTGTGTGTTATTTTTGTAAAGGATTCCATTTTTCCATAACCTTTTAACTCAGGATTTTTTTTTAAAGTGGTTTTTGTTTTTTTTTTTTCAATGCAAGTCATTTACTAAGAACTCAGTTTAAAAGATCATTTAAAGTAGTAGGGGCATTCCCATTGTGACTCAGTGGGTTATGAACCCGACAAGTATCCATGAGATGCAGGTTTGATCCCTGGCCTCATTCAGTGGGTTAAGATCTGGCGTTGCTGTGGCTGTGGTGTAGGCTGGCAACTGCAGCTCCGATTGGACCCCTAGCCTGGGAACTTCCATATACCATGGATGTGGCCCTAAAAAAAAAAAAAAAAAAAGTATCAGGAGTTCCCTGGTGGCAAAGTGGGTTGAGGACCTGGCTCAAGTCGCTGCTATGGCACAGGTTCAATCCCTGGCCCAGGAACTTCTGCATACTATGGATGTGACCAAAAAAAAAGATAGGAATACATGAGTTGTTGGTGTATCCCTTAGCATGAGTTAGAGTGTGAGGAAAAGCCCACCAATGAAGCCACGGCTTCATTGCTGGTCTCACAAGAGTCTGGAGGGGTGGGTGGCTTCAGGGTAATTCAGCCACTCAAAGGTACTCTCGAGGACCCAAACTCTTCATTCTTCTTTCCACCATCTTTTGAGTGTTGGGTTTTCTCTCTGATCTTTGTCAGCAAAGAGTCCAAAGCTGGCTAGCAAAACTACAGGCATCATGTTCTCTCATGGACATCCCAGCAAGGAGGAAAGGACAGAGGCACAATTTGTGTCCTTGCTAGGCTCCCTCTCTATTCAGGCAGAGATGCCATCTGCAGATGTCCCCTTGGGCCTTACTGGTTACAGGGTCTCTTGTCTACTCGTGTTCATTCACGGATGAATCACTCGTGAAAATGTAAAGCCGGTTTAGGGAGTTCCCATTGTGGCTCAGTGGTTAAGAAACCAACTAGGATCCATGAGGAGGGGGGTTCAATCCCTGGCCCTGCTCAGTGGGTTCCAGATCCGCTGTGGGTCACAGACGCAACTCGGATCTGGTGGTGTAGGTGCAGCCCTGAAAAGAAAAAAGAAAGAAAAAGAAAATAGTTCAGGCCAACCATGCTTCACTCCCTGAATACAATCTCCTCCTGATACCTGGGGTGGGAGGGGGTGGGATGGAGATAGAGGCGCCACGCATAGGTCATAGGTCGCACCTGAGCCGATCCCTGGCCCGGAACTCCACATGCCTCGGGGCAGCCGAAAAAGAAAAAAAGAAACAAACAAAAGCACTTCGCATAGAATAAGTGTGCAGTAAACAGCAGCCCTCTGTGCGTGTGGATGTGGCCTAAAATGGAACCTATGAAATTGCAACATATAAAACTTTTCTCTAATTCTGCCTGGCTTCTTATGTTTGAAAACAGAGAGAGAGAGAGATTTCTGCTCCTATTGCCCAACTAACGTGCATGTCATCGTGCTTCCCAGGCCTACAGTGTATCTTATAGGATGCTTTCAGTTACAAGAACAGAAAACTCAGCTAAATGCACCTTAAATCACAGAGCATGTATAATTGGCCATGACAAGACTGTAATGAACAGTTCCAGGGTTACTGGCAGCCAGATCTATGGAATCAAGAACCTTTCCTGGAGTGGCTCAGCGGAAACGAATCTGACTAGCCTCCATGAGGACGCAGGTTCGATCCCTGGCCTTGCTCAAGTGGGTTAAGGATCCAGAGTTGCCATGGGCTGTGGTGTAAGTCGCAGACTCAGCTCCCATTCCTAGTTGATGTGGCTGTGGGATAGGCCAGCAGCTGTAGCTCTCATTTGACCCCTCGCCTGGGAACCTCCATATGCCGTGGGTGCAGTCCTAAAAAAACAAACAAAACAAGAATCTTTCTTCCTACTCTCCCTTTCCCAGTCCTGTGGCTTTTGTCCTCAGGCTCATTGTCTCGGGGTCTAAGATGACTGCAGTAGCTCGGAGCATTTTATCCTTACACAAGAACATAAAGAAGTAGGAAAATGAGGAGATTTCCTAATTTTTTTTTTTTTTTTTGAAAAGCAAAAATTTTTGCATACTATCACGACTCAGAAATCCTCCTTTTACATCTAATTGGCTGGAACTGTATCACAAGCTCCTGCTTAACCAATCACTGGAAATGGGAAATAAGACCACCAGGTAAAGTCTGGACCAATCGAGAGTCACCTCATGAGTCGTGCTGGATTTCTTCCCTGAGTCCAAGGACAAGGGAGGATGAGCTGATAAACAGTTGTGGTTGTTACACCACTCAGACTATTTCCAGGCTAAGACACTTGTGAGTGCTCCATCAATTTAAGTCCCCAGGCTGGGTAAATAAATGTCCAGCATAATGGCTATATATAGCAATGGGGTGGGAAGACGTGACTTGGAGTTTTTACAGCAAACTGGCCATCAGAAAAGTCGTTTCCTTTATCTCTTTCAGCCCTTCTCTCCAAGTTTTTCATTTGGCCAGATATGTGGGTTTTTTTTTTTTTTTTAAAGTAACGACAATTGCTTTTAACAAAATGCTATATACTCATTACTTTTTCAAACGAGCAATACAGAAAAGTACAAAGGAAAAAACCAAATCACCCTAAACCTAAATCCCACTGCCCAGAACTAATCAATGTTAACATTTGATGAGCATAACTGAAGACATTACTGTGCATGTGAAATAGATATGGAAATGGAGAGCTAGATAGAAAGAATTTAATGAGGATGTCATGCTATTTATTCTCTTGATAATTAAAAGTATTAAAAATTAATTGTGCTTGATTTTAATCAGCAAGAAAAATAAGTTTTTGAACTGAAACAGAAAATACCACAGAAGTTTAGACAAATATTTCTTGACCAAAAGTACACTGCTTCCTAAAATATCTAAGATATTTATTTTTAAAAAACCTTTTATTTTATTCTATTTTATTTTGCTTTTTAGGGCTGCATCTGTGGCATATGGAGGTTCACAGGCTAGGGGTCAAATCAGAGCTGCAGCTGCCAGCCTACGCCAGAGCCATAGCAACACCAGATCCGAGCCGCATCTGTGACCTACATCACAGCTCATGGCAACACCGGATCCTTAACTCACTGAGCAAGGCCAGGAATTGAACCCTCATCCTCACAGATACTAGTCAGGTTCATTATCACTGAGCCACAATGGGAACTCCAAATATCTAAGATATTTAAAGAAGAAGAAAATGTTTAAAAACTTAGACCTTTAATTTATTTGCTTGTTTGTTTATTTTTTGGTCATGCCAAAGGCATGTGGAAGTTCCCAGGCCAGGGATCGAACCCACGCAACAGCAGTGCCAATGCCAGATCTTTAACTGCTGGGCCACCAGGGAACTCTGGTACTGATTAATTTTAGATGGTAAGGATTGAGAGATAAAATAATTACCCTCCTCCCTTCTCTACTGACAAACTTCTATTGGTGATATTATTTTCATTTTGTCGAGTTTTGTGATGTTTGCTCTCTGCTCAGTAACTGTGAATCCGGGGCCAGGAGTCTGAACAGGGCTCTCCTTCTTCCCTCAGGCCTCCTGAAGCAAAGCACCTGGAGACAGGGCCTCCCACCCAGACTTCACTAGCTCATCCTGGATTCTCCACCAGGGCAAATGGCCACCTCACTGATGCACACTCTCATTCCTTGTTCTCAGCTTTTCTATACTATTCCTTTCTTTCCAACTAATCAGGGCCCATCTATTCTTCAAAGGCTTTTTTTTTTTTTTTTTTTTTTTTAGGGCTGCACCCACGGCATATGGAAGTTCCCAGGCTAGGGGTCAAATCAGAGCTATAGCTGCCAGCCTACACCACAGCCACAGCAACAGCAACTCGGGATCTGAGCCGTGTCTGGGACCTACACCACAGCTCACGGCAACGCCAGATCCTTAACCCACTGAGAAAGGCCAGGGATTGAACCGGCGTCCTCATGGATACGAGTCAGATTTGTTAACCGCTGAGCCACGATGGGAACTCCCATTCATTTTCTTATTCGATCTTCTGCTGCTTGTTCCAGATGTCTAGGTGTCATTTTCTCAGGTAAATCATAAGCTCCTTGAGGGCAGGGGCCAGATCTAACCCTGCATGTTTTGTCCATCCGGGCACTGAGCACCCAGGAAACACTCAACTGACCAGCTATTTGCTCAGTTGAAATAACCATGTGCAGAGTAGAACACAAACAAGACTCCGGGGTAAAAGACTTACAAAGCCCAGGTACGCCCACAAAGACATGTCTCTTTGAACAGAGATGATCTATCACAGGAAATAATAAGTCGATTGGGCCATTTTCTTCAGCACACGAAGAAATTCTGAAATTTTAATGCCAAATTGGTCAAATGGGAGGATGGCATTTTCAATCTGGGAAAATCCATATTTATTCTCTAATTTGACAATATTATTGAACAATTAACATGCACTAGATTTTGACATTGCTGACCTTGACATACGAGTGCTAGATTCTGGTGGTGTTGAACTCAATATACATGGTCCCTGTCCTCCCGGAGAAAAAGGGAGTGAAAAAGACAAACATGAAACAAAAACGATTTGGTGGGTAATTCAAGAGACCAATTGCAAAGGCTAATGGAAGCTAGGAGATGGGGGACCCAAAAGGACTGAGGCAGGGCTAAACCAAGAGCTGAAGAGGGAGCTCAGGTCCCCTTAATTTCATTAGAAAAAGCTCCACCAGAAGGCTGGGGGTAAGGAAATCTTTGCATACAGGTGTGGAGTTAAATGTTAATGCAGACAGAAGGAATGTCTTCTTTAAAGCTTCAGCAATGAATTAAGGATAAGGAGATGAAAATAACCAGAGGTGACATATGTTGCATTAATATTTGTCAGAAGACTTGAAGCTTTCATCATAAAACAGAAAATCAAGCTTGAATATCTCCTTAGTTGAAAAAGTTATTAAATCTCTCCAGTCTTTTTTTTTTTTTTTTTTTTAGGGCCACACCTGTGGCATATGGAGGTTCCCAGGCTAGGGGTCGAATTGGAGCTGCAGCTGCTGGCCTACACCACAGCCACAGCAATGCCAGATCCTTGACCCACTGAGCAAGGCCAGGGATCGAACCTGCAACCTTATGGTTCCTAATCAGATTCATTTCTGCTGCGCAACGATGGGAACTCCAATCTCTTCATTCTTAGATTTCAACACACAATATCATTAGCTAGTAACAAGGCTTAAAATAGAGAGGGTCAGTTGCTTACAATTCAGTACTGTACAATCACTTTGCCCCGCAAGTACCCTGAAAGCTTTTACTGACCCTGCTAATTATGTGAAAAGCCTGTATGGCTACATTTTTAAAATAAGATATATGCAAAATAAATATGTTGATGCATAAAATAAATATTCACTTTTTTTGTCTTATTTTTAGGGCCACACCCGAGGCATATGGAGGTTCCCAGGCTAGGAGGAATCAGAGCTGTAGCTGCCGGCCTATACCACAGCTCTCAGCAAAGCCAGATCCTTAACCCACTGAGCAAGGCCAGGGATCGAACCTTCGTCCTCACGGATACTAGACAGAACTATTTCCACTTAGCCACAATGGGAACTCCCAAATATTCACATATTAGTCTAGTTTTTTGAGATGAGAATTTACTTTTAATCGAAGACTTTGCATCAGGTACCTACAATCCCCAGAAAAACAGGTGTCTTTCATTGTATTAACATTCTAGCCGTGTGTGTGTGTGTGTGTGTGTGTGTGTGTGTGTTGTTGTTGTTGAAGTGGAGCCCTAAATCAAGTGCTATCAAGTATGTGTGCCCCCACTACTGACGTCTATTAGGGTAGTAAAAATGTCAAGCTAAAGGAACAAATATATTCTGGAAACAAAGGCTTTCTACATAGCTGTTGCAGAAATACCAACCATATGCTTTTGGAGCAAACGGTTTAGCTACACATCATGGACCAAATGAGGTCTTTCTCACCTCTGCTGTCCTTGCAGATGCTGTTCCACGAGCCCCAAACCATATTCCTCCCATCCCCAGTCACTCTGCTTTAAATGGGATCAAAGGCCCAGTGGACTGGCATAGCGTCAGCTAATCAGCTTGTTAACTACAGACTCCCTGCCCAGCACCACTCTCAGAAGTTCCCCTTCAGTAGGTAGGGGATAAAGTCAAGGAATATGCATTTTGGTCACGTGTCTCCAAGTCATTCCAAAGCAAAATGGGGGGACCACCCCTCACACCCTAATGCAGTCCTAGCACAAGGCTCCGAATATTGTCCTCCCTCGTACATGTTTGTGAAAGGAGTCAATAAAGGAATGATTCAGGAGACAGGGTGGTTCGCTAGTTGTGAAGATGAAAGGCTGAGTCTGGTCCTTGGGTACCCAGGCGTCTGCTGAGACCCTCTGTGTTTCTCACCTTCAGCAGCAGGTCCCTTTCCCTCAGACACTCCCGGGACGGCCTTTTTTCTAGAAACCTTGACTTCAGGCTCCATTCCCAGCATGGTTCTCTTTCCTTTTGACCAGAAGTGGGGTTGCAACAATGAAGCATCACCAAAAAAATGGACCTTGGATTGCCTCACATGGCAGACTTGAGATCCCAGGTACTGGAACCTATCAAATTTGAATGCAAGAGAAACGTGTAATTTGGGGAGAGAGAATTCTGAGTAAATCCTAACAGGGTTCTACCAATAAACCTAGCTTCTGCTTTCCACCAACACCGTAATACAGTCGTCATTTTCTGAGAATTCCCTGCTAAATGAGATGCGGATGGACCAGTATCTACTAACAATCTTCTGACATCCTCACAAAGGCCGGGGAAGGCAAAGGGGCTGCCTGAAGAAAGAAGAAAGAAAAGAGAGAAACGAGAGCATCACACGATCGCAGAACGAAAGGGGGTTTGAAGGGACAGAGGGCAGCGCCTGCGACTTCGGCCACAGCACTTCAGCTGCGCTGCTGTCTGTGAGAGGACTGAATGCATGGGAGGGAGCATGCATTAAAAAAAGAAAAAAGAAAAAAAAAAGTGAAAGCACCCCGAGGACGTAGCCGTTCAGGAATGCCTGCATCGCGATTCTCATTTTCCACCGCAGAGCTTAAGCCCGGCTGTGTACGCGCTCACAATATGAACAGGAAGGATTAGAGTGACCCCACGTCCCCAAAGCCTGCAGCCGTCAGGGAAAAGCTCCGGTTACCTCGCCTCCTGAGCAGCCTGCCCCAGGATGACAAACGTCCCGGATCCAGATCCGGGCGTTCTTTTGTGGTTCATGGGAAAGCAGGGCTAATCCCTGCAGCCCCGCGCGCACGCACATCACCCATTCAGCGCCTGGCACAAAGCGCCCGGCCCCGCTTCGCCCTGGGTCCCCCGCCGGCCCCCCAACCCGGGTCCCCGCCAGCCCCCAGCCCTGCGCCGCCCCCGCAGCCGCTCCACGCGGAAGGGGACGGCCTCGGGGAGCCCAGGCAGAAAGGGCTGGCTGCCTTTCCACGTCCCCCGCAGCAGGGCTTTGGCAGAAAGGGGAAAAAGAAGCCTGATCAGGTTGGCCTTTTTCCTCAGAGCAGTTCTTGCTCTGTTCTACCTGGGCTTTAGCCCACTTTTTAAACCGTCCGCCCTCTGCTCCCCTTCTGCTTTCCCATCTCCTTGGTTCCTTTAGCACCGTTCCATGTTCCAGGCTCTGTTCTTCTGCAAAGTGACAGAGCTTATTCCTCATAACAACGCCACGAAGTTGGTCTGCTTTACAGATGGGGAAACTGAGGCCCACGCTAACCCTGGGGGCCCTGGACTTGGAATCAGATTTCCAGGGCGCTTTGTTCTTCACCCCTAAGCTATGACACGTCGCTGTGGCTGTCACTGGCGCAGAACTTCCTGTAACCTGCAACAGGAGGGACCTTGACATGTTTCCATATCAACTGTCTCATTTGGAGAGAGCAGGAGTTCATGCGCCAGTCACGTGGACAGGATGAGGTGGGAGAGGCAGGAGAGAAAGCTCGGCTCACAGTTCTTCATGAGCAAAGCCTGGGTGCCGTGGAAGTTCCTCGGCTTCTGTAAGGGCGCAGATTCGCAGAGACCCTCCACTTCCACCAGCTCCAGAGTCCGTCCCCATTAAAGGGATTTTTTTTAAAGGCTCTACCTCTGAGCAGGGGGCTTAAAAATCAAGCCGTAGGGAGTTCCCATTGTGGCTCAGCAAAAAAGAGTCTGACTTGTATCCATGAGGACACAGGTTCCACCCCTGGCCTCCCTCAGTGGGTGAAGGATCCTGCCTTGCCATGAGCTGTGGTGTAGGTCACAGATGCTGCTCGGTTCCCTGGTTGCTAATGGCAGTGGTGTAGGCCAGCAGATACAGATCCAATTCAACCCCTAGCCTGAGAACTTCCATACTGGGGTGGGGGGTACTGCCCTAAAAATCAGTCAATCAATCAAGCTGTAAATCAGCTCTGTCCCAGCCATTTTCAGGGAGATGGATGAAAGAAGGGTGATCTGGAGTGCTTTCTTAGTTGCTGACAGATGATCTCTTTGGCATCTTGGAAGATGCTGGAAATAGTAAGCTATGTTCCTGGGAATAATTGGATATTTGAGAAAACAAAATTCAGAGAGTCCAGGCAGACTTATTAAAGCTCTGGGGGCAGATTCGTCAGAAAACCATGCGGAATGGGTGGAGGGGAGAGTGTCTCCTTCCTTAGTGATTAAAGAAGTGAAATTAAATAGCAAAGAGCTATTGAATTTTAACCTGCCCCACCTTCCAAAAAAAAAAATACCTAGAGAGCGCCATCTGAGATACTGCTGGGGGGAGTGCAAATTGGAGCAAACTTTTAGGAGAGGGTCTAGAAATACCTATCAGATGCCTTTAAATGTGTATATATATAATTTTTTTTCTTTTGGTCTTTTTAGGGCTGTACCTGCAGCATATGGAGGTTCCCAGGCTAAGGGTTGAATCGGCACTGCAGCCGCCGGCCTACACCACAGCTCATGGCAACACCAGATCCTTAACCCGCTGAGTGAGGCCAGAGATGGAACCTGAGTCCTCATAGGTACTAGCCAGATTTGTTTCTACTGAGCCACGATGAGACTACTAAATGTTTACATTTTTGATCCAGCAATTCTACTTGTGGAGATTTATCTTAAGGTAATAAATTGAAATGTGCCAGATAATTTGGAGAGAGGAAGAGTCACATACAGCACTCTTCCTAATACCAAAAGAATGGGAAGAGATCTAGACGTCCACCAGAAGGGGACTGCGTAAATAAATTATGGTAATCCATACAGAGAAAAACTGCTTACACTGGTGGTCTTTGGTTTTTGGTTTTGTTTTGTTTCATCTTTTTAGGGCAGCACCTGAGACATATGGAGGTTCCCAGGCTAGGGCTTGAGTCGGAGCCGTAGCTGCCGGCCTACACCACAGCCACGCCTGATCCAATCTGTGTCTGCGACCTACACCACAGCTCACACAGCAACACTGGATCCTTAACCCACTGAGGGAGGCCAGGGATCAAACCTGCGTCCTCATAAATACTGGTCAGATTCGTTTCCGCTGAGCCATGATGGGAATCCTGCTTATAATGTATTGATAAAAGAAAAAAAAAACAAAAAACAGATGTTAAAAGGTATCACTACACATTAAAAAAAAAAAGTCTATAGATATATCTGGAGGGGTATACAAAACATTAATGCCCAGTGATTGAGTTTTATTTTCTCCTTTCTGCTTTTATTTTTCTGTTTTTCTAATTTACCTGCAACTAACATGCACTATGAATAATAAAGAAAAAACGGGGAGGGGCAGGGGGTGGGATGGACTGGGCGTTTGGGGTTGGTAGATGCAAACTGTCGCTTTTGGAGTGGATAAGCAATGAGGTCCTGCTGTAGAGCACAGGGAACTATATCCAATCACTTGTGACGGAACATGTTGGAGGGTAATGTAAGAAAAAGAATACATGTATGTATGACTAGGTCACTTTGCTGTACAGCAGAAATTTACAGAACACTGTAAATCAACTATAATGGAAAAAATAAACATCATATTTTAAAAAATTTTTTAAAAGAAAAAAGTGTTTCTTTTTAAAAGAAAAACTGAGCTGTTTGCCCTTTAGTGATTACATGACAGCAACCTTTGAGTCCTCCAGTTGGCTGTAGGATTTTCATAATGGAACAGAAATCTTGCCACATGGGTGTCTGGTACCTAAGCATAAAAATGTTCTTGAATCAGCAACACAGAGTACAAACGCAGGTCTTGGGCTGTCATCAGGGACTTTAACTGGACAGTGTTGTTGTCTGATGCTCGGCAAATGCCCATCCAGGAGCAGTGAAATTCAAAGAAGACTGTCCAAGGAGCCTTCTTTCCCGGCAGGTATTAGCATGGTCGGTACTTTTCCACACCCGTAAGATCATTAGCTCCGCCCATAGACATTAAATGAGAATTCCGCAGAAATGCCTTCCCTGAGTTACATTCTCATATCATGTCCTCGGCTTCTATCTGGGTTTAAAATGAAATGGTCGTATGATGGATCCCTTTTTTCTATAAATTCTTTGTTGCAGATTTTTTTTTGCTTTTTTTTTGATGTCTCTATTTTCATTCATTGAACGAGATCTTGTAACATAACACATTAATAAACATACATATTACTATATAATAAACTTGTCTTTTTTATTTTTACTCTTTTTACTGTCACACCCCTCCCCCAAACTCCAGATGCACAGCCAACTGCCTCCTGTCACTTCTAGTTGACTGTCTAATAAATATCTTAAAGTCCCTATAGCCAAAACAGAGTTCTTGATTTTTCTTCCCAAACCTGTTGCTCCCTCAGTTACCCACATCTCAGTGGGTATCTCTGCCATGCCCTCCGTTGCTCACACTAAAAGCTGGGAGTCCTTCATGCCTCCCTTTCTCTCAGCCCCCTGGTTCCCAATTCTGTAAGTTAGACCGGCCAATCTTTCAGTCTCCCCCCCCCCCCCACATCCCGCCTCCCCCATCACTACACGCAGCATCTCAGGCCTCCCTTCTGTCCCTGAGCTCTCCAGGCTGGCTCTTCATTCTGGTCTTCGCCCTCACCATCATCTCCATCTGCATCTCTAGATTCTCACCCAGTTTTCACTTCCAGATCCTACAGGGAATAGAATGTAATCAACAGCACATTTTACAACCTGTCATCTGTGCTTCCAAGTACCTTGTTTTTTTCTTTCTCCTTCTTTTTTGGGGAGGAGGGAGGCACCCCTGTGGCAAATGGACGTTCTCGGGCTAGGGGTCTAATCGGAGCTGCAGCTACCAACCTACACCACAGCTCAGGGCAATGCCAGATCCTTAACCCACCGAGCAAGGCCAGGGATCAAACCTGCATCCTTATGGATGCTAGTCAGGTTCGTTACCTCTGAGCCACAACAGGGACTTCTACCTTGCTTTTCTCTAGTCTGTCTGCCCCCTAGATCATGAGCTCCATGAGGGCAAGGATCTTGTCTGTCCTGTTCACTGTTTTATCCCCAGGGCCTCAATATGGACCACATGATAGATGCATAACAATATATTGGCCAAATCAGTCTTCAATGGATGAATTAATACGTGGCTCCGTTGAAGATGAATTAAGAGCGCAGGTTCTTCCCTCGGCCCAGTCCCGCCACACAGGGAGGCCTCCCTCCATCACTTTTCCCCACGGCGTCTTCACTTTCTCCCTGTAACCCTGAGGTTGGTCTGACCAAAGCGTTCCCCTGATGACATAAACACAAAGCTAGGATTCAGTTTAAATCACAGAAAAGGACACTATGTGCACAGATGAAAAGCCCTCTAGGCAAAAATAAAACAAATGCAGGGCCAATTCATTAGAATAAATACAGGTCAGAATGAGTATGGATTTTGCAGGGAGGTTGCATCCTGCATTCCAGTTCTTTTCCTTTCCCAGATTTGCACGTTGGTGATCTTTCCAAGGTCTCCGAGCCTGTGTCCTTAGCTGTACCCAAGGACAACCATAGCTATGTTACAGATTGTGAGAGCTGAGGGATGGAACAGATAAAGCAGACCCTTCTAGAGTAACATTTTCATTTGCCACTATAGCAAGCCTCCCTAAAAAAAGTAAGCACTTAGGGAGCTTCCAATGTGGCTCAGCAGGTTGAGAACCTGACAAGTATTCATAAGGATGCAGGTTCAATCCCTGGCCTCACTCAGTGAGTTAAGGATCCGGCGTTGCCCTGAGCTGCAGTATATATGCGTTGCTGTGGCTGTGGTGTAGACTGGCAGCTGCAGCTCTAATTCACCCCCTAGCCTGGGAACTTGCATATGCTGCAGGTACAGCCCTAAAAAGATGTCCCCCCTCACCCCCAAAAACAAGTACTTAGAGTAGCAAGTGACCTGACAGAGCTCCTGTTTTATCTCAGTTTTTGAGACTTAATATTGAGCCTAATGAAGATTTTTCCCCTCATCCACACTTCACAAAACAGGCTGCTGCAAACAAGGAGAACTTACAAGAATTTCTTTATGCCACATTTTTTTTTTTCTTTCATACCAGCATTGCTTTTGAGTAAGTCCTTTTCCCAGGAATCATGCTGACATGGATTCATGTCTGCCTTCAGCTCAGACTCCCACTGATCTTTAGGGGTAATTTTCAAATCTTTCTATACAAGTCGACAGGTAGTTCCCATTGATACATAACAGCCTTGATACTTTTACCACCTGCATAGTATTTTGACAGATCACCGCCCTGAAGAAGTTTTTGTGTGTAAGAAAAGTAATTTGTCTAAAGGAAAAGGATATTTCCAACCCACTTCTGAGAGATGTCAAATAACAGGAGTAAAGGGGGAAACATGAGCTTTGGAGTAAAAGAGCAGCTGAATAAGAGAGATCTCAGAATAAAAAGAATAGAAAAGATCAAGAGAGAACACAAAATGAAAACTAGGAACCTAAACATTTATTAAAAGTAGAAAGGGAAAGTGTAACTGCATTCTTATCCCGTTTTCAATGACATGACAATGTGTTAAAATAGGAAAAGAGATTTCAAACCCTTTGAAAAATGTCTTTCTCTTTCTCCTTTTAATCTTAGGATACTGAGTGAGAACCAGTTGCCAGAGTTAACACACAGACCCAAGTCCTTCATTTCAGGTGATTTTCCATTGGTAATTTTAATAAAAATTATAACTTTGGGAGTTCCTATTGTGGCTCAGTGGAAACAAATCTGACTAGTATCCATGAGGATGCAGGTTCGATCCCTAGCCTTGCTCAGTGGGCAAAGGATCTGGCATTGCTGTGGCTATGGTGTAGGCCAGCGGTTAGAGCTCAAATTCAACTCCTAGCCTGGGAACCTCCATATGCTGTGGGCGTGGCCCTAAAAAAGACCCCCCCCCAAAAAAAACCCACATAATTTCAAATTAATAGAAATAAGAAGTTAAGTTATAGTCCAACCCTTATCTGTACCAAAATATGAGTCACTAAGACATTCTGTTCAGTGAAATGCCAAATATTTTGTTGACACTCAAAGATAAAATTTTTAATTCCCCCACCACTATTCATACACAAGTTGACCTGCGGGATTTATTTTGTTTGTTTGTTTTCATGGTAATAGGATTTTTTTTACGCCCCCACCCTGGCTTATGGAAGTTTCCAGGCCAGGAATTATCTGAACCCCAGTGGCGACCTACACCAGATCCTTAACCCACTGCATGGGGTGAAGGATCAAACCCATGTTTCCAGAGCAACCTGAGCCACTGCAGTCGGGTTCTTAGCCCTTTGGACCACAGTGGAAACTCTGATAATAGGATTTTTTTTTAAAAGAATTCAAAACAGATATTGACTTTAGAAGAGAGTTTGTTTGACGAAAGCTCCCCAAATCCATTTCTTAATTAAATGGAAACGCTTCTCCCCAATAATTTATTTCTTAGCAGCCTTTCACAGTTTATGTACATCTCTCCATAAGTTTCTTTTTTTAAGATCGCTTGCAGAGTTCCCATCGTGGCTCAGTGGTTAATGAATCTGACCAGGAACCATGAAGTTGTGGGTTCGATTCCTGGCCTCGCTCAGTGGGTTAAGGATCCAGCGTTGCTGTGAGCTGTGGTGTAGGTTGCAGACTCGGCTTTGATCCTTTGTTGCTATGGCTCTGGCGTAGGCCGGTGGCTACAGCTCCGATTAGATCCCTAGCCTGGGAACCTCCATATGCCTCAGGTGCAGCCCTAGAAAAGATAAAATAAATAAATAAATAAGATCACTGGCCATTCCACTTCTTCATGCTGGTTTATTAAGGTTACTCCTCCTTCCAGGTCCTTGTCCTAGAAAATAAATGATCTTTCCTACTGGAAAATCTTCACATGGGCTATGAGCTAGGACTTTCATTCCCCTCAAACCATTCCTGCAGCTGTTAAATCTTCATGCCCTGAGTTTTATTTATACACCTTTGGGTTTTTACTAATCAAGCTCCTTTGGTTTGGTGGCTAGTTATGGAAAGAAGGTTCATTCGAGTCAACACTAGTAGGTGCCCACTGAGAATGCCACCCCTCTACGTTTTTTCCAGGGTAATTCACCCTTCAGGTATTTCACCTAAAGTCGAGGTTTTGTTTGGAAGAAGTTTGGTAGAACTTCCAAAACATTTTAGCAGAATTACTTAGATAATTAATAATGATGCACACCTTATGACTGCTATCCACATTGTTACATTAAATAATATGTCAGAAACAATAGCCATGTCAAACCATAATACAATCATTTGCACCGAAACTGGAATACTTTTGAGAAGCATATGGAAGTTCCTAGGCTAGGGGGTCGAATCAGAGCTGCAGCTGCCGGCCTATGCCACAGCCACAGCAATACCAGATCCGAGCTGCGCCTGCCACCTACACCACAGTTCATGGCAACACCACATCTTTAACCCACTGAGCAAGGCCAGGGATGGAACCCACGTCCTCATGGATACTAGTCAGGTTCGTTACAGTTGAGCCATGATGAGAACTCCTATTTATTCTTTTAAAATGCATTAATGGGAGCTAACATGCATCGTGCATTTTTGTGTTGTAGACATTGTATGATAAGCACTTGATGTGTACTCTTTCATCTGCTGTAGCTGCATGAGCAGCTTGGGGCTCATCGAGAAGCCTCGCTTGACCAGGATCACCCAGGTTTCAAGTACAGATTTGGATTTAAGTCTCTGGGGAGGCAGTCAAAATACTTAGCTACAAAACTAGTGAATGACTACCTAATTTTAGCAAAAAGAAAAATGTATTAAAAGAAATGATAGCCTACTTAAAGAATTTCCAGGAGGGCTACAGAGAGCCACAAAAAAAAAAAAAAAAATGGCCAGGAGCAAAGGAACCACAGGCCAAATGGCCAGGAGCAGGCAGAACCACAGGCCAAATCATGCCACTAAATTCATCTGGCTGTTCATACTGCATAGTCATGTTAGACCTAAGTCACAGTAATTTGCAGCCCCAACAGGGCCAGCACTGGGCACCGTACATTGATGTCAGCATCACCATTCTTGGAGCCCTGGAAACTGGTTATTTCAGCTACCACTGCTACCACGAGAAAAAAAATCTTTCACTATATCTATTTTTTTTTTTTTGGTCTTTTTAGGGCCACACCCGGAGCACATGGAACTTCCCAGGCTAGGGGTCAAATTGTTGCTATAGCCACCGGCCTACCACAGCCACAGCAAACCAGGATCCAAGCTGCATCTGTGACCTATGCTGCAGTTCACAGCAACACCAGATCCTTAACCCACCAAGGGAGGCCAGGGATCAAACCTGCATCCTCATGAATATGAGAGTCCAGTTCTTAACCCACTGAGCCTTGAGGGAACTCCTAACTCACCTACTTTTTTGGATCATCAGATCTCAAGCGGAAGTCTGGTGCAGGTGAGTCTAACTGAGTCTAAGTGGTATGCCTGAGCCCCACCTGCAAGGAAGACTGGGGAATGAGCAGTTTGGCCCTTTGAGCTTCAGTAAAGGCAAGTGGGTTCTAATTGATACCAAGATCCCTGTGGTGAGAAATGTTCTCCAAAGGGGGAAACGGATCCTTTCCTTTTGTTCATCACTGTATCTCAAGCATTTCACACAACAACGACACTAAGTAGATGTTCAATACATGTGTAAAATGAACAAATGAATGTACAATCCAGCTGTCTATCGAGAGAGGTACAAGGGAAAGCAAGGACACACTACAGTAGCTGACAACACTACTGAAATGGGCAAACAGGTAAACCACGCTCAGTGGAACTTCTGAGTAGTGGATGAGAACAACTGGAGCCTCTACTCCAGATTATGAAGCTGAAACTGACAAGGCTGGAACTGGACTGTTTCCTTCCTTCCTGGGTATGCCGTTTTCCTGGAAAAGAAGATCCGAAAGACAGGGCGCCGCCCCCCCCCCGCCCCAAACTCTCAGGATTGGTCACTCTAGCTGTTGTCAACAACTTGCTTGGAAGTATGCAGAAAGCTGTCAATGCTTGTTACCAGCATTATCCCATGTGATTATCAGAGCAACCCTGTGAGGTGGCTACTATTTGTAGCTCCATTTTACAGATGAGAAGAGGTAAGGTTTAGGGGGTTTGCTGAAGGGTGCCTAACTAGGAACTGGCAGAACCCTTTTTATTGACTCCAAATCCACCCTTTTAATAACTATGCAACACTATACAGCAGAAATTGAAACTGTAAAAAACAGTTATTGGGGAAGGCATTTTTGTTATAAAATTTACTAGTTTCACTGTCAATTTATTCCACTATTCCTTTTTTTTTTTTTTGGTCTTTTTAGAGCCACACCTGTGGGATATACTTCCCAGGCTAGGTAGACATCGAATTGGAGCTATAGTTGCCGGCCTACACCACAACCGCAGCAACACAGGATCCAAGCAGCATCGGCAACCTACACCACAGCTCACGGCAAGGCCGGATCCTTAACCCACTGAGCGAGGCCAGGAATCGAACCCTCCTCTTCATGGATACTAGTCAGATTCATTATTGTTGAGCACAATGGGAACTCCCTCCATTATTTCTTCTGTCACATTTTTACAGAAGAAAGCAGCCTACCCTTGAGCTGGCTCTGGAGAGGGAAAGGGAGGGCTGGAGCTTGATGCTCTCCAAGGTTCTGAAAATCAACGTTTGCAATTTAACATTTGACTGCCAGAGTAAAGGTACCATCATTTTATATTGGCTCTTCAATTTTTACACTTAGGGCAAAGCCATCTGTGAGCGGATGAAAATGAAATAATTATGAAATTTAGGCAGTTCTTAAGAAACTAAGTTTTCAACACACCCACATCCATTCACTAAAATTAAGGGATGTGAACTCTGAAAACAGACTTCCTTTATACATTTTTGGCTTTCCTCCACCGTTATGAAAGTCAATCCATGCCAGCAATGTCTCAAATCATGATGGGAATTTTCTGAGTGCAGCAGTAAATATATTCTCCTGGTTATGCATCATCAATCCGGGAACGTTGCTGAGGCCAGAGTAAGCATCTGGAACCAGAGTACCTGGTGGCATAGGCAAGGAGCAGCCAGTGGGGTGAGAATCAGAGTCAGAATTGGCAGCCAGAGAGTCTGGAATAAGAGAGGAAACCAAAGGGGAAGGAGGAAAAGAAAGATCTGAAATAAAGAAAAAAAGAATTCAAAACGTGAACGGGGGCAGCCAGAAAGGAGCCGCGGCTGCGGCCAGGGGCAAGTCATGGCTTTCAGTTCATGGGGAGAAAGGTTTCATCTGCTCTCTCTTTACTCCTAATACCAACTGCGGTGATGCGGTTTCTTTCCAAGTCTTTCTACATAGCTCCACGGGGGTTGATATTGGGCTGGACTGACATCTGCTGCTACTTCTTGCTGCATTCTGTGCTATTTGGAGATACTCTATTGATATCATCCTTCTCTGACCTTGCTCCCCTCGGCCCCTCCCACCTCTCCTTCCGCTGTCCTATTTGCAGCAGCCGCTCTGGTCCACTCACAAGGGCTCATTTATCTATTGGTCCCGCGCTCGCTCTCGTTTCTCTTGCCTATTTGGAGTTCAGCTTCTTGATCTAACGCCAGCCCGAATTCTCTCTTGTCCTTGAGAAACTTGAACATAGCTGACTCGCTCCCACCGGCAGGTAAAAGCGTCAGCTAATTCTATATTTCATAGCAGTCAGTTTAAGCGCCTTAAACTTTAGCAGAGGCAAATAACCATTTTCCTCTGCGGAAATCGTCGTCCTGCCCTTATAATCACAAGCCCAAGCCGCTGAGTTTCAGAGACCACATGTGTTTAGAATAAATAAATAAAAAGAACTGAGCTCTTGTCATATGGATTCTGGCTTGGGCTCTTTGGACCCTGCCATGGCAGCTGAGGATGAGTTGCTGCGTACAGAATACTAATTGCTACTGCTATTCTGAACTGATCGCTCTTGTGAAAGAAAAATTTTTTGAGAGGAAAGCTTATTTTGGGTTGGTCACTCAAAACCATAAGCTGAGTTGGGAGAAATTCTATATACCAAGTCCATAGAGAGAGAGAGAACCAGAACTTTTTGCTGAAATGCTTTGGTTTGTGCCAAGTCAGAAGTATCCTGACTTTGTAGTTATTATTTAAGATTTATGTGCGGACTTTGTCACAGTAGTCCGTCAGAAATATTTACTGAGGGCTCATGTGTACACAGAACAGTAGAAGACTGATCTTCTTGTTTGTTTGAGTCTATTTAGATAGAACAAATGGATCTAAAAGTCTGTTTACCGGAGACTCACCATTGATCATGTATTCTTGATGTACCTTCTCTTACTGGATTGAACATCAGATGTTAGCAGACAGGAAGATAAGAGGAAGCGTATTCATCCTTGTACCTGGATGCGGGCTTTGCTGGTTTAGTTGGGAAAGCTGTGGATTTGGAGTCGGCGGGGGACCTAGGATGAGACCCTGGCCCTGTTATTTACGAGTTGCTTGAACTTAAGCAAGTCACTTACCATCTTGGAGCTCTAGTTTACCATTTTATAGGATTATCATAAGGATTAAGTGAGACCGTGATGTGAACCAGCTTTGTAAACTGTAAAAATACCCACCAAGCGAGGGATTAGGAATGATGATAATAATTTAACACAGTGGTGATGAAGTGTGCAAGCTGTCAGGATTAAGGATCACATTTCAGAGGATAGCTACCCTCGATTGTCAACTGATTTTCCCCAAGTACAAGTTAATACTATTATCATAAATTCAAAATATGCTTCAATGTTCTCCCTCTGAGGTTTCCTTCCATTGGACGAATTAAAATTGAAAAATCACTCGTAGGGAATGGATGTAATTTGGTTCCACAAAGCTCTTTTCATTCTAACGGTATCCTTTAAAAATGCACTTACTGTAAAGAGAATTATTAAAATAATCTAGTATGTGGATGAAAGGTCTCACGAAGAAATGAAGCCGTTCTGTGCATTTTCTGATTACTTACCTCCAGCCAGGCACCGATGTCCAATAGAACCATTAGGGCACCTTCGAGAGAGACACATCCTCGATGAAGAGAGTTCTAAGGGGTATCAGAAAGGTTCTAAGAACATTCTCTTCTGCTGCAAGTTCTTTGGGAGACAGCACATTCCCTGTGTCTGGCCGTGATCTGGCAAAGGCAGTGTAATGACCACAGAAGAATGGAGCAAGGGATCTGAATGCCAGCTGAGATCTGGACTGGGTCAGGTCAGTAGGAGCTCCAGTCCAGGGTCACCACCCTTTTCCCACAATTAAAAAGAAAAAAAAAAAAAAGATCAACTCTCATGTAAATTTTACTTTTTAATTAATTAATTAATTAAAAAAAATTTTTTTTTTACTAGTTTTCTTTTTAGAGCTGCACCTGCAGATATGGAATTTCCCGGGCTAGGGGTTGAATTGGAGCTGCAGCTGCCGGCTCATGCCACAGCCATGGTAAAGGCAGATCCTTAACCCACTGAGCGAGGCCAAGGATCAAACCCCCATCCTCATGGATACTAGTTGGATTCTTAACCTGTTGAGCCACCATGGGAATGCCTAAATTTATTTTTTTTTAAAGAAAGGGTTATCTTCACACACGCACAAAGTAGGATAGCTATAATCACAGAATAAAGACTAGTCCTGCAAATATAACCATTTAGTTTATTGAAAAACATCACTACATGGTCCTTAGATTTTCCTTTTATCGCAAACCAGAAAAATCTGCTCCAAAGCTAGCACCCATTGCTGGGCCAACATTAGGTAGCAGTCTAGGAATCCTTTCCACCTTGAGATACTATGATCTCAAAAACGTACTGAAACAAAATTAGGTATTATTCTTCAAGCACAAAATAATACTCTTTGGTTAGCGTGTGTGAGCCGCTGTTTGCAGAGTTTCAGATTTTGAGAGCTGCTGCTATCACTTAGAGTTTTGATTTTGAAAAAATGTTTTGATACTTTGATCCCTTACTTCTGGTTACTCACGATGATAACAATGAATTCACTTCAACGGCACACAGAAAAAGAGAAGGAGAAAAATAAACTACAAAAAAAAATAGATTGCAGATTTTTCTCTTGGAAACTTGCACAAGCTGTTCAGATGTCGTAAAAGGAGGACAGTTGACATTCTCCCCCAGGTGGAAGGTTCTGTTTCGGGGGACGTTGCACCAGTGATTTCAGTTGCTGGTTGCCAGGAATGTGGAATTCGTCTGCCGTTTTCTATTTCCATTAGCTGTGAGTTCCTCTGTCTTCAAGTTCCATCTGAGACGCCGACTAAACTTAGCTCCTTCCAGGGAGAACAGCTCCCACTGGGAAGGTGTCGCTGGATTGTCTCATGACCCAGGTCACCTGAGGAGTGAGTATAAAGCTCTCCAATTTTGCTCATCATGAAAGGAAAAAAAATATATATATGATAAAATATTTGTCTTTGTGTTTCCTAGCTGTTACCAGATATTCACGAGGCTGGACCATTTTCTACGGAGGCTCAGGAATCAAGATAGATTGTTTCTTAACGGAGCAAAGAATTAAGAAAAAAAATGATATACCTGCTATAAATGAATGAGTAAAATTGTGGCTGTGCAATAACATTGCAAAATTTCGTAAACGTGTAATACGTAGCATTTCCATCAAGGGTCCCACCAATTCTCTGCCCAGTGCAGTGGCTACAATGCAAAATAATTGTTTCTGTCCAAATGGAGTTTCCTTATTTATTTATTTCATTTCATTTATGTATGTATTGATCAATTGATTGATTTGCTTTTTAGGGCTGCACCTGTAGCACATGGAAGTTCCCAGGCCAAGGGCCAAATGGGAGTTGCAGCTGCCAGCCTACACCATAGCCACAGCAAATGCCAGATCGTTAACACACTGAGCGAGGCCAGGGATGGAACCTGCATCCTCGTGCATGCTAGTCAGGTTCGTTACTCCTGAGCCACAATGGGAACTCCACGAGTTTCCTTTTTTAAAGCTCCTGAAGGGACCAAGTTGATTTCTTGTCTTTATTTCTTCCCCAATCAGCCTATCTTGAACATCAGCAAATGCGGGATAATGAATTCAGGGAAAATTAACCTATGCAACACAAATGCTCATAGATTCATTCACTCACTCATCTATTCTACAAGGGTTTGCTTGATGTCTACCCCATGTGAAGCACTGTGCTAAATTCTAGGATTACCAAGATGAAAAAAGAGCTCACAGCCACAGCATGATGGGATCTAAGTCAGCAGGTATCAAGCGCAAAGTGGGCAGGACAGTGTTTCTCAAAAGAAAAACTCTTTTTTAAACTACAATCCACTGGAAGAAATACATTTTTCATCCCAATCCTGTACCCATAAACACACATATGCACCCCCTTCATGCACATACCTGCAAGCACACAGGCAGCCAATACTCAACTGAAACAAAATTTTCACAAGCCAAACTTCTTTTCAACATATTCCAGCATGTGATACACTGTAATATTTTCTGTTCCATTTCACTTAATCTTTTTAAAAAACTGACATGACCGACAAAATCGATTTCACAGCCCACTTCCAATCTTCAATTTGAAAAAGAGTGATCTGGGATAGGTCAGTCTGCAGGTAAAAATACCCCCAAAAAGTTGTCCTACTGTTGCATATTGGAAATAAAATTAAAACAAAATAAAAAGAAAAACAAAAGGCATTATTAAAATAATATAAGAGTATTAGGGCCGATGTACCTTAACAAAGATATTAACCGTAGGAAAACATGGGACATTCCTTGACCCAGAAGTGACAAGCCAAATCTAGTGAAGTGTCATTTCACAAAGGGCACTAACAAAACCATAGTAAACCTATTACTTTGATGATATACCAGTGGTGGTTAATATAGGAAAAAAATGAATGGCTAAACCCCATTTGAATTTAACCACTGGTTCTATGTCTGTTCAATGCCCTGCACACCACATATGACACTTTCAACAGCCTAAAGAGAAGAGGCAGGTGCTGCAAATATCTGCTAAGTCGAAGTTTGCAGACATACAGCCAAATCTTGCAAGGAGCAGCAACATATTCTGAGACTAATTGATAAAGTACCTCACCAGTGTCTAAAATACTAGTGCTTTGGGAGTTCCCGTTGTGGCTCAGTGGGTTAAGAACCTGACTAGTATCCACCAGGATGAAGGTTCGATCCCCGGCCTTGCTCAGCAGGTTAAGAATCTGCCTTTGCACATTGCTGTGGCTGTGGCGTAGGTCACAGATGCGGCTCAGATCCTGCATTGCCGTGGCTGTGGTGTAGGCTGGCAGCTGCAGCTCCAATTCAACCCCTAGCCTGAGAACTTCCATATGCCGCAGGGGCAGCCATAAAAAAGATAAATGCATACATACATAATAAAATAAAATAAAATAAAATAAAAAACACTAGTGCTTTATTTGCCTTGTATGTCCCTCAGGGATGGACTCCCTGCTTTCTCTGTCTCAGTCTCCACCTACTTGTCTATCTGAGCTGCTCTTCAGACTGCTTTTCCCTGATTCTGCATATTCTCCTTAGGCGATCCATCTACTCTAGCTTTGAACTGTCTCCTGAATGCCCTGACTGGAGAGCCAATCCCCACTGTCCTCGGACACACTGGTCAGCTATGTAAGCAGGTTTGGGGCACAGGCCCAGGGAGGGGGCAGGCTTTTCGGCATCGCTCTCGTCTCTGAGAAGCTTTAGGGTGACTACATGCTGGCAGCACCCTTCCTAAGGAGTTTCTTAAGCCAAACTGCTTCTGTGTTATCTCACATCCCCAAGGGGCTGAATCTGTCCCCAGGGCAGCCGATCTCAGACACAGGAGGAGGTCCAGAGTCAGAGTCCCGCCCAAACTCGGGTAAGGGGATGGGAGGCAGGGGGATTAAACGTGGCTGGATTAAATGTGGCTGCCAGTCAACTCCCCCCCCCGCCCCCCTCCCCCCCACCTTGGGAAGCAGAGACACCCAGAGAGGCTGCAGAGAGCAGGTGCGTGTCTGCACTGGGAGGCTGCAGAGGCAGCCGGGAGCAGGAAGGGCCGTAAGACAGCCCAGGGAACCAAGCAGAGAACACTGTTCTGACGTGCACAAGATCTTGCTGTGAAGGTGGACATGGTTACACGTCTTCCTTACTTCTCCCCTGCATCCCTGAGTAGTTCCCTGTGCTAAGCAAGACTCCATCGCAAAGCGCGGAAGATCCTAACCCTGCTCGTTTTCCCCCATCGATGCTGCTGCTACAGGGTTGCTGATAATTCCCCCAAAGACAAATGTGGGGGCGCAGTCCTGCCTCACACTTTACAGCTTCTCATTCCAAACAGGAGAAAGTCGTCAAAGCCTGAGCATGTCATGACATCCAGTCCTGCCTTTTCCGCCTGGGCTTCCGCTCCTGCCTCCCAGCTCCTGCCAGGTGACCTCCAACCCATGCTGTGATCTCTCAGACCTGCGACTCTATAGACGCTTCCCTCTGCCTCCATCCTGCCCAGGAGACTTATGTGTCAAGTTTCAGCCTCCGCACTCTTCCTCGGGAAAACTTGTCTCTGTATAAAATTCCACAAATACACTCATCATCTGCACGGTTCCCATTAACTCGTCGGTATCCACTCTGTCTCCAGCTACATTGGGAGGGCAGGACTTTGTTTTGTTATTCCGAGCAGTGTTTGTTTGGTTGGTTGGTTTTTGTTTTGTCTTCTCAGGGCCACATCCGTGACATGTGGAAGTTCCCGGGCTAGGGGGTCAAATCTTGGAGCTACACCACAGCCATAGCAACACCAGATATGAGCCACAACTGTGACCTATACCACAGCTCAGGGCAATGCCAGATCCTTAACCCAGTGAGCGAGGCCGGGGATCAAACCCATGTCCTCATGGATACTAGTCAGGTTCGTTACCACTGAGCTACGATAGGGACTCCACTAGCCGTTTTTATTTCTCTTACTAAGCAAATACTTACTGAACACCGTCAATGCACCAGCCTCTGAAAATACACCTACAAACAAGACAGGTGAGTTTTTACCCTCCCAGAGCTGGGCAGGGAAGTTCAGCATCACATAGCACAACTTAGTGTCACATCGACGGTAGAACAGGGCACCATGAGAGGCAGCAGCCCAGGTGGAGGGGCCTTCTTGGCCTAGTGATATTCACACAAGACCCCGGTAGGGAGTGCGGCTCCGCAGGAGAGGGTTTTGCGGGAAGGAGAAAAGAGGGAAAGATAAAGGGAAATGTTAGCAGAAAAGGAATCAGCATTTACAAACCAGCCAGGTAAGAGGAGTCTTGGTAAGTTCACAGAAAAAAAAAAGGTCCTTGGAGTTTAGAGTGCCCCAAGGCAAGGGTCAGGGGACATGGTGGGAGAGGTGCATGATGGTCAGCTCTCTGTGGGCCGTCTCGGTCATGTGATCGAGGCAGCATTTTATCCTAAGGGCAGTGATGGCTTTTCAGCAGGGCATCGTCTTTTATTAAATTTTGTAAGTTTTTATTTATTTATTTTTTGGCAGCCCCCCCCCCGCAGCATGTGGAAGTCCCAGGGCCAGGAATCGGACCCACACTACAAGCAGCAACCCGAGCCACAGCAATGACAACGCCAGATTCTTAATCAGCTGCTGCACCAGGGACCTTCCATCCAATTTTATTTTTCATAACAAAATAGCCTGAGTATCCGTGACAGGGGAGAGGGACAGAGGTGAGGTGGTGCTTGGTGAGTTATGTTGGTGACGGAGGTGAGAGAAGTAAGTGCAGCTGGGAGATGAAGAGGTGGAATGAGCAGTTCCCATGGCATAGTGGAGTCCTGGCATAGTGGAAACGAATTTGACTAGGAGCCATGAGGTTGCGGGTTCAATCCCTGGCCTCGCTCAGTGTGTTAAGGATCCTTCATTGCCATGAGCTGTGGTGTAAGTAGCAGGTGCAGCTTGGATCTGGCATTACTGTGGCTGTGACTGTGGCATAGGCCGGCAGCTCCGATTGGACCCCTAGCCTGGGAACCTCCACATGCTGTGGGTGCAGCTCTAAAAAGACCAAAAAAAAAAAGACAAAAAAAGAGGTGGAATGATCAGGACATGGTGACTGATTCAGTGTAAGTGTGGTGGCTTTGTAATGTGTCAGGCCAGCTAGGCTGAACTCCCTTTCCTAGAATTCTCTTTCCTGTATGTGTCCTGCTCTGTGAGCCACAAGAGATATTTGTATGGCAGAGCTGGAGGATGGGTGGTACTATATTGATTTAAAAGGAGGTGATTAGGGAGTTTCCCATCATGGCTCAGAGTTTAACAAACCTGGCTAGTATCCACAAGGACACAGATTCAATCCCTGGCTTCGCTCAGTGGGTTAAGGATCCAGCGTTGCTGTGAGCTGTGGTGTAGGTTGCGGACATGGCTTGGAGCCTGCATTGCTGTGGCTGTGGTGTTGGCCAGCAGCTGTGGCTCCAATTCGACCCCTGGCCTGGCAACCTCCATGTGCCATATGTGCCCCCCCCATAAAGAAATAAATAATAAATAAATAAAAATAAAAGGAGTCCATCAGACCGAGGCAGCTGTAATGCGTTCATGGCCTATGTCAGCAAACTAAAACCTAAGCCTATAAATGCCTCAAGGTTATGAAATCAAGATCCTAAGGGCAGCCAATCACACAGAGCCAACAAGGCCTTAAGCCACAAGCAACCAACTAATGTCCTTTCGTAGCTTTCACTACTTTCTCTAGAACATCTTTCCCTTGACTCCTCTTGGCAGAGTGTTCCCAAACACTGCCTGATTCAATGAATAAATGCTCTTTAATTTTCAGTATGCAGAGTTCCCATTGTGGCTCAGCAGTAACGGGCCCAGCTAGTAACCATGAGGACGGGGGTTTGGTCCCTGGCCCCGCTCAGTGGGTTAAGGGTCCTGCGTTGCTGTGACTGTGGTGTAGGCCAGCAGCTGCAGCTCTGATTTGACCCCTAGCCTGGGAACTTCCATATGCCACACTCATGGTCCTTAAAAAAATTTCAATATGCCTCACTTTATCTTTTATTGAGGTGAAACAACCACCATTTTGTAGCTCACACATGTTGTCCCTTACCTGCAGGCTTATCACCTCGTTGTGGGAGGCAGTGGCCCAGTCAGCAACTGCTCCATTCTGCCCTGGACCCCCGTCAGTGAATCCCACTCCTGGTCCCCCAGTGGGTGACGGCACCCTGGTCTGGGCAGATACCCTCACCATCAAGGTCAGAAGCAACAAAATCTGGCACGGGGTTCAGTTTGCCCTAAGGGACTCCAGCACATGCTTCCAAGTTCCTGGTTGCACCTATTCCTTCTTTGCATTCATCTTTCCTTCCTGCCTGTTCCAACATACAATGCAAAGATCATAGCCTTCAAGCTCCAACATAAGATGCAAAGAGAATAGCCTTTCAAGACTCATAACCGCTGTCTACATGGTGTGGAGTCAAACCCCTGTAAAAATCACTTCCTGGGAGTTCCCGTTGTGGCTCAGTGGTTAAAGAATCTGACTAGGAACTATGAGCTTGCAGGTTCAATCCCTGGCCTTGCTCAGTGGGTTAAGGATCTGGTGTTTCCATGAACTGTGGCATAGGTCACAGACGTGGCTCGGATATGGCGTTGCTATGGCCCTGGCATAGGCTGGCAGCAACAGCTTTGGAACCTTCATATGCCCCGGGAGCGGCCCAAGAAATGACAAAAAAGACAAAAAAAAAATCACTTCCTGTGTGTGGGGGTGTATGTCTATGTCTATCTACTTATTTCTGTCTATAGGTAAACGTGTGCATAATGTACAACTATCTTCCAGTGGTTCTTGTCTCTGCTTGAAGACTCCCTAATGAGAATCCAGGACAATTTCTAGGTTTCAGACTTGGGCAACTGGGTGGGTGACAATATTATTTACAGAAATAGGACCCCTGAGCAAAGAACACATCTGAGCAGACGCTGATTTCCATTTTGGAATTGTGGCGCAGCAGAAACAAATTTGACAGATAGCCAAGAGGATGAGGGTTCGACCCCTGGCCTCACTCAGTGGGTTAAGGATTTGGCATTGCCGTCTGCTGTGGTGTAGGTCACAAACTCAGCTCGAATCCTGCATTGCTGTGGCTGTGGCTTAGGCCAGCAGCTGCAGCTCTGATTCGACCCCTAGCCTAGGAACTTCCATATGAAGGAGGTGCAGCCATAAAAAAAAAAAAGACAAAAAAAATTCCATTTTGGACATAGTGCGTTTGTGGTACATGCAAGATATTCAGTTCCGCGAGTAACCAAATAGGGTGGGTCCAAGCTTGAGACTTAGGCAAAGAGCATCAAACAAACCCAGCTCCAATAACAATCTCAAAAATAAAAAGAACCCAACCGAAACCTCTCTAATAAATTTTTAAAATTCTGTGCAATAAACAAATAGAACTTAATCAACCATATAAGCTTTTGCACAGCAGAGGAAACCATAAACAAAATAAAAAGACAACCTATGGAATGGGAGAAAATAGTTGCAAATGATATGACCAACAAGGAATTAATTTCCAAAATATTCAAACAGCTCACACAGCTCAATATCAAAAAAGCAAAAAACCTAATCAAAAAATGGACAAGGAGTTCCCGTCGTGGCTCAGTGGTTAATGAATCCAACTAGTAACCATGAGGTTGGGGGTTCGATCCCTGGCCTCGATGAGTGGGTTAAGGATCTGGCATTGCCACGAGCTGTGGTGTAGGCTGCAGACATGGTTCGGATCCTGCGTTGCTGTGGCTACGGTGTAGCCTGGCAGCTACAGCTCCAATTAGACCCCTAGCCTGGGAACCTCCATATGCCACAGGTATGGCCCTAGAAAAAGACAAAAAAAAAAAAGGACAGAAGACCTAAATAGCCTTTTCTCCAAAGAAGACATATGGTTGGTCAGCAGGCACATGAAAAATGCTCAACCTCACTAATTATTAGAGAAAAATGCAAATCAAAACTACAGTGACTATCACCTCATTCTGGTCAAAATGGCCATTATCATTAAGTCTATGAATAACAAACGTTGGAGAGGGTGTGACGAAAAGGGAACCTTCCTACACTGCGTGGGAATATATGTTGGTGCAGCCACTGTGGAGAACAGTATGGAGCTTCCTTAAAAAACTAAAAATAGAGTTACCTTATGATCTGACAATCCCACTCCCAGGCATACATCTAGAGAGAACTCAAATTCAAAAAGATACATGCACCCTAATATTAATTGCAGCACTGTTTGCAATGGCCAAGACCTGGAAGCAAACTAAGGATCCACCGACAGATGAATAGATAGATGTGATATACAAACACAATGGAATAATACTCAGCCATGAAAAACAATAAAATCATGCCATCTGCAGCAACATGGATGGCTTTAGAGACTATCATACTAAGTAGAGGAAGATATCATATGATATCATTTATATGTGGAATCCTAAAAAATGATACAAAGAAACTTATGTACAGAATTTATGTATTTATATAGAAAACAAACATGCGTAGATAGACATAGAAAACAAATGTATGGTTACCAAAGGGGCAAGGGGAGAGAGATAAATTAGGAGTTTGGGATTAACAGATAGACATTACTATATATGAAATAGATGAACAACAAGGAAAGTCCTATTGTACAGCACATGGAACTATATTCAATATCTTGTGATAACCTATAATGGAAACGAATCTGAAAATATATATATATATAGTATGTTATAACTGAATCACTTTTCTATACACTGGAAACTAACACGACATTGTAAATCAACTATACTTCAATATAAGAAAAGAATTCTCTACAATGAAAATCTTAATTATTCACTTTTCTTCTTTAATCTGTAGTGGTCTTTCTAAAAGTTTGAATATTTAAGAAGCTAATTTCGTGCTTTAGATCACAATAACAGCACTTAGTGTGCTTGTTCATTGATAAACCAACTTTCTAACAGTTTTCATAACTTACACAGAAGTTTCCTTGCACCTACAAAAATTTTATCGACTTTGATGTTTCATAAAGATAACAGCCTCCTGTCTGGTCCCAATTAGGCGTTTTATCTTCTCATCTCATTCCTCCTCCCATGTCACCAGATTAAGAGACCACAAGAACCTGCTTTTACAAATGTCTTTTAAATTTCCCTCCCCAAGAGAGATGCTTATGATAATAAACAAATGGTGTAAGAAGAGAAGTGTGTGTCATAACTTCATTACACCCATTCACCAGTTTGTATTATGTGTGTCTGATGTCATATTTCTTTAAACATAATTGTGCCCTGAATTATTTCAGATCTCAGGTTTTCAGATTACAGTGCTCCTTTTTTCAAATGACAACAATCCTAGCAACCTATCCAAATGATTACTTCTTTCAAAATGTTACTTGTTATCTGTTATTTGTTATTTTAAGGGAACACCATACACTAGAGAGCCTATCCTATTACAAAAATGCTCTTGAGATTTCCTTTGCCGCTCTGAATAAATATTGCACGGTTCAGGAGGTCTCACTGTGGCTCAGCAGTAACGAACTCAACTAGTATCCATGAGGAGGTGGGTTCAATCCCTGGCATTGCTCAGTGGGTTAAGATTCTGGTGTTGCCGTGAGCTGTGGTGTAGGTTGCAGATGCAGCTCAGATGCCACATTGTTGTGGCTGTGGTGTAGGTCGGCAGCTGCAGCACCAATTTAACCCCTAGCCTGGGACCTTCCATATGCTTCGGGTGCAGCCCTAAAAAGAAAAAGAAAAAGAAAAAAACTACATGATTCGCATTTGTATATTTCCACTTTCAATATCAGAATTCCAGTATAAAAAGAAACCACCCAAAAACTACTTTAATAAGTTTGAAGTGTTCTGTACATTAAAAATTTTAAGCCTTAGGTTTTTTCCCATAATCTCTTGTATAGTGAAAATACTACACAATCTCAATACCCTTCGTAAGAGATACTTAGTTCCCTCTCACTGCTCTGCATAAGATAAGTCTGTATTCAGTTCTCATATTTTCCAGAAAGAAATACCCAGGAGTTAGGTGACGTGTGGTAACATAGTCAACAGCTATGCCAAAACTAGAATTTACAACTTTTAATTCTCAAGCCACTGTCTCCCCAGTTATGCTTCCCCAATAATAAATGTCAACTCTTTTACATATCTGAGCTATAAAATGAAATCTGCTGCAGAATTCTACTCACCATTTTAACCAGAAAATCAGAAAGCACAATCCAGGAGCACAAGAACATCAAAACTGTAGAAGATCTTTTGACAAACTGAAAACAGCTTAATTAAATCAACAGGGCAGGTAAGGCAATGCTGTTATTGAATAACAACCCTCAGCTGTTTCAAATAACCGTCTTAATAATCAATACCGTGTTGAGACTTACACCTAACATGTATTTTAAGGAATGTCTTGTTTTGAACAATCATTTTAAATCCTAGTAAACTGAAGAATTAATTAGCAAGCACGGAGGCTCAGCAAACTAATGCTGTAGTCTGTCCAGCCATCTGCTCGAGAGCACCCTTCTCTAATCTTGGCACTACTGAGGATGGGGGAGCACAGGACTCATGAGGCTTACGCTGGTAGACCGGTTGTTCCTCAGGACTTAACCATTCCATTCTCCACATACCCTTTCTTTTGGTCTTTTGTCTTTTTAGGGCCACACCCACAGCTTAGAGAGGTTCCCAGGCTAGAGGAGGAATCGGAGCTATACGCCACAGCAATGCCAGATCCGAGCCGCGTGTGCAACCTACACCACACCTCACGGCAACACCGGATCCTTAACCTGCTGAGTGAGGCCAGGGATTGAACCCGAGTCCTCATGAATACTTCAGGTTCATTAACCACTGAGCCAAGAAGGGAACGCCCCTCCACATACTCATGATGAAACAGTCTCAGGAATCCGCTCTAAAAATTTCTGCCTCCTTTTGCACTTAAAAATGACTTCTGGAGTTCCCGTTGTGGCGCAGTGGTTAACGAATCCGACTAGGAACCATGAGGTTGCGGGTTCGGTCCCTGCCCTTGCTCAGTGGGTTAACCATCCGGCGTTGCCGTGAGCTGTGGTGTAGGTTGCAGACGCGGCTCGGATCCCGCGTTGCTGTGGCTCTGGCGTAGGCCAGTGGCTACAGCTCCGATTCAACCCCTAGCCTGGGAATCTCCATATGCCGCGGGAGCGGCCCAAGAAATAGCAACAACAACAACAACAAAAGACAAAAGACAAAAATAAATAAAAAAGAATGACTTCTATGCCCAATGAGTCATGTCCCTTCCAAAATAGGTGCTGTGGGGAATTCCTGTTGTGGCTCAGTGGAAATGAATCCAACTAGTATTCATGAGGTTGCAGGTTCGATCCCTGGCCTCACTCAGTGGGTTAAGGATCCTGATTTGCCGTGAGCTGCAGCATAGGTAGCAGACGCAGCCTGGATCCCACCTTGCTGTGGCTGTGGTGTAGGCCAGCAGCTGTAGTTCTGATGCAACCCCTAGCCTTGGAACATCCATGTGCCACAAGTGCAGCCCTAAAAAGCAAGAAAAGAAAAAGAAAACAAAATAGGTGCCGTGGGAAGTTCTGGTTTTAGTCCAATAATTCTTCTACTCAGATCATTTTTTAAATTCCATTTTTGGAATTTTATTTTGCATATTCTCTCTCCAGCAGTGGGAAAGAAGGCTAATTTATTTAATATTGTTAGACACAGGATGTAAAGGTTTATGTAATTCTACATCAGTGGGACAAGGTCTGTTTTCCAGTTTGTAAACTCACTCAGGAGGCAATTCAAAAATGGAGTTTAGGAGTTCCTGTCGTGGCTCAGTGGTTAACGCATCCAACTAGGAACCATGAGGTTGCGGTTTGATCCCTGGCCTTGCTCAGTGGGTGAAGGATCCGGCATTGCCATCAGCTGTGGTGTAGGTCGAAGACTCTGCTTGGATCCTGCATTACTGTGGCTCTGGCGTAGGTTGGTAGCTACAGCTCCGATTAGACCCCTAGTCTGGGAACCTCCATATGCCGCAGGTGTGGCCCTAGAAAAGGCAAAAAACAAAACAAACAAACAAAAAAACACAAACAAAAAAAGGAGCTTAAAAAAAAACATGTTTAGTAAAAGGTTATATGATTTTAATAAGCATATAGCTTCTTATGGGGGCTGCTCACGTTTGGGAGTAAAGGATTGATAAGGCTTGTTCTTTTTTTTTTTTTTTTTTTTTCCTTAGTGTTGCACCCGTTTCATATGGAAGTTCCCAGGTTAGGGGTGGAGGGTGGAATCAGAGCTACAGCTTCTGGCCTACACCATAGCCACAGCAATGCCAGATCCTTTACCCACTGAGTGAGGCCAGGGATCGAACCCGTGTCCTCATGGATACTAGTCAGGTTTGTTACAGCTGAGTCACAATGGGAACTCCCGATAAGGCTTGTTTTTTAAAAAATTCTTATGACCTTAAATAAATCCAACATATTTACCAATTCCAATTGAAGTGGAAACATAGTCTTTTGTCTGCTCACCACCTCTTCCTTCCCTCGTCTGATGACAACATACTGCCTTTATTTGGGAATGAGACCCTCACTCATTTTCAGTCCATTTAGCTTCTGGGAGGACGGACCTCTCAGATTAGACCAATCAAGTACATTCCATCACTGTGGCTACAGTAACTGGTTCAGAGATGGGCCCTGAGATTCAATTTCAGGACTTTGACCAAAACTATTGGGAGCAAGAAACTTGCTTGGGGGGGGAGGGGGTCCAAGTCAAAAATACAAATCCGTAACTGTTATGAACCATTATATGGGGAGCCTTTCCTGAGGATGAAGTCAAGGCAGAGTAAGGCAGAACTCAAAGTTGGAAAAAGAATACTGATGACTCATTTGAATAGCTAGATCTAACTTTACCTGAAGCCAGGTTCCTGAACTTTTCATGAGCCATGAATTCTTTTTTTCTTTTTCAGGTATATCCACTTAAGTATGTTTCCCTATATAATGGGTTCAGTCAAGAGAAAAAAAAAAAGCCAGAAATATTACACCATATACATACATAAACAGGAGGCTTATGTTATGCCCCACTATCTTATCATTAAGTTTTAGTTTGACATCTTTAATCATGAATATTTCATTTTTCAATTGCATAGCTACCCAAAGTGTTTTTAATTTCTATTTTACAGTGCTAGAGATTCAGTGACAGGGGTAAGGAGGAAAGAGAGGTTAATCTTCAGACTCTTATCAGTGGCTCCTTAACTTTGGAATAGAATGATTTCAAATTAAGATATATCCAAAGTCGGAGTTCCCATCCTGGCGCAGTGGTTAACGAATCCGACTAGGAACCATGAGGTTGCGGGTTCGATCCCTGGCCTTGCTCAGTGGGTTAACGATCCGGCGTTGCCGTGAGCTGTGGTGTAGGTTGCAGACGCGGCTCAGATCCGCATTGCTGTGGCTCTGGCGTAGGCCGGCAGCTACAGCTCCCATTAGACCCCTAGCCTGGGAACCTCCATATGCTGCAGGAGCGGCCCAAGAAATGGCAAAAAAAAAGAAAAGAAAAAAAAGATATATCCAAAGTCAGCAACACTACCAAAAGAGACTTTGAGCCAGAAATCAACCTGATATCATTTACCTTCCCTATGAGTTACACGCCTTCCCTTTGCCAATCAACTTAGAAGCTCTTTGAATCTTTCTGACCTGGTATTTCTTGGGCTAGCATGAAGAACACTCCTGGTCTATCATAACTCTGCATAATCAACCCACCGCAGGCTGTTTTTCCTCTAAAAATCTGATCAATGCATCTGTTTCCCCAGGGGTAGAGAAAGAACAAACAGCAAGTCCTGATAAACCTTCTCTGGCATTGCTCATTTCCTCAAATGCTATACATGGCATACACTTATTAATTTAGTCCTCTGCTATTAATACGACATGAGGAAACACTACAAGCTCTAATTCCATCCAGATGCAAGCAGTATGCAACACCAGCAACCTCATCCCTGATGTTCTAGCGAAGTTACTAAGCACGCATCATGACTCATACAGTCTCAAGCGCTCCTCCCTGTGCTAAAATCTGAATCCAGGACACTTGGGGCAGGTTGCCTTTTGGAAACTGACTTTTCAGCGACTGTATAACTCTCATGGTGGCTCTGGAATACATTTTCTCTCCTTGCAGAGGATGGCAGTTAGCAATCAAAGAATTAGCTCAGGAGTTCAGTTCCACATCCTTGAGGTCCCTCGGAGGAAAATTACAACCTGCTCACTGCAAACATGGAGCACCATCAACACATTTGCCAACAAATCCTTTGCTGCTGCAGATTCCACAACACTACCCCTCCAGGTGGGAAGAGTCAGAAAAGAATTCTTCTCTCAGGCCTGATGCACAGCCAGGAGCCTGGGTCAGGCGGGGGTCTTTTGTGTCGAACCAGATTCTCAAGGTGCAATGTGGTAATGGGGATGATTTCCATCTGCTCCTTTTTTTTTTTTTTTTTTTGCAGGAAACCCAAGTTCCTGGTTCTCAGTTGCTCCGTAAAACCTGCCCCCTTGTCATTTCTCCCACTGTTCCCTTCGGCAGTGATATTCTAGAGAACACATGCTTCTGCGAGGCAATAGCCCTGGACAGCTTAAGCAAAATTTTCAATGAGAGGATTCTGGAATCTTTGGGATAGAAAGTTTAAGAAAAACCGATTTTTCACCATTGAAACGTCTTCTAGGAAGAACTTAACTACACCCCCACTCCACCTGTTCCAAGTAAGGCTATTTAAGAGAAATACCTGTTCAGAAGTCAAAGAAGCGTATAGGAAATGACTACATCTGTTTCAGAGTAACCACCGGCTATCAGAACAAGATTAGAGCTAGCAGAGGAAGACAGAAAATTGCCGGCCGTTTGAAAAAAGGCAGGGTTTTCCCAGAACCCCCCCCCCCTTTCCCTAGTAAGTCTATTTGGGGGAAGGTTAAATAAAAGATGGGCAAAGGTAAGAGTTTTTACTAAAAGAGTGATACTAGAAGTTCCCGCCAGCAGTGCCATGGGATCGGCGGCTTGGGAGCTCTGGGATGCAGGTTCGGTCCCCGGCCCATCACAGTAGATTGAGGATCTGGTGTTGCCACAGCTGAGGCTTAGATCACAACTGCGGCTAGGATCTGATCCCTGGCCCAGGAGCTCCATATGCCTCAGGGCTGCCAAAAAGAAAAAGTGATACTAAAAGACATTGATTCAAAATATTGTTAAGGAAAACACTGCTCAGTCAAAAAATTGCTATGGAGTTCCCACTGTGGTGCGACAGGATCCCGGGCGTCTTGGGAGCACTGGAGCACAGGTTCGATCCCCAGCCTGGCACCGGAGGCTGAGGAGATGTGTTGCTGCAGCTGCGGCTCAGATTTGATCCCTGGCCCAGGAACTCCTTATGCTGTGAGGCCACCAAAAAAGAAGAAAAAAAAAAAGTTGCTGCTGCTTCTTGAATTCATCTCAGATAAAGCTCTCAGTTTAAGAGCTTTGAAAGTAAACATATCTATCACACTAATAGTTGGTTTGAGTTTTCTTTTGTCATGTAATTTCCAAGTTTGAGGAAAATACTAATATTTATAGAGAGAATTCACACATTACACACATTGAAAATAGTCCTTTAGCTGCAATGTTCATATCAGCACATAGAGTGACTAATTTTTCAAATTAGTAAAGAAATATGAGTCAGTGAATGGGTCACCCTAATGAATGAAAATAAAATTTATGCTTCTCCCAGATGGACTGTATTTTATTTTTTAAATATTTATTAAGGCTTATTAGTTTCCTGCTAGATTTTGTTAATAGTTTTTTCCCATATGTGTTTCAACTCTTCAGTATGTTATAGTGTTTATACATGCACAATATTGAGTCAGACATGACATGGACCTTGACAGAGAGACAAGCAGTACAGTCTATCCTAATTCCATCAGAAGCAAGGCCGATCAGAACATTCTATTGCCACACTTGAGAACCATTTCAATATTTAACACCATCTTTAAGGCAGGAAAATCGTTCTGCATTGCTAATCTAATTACCACCTACTAACACTATAAAAATGGCAATGAAACCATTTACGTGTCTATTTTTTTTAGACCTTGTCAAATTTTACATGTAATTAGATTTCTGTAGCAGATCTTGCTCTATGTAAAATAAATAATCTTTTTATAGACCCACAGCCAGTATTTGCATATACGTAAGCTTTATTTATTTGGCAAACAGCCTTAAGCACCTACTATGTGTCTGGCACTATTCTAGGTACTGTGTTGACCAAAGATATATGGCACAGCCTCTGTGTTCAGGCAGGTGCATCCAATATGGAGGTGACCACGTAGACAGATGGGACACAGGAATATCACCACGCTTGCCGAAGGCATACGGAACAGGCCCCTGAGTGAACTGTGCACAAACTAGAAACTATAAGACTCTCATTTCAAAGAGCAAAGAGAAGAACAAGAGAAGCAATTGGGCTGATGATCAATGTCTTTAAAGTTGGGGGGAAAAAGCACCAAGACTCTTGTCACCAACCTATGGAAATTAATAGCAGGGCTGCACTTTTTTCTTGAAAAAATCAAGCTTCAAAAGGGAAGAGGCTAAGAATCTGCAGGGACCCTTTTCAGCAGCAAAGTGAAGTAGAGCCTGCGCGTATGTAACACGTGCTATGAAGGGGTCTCCAGGGACCTGATACCCAAGTTCAGGAGCTGGGTTGTGCAGAAGCCCAAGTATACTTCACACAAACCTAAGTGGATGCACAGGGCAGAATGATTAGGTCACTTGTTAATTACAGACGCCGAGTATTGCAGCACAGAAGGCTTGTAATGCCAACCTGGTTTAAGTTCTCAGAACCAGGAGTTCCCGTTGTGGCACAGGGGAAATGAATCCGACTAGTATCCATGAGGACGCAGGTTCGATGCCTGTCCTTGCTCAGTGGGCCGAGATCCAGCATTGTCATGGCTGTGGCGCAGGCCAACGGCTACAGCTCTAATTTGACCCCTAGCCTGGGAACTTCCATATGCCACAGGATATGGAAGTTCTAAAAAGAAAAAAAAAAAAAAAGCTTCAAGGGACATATGGAAAGGAAGGGATTGCGTTAAAGGGGAGAGGTACGGACCTCCTTGAGATCAAAGATGGATCACTTTGATTTGTAGATTCTACGCCACTGAAATGTGTCATGAAAATCGTTTCAGACTTGCCTTTCCAGAAGAGGTGAGCTTGGCTGGAGGAGTACGTGGGAGAAAGGGGATGTCGGAGGCAGACGGGGACTGGGTCCCCGCCACGTAGGGCCACGTGGAAGCACACGCGGAGGTGGCGGTGGAAGGGAGAGTGGGAGGGGTGAGCAGCGGGATGCGAGAGTGGAGGTAACAAATGTGGGCAGAGGAGGAAATGACAGCAGCGACTTCAACAGTGGGCTTAACAATCTGGCAGTAAACTGGGAGCTAACAAGGCCCACCTGGAGCGGTTAGTGACAAAAGAGACATTTGTGGCTCCCCGAGAAGACTTAATTGAGGAGAAAATAATATGATGTTTGGCTCACAGGAGACTCACGCTGCATCTTGGACCCAAATTCTTTTGGAATTTTGAAGTGGGCAAGAAATGACTGACATGTTTGTGCTTCTGGACTGAACACTTGTTTCTCTGGTGATATTACGGCACCCTTGCCAGCGTCCTCATTCTTTGCGCCGTGGTGATTTTGTCTTGCCTTTCATGTTTCTTAACATGGGATATTTTCTTACTACTATCCTCCTGATTAAAATTGTTTTATTTCATTCTTTCATTAACTTCTTGGCACAGATGTACTTTTTAATGCTACTCCTAGCTTTGTTCCTTTTGCCCTTTCCTTTTCCATCCTTTTCATGATAGTTCAGCTTTGCATAGTTACGCCTTTTGCTGGATACTTGTAAAACCTGTCTTCCATTTTTAGTCATAAAGGATTCATTCACCTTAGTGAGTCCAACTTTCGTTTTTTTTCAAAGCCTACAGTCCATCTGTTACCATCTCCTCTGATATTAAATTTTATTACCCTTTGTTGTTTCTTCCAACTTTTGGCAGAAGAGACTCTTCTCCAATAAGCCCACTTACTTCATATGACAAGAAATGTGTCAAGTTTTCATCAGCTTCAACGCAGACAAATCATTAAGCATGCCCCCAAATGTTTACACTTACCACTTGTTTATGGCACTGATCTAGTGTGTAGGGCAGGGGAGAAGAGATCTCAAACACAGGGAGTTCCCGTTGTGGCTCAGTGATAATGAACCTGACTATTCAGGTTTGATCCCTGGTCTTGCTCAGTGGGTTAAAGACCCGGCATTGCCATGAGCTGTGGTGTCGGTCACAGACACGGCTCGGATCTGGTGTGGCCGGCACCTGCAGCTCCGATTCGACCCCTAGACTGGGAATTTCCATATGCCGCAAGTGCAGCCCTAGAAAAGACAAAAAAAAGAGAAGAAGACAAATCACAAATATAAAAGGAGAGGCTTGGAAAGTGGAGTGCTGTGTTATCTACGGCACTATAATGAATTACCCCCAATTCAGCACACATTTGTTATCTCATAGTGTCTGTAGGTTAGGAATCTGACCCAGCATAGCTGGACCTTCTCCTCGGGGTCCCACCAGGTGGCAATCACAGTTCCAGCCAAGCTTCTTCCTTTCTGGAGCTCAGGCTCCTCCTCCAAGCTCAGGTGTTTGTTGGCAGAATTCCATTTTTTTGCAGCGATAGGCTGGAGGTCCTTTCTCTTGCTGGCCATCAGCAGGACTGCTTTGGTTCCTGGAGGCCGCGTATCGTTCCTTGCCATGCATCTGTCGCAAGCCCTCTCACATGACAGCTGACCTATGCCAGGGCAGCAGGAGAACCTCACTCCATTCTGCTGAGGCAGAGTCTAACCTAAGGGAATCACAAGAGCAACTTTCCCTATCCTCTTTGTGGTACAGCCCCCTTTTTTTTTGGCTGCACCCACAGCATGTGGGACGTTCCTGAATGAAGGGACCAAACCTGCACCACCGCATTGACCTGAGCCATTCCGGTGACAAAGCCAGATCCTTAACCCGCTGCAGCATGAGGGGACTCCATGTGACACATCACCTTTGCCGTGTCAATGAAGACTACTCCTTTCAGTAGGAACGTGCTGCTCCTCCCTCTCTGCTCTGGGGTCGAGTCAAGAGGAGGCCTGCAAGAGATATGGGGCATCCATGACCATCCAACGTCCTATGGACTGAATTCTTTATGTTGAAGCCCTCACCCCCAAATGTGACTGTGGTTGGAAATAGGGATGATGTCACAAGGGGGGCCCCTGATGTAACTAGCATCCTTTAAGGAAGGGACCACGGTCTCTCCCTCTCTCCCCGCCATGGTACTTCTCTAGTACCCGTCCACACTCATGAAAATTGATTCTATCTTTGGCCATAATGACAATAATGAAACCCAACCAAAAGATAACTGGATTTTTTAAGAAAAACAGGAAGTGGAGCTCCCGTCGTGGCGCAGTGGTTGGTTAACGAACCCGACTAGGAACCATGAGGTTGCGGGTTCGGTCCCTGCCCTTGCTCAGCGGGTTAACGATCCGGCGTTGCCATGAGCTGTGGTGTAGGTTGCAGACGCGGCTCGGATCCCGTGTTGCTGTGGCCCTGGCGTAGGCCGGTGGCTACAGCTCCGATTCGACCCCTAGCCTGGGAACTCCATATGCCGTGGGAGCGGCCCAAGAAATATCAAAAAGACAAAAAAAAAAAGAAAAGAAAAACAGGAAATCTTTTCCTCCTGAAAAAAAAAAATTCTACATGCCAGTAAAAAACACTTGAGTCAAAAGGGAAATACGGAGAGAAATTGTAAAATTTATTGTAAGTAATTATAATGATAGAAAGCTGTATCCAAACATGGGCGAGGACATAGTCATCAGTGGAAATCCTATAGCATGAAGTACCTACACCAATAAAAGATTTTAAAAAATAAATAAAAATCCAACTCAAAAAACACAGAAAGAGAAACCAAAAAAAGCAGAAAGAAGGAATTAATAATAATAGAAACACGGGAGTTCCTGCTGTGGCACTGTGGGTTAAGGATCTGGTGTTTGCCACAGTCACAGCTGCGGCTTGGATTTGATTCCTGGCCCGGGAATGTCCAAGGTTACAGGTGCAGCCAAATAAATAAACAAAAGCAGAAATTATTGTCAGAAAACAGAAAAACTGTAGAACTAATAAGTAAATCGAAAACCTGTTTTTGTAGTCAAATTCGAAACATAGACAAACTACTATGTATTAGTTATTGATAGGTGGGTAACAAATTATCCCGAAATTTAGCCTCCTATAACAATATTTATCATCTCAGGTTCAATGAGTCAGGCATGTAGATCAGAGGCTCTCCCAAGGCTATAATAAAGGTGTCAGCCTGAGCTGAGTCATCTCAAGTCTCTTCTGGGGAAGAGAAGCTCTCCAACTGCTTGCTTCGCCTTTGTAGCCCCTTGTTTCAGCTCCTGTGTTTTAGCTGACTTTGCTCCGCTAACTCAGATACTCACTTTTCTACTAATTCCTTGAACGAGTGAATTTTCTCTCATCCACCAATTTCCTATCTTCATTGCGCTTGTTGAGTTATATCTCTTTTATTTATTTAGTGCCATTTTAGTGGAGTTTTGAGAGGGAGAAGACAATATGCATTTAACCAGATGTAAACACTCCTGACATTTCTAATAACTTCTTCTCTCCCCTGGCCCCCGTGGCACACGGAGCTCCCAGGCCAGGGATCAGATCTGAAGGCTGCAAACTAAGCCGCCGCTGCGGCAAACTCCAGATCCTTAACCCACTGTGCCAGGCCAGGCATCGAACCCGCCTGTCCCAGAGCTCCCATGACACTCCCCATCCCATTGGGCCACAGCGGGAGCTCCTGGGATAACTTCTTAATCTCCTGATCACAAACTTTATGAGTAAAACGATTGTGTCTGTAACTCCAGGGCTTGCATATTGCCAGCCATAGAGCAGGCACAAGATATATGTGTGTTAAAGTAAAAAATGAGAAGCTGCAGAAGCAGCATAGGCTCAAAATAGGTATGAAAAAGGAATTAATAGATATGAAAATAGGTATGAAAAAGGAATCGAGAGTCTAAAAATGGCTGTCACCCTGGCTTTGCCCTGGAAACCCCAAGAGGGCACGCCAAAGTCAGTCTCTCTCTCCGAGTCAACGAAGGAGCTTTCTTGGGAGACCCGACAGTATCCTAGTGATATTTCCTGCCTTCAGTTCTTCTAGCCCTTTACATCATCCTCTTCAGTGCTTCTAGAGCTCTCTCTCTTGCTCTGGAACAAAACTCCACTTGCCCCTTCCCTGTTAAAATCCTGACTCTGGTAACCTTCAATATACAGTGCAATTCAAAAAAAAAAAAAATGTGTGGGAGTAGAGTGGACTTACAATGTTGTGTTAGTTTCAGGTATACAGAAAAGTGAATCAGTCATACATATAAACATAGCCGTTCTTTTTTCCCATATAGCTTATTATGGGAACTCTTGAGTCCATTTCCCTGAGCTATAGGGTAGGTTCTTGCTAATCATCTGTTGTATACAGTAGTGTGTATATATCATCGCCACCCTCCCAATTCCTCCCCCCACCACCGTGGTTTCACCTATGGTAACCGTAAGATTGGTTTGGAAATCTGTGAGTTTTTGGTTTGTTGTTGTTGTTTGTTTGTTTTTGATTTTTAGGGCCGCCCCCAAAGCATACGAAGGTTCCCAGGCCAGGGGTCAAATCAGAGCTATAGCCCCTGGCCTACACCACAGCCACGATGCCAGATCTGAGCCGCATCTGCGATCTACACCACAACTCACGGCAACACCAGATCCTCAACCCACTGAGTGAGGCCAGGAATGGAACCTGCGTCCTCATGGATGCTCGCTGGATTCGTTTCCACTGAGCCACCACAGGAACTCCTGTTTCTGCTTTATAAGCAAGTTCTTTGGTGTTATTTTTATTAGATTCCACCTATAAGTGATATCATAGGATACTTGTCTGTCTTTATCTGACTGGCTTCACTCAGAATGATTGTCTCTGGATCCATCCATGCTGCTGCAAATGGCATTATTTCAATTAAGGTCCAAATTTCTTAGCATGAAATGCTGTCTCAGCAATATGGTCCCTAACTACTCCTTAACCTTATATCTTACACTGTAAATTCTTCTCTTCATGACAGAGTGCTGCAGCCACTCAGAATTGCTCGTCATACCCCAACAATGCCAGCCCATTTTCTTTTGCTCTCCTAGTGAACCCCTAGTCATATTTTTAAACGGAGCCTAAGAACTTCCTTACGAAGCCTGTCCTTAATTCCCCCTGAAGCAAAACATATGACTTCTCGTATGGTCTGACCGTTCCATCCAGGATGCTTCTGTCATGTCAGCTAAAAACCTTTTGTATGTGTTTATGCTCATTTCTAGACCACAGGACGCTTCAGAGTAGGATATGTTAACTGTTTGTCTTTGGGTCTGTCTCCAGTGCTCCATGAGGGTCCTTTATGAAGAAAGAAGTTCATAAGGGTTTATTGACAGCATTGGGTATAATAATATTTTTATTTGATTTGATTTTGTTTTATATTTTATTTTAGTATTTTTATTTTATTTGATTTTATAATATATAAATGATATATTTATTTTATTTTATTTTGGTCTTTGGTTTTTTGGCCGTGGCGTGCAGCAGCTTGACATGGGATTCAGTTCCCAGACCAGGGACTGAACCCAGGCCACAGCAGGGAAGGCAGCAAGTCCGAACCATTAGACCATCAGGAAAGTCCCTAACGCTGTTTTTATAGGACAGTTTTCTATGCCTTTTTTGCTTGTGTTTCCTGAATTTGTTATTGCTGGATCTAATGCGTGTATATTAAAATCCGCTTAATATTAAGGCGGTAAAAGCAGTTTCTAAGCCCCCAAACAAGAAGTCAGGCAGTAGAGAGATTCTGCCATTAATGGCTACCATTTAGTAGAGAAAGAGGACAATCACATTGGTTATTTAACACCAACGATATTATTCTTGTTCCTAAACCCACATTGGCATAAGACTCTACAACAAAGGATCCAAACTCAATTTCCTATAGGAATAACAGGTAATGTACATGAGTGAATAACTGTGTCAAAATAGAGGAACTATGGCTCTTCTGAAGAGGACAGCTATTTGCTGACTCCCAGGGGTGAATGCCATTTGGAAACGATGACGCCTAACTAATAAAACAAGAGTTGGAATTCCCATTGTGGCCCAGCGGAAATGAATCTGACTAGCATCCATGAGGATGCAGGTTCGATCTCTGGCCTTGCTCAGTGGGTTGAGGATGCTCATTGACGTGAGCTATGGTGTAGGTCGCAGACACAGCTCGGATCTGGCATTGCTGTGGCTGTGGTGTAGGCCGATGGCTACAGCTCCAATTTGAGCCCTGGCCTAGGAACTTCCGTATGCCTCAGGTGTGGCCCTAAAAAGCAAAAAATGTAAAATAATAATAATAATAAAACAAGCATGGAGAAAATAAATACTAAAAATATCACAGGTAATTTTTTAAAAAAAGGAACTAACAGAGGACCAAAAAATAAATGAGACTAATAGTAAACGAACAGCCAGATGGTAATCTTAAATCCAACCATATGTGGATAATCATATAAAAGGAAAGTCAAACTAGCAATTACCAAAATTGTGGTCTTAAAAAATTATTGAGGACTCCAACAAACTTTTATTCATGTGGGAGAGGTGTATATGTATACATAAATATATATACCATGCAAAATTATGTCATGTTAGCTATTAAAAATGAGAAATGTTTAATATATTTGCACATTAATTCATTCAAAATAACATTTTATGACAAATAACTATATTTTCCAAAACAAAAATATCTAATGAGCAGAGTAACATACAATAGCTTACATAAGTAAGCTATTGAGTAATTCAATAGCTTCTTTTGCTTGAAGTATATGAGGAAAATCTGGCCTAACATAGATTTGTAGGTGGAAAAGTTATGTTCATATCTTTTTTCATAAAATTACAGATATTCATCTCTGATCCTACACCAAAACTTGACAAGTCGAGAGTTCGCTGGTGGCCTAGTGGTTAAGGATCTGGTATTGTCATTGCTGTGGCTTGGGTCACTGCTGTGGCACAGGCTCCATCACTGGCCCAGGAACTTCCACATGCTGTGGGTATAGCCAAAAAAAAAAAAAAAACAAAAAGCCCAAAAGCAAACAAACAAACAAAAAACCCAACAAAACTTGACAAGAAGTTGTTTAAAAGTTGTACTGTGGAAAATGAAGTCACATCAATGAACTTTTCATTGTCAAGTACATGAAAATCCATTTGTCTCTCTAGAACCTTGAATGGTTCTTTACCCACACAACATCATGCATTAATCATTTGGAACATATTGGTTCCAATGAGTTTTGCAAATGTTGGCACATTTCAACACACGATATCGAAAAAAATTACAATTATTCATATCATTACCAATCTCATCTGTTGGTAAACTGGTCAAGTTCACAGTGCTGAGCTTCCTGGAGTGACTGGATCACTACCTTTATTTGGGAGAGAATCATTGCCAAATATCAAAGTTTGAATTACCATGTTTTGTTAGCTGTTCTTTCAAGTAAAAACAATACTCCATTTAAAAAGTTGCTAGTTCAGCTTGCAACTCAGTGTCACAAGTGCTTTTATGCAGGGCTTTTACACACACACTTCAATATATAGGTGAAGTGCTTTATGTGTATTTCCAATTCACTAAGTAGAATATGTAAACAATATGTAGTTAATAAAATTGATACGTTTTACTCCTTGATAAAGGGGACTTTTTTGGTTTTTTTATTTTGTTTTGTTTTGTTCGTTGTTGTCTTTTTAGGGCCGCACCTGCAGCATGTGGAGGTTCCCGGGCTAGGGATCTAATCGGAGTTACAGATGCCAGCCTCCACCACAGTCACAGCAAGGCCAGATCCAAGCTGAATCTGCCACCCACACCATCACTCACGGCAATGCCAGATCCTTAAGCCACTGAGAAAAGCCAGGGACCAAACTTGCATCCTCATGGATACTAGTCGGGTTTGTTAACCACTCCTGGTTTCTGTGCTTTTTTTTGGCTGAACCTATGGCATATGGACATTCCCAGGCCAGGGGCTGAATCCAAGCTGCAGCTGTGACCTACACAGCAATGCTGCAGCAATACTGGACCCTTTCTTTCTTTCTTTTGTTTTAAATTGTCTTTTTGCCTTTTCTAGGGCCACTCCCGTGGCATATGGAGGTTCTCAAGCTAGGGGTGGAATCAGAGATGTAGCCACCCACCTACTCCACAGCCACAGCAACATGGGATCTGAGCTGTGTCTGTGACCTACACCACAGCTCACAGCAATGCCAGATCCTTAACCCAGTGAGCAAGGCCAGGGATCAAACCCTCAACCTCATCGTTCCTAATCAGATTCGTTAACCACTGAGCCACGACGGGAACTCCAATACTGGACCCTTTCTTAACCCACTGCACCACAGCAGGAATTCCTAAAGGAGATTCTTCAAGTGAAACATTTTTTTTTTTCTCCAAGCACATGTTCAATACTAATGACTATGGTACAGCTCAATGCCATCACCTTGATTCATGGTAAGGCAATTTTATCCATCGTGGCTTTTGCATAATCAATGCAATTGTCCCCACAATGAAAAAAAAATAGTAACCTAGAATTATTATGAAAATCATTGTAATCTCACAAATACACCCTGAAAGGGTCTTAGGTACTCGCATGGGTCCTGGAACTACACCTTAATGACCTTTGGTCTAAACTCTTTAGCTAAAAGTCAGAAGTTCTCAAAATAGGTAAAAAAGCAAGGCCAAACTATATGTAGTCTACACGAAACACACTTTAAGTATAAAAGCACAAATTGATAAGTAGAAAAATAATAAAAATATAACCCTTGAACACTGATGTTAAGACAGCTAGAGTGGCCATCTTAATATCAAATATATTTGATATATTGATATCAAAGTAGACATCATGAAAGGGCATATTACCATGAATAAAAAGGGACATTTGGAAGAAGACATTATAATTCTGGAATGTATATGCAAAGATGCTACCTGTAGACAGAGGAAAAAGTGTCAGAACCAAAAGAAAAATATGGGCAAATCCACAATTAAATTTTAAAATTTCAACACTCCTCTCACAGTTGATAGAACAAGTAGAGAGTTCTAGTTTCCAGTTTCACATGTAAGGGGCTTGAAAATCACCACTTCATTAAAAAAAACAAAAACAAAAACTGGGAGTTCCTGTTGTGGCTCACCGGAAATGAATCTGACTAGCATCCATGAGGACGCAGGTTCAATCCCTGGCTTTGCTCAGTGGGTTAAGGATCCGGCATTGCTTGTGAGCTGTGGTACAGGTCACAGATTTGGCTTGGATCCCATGTTGCTGTGGGTGTGGTGTGAGCCAGCAGCTACTGCTCCAATTCAACCTTTAGGCTGGGAACCTCCAAAGGCTGCTGGTGCGGCCCTAAAAAGACAAAAAAAAAAAAAAAACCCTGAATAGACTGAAAAATCAACAACTTTTCTTGGATCTGAGACAGAGGTGAAGACACACAGCAAACCACTGCACCCAAGCTTGGAGAGACCAGGGGGCGAATAGAGTCACAGTCTATTGGAGCAGAGATTCAGGAATAGAAACTGCCTCTGTAAAGACAGAGCAAGCCTGAAAACCAGACATGGCAGGGATCTTAAAATTATTCAATCAGGAATTTAAAACAACTATGATTAATATGTCAAGGGCTCTAATGGCTCAAGTAGACAGCATGCAAGAACAGATGGGCAATGTAAGCAGAGAGATGGAAATCCTAAAATGACCAGAAACGCTGGAGATAAACACTGTTAATAATAATGCTTTTGATTGGCTTATTGATAGATTAGACATGATTGAGGAAAGAATCTTTGATTTTGAGAATATATCAATGAAACAAGTAGAAAATCTGTAAGGATATAAAAGCATAAGCAACAACACTGACCTAACTGGCATTTATAAAATGCTATATCCAAAAATAGCAAAATATATGTATTTTCAAGTAAATAGATCAATATACTGAATCATAAAACAATTGTAAACACCTTTAAAAGGATTATAATCATAGAGGGCAGATCTTTACTCATAATGGATTTCAGTTACAAATCAATAACAAGATATGTTGAAAACCCCCAAAACACATGGAAATTAAACAATACACATCTAAAGAAACCATGGTCAAAAAGAAAACATAACAGGTTACACAATATTTTGATTGATAATGAAAGCATAGAATACCAAAATGTTTGTGACGCCGCTAAAGCAGGGCCTATAGGAATATTTAAATGCTTATTTTAGAAAAAGAACAGTCAATATCAATGACTTAAGCTTCCATCCTAAGAAACTATAGCATTTTGTATGATATACAAATATCAATAATGTATGATTGCGTTCCAATTGCTATAGTTTGGTCTGATTACTATAGTATGGCCACAGCAAAGGAAACCATTGCCGAAATGAAAAGACAACCTGCTGAATGGGAGAAAATATTTACAAATAAAAAATGTAAGAGGTTAGGAGTTCTCGTTGTGGCTTAGTGGGTTAAGTCACCAACTAGGACCAATGGGGATGTGGGTTCGATCCCTGGCCTCGCTCAGTGGGGTAAGGATCCAGAATTGCTGGAAGCTGCAGCTTAGGTCATCGATGCAGCTTGGATCTGGCTGTGGCTGCAGCTGTGGCTGTGGTACAGGCCGGCAGCTGCAGCTCTGATTCAACCCCTAGACTGGAAATTTCCACATACCACAGGTGTGGCCCTAAAAATAAAATAAATAAATAAATAAATAAGAGGTCAACATCCAACATATATAAATAGCTCATACAACTCAACATCAAGAAACAAACACCTGGGAGTTCCCTGGTGACCTAGTGGTTAAGGATTTAGCACTGTCACTGCTGTGGCTCAGGTTCAGTCCCTGGCCCAGGACCATATAGAGAATAAAATTTATGAAAAAGAACCATTTATAATTGTTTTGAAGATCATGAAACACTTAGGGATAAAATCACCAAATATGTGTAGTATTTGTACATTGAGACTAAAAATATTGTTGGGAAAATTATTTTTTTTCTTTTTATGACTGAACCTGTGGCATGTAAAAGTACCTGGGCTAGAGGCTGAATTGGAGCTACAGCTGCGAGTTCACACCACAGCCATGGTAACACCAGATCTGAGCCATGTCTGCAACCTACTCCACAGCTGGTGGCAATGCCAGATCCTTAACCCACTGAGCAAGACCAGGGATTTAATGCACATCTTCACAGACACTATGTTGGGTTCTTATCCTGCTAAGCCACAATGGGAACGCTAAGAAAAAAATTTTAAATACCTAAATCAGTGGTGAGATATGCTACGTTGGTGAACTGGTGAATTCAATATTTTTAAGATGTTAATTCTTCACAAATTGATCTAGAGGTTCAATGTAATTCACATCAAGACACCAAAAGTATTTTTTTTTCAGGAATTGACAAATGAACTCCGAAATTTTTATGAAAGAAATAACCTAGAATAAATAAAGCAATTATTTAAAAAAGAAAAAATGTTTGAGGACTTCAAACTACTTGATTTTGAAACTTACTATGAAAATGAAAATACTATAATCAACAGAGTATATTATTGGCATAATTATGGAATATTAATCAGTGGAATAGAATAGAGAATCCAGAAATATACATATATAGAGAGAGAGACACACACTTGATTTTGATGTTGAAAAGAATAGTGTTTTCAGCAGACAATACTGGAATAACTAGATATCAAGTATTAGAGAAAAGTGAGCCTCAACCCTTGCCTCAGGCGATACACAAAAATTTATCCCCAAATGGCTTATAGACCTAGTTGCAATTGGCAAAATTATAAAATGCTTAGAAGAAAACATAGAAGAAAATATTTGCAAAGATTTGTTAAATATGGCACACAAAAAAAGCATAAGCCAAATATTGATAAATTGGATTTTTTTTTAATAAAGAATTTCTGGGAATTCCTGTCATGGCTCAGTGGTAAGGAACCCCACTAGTATCCATGAGGACACAAGTTCAATCCTGGGCCTTGCTCAGTGGGTTAAGGATCCGTCGTTGCTATGAGCCGTGGAGTACTTCGCAGACGTGGCTTGGATCTGACGTTGCTGTGGCTGTGGTGTAGGTTGGCAGCTGCAGCTCTGATTCAACCCCTAGCCTGGGAACTTCCATATGCTGCAGGTGTGTCCTTAAAAATAAAGCAAAAAAAGAAGGAAAGAAAGAAATTCTGCTCTTGTAAAATATTACCATTAATAAAATAAAAAACAAGGACTTACCATATAGTACAGGGAACTGTATTCAATATCTTGTAATAATCTATAATGGAAAAAAGACTGAAAAAAGAATATATGTATAACTGAACCACTTTGCTGTATACCTCAAACTAACACACTGCTGTAAATCAACTATACTTCAATAAAAAAAAGAACAAAACAAACAAACATACAAATACCATTAAGAAAGTAAAAGGTGGGCCACCAACTGGGAGACAATGGTAGCATTTCATATATTTAACAAAAGATTTGTACCAGAATATGTAAACTTTACAATTTAATAACAAGACGACAAACATTCTAATAAAAACAGGCGAATAATTTAAGACATTTCACAAAAGACAATAAATGCATAGCCCACAAATACATAAGATATTCACCATCTTTAAACTAATGCCTCGATGAGATAATGCAAGTACTAGAATGGTGAAGATTAATATGACTAATGATATACGAAGTATTGGCGAGCACGTGAGGCAGCTGGCATTCTGACACCTTGCTGGTGGAAATGCAGCATGGTCCAGCCACTTTGGAAAAAAAGTTCGGAGTTTCTTATAGCGCTGAGCATACGATGCACGTGACGCTGCTATTGCATTCTTAGACATTTACCAGAAAGGAATGAAAACACATGTGCATCCAAAGATTTATACAGGAATGGACATAGCGGTTTTACTCATAACAGCCCAAAGCTGGAACAACTACAATGTCAATGACAGATGAGTGAACCAATCATGCTATAACCATACAATGGGTAATTGCCTGGCAGTATCATAGGATAAACAACTGACACACACAACATAGGTGACCCCAAGACAATACGGTGAGCAAAAGAAGCTGGGTGCAAAGAATACAGAATTATGATTCCATTGATGTGAAATTCTAGAAAAGGGCCAAACAAAGCAGTAATTACTGAACGTGGATAAATAGCTACCTGAAACTGCAGAAGTGTGGTAGGGACGCTGACCACCAAGAGACAGAGGGGACACCTGTGCAGTGACGGAAATGCTTTTTATTTTGACAGCGGTAGAGGAAACATAGGCCTCTAAATTTTTGCAAGTATCTTGAAATTGCACCCTTAAAATGGAAAACTGTATTTTAGGTAAATAACACCTGAATGAAGTTGATTTTAAGAAGGAAGCTGGAATCCAAATTTTAAAAATGTGACAGCTAACTAACATTTTTAGAAAAACACCTACATGAGATTAAAGTAACACACCTCTGACCCAGAATTCTGTTGTATGATTGCCAATCCCTGCCAAGTCTCTTTTGTCAACTATTGAGGTAAGTAGCACTGACTTTTGAACAACTGGGGGCTTCAGGGCACCCGCTTTGCTTGCAGTCAAAAATCCACATAAAACTTTATAGTTGGTCCTCCTTATCCATGATTGGACATCCCCATATTCAACCAGCCATAGATTTTACAGTACTGTAATCAGCATTTAGTGAAAAAAAAAAAAAAAACTACATTATAGTGGATCTGCCCAGTTGTTCAAGAGTCAATTGCATTATTACTATCTCTATTTTTTTTTTTCTTTTTAGGGCCACCCCCGTGGCATATGGAGCTTCCCAGGCTAGGGGTCTAATCAGAGCTACAGCTCCGGCCTACACCACAGCCACAGCCAATGCCAAATCTGAGCCGTGTCTGTGACCCACACCACAGCTCACGGCAACGCTGGATCCCCAACCTACTGAGTGAGGCCAGGGATCGAACCTGCAACCTCATGGTTCCTAGTCAGATTCGTTTCCACTGTACCACTGACGAGAACTCCTATCTCTATTTTGTATACGGCAAAACCGAAGGCTTATAACATATTTGGCCCCTTTCACATAGCTGGTACATAGTAAAGCTAGGACTCAACCCCAAATTCCAAGTCTTAAACCCTTTGTCCATTCGACTCTCTTGTACATTTATTTGCTGGCTTTTCTAGAAAATGTACTAATAATCTTAAGCCTCTTCTTCCTTAATGCTCTGAAGAAATTAATGAGCAAGTGACCTCAAACTACATTTATTTTCTTTTTTCCTTTTGTTTGATAGGAATAGCCTTCAGATGACATGTAGTATCAACATTCTTCTCTTGAGTTCTTTGTGTTTATTGAATTGGTAATGGTTCCTTGTATTTAAGTCTCTCCTTGATCCAAGTTTCTGTCTTTAGGAATTTCTTTTTCTTTCTTTTTTTTTTTGTCTTTTTGCTATTTCTTGGGCCGCTCTCACGGCATATGGAGGTTCCCAGGCTAGGGGTCGAATCAGAGCTGTAGCTGCCAGCCTATGCCAGAGCCACAGCAATGCAGGATCCGAGCTGCGTTTGTGACCCTCACCACAGCTCACGGCAACGCCGGATGGTTAACCCACTGAGCAAGGGCAGGGACCGAACCCGCAACCTCATGGTTCCTAGTCGGATTCGTTAACCACTGCGCCACAACGGGAACTCCCTGTCTTTAGGAATTTCTTAGTGATTTCTCTCATTTTGTACTTCCAGGATTAGTCTTTTACCCTTTTATATCACATACTATTAACAAGTGTAACATGGAAGCCAAGGTTCTAACCTCCATGATCTAATTAAAGGATGAAGAAGTATCAAATGTTATAGTTAATTAATATTTTATCTTCAGAAAAAAAAAACACTCCTGCATTGGAAGGTGGGTCTCTGGAAAAGGAGTTCCTTATCAAATGGCAAAATCCAAAATGATATTCATTAATAAGACAAATATAACAATGTATCTGTAAATTGTTATGCTCATAAATATGCATACACATATGTGCTGCAGAGTTTTGGTACTGAAAACAAACTTGGAACTTAAAAAAATTTATACTGAAGTTCTGAATATATTTCTAAGCAGGAAGTATTAATCAACCTACAAAAAGTAAAAATGATCTTGCTACAAAATATAAATGCAATAACAGAAATTCCACCTTCTGGTGCAGGTGGGTTTCCGTAAGTGGAAAGTCTTTGGCAGCAAAGTCTAGCATACATATATCTTTATGACCCAGCATTTCCATACCTAGGTGTCTACTTAAATGAAATGCATATGTATATGTACCAAACCACACAGAAGAATGTTCATAGAAGCACTATTGATAACAGCCCCAAACTGAAAACAACCTAAGTGTTCATCAACAATGGAATGTAAGGAGTTCCCATGGTGGCTCAGTGGTAATGAACCTGACTAGTATCCATGAGGAGGCAGGTTTGATCCCTGGCCTCGTTCAGTGGGTTAAGGATCCAGAGTTGTCATGGGCTGTGGTGTAGGTCACAAACGCAGCTCAGACTCCACGTTGCTGTGGCGATGGAGTAGGCTGGCAGCTGTTACTCGGATTCGACTCCTAGCCTGGGAACTTCCATATATGGTGGGTATGGCCCTAAAAAGACAAAAAAAGAAATGGACTTTATTTTTCAATGTGACATACTCATGCAATGGAATATACTACACCTCAATAACCATGTACAAAATACTGCTGTGGGCAACAACACGTGAATCTCACAAGCATACTATTGAGAGAAATAAGCCAGATCCAAAAAAAAATGCATAGACTATGTTCCACGTATATGAACTAAAAAAACAAGCAAAACGAATTTATAATATTAGGAATTAGGATAGCAGTGACCTTTGGGGAGAGAGGTAGGGTGATGACTCAGAGGAGGTTGAAGGGGGCGTCTGGGAGTGCTGGTAGTGTTGTGTATCTTGACCTAGTTGGATCTGCTGGAACAGCACATTCAAGACATGGAGTTTTCTGCATGTATATGACACTGCATAGAAAAGTTCATTTTAAAAGATGAAGGTTTGGAGTTCCCGTCGTGGTGCAGTGGATAACGAATCCGACTAGGAACCATGAGGTTGCGGGTTCGGTCCCTGCCCTTGCTCAGTGGGTTAACGATCCGGCGTTGCCGTGAGCTGTGGTGTAGGTTGCAGACGCGGCTCGGATCCCGCGTTGCTGTGGCTCTGGCGTAGGCCGGCGGCTACAGCTCTGATTCAACCCCTAGCCTGGGAACCTCCATATGCCGCGGGAGCGGCCCAAGAAATAGCAACAACAACAACAAAAGACAAAAATAAAAATAAAAGATGAAGGCTTGAAAAAGACACCTTCAGACACATCAAAATGGAGAGGACATTACCAGCAGGGAGGTCCTCACTAAGGAAAATGTTAAGGCAGGGTCCAGAGACTAATGTCAGTCTTCGGGCGTTGGCTACTAATCCACAGAAGAGAAATCCAGGAACGAGGAGGAGGCATTCAGAGAGGGTACAGCAATTTGACAGAGGACTTTTATGTCGATCGAATCTAAGAATAAACACGTGGGGCTTGTACCGCGATGTCTTTGTTTTCTTCATTTAATTGTTCCACTGAATTTAATTTGTTATTGTACTTAAATAAAATTAGTCTGCGATGATTAAAAGGAAAAAAAAAAAGTCCTTCACTACAAACAGGTTAAGAAGCACTGTGTTAAAGGATGTACTTTTGAAAGCAGGACGATTCAAGATGAATAAAAGATCGGAGAGAAACAAAGATGGTTAATACTTGGATAAATTAAGAAAATCCCTGTTTCTATAAACATTAATAATAATGCCTCATAGGGATTTTTTCAAAAGATGTTTAATTAAGATGCACAATCGCAAAAATACATTAATTTTTTAAGTGTGGAGGGAATTGAGTTCAAGCTATTTTTCTTTTCTTTTTTTTTTTTTTTTTCGGTTCCCCTCATCACTCCAGGAGGGTAAAAGTATTGAGGAAACTTAGATATTGATACGTTAATTTTGCATATTGTAATTTCTAAAGTCATTACTAAAATAATAAACAAAAAGTAATTGTCAACGTTCCCGTCATGGTACAGTGAAAACAAATCCAACTAGGAACCATGAGGTTGCTGGTTCGATCCCTGGCCTCGCTCAGTGGGTTGGGGATCCACCATTGCCATGAGCTGTGCGGTAGGTCGCAAAGGCGGCTCGAATCTGGCGTTGCTGTGGCTCTGGCTCAGGACTGCAGCTGTAGCTCCGATTGGACTCCTAGCCTGGGAACCTCCATGTGCCCAGGGTGCGGCACTAAAAAGACAAAAAGACAAAAAAAAAAGTAATTGTCAAATCAGTAGAACACCAAAAAAAAAAAAAAAAGATAAAATGTAATCAGTCGAAAGGAAAGTAAGAAAGGGGTTAGGCAAAGGAGCTTGCACACATATTGCTAGCATGAGTGGGCATAAATTTAAAATCAGGTTTATTGGGGAACTTTGAAGGCACAGAGCAGCCCCATTTCTCATCATAGCATAGACTCAAGCGGGAGGAGCAGAGCTCCAGAGGACCTGTCCTATGTGATTCTCTATGTTTATGAGGGTCTTGAAAGGAGCAGGGAACATCAATTGAACCCTGCAATGGTGAGAAGTTCATGGTTAAGACCACGGACTTATTGAGGGGGAGTCTCTGGATCTCATCTGCATTATATCCCTCTGTTGAGCTAAGCTCTGAGTGAGCATCTTAAGAAGCTACGGAAAGTAGGCAGAGTAAAGAGAAACCTTCAAATCAGAGAGTAGTCTTTTTGGAAATCCAAGTTTGTGGATTGTGATACAAAATGTAAATGAATTAACTGCTAAAAGACAAGTTATCAGATTTCATTTTTTTAAAACCCATACAATGCATAACTATACAGAAAGGTTGAAAGAAATGTTTAAAGAAAAAGGATGAAAAAAATTATATAACTACTAGCCAAAAGTAGCTGGTATAGCTCTATACACACACATACATATAGTATGTATGTGTATGTATTTATACAGTATACACATATATGCATATACGTATATGCACATAGGTATATAAGTGTATAGAGAAAGAGCAAGGACAGAAAATAGACATTATGGTAAAAAGCATTATTAGAGATAAAGAGGGTCTCTTCATAATAATAAACACTTCAACAGGAAGGTACAGTAGTTCTAAATTTGTGTGTTTCCAATAGCATAGCCTTAAAAAATATCATCAGAAATTGACAAAACTTCAAGAAAAATTGATGCATCCACATCATAATGGGAAATGATAATATACCTCTTTCAGTAATTGATAGATTATGGAGACAAATCAGCTAAGATATAAAAAGCTAGAACACTAAACAAGTCTCAATAACTTTTAAAGGATTGAAATAATACAAAGCATGTTCCCATATTTTGGGGGAATTAAGAACTATAATCCTAATAAAAAATCAGAATGCTAATAAAAATTATTTTGAACTAAAAGGTAATGAAAAGATCACATCTCAAACAAATGTGACCCTGCTAAAGAAGTCTTTAGAGAAAAGTGTATAACTTTATACACACAATTGAAAAAGAAGAAAGGCTGAAGATGAATGAGCTCATCATCTAGCTCAAGAAGTTAGAAAAAGAACCACACAACGAAACCCCAAAACATTAGAAGATAGAAAATAAGAAAGATATCAGCAACTAATGAATTTTAAACATTGGTAAAATTGACAAACCTCTGGTGGGAATCAACCAGGAGAGAAAGAGAGAGAACAAGCCAATATCAGGAATGAAAACGAGGACATTACCGTTTCTTCAGACATGAAAAAGAAAACAAGGAGATACTATATTTAAAAACTTCATGTCATTAAATTAGAAAGTTTAGATGAAAAAGATAAACTCCTTAAAAAAAATCATGATATATTCACACAGCAGTAAAAACGAAAAATACGGCTGCTCCCAACAATATGGGTGAATTTTAAATACATAATGCTGAGAACAAGGAGATAGTTAAACAAAAACTTCTTTATGAACTGACAACTTGGAGGAAACACTGTAATGAAAGCCAATCCAAAAGATGAGGTAGTAGTTAGTCTTGAGGGAGGAGGCTATGGTTGGGGAAGCACATACTGGATTCAAGGTTGCTGCTTAGGTTCTCTTTTTTGGACCTGGATAGTAGTCATACAACTGTTTGCTTTAAAATCTAAACCTATGTACAGACTGACATAACATCTATGCCAATCTATACATAGGTTTTATGTACTTTGTGCAAAAATATTATATCTCACAATTTTAAAAGTGAAGATAAAGAATGAATACACGGCTAGAAAGAAAGTCCTAGCCACGTACACTCTTCATTTTGCACCTCTATTAGTTCAATCTCCCTCTCTCTGTCTCTCTCATGCAAATATAATATGGTATTCACTCCAACAAATGCATTCTTTTCTAAGTGAAGCAGTTGAGCTGATTTTGGTCTCCACTTGGAATTAGAATATTGATTGCTATAATAAGGTAGCATAGATCCTATACATATAAATATCTCAGCAATCCTTTTTATTTTATGAAGACAAGAGAATCAAATGTTAATTTAAGCAGATATGTAAATATTTCTTTTTTTGATGTTTTTAACTGAAATTTTATTTTTTTTATTTTAATGATTTTTATAAATTGCAAACTTTAGAGGTTTGATGTTAAATTCCAACTTCTCTTCACTAAGGACCTGGTGAAAACGCTTAGCCAATAAGGCTAAAATAAGTTTCTCTTTTAGTCCCGTTCATATAACTCTTCTGTCTTTGTCAAGGTTCTGCTGATGCTCTGACATCTCACACGCGTGTGGGATCACACTGCCCCGTTCCTTTCTTATATCTGCGTCTATATCACGATTTGTGGGAAGTGCTTGCTATTTCTGTAACTGGTCAAAGTTCGCTGATTTTAAACATCTTTTTGGCAGGAGAAGGTAGCGTCTAAATGAAAGTTTAAGTAAAGAAAATGCTTTTCCATTGCATATAAATGTGGTCCCCTTGACATCGTGGCTCATTGTTCTCCATCCCTGCTGGGTGTCCTATTTAACCTTTTTTTTTTTTCAATCTCTTGTTGTCTTCCTTTTTGTTTTTAAAATTTTATAAACCTGACATATAACGCTGTGTAAATTTAAGGCGTACAACGTGTTACTCTGATGCATTTATATGCTGTAATAGGATTGCCCTTGTAGCGGTATTTATGACACTGTGTAATTATAGTACAATATTGTTGTCTCTATTCATGACCGTGTGCTTTAGAGCTCCAGGGTTTATTTGCCAGTTTGTACCCTTAAATAATATCTATCTTATCTCTCCACCCCTGATCCTCTCATAATCAACACTTTACTCTGTTTTTTACAAGTTTAACTTAGCCGCTATGCTGCAGGCTTCACCATAGCACAATTTGACCACTTGAGGTTTGTTTTTTTGTCTGTGTTAGTCAGTTATTAAGCATCAGTTGAATTGGACAAAGGCATCAGGTCACTCAAAAGAAAATTAAGAGAGAAAAATCTAAGTTGATCTAAAAAGAAGCTTTCAATTTAATGACACTGTATTGTCCAGACATGTCTTCAATCGACTCGAAGTCTGAATTAAAGTCTACATTGAAGGATGGGCCTCTATTTTGTGGCAGAGAGTGAGTTTCTTTTCCCCCAAAGTCAGTCCATTAATCATGTAATTGGCAAATGGATATGAAAAAATACTCTGGAGCCAGCATTAATGAAAACCTTGATGAGCATAGAAACAAAGAAAAAGAAAGTGAAGAACAAAGGTCAGGTCCCGATCTGAAAACTAACGTTTTGGGAAAGAGCTGAGGTTGTTGGGGGTGATACCCTCTAAGCAATCACCGGGCAGTCAGGAGAGTGCTCTGAGGGCATGTCTTGGCAATTTTGAAAGTAATTCTAGCATTTGTGATGGAGTCAAGATACTTCATGAGAAGCAGACTTACCTCCTGTTCTGTTTCCCACGGCTTGGGCTATTCATTTAAGAATAATTGGCAATAGGAAAATTATTATTTAATTTTTACTGACTTACAGTGATTTTGGGCTGCTACGCAGCTTGTCCATTTTAAACAACGACGTCTTCCTCTTTCTGAAGTTACGTTATCATCTGAAAATGCATTGGTTGAAGTGGGAGAAGTACTCAGATGTAACCAGATTCAAACACTGAATAGATGAATTGACAAATGAGGACACTGTTACCACTTTAATCCCCATATGGGCCAATTAGTTTCACACAGAGAAGAACTCCGTTCCAAAACCACAGATTGCACCATTAACCCCAGTCAGCCGTCTCCAAATTGTGTGTCATTGATCACAAGAGGCCCAGGTATGAGTGTCGATAGCTCAGAGCAAACCCATCGTCATCGCTGAGAGCGGAGCCATTCTGTCATCTCACAGCATTCTTCACCCCTTCCTGGCAAGGAATATTCTAGGAGTGTGGAGAAGTTGAAGGCCTCTCTGTCCCCCCATTTCCCGCACTCCATAATCTTATTACAAAAGGTGAAAAATTACGATTGCATAGCTTCCGTTTTTGTAGGAAATCTTGATGCGGTGGAGGAGATTGGCGCTAGCCTTACTGATGAGCAATACAATTGGCAAGCAACAACTAATGTATGGATTCACTTCATCAAAACTTAATGGTACCTCAGAAACCCTAACATTGACTCGAACGGATGAGAAAAGGAAATATATGCCTTCTAGCTCTTGAAACCTCATTACTTCCAGGGAGTTTATGGAATAACAAAAATGGAGATCAGAGGTAGAATCACATTGAATATGAAGTCGTAAAATCTGACACCTGAAACCCTCAGTCCGTCTAAAATGGAAAGGTTTCTTCATCTTGCTCATTCCCAAAACAGACCAAAATCTTACACAGCGGAATTGCTTGGAAAAAGCTTCCGAACCACCCTTAACTTGGCGCTAGGCCTGAAAAATTATCTCAGAGGGTAATTGGGGGTAAAATGAGGCCAAATTAAAGTAATTTAAAAATAGGCCTTAATAAAAATAGTGTCCTCCTCACCATCACTTCTGCAAACCTATGTTAGATGTTTCCATATGTGGATCCATCTAACATACTTATCTTTTAGTAATAAAACGTCATTAAGTTAATGGTAAAACTGGTTTTAGGAAAAAACGGATGCCGTTCTTCTTTGTAACAGAGCCAACGCTCTTTGGTTCTTTATGACTCTTTTGAATTACGCCAAAAATTTGGAGAATAAAGAACAATGATTTAAATCTAATGACTGGGGGCCCGGGTAGATTCAATTGACTCCTTCTCTTATTAGGAACTGCTTTGCACATAGGACTGGAGTTCATGGACATTTTCTAAAAGTTGGAACCACTTTTTTTTTTTTTAAATCTTATATTCCACATCATGTTTGTTTTTAACGTTTCTTGCCATTTTTGCCACCCAAACACTAAAAAAACTTTCTTTACCACTTCCAAAATTTCAGAGAGTAAAGTAACTCCCCTCTCTCCTTGTGAATTTGAATTCCAATTGAAAAATAGATGCAAAAGGCAGGCATCGGCCAAGAAAAGAGCAGGTTTACATTTCTATCAGTTGAGTTGGAGAATGTGCATTTAGGCCTGCAGACAAGTGAGCTTGCCAATACTTCACCCCAGAACCAGAAAAAACCACCCCTGCGGAAAACCATGCCTGCACAAAACCACACCTGCAAAGGGCTCTTACGGCATGGGGGGGAGCAGACTTGTCCCCCAATCAGAGGGACCCAAGAGTAGGCTAAGTGCCTGCAGGAAGTTTTGGGGAAATACCTGTGGGGAAGTGAAGGAAGTAGGATTGGGTAGAGAATAAAGTGCAGCATCATCACAACAAACACTTCAGCTGATCCTGCGCATGAACGCGTGCGCGTGCATGTGCGCGTGCATGTGTGCGTGCGTGTGTGTGGTGGTGTGTTAGGAGAGTGATAGAGGAGTCTGGGGGTATGGCTGATCCTATAGGCTTATCCTGAACTGAGGCAAGGAGGTAGACCTTGCATCCCAGATGGTACAATCCTTGGGCGGAGGGTATATTCTGGGGTAAAGCTGCTCTCTCAGTAGAGGGCAATTCCTGGAAAGGGGACATTAAGAAGTGTCAGTGACCAGCATTCTGAGCAGCTGGAGAATGTCTGCTTCAGTCCTCAGAGGAGGGTTGTAGATCTGGGCATAATGCCCTGACAATGTCGAAGGAACTCCATCAAATGCATGACATATACCACCTTCTGTTCAAGGCACTAAAATGCGAGTTATGATTCAGTTTTCGTCCTCCATGCATCCTACAAGTATTGCCACTTGGCCCTTCCTCCTTCATGCCGTGGAGCACTGATGCTGTCAAATTTCTCCCACCTGTCTACAGAACTCTTTCTATCTATGCAAATCCTTTTCAAGTTCACTATTATCTTGGAAAAGTACCCACCTTCCACTCAAGGTGTATCGCTTTGTCTTTATTCACCTCCTTGATCCTTTAGAATCATTCCTTGGTAAATAATCCCACTTTCGCTTCATCTTCAGTCTCTTTCCCTCAACCAGCTCTTTTTCCTTTCTGCATTTATATTCTCTCAGTTCTCTTGTTCTTTAAAAAAAAAAAAAAAAAAAGTCTTCCTGGATCCCCTTCTGGCTATCATTCCTCTTCTCTTGTCAAACTTTTTGAAAGAACAAAGTGATCGGGTGGAAAGAACACTGGCTTCAGTGTAAAATAGGCCTGGGTGTCTGACTTTATTCTTTGCTAGCCTGGAAAAATTCCTCAATCTCTCTGAATCTATTTCTTCACTTGAAATGTGGAAGTGGCAATTCCTATTTAAATAAAGTTGTAATGAAGGGCAAGTGTCATAGAAGAGATATTGTGGGCATGGACTTATTTTCCCACATTGAACAAATTGAAGTGTTTTTTTACATAAATTTTATTGGAGTGTAGTTGACTTACAAAGTTGTGTTACTTTCAGGTGGACGACAAATCAGTTGTACATATACATATATCCATTCCTTTTCAGATTCTTTTCCCATATGGGTTATTAATACAGTATTGAATAGTTTACCCTGTGCTGTACAGTAGGTCCTTGTTACCTATTTTATATCTGGTAGTGGGTGTATGTCAGTCTCAACCCCCTATTTTAACACACTCCCCCACATTTCCCCTTTGGTAATCATAAATTTGGTTTTGAAATCTTTGAGTCTGTTTCTCTTTTGTAAATTTTTTTTTCTTTGTCAATCTTTATAGGGTAGAGAGTGCCCTATTAATTTTTTTTTACTTTTTTCTTCTTTATTTTTATTTTTAGCATAAGAGTTTTATGGGCATTTTAACAAACCTTATAAAGATAATATTAAAACACTGAGTTTAAAAAGCAACCATCATTTTTGAGACTTCCACTGTTCGATTAATTAGCTATAGAGATGTAACTTTTTAAAATTGAAGATTATTTTATAATGTAAATGCTGCCATTTTCCTAAGTGCTAATTTTAAAAATTTTTTAAAGTGTTTTTTCTTTTTTCTTTTCAAGTAAGTTCCTTTATATCATTTATATTAGATTCTACATATTAGTGATCTCATGTGGTATTTGTCTTTCTTGGTCTGACTTACTTCACTTCATATGATCCCCTCTGGGTCCATCCATGTTGCTGCAAATGGCATTATTTCATTCCTTTTTTTTTTTTTTCTAGAACTGAAGTTTACTGAGTCTCCGTCTAGTTAGCTGGTTAGAATCCTCCCTTCTGCCAGGGGTTGTGAAGAAGTTCTGGAGGGAAGGCAGTAGGAGAATGGCTTACATGGTGTGAGTGCAGGAGAAGAGAACGGGCTATTGATCTTGCGTGCACACGCTAGCATCTTCTGAGCTATCGGTCATTGCCCCTTGCTGCTGAGCTGTCCCTTAGTCCCTTCAGTATCATTTGCTGATGTGCCGGAACTGCAAAGCTAATCCTGCATCACAGCTGACCATGGGGCTCTCAGATATCTGCCTAAACCTGAGAAATGCTGGTCACATAGGAATTGTTGTGTTGCTGCCCAAGTCACACGGGGCCCCGGGAAGCTCTGTGGGGGCTGAATACCTACATTAAACCACAGGGACAAGTCAACCTCTAGTCTGCCCCTTCATGAAGGCTCTCACAAGGAAAGAGATACAACTTCCCTCTTTTTTTCTTTTCTTTTCTTTTTTTTTTTTTGAATCCTAAAAGCTGTCAGGTTATGTACTCATTTTCCCACTTGAGCTGGTCCCAGAGTGCAGGGTATAAAGCCAGCTTTTCCCCAGAAACCCTTCCGTCTGCTCCTGAACTCTCCTCCTCCTGTTGGCCTGAGGAGCTGTCCAGAGGTGCTGGTACAGAGTGAGAGAAGCCTCAGTTCTTGGCATCGCATATCCTCCCAAGTCTGCTGTTTTAAGCCTTGGAGTCACTTCCATTTCCCCCACTAAGGGCTAGACTTTGGAAACTACAAAGCCAGGGAAGGACTCCTTTCCACAGCCGTTTGCTCTGTCGGCTCTGTCCTGCGGCAATGCTCTTCTTACTCTCTAAATGGCAAGGAAGAACTAGGGAAGTCAGAAACCAGAAAACAAAGGTTACTATTTCAAAAGCATCCTGTCACACTTAAGCAAAGCGCCAGGACAGAACCCAGCTCCTAGTAGGTTTCAATAAATATTAGTTCCTACTCCCATCACTCCATACCCAGCTCCCTCAATTGGCCATTTTCCCTTTAACTCAGTTGAGTGAAACTTTCAACTCCATTACACCATGAAATTGCTTCCATAAAATCAACCGGTGACTCCCCAGTTGTAAAATTCAGTAGAGACATAATCAGATTGTCTCTTTTATTTGACCTCCTCTGCAGCATTTCCACTGGCAAATACATATCCCCCTTTTTGTTCTTTTTTTTTTTTTTCTGCTTTTTAGGGCCACACCTGCGGCATATGGAAGTTCCCAGGCTAGGGGTTGAATTGGAGCTACAGTTGCCGACCTATACCACAGCCACAGCAATGCAGGATCAGAGCCAAGTCTGCAACCTACACCACAGCTCATGGCAATGCCTGATCCCTGGCTCCACTGAGTGAGGCAGGGCCTGAACCTGCCTCCTCATGGATACCAGTCAGATTTGTTCCCGCTGCACCACAACGAGAACTCTGATCCCCTATTTTGGAAACTCTCTCTACCTTGGCTTTTATATCTTCTGCTCCTCTCCTTAGCCACTTGGCTATTTTCCCCCTCATTTCCTGCTGCCCTCAAGTATTAGCGTTTCTCAAGGTTTAGTTCTTATGTCACACGGCTGCCTGGTGCCATTTACCCCATGCTCTAATGCAGACCTAGACTTTCAGACCAAGGCCTTTAGTCAGCCCTCCGTATTTTCATATCCTCAAATGCCTCTGATATTAAATCAGTTCATTTCTGTAGAGTGTGTGACACAGTGCTTGGCACAGAGCAAGCCCTCCATCATGTTAGCTGCTGTGTTTACTACTATATACGTATACCTGAAAGTCTCACAGGTGAACGCCAATTTTAACATTTAAAAAACGGCTTATTTTCTCCTTTTTCCATCATAACTTTGCCTTCTGACAACCCTCCCCCCCAAAGCAATAACAACCATAGTGTGCGCGCGCACACACACACACACACACACACACACACACACACCACTCTTCCCAGGGCTAGGAGGGCAGAAGTGTAGACTTCAACTTTCAATCCTCTTCTCTTCACTACTCCTCTGCTCGCCCTCTAATCACTCTGCCCCAATGACTTGACATCATAAATTTTGTGGAGATTCTCCCTTCTTCTTCCTCTCCAATGTGCTTACGTAAATATAGACTCAATTTTTTTTCTCATGCTTATTCTTCAAGCCCAGCTGCAATGCCTTCATGTCACCAAAACCTTCCCAGCACCCATTTCCTTTTTCCTGGAGTCCCTGATGTAATTTTTCTGGCTTTTTTCTGTGTGTGTGTGTGTTTTTGTTTTTTTTTCCACTGCCCGGTATGTCTCCTCCTGCCTGGTCAAGTTTTGACCTCATTTTAAGGCTCAGCTAAAGTGTCATTAACCTCTCTATAAGTTGGCCTGACTTAATCCCTCTCATCCCACTGTTAATTGTTCCACACTGTGGGTATGTTCTCTTATCCCTTTATATATCTTTCTATTATTTATTGTAAGTTATGCATTTATTTGTATTATAGTTGCTTACTTCTGGTGGTCTCCCAATAGATAGAAGATCCTGAAGATGGGTAATGGGTTGTACTTATGTCTTTCTCTAGACCTTTGTATAGAGAATCAACAAGTGTTTAGGGAATTAAGTTAAAATGTGAACTGTATGTAAATTAAGTTAAAATGTAAACTGTAGTTTACATCTAAGATGTAAACTATTTCAGCAGGGAAGACAATAGGACAAGGCAAATATGCCAATAGGTTTTATGAAACCCTGACCGGGAGTTTCAGAAAAAGAGGTTATTATAATAACCCATCACTAAGGAGAAAGTACAGGAAGAGTAACACAAGTTGGGGACTTTGCCTTTTTCTTCATTCTTTTTAAGTTTTCCCTTATGAATCATCTAAAGAAGCTTTTGCTCATCAGTAAGATTTGTAGATGTCGTGTAATTCGGATGTCATATAAACTCAGGTATTTAGAAGCAGGCATCTATAAGGAGGTAACTTTTTAGAAGAGGAGACCTTCTGTAGGCAAGCGTGACATGTGTTTAGTAAGCTGTTATTCTCTGACTTGTACATTCAAGGCTCACAATCCCACTTTGCATGGAACTAGATAAAGGTTGAGTTGAAGCTAGACACCCAAGCCCAATCATTTTCTGAATCTTTTATACTTTGATGTAGAACAAAAGAAGGCAAATCATCTTTGGTCATCACAGACATTAAAGGAAAATCAAGGCAATCTTATGTTGTTAAAAAAAAAATCCACCTGATTTGATGCCAGTATCCAAGGGTTTCTGTGGCTCAATGTAACCTTAGCCGAAGTGACCAGCTCTCAGTACAAATTGTGCTTCCATATTTTTATTTATAATAAAAAATATTATATAATATATTTTTATATATTTACATATAGTAGGCTCTTTAGAGATTAAATTTCATAGTGTTCAAATGTAGGCTTTTTAAGAAAAAACTGAGAAATGAACCAAGGGTAAGAGTCTAAATACTTAATATAATTAATGTGGGTAACAATGTATGAAACAGGCAATTCGTTGTCACATATTTGTCAAACAGAAATACAAACAAATACAGAGAAGATACTATTTTAATTACGTTTGTGCCTTGAACACCTGTTAACCTCAATTTTTTTTCGGTAATAGCTGATAATTTTTTTAATACATGTGAGCGCACATCTAAATAAGAAGCTGAAAATACTTATACCATAGAGAGAATATGCTTTTTGAATAGGAATTTAAAATTGAAATTTCAAGTGAGAGCCCCAAATACAAAAAGTGTGAAATTTCAAGTTAGGTAACTATTATAAAGGAAATAATCCCAAACCTGTTTTATGACTCAAATGCTCTCTTTCACTTTAAGAATGTAAAGTAGCTGGGGCAGAGGAGACTTGCGCAGGGCTTTTCGTGGGGAAAGTTGAGCTCGCCATCTCTGTGGGGCGGGGATGGAAGATGTCTCTTTGGCTTATGCCAGGGGGCTTCCAAGGGCTTCTGTGGCATCATGTGGACAGCCTGGGATGTGTTTATTTCCTGCAATGAAGGGATTCTGTGGGACCTTGGAAACAGGTTGCCCAACTGCTTCTGTGGCAGAACCGAGGGAGAGAATGGTCTTCCAGGCAAAGGATGTGTGAGTATTTCACAAGGGCCAGAGAAAGTTCCCTGGGAGAGAATGAGCTGGCTGGAGCCATCCCGCCTAGGAGAACTTCTGCCAGAGGGTGAGAGGACTCCAATAGGGAAGCTACAACGGGACTGAAGAAACAGAAGCTGAGGATCAGGAGAAGGCAGCTAAAAGAAAAGGTGCATTACTCATGTCATCTAGGGGTTGCAGTCAGAGAAGCTCAGAAGCAACTCTCCAAAGAGCCTACCGACAGCTAGGCTTAAACACATGCTAGCAGCTTCCTGCGTGGCTGACCTATGGATGTGTGCCTGTACACAGGGACCCGCGCTTGGTTTAATGCTTCCAGGATATATATACATATATTTCTTGTCTTTTTAAGCCTGACCCCGCAGCACACGGAATTTCCCAGGCTAGGGGTTGTATCTGAGCTGCAACTGCCTGCCTACACCACAGCCACAGCAATGCCATATCCGAGCTGAGTCTGAAACCTACACCTTGCCTCATGGCAATGCCACATCCTTAACCCACTAAGTGAAGCCAGGGATCAAACCCACATCCTCATGGTTACTAGTTGGCTTCGTTACCGCTGAACCACAGTGGGAACTCCCCAGGATAGATGTTTGAATTTGTTGTACTAGCCAGTGTTAAAAAATATGTTCACATTTATGATAAAGGAATTTTACCTTGCTGACCACTCAGTTTTGGATATGTTTTGGATACTAGCTAATATTTCATCTCATTTAATTCTCATAATAAGCTATTGAACTGTTAACTCTAAGCAATTGTCACTGTCATTTCACAAAGGAGGAAATTAAGGCTTAGAAAAGTTAAGAAACTTGCCTGAGACCTAAATTCTTCAGAGAGAGGATTTGAATGCAGATCTCCAAGTCTCCAAAGTGTGTTCACAATCTTTCTGATAAGCCTTCCCCAGAAGAAAGTACTGTATAAACTGTACGTAGGACACTGATTTGTCCTTTCATTCATTTATTCAACAAACACTTATTTTTTAAGATATTTTTATTACAGTTGATTTACAATGTTCTGTCCATTTCTGCTGTACAGCCAAGTGACCCAGTCATAACACATATACACATTTTTTTTCCACATTGTCCTGTTCCATCACAAGTGACTGAATGTAGCTCCCTGTGCTATGTAGCAGGATCTCATTGCTTATCCTCTCCAAATGCAATAGTTCTCATCTACTAAAACCAAACTTCCAGTCCACCCCACTCCCTCCTCCTCCCCCTTGGCCACCACAAGTCTGTTCTCCATGACCATGAGAACAAACACTTATTTTGTGCGTACTTTGTGTCATGTTCTATTGCAGACACTGGAGACAAGATGCCCGTGCTATTCAGGTAGTGAGGCAGTAACTTAATTTTTGTCACCTGATGCCCTGAAATTCTAATTGTGCCTTCTAGTTTAAGTTACTCCCAAGAAATGGTGGAAGTACTAAGAAACAGATCTCAGTAATTTATTCATTGGTAGTCGAGAAGAGAGAATATTTTTCTTAAGATGCATACATTACTACTACTGAGAGATGTCAGCCTTAAGAATTTCTGGATTAATAAAGAATGAAGGCTTTCCTCCAAAATTTAGGAGGGCTATTCTTGTGGATCAACATGCTCCTGCTACCAGCAGGATTGGAATGTGATGACAATGAGGAGGAGGAGAAATCTGGCACACACACTGTATATACAGTATATCATTCACATGCACACTGCATACATATCCAAGCACAACTGGAAAATTCTCCCAAATTCAGGATGGCACAGTCTGAAAGAACAATGCTACTTAAGGAATACTAGTTCTATAATAATTCTATAACAAAAAGTGATGTGTTTTATTACAGAAAGTAATGAAACTACTATAGTAGAATAAAACACAGAAGAAATAAAAGTTCACAATTTTTCAAATACATGAAGGCCAGAATATATAATCCTCTGTAGTTTATACCACATTTACTTTTAGGGGTTAATCTAGTTAGGATTTAATACAATCTTATGAGACTTGAAGAACTATTTTGAGGAAGGATGGCTCATAAGACAAATTTGGTTCTCGCAAATATGTTGATGTTAAAACTGGAAACGAATGACAATTGCGACTTTTAAGAGATAACTAGTAAATCAGATGATCACAACTCTCAGAATTAAATATTTAAAGGGGTTCTGAGACAGCCTTTTTAGCGCTGTTGTCCTAGGGACTATTTTCTTAAAAATAAAAAGTGGGTTGGGTTATTATAGAATAAAAATCTGACCCATTTTTGCTATTCCCAAGAAATCTGTAATGGAACCATTTTACCAATAGGGACTGTGAGAGGTCTCATAATTATGGCAATAAATTATATATATTTTATACACAGATAAACTGAGAATAAGGATACAGTCTATATTAATGAGCTCATGACATGCTGGGAAATAGAGAAAAAGAAGAAGAGCAGTAATTGAGGACTTTTTCTCTCCGGTGGATTGTCTCTCTTAAAATGGCTAATTTTGTTCTAAAACGGTCAGAAAAGCGTTTCCCTTATTAATGGAGAAAATTGACTTAAAAGGCCCTTTACTTCTCATAGGTTTCGTAGTCCTGTCCACAATCCCAATAGATGTGCATTTCGCAAAAGCTGTGGACATAGATGTATAAATACAACTCCCTATGTAAATACCAGGGATATAGTGTAAAAGGAATGACTACCAACCCAAAGTTGTCAGAACATGAAAAGCGGAGTAGGAGGTGCGCATCAGGAGAAACTGTTCTACAGAAAGAAGCCGAAAGCACTAACAAGAATCTTACATTGGGAGAAATAACAGATAAATCCACAAGGTGAAAACCACGTGGCGAAATAGTTTTTCCCCCCCCAGTGTTCCGTCAGAAAAAAATAAACGTCTTTTATAACTTTATGGAGCATGATGGATAGTAAAAAATATGACTATTTTGCAGAAAGTAGCCTCTCCATTGCAAAGATTCCCAGGAGCTAAGAACTTCCAAAGAAAAATGGCATCTTCTTCGTAGTGAATGCAATACATCATGGCTTCCCCGAAGTCAATGAAAACTAGTATCTCTAAAAAGTGTGAAATTTTAAGATTGAATTGCGATTCTACCGCAAGCTTTACACAGTGTGGTCGTGGCTGCTTACAGGAAGCGCCGAAATGGCTCTTCCGAGAGGGGTTCTTGAACTGGACGGTAAGACCTCCCGGGAGTCAGGAGCCGAGTTAGGCTTCGGATTGACCCCCGAGGTGCAGACGGGTGGGGTCTGTGGCCTCCCGGCTCCCAGCTTTCGGGGGCGCGTCCGCACAGGGCACCGCCCACCTTGGGGGCCTCAGGTCCAGGCCCGTCACCCTCCCCGCCCGACCGCCCCCGAGCCGCGGCGGGCGGGCAAAGCCTGGGGCCCGGCTGAGCGCGGAGGAGGGCAGCGAGCCTCCGCGCCCGGGCCTCGGGTGCTCGCCGCACGCCACGAGGGCGCGGGGGAAACCCACTACTTCCCGCCCAGGAACGACGCCCAGCTCCTGGCTCCGGCTGGGGGGTGTTCTCGCGAGAGGAGAGGGGGCGCGGGCCGCCGCGGGCTCGGGGGCGCGGGGAAGCCCGCGGACGTGGGCCTGTGGGGAGGGGGCAGAAGCGGCGGGCCGGCCGGGGACGCGGGGAAACCGCTCCCGCCAGTCGCGGAGCGCCAGCCCCTGACGTCAGGAGTTTTCCTCAAAGTCAACAACAAGCCCCGCGGCGGCGGCGGCGGCGGTAGCGGCGGCCACAAGAGCCGATCGGCGGCGGCCCCGTGGGGGAGGAGGGGGCGGGGAGGCGGCGGCGGGCCCCCCAGCGGGGCGCGGCCCGAGAGGAGGCCGCAGACCCCCCGAGCTGCTCCCGGCCGCCGGGGCCCTGATCCTCCGCCCGCCGCCGCCGCCGCCTCGCCTCGCCGGCGCGACCCGGCCCCCGCCCGAGCGGAGTTTTCTGGTGATGAATTGAATTTGTAGCCGAGATCCGATTCCCACGTAGAGTCTCCGCCCCCTCCCCCCGCCGCCTCCCTCCTCCCGCCCCGCCGCCGCCGCCGCCGCCGCCGCCTCCCGCTCCAGCTCCGCGGCCCGGCCCGGCCGGCTCCCTCCCTCCCTCCCCTGCAGCCCGCCGCCTGCCCTCCCGCCGGCCGCACCGGGCTCCAGGGGGGCCAGAGGCTCTGCGGGGTGGGGGGAGGACAGGAGGGGAGGAGGAGGGAGGGGGACCCCCCGAGTCGCCCCCTCTCCTCCCCCCGCCCCCCGGCTCCATCCTCCGCCGCCGCCCGAGCAGCTGCGGGGCCGCCGCCGCCGCCTTTGCAGGTAACAGCCACCGCCCCCCCACTCTCGCCCCCTCCCAGCCGCGCCCGCACTCCCTCCGGGCCCCCCTCGGGCGGGGGCGGCGGTCGGTGAACGAGGTGGGGGCGTCCAGCCTGTCACTGCGCCGGGGGCGTGGGCGGGGGCTGGGTCGCCGGGGGCTGGGGTGCGGATGCGGGTGGGGAGGCCGGGGATGCCCGGCGCGGCCGGACCGCACCCCTCACTTTGCGGGGGTAGCCGGGGAGGGTGTTCCCGGCCTAGCGGTGCGCTCCGGGTCTGGGCCGCCCTGGCCCGGCGCCTCCGGTCTCTGCGCCACTCTCGCTCCCTCCCCTCACCCTCCCCGCCGGCCGGCGGCGTGAGGAGGGGGCCCGCTCGGCCTGGGGTGGCGGCGGGGTTATGTAACGCGGGGAGCGCCGGTGTTAGGGCGCTTGGGTGGGGGAGGGGGCTGTCTGCGCGTGGGTGGGGGAAGGCGAGGATGCGCCGGCTCCCCGGGGGTCTTGTTCTCCCACCCCCACCCCCTCGCCGCCGGCGCACAGGAAGAGACGGCACTGGTGGGGTGGGGGTGTGTGGGAGGTGGGGAACGTGCTTGTCTGTGTTTTTAATAGTAGTGGGGTTTTGATCCGCTCGGGAGTTGTGTGCTAAGAATAGAAATGTGCGGAAGATGCTGGCTTTGGCGGATCCAGTGATGCTGTCGCTGCTGGCGGCGGCGGCGGCGGCGGCTCTGGCTGCAAGTAAACAAACCAGCCTCTTCCTCGTCCACCTCCTCCTCCTGCGCATCGGTCTGCATCAGCCATGATGCTGGGGGGGCCCTTCCAAGCCTAAAGTTGAAGCAGAGCTGGTTGATGTGTTCGCCCTGACTCGTAGGTGGGGTCACCCCTTGTTTGGGATTTCCCGGGAATCTACAGTTAGGCTAGATTGAATCTGGTGAGGGCCAGGTTCTCAATACCGGTATTTACTGTTTATCTTCTGAAAGCAGAGGAAATACTTACCCATAAGTCAAGGCTGGGATACTCACATTTCTTCCGTCCAAATAATGTTATGAAACTAAAACCAACACATTTTACCCGTGTGGTAATTGGTTGGAAGCCCAGTAGTTTGTAGTTGATAACGTTTCCAAATAAGAAATTCAACAGTAAAATCTACATATCTGTATTAAATTCCTAGTATTAATAAAATCTTCAGGCATTCTTAGTTCATCTTGAAACTAAAGAATGTGAAATAATGACTTTTTGTAGTTAATACGTTGGCAACTGCCGCAAGTCATCAGTGTAGATACATGTTCCATCTTTGGTAAATCATGGTCATATTCTATCTTTTCGTGGACTATAGGTTATTAGATAACCATTGGGTTTTGCTTTTGGTGGCGACTCATTAAATTAGGTTATACATTGTTAGAAAATACTTGAAAAAGCGAAAAGGAGCCCATGAAGATGGTTTAGGAAGTTTTGTCTTCTGCACTTGCCATCGCAAAATAGATATAAATGGTATATTCTAGGAGATAGTTGTCCAAAACGTGAAAACATCCTTTATTGAAATATCTACTTATTAGTATTACTAGTTTTCCAAGGTGAGGGAATGCACTCTTATTTGCAAAGTATATGTCAGCACTGTGGATGCTTTTTCTTTTGCTAATGCATAATCTTGACTTTGAAAGTTTACCAAAAAGACTGTGTTTGAAGACCTGCTTTTTGTTTTCCACACTAGGGTTTACCTCCATATCTTTGATTGGCCTGAGCTTTTAATTTTAAAGTGAGGGAACTGCATATATCGCAGGAATGAGACAACATTGGAAGTTAGGTGAATGTAGAGTTTTAGTTTTATGTTTCTACTGAGTATTTGCAGCACGTAATGTTTTCTTATAGTGTTTAAAAAAATATCTTGTCCAAAGTAATTCTGCCAAAAAGTTTATGAAACGTATTTGTATTCATTTTGTCTCCCACTCTTACTTAGCCTTTCTGTGATGATTACTTTAGTGAATTGTTTTCCAATTTAATGTTAATGTTTACCTTGGTTCTTAGTTTAAGTTGTGTATGTCAGGCTATTTAAGAGTTCTGCTTTGGCTGTTTTTGTTTGTGTAATTTTAATGGCTGTAAAAAATTTTAAATCAGATTTCATTCATTCAACAAATACTGGAGTATGAACTGTGTGGTAGGAGATGATTTGGTTAAAAACCTTTTGTATTTACATTTCATCCAAAAGATCACTACCATTAGAAAGTGAATTTGTTTTCAGAATCACTGCAAATCTAAACATGTTTTGGTTAAACTTACGGGACAAATGTACTTAGCATAGAGTCATATACAAAGTAAGGATTTAAGATTTTTTTAAACTCCAGCTTGCTATCTGAGGATAAGAGAAGTTTGCTTTCTTACAAAAATGTAATGGAAATTTCCAACTATTTAGGTTTTTTCAAAAATAGGAGCTGGTTTTACAGATTTTTTTTTTTTTGGAAGTTTAAGATGTACTTAAACTTTGCATATTTTTATGAAAAAATATCTACTCTTTCTTTTGTTATACTTTTTAGTACTAGAATTCACCCTTGGGAAGATAAGGGAATTATTGTCAATGACGTGTTAATTGGATTTTTAGCATGATTTGATAGGATCTAGTTTTTATAGTGTGATTAAGTTTTAAGCACTAAAAAATATTTAATTTAGAACCATTTAGATTTGAATAACATAAGATGCAGGGCAGAAAAAGAAACCATTTCATTTTGACCAAATCAGCCTCATAATTTGACATTTTTATTTTCCTTAAGTTAATGTAAATTAATGCACATGACTAATTTTTGGTTAATAATTATTTAAAATTTCTCTTTTTAACTGCAAGTTTCAGAGTGTGTGTCAGGATTCTAAATCTTGGTTTCCTATAGCATGTGCTTTTCTCTAGTCACCTAAATCATCTGAATCATCTGATGTTAAATGTTTTATCGTGGTCATTTACTATGATAGAGCGGAGATTCAATTTAGAGTTAATGCTAGCCAGTGCCTGATGAGCACTTGGAAGTGCCAGGCACTGCTATATGTGCTTAGCATGTGTAAACTTATTTAATCTTCACAGCAACTTTTGAAAGTGATTGTCACAGGAGGAAATACTTTTTTCTGGCATTTTAAGCATCCATTTCATTTTAACTCTCCTAATTTTGAAACGCTTTTTCTTTTAGGGTTTTTCCTAACCTGTTTGTACTTTAGAGTTCGCATTACCAGTACTAAATTTTAATCATGTTGTACAATAAATTTCACAGAAATCAAAATAATATGGTAAAAAAAGATACATTGACTGATCCATAACTTTTTCTTGGTTTCAAAGGCCGAATTAGATGCCTCATTTGTTTGCACGTTTTATTGTAGCACCATAGTCTTTCAACATATAAGATGTAAACACATTTCCTTTGCCAGGAAATCTTCAAATAGTAATCGATAGGTAAATTAGTATATACTTCTTGATGTGTAGACTTGCTTTTTTGGTCCTTTTTCTTTTCAATACTCTTTATATTTATTTGTCACCAATTACAAATATTTCACATTTTAAAACTACTTTGCTAATATTCAAAGGGAAAATTTTTAAAAATTTGCTTTTTCACCAGAAGAAATCACTAGAAGATTTTCAAATGAGACTTTTCTTCTTATTAATTGAAAAAGCCTCTGACTATATTTGGGAGTTAGAGGATGGGAAGGGGAGGAAGATGGTACTTTGCCAGTATCGGAATTTCGTCCAAATTTTGTCTGAGTGGAATTGATGTTTGAATGTTTTATCTTCCCAACTATATATTAACCTTTAGCAGACAGGGACTGTGTATAATTAGGATACTGTCACCTAGGATGCCATCTATAGTGAAAGAGATAACTCAGTAGCTTTGAACTTGAAGAACCATAGATAAGAGCTATTCAGAGTTCATCTAATGCTACAGTTTTAGTTTTATGGCTAAGTAGACAGGCACCGGGAATTAAAGGATCTTAAACAGCATCACACTGGGTGGGGAGAGTTGGGAGCAGGGACCCAAGTTTCCTGTCCTGTCCTGTCCTCTTTCTGATGTGCCATTGTGATGAAGTTTTGGTATAGGGTTCCATACCTACTGTTCCACTGTCAGTATAATTAGGAGTAAAATCTGTCAAGTGAATTATTGGTATTTAATGGACCATATGCCAGTGGAATTTTGTGTGTATGTGTGGATTCTTTTTGTGTTATAATTGTTCAGTGGTCGAGGTGAGCCAGTGGTGTAGGTGAGCCAGAGGAATGCAATAAGCATTTTCATAGTTGTTTTAAATTAGAGTATTAAATATATCACTCAACAGGAGTTGCTTTCTTTATTTGATTAATAGTGGGTGCGTTGGTTGAAATGGCTCTCACATGCCCTAAGCAGGAGTAGGGAAGAGGGGGGAAGTGCTTTAGGTTTTGTGTAGATATTTCAAAGTTTATAAAGTTCATTTTAAGAATTGGCTGTTTAGGATAACTGATATTTTGTGTGAAAGTTAGAAATCTTGTCTATGCTTATTGAGGTATTTTCCCATAGTGTGAAAGAGTGAAGATATCTATAGAAAGAATTTTAAGAAAATCCAAAGTGTGTTGGGAAGAGAGGAAAGGTATTCCAAAATATAGAGTTTGCATGGCTCACTTCTCTCTATGATATACTTTTAGCAGAATAACAGTCTTTGGAAGACAGATTGGCCTAGAGTTTATTTGAAGTAGAGATCAGTTTACCTTGAATTTCTCTTCCATTTAGAAGTTTTATATAGTCTTATGCATTTATTATGGCAAATATGGCATAGTTTTACCTATTTCTTAACGTCGGTAAATACCATGGAATTATATTGTGGTTACCCTTGACCATCATTAGTATTTCAAAGTAGCAACATTCTATTGTATTGAACATTAGTTCTTCGTTAATTTAGTTTGGTCAGCATATTTAGAGTATATTAAAAATGTGCAGAGCGAGTATACTCTACATGCATCAATTACAGCCAAATTGTGGTAATTTATAGACAGTTGTATTATAGAATGGCTTTTCACTTAGAAATGAACACGCAGGAAATTATTAACACAGGAATTTTATTCTAATTTGTAAAAACGAATTGCTGGGAGTACTTTCTAACTTTATGTCAATCTACTTTTAGTCTTCTGTTAAAATTTGATTTGTGACACAACAGTTATTTTTAACTTCTAATTTATTTGAAAACATGCATTACTGGACTTCTGAAATATAATTTGCAGAAAACAATGTTCAGAACTACTTGCAAGTATTGAACATATTTTTGGGGGTTCACATTGGGTTAATTTGTGGAAAGTGTACTAAATTGTTAAAAGACTTGAGTTGCAGATGGCCATTCTTGATACTTGTCACTAACTTGTTACGGTAACTGTAGGGAAATCATAGCAGTATTGGTTACTGATGGTCTTCTTCTTTCAAAATTGTAGATATGGTAGCTGTTGCACAGATTTGTTTTTATAGTTAAATGAGAAACTGTATGTAAAAGCATTATCATTACATGTTTAGAAAAGATTTTTGAAATACTTTGTTTTGCTTGCCCTCTGTATACTCAGTACAGTCCTTGTCACAGAGCAGACAAGCAATACATATTTATTAACTGAATAAACATATATATATATATACATATATTTTCTTGAGTGAATCGTATTTTAAAAAGATGTTGGAAGAAGTTTAATTATTGCTTAAAATTGAATGGTTGGCTGCCGTAAATAATGTATCTTTTAAAAATTCTTAAAAGTATCATTAGGAAAATATGCCATTCTTTCCCTTTTTTCCTTCCATAGTGGATAACTTTGGGCAGTGTTGATGCTTGTTCAGTTTGGGAATTGAAACTTGACCATCTCAACAAAAAGCATGAAAAAAATGTCAAGAAAAAAATAATTTTAATGTGTGTTCTTAAAATTAATGCAGGTCTATAGGAAACATACTTTACTGATTAGGGAAGAGTATTTATTGTAATTATAATTATTTATAAGGAGGTGGTTCCATAATGTTTAAGTTGAGGGGTTTTTTTTTGCCATGGCTTCATGCCATTCTCTTTGTTGACTTGTAGTATTAATTTGCTTTGTCTTTATTAGTTATCTAAAACTTCATCTTTGTTCTTTCACTTACCCAGTCATTCATTTATTCCATATTTTTGAGCATCTCTTACATGCCAGGCAGCTTCACATTGCTTTACCAGAATAAGGTTGTTGATTGAGGTGAGAGATGTGAAAATGCTTGTAAATCATAAAACGGCATTCAAATGTAATTATTATTATCATCAAATTCTTAGATAATGTTGTATGAGAATACTTTTAGTATAACCGCTTTGTGTAAATTCTAAATTGATTCTACCAAGAATTTTGTATGAAATTTTTTGCAAGAATGGGAAAAATTAGATTGTCCAGTAATGAATGGTTAATGTAATAGGTTTAAAAGAAAAATAAACCAAATTTTATCTCTTTTAGTTTATTGGATAGAGTATATTTCTGGAGAAGCTAGGTTTGTAGGAGGAGGTGAAGCTCACTCTACCTTAGGAAACAGACTATAGAGCTAAAGTCCAGCCCAGCATTTTGGGGATTAGTGGTTTTAGTAATGTGGAGGACTGAGAGGGAGAGTGTATTTGACTTGGTGCAAGTGTTGCTACTGTTGGAAAAGTAGATCAAAGGTTATTGCTTGAGAGTCCAGTAGCATTGGTTCTCTACACTAAAGACATTGTTTATTTCTGGCCTGTTGATTATAATTCTAGAGTAGTATACCGTTAAAGGACTTTCAGGTTGTGTTCAAAGAATGCATCATTTTAGCTAGGAGAGACCCAGGAGCAATTTTAAAGCTGAAAAATTATGTTTATGGGTAGAATTTGGTAACATTTTAAAATATGAAATGGATAGAGAGATCTCTATAATTCCTGGGTTCACTGGCCCTATTGGAGATTATAAATTTTGACCTATTGATTTAATATCCATTTGAACAGTTTACTTATATAGGCAGTGATTGACATCTTTATCTAAAAAACTAGTTTTTAGAAACAGTTTCTTTATAAAACAAAATTCATTGATTTTGGGTTTATCTGACTATTTCAGTGCATTATTTTATACCGATGAGGCAATGCCAGTGGAAGGTGTGTGCTTGTTTCTCTGGTCTTGATTCTCTTGTAAAGTAGCTGTGTGACATTGGGCAAGTCACTTCATCTGTCTTGCCTTCTGTTCCTTCAGCTGTGAAAAAGAAGGTCCCTTCCAGCTTTAAGAATCTAACAATGAAATGTCGACTTAACTAGAATCAGTTTTGAAAATACTTTTGTTTTTCTACTGCTCTTTATATAAAGGTATTATAAGACAAATTATTTTAATAGGAAAGTATATTGTATCTGTTTCTTCAATACGTTTTTTTGGTTTATTACTAAGCTTTGATTCTGATCGTGTCCCTTTCCAATTGTTAAGGATATTAAGATAGGAATTTTCATTTACCCAGAGTATATCATTTTGTATCATAAATCAACAGTGGCCAAATAGATGTGAGGCCCTTGCTAGAAGTATTACCAAAGAGAAGGTCTAAATGCAGTTCTTCTAAAGGTAGCATTTTGCACTAGTGTCCCGAATATTTAACTTCCTTATACAGTTGACCCTTGACCAGTGCTGGGGTGGGGCACCCCCCACTGCCCCCAACCCGAGTCACAAATCTGCCCACTGCTATATCTGCCTCAGAAACAAAAGAATTGATAAATGACTCATCCAAGGGCAGGAAGCTGAAACAATTTGGATAGACTCAGAACTCAAACTTGAGTTCCTTTGATTCTGCATGTTGTGATCTCTCAGCAGACACAGACTCTCCTCCCTCCCTAGTTAATTTAAAGATCTGAAAAGTGAAAACATGGGTACTATGTTTATAGAAAAAAATCTGCACATAAGTGGACGTGCACAGTTCAAACTCATGTTGTTCAAGGGTCAGTCGTAATTATTGATGTTGTTTGAAGAGTTAACGCTTTCAGTTGTCTAGTTCTGTATTAAAGTAGCCAGTTGACCATGCTGAGTTCTTCAGGAAGTTACATAAGTCAAATTAAAATGATGTTTTGATTCTTTACTGAAAGTTTTTTTTTTTTTTTGGCTTGTTTTTAATGATGAAATAGGTCTTGTCTGAATTATGTGGCCATTTCCTATGGTTGTTTTTCACAGTGTGTTCTTCTGGATTTCAGTACATGTTACTAAAGGAAAAAAAAAGTTTAGGATTTGCTGAGATAAATAAGGTTATTATGTATTTTATACATAATATTTTATACATAATAAAATATTATGTATTTTGTACCTTTGATATGGTAACAGTGATGTTTCAAGACAAAGATGGCTAATATAATTTTCAAACCTGTTTGACCACAGGATGTTTTTTTCTTTTTTTTCACCTCCTTTTTCTTCTTATTTTTCTGGGATTCCATGTGGTATTCAAACATATTTTGGGAAAATACACCTAGATTCTAATACCCTTTTGACTTTGTACAGTAGCAAACCCGGATGATCTTGAGGACAGTCTTGCTGCCCTCAGCCCCATGACACGTGAAAGGGGAGGTCTTCTCTTCAGCCATACAGACTTCTCAGGCTTTCTTAAGAGAATGTTTAATCTGATTCCAGACTGCTAAATGATCAGGCTCTGTACTTAATTTGTATTGGAAAAAGAGCCGTAATTTAGTTCAGTACTAGATAGAGAGTCTAACCTTGAACCTATTCCTATGCACTATTTGTCCAAACCCAGTTTGAGAAAATGGTATAGCTATCTAGTCTATCCATCCATTTTTCAGTTTATCTAAAATTTATGCTTGGGTTCCTAATTTCACAGTTTTGGTCCCTTTCTGTGGAAATGCTTTAATTCAATTTTATCTCGGCATTTTCCTTTTTTAGATTGAGAGGGGCAATAAGAAATAGCTTGTTGGAGTTCCCATCGTGGCTCGGTGGTTAACAAATCCGACCAGGAACCGTGAGGTTACAGGTTCGATTCCTGGCCTTGCTCAGTGGGTTAAGGATCCTGCGTTGCTGTGAGCTGTGGTGTAGGTTGCAGACACAGCTTGGATCTGGCGTTGCCGTGGCTGTGGTGTAGGCCGGCGGCTACAGCTCCTGTTAGACCCCTGGGCTGGGAACCTCCATATGCTGAGGGAGCGGCCCAAGAAATGGCAAGAAGACCAAAAAAAAAAAAAAAAAAAAAAAGAAAAAGAAATAGCTTGTAAATCTCATTGCTGTATATACGTGAGGATATTTTTGAGGACTTTTGTTTATTATACTGTAGCGTATCTTATAAAGACCTATGGATTAAATTTCATATTTCTGACATGAAGAATTGTTTTCTTCTGAACTTTTTTCTTTTTAAAAGTATCTATGGATTCTGTAAATATTGAAACTGATTGTATTTCCTTATTTGCTTTGCTTCCTGAAAACTTTGTGGTAAATTTGTGGGCCATTCTTTCACAAATATGTAGATTTTTACTCTGGCTTCCTTTTAACTTAAGGAAATACCATTTGGAGTTAAGAATGCAGGTTCTGGAATCAGATAGATGGGGTTTACATCTTGGTGCCATCATTCATTAGCTGTGTTGAAGTCAGGCAAGTTGCTTAATCTCTGTGAGCCTCAGTTTCCCCATCTATGAAATGGGGTTAATTGTACCCTCATAGGGTTGTTGTGAGGATTACCTGAAAATAATAGATGTAAGCAACTGTAATAGTTCTTGACATGTCTTGAGTACGTCATACTTTTTTCTACTTTCATATTCTCTTTGTTCCGCTTCATCTACTGTAAAAAATAATTGATTTGATATTATTTGTAGTATTTTCTTTATTGTAATCTACTTAAAGTATTTCTTGGAACAAGGCAAAGTAAGCATACATAAATGTTGGTTTCTTAGCACATTGTTTTCTGTATAAAATCCAGCAATTAAAAACATTTGCAATTACCATGCCATGACTGTTTTTAAGTTTACTGAGATTTTGAAACTAAACGTACACAAAGATGTACTTTTAGTCCACCAAACTTTCATTCTCTTCCCTTTTCACCTCAAACACACATCACCAAGCAAATTTTCTGCATTATTTGTGTAGGTGTGACAGTGGTTTTCTTAAGACATTTTTTTTTTGTTGCAACCTCTTAGGTTAAAAGTTTCACTCTCATTTGAAATCTGTCACAAGACCAGGGAAGTGCATTCATTATAAAACTACTTAATAAATAAGTTCCCCAGTTTGAAGAGCTAGACTTTTATGTGAGGTCAGGCCAGTTGAAGACATTTACAAAGAATTAGTTGTTTGTTATTGCTATGTGAGTTGCAAGAATGGAAAAAAAAGAAATTCTTTCTTCAATACTTCCTTCCAGGCTGAGTCATCACTAGAGAGTGGGAAGGGCAGCAGCAGCAGAGAATCCAAACCCCAAAGCTGGTGTCACAAAGTACCACTTCTCCAAGTTGGGGGCTCAGAGGGGAGCCATCATGAGCGATGTTACCATTGTGAAGGAAGGTTGGGTTCAGAAGAGGGGTAAGTGTTCAACAAAACGGGAAATAATATGCTTGGTAAGTGTGCTAACAGTTAGCGGTGTCCTGAAAGTTCGTATTTTTTTTTTTTTTCTGATGCTGTTAATGAAGTAAACTGTGACATATTATGTCCACTAAAATAGAAATGATATTTAATGTATGTGTTAGGAATGTGCTTTTTACTTAGGAATTCTTTGTAATTCTTGATTTGGACCTATTGTGATCAAGTTATGTTGATTTGGCTTTCTGGTATGTTGTATGCATGCATATTATGGAAGGTTCATGTTGTGTTATTCTGTATGTCCACAAATTCTACAATCGAAACAGGTGTCTTTAGAGTGATTTAATATCTAGAAAAGTGTCTAAACTTGTATACATTTAAAGACATGTAAATATATCAAGGGTTTAGTTTTATTAAGCCAGTTTGGGCATTGGCAGGGGAAGGCCTTAAAGTAGTAAAGGGGGAGGGGTTCACTCACAAACCCATGGATTCAATAATCCCATAGTTAGATAAGTAAACTCCTCAAGTAAAAGACCAGTGAGGAAAGGGATTGTGTGTGTGTGTGTGTGTGTTTCTGTTTGATTTCACATTTTAATTTTTCATGATCTATTTTTATTCTTGTTTACACCTACTTTAGATAAATAATTCAAATGCATTTTTTTTTTAATATTAAAGGAAGAACTCTTCAGTGTGAAACTTTGATTATCCTCCATGAGGTTACCTGCTGATGTGGTCAGTGTGTTTATTTGAAATCTAGACTAGAGTTTGGAGAAGTTGCCAGGCAACTTGTGTTTATCCACGTGGCCAAATTCAGTAGGATGAAGACTGTTCCACACTCAGAGCTTTTGTTTCTTTATATCTATTTTTGGGTTAAAAGTTACCTCTTAATCATTTAATGATTTTAATATTCTTTGAAGATCTGTAGTTAATATTTAGGCTGAACAGCTGTCGTCAGTAGTTAAATATGATCATACATTAATGAGTTTTTAAAAATCAGCCTTACTGAATTGTAGTTTACATACAATAAAATTCATCCATTTTAAGTATAGACTGTGATGAATTTTGCTAAATTTTATACAGTAGTGTAACAAACCCCCTAATCATGATACGGAACATTTTTATCACCTAGAAAGTCGTCTCATTCCCCTGCACAGTCAGGCCTTCTCCCTCAACCTTGGCAGTCAATTATTTGCTGTCGCTATAATTCTGCTTTTCTAGAATTTCATATAAGTGGAATCATACACGTAGTCCTTTGTGTTGAGTTACTTTCACATAACATAATACTCTAAAGATCCATCTATTTTGTTGTGTATATCATGAGTTTTTTCCTTTTTATTGTTGAATAATATTCCACTATCTGGACAAATTTATTTATCTGTTTATCAGTTGATGGGCATTTGGGCTGTTTCTAGTTTTTGGCTATTATGAATAAAGCCACTGTGAACATTTGAGTGCATGTCTTTATGTGATGTGTTTTCATTTTTCTTGGGAAACAACCGAAGAATCAGATTGCTGAGTCATATGTTAAGTGTATGTTTAGCTGTAGACTGCTACACTGTTTTCCAGAGTGGCTAATTATTCGTATTGCTAAGTTTAATTTCTTTCATGTTGTTCTCATAAATTTGGAAAGCATTTTAATATTTTAGTGCTATATGAAGGTTATTTAAAAAATTTTTAACTCATTTATTACATTTATGTTATTTTTCCTACTTTGCTTTTTGGGAGTAGCAAATCGCTTAAACCTTTTGGTGTTTTTACTTTATTAATTTCAAAAATGTGCTTTCACAAAATTGTGAGGATTAAATGAGACAGTAGGTGTGAATGTGTTTGGATAATTCTAACAAATGTAAGTTATTACTATCACCACATCTTTAGGGTGGTTCTTGAGTCTATTTTATTAATTATGTCTTGTCTGAAATACCAGAAAAAACGGTTGGTAGATAGTGCATGGGATGTAGAAAAAGGAAAAAATGAAAAAAGAATTTCTCCATGTTTTTCTGGTACTGGTTAGAGACGAGGGATTGTAATGGTTTAGAGTGTGTGTGAGTGTTTATTTTGGGGAGAAGAATTTGAGTAGTACACAAAGTTGTAGAATGAAAAGTAACTCTACCTCTTCCAGCTAGTTTCTCTCCTCAGAGAAACTGTTTCTATTTTTAATTCTTCTGCTGACTATTATCCTAATTATATATATATATTATGCTCAAGTTTATTTTTGATGAATCTTAAGTAATCTAGTATCTCTTCATTGTGAAAAATGAAGAATTTTAACTTTTAATACCTATTCTCTCCCTTCTTCCTTCTACTTATTTATTTTTTGGTGTTTGTGGTTAAATTTCTAGCTCTTGCATCCTTAATTCTGGCAAGTATTTAGATACTGTCTTTAAACTTGCCACTCTGTAAGTTGAAAAAAATTAGTGCCCCTTATAACTGTTCCCTTGAATTCCACATTCCCTTCCCATTTTATATTAACTGTAACATTAATTTGGTATTTTCAAGGTTTATAATAATTATACTTAATGATTCTGAAAAGCATTAATCCATATTATGCTTATGTAAATAATACTGCTAAACAAAGTATTATGGTGAGTATGATGAGACCTATAGAGAACAAATGATTTCTATATTCTGTTGGTGCTCAAGATCATCCTAAACTTTAGTTTGGCTCCAGTTTTTTCTGTATTTCCTAATTACCACCTTTCCCCCGATTGGTAAAAGAGCATATGCATTCTTCATCACACTGCTTAGTTATCTAGCTTTTTAATCATACTATTTGCTGAAGTTGTAACATGAACTTATGTTTAGCTAATATCATGTTATTGCATTCTTTGATAAGTCCTCTGCTTTCTTAGATGTCATGGCTTTTCTCTTTTTGTTTTGGATTTATTTTGTAGCTATCTCGAGTACTTCTTGAAGTAATTTTTTCAGAATGTTTTTGGGTGCTTGTCAGCACAATGTTGGAAATGTCTTTTTTGCTTTTGCAACTGTACGTACCTTGGCTGGATATAGAATTCAGATTTAAAATAATTTTCCGGAGTTCCCGTCGTGGCGCAGTGGTTAACGAATCCGACTAGGAACCATGAGGTTGCGGGTTCGGTCCCTGCCCTTGCTCAGTGGGTTAACCATCCGGCGTTGCCGTGAGCTGTGGTGTAGGTTGCAGACGCGGCTCGGATCCCGCGTTGCTGTGGCTCTGGCATAGGCCGGTGGCTACAGCTTCGATTCAACCCCTAGCCTGGGAACCTCCATATGCCGCGGGAGCGGCCCAAGAAATAGCAACAACAACAACAACAACAACAAAGACAAAAGACTAAATAAATAAATAAAAATAAAATAATTTTCCTTCTGCATTTTGAAGGTTGCATTTTATCTTTTAGTAACCAGTTTTACTGCCAAGAGGTTTGATGCTAATACGAATAATATTTGATGCTAATATGAATAATGTTTTTTGTAGGTAGCCTGTTTCTGTTCTCTGGGCGCTTTTTGTGTTTATGTCTCTTTGTCCTTGGCATTATGAAATTTAAGGAGGATGAGATATAGTCCTTTTTAATTCATCCTGTAAAGCATTTGGTGGACCCTTTGAAAATGCAGGCTTACAGCTTTTTTCAGTTGTGGGAAATCTGTGTTTCTTCCATTATTTTTTTCCCGTCTATGTGCTCTGTATTTTTTCACCTTTCCCCCCCAGAGCTTCTATACCAGTATTGTTTTAAAGTTTTTCTTTCGTTTTTCATGTCTTTGTTTTTTCCTCTTTGTTCTATGAGATTTCCTTGATGTTTTCTTCCAGCCCTTTATTTAATTTTTCATCTCAACTATTGCTTTATATTTCTGGGCATTCTTTCTAGTTCAGTCACCTGCTTTTATTTTACATATATAATGTAATCTGTAATCCTAGGACACTAAATAGATTTTGTTTTGTTTTTTTTTTTCCTCATTGATTACCTCTTCCAATTTGTTTATTTTGGTTCTTTTTTGGTGGTGTTTGTTTTCTTCAGGCATCTGGTGATCCCTCTTTTTGTCTGTGCATATTTCTGAATAAAAGACTAGGTTTACAGATAATGTCCTTTCTTTTTGCACTTTATGTATTTTCCCTATACTTTAATAGTCAGATGCACTGACTGAGGATTTGTGATGATAGTGTTTAACTACACTATTGAAAAGATTAGTTGAAATACTAGGGAAAACCAAAGTGGACATTTTTCCCACTCTTAATTTATTCTTTTAGAGATTTAAAATATTATTTTAGTAATAATTTTATGTTTTAGTCAAGCAGATTTCATTGTTTGGCTCTATTTTGGTTCAGAGAATTTCATCTAAAAGAGTATTATTATTGAGTATTATTATTTGCTGCTTACTTATTACCCTGGGTAGGTCATTATCACCTAAACTCTGGTGTACCTATTTGAAAATAAGTGTAGTATCTGTCTTCTTTACCTCACACTGTGGTTGTAAGCATTGTAAAATATCATGTCTGTGGAGAAGTGTTTTGAACTCTTAAGCTATAAATAGAAGGTATTGATACAGAGAAAGTTACGGTACAGGTCTTACTTTGACTGTCAGTCTTTTTTTGTCAAACTTGTGTTTATGAATCAGGTCTTTGCGCCTATCCAGGTAAAATCTCACTTTATTTGTACTTTTAATGTGAATAAATTGCTTTTCAATAAATATCTTCCTAGAAAAGGAAAAGAGGACTTAGAGGTAATTGTTGATATTGTGTGAGATAAATGCTTTCCTAACTGGTTACCAGTGATATAACAGTAGTAAAACCTTTTTTCCTGTGCGCTTCTGGAGCAGTTTCAAAATGATGAATATTAGTTGAGATAACACATTAACAATATTTTTGGTGCTAGAAATGACAATATAAAAAACATCGGTTGCAAACTGGAGTAAAATATTATTCATGTTTTCCTCCTTAATGGTCCTAGGAGAGCAGCTCACAGTTTGGCTCCACACCGGGGTAAGAGGCACCTGCATGTGTATTAGACACTTCTTACATGATGGTCTTCAAAGACCAACCTGTAGGTATACGCTAGGTAACTCAGCATCTTGAAACTAGATGTGAAAAGTTTAGCTTTCTTATTACTTAATTATTACTGTATTAATAAAATAGAACATTTTGCCAGCTTAAAAGGTTTAAATTATAGAATTAAGTAGATTGCAATAAGATTATGCAAGGGCTTATTTTAATGTGTAATGTTTTGTTTGTTACTAGTACTATTTCTTAAAAACTTAAATAATCTTATTAATGTGGAGAGCCAGTTCCTCGATAACAAGTTAAAATCTGTAATGTATTTCTAGGCAAGTTGTAATCTTACTGTCTTGTAACTGGTACAAAGCTAAGAGGTAGTTTTGTCATTAAAACATTTTGATTGATGAAAATGCTGCATGATGTGTTAATTTCTTAACACTTTTGTTGTATTAGTGTCTAATAAATTGAACTTCCATGTTGTGTTCTCTCTATGTGCTTTCAAATATCTTTTTCCCTAGTTTGCCTTGTACTCATAGTTTCCAATTCAGTGATATCCATAAACTGTGTCCTTTGAATGACATTTGTCTTATATTCCATGAAATGGTTTGTTTACATGAACTAGAAAGTTAGTATTTGGTGATTCTAAGCTACAGCTTTATACCTTTATGAGTTTTCTCATGAAATAGCTTAATACCCGCTGCGCAAAACATACTTCACTCACGAAGATTGTCAACTGGGTTATGTTTTAACCTGTGGTTGTTGTGATCAAGTCAATTGTAAGTTGTTACACAGAACAAAGTGTGCATTTTTTGGGGTGATCATCCAAGTACAAGGGCCTTTCCTTCTCCTTTACTTATATGTACTTGTGTACATTTTGCTCATGTTTTATTCACAAAGCGACTTTGGAAATAAATTATGAAGTGATTAAGGAAAGAGAAAATGACAGTATGATTTCCTGTTTACTCTTCAGCAGCAAGCATTTTCCATAGAGTAAAGAGCTGTGGTGGCTGACTGTTTAAACCACATGATAGAGAAGCTCACTTTCACTATTATATTACAAATGGAGAAGGAACAGAAAAATTCAATTTATTTTCTAATGGCATTGAAACTCAGAGATTTAATGTATTTACAATAATGTGAAATTTGTTTTTTATTGTTTCATTGTATGTGTTTTCAGAATTTTAATCAGATAAACCAAATGGAGAGAGAACCATCAAATGATAAGCCTTCATATGCATTCTAGAGTTACATAATTGTAAAGTTACTGTTACACACCTTCCCAATCAACAGTTGAGTTTTGTGTATTCACTTTGTGTGCCCCAGCCTCGTTAAATTCATTTATTAATGTTAGTTATGCTAAATATTTTGTGTCAGTGGTCAAGTCAGCTACAAAGAGCCGCAGTTTCTTCCTTTCCAGTCTTTATGCCATAGATTAATTTTTTGGTCTTATTTCACTGATTATATTATGTATGTAAAATAAAAGCATGTGACTGGACTAGAAAGAATTCCCAGAAATATAAAGTAATAGCTGAGATAAATAATAAAAGGCTGGAGGAAGGAGTCGAGGAGAACTCTCAGAACAAAGAGAAAAAACAAAGACATGAAAAACGAAGGAGAAACCTTAAAACAGTATTAGAATAGAAGCTGTAGGGGGAAAAGAGGTGGAAAAAATATAAAGCACGTAGAAGAGAAAAATAATGGAAGAAACAGATTTCCCACAACTGAAAAAAGCTGTAAGCCTGCATTTTCAAAGGGTCCACCAAATGCTTTACAGGATGAGTTAAAAAGGACATTGTACCTCTAGTACAATGTTGAGTAGAATTGGTGAGAGTGGACATTTTTGCCTTATCTCTCATCTTATTGGGAAAGCATTTATTTTGCTACTAAGTATTATATTAGCTGTAGCTTTTTCATTACGGCCCCTTCTTGGGTTGAGAAAGTTCCATTTTATTCCTAGTGTGCTGAGGGTTTTTATTGCTAAGTAGGTGTTCAGTTTTTTCAAGGGATTGCCCTGCGCCTATTGAAATGACCACTTTTTCCCATTATTCTGTTGATATGCTAACATGGTCTGTTACTTTCATTGCTGGAATAAATCCCACTTGGTCATGATGTGCTAACTTTAATATATTGCCAGTTTTGACTAACTAGTATTTTTGTTAAGGATCTTTTTTTTGCATTTATCAGAACATTGATCTATAGTTTTCATTTCAGGTTTTGCTATAATAGTTATGCTAGATGTATAAAGTAGATTGGGAATTCCCTTTTCAATTTTCGAAGATATTTGCTAAAGATAGGTTTTGTTTCTTCCTTATATGTTTGATAAAATGCAATTGGTATAGCCGCCTGGGTTGGAGCTTTTTGTGTTTTTTAATAATACATTCAATTTCTTTAGTAGGTTTAAGACTGTTCAGATTTTCTGTCTCATCTTGTATTAGTTTGAGTAAATTGTGTGCTTGAGAGAATTTTTCCATTTTATCTAAGTTGTTGACTTATTGTCTGCTAAT